>NC_139004.1:32976336-35376336 GCF_964374135.1 Grampus griseus | reverse complement strand
TAAGTTAATAGACTCATTTATTGCTCATCATGTAACCCAAAGTCTGTGTTCTATGGAAACTACAATGTGTGCCTTCAGACACTGGTTAGGGAAGTACTCTTCTGAAAGGTTGGAAGGTAAATTAATTTATCTAGAAATGTTTGGTTCTATTTAAGATTAATTATGAAAACTACTAAATAAGTATAAATGAAATTACATAAGAATAAATGCACAAAATAGGATAAAAATGAAAAGATTCCAGATGTATTGAAAATAAAGCTAATGAGACAGATGCAAAACTTTAAAAAAGTCACCAACAAACCTTTTTTTTAAATATTTATTTAATTTATTTATTTTCTTTATTTTTTTGGCTACATCGGGTCTTAGTTGGGGCACGCAAGATCTTCACTGAGGCATGCAGGATCTTTTTGCTGTTGTGGCCTCTCCCGTTGCGGAGCACAGGCTCCAGACGCGCAGGCTCAGCCACTCCGCAGCATGTGGGATCTTCCCGGACTGGGGCACGAACCCGTGTCCCCTGCATAGGCAGGCGGACTCTCAAGCACTGTGCCACCAGGGAAGCCCCCATGCAGGATCTTTCATTGCAGTATGCGAGCTTCTCTCCAGTTGTGGCGTGCAGGTTCTGTAGTTTTGCGGCACGTGGGATCTCTCGTTGAGGCACGCAGGCTCAGTAGTTGTGGCGCACGGGCTTAGTTGCCCCTTGGCATGTGGGATCTTAGTTCCCCGACCAGGGATGGAACACATGTCCCCCACATTGGAAGGCGAATTCTTTACCACTGGACCACCAGGGAAGTCCCCAAGAAATCTTAATTTATAAAAACTTGTGGAAATTCCCTGGCGGTCCAGTGGTTAGGACTCTGTGCTTTCACTGACAATGGCCTGGGTTCAATCCCTGGTTGGGGAACTAAGATCCTGCAAGCTGCATGCCATGGCCAGAAAAAAATTAAAAAGTAAAAACTTGCTTTAGATTTTCAAAAAAACCACTACCTTTTCTCCAAAGCATTCCAGAAAATACTGTGAATACACAAGTCAGAAAGGTTACAGCATGTGCTACAACAGAGACAATCAATTTCAGCTGAGGAAATGGCTTCATATGACAAAGTACTTATGGGTGTTTTAAAATATGTCTACAAATCCTTTGACATCCCTCCCCAAAAGGTGGAGCCTAACTGGCTTCCCTTGAGTGTGGGCTGGACTTAGTGACTCATTTTTAACAAACAGAATATAACAGAAGTGGCAGTGTGTGTCATCAAGATAGGATATACAAGGCCTGTGGTTCCCTCCTTGTTCTTCTCTTTTATCACTTGCTCTGGGTAAAGCCAGCTGACATGTTGTGAGGATACTCAAGCAGCCCTAGAAAGACCTAAGGCTGCAGCCACCTTGGAGACAGATCCTCCAGCCCCAGTCAAGCCTTCAGATGACTGCTGCAAGGCTGGTCACAGCTCGACTGCAACCAAGTCAGAGTCCACCCAGCTAAGCTTCAACTGAATTTCTGACCCAAAGATACTGTTGGATAAGAAATGTCTGTTGTTTTAAGCAGCAAAATTTAGAGGTAACTTGTTAAACAGCAATAGATAACAAATACAGGGTTTAATATTTAACCATTTGTATCACTATAATTTTATTTAAAAATTTATTATGAAATTAGTGGAAATCACCTATGCTTTACAAAGATAATTATAATCGATATTTCCAGGAATGTACAAAATAGGACCCAAAAGGGATAAATCTAATCAGAATAAGAACATTAAACCAGAAGTAGGATATACAGACAAGTATTTAGCTTGTAAATAGATTTAAAAATAAACACTTGGGTGGGTGAAAGGAATAAGTGGTGCAGAGAGAAAGAAGATTAGCTGAGAAATCTCAAGTATACATTGTTTGAGGTGAGCAGCAAGATATTTTTCCCTAAGTGTCAAAAAAGTAGTTGTGAATTTACTTTAAATGTCATTAGCATGGAAAAGTACAATTCTTCCTCCAGAAGACTGCACCTATACATAGAGAATGGAAAATCTGAATGTTTATGTAGAATAACCGGTCAGTTGACTAAAAAGTTTTGGGTCAAATATAGCATGTCTTCACTGGAAAATCAGCTTCAGGACCTTTAATTGTCTACCTCCTTTCCCCCTCCATTCCTAACAATATTATCAAACTGTTTCCAATCATTCAGGCAGTTATTAAAATTCTAACTTCTCAAACAACTTTGCCCGAATCAGCAGAAACAAGATTGGATTTCTTCACCTGGAGGTTTGCATGCTAGGGCCCCATGCTGACATGCGTGAAGAGCACTGGCTCTGGAGACCAAGCGTGGGGCTGAAGCCCTGTCCCACCTCGCTGGCCACGAACACAGGCAAACTGTTCTCCCCATTCTGAAACTTGGTTGCCTTACTAGTAAAATGAGGATAATATCCAGCTTACAAGGTTGTTATTATAAGAATTAAATGACTTAGCGAAAAGGCCTAGCATACTACAGCCACTTGATAAACAGTAGCTAGTAGTTAATGATCTTGTTACTTATATACTATATTTCCCAAACCAAGAAAACAAGGACACAAAATGCCAGAATATTTTTTGCATCATATAAAGATCCAAAAGGCAGCCCAGGAGATTAATGTGGATTTATGACATGTTATAATTTCTGGAACATTATAATAGCTTATGAGTTGAAATCAAAACTGAACACTCAGGTGCTCAACAAGTACTGGAGAACCTACTCTGTGATCAATACTTATATAGCACTTACCATATTCTATGTAGTATTGTAAATATGTTTTTCTGCTCTACCAAATTATATATTCTTTGATTGCTTTAAATAATTTCCATATATCTCTATATTTTCTCATGGCCCCTTGCATACATACATACGGCTGAATGAATTTAACTTCGAGTCCTTGATGTCTACTCATATCAATATATTCTCAAGATTATAAAATTTAGGCATCAGATCTTCCCCTGACAAACTGTGTGCACACTCATTCACACAGTATCATACCCTCTAACTAAAGCCAGTGTTGGATACCCAGAGCAATGAGCATCCCTCTATGTGCAGCACTCTGCACAGTTTCTGGCACACAGTAAATACTTAATGACTGTTAGCAGAAAGAATAAATGAAAGAGAACAAGAACCCAGGAAGCGTGGTGAGTAGCTAACTGATCTAGCTACAATTTAACTCCTGAAATCTCTTTTCAATGTGTTTATATCTTTGCACAACTGTTTGATTTCCTTATACAGCAGTACTCTCTTATAACTTCCAATCATAGATTAGGACTAACTTTTGTGCTATATGAGTATATGAGACATGTAAGATCCAAAGTATATCGGCGTACAAGAAATAAGTCCTTATATTCTGGTTCCTCTCCTTCCACATTTCTGTGATTATATCTCACCCTGTTTCTTTCCTTTAAGTTTTGCCCATCCTATTGTAAACATCCCAGGTACAGTGAGTATATTATTTGCTTACCCTATAAACCTGCAAAGTGCCTAATACAAGATACAGATTGTAATCTTGACACTTGTTACTGACAATTATTTTGCAAATTGGACTTTCTGACATTTAAAAAAAGTGGGCGGGGAGGGGGCGAATCTAATACAAAGTCAAAAGCATCTAGCTATGCATCAGGTATTTGCAAGAAATTTTCTGTAGTTATTGTGTTTGTGTGTGTGTGTGTGTGTCTGTAAAATTAGAAAAAGTACCTTGTCTGAGACCCAACAGAGATATAAGAGAATGAATGAAATCTGTGTTTGAGTATGTGCAATCATGCACAAGAACAGTATTAAACAGCTTCAAAGGCTCATTCAAACAATGCTATGTGCCAAGCATTACACCAAATTCTGGAGAAAACAGAAATAAGAAGGAGATGAGGTTCATCGAACTGGAAAGCAGACTGGTGGATCTAGAGAGTCTGCAGGCTGTTATTTCCTTATCCTTCTCTAAAGTCTCTCTGGGTTCTCCAACAAACTCAATCTCGTTGTTAGCCTCTATGCTGGTTCCTCTTTCACTAACCCTCTAAATCAGTGGTTCTCAAAGCGTGGTCCTGGGAATAACAACATCAGCATCACCTGAGAACTTGTTCAAAATGCAAATTCAGGAGCCACACCCAGACCTACGGAATCAGAAACTTTGGGGGTGGGACTCAGAAATCTGTGTTTTACCAAAGCCTCCAGGTATTTCTGACGCATGCTCAAGCTTGAGAAACCATCTAAGTTTGATTTAAGTGTTGATTTCCAAAAATTCCACTCCTTGCCCTTTCCAGTTCTCGCTCTCAACTTTTCTGCATAGGAATATCTTTTCTTCTACTACCTCTGCGACTGTAACTACTAATAGCAACAGTTGTTATTTATTAAGCATGTATCAGCTAGGCATTGTGCTAACTGCTGTGCACATACCATCTTAATCTCCACAACAATTCTTTAAAATATTATTAACCCCACTTTTCAGAAGAAACTTAGGTTCAGAGATGCTAAATTACTTGCCCGAGGTTACCCATCCCAATCAATAGTGGCATAACAGAGATTTGACTTCAGGTTTTCCTGACTCCAAAGTCCACAGCATTAATTACTATACTAAGTCCTAGAATGGTACTACTTCCATAGCCTTGGAGGCTGTCAGTTATATTACAATTATTCCTAAACTGTCTCATAAACTCTGGAGTAGAATTTCTAGTTACCTAATGGGCCTCTCTAAACTCCACACATGGGCCTTAAAATTAACATGCCATCATTTCTTCCCTCCACTGTAAATCTATTCCTCCTCCTGTGTTTTCTAATTTAATGTCCTCATAATCCCCAGTTACTCGAGCTGGACATGTCACCTTTGACTTCTCACTCTCTCTCACCTCTAGCTGTTCATAACATTTAGAGACTTTTAACATCTAAAATATCTTTACAAGCCATCCATTCCCACTGTCCCTCTTCAGGGTCCCAGCATCTCTCACCTACATCCTAACTGGTCTCCCGCCCTCTCGGCTCTAATGCAGTTCTGCATATGAACTGCCTGTTAACTTTCTGATCTGATTATTCTACCTTTCAAGGTTCTCTATCACCAACACGGGGGTAGTGTTGGAAGGAGGGAGACTAGGTTTTTTAGAATGGAAGACCTCCTTGTAATTTGGCTCCAACCATACCTTTCCTGTCTCATCACTTCTGCCATACAAGAAGCCTACAAAAAACTCAAGGTTTTCCCATTCAATTTTAATCTTCAGCAATTTTGCTTATACTCTCCCCTCTGGCGGGAATGATTGTTTTCCTTTTTCCATGTAGCAAAATGTTACTTAACCTTCAGGGCTAAGTTCCACGTCTTCTCTTTAAAGTTTTCCCTGACTCTATCAATTTATTTCCCCAGCCAAAGTGATCTATTCCTTCAGCATTTTATTCATTCCAAAAGTGGTGAACTCTTATCACAGCACATCACGGTTAGTGTTTGTCCCCCCTGATGAACACCTGGTATCTCAGCTACACTGTGTTTTATTCTTTGTCTTGCTGGCACCCAACACAGTGCCTAGCCATAGCCAGAACCCAATAAATATTTGCTGAGTTGTTAACTAACATTTGCTGTTGCAACATTACACAGGTTAGCAATTCAAGTTCAGGTTTATGCAACACTCAAAAGAAAGCTCACATAACAACAAAAGATAAAGACTAACGGTTCAATATTTAAGAGCAGCATCTTTAATTTTCTCAAATCTTTTTGTCAACATTTTTGAGTATCCTTTTTCAAATAGACTCCTTTCCCAGCTAACATTATTTTTATTTTTTACAGGATCAGCAGTAATTACAAACCTCAGACCACTATAAGAGATAATCCCAAGCAAAACTGTGTCACTGAGAGTAGCTCGATAATTGCTTTGGGTACATCATTTCAGTAAATTTCCAATGGAACGGCCCAAGCACATAGGTAGATTTTAGAAATGAGGACATGCGCTGCTGACTAAATACATAAGATACATGCACATTAGTGAGGCATTAATTCAAATTAGTACTGAAATCAGAGGTATACAACAACCTGATTTTGGTTCAACGATAATATCCTTTCATTTTAAGTAAGGATAACACTTATGATTGTTTAAGACTCTACTCTGAGTAACACAACTCCCATCCCTCCAGGAAAGTAGGCTCCATCTTGCTATCAGTGGGATGCTGATGAGCCTGCCTTAGTCTTAACACTTTCCCTCCCCAACCTACTAAACCTTATCTCTCCAATTTTCCCCTCTCATGGTACATGTAAGTTGCCGCAATATATCCCCCAATGACCAAATTCACACTATTTTCTCAACATATGACTTATCTCTTCTCTAACAGAAATTTTACACTTCTTTCAAAGATGAGACGAAATCTTACCTCTTCTGAAGAGTTCACTAATTCAGCCCACAAGTCTTATCTTTTTTAAATTTCTACTGCACTTAAAGTATAGGACTTCACATAGCACCTGTTTACATACTATTTGGTTTCATAATTATTTTACATAATATGCTTTATCTTCCTAGCTAGACTGTTTGCCCTTAAAAGGGCAGGTCTTTTATGTCATTTGTAATCCCACAGTCCTCCTCTCATATGCAGCATAATACTAGGAAGAGGGGGCACATGTATTAACTACTTGAAGGACTGAGCTAACTGCGTGTTATGACTTATCCACGGTGTCACATATAATAAATATCTATTCCGTGCCTACTCTGTGGCAGGCACTTTTGTAGGTACTGGAGATATGGCCCTGAAGAAAACAAACGTGATTCCTGTCCTAAAAGCTATTATAGTCCAGAACGCAAAAGATACTGAATTCCGAGTACCCTAAGTGCTACAGAGCAAGGTTATCACTGGTTCCAAGACGTAAGAACCTCAAACAACATACTTTACAGATCCTCAGTTATGAAACTGAATCACAGAATTTTAGATCCGAATGAGAAGTTACAAGTTATTTTCTTCAATTTTCTTGCACAAATCATGATGAAATTTCGGTATAGCCTGTCTTTCTACCGCACTGCCTTCATCAACGGTCAGAAAAGACTGACTTCCTTCCTACCTCTAATACTCCTTTCTCCCGAGCACGGTCACTACTGCAGCCACACATCTACCCACTAGAGAGCCCAGCGCACTGAGAAGAAAGCACTGGGCTGATGATCAGCTGCACCCAATCAGGCTTGTCTGACCATCGACATTTTTCCAGCTCACACGCTGAACAAAATCTGTATTTTCTGCTTAGTAAATAACAAGCCCGCGCTACTTTTAAGAAAAAGAAAAACCGGTGCCTCCACGCTTCCTCGGCCCTAATAACGACAGAAGCACAACATGGCTTAGGGAAACAAAACAGCTGATGTGAGTCTATGAGGAAGAACTGAGGATGGCTAGCCGCCCCTTGTCCGCAAAACCTGTAGCAACAATGTGATAAAATACTTAGGGCCGACAAAGTTTGGGGCGTGCATTAAGCACGTGCGCACACACACGAAGTTGGAAACACTAGGCAACAGGTGGGCCGCCCCCTCTGTACACTGACAGATCGCCTTCTCCAGGTCGTGGGTGTGTCTGACGCCGCACGCAGGCACTGATTCACAACTCCCTCCATAACAACCAGCCCCGCCTCAGAGCCCAGCCAAGGCAGGGGAGTTGAGGGCCCCAGCAGTGCCAAACTTTCCGGACCCCAACCTCGGCGTCCCTGGTTCCGCCTCGTCTCGGTCTCGCGCCAGCTCGTGTCAGGCAGGATGCGAGGCTGCTCTAGGAACCGGGCTTCTCGGGATTCCGACTCCTCGGCCCGGGAGCCTGGCAGAGCCACCCCGAAGTCCCCAAACACCTCCTGCCTACAACACATTCCAGGACTAGCGTCTTCGCCGGCCAGCTGCTGCCGCTTCCCACAGCGACCTAGCCCAGGAACTGACCCTCGTCAGCCCCCGTCCCCGCTCCTTCCCCGCCCCGGGAAAAAGCAGATGAGGAGCGTGAAGGGGCGCGCGTCCCCGCGCCCCGGGCCCGCGCAGCAGGTGCGGCCAGGCCCCACCTCCCTGGCGAGGCCGCGGCTACTCACCCCCACGATGTTCCTCTGCGACCTCACCGCCCGCACAGACCCTCTTCCGCCCGCTCCGCACCCGCCTCGTAGCGACCGCCCCCTCGGCCCCTGCCGTCGCCGCCGTCCTCGCCGCCGCCGCCGCCGCGGCGCGCGTCCGCTCTCACGCACACCGCCGTGGCCGCGCACGCGCCTCTGCGCGCTGGCGTCACGTAGCAACCGATCAGTGGCGGGCAAGCGGGAACCGCGGATTTAGGGCCGGGAGGTCGGGTCCCGCGGGTTTTTCGGCTTTCCCCCACCCGCCCGATCCGCTGCCCTCCTGAGCAGGGGGCCCCAGGGTGTGGCTGCCCTGCCGGCACCTAGCTCCGGGTAAGTTACGTCACTCTACGTCACTGTATGGCCTCACCGATCGCGTCACTGCAAATGGGAAGCTCCCCGCCGTGATCGCCCGGGCGCCTGTGGTGGAGGCAGCAGTGGCCTAGTCCAGACTCGCGCGGACCCCATCGGCTACTTCTGCGAAGTGCAGGAAGGTTCTCCAGGGACTGGGACCAGAAGGGGCTGAGCGCGCGGTTAATGTGTAAGGCTGCTGAATGACACTCGTTAACTCAGCAGCAGCGTGTGATGGACCGGGCCTTGAATTCCTCTGTTTCCTCATTTTATAAACGAGGATAACAATACCCATCTTTACTACGTTGAAGAATTGTACCGCTAAAAGGAAATAATATTTGCAAAGGTGCTTTTTAAAGTATAAAGCTCACTAGACTTTAAAATATCTTTATTATAAGAGAAGGCAGTCGAGCAAGAGCAGTTAAGAGCATGGACTTTGGAGTCAGGGAAACCTAGGTTCAAGTCTGATCCTGGATGTTGGACAGTCAATTCTGCTTGACGCTTGGGCGAACTGGAGGTCCACTGGGGTGTGGGGATTTGGAGAGAGTGACTGGAAAGGACGTAATTCCAGCCAAAGGAAGCTTCATGAGTAAAGGTATGGAAGTGAAAATAGGAAGAACAAAACTTGAGGCAGAGAGATCAGTTATGAGGCCATTGCTGTACCCCAGGTAAGAAGAGATCAGAGCCTTAACCAAAGCTTTGGCAGTGGGAGTGTAGAGGAAGGGATAGATGTGAGTGCTGTCAAGGTGGTAGAATTGACAGCGCTGAGTGAGGGATAAATGAGTAAGCCAAGTTTCCAGCACGGGTGCTGGGGTAGGTGGTGGAAACATTTAACAAAATGTGAATGAAAATGAGTCTGGGTTATCCACAAGTTTCTGATCCAGCGTATTAGATAGTGCTGGTGACAGTCCCAGGAGGATGATTGGATTTCTAGAAAATGATGGTGTGTTCAAAAATGGATATGTTTGTTGGGGAAACACTTATTCTCCACTCATGATGTTTCCTCCCACACAGAGTAACATCTGTTAATAAAATATATAATATATATAATATGATATTGGCCTCTCACTGCACCTGCCCCAGCTCACTCCTCCCTAGAGCAGTGACTTCCTAATTGGTGAATTTAAAAGGAGAAACGGGACAGGTGTAGCCCATCCCATCACTTTCCTCTTAAAGGAAAGCTTCTGTCAGGGAACTATCTTTGTGTTCTTTTCTGATTCACCAGGAGCAGGGCCTATGGGTGGGATTGAGGGTGCCTGGTCCAGGGCTACAAAGTTAGTAAGCCTATTTGATACCAGAGTTTCACATTAGGAAGCTCTCTGTCCACAGGTAATATCCAATACTAATTTTGTCAATTGTAGTATACAGAATTATGGCTCCTGAAAGATTTTCATGTCCTAATCTCCAAAACCTGTGAATGTTACCTTACAGGGCACGAGGGACTTTGCAGGTGTGTTAAATTAAGGATCTTGAGGTGGGGAGATTGTCTTGGATTATCTGGCTGGACTGGAGGCAGGAGGGTCAGAGAATGAGATATGATGATGGAAGCAGAGGTCAGAGAGAAAGATTTTAAGAATCTGTGCTGCTGGCTTTGAAGATGGAGCCAAGGAATGCAGGCAGCTTTTAGAAGCTGGAAAAGGCAAGGAAGCAGATTCTCCCCTAGAGCCCCAAGAGAGAACGCAGCCCTGCCAATGCCTTGATTTTAGAATGTCTGACCTCCAGAACTGTAAGCTAATAAATCTGTGTTGTTTTAAGCCACTAATTTTGTGGTAATTTGTTACAACAGCAATCAAAATGAATACATTCAGTAACAAAGATGATAGTTGGTCCCCTGCTGCATTCTCTTTTATCTAGAAAAAAGGGTGCTATTTATTAGGCTCCCTCAAAGACTACTGCAAGGTGACTGTGACTTGAAGGGAACCTTCACATCCAGAGGGAAATATCCAGTAAACAGTCGAATTACACAAGTCTGCGCATGAGGAGAGAAGTTGAGTTAAACTAGATTTAGAGGACATTAACTTATATCAATAATTGGTAATTTAAGTCCTAGTCATGGATGAGATCAATCAGAAAATATAGAAGAAACGATAAAGAGGACCAAAGATAGATCCCCGGGAAGCACTCAGTTTAAAAGGCAGTGGCAGATGAACGGAAGCCCACAAGGTGTGAGGAACAATGGCCAGAGAGATAAAAGAACTAGGTGAGTGTAATGCCTCTGAAACCAAGGTGGGAAAGAATTGCAATATGGTCTCAAGCAGAGTCAGAGACCACAAATAGGGCAAGTATATCAAGGGCTGAAAAGCACTGACTGGATTTAGCAACACAAAAGTGATTGATGACCAACAATAGCAGCTTTAGTGAGGTAGTAGAAATAAACACCAAATTACCTGGGTCAGAAAGGCAGGTCAGTATACTGGATTGCCATCTGGACTAGTTGATGGCAGTTTGAGATTCTACTCTTAGTTCTGGCCATTAACTAGCTAAGTAACCTTTGGCAAATCACTTAACTATTCCATGCTTTGGTTTCTCATCTAACAAAGGAGAAGATCAGACTGACTGATTTCACATAAATTCCTAGAGAGTCCCCTTAACTTTATTTTTTTTTAACATCTTTATTGAAGTATAATTGCTTTACAATGGTGTGTTAGTTTTTTCGGTATAACAAAGTGAATCAGCTATACATATACATATATCCCCATATCTCCTTCCTCTTGCACCTCCCTCCCATCCTCCCTATCCCACCCCTCTAGGTGGACACAAACCACCGAGCTGATCTCCCTGTGCTATGCGGCTGCTTCCCACTAGCTGTCTGTTTTACATTTGGCAGTGTATATATGTCCATGCCACTCTCTCACTTCATCCCAGCTTACCCTTCCCCCTCCCCATGTCCTCAAGTCCATTCTCCACATCTGCGTCTTTATTCCTGTCCTGCCCCTACATTCATCAGAACCTTTTTTTTTTCAAATTCCATATATATGTGTTAGCATACAGTATTTGTTTTTCTCTTTCTGACTTACTTCACGCTGTATGACAGACTCTAGGTCCATCCACCTCATTACAAATAACTCAATTTCATTTCTTCTTATGGCTGAGTAATATTCCATTGTATATATGTGCCACATCTTCTTTACCCATTCATCTGTCGATGGACACTTAGGTTGCTTCCACGTCCTGGCTATTGTAAATAGAGCTGCAATGAAAATTGAGGTACATGACTTTTTGAACTATGGTTTTCTCAGGGTATATGCCCAGTAGTGGGATTGCTGGGTCTTATGTTAGTTCTATTTTTAGTTTTTTAAGGAACCTCCATAATGTTCTCCATAGTGGCTGTATCAATTTACATTCCCACCAACAGTGCAAGAGGGTTCCCTTTTCTCCACACCCTCTCCAGCATTTATTGTTTCTAGATTTTTTGATGATGGCTATTCTGACTGGTGTGAGATGATATCTCATTGTAGTTTTGATTTGCATTTCTCTAATGATTAATGATGTTGAGCATTCTTTCATGTGTTTGTTGGCAGTCTGTATGTCTTCTTTGAAGAAATGTCTGTTTAGGTCTTCTGCCCATTTTTGGATTGGGTTGTTTTATTGATATTGAGCTGCATGAGCTGCTTGTAAATTTTGGAGATTAATCCTTTGTCAATTGCTTCATTTGCAAATATTTTCTCCCATTCTGAGGGTTGTCTTTTCGTC
The DNA here is from genome assembly GCF_964374135.1 of Grampus griseus. Taxonomy (NCBI): domain Eukaryota; kingdom Metazoa; phylum Chordata; class Mammalia; order Artiodactyla; family Delphinidae; genus Grampus; species Grampus griseus. The sequence continues at coordinate 35,364,271 of NC_139004.1, read as the reverse complement.
TTGTTTATGGTTTCCTTTGCTGTGCAAAAGCTTTTAAGTTTCATTAGGTCCCATTTGTTAATTTTTCTTTTTATTTCCATTTCTCTAGAAGGTGGGTCAAAAAGGATCTTGCTGTGATTTATGTCACAGAGTGTTCTGCCTGTGTTTTCCTCTAAGGGTTTTATAGTGTCTGGTCTTACATTTAGGTCTTTAATCCATTTTGAGTTTATTTTTGTGTATGGTGTTAAGGAGTGTTCTAATTTAATTATTTTACATGTAGCTGTCCAGTTTTCCCAGCACCACTTACTGAAGAGGCTGTCTTTTTTTTTTATGGCTTTTTGTTCATTTTATTGTGTTAATTAAATTAAATTAATTTTTATTGGAGTATAGTTGATTTACAATGTTGTGTTACTTTCTGCTGTACAGCAAAGTGAATCAGTTATATCCACTCTTTTTTAGGTTCTATTCCCATACAGGTCATTACAGAGAGTACTGAGTGGAGTTACCTGTGCTATACAATAGGTTCTTTTTTTTTTTTTTTCACACACACACTGTATTTTATTTTTACAAGAGATAACTAAACTGACACCAAGCATTGTAAATAGATGACCACAACAAAAGCAACAATGATTGCAATTACCAAACTGGAAACACACTCATACTATGTCATAATGTTGACATTCAGTCCAGTAACCCTCCACTGTAACAGCTCCTTTACTTTGCAGTGAAAATTGATTTGTATATTTTTTTGAAGAGGTTGTCTTTTCTCCATTGTATAGTCTTGCCTTCTTTATCAAAAATAAGGTGACCATATGTGCATGGGTTTATCTCTGGGCTTTCTATCCTGTTCCATTGATCTATATTTCCCTTTTTGTGCCAGTACCATACTGTCTTGATTACTGTAGCTTTGTAGTATAGTCTGAAGTCCAGAAGCATGATTCCTCCAGCTCTGTTTTTCTTTCTCAAGATTGCTTTGGCTCTTCGGGGTCTTTTGTGTTTCCATACAAAATGTGAAATTTTTTGTTCCAGTTCTGTGAAAATTGCCATTGGTAGTTTGATAGGGATTGCATTGAATCTGTAGATTGCTTTGGGTAGTATAGTCATTTTCACACTGTTGATTCTTCCGTTCCAAGAGCATGGTATATCTCTCCATCTGTTTGTACCATCTTTAATTTCTTTCATCAGTGTCTTATAGCTTTCTGCATACAGGTCTTTTATCTCCTTAGGTAGGTTTATTCCTAGGTATTTTATTCCTTTTGTTGCAGTGGTAAGTGAGAGTGTTTCCTTAATTTCTTTTTCTCATTTTTCATCATTAATGTATAGGAATGCAAGAGATTTCTGGTGCATTAATTTTGTATCCTGCTACTTTACCAAATTCATTGATTACCTCTAGTAGTTTTCTGGTAGCATCTTTAGGATACTCTATGTAGAGCATCATGTCATCTGCAAACAGTGACAGCTTTACTTCTTCTTTTCTGATTTGGATTCCTTTTATTTCTTTTTCTTCTCTGATTGCTGTGGCTTAAACTTCCAAAACTATGCTGAACAATAGTGGTGACAGTGGACAACCTTGTCTTGTTCCTGATCTCAGCGGAAATGGTTTCAGTTTTTCACCATTGAGAATGATGTTGGCTGTGGGTTTGTCATATATGGCCTTTATTATGTTGAGGTAAGTTCCCTCTATGCCTACTCTCTGGAGGGTTTTTATCATAAATGGGTGTTGAATTTTGTCCAACTTTTTCTGCATCTACTGAGATAATCATATGGTTTTTCTCCTTCAATTAATTAGTATGTTTTATCACATTCATTGATTTGTGTATATTGAAGAATCCTTGCATCCCTGGGATAAACCCCACTTGATCATGGTGTATCATCCTTTTAATGTGCTGTTGGATTCTGTTTGCTAGTATTTTGTTGAGGATGTTTGCATCTATGTTCATCAGTGATATTGGCCTGTAGTTTTCTTTCTTTGTGACAACTTTGTCTGGTTTTGGTATCAGGGTGATGGTGGCCTCGTAGAATGAGTTTGGGAGTGTTTCTCCCTCTACTATATTTTGGAAGAGATTGAGAAGGATAGGTGTTAGCTCTTCTCTAAATGTTTGATAGAATTCGCCTGTGAAGCCATCTGGTCCTGGGCTTTTTTTTGTTGGAAGATTTTTAATCGCAGTTTCAATTTCAGTGCTTGTGATTGGTCTGTTTATATTTTCTATTTCTTCCTGGTTCAGTCTCAGAAGGTTGTGCTTTTCTAAGAATTTGTCCATTTCTTCCAGGTTGTCCATTTTATTGGCATATACTTGCTTGTAGTAATATCTCATGATCCTTTGTATTTCTGCAGTGTCAGTTGTTACTTCTCCTTTTTCATTTCTATTGATTTGGGTCTTCTCCCTGTTTTACTTGATGAGTCTGGCTAATGGTTTATCAATTTTGTTTATCTTCTCAAAGACCCAGCTTTTAGTTTTATTGATCTTTGTTATTGTTTCCTTCATTTCTTTTTCATTTATTTCTGATCTGATCTTTATGATTTCTTTCCTTCTGCTAACTTTGGGGTTTTTTGGTTCTTCTTTCTCTAATTTCTTTAGGTGTAAGATTAGGTTGTTTATTTGAGATGTTTTTTGTTTCTTGAGGTAGGATTGTATTGCTATAAACTTCCCTCTTAGAACTGCTTTTGCTGCATCCCATAGGTTTTGCGTTGTCGGGTTTTCATTGTCATTTGTTTCTAGGTATTTTTAATTTACCCTTTGATTTCTTCAGTGATCTCTTGGTTATTTAGTAGTGTATTGTTTAGCCTCCATGTGTTTGTATTTTTTACAGATATTTTTCCTGTAATGGATATCTAGTCTCATAGCATTGTGGTCAGAAAAGATACTTGATACATTTCAGTTTTCTTAAATTTACCAACACTTGATTTGTGACTGAAGAATGTTCCATGAGCACTTGAGAAGAAAGTATATTCTGTTGTTTTTGGATGGAATGTCCTATAAATATCAATTAAGTCCATCTTGTTTAATGTATCATTTTAAGCTTGGGTTTCCTTATTTATTTTCATTTTGGATGATCTGTCCATTGGTGAAAGTGGGGTGTTATAGTGCCCTACTATGCTTGTGTTACTGTCAATTTCCCCTTTTATGGCTGTTAGCATTTGCCTTATGTATTGAGGTGCTCCTATGTTGGGTGCATAAATATTTACAATTGTTATATCTTCTTCTTGGATTGATCCCTTGATCATTATATAGTGTCCTTCTTTGTGTCTTGTAATAGTCTTTATTTTAAAGTCTATTTTGTCTGATATGAGAATTGCTACTCCAGCTTTCTTTTGATTCCCATTTGCATGGAATATCTTTTTCCATTCCCTCACTTTCAGTCTCTATGTGTCCCTAAGTCTGAGGTGGGTCTCTTGTAGACAGCATATATACGGGTCTTGTTTTTGTATCCATTCAGCCTGTCTGTGTCTTCTGTGGGGAGCATTTAAACCATTTACATTTAAGGTAGTTATTGATATGTATGTTCCTATTACCATTTTCTTAATTGTTTTGGGTTTGTTATTGTAGGTCTTTTCCTTCTCTTGTGTTTCCTCCCTAGAGAAGTTCCTTTAGCATTTGTTGTAAAGGTGGTTTGATGGTGCTGAATTCTCTCAGCTTTTGCTTGTCTGTAAAGGTTTTAATTTCTCTGTTGAATGTGAATGAGATCCTTGCTAGATAGAGTAATCTTGGCTGTAGGTTTTTCCCTTTGATCACTTTAAATATGTCCTGCCACTCCCTTCTAGCTTGCAGAGTTTCTGTTGAAAGATCAGCTGTTAACCTTATGGGCATTCCCTTGTGTGTTATTTGTTGTTTTTCCCTTGCTGCTTTTAATATTTTTTCTTTGTATTTCATTTTTGATAGTTTGACTAATTTGTGTCTTGGCATGTTTCTCCTTGGAATTATACTGTATGGGACTCTCTGCACTTCCTGGACTTGATTGACTATTTCCTTTCCCATATTAGGGAAGTTTTCAACTATAATCTCTTCAAATATTTTCTCAGTCCCTTTCTTTTTCTCTTCTTCTTCTGGGACCCCTATAATTCGAATGTTGGTGTGTTTAATGTTGTCCCAGAGGTCTCTGAGACTGTCCTCAATTCTTTTCATTCTTTTTTCTTTATTCTGCTCTGTGGTAATTATTTCCACTATTTTATCTTCCAGGTCATTTATCTGTTCTGCTGCCTCAGTTATTCTGCTACTGATTCCTTCTAGAGAATTTTTAATTTCATTTATTGTGTTGTTCATCATTGTTTGTTTGTTCTTTAGTTCTTCTAGGTCCTTGTTAAACATATTTTGTATTTTCTCCATTCTACTTCCAAGATTTTGGATCATCTTTACTATCATTACACTGACTTCTTTTTCAGGTAGACTGCCTATTCCCTCTTCATCTGTTTGGTCTGGTGGGTTTTTACCTTGCTCCTTCATCTGCTATGTGTTTCTATGTCTTCTCATTTTGCTTAACTTACTGTGTTTGGGGTCTCCTTTTTGCAGGCTGCAGGTTCGTAGTTCCCATTGTTTTTGGTGTCTGTCCCCAGTGGCTAAGGTTGGTTCAGTGGGTTGTGTAGGCTTCCTGGTGGAGGGGACTGGTACCTGTGTTCTGGTGGATGAGGCTGGATCTTGTCTTTCTGGTGGCCAGGACCACGTCTGGTGGTGTGTTTTGGGGTGTCTGGGACCTTATTATGATTTTAGACAGCCTCTCTGCTAATGGGTGGGGTTGTGTTCCCTTCTTGATAGTTGTTTGGCATAGGGTGTCCAGCACTGTAGCTTGCTGGTCATTGAGTGGAGCTGGGTCTTAGTGTCGAGATGGAGATCTCTTGGAGAGCTTTCACTGTTGGATATTACATGGAGCCAAGAGGTCTCTGGTGGACCAGTGTCCAGAAGTTGGCTCTCCCACTTCAGAGGCACAGGCCTGACACCCAGCCATAGCATGAAGACCCTGTCAGTCACATGGCTCAGAAGAAAAGGGAGAAAAAAATAAAGAAAGAAAGAAAATAATAAAATAAAATAAAGTTATTAAAATAAAAACAAAAAATATTAAAAATTAAAAGAAATTAAAAAGTAATAAAAAATGGAAAAAAGAAAGAAAGAAAAGAGCAACCAAACCAAAAAACAAATCCACCAGTGATAACAAGTGCTAAAAACTATACTAAAACAAACAAACAATAAAAAATGGACAGACAGAACCCTAGGACAAATGGTAAAAGCAAAGCTATACAGACAAAATCACACAAAGAAGCATACACATACTCACAAAAAGGGAAAAAGGAAAAATATATATATATCTATATATATATAAAAAAGGAAGAGAGCAATCAAATCAATAAACAAATCTACCAATGATAAGAAACTCTAATTACTAAACTAAGACAAACATAAAACCAGAAACAAATTAGATGCAGAAAGCAAACCCCAAGTCTACAGTTGCTCCTAAAGTCCACTGCCTCAGTTTTGGGATGATTCGTTGTCTGTTCAGATATTCCAGAGATATTCAGATATTCACGTTCATTGTGGAGATTTAATCCGCTGCTCCTGAGGCTGCTGGAAGAGATTTCCCTTTCTCTTTGTTCGCACAGCTCCCAGGGTTCTGCTTTGGATTTGGTCCCACCGCTGCGTGTAGGTCGCCTGAAGTCTTCTGTTCTTCGCTCAGACAGGACGGGATTAAAGTAGCAGCTGATTAGGGGGCTCTGGCTCACTCAGGCCGGGGCGAGGGAGGGGTATGGAATGTGGAGTGAGCCTGCCAGAGCAGAGGCCGGCGTGACGTTGCAGCAGCCTGAGGCACGCCATATGTTCTCCTGGGGAGGTTGTCCCTGGATCACGGGACCCTGGCAGTCGCGGGCAACACAGGCTCCCGGGGTAGGAGGTGTGGATAGTGACCTGTGCTTGCACACAGGCTTCTTGGTGGCTGCTGAGCAGCCTTAGCATTTCATGCTTGTCTGTGGTGTCCACGCTGATAGCTACGACTCGCGCCTGTCTCTGGAGCTCATTTAGGTGGTACTCTGAATCCCCTCTCCTCGTGCATCCCAAAACAATGGTCTCTTGACTCTTAGGCAGGTCCAGACTTTTTTCCGGACACCCTCCCGGGTAGCTGTGGTGCACTAGCCCCCTTCAGGCTGTGTTCATGCAGCCAACCCCAGTCTTCTCCCTGGGGTCTGACCTCCGAAGCCGAGCCTCAGCTCCCAGCCCCCACTCGCCCTGGCGGGTGAGCAAACAAGCCTCTCAGGCTGGTGAGTGCTGGTCAGCACCGATCCTCTGTGCGGGAATCTCTCCACTTTGCCCTCTGCACCCCTGTTGCTGTGCTCTCCTCCGTGGCTCCGAAGCTTCCCCACTGCCACACCCTGTCTCCGCCAGTGAAGGGGCTTCCTAGTGTGTGGAAACTTTTCCTCCTTCACAGCTCCCTCCCACTGGTGCAGGTCCCGTCCCTATTCTTTTGTCTCTGGTTTTTCTTTTTTCTTTTGCCCTACCCAGGTATGTGGGGAGTTTCTTGCCTTTTGGGAAGTCTGAGGTCTTCTGCCGGCATTCAGTAGGTGTTCTGTAGGAGTTGTTCCAAATGTAGATGTATTTCTGATGTATTTGTGGAGAGGAAGGTAAGTAATCTCCATGTCTTACTCCTCCGCCATCCTGAAGGTCTCTCTCCCCCTTAACTTTATATTAGGCTCATTTGCTTATAACAGCACACTTCAAATCCTACTCATTTCACCAAACAGTGAGAATCAGTATATTATGTTCCAGCTTATGTCCAGATACTATGGATGTGGATATGACACAGTTAGTTGAGAAACTCACAGTTTTGGAAGGGAGATAAACATATAAGTATGTAACTAATCGCCATAGCTCTTTTTTAAACAAAGCAAGGTATAAATCGAATGAACTGTGAATATAACACAGTATTCTACATAGTATAATAGAATTCTATATGAAGTGACATGAGGGATATATAAAGTAATGCAGATGAGAGAGTAGTCATTTTTGCCAAATGGAAATCAAGGTGTTATATTTACCTACTCTCTCAGGTGGACACAATGTGCCTCAAAAATGACGTAACCATAAGGCATTTCCGTGGTGATAAAAAAAACAGGAGAGTTGTGCTAATCCACCACTGATCGTTTAACATTACTTCTAGGTAGCTTTGTTGTGATATTAATTAATAGTTTTGTACAGCTACTTGTGAACTTAAGTACACCCTTTAATTGGAAAAATGGACACATGTAAAATTTGAATGCAAGGGTAGTTTACTTTTCCACCAGATCCAAGTGGAAACATTTGTTTTACATGCCATGCTCTCTTCCATTTGCTCATCTAATCCTCATATATTATCTCATTTAATTTCACAAACATCAGTTTATTGTATCAGTATCTGATATTATATCTCTGTTTTAGCAGGTGGGGATACAAAGTTTAAGTAATTGGGCCAAGTTCACGCTAACAGCAGTTAAGTAGTAAACCAGGCATCCTCTCTTTAGGAAACCTTCCCTCCAGCCCTCATTTGGTCTAAGTGCCCATCCTCTGTACTATTACATCATGTGTACACCTTTATTTTAGCGTTTACTGAAATAATGATGATGCTTACTATGTGCCAGGTACTGTTTTAAGTATGTTCTGGGCATTAACTCATTTAAGCTTCATACCCCTTTGAGAGAGGTAATATCATTAATCACAGTACTTTATAATTCAGGAAACTAAGACCTAGAAAAGTTAAGTAATTTACTCAAGGTCACACAATTAATAGTCATGGAACCAGGATTCAAACCCAAGTAGTTAGGTTCTAGAATCCACGCTCTTAACCCCCAGGCTGCTGCCTTCCTTCATACAATGCATGCTCTGCTAACATTGAGAGATTCTAGATGAAATAGTTTACAGAACTCACCAGTGCAGTTATTGTGTATGATATCACTTTGTATTCTTTATGAAGTGAACACAAGAGAATTTTTCTCTCATGGGGGGAAGGGGGGGTGGGATGAATTGGGAGATTAGGACTGACATATATACACTATCATGTGTAAAATAGACAGCTAGTGGAAACCTGCTGTATAGCACAGGGAGATCAGCTCAGTGCTCTGTGGTGACCTAGATGAGTGGGATGGGGGGGTAGGAGGGAGGTCCAAGAGGGAGGGGATATATGTATACACATAGCTGTATACATATAGCTGTACACTTCATTGTACAGCAGAAACTAACAAAACATTGTAAAGCAACTATACCCCAATTAAAAAATAAATTAAAAATTAAAAAATAATTTTTAATAAGAGAATTTTTCTCTCTCAGCCAAATGCCATGAAACACTTGGCTACTCTTAAGTAACTGATATGTTTTCTCCTTATAGGTGATGTGAATTACATAACTGGCTGTTTTCTCCTTTCACTCTGGCTGCCAAGAAGCTCTGAGAAATCTGTGGCTCAGCCTTAGTAACTGGGAGGACCCTTGGCCTGCATATCTGCATTCTGTTGGTTTGAAATTTTTCAAAATAAAAACCTGAGGGAAAACAGTCTAAATTCTTCTTTATTTTCTAAATTATTGATATTGTGCATTTATTTTATAATTAGAAAAAGTAAACTTTGCTTTTAAAAGAAAGGTTGCAGCTTTGCATGATTTCTCAGGCTTTGAATCTGTGGACAAGGACTAGTTTCAGGTTGAGCTCCATGAGTTCAGTATAGAATCATATAAAACCAGGACTTCTGTGACCTTGAAAGTCCAGATCAATAGAATTGGTGTTCAGACAGATCAGAAAGTATTTCAAGTAGCATAAAACAGGCAAGTTGTGGCCCTCCTTATTTTTAAACTAAATAATTTGAAACCACTTTTGTATTATTTGAACATATGCTGTCTTGCTTTGGAGATAAGAAAGTCAATCTTCCTTAATGCTGATGATATTTTATTATAATTAACTTTAACGTACGGTTGATTTTGTGGTTTAGCATTTGTCAGAAGTGGGTGAAGATCACCTGTTCTAAAACTAAAATAATTATTTTGGTACATGTCCTGAAATTTAACTGGTTTAGATCCAGTAACTCAGTATCAGATTCATTTCTTTACTTAAGGGTATGTTTTGCAAGGAATTCTTCCAGGTAGATTTACTGAGCAGTCACTTTGCTAAAAGCCACACATTTCATGGGAGCTTTATTGAGATTTTTCTCAGCGAGAGTCAGCAACTGATAATTTCTTCTTTGAAAATTTTTCCATCCAAATCTTCATCCTCCAACAGGACATTCAGTTGCCTAAAGGGTGGGCAAATGCCCCACACCCAGCCAGCAGATTGTTGCCAAGTGGTGTGCGAGCATCTGGGCTTGCCAGATTTGAAATCTGTTCATCTCTTAACATTGGTAACTAATGTGAACTTTGTTTAAAAAAAAACATGACTTGTCTGTGAGTTTGCAGACCCTCTTCTCTATTGAATAGAACTTTACAAACTTGAATACTTCGTTCTTATTTTGAAGAATTGGTTTTCTTAAGGAAAAACCTGCACTGCCTGCAGCCTCCCTCTGTCCACCCCCATGAAGAGAGAAATGTTCCTATTTAGGTGAGAATCTCAATGGGATGACTCACTCTTCACAAAAGGCTGTCAACCACCCACCATCTGCTGATGAGATTACTGAGTTCTGAACAATATGTATCTGCTTTTAGTCAGCCAGGGTATTAGCTGGTCCATCAGAAAACTGCATCCCTGACCACATTGTCCTGAGCTCGTCCACACAGAAACATTTCTCACCCTCTACCAGGAGTGTTTTACTGACTTGTCTTTTGAATATTGTGGCTTCTACATACATTAAGGGATTCTAGAAGAGACAATTCCACAGAGCCCACTAGTGCATTTGCTGTAGAGCTATTGTGCACTTGGTCATTTTATGTTTCTTATGGAAAATCCCATGAGAGAATTTTCTTTTAGAGCCAAGTGTCAGGAAATGCTTGACTACCTTTGAGTAAGTGATGTGTCTTCCTTACAGACAAATAATGTAACCAGTTTATGTGTTTCCCTTTTCACTTTCATCGTCATGAAGCTCCAAGTCAAGTTTTAGCTCAGCTTTAGTGCTTACATAGGAACTGTGGCCTGTGAATCTGCGTTCTTATTCCCTGGTCCTGATCTATCTATCTGTCTGTCTATCTATCATCTATCTATGTATTTATTATTTTTTCACTATTGTACTTTTTAAACTTTTTATTTTATATTGGAGTACAGTTGATTAACAATATTTTTGCAGTTTCAGGTGTACAGCAAAGTGATTCAGTTATATATACACGTATCTATTCTTTTTCAAATTCTTTTCCCATTTAGGTTGTTACATAATATTGGGCAGAGTTCCCTGTGCTATACAGTAAGTAGGTCCTTGTTGCTGACCTTCTATTTAAATTTAGGTTTTCTCTTGCTCAGATTTATTTATAATTTTCTACATTATGTGTATTGTTGCACTAGCCACCTCAGGTTGATCATGGAAAAGCTAGGGAAATAAGTGATAATTATGCTAATGATGACTACCTTACAGTCCCTCACCCTTACTTCAGGCAAGAGTTAAAACTTATTGATCCTTCCATGCTGATAAGAATGTTTTGTTTACAAGTTCTCTAGGGTTTTACATCAACTAAACCAACAGAACAATGAATTATTTTCAAAGAAGTTTTAATATTATTGCAAATCTAAAGAATGTCACTTTTAACTTTGCTTTTGCTCTTCTGAGGAAAGTAGACAGGTAAAGTAACGGCTGGCAAGCGTAAGTGCGAAACGTCACGTCCCAAATTCTCCAAACACTATTCTCACAGCCTCTCTTAGTATATTCTTCCAGTAGGCCACAGTATGAAGAGTTAGCTTTCCTATATCTAATCTATGATTATTTTTGTTTTAAACCCTTTAATACCTCATGTATTAGTGATCTAATTTGTATACACTGGTGATATTTGCACATATACACTTTAACTGAAGTTACATGGAAAGATCTTAAGCAAGATTCATTGTCTTAATGCACCTTTTATATTTGCTAAATCAAAGGTAGAAAGATAACTGAGTTCCCCCATGGCTATTAGGTATTGCTCTTAGACACTATATGTCTATGATTTAATATTTTAATCCTGTATCTTGAGAATAGGACAATAAAGCTGCTTTGTAAGTGTAAAGATTTAAAATGTTTGTCCAGAAAACACTTTTTGTAATCCTGTTTTGGCATTTCTTCTTTTCTTAATATACCAGGAACCTCAAAAATGGAAGTAGTGCAGGCCTATTTCCTATTTCAGTTTTTATTTACTGGGCTACTCTGTGTCAGGCACAAAGGGGATACAGAGATTGAAGATACAGTTCTTGCTCTCAAGGACTAACAGTCTAGAACTGTGCTGTCTAACATGGGAGCCTCTAGCCATGTGTGGCTATTCAAATAAATTAAAAATTCAGTTCCTCAGTCATACTAGTCACACTTCAAGAGCTCAGTATCCACATGTGGCTAGTGTATTGGAGTATACATAGAGAGTACCTTTCTATCAATGCAGAAAGTTCTGTTGGATAATGCTGGTCTAGAAATCACGTGGGAATCACAAGGTAGAGCAAGGTGATTTCAGACTAAGAAAGATCATGTGTGAAGTGAGCGTAAGAATGACTTGGGGGCACGTTGAGTCCTGCCAGAGATTCTGATTTGAGGAATACTGTGGGAGTCTGTTTTTAACAAATACCCCCAGGTGATTGCGATGCAGAGGGTGTATAAACTACATTGAGAAAAAACAATGTAGGGTAAGTGGGAATAACTCAATAGAGTGATTCTAAACTTTCTACCTAAATAGCATCTGGGTGCTTGAGCCAATTTAAGTTTGATTTAGAGAGACAAGAGTCGTGGGACTACATTTGTACCTTAAGAGTTATGGAGCATTTTATACCCATTATGTGTCTGAAGACTTATATTATTATAAGAGCCTTTAATTTGTCATGTATACTTTAAATACCTGAAAAAAGGTATGCGATAGTTTCAGTCAAGATAGGCTAGGCTATGCAACAGTAAAAAAAAATAACCCCAAAATATCAGTGGCTTTTTCCAGAAGGAAAAGAGAAAACTCTGGAAGCCTCACACTAACAAATTCTTCAGCTCAAAAGGGACAGACACCATTTCTACTCACAATTCATGCCAGCATTAGTCACAGAACCAATCTTAAGGAAGTCTGGAAATGCATCCTACTATGTGACCAGAAGAGAGGAGAACCAGATATCAGTGTGTAGCACTAATGATTACCCCTGTGATGGTAAAGGAAACGTGGTGATCAAGCTGCAAGAGAGATGAGACCTCCAGAAACACACAGCAGGGTGGTGAATGGCAAAGACATAAAGGACTAGAATGAACTTTGAGAAAAATTCTTGGCTTGGAGAAAGAAGCCAAGATACAATGACCAAGAGCAGAATGCTGAGTTAGTGTTTTCTGAATAAACATCCTTGATTACCTCTCTCTTCTAGAGAGCCTTGATCCTGAACGGGATCTTATCTGATGCTTCCGGTTCTTTCTTGAGAAGCTAATGTAGAGCATTATGATAGAGGCACAGGGACACATCTGTGTGCTAATATGACTACGCCAGAGAAGGACTAGGAAGCCAGCAGCCTTGGAGGAGTCCTGCGTCTTTCTGAACCTGGGGTGAAGAATGTTCAGTCCAGTGGCTGCCTGAAAGGCCCTTTCTATACCTCAATAAAGGCAGCTCTTGGAGAAGCCATTTATTCCACTGACACCAGGAGTTGCCTGTTCTGCAACTGCATCATTAGCTGTAGCTGAGATAATCAGTGGACATGCAGTGTGAGGGAGAAATAAACCTTTCTTGTAAGCCACTGAGATTTGGGGGATCATTTGTTACTGCAGTATAACCTCACCCACACTAACTGATACTATGCTTATTCTTTTAGTATCTATGCAGATGAAGCCACTGAGATTCATCAGGCAGGCAATGATGAATTAAAAATGAGAGATAAGGGAGAATATCTGTTCAAAAATACTATTGGGTGGGCCAAAGGTTCGGTTTTTTTCCATAAGATGGCTCTAGTAGCACTTAGTTGTCTTTAACTTCATTCAAAACAATTTTGTTTGTATGTGACAGCTGTCATATCAGCATGCATTTAAAAAAAGACATCAAAATTGGTGAATTTTGGTGTAGCCATTTTAATATTGAATATGGAAGAAGAAAGCAACAATTTTGGTATATTATGCTTTATTATTTCAAGAAAGGTAAAAACGCAACTGAAACACACAAAAAAGATTTGTGCAGTGTATGGAGAAGATGCCGTGATGGATCGAAGGTGTCAAAAGTGGTTTGTGAAGTTTCGTGCTGGAGATTCTCGCTGGACGATGCTCCACAGTTGGGTAGACCCGTTGAAGTTGATAGCAATCAAATTGAAACAATAATTGAGAACAATCAACGTTATACCACACGGGAGAGAGCGGACATACTCAAAATATCCAAACCAAGCATTGAAAATCATTTGCACCAGCTTGGTTATGTGAATTGCTTTGATGTTTGGGTTCCACATAGGTTAAGCCAAAAAAACCCTCTTGACCACATTTCCACATGTGATTCTCTACTGAAACATAATGAAAACGTTCTGTTTTTAAAACAAATTGTGATGGGCAATGAAAAGTGGATATTGTACAACAGTGTGGAATGGAAGAGATCATGGGGCAAGTGAAATGAACCACCACCAACCACACCAAAGGCCAGTCTTCATCCAAAGAAGGTGATGTCGTGTATATAGTGAGATTGGAAGGGAGTCCTCTATTATGAGCTCCTTCCAGAAAACCAAATGATTAATTCCAACAAGTACTGCTCCCAATTAGACCAACTGAAAGTGGCACTCGACAAAAAGCGTGCAGAATTAGTCAGCAGAAAACGCATAATCTTCCATCAGGATAACGCAAGCCCACATATTTCTTTGATGACCAGGCAAAAACTGTTACAGCTTGGCTGGGAAGTTCTGATTCATCCACCGTATTCACCAGACATTGCACCTTCGGATTTCCATTTATTTCGGTCTTTACAAAATTCTCTTAATGGAAAAAATTTCAATTCCCTGGAAGACTGTAAAAGGCAGCTGGGACAGTTCTTTGCTCAAAAAGATTAAAAGTTTTGGGAAGATGGAATTATGAAGTTGCCTGAAAAATGGCAGAAGGTAGTGGAACAAAAGGGTGGATATGTTGTTCAATAAAGTTCTTGGTGAAAATGAAAAACGTGTCTTTTATTTTTACTTAAAAACCGAAGGGACACATTATATACCCAAAATCAATTATCATGATTAGTACTATACTCCCAATAGGTATCATATGGGTTCAGCAACTATGGTGGAAAATATAAGCAACCCCTCTTACCACCATTGCTCCAGTTATCTTCTTGGAGAATTTGTGCTTCCTATCCCCACAACTCCAGGTTCTGCTTGTCTAGAGGTCCTTCTAAAAAGTGAGACACTTTCACCAGGGCACACAATATGAGTCCCATTAATTCTTTTACTGTGGTAAAATATACAAAACGAAGTTTACCATTTTAACCATTTTTAAGTATACAACTCAATGGCATTAAGTACATTTACATTGTTGTGAAACCATCACCATCATCCATCTCCAGAACTTTTTCATCTTCCCCATCTGAAACTCTGTACCTATTCAACAATCACTCCCCATTTCCTTTTCCCTCCAATCCTTGGAAACCACCACTCTTTCAGTCTCTATGAATTTGACTATTCTAGGTATCTCATATAAATGGAATCACACAGTATTTATCTTTTTGTGTTTGATTTATTTCAGTTAGCCCAGCGTCTTCAAGGTTCATCTATGTTGTAGCATGTTTCAGGATTTCATTCCTTTTTAAGGCTGAATAACATTCCATCGTATGTGTATATCACATTTTATTTATCCACTCATCCATCAATGGACATTTGGGTTGTTTCCACCTTTTGGCTATTGTGAATAATGCTGCTAACAAACACTGGTGTACAAATATCAGTTTGAGTCTCTGTTTTCTTTTGGGTATATATCCAGAAGTGGAATTGCTGAACATACGGTTATTCTATGTTTAGTTTTTTGAAGAACTGCCATACTGTTTTCTACAGCAGCTGCACTGTTTTACATTCCCGCCAGCAGTGAACAAGGGGTCTAATTTCTTCACATCTTTGTCAACACTTGTTATTTTCTGTTTTTGTTTTCATTTATATATAATAGCTACCTGAATAGGTGCAAATGGTATCTCATTGTGGTTTTGATTTTCAATCCTCTGCTCATTTTTTAACTGGGTTATTTTTGTTGTTGTATTGGAGGAGTTCTTTATATATTCTGGATATTAACTCCTTACCAGATGTGATTTTCAAGTATGTTTTCCCATTCTGTGGGTTACCTTTTCACTCTGTTGATAGTGTCCTTTAATTTAAATTTAAATTTGTTTTAAATTTTAGTGAAGTCCAATTTGTCTATTTTTTTCTTTTGTTGCCTGTTTGTTTTGGTATCATATCCAAGAAATTACTGCCAAGTCCAATGTCATGCAGCTTTCCCCCATGTTTTCTTCTAAGAGTTTTATACTTTTAGCTTTTACATTTGTTTGATCCATTCTGAGCTAATTTTTACAGATGGTATAAGATAAAGGTCCAACTTCACTCTTTTGTGTGTGGATATCCAGTTTTTCCAGAACTATTTGTTGAAAACATTGTCCTTCCCACACTGAATGCTCTTGGTATCCTCGTCAAAAATCATTTGACATATGTGTGAGGGTTTGTTTCTGGGCTGTATGCTATCCCATTGGTCTATATGTCTGTCTTTATGCCAGTATCATGCCGTTTTGATTACTGAAGGCTTGTGGTAAGTTCTGAAATCAGAAAGTGTGAATCCTCCAACTTTATTCTTCTTTTTCAAGATTGTTTTGGCTATTTGGGGTCCCTTGAGATTCCATGTGAATTTTAGTTTGAATTTTTCCATTTCTGAGAAAAAGTCATTAAGATTTAGATAGGTTTTTAATTGAATCTGTAGGTTGCTTTGGGATTAATCCCATTACTTTTAAGCTTTGGTTGCTGCCCTGTTACTTTGGGCAAGAAGAATCACCATTCTGGCAGTAGCAAGTGACCCTTATCATTAGGAAGAAGTGGGGCTGCTGCTACACAATGGGGGCAGCTAGGAGTATGCTTAGCATCCATGTGACCCACTTAGGTGCCTGTTGGTATGCTCATGCCCAGTTTTAAAGGCAAATGGACAAGTGCAGCAACCCTGGCTGGTCTGAAAAGGACATGTCATCCAGGGGCTCAGACCCCTCAGAGATGACAGTCTGGGTCACTCCACCAGGGTCACCACCTATATACTAGCAGAAGTGCTAGCCAAGGATGGTTTTGTTTGTTCTTTTCCTTTAGGTGTAAGGTTAGATTGAGATTTCTTATTTCCTGAGGTAGGCCTCTATAACCATAACCTTCCCTCTTAGAACTGCTTTTGCTGTAACCCATAGATTTTGGATCATTGTGTTTCCATTTTCATTTGTCACCAGATATTTTTTAATTTCCTCTTTGATTTCTTCAGTGACCCACTGGTTATTGAGTAGCATATTGTTTAGTCTCCATGTTTGTGTTTTTTGCAGTTTTTTTCTTGTAGTTGATTTCTAGGCTAAGAGACTAGATCTTAATCATTCCCATCACAATAAAGAATTGATTATTATGTGACATGATAGAGGTGTTACTAACCCTATGGTGGTATCAAATCAACATACTGCACACCTTAACCTTACACAATCTTATGTCAATTAAAAAATTATAACATCTGCTTTTATCTTTTGAGCCTAGAACTTCCATTTTACTTATTTGTATGTATAATTTTAATATTCACTGGGGACAAAACTACCCTATAAACAGAAGGAATATTATTCTTTTATTCAAAACCTCCACGAGAATTGATCACCATTTTGGAAAATGATGTTTCCAACAGTAACATCATTCAATTTCTTTGAGTGACCAATAAAACACACCTGTTATCAGTATGCATTTAAAGTTGTAACACTGGTACTTCCCTCGCGGTTCAGTGGTTAAGACTTCGAGGACACTGCAGGGGGCATGGGTTTGATCCCTGGTTGGGGAACTAAGATTTCCCCATGCCACGTGGCATGGCCAAAAAAATAAATAAGTAAATAAAGTTGTAACATTATAGCTCTTCAGGAATCATGAATTTAGTCTCTATTTTAGAATACCAAATAGAGTTATCAGTATGCTATTGAACAGTTTTACTTCTTCCATATATAAGAGAAAGCACCTGACTACTTCATTGTTTTCTAGTGTAGTACTATCTGGGCATTTACATATTGAAATGCATATTTTATTAAAAATTGATTTATTTCTCCTTTTTATTACAATAAAGGCATTGGACTGATCCTTTTTGAAACTGTGTATATAGGTAAGTTATATATGAATTTTGTTTTAGGATAGTGAGTGTGATAGATGTTATAAACATTCCCATGTTATAATAAGGAGGGTTTGCTAAGTCTGATACAGCTGAGAACCACAATCTCAGAACAAGTTCTTTGAGGGCAGGAAATGTGTTCTGATTTCTTACAGCACGCTTGCACCCACTAAGTTCTCAATATTTAATTTCACCCTGTTGCAGTTTCTGTTTCGCCTTTTCAGAAGCCCTTATTTGCTCCTTCATTCTGGCAGTTTCAGTTTGGATGCGGTGTCTACCCTCATGTAGGTAACTGCAGTAAATACGATCTAAGTCAGAGTGGTCTCAGTCCCTCTGTCAATGATTAGAGCCAAGCGAGTGACCCAATTCTGGTTTGAGACATAAGGAGAATTCTGCTGATGAGCTTTGAGAAAGGTTTTACACTCATTAAAGACACAAAAGGAAAAACAGGTTATTTTCTTTCACTGGACATTGTACAGTGACACCTGGAATCATAGTAGGCGTTTTTTTTTTTTTTAATTAATTTATTTATTTATTGTTGGCTGCGTTGGGTCTTCGTTGCTGTGCACGGGCTTTCTCTAGTTGCAGTGAGCCGGGGCTACTCTTTGTTGTGGCTCACGGGTTCTAGAGCGCAGGCTCAGTAGTTGTGGCACACGGGCTTAGTTGCTCTGCGGCATGTGGGATCTTTCCGGACTAGGGCTCGAACCCGTGTCCCCTGCATTGGCAGGCGGATTCTTAACCATTGCGCCACCAGGGAAGTCCTCATAGTAGGCATTTTTGATCACAGGTATTATTAGCCCCCCAAACAACTGCTGAGAATGACAGTTTGGCAAAGATAGAAGGAAACCAGAGTGCCTGATAGTTCTGAACCCTCTATCAACTAATTCCAGAACTTCTGAAGTGCTTGTTACATCTGATAGAGTTAGGACTTTTTTTTTTTTTTTTTTTGCGGTACGCGGGCCTCTCACTGTTGTGGCCTCTCCCATTGCAGAGCACAGGCTCCGGACGCACAGGCTCAGCGGCCATGGCTCACGGGCCCAGCCGCTCTGCGGCATGTGGGATCTTCCCGGACCGGGGCACGAACCCGTGTCCCCTGCATCGGCAGGCGGACTCTCAACCACTGCGCCACCAGAGAAGCCCAGGTCTTTTCTTATTGTCAGCAGCATGCATCTTTACCGATATAACCCTCTTCACAGGCAGTTGTGCTGCCAAGGAATATTTATATACACTGTACGCAGTCCTGGTCAGAATGCTATATGGGGAAGCCGTAGCGATTCTCTCACGGTCATCAGCTCCTATTCAGACCATATGTATTATAACTGAGTCTCATGTAGGGTTCATGAGCAACTGATTTATTTTACATTAACAGTAAGCTATACAGTCTGGCTGTCCAATAATGGAAAAGAAGAAAACTTCTTGTGCTCTAATTTACCCTTTCATGTCACTGCTACTCAGATAAATTAATTTAGAAGTGAATTGTTCTAATCCCTAGCAAGGCCCAGTGATACAATACATATTTTTTTCAGTGCATACAGGGATCAGATTTAAAGAGTAGCAAGGGCTATCTTTTGGCAAGTTTTACTTAGCAAGTAGAGAAGGCTTCTTTCTGAGGAAAAAAGGTTTAAATGACTAAATTTATGAATCTAATAACCCTCCCACTTGGTAATGCTAGTACCCAAAATGTACCAGCACTGGTTTCCATGACTCATTTTTGATATTTGTCTTCTCTTCTTCTCTGCACTTTTTCTACCAAAACCCTTTATCCATTTACTTTCCTCTTCTCATCTTCCCGACCCTTCCTTATCCATAGAAATTATGTGCTTTGCCTGATGTATAGAATTACAACTATTCCCAGTTCTCAATGAGTCTGCAAGCCCCTTCAAAAATCCTTGCAGTACTCCCCAAGGGCAGATTTTTTTTTTAAAAAGAACATGTTGGATAGAAGTTTACAAATTAAACACAGTCTTTTCTAAAATTTTATTTTACTTTAGTCTATAAGTACTGCTTTTTGTTTGAACTGCTCGCATAAATCCATTCCATCCAAAAAGGAAATGAAAGTGCTTCTAGCAGTGTAAGCACAGTTGGCAAGGCCTATCCAAAGGTCTTCCACTAGAGTCCACAAAAAATCCAGATGTAGTTAAACCACAAACTGGATGTTCTTATTATCTGTGCCATAAGAGATTTTCAAAATCAGTTTGTTTTTTAAAACCTATCAAATGTCAATCATGGGGCTTCCCTGGTGGCGCAGTGGTTGAGAATCTGCCTGCCAATGCAAGGCACACGCGTTCGAGCCCTGGTGTGGGAAGATCCCACGTGCCGCGGAGCGACTGGGCCTGTGAGCCACAATTACTGAGCCTGCGCGTCTGGAGCCCGTGCTCCGCAACAAGAGGCCGCGATAGTGAGACGCCTGCACACCGCGATGAAGAGTGGCCCCCGCTTGCCACAACTAGAGAGAGCCCTCGCACAGAAACGAAGACCCAACACAGCCATAAATAAATAAATTTTAAAAATTAAAAAAAAAAATGTCAATCATGGTAGGGAAGACCACTGAGCTGATTTGTGATAACTAAGTTATGTTATCACTGAACATAATTTATCCTAAATAATTACTGGCATCTGGAAGACCTTGGGGTAGGGGCTCTTCACAAGAAACACAAGCACCACTTGCACAGGGACAACCAGGCAACCCCAGAGCAGCCGCATGCTCCAGACTTCCTCCACTGCTTCTTCCTCACCGTGGTACTCAGGCTCGAAAGCTGAGAGGACAATGCTCAAACTCTTTGAAGGTTTTTACAAAGAACACTAGTGAAGGAGGTACTGTGAGGTACTAATTTTTTTTTTAATTTATTTATTTTATTTATTTTATTTTTGGCTGCATTGGGTCTTTGTTGCTGCACGCGGGCTTTCTCTAGTTGCGAGCAGGGGCCACTCTTCGTTGCTGTGCGCGGGTTTCTCATTGCGGTGGCTTCTCTTTGTTGCAGAGCACGGGCTCTAGGCACGCAGGCTTCAGTAGTTGTGACTCACGGGTTGTAGAGCGCAGGCTCAGTAGCTGTGGCACACGGTCTTAGTTGCTCCGTGGCATGTAGGATCTTCCCGAACCAGGGCTTGAACCCGTGTCCCCTGCATTGGCAGGCAGATTCTCAACCACAGCGCCACCAGGGAAGCCCCAAGGTACTAATTTTTGAGGTATAATCTAAATACTAAAAATGATGATGAGATCTTGAGTCCTTAGCCTATTTATATTGCCTTGGATTCATTAAAGTTATTTTGCATGTCCAGCCTACTTTCTATCTCACAGGATACTGTGGAGGATTAAGGGAGATGAAGTATGTGACAGCCTAGTCCGTATCTGCATACCCAGTATGTAATATTCCCATCCTCTTCCCCATCCCAAAATAAAGAGGTTAGTCCTTCAACTTTCAAAGTACTTTGTAACGAGAAGAAATTAGTTTTTCTATCCACATCCTTGTCAGCATAATTCTGAATTTCTCCCAAGAGTAACTTTTCTTTTGTAAAATAAACTTTATACTATTTGAAATATACATGAAGCTTCATTTTTGTTTGGGGTTCTTTACTTCCCATTCTGAAGTTACTTCTGAGGAACTGAAACCTCAGAAAGTAATCACAACAAAACATATTAAGTGTTTTTTTTTTTTTTTAAATGATGATTCAAAGGCAGACTTGTAGACTTGTATCTCGTCAGAAGATAGAAGGCAAAATGCAGCCTCTGAACAGAATTGTTCTAATTATTGCCTAAAAAAGTAGTTATACAACTACATTCAAGGACATAAGACAAAGCACTACTTTAAAACTAGAATGACTGAACAGTTAGGTGAAAAACATAGCTGAAATAGGAAAGGGAAATAGACTTAAGAACAATTTGAATTGAGACAATAATCCATCAGTCTTAGTTGCTTCTGTTAAATGAATATCTTGAATCACATTGTCTCCTTTTTTACCTTCCACAATGTCTTCACTGAAATCTCAAAGCAGCATTCTCACAGAACTAAATAATAGTTATCATTTTGTTAGGATTCAAAATTTCAATCCAGTAGCCATCAGGATCTTGAATAAATGCCAGGCCTTTCATTTTACCTGTAAAACAAAATGATTTTCATTATTGAAAAGACTTTAAAAAAAAACCTTAAAAATTTTAAATACGTTTTTTATTAATTCAATTTTTAATTTGCATTTTAGTTAATTACATTGTTTTGTTTATAGTTTTAACTTAAAAAAATTCTATTGTCGGTGTTGCCCAGATGCACGATTTTCAGAATGACATATTTTATCTTCTACACATAGCTGTAAACCAACTCTCCTGAAATAAACTGTGGGACTGGCTGCATCTTGTAAGTATCAGGTATTTATTTCACCTGCACATTATCACTTCATGCTACTAGTTGAGTAGTCAAAGAAATTGTCTTATTTTAAAGAGGATAAAGGAAATAGATAGGTGCTCAAGGGAGGAGGTAGCATGGCTTATCTACACAGCCAAAGGTCCGAGATGCTTAGGTCCATACACTATTCTATGTAACCCAAGCTCTGCCAATCAGATTCTTTCTCCCAGGAATTCAAAACTGGGATTGAGAGGTTAGTAGGTCTAGTAGTAGAGTTCTTTGCTTAAATGGAAAAATGTGACCTTGGAAATTTATTTTGGTACCGAGATGCTGAAGTAGTTGACTTCTATCTCTGGCTCCTTTCTTCAAGATCAACCCCAGAGGAACACAGATTAAAAAAATAGGGAAAAAAAAAAAAAAAGTACAATGCCCCTGAGGTGATAGTTGGGGAGAGGAATGGTGGGGGTGGGGTAGTGACTGTTTTAACCTGCTTTGTGTGGAAGGGGGTACTTTTGGCTGGACCACAAGGCTGTGGGAGAATAAACAGGAGTTTTGTTAGTTTGGCTCTTACTTCTCCCAGTGCCTTGGGCATTAGCACCTACTCCCACGGGGTGGGGGTGGGGGGGTTGAAACTACTGGTTCAAATGTCCTCGGGAGTAGATAAGGGCAGAAAGACAGGTGGGTACCAACTGATCTCACTTTCCCCACAACCAGGGTGAGGAAAAGACAATCCCAGAAGTGTCTCCTACTAATACTACTACTCCATCAGGGACAAAGTGGAGGAAAAGGATCTGACTACAGAATGTGAAGTATTTGTTTAACTCTTATTTTCTCTCTCTGCTCAGCACATCTCCCTGAGAACATGTGGATTTTTAAGGACTGAGGTCTGGCCTTCCCCCATTCACACTGCCTGATGTTCGGAATAGCTAATGGTTTCAGTTTCAAAACAAAAAACAAAAAACCTCTGAGACCAAAATAATAAGAATTTGAGGAATATAACTATAAAACAAACAATGGATTATACATTCAAACAGAAGAACAAATATTAGATCAATGGGGACCAATAACTATTAAGACATGTAAAAGCAACGAGGAATATTCAATACGACCAATACGAAACAAGAACAAGAAAATATTAAAGGAGCCCAGCAAAAATTCAGGATCAATATCATAATAGCTGAAATTAATTACATAATAGGTGAGAATACAGAAGATAAATATAAGAACAGATACATCTGAGGAAAAATTAGCTAACTGGTATGCCAGTTTGAAGAAATCTCCCAGAAGGAAGGCAAGGACAAAGAAATAACAAATATAAAAAGCCTCTAGAACAAAACAGAAGAAACTATATGAAGGAACACAAATCAGATTTTTCAGCAGCAACACTGGATGGGAAAAATAAGACAATATAGATGTACTTTCAAGACTGAAGGAAAATAAACCTAAGATTTTACAGTCAACAAAACTGTCATTCATATATATAAAGGCATGGTTCTGGGACATACAGAGCTTCAAGAGTTTTGCCTCACAAACCCTTTAAAAGCAGTTTTGGTTGAGGTACTTAATAAAGGAAGAGAAAAATCTGAAAGATGCTGCAAGAGATCTATGGAGAAAAAATATATACATTGATATATTTATTACCTTAAAATAAAAAGCCAAAGCCAAAGAAAAAGGAAAAATAAATCAATAATATCCCAGCCTGAGTAACAGCAACATAATGGAGGTAGAGGGAAGCAAGTTCTTTCCTTACTAGGGAGGAGGATATTTGGATATCAAATCTCCTAATTGAAAAAAAAAAAAGGATTGAAATGAAACAGTGAAATATTTCAAATGAAAATTAAATAATAAATTATGGTGGCAAAAACAGATCTAAATAAAATAATTATAACACATGTAAATCCAACAAAATCCAGATATATACTATGTCAAGCGATATATCTAAAACTGAAGGACACGCGAAGGTTGAAAAAGGATGAAAAAAAATTCAGGAAATTATTAACTGAAGAGACTTGGTGTAGTTACATTAACAGCAGATGAAACAGACTTTAAGGAACTTACTTTTTTGGGTGGTTAGATATACCCGAGAGAGCGAAAGCTGGTGGTCACTGAGAGAATGGTAGGGTCAAGGGGTGGAGAGAGAGCCTAGGTCCTTGACAGCTCTCTAGATCCTGTGATTAGTCCCATGTGAAGCCACCCTAGGTGCTGCCTTTCAGTTCCCTGAGATAACTAGGTATTCTTCCAATCATTTCCCTTCTTTCCTTAAGCTGGCTGGAGTAGAATTCCAAGTTACTTGCAACCAAAATGATTTTATTACAACAGTGCCCTCTGTGGGTACTTAGTAAATGTTATATAACTAAACATAGGCCTGAAGAAAACAAGTAGCAGACTCACCATCATCAGGTTTCTTCACAAATTTGACTCCCAGTTCTTCAAATCTTTTACAAGCACCGTGAACATCAGGAACAGCAATTCCAATGTGACCTTAGGTAATCACCCCCAAAACAAGGCAGAGAGAAAGAAGGAAAAATTACAACAGGGTACCCATGTGCCACAAGTGGCTTCCAAAACTAGTTTATTTCAAAACATAAGGCATCTGAAAACAGACTGAATCAAGCTGGTTCAAAACCTATAATACATTAAAGAACAAGAATCTAACTGGCTGGGTATAATAAATTAATTAGTTGCTCTGAATTATACATTATTTAACATAGCCCAATACTGGCTCATAAATAGTTTGATCTGTTAAGAATAACCTACAACACAAAAGAGTAACCATTTACTCATGCTTAATGGGCTTATTATTGATACTGACTACACAGCAGCCAATTTAAATTGGTAATACTCTTGTTTTGGTTGAGAGATTTGAGATCAAGGCAGAAGTGTATGCTGGCAGAAATCGGGATTATTATTAACCATCATTTTTGTTTTTCTGTTTTTTAAATTAAAACATCTACTGGAAATATAATACTGAAACTGAAAAGTAAAATCATTGTGAGACAGTAAATGTAAAAAGTTTAGACTGAGATGATGAAATTAAACAACTCCTAAATAAAATTATTTGTGGAAAATAAAAATAACCATACTCCTAACAAATTGATTATACTTAATGTTTTAGATTGCTTACAATCATAAATAGGTACACGTGGAAAAATCACACAAATCCATGTTTATTACACACAAATAGGCAAACATACCAAATCCCCGAGGGTCTGAATTGCCACTGTGGTAACTCTGGGCCTCATCATCTTCAGTGCCCCAATTGCTACAAAAGGAGGAAAAACATAATTACAAGTGACCTGGAGAACAGATATTCTGAAAAGAAAGCTGCAACAATCTTTGAAATCTTACCATGTATATATGCTACTTAATATACTTGGTCTAATCTCTGTTACTGTAAATATTAAGTTTTCAACTATAGAAAGAGCAAATGGGCAAAGAATGACTAAGGAGACAATAAAACTAGGCATCTGGATAAGAACAATAATTATAATAATAGCAACTATCATTTCTTGTGCTAAGTACTTTATACTTCTTTAAGTCCTCAGAACAGCTCCAAGGGCTAGATCTGAGTATCTCCATTTAATAAATAAGACTGCCACTTAGGGAGGTGATATAACTTGTTTAGGGTCGCAGAGGTATTGTCAGAGCCAAGACTCATGTCTAGGTCTTTCTGATTCCAGGGCTGTTTTGAATCAGGGGACATATTAAATCACACACCCTGAAACAAATGCTCTTTTGATAGTTTTTAGCGGGTGCACAGAAACAACATAAAGAATAAAAAAGAAAGAAGGGGAATGCCAATTTCAACAAAAATACTGAAATTATGAAGACCTTACTTACAATACCTAAACATTCATTAGCTACCGTTTGAAAAATATCTTGCCATTTCAGTCTTATATTCTCTGTCTAAAAGGCAAATGATCTCACTTGCCCTATCCATGCCACAAGAACAATACAAAGACCATAAGATCCATATAAAATACTCAAACATACTGTTACAAGTTGAAAGTGATTAGGTAGACCTGGTTTGAATTAAGCTGATAAGAAAGGAAAAAAAGTTTAAAAAAAATAAGCTTCAAAAAAATGTAGAGTATATAAACAAAATAAAAACTCATACTCACTGTGTCAGTTCAAGTGTAGCTTTTCTGGAGAATGCCCATGCTACTCTTTCATCTTTATCTTTTGGGATGTCATTTTTATCCTCATAAGCCAGGAAATAGAGTGAAAATTTCATAGTGGGAAAATCTAATTTTTGGAGTAGTCTGAAATTAAACAACAAGTCTGAATCAATTAACAATAGGAAAAGCTGATTCATACTAAAATCAACATAACAATATTCAAGTTCTACTAAGAATAAGAGCTGTATGTGGTGAGGCTGGGTTTTTTTGTTTTGTTTTGTTTTTTTGCGGTACGCGGGCCTCTCACTGCTGTGGCCTCTCGCGTTGCGGAGCACAGGCTCGGGACGCGCAGGCTCAGCGGCCATGGCTCACGGGTGTAGCCGCTCCGCGGCATGTGGGATCTTCCTGGACCGGGGCACGAACCCGCGTCCCCTGCATCGGCAGGCGGACTCTCAACCACTGCGCCACCAGGGAAGCCTGGTGAGGCTGTTTTAATAGAAAAAGCAAGGAAAATCAATTTTTAAAAGTCTAATTTAAAAATATTTATTCATCTATATATATCAGTGAAATAAAATTTTTTTTAAAATGGAAACTTTTGGGCTTCCCTGGTGGCGCAGTGGTTGAGAGTCCGCCTGCCAATACAAGGGATGCGGGTTCGTGACCCAGTCCGGGAAGATCCCACATGCTGTGGAGCAGCTAGGCCTGTGAGCCACGGACGCTGAGCCTGTGCGTCCGGAGCCTGTTGCTCCGCAACGGGAGAGGCCACAACAGTGAGAGGCCCGCGGACCGCAAAAAAAATAAAAAATAAAAATAAAAATGGAAACTTTTGTAATTCATCAATTCTTCAAATATAATGAAACTTAGTTGGATTTATGGTACTTGCTTATAAATGGCAAAAGGTATCTTCAAAAGAAAATTTTATTTATTTTTAGTGAAAAATATAACACATCACACCTCATTGTTCTTTCAGCTATACGACATTGAGTTAAAGAAAAATAAATTTATTGAGTTCTTACTATGCCAAAACTCCTAGGAAACTGAGGATAGGTGTTAAGAGAGAAGGACAGATTAACATCACAAAAGACATGAATGTCAACAATAAAGTGGTTACAGTATCAAATACTGCAGAAAGGTCAGACAGGATTAGGTCTGAGAAGAGGTGAGCAGATATGGAAAGGTCCTGTGAGGGCAGTTTCAGCAGCATGCGACAGCAGAAGCTGGAGAATGGGAGGTGAGCAAGTGAAACAGTAAGTGGTGGTCTACCTGTACAGATGGTCATGATGACGGGAAGGACAGCAAGAGAGCGGAGGGCAAGAATTATCCTAGAATAGAGAAGACTTAAGCTTTTTTGTAGGTTGAGGGGAAAGAGCAGTGGAAAAGGAGAGACTGATCATGAGAGTGCGTGATGAATTACTCATCCTGAGGTTCTGAGAAGACTCACTGAAGTCGTGGCCTCCAAACTGAGTTTAAAGAGGGTAAGATTATTTTGCAAGGAGTAGGGTAGAATGAAGATACACACAATACAATTTTCTTTAGATTAGGGAGGATTAAATGCTCAAACACGACCTCATTCAAAATCAACAAGAGGGAATCGTTGCAGCATAGCAAATGGAAAGTTTCTAGAGTTCTGTTCCAAATCTTTTACTTATTACTGTCATGTTATATGCCTTGGCCCACTAAGAGCTATGTACTGACTCATCACAAATAAGATTTACTCTAACTTGTTTATAATGATGTATCAAACACCTCAAATACTCCAATTCTGAAAACTATCTCTGCACCTACCAAAGCAGACGGACCAATCAGATGGGAAATGGAACACTTGAACCTGTTTTAACTTGCTTTTCTCAGCTCAGCATATCTTTCAATATAATGTCAAGTTGTACCCTAGTTGGGGGCTCTTTAAAAACAAGGTCAACATTGGAGTTGATCAAACCTGGATTCAAATTCCAGCTCTGCCATGTGCCCACTGTGGAATCTGGGGTCATTAAGTTAATGTCTTTAAGCTTTGGTTTCTTCCTTCCATGTAAAATAGGGATATAAGCTATCTCATAAACCTACTGTGAAGACAACGAAATGAGATACAAAGTGCCTGGCAAATAGCACGTGTCCAGTAAATCTGGTTTCATTCTGCCCTTTAAATATGTCATAAATACATACAAAACTACTTTTTCTGGAAAGAATTATAAGAAACTGTTAACAGCAGTTATCTTTGAAGAGGACTGGGGGACGGAAGCTGTCACTTTTCACTTTGTATTTCTCAGAATTGGTCAGATTTTCTAACATAGACATATACTGTATTACTTGAAGTTTTCTCTCAATGTCAATGGAGGTTATCTAGGCAGTAAATTAAAGATTGTTTTATTCTTTATGTATCTATATTACCCAAAACAAATAAAAACCCTCATGTTATTTTGGGAAACAAATCAAGAAAAAGAAATATGTCTTAAAGATTATAAGATCAGTGAATATTACCTATTCCGCAAAAGAGAACACATCCTATAAAAATGGAATAGACGGGCAGTTTACCTAAAACTTAGAAAATGAATGAGTTTACCTAAAACTCATTCATTTTCTAAGTATTGTGTCTTAATAGCTATATCTTTTCTGAAGTAAACAAGAGGCTAAAAGTGGCCATAACATCAAAACAGTCTGGACACATTAAGGATTTAACTGGCAGCTCTTAGAGAGAAGGGAGTCAGAGAAAATGCAAGTATTGGTGTCATGTTGCCCAGTGAGCCTGGCTGGGATAGAGGAGAGGAACCTGACAGAACCCCTAGTCAGTCAAGCCTAGTCCCAGACTCCTGGCCAAAAGGACTTTTGTGACCTTTGAAGCAAACTTTAATCCATTTTTACAATGGATCTGAAAACATTCCCTATATTTGCAAAGCTATGTATTTAAACATTATAGGCACCAATAAACAGTTTACTTACGTCATTCCAAGAATTCTAGTATAAAAGTCCAATGACTTCTTAGGATCCTTAATTCGCAGCATGGTCTGCTGCAAGAGAAAATCCTAAAGGGAAACAGTATATATTAAACACCTTTAACTTTTACTACTTGTTATCAACACTAATTTTGCTTCCTGTAACAAAATACCAACAGTCCACCATTGCAACACACTGTTTAAGAAGAAAGAAATTTTGTCCCCTCAGTCCATCATGGCTTTATTATTATTAAATACCTGTGTTCAGTCCATAAAGGCTATGTTCAAATCCAGGTACCTTAGTCAGAGAGGATTTTTTTGTTGTTGTTTTGTTTGTTTGTTTTTCTTTTCTGTAGACTCTGTGCCAAGTGCTGTAAAACAAGTTCAACAACCCTGTTTATCCTATCCCTATCCTTATCCTATCCTAACCCTATACCTATCCTACAATCTTTCTAAGAAGCAATTTGGATCTGAAGAGTCTTTAAAAGTCTTAAAGAGTTCATACTCATCGATCAAAATGTTGCCCTTCTAAAAATCTATGTAAGGAAATAATTAGAAACTTGGACAAAGATTTATGTATAAAGACATTCATCACAACATTTACACAGTAACTATGGTCCAGACACTGTTCTAAATGATTTACAGAAATTAACTTATATAATCTTCACAACTACTCTCTGAGATAAGTATTATACCATTCCCATTTTACTGCTAAGAAAGTAAGTGGCAGAGAAAAAACTGCAGTGCAAACAGTTTGGTTCCAAAGTCCTTGCTTTCAACCACCTTGCTAACCTACCTCTAACAATGAAGAAATAGATAAATTATGACACAGGCATAATAGAATATATGAAGACATTTAAAACGCTGCTTTAGAAGCACTTGGACATGCCCATGGTATATGACATACATGTTATATGTCAATTTTATCTCAATAAAGCTGGAAAAAATAGTTTAAAAAATGGAAACATACACCATTTTTCTGACTGAGAAGACTTAACATGATAGATTATTTCTAAGAAAACACAAATATAAACTCTAAAATCATTTTTAACTTGTAAAAAGGAGTCTATACATGCCAAAAAGATTAAAAGTATATTCAATGTTAGTGGAGTTATTCATAAAAAATAGAGGTGTGTAAATCCTTTGTTGCCAAAGTATTATTTGGACGATATAAAAAAACAAGCAGGGCTTGCTTTTTATAAGATGATCAAGTTATTCTATGCTCAGATAACAGTTTTCTTTTTATCACCAAGATATTCTGCTAACTCTCTGTAACAGAATACCTCTGCTACTTTTGATAAACACTTGAATGATCCTGGAAAAATGTTCCTTTCTTTAAAAGTTTCTAAAAATCACTGTTTATTGCTATGGTTCTAAAATATTGTTTGAAATAAATATATCTTGCATTTAAAAAAGACTAAAGTTGATGTCTTGTCTCATGAGACAGTTCTTAACTTTGTCTTTTCCTTATTATGCTCTAAATTCAGAATAATAAAAGATGTCTTTTATGCTCAAACTATCTTTGGGTTTTCTGGGATGATTACAAGGTAACAAAGATTTGCTCCTTTGCCTTATAAAAAGGAAGAATGATAGAAATAATCAGTCTTTTGTGAGGGTCGGGGTGGGCAATCTCCAAATCTAATTAATTTAAAACTACTGTGAAAAAACTTTAAAGGTACAATCAGGGATATTTCTAGTACATGTACTACATGCCTACAATGTAATCCTGACAAAACTATAAAAAGTGGAGCAGGGAGTGAACCAAAGGGTCAAAGTGAAGGTCCCTTTGAGCACCTCTAAATGGATTTTCTGGTATAAGATGTGAACTCAGGTAAAGCTTCATTTTTTACCTATGGATGGCCAATTGCTACAGCACCATTTGTTGAAAAAATCTGTCCTTTCTCCACTGAATTGCTTTTGCATCTTTGTGAAAAATCTGTTGGGTTTATTAGTGTGAGTCTATTTCTGGGTTCTCTACTCTTTTCCACTGATCTATATCTATCTCTCTGACAATACCATGGAGTAATGATTACTGCAGCTATATAGTGAGTCTTAAAATCAGGTAGACTGATTCCTTCCACCCTATTCTTTTCAAGATTTAGTTATTCTACTCTCTTTGCCTTCCACATAAATTTTAGAATAACCTTGACTATATCTAAAGAGAAAAGGTTTGATAGGGACTGTGTTAAACATGTATACCAATTTGTGGAGAATTGACATCTTTGCTATGCTGAGTCTTCCAATCATGAACACAGTATGTCTCTCCATTATTTAGATTTTGATTCCCTTTATCAACGATGTGTAATTTTCAGCATACAAATTCTGTACATGTTTGATAGATTTTTACCTAGATATTTAATTTTGTTGAGCAACTGTAAATGGTATTGTATTTTTAATCTTGGTGCTCATGTGTTCTTTGCTAATATATAGAAATCCAATTGATTTTTGTATGTTAATCTTGTATTCTGCAACCTTGCTGAACTCACTTACTAGTTCCAGGGTTTTTAGACTCCTTAAGATTCCTATGTAGACAATCATGTCATCTGCAAATAGGGACAGTTTTATTTCTCTCTTCCAATCTGCCTGACTGTTATTTCCTTTTTTGCTTTACTGTACCAGCTGGAACTTCCAGCACTACGTCAAATAAGAGTGGTGAGAGCAAACTTGCCTTGTTCCCCCAAATTAAGGAGAAAGCATCACCATTTAGTATAATGTTAGCTCTTAATGTTAGCTCTTAAGTATAATGTTAGCTCTTAATGTTAGCTCTTAAGTTTTTCATAGATGCTCTTTATCAAGTTGAGGAAGTTCCCTCCCATTCCTATTTTTTCTGAAAAAACAAAAGTGTTTAAATCATGGTGTTGAATTTTGTCATGTGATATTTCTTCTTTAGCTTCCTAATATGGTGAGTTAC
This sequence comes from Grampus griseus, assembly GCF_964374135.1. Taxonomy (NCBI): domain Eukaryota; kingdom Metazoa; phylum Chordata; class Mammalia; order Artiodactyla; family Delphinidae; genus Grampus; species Grampus griseus. The sequence continues at coordinate 35,332,625 of NC_139004.1, read as the reverse complement.
TGTGATTTTTTTTAATACTGAACCAGCCTTGCATACCTGGAGTAAACCTCACTTGATCATGGTATGCGATTCTTTTTATATACCACTGAATTCTATTTGCTAATATTTTGTTAAGGATTTTTACATCCATACTTATGAAAGATATCAGTCTGTAATATCTCTTTTTTTTTGTACTGTCTTCACCTAGTTTTGATATCAGGGTAGTATGACAGCTTTATAAAATGAATAAAAGTGTTCCTTCCTCTTCAATTTTCTTGAAGGGATTGTGTAGAATTGATGCTAATTCTTCCTTAATGTTTGGAAGAATGCTCCAGTGAAATCATCTGGAACTGAAGATTATTATGAATTCAATTTCCTTATGTTATAGAGCTATTCAAATTATTTATTTCATATGGGTAAGTTATGGTAGTTGGTGTTTTTCAAGGAATCGGTGTATTTCATGTAAGTTGTCAAATTTATGTATGTAGAACTGTTTTCAGTATTCCCTTATCACCCTTCTCTTGTCTGCAGTCCGTAGTGGTATCCCCTATTTCATTCCTGATATTGGTAATTCGTGTCTTCTCTCTTTTCTTGTCAGTCTTGATACAAGTTTGTTAATTCTGTTGGTTTTTTTCAAAGAATCAGCTGTTTCACTGATTTTTTTCTAATTTGTTTTAAATTTCATTGATTTCTGCTCTTTATTATTTCCTTCCTTCTGTTTGCTTTGCGTTATTCTGCTCTTCTTTTTCTAGGTTCTTGAGGAGGAAACAAATTCTTGATTTAAGACATTTCCTATTTCCTAATATATGCATTTAATACTATAAATTTCCCTCTTAGCACTGTCTTAGCTGAGATGCTCTTTTCATTTTCATCCAGTTCAATGTAATTTTTAAAATTTCCCTTGAGACTTCCTCTTGATCCACGGATTATTTAGAAATGTGTTATTTAGTTTCCAAGTTTTTAGAGATTTTCCTGTTATGTTTCTGCTACTGATGTCTAGTTTGATTCTACTGTGGTTGAACATGCTCTATATAATTTCAATTATTTCAAGTTTGTTGAAGTTAGTTTTAGGGCCCATGATATGGTCTACCTTGGTATCTCTTCTGTGTGCACTTGAAAAAAAAAACTATACAGGCATACCTCGGTAATATCATGGGTTTGCCACCACTGCAACAAAGCAAAGATCACAATGAAGAGTCACACAGGGACTTTGTGGTCCAGTAGTTAAGACTCCACGTTCCCAGTGCAGGGGGTTCAATCCCTGGTCAGGGAACTAGATTCTGCATGCTGCAACTAAGAGCCTGCATGATGCAACTAAAGGAGCCCACATGCTGCAACTAAAAGATCCCGCATGTTGCAACGAAGATCCTATGTGCCACAATTAAGACCCGGCGCAGCCAAATAAATAAATATTTTTTTTAAAAAGTCACAAATTTTTTGGTTTCCCAGTGCATGTATGTTTACTCTATACTGTAGTCTATTAAGTGTGCAATAGTACTGTCTAAAAAAATGTACATACCTCAATTAAAAATACTTTATTGCTAAAAAATGCTAACCATCATGTGAGCCTTCAGTGAGTTGTAAAGGTTACTGATCACAGATCACCATAACAAATATAACAGTGGAAGTTTGAAATATTGCAAGAATTACTAAAATGTGACACAGAGAGAATCAAGCAAATGCTGTTGGAAAAATAGCACCAACACGCTTGTTTCATGCAGGGTTGCAACAAACTTTCAATTTGTAAAAAAAACCTAGTATCTACAAAGTGCAATACAAACAAGGTATGCCCGTATTCAGCTGTTACTGGCTGTAATGTTCTATAAATCTTGATTAGATCTTGTTTATTGATGGTGTTGCTGAGTTTGTCTATATCCTTGCTAATTTTCTGTCTAGTTCAATCAATTGTTGAGAGAGGAGTATAGTCTCCAACTAAAACTGTGGATTTTTCTTTTTCCTTCCATATATCAGTCTTTGCTTCACTTATTTTTTGCAGTTCTATTGTTTGAGGCACACACATTTAGGATTGCTATGTCTTCTTAGTCAATGGACACTATTATCATTATATAATGTACTTCTCTATGATAACTGTCTTTGCTCTAGAGTCTACTGCATTTGAAACAATATAGCCACTCCTGCTTTCTTCTGATTAATGTTTATATATCTTTTTCCATCCTTTTAGTTGCCTCTGTCATCACATTTTAAGTAAGTTTCGTGTAGACAGCATATAGGTGGGGTATGTTTTTATTTTTCTTTCAGTTTTATTAAGATATAATTGACATACAGTATTATATAAGGTTAAGGTATACAGCATGACTTCAACTTACATATGTTGAGAAATGATTACCACAAATTTAGTTAACACCCATCACCTCACAAATAGATAACTTGAGGCATGCTTTTAAATCCACTCCACCAATATCTGTCTTAATTGGTATATTTACATCTAATGTAATTATTGAAATATTAGGGCTTAAATTGGCCATTTTATTTTTGTTTTCTGTTTGTCCTTTCTTTTTATCTTTGCCTTCTTGTGGGTCACTGGAATTTTTTTTTTATAATTCCATTTTGATTTATCTATAGTGTTTCTGCATACACTCTTTGCATAGCGTGTGTGTGTGTGTGTGTGTGTGTGTGTGTGTGTGTGTACCACCATGTTATTCCTAGGGTCTCAAGGTCCCTAGCCAGTCTGCCATTCTCTCTGCTTTTCAGAGTCCTCCTGTTTTTGTTTTATCTAAGCACAGCTTGTTTTATTGCATTTCACTTTGTTGCAGTTCACAGATATTGTTTTTTTTGTTTTTTGTGTTTTTTTTTTTTACAAAGTGAAAGTTTGTGGCAACCCTGTGTCCGGCAAGTCTGTCAGTGCCATTCTTCCAAGAGCATTTGCTCACTTTATGTCTCTGTGCCACATTTTGGTAATTCTCACAATATTTCAAACTTTTTCATTGTATTTGTTATGGTGATATGTGATCAATGATCTTTGATGACACTATTGTAATCCTTTTGGGGTGCCATGAACCATGCCCACATAAGATGACAAACTTAATTGATAATTGTGTGTGTTCTGACTGCTCCACTGATAGACCATTGCCCCATCTCTCTCCCTCTCCTCGGACCTCTCTATTCCCTGAGACACAATATTGAAATTAGGTCAATTAATAACCCTACAATGGCCTCTAAGTGTTCAAGTGAAAGGAAGAGTTGCATGTCTCTCACTTTACATCAAATGCTAGAAATGATTAAGCTTAGTGAGAAAGGTGTGTCAAAAGCTGAGACACGCTGAAAGCTAGGCCTCTTGCACCAGTTAGCCAAACTGTGAAAGCAGAGGAAAAGTTCTTGAAGGAAATGAAAAGTGCTCTTCCAGTGAACACACAAATGATAAGAAAGCAAAACAGCCTTATTGCTGATATGGAGAAAGTTTTAGTGGTCTGGATAGAAGAGCAAGCCAGCCACACCATTCCCTCAAGCCAAAGCCTGATCCAGAGCAGGGCCCTAACTCTCTTCAATTCTAGAAGGCTGTGAGAAGTGAGGAAGCTGCAGAAGAAAAGTTTGAAGTTAGCAGTGGTTGGTTCATGAGGTTTAAGGAAAGAAGCCAGCTCCATAACATAAAAATACAAGGTAAAGCAGCAAGTGCTGATGTAGAAGCTGCAGCAAGTTATCCAAATAGCTAAGATAATGAATGAAGGTGGCAACACTAAACAACAGATTTTCAGTGTGGATGAAATAGCTTTATATTAGAAGAAGATATCACCTAGGACTTTCATAGTTAGAGAGAAGTCAATGCCTTCAAAGCTTCCAAGGACAGGCTGATTCTCTTGTTAGGAGCTAATACGCTGGTGACTTGAAGTTGAAGCCAATGCTCATAACCATTCTGAAAATCCTAGGGTTTTTAAGAATTATGCTGGGAACTTCCCTGGTGGCGCAGTGGTTAAGAATCCTCCTGCCAATGCAGGGGATACGGGTTTGATCCCTGGTCCGGGAAGGTCCCACATGTCGCGGAGCAACTGAGCCCGTGTGCCACAACTACTGAGCCTGTGCTCTAGAGACTGCGAGCCACAACTGCTGAGCCTGCATGCCACAACTACTGAAGCCCACATGCCTAGAGCCCGTGCTCTGCAACAAGAGAAGCCACCGCAAGGAGAACCCTGTGCACCGCAATGAAGAGTAGCCCCGCTCACCGCAACTAGAGAAAGCCTGCATACAGCAACGAAGACACACCACGGCCAAAAATAAATAAATAAATAAATAATATATTTTTTAAAAAAAGCTACAACAGTGGCAAAAAAGTTTCTTGACTTTGTGTCCTACCTTTCAAATTCTCTTTCTAGTGATGAACACACTCATTTCTCTAGAACTGTTACTAAGGAGCTTTACATATTAAATCTTACTCAGAATCAAAATCAAAATCTCCATTGCCTCTACCACCTTCCATCTTCAGAAAAGGGAAGTTTCAATCTTGCAGCCATACCTCTAACCTCAGCTCTGGTTTTACATCTCCATCCAGTCTACTCAACATTTCCACCTGAGTCAAAATATCAAATTAATTACAGCCCAAATAAATATTCCCTCCTACATCACCAACAGGGAATGCCTCTAGAATGCCTCTAGAATCTGATTTGGGTGTCAGCCCAAGTCAGACCCCTGAAGTCTTCTCAGATTCCTTCCTCGCCACTCCCTCTGTAATCCAATCCAAGTGTCCCATCAACCTGACTGCTCAAGTCCCTCTGGAATCTTTCTCCTTGCCTTTCCAAAGATCACTACTACCTGGCTCATGTCCTCTCTACTTCCTGCCTAGACGACTGTCAAAGCCTGCCTGGTCTCTCTGCTTCTTGCAGGCTAACCCAAATGCAATCCAGAGTGATCTTCCTATAATGGTACCAGACTGATCTTTCTATAACAAAAGGCCAACTGTGTCATTTCTAGGTTAAAAATCAATCCTTCAGGCGCTTCTCTGGTGGCTCAGTGGTTAAGAGTACGCCTGCCAATGCAGGGGACACAGGTTCGAGCCCTGGTTCAGGAAGATCCCACATGCCACGGAGTGGCTGGGCCCGTGCACCACAACTACTGATCCTGCGCTCTGGAGCCCGGGAGCCACAATGGGAGAGGCCGCCGCAGTGAGAGGCCTGTGTGCCACGACGAAGAGTGGCCCCTGCTCGCCACAGCTGGAGAGGGCCCGCACACAGCAACGAAGACCCAATGCAGCCAAAAATAAACAAACAAATAAATAAATAAATAAAATCTATTTAAAAAAAAAATCAATCCTTCAGTGGTACCTCACAACTTTTAGAAGAAAGTCCCCAAAGGAAGCACATGCAGTTGCTGCATACTTGTCTAACTTCATCTTTTATTACCACTCCACTAAACTGGTCACCTTAAATGGTTTTGATTTCATACCTTTAGCAGTTAAAAAAAAAAGAGCATGCCCCATCATAAACGTATATATATTTTAATTGTATACACAGAGAAATATACATAAATTAATAAAATAAAATAATAATAATAAAGCATATATTTAAAAAAACATATTTACCAAACAGAAATCTTCATAGGATGAGAAAAACAAATGAACCAAGTGAGAATGTTCATATTTTCTTTGAGCATCCCAATGACTGTTTTATGTACCTTCCCCTTAACTCCTATTGCCTGTAACTTCAGTCTCATTGTATACCTGTAGGTCCCTGCATCAGCTCTCTGATGTCACCGTGCTTTTATATATACTACAGTTCTCTCTGCCGAGAACAGTCATTCATCCATCTGGCCATTGTCCTTCTTCCTTCCTTGCCATTCTTTCTTCCCTCAACCCCTACCTGCAACTCTGCCTAGCTACCTCCTTTGATTTGGTAAAACCCAGCTTAAGTGTCGCCAACACTGAAAGTTTTCCCTGACCTCATCATTTACCACTCAGGTGGGAAGGGACTCCAAATAATTTTATCAAAGGACACTGATAGACAGTAAAAAGAATGTATTTCAGGAGATCACTACTTGGGAAAAGAAGCACTTGGCCTTTGAAGAAAGTTAGCTAAGTAAGACAGCCCAGAAGGTGGTGCAGCCGTACATTCTTTGGTCTGCCTTTATGACAAAGATGCAAATAATCAACAAACAAGTTGACTTTCTATCACTGCTGTTCTCTCTTCTTTCCAAACCAGGCCCTCATCACTTTTCTCACCTTCTGGAAGAGCCTTTTAGGTGTTCTCATCACCTCCAGGCTTGGATCCCTCCAATCTATTCTGTAGAATGATTTGAATCCCTCAGTGATTCCCCACTAACTATATAAAATTCGATTTTCTTAGAAGTAACATTCTAAGCTCTCTCCATGATCTGGCTCCAACCTACCATTCTAGTCTTCTCCACCACTGCTCCACCACTTAGATAACTTGAACGTGAACCAAAAACAAGGTAACTCATTTCTCCAGAACATGCTCCACATTGCATCTTTCTGCCATCTCACCACATTTTTGCTCAGATGTTTCCTCCCGCTAGAATGCCCTCCCATGTAACCGTCCCCCATGTGATGTTGGTACCCCATCCATCTTTCAAGGCCTAGACTCACCCCCACCTTCTGCTTGACGCATTCCCTGATATCCACAGTTGAAATACAACCTTGAATTGTATTGCTTTTCATAGTTTAAAGATCATAGATACATTTTATCCTTATAGCAGCTTTGTTTACACCCTGCTAAGATCACTATAGCCAATGATAGAATTGGGGATTCAAACGTAGGTCTTCAGCCTCCAAATACCCTGTGTATACCACAGATGCCACCTTTGAAAATCTCTACTTTCTGCGCTCCCACAGTGCTTTATAATTTCAAAAGCACATAATCCCAGTTCCATCTTATGTTAGAGTTGGTGTATGTTTGGTGAAGGGAGGAACTTCATCTTGTTCATTTGAATGTCCCCCAAGGTATCTACCATGCTCTTTACATATAGCAGATGATCAGTGATCAGACTGAATTAATTCATTTAGGTTTTCTATTTTCCTTCATGTCAAGTTCCAAAATTACTGCTGTAGTCAGTACTCTAGAAGCACAATAGGGAGTGTGGGTTCCTCGCTAGGCAAATTACTCAACACCTCTGTGCCATTGTCTACTTATATATAAAACGGAGATAATTTTGCCTTCCTCACAGGGTTGTTGTGAGGATTAAATTAAGTAATGTACTTAAAATAACAAACCGGGGCCTGGCACACTCAGTATATCCCAGCTGCTATTATATACTCCATTTTATGTCCCCCATACGGTGCTTCTAGGGTGCAAAACAACTAATCTCAAAAAATAATTACTGGGACTTCTCTGGAGGTCCAGTGGTTAAGACTCCATGCTCTCAATGCAGGGGCACAGGTTCGATCCCTGGTCAGGGAACTAAGATCATGCATACCACATGGCATGGCCAAAAACAAAAAAACCTTCTAATCAAGAGAAATTGACATAAATTAAGAGTGTGTAGGACTTCCCTGGTGGCAAGAATCCGTCTGCCAATACAGGGGACATGGGTTTGAGCCCTGGTCCGGAAGATCCCACATGCCGCGGAGCAACTAAGCCCGTGAGTCACAACTACTGAGCCTCTGCTCTAGAGCTGGCGAGCCACAACTACTGAGCCTGCGAGCCACAACTACTGAAGCTCGCACGCCTAGAGCCCGTGCTCGGCAACAAGAGAAGCCACCACAATAAGAAGCCCGTGCACCGCAACGAAGAGTAGCCCCCCGCTCTCCGCAACCAGAGAAAGCCCACTTGCAGCAACGAAGACCCAACGCAGCCAAAAAAAAAAAAGGTGTAAATTAAGAATGGAAAGAATTGTACTCAATCAATTTTATCAAGCTCTCCTTCAAATATTTTTTTTAATAGTCCAGTATATAAAATGCCCAGTTACCTGGGAAATTAATTTACACTGAATAATCTATATTATGTGAAATAACAAGGTATTAACATTAAAGAGTATAAAAAGTAAGATTAAGTGTGAGAGGAAATGTATATATTTACTTCTTCCCTCTTAATTTTGCAGTGACTAACATTTTTCCTAAGCTAAGTACTACCAGGTGCTAGTCAAAGGATTTAGCAATTAGAAGTATCTGACTCTTCACCCTAAAGGCAAAGAGCAAGAAGGGACTAAAGTCACCAACCGGTCTTAGAGGTCTGTACAAAGCACATACTCAAACTTCAGGGATTTTAGAACTTCCCCAGTCAAATGAATACATACAAAGGCGTTTTCTGACAGTGATGAGTACACTGGAGTAAACCCCCGGAGCGGCTTCCCGGTCTGATCTTGACAACGCCCGGAGGCACCACACCTGAGTGAGTTACAATGACTCTCAGTATAGACCTGTTAAGCAAGCTGAAGGGATGAGAGCCTTCATATGCAACTGGTCATTCCTCTTACTGGGTCTCAGCTGCAAGGAGATGGTCTGTGAAGGAATTTCCAAGATTCCCTTCGGATCTAAGCTCCATGATTCTGCCAGTCTCTCCTGGGGCCACCGAGCAAAGTGCGCCCGTGAGCAACCGGAAAGGCCAAACCCAAAGGGAAATTCTGGGCGCGGCTGAAGTCAGGAGCTATCAGATTGGTTTGGAGGAGTTAAACGCGGAGCCAGGACAGTTACAGAAAATGATCCCGGCTGGGAAAAGCCGGCCCGTAGACCTTCGAACGTAGACTGGAGTTCAGAAACTTCTTTTCTTACCCTCCACCTCTATTGCCCTGGGGAACACGCACACCCACAGACATGAGCTCTGACCCTGGGTTAGCCATGGTTTCCTGTTACCGTCCCAAATCAAGCAAGTTAAAGCAAGCAGGATCGCAGTCTTTCAAACAACTTGAAGAAACGGACCCTCTCCAGATCCCCCACTGGACACCACTGGCCCTCTTCCCAGCCCACTCCGATCCGCCCAAGGCGGGCAGAGCTGCAGTGGTGGTAGGATGGGGTTCGAATCCAGAGTTCGAATCATCCAGCCCAAGCGAGGCCTGGTTGAGCCCGAGGGACTGCTCCCTCCTTGGGGTCCCAGTCGCGCCACGCACGGCAGGCCCCGACTCTGGAGAATTAGGTTCTGCGCCCACCTTGGTGCTGGGGTCCGGGTCTTTGCAGCAGCCGAGGGCGGCCTCATCGGTGAGGCCGCCGGACGCGGGCTGCGGTTCTGACATGGCCGTACTGTTGTAACGCGGACGAAGGTGGCCAGGAACGCAGCAGCTACTCTCACTCTGCCGGCCGCGAAGCTCCCTTCACCAGCGCCCGCAAGACCGCACCACGGGGTGGGCGGCCGCTGAATTCCAGCCAATTGCTACGCGGAGGGCAAGTTGGCTGTCTGCTGATTGGGTCCCAGTGAGTCAGCGCCTCGGGCCACAGCGCTCAACACCCAAGACTACAATTCCCAAGGTGCCTTGCGTATGATGGAGGGCACCTTGAGGTTAAAAAAAAAAATCCAAACCGGCCAGCTTGAAAGCGCGTTTCTCGCTGTTGCTTGATGACCTAATTTTGTTTCTGTTTAACTGTTGAAGTTCAGTAACCACCCATACCTCAGGGCTGCAACGTGGTAGGAAATACGAATCTGATGGAAAGAGAATTGGGAGTTATGATTTTTAAATTATAAGGATCCAAAACTATTTTCTCACTTTAAGCAGCACAGGATAATTAAAACAACTCTAGAAACCTAGGTTCAAGTTTTGGTTCCACTGTTTATTAGCTGTAGAAGCTTGGAGTAATTACTGAACCTTCTCTGCGCTTCCTTGCAGGATTTTGGTGAGGATCAAACAAGATTTAAGTTATGGTTTCACTGCTTATCTAAATGTCCATAACTTACAGTGAGTTTTACGTTAATTTTGCTAAGGCACATATTTTAATTGTGTTCATTGGAAAACTTAGTCATCACTGTGTTCTTTGATGACGGGCACATAGTAGATTCTCAATAAATACTTCCTGTTGTTGAAAGACTAAATGATCATGATCACTGTAACCATAATTTAGGAAAGGACTTTGTATTAATAAATGAATGGGGAATGAGATTTGACAATGTTTTTAAGTGAATAGGATGGTCTATATAAATTAGCAAAAAGATGGATGGATGTCAGGAATTTGGGTTTCAGGGAGTTGGGCAAAATGGGAATTTATTGGCTCACCCAATCAAACTGAAGCAGGGCAGGGAGGCATCTCGCACCAGGCATCTAGCACCAGGCACCTGGCCACCACCAAGATGTCTCCATCTCTTATCTCAGCTTCTTTCTTCATCTCAGCTTCATTTTGTCAGACATAACTGCTCCTCTAGTCTAGAAACCTGGAGCTCTCAGCCTCTCACCAGAGAAAGAGTGAACCTCTTCCCTGAATTCCAATTTTGATAAAATCCAGGGAGGAGCCTCTGTTGGCCTAGACTAGGACCTGTGCTTACTCCTGTGGTCAGAGCACAGTAATTGACAGCCTGGATTAGAGCCACCTGCTTGGAATCGGGGAGCAAAGCAGTTCCCCAAAAGAAGAGGGATGCTGTTCTTATAAGAAGAGAGTTCCTGTGCAAACTGAAGTATAGAGTTTCAACAGAAATTTTGTGCATACCTGGTGCTAACTTATTGAGGGATATCTTGTCAAAACTCAATGTACTACAACTACAGAACTTGGACATGGAGATAGACCTTAAAGCTGCTAAACCAAGGAGTTGAGGCAATACACTAACCCTCAACGCACTGTGCATTACCACTGAATTTTTGCATAGGAAGCTCAGACAAAAGAAATTTGTCTGAAACATTTTATTGAAAAGCCATCCCAAGCTGTGTTTTTCCTCTAACCCCTCTGGTGAACTTCCCAGAATATATGAGATAAACCATGTAAATGGGTAGGAAGACTCAATATCATAAAATACTGATTCATTTACAAATTAATACATTAATGTAGTGCAATTCCAATAAAAATCCTGATGGGTTTTTCAATGAACTGAATAAGCTGATTGTAGATTCTAATTTTAGAGCCCCAAATAGACAAGACACATTTGAAGAATAAATGAGGGGAGTTCCCTGGTGATCTAGTGGTTAGAATTTGGCACTTTCACTGCTGTGGCCCCAGTTCAAACCCTGGTTGGGGAACTGAGATCCCGCAAACTGCACAGCAAGGCCAAAAAGAAAAAGAAAAAAAGTAGGGGAACCTACCCATCCAAGACAGTATAAATCTACAGTAAGACAATGTGGCAATGGCATTGGTATAGATCAATAAATGGGAACTGCGGCAAGCAGCTCTAAAATAGCCCCAATGATCCCCACCCCCTGGTATTTATGCTCTTGTGTTATTCTCTCCCCATGAATATGGATTTAGTGACTCACTTCTAAGGAATAGAATATGGCAGAAGTGATGGGATGTCACTTCTGAGTTAGACTATGTAGAGGCTGTGATTCTTGTCTTGGGATGTCTCTCTTACTTTCTTTTTCTCCAGTCTCTCACTCAGAGGGTAAGCAAGCTAAAACGTTGTGAGCAACATATGGAGAGACTCATGTAGCAAGGAACTGATGTCCCCTGTCAACAGCCAGTGAGGATCTGAGGCTTGCCAACAGCCACATGAGTGAGCTTGGAAGTGGGTCCTCTCCTAGGAGAACGTTGAGATGACTGCTGCCCCAGTTGACCCCTTAACAAGTTGATCTTGTGAGAACCTTGAGCCAGAACTACCCGGCTAGACCACTCCCAGATTCCTAACTCACAGAAACTATGAGATAATAAATGTTTGTTATTTTTAACTGCTAAGTTTTGGGGTAATTTGTTGTGCAGCAATACACAACTATCACACACATGTACACACATGAAAACTTGATTTAGGTCAGAGCTAGTACTGCAGATCATTGGGGAAAGGATGACTTTTTCAATGAATGGTGCTAGGATGTCATCATTTATCTATATGAAAAAAAAAAAAAAGCAGATTTCTCCATTTCATACCATAAAGAAAAACCGAAGTCCAAGTGTGTATTAAAGATATAAAAGTGAAAAGGTAAAACTTAAACATGTAAAGAATAAAATATCAGAGAATATCTTTATGAATTCATGGTAGGAATTTCTTAGTGAGATGTAAAAGCACAAAATATAAAAGAAAAAATATCTTAACTAAAACACAGCATAAAAAAGTAAAAAGACAAACCACAAAGTGGGAGAAGGTATGGGCAACACACATAGCCAACAAAGGATCAGTATCCATAATATGTAAAAACCCTTACAAATCAATGAGGAAAAGGTAACTCAATAGAAAAAATGGCAAAAGAGAAAAATGGGCAGTTTACAAAAGAGGAAACACAAGTAACTAATAGGCACATGAAAAAATGCTCTAACTTACTGGAAAACAGGGAAATGCAATTTAATATAAAAATGAGCTTCCCTTCATACCCTTCAGACTGACAAAAATTTTTTAATTCATAGTGTATCAGTATCAAGTGTTGGTGTGAATGAGGAGCAGTGTTTGCTGGTGGAAACCTAAATTATTATAAACACTTTGGAAAATAATTTGACAGTATTTAAGTAAGGTTAAATACAGTACATCCTACTAAGTACATATCCAGAGGACTATTATGCCTACACTCTAAGTATAAGAGACAAAGTTTGAATAGAAAAAAAATTGATAAAACCTAAATGTCCAACTGTGAGAAAATAAATTGTGTTATTTTCACAGTGGACTAATATACATAAGTGAAAATGAATGAATCTGAGGAACATATTCCAACAGTGATAAACCTCACAAATAGAAATGAAATAATTAAAAGTTGCAGAAGAATTCATATGACCAATACAACTTTTAAAAAAGTTTTAAACTCTGTAAAAATATAATGTATTGCTTAGGGCTAAATATACATCCAGTAATGGCATCAGGAAGTACCTGGGAAAAACAACTCCAAATTCAAGAACATGATTTGCTCTAAGCAACAATGGAAAACGCCAAAGGGGAGGGATATACTGGGGATTTAAATGTTTTGACGTTGTTTCATAACTTAAGCTGGATGTTGAGTAAATGGATAGTTGTATTATTCTTTATACCTCTCTGTATCTCTTAAATATATATAATATACTTTTTAAAAGCTTAAAAGTAATAAGCACCACATAGAGAAACAAAAGAAAAGACAGCAATAGTCGGGAAGGAATAGTTTAGAATAGTCACTATTTTAGAAGACACAAATTCCAAATAGAGTTTAGAATTGTTTCCTTTTTGGTAGAAGGGATATTAGTTTCCTTGAGCTGATGTAACAAATCATCAAAAACTTGGTGGTTTAAAACAACAAAAATTTATTCTCTCACAATTCTGGAAGCTAGAAGTGTGAAATCAAGTTGTTGACAGGACTATACTATCTCTAAAGGCTCTAGGGGAGAATCCTTCCTTGCCTCTTCCATCTTTTGTTGGCTCCATGTGTTCCTTGGTTTGTGGCAGCATAACTGCAATCTCTGTCTGGGTCTTCACATGGCCTCCTTCCCTGTGTCTGAAATCTCTCTCCTCTTTCTCTTCTAAGGACACCAGTCATAGGATTAAGGGCCCACTGTAGATCCAGGGTGATCTCACCTTGAGATCCTTAAGTTTACCTGCAAAGACACTATTTCCAAATAATGTCACATTCACAGACAGGTACCAGGAAACAACAGACTTGGACTTATTTTAGGGGGACACAATTCAACCCACTGCAAGGTGAACATACCTGTTTTGTTTTTTGTTCTGTTTTGTATGTTAGTAAAATTAAGATTAGGAAATCTACTCAGAGTATGTTTAAAATACTTTTATGGTAGAGTTAATTTTCCTTAATGAACTTTGTTTTATTAGTTGCTTAGGTCTCTATTGTCAGGTTTTTTTTTTTTCAAACTAAATAGGATGGACAACTAAACAGGGTATAGGTATGCTGTTTCAGCCATAAAAAAAAGCTCAAAGAATGAACTGTGGGTAGTTACTCAATATTTATATATATTTCATATATATTTTACTTGAATGGCTGGCTACTTAAATTGTTATTTGATAATAAGATCATGTGGCTATGTTAGGACAATTATAACAACAAATATTGATAATCTGTGTACTTTAATTGCACATTCCCTACAACATTTAGACATTTCCAGTGGGTTGTCTTGATGTTTTTATTTCTGTCCATAGTATCATCTTTCAGTCAATGAGTCTTGAAACCAAACATCACGGAGTTATAGATTTTTGGAACAAGAAGGAAACTTAGAGATCATCTTATCTCCTGCATTTTATTTTATAAATGAGGACACCCAGGACTACAGCATGTTCACAATCTGAGTTTCAGAACTAATTGAGTTACTGGGTAGCGCAGAATATATATATATATATATATATATGTATATATATAAACACCTAATTAAAATGGAGACCCATCACACCTCGTCAGGGGTAAACGCAGAAATGTACTGGAGGGCTTCCCTGGTGGCGCAGGGGTTGAGAGTCGGCCTGCCAATGCAGGCGACACGCTTCGTGCCCCGATCTGGGAAGATCCCGCATTCCGCGGAGCGGCTACGCCCGTGAACCATGGCCGCTGAGCCTGCGCGTCCGGAGCCTGTGCTCCGCAACGGGAGAAGCCACAACAGTGAGAGACCTGCGTACCGCAAAAAAAAAAAGTACTGGAAAGGGCGGAGGGGGATTGTAAACTTTGAAAAGTAGTCCATTTTTTTCCGTCCTTCTACTCTCTATATTACCAGTCATAGGTTTCTGAGCAAACAAATTCAAAAGAAAACATTTAATGTTCTCTAGTGAGACACGAAGTAACTTCAGAAAACGTAAAGGTCATAGAAAACGCTATTTTATATATCAACACATTTCCGTACCAATCCCCTCAAAGCCTACCTTGGAATCCTCCCAAGTCCCCACCCCCTGAAATATTCCATCTCTAGGCAGCTGCTCCTTCCGCGGGGCCCCTAAACAGTGTTTCACTTCTCAGGCTCGTGGGGTGAGTGTCCCGGCCCGCGAGCGCGCGGGGGCCGGCACGGGGTGGGGAAAGACCGCGTCCCAGCGCCCCGCGCCCCGCAGGGAGCAGAGCCCGGCGGAGCCCGCGCTACGCGCCGGGGAGCGAGCTGGCCTCGGACTCCCAACGGCCGAGCCTCGGTGGCCGCGGAGACCAAGCAGGAGCAGCTCCCGGGGCTGCGCGGCCGCTCGGGGTCGCCAGGCTGAGCTGAGTGGCTGGTGAGTGCTCCTCGGAGACCCGCGCAGAGCCGGATTCCCAGCCCCGCTGAGGTCCGGCCTACTTGCCTCCCTCTGCCCCCCAGCTCCCCGCTAATGCCCCCAAGCTGTCCAGTTCCCACCCGACTACAACCCGCAGCCAGCTCCTGCCCTTGGTGAATCCCAGTCTCTTCGTTGGACGTCTGACAGACTCCACACCCCGCTCCCCCTTTTAAGGATTCAAAAGTAAGACAAACAGAAGGCCTAGCCATTCAGGCTTATCTTCTGCTCCTCGCTCCTCCTCACTCCCCTACACCCCGAAATCTCATCACTAAATTTGCCACTTCTTCTAAGCAATCTAAGCCTTTCCCTGCTTTCTTGCTAGGAGAGTCCCCTCTCCCGTCCTCTCCTGACAGCTCTTCAGACCCAAGTCAAATGTCATCATCTCTGTCGTTTTTTTCCCGAAGTTTCTTTCCCTTCTAGTCTCTTTCAGCCCTTTGTTCATTCACCTTTTCTTGACGTTGACCACCCTGTGTGTGTTTAACAGTCTGCCCTCTCCCCCCCTCCGTTTGTGCGTTTTGCTTTGGAGGGGCTTCTCGGTTGTGTATGTCATCACAGCGGCCAAGCACGCAGAGACCCCTTAGTCATCATGAAGGGATAGGGGTACAGAGATGGGCACAAGAGAAAGGGGTGTGGTTGAAATGGCAACTTGCTCCTGGAAATGACTAGGAATGATTTTGTGGACGTCCAATGAAGCTCCAAAATTGAACTTAAAGAGAAGGGGTGGTGGGAATTTAAAATGATTGTATTTGGCAGCAAGTTGTCTGGGGAGGACACGGGGAGGAGGAGAACACGAAAAGGTGTTTATCCTGCATCCCCTCTGTGCTCTTATAGCCAGCAAAGCGTGAATACTTGGAGTAAAGACCCGCCCCTTCGTTGCCGAAGTAATCTTGTTAAATTCTAAAATTCAGAGGGAAATTTAGCTTCTAAATTTTAAGTCCTAAGATACATAGGAGAAAAATATAAACACATATTGTGTGTTATTGTATAAACACATATTATACGAGTAAAACATGCACATGATTATAATTTTTTAAAAACCATAAAGTTATCAAATTGAAAAGTACAGCTCTTCCTCTGCTTCTCTTATCTGGCCTTTTTTACTCAAGGTAATCATTGTTCATAATTCATTGTGTATCTTTCCTGGAAAGCTTCTAATGCATTTTATTAAATCTAAACTGTTACTGATTATAATTTTATACAATTACATAGATGGAAACTACATATTATATGTAACAGCATAAAGAAAAAGATGTGAGGAAAGGAAAAAAGGTTGCCAGTTAAACCTTCTTAAAAGTGTGCATCTTAGAATAGGTGAAATACCATGTATATGCCTACATACACTTTAAAAAATTTATACAGCTTGATATACAATGCACTGTACTACCTTGGTTTTTTCTCCATGTAACAATATGTGATTGAGACGTTTCTATATCTCTATATATAGCTTTACCTCATTATTTTTATTGCTAATGTTAAATTAAAATTTTATTGAACAGTGTACTACGGTACAATTAATGCATCCTTTATTAAGGAACATTTTGGTTGTTTCCAGGAAGTGTATTTGTTTACTTGCTTCTTTTTGCTGTTGCAAACATGTTGCATATATGCAAACATGTGAATATATAGTAAGCTAATTTATATTTACTAAAAATTTTTCCATTTCAACTATGTAATCTATTAAAATTTTTGCTACAGTTTTTAGGAATTCTATATAAAACAGCTGTGTACATTTTCTAAGTTACAGTTAAATAATTGCATCAGTCTTTGGGAGTGGTAAACTGACATTTTATATTTAGAGTTCATTACATGCCAACTATGATTTGACATTTGAAAACAATGTAGGAAAAGCATCTCAAATGATTTCATCAGAGGAAGAATTCTATAGCTTCCTTAAGCAAAATCTCCCCAAAATGGCAGTAGTAATTTATTTATTTTGAGAGTCTGAGGTATATGATTTACTTTAAAAATGTAAACTGTAACAAATTATTTAGAAATTACTTGTTTCTCAGTCATGATAGCAATTAAAACCTTATCATTTTCCGTATTGTCGGTGTGTACAGACTACTGACCATAAAGACTCTTTATGTTCACAAAATAAGAGCTTATCCTGTCCTTAGCGTGAGATATATATGTCAGCACTCAATTCACAGAGCACAAATTGAACTCTTTACATAAAACATATATTCCGAGAGGAGTATTCTAATAAGTTTTAGAAATTAAATGCTTTTTCCCCCACCACCACCCCCTTATACAGCTTCACATAAATCCCAAGGAAACTGAGGTAAGGAGACACACATAGAGGTGGAAAGTATATGTATATTATATTTAAATATGTTTACCTGAATTGAGGCTATCGACTATATTTATTATATCACCATGGGAGCAGAGTAACTCACAATGACCTCTTTCAGTGTATTTTATTATAAACTTGGGGAATTCTTGATTAGGAGGGAGAGGATTTCCGGGTTTTTTTCTTCTCTTTACACTGTATTTGTCTTATTTTCAGCTTTCTTTCCTTCTTTTTCCCATTCCTTTTTACTTGCTTTCAATTTTCCTTCTTTAAGCCTATCGATTCAGCCTGACCTTAGTCATAGATTTTGTTTAACCTAACTGATGTTATTCAGGACTACCTTAAGCTTTTTTAGCTTTTAATATCCTTTCATTGCAAGATTACAAAGAGCTAGGTGAACAAGGGGCAAAACTAAATAGGGCCGTGATGTGACATGCTCTGAAGTTTAGAAAGATCAATTGGGTGTGCAGTTGGATAAGATCTGTGACTCTGCTGGATCTTAGTTTCATTATCAGTAAAAAGGGAGAGTTAAGCTAGGTGATTTCTGAGGTTTATTTTCTAGTTCTGAAATGATGTGCCATGAATCTTAACTATCTGGAATCTCCAGGGAATTAATTGTGTTGGGTAATAACATTTTCTGAAAATTTAATCTGTGCCAGTACTTAAGAAATAGTTGTCATTTTTAGATGGAAAACTCATTAAGATTTATTGTATACTTCCTTGATTTCTTAAACAAAATGTCATGATTCAACTTTAGTCTTTCCTTGATGGCTTAAATAATAGTGGCTCTATACTGGCTTAAATAACTGTGTGTCTCTAGAAAGAGCATTTATTGCCTATGGAGAAGCTCTCCGGCCCTACTGAGCTCAGTCAGTACATGTGTTTCACCATTTATTGAAATTAAAGTAAATTTTGCTTTCATTTCAGAAACCAGACAACAATGCCTGTTGATATCCTTTGAGAGAAGGCACGATTCTCTTACGGGAGTAAAGTAAATTGTTTGGCAGAATTCAAAAGCATAAATTTGAGCAGAGTGACAGGTAGTTGATAGGACTTCACTAATGTGTATCATCATAATTGTTCTTGAGTTACTATAGATGGCACAACCAACTCCTCTAGGCCAGTTTCAAGTGTAAGAATGTAATGCACACACAACTCCTGGGTATTGTAGATCTTTATTGTGCCCAATAATAACTCAAGAGACATTTAATTAGTTACTATCCAAGCAAATTTTCTCTTGTGTGAAAAAGCTAGACATTAGATTGTGGCCAAGAGTCAAAGACAAAAACCAGGATCTATAAAAGACAGAGGAGAGAGGGATGAGAAAATAAATACTTCAGACAGTTTGAGAACATTGGTCCTTGTTTGACATCTTGGGTGTGGGTAGGTAAACTGGTTAGCTGGCAGCTAAAAGGTCAGTTTGGGTCTTTCTGTTCTTGAATAGGCCAACCTTAGCATATCAAAGAAAACAATTTCAGCTGTTTATGGGTCCTTTGGAAGACCTGGTGAGGGCAGATGTCAGGTGCAGGTTACAGGCTATCTCTGTCTGATGGAGGGCTGCTGGTGTCCCTTTCATACAAAGCACCGTCTTACTTAGGCCAGGTCTGCACCAGTGTCCTCAGAATTTCTCACTAGAAAGCCTCTTTATCTTCTTCTTTTGGACTGTCTGCTTTGGAATTTGTTCTTTTGTTCTTCAGGTATTTACTGTTATACTGGTTTCTGGATCTTAGCCATATCCCAAACTCCTATTTATTTTGATGGAGGCTTGATTACTGTCCTAAATATGATTTTTTTTTCTGTAAGTAACATTTTGTCCCATTCCGCTGGTGCCCCCTAATTTTCCTTGTTATGTGCTCATGATCACTTACACACTCCTTTATAATTGGAGCTTTTCTGATTGGGTAGGTTGGATTTATACTTTATATGATACCGTTGCTTCAGTAAATAGTCACAATCACATTTTAGCATGAATTTTATGTTTGGACTTGGGATATTCATTTTGGCTTCCAAGAGTATGTTTTATGCTTTTTGGGTGGTCCTGGTTATGCTCATATAGATGAGATGGCTGGACAGTTGAGTGTCTGATTGGTGAATTGTAGAGTAGCAGAGTTCCCCCAAGCAAGGAACATTTCAGTCCATGTAGTTCTTTGCTTGATCTCTTGGATAAGTATAATGGTGTTGATCACCAGTTGGTCCTGGAGTACAGTCGCTCTCAATCTTTTTTCAGCCCTTTTTCCATACCTGAGGACAGGTGTCCTCCCATCAATTGCAGTGGTTACTTATAGTTTGAAAAAGACCCTAGAGGTGTGTAGGTGTAGGGGTGTGTGTGTGTGTGTGTGTGTGTGTGTGTGCGCGCGCGCGCACGTGCGCGCGTGCACGCGCTGTCCCACTTTAAAAAAAATTCTCTCTCTAGCCCTATAAACTTAGTTTCTTTAGATAATGCAGTATGAGAGAAACAGATAATTTTGCTACCTGTCTAGCTTCAATGGGAGGGATAAATTAATACATCATACTCAATTTATTGAACAATTTAAAAAAAAATTTTTATAATCCTAGGTTTTGAAGTTTTAAGGTGCTCTGCAGGTGGAAGGAGTGGATAACATGAGCGCTGAAGAAGGTGACCCACCCCCTCCGGAAGAAGAAGCCCCGTCCTCTTCGGGAGAGGCAGCACCTCCTAGCTCAGAAGATGTTGCCCCTCCGGATCCAGGAGATGAGGCTCCCCTGCCTCCGGAAGAAGAGGCTCCTCCTCCTTCCAGTGAAGAGGCCCCAGGAGATGAGGCTCCCCCACCTCCGGAAGAAGAGGCTCCTCCTCCTTCCAGTGAAGAGGCCCCTCCCCTCCCAGTAGAGGCATCTGCAGAAGATACTGTCTCTCTTTCCGAAAAAGGTCCTACTTCCTCTTTAAGTGATTATGTGAATCACATTCCTTCTGATGAAAGGATAGTTATGCCAGATGAAGATGACCCAGATCTGAGAAGGGTTCGACCTAGGCCTGCGCCACGATTGGTTCAACCAGTGCCTTCTGAGGTGCTCTCTCAGTCTTCCCGCAGATCATCCAAATATCTCCGAAGTATGAGTGGCGTTACAAATCTACAGGAAACATTAAGAGAGAGACAGGTTTTGCTTATAATACCATTTTTATTAAGTGTCGCTTTTATCTGAAATGAAATATTTTGGTGATTTTTCTTCATAATTACAATTTTTACACATGGTTTTCATTCTTTAGGCAAGATTCAGAGATGCAAGGGAAAACCGAAAAATGAAAATTGACCCTTCATACAAATATATATTTGAAATTCTATCAGCAAAGCTTGGCCTGGACATAACAACTGTTGAAGAATTAATTTTGGATTGCCCATCTGTAAGTTTAAGTCTTATTATTTTTTAATTACTCTTTGAGAAGTGATTGGTTGAAGAAACTTGAATCGTTGTGAACAACAAAACATTTAGAAAGAGAAGGTTGGGATTTAACTGAATAGAGAAGAAGCTTTATTTTACATAGTTATAGCCAGTTGGATGATATTTCTAGTTTGGCCTACTATTGTGGAGGAAGGGAAAAAAAGAGTTGGCAACTAGAATTGAGCTAAGATTCTAACTCAAAATGGCTTCAGAAGTTAGAGGGATAGTCAAGCACAGGTAGAGTGATATTTTAAAAGTACGGGTTATATAAACTACGCGTGTAAATCATTTGGATAGAAAAACAAATAGAGAAAATATTTCTATTCTGCAGAAATAGAGCTAGGGAACAGTGACTACTGCATGAATATAGTCGAAAACAACGAGGTGATTATCGTGCGTCTCTGCGTGCCAGGGAGAGCCCTGGATTATGCCTACTTTTCTAACATAATTATTAACAGTTCCTCCTTTCACTCCTAAAAGGGTCCCAGATTTGGATGATGAATTTATATGGTCACCTTAATTATAGTAATATATGATAAACTGTGACTTTGATAGCAGCTCCTGGAAGCACTTTCATAGCTTCCTTATAGCTCAGGTTCTAAATTTTCAACAAAATTACTCTTAGCTGCTTGAGTTTTTGTCAAGTCTAGGAGTGACCTGGGCTGGAGCTTCTACAAGACCTGTGAGCAGGTACATGCTGGTGGTGAGCTGATTGTCCCACTGAATGCAAGGGTGAGAGAGTTGCAATGGGGGCGGCATTGTGGTGAGGTTGCCATTATCAGGGTCCATACTCCCTGTTCTTGCCCAGTGAACTTGGGCAAAACTCTTTAGCTTGCTCTAGGAGCGAAGAGTCTGTGGAATGTTTCCTAAAAGAGCCTCTCCCTTGCTCGATGCAGTATGTTACCAAGTTCTGGAAGTTGTCTGCCCTTCATTTCTTCCAGGACCCTTATAAAGCTTTAGAACTGGCAGGCCCCTGACAGTTGAATGGGATTGATCATTTTCTTGTTCCCTTAGTGTGTTACAGTGACATGGGCATGTGATTGATGCAGAGAGATCAATAGCTCTGAGCTATTTTAATGGCAAAGGATAGATAACCTTGGAGATGTGTACATAAAACAAGAGGTGCCACAGCAAGCGACTGGAAGTAGGATGGTTTCCCGGGTCACCAGAGTTCCCTGTGGGAATGTGCGTGTGGCTAAGGAGAGCTTCACGGGCATGCGGGCTGTTAGTTGAGTAGGCCCTTGTGCTGAAGGGCCCTACCCTTGGATAAATGATCTCCTGTTGCCATCTTAAAATTATTAATAATTTCTAAACAAGTGGTTCTGAATTTTCAGTTTTCACTGGGCCTCACGAATTCTGTAACCTGCCCGGGCTATGGATGGTACCACCCAATGGCAGCAGGATTCTCTTTGCCACTCTCAATTGTTTTTGTTTGTTTGTATTGTTTTTTCATTTGTTTTCATCTCTCCTGGCCTCCCTTCTCTATTTTGGCTCCTCTGGTGACTCTGGTTATGTGTCTGCCTATTCTCTAGGTAGAAGAAAGTGATGCAAAACAACCTTGCACACATCACTGAGCAGATGACCAAGAGAGGAAGGGAAGGCCAATTTCTAAAAAATGTGATTCTCAGTAGGCCCAGGCAGGCTTCAAGCCTGTCCCAAGGACCATTCCTGTGCTTGGTTAGGGAAGAAACTATATAGGTAATCAACATTGTTGCACCTGAAAATTTCAAGGCCACATATTTGGCTAACTTCACAATTGGAATCCCACTAGCTCTGCAAAAGATTTAGGCATAGACGTGGGGACTGGGCAGTGCCTTCAGAGGAAGACTGCTGCCAGGACTAAGTTGGGGAGATGAGTATCTACAGAGGTGATATTATCACCCTTAAGTATTTGCCACCTGGTTTTCTGGGCTGGCATTCTCTACTTGGAGGAAGTCTCTCTCACTGGCTAACATGCTGCCCAGGAAGTGGGAGTGCCCAATGCTTGCAAACCCTTCCATTTGTCATTCCTGGGGCGTGTCTTGGACTTTGGGTCTTTGTGGTTAGCTTCTTCCTTTAAGGCTCTCATAGACCAGGCCGGACACTGCTTAGGCTGCAAGGAATGGGAAATCTAGGTTTAAGGGAAGAGTCAAGCCAGGAAAGGTGTTTCCTTAAGAGTTGCTGGTGAATTGCAAAGCCACAGTGGAGGGAAGATAGTAAGTACATCTAGGATGGAAACCAATGTCAAAATCTGGGAGAGATTAGAGTGCTCATTTGATTACATGGACAGAGCAAGAACATGTAGTAAATTGGCATCGCGATTAGTGGATGGGTGAGTAAGAAGTTGGAGCAAGAGGTGGTATGTTTTGTTGTGGTTGTTTAGGTAACTGGGTGTATGGAAAAGTTTTTCTTTTATGTGAGGCCTGTTGCGCAATCCAGAGTGAAAACAGTTCATTAAAGGCTCCGCAAAAGGGTAGACAGCAGCAGAGGTGGTGGTTATTTTGTTTGCCTTCAGATCCATTCCCGACTGTGCTCCACCCTGCTCTGTGGCCTGGAAGGCTGACCTCTCTGGAATCTACCACATGGGCTCCCTTATCCTCTGGTTTCCACGTGGCTCGGCTTCTGGGAGCCACCAGCAGGAGATTGGAGGGCAGAAGAGAAAGAAGCCTGATCCCTCCCCACTTGGCCACGTTTCTGCCAGTGTCCTCCCGAACAGTCCCTTTCCCCCAGCTCCAGCTCTCAGCCTGCTTCCCGCTACCCCTTTCCCCCCAACGCCCTCCCTTCCAGGCCTCGAGGTGGTACTGGTTTTCCTCTGTTGCTAGTCCTGTGTTGCTGCTAGTGCCACAGCTTCCCTTACCCTGTTCTGGCCTCTAGAAGTAGCCTCTTTAGGTTTCTTCAGAGCCTCTTTGTTACGACTCCTTTGCTTGCCAGGACCCTAACCAATACAGAGGTTTCTGCCGCATTGGCATTCAAGCTTTTGCTACTTCGTGTGTTCCTGCTACTTTCATTCAGCGCTGCTCATGATAGTCACAGACATTACTTTCCTGGCTTACATGATAGTGTTTTCCAAAGTCAAGACAGCAGCAGCACAGTTCTGTGGAAAGAGAGCAGATCTGGAGTTCCAGGTTCTGTACTTGTGTGTATGTGTCTTTGGGTCCTTCACTCAAATTCTTTTTATTTTTATTTATTTTTAATTTATTATTATTATTATTATTTTGGCTGGGCTGCACAGCACATGGGATCTTAGTTCCCTGACCAGGGATCAAACCTGTGCCCCCTCCCTGCAATGGAAGCGCAGAGTCTTAACCACTGGACCACCAGGGAAGTCCTCAAATTCTTTTTATTTATTTATTTATTTATGGCTGTGTTGGGTCTTCGTTGCTGCGTGGGCTTTCTCTAGTTGCAGCGAGTGGGGGTTACTCTTCGTTGTGGTGCGCGGGCTTCTCATTGCAGTGGCTTCTCTTCTTGCAGATCACAGGCTCTCGGCATGCGGGCTTCCGTAGTTGTGGCACGTGGGCTCAGTGGTTGTGGCTCACAGGCTCTAGAGCACAGGCTCAGTAGTTGTGGCGTACGGGCTTAGTTGCTCCACGGCATGTGGGGGTCTTCCTGGACCAGGGCTCGAAACCGTGTCCCCTGCATTGAGAAGCAGATTCTTAACCATTGCACCACCAGGGAAGTCCCCTCAAATTCTTTTTAGCTTTAATTTTCTTTTCTGCAAGAGGGGCATAATAATGCCACCTTACCTAGTGCAACGTTGTGGTGAAACTCAGATGAAGCATTTGTAAAGTATTACGTATTATAAGTGAATTTTTAACCGCAGTCATGATTTCGGCCCACGACGGTTTTCACTCTGCTGGCCTCAAGAGTACAACATGTCTAAAAGACAAGAATTCATTACGTTTGATATTGAATTTTTTTTTTAATCACAGTCATGCGGTCTACTTTTGAGAGTTTGGATGCATTCAAAGCTGATGGGTCATAGAAGTCACATACAGCATGAAAGTGTGGAACTGGGCAAGAATAGCTATGCTGACAGCTTCTGTATCTTTTAGATGGTAATTATGCAAGAGAGCCAAGTTTACGTGTGAGATGGAAGAGTAGAAAATGAAGGGCTAGAATTTTGCTCATCTCCGTGGCTCCATTTCATCTCCCAGGGTGGTGGTTCCCAAACGTGGTCCCAGGACCAGCAGCAGCATCACCTGGAACTTTTTAAAAATGCAAATCCTCGGGTCCAGCGTTCTTTATTTTTAAGACGTCCCCTCGTTGCTTCTCTGATGCACACAAAAGTTTGAGAACCATTGTCCAAGGGTGAGAGGCTTTGCCAGATCTGAGATACTTCCTACAGGAATAGGTCAGTAAGTGAAGAGAAACCCACTGCCCAGGAAAGACACTTATGTATGAAATCAGTGGGACTAGGTGAAGGGGGGTCAGTAAACTTTTGTGTTTCCCTAATGATGTGTGAGAGTTTTTGTTTATGTGACCTAGATGTCTACTTACTAAGATAATTATACTGACTCATAAGTAATTAAATTCATGCTCATAAATATGGAAGACATTATATTAATTTGTTTTTATATTAGTTTGGCTACAATATAGGTCAAATTATAATTGCTGAAAATATAATTACTCAAATAATTGGTCAAACAAAACAGTTAGTTAATAAGTTTTACTGTCCCACAAATCAACTTTTAAGAATAGTTTCTCTTGGGAATTCCCTGGTTAGGACTCCGTGCTTTCACTGCCAAGGGCGCAGGTTCAATCCCTGGTCAGGGAACTAAGATCCTGCAAGCCACCCAGTGCAGCCAAAAAAAAAGAGTAGTTTCTCTTAACTATAATTCTTTACGTTTACCTCCAGTTGGACTCACCTATTCACCCCTATAAGATGCTGTGAGGCAGGGTTAGGTAAGTGGAGGCCCACTTATATATGTAGATAAGTAATGGAGGTTTGGAAATAGAATTCACCCTATATTCCATGATAATTTTGGAGTTAAATTAGTTCGGATTCTAATGCTGCCTCTGATGTACCTGCTTCTGTGTACCTTGAATAAACTATTTTAGCTTCATTTTCTTTATTTACAAAACTATGAGGACTAAGGTATGTAAAATGCCTAGCACAGGGCTTGGTTCATTTTATTGTAGTTTCTTAGTCATTTTATTGATTATCATTTTCTCTTTTGTTTAACAGCTGGAAGCATTTACTCTTTTTTTTATGAAAGATGGTTGTAAGACATTGAAGTTTTTGTACCAAGAAGGAGATGTACCTGGTCTTGGTAAGGATGTTTTGCAAGGGTAATGTGCCAGCTATTCATGAATGAATGTTAAAGTGCAGCATATCTTTTCTCTTATACATAGACAATCCTATATTTATAAAGAAAATTTACCAGGAGCTTACAAGATTGCTATAATGATTGAAGAAGAAAGCATCCTTATAGAAGTCATTGACCTATCCTGGGAATACACATTTTCACTAGAATTTAATTGCCTTTTCCTTGAAACAGGTAGAGCTATTTTGTACACGTGTTGTCAGATGACTAGAAATAGTCATGAAACCACCCGAAAGCACAGCAGTCACTCCCTGTGGTCCTGGGTCAGCATCTTGTGTTTGCTGCAGCTGGCAGGGGAATATCTGGCTTTCTCTACTTTTCACGTTATTCCAAAAAGAATTGATACTTTACCAGGTCATTGAACTTTTGTCTTAATAACTAGGTACACAGATCATCCTTTGGTTTTAGACTACTTATCTTATAAATCTTGTGGATTTTACCGTGTCCCCTCTGTTGGTTCTTTCTTGCTTTCCTCCTCTGCTGCCTTTTTTTTTTTTTTTTTTTTTGCGGTACGCGGGCCTCTCACTGCTGTGGCCTCTCCTGTTGCGGAGCACAGGCTCCGGACGTGCAGGCTCAGCGGCCATGGCTCACAGGCCCAGCCGCGCCGCAGCATGTGGGATCTTCGCGGACCGGGGCACGAACCTGCCTCCCCTGCATCGGCAGGCGGACTCTCAACCACTGCGCCACCAGGGAAGCCCCCTCCTGTGCTACCTTTAAGCTTAGGCTCCTATCTCATGCCTGCCCCAGTTTTCCAGATTGAAAACCAGTATCTCTGTTACCAGATTTCCTCTCTGAAATCCATACTACTTATTCCTGCCAAGTAAATCTTTCATTGTCCTGTTGTTGGATTGAGTCCAAACTCTTCATTTATTCTACTAAGGCCTGTCATAACCTGGACACACAGTACTTGTTTAGTCTGATCTCCTATTCTGCCAAACATGAACTTGCTGCTCTCTCTAAGCCAGTCTTCATGGTTGTCTGTCCACACCAGTCATTTCTGTGCCCTTTTCTCCACCCTCCTAAGTGTCTCCACCCAGCCAAATCCTACCCCTCCTCCGGATTGCCTCAGCCATTCTCTTTACTTCAGAGCTTTCTCAGAGTGTTCCAAACCACATCCATCACTATCCTCCAGACGCCTGTCTCTTTTAAAGTTTGCATTGTAAAATACACCACTTGATCATGTTCTTCTGTTTTCATCTAATTGTTTAATATATATGTCTTTCTTCACCAACAAAATATGTAGACTCATGGTTAGTGACTATGTCTGCTCTATTGATCTTCTGTCTCTCACAGTTCTTATGCTGGGACATTATTGTAAGGTCCAAATTTTCATAATTCATTAAAAATTAAAACAATAGGGGCTTCCCTGGTGACGCAGCCGTTGAGAGTCCAACTGCTGATTCAGGGGACACGGGTTTGTGCCCCGGTCTGGGAAGATCCCACATGCCACGGAGCGGCTGGGCCCGTGGGCCATGGCCGCTGAGCCTGCGCGTCCGGAGCCTGTGCTCTGCAATGGGAGAGGCCACAACAGCGAGAGGCCCGTGTACCGCAAAAAAAATAAAAATAAAAATAAAATAAATAAATAAAACAATAGCTGAAAATATAGAAAGGTGAGAAAATATCTACAATTAGAAGAAAAATTAAAACTACCACCCACATTCTCACTCACTTGGAATAATCAAGTTAACGCCTTGATGAGTATCCTTCTGTAACTTCTTTGGTATATATATGTGTGTGTGTGTGTGTGTGTGTTTATTTCCCTTTCTCTATGTATTTTGATATGTATATGTACAGTATGTATGAGATATGTACATATATATACACAGTGTATATACCACTATGTATATAGTTTGATCTTCTGCTAGTTTTATCTTCTGATCACTAATTTAGATGTTTGTAATGACCCAAATTATAAGTATGGCTGCAAGTCTAAGACATATTCACGGTTCATTGACTCCTTGACATCCAGAGTTGCATATATAATATGTAGAGTTGGATCCTATTTTGCAGTATATATATATATATATATATACTGCTATACATATATATATTTGGGGGGACACATTCAGTCCATAGCGTTTATTGTTATCCTATATTGCCTCAAACCTTCTTTGGAAGAGTATAGTATAAATAATAATAATGAAACTCTCAAGTTTTCAGCCAAAAAAAAAAAAAAAGTATCATTTTCAAACTTATTGGGCCAAAACAAGAATGTAGAGCTAGTGAGAATATTCCTTTTGTGCCAAGATTACAACACCAGACAGACAGAGCTCTCCAGGATGCTTCTGGATGACAAGGTAAGTTTGAGACGGGCTCTCTGTGCCTCCACCTTTCCACAGCCTACGGCATTCTTGCTGCCTTTAACCAGGAAAGTAATCACCTCTTTTATGGCTCACAAGTAGCATCTCACTTATGCCAAATGTGCTGGAGGCTGGGAATGCTTTGTGATTTGCTGACCTTGTACCCACTCTGGTGCTTTGGGTCATTCTTTGTCAAAATTTATGAAAGTACAAGACAGATGAGAAGGGGGACGTGCATTCTTCAGCTGGAAGAGTGACCAAATAACTACAAACTGCTGCCCCTCCTGTGATCGTGCTGGTCACTGCAAACTTCAGCAGCCCGATGACTTGTTCCTCCAGACAGCGACTGTGCCTATGCCTTGTTCACCCAGACCACCAGCCCTGTGGGTCCTGAGGAGGCAAAGCTTGATGGGGAGCAGGCGGGTACTGGATGAGAGTGTAAGGGGCCAAGGTAGGACTGCGAAGGAAGCCACTTTCCCCATACTCAGTGCCCTGCTAGATTCTAAGAACCCTCTACCCTAACAATTATCTTTCTAAATAGCCTTGGTCCAAACTTTGGAGCTCAGGGTGGATTTCAAGTCAGTGTCAACAGTGTGAAACTTTCCTTTTCTTCTAGACAGGTTATCCTGTGTATCCTGGTATATGGGTGAGAGTATCCCAGACCAGATGTTGTTTTCTTAAACTGCAGAGCTTATCACACCCTCCATTGACAGTGTGCAGACCCCTGGGCCTGCAGGGAGGAGGAGATCACAGATAGACACTGTTTGACACACTGGTTTAAAGCTCGATCCTGGAGAGGGTCAGAAGTGAGGTGGTGAAGACAAGCTCCACTCTTTACTCGCTGGGTCACACTGGGAAAGTTATTTCACCTCTCCGAGCCTTGGTTTTCTCATCTGTAAAATGGGAACAGTAATGGAACTCACCTCATGGGATTGGGAGGACCGTGGTTATGCTGTGCTCAGGGCAAGTGCCATGTAAACTTTGCCTCACTCCCTAAAAATGTCTTGTCCTCCAAGATTATAGTCCAGTCTCAGAAAGAAAAAGGAACTCAGTAGCCATGAGAGTTAGTTCAGCCTTCTCTTAATTATTTTCAAAAACATTGCATTTCCTGTTTGGGGACCATGTCACCCAAGATATGCTTCCTTTTTTTTTTTTTTTCAATTTAATTGAACTAAGAAAAAACAATTTATAGATGCTTTATAAAAATGTAATCCAACTCTATATATTATTCTATGGTAGCTTTTAAAAATTGATAATATTGTCTTCTCCATGCCACTGATACATTTCCACAATTAAATTTTAAGCAGTTGCATTGTACTTCATTAGGCTGAGACAACTATTAGGTTCAAAACTTATTATTAGAATTTAGGTTGTTCACAACTTTTTTCTCCTTTACACAATGCCTCAATGAATATCATTGAAGCTAATTCTACGTGGATTAGGAAGACTTTTTAGGAAGAATTCTCAGGAGAACTGCCAGAAGAAAGGGTAAACATACTTTTAATTATTATTTTTGCTATTTCCAAAAATAATATACTTACCAGCTTGGTGAGCATTCCTCTACATGTCTTTCTTATATGCATGTGCTGACACGTAGACACTTAGTATCATTTTAAAAATATGATCATGTAACACGTTTTATTCTTGACTTACTTTTTGGACTTGACAGTATAACCTAGACATTTTTTATGTTATTAAATATAGATTTATCTAATTTAAAAGATGCTGTATAATATTCTTTAGTGTAGCTGCATTTGAATTTTTAGAAGCCAGGAATATGTTCAGCTGTGAGTAATGGAAAACCTAATAGTAGCTTAAACAAATAGGGAGTCTATTTTTCTCTCATAACTGGGCAGGCAGTGGCTAGCAGTGGTTCAAGTGCTCAGTAACGCCATCAGAAACCCAGATTCTTATTTTATTTCTGTTCTGCCATTCTTTTTTTTTTAAATTTAATTAATTTATTTATTTGGCTGCATTGGGTCTTTGTTGCTGTGTGCGGGCTTTTCTCTAGTTGCCGCGAGTGGGAGCTACTTTTCGTTGTGGTGCACGGGCTTCTCATTGCAGTGGCCTCTCTTGCTTTAGAGCACTGGCTCTAGAGCGCGGGCTTAGTTTCTCCACAGCATGTGGGATCTTCCCGGACCAGGGATTGAACCAGTGTCCCCTGCATTGGCAGCTGGATTTTTAACCACTGCGCCACAAGGCAAGTCCCCTATTCTGCCATTCTTAACACATTGCTTTGTGTTCATATTTGTTCCACATGGTTGCAAGATGAAGTCTAGACATTATGTACAGGTTTTCATCATGTAGGAAAGGGGCCTACTAGTCACACCTCTCCCCTTTATCAGGAAAGCCCAAGATTCTTAATGTCATATGACTACCCTAGGGGCTAGGGAGGCTGAGAAAGCAGTTGTCTCCCTGAGAATGTACAGATTGCTAAATGGGACAAATTCAGGTTCACTTATCAAGGAAAAAAGGGAGAATATTAAGGGTAAAGGTAATTCTGCCAACCTCCATGAATGAGCATTTGAGCTCTACATTGCTGCATACCATGTCTCAGGGTTCTTTGGCTGCAAGCAAGGTGCAGACTCTGGCTTAGGTAAGCAAAAAAATTAAAACATTTGGGTAGTTCACAAAATTTAGAACTAGCTGAACAATCAGGCCTTGGGAAAAATCGGAATAGAGCATTTCCATGGATTTCAGGGCAGTTTCTTTGGATTCATCAGTAGATTGACCTTGCTCAGATACCTTTTATCTTTGTGTCTCTGCATTCAAGATTTACAGTCTTGCAGAGAGTCTAATTAGTATAGTTTTCACATGTGTACCCCTGCAGGGCTCTGAGACTGGTGTCCTCCAGAATCCCAGGATGGGAGAAATTCCCCAAACCCAAAGGAAGGAGGGCTGGGCAGACAAAAGATGTTTATGGTTTTGTGATAGGGATGTAAAATTTTCTTAGATCATACTTCAAATTGGTTATGGTTGTGAACAGGAAGACTGTTGATTTTTTGCTTATTAATATTGCAACCAAGGAATTCCCTGATGGTACCAGTGGTAAAGAGCCCACCTTCCAATGCAGGGAATGCAGGTTCGATCCCTGATTGGGGAACTAAGATCCCACAACTAAGCCCGCATGCCACAACTACTGAGCTCACACGCCTCAACGTGAGAGCCTGCGTGCTGCAAACTACAGAGCCCACGTGCTCTGGAGTCCGCATGCCACAACTAGAGAGAGGAAACCTGCAGTCCACTACTAGAGAGAAGCCCACACGCCACAAAGAAAAGATCCCACATGCCTCAATGAAGATCCTGTGTGCCGCAACTAGGACCTGACGCAGCCAAAAAAAAAAAAAGAAAAAAATATTGCAACTAGCTATCTAACAGAATTCTCATATTTTAAATAGTTTTTAAACATCAAAGAAAGATTTCTAATGATACATTTTCATTGAAATTAGTTCAAGGAAGGATTTAATATAAGTCGGGTGCTATGAGAGTATTTAGTGGGGGACAGGATCTTCTTGGGGGAGTCAGTGAAAGTTTACCTGAGAGGTGGCATTTTGGCTGAGATACGAAAGATTAGCAAGGATTAAGGAGGCAAAGGGTTGAGAATGGGATAAGAGAAGGGTTTCCATGAAAGTCCTGCCTGAGGCCAGGCCAAAAGGAGCAAAGTGCAGAACTCAGTGAAAGGCACCCAAGGAGGCTGCAATTTAAGATTTGCAATTACATTTTTTTGTAGATAAAAAATTTTATTCCATAATTATATTGAAAACTTCTTAAACTAAAGCAAGGAACAAGGGTGTAAGATCCACAGTAATTTATCACATTTGATCAGTCATATGATCGTATGCTAAGTTCTTGACTTTTGTTTTCAGAATGTGGTCGAACTATTCCTGGAGCAACCAAAGGGGCAAAAATGATGAGATTGTATATAGACAGCGCAGCCCCAGAGAAACTAAAAGGAGTGTGTGTAGTTTTTGTTCGCTGTCGCAATGATGTCCCTATAAATACTAAAAATATTCATGAAGTATGTTTACACTTTTTTCAAATATATGGTTAAGCATTTTTGCCAGCTTTATTGAGATATAATTGACATATAGCATTATGTAAGTTTAAGGTATACAAAGAATTGATTTAACACATTGTGAAATGATTACCACCATAGCATTAGCTAACACCTCCATTGCCTCACATAATTACCTTTTTTCTCCTTTTTTGGTAATGACATTTAAGATCTACTCCCTTAGCAACTTTTAAGTATGCAATACAGTATCGTTATCTACAGTCACCATGCTGTACGTTAGATCCCCAGAACTTATTCATCTTATAACTGGAAGTTAGTACCCTTTGACCAATGTTTTTTCCATCCAAATTTCTGGGCAGAGGGCTAGTTTAATTGCTTTTTACCTCAACTGACAGAGTTTTTCTCGTCCCCTTTTCATGGACAGGGCAACTGTCCACCTAGAACTTTCTTTATGTAGGAGGCTCAGTTTCATTTCCCTCACATTGTATGGACTCCAGGCCATACCTCCTTCCCTATGCAGAAATTAAAGCACCAGGGAAAGTGTTTACTTGATGAGCAAGTATGTGAATGGTTAAATGCGGGCAGAATATAAGTTTGTTGATTTTAGAACCTTAATATTCACCACTTAAGTTTTCCTAATAGTTTGTAAGATATATTGTCTATACTTATTGTAATGTAAAATAGGTTATGATTTTCAGTTCTTTAATGGGATCAGCATGTAAAATAACATTTGAACACTACCCTTTTAGGAAGTGCTATTTACTTTTCTGGACGTATCAGAAGGACTCCTAGTTGGGATTAGGAATATGCTGGCAAATATATTTCTACCAGCTATTCTTGCGACAAATAATTGGGGTGCTTTAAACCAGTCCCAGCAAGGAGAATCTGAAAAACACATTTTCACTGAAACCATCAGCAGATACCTTTCATCTTTAGATGGTAAGTATAGTATTTAATGTTTAATCAGTTACTACAAATGAGCAAATTAACTATAAGTTATTAAAAATAAGCATTAGAGAAAACATTTCCATCTTAAAAGATGTTAATCAAAGCAATTATGACACCTAGAGATAAGATATCAAATCATTAGAACTTCTCTTTCCACGGATCTCTGAAGGCATAAGATACATTTTCTTTTATATCTCCCATTGTAGAAGGAGGATTCTCTTCCTATATTATTTGAGAAAATTTTTACCATATTTAAAAATATATACATTACGATGAACTCTTTTTAAAATATAAATTATATTATTTCTTATTGTTAAAATATGCAATTTTATTAATAAATCATAGTCACAATCTAATGATCAACTAGAATTATATTTCTATAAAGTGTTAGATCTCTAACATTTTAGTAATTACAGCTTGAAACCACACATTGGCATTTAATGCATTGACATTAAACACCTCTTGTCAATATTATTTTTTCCCTTTTAGGTGCTAGAATAAGTATTGAGGGAACAGTTAAGTTAAAGAAGATAGACAATGTTGATTTTTCCAAACTGCATACCTTTGAAGAAGTGACACTCGCAGCTAGCAATTCAGAAACTGTTCGTCAGCTAGAGGACGTGCTGATGATATGGTACAGACAGATTGAACAGGTGAGCCGACCTGAGTGATTTCACCAGATATGAGTCATAGTTCATATCTGTGTCCTAGTCACTGCATTTTGTCCCTAAAAGTAAAGGGAAGAGGAGCCTTCCAGATTCTACTATGAAATTCAGCCTATTTTTGATTCTAGTGCAAAATCATTGTTCTCTTTGGACCACTTAATATCAACTTTAAGATATTTCCCACTTTAAGGAGGAAACCATAACATTATGGCTTGAGAATGGAATAATGAAGAAACAGAAATAGCCAGCATTTATCTCCAATATCTTATGTATTGTTTATGCTCTTCATTAGAGAGAGAGGAAAAGTACACAGTGAAGAGACTATAGCCACAATGCTAGACACTTAATAAATACCTCTTGGTTGATCAATGGAATTGTCTGTGTTGACAGAGAGGTTCAAACTAGGCTCATTCCTATCAGTACTGCAGTGGCAAGTCTGCAGCTCTCTGGCCAAATACATTTTCTTTCTGGCAGTAAGAAAAGCAGTGATAGGAATGGGGTATATGTCAACATTCTGAGAGGTGCCAACTTACACTACAAACGTTGACCACAACCAAATATTAGGTAATTGCTCTAAACAGAAAGAGGACTCTAGAAGCCAACTCACAGATCTCTAGTTCATGAGCACAGGACAGTGAAACTGGAGAAGAAAATCTTCAGTTGAATGAGGACTAGGGGAGGAAAATCTTGAGCAAGCAAGAGTTAGAGAAAAACATTTCTGATTTTACCTCTCTTAGAACTGTTAGAAGGAGGGAGGTGTAGTTGGAGTGGAAAAATTGGAGGACTTTGGAAACTCCATCAAGGCCTGGAGTGCCAGCCACAAAATTTGCTCCCAGGTGTCCCTAGGTACTCGAAGTAATTGTCCACCAAGGACTCCTGCAGCTGCCTACTATGCCAGTTGGCATAGGAAGAGGGAGTTGTAAGCCATTGTGGAATTCAAGCTGTGTCCTACACAGTGGCTGAGGAGATCTCCTCCAATTATCATGATCAATCAAAATAGATCTTCTTTTATAAAAATGAGCAAGCAAAAGAAATAGCTTAACATAAGGAGATTAGGCAACTTGAAATAAGAAAAGTTGGGCGGAATTCCCTGGTGGTCCAGTGATTAGGACTCTGCGCTTTCACATTGGTTGGGGAACTAAGAACTAAGATCCCACAATCCTGTAAGCCGCACAGCCAAAAAAAAAAAAAAAAAGGAAAATCATGTTGGGCAATTGTAGCAAATGGTCTCCAGTTAAGCAGAATCAGTGCAAGAAATGGGAGACTTCTTTAAAAAATATTACATCTAAAATAAACCTTGACCTCTTGTCATACACAAAAATTAATTCAAGATGGATCATAGACATAAATATGAAAGCTAAAACTAAAAAAAGAGATACATGCAACAACATGGATGAATCTCAAAAACATGTTGAGTGAACGAATCCAGCCTTAAAAAAGTAATGTGAAAAATAGAACAAAAAATATACTTGAATCAGAACATAATGCAGAACTATATTAATATCTTATTAAGATACAAACCCCAGAAGCCATGAAAGGAAAAACCTGACATATATGACTATATAAACAAATTAATGTAAGATCCATATGGCAGAAATCACTGTAAGCAACATTAGAAGATAATTGACCTTCTGGGAGAAAATATTATCAGCATATGTAACAGAGTTAGTATACATAATATGTAAAGAACGGCTATAAATCATTAAGAAATGGGCATTTCAGAGAAAACTTGGCCAAGGATATGAACAATGTCATTCAAAGAAAGTACGTGGACATATTTGACCTGGGAAAAGAAGGGGACCTAGGAGTGACGTGATGTCTTCAAATATTTGATGGTATTTCATGTGGACTTAAACTTGTACTGTAATGGCCCTAACAGGCAGAATTAAGAGTGGAGTGTGATGGTTATAAGGAGGGAGATTTTATAGGATCACTTTCTCACAGAATTTCCCCCCCCACCCGAAAATGGAATGTTTTGTATCCCTGAAAGTATCCGATTTGAGGTTGGATTATCATCTATGAATAATGTTGTAGCAGGAATTAAACATCAAAAGTGTTGCTTGATTTAGTTAATTTTAAGGTCCATTTTCATTCTTTAATTCAGTGATTCAAATTATATAGACTTTCAGCCACTAAGAAAAGTTTAAATTATGTCTAGTATCCTTTATTTAAGGAGGTGGAGAAACTTATAATAAGATTAGGAAAGAGTTCCATAAACCATGGTTAAAATTATAAGCATTTCATGGATTAAAGAGAGAAGCTTCATAGGTTTGAAAAATCAACTGTGTATTTTGACTCATTTGTATTCTTAATTCCATCACGATTGTAGTTATGGAAAGTTATAAGCATAAAAAATGTACAGAAAATAAGAAACACCCCTGTAAGTACCACTGAGATTAAACAGATACTAACCATTTGCTATTTTTGCTTCAGATCTCTTATTTTCACTAAATCCTCCAACCCTTTCCTCTCCCTCCCTGTATATTACCACCATTCTGACGTTATTGTCTCCTCCATTCCCCTGAAAGTTTTATACTTTTATTGCATTTGCATATTTATAAGCTTTATATTATATATAAATAAATTATATATATGAAAATACAGAATATATATTTGTGTTTAAAATCTTTACATAAATGGTATCCTTTTACAGTTTTTTTTTTTATTTAACATTCTCTTTCATCCATGTTGATACAAGTAAATTTATTTCATTCACTTAACTATTGTCTGGTATTCCTCTATGAGAGAATCCATTTATTCTGTAGATTTCCAGACATTTAGGAGACATTCAAATTATGTCTAGTATCCTCTGTTTAAGGAGGTAGAGAACTCACCTGTTCCCTCAGAAAGCAGT
Source organism: Grampus griseus (assembly GCF_964374135.1). Taxonomy (NCBI): domain Eukaryota; kingdom Metazoa; phylum Chordata; class Mammalia; order Artiodactyla; family Delphinidae; genus Grampus; species Grampus griseus. The sequence continues at coordinate 35,295,720 of NC_139004.1, read as the reverse complement.
TGTTTCTACTTTTTTTCCTGTTACAAACAATAATAATACATCTTCAATGAATATCTTTATTCTGGTCTCGTTTGCACATGTTCAAGAGTTTCCCAGGGAATGGCTGAGAGAAGTAGTATAGATTTTTTATTGGGTACTACAAGGCCCTCCAAATAGTGGTTATATTAACTTATATTTTTTTACAGAAGTAAATGGGAGCTCCCATGTCTTCATATCTTTCGTTACACTTGGGACTGTTGGATTTTTAATGGATGCCAGTATGTTGGATGTGAAATGGTATCTTGATTTATTTTGCATTACCCTGAACACTGTTGAGGCTGTGGACGTTTAATGACTATTTAGATTTCCTCCTTGTTGAATTGCCTGTTCATATCCTTTACCTAGTTTTCTTTCAGATTGCTCGATGATATCTTAACTGAATTGTTGGAGTTTGAATAATATTTTCCGCCTGTTAATCTTTTGTTGGTCCCCATTGTGTCCTGCATTTTCGTTTGGTATTGGTGTCTTTAGTCATGTGGAAGTTTTACATTTTAATGTAAATATCTTTAAAAATGGTAATCCAGCCTCAATTTAGCTACCTCCAGTGACTAGAACCTTTGTGCTTTTTGTATTTTGGAAACACTTTCCTACTCCAGTGTTGTGAAGATATTCTCCTAAATTATTTATTTATTTTAAATACTGAAATATACAGAAATGAACAACAAGTGAATAAAAATAAAATAAACAAATTATTGTAAAATTAACACCTGTGTAACTTTTGCACAAGACATAGAGCATTACCAGCAGCTTGCAATCTCCATGCATTTTTCTTCCCAATTTTAACTCCCTTTTCTTCTCCCTAGTGGTAACCATTTTCCTGGCAATTATGTTGTTCAGTTCCATGCTTTTCTTTATAGTTTTACCCCCATCTCCTGTATTTTCTTTAAATGTTTTACCATTTAGGTTTTTAATCTTTCTGGAATTATTTTTGTGTGTGTATAATGTGAGGTAGGAATCTAATTTTGTCTTTTTCCATATGGTTAGCCAATTGTCTCAGAAGTGTATTTAGTAGTCCATTCTTTACCAGCAAATTTGTACTATCTATCAAGTCTCTAGACCCCTTTATCTATCCCACCTGTCTACTTATTTGTTTTTTGTACTCATACCATACTGCTTTAATTTATGTTGCTTTTTACTAAATCAACGTTTGGTATGGCAAGTCCCTTTCATTATTTTTCTTCAAAATTGCATTGATTATTTCTGGTTGATTGTTCTTCCAAATTAATTTTAAGACTAGTTTGCTGGGGCTTCCCTGGTGGCGCAGTGGTTGAGAGTCTGCCTGCCGATGCAGGGGACGTAGGTTCGTGCCCCGGTCCGGGAAGATCCCACATGCCGCGGAGCGGCTGGGCCCATGAGCCATGGCCGCTGAGCCTGCGCGTCCGGAGCCTGTGCTCCACAACAGGAGGGGCCACAACAGTGAGAGGCCCGCGTACCGCAAAAAAAAAAAAAAAAAAAAAAAGACTAGTTCGCTAAGTATCATGAAAAGAAAACCTTGTTGAGATTTTGACTGGAAATTTCATTGAATGAAGTAAATTTCATTTCATTAATTTAGAGAAAATTTCCATCTTTATATGTTGAATTTTTCCATCCATGAACATGGTATATTTCTCCACTGATTTAGGCCTTCTTTTGTGTGCTGAAAGTAAGTTTTCTAATTTTCTCCAAAAAGGTCTTGTACATTTTTTGTTAATCTCTAGATATCTTACATTGTTATTATTTGTTATAGCAAATACTGTCATTTTAGAAATTACATTTTCAGATTGCTAGATGGCTTGTAAAGAAATGCTACTGATATTTATATATACAGCCCCAAACCTTACTGAATTATTCACTTTTATTAATTGTAAAAGTTTGTCTTTAGATATTCTTGAATTTTTAAAATGTGGCCAACCATTCCCTCCATGATAATGCCATTGTTTTTTTATTTCCAATTCTTATACCTTTTGTTTACTTTCCTTATCCTGTGCTATGATCTCCATGACCTGGTTGAATGGAAGTGGGTGGTGATAGTGGCAAAATTGTCTTGTCTTTGGTTTTAAAGTGGTATTTTCTAAAATTTCATCTTTAAGTATGATGTTTTAAATCACAGCAAGATCCTTTTTGACCCATCTCCTAGAGAAATGGAAATAAAAACAAAAATAAACAAATGGGACCTAATGAAACTTAAAAGCTTTTGCACAGCAAAGGAAACCATAAACAAGATGAAAAGACAATCCTCAGAATGGGAGAAAATATTTGCAAATGAAGCAACCGACAAAGGATTAATCTCCAAAATTTACAAGCAGCTCAATATCAAAAAAACAAACAACTCAATCCAAAAATGGGCAGAAGACGTAAATAGACATTTCTCCCAAGAAGATATACAGATTGCCAACAAACACATGAAAGGATGCTCAACATCACTAATCATTAGAGAAATGCAAATCAAAATTACAATGAGGTATCACCTCACACTAGTCAGAATGGCCATCATCAAAAAATCTAGAAACAATAAATGCTGGAGAGGGTGTGGAGAAAAGGGAACCCTCTTGCACTGTTGGTGGGAATGTAAATTGATACAGCCACTCTGGAGAAAAGTATGGAGGTTCCTTACAAAACTAAAAATAGAACTGTCATATGACCCAGCCATCCCACTACTGGGCATATACTCTGAGAAAACCATAATTCAAAAAGAGTCATGTACCACAATGTTCACTGTAGCTCTGTTTACAATAGCCAGGACATGGTAACAACCTAAGTGTCCATCGACAGATGAATGGATAAAGAAGATGTGGTACATATATACAATGGAATATTACTCAGCCATAAAAAGAAACGAAATTGAGTTATTTGTAGTGAGGTGGATGGACCTAGAGTCTGTCATACAGAGTGAAGTAAGTCAGAAAGAGAAAAACAAATACCGTATGCTAACACATATATGTGGAATCCAAAAAAAAAAAGGTTCTGAAGAACCTACAAGCAGGACAGGAATAAAGATGCAGACGTAGAGAATGGACTTGAGGACACGGGGAGGGGGAAGGGTAAGCTGGGACGAAGTGAGAGAGTGGCATGGACTTATATATACACTACCAAATGTAAAATAGCTGGTGGGAAGCAGCCACATAGCACAGGGAGATCAGCTTGGTGCATTGTGACCACCTAGAGGGGTGGGATAGGGAGGGTGGGAGGGAGACACAAGCAGGAGGAGATATGGGAACATATGTATATGTATAGCTGATTCACTTTGTTATACAGCAGAAACCAGCACACCATTGTAAAGCAATTATACTCCCATAAAGATGTTTAAAAATTATAATATACATGTAAAACAAAGTATGATATTTGCTGCAGACTTTTGGCAGGTACTAATTATCATGGTAAAGAAATTCTCTTCTAGTCTTAGTTTGCTAAGAGTTCTTAATATTATTCAGTGTTGAATGTTATTTGTACTTTTAACTTTCTTTGAAAAGGTGCAAATAATGAGGTTCTAAAAGCAGAAAGTAACGTTTCTATACTCTGTGAACTTTTCTGATTGCAGGTACTTATTGAAAGTGTGCAGATGAGAAGAGAAGCTGATGACTCAGGTCCTCTCACTGAACTGGAACACTGGAAACGCATGTCAGCCAAATTCAGTTATATCATTGAACAGATTAAAGGGCCAAGTTGTAAGGCTGTTATAAATGTGCTTAATGTTGCACGCTCCAAACTCTTAAAGGTAAAAGGCCTTGTATTTTAAAGTTTACTTCAGAGCAACCAACTGGAAAATTACCCTTCTTGAACTGCTTCTTCACATCATATACTTTGCACCATGTATTTAGAAGTGTTAAAACTTTGAGTAAGGCTTTCTCTTGTACCATCGTTACTTCCAGAAGAGGAAAAGGAAGTATAGAAATGAAAATTTATTTCTCAATATTTCACACACCAATTTTGACAGTACTACTATGGGGTGATTGCTATTTATTTTTAAATTGTTTTTGAAATTGTAAATCAATAGAGGCTTATTGAATTAGAGGACTATATAGAAAGTCAAAAGCAAAAATGTCCTCTATCTTACATCTCATCCCCACTATTTCATCTCCTTTCCTAGAGGTCCTATTTATTAACAGTTTAGCTTGATTCTCTCCAGGTCCTTTTCTGTTTCTTCCTTAAAAAAAAAAAAAATATATATATATATATATATATATTTGTTTTGTGTTTCTAAATTTTTAAAATTACATGGCATCATCATACTCTGTTTTTCTTTAACTCCCTGGTCCCCCCAGCAGCATATCTTGGAGAGTTATACCTATCAGATCAGGCTATTTCGTTTTCCATAATGTTAATGCATCAGGTTTTATTTAATCATTTTCTTGTTTTTAGACAAATTGTTTCCTTTCTTTTTTTCAACAGTCTTGAGATATAATTCACATATTACTCATTTCTGCCATTTAAGGAGCAAAATTCAGTGGTTTTTAGTACATTCACAGAGTTGTGCAACCATCACCACAATCAATTTTAGAACATTTTATCACCTCAAAAAGAAACCCTGTACTCTTTAGCTATCACCTCCCATCTCCATCTGTCTCCTTCCCCTCATTCTAGCCCTAAGTAACCACCAATCCACTTTTTATCTCTATAGATTTGCTTGTTTTGGACATTTCATATAAATGGAATCATATAATATGTGGTCTTTTGTTACTGGTTTCTTTCACTTGGCATAATGTTTTCAAGGTTTATCCATGTTGTAGTATGTATCAGTAATTATTCCTTTTCACAGCTGAATAATGTTCCATTTTATAGATAACACCACATTTTGTTTATCAGTTTATGGATATTTGCATTATCTCTATTTTTTGGCTATTATGAATAATGCTGCTGTGAACATTCTTGTACACGTTCTTTTTTAATTTTTTTTGCGGTACGCGGGCCTCTCACTGCCGCGGCCTCTCCCGCCGCGGAGCACAGGCTCCGGACGCACAGGCTCAGCGGCCATGGCTCACGGACCCAGCCGCTCCGCGGCATGTGGGATCTTCCCGGACCGGGGCACAAACCCGTGTCCCCTGCATCGGCAGGCGGACTCTCAACCACTGTGCCACCAGGGAAGCCCCTGGTACACGTTCTTGTGTGGACATATGTTGTCATTTTTCTTGTATATACCTGGGAGTGGAATTTCTGGCTCAATGTGTTTAACTTTTTGAGGAAAATTGTTCCTTTTCTAAGTGTTCACAAACATTACTACAGTTAAAGCCTCTACACGCCTACAAGCAAGCATTTCCCTAGGGTGTATACTCCACAACTTTGTTAATACTTATTATCAGTTAAAAATTTTTGTTTGCCTGTCCAACATGTGGAAAATGGCTTGTTGTATTTTGCCTTTTCCTTATTAATAATGAAGTTGAGCATCTTTTAAAGTTTATTTGCTATTTGCATTTATTCTCCTGAGAATTGTTTGTTTCTATCTTTCCCTCACTCAGAAAGTTTCAGATATTGTTTTGTTCTGATTCTAGTAGTCCTTTATTACTATGGCTATTAATCAATTGTTATATATGGTGGATGAAGCAAACGGCCATGGTCCCTGAGCATCTCTGCACATTATTTCTGGATATGAAAAATACACTTTGCTGATGGGAATATTTTCTTTCCTGAAGACCCAGAATAATGTAATGTCACTTTTCTAACCTAGAAAAGTCACTCCAGGTAGAAGCAGGTCTGGTTCAAGCCAACAGACAGAATGTTAATTACAAACAGAATGAGCCTTCAGTTTTAGTAAGTCACTTAAGGTTTTTATAATAACTTTAAGTCTTAAATAATATAAGAAAAAGATATATCAATCACATTTAAATATCTACTCTTTTAGTATATGAATGATTAGGGAAGACAGCTTGAATTTCATGATTAAACCTTAGCACAGTGATATATTTGGGTGTTTCATAGGACTCTTATACTTTCTTTTCTTAGAATTGGCGTGATTTGGATGCAAGAATCACAGATACAGCAAATGAATCAAAAGATAATGTCAGATATTTGTACACTCTAGAAAAAGTGTGTCAGCCTCTCTATAACTGTGATCTAGTAAGTATTCTTTTTAAAGTGTAGTTTAAAAAATTAGCGCATACACTTTGTTATAAAGCAGAAACTAACACACCATTGTAAAGCAATTATACTCCAATAAAGATGTTAAATAAAATAAAATAAAAATTAGCGCATAAAATCGATTTAATATGTGTATATTGGGAAAAACATATTGCAGAAAAGTTATTTAAAAGATATCTTTTCCTATTATATATCTGTAATGAATTATAAACTATATTTATTATTTTAACCTACATTTAAATATATAGCATTATCATAACTATGACCTGATTTGTGAATTGAGAAAGACAAATATATTAGTTATTCATTGCTTCATAACAAATTACCCCAGAACCGAGTGGCTTAAAACAATAAGCATTTATTATATCACAGTTTTTGTAGGTCAGGAATTCAGGGACAGCATAGCTGAGTACCTCTGCTTCAGGGTCTCTCATGAGGCCACAGTCAAGCTGCTGTCTTGGGATGTGGTCTCTTCTGAAGGGGAGGCTGACTGGGGAGGGTCCACTTCTATTGCACACCACATGGGCCTTTGCACAGGACAACTCGCTTCCCCTAGAGTGAGTGACCCAGGAGTGAGCAAGAGAAAGTGCCCAACTAGCATTACACTGATACCAAAGCCAGATAAGAACACCTCAAGAAAATAAAATTACAGGTCAATATTCCTTATGAATAGAGATGCAGAAATTGTCAACAAAACAGTGGCAAACCAAATTCCACGGCACATTTAAAAGGATCACACACTAAGATCAAGGGGGATTTATTCCTGGGATGCAAAGATGGTTCAACATATGCAAATGGATAAATGTGATACACCACATTAATAGAATGAAAGATAAAAATCATATGATTATTTCAATAGATGCAGAAAAAGCATTTGACAAAATACAACACCCTTTCATGATAAAAGCTCTCAATAGAGTATAGAAGGAATGTACCTCAACATAATAAAAGAATACATATCCTTTAAAAATTGTATAAATAAAATAAACATGCAAAAATAATGTATATGAATATTATAACATCTCTGTACTTTTAAAAATATATTTTAAAGCTTTTCACTATAAAAAGTAAACTTGGAAGAAAGATATAATGCTTTTTGCTGTTACTAAGACCTGTAAATTTTAAGGTATACTAATTTCAACTTCTTGATTCAAAAGACTTATTTAAATTCATATAATTTTCAAATCTTTTAGTTTTGGTTTTAGTTCTTTTCATCCTAGTATTTTTTTTTTCATCCTAGTATTTTTTTTTTCATCCTAGTAATTTAAAAAACTTTGTTCAATTCCTCTAGCGATGCATGTACTTTATTATTATTGTTATCATTGAGCTTTTTACATTCTCTGATGTAAGAATGTTTCTAACATTATCTTTTGAAATTAGAGAAGTACTGTTAGTATTAAGTCTTATAATTTCTTCCCCCTCATATACCAACTATTTCTGTGGAATCAAAAATTCTTTTTTTCTCATTTTCTTTATTCTCCTTAAAATAAACCAGAAGCTGCTGTTTAGTTTGTAACTGTCAGTTGAGCAGGAAAAGTGTAGAGGACTCATGCTTCCATTTCTTGTTGATAAAATTTTATGAATTTTGTGTTTCATTTTATCATCTTGGTATTGTGCTATTGGCATATCGACTAATATATTTTATGCATAAAATGTGCGAACACTATGTATAGGTAAGAACTGTGCACTCAAGGAGCTACTATTATAAATAATGATGTTTAAAATTCAGATGAAGGGTATTTCCCCGGTTGGCCCATTTGATACTGTCTCCAGGCCTTTTTCATTCTTTGTAGAGTTGCCTTATTGAGGGTGGAAGGGACTCCTAGGCATATTTTAATTAGAATCTTTTTGGTCTACAGGTAACACGTATAATATGAATTCTGACATACAGGGTTAACTACAAAGTGACGATACTAATTTCCATGAGCCACATAAAATTGATTTCATTATGTCATGGTTACACCTCATAACTAGGACATACAGTACACTCAAAAGTAGTTGTTCTTCCTGGCTTATTTATTCCACCACTATTAAAAAATCTTTTTATATATTTTAAATTGTCCTAGCAATTAAAAGTCTAGCTCCTTGAGGGTGGGAAGGCCACTGACCTTCTCTTGTTCTTCCATAGTGATTTATGAGTTACATCAAGGTTAAAAGCAGGATCTCAAAATCTCAGGCACATAGCTGTGGTTATGCTACAGCTCTAGGACCTTGGACAAGGTACTCTACATCTCTATTTTCTCATTTGCAAAATGGGAATAATCATAACACTTTATTTTATAGATTCTAAGACTTTTCTTTCACATTTTAACATCTCTGTATTCAGAACACAACTTACAGTCAGTCAGGTTTTATGAATCATTGTGAAGGTGACTTGACACCATCTGAGATTATTAGTTCTTTCCTTGCGAGGGAAGGAAAGAACTAATGTTTGTTTTGTTTTTGGTACCATGGGTGTGAATTCAGACTACAGTGAGCGAGCCCCAGCTTGTGGAACAAGTTCTCAGGATAGTTTATTTTCCACCCCTCCCCCAAGGAGCAGGATTGGGACAGGTAGGCTTTATTCCTGTCTTTTTCTCCGTGGCTTGTTAATTTCATGCATCGTTTGGTGGCTTAGATTTCTGTAGGAGTTAGACTCCCCATCTTGAGCATTTTTTTCCCTTCTTCAGTAGACTGTAAAGCAGTGGTACAGTCTTACAATCAGTGATGTTTTAGATCTCATGAAATCAAACCTGCCTTAAATGGTCATTGTTGGGACTTCCCTGGTGGTGCAGTGGATAAGACTCCACGCTCCCAATGCAGGGGGCTGGGGTTTGATGCCTAGTCAGGGAACGAGATCCCACATGCGTGCTGCAACTGAGAGTTCGCATGCCGCAACTAAGACCCAGTGCAACCAAATAAATAAATAAATATTTTTAAAAATGGTCATTGTCAACATAAATTAAGATAATATGTGAAGCTCTTCACCTAGTGCCTGGCGCATAGTAATCATTCAATATACATTAGCAATAGTTTGATATCTCGGATGCACTTGCTCTGCTTTGCTCTATGCTGTTCTACTTGATGGCTCTAGGCTGTTCTACCTATTTCACTTCTCTGTGTGTGTCGTTTCCACCCTGCCTTGACCTCCTCCAGGATAGTTTCTTTATATTTGGAATTCTCTCAATATTCTCAGGACTTCGTGGTACTTAGTAGGTTTGCTGAAAGGTGAATTGAGTTGAATAATGAGGAAATGAGTTCTAGTCTGATCCCTGTTTCTAATTAGCTTTCTGGCCATACATTAGTCACTTTACCCTTTAAGATATCAGTTTCTTCATCCTTAAAAAGAGCAAGTTGAGCTATTAATACTTAAAATCACTTTCACCTCCAATATTTTATCTTTAAATAAAATTTTAAGTTTACATGTACAGAAAAGTTGCCGTGATAGTACAGAATTCTTTTCATCTAATTTCTCCTGTTAATATCTTGCAATACCTTGGTACCTTTGTCAAAACTCACGTCCTTTCTCTGTTTCAGTATCCAGTCAAGGATACCATGTTGCTTTTAGTAAAATTTGACTTTTAAGATTAAAATGTTACACTGTTTTATGTATGTTTAGAGTTTTGAATATTATAGGATGGGGGTTATTAAAAATATAAATGTATGCTTAATATATTTCAATTTTAGGTTTCCATGGCACATGGGATACAAAATTTGATAAATGCCATCAAAATGATTCACAGTGTGTCAAGGTATTATAATACTTCGGAGAGAATGACCTCATTGTTTATCAAGGTAAGTTTCCAAGGGAAGAAATCACATTGTAACCCTGTGAAAAGGTTAACAGTGCTTTCCCTCTGAGCTAGGGAAGGGAATTGGGAACTTCGGGTGCCTCTCAGAGTTCTGGATTTTCATACTTTGTGGAAAAGAAAAGAAAGGCATGCCTGGAGTCAGTTGTACTTAATTGAAGGGGGACCTTTCTGCTTGTCAGAGGTAAACCCCCAGGTTTTTTGTTTAAAAGTAACTGATGATTTTCTAATTTATTTGTTCCAAATAGTTTTGCATAAGAGCTAAGAATTGTGCCTAGACTGTTACAAGAAACGAAGAAGGACTCTACATAATGATCAAGGGAAAAATAATGCTTCTTTAGCTACTCCCACCCACATTGTGGTTTATGTAAAATCTTCCCATTTAGTGCCATATGATTAATTATTTTAAATAATTGGAAAAATCATCCAAGAAACACAGGAGTAGAATTTACTTATAAACGATTCAAGCAGAACGTAACAGTCACATTTCAACTTTCTTTTAGATCAAAGAATAGATTTAATCATTGTCTATGTCCCAAGCAAGGCAAGAACCTTAGGATTCTTCCCTGTCACTTGTCTTCCTCCTTGCTACATGTTCCACATTGAGATTTCTAGTTCCATATTATTACTGTGTTTTCATTGTATGAATCAACAAGTGATCAGACTAAAATCTAAGTATTGCTAGTATTTTTGATCACCTCTGTTTTGTGATTTCCACATCTTCCTCTGCCTTGGATTTATTATTTCTTCTGCTGGAAAAAATTCTTCAGTAGTTCTGTGGTGAACCCCCTGAATTCCTGCATGTCTGAAAATCACTTCATTTTGTCTTAACCACTCAAATGTTAGTTTGAGATTCTTAAGTTCAATATAATTTTTTCCTGGAACTGTAAAGATACTGTTGTATACTATCTACAATTGTTGATAAGAAATTTGATGCTAATCTGATTTTTTTTCCTTTGTGGGAAACCTATTTTATTCTCCCAGGAAGCTTGTAGGATTTTTTCTTCATTCTTGAACTTCTAAAATTTCAAAGTGATGTGGTTCTTTTTACCTTTATCTTGTTCTATACTTGCTGGGTTGTTTAATTCCCAAGACTTTCCTCTCTTTTCATTCCTGGGAAGTTTTCCTGTTTACCTCTGATTATTCCTTATCCACCTATTCAATTTAGTCTCTCCCCTTGAATCTAAAATCCATGTTCCTTAACTTTTTTTTGGGGGGGTACATCTTTGTCCTTTGATCTTTCAGCTCACTCATTGACTGTTCATTTATGTCCCAATTGCTGGTCGGTGCATCAAAAAAAAATTCAATTTCCGAGTTCTTTTCTTTTATGATGTAAAAATCCTCTCATATCTTTCTTATAAACTTAGTTAATAAAAAATATTTTAAAAGATTTTACATATATCTTTTCTGTATTTTCTCTCTTTGTTGAATTTAATGCTTCTGTTACCATGTTTGTTTTCTTCAGTTGCTTGGTGATTCTTGGTTGTCTGCCCATCTTTGTGTTTGAGACTGCTGATTTGCCTCCCTGTTCTGTTTATTTTGTCTGTCTCTTGTGAGTAAGGAGTATAACTTACTGTTTGGAGGGGAGTGAGAATAGCTTTTTCTCTGATATGTCCTCCTGGGAGTGCAGTAGCTACCTGGGCCACACTTCTCGAAGACTGTGGTCCACACTCATACCTTTGTCCTTTCAGCATATGTCGCTGTTGCCTGCTGTACAAGTTGCTCTAAATTCGGTGTTCAGGGTTACAACTGAGGGTTACCTCACATTGTCTCCCATCTTGAAAAATTTCCATAACAGTTCTACCTTCAAGTAACCTTCTCCAGAACCGGGTTCTAGCTTTCTCTAGTCTTTTTTTTTTTTTCTCTGTAGATTTGGTACTGTGTGATTTCCATATTTTAGGAATTCTCCAAAATTTCTGTGTGTCAGCCTGCCATCTTGGTTTAACTTCCAGACCATTTAAATGGCTGTCTTGCTTTTTCTTTTTTCCTTCTTTATTTTGGGGGATGTGAGAGGTGGTTAACTTAATATTTAGTTTGCATGTTGAAGGATGGAGAAGAATCACAGTTGGGCTGGATCAAGACCTAATTAGAGGAGAACTAGACAAAGAGAAAATATAGTTGACTTTGAAATTGATGGCCTCAGTGACGTAGACTTAAATACAGTAGGTAAATGTGACTTTGGGTTTTCTTTGTTTTACCTGGAATGTATATTTCTTTGTTTTTTATATTCTGTAATTAATTCATTCCATAAGGTTTCTATTTATCATATTTTTATGCTTGTGATTTAAAAAACTTAAATTTTATTTCTTTCTCTACCTATAGTTATTCTGGACTTATATTTATTTTAGGTAACAAATCAAATGGTGACAGCATGTAAAGCATATATTTCTGATGGGGGAACTAACCACGTATGGGATCAGGAAATACCAGTTGTACTAAAGAAAATTCAGGTTTGTATAAGTATTTTTATTTTCATAAAGTAAAGCTTTTACCATCTGGCCCACTTTTGCTTACTTTTTTCATTGACAAAGCATGTTAACTTTGAAAAAACATTGTACAGGGTAGCATGAGCATATAAGAAGAACTTCATTAAAATTATCTACTTCCCTTTATGCTTAGTGCTCCTGTTAGGGCATAATTTAATCCTCATCTTGTCCATGGCTGCCTGTATCAGACACCTCGCATGTGCCATTTCATATGCTCTGGCCCCCATCTTTTACTCCAGCCCCTGTTAGTTTCATTTTCTTGCCTTTTTGCATTGGTTAGGATTGCCATGCATCCTTAAATGGACCTGGTAATAGTTGGCATCTGATTCTGATCTTCTTTTAGAAGAAAATGCTTCTAACATTTCCCCATTTAGTTTGATGCTTTAATACATCATTGATTAGATTCAAGGAAGTTTTATTCCTAGTTTTAGTACTAGGAGATATTATTAAAAGTTATGAATGGGTTTTGAAAAAATTTTTCAGCACATATTTTTGAGGAGCTTATAAGATTTTTCTCCTCAATCTATTAATGTTATAGATGACATTTTTAGGTTTTCTAAAATGAAACTATTCTAATATCCCTAGGATAAACTCGACTTAGTCATGGTGTAATTATCTTTTTAAAAACATTCTTAACTTCACTTTGCTACAATTTTCTTTAGGGCTTTTTGCAACTATATTCATGAGAGAGATAGCCTGTAATTTTTCCTTTCTCATAGTGTCCTTGTTAGTGTTTCTGGCACTAAGGTCTCAGAATAAGTACGACTGGAGGAGGGGAAGGAAGTACTCCCCTCTTTTCTAGCCTCTAGAAGAGTTTGTAGAAAATCAAAGCGATCTGTTATTTTGAAAGTCTGAAAGAAATGGCCATACCAGCAAGTCTCCATCTGGAAGTGGTTATTAGCTTTCTTCATGTGCTGGTTCCTGGGCTTCGTAGAGCCTAGGTGGGAGGCTGGGACTGTTGCGGTAGAGCAAGAAAGGATGCTCAGTGCCCTCCACCTAGGACGTGAACTGCTGTGCTTGCAGGGTTGGCCCTGAGCACTCTCATCACCACTCTCTGACCTCTGGAACTGGAGGATAAGAAAGAGTTGTCAGAGGAAACATAAGATGTACTTAAATGAAACAGAAGATGAGGAATTGCAGTTAGGATAGTTTCTCTTCCTGAAAACACTTGATCTCAACGACTGGAAGAACCAGAATCATTATGCAGTTCTTGGATTTGTTCATGTAAAATACAAAGTTATGCAGAGAGAGACCAAAGCAGCACATAAAGCAGTGGTTCTAAACAATACCAAAAGCAGCTGGTGAATCCGTTAAAGAAGGAGATAATGACAACTTCACTTGCATAACTAAAACTTATGAAATGTCTGAGTCAGTGAAAAGAGGAGAAATTAACAGTGTAGATCTTACTTTTGATAACTCAGTTCCTTAGAAAAGTGAAGCAAAGGACAATTTCTTCTAAGTGTTTTCCCAAGTGTTTGAAATGCATTACAGGTGGTAAAAAAGAAAAAGTTCCTAAACTTGGTGATATGAATTCATCATTTGATGATGCAGAGGCATTTTATTCCTGCTGGCATAATTTTTATTACTGGAGAGAATTTTTCTTATTTAAATGAAGGAAAAAAAGCAGAATGTCATGATGAAAGGAGAGAGATTGAAAAGCAGAACAGAGCAGCAAGGGCACAAAGGAAAAAGAAGAAATGAATTGAATGTTAGATGATAATGCATATAACTGTGATGCAAGGATTTTAAAAATTCAAAGAAAAAGAAAAAGCCAAGAAAGAAGCAGAGGAAAAAGCAAAAGCTGAAGGAAAATTGAAGAAGGAAGAAGCTAAAGAAAAGCAGAGATGAGGTGAATTAGGAGCTGCTTGGATAGGTAAGGAGAAAGAGGAAGTTAGACAAAAGGCATTACTGGCAAAGAAGAAAAAGGATAACCAGGAAAAAAAGCCATTAAGAGGGAAAGGCAATATCAAATCATTATGTTGTATGCCTGAAACTAATATAATGTTATATGTCAATTATATAAGAAAAGAGAAAGGTAGCAAAAACTTCAAAATTCATGGAAGACCTGGAATTACTTTCCTGATGATGAGATAAAGCCGGTTAAAATGATGGAAGAAGTGGAAAAACTTTGCGATAGGCTCGAACTTGCAAGCTTACTGTATTTAAATGAAACGTTCACATCACCTACAAAAGAAATAGGAATTGCTGCTCTGCCAAAACAGAAGAAATTAATGAGCAAATTAGAAAAGAGAAAGAGGAAATTGAGGCTTGTGTGTGCCAAGTATCTAAGAATGCAGAGACATCAACTGTTGAAGGTGGAAATGGCAGTAAAAATTTGTCAGAAGAGAATTGATCTGCAATTGCTAATTAAAACTGTGAGCCTCTTTCTTGCTGGGACAAATTCAAGATGGGAAGTTATTGCCAAGTACATGAACACGCATTCTACTTCTGGAAGTCAAAAGAACTGCCAAAGATTTTATTGGCAAAGAACCGTCTCCCAAAACTTGGCCCTCATCAGAAAGACGACATACTGTGTGGAGTAGAGCCTCAGACTGTCAATATAACACCTCAGAACAATTTGGAAATCCATGTGCAGATTTCACCTCTTGACAACAGAAGCACAGAAGCTTTTGGAATGAGCTTTGAAAATGTATCCAGTAAATATACCTGAAAGATGTAGCGTGTATCAGAATTTCATTTCGTTATGGCTGAGTAATATCCCATTGTATGGATAGACCACATTTTGTTTATTCATTCGTCTTTTGATAGACATTTGTTACCACCTTCCGACTATTGTGAATAATGCTGCTATGAACACTGCTGTTTAATGATCTCTTTGAGTCTCTGCTTTCAATTATTTTGGGTATATACCTAGAAGTGAAATTGCTGGATCATATGGCAGTTCTGTTTTTAACTTTTTGTGGAACCACCATACTGTTTTCCCTAGCAGCTCTTCCATTTCACATTCTCACCAGCAATGCACAAGAGTTCCAGTTTCTCCACACTGTGCCAATACTTGTTATTTTCTCTTTTTTTTGGTAATAGGTATCCTAATGCATATGAAATGGTATCTTATTGTGTTTTGATTTGCATGTCCCTAATGGCTAGTGATGGTTGAGCATCTTTTCATGTGCTTATTGGCCATTTGTATATCTTCTTTGGAGACATGGCTATTCAAATCCTTTACTCATTTTTGAAGTGGGTTCTGTTTTTGTTGAGTTGGAGGAGTTCTTTATATATTCTAGATATTAATCCCTTATATATATGTTTTATGAATACATATTGCTTCATTTAAAAAAACTAGTTATTTGACTATTCTTTCTATTTCTTCTTGAGACAGTTTTTGTAAGTTTATATTTTTGAGGAATTTCTTCAATTTTTCTAAAATTTGTAATTTATTGGCATAATGTTGACAATATTCTCTTACTAATCTTTGCCTTGTTATGTAATATGTCCCCTTATTCATTAACAATATTACTTATCTTCTCTGTTTTCTTAATCATTCTTGCTCACTTAATCCTCAGATTCAGAACAACCCATCCTCCTCCCAGGAGTTTATCACTTCTGTTTTCATTGTTATTGTTATTTGCTGGATTCCATGTTTCCCTCTATAGTTTCTCCAGGGTTAATTTTGGGAGTGGGAGTGAGAAATCATTCCCCCCAAATTGTCCAATTGGCAGAAACCAGGACTCTTGACATAGAACTTAGCAATTTATTCTCATAATTGTTTTAATATGCTTCAAGTCACTAGCCATTTACTTACTGAATTAGAAATGAAAGCTTGGTTTTCTGCATTCTAGTTTAACTTGCTTTCTACTACATCTGAAATTTTTTCAGGAAACTTTTATTGTATAGTTTTGGGGAATAATTTTCAGATGAGTTGGAGGAAGCAATGAGAAGAATTGTTATTTAGGATGTTATCTGTCCAACAGGAAGGAATTGGTTGGTGAAGAAGAAGTAATAGAAAGTAATTCCTATTAGATGGCATATTCCAGGAGGGTAGGGATCTTATCTGTACTCCTAGCATCTCAAGGAGTTCCTAACATATGGTAGGCACCAAGAAACTTTCTTTTTTTAAAATATTTATTTGGCTGCGCTGGCATCTTTATTGGCACATGCGAGATCTTCATTGTGGCATGCTGGATTTTTTTAGTTGCAGCATGCAGGATCTAGTTCCTTGACCAGGGATCAAACCCGGGTCCCCTGCATTGGGAGCCTGGAGTCTTAACCACTGGACCACCAGGGAAGTCCTTAAACTTTTGTTTAATAAGTGGAAAAATAATCAGTGACCTCGAAGAGAGTAATGATTCTGTTTTAGAGATTGAGAGGTGGGGAGGCGTATCATAGCTAGAAGTAGGTATGAGACTAGTTATATAAGCTTGAATGTTTATAGAATCACCTGGGCAACTGGTTGAAAGTATGGCTTCCTGAATCTGACTCACAGAGATTCTGACTTAGTGGCTGAGGCAGGCAGAATAAAGATGTCCACATCCTGATCCCCGGAATTTGTGACTATGTTATATTAAATGTCAAGGGGAATTAAGGTTACAGGAGGAATTAAGGTTGGAGAGATTATCCTGGATTATCTAAGTGGGACCAACGTAAGCACAAAGGTCCTTATAGAGTGAAGAGGGAGATGGAAGAGTCAGAACCAGGGAGCTGGCATTATGTTAAAGATTTGACTGGCCATTGGTGGCTTTGAAAAAGTTTAACATTATTTTTTTTTTAAGATGGTTTGGTTAGCTGGACATGACAGTAAGTTCCTACTGGAGCCTAGTGACAATGTCCTCCTTTTTTAGCCTGGTTGAACTGACCTGGTATAGCTGTAGTCAAATATTAGGATTTCAGCAATGCACCCATCAAAGACTTTATGATCTCCTCATGGAGAACTGACAGTTGGATGATAAATCAGTATTGCACAGTCTTAATGTTTTTTATACCTGTATGTGAATAATGCTGATTAAAAGATGCCAACTGACTAGATAGATAATTGAAAATAGACAGAATTGATACATAATTTTTGGCCTCCTGGGAGCTCTGATTAGCCATGAAAACATGACAACAAATAGTGTATGTGGTAACTTTGATAAGGATAAGAGTTAAGGGGAAATAATGAGGATAAAGAAGATGAGACTATATTGTAAAATAGAAAAAAAACTGTATTGATTTTCATAGGCCTTTCAATGTGTGGGCAGAGAACTTGAATTTTCAATGTTAACAGCGGCAGCCCCTATTGAGGGGTTGATGTGATCAGTTTTGTGTGAGGATAGAATTTTTGAATATTTCACTCATAAACAAGTGTCTCACTATGTATTATACCCCTTTTAAATCTCTCATAGGACTGCATTTTTCTATTCAAGGAATATCAGACATCTTTTCACAAAACAAGGAAACAGATTTTAGAATCCTCAGGGGAAAAATCTTTTGAGGTTTCAGAAATGTATATATTTGGAAAATTTGAAGCTTTCTGCAAAAGACTGGAGAAGGTAAGCGTCGTGCAGCCACAGTTGCCACTACCAACCGTACCTTTCCAGTTATTTCATACTTTATGTAGCATCACTGAGAATTATTTTTCCAGATCTCTTGTCTTACTATTGATCTGACTCATCCACTATCACTCATAGATTACTGCATTTTATTTTATTTATTTTATTTTTTAATTTTTTTGCGTTACGCGGGCCTCTCACTGTTGTGGCCCCTCCCGTTGCGGAGCACAGGCTCCAGACACGCAGGCTCAGCGGCCGTGGCTCGCGGGCCCAGCTGCTCCGTGGCATGTGGAATCTTCCCGGACCGGGGCACGAACCCACATCCCCTGCATCGGCAGGCGGACTCTCAACCACTGCGCCACCAGGGAAGCCCTACTGCATTTTTTATAACTTATTTTTTCATTCCTAATTACTATCTTCTGCCTGTCTCACAAAAGCTATTGCAGACTTTCACTTCTCTTGAGACCTCAATTCTATCTTTACCTATAGAGCTTGAACTTAAAGCCTCTGCTCTTAACCATTTTATCAGGCTGAGAAAAGGTGTGAGGTGACATATCTGCAATATCTGGCAGAACCCAGTAGTTGTGTCATATCTGGATGTGTGAGCACCTTCTCTTACTAGGCCATATATATGGTCTAAACATAGAGATTGTATGGGCAATGTCTTTGCTGGGCGGATATGGGTTAGAAACTTCAGCACCCTTTTTTTTTTTTTTGCGGTACGCGGGCCTCTCACTGCTGTGGCCTCTCCCGTTGCGGAGCACAGGCTCTGGACGCGCAGGCTCAGCAGCCATGGCTCACGGGCCCAGCCGCTCCGCGGCATATGGGATCTTTCTGGACAGGGGCACGAACCCGTGTCCCCTGCATTGGCAGGCGGACTCCCAACCACTGCGCCACCAGGGAAGCCCTTCAGCACCTTTGATTCATTCATTGATTAGGACTGGCTGGAGAGGAGTGATGTTTTTCCAGGGGATACAGGGCAGCCCATATCAGAGGCTTCTTCGAATCAACCTTTGCAAAGCCTACAAAGATATCATCTAGGTACCACCCTCCCCATGGCCCTACCATTCTGCCAACTCCCTAGGTCCTAATAACAGGAGTCTGCTCGTCATTTGTTGGAAATTGGTGGGGGGCATTTCACAAGTTGAAGGGCATTTCCTGTACATGCCAGGATAGGAAAGTATGGGTGATGAACAAAACCAAGTTACTGAGTGGGGCTGTTTTTTGTTTGTTTCTTTAGCAGCTTAACTGAGATATAATTCACATACCATATAATGTATTCATTTAAAGTGTACAAGTCAATATTTTCCAATATATTCACAGGATTGTGCAACCATACCACCATCTAATTTTAGAATATTTTCATTCCCACTAAAAGAAACCCTGTGCCCATTAGCAGTGATACCCCATTCTCCCCTCTACCCAGCCCTAAGCACCTGCTAATCTACTTTCTGTTTCTATAGATTTGCCTATTCTCGACATTTCATATAAATGGAATCATATAATATGTGGTCTTTTGTGACTGGCTTCTTTCACTTAGTATAATATTTTCAAGGTTCATCTATGTTGTAGTATTCCTTTTTATTGCTGAATAATATTCCATCATTTGGATATACCATATTTTACTTATCCATTCATTTGTTGGTGGACATTTGGGTTTTTCTACTTTTTGGCTATTACGACTAATGCTGCTATGAATATATATGTATGTGTTTTTGTGTAAACATATGTTGTCATTTCTTTTGAGTATATGTGTAGGAGTGGAATTGCTGGGTCAGATAATAACTCCATGTTTACCTTTATGGAGGAAGTGCCAAACTGTTTTTCCAAGTAGTTGCATCATTTTATAGTCTCATAAACAATGTATGAGGGTTCCAATTTCTCTGCATCCTTGTAACACTTATTGTCTGTCTTTTTGAATTTAGCCATCCTAGTGGGTGTGAAGTGACATCTCATTGTAGTTTTGATTTGCATTTCCCTGATGACTAATGGTGTTGAGCATCTTTTTTTTTTTTTTTTTTTTTTTTTTTTTTTTTTGCGGTACGCGGGCCTCTCACTGTCGTGGCCTCTCCCGTTGCGGAGCACAGGCTCCGGATGCGCAGGCTCAGCAGCCATGGCTCACGGGCCCAGCCGCTCCGTGGCATGTGGGATCTTCCCGGACCCGGGCACGAACCCGTGTCCCCTGCATCGGCAGGCGGACTCTCAACCACTGTGCCACCAGGGAAGCCCGTGTTGAGCATCTTTTTAAATGCTTATTGTCCATCTGTATTTCTTCTTTGGAGAAATTTCTATTTAAATTCTTTGCACGTTTTAAATTTAGTTATTTGTGTTTTCGTAGTTCAGTTTATAAGAGTTCTTTATATATTCTGGGTCTTAAGTCCCTTATCAGATATGGTTTTCAAATATTTTCTCTCTTTCTACAGGTTATCTTTTCACTTTCTTGATTGTGTTCTTTGAAGCAGGACGTTTTGTTTTGTTTTGCTTTAATATTTATTTATTTATTTATTTATTTTGGCTGCACTGAGTCTTAGTTGCGGCCCGTGGGATCTTCGTTGCAGCATGCTGGCTCTTAGTTGCAGCATATGGACTTCTTAGTGGCATGCATGCGGGATCTAGTTCCCCGACCAGGGATCGAACCTGGGCCCCCTGCATTGGGAGGGTGGAGGCTTGCCCACTGGACCGCCAGGGAATTCCTTGAAGCAGGAAGTTTTAAATTTTGATGAAGTCCAATTTATCAAGTATTTCTTCTGTTGCTTGTGCTTTTGGTGCCGCATCTGGGAATATGTTGTGTGAGGCTGTTTTGTGAACAGTGAGGATTTCTTGGGGACAAGTGTCCAATTTAGAATGATATTGGCATGGGGTAAATGAATAATAAGCCCCGTTGGTCAGGACCTGTTCTACAGAAATGTTTAACATTTCTGAAACCATTAGGATGTAAACCTGGAGGTGAGTCCTGGTTACTGTTCATTTTTCCAGGAGCGGGGGCCCTTGCTAACTTGGGTGCAGTTTTACATTTGGTAGAGTTTCCTGGCTGGACCTTAATTATTAGCCCATGTGCAGTAAAGATCTTTGGTGGCAGGTATAATGCTGGGCATAATGAACTTCCATCTGTAGAGCAGCAGCCCAAGCATTCCTGATGCTAGAGGGAGTGGGTAATAATGGCCAGCTACATTAGCTACTCCTCCTGCCTTACCTCTGGAGAAGCCCTGCCTGTAGTCTTAAGGATACAACTTCATGCCACAAAGGCTCAGCAGTCAGAGCCAACGCAGCACTCCCTAGGGGCCTTACTTGAAGTGCATCCTGGTTACTAGGTTATTCCAACTCCCCTGTGCTAAGAATTCCTTGGCTGACTGGCATCTCTCCCAGGTGTAATTGGTGGATGTTGGTGTCCAGATTCTTAAAGGTGGGGCATAATAGTTACCCTGAAATGTGGCCAGAATTTTTATAATCCTCTAGAGGTGGTTACTGAACTGCCTTGGTGGGCTTCCCCTGCTGAGTGGGGCACAGCAGGGACCACTGTGGGACTGCCCCTATGAGCTCTTAAATAGTTGAAGAGGAGAGACAGAAGGGCAGGCTAAGCCAGAGCCTGTTAGGGAAAGCTCAGATCCAGATGTCAGGATGACCAAGTACGAAAGTCAAAGGACAGATAGGATTGAGCTTGGGGTTGGAGAACCAAGACCTCAGAGTTGGGCAGAGATGTTGGGGACCTTTAAGGAACAAGTGAGGAGGAAAGTGCTAGTGTGTCAGCTTAGGGTGCCTGAAATGCATCTTTTTTGGTAGATGGAGACTTGGTGCATTGAGTGTTAGTCTGCCCTAAAGAACCAGAATTGTGTATAATATCCCTTGTTTCTTCTTCCTGTTCCTGCCATGTAAATTTTGGTGAATATTGGTTTCCCAATATTGATGAATTTGGTTTCCCAGAGCTCTGTCTTTAGTTTTCTTCTCACCCTGAACACTTGTGGGAGAGAAACGAAGGAGTGGGAAGCTTTGAGGATTGTTTTCCAGAGCAGGAATCAAAATGGGGAATCATTTTGATGAATATTAAGGAACTGAGTAGCCTGTGGACATGAAAGACTTTTTTTTTTTTGGTGAAGTAGGTGGTGTTGGTACGTTGAGATGGAACCAGCTGTTTCTGAAATAAAGTTCATTGTGAGGATTTTCCAGGGTTCTTTAGGGGTCAGAAGTGACTACGGTCGTCTTTCAGGATTGTGTGACCTTTCCTTTGCCTGAATGTGGAATTATGCTAGTGTTACATATCAGAACTATGGTGAGGGCCAGAAAAATGGTAACACTTTTGAATCCAGTGATCCAGTGAAACGATTTTCAGAACATTCTCCAGAACAAAATGCTGAAACTATTTAGACATCTGCAAGGGCTTTTACTCACTGTCCCTCACCACCCCACCTCCTCTTGGAAGACAAGGTGATCAGATTCTGAGAAAGGCTCTAAACTCTCTCTACTTATGGCAGAACATCCTCCATCTTAAATAGTCTAAGGGTAGTAATGACTGGAACAGAAATTTGTCTTCTGTTTTATCTCCTCTGGTTGGTTTTACCTTAAATGATTCTAAAGCCTGTTTATTGGCTTGTTTTTTAAAAATCGTTAATTCACTAAGAGTTAATTCTAGGGAAGGGTGCTAATTTCTAACTTTTAAACTAAAGTAACACTTTTCTTTTTAAGATTACAGAAATGATAACTACTGTGCAAACATATTCAGCCTTGAGCAATTCTCCCATAGAGGGAATAGACATTATGGCAATAAAATTCAAAAATATATATCAAGGGGTTAAGACAAAGCAGTATGATATTTTGGATCCAAGAAGGACAGAATTTGACATGGATTACTTAGATTTCACGGCAAAAATCAAGGCTTTAGAGGTAAGTAATTATACATACTTTTGATTTAGTAAAGCTGAAATGTAATCAATAGTACTGAAATTCACATATTTACTATTTATTACAAATTACTCTTGCAAGTTGATCAAAAATATTTGCCAGCATGAATAATTTTCTAACCAGCCCACAAAATGTTTTCTTTTTTTTTTAAAATGAAAAATGAGCTTATTCAATAAAAGATATCAGTAACTAACCAGAAGCCCAAAGGGCTTATTGTAGCTGGGTTTATTTTTAATGTGCATTAAAAAATATATTTGATTTTTGTTGTGCCAAGGACTAGTGTCACTTGTCCTGTGTAAGAATTCGTAGGCCTTGTTCTTTGTTCAGTGTGAGAAGATTTGAGAGCAGATTAGGACAATGGAACACTCTTCCCTTGGCACTGCGCTTTATGGCCACATTCTCTCTGCAGCTTAGAGGATGACTCTGAAGAGACCCTCCTCCTGTCTGTCGTAGCTGAAGGGACACCAGAGGGATGAGACTGTAACAGGTTTCTTTCTCACCTTTTGGGCTAATATGACTTCAGTTACTCTCTTACTGAAAACTGTTAACCCAGGTGTAGCCCCAGGGAATGGTCTCCTCTTTGCTGCAGAATGTCTTGGAGACACAGAGAGGGACAAGAATATACCCTGCCCACTTCCTGAGTCTTAAATCCTTGCCAAGAAGGTGAGGAAGATGATATATTTTTTCTCAAGACTCTCTAAAAACTATATTACATGTAATTTGTGCAATATAAATTTAAAAGATCCTAAAATTCTAGCAACAACACTTTTTCTTTTTGACACAAATTTCCTTTCAGTTTTTGAAAGTTAGACTCTGATAGGAAGATATATTTTACTTTTTACTTTTCATGTTTGGTTTTGGGAGTTATATCTTGATAGCAGTGAGAATTTGTGTTTTTTAAAAAACTTATTGCTTGAATTATTTTTATGATTCATTAATAAGATTATATGTTATAAAGCCTTAACTGTGGTCTTAGATACAAGTTTAGCTTTCAGTAAATTTAGAGGCCATATTAAGTTTTTAGTATCTAAAAAGATATGTCAGTGTTTTAACTTTTCTTCCTTTTCCAATGTTTGATTAATGGGTGTAGTATGTATTTGTAGACAGTACCAATATAATCTATAAGTGAAAGTAATTTGTGGAGTGCTTCAGTTCCGTCAGTTGGGCACCAGGAGTTTGGAGTTCACTGCTCGGGATGGTGGGAGTCTTGGAAGAACATTTTTGGCTTCTTATTCCTCCTTAGCGTGGCAAAGAGGTTTCTGAGAGCAGCAGTGTTAGAAAATGACACCTGTTCACGTTGGGTGTCTATAGTGTCATTACACTGCTCTACCGACATGCTAAGAAATCCTAAATCTCCCCAAAAAATGTACTTTGTAAGGGACTTACACTCCTTTCATAAATTCTCTAGGTCAACATCCAATAAATAATGAGCGGCAAATGCAAACCACATATATGATTTTAATTTTTTAGTAGCCACGTGCATAAAAGTAAAAAAAGTAGGTGATGTTAATTTTAATGATATACTTTATTCAACCCAACATATTCAAAATATTATCATTTTAACATGTCACTAATAAAAACCATTATGAGATATTCTTTTTTCATACTGTCTTTGAAGTTTTGTGTGTATTTTACATTTATAGCACATCTCACTTAGAAGTAGTGACATTTTTAAGTGCTCAGTAGAAACATGTGGCCAGTGGCCACCATACCAGACAGTGCAGTTCTAGATGCTTAGGTGGTAGATGTATTTAAGGCTCGTATTTTGATTCTGTAGGAGAATCATTCATTGTTGTTAAACAAAACTAATCTTTTCCTTAACTCAAAAAATCATTCAAACATTAATATTGCATTTCAGGTACAAATACAGGCATTTATGAACAGTACTTTTGGAAAAATTTTGTCTTCTCAGCAGGCTCTTCAGCTGCTTCAGAGGTATTTATAATGCATTAAGCAGTATAGTTTCTAGGTGGGATAACTTTATAGCTGAAAATAACAATTTGAAAAAAATTTTGGAAATCTCTCCTATGTAAACTTTAAAACTTATAAACAGTAATCTCCCAATTACCATTAAATAGACTGGTGAAAATTGAAATATAGTATGATATTTTTCATTTTCAATTTTCATTGCATTTTTTGGTAGCGGAAAATCTTTCAATAAGGAAGTGATTTCACATTTTCCCCCAGCTATGTAATATGTTAAGGTTAATTTCGTAAGTGTTATTGGAAAGGGAACAAATAATGTTTAATTCTGCATACTGAAAAGATTTCTAACAGTGAAATTATCTAAGAATAGTAGGTCCCCAAACTTTCTGTTTTTCCTCCTGAGTGCTTCTGTAGCTGCCTTTCCTTCTAGTCCTGACAGCGGTGCTCCCCTAAAGGGCAGGAAAGCCTGGATTAGAAGGATGGGCTGGACCAGAAGCCGTTTTCTTGCAGCTCAGGAAGGGCTCACTACCCATGTTAGGGACCGTTTTGAAATTCTTCCCTGAGAGCCAGTGGATCTGGGTTTGGGTCTGACTTTGGGTTTGGATCTGACTTTCCCATCTCTCTAATGCTGGATCATACCTGTGAAACCTTACCTCATGAGACCATCATAAGAGTTGAAACAGACATATAATGATTTTGATGAGTGACAGTACTGTACAAACAGATGGCAGTACCATTTTCTTGGCAATTTCTCTGTCTCTGTCTCTCTCTTTTTACCTATGGTATGCTGGTGTCAACTCATTTTATTATCAGAAAGTTATGGTTCTAGTACTTCCTATGCATAACTTAGTCTCTTAGTGGAAGTGACATTTGGCTGGCAAAATCATGATATCATTATGCCTATTTGGGATGACGTGAGCAGTAATATTGGCAAGGGGACATTCATTCAGCTCCCCTCCATCTTTGCTAAGCCAGCTCCCCACTCATCTTTTTAATCTCAGTTCAGATGTCACTTTTTCAAGGAAGTCTTTCTTGACTACTCAGACTTGGCTGGGTTCCCCGTTACATGCATTTCTGGCACCCTTGTAATTTAAATAATTATTTATGTCACTCCTGACTGATCTCTGCCTTTTCCGTAAGGTAATCATTGGCTCCAAGAGGGCTGGAACCACACCTGTCTTGTCCATCACTGTAACCTAGGGCAATGCATGAGGCCTGGTGTGAATATCTGTCAAATGAGTGAATGGATTTTTAGGATTGCAACAATTAAGTGTGTTTCTCATTTATTTTTACATTATTCACCCTCAATTGCTTTTAGATTCCAAAAACTGAACATTCCCTGTCTTCAATTAGAAATAAACCACACCATTGAGCTTATTCTTCAGTATTATGTGGCTGAACTTGAAGCTATTAAGAAGGCAAGTATCATATTTATAAATAGAATGGTACTCAGTACAAAAATATTCTGGAAGTATTTGCCATCATTATCTTGTGCCAAGCTTATCAGACAAATCCTCTCACTGCTGAGTATCTTTTTTTTTTTGGCGGTACGCGGGCCTCTCTCTGTTGTGACCTCTCCCGCTGCGGAGCACAGGCTCCGGACGCGCAGGCTCAGCGGCCATGGCTCACGGGCCCAGCCGCTCCGCGGCATGCGGGATCCTCCTGGACCGGGGCACGAACCCATGTCCCCTGCATCGGGAGGCGGACTCTCAACCACTACGCCACCAGGAAAGCCCTGCTGAGTATCTTTGATGCTCCTCTCTCTATGGGAGAAGGTGCTGACAGTGTGTGTCCCTGGACAGCCAGAGCACACTCCTTTGCTCTTAAGAACTGTCTTTTTATGACAGCATTCATGTATGCATGGGAAAGCCCGTTTAAGTTAATATTTTTGGGTATCAAAATATGGGCTCTGGAGAATATTATGACAGATATAATGTAGCTGTGTGCTCCTGCTTTATTTTTTAATTTTTTTTAAGATAAGAAGTGATTTATTAGAGCATCCCTTGTGGTGTGGTGGCTAAGAATCTGCCTGCCAGTGCAGGGGACACGGGTTCGAGCCCTGGTCCGGGAAGATCCCACATGCCACGGACCATGCATGCAACCAAGCCTGTGTGCCACAGCTACTGAGCCTGTGCTCTAGAGTCCGTGAACCACAACTACTGAGCCCACGTGCCACAACTACTGAAGCCTGCGCGCCTAGAGCCTGTGCTCCGCAACAAGAGAAGCCACTGCAATGAGAAGCCCGCACACCACAACGAAGAGTAGCCCCCGCTCACCGCCACTAGAGAAAGCCCGCACACAGCAACGAAGACCCAACAGCCAAAAATAAAATAAATAAATTTATAAAAAATAAAAGAAGTGATTTATTAGAATAGGACGCTTGTGAGGCTTACAAGTGGGCGGGCCAGAGGGTGCTGCGCACAGAGAACTTAGTGGGCAACAATTTTATAATTAAAGGAAAAGTTGGGAGGGGGAGAAGACCACCTTCTTCCTCATTTTTTTTAATTTTACTTAAAAAAATTTTTTTTTATTGGGGTATAGTTGATTTACAATGTTGTATTAGTTTCAGGTGTACAGCAAAGTGAAACAGTTATACGTATACATATATCCACTCTTTTTTTTCTTGATTCTCTTCCCATATAGGCCACTACAGAGTACTGAGTAGAGTTCCCTGTGCTATACAGCAGGTTCTTATTAGTTATGTATTTTATGTATAGTGGTGTGTATATGTCAACCCCAAGCTCCAGCTTTTGAATACCTCCTTAAAATTGGGGATAAAAGGCAGAAAAAAAGTATACATGTAATGGGAAGTAAGGGTTAAGAGAGAATTAAGTGTCGTATATTGTAATCATCATAGTTTTTGAGCCTCAGGTTGATATCTCTGGAGTGCATTTACGTATTTATTGACTACCTCTTGTGTATAAAACATGTGAATAATGGTAAAACATCAATACAAATATAGCTGTATATATTTTTGCCTTTTCCATTGTATTGATTTTCAAACATTAATGCCAGACCTTTAATTACAGCTTTATCATTCTCAAAAAGATGACCCACCTCTTGCTCGCAACATGCCCCCTATAGCAGGAAAGATCCTTTGGGTGAGGCAGCTCTATCACCGGATAAGTGAGCCCATCAACTATTTTTTTGTAAGCCAATAGTTAAATTTACAGTATGTGGATCATGGTGGTTTTTAATACAAGAAATATATTTTATCCTGTAACATTTGTGTCCAGTAAAGTAGCTAGAGCTAATTCTTTTACTGGGCAAAGGAAATTTAGTTTACAAATATGCTTGAGAGAGACTAAGCCATTTCTTTCATGTTTGGTAGATAATCCCATTTAATTATAGTTAATCTCTAAGGGGATGAATCTTAAAAACTTATGACGCTTAATAAACAGGACACTCTCTTTTGTAAAATAATTGTTTTGAAAATAATAGAACACAGACCTAGTACTGAAACTTACTTCTATATGCGGACGAATAGGTCACTGATACACATTAGTGAAGGTTAGGATGCACTCAGAGTATATTCCTGTGTATTGGACTGAGACCAAGAGCAGAGTATAATAGAGTACATTCATCCTCTGTGTCCTTAAGACTATTAGATTTCTGAAAAACACCGGGATAGTCTTAAGCCTTGTTGGCATTCTGAAATTGCCAGTTTGTTTTCTCTTTCTCTCTTTTTTTTTTTTTTGTTGTTTTCTGTTTGTTTTGCTTTATTTGCTTTGTTTTTTAAAAAGACAGAGTAGCAAAGCAGAGTTGGTTTGCCTGGTGTTATGTCTTAGGCCTAAACGTGGAACAAAATAGCTACAAAACAACAGTCCTGCAAATAATTTTATTATTTAAGCATTATTAAATATTAAGTTTTTGTTGTTTCCGTTTGGCTGCTATCATTTATTTTATTGTTATCAATATTAAAAAATAATTAAAACGATGACCTTAGACAAGAGGCCAGGATGGGGACTGAATTGTTTATTGACTTTATAGTGACAGAGCAGAGATTGTCCTGTTTTTGGTAATGTGTGAATCAAAACAAAAAAATGTTCAATTTCTTCATAAAGAAATTTGGTTTCTGTTCTTTGATGTACATTTACTTTTTTTTTTTTTTTTTTTTAATTTGGAGAGGAGGGAGGGAGAGGGAGGGAGGGAGGGAATCTATACTTACTTCTTTTTTTGGTGCTGAATTTAGGAATTTGCCCTGATAGTCACAGTTCAAGGAAAATCAGTTCATTGTATCTTGCCCAGAAAAGTAGGGAGGGAACAGAGCATTGGAGGTGGAGACTTTCAGTGCCTGGGACCGGCTGTAGGCCTAGAGACCTCTCTTGTTAAATCCTTTATTTCCTTTTCCAGTTTCCCCTTTCTACTGATCAGGTTTCCCTACTTCCATCTGTAGCTTGTCTGGCCTTCCTCATCTCTGATTTTTGTCTGAGGTAAAATCTAAATGGGTAGTATCATTATTTGATGTCATTTAAAATGTAAATAGCTTTACGGTTTGGGTAAGAAAACAATCAGCAGACTTTTAAAAATAAATCTTTGTTTTTCCCTTAAAAAACAGAAAAACTCGGAAATTTTGTCAAGTGCGGAAGGCAAAGCTGTCATTCGTCAGTATAATAAAATTTCCTACGTTCTGGTGGAATTTGAGGTGGTCTATCATACAGCCTGGATCAAAGAGATCTCGCAGTTACAGTATGGTGTGTGTAAGACTGCAGTGACACTACAGAGCGGGTGTTAGGAGATTTTGAATGAGTTTGTGGTTCCGGAGAATTTTTACATCTTTTTTATATAACTGTATGATGGTTAAATTTAGATTTGGAGAGGATACAATTATTTATTTCTTTACAGTTAATAATATTCTGATTTTATAAGCAGAAATTGTCATGAGCTTAAAGTTGATATACTAAGATTATGACTTTATCCTGAAAAATAGTATTTAAAAGTAAATAACAAGACTCCTTATTGATATTTCTCCATCTATTTGGGAAGGTTTTATATCCAGTTTTATCATGCTATAGATTCAAATCACAGTCCTAATCAGAGGAAAAGGAATTGCAGCTTGCTTGTCTTCCTTCCTTTCTCCCTCTCTCCTCCTTTCCTCCCTTCCTTCCTTCCTCCCTCCCTTCCATTTTCCCCCTCCTCTCTTCCTCCCTCCCTCCCTTTCTTTCTCTTCCTGTAACTGAATTTAACTTCACTTCTGATCTCCATTAAATTAAGAGTATTAGGGCTGTGTTCAAGTACCTCTGAGGGGTGCCAAGGTGTTGGGAAGAGTTAAGTGTGAGGTGTGGGGGTGGATGGTTTTAAGCCATCATCCATCTATGCTGGCATCACCTGGGATGTTGTTGTTATTGTGTGGGCTCAGTTGTTGGTCAGTTCAGGTTCCTGCTTTGTCTCATATTTACCTTAATCTCTTATTCGTAACCTTGGTGGAACCCTGACTGTGTCCCCTGGTAGGAAAGTTTCTCCCTCCCACGCCAGGATCTCCACTTCAGCAGAGCACAGAATTGCAGGCATAGGAAGCACAAATTCGGAGGTCGGCTCACTGGGAGTGATGGTGAGAGGGGCCACTCCTAGTTCTGACTCTTGGTTCCAGACCCATGTACTTTAGTTGTTGGGGACACAGCACTATATACAGGCCATTGATCCACTGCATGATTGCATCCTGGAGGACAGGGCTTCAACCCTGCAGGATGTCTTCCCACCTGGCACCTTAGTTAAGCCTCAAATACACCACTTCTGTCAGGCGAGCTGTTTCTGGGTAATGCACATGGTAGGGCCCTATGGATCCTAATGAAAACCTGCTAATGGAGCAACGGTCTCAAAAGAGCATTAAAAGAAGGTTATAATTCACATTATAGAAGAGAGCAAAGAGCATTTTTAGCAATTGAAATATGGAGCAGGTACTGTTTTGCTTCTACAATACTATGCACTTTTCTAAATTGTTTTTGTCCTGCTGATTTTTCCTCTTATCTGCACACATTCCATAAAAAGTTCAACAATCCCCTGATCTATAAAGCCCTTCTTTATTCTTCCTGGCCGATAATAATGTCTTCCTCCTCCAGAGGCCCCCCCCCCACACTTTATCATGACATTTGTTGCTTTATAGATCTGTCTTATCTCCCCTACACATTCCAGGAATACTCTCTGTGTCTGTTTCATCTTTGTGTCCTTTTAATAACAGTCATAGTTAACATTTATATAATATTTATCATATGCCAGGCTGTGTCTAAGCACTTTACATATACAACCTCCTTTGATTCTCATGGCAACCCTCTGAGGAATTATTATTATCCTCATTTTACAGATGAGGAAACTGAGGTACTGAGAAGTTAAGCAACTTGCCCAAGATCACAGAGCTAGGAAGTGGCAGGGCCAGGATTCAAACATGCCTTTCATGTGAACACAGGCTAGTGGAAATGAATTGCTCTGGAAGGCTTCTTCTTGTTATATTGATGTAACTATACTTAACCATATAGAAACTTGGAATAATAATTGGAGAACTAGTATTGGCCTCCTTTTGATTTGCTGTATAAAGTTTCTCTAATGATGATTCACATAGAATGTTCACTCAGTCCTGGAGCAGACTTCCTGGCTGTCATTTTTTTTTGTGTGTGAAGATATTGGGGGTAGGAGTTTATTAATTAATTAATTTATTTTTGCTGTGTTGGGTCTTCGTTTCTGTGCGAGGGCTTTCTCTAGTTGTGGCAAGCAGGGGCCACTCTTCATCGCGGTGCGCGGGCCTCTCACTATCACGGCCTCTCTTGTTGCGGAGCACAGGCTCCAGACGCGCAGGCTCAGTAATTGTGGCTCACGGGCCTAGTTGCTCCGTGGCATGTGGGATCCTCTCAGACCAGGGCTCGAACCCGTGTCCCCTGCATTAGCAGGCAGATTCTCAACCACTGCGCCACCAGGGAAGCCCTGGCTGTCATTATTATTAGTGGTCTTGCTGATCATTTTGTCCTGTCAAGGAAGCTCAGAACTGTCTTGAGGAACACAAATTTCATTACTGGAATGTCCCAATGTTATTTTGGAATTTACTTGGGAGGATAAATGATTTCTAGCCAAATTTTAAAAAGATTCCAAATGAATTGGGTAAAGTTTTTAGTTGACATCTTCATGAAACCAGCATCATTAAGAATCATATCAAGACTAATTTTATTTGTTGAGTAAAAGTCAACTAACTTCAAAGAGAGATACAGTCTATTTTGCTTTACTAGAAATTTGATGCAGCCGTAGTCTGTGAAGTAATGTGAGGCTTGGAAGATACATGTCCAATTCTCATGTTATCAGTGTTTGTTAATATAAAATGCAACTCAAGCTGGCACATACTAGTCTATAAGTGTGTTATTATTATTCCTCTAGAAGTAATTCATGTTGGGATAACAAATGATCTAAGGCTATTCAACATGAACCATTTGGGATTATGTATTTCAATTCTCAATAAAAAACATATCTGAAAGTGCCTATTTATATGAATGATGTTCATGTAGTAACTCAGGTGTAGGCTAAAAAATATCTTCCTCTACATTCTAGGAGTTCACAACTCAATGGTGTTTAATAAATATTTCTTACTGATACTGAGCCTAGTTATTGATTTAAGTCAGACAAACGTCCTTAAAGAAGCCAGTTAGGTGTTAGTTAGGTGTTTGGAGTTAGGTGTAGAAAAGTGTTTGAAATCTATGAAGTGTGTCATATTTTGTAGTTGGACACATCTTCCAGTTCTCTCTCCCAGGGGTTAAATCACAATCCATAAAAATAAACTGACATTGTATTACAGCCCTTTTAGATCCACTCAGAAAAGTATTGCAGTTCATAGCACAAAGGCTAACCATTCTTGGTCCATTTTTATACCTCTCTGGATCTGATTTTATAGTTTGCAGATACTCTGCATTCGTTTATCTAAGTTTTGAGCACTGACTGTGTATCAGATACTGTGCCTTAGCACCTGGGATATCCAAAACTATTGTTCTATTCTTAAGAAGTCAGTAGTTCAATGGTGAAGACAGGCATGTAAACAGGGCTGGAAGCAGAAATCTAGAATAACAGAAATCTAGAATAAGTTATGTCAATAATTGTTTATTTGTAGCTTTGCAAGCCACACTTTTTGTGCGACATCCAGAAACAGGGAAGTTGCTGGTTAATTTTGATCCCAAAATTTTGGAAGTTGTTCGGGAAACTAAATGCATGATAAAAATGAAGCTGGATGTACCAGAACAGGCAAAGAGACTGCTAAAATTGGAAAGTAAATTGAAAGGAGATAAATTGTACTTGCAGGTAAGATGGATGCTATTTTCTAGTTATTTTGAAAGAGTTTTTTTTTTTTGTATTTTTTTTTTTTAAAGAAAAAGATACCTTTGCAGTTGTGCTAATGCAGCATTGGGGAGAAATTTGTTATTATGTTGATTCTTTTAATTTTTTCAGCTTTATTGAGGGTTAATTGACAAAATTGTAAGATAATTAAAGTGTACATTGTGATGATTTGATATACATATATATTGTGAAAGGATTCCTTCCATCTAGTCAGTTAACTAACACATCCATCACTATATATATATTGGTGAGAACATTTAAGTTCTACTCTCTTAGCAGATTTCAATTGTACGATAACGGTGTTATCAACTAGTCACCATGTTATACATTAGATTCTCATATCTTATTTGTCTTATAGCTGAAAGTTTGTACCTTTTTACTAATACCTCCCTATTTCCCCTACCCCTGACAACTACTTTTCTACTCTGTGTTGGGTTTTTTAGATTCCACATATAAGTGATATTATACAGTT
This sequence comes from Grampus griseus, assembly GCF_964374135.1. NCBI lineage: Eukaryota > Metazoa > Chordata > Mammalia > Artiodactyla > Delphinidae > Grampus > Grampus griseus. The sequence continues at coordinate 35,262,269 of NC_139004.1, read as the reverse complement.
TGTCTTCCTCTGTCTGACTTACTTCACTTAGCACAATGCCCTCAAGGTCCATCCATGTTGTCACAAATGCAGGATGTCCTTCTTTCTCATGGTTGAATAATATTCCATTGTGTATATATCACCTCTTTATCCCTTCATCCATTGATGGATGGTTGTTTCCATATTTTGGCTATTGTGAATAATGCTGCAATGAACATTGGAGTGCATATATATTTTCAAATTAGTATTTTTATATTCTTTGGATAAAATCCCAGAAGTGGAATTGCTGGATCATATGGTAGTTCTCCTTTAGTTTCTTGAGGAACCTCCATACTGTTTTCCATAATGGTTGCACCAATTTACATTCCCGCCAACAGTGCCTGAGGGTTCCTTACTCTCCACATCCTCACTAGCATTTGTTATTTGTTATCTTTTTTTTGATAATAGCTATTCTGATAGTTGTGAGGTGGTATCTCACTATGGTTTTGATTAGTGAAGGTGAACAATTTTTAATGTTCCTATTGGCCATTTTTATGTCTTCTTCAGAAAAATGTCTATTCAGTTCCTTTGCCCATGTTTTAACTGGATTGTTTGCTATTGAGTTTTGTGAGTTCTTTATGTATTTGGATATTAATCCCTTATCACATATATGATTTGTAAGTATTTTACCATAGGTTGTCTTTTCATTTAGTTGACGAAAACAAAATGAGGACGTTTTTTAGTTTGATGTAGTCTCACTCATTTATTTTTGCTTTTGCTGCTTGTGCTTTTGGTGTTAAATCCAAAAAAATCATGGCCAATACTGATGTCAAGAAGTTTACCCCCTATGTTTACTTCTAGGAGTTTTATGGTTTCGGGTCTTAAATTTAAGGCTTTAATCCATTTTGAGTTTATTTTTGTGTACAGTATAAGGTAGAGGTCCAATTTCATTCTTTTGCATGTGGCTGTCCAGTTTTCCCAATATCATTTACTGAAGAGATTGTCCTTTCACCATTGAATATTTTTGACTTAGTATACTCTTGGTTGTTTGTAAATGAATTGACCATATATGCATGGGTTTATTTCTGGGCTCTATTCTGTTCCATTGTCGATTCTTGTTAGCATTAAAATACTGACATGCAAACAAAAGGGAAGGAAGTGAAAGGATTATCAGGAATCAGATTTAGACTTATGGATAACGACAATGATGAAGAGTGAGTTTAAAAAATTCTTAATATTATAATTTTATAGATTAAGTGCATTATATTTTATAATATGTTTAAGGATACTAGTAAGATATAAATTAATGAAGTAGTATGACTGTAAAATGACATGAGTGGAAAGTGATTTTCAACATTGTGGTGTAAAATGGAGCAACAACAAAAAAGATCAGAGTATTAGAATAGAGATTCTCAAAACCATTTTTTAAAAATAACAAGCTTATTGAGATATAATTCACATACCGTACAATTTATCCATTTTAAGTGTACAATTTAATGGTGTTAGTATATTCACACACTTGCACAATCACCATCAATTTTAGAACATTTTCATCATTCCCAAAAGAAACCCCATATCCGTTAGCAGTCACTTCCCATGTTCCCCCAAGTCTTTCTACATCTTCCCCTGGCAACCACTAATCTACTTACTGTCTCTATGGATTTGCCTATTCTGGGCATTTCATACAAATGGAATCATTCAATATGTGGTGTTTTGTGATTCGCTTCTTTAACCTAGCACAATATTTTCAAAGTTCATTCATATTGTTCCATGGATCAGTACCTTATTCTTTTTTATGGCTAAATAATATTCCATTGTGTGGTTATACCACATTTTAGGCATCCATTCATCAGTTGATGGACATCTGGGTTATTTTCACTTTTTTGCATTATGAGTTATGCTGCTGTGAACATTTGTATACAAGCTTTTGGGTGGACATATGTTTTCATTCTCTTAGGAATATGAACTAGGTGTGAAATTGCTGAGTTTCATTAACTTCGTAACTCTATGTTTAACCTTTTGAATAACTGACACACTCTGTTTTCCAAAAAGGCTGCATGCATTATTTTATATGTGCACCAGCAGTGGATGATGGTTCCACTTTCTCCACATCCTTGCCAACACTTGTTACTGTCTGTCTTTTTCATTTAAACATCATTTGGATGTGAAGTGGTATTTCCATGGGTTTTGATTTGCATTTCTTCATGGCTGTTGATGTTGAGGATGTTTTCATGTGCATATTGGCCATTTGTAGATCTTTGGCGGAGTGTCTATTCAAATCGCTACCCATTTATTTGTTATTTGTCTTTTTTATTATTGAATTGTGAGAATTCATTATACATTCAAATCCTTTATGAGATATATGATTTGCAGATATTTTCTTCTGTTCTGTGGGTTTTTTCATTTCTTTTTTTTTTATAAGCCAAGCAAATTAAGAATGGTTTTTTTTAAAAAAATATTTATTTATTTTTTTGGTTACACTGGGTCTTAGTTGCAGCAGGCGGGCTCCTTAGTTGCGGCTCCAGGCCTTCTTAGTTGCGGCTCACTGGCTCCTTAGTTGCAGCTTGCCAGCTTCTTAGCTGTGGTATGCAGACTCCTTAGTTGTGGCATGCAAACTCTTAGTTGCGGCCTACATGTGGGATCTAGTTCTCTGACCAGGGATCAAACCCGGGCCCCCTGCATTGGGAGTGCAGAGTCTTATCCACTGCGCTGGGAAAAGAGGGAAGTCCCCTCTTTTCATTTTCTTGATAGTATCCTTTGAAGCACAAGCATTTTAAAATTTTAATGAAGTCCAATTTATCTACTTTATCTTTTGTCCCTTGTGATTTTAGTGTCATTTCTAAGAAATCATTGCTGAATCCAAGGTCACAAAGATGTATGCATATGCTTTGTTCTAGGAGTTTAATAGTTTTAGCTCTTACCAAAATATTATATACATATATATACACACACACATATATATATTTAAAAACCTGGACTTCCCTGGTGGCGTAGTGGTTAAGAATCCGCCTGCCAATGCAGGGGACATGGGTTTGATCCCTGGTCCAGGAAGATCCCACATGCTGTGGAGCAACTAAGCCCGTGCACCATAACTACTGAGCCTGCACTCTAGAGCTCGCGAGCCACGACTACTGAAACCCGCGCACCTAGAGCCCATGCTCCGCAACAAGAGAAGCCACCGCAATGAGAAGCCTGTGCACCGTAACGAAGAGTAGCCCCTGCTCACCACAGCTAGAGAAAGCCCACATGCAGCAAGGAAGACCCAATGCAGCCAGTAAATAGATAAATAAATGTTCCTTTAAAAAACCTCAGAGGAACGTTGGCATTGTGAAAACTTGGCTTCAGCATCAAAAGCCCTAGGTTTTCGTACTGGTTAGTTGCAACTTTACATGACTAAATGTCAAAGTACTGTTTATAAATTGAGGTTAATATCACATGCAGTGAATCTTACAGGATTTTAGTTAGTATTGAATAATACTATGAAAGTCAAAGTCCTTTGCCAAGTGTCAAGTGTAAATAAAAGTTCAACTGCAAGTAAGAGAAAAGGAGGAAAGGAATTAATAACTTTGAAACTATTAAGCAAACATTGCAACAGTTTAATATTATTAATTTGGGGAAGAATTAACTTGAAACCACATCTCCCATCACAGTGCAATAAGTTACAAAATGGTAAAAAATTGATCATCATGGTTCATCTGTAAGAAATATCTAAAAGAAAATAGAATAGCTTTGTGTGTACATTTATTCTGATTCAAGAAAACAAGTGTGGCATCAGTGATAAGTATGCTGTAATATGTCAGAAGACAGGGAACAGAAAGGGTGAAAATGTGTAATGACAGACATAATGAAAGAAGAATTGTCCAAACCATTTAAAATGGCATAAATCTAGAAAGACAGATAATAATTATGAAAAATGTAAATCTAGGAATCTCCAATGACTTACTGTTTAAAGGGGATGCTCAGGTAATTTACAGGTGAGGAAAAAGTATAGCAAATTAGTATAAATAGTCAGCCTCCATCTTTCAGGGCTATGAGAAAACAGGTAAAATGAAACCTTCCGGGTATGAATCAAAATATGACTGTTGCTTTAAAATAAAGTAAAACATGCCATTTTGACTTTTAACAGGGTCTTCTGCAGTATTATGATGAGTTATGTCAGGAAGTGCCTCCTGTGTTTGTCAATCTGATGACCCCTAAAGTGAAAAAGGTTGGTAATATTGAAGGCTTATATTGACTTCCCTGTCGTTTAAAATTAGATTCCAGTTCTACAGATAATGGATTTTAGAACATCTATTCTTGCCAAAACTCTCTTTCTACTTCAACTTTATAGCTCTATTTTCCCTACAGGATGATTTCTTGTCTTAAGTTTTGTTGCCTTTGAAAAACAAATAAATCTAAATAATGAGCACTTTCTAAGAATCCATGATTGCTTTATGGACAGCCAAAGATGATTAAAAACAAAATGTCACCTTTACTAGGTATAATGGAGGGGAAATAGAATTAAGGAAATACAGCCTATAATATTTCCAGGTAATAAAAGGCAGCCTTTTTTATAAATGCAGATGCTCCTTTTTAATAATGGAAACTGTTTTTCTCTTTTTCTAGGTGGAATCTGTGTTGAGACAAGGGCTCACAATATTGACATGGTCATCTTTAACACTAGAAAGCTTTTTTCAAGAAGTTGACTCAGTTTTGGATATGTTCAATCAACTCTTAAAGAAGGTATGATGGATACATTTTTAAAAACTACATACATTAATACTCAGGCTGTAAGTAATGGTTTGATTACCTATGAAAGCTCTTTAAAGGGTGTGACTTTTAACTAAAAGAACATCCATTACGTTAAAAAAAAAAAAGCTTTATGTTTCTTTAACTGATTTGGGGCCTTTTCATTTAGGGTTGCCTTGTTCTTGTCCCCAAATTACCTTGCCTTTAATATGTTAAAACGATGGTTCAACACCACAGCGTAGTTTAGAAAATGGAGTAGTTGTAGACTGTGCAAGATGGCAGGATGGAGTGCTTACATTTTAAGGCATCTAATGTTAATTAGATGAGGTAGTCATCCAGTTGGAGACTGTCTATTGATTTCTGATATGTTTGCTACATGAAACATGTAAATCTTTTTAGATGTGCTAGTCTGTCTGTGGTGGCAGCATAGTGTTATAGACAAAACCCAGAGGCTTGGGAGTCAGATAAACCGAGGTAGGATTCTTTGACTTTCACCAGCTGTGTGTTCCTCCCTGGGTTACTTGACTTATCTGAGCCTTGGTTTCTCTAGCTGTAAAACTGGGATAGTAATGATTCATGGGCTGGAATGAAGACTGAAGGAGATAACGCATATGAGGTTATGGCACATGTTGCTGCTCAATTAAACTTCAGTTCCATGTCAAGCACAGATGTACTCCTAAAATTCCCACCAAATTATGCTTGTCTCAGGCTGCAAGTTTCCAGATATAGCCCTCTAAATCAATTTGTAACTCAAGGGCATTTTGGATGAAAGAGGATTTTTCTTCTATGTGTGTTTTCTCATTGGTAGATCAGTGACTTGTGTGAAATGCATATTGATACAGTTCTAAAGGAGATAGCCAAAACAGTGTTAATTTCCCTGCCGGAAAGCGGTGCTACCAAAGTAGAAGATATGTTGACACTCAATGAGGTATGCATTTATGTATTATATTTTATTCATAGAAATATTGGCTCATAAACCTAAAATGTGAATTTGCAATCTAAACGTAGAAATCTCTGTCCATGGCATTTAGACATTCTGGGGTCTTTTTGGACATCCTCAGCTCCAAAGACTTATAAGGTATCAACAGCTCAAGCCCAGGGTCACACCTTAGACATTATCTTAAAAATGTCCTCAGCCTCATGCTGGAGTCCCCTTGGGTCCTGTCAGTGCTCACTGCTCTTCTTCCTCTGTGCATGCTCCCAGGGCAATATCATCTACACTCATGGTTTTAACTACCACATCCTTTCCCCTTAAGTCATCCATACACCTGGGCGTCATCCAGCCTCCTCTCCTCACTTCCATCCCAAAACCCAGTCAGTCTTTTAGGGTTAGCCAGGTTTTGCCTCTTACTAAGATTCTGCTTGAATTGCCTCTTCTTTTCCATACCTACTACCCTTTTCTTAGGTCACGCTTTTATTTATTTAATTTTTGAGCAGAGAAAGGTTTATCGCAAGGGCCATGCAAGGAGAACGTGTAAGCTCATGCTCAAAAAGCCTGAACTCCAGATCAGGCTTTTAATGCTCATTTGAGTTGAGCATGTGATGTTGTGATCTAACTGGTTTCTCTGCCGCCATATTTGGCCCCATCATATCCATCATCCTCCACCTTGCCACCAAAGCTGATTGTGGAAACTCCCCAGCTTAAATCCTTCAATGGCGGTGGCACCCACCTAACCTCCTCAGCATCACATTATAGTGATCTTATTTGATTACCTATTTATCCTCCATTGGCTCAAAAGCACAAAGACAGGAACCCTGTCTAATCATTTTTGAGGCCTGGCATATAACACAGTCTTTCTCAAAAGCACTCACTTTATGTTTTGTTCAAAGCTTAAAGTGAAGGCATTTTTCTTTCTTGCCTGCCTTGTGCTTCAGCTATACCCCCACCTTGCTGGTTTGGGTCACCTTGCTAATGTCCTTTTCAAGACAACCAAGGATGGCTCCATCTCAAGGGATCTAACCTGACCCATGGGAAACAGGTGCCTTTGCCTCTCTTTCTATGGAAATGCAGCTTCTTCTTCCCAGGACACCTTTCTGTGCCTTTTGGGCAGCCAGCCAGCCTCTTGTTTCAGGACTACTTAGGCATGGGGAAGCCCCTCTATTCCCAGATTGTAGAGGTCATGGATCAAGGTCTCTGAGTAGCTCTTTTGAAATTCCCTTCATTTATTTCTACCAAATCTCTATCAATGATCAAACTTCCCTTCTATAACCTCAAGGTGGGCAATGTGCTGAGGGTTACCTCCCCTGCTACCTTTGGATAAACTGCCTTTTTCATAATGTGTAGGATCTTAGAAGCATTTGTTCTCAGCGTTGGGGCCTTGGCTGTAACGGAGACAGCACTAAATGACCGATTATAACATCCTGTGTTCAGAGTATGCAAGTTTGAAATGATTATGTCTTCCTGGACATTTTTCTCTTTTATCATTGTTAAGCTTTTTGTCCTTAAAGTCTATTTTGTTTGCTATCAGTGTAGTTACACCAGCTCTTTTTGGTTATTATTATCCAGATATATCTTTCTGTGTTCTGTTATTTTCAACCTTTCTGGGTTCTCCTATTTTAGGTTTTCTCTTGTAAAGAACATTTAGCTGGATTTTGTTTTTAATCTACTCTGAAAAATCTCTGTTTTTTAAAAATCGGTAATTTTAGTCTATTCACATTTATCCTATCAGTATATTTGGGTATACTTCTACTCTCTACCCGCTTACTTTGAATTTTCTATTTACCCAAATTTGCTTATCTGTTTCTTGAAGTTACTTTTTATTCTTTTTCAAATATATGTGGTCTTTTATATAATCTTCTTCCTTTCTCTTTTTTAAATTCTACTTCTTCATTTAGATATTTAAAATATATTTTATAACAGTCCCATTATCTGAAGAAATTGGAGGTCTAATTCTGCTCTTTGCTGTCTCTGTCAAATCTTGCTCAGGGTGGCTTGTGTCTTCATGTTTTTAATATTTTGGATTGTGAGCTAATTTGCACATGTCTGTTTAGTTGAGAGCCTGTCTCTTTTTATTTGCTCCTGTGTGGTACCTAGGAGGTTTACCAACTCAGTCGATAGTTTGAGTTAGTTTCTCACACGATAGAATTTCCAAAACTCCAAGGTAGTATAGATATAATCTCAAGTCCTAAACCTGTGTGAGGTGAGATAGTGGTTGTAAATTTCCAAGGGAGACGTTATCCGTCTACCCCAGAGCCTCAACCAAGGTCGCTAACTGTGCTTGAGACCACAGCCCTTGATTAGCCTGGTGACATGTGGGGGAAGGGGAAGGGTTCCAACCTCCTACCCTTGTGAAGGGATCCAAGGCCTCATGTAGTTTTTTGGTTATGGGAAAAAAACCTACAAAAGTTGTAGCTTCAGCTTACTTTTCATTTTAGGCCTGTGTCTTTTTCTGTGTGTGTGAGATATAATGTGTATACAGCAGATTGCACAAATCTTAAGTGCACTATTCAGTGAATGTTTACATATGACACACCCTTGTAACCTTCTCCAAGAGCAAGATTTTTTTTTAAAGATTTATTTATTATTAATTTATTTATTTTTGGCTGCGTCAGGTCTTAGTTGTGGCACACAGGATCTTCGTTGAGGCATGCGGTGTGCAGGCGTCTCTCTAGTTGTGGCATGTGGGTTTTCTCTTCTCTAGTTGAGGCACAGGAGCTCAGTAGTTGTGGTGCGTGGGCTTAGTTGCCCCATGGTATGTGGGATCCTAGTTCCCTGACCAGGGTTCGAACCCGCATTCCCTGCATTGTAAGGTGGATTCTTTGCCACTGGACCCCAGGGAAGTCCCAATCCAAGAGCAAGATATTGAACATTTCCTTCACTGCAAGTGATTCCCTCCTGCTCCATTCCAGGCAACAAACATCCTCCACCCCAAAGTAATTACCATTTTGGCTTCTGTCACTGTATATTAGCTTTACCTGTTTTTGAACTTCACATAAATGGAATCATGCAGCATATATTCTTTTTTTCAAAGTTTTTTTTTTTTTTTTTTGATGTGGACCATTTTTAAAGCCTTTATTGAATATGTTGTAATATTGCTTCTATTTTATGTTTTGGTGTTTTGCCCATGAGGCATGTGGGATCTTAGCTTCCCTGACCAGTGATCTAACCCGCGCCCCCTGCATTGGAAGGCAAAGTCTTTACTACGGGACTGCCAGGGAAGTCCCACACATATTCTTTTTGTCTGGCTTATTTTGCTCAGGGTCTGTGAGATTCATCTGTGTAGTTGTGTGCGATAGTGGGTTCTTTCATTCTCATTCATTGCTGACTAGTATTTAAATTTCTGAGTTTATTACAATTTATGTATCTGTTCTACTGTTGAAGGCATTTGGGTAGTTCATAGCGTTTGATTATACACTGAGCATTCTTGTGCATGGTTTTTTTTGTGTGAACCTAAGCACCTATTTTGGTGGGTATATTCCCATACGTGAAATTGCTGGGTCATAGTCATAGATCATGAATATATTTATCTTTCGTAGAAACTTTCTTTTTAGAGTTGATGTGTTTGAATTAGGAACTGAACAGGTTCACACATTGCATTTGATTCATATACCTCTTAAGTTTCTTTTTATCATCTCCCCTTTCTTTGCTTGTATCTTTTTTATTGCAGTAAAATATACATAACACAAAATTTATAATTTTAACCATTTTTTTAGTGTACAGTTCTGTGGCATTAAGTACATTCACAGTGTTCTGTAACCATTACCACCATCTGCTTCCAGAACTTTTTATTATCATCTACACAGGAACTCTGTACCTATTAAACAATAATTTCCCATTTCCCTCCCCTCCACCCCAGACCGTGGTAACCTCTATTCTACTTTCTATCTTTATGAATTTGCCTGTTCTATGTATGTCATGTAAGTGAAATCATACAACGTTGTCCTTTTGTATCTGCCTCATTTCACTTAGCACAAGGTTAATCCATATTGTAGCATGTATCAGAATTTGATTCCTTTTTAGAGCTGGATAATATTCCATTGTATAGATATGCCACATTGTGTTTATCCATTCATCTGTTGGTAGATGTTTGGGTTAGCTATTGTGAATTAAGCTAGTATGAGCACTAGTGTATAATTATCTGAGTCCCTACTTTCAATTCTTTTGGGTATATACTCAGAGTGGAATTACTGGATCACATGTTAATTCTGTTTAGCTTTTGAGAAATCACCAGATATTTTTCCACGGTGGCCATACCATTTTACCTTCCCACCAGCAATGTACAACAAGGGTTCCAATTTCTCCACCTGCTTGCTGACAGTTGTTATTTTCCACTTTTAAAGATTAAAGCATTTTTTGTAATAATCTGAATGGGTACGAAGTCTCATTGTGGTTTTGATTTGCCTTTTCCTAATGACTACTGATGCTGAACATCTTTTCATCTGTTTATTGGCCATTTGTATATTTCTTTGGGGAAATGTCTATTCAAGTTTTTTTTTTTTTGCCATCTTCTTTCTTTTAATGCTCTTCATTTGTTGAAGAAATGGGATCATTTGTCCTATAGAATTTTCCATGTTCTAAATTTTGCTAATCATATCCTAGTAGTATGGTTTAACATATTAACATATTCTTCTATCCCCTGAGTTTCCTGTATATTTTAATTAGCTCTGGAGGATTGATTCAGTTCAGGTTCAATTACTTTTTCTTTTCCTGACTGAATAGTCCACAGGTGACACTGTGTACTTCCTATTGCATTACATCAGGAGGCACATTTTATCGCGCTGTTTCCCTTTTCGTGATATTAAGGTTAATTAGTGGGCTGAAGTGTAGTCAGCTTTATCCATTATCATAAAGTTTCCCACCAACCTTTCACCTGAAGAGTTTAGCAGCCTTTGATTATTATTGCCTAGAGCCATTATTGTTGCCTAGAGATTGCAAAATGTTGATTTTCTAATTTTAGCGTTTATGGATAAAATATTTCTATAAAGAAGAAATTTCCCTCATTATCTGGTGGGTTACTGTGAAATAATGTTTGTACAGAAAAGTCAGGTTCAGTGCTTCAGTTTTTCTTTTATATACCAGTTTTCAAAATAATGAGTTGACTAACATACCCATTGCGGTTTAAATTATTTAAAGATCATTATGAATATATGGATTATTATATATTTGAGGGATTCAGTCCATTGCAGTCATTATTCTTTTTTATGTTTAAATTTTCTCATCTTTGTCCAGTGGAATTCTACAGGCTGGCTTCTATGTTTTTGATGTGACTCCAGTAGTCTTTGAAAGCTTTCCTGCTTCCTGGAACCGTAGGAAATCTTAGGCTTATCTTGCACATTTCCTGCCCTGATTACTCATTTTTCCAGTCAGCCCTCATTCCTTTCAGTGTTACTTGTGGAAAATGGTATTTGGAGATCACAACCTAGGTGCTAGGAAAGGCACTCATTGTTAACTTTTAGCTATTCTTATAGTATTATTTCTGCATCTTTAACTAATATACTTGGGGTACTATTTCTTGAGTTGGCAAATAGAGTCTGCCCTATTTCCTGGGCTCCATGTTATTTTAGGACGGAGAGCCCTTCAAATGCTGTGTGGGTCTTTTTTCACCAATTGAAATTTTCCAAAAAAGTCTCTGGTTTCCTGCCTGGGGATGAGGGGTAATTTCCTCCTTGTCATTTTCTTCTCACTCATTCTAGAATCTGACTGTATATACTTCATACCAGGTCTTACTGATAAATGAACAGCTTATGAAGGAGTAGGGAAATTTCTACATTGGTTTCCTTCATTTTGTCTCCTTTACAATGAAAATCATTTCTATTGGTATGTGCACATAACTGTTCTGACACTATCCACTGCTCAGTGGGGTGAAATTCACACTACCAAAGAAAATTTACTTTGAACATACGAACAAAAAACTTTCATGTGCATAGAAAAAGAAATAAGTCACACAAACGAGGCAAATTAGGATCGATTAAAGGTGACTGAGTGTGAATGTGCTGGTTACATTGATGGCACAAGTCAAAATACAGGAAGTGGAACTTTGAAGAGCACCTTTGTCAATCAGTATGCCGCAGTCACTTGCCCTAGAGGGATCTAAGATCTAGTAACACATGGGCTGCCTTCCCACAAGCCTATCACTAGGTGGACCATTACATTGAAGACAGAATAACATATGTAATGACAAAGCAAGTTGGATAACACTTTGGGCAGAAATCAGTTTTGGAAACATGCTATATATAATGCTAATTTTGGGGGACAAATTTAGTTTGCACTAACCAGTGGTTTCAGACAATACTGGGAACCAGGGCTATTTGCAGTAATGACAAGTCCTCCTTATCTTGGAGCACCTAATTGTGGTTGTAGGACAGATTATGTTAATTATTAAAAGGCTACCTTGTGTTAGCTTCAAATCTGTCCTTCTACTCTATGACTCTGCAAATCACATTTATCCTTGGCCAGCTGGCTCCCTTTTAGGCTTTGCAGTGGGGGCGATAGGAGGCTGGACAAGAGAGAATGGGCTTGCTCGTTCCTGTTTTGCCTCTTGTTGCTGACGCCTTTACATGAGCTATAGCTCTTCACCCTGGCAGTGGCCACTAGTTCCAGGCCCTAGCTTTTTCCGGCCTTTCCGGAATCAGCCTTGTGTGCCTCTCAGATGTACCAGCTTCAGGAGGTCCCTCTCTGAGCTTCTGAGCCAGCAGTGCTAGCCAGGCACCTCCCTCACTTCCCAGTTCCAGGTTCCAATAACTGTACCCCCCTCCGTGGGCTCCCCCGCACCCCGTAACGGGCACTGCTTCCTGTGGTTACTGTCTCTCTGTGACCTCTGTGTCCCTTTTTGCCTTTTTGGTCATTTAATAGCTGTTTAACCAATTTTTTATATTAAATTTTCTCGTTCTGTCTGTTAAAATAGCTGGTGTGGCATCTGTTTTCCTTATTGGACCCTGATTAACATACCTGTATATTGGTAGATAGACAAATGGAATAGAAAATTCAGGGAAATATTATGATCCAAGTTATGATAGGAAAACACCAGGAAATACATGAAAGGGTATTAAAACTTCTATCAGCAAATTCACCCTGGCTCCATGGAGACAGAAAGTAGATGAGTGGTTGCCAGGGCGGTGGAGATGGGGGAGTGAGGCCTGACTAATGGGAATGGGGATTCTTTTGGGGTGATGAAAATGTTCTGGAATTAGATAGCAGTGATGGTTGCCCAGCTCTGTGAAGATACTAAAAACCAATGAATTGTGCACTTGACAAGGGTATATCTGTGTTATATGAATTATATCTCAATTTTTAAAAATAGGAACACCCCCCTCCCCACCCATAAAATCAGTTTGGCTGCCTTCTGGTCCATCCCCGGCCCACTCCTCGGCGTTGCAGTCTGTTCTCCACTGACTTGTAAGAATGGTCTTATTAATCTTCAGTGACTAGTTAGTCTTCCCAAGAAGAGATGCTTTACTTTGTGTGGCCCCAGCTGGTAGTGACACCATATAGAGGCAGTTTGTGCAGTCTATTGTGCCATGGCATTATTTTGCCACTTGTTAAACAAAAGAGGATGGCTGGGCCACTGGGTCACCAACTGAGACAGGAAATTTCTTTGCAGTGGAATGTGTACATCTAAGTTTCTTACTCCTGGCTTTTATGGCAGTGTGAGTTGTCATGGTTATCTGGGATGATCTAATTCACCAAGGACCAAATGTGAGTTCTTTTTTTTTTTTTTTTTTTTGCGGTATGCGGGCCTTTCACTGCTGTGGCCTCTCCCGTTGCGGAGCGCAGGCTCCGGACGCGCACGCTCAGCGGCCATGGCTCACGGGCCCAGCCGCTCCGCGGCATGTGGGATCTTCCCAGACCGGGGCACAAACCCGTGTCCCCTGCATCGGCAGGCGGACTCCCAACCACTGTGCCACCAGGGAAGCCCCAAATGTGAGTTCTTTGATCAGGGTTCAGGTACTAGGATGGAGCTGGGAATATTGTGTATGGGACAGTGCCAGTGAAGATCCCAGCAAGGTGAAGCACCTCAGGAGTTGCAAGGGAGAGAGTCATCAGCACTGCTGGGGCTGAAGGTACCAAAGAAGGAAACAGTGCTTTCAGAATCCAGTAAAAGTGGGAACCATATGGGAGGGCTCATCGCGTAGGAGCTGAGTTTGTGAAGAGACACAGCCTCTACCAGAGATGCAGCGCTACCGTCTTCTACCAAGGAGGGGGTGAGAGTTACCTGCCCTGCAGCTCTCTTATCTTCTGCTAGTGCTTCCCGTTGGGTCAAGCCCAACTGCAAGTCAGAGAATAAGGGAGCCCCAGGAGGCAGCTTCCCTCTGCACAGAGCAGGGCAGAGAAGAGCTGAGAATGGGTTGCAGGGGGCAAACGGAGAATAACCAGCACCTGGAGTGCCTGGCAAGATGGCCTTGACAGAGTTGCAGGGATTATTTATAGTTTTCTGAATTAAAGTCATGTAAATAGTTTGCACAGCCAGAGCTCTTGGTACATTGCTGACTGCTTCTGCATCCAACTCTTCTTTCCTTCTGGTTCCATGGAGAAAGTTCCCACCTCTTTTCAAAATTGAGTTGGCACCTCTTTTCAAAATTGAGTTCCCACCTCTTTTCAAAATCCACACACAGGCTGTAGATTCCATGCCTTTTTGCCTTCTTGGCAACCTTACTCCACCAGTCTTTCTTCCTCTTCTAGGTCTTCAGCTTTGTCCTCTCTACGGGACCCCTCCCACCAGTAGTCTAATATACTCTCCCCTTTTCCTCGCCAACAAACAAAAACATTTGCATATCTTCTTCATTTCTTATTCACAACTAAACTTCTCCAAATGCTCACACATGCTGCTTTCACTTTCCCATCTCTCGTTTCCCTGCTCCATTTTCCCCCCAGTTCCTGCTTCAAATTATTTCTGGTACTAGCTATTATTTTTGACAACTTTATTGAGATATAATTCACATACCATATAATTCACCCATTTTAAAGTGTACAATTCAGTGGTTTTAGTATACTCACAGAGTTGTGCAGCTATCGCCACAGTCAGTTTTAGAACTGTTCATCACCCCCAAAGAAATACCATACTCATTAGCAGTCATTACCAATTTCCTCTCAACCCTCCTAGCCCTGGGCAGCCACTATCCTACTTTCTGCCTCTACAGATTTGCTTATTGTAGGCATTTCATACAAAGGGAATCATATAGTATGTGGTATTTTGTGACTGGCGCTTTTGTCACTTAGCACAGTGTCTTCAAAGTTCATTCATATTGTCCCATGTATCCGTACTGCATTTCTTTTTACTGCTGAATAATAGTGCATTGTATGGATGGACCACGTTTTAGTTATCCATTCATCAGTTGATGGACATATAGGTTGTTTCCACTTTTTGGCCATTATGAATAATGCTGCTGTGAACATAAATGTACAAGTTTTGCAAGGACACGTTTTCATTTCTCTTGGGTGTATATTTAGGAGTGGAATTGTTGGGTCATATGTTAACTCCAAGTTTAACCCTTTGAAGAACTGGCAGACTTCTCCAAAGTAGCTGCATTGTTTTACATTCCCACCAGCAGTGTATGAGGGTTCCAAGTTCTCTGCATCCTTGCCAACACTTATTATTAGTGGGTTTTTTTTTTTTTTTGCGGTACGCGGGCCTCTCACTGCTGTGGACTCTCCCATTGTAGAGCACAGGCTCCGGATGCGCAGGCTCAGAGGCCATGGCTCACGGGCCCAGCCACTCTGTGGCATGTGGGAACTTCCCAGACCGGGGCGTGAACCCATGTCCCCTGCATCGGCAGGCAGACTCTCAACCACTGCGCCACCAGGGAAGCCCTATTTGTGGTTTTGATTATAGCCTTCCTAATGGAGTAAAGTGGTATCTCATTGTGGCTTAAATTTGTATTTCCCTAATTGCTAGTGATGTCGAACACTTTTTCATGTGCTTATTAACCTGTTATGTGCCTTCTTTTAGTAATGTCTATTCAAATCCTTTGCTCATTTTAAAATTGGATGATCTGTCTTTTTATGTTTTAGTTGTGATAGTTCTTTGTATGTTCTAGATACTAGTCCCGTATCAGATTGCAAAATTTTTCTCCCAGTCTGTGGGTTGTCTTTTCACTTTCTTGATGGTGTCCTTTGAAGGCCCAAAGTTTTAAATTTTGATGATGTCCAGTTCATCTATATATTTTTTTGCTGTTGCTTTGCTTTGGTGTCATATCTAAGAAAAATTTGCCTAATCCAAGATCATGAAGATCCATACTTATGTTTTTTTAAAGAGTTTTATAGTTTTTGCCCTTACATTTATTTACTTTAAAAAATTATTTATTTATTTTTGGCTGCTTTGGGTCTTCATTGCTGCTCCCGGGCTTTCTCTAGTTGTGGTGAGTGGGGGCTACTCTTTGTTGCGGTGCGCGGGCTTCTCATTGCAGTGAGTTCTCCTGTTGTGGAGCACAGGCTATAGGTGCACGGACTTCAGGAGTTGCGGCTCTCAGACTCTAGAGCACAGGCTCAGTAGCTGTGGAGCAAGGGCTTAGTTGCTCTGCGGCATGTGGGATCTTCCTGGACCAGGGATCGAACCTGTGTCCCCTGCATTGGCAGGCGGATTCTTAACCACTGCGCCACCAGGGAAGTCCCTCGCCCTTACATTTAGATCTATGCTTCATTTTAAGTTAGTTTTTGTGTATGGTCCAAGGATCTACTTTCATTATTTTGCAAGTGGATATTCAGTGATCCTAGCACCAATTATCAAATTCCATTAACTTTATTATTATATAGTATTGGAAACATACAGAAGAATTTATGTGGCATCTTCCCACTTATTCCTGTGACCCTGTTCTTTTAACATAAAAGCTGACTTTATGTTATTTTGTCTAGGTTTCCAGAGATATCATGGGAGTACCAAGATAAACATATGTGTTTAATCTGTCATGTTTGACTAGTAGTCTGGTTTCTTTCTTAGGGATTTCAAAGCAAATGGAGGGGGTGTGTAAATAAACACGTGTGTCCAATCTTCCATGATCAGCTGTGAGTGTCCACTTGCTTAACACTTGTTTTCCTTGCTAGACTGAAGTGGCTCTCAACCACCATTGTCATTCCAAAGGTTAACACTGTGTTGAGTAAATTAGAAAGGGTGTAATGAGCGAATGATGAAGCAAAATCTGAAGAGTTCGTGGGGGTGGGGAGGATCAGAGAGTGCCTTCAGGTGGGAGGAGGAACACCGTTTCCCCTGAGACTGAGAAAAGATGAAGGTGGGTTCAGATGCAGATGAGGTGGTGTAAATCGGGGGGACAAACTTGCAAGTCTCTCTCTCTCAATCTAGTAGCCAAGAAAGGAACACATGAAGGCAGTACAGAGGGAATATGGGATCTCCCAAGACTTATCTGGGGAGAGGTTGCATAGATAGGCTCGGGTTCCTTTGCAGAGGTGATTTTGAAGGCCCAAGTTGGCTGCTACCATTTACTTTTCTCTTTCCTAAGACGCATGGACATTGTATGTTAAAGGGCCTATTCAATTTTATAATCCAGTTTTCTTTTCTGAATTTAGTTCTGCACTTCTTCCTAAAGCCTTTGCTGACTATTAGAAAAGTTCAAAAGGCAAAAAGCACAGGCTTTTAGAATCACACAAAGCTGGTTTCAAACCCCTATTCTTACCACCTACTGTGTGACCTTGGGCAAATTTTTAATTCTTTCTGAGAGTCAGTTTTCTCATCTGTGAAATGGGTACAGTAATATTACCTATCCCAAGAGGTTGTCATTTAGTTAAATGAGTTCATACACATAAAGCTCTTAAATTGATGCCTGGCATACAACATCATGCTCATTTAAAAACCTTATCACATTTGAATCTCAAAACAACACTTTGGATTGTCCTTTTCATTCTTTTTGTTTTTTTAAAAAAATAAGTTTATTTATTTATTTATTTAGCTGCATTGGGTCTTTTGTTGCTCCGTCGGGGCTTTCTCTAGTTGCGGCGAGCGGGGGCTACTCTTTGTTGTGGTGCACAGGTTTCTCATTATGGTGGCTTCTCTTGTGTCAGAGCATGGGCTCTAGGTGCGCAGGCTTTGGTAGTTGTGGCACACAGGCTCAGTAGTTGTGGCTCACGGGCTCTAGAGCGCAGGCTCAGTAGTTGTGGCACAAGGGCTTAGTTGCTCCGTGGCATGTGGGATCTTCCCGGACCAGGGTTCGAATCCGTGTCCCCTGCATTGGCAGGCAGATTCTTAACCACTGCACCACCAGGGAAGTCCCTGGATTGTCCTTTTAAAAAACCATTTCTCATTTTCAACTTTGACATCTTCATCTCCTAGGCCTTTAGGCTTCTTTCTTTTTGCCCATATGAATGGGACTGTAGATCTCTGTGTGTGAATGAGTCAGGTAAGGTGAAAAACTTTGAATTTGCAACTTCTCTGGCAGTCCAGTGGTTAAAACTCCACGCTTCCACTACAGGGGTGCAGGTTCGATCCCTGGTCGGGGAGCTAAGATCCCGCATGCCATGTGGTGCGGCCAAAAAAAAAAAAAACTTTGAATTTTTCTTCTTTCTCCTTTTCTTTGCTTGAGACTTAGCAGCTGTCTCAAGCTGCTTTTAGCCATTGACACTTTGGGGTCTGAAACATTATGCTATTGGCCACTATCTCTAGGTATTTTCAAATGGCATTAGAGTTTGATAAGTTGAAGTCGTATTAATAAATTTCACAGTAGTTTTAAGTATCTGGAAATTAATAGTCATTTTTTTATTTAATAGACATACACAAAAGAATGGGCTGAGGTTCTAAACCACAAAAGTAAGCACGTGGAAGAAGCTGTCAAAGAACTTATATCAATATTTGAGACTATTTATGAAGTTAAATACAGTGGGAAAACAGCAAAACAGTTACCAGGTAATGTGGCTGGTTACAATGTTTGAATCACAGGTGTTACAGATACGTTCTCAAGTAGGCACCTTGTGCCTAGCAGGCACCAAAATTCCAGACTCCCAGAAGGAGAGCAGATGTTCAGCATAAACCACACCGTTTGCAGTTTAGGCACAGTGAGCCCTTTTTATGAATGAGGGAATGGTGGGCACCCCTCTGAAATCCAAGTTCATAGATACTTACTGGGGACCAACCTTGCAAGCAGGCCCTTCCATGGATAGCAGTCTCTGGCCTGCTATGTTAACTTTTTTTTTTTGGTACAGCATTCCACTATGCTGGCTGTCACACTGAGTGGGGATGGCATCTAGTGAGTAGAGGCCAGGGACGCTGCTGAATATCCTCTATGGCATAGGACAGCTGCAACAACAAAGCCTGTCAGTAGCGCTGAGGTTGAGAAACTCCAGCTTAAACAAGTATTCGCCACATCTCTCCTTTCTCTGAGAGGTTTTCCACTTAGTTTAAGTAGTTTTCATCAGAAGTATCAAAAACACGAACATGTCAGCTTAAGATGGCAAACCCAAAAGGTAAACAGGTATTTTAGAAAGAGAGCCTGTAAAATAACCCCTCTTTAAATGTTTCTTAATTCTAGATACTAATACAGAGTACAGTATATTTAAAGAGTGTATTTCTTAATAGAATGTTAATTCTGTTGAGATGGGTGATTTAAATTGAATTCAAGGGTGATTTCTCCCAGCAACAAATTTTTAATTTTTAAATTAAGAATTCTTTTAAGAAGGACCTTCCTAAGAAGGTTTGGTTGCATAGAATAAACCAAATGCCAAGTATTAACTGTTATATTTTTGTTTTATCTTTTATCTATAGAACAGAGAAAACATGTTGTTTTTGGAAGTGAAACAGAAGAGGGTGAAAGTGTTGATTATGAGACTAATATTGTGCCTGAGGTTGATGTTAATCATAAAGAAGATGAATTTAAAAAGGTATTTATTGTAAAGCAACCTTATGCAATTTCACAGAATTATGACTTATAGGATTGTAGATAACCCCAAATGGTGGGTTTTTTTTTTTTCCAGGCAGTTCTGCAAGCAGTCTGTGTGGATTTATAACAAAATCCAGAAAATATAATTTTCAGTTCTACACTGTAGCATCTGACAAGACACAGCAATCCTTACAGTTTTCCCCAGCACTGTCAACTTTTAATGCTATTCTATCAATTACAGTTTATATAGTTGTCTCCCCTATTGTGACTGACCGTGTTTTCTTATGTAGTAAATGTCACATCTGGGATTGTAGTGCCAATCCATTTGACTCAAAGTGGAGAACTTTGTTCTCAGTTATTGTTTTTGATAGAATTACCTGTATTGCAAGACCGGGTTTTGATTCTCTTGGGGTCCAGGGATCTGCATTTTTTATTAACACTGTGGATTCTCCCGCAGGAGAAACCCCAGGTGGGCAGATTCTCACATTATGCTGAGCTGTGTTGAGAATGAAAGTTGAGGAGGAGGCATGGGGATTCTTCATCCTTCTTAGGCCTTCTGGTCGTGCATCAACTCTAAATGCCACTCTCACATTTGTACCAATTCGTGCTTTCTCCTGCTCCCGTCAGTTTTCTTTTAATCCTCCGTACTCATCTTTTTTTTTTTTTTTTAATTTTTAATTTTTAATTTATTTTTGGCTGTGTTGGTCTTAGTTTCTGTGCGAGGGCTTTCTCCAGTTGCAGCGAGCGGGGGCCACTCTTCATCGCGGTGCACGGTCCTCTCACTATCACAGCCTCTCGTTGCGGAGCACAGGCTCCAGATGCGCAGGCTCAGTAGTTGTGGCTCACAGGCCCAGTTGCTCCGCGGCATGTGGGATCCTCCCAGACCAGGGCTCGAACCCGTGTCCCCTGCATCGGCAGGCAGACTCTCAACCACTGCGCCACCAGGGAAGCCCCGTACTCATCTTTTCATTCTTTCTCCATCTTACATTCTTTTACACTCTCTAACCCCTACCCTAACACAGTCTTGGAAATAAACAGCACACGTTTGTTTCACTTTCACCTTCTGGCTCAAGGATGCTATCACTAATTGATCGGGAAACACTTTCCCGCTGAGTCTAGATTTTACCTGTAGATTGCTTCTCAATACCATGCACCAGGCAGCCACTATCAGTTGGTGGGGGTCAGCAGGAGAGTGCTTCGCTTCCAGCTGCATTCCCTTTGACACTGGCTGGGGTCCTTAGAGCAAGACTGAGTACCATCAGAGCCTCTCAAGATGGGAGATCACTTAGAGCTGCATCAGTGCAGACATCTCCTAAACAGCCTCTGCCTCTCAAATCCACCTTCCACATCGCTTCCACAGTGGTCTAACGTAAACATCTGATTATGTCATGCCTGCTCTTTAGCCTGGTAGTTGACCAACCCAATCATATTCCTCTTTGTTCACACCTGATAAGCCTCCCTTCTGACTCAACTCAACCTGACTGGCCCACCCAGACTCAGAGGGTCAGGGTGTAGGGTGGAGAGGAACAGTGTGGCCAGAGCCTGGCTCCAGATGTGTGAATCACTGTGCAGGCAAGACGTAGTGCCCAGATTCCTGCCCAGGCTCAATATTTATTCTGTGCTCTGACCAATAAATGTGGCTACTTCTTCTCTGGTGGGAAAGAAGGGCTTGCAGAGAGGGACAAACCATGGTGCCAGGACGGTGGAAGTTTCATCCTATGTATTTTGGTATCATACATTTTAAAATATGTTTATCCACCAAGCTGAGATTTTTGAGGTTGGAGACTACATATCCTCTTGTGCCCATACCTCTAAGCATTGAAAAGTGCACCACACTTAAGTGCTTCAGTTTTGTTGAGTGAATTATTGAATATTGAGCAAACCAGGATTATTTTCAATTAGCTGTTTTTGAATTTTGGCTTTTGAGTAATGCCTTATAATTTGCTAGGGTGTTTATGAAAGCACACCTTTCACGTATTCTTACTTGTTTAAAAAAACAAGTAATTTAGGATTGAAGTTATTTCTACAATATAATTGAAATTGTATAGTTTATTATTTTTCATCTTTCGCATGTCACTTCTAATATTGTATTATTGCTTTGGAGGTGTTAGAGTTTTTATTTTTTGTACCAAATTTAATATGATTTCTCATTACAGGAATGTAAAGAGGTCTACGCTTTTTTCTCTCATCAATTACTAGACAGTCTTCAAAAAGCTACACGGTTATCTTTGGACACAATGAAAAGAAGAATATTTGTTGCCAGGCAAGTTGAAAATATGCTAAATATGTCTGGTAAAACTATCACAACGTAACACTAAAGCACTTTTTATTTTTATTAATTTATTTTAATAATTGTAAAATTTAAAACACGGCATTTATGAAAAAACTGTATGAAAACAAGCGTGTAATACTGCAAGAACACTGATAAATGAACAGCCATGTTCCTAGCACCCAGGCCAAGACAAAGAACACTGAACACTACCAGTACCCTTACTGGTCCTTCCTCTGCTCACCCAAAGGTAACCACTATCCTGAACTTGATGTTTATCATTGTCTTGGTTTGCCTGACAGTTTACCCCATGTTTGTATCATTTAATTTGCCTGTATTTGAACTATGTTCAGTATTGCTTTTGAGGTGCATCTATGCTGATAGATTGGGTTGTTTCCAGTTTGGGCTATTGTGAACATTCTTGTGCCTGTCTCCTGCTGCACCTGATCAGAGTGGAATGGCTGGGCCCTGGGCTGTGTGCATGCCTCAATTTACCAGGCAGTGCCTAGCATGAGAGTGCCTATGGATCCTCATCCTTACACACAGTTGGTGTCATTCAATTAAAAAATTGTTGCCAGCATATAGGGTGTGAAATGGCGTCTCACTGGGATTTAAATCATTTAAATCATTTTCCTGGTTACTGATGACGTTAAACATATTTTCATGTTTATGAGCCATTTGTGCTTTCTCTTTTTAAAAATTTGCCTTCCCTTCCCTTCCCTTCCTTCCCTTCCCTTTCTTTCCCCCTCTCTTCCTCCCTCCCTCCCTCCTCCTCTTTCCCTCCCTTGTTTCTTCCTTCCTTCTGCCTGTTTTTCTATTGGATTGGATTTATTCATGGGTGGTCTCAATATATTATTTTGTTGATGATACTTTTAAACTCCTATTTATGATATTCTTTGCTGAGTTTAAAAATATTCAAATCTATCAGTCTTTTCCTTAGTAGTTTGTGATTTTTATGTCTTTTAAAAGAAATCTTTCTGTACTTCATAATATCTTCTAAAAGTTTTAAAGTTTTATCTTTTGCAGTTAGGGGTTTAATCCACATGGTATTTATTTTGTGTTTAGTGTGAGGTAGGAGACCAGTATATTTTTTCCCATATGGTTAATTAGTTAAAAGAAAATTAATTTTTCTTTTGGAATGGTTATTTAAATTACACTGAATCTGTAGGTAGATTTGGAGAGAATTAGCATCCTTACAATATTGAGTCTTCCATTCAGAGTCATGGATTCTCTCTCCATTTATTTGTCTTTTTTATTACTTCTCAACGAAGTTTTGTAATTCCCTGTGTGAAAGTCTTCTACATTTTTGTTAGGTTTATTCCTTGGTTATTCATTGCTGAATTTTAATTTACTTGCACTATTAAAATCTCCCGATGTGATAGTGAAGTTGTCAAATTTTCCTTCTGTTTCAGTCGTTGTTTTATATCTTTTAAGGCTGTGTTGTTAGGTGCATGTGATGTCATATAGTTAAGTCTGCCTAGAACACTGTTTATTTTATTTTTATTTGATGAGCCTCTTTATCCATATTAATCTTGATTTCTCAAATTATTTTTAGTCTGTCATTAATTTTACTTTCCCAGATTTTTTGGTATACCTTTTCTATCCCTTCATTTAATTTTTTCTGTGAAGCTTTTTTGTTTTACCTTTTAAAAGCATAATATACCTGATATATTTTAATATTGACATAGAGTTGATTTACAATGTTGTGCCAGTCTCTGCTGTACAGCAAAGTGACTCAGTTATACACATATATATAGATACATTCTTCTTTTATGTTCTTTTCTATTATGGTTTATCACAGGATGTTGAGTATAGTTCTCTGTGCTATATATTAGGACCTGTTGTTTATCCATTCTAAATGTAGTAGTTTGCATCTACCAACCCCAAACTCCCAGTCCATCCCTCTCCCTCCCTCCCTCACCCTTGGCAACCACAAGTCTGTTCCCTATGTCTATGAGTCTTATACCTGATATTTTTATTTAATCTGATTATTTCTGCCTTTTAAAGAGTTTAATCTGCTTACATTTTTGTGATTTTTTAATATAGTTACACTTAATTTATGACATTTTATTTTGTGGTTTCTTACTATCCTTTGTCTGGTTCATTTATTATCTGTTCCCTTTGGAATGGATAATTTTTCCCTTTTATTCTCTTTCCTATACTTAAGTTCTTTCAGTAGTTACCTTCAAATTTAGAACACATATATTTAGCTATATTTTTAAAAAAGTACTGTGTATAGTTTTTTCAATTTTCTCATTTCTAACTACAAGGGCCTTGGCATGAAGTCTATCTACTTTCTCATTCTTTGATTTATTTATTTATTTTAACATCTTTATTGGAGTATAATTGCTTTACAATGTTGTGTTACTTTCTGCTGTATCACAAAGTGAATCAGTTATATGTATACATATATCCCCATATACCCTCCCTCTTGCGTCTCCCTCCCACCCTCCCTATCCCACCCTTCTAGGTGGTCACAAAGCACTGAGCTGATCTCCCTGTGCTATGCAGCTGCTTCCCACTAGCTATCTATTTTACATTTGGCAGTGTATATATGTCAATGCTACTCTCTCACTTCATCCCAGCTTACTCTTCTCCCTTCCTGTGTCCTCAAGTCCATTCTCTATGTCTGCATCTTTATTCCTGTCCTGCCCCTAGGTTCATCAGAAGTATTTTTTTTTTTTTAGATTCCATATATATGTGTTAGCATATGGTATTTGTTTTTCTCTTTCTGACTTACTTCACTCTGTATGACAGACTCTATGTCCATCCACCTCACTACAAATAACTCAATTTCATTCCTTTTTATGGCTGAGTAATATTCCATTGTATATATGTGCACATCTTCTTTATCCATTCATCTGTCGATGGACACTTAGGTTGCTTCCATTTCCTGGCTATTGTAAACAGTACTGCAATGAACATTGTGGTACATGACTCTTTTTGAATTATGGTTTTCTCAGTGTATATGCCCAGTAGTGGGATTGCTGGGTCATATGGTAGTTCTATTTTTAGCTTTTTAAGTAAGCTCCATACTTTTCTCCATAGTGACTGTATCAATTTACATTCCCACCAACAGAGCAAGAGGGTTCCCTTTTCTCCACACCCTCTCCAGCATTTATTGTTTGTAGATTTTTTTTTTTTTTCGATATGCGGGCCTCTCACTGTTGTGGCCTCTCCTGTTGCGGAGCACAGGCTCCAGACGCTCAGGCTCAGCGACCATGGCTCACGGGCCCAGCCGCTCCGCAGCATGTGGGATCTTCCCGGACCGGGGCACGAACCCATGTCCCCTGCAACGGCAGGCGGACTCTCAACCACTGTGCCACCAGGGAAGCCCTGTTTGTAGATTTTTTGATGATGGCCATTCTGACCGGTGTGAGGTGATACCTCATTGTAGTTTTGATTTGCATTTCTCTAATGATTAGTGATGTTGAGCATCCTTTCATGTGTTTGTTGGCAATCTGTATATCTTCTTTGGAGAAACGTCTGTTTAGGTCTTCTGCCCATTGGGTTGTTTGTTTTTTTGATATTGGGCTGCATGAGCTGCTTGTATATTTTGGAGATTAATCCTTTGTCAGTTGCTTCATTAGCAAATATTTTCTCCCATTCTGAGGGTTGTCTTTTCGTCTTGTTTATGGTTTCCTTTCCTTTGTAAGTTTCATTAGGTCCCATTTGCTTATTTTTGTTTTTATTTCCATTTCTCTAGCAGATGGGTCAAAAAGGATCTTGCTGTGAATTATGTCAAAGAGTGTTCTTCCTATGTTTTCCTCCTAAGAGCTTTATAGTGTCAGCCCTTACATTTAGGTCTTTAATCCATTTTGAGTTTATTTTTGTGTATGGTGTTAGGAAGTGTTCTAATTTCATTCTTTTACATGAGCTGTCCAGTTTTCCCAGCACCACTTACTGAAGAGGCTGTCTTTTCTTCACTGTATATTCTTGCCTCCTTTATCAAAGATAAGGTGACCATATGTGCGTGGGTTTATCTCTGGGCTATTTATCCTGTTCCATTGATCTATATTTCTGTTTTTGTGCCAGCACCATACTGTCTTGATTACTGTAGCTTTGTAGTATAGTCTGAAGTCAGGGAGCCTGATGCCTCCAGCTCTGTTTTTCTTTCTCAAGATTAATGTGCCATTTAAAGCTTGTGTTTCTTTATTTATTTTCATTTTGGATGATCTGTCCTTTGGTGAAAGTGGGGTGTTAAAGTCCCCTACTATGATTGTGTCACTGTCGATTTCCCCTTTTATGGCTCTTAGCATTTGCATTATGTATTGAGGTGCTCCTATGTTGGGTGCATAAATATTTACAATTGTTATATCTTCTTCTTGGATTGATCCCTTGATCATTATGTAGTGTCCTTCTTTGTCTCTTATAATAGTCTTTATTTTAAAGTCTATTTTGTCTGATATGAGAATTGCTACTCCAGCTTTCTTTTGATTTCCATTTGCATGGAATATCTTTTTCCATCCCCTCACTTTCAGTCTGTATTTGTCCCTACGTCTGAAGTGGGTCTCTTGTAGACAGCATATATACAGGTCTTATTTTTGTATCCATTCAGATAGTCCATTCTTTTGTTTGGATCATTTAATCCATTTACATTTAAGGTAATTATCGATATGTCTGTTCCTATTACCATTTTCTTAATTGTTTTGGGTTTGTTATTGTAGGTCTTTTCCATCTCTTGTGTTTCCTGCCTAGGGAAGTTCCTTTAGCATTTGTTGAAAAGCTGGTTTGGTGGTGCTGAGTTCTCTTAACTTTTGCTTGTCTGTATAGATTTTAATTTCTCCTTTGAATCTGAATGAGATCCTTGCTGGGTAGAGTAATCTTGGTTGTAGGTTTTTCCCTTTCATCACTTTAAAGCCACTCCCTTTTGGCCTGAAGAATTTCTGCTGAAAGAAGAAACCTTATGGGGATCCTTTTGTATGTTATTTGTTGCTGTTCCCTTGCTGCTTTTCATATTTTTTCTTTGTACTTAATTTTTGATAGTTTGATTAATATGTGTCTTGGTGTGTTTCCCCTTGGATTTATCCTGTATGGGACTCTCTGCGCTTCCTGGACTTGATTGACTATTTCCTTTCCCATG
This sequence comes from Grampus griseus, assembly GCF_964374135.1. NCBI lineage: Eukaryota > Metazoa > Chordata > Mammalia > Artiodactyla > Delphinidae > Grampus > Grampus griseus. The sequence goes on along the minus strand of NC_139004.1, from coordinate 35,235,474 downwards.
TTAGGGAAGTTTTCAACTGTAATCTCTTCAAATATTTCCTCAGACCCTTTCTTTTTCTCCTCTTCTTCTGGGACCCCGTAATTCAAATGTTCATGTGTTTAATGTTGTCCCAGTGGTCTCTGAGACTGTCCTCAGTTCTTTTCATTCTTGTTTCTTTATTCTGCTCTGCAGTAGTTATTTCCACTATTTTATCTTCCAGGTCTCTTATCCGTTCTTCTGCCTCAGTTATTCTGCTATTGATTCCTTCTAGAGAATTTTTAATTTCATTTATTGTGTTGTTCATCATTTTTTTTTTGCTCTTTAGTTTTTCTAGGCCCTTGTTAAACGTTTCTTGTATTTTCTCCATTCTATTTCCAAGATTTTGGTTCATCTTTACTATCATTACTCTGAATTCTTTTTCAGGTGGACTGCCTATTTCCTCTTCATTTGTTTGGTCTGGTGGGTTTTTACCTTGCTCCTTCATCTGATGCATATTTCTCTGTCTTCTCATTTTGTTTAACTTACTGTGTTTGGGGTCTTCTTTTTGCTGGCTGCAGGTTCATAGTTCCTGTTGTTTTTGGTGTCTGCCCCCAGCGGGTAAGGTTGGTTCAGTGGGTTGTGTAGCCTTCCTGGTGGAGGGGACTGGTGCCTGTGTTCTGGTGGATGAGGCTGGATCTTGTCTTTCTGGAGGGCAGGACCACGTCCAGTGGTGTGTTTTGGGGTGACTGTGAACTTAGCATGATTTTAGGCAGCCTCTCTGTGAATGGATGTGGTTTTGTTCCTGTCTTGCTAGTTGTTTGGCAGGGAGTGTCCAGCACTGGAGCTTGCTGGCTGTTGGCTGGAGCTGGTTCTTAGCGTTGAGACAGAGATTTCTGGGAGAGCTCTCGCCAATTGATATTACATGGAACTGGTAGGTCTCTGGTGGTCCCATGTCCTGCACTCGGCTCTCCCACCTCAGAAGCTCAGGCCTGACACCAGGCCTGAGCACCAAGACCCTCTCAGCCACATGGCTCAGAAGAAAAGGGAGAAAGAAAAAAACGTAATAAATAAAAAAAATAATTAGAATAAGAAATTTTTAAAGTAATAATAATAATAAAAAAGAAGAGAGTGGGGCTTCCCTGGTGACGCAGTGGTTGAGAGTCCGCCTGCCGATGCAGGGGACACGGGTTCGTGCCCCGGTCCGGGAAGATCCCACATGCCGCGGAGCGGCTGGGCCCGTGAGCCATGGCCGCTGAGCCTGCGCGTCCGGAGCCTGTGCTCCGCAACGGGAGAGGCCACAACAGTGAGAGGCCCGCGTACCGCAAAAAAAAAAAAAAAAAAAAAGAGAGTGAAGAAACAATAAACAAATCCACCAATGATAACAGCACTAAAAACTATACTAAGATAAACATAAAAGTCAGAAACAAATCAGTCACAGACAGCAAACCCCAAGTCTACAGTTGCTCCCAAAGTCCACTGCCTCAATTTTGTGATGATTCGTTGTCTGTTCAGGTATTCCAGAGACGCAGGGTACATCACGTTGATTGTGGGGATTTAATCCGCTGCTCCTGAGTCTGCTGGGAGAGATTTCCCTTTCTCTTCTTTGTTCTCACAGCTCCCAGGGTTCAGCTTTGGTTTTGGCCCCACCTCTGCATGTAGGTCACCCTCTGGCATCTGTTCCCACCAGACAGGATGGGGTTAAAGTAGCAGCTGATTAGGGGGCTCTGGCTCACTCAGGCCGGGGAGAGGGGGGGGTATGGTAATTATAATGGGAATGTGGGGCGAACTTGTGGAGGCAGAGGGCAGCGTGATGCTGCAACAGCCTGAGGCATCATGTGTTCTCCTGGGGAAGTTGTCCCTGGATCAAGGGGCCCTGGCAATGGCAGGCTGTGCAGGCTCCTGGGGAGTGGAGGGGAGGTGTGGGTAGTGACCTGTGCTTGCACATAGGATTCTTGGTGGCTGCAGCAGCAGTGTTAGCGTTTCACGCTTGTCTCTGGGATCTGCGCTGATAGCCGCGGCTTTAGCCTGTCTCTGGAGCTCGTTTAGGCGGTGCTCTGAATCTCCTTTCCTTGTGCACCCTGAAACAATGGTCTCTTGCCTCTTAGGCAGGTCCAGACTTTTTCATGGACTCCCTCCCGGCTAGCTGTAGCACACTGGCTCCTTCAGGCTGTGTTCACACAGCCAACCCCAGTCCTCTCCCTGGGATCTGACCTCTGAAGCCCGAGCCTCAGCTCCCAGCCCCGACTTGCCCCGGCGGGTGAGCAGACAAGCCTCTTGGACTGGTGAGTGCTGGTTGGCACCAATCCTCTGTGTGGGAATCTCTCTGCTTTGCCCTCTGCACCCCTGTTGCTGCACTGTCCTCCGTGGCTCTGAAGCTTCCCCCCTGCCACCCCCCGTCTCTGCCAGTGAAGGAGCTTCCTAGTGTGTGGAAACTTTTCCCCCTTCACAGCTCCCTCCCAGTGGTGCACGTCCTGTCCCTATTCTTTTGTCTCTGTTTTTCCTTTTTTTTTTTGCCCTACCCAGGTACGTAGGGAGTTTCTTGCCTTTTGGGAAGTCTGAGGTCTTCTACCAGCATTCTGTAGGTGTTCTGTAGGAGTTGTTCCACATGTAGATGTATTTGTGGGGAGGAAGGTAATCTCCACGACTTACTCCTCCACCATCTTGAAGGTCTCCCCATCATTGTTGTTTGCTGTTTTACTTTTTACCTTTTTTTTGAGCACTCAAAAATAATTTATTTACTGGTATATTTTATTAAAGTCTCCAGGTTCTTGTGTATTTATTTTATACCCCTGGTTTCTCAGGGAGTGTGAGGTGTAAACTCCGTTATTCTTCATTTTAAGTCTGAAACGATTTGGCTGGATAAAAAACTTTGTTTGTCTCTCAGCACTTTCAAAGTATTTCTTCAGTTTTTTCCTGACCTGTATTCTTGTTGATGAGAAGTCTGCAGTGAGTCTAACTAAAAATTGTATTTTATCCTTGATGTTCTGTAGCTTCCTTTCCTGGTGTGGATTTGTCTTTATTTAATCATGCTTTGTTCTCAGAGTACACTTTCTATTTGAGGGCTTATAGGGTTCCTTAATCCTGGAAAATCATCAGCAATTTCCTTTTTCGGTTATTGCTTCTGAGACATCCTCTTGTTATGGAACTCCTGTAGTTGAATGTTGAGTAAGTTGATCACATAATTGTTCCATCTAGGACACTCTTTTGAGTGAAGAAGCACTGTCCAGATGAAGTGTTAGGATGGACTTAAACCAGAACTGTCCTGGGCACCATGGACACGTGACCGTCTCAGATGTTGCAGCATCTCAGTCTCTCTTTCCTGTCTCCTAACTAGTCTGTCATATATTTTTGTCTTTTTGCCTTTCTGGGTTATGTTATGGGCAAGTATCTCTGTATCTAGCCTAAAGGCGATCTCATCTACTGCATCTTAAATATTTCAGTTAGTACTTTTTTCCTTATCCTCCAGATCCTGTATCATTCCTGCCTTTTTAGTTTAGCAATTTATTATTTTTTGGAAGATTGCTTTCATTTATCTCTTTGAACATTCTCAATATATTTATTTTAGAGTTTGTCATACTTCTATACATTGAACTTTGTCTGGAGTGAGTTTTTGTTTCAATTATTGATATCTTTAGTCCTCTTTCTTGCTGTTAGACTTATGCATGCATATTGGGATTTTAGTTCGTAGACTCTCCTTGAGTGAGAAGTTTTTTTTGTTTTTGTGTGTTTCTCTCTCCTTCCCTCCCTTTCTAGGAGTTTCACTTTTGCCTCCACGTGACTCTTGGTACCTTAAGTGCAGAACTGGGTCCTATTTGTTCACAGTTACATATCCCCTGAAGAGATGCTGGGAAATGGCAGGTTTAAGCAGGGAGCACAGAAGTGAGCCGGCTTAGTGGCTTCTTGGGCATGCTGTGGACTTGCTTCTTTCACCCCAGGGCCACAGCTTTTGGAAAAGCTGCAGCTGCAGGCAGTAGGTTGACAAACTTTATCTTGCTGTTGTTTTGTCTCTCTTTACAAGTAGGGGAACATCACTTCAATGTCTGGCTTCGGGTAGCAAGCCTGGATGAGTCCCCTCTAACACGGACTACTTCAGTCCCTCAGAGTCCACAGGGGCCAACCTCCCACTCTCACTGCCTATTTCCTGACCAGAGCCCTGGCCAGGCTGTTGTGTGTTTCTGATGCGTTCCTGATTTGTGGAGATCCTAATCTTGTGTTCGAGCATTCTCAAGTCCTTCAGAGTCTATCCGTGATTGTGATGTGTTTGGCACAAAGAGGCATTTTTGAAGTCTGAACTCACTATGCCATGTTAATTTACAACAGTACTGATGTGAGTTTTGAAGAGGTATACATGAGTATAATATTGCAGAATCCTCCCTTGTCTAAAATGTCTTTCTCTTACCCTCACCCATGAAGGCTAGTAGGTCATCTTGGATCACAACCACTTTCTCTCACACTCCACAGATACTATTTCACTGGCTTCTTCTTCTTTTTTTTTTTAATGCTTCCTTTTTCATTTTTATTTGTGGCACTTGGCTTGCCAACCTTCATCTGGGCAAGCCCTGCACACTCCATCCGCATAAACAGTAGAGATCTCTTTTAGTAATGAAGGATATTATTAATATATCTTGCCTCAACTGAAATGCAAACCCAATTTGATTTTTTCCTCAATGGGATGCAGACAGAGAACATCCAGATAAAAGGTGTTATCATTCACGAGGTCAAGACAGAACCGTTATTTTGTAGCTAAATGCCACTCACAAAGCACAATCACTGGCTTCTTTTGTTTCCATTTTCAGAGGCGGGTTTTGCTGCTAATCTGATTTTCTTTTCTAAGTAACAAACTGTTTCTTGCTGTTTACAGGATTTCCCCCTTTATTCTGGAAATTAACAAATTATGTGTTTAGCTGTAAGTCATTTTTCACCCATTAATCCCATCAGGCACACAGAAAATCATTTCAAGGTGAAAAAACAAGTCTATTCTTAAGATTTGAGAAGGGCTATGCTTAAATTTATTTTATGTAGGGTTCCCACGTTGGATCTAGGTCGTAGAGCGTCTCTGAGCTGAGTGACCCACTGTTAAGTTACTTAAACTCTCTCTGTCTTGGTTTCCTCATCTGCAAAATGGAAATAATAATCATGGGATCCACATCAAGAGTTAACATGAGCATGAAATGTGTTGATTCATGGAAAGTGCTTGGAAAAGCGCCTGTCATACACTAAGCGTTCGATAAACATTACTTATCTTTTCTTTATTATTTCACTTACCTTTTCCTTAAGTAATTTCCTTCTCTTGTATTTTGCATCTGAAAGCTTGGAGAATTCCTTAAGCTAATCCTCTAGTTTGTCAAATAAGTCACCAAAGGATCGGCTGCGCTGTTCACCGCTTCTGTTAGTTCAGCTGTTTGATTATACTTTATGAAACTCTTGTTCTCAGGTTGTACCCTTTCAAACACAGTCTACACTTGTTTTATTGCTGCATCTTGATTTCACAGTGAGACTATGAATTAGAGGTTTTTTCTGTTGTTTCTTTGCTTGCTTGCTTTTAGTTCAAAGAGTTCCTTATCTGGGAACCATTGACCCTGAATACTAAAGTTGGGTCTCCACTGTGAATGTGGGGGCTTTGTTTCTTGTGATTTTTTTCTCCCCCAGTCTGCTTGTAGTTATGAATGGAGGTGTAGTTTTCAGTAATGATAACATTTCTTGCTGTGGAAAGTTTACATTTATTATAATTTTGTCTGGGATGGGGACAGAGATCAGGCAGAGGGAGATAACCAAAGTAATTTGCAGTGCTGGTATGTGTCATTCATTAATTGCACTCATGTGTCTGTGTGTGTGTCTGTACTTCTGTCTGAGCATAACTGATATTGTTTACAAAGGCAGTTTTGGGAAGGTTTTGACTAGAAACCTCCTGTTTAATCTTGTACACACACAAAAATAAAGTATATGAAGGCATACGCTTTTTGTTGGTGATTTTCAGCATCTGTTCTGGGGCTGGGAAAAGGAGTGCTTTTAGTAAACATTATTAGGTGGTACTTTGCTGAGAGAAAGCAACGTTAAAATACTAGAAAATGGGTAGGAGACAAGTTTTTCACTTCAAAGAATATTAAATCATTCAGTGTTCTTAATTTATGAACTAGTTCATGAAATTTGTGGTTCCATTGTAAATAACGTTCTCTTCATTAATTCAGTATTTTGAAAATTGTCTTTATTTTTTTAGGATTGAAACTTGCAGCATAACCAAGCTATTTATGAAATTTTAGGTTAAGGTTTATAAGCTAAATGTCCATCTTATTACAGCCCTTATGGACGAAAGCGGTCAGAAGATGTTATTTCCCTTCTAAAATCTGAAGTACATCTTGTGATTCCTAATGTGGTAAGTATTATTAAATATTCAAGTTAATACAGTGATATTTTGGTAATGTATTTAAGAAGTATAGCATTAGAACTGAACTTTCATTTAATCTCTTGGTCCTCTGTGCTTTTTGACTTCACGTCCGTATTTAACAAAAATCAAAGTGTATCATTTATATCTGTTGTAAAACTTACTTCTGCAGAGCTCATGGTGTATTAAAGGTTGGTGTAAGAGTTAAGTATCTGTTGGGCCATCAGTTAGCAAGTACCCTACAAACCATCTTGGTTTTTCTTACTTCAGACATTAAATTATCTAAATAAGGCCATCTCAGAAGTCCAAATCCCTATACTGAACACCCAACTGTAAGACAACCCATGGCAGAATAGAAACAAAGAAAGAAAGAGAGAGCCTGTGCCCTGAATTCATGGGTCCCTTGTGCCTTCTTAGGGCACTTTCCTCTACCACCCCTCCGGCTGCTTATTGACATCTGGAACACCAAGCCATACAGGATGACTGAGGTGCATTCTGTGACAAGCCAAGGGTTAAGGCCAGGCAGGAACAATCTATGGCTCACCTGACACCACATCTACACAGTCTGGCCTCCTGGAGGACAGCTTCTTTGCTTATTTGGTGCATTTCAAAGAACTGAGGTCAAAATCTTGGCAGTATAGTTTCTTCAGTTACTCTGCTTCATGGACATCCAACACCTGCCCACAGTGTTTGGCTGCAGCCAGCCACCCTCCCAGGGAAAGGATGACAAGTACTATGTTTGACCTTTCTGCCTGCAGGAATTGGTAGAATAGGAAAGCTTGAAGACCGGTAAAGTCTGCAGCCTACCTTCCTCTACCAACCCTCTCCTCGAAGCAGCCTTCCACTGGGCCAGCGGAGGCTCTCCCTGCTCAGTGGGGAACAGGTGTGGTGAGAATCAGAGGGATGGATTTTTATGTGTTGGCAGCACCAGGAACTTATTTCTTCTTTCCACAGGTAATGGTTCCCAGTTTGGATGACATTCAACAAGCCATTAACCGTATGATCCAATTAACCCTGGAGGTCAGCAGAGGAGTGGCTCACTGGGGGCAACAGCAGACCCGTCCCATGAAGACTGTCATTAGCAGCCCCTCCCATACCGCTACTGACGGGACCCATCCGAGCACAGGAAAGCAGTTGAAGAAGGAAGACAGTAAGAATGTTAAAACAAATCTTAGATGAATAGAGTCTTAGAACTATAACAGTTAGTAAATGGTCTTTCTGATTCTTCCTGGGTATGACAGCCTATAGATATTTTTACACTCATATTTATATGTGTATTGGTTAAATTTTACATTAAAAAAAAACTAGTGTTCTCCATCTTCCATCTTAAACATAGCATGCAGACATTTCAGATTTTGATCATGGGTGAACAAGTATATTTATCACTGTTCTACTACCGTAGTCTCAGATTCAAAGTTAAAAATGAAAATAAACCTTAGAACTAATTCTATTTTCAGCGTTGTATTTGATCTGATAAACTTAGTTTGCTAGAACATAGTGCTTAGAAAATCTGGGTCATGTGTTCTTTGTACATTGAAATATATATAAGCTATTCCCTTAAATAATTATTAGTGTGATATGACACTGACCCAAAATTCCATAGACATTTTTGGATACTTTCTTGTATAGAAAGCCAAATTCTTTTTTTCTTTTTTGCTGTTCTGCCACATTAACATTTTTATTTATTTATTTTTGACAAAAATTATACATATACATGATGTTCTGATATATGTATACCTTTGTGAAGTGGTTACCACAAAGTAAATAACATATTCATCACCTCCCATAGTTAACCATTTTTTGTGTGTGTGGTGAGAACACTTGAGATCTACTCTCTTAGCACATTTCAAGTATACATTATTATTAACTATAATCACCATACTACACATTATGTTTCCAGAATTTAGTCATCATATTAGTGAAAGTTTGTACCCTTTGATCAACATCTCCGCTTTTCTTCCACACCACCCCAAGTATCATTTATAGATACTTCAGCTAACTGTTGCCATGCAGGAATACCAGGTTAAACTGTTGCCATGCAGGAATACCTGCAATCTGGAAATTTTCATGAAATCTCATGATTTTTTCTTTTTTTTTTTTGCGGTACCCGGGCCTCTCACTGTTGTGGCCTCTCCCGTTGCAGAGCACAGGCTCTGGATGCGCAGGCTCAGCGGCCATGGCTCACGGGCCCAGCCGCTCTGCGGCATGTGGGATCTTCCCGGACCGGGGCACGAACCCGTGTCCCCTGCATTGGCAGGCGGACTCTCAACCACTGCGCCGCCAGGGAAGCCCTCATGATTTTTTAATTGTTAACAACTGCTTTAAAAAAGTAAGGAACTGTTTGGGCCAAACAAAAGTATCCGTATGGTCTCTGCTTGATGGAGAAAACTTGAGAGTTTCAGTCAAGGCTGTGACATGACTAGGTTTCAGCAAGAGATGTTTATCATGGTGGTTGTGTGATCTTTATATACCAGATGCTGAGTTGAAGACAAGCATATGTTGTCTCTTTTAATCCTCACAAGTATTTCCATGAAGATTAAATAATTGGCTTAAGGTCATTTGGGTAGTAAACGTAGTGGCTCTCCTTTACCCACAAGCCTGTTCTGTAGGGTAGCAATTTCAACTCTTCTGATCTTTCCTTGGAGGACGTTTTGTTTTGGGGGGAGTGGTTAATCGGCGTCTTTCAGTTCTCTCCTCTGAATAACAGTTTCCCCACTTTAAAGAAACCTAGACCTCAAAATCTGACACAGTAGTTTAATAAGAATAAGTGTAGCTAGCGAGAGAATAGCTGTTAATTACTTGGAACGGGATGGGGGGGTCTTTAAGAAAATAAAGTTTAAAAAGTCTATAAATATTACCATTGATAGTATTTAAAGTTGAATATAGGAGTTATCTATAGGATAAAAATGTCTGTTTTCAGAATCTTTTGAAGAAATTATCCCCACACGGAAGCTGAAGAATTTTTATCTAGGTGTGGCAGAGCACAAAGATGTTTCCAAGCTGGTCCTCCTCCTTTCTTCCTCTGTGAATTCTCTCAGAAAGGTGGCTCATGAGGCCCTGCAGGACTTTGAAAAGTTCAAGACACTCTGGACAGAGGACCGAGACGTGAAAGTGAAGGTATGTTTCTGCTACTTGTGATGCAGTTTGGTTTTTTTTTAACACCTTTATTGGAGTATAATTGCACTACAATGTTGTGTTAGTTTCTGCTGTATAACAAAGTGAATCAGCTATATGTATACATATATCCCCATATCCCCTCCCTATTGCATCTCCCTCCCACCCTCCCTAATCCCACCCCTCTAGGTGGTCACAAAGCACCAAACTGAACTCCCTGTGCTATGCAGCTGCTTCCCACTAGCTATCTATTTTACATTTGGTAGTGTATATATGTCCATGCCACTCGCTCACTTCGTCCCAGCTTACCCTTCCCCCTCCCCGTGTCCTCAAGTCTGTTCTCTATGTCTCTGTCTTTATTCCTGTCCTGCCCCTAGGTTCATCAGAAGTTTTTTTTTTTTTTAGATTCCATATATATGTGTTAGCATATGGTATTTGTTTTTCTCTTTCTGACTTACTTCACTCTGTATTGTTTATCTCTAACTCCTGTGGGAGGACCAAGAAAACATCAGTGATAATGATGAGAACTCAAGAGCAGAGGCCGAGAACCTGTAAATGCCACACACCTAACACATCATGTCTTGCATAATTCTCACATTGACACTGGGGCAGTTGATAATAATGAGGTTCAGTCAGATTTTGTTTAATTTGGTTAAACAGTTGAGTACTAATTATGTTCCAGACATGCCCAGAGGTCGGGTATTCAAGGGTGTGTCCAGCTTACGTAGGCTCAGCTGTATATTTGGTTGGAGACTCAAGGAAACTTTGGAACTCTGAATAACCATTCAGAAATGTAAAATTCCCTCACATAGCTTCCTCTTTCAGTGCTAACTGTTCATCCCTTTCTCTACTGAGCCACTGGCCTGATAGCACATACAAGAGGAAAAATATATAAGCAGATGCAGTTTTCTAATTCAACTATTAGAGGCGTAAGATTTACATTGTCAAAAAGCCGAAGAAAATGTTGATTCTTTCCTTGCTACAGGAGTTTTTGGCTAACAACCCCTCTCTGACTGAAATCAGATCCGAAATTCTACACTATGCTACTTTTGAGCAGGAGATTGATGAGTTGAAGCCTGTTATAGTTGTAGGAGCACTTGAATTGCATACAGGTATTTTATAAATATTATGTAAAGTGTCTGTATTTTCACATGAAATGTTACTTCATTTAGAAAGCAGTTATTAAGCTACCTTGGTACAATATTATATATATTAAGTATTTCTGGACCAGCCATATTGTTCATATATATGCTATATATGTTATATATTATCATATATTATGTATATATAATATTATACCAAAGTGACTTAATGTACTTGATACTAAATTGGCACTCAAACAACTAAAACTACAGGGGGAACTACAGGTTACTGCGAGGAGGGGATTGTGTACATGGGATAAGAGTCAAACAGTTTGAGGTCGCCTGAGAAGTTAGTCCAATTGGGGTTAGAGTATCAGAGGATTATGAGACAACCACTTAATGTCTGAAATCAAAAGCCCAAGCTGACTCTACTGCTAACTGTAGTGAGGGAGAGCTGTATTAGACAGGCACAGTGTTCTCAACAGTGTAGGCTGCTGGTCTCATATAGGGGTTACCTAGAGGAAATTGGGGAAATGAACGAAGGCTTCTAATGGGATGGCCAGAAACAGAGCAAGGCTCACATTGGATAGTGCTAGAACTAATTTCCAAAATTCTTCTCCATAGACTTGTGTCCTTCTCATGAATGGCTTAATATACTCCACCAGGATAGGAATTAAGTCTTCAGAATCCTTACAGAACATTTAATTCAGATGAACTACAGACTAACTACATTTCAAGTGCTCAGTGTGGCTAGTGGTCATCAAATGGACAGTGCAGTTATAGATGCTCAGATTACACATAAAATGAATTGTTTCAGAATGTCAGTTGTATTTTATTTTGACCTTTTCTTGTCTTCACCAGAGCCAATGAAATTGGCCTTATCAGTTGAGGCTAAGGCATGGAAGTTGCTACTCTGTCGATATTTGAATGAAGAATACAAAAAGAAAATGTCAGACATGATAGCATTTATCAATGAATACTTGAAAAAGTTATCTAGACCTATTCGTGATTTAGATGATGTCAGGTTTGCAATGGAAGCCTTGTCTTGTATCCGTGATAATGAAATTCAAATGGACATGACTTTGGGACCAATTGAAGTAAGAAATGATTGCATTTTTCTTTCTTGAAATGGTATTTTTTTAAAAAAATAGAGAAACACTAAAAAGTAGATTTCTTCATCTATTTTATTGCACAGTCTGCCTATTTTTCCTCTCTGATGTTGATGTCCTTGGAGGGACTGACAATTATCAACAGTGAACAGTATACGAAGGAATGTTAATATATTCATAATGCTGTGCTGGTCTAGACAGGGTTCATTTTTTTAAGCTGGCGCTTACATTTTACAGAAAAGAATGGTTGTATTCTCTCACTTCAGTCCTGACATGTTAGGCAAGTTCCCCAAATATCTTTGGCTTTTCTTAGAAACCAGTTATGTGTCTCACCTATGACCAGCGGCATACCATGGACAGATGGTGGGAGTGGTCCACTGAGGCTCAATAGTAAATTGTTGGAATTTATATCAACAAGAGATGTTTTTAGGGAAGAGTACTGTTTTAGTTCCTATTGCTCCTATAACAAATTACCGTCAACTTAATGGCTTAAAACAAATTGTTTTATAGTTGTAGAGGTCAGAAGTATGAAAATGGGTCTTATGGGGCTAAAATCAACTTGTCAGCAGGGGCTCTAGGGAAGAATCCTTTCCTTGCTTTGTCCAGCTTCTAGAGGCTGCTTGCATTCCTTGGTGGCTCCTGGCTCCCTTCCAGCAGTGCCATCACTCCTACCCCTGCTGCTGTCATCACATCTCTAACTCTGAATCTCCTGCCTCCCTCTTTCCCTTAAATGGACCTCTGTGATTACATTGGGCCCACATGGCTAATACAGGATAATCTCCCCATCTCAAATATTTTTACTAATCACATCTGCAAAGTCCCTTTTGCCACATAAGGTGACATATTCACAGATTCTGGAGATTAGGGTGTGGATAACATTGGGGAGGCTGTTATTCTGTCTCTCACAAGTACTTATGACTAATGTTTAGAATTTCTGGCTCATGGTGATAATAAAAATCAGACTCAGTTCATTTTATTACTGTTTTTTAAATTCTCTGTGGACAATGCACTCCCTTATTGCCTGCAAACCTGGGGAATTGGCACTCCCCCTGCCTCCTTTTGGTACCCAGTGTTCACGACTGAGCATTGCTTTCTTGAACCCATTTAGAGTTTATACACTTTGGGAGCTAATGAAATTCATACCTTTACTACTTCTTTAAATCTTAGTATTTGGGTATTTTGAATGCTGACCACTCGCTTCTCAAGATTTAACAAATTATCATATCATTTTTTCCTGACTGCCGAAGCTTAGTTTTTCAGCATAAGTTCTTTGGTAAAGCCAGTTGCCAGCTCATCACTTTAAAAAATTTAGGCAAAGTTGGTATATAACATTATACAGATTTCAGGTGTACAACATTGTAATTCAATATTTGTATGCACTATAAAGTGATCACCACTGTAAGTCTTGTCACCATCTATCACCATACAGTTGATCCCCTTCACCCATTTCACCGTCCTCCAATCTCCTTCCTCTCTAGTTACCCACCAATCTGTTCTCTGTATCTATGAATTTGTTTTTGTTTTGTTTGTTCGTTAGTTTCTGTTCTTCAGAATATCTCCCACATCGTCATTTCATTCCATTCCTTATATAGCCAACCCATATCTTAATAGCGTATGAGAAAACATTTTGCACGGTGTTGTCACAAGATCAAGGAGGAGAGAGGCAGAAAATTATTCCAGGGAGTTTTTCCTAGGATAGTATCTCAAAGCGATTTGCCTACTCTCCACCAGAATCACCTTGGTGCTTATTAAATTCAGATTTCAGGGCCTGGGATCTAGAGTCAATATCTGATGTAAGTGATAATCTAAAGGACCTTTTTATACACATTTAATTTTGGGACCCATTCTTCTAGTCTTTGAAGACATAGGAATGTGTCTTTAGAAGACATCTAAGTCATTTGGCAGTTATATTCCTTGTGACGTTTCTGAACTCTACCCCCACCCCACAGGAAGCCTATGCTATTTTAAACAGATTTGAAGTTGAAGTAACCAAAGAAGAATCAGAAGCAGTTGATACCTTGAGATATTCTTTCAACAAATTGCAGAGTAAAGCTGTAAGTACAAATTTAATTCTTACTTTTTTTTTTTTATTGCTGTGTTGGGTCTTAGTTACGGTACACTGGCTCTTTACTGTGGCACATGGGCTTCTCTCTAGTTGTGGCGTGCGTGTGGGTTTTCTCTTCTCTAGTTGTGGCATGCGGGCTCCAGAGCACGTGAGCTCTGTAGTTTGCGGCATGCAGGCTCTCTTGCTGAGGCGGGTGAGCTGAGTAGTTGTGGTGTGTGGACTTGGTTGCCCCGCAGCATGTGGGATCTTAGTTCCCTGACCAGGGATCGAACCCGCGTCCCCTGCATTGGAAGGCGGTTCTTTACCACTGGACCACCAGGGAAGTCCCAATTCTTACTTTTTTATTAAGTCACTATCTCCAGAAAAAAATACATTTCAAACCTTTAAAAAGCTCAATATATATTATCTTAAAAGCTTTATTGAGATATAATCCACGTACTGTAACATTTACCATTTCAAAGTATACAATTCTGTGATTGTTAATATATGCACAGAGTTGCATGACAACCATCATTATCTAATTTTAGAATATTTTCTTCACCCCCAAAGCAACCCCATACCCATTAGTAATCACTCCTCATTTTCCTCCTTACCCCAGCCCCTGGCAACCACTACTTTTTTGTCTCTATGGATTTGCCTTTTCTGGACACTTAATACAGATAGAATCATATAATATGTAGTCTCTTGTGACTGGCTTCTTTCACTTACAGTAATGTTGTCAAGGTTTATCCATATTGTCTCACGTACCAGTACTTCATTTTCCTAATGTCCAATAATTCCTAGCATCTTTACATGTACTTACTGGCCATTTGTATATCTTCTTTGAAGAAAGGTGAATTTAAATCCTTTCCTTGTTTTTTAAATTGGGTTGTCTCTTTGAGTTGTAAGAGTTCTTTATATATTCTGGATGTAAGTCCCTTAATCAAAGGATTTGCAAACATTTTCTCTCATTTGTTGGGTTTTTTCACTTTCTTGATGGTGTCCTTTGAAGTACAAAAATTTTAAATTTTGATAAAGTCCAATTTGTCTACTTTTTCTTTCGTTGTTTGTGTTTTGGTATTGTATGTAGGAAACCATTGCCTAATCCAGGGTCATGAAGAGTCACTACTGTGTTTTCTTATGAGAGTTTTATAATTTTACCCTTGCATTTAGGTCTTTGATACATTTTGAGTTAATTTTTGTATATGGTGTGAGTTAGGGGTCCAACATCATGTAAAAGCATGTGGATATCCTGATGTCTCAGTGCCGTTTGTTGTAAAGACTATCCTTTCACCAATGAATTGTCTTGGCACCCTGGAGAAAATCAATTAAACATAAATGTAAGGGTTTATATCTGGACTCTCAATTCTATTCTGTTGATCCATATGTCTACTTCTATGCCAGTCTTGATTATAGTAGCTCTGTACTAAGGTTAAAAAAATTGTGGTAAAATACACATAACCTAAAATTTACCATCTTAATCATTTTTAAGTGTGGAGTTCAGTAGTGTTAAGTGTGTTCCCATTGTTGTGCATCCAATCTCCAGAACTTTTTCATATTGCAAAACTGAATCTACCCATTAAACAACAATTCCCCATTTCACCCTTTCCTCAGTTCCTGGAAACTACCATTCTACTTTGTCTTTATGAATTTGACTACTTCAGTTTCCTCATATAAGTGAAATCCTACAATATTTTTCTTTATGTAACTGACTTATTTCAGTTAGCATAATGTCCTCAAGATTCATCCATGTTGTAGCATATGTCAGAATTTCCTTCCTTTACAATGCTGAATAATATTCCCTCATATGCAGCATATACCACATTTTGTTTATTCATTCATCCATCAATGGGCACTTGTGTTTCTCCCACCTTTTGGCTGTTGTGAATAATGCTACTATGGACATGGGTGTACAGGTATCTCTTTGAGACCTGCTTTCAGTTCTTTTGGATACACCCAGGAATAGAATTGATGGATCATATAGTAATTCTATTTTCAGTTTTTTAGAACTGCCGTACTGTGTTTCATAGCAGCTGCACCATTTTACATTCCCAGCAACAGTGCACAAGGGTTCCAATTTCTCCACATGCTCACCAACACTTGTTATTTTCTGTGTCCTTGATAGTAGGCATCCTAATGGGTGAGGTGGTATCTCATTGTGGTTTTGATTTGCATTTCCCGGATGAAAAGTGATGTTGAGCATCTTTTCATATGCTTGTTGGCCATTTGTATGTCTTGCCTAGTTTTTTTGTTTTTTTGTGGTGCACGGACCTCTCACCACTGTGGCCCCTCCCGCTGTGGAGCACAGACTCCGGACGCGCAGGCCCAGCGGCCATGGCTCACAGGCCCAGCCGCTCCGCGGCACATGGGATCCCCCCGGACCAGGGCACGAACCCGTGTCCCCTGCATCGGCAGGCAGATTCCCAACCACTGTGCCACCAGGGAAGCCCTCTTGCCTAGTTTTAAGTTGGGTTGTTTGTTGTTGGGTGGTGGAAGTTCTTTATATATTCTGGATATTAACTTCTTATCAGACATATGATTAGCAAATATTTTCTCCCATTCTATAGGGTGCCTGTTTACTCTGTTGATTGTGTCTTTATAATCCTTTTTATTTCTGTAAAGCAAGTAGTGATGTCCCTTCTTTCTCTCCTAATTTTAGTAATTTGAGTCCTTTCTCCTTTATTCTAGGTTAGACTAGGTAAAGTTTTGTCACTTCTGTTGCTCTTTTCAAGGAAGAAACTTTTAGTTTGTTGATTTTCTCTATTGTTTTTTATTCTCTATATCATTTATTTGTGCTCTTTTTAAATTATTTTCTTCCTTTTGCTTGCTTTGGGTTTAGTTTGTTCTTCTTTGTCTAGTTTGTTAAGGTGGATGGTTAGGTTACTGATTTGAGGTCTTTTTCTTTTAATGTTGGCGTTTATAGCTATAAATCTCTCTCTAAACATTTTTGAAGTTGGTAAATATTTAGCCATTAAAAGTGAACCCCAAGGGGCTTCCCTGGTGGCGCAGTGGTTGAGAGTCCGCCTGCCGGTGCAGGGGACACGGGTTCGTGCCCCGGTCCGGGAAGATCCCACGTGCCGCGGAGCGGCTGGGCCCGTGAGCCATGGCCGCTGAGCCTGCGCGTCCGGAGCCTGTGCTCCGCAACGGGAGAGGCCACAACAGTGAGAGGCCCGCCTACCGCAAAAAAAAAAAAAAAAAAAGTGAACCCCAAGGGAGGGTCCAGATTCTTTAATTATACTAAAAAAATTTATTCAATATTAATTAATTAATGTTGGCTTAAAATTTCCTGTTTATGGAAAGATTTGTCACTGAGATTGAAGCAAGGCACAGTAGCAAGGACACAGAGCTGAATTTGGGGTCATGACGTGTGATTCTGGCTCTGCCACCAGCCAGTTGGGTGGTCTTATGCAAGTTAATAACCTTTGTTTCTCAGTTTCTTCATGTGGCCCTTTAGGAATATTTTAGAAGCTTTTAAAAATGCAGTTATGAGGCTTGAGATGATGTACATAAAATACTTTTTCAATGCTTATTTCTATTTAAGTTCAATATTGACTAATCACTTAATTTGAAAAGTGCTTGCTGGTTAGTCTAGACAGTGAGTCTTAGCAAGGAAATGGGGAGCCCTCTGTTGAGATTCAGTGAAGCCCAGTTTTCTATTATTGTTCAATTTAACAGATTCACTTGGGTTTTTCTGCCATTTCTCTGTTAGTGTTAAACCTACTGACCCAGTCTTTACTACAGTCACCATTAAGCTTAAAGCAGTATATGTGCCAACCCAGAAAGATGCTATTGTTGAGAGCAGTTAAGAGCAAGAGCCCTGGAACCACACTGCTAGGTTTTGAATCTTGACCTTGTCTCATACTGGTGCTAGGACGTTGAGGAAGTTAGTCTCTGTGGGCCTTGGTTTTCTCACTTGTAAAATGGGTATAATATTAGTATTTACCACGCAGGATGGTTGTGAGCACTAAATGAGTTAACATATGTAAAGAGCCTGGCAGAGAGAAAACATGAGTTAAGTGCTAACTATTATGAATGCAGGTTTAAGCAGAAGCTTTGAAGACGATTGTGGAAGACATATTTGCTATTTTTTTAAACCAAGAGTAATATCATTTTCTTAGAGGAAACTGCTCCAATTATTGGAACCATGTGAACCTACTAGAAATTGTTAATCCCAGACTGTGGCCTCGTCCCAGAGACAGCATGTGACTCAGACTGGGCCCACGGTAGTAACTGTTTCCTTGGCCTGAACTGGGTCAGCCAGAAAATGTTTTCCTACCTGCAGTTAGATAGCTTTGCCTCTTGGGTCATGAACTAGAATGATCTGAGTCTCTTGATGGTCCATTTGGATTGTTTATTTCTGTGTTTGTTTTTTTTTTTAACAAATAACATTGCAGAGACATCCTTGTTCGTACAGTACATCTGTGAGATAACAAAGTTGCTGGAGCAAAATTGTAGTTTTCATTTAAATACATTACTTTCACTCTCACGTTGAATATTCTTTTTTATTCCAGGTTTCTGTACAAGATGAACTAGTTCATCTGCAGGTAAAGTTTAAAAGTAGTCTACTTGAATCCGTGGAAGTTTTTCGTGAGGATGTAATGAATTTTGCAGAAGCATATGAGACGGTAATTTAAGTGTTGCCTGCTGTGTGTTAAGATGTTTGGTGGTATGTTTATATGAGGTCAAAGTAATGAACCCTGAGAAATACACTGTGATTTGTACATTGTATGTAAGAGGCTATCTTTGCATATTTGCAGCTATTAAAAAGGGGGGATAGCTCGTCCTTTAAGCATGTTTCATGTAGAAAGAGAGAAGATTTAACTGCTAAAAGGAGCAACAACTTTGGAAATTGTGGAAGGAACAAAGTCTGCTTTTGTCCTTTCTCAAGACCAGAATACTCATAATTAAAATGTAATACAGTTGTTGGAAGGCTGTAAGAAACTATAAATGCCTTAATGCCAGGGTTATGCAACTGATTTTTTTCCCACTAACTCTTAGAGAACCAATAGGGTCACTGAACATAAAAAATAAATGTCATCCTTGGTCAGTCCCACAGACTATTCAATCTGGTATAATGACTGATTAATGGTCGACCTCTTTGAAGTTAAACTCAGAAGTTGGATATAGTCCCCTAAAATATTCTACTTTCTTTTAGTGGTCACAGTTGATCTGACATCATAAGATAATTTAAGCCCTTGGCGCTACTTTCTTTAACATTTTTTTTAACATCTTTATTGGAGTATAATTGCTTTACAATGGTGTGTTAGTTTCTGCTTTATAACAAAGTGAATCAGTTATACATATACATATGTTCCCATATCTCTTCCCTCTTGCATCTCCCTCCCTCCCACCCTCCCTATCCCACCTCTCTAGGTGGTCACAAACCACCGAGCTGATCTCCCTGTGCTATGCGGCTGCTTCCCACTAGCTATCTGTTTTACATTTGGTAGTGTATATATGTCCATGCCACTCACTCACTTTGTCATAGCTTACCCTTCCCCTCCTCGTATCCTCAAGTCCATTTGCTAGTAGGTCTGTGTCTTTATTCCCGTCTTACCCCTAGGTTCTTCAAGACCTTTTTTTTTTTTCCTTAGATTCCATATATATGTGTTAGCATACGGTATTTGTTTTTCTCTTTCTGACTTACTTCACTCTGTATGACAGACTGTAGGTCCATCCACCTCACTACAAATAACTTAATTTCGTTTCTTTTTATGGCTGAGTAATATTCCATTGTATATATGTGCCACATCTTCTTTATCCATTCATCCGATGATGGACACTTAGGTTGCTTCCATGTCCTGGCTATTGTAAATAGAGCTGCAATGAACATTTTGGTACATGACCCTTTTTGAATTATGGTTTTCTCAGGGTATATGCCCAGTAGTGGGATTGCTGGGTCGTATGGTAATTCTATTTTTAGTTTTGTAAGGAACCTCCATACTGTTCTCCATAGTGGCTGTATCAATCTGCATTCCCGCCAACAGTGCAAGAGGGTTCCCTTTTCTCCACATCCTCTTCAGCATTTATTGTTTCTAGATTTTTTGATGATGGCCATTCTGACTGGTGTGAGATGATATCTCATTGTAGTTTTGACTTGCATTTCTCTAATGATTAGTGATGTTGAGCATCCTTTCATGTGTTTGTTGGCAATCTGTATATCTTCTTTGGAGAAATGTCTGTTTAGGTCTTCTGTCCATTTTTGGATTGGGTTGTTTGTTTTTTTGTTATTGAGCTGCATGAGCTGCTTGTAAATTTTGGAGATTAATCCTTTGTCAGTTGCTTCATTAGCAAATATTTTCTCCCATTCTGAGGGTTGTCTTTTGGTCTTGTTTATGGTTTCCTTTGCTGTGCAAAAGCTTTTAAGTTTCATTAGGTCCCATTTGTTTATTTTTGTTTTTATTTCCATTTCTCTAGGAGGTGGGTCAAAAAGGATCTTGCCGTGATTGATGTCATAGAGTGTTCTGCCTATGTTTTCCTCTAAGAGTTTGATAGTGTCTGGCCTTACATTAGGTCTTTAATCCATTTTGAGTTTATTTTTGTGTATGGTGTTAGGGAGTGTTCTAATTTCATACTTTTATATAACACTTCTTTTTAATGTGTACTAAACATCTCTTTTAGGTTTGATTAGTCAACATTTTATTGCTCTATTATTCTATTACACTGGCAGTCTTGCATATTATTTAGCATATCCATAATATTCATGACTGTACAGACCATTTGGGATCTTTTTTGCAACTGTTTTCTGGCTCATGGCCACCAGAGACCGCCTTCTGCTTCTTCCAAGTATTCAACCTTATGTGTGTCTCTGTTTCCATATTGGGCTGGACTATTCTTGAAAGAAGGTTGTTCTCAGAGCCCTATCTCAGTTATTCTAATGCACAGCCACAGCATCCTCATTTATAATCATAAATGAAATGAAACAGAGCTCTTGTGTTACGAACTTCATATAGGATGTAATTTAATCACATTTTTTATTAGCTGTGTCAAGGTCCTTTAAAAAATGAATGGAAGTTACAGTGATGCAAATATACTAAAATTGAGTGTTATCATAGTCTGTGAATATAATTAAAACAGTTGAATTGTACATTTTAAATGAGTTGATTGTATAATATGTGAATTATATCTCAATAAAACTGTCGCAAAAAATAAATGAAAACTTCATGTACAGGACAAAATTAGATCATATAAATTAAAAATCATGGTTTTTGTTTAAAAGGAGATAATAGATAAACCTAATAAATAGATAAATACATGTGATTAGGAATTAAAATGCAGATTATATTATTCATTACAGGAAGGACCCATGGTTCCAAATATACCACCCCAAGAAGCTAGCGACAGGTTACAGATATTTCAGGTAAAACTACATTTTTTAGGTTACATTTACATTCCCTGCATTTATACTTAGGTGGCTTCCACAGTCATCCCACCAGGAAATATAGAGCTGTTGTCCAAAAACCAGTGTTTTCTTTACTAGGAATACCCAAGTTTTGCAGCAAATCTAGCCATATGAAGGCTTTCTGTAATTTATGCTTTAGTTTTGCCACATACTGGGTAGGTATTTCTAAATATTCCTTTACCTATGTTGGAGGTTACTTCATATCTCTTGATGATTGGGTTTTTCACCCCAAACCAAATAAATGGAGTAGTCAGTAACCTTGTTTTTGTTGCTTTATATGTAGGTTCCATGGATGGTTCAGGTTGGTTCCATGCACACTTTTGCCAGAAAGGTTCAATCAGTTTGGATGGAACCTCTTAAACTGCAGGTTCTCCTGAGATTGGTAGGGGTAGTTCAGGCTTTTTCCATCATAACCAACTGGAATTTTTCATATGCCATCTAATTTTCAAGTATCTCCCTTGATTTGAGTGTTTTAAAATAGGAAAGCCATACCCTGATAAGAAAAGTGTTTCTTCAGGATCATTGGAGCAAGCAGGAATTGCAGCTGGTCCCTAGTGGAATAAACTTATGCAAAGTAGACAAGATCATCTGTCCTGAGCCCAATGTCTCGGCTGCCTGATTGCAGGAGGGTAGGTCTGGCCCAGTAGATTTCTGTAAGATAACCCTTGTGCCGGCAAGGGTTTTCGTGGGATGCAGCAGGCACAAGCCTTTCACCTAAATACGTTCTCCTCAGATAAAAAGGCTAGTCCCATGTTACTGTTGGGGTTCTCCAGAACTGTGGCCATCACTCTTGGACTAAAACCAGCTCCTCCCATCACCCTTGCCAGCTCTTTATGCTGTACCCTGGAGGAAACTCTGATCCTTTACTACCTGAAGTCCTCAGATTTGGAGCCAGGGTCCCAGGGAGAGGCCTTCCTCTCTGGAGGAGCCAGGACTAAGGCTGATGTGGTGGCTGCCTGCTGAGCCAACAGGAACCTCTCAGCAATAAAAGCAGTAGGTAGTAATGTTGGATGGTGATAAGTGCCAAGGGAAGAAAAAGGCAGGGAAGGGGCATCAAGTGCTAGGCCGTGTGTATGTAAAGTGGAGGTGAAATTTAAAATAGGGTCTCCAGGGAAGGCCTCCTTGAGAGGTGACATTTGAGTAGAGACCTGGGGAAGTGAGAGAATGAGCCAGGCAGTTTATCTGGAGGGGCAGCTTTCCAGGCAGGGGAAGAGCAGTACAAAAGCCCTGAGTAAGAGCACGTAAGAGAAGCAACAGGAGATTAGTATGGCTGGAACAGAATGAGCAAGGAGATGGTTGTAGCAATAAGTCCAGAGAGCTAAGGAGAGGACAGACTGTTAGCAGCCTTGCCAGCCCCTGAGGGGCACTGGCTTTGACTCTGAGTGAGATGAGTGACATGATCTTATGATTTCATGGGCCAGCCTGTCTACTGCGTTGAGAATAGATTATTAGGAGTCAAGGCTAAAAGCGGGGAGACTGATTAAGAGGCTATTGCAATATTCCAGGGGAGGGGTGATAGTAACTTGGACCAGAGTGGTGACGTTGGAGTTGATGAAAAGTGGTTGGAGCCTGGGTATATTATGAAGATAGACGCCTCCCTTCCTTGTCTTTCCCTTGGGAGTTATCAATGTATCAGTCAACAACTGGGACTTGAATGAGCCACCCTTTTACTAGGGTTGTGTTCACTTCATTGAAAAGGCAATGTAGGGCCCGTCTTTTGCCTCCTTGTACCTTCTTTCTGCCTGTGCCTGGGCTTGTCAGCTGAGCAGCCTGTTTGCTGAGCAACTGGCTGGATATATGGCTGGGGGTCAGATTTGCAGACCTAACGCTTCTCAAAAGCAGGTGTTCTCCCTCCCCCCTCCAAAGCAGGTACCCAAGATCTAGATCTGGGGAAGAAGCAGGAGCCTCATCTCAGGTCCCAGTGGTGTTTTCTGATGCAACTTTACTCTGATTTGGGGAGTTACTGGGTACTTGGCTGCTGACATTTTGTTTCCTGTTTGGCTGGTGCTTTTTACATTATTTCGGACCTGAGTGGAAAAAGGGGTGAGGGATTGGCATTCATCAGGAGTCTTCATCACATTAACAAGATTTTAGGGACTTCCCTGGTGGCACAGTGGTTAGGAATCTGCCTGCCAGTGCGGGGGACATGGGTTCAAGTCCTGGTCCGGGAAGATCCCACATGCCGCGGAGCAACTAAGCCCGTGCGCCACGACTACTGAGCCCGCGTGCCACAACTACTGAAGTCCATGTGACTAGAACCTATGCTCCGCAACAAGAGAAACCACCGCAATGAGAAGCCTGCGCACCGCAACGAAGAGTAGCCCCCGCTCACTGCAACTAGGGAAAGCCCGCACGCAGCAACGAAGACACAATGCAGCCAAAAATAAATAAATTAATTTTAAAAAACCCACAAAGAAAACCCCAAGATTTTAAATGTTGTCCTTTAAGTGTATGCTAACTTTGAAGTTTTCGTTTCTCCTTTCCTAATGTCCACATAGTCCCATGGACTTTTCGTTCAGTACATTTATTGAGTAACCACCATACTAACCACCAAGGAATATAAAAAGTGCAAAATGGCTCTCCCTCTCTAGGAACGAAGAATTCGTTGGAGTTCCTCCTGCATCTTCACACCTTCCTGATTTGGCTCCTGTAATATGTGCTACTGTATCTGTCAGATCTGCATCATTATCTGAGCACTGTGAGGTCTGATGACAGACAGTTTCCAGGACTGGGAATTTAGGATCCTTATTGATATGTTATACCATTTATGTAGATCACACATATCTTGTCACAAGTGAATAATTTCTGTTTGCTTTTGTGCTTTTAACACTGTTAATACTTAGCATTCTAAGTATAGGAGATTCAAATTCCACTTCAAAAGACCTGAACATTAACTTTGCTGATTTAAATTGAGTTATTTCAAATGGTGTTAAAATGGAATTCTTTATTTTATAGACTTGCTTATAGAGAAAGCAAGGTTGAATGGATTACACCAATGCTTCACTCATTTGAACCGTGTAGGAGAGATGACCAGGCTAAAATAATAGAAAAGTCTGAATTATAGAATTTTTAAAATGCAGTTTCATTACTTTCAGGTGTATTTATGGGAACTTGAAAGTGTAAGTCTGCGGACCACTTAATTTATTAAGGAAATAATTTTACATAAAATGATTACTTTCAGAATGCTTGAAAGTTAATTTCCTAAACGCTTAACTTTTCCTCTGATAGCTTTGTATCAGCATAAATTTGCTTCACAAATCCTTGTTTCATAGATAAATAAACTTCAATGTAGCTTTTATTCCGATTATAATGAATTCTACTTTAATGGGCTCTGAATTTATTACATCTTACTATAATTTAAAAACCTTCTATAGGCCAATTTTGATGATCTGTGGAGGAAATTCGTTACATATTCATCTGGTGAACAACTTTTTGGGTTGCCTGTGACTGACTATGAGGTTTTACACAAAATTAGGTAAGTTTAGAAATTGAACAAGTTTATTATAAATAATTAACTGTCCGTTAGAAGAATCATGTCATCGTTAAATCCTTCATCATGCAGAGAAGAGTCTGGCTTGGAAAACTCCTAAATAGTTCCCTCATTCCTGGCTATTCCTGACTCATTGGATGCACAGTCTCCATATACAAAATAAATGTTCTAGGGGAGTAGAAAATACATGGCAAAAATTCTGGGCGTTAATGGCCTATATTTAGCCTGTGCTTTATTTTTTTTCTTTTCGTGATTTTGAATAGTGTCAATAATTGTACAGAAGCACTGCAACTTCGGATAACTTTTGTTTACTTAGAGGAATAGCCGTGCTTGGCGCTTGCTTCCTTCTTACTGCATTTATGCTAAGTGCTTTTCCCTATTGGGTAGGCATAGAATTCATTGAGATTGAAGGCCAAGGAACTTAATTGATTTTAAAGAGTAACACTTGCTTTTAAACAGTGGATCTAGGATTTCACCAAGTATATTTTGGTAGAATGTTAAATATAACTTTCTTCAAAGGCAAAATTAAAACAGTGGTATTAGCTTATTAGGATCTTGGCTTTAGAACTTTATGTTGACTTGTTTCAAAATCCCAGCATGAAAATGTCATGGCACAAAGTACCTAACATTGTCTGAAGAGAAATGAATTCCTCAGCCATTTAGGGAAGATGGTTTGTATTTTTTTTTTCTACAAATAGGCATTTGCTAAGCTTAACCCAATTGCTAATTGTGTTAGAATTGCCGATGTCTGGTCCTTTCCCCTGACATTCAATCAGAATCTCTGGGACGGTGTCCTAGCAATTCTGCATTTTTATAAACTCTCTAGTTAATTCTTTTGCACACCCAGTCTGAGAATCAGTGTTTTATTTTGACCTGCGGTATTCTAGGAAAACTAATCGTTCTCATTTACCTTCTGGACCAATGGACCCTTTTAATTTTTTATGTTTTTAAGTAATTATGAATACTTTTCAGAAGTAAGAATAAAGGAATGGTGAAAAGCGGTTTTATTAGAAAATTTAATGAGAATTTAAGCAGAGAAAAGCCAAACTTTTACTCCATAATGTCCTGGTTTAAAGACGTATGTACACGAAATGAGACCAACTTTTGAATGTAGCTCATCAGCTGTCATGTATGAACCTGGAGCATATCCATCCTGTAAACAGTGATCCCAGGTTTCGAATCCATCTTCAATAACTTCTAGCTTCTCATTACTTATGTTTTTTCTTGCACTTGCATTGTTAAAACTCAAAACTGTTGAAAACTCAGTCATAATTTTGTTCACCATCTTTTTTGCACTATAAATACAAAAATCTTTACTTTTAACTCTGAATGATCAGTTAACTTTTTCATTTCTGCATCATCTATTTCCTTTGAATACATATCTCCTTTCAACATTTTTCTTCTTGTGGAATATATCAAATAAAATTTATGTAAACATATAAATAATGAAAGAACACTCACTTATCTTTTTCACAAAATGGGATGCTCTAGGTTCTTGTTGCAAAATACTGCGTGATACAGCCCTTGCCCCTATTGAAATATATCTTTCACTCATACATTATTGAATTTAAAAAAATCCATCTAGGTTATCATGTAAAGACACAAAAGTCTGAGATTTCACTTACACAATCAGTTTCACTGTCAAAATTAGAGTCTAGAGCATTGCTTTCTGTCTCTTTTCTGTTTAATACTTGGGAAGCACCTTCCTTTGTCAGTTTTATTCTTTTGCTGTTTTTAGGTAGAAAACGAAAAGTACTGAATTCTTTACCTGTATTAAGTGAAAGTTAAATAAACAAAAATCAAAAGACTACAAAAATGGTGTCTCCAGAGTTCTTTTTTCTACTTTCTTGAAAGATGATGCAGTGTTTTAGCAACACAATTAGAAATTTGAAGGACGATGCAGTAGTGATTATTTTTTCACTGTTGCATCATCTCTTTATAAGAGATTTCATCATTCATTTTTCTTTCTAGGATTTCTAGGATGATGAATTAGAAAAATGAAACAAGAACTGAAAAAAAATAGCTAAGATTCCAGAATATATCTTAGATTTATAAAAAGGTCCTGTGCACCTTGGTAATTGCAAGAGTAAAAAATTAATAAACAGAAACCTCAATTAAATAGAGTCAGGAGACAAGAAGGGGGAGCTTTCATGCTCTGCAACATTAGCAGAGCCCAACAAGAGGAAAGACTCCTTTTCTTTCCTGGCAACAACTCAGCCAATGAAAACCCATGGACTCTGTTTACTCTAGCCCTCCAACTTCCTATTCTCCTTCCCTTGCCATCTGGGGACTTGCACATGGCTCACCATGGTTGCAGACCCAGAATTGCAATTTTCTACTGATCCTGAGTAACACATTTTTTCTGGAGAAATAACTGGCAGTCTATTTGTTTTAGGTCAACACAAGATAGAATGAGTTTTACTCCATCAAAAATATAAGCAAATTTATCTTTGGTTGCTGATTATCTATAATAAATAATAAACGTAACTCTCAATCCTTACAAAAAATTAGAACTACTCAAGAAATAAAATAAAAAAACTAAAATTGGATTCAGTGGACCCTTATGGTATGCTAAGGGTTGAGGAATTCCTGGGAGAATCCACAAACTCTGTTGAGTGGTCAATTTTTGGTGTTTTACACACTGAAGAAATTTTCCTTTACTTGGACCCAGAATCCCTCCTTTTATTCTTGTTTTGGATATAACTCCATCTGAGCACATGAGGGAAAGCTTTTGATA
The DNA here is from genome assembly GCF_964374135.1 of Grampus griseus. Classification (NCBI taxonomy): domain Eukaryota; kingdom Metazoa; phylum Chordata; class Mammalia; order Artiodactyla; family Delphinidae; genus Grampus; species Grampus griseus. The sequence continues at coordinate 35,208,156 of NC_139004.1, read as the reverse complement.
GGAAAGTGATGTTTAAAGTCAGACTTAAAAGGCAGACATAATCATAAAAATCTAGCTTGCGTTTGAAAGAAAAAAGTCAAATAAAACCTTAGCCTTATCTTTGATCACGTTAACAAATTTTGGTCAGATTGTTTGCAATGATTGGTATGGGTGTAATAATCAAACCATTTGTTAATGTCATGTCATAGTATAATTTGGAATATTTGAAAGATATAAACTTTAATTGATGGAGCTCTTAATAAAGTCTTTGTTTGGAAACCGACAGGAGTGTATGCGTGTTGGTGTACATAAGATATGATACACATAATATGTGAAATAATTTGATTAGATGAATTCTTCCTATCCAATAATGAAATTTATTTTTTAAATATATGTTATGTAATGACTTAATTATTTGGTTTCCAGAAAGGAACTCAACTTGCTGCAGAAGCTGTATGGACTATATGATACTGTAATGGGCAATATTAGTGGTTATTATGAAATACTCTGGGGAGATGTAGACATTGAAAAAATTAATGCAGAACTGCAGGAGTTTCAAAACAGGTGAGTTTCAATTGAATTAAACTTAACTGTTTATAGTGCCTATCTTAGGATCCCATAGGTATTTCACAAATGAATTTATCCTCTGATATATTGCTGTATATTCATAACACCTTCTTCAAAGAAATGTGTACATGAAATAATTTTTTCTTTTTTTTTCTGAAAGATGTCATAAACTGCCAAAAGGACTTAAAGATTGGCAAGCTTTTTTGGATCTGAAAAAAAGAATTGATGATTTCAGTGAGTCATGTCCTCTACTAGAAATGATGACCAATAAGGCAATGAAACAGAGACACTGGGATCGAATCTCTGAGTTAACTGGAACCGCATTTGATGTGGAATTGGATTCTTTTTGTCTTAGAAATATTATGGAAGCACCACTCCTTAAAAATAAGGATGACATTGAGGTACATAAGATTATAAGGTCTTACAAATGATCTATTAAAGAATCTTTCCTTTTTCTTTTCTGAAAACTGTACAAATAAACATGTTATTCGAGGGTGTATTGATTGCCCTATATAATGCACTCTCAAAACTTGAAATGATCCTGAACATTCCTTGATTTTGCAAAATAATGCTGTAACTCAAGGAAATAATATGATTATTTGAAATATTTTAGTTTTGGAGCTCCTCAGTTTATCCTCCTTGTCCCTTAACTAAACCGCCATTTAAAAAATTCTGTTTATTTCTGTATTGTGTTCTTGGTGAATTTCTCAGAACATTTTTCAAACTTCTAATTCTATGCTTTTTTACTATTAGTCTATTAAATATTTTAAATTATTATATCTTTCCTTTTTAAGATTTTTAATTGGTTCTTTTCCTTTTTCTATGCTTAGTGTTTGCATCAAATCCTTTCTTTTAAATGAGGTATAATCTATACCATATTAGTTTCAGGTGTACAACGTAATGACTCAATATATGTATACATTGTGAAATGATCACTAAAATATGTCTAATTAACATCCATCACCACATATAGTTACAGTTTTTTTCCTATGATGAGAAATTTTAGGATCTACTCTCGTAGCAGCTTTTAAATACAATACAGTATTATTAACTATAGTCACTATGCTATACATTTCATCCCAAGAACTTATTCATTTTATAACTGGATGTTTGTACTCCTTAATCACCTTCACCCATTTTACCCACTCTGTTTGGCAATGACCAATCTGTTCTATATATCTATGTTTCTGGTGTTCTGTTTTTGTTTAGATTCTGCATATAAATGAGATCATATGGTATTTGTCTTTTTCTGTCTGACTCATTTCACTTAGCATAGTGCCCTCAAAGTCCATTCATCCATGTTGTCACAAATGGCAGGATTTCCTTCTTTTTACATCTAAATGACATTCCATTTTATATAAATATACCACATTTTCTTTATCCATTCACCCATTGATGGATACTTAGGTTGTTTTCACATCTTAGCTCTTGCAAATAATGCTACAATGGACATGGGTATGTATATATCTTTTCAAGTTAGTGTTTTTGTTTTCTTCAGATAAATATCCAGAAGTGGAATTACTAGATCACATGGTAGTTTTATTTTTAATTTTTTGAGGATCCTCCATACTGTCTTCCATAGTGGCTGCACCAATTTACATTTCCATGGAAGGGTTCCTTTTTCTCCACATCCTCACCAACACTAAGTTTTGTCTTTGTGATGATAGGTATTCCAACAGATGTGAGGTGATATTTAATTGTGGTTTTGATTCGCATTTCCCTGGTGATAAGTGATGTTGAGCGCCTTTCATGTACCTGTTGGCTATTTGTATGTCTTTTTTTGGAAAAATGCCTATTCAGATCCTCTGCTCATTTTAAAATCAAATCGGTTGTTTTTGCTATTGAGTTGTAAGAGTTCTTTATATATATTAGATATTAACCCCTTATCAGAGTTATGATTTGCAAATATTTTCTCCTGTTTAGTAGGTTACCTTTTCATTTTGTATATGGTTTCCTTTGCTGTAAGAAGCTTTTTAGTTTGATGCTGTCCCACTTGTTTATTTTTGCTTTTGTTACCTTGGCTTTTGGTGTCAAGCCCAAAAATCTCATTGCCAAGACTGATTTCAAGGAACTTACCAACTCTGTTGTCTTCCAGGAGTTTTATGGTTTCAGGTCTTATGTTCAAGTCTTTAGTCCATTTTGAGTTAATTTTTTGTATGGTATAAGATAGTGGTCCAGTTTCATTCTTTTGCATGTGGTTATCCAGTTTTCCCAGCATCATATGTTGAAGAGACTGTCCTTCCCTCATTGTATATTCCCAGCTCCTTTCTCATGAATTAATTAAATACATATGTGGGTTTATTCTGTTTCATTGTCTCCGTTTTTATGCCAATACCGTACATTTTTGATTACTATAACTTTGATATAGTTTGAAATCAGGAAGCATTATGCCTCCAGCTTTGTTCCTTTTTCTCAAGATTTCTTTGGCTCTGTGGGGTCTTTTGTGGTTCCATAAAATTTTTAGGAGTTTTTGTTCTATTTCTTGAAAAATGCCATTGGAATTTTGATAGGTATTGCTTTGAAACTGTAGATTGCTTTGGGTAATGTAGACATTTTAATGATATTAATTCTTGCAACCCATGAACATGGACTATCTTTCCATTTACTTATGTCTTCTTCAGTTTATTTCATCAATGTATCATAGTTTTCAGTGTACAGTTCTTTTACCTTTTTGTTAAATTTATTCCTAGGTATTTTATTCTTTTTGATGCAATTGTAAATGGCATAGTTTTCTCAATTTCTCTTTCTGGTAGTTCATTATTAGTGCATAAAAATGCAACTGATTTTTGGGGCTTCCCTGGTGGCGCAGTGGTTGAGTGTCCGCCTGCCGATGCGGGGGACACGGGGTCGTGCCCCGGTCCGGGAAGATCCCACATGCCGCAGAGTGGCTGGGCCCGTGAGCCATGGCCGCTGAGCCCGTGAGCCATGGCCGCTGAGCCTGTGCATCTGGAGCCTGTGCTCCGCAACGGAAAAGGTCACAACAGTGAGAGGCCCGCGTACCGCAAAAAAAAAAAAAAAAAAAAAGCAACTGATATTTGTATATTGATTTTACATCCTGAAACTTTACTGAATTATTAGTTCTAACGGTTTTTGGTGGCATCTTTAGGGTTTTCTATATGTAATATCATGTCATCTGCCAATACGGACAGTTTTACTTCTTCCTTTCCAATTTGGATGCCTTTTATTTCTTTCTTGCCTAATTGCTCTGGTTAGGTCTTTAGATACCATGTTGAATAAAGGTGGTGAGAGTGGGCATCCTTGTCTTGTTCCTGATCTTAGAGGAAAAGCTTTCAGCTTTTCACCATTGAGTATGATGTTAGCCGTAGGTTTGTCAGATATGACCTTTACTATGTTGAGGTATGTTTCTTCTACATCTGCTTTGTTGAGAGGTTTTATCATGAGTGGATGTTGAATTTTGTCAAAAGCTTTTTCTGCATCTATTGAGATGATCATATGATTTTTATGCTTCATTGTGTTAGTGTGGTACATCACATTGATTAGTTTGTGGATATTGAACTATACTTGCATTCATGGAATAAATCGCACTTGATCATGGTGTATGATTTTAATGTATTGTTGAATTCAGCTTGCAAATATTTTGTTGAGAATCTTTGCATCTATGTTCATCAGGGATACTGACCTGTAATTTTCTTTTCTTGTGGTGTCCTTGTCTGGTTTTAGTATGAGGATAATGCTGGCCTCATAAAATAAGAAGTGTTCTCTCTCTTTTTTTGGAAGAGTTTGAGGAGACTGGTAGTAATTCTTCTTTAAATGTTTGGTAGAATTCACCAGTGAAGCCATCTGATCCTGGTCTTTTGTTTTGGGGGGAGGTTTTTGGTTACTGATTCAATCTCCTTACTGCTAATCAGTCTGTTCAGATTTTCTGTTTTTTCATAATTCAGTCTTGGTGGGTGGCATGTTTCTAGGAACTTATTCATTTCTTCTAGCTTGTCAAATTCGTGTGTGTATAATTGATCATAGTAGTCTTTTATGATCCTTTGTATTTGTATGGTATCAATTGTAATGCCTCCTCTTTGGTTTCTGATTTTATTTAGTTGAGTTCTCCCTCACTTTTTCTTGGTGAGTCTGGCTAAAGTTTTGTCTGTTTTATCTTTTAAAATACCACCTCTTAGTTTCCTTGATCTTTTCTATTGTCTTTTTAGTCTGTACTCCATTTATTTCCACTCTGGTCTTTGTTATTTCCTTCCATCTACTAACTTTGGGCTTTGTTTGTTCTTCTTTTTCTAATTCTTTGAGGTGTAAAGTTAGGTTGTTTATTTGAGATCCCTCTTATTTTTTAATGTAAGGTTTATCTTTATGAACTTCCTTTTTAGAACTGCTCTTGCTGCATCCCTTTAAGTTTTGGTATGCTGTATTTCCATTTTTATCTGTCCCAAGGTATTTTTTGATTTCTCTTTTGATTTCTTGTTTGAACCATTGGCTGTTCGATATGAACAACTCTTTGGTTGTTTATAACCAAATATGTGGTTAATCTTTACATATTTGTGAATATGTCAGTTTTCTTCTTGTAATTGATTTCTAGTTTCATACCACTGTGGTCAGGAAAGATACTTGACGTGACTTCAGTTTTCTTAAATTTATTAGCACTTGTTTTGTGGCCTAACATGCTCTGTCTGGAGAATGCTTAATGTGCACTTGAGAAGAATATGTATTCTGTTGCATTTCGATGGACTGTTTTGTATATGTCTGTTAAGCTCATCAGATCTAACTTGTTTAAGGCCAATGTTTCCATATTGATTTTCTGTCTGGGTGATCTATCCATTGATGAAAGTGGGGCATTAAAATCCCCTACTGTTATTACATTGCTACCTATTTCTTCCTTTAGGTCTGTTAATATTTGTTTTATATATTTGAGTTCTCCTATGTTGGGTGCATAAATGTTTACAAACGTTATACAAACGTTTACAAATGTATACAAACGTTATAGCCTCTTCTTGGATTGACCTTTTATTGTTACATAATGATCTTCTTTGTCTCTTATTGTAGTTTTTGTCTTAAAGTCTGTTTTGTCTGATATAAGTATAGTTACTCCAGCTTTCTTTTGGTTTCCATTTGTGTGGTATATCCCTTGCCATCCCTTCCCTTTCAGTCTATGTGTGCCCTACATCTGAAGTGAGTCCCTTGTAGGCAGCAGATAGATGAGTCATGCTTTTTATCCATTTAGCCACTCTCTGTCTTTTGATTGGACAATTTAGTCAATTTACATACACAATAATTATTATAGTTATGTACTTGTCATTTTGCTAATTGTTTTCTGGCTGTTTGTAATTCCTTTGTTTCTTTCTTCTTCTCTTGTGCTCTTCCTTTGTTATTTGATGATTTTTCCGTAGTGGTATGCTTAGACCCCTTTCTATTCATCTTTTGGGTATCTACTATCTACTATAGGTGTTTGCTTTGTGGTTACCATAAGGCTTACATAAAAAAACTTATATTTATAACAGTTTATTTTTTAAAATATATATTTATTTATTTGGCTGCATTGGGTCTTCGTTGCTGTGCGTGGGCTTTCTCTAGTTGCGGCGAGCGGGGGCTACTCTTCATTGTGGTGCGCGAGCTTCTCATTGTGGTGACTTCTCTTGTTGTGGAGCACGGGCTCTAGATCGCAGGCTCAGTAGTTGTGGTGCACGGGCTTAGTTGCTCTGCAGCAGGTGGGATCTTCCCGGACCAGGAATAGAACCCGTGTCCCCTGCATTGGCAGGTGGATTCTTAACCACTGTGCCACAAGGGAAGTTCCTATAACAGTCTCTTTTAAGTTGCTAACTACTGAAGTTGGAATGCATTCTAAAGTTCTACATTTTTACTCCCCCCACCACAGTTTGTTTTTGGTGTCACAGTTTACATCTTTTTCTCTTATGTATCCATTAACAAATTACTCTACTTTTAGTTATGTTTACTAATTTGGTCTTTTAACCTTCACACTAGATTTATAAGTGATGAACCCACCACATTTTACAACATTAGACTATTCTTTTTTTTTTTCTTAACATCTTTATTGGAGTATAATTGCTTTACAATGGTGTGTTAGTTTCTGCTATATAACAAAGTGAATCAGCTATACATATACATATATCCCCATATCTACTCCCTCTTGCATCTCCCTCCCCCACTCCCTATCTCACCCCTCTAGGTGGTCACAGAGCACTGAGCTGATCTTCCTGTCCTGTGCGGCTGCTTCCCACTAGCTATCTATTTTACATTTGGTAGTGTATATTTAAGTCCATGCCACTCTCTCACTTCGTCCCAGCTTACCCTTCCCCCTCCTCGTGTCCTCAAGTCCATTCTCTACGTCTGCGTCTTTATTCCTGTCCTGCCCCAGGGTTCTTCAGAACCATTTATTTTTTTAGATTCTATATATATGTGTTAGCATATGGCATTTGTTTTTCTCTTTCTGACTTACTTCCCTCTGTATGACAGACTCTAGGTTCATAGTTCACTACAAATAGTTCAATTTCATTTCTTTTTATGGCTGAGTAGTATTCCATTGTATATATGTGCCACATCTTCTTTATCCATTCATCTGTCGATGGACACTTAGGTTGCCTCCGTGTCCTGGCTATTGTAAACAGAGCTACAATGAACATTGTGGTACATGACTCTTTTTGAATTATGGTTTTCTCAGGGTATATGCCCAGTAGTGGGATGGCTGGGTCATATGACAGTTCTATTTTTAGTTTTGTAAGGAACCTCCATACTGTTCTCTATAGTGGCTGTATCAATTTACATTCCCACCAACAGTGCAAGAGGGTTCCCTTTTCTCCACACCTTCTCCAGCATTTATTGTTTCTAGATTTTTTGACGATGGCCATTCTGACTGGTATGAGGTGATACCTCATGGGAGTTTTGATTTGCATTTCTCTAATGATTAGTGATGTTGAGCATCCTTTCATGTGTTTGTTGGCAATCTGTATATCTTCTTTAGAGAAATGTCTATTTAGGTCCTCTGCGCATTTTTGGATTGGGTTGTTTGTTTTTTTGATACTGAGCTGCATGAGCTACTTATATATTTTGGAGATTAATCCTTTGTCAGTTACTTCATTTGCAAATATTTTCTCCCATTCTGAGGGTTGTCTTTTTGTCTTGTTTATGGTTTCCTTTGCCATGCAAAAGCTTTTAAGTTTCATTAGGTCCCATTTATTTATTTTTGTTTTTCTTTTCATTGCTCTAGGAGGTGGGTCAAAAAGGATCTTGCTGTGACTTATGTCATAGAGTGTTCTGCCTATGTTTTCCTCTAGGAGTTTTAGGGTGTCTGACCTTATATTTAGGTCTTTAATCCATTCTAGTTTATTTTTGTGTATGGTGTTAGGGAGTGTTCTAATTTAATTCTTTTACATGTAGCTTTCCAGTTTTCCCAACACCACTTAGTGAAGAGCCTGTCTTTTCTCCACTGTATATTCTTGCCTCCTTTGTTAAAGATAAGGTGACAGTAGGTGCGTGGGTTTATCTCTGGGTTTTCTATCCTTTTACATTGATCTATATTTCTTTTTTTGTTTGTTCGTTTTGTTTTTGTTTTTCTTGCGTTATGCGGGCCTCTCACTGTTGTGGCCTCTCCCGTTGCAGAGCACAGGCTCCAGATGTGCAGGCTCAGCGGCCATGGCTCACAGGCCCAGCCGCTCCACGGCATGTGGGATCCTCCCGGACTGGGTGTGAACCCGTATCCCCTGCATCGGCAGGTGGACTCTCAACCACTGCGCCACCAGGGAAGCCCTATATTTCTATTTTTGTGCCGGTACCATACTGTCTTGATTACTGTAGCTTTGTAGTATAGTCTGAAGTCAAAGAACCTGATTCCTCCAGCTCCGTTCTTCTTTCTCAAGATTGCTTTGGCTATTCGGGGTCTTTTGTGTTTCCCTACAAATTGTGCAATTTTTTTGTTCTAGTTCTGTGAAAAATGCCATTGGTAGTTTGATAGAGATTGCATTGAATCTGTAGATTGCTTTGGGTAGTATAGTCATTTTCACAATGTTGATTCTTCCAATTCAAGTACATGGTATATCTCTCCATCTGCTTGTATCATCTTTAATTTCTTTCATCAGTGTCTTACAGTTTTCTGCATACAGGTCTTTGGTCTCCTTAGGTAGGTTTATTCCTAGGTATTTTATTCTTTTGTTTGCAGTGGTAAATGGGAATGTTTCCTTAAATTCTCTTTCAGGTTTTTCATCCTTAGTATTTAGGAATGCAAGACTTCTGTGCATTAATTTTGTATCATGCTACATTACCAACTTTATTGGTTAGTTCTAGTAGTTTTCTGGTAGCATCTTTAGGATACTCTATGTATAGTATCATGTCATCTGCAAACAGTGACAGCCTTCCTTCTTCTTATCCGATTTGGATTCCTTTTATTTCTTTTTCTTCTCTGATTGCTGTGGCTAAAACTTCTAAAACTATGTTGAATAAGAGTGGTGAGAGTGGGCAACCTTGTCTTGTTCCTGATCTTAGTGGAAATGGTTTCAGTTTTTCACCATTGAGAATGATGTTGGCTGTGGGTTTGTCATATATGGCCTTTATTATGTTGAGGTAAGTTTCCTCTATGCCTACTTAATGGAGGGTTTTTATCATAAATAGGTGTTGAATTTTGTTGCAAGCTTTTTCTGCATCTAATGTGATGATATATGGTTGTTATCCTTCAGTTTGTTAATATGGTGTATCACATTGATTGATCTGTGTATACTGAAGAATCCTTGCATTCCTGGGATAAACCCCACTTGATCATGGTGTATGATCCTTTTAATGTGCTGTTGGATTCTGTTTGCTAGCATTTTGTTGGGGATTTTTGCATCTATGTTCATCAGTGATATTAGCCTGTAGTTTTCTTTCTTTGTGACATCTTTGTCTGGTTTTTCATCAGGGTGATGGTGGTCTCATAGAATGAGTTTGCGAGTGTTTCTCCCCTCCCTCTGCTATATTTTGGAAGAGTTTGAGAAGGATAGATGTTAGCTCTTCTCTAAATGTTTGATAGAATTCGTCTGTGAAGCCGTCTGGGCCTGGGCTTTTGTTGTTGGAATATTTTTAATCACAGTCTCAATTTCACTGCTTGTGATTGGTCTGTTGATATTTTCTATTTCTTCCTGGTTCAGGCTCAGAAGGTTGTGCATTTCTAAGAATTTGTCCATTTCTTCCAGGTTGTCCATTTTATTGGCATAGAGTTGCTTGTAGTAATCTCTCATAATCCTTTGTATTTCTGCAGTGTCAGTTGTTATTTCTCTGTTTTTATTTCTAATTCTACTGATTTGCATCTTCTCCTTTTTTTTCTTGATGAGTCTGGCTAATTAATGGTTTATCACTTTTGTTTATCTTCTCAAAGAACCAGCTTTTGGTTTTATTGATGTATGCTATTGTTTCCTTCATTTCTCTTTTGTTTATTTCTGATCTGATGTTTATGATTTCTTTCCTTCTGCTAGCTTTGGGGTTTTTTTGTTCTTCTATCTGTAATTGCTTTAGGTGTAAGGTTAGGTTGTTTATTTGAAATGTTTCTTGTTTCTTGAGGTAGGATTGTATTGCTATAAATTTCCCTCTTAGAACTGCTTTTGCTGCATCCCATAGGTTTTGGGTTGTCGTGTTATCATTGTCATTTGTTTCTAGGTATTTTTTGATTTCCTCTTTGATTCTCAGTGATCTCTTGGTTATTAAGTAGTGTATTGTTTAGCCTCCCTGTGTTTGTATTTTTTAGAGATATTTTTCCTGTAATTGATATCTAGTCTCATAGTGTTGTGGCCAGAAAAGATACTTGATACGATTTCAATTTTCTTAAATTTACCAAGGCTTGATTTGTGACCCAAGATATGATCTATCCTGGAGAATGTTCCATGAGCACTTGAGAAGAAAGTGTCTTCTGTTCTTTTTGGATGGAATGTCTTATAAATATCAATTAAGTCCATCTTGTTTAATGTATAATTTAAAGCTTGTGTTTCCTTATTTATTTTCATTTTGGATGATCTGTCCATTGGTGAGAGTGGGGTGTATGATTGTGTTACTGTCGATTTCCCCTTTTATGGCAGTTAGCATTTGCCTCATGTATTGAGGTGCTCCTGTGTTTGGTGTGTTAATATTTACAATTGTTATATCTTCTTCTTGGATTGGTCCGTTGATCATTATGTAGTGTCCTTCTGTGTGTCTTGCAATAGTCTTTATTTTAAAGTCTATTTTTTCTGATATGAGAATTGCTACTCCAGCTTTCTTTCAATTTCCCTTTGCATGGAATATCTTTTTCCATCCCCTCACTTTCAGTCTGTATGTGTCCCTAGGTCTGAAGTGGGTCTCTTGTAGAACAGCGTATATATGGGTCTTGTTTTTGTATCCATTCAACCAGTCTGTGTCTTTTGGTTGGATCATTGAATCCATTTACATTTAAGGTAATTATCAAAATGTATGTTCCTATTACCATTTCCTTAATTGTTTTGGGTTTTTTATTGTAGGTCTTTTCCATCTCTTGTGTTTCCTGCCTAGAGTAGTTCCTTTAGCATTTGTTGTAAAGCTGTTTTGGTGGTGTTGAGTTCTCTTAGCTTTTGCTTTTTTCTAAAGGCTTTAATTTCTTCATCGAATCTGAATGAGATCCTTGCTGAGTAGAGTAATCTTGGTTGTAGGTTTTTCCCTTTCATCACTTTAAATATGTCCTGCCACTCCCTACTGGCTTGCAGAGTTTCTCCTGAAAGATCAGCTGTTAACCTTATGGGGATTCCCTTGTATGTTATTTGTTGCTTTTCTCTTGCTGCTTTTAATATTTTTTCTTTGTGTTTAATTTTTGATAGTTTGATTAATATGTGTCTTGGCGTGTTTCTCCTTGGATTTATCCTGTATGGGACTCTCTGTGCTTCCTGGACTTGATTGACTATTTCCTTTCCCATATTAGGGAAGTTTTCAACTATAATCTCTTCAAATATTTTCTCAGTCCCTTTCTTTTTCTCTTCTTCTCTTGGACCCCTATAATTCGAATATTGATGCATTTAATGTTGTCCCAGAGATCTCTGAGACTGTGCTCAATTGTTTTTCATTCTTTTTTCTTTATTCTCCTCTGCAGTAGTTATTTCCACTATTTTATCTTCCAGGTCACTTATCCATTCTTCTGCCTCAGTTATTCTGCTATTGATTCCTTCTAGAGAATTTTTAGTTTCAGTAATTGTGTTGTTCATCATTGTTTGTTTGCTCTTTAGTTCTTCTAGGTCCTTGTTGAAAGTTTTTTGTATTTTCTCCATTCTTTTTCCAAGATTTGGATCATCTTTACTATCATTACTCTGAATTCTTTTTCAGGTAGACTGCCTATTTCCTCTTCATTTGTTTGGTCTGGTGTGTTTTTACCCTGCTCCTTCATCTGCTGTGTGTTTTTCTGTCTTCTTATTTTGCTTAACTTACCGTGTTTGGGGGTCTCCTTTTCACAGGCTGCAGGTTCGTAGTTCCCATTTGTTTGGTGTCTGCCCCCAGTGACTAAGCTTGGTTCAGTGGCTTGTGTAGGCTCCCTGGTGGAGGGGACTAGTGCTTGTGTTCTCGTGGATGAGGCTGGATCTTGTCTTTCTGGTGGCCAGCACCACATCTGGTGGTGTGTTTTGGGGTGTCTGTGACCTTACTATGATTTAGGCAGCCTCTCTGCTAATGGGTAGGGTTGCGTTCCTGTCTTGCTAGTTGTTTGGCATAGGGTGTCCAAAACTGTAGCTTGCTGGTCATTGAGTGGAGCTGGGTCTTAGCGTTGAGATGGAGATCTCTGGGAGAGCTTTCACCATTTGATATCATGTGGAGCTGGGAAGTCTCTGGTGGACTAATGTCCTGAACTGGGGTCTCCCATCTCAGAGGCTCAGGCCTGGCACCCAGCCGGAGTACCAAGACACTGTCAGCCACACAGCTTTTGTAGAATTTCTTCAGGGACTTCTGGTTGAGGCTTGGCTCCCAGTTGTAATAGTGCAGCTTGGAGGGTGCAGGCTTGCTTTTTCAATCAGCTTGGCAAACTCGCAGATTCACTCCTGCACACACTGGCTGCCCATTCCTGGAGCCTTCCAACCTGCCGGCCTGAGGCTAGACTATTCTGAACTTTACTATTTATTTCCCTTTACCAGTGAGAGTTATACTTTCATATATTTTCCTGTTACCAATTAGCATCCTTTCATTTTAGCCTAAAGAAGTCCCTTTAACATTTCTTGGAAGACTCATGTAGTGGTGATGAACTCCTTTAGGCTTTTGCTTGTCTGAAAAACTCTTGATCTCTCCTTCAGTTCTGAAGGACAACTTCACCAGGTACAGTATTCTTGGTGGCAGGTTTTTTTTTTTAGCACTTTGAGTATATTGTGCCCCTCCCTTTTGTCCTGCAAAGTTCCTGCTGAAAAATCTGCTGATAGTCTCATGGGGTGCCCTTGTATGTAACAAGTTGTCTTTCTCTTGCTGTTTTTAAGATCTCTCCTTGTCTTTAACTTTTGACACTTTAATTACGTGTTTTGTTGTGAGTCTCTTTGGGTATATCTGCATGTTAAACAAATAGGCCTTTTTTTTTTCACAGAAGGACTAGGTGCTTTTTAGTCAGTTGTCTCTGTGCTGGGCCCTGGGTTGGTTGAGTACAAACAAGCCATTTAAGAACTATTTCTCAGTTTACTATGGCCTTGTGGGTCTCATGGACATAAGCCCTGAATTTTGGGGTGCTCACCTCTCAGGTACAGGTCTTAAAAGTTGGGGTGCCTGATGTGGAGTTCAAATTGTTTGCTCCTCAGGGAGAACCTCTGGTCTGTGGGTTCCTTCCCGATTGTGGGTCTCTGTGCCAGGAGTGGGGCTGAACGTGAGATTCTGTCTCAGCTTCTCCTGCCAGTTTTGATGTGAGTTTTTCCTTGTTCACCTAATGTGTTAGAGTTGCTCAACTAGTTTTTGGGTTTCTTTGAGTTCCATATGTAGCTGTAGGTTTGGTGTGTCCATGGGAGGAGGTGAGTTCAGTATCGTCCTATGTCACCATCTTGATCTAGAACTTAGTTCTTTTTCTTTTGTGACCACCTGTTCTTTTTTCATTTCTACATTTTTTCTGTCCTTTTTATAGATTCTTAGATTTATAGATTATTAAATCTACATATATTCTCAAATATTTTATATATTCTCAAGCCTATAAATCTCAAATTTTTAGAGTTCTTCATTTATCTCTTTGAGCATCCTAAACATAATTATTTTTAAATTTTTTATTATGGAAAATTTCAAAGAAAAGTAGGGATCCTCTTGCTTCCAAAATTATCACCTCATGGCCAGTATAAGTTCATCTCTACCTCCCATACTCCAAGGCCCCCAGATTAACCATAATTAAAGATTATTTTTCAGATTGTTCTATACAATTAATTTCACCTAGACTGAGTGTTTACTCAGATTGTTTTTTATGTTGGCTATCTCTCTCAGTATCGGATTTCTTTTCATGGGTTTTGCAATTTTTTTTTTTCACTTTTTTTTTCCGGCTGCACCACGCGGCTTGCAAGATCTTAGTTCCTCAACCAGGGATTGAACCTGGGCCCTTGGCAATGAAAGCGTGGAGTCCTAACCACAGGACTGCCAGAGAATTCCCAAGGGTTTTGCAATTTTTATTTTTTAGAGGACTCATTTTGAGTGGCGAGCTCTAAAAAATGTGGCTTTTATAATTTGTTAAAATTGTTTTTCTCCTTCTGCATTTTAGCCTTCCTTAGGAGTCTAGTGGTTTTGTGGCTTCTTCCTGCATCCCCCATCTCCTCAAGTCCAGAGCCAGCTGTTACAATAGTGGTTTGCATCCCCTATTCTGCTGTGGTGGGGCAGACCCAGGCAGAGCTGACCTGTCTCAGGTCTTGGTTGTGGACCTGGATCTGTCACCCCATCCGCCACATCCCTAGGTTCATTTAATCTACATGACCAGATTGCAGCTACAGACAGCCTCCTTCCACAGTGGAGGGATCTAGACCATAGTCCTGATGGTCCCTTTCATACAGGCCACTTTTAGTCTCCTCTGTCTTGCAGGAGCCAAGGGGTTGGCACCCACTGACCAGAGCCCTCAGGCCTGGGCTTCAGCTCCACCTCCTGGCTTGCATGTCTTTTTCACTTCTAGTTCATGGAGATGTTTACCTTGTTTTTAAGTCTTAATGTGTTTGTTTTTTACCTTCTCTTTTTGTGTTTTTTACATTATTCTATGTTTTTGGAGGCGAAAACTGCACCCCATGACCAGAAATATCCCCTAAATATATGGTTTTGAGTTTTCTGCCGCCTCCTTGCCTCTTTTCAGCAACATGAACACCACAAGTTTTGTTTTCAAAGCATTTTTGTCCTATTTATAAATGCCATTCAGATACTACTGAGGGAAATAAAGAGTTTAAGAAACCTTTGGTGACCACCTCATTCTTATATAAGTAGGTTTTTACACTTAAGAGTATAGCTATTCATAGGCTGTGCTTTGAAAACTTGATTTTGCAAGTCCAAGGAATTCTGGGATTCAGTTATTAACTATTCTTACCGCAAAACAGACTCTTAGTGTTGTCTACACTGGTGTATTCTGTTTTCTTTACCCCATATGCCCTGCTGTTAGCCAAGCTGGTTTCTTACTGTTACTTCATTCATGGCCTCTAAAGGAAGCCTTTTCCCTTCCTGTAAAATGTCTTCTCCCTCCCCCTTTTGGAATCCCACTTATTCTCAGATGCTCCCTCCTCAATGAAGCCTTTCCTCCTTGCTGCAGGCAAAAGTCATTTCTCCTCCTCAGAACTCACAACAGTTCACACCACTCTTATTACACTTACTACACACTAATTTGTAATATAATCATTTGTGGAAATTCCTTGAACCTTTATATTCCTTCCCATCTCTGAGCTTCTGTGATTCTAAGTATGAAAATTAATTGAGGCATGTTGCAGAAAATACCTTACTTTTATTTTCCTTTGTGAAACTTTCATATCAAAGATTCTCAGAAAAACAGAAAAACCCATTAAAAATAGAATTAACTTTTAATCAAGTGAGATATTCATATTTGGGCCAGAACAGGCAGGAATATAGCAATGTTTATATGTTACTTTAAAGAGTTCAAAAGAGTCTCATATATATTCTCATTTGCTTCTCATAGCAAGCTGCTGAGATAGAGCAGCTGTGATTATATCCATTTTGGCTGAAAAACACCAACTAAAAATATAAATAAGAACATGATGATTTAAGTTCCATTATCTCATGTAGGTGGTACAATAAAATAATTAGTAGTCAGAGTGTCAGAAGGCTCTGGTTTGAACTTGCAACACAATCATCTTGAGCCTTGGTTTTCTTGGCCGTAAAATGACCCAATGACTTCTAGGGCCAAGCTAAAAACTTCTGATTTTAAATGCACTTAATTTGTAATTGAAAATGTCATGGCATATTCTTTGATTTCCTTCTGAAGGATGTTTGCATATCTGCCATTAAGGAGAAGGATATTGAAGCCAAGCTGACTCAGGTGATTGAGAATTGGACCAACCAGAACCTGAGTTTTGCAGCATTTAAGGGAAAGGGAGAGCTGCTGCTCAAAGGAACTGAATCGGGAGAGATTATCACCTTGATGGAGGATAGTTTAATGGTCTTAGGTTCCTTACTAAGCAACAGGTAATTTTATAATTTTCAGGGGAGGGTTTTGATTTGGTATTTAGGGTTATATAATTTTAGATAAAAGCCCAGTTTTGTAGCGGTGGCACAACACAAGATTCTGACCTAAAGTGTTGACTCTTGTCTGTCCTTACATGAACTACCTATTTTCCCTACTAATCATGGCCTCCATCTCTTCTATGGTGCTCACCTCCCCTTCCTGTGTTTCCTGATGGGCCCCATCGTAATTATTCTCCCTCAGATTGGCAGCTTACCTCCTAAACATCTGGACTCCCCACGAAGATGACACCTTCATTTTATCTCCTTTCTCTTTTCATTCTCTGATTTTTCATCATTGCCCTCCTTGGCTAAACCTGCTCAAGTGTTTAACCAATAGCCCTGGAAAAGTATGCTGTCAACACATGAAGGAATATAATGAAGGGCTTGACACTTACACACTTGGAATTTTTATGGTGAAAAGTGGCCATATCTGTTCTGGGTCCACTGCAGCCTAAACGAGGCAACATGTCCATCACTGGACTACTGAACCGCTTGAAGGTGACTGTTATCTCAAGCGCAGCTTTAGGAAATGGGACCCAGGTTAAGTACACTGTCTTGGCATTAGCAGCCTCTAATCCCCTAGCTGACTATCCAGTAATTCTTAACTGGTCTTCACCCTAACACACCTAAGAAATATGTCACATTATCTCAGAGGTCATTAACAGAGGTCAGTGTCCATGAGGATTCTAATACCCTACCTCCAGGTTGGGACTGCTGTTTCATGAATGACATCCTGCATTACCTCTGGCTCAGAGGCAGTCTTGTATTTGGATAATGTACTAACTCACAAAGCTCCTAATTCTGGGTTGAAGTTGCTGGGGTTAAACTCCTAGGGTATGTCCTCTGCTTTCAGGGAATCTGAATAACCTGGCAAAGGTGACCATAGGCCATTCAGTGGTTCCTAGTCTTCACAGGCTGCTACTTCCCCATGGTTCATTGCAAATTTTTCCATCTTGATTTCCTGAATGATGACCTCTTGAGGAAAGGCTGTAGATTCACCTGAACCTGGTGTGTAGCCCAAGAATTCAGGACTTGAAGCCTTTCTTAATTTCATTCTTAACTTGCATATAACCTGAATATTATAGTACTTATTTATGGTACTAGTAAACTCAATGTTGAGGCCCTGCTAGAAGGAGTATAAGGATATCTAAGAAGTCACAACACTTCAGTAGATTCTCCTCCTAGAGAACTTTGCAGCATCAAGTGGATCCAGAAAACCTCTTCTAGAGCCAACCACAGACTGATCTCATAGAAGGCAGTACCAGCTGGATCTCTAGGGCTACCTGGATGTGAGAAGGAAATTGTGTATCTTCATGGGTGAGGCTTCACTCACCTGGATTCCCTGGATGGTGACACTTTCCTGGTGGGTCCCTGATTCCCTGGCATTCCAAGGGCCTTCCTACCTGTTGTGAACAGGTTCCACCACACAAAGCTGTGCAGTGCAGGTACCTGGCCAAACGACAAAAACTGGTCATTAGTGATTTTATTTCAAATCTCCCTTTTTCTTGTTGGGAAGTTACATACCATCAAAGATGGTTTTTTTTTTTATTCCGTGCAAAATTATTTTTGGCTCCAAATATCTAAGTCCTTCAACTCCCTGAAATGCCCTTCCTTACCGTCTTGGTCTGTGTGTATTGATCTTGAAGGTTTTTTTTGGCATATTGACTGCCTTTCAGCTCTAGCCTGATGGCCAGATGAACACTATAAATTGGGAGTTGAGAAAAATGCCTCTTACTGCCAGATCAACTCATCCACCTCCTTGGGACAGTTTTCGTACAACCCCTTTATACCTCCGTGTGTAACATAGTCTTCCATAGAAGTGCAGGGTTACACTTAGGCATCAGACCATTCCCAGAAGAACCCCATTCTTCATGTGAGCCCCTTCAAGTCATCCTGTCCTGGATCAAGTAAAGTTTTAAGACTGTACTCAACAAATGCCACTCACTGGGAAATTCCACTACACAACTTCAAAGCTACTTGCCATGGCCACAAACTGAAGTCAGCTTCTTAATTCAACTGTTGTTAATTAGGTCTTTCCCCAGTATCTTCCCATCACTTCCTCATGGCATCCACTCTGTTTCTTGTCTTTCTTAGTTGTGCCCAGCTTTCTGGACACCTTGTGTTCTCATGAACACTTTAGCTAGCCCTGATGGTGAAAAAACAGGAACCAGGCTTTTGGGGGATAGCAATTCTGTATCGTTAACGCTGCAGAATCTAGGCGTAGTGCCTGGTGGAATTAGCAGTCTATGGGTGGGAAGAGCACATCTGTAGTAGACATCAGACCTCAAGCTTGACCCTGGCCTTGTGGTAGTAGTTCCATCGACAAGTAACAACAGTACCCTCTGTGTGATTTTCCACTTGGATTTGGTTCACAAAAGACTCGGAAAGCCATCTTATTCCTCGTTTTCCCTTTACTCAGAGGAGCAACCAGCACAATTCCTTTACTGGACCTCTGTGGCTTAAAACTTGGTGAACTTCTTCGTTTATCACTGATACATGGGACCATTAAGTGAAATCACTATAATTATATGTTTCATTCATAAAAATGCAAACATCTTAGTAACTGTATGAAATTTAATAGGAGCTGCCTTTTTTTTAGGAAAAAATGTTCAGTGTCAAAGGAATTTTTCTCCTATTATTTGTTATAAGCCATACTATTTTCTGAATCTTCCTTAAAATGTAATATCTTTCCATTCTTACTTTTTAGATATAATGCTCCATTTAAAAAAAATATCCAGAATTGGGTGTATAAATTGTCCACTTCCTCAGATATAATTGAAGAGTGGCTAGTAGTCCAGAACCTTTGGGTTTATCTTGAAGCTGTCTTTGTAGGTGGGGATATTGCCAAACAGCTACCTCAGGTAAATATGGTTTTTGTAACTGCTGATAGAATAATTTAGTGTATGTTGTTTATATGTCTCTGTAAAAGTTTTCAGAAAGACATATAGTCATGTCTTGATTATTTGCACCAGGGGTTTGCAAACTATGGCCAACTCACCTGTTTTGTTTTTTAATTTTATTTTTGGCTGCGTTGGATCTTCATTGCTGCACGCGGGCTTTCTCTAGTTGCAGCAAGCTGGGGCTACTCTTTGTTGAGGTGCATGGGCTTCTCATTGCTGTGGCTTCTCTTGTTGTGGAGCACGGGCTCTCGGGCACAGGCTCAGTAGTTGTGGAGCACGGGCTTATTTGCTCCGTGGCATGTGGGATCTTCCCGGACCACGGATCAAACCCGTATTTCCTGCATTGGCAGGCAGATTCTTAACCACTGTGCCACCAGGGAAGTCCCACCTGTTTCTGTAAGTACAGTTTTATTGGAATACAGCCATGTGCATTCATTTATGTTCTGTCTGTGGCTTCTTTAGCATTACAATGGCAGAGTTGAATAGTTGTAACAGAGACCATATGGCCTACAAAGCCTAAAATATTTAGCATCTTGCCCTTTACAAAGAAGTTTTTTTTAAAAAGTGCTGACCTTTGATTTACATTAGTAGAAACAAGAAACTCACATAATTTTCAAATCTCCAGGTTGTCTGAAGAGGTACATTTGAATATGATACTATTAAATTATAATAGTTCATCTCTTCTTAGAATTAGACTTATTCCTCTGAGAGTAAAAGTTAAAATAATCTGTATTCTGTAAACACAAATTAACTATTAGTAAGTTGTTAACTAATAGTAGATCAGAAGCATGAGGCAAGGAAACTTAGCCTTAGAAGCCTGTAACAAATTCTTTAAAACAGCTTTATGGGACCTTTTAAATGAATGCCAGTAACTTACTAATAATTATTCTATGAAGGTAATTTTCCTCTTATAAAATTAGGCCTACTCTTTCTTTTTTTAAACATTTATTTAAAAAAATTTTTTTTGGCTGCATCGGGTCTTAAGTTGCAGCACGCGGGGTCTTTGTTGAGGCGTGCGGGATCTTTCGTTGCTGGCGCGGGGCCTCTTTGTTGCGGCGCGGGGCTTCTCTTTAGTTGTGGCATAGGGACTCCAGGGTGTGTGGGCTCTGTAGTTTGCGGCACGCGGGCTCCCTCGTTGAGGTGTGTGAGCG
The DNA here is from genome assembly GCF_964374135.1 of Grampus griseus. NCBI lineage: Eukaryota > Metazoa > Chordata > Mammalia > Artiodactyla > Delphinidae > Grampus > Grampus griseus. The sequence goes on along the minus strand of NC_139004.1, from coordinate 35,187,968 downwards.
CAGTAGTTGTGGCGCGTGGGCTTAGTTGCCCCGCGGCATGTGGGATCTTATTTCCCCGACCAGGGATCAAACCCGTGTCCCATGCATTGGAAGGTGGATTCTTTATCACTGGACCACAAGGGAAGTCCCCTAAGCCTACTCTTTTGAATTTCCATACCTATGGCATCACTATAGATTAAAAATCAAGGATAAAGCATTTTGAAAATAGCTGGTTTCCCTTTGTAACACATTTTAAAAACATAAATCATTTTTAATCAGAAAGTTTTATTTTTTAAAAGTGCACTTAAAAGTTTTAACAGAGGCAAGATCATGCCAGTTTCTAAAAGCATTTTAAAAAATTGAATGCAAAGCTTAATATCATCCATGGTAAACAGTTTTCATTTGCAAAAATGCTTTGTTTTGGATTTTTACTGTTTTTCTTTTTCCTGGGGTACTATTAAGCTTTAATTATTCCAAAATACTGAGATCAAATTATTTTCATGCTTCTTCAGTTTGCTTATCAAAGCAAAACACCTGGGGTACTGAAAGACTAGATTTGCAATTTAAGTTGATAGCTCTGCAGATTAATCATGTGGCACTTCGAAAAATGTATTAAATGTAAGGAAAAATATCAGCGGTAAACCTCATTGTGATAGAGCAGCATTTCAATAAGCCGTTCTCTTGTTCCAGAGTTAATTCAGATGAAAAAAAATTGCCCCTTTAAATTATGTAGCCTGAGACTAATAGGCTGGTTTGAGGAACTATAGGAGATGCCAAAGTGAAGACCTGGCTTCATTCAGTTATCCACATGCCAACTTTTACTTTTGTTTTTAGGAAGCAAAACGTTTTCAGAATATTGACAAGTCATGGGTAAAGATAATGCAGCGAGCTCATGAGAATCCCAATGTGATTGGTTGCTGTGTTGGAGATGAAACCATGGGGCAGCTTTTACCTCATTTACATGAACAATTAGAAGTATGTCAGAAGTCACTTACAGGGTAAGAGTTTAATTTTTAAATTACCTGTCCTTTTATATGTGATGGTGTTTTATCCCAAACAAGTTCATAGAATTGACTGCATTTTTGGTTTGGTAGTGATGGTTGAGGTGGTGGTAGGAATTTAACATGTCACATAAATTTAATTTCTCTGCAAAAAAAGACACCTTCAAGTTGAGGGTGGGTGAGTTACAGCATTGTATTAGTTTTGTAGGGCTGCTGTAACAAATTACCACAAACTGGGTGGCTTAAGACAACTGAAATTTATTTTCTCACAGCTCTGGAGGCCAGAAGTCTGAAATCAAGTTAGCAGCACCTTCTGAGGGCTCTAGGGAGAATCTTTCCTTGCCTCTTCCAGGTTCTGGTGGCTCTTGGCTTGTGGCTATATAACTCCAATCTCTGTCTGTCTTTATATGTCCTTCTCCTCTTCCTGTGTGTCTCTTATGAGGACACTTGTCATTGGATTTAGGGCTCATCTGAATAATCCAAGATTATCTCTTCTGGAGATCCTTAACTTCGGTACATTTGCAAAGACCCTTTTTGTAAATGAGGCCACATTCACAGATTCCAGGGAATAGGACGTGGACGTATCTTTTTGGGGCTACCAGTCAACACACTACAGGCATAGAGTAGAGATGTGCACTCAGAGAACAATTAACCAGACAAACTCACAGATAGTTTTCTTAAAAGGCAGTTCATTCTCAATTTCTATTTGAAACAGGGTAACGATATATCTTAGTTTGTCCAAATTTATGCCTCTGTCCTGGCTGAATGGCTATTTGTCCCCCCTCTCTCTCAAAATGTCTTGGTTTGGAGGTAACTTACGTGTTCCCCCTGGGTTTAAGCCGCGAGGTTCACAGGACTCTTAGAAAGGTTGCAGGAGGGCTCGTGATGAGAAAGAAGATAGGATGGAGCAGGCTTGCTCTGGGTCACTTTCTTATTTCCACTTGTTTTCCCAAGTGCCATCCATGGTGCAGCAGGACTTTCTTTCTAACCAAACATTTCAGAGGCAAATGGGAAATGACTGTAGGTGTTTGCTACTATCTTATTGATGTTAGTGATTGCGTCTTGGCTAAAAAAACCCCAAAATTAATAATTCAGAAAAAATTATTTGGTAACGTGACTTTATTTAAAGGTATTTGGAGAAGAAGCGATTACTATTTCCAAGATTCTTCTTTGTATCTGATCCAGTTCTCCTGGAAATTCTTGGACAAGCCAGTGATTCCCATACCATACAAGTATGTAATCTAAGTATCTGTTGCCTAAATCCTTTTTTTCCACAGCCTATGTGTTAAAAAATAAAAATGAAGTTAATGTCTTAAAAGTGCAGTCAGGAAAGAAGAGTATTAAAAATTATGTTGGTTATAAACTGTCTTATTTTCTTTGTATTCGGAGCCCATCAGCCTGAGGCAAGAGTCACCGATTATGCAACTCACCAGCTGGGTGACCTTGGCCAGCTTCTTAATTTTCCTGTGCCTCAGTTTCCTTGTCTGTAAAATCAGGATATTAATCATTTCCACCTCATGGGATAGTCATAAGGATTACACGAGATAATTCCTTGAAAAGTTCTGGACACACAGTATGTGCTCACTAAATGTAATTCATTGTTATGAGTATTTTAATCTAAATATTCTTAGATCAAATAGGGATTGTGGTTTGGATTTGTCCTTTTTTTGTCCCAAGTGCTTCTCAAATGCTTTTATTGCCATTTCCAAGGGCAATACTTCCAGGAGGAAGAGAAAAACTACAGAGAACTGGGTGTGAGAGGCACTGGAACACCCATCCCAGGGACATTTCTGGTTTGGGAATTTGGGAAACAGCTAGTAATACCTTCCTTGTTGGTTTCCAGGGAGTGGAGGGGATGAGAAAGGAAAGGAGGGAAGTAGAAGCTGTGTAAGGCAGACATAGAGCCAAGAGAGAAGGACTGAGCTGTCCCTGGGAGGGAAGAGGGCAGGAACCATGTGGTTCAGTGTCCATCGGGAGGAAGATGACAGTTACTAGTCGAATCTCCATAATGTAAGAGGTGCATTTGTAGGTCTTGGAGGAAACGTTCTGTAGGGCTGGATTTTTAAAAGTGGGCTTCCAAGTCAGTCAAGGGTCAAAGAAGAGTCTTTTTTTTTTTGAGACAATGAAGTAAATTCTTAATCTCTTACAAATATAAAAAATAGTAAAGCTTTTAAAAACATCTCAGTGACTTTTGTGTTTAACGTCATGTATGATGTGTTTGCTCTGTCTTGTGCTTTCTTATAGCCACATCTCCCTGCAGTGTCTGACAACATAAATGAGGTGACCTTTCACGCAAAAGACTATGATCGTATCATGGCTGTCATATCAAGAGAAGGAGAAAAAATTATTGTAATTTAACTTGGTTAAAATTTTATTAGGATTTCTTTAAAAATGTAGATTTGAGGAGAATGCAATTCTCTTATGAAAGAAAGGGAGGGGAGTGGTGTCGGGTTTTAGTTCTGTAGCCCTGGCTTTGTAACAGACTAGTTTGGATAACTCATTTAACTTCTCTGAGGCTCATTTTATTATCTATACAATGAAAGTTTTAGACCAAATGATCTTTATAGTTCTTTCCACATATAGTATTAGTTGATTTTACTCACGTTTTAAATATTTTATATGAAATTGTTTGCTTTGCCTGAGGTACTTTGATTTATGACATTTGTAAAAATACCAAATTATTATCAATTTGTAATATATTTGTAATATATCTTTTAGTTGGATAATCCTGTTATGGCCAAAGGTCCCGTGGAGATTTGGCTTCTGGACATGTTAAAAATGCAGATGTCGTCCTTACATAATATAATTAGATCTGCATTCTATCAAATCAGTGATTCAGGATTTCAGCTCTTACCTTTCCTCAATCACTTTCCAGCACAGGTGAGAATACATGACATTTAAATAGCGAAATAAGGGGGAAAGATATGCAGGAGGCAGTTAGCCTGATGATGTGGAGGCTGTTCAAGCTTAGAACTAGTTAGAGAGGCCCACCCACCCTCAGCCCCCAACCACCTGCCTGACCACTTGCTTGTCCACCTACACCATTCTAGGCCAACCCATCCCATCCCTGAGAAGAGGATTTGCCACTGTTCTTCCATCATTGAGGATATGCACTGAGACTAAAGCACTAACGAGAAATTTCATCTTATGTATAAGTGACACCTATCTATGTATAAAAACCGTCTATCTATATCTATTCATACATAAATATAGACACAGATATAGATATGGATATGGACATATATAAAAGGAAGGAGCATATCTTTTTCTGAAATGAAATGCACCTTGCCTTTTGTTTATTTTGCCTTCAAATAATTAAAAATTGGCATAATTTGTTAAATACGACTAAGTTCCTTTTTAATATTTAATTAAATTAATTAATTTATTTGGCTGTGTCGGGTCTAAGTTGCGGCACGTGGGATCTTCGTTGCGGCATGTGGGATTTTTCATTGTGGCACGCTGGCTTCTCTCTACTTGTGGTGCACAGGCTCCAGAGTGCGTGGGCTCAGTCATTGTGGTGCACGGGCTTAGTTGCCCCGTGGCATGTGGGATCTTAGCTCCCCGACCAAGGATCAAACCTGCGTCCCCTGCTTTGGAAGGCAGATTCTTAACCAATGGACCACCAGGGAAGTCCCACGTTAAATGTGATGAAGTTTTAAAGAGAGAAGACCTTGAAGAGGCCGGAGCAGGTGTTCTCTTGAACAACTCTCCTGCCCTTTGGCTCTTAGAAGTGCCTTGTCAGGTGCCAGGTATTATTAAAACGGGGCACAGAAAATGAAGAGCTAACAGTTCCATTACATTTTCAGCCAAGATAAATGAAAAGTGATGGTTTGTGATCTAGGTCAGAGATAGTGTGGGATAGAAGGCAAGAGCTATCCAAGGAAAATATAGGCAGGTTTTACTTCCCCAGCTGCTCCTCCCAACCTGAACTCCAAATCCTATGTTACTGCACACACAGTGGAGGCAGCTGAAATGATATGAAATTATTCAAATGACAGAAGTACAGACATAAAATCAACCTTCACTGGAGAGAATATTTTAATATTGTTTTTGTTTTGTATAATATCCTCGGTAAACTTTAATATTCTTATTAGCATTTGCGATAAAGCTTTATAAAATACTTATTTGATAAGCTGAGAAAAATAGCTCCTTAGACTAAATCAACATACTTTCTCTCTCTCAGGAAAGCTTGATCACCCTTTATACGCTGAAGGAGATACAGGATTAAAGTTGGAAAAGTTGAAAAGCAAATTTAAAGTAGCAGTGAAGTTGAACAGAATATAGTAGGAAAGTTGACTAACTTTTAGGACTTTATTTAATGTGTGTATATATACATATATATATACACACACACACACAAAGATTTTTAGATAAAAATCTTAATATTGTAGTGGGCAAATTTCAGTTTTCTGGAAAAATTGCTTTAAAGAGTAATGAATATATAAATATATTCATTCTATATTCATTCAATATATAGTCATTCAATATATTCATTCAATATATATATTACTCTTTAAATTGTATTTTATTTCATTTATTTTTAAAATAAATAAATTTATTTATTTATTTGTTTATTTTTGGCTGTGTTGGGTCTTGGTTGCTGCGTGCGGGCTTTCTCTAGTTGCAGCGAGCAGGGACTATTCTTCATTGCTGTGCGTGGACTTCGCATTGTGGTGGCTTCTTTTGTTGCGGAGCACAGGCTCTAGGCGCGCGGGCTTCAGTAGCTGTGGCACACAGGCTCAGTAGTTGTGGCTCACGGGCTCTAGGACTCAGGCTCAGTAGTTGTGGCACATGAGCTTTGTTGCTGCATGGCATGTGGGATCTTCCTGGACCAGGGATCAAACCTGTGTCCTGTGCATTGGCAGGCGGATTCTTAACCACTGTGCCACCAGGGAAGTCCCTAAATTGCATTTTATAAAGCAGGTTTCCCAAATAAATTTGCCTATTATACAATGTTAATTTTTTATCTAAAATTGTTTAAAATTTCACCTCTGTTTTCTTCTGAAACACGTTTTTAAGATTATGAACACAATGGATCCTTGTTGCAAAAATTGGGGAAAACTTGAAGAATATGAAAGTGAAAATAAAAATTTCCCATTGTTCCACCACTTGGAAATGATGACTTAATATTTCCATGTGGTCCCTTTCAGTATTTTTTAATATGCTTATTATAAGCATCAAATAATATTGATGAGAATGAGCATTCTTATTTTATTTTTTATTGTAATGAAACATCCTCCAGTTTTCCCTGTGAAGTCTGCTGCCTTCTTAAACCTAGTGAAAAACATAATTTAAGCTTTTCTTGGTGACTTAGGGTAGTCATTTTATTTTTCTCATCATTATTAGATTATAATTACTATACAGTGTTGTGTTAGTTTATGCTGTACAACAAAGTGAGTCAGTTATATGTATACATATACCTGCATACCCCCTCCTTCTTGGGCCTCCCTCCCACCCTCCCCATCCCACCCCTCTAGGTCATCACAAAGTACCGAGCTGATCTCCCTGTGCTATACAGCAGCTTCCCACTAGCTATGTATTTCACACATGGTAATGTATATATGTCAGTGTTACTTTCTCAGTTCGTCCCACTCTCCCCTTCCTCCTCTGTGTCCACAAGTCTGTTCTCTATGTCTGCGTCTCTATTCCTGCCCTGCTAGTAGGTTCATCAGTACCATTTTTCTAGATTCCATATATATGTGTTAATATACGGTATTTGGTTTTTCTTTCTGACTTACTTCACTCTGCATGACGGACTCTAGGTCCATCCACATCACTAACAATGACTCAATTTCATTCCTTTTTATGGCTGATATTCCACTGTATATATGTACCACATCATCTCTGTCCATTCATCTGTTGATGGACATTTAGGTTGCCTCCATGTCCTGGCTATTGTAAATAGTGCGGCGCTGAACATTGTGGTACATGACTCTTTTTGAATTATGGTTTTTTCAGGGTATATGCCCAGTAGTGGGATGGCTGGGTCATATGGTAGTTGTATTTTTAGTTTTGTAAGGAACCTCCATACTGTTCTCCATAGTGGCTGTATCAATTTACATTCCCACCAACAGTGCAGGAGGGTTCCCTTTTCTCCATGCTCTCTCCAGCATTTATTGTTTGTAGATTTTTTGATGATGGCCATTCTGACTGGTGTGAGGTGATACCTCATTGTGGTTTTGATTTGCATTTCTCTAATGATTAGTGATGTTGAGCATCTTTTCAAGTGCTTGTTGGCCATCTGTATGTCTTCTTTGGAGAAATGTCTATTTAGGTCTTCTGTCCATTTTTGGATTGAGTTGTTTGTTTTTATTGATATTAAGCTGCATGAGCTGCTTGAATATTTTGGAGATTAATCCTCTGTCAGTTGCTTCATTTGCAAATATTTTCTCCCATTCTGAGGGCTGTCTTTTCGTCTAGTTTATGGTTTCCTTTGCTGTGCAAAAGCTTTTAAGTTTCATTAGGTCCCATTTATTTATTTTTGCTTTTATTTCCATTTCTTTAGGAGGTGGGCCAAAAAGGATCTTGCTGTGATGTCAAGGAGTGTGCCACCTGTTTTCCTCTAAGAGTTTTATAGAGTCTGTCCTTAGATTTAGGTCTTTAAATCCATTTTGAGTTTATTTTTGTGTATGGTGTTGGGAAGTGTTCTAATTTCATTCTTTTACATGTAGCTGTCCAGTTTTCCCAGCACCACTAGTGAAGAGGCTGTCTTTTCTCCATTGTATATTCTTGCCTCCTTTGTCAAAGATAAGGTGACCATAGGTGCATGGGTTTATCTCTGGGCTTTCTATCCTGTTCCATTGATATATATTTCTGTTTTTCTGCCTGTACCATACTGTCTTGATTACTGCAGCTTTGTGGTATAGTCTGAAGTCAGGGAGCCTGATTCCTCCAGCTCCGTTTTTCTTTCTTAAGATTGCTTTGGCTATTCGGGGTCTTTTGTGTTTCCATACATATTGTAAAATATTTTGTTCTAGGTCTGTGATAAATACCATAGGTGATTTGATAGGGGTTGCACTGAATTTGTAGACTGCTTTGGGTAGTATAGTCATTTCCACAATGTTGATTCTTCCAACCCAAGAACATGGTATATCTCTCCATCTATTTATATCATCTTTGATTACTTTCATCAGTGTCTTACAGTTTTCTGTATACAGGTCTTTTGTCTCCATAGGTAAGTTTATTCCTAGGTATTTTATTCTTTTTGTTTCAATAATAAATGGGATTGTTTCCTTAATTTCTATTTCTGAAATTTCATTGTTAGTGTACAGGAATGCAAGAGATTTCTGTGTATTAATTTTGTATCCTACGACTTTACTAAATTTGTTGATTAGCTCTAGTAGTTTTCTGGTGGCACCTTTAGGATTTTCTATGTATAGTATCGTGTCATCTGCAAACAGTGCCAGTTTTAGTTCTTCTTTTGACATTTGGATTTCTTTTATATCTTTTTATTCTCCGATTGCCGTGGCTATGATTTCCAAAACTATGTTGAAAAATAGTGGTGAGAGTGGGCACCCTTGTCTTGTTCCTGATCTTAGAGGAAATGGTTTCAGTTTTTCACCACTGAGAATTTTGTTTGCTGTTGGTTTGTCATATATGGCCTTTGTTATGTTGAGGTAGGTTGCTTCTATGCCCACTTTCTGGAAAGTTTTTATCATAGATGGGTGTTGAATTTTGTCGGAAACTTTTTCTGCATCGATTGAGATTATTCTATGGTTTTTATCTGTCAGTTTGTTAATATGGTGTATCACATTGATTGATTTGCATATATTGAAGAATCCTTGCATTCCTGGGATAAACCCCAGTTGATCATGGTGTATGATCCATTTAATGTGTTGTTGATTCTGTTTGCTAGTATTTTGTTGAGGCTTTTTGCATCTATGTTCAACAGTGATATTGGTCTGTAATTTTCTTTTTTTGTGTTATCTTTGTCTGGTTTTGTTATCAGGGTGATGGTAGCCTTGTTGAATGAGTTTGGGAGTGTTCCTTCCTCTGCTATATTTTGGAAGAGTTTGAGAAGGATAGGTGTTAGCTCTTCTCTAAATGTTTGATAGAATTCGCCTGTGAAGCCGTCTGGGCCTGGGCTTTTGTTTGTTGGAAGATATTTAATCACAGTTTCAATTTCAGTGCTTGTGATTGGTCTGTTCATAGTTTCTGTCTCTTCTTGGTTCAGGCTTGGAAGATTGTACTTTCCTAAGAATTTGTCCATTTCTTCCAGGTTGTCCATTTTATTGGCATAGAGTTGCTTGTAGTAATCTCTCATGATTCTTTGTATTTCTGCAGTGTCAGTTGTTACTTCTTGTTCATTTCTAAATCTGTTGATTTGAGTCTTCTCCCTTTTTTTCTTGATGAGTCTGGCTAATGGTTTATCAGTTTTGTTTATCTTCTCAAAGGTTCAGCTTTTCGTTTTATTGATTTTTGCTATTGTTTCCTTCATTTCTTTTTCATTTATTTCTGATCTGATTTTTATGATTTCTTTCCTTCTACTAATTTTGGTTTTTTTTTCTTATTTCTCTAATTGCTTTAGGTGTAAGGTTAGGTTGTTTATTTGAGATTTTTCTTGTTTCTTGACGTAGGATTGTATTGCTATAAACTTTCCTCTTAGAACTGCTTTTCTACATCCCATAGGTTTTGGGTCATCATGTTTTCATTGTCATTTGCTTTTAGGTATTTTTTGATTTCCTCAGTGATCTCTTGGTTGTTTAGTAGCATATTGTTTAGCCTCCATGTTTTTTTTTTCTTTTACAGTTTTTTTCCTGTATTTGATATCTAGTCTCATAGTGTTGTAGTCGGAAAAGATACTTGATATGATTTCAATTTTCTTAAATTACCAAGCCCTTGATTTGTGACCCAAGATGTGATCTATCCTGGAGAATGTTCCATGAGCAGTTGAGAAGAAAGTGTATTCTGTTTTTGGATGGAATGTCCTATAAGTATCAATTAAGTCCATCTGGTCTAATGTGTCATTTAAGGCTTGTGTTTCCTTATTAATTTTCTGTCTGGATGATCTGTCCATTGGTGTAAGTGAGGCATTAAAGTCTCCCTCTGTTATTGTGTTAGTGTTGATTTCCCCTTTTGTGGCTGTTAGCCTCTGCTTTATGTATTGAGGTGCTCCTATGTTGGGTGCATAAATATTTACAATTGTTATATCTTGCTCTTGGATTGATCCCTTGATCATTATGTAGTGTCCTTCCTTGTCTCTTATAATAGTCTTTATTTTAAAGTCTATTTTGTCTGATATGAGTATTGCTTACTCCAGCTTTCTTTTGATTTCCCTTTGCATGGAATATCTTTTTCTATCCCCTCACTTTCAGTCTGTATGTGTCCCTAGGTCTGAAGTGGGTCTCTTGTAGACAGCATATATATGGGTCTTATTTTTGTATCCATTCAGCCAGTCTGTGTCCTTTGGTTGGGGCATTTAATCCATTTACATTTTTAAAAAATTTATTTATTTATTTATTTTTGGCCACATTGGATCTTCATTGTGGTGCATCGGCTTCTCATTGCAGTGGCTTCTCTTGTTGTGGAGCACAGGCTTCAGCACACGGGCTTCAGTAGTTGTTGCATGTGGGCTCAGTAATTGTGGCTCACGGGCTCTAGAGCGCAGGCTCAGTTGTTGTGGCACATAGACTTAGTTGCTCTGTGGCATGTAGGATCTTCCCAGACCAGGGATCGAACCCGTGTCCCCTGCATTGGCAGGCGGATTCTTAACCACTGCGCCACCAGGGAAGTCCCTAATCCATTTACATTTAAGGTGATTATTGATATGTATGTTCCTATAACCATTTTCTTAAATGTTTTGGATTTGTTTTTGTAGGTCTTTTCCTTCTCTTCTGTTTCGTGCCTAGAGGAGTTGTTTAGCATTTGTTATAAAGCTGGTTTGGTGGTGCTGAATTCTCTTAACTTTTGCTTGTCTCTAAATCTTTTGATTTCTCTGTCGAATCTGAATGAGATCCTTGCTGGGTAGAGTAATCTTGGTTGTAGGTTTTTCCCTTTCATCGCTTTAAATATGTCTTGCCACTCCCTCTGGCTTGCAGTTTCTGCTGCAAGATCAGCTGTTAACCTTATGGGGATTAACTTGTATGTTGTTTTTCCCTTGATGCTTTAATATTTTTTCTTTTTGTTTAATTTTTGATAGTTTGATTAATATGTGTCTTGGTGTGTTTCTCCTTGGATTTATCCTATATGGGACTTTCTAGGCTTCCTGGACTTGACTGACCATTTCTTTTCCCCTGTTATGGAAGTTTTCAACCGTAATCTCTTCAAATATTTTCTCAGCCCCTTTCTTTTTCTCTTCTTCTTTTGGGAGCCCTATAATTCAAATATTGGTGTGCTTAATGTCCCAGAGGTCTCTGAGACTGTCCTCATTTCTTTTCATTCTTTTTTCTTTATTCTGCTCTGCTGCAGTTATTTCCACCATTCTATCTTCCAGCTCCCTTATCCCTTCTTCTGCCTCTGTTTTTCTGTTATTGATTCCTTCTAGGGTATTTTTCATTTCACCATTGATTGTCTGTTCTTTAGTTCTTTTAGGTCCCTGTTAAACATTTCTTGTATCTTCTTGATCCATGCCTTCATTCTCTTTCCAAGATTTTGGATCATCTTTACTATCATTACTCTGAATTGTTTTTCAGGGAGTTTGCCTATTTCCTCTTTATTTTTTTGGTCTTGTGGGTTTTTATCTTGCTCCTTTGTCTGCAAGATAATTCTCTGTCTTCTCATTTTGTCTAATTTACTGTGTTTGAGGTCTTCTTTCCCTAGGCTGCAGGATTGTAGTTCCTCTTGCTTCTGTTCTCTGACCCTGATGCTGATGTTGGTCCGGTAGCTTGTGTAGGCTTCCTGATGGGAGGGACTGGTGCCTGCGTTCTGGTGGGTGGAGCTGAGTCTTTTCCCTCTGATGGGCAGGGCCCTGTCAGGTGGTGTGTTTTGGGGTGTCTGTGAACTTAGTATGACTTTAGGTAGCCTGTCTGCTGATGGGTGGGTTTGTGTCTCTGTCTTGTTTGTTGTTTGGTCTGAGGTGTCCAGCACTGGGAACTGCAGGCAGTAGAATGGAGTCTTGTATTCAGACAGAGGCCTCCTGGAGAGCTCTCACTGCTTAACATTCCCTGGGACTGGGAATTCTCTGGTGGTCCAGCATCCTGGACTCAGCACTCCCTCCCCAGAGGCTCAGGCCGACTTCCAGCCAGGGAACTAAGACCATGCAAGTTGCTCATTATGGCAATAAAGGGCATTTAAAAAAAAAAAAAAAAGACATAAAAGACAAATGAAACCCCAGACAAATGGTAAAAGCAAAATCAAACAAGGAGAAACAGGGAAACACACATACAAAAGAAACAAAAACAGAACAAAATAAAACAAAAAGGAAGAGAACAACCAGACAAACAAAAGAACCTGAAAACGAAATCAAACAATTAAAAACAAAACTAACAGAAACAAAAAGCCCCAAAACAAAACCAGAGCAGAGTGCCAACTGAAGAATAAAGAAAAGAAACAAAAACTGACAGAAATGATTAAAAAAGAAAAAAGGGAAAAAACACAGAAGAAAAGCAAAGCAAAGTAGAAACAGAAATATAAAAAAATAAAAAAATACATTAAAGAAAAAGACGAAAAAAGGGAGAACACAGAACAACTGAAAAGCAAAGTAAAAATATATTAAAAAATTAATAAAAGATAAAAGATATGTTAAAAAACAAGAAAATCCCAAAAGACTAAATAAGACTAATAACAACAAAACAAGAACAACCAAAAAAAGAACCAACAACAGAACAAATCAAAACATAATAAAAATAATAGCAATAATAATGTTATCTAAGCTGTCAGTGTCCTTGCTCCTGCTGTGAGCCACAGCCCACTTCCACCTCCCCAAGAGGCCCTCCACTGCCTCTGGGCTGTTCTCTGGACCTGTTGTGTGCCCTGTGGGGACCACTCAGGCTCTGATCTGGCCCAGTTCCTGCATGTGCTGCCCCCAAAGTCCACAGCTGCCAGCGCTAGACTGTTTTCATATGTGGGAACTCTCATTGTCGACTCAGATATTGCATGGGTGCAGGTTCTACCTAGCTGATTGTGGGGATTTAATCTGCAGCTTATGCAGCTAATGGGAAGATTTTCGATCCTCTTCCTTGGTCGCCCCACCCCTGGGGTTCAGCTTTGATTTTATCCCACCTCTGTGTGTGGGCCATCCACAGGAGTCTGCTCCTGGGGCTGCCTTGAAGCACTTGGGTCTGACCCAGTGAGGACAGGGTGCAAAAGTGGTATGGCTGCTTGGGTTGTGGGAGCCCCAGCGGTACCAAATGTGCAGGGAAGCCAGCGGCCACGGGTGCAAGAGATATCAGGATAGTTATCATTTTAAAGATCAGTTTTTAGAATATACCTCTATGTAGTGATTTTGCAGGGTCTGCAAGTCTGTTTGGTCTTTAAATCAAGAAAGCCTTACACTATTGTTTCTGTACTGTTTCTCTTTGCTTTGTGCAAATAGAATCTGCTTGCTCTTGGGAGCTTCCTGACAGCAGCTATTTCCTCTACATCCCATTACTCCTCTCAGCCAGGTGCTTCATTTATCTTTACCTGCAGACCCCAGGATTGGCCACTACTCTAGCAGGAAAATTACTGAAGTTCCAGAGGAAGCAGGGATAAGGAAAGGGTTTTATTCCTGCTTTACCTACATCGAATGCCATGCCTGCAGTACCCGCATTCCCTCACACACTTTCCTTCCCCTGCCAGATATGGAATTCCTTTTTGGTCCAAATGATCTTGGATCTGTTGCTTGACTCTGGGGATGAACAAAAGCTCCCAAAGGGACAATTGTTGCAGTGAGGGGGTGAGGGTAGGGCATGTTCTGACCACTTTTATTTCCTTTTCTGCAGCAGAAATTGTAGGTAAGGTGACAGTCCACTCACAGTTTCCTTATGCCTTCATCAGGAGACAAAGGACAAGCTTTTCCCCTTCTCACTTTCTGTCTGTCTCTCTTGTAGATAAATATATAGACAGAGAAGTAGATGTAGACAAAGATATGGATATTAGAGGGAGTGTGAGATTAAGAAAAGAGATAGGCAGCATATCCTTTTTAGAAGATGCAAAGAAACCTTTGCAAAACCCTGCTGAAGAAAAATACACAGTATGTATTAATTCCATTTCTTTTCTTGAGAAAGAAAAATCACTGTATGAAGGTATATGGGCCTCAGGCCCTCTGTAGAAAAATTTCCCAAGCATCTTCCATTAACGTACATATAATTCCATAAATCATAGCAATTGTTCAAATTATTATTTATCTATCGACATTGAAATAATTAAATAATCAATAGTTTGAACTTTAAATGTTTTTACCCTTTGGGAGTAGAAAAATGCATGTCCCTTTTTTAGTTTAAAATCAGTAAGACTGTTCACCTTTATGTGACTAAGTGACCACTAAATTTTATTGCAGATGTGCTTTAAATATTTGGTAAATTTATTTGTCTTCTGGATTTGTAGGTTGGGCTTCTGGGACTTCAGATGTTGTGGACACATGATTCAGAAGAGGCTTTAAATAATGCAAAAGATGACAGGAAAATCATGCAAGTGACCAATCAGAAATTTTTGGATATTCTAAATACTCTAATTAGTCAGACAACACATGACCTAAGCAAGTTTGATAGAGTGAAATTTGAAACTCTAATTACCATCCATGTGCATCAGAGAGATATTTTTGATGACTTGGTAAAGTATCATTTTTTTCTTAATTTAAAATAATTTAGTGTACTAGTTAATAAGTTAGTGCTTCTAATAATGAACATTTAAGTATTATATGTATTTCTTAACTTATATGAACCTTCCATCTGCTTAGTCCTTTTTTACAACTCTCCAGTATAGTTGTATAGTTGTAGACAACTATACGATGTCTACAAATATCTGTATTTGGAAGTTTTAACAATCATATGTGTATATTCACCTTTGGCATTCTGAAAGTCTGGAATCAACTGATGTGATTTGAACTAATTGTTTCATTAAACCAATAACCAGGGATGTGATATAATTTAGGTGGGCTTGGTCATGAGTTATGATAATGTTAGTTCATAACTTGGCCCCTGTACAGAGAGGGCAAGGAGAGCCTGAAGAGAGAGGCATGTTACTCCAGGTTGGTAGGTGGAAGTTTTAATAAGCCAGGAAGTTTACTCATGAGGCTTGTCTTGGGCAGCCACGAGCAGAGCAGATCTCTGCATTTGTCTGCCAAAATTTTCTAAGTTTATATAGAGGCCTTAACTGTCACATATACCATCCAGATGGTCTCAACAACACATTGCTCTCTCAAGGCTGCATCCTTGAAAACAGCCCCACTGTGGGAACAGTGGGCAGAATGCCCGTTCCAAGGACAGGGAAGGGGATGAGGATCCTCCAATTGCCTGTGTCCATCCAGCTCTTGGGTCAACCTGCGGTCATGTCTTCTAGATTACCTCTTCCAACAGATGAGCCAACTGTGAAAGAAGTCCAGATTGAATAGAACCAAGCTTCAGGGAACTCGCACGGCTGTTCAACTGATAGTGTCCAACAGGGCATCATGGGCTTGCTTTGGGCAAAGTTCTGCAGGGTGGGAGTAAGAGGGATGATATTTGAATTCCCTTTGGAAATAGAACCCTAACCAGTGGTCTTGAGCAGTAGTTATCTATTATGGTGTAGGGGCCCCAGGTGGCTTTGATATTGCACCGTTTGACTAGTTTTGTCTTTAACTACCACTGACTTATTCTATTTGATTTTATCTATCTTTTAGGCCTCTTTTTTCTTCATCAGAGACACATAATTCATGCAACTTGGGGTGCTTTTTTAGAGACTATGATCCCAGGCTATCTGTTTCAAATTTGTATCAAAAGTTCTGATCAGATAAGTTGTATTTATTGAAGATTGAAGGACATGTAGTCTGTCTATTCCCCTGTAATCTAGATCCTTCTTTCTCAAAGTGTTGTATGACAGTCAGCTGCATTGGACCTCACCTAGGAGCTTGTTAGAAAAGCAGAATCTTCAGCCTCCCCACCAGACCTACTGAACCATAATCTGCATTTCAGTACGATTTCCAGGTGATTCCTATGTGTATTAAAGTTCCAGAAACAGTGTTCTTGGATTTCTCTGGTTCAAGCTAACCATCAAAAAGCCGCATACTTAGACCATATTGCTTTGGCCTTCTATAGATTTGCTTTCACTGAATTGCAATTACCATTATACTTTGGCTTTCCTTGAAGTCCACTTCAAGAAACGTTCATATGGAATCCATTACTATACCTGCTATGAATGTACTATTGAGGATATCTATACCTCTCTCACTGGCTCTTAAAGCTGACGTCTCATGGAAGAAATTTCTTTTTAAAATCAAAATGCTCAGCACATCTTTACTTTCTGTACAGAATGGATTTTTTAAAAGAAAATATACACACAATTAAGACTGTGAAACTGTTTTTTTTTTTCTTAATTGCTACTGAACTCATGGTCAGTTTGCATTCCAAGTAAAATGAGATCTCATGGCCAGCATATATGCATTTTATCTTCCCATGTCTAATGCTTAGAATAGACTGACTTACAGTAACAACTCAGTAAATATTAGCTATTCTTCTTTACTTTTTCCTCCTCCACCCCCTCTTTACCATCTTATTGGATTGTTGAAAGTAGCTAGCTGACCGCATCTCCATGGCTGAAGGTCCTGTGTTAGAGAACAGAGTCCCTGGGGGCGGTACTGGACTATGTTACCTGAAAGCAGCTCTTTTAAGATGATGAATACAAACTGCATTTCAAGAGGGAAGATAGGAGTTCTTAACTGGAGGGGGAAGCAAGATCATAAACAATGAAACAACAAAATGCAAGATGGTAAATAGCATGAAGACTTGATTAGATGGAGAACTGAGCATTGTACAGTTGCCAGAGTCCGTTTTTTAGTGTCGAGTGACCTGGAAGTGGGCCCTGGGTTGCGGAGCAGTGAAGGGGACCACTTGCCACTTCCTGTGTTGGTTCCCCTGAGTGGGCAGGACTGGGGTTTCTCCAGGTTTGCTGATGCAAAGTCATGAGCACTGTAGAACGTGGTGGCGGTGAGATGTTGTTCCTAAACGTGCCCACCCCGTTTCTATCTCTTGCATCCATGGTGGTAGGAGCCCAGTACCTCTTGCCCCATGGGTATAAGCTGATGACTGGGCAGATTGATTGGTTTGGCCACAATGCTGGTGCAAGAAGTCATGTGTGCATATATGACCATGCATTTCTCTGCTTAATCCCTTCCCATTTCTCATGGCTTCCCATTGCCATGAGAACAATGCCCAACCTCTTTCCTCTGCCCTGTGAAACCTCAACTCTCACTCTTTCTCCAGAGTCCTGGATGCCTCAGCTGTACTGAACTTCTTTCAGTTCCTTGAACATGCCAGTCAGATCTTCTGGGTCTTCATCTAGAATGTTTTGCCCTCCCACACCTCCATCACCCCTTCTGCTTTATTTCCCTGGCTAATTCCTACTATTATTGCAGGGTTTAGTTTAGATGTTTCTTTCTCCAAGTATCCCCCTCAGACCTTCTACACTAGGTGAGGTCTTCTTGCTACATAATTTCATTACCCTGAGTTTCTTTTCCTACTTTATTGCAACTACTTGTTTATCTGATTGTCTTTTGTGCTCTTCTGTCAGCTCCAGAAGGCAGGAACCATGTCTGTCTTTGTTCACCCATCACAGTGTCAGGCCCAAGGAGGGCCTCAGTAAATATATGTTAAATGAATGAGAATCAATTCGTGAATGAGTGAATAAAAACTGCCCATATGCTTGTGTTTTATGCTACTGCAATGCAGTACTAATCTCTTTGTATTTCATGTTTTTAAGGTAAAAATGCATATCAAATCAGTTACTGATTTTGAATGGCTAAAACAGAGTAGATTTTACTTCAAGGAAGATTTGGATCAAACAGTGGTGTCTATTACAGATGTTGATTTTATTTACCAGAATGAATTTCTGGGATGCACTGATCGTCTTGTTATCACTCCATTAACAGATAGGTAGGAAACTCCATTTTTATTATTCCATTTTTGTAATTAAGTCATGTGCTTAAAATTGTTTTAAAATTGCATTTGAGGGACTTCCTTGGTAGCGCAGTGGTTAAGAATCTGCCTGCCAGTGCAGGGGACACGGGTTTGAGCCTTGGTCCGGGAAGATCCCACATGCCACGGAGCAGTTAAGCCTGTGCACCACAACTACTGAGCCTGCACTCTAGAGCCCGCGAGCCACAACTACTGAAGCCCACTCGCGTAGAGCCCGTGCTGTGCAACAAGAGAAGCCACCGCAATAAGAAGCCCGCGCACCACAATGAAGAATAGCCCCGGCTCGCCGCAACTAGAGAAAGCCTGCGCACAGCAACGAAGAGCCAAGGCAACCATAAATAAATTAATTAATTTTAAAAAATTGCATTTGAAATGTTAACAAAAGCATTGCTGTCGTGTGGGGTCCGTGCTAGCTCATCAAAGTCTAACAATGAAACAACCATCATTGTTAGTTAAATGCACATATACATTACATTTTTATGAAATAGAAAAAGATAAAAGAGTAAAAGGACGCTTGAATGTTGACTATGAGTAATTTAGTAATGAAGTTTAGATTGCAAGATGGACAAATGTCTCTAGAACCATAAAGGGGGTCATTAGAATTGCAAAGAAGGAAAGGACCTTGGAGGTGGTCTAGTTTAGTCTCCTGGTTTTTCAAATGTGGAAATTACTACCTAAAGTGATGTTTCTTGGCCAGGTCTGAATAATCAGTCAACGGCAGATCTCCTCACCATTCTTTCCAATATAGGACACTAGACAAGAGCTGGGTTTTTTTCATCTTTATATGTCCCGCAATTACCTGGTTCCACATGCTGTGCATAGAAGACAATACACGTTTGTAGAATTGACTTAAATTGGGTCATAGAACAATGAATTCTGCTGTTACTTTAAACAGGGCTGCCTCCAGGTAAAATTATGATACAGCCAAATTATATCTTCAACCTCCTCTAGACTCATCCAACCTCCCTTTATATGCCCAGTCCCATCGCAGCGTAAATTTTTCAGGGTGTTTTCCCTTTAATCGATGTTTACATATAAAGCTTCACGTCTTACGAAGCTTTACTAAGTTTGCTTAGACCTGAAGTAAATATAACTGAAGCTGGATTAGGGATACCAGGAGATTCATTATATTGTTCTTTACATGTGTCTAAACGAGCGAAACATTTCATAGTAAAATGATTTACTTGCAATGGTGTGCTGGAGCTGGCTTGTACCAGCATGCAAGAGCCAACGTCATGCATCCCTCCCCAGTTTTGTGCTATCACATTGGTAGCTTGTTATCAGCCATGGTGGAAGTAGTTATGCCACAGAAATCAGCAGACATAAAAATCAGATTTAGGGAATTCCCTGGCGGTCCACTGGTAGGACTCCACGCTTCCACTGCAGAGGGCACGGGTTCGATCCCTGGTCAGGGAACTAGAATCCCACATGCCATGTGGCACGGCCAAAAAAAAAAAAATCAGATTTATTTTTGTTCCTGAAGAGCCCATTGTTAAACATCTGCCAGTACACTGCTGCTTATTTGGTTCTCTGACTTGGGATTTATCGTGACCACAATGGAAGGAAGGCCTACAGGTTTTTTACGTCAGAGTTGAGTGTTTTTGCGAACACTGTATTACTTCTAATGAATATCAGATACTCCAGCCTTGTTTGGTTGCCTGTCTCTTAAGTGGGCTGCTCAAATTCTAAAACCAACAGGCTCATTCCAATCGCACTGGACTTTTGCTTGTGCTTTACTGTAACATGTGTTATCCCATATTCACAATGCTTTATCTCATTCACTTTCGCAGATGCTATATCACTTTGGCACAAGCTTTGGGAATGAACATGGGAGGGGCTCCAGCAGGACCTGCAGGCACTGGCAAAACAGAAACTACGAAAGACATGGGAAGATGCTTGGGAAAATATGTGGTCGTGTTTAACTGCTCAGATCAAATGGATTTCAGGGGGCTAGGAAGGATTTTCAAAGGCAAGTGTCAAACACTTATTTTTGGTGAATTTACTTTTATTGCAGTTAAATGTTATTTTCTGATAGAAGTCTAAAATGATAGTATCCCACATGACCAAAATTAATATAGGTTGATGCATATGTTATTGCCATTTTTCTGGGTCAGGATGGCTGGATATCATCAATTTAATATTGTTCAGTACTATTGCTGGCATTACAGTCCATGAGTTGAATGTGTATTAGATGATGAAAATGGAATCAATTTATTACTGCCTGAAACAATGGTGGAGGAGATAAGATCAGGATAGCAAACTGATTACACATGTGACTTCCCTTCCTGCATTAAATCCC
Organism: Grampus griseus; assembly: GCF_964374135.1. Lineage (NCBI taxonomy): Eukaryota > Metazoa > Chordata > Mammalia > Artiodactyla > Delphinidae > Grampus > Grampus griseus. The sequence goes on along the minus strand of NC_139004.1, from coordinate 35,167,662 downwards.
ATTGAAATGAAAGATTTTTATTATTTATTTATCTACTTATTTTTGGCCACGCTGTGTGGCTTATGGGATTTTAGTTCCCCTACTAGGGATCAAACCCAGGCCCTCTGCAGTGAGAGCATGGAATCCTAACCACTGGACCACCAGGGAATTCCTGAAAGATTTTTAAAAAGGATGGTAATGCTAGAAAACAAGAAGGGGGGGGGCACCAGCAGATGGGAAATTTTGAGAATATCTGGAAAGATAGATAGCAGGTGGTTTCAGATGGACAAAGAAAAAAGATGAGAGAGCACTTCAGTCTTAGAACTCAGTGCTCTGTGGTCTTCTTTTGGTGATCGCATGCAGACCCAAACTTTAAATACTCTCTAAATGATCAAATTTACATCTTTAGCTCAGACTTACCCTTGAAACTCTGGATTCACATAATACAACTGATATCTACTCCTTGACATCACCACTTAAATATCTTAACAGGTCCAGATTCACTGTATCCAAAACCAAACTCCTGGTCTTCCCTCCCTGTATCTACTTCTTCCTCAGCCTTTCCTGACACACTAAACACCCACTCCATTCTTCCAGATACTTACACACAAATCTTTGACTTATCCTTTACAGCTCTCTTTCTCTCATACTCACATCCAACTGTCAGCAAACACTATTAGCTCTACCTTCAAAATACAGCCAACACCAGCCACCTTCTATTATCCCCACTGCTATCATCCTAGTTCATGCCAATCATCATCTCTCACCAGTACTACTCCAATAAGCCTCCTAATTGGTCTCCCTGAGTTTACCCTTGTGCTCTCCATTCTAATCTCAAAACTGGTTCCTTCCAATTGTAAGTCAGATCATGACACTCTTCTGCTGAAAGCTGGGCACTGGCCTCACTTAGAATAAGAGCCGAAATCCTTACGATGATCCTGTATTGTTTTATACAGTCACACCTGCTCCTTCCCCATTGCATTGCTGTGACCTTCTGACCTCATCTCCTGATACTGTCCCCTCACTCTCTCTACTACAGCCACTTTGACCTTTGTGATGCTTCCCAAACATCCTGAAGTACACTCCCTCCTCCATATGATTGCTATTCCTTAGATTCTTCTCCCAGATATCCATCCACATAGCTCATTTGATAAAGGGCATCCCCAGTAAACATCATACTACTGAAAATTTGAAAGCATTTTCTTTGAGAGGAGATATAAGACGAGGATTTCCATTACTATTAGTTCTACTTATCACTGTGTTCTGTATCCTGCCCAGTTGCAGTAAGGAACAACAACAATAGCGACAACAAAAATACAAAGACTGGAAAGAAATAAATATAAAATATAGTTATTTACAAATGATACGGTAGACAGTAAAGAAAATTTAACAAAACTATAGAAAGTAGAATTTAGCAAGTTCACTTGAATATGAAGTCAACACACAAAATAAATTTTATTTTAATTAAGCATGCACAAAAAAAAATGAAAATTTCAGAAAGATATCATTTAGCACATAATTAAGAGAGTGTGGTATTTGTGTAGGGGTTGATAAATAGACCAGTGGAATACGGTAGAGAATGCAGAAATAGGCCAGGGACACTTGACATATGGAAAAGGTGGTATTGAAAACCAGTGATGAAGAGATAGACTTTGAAATAAGTCTTTCTGGTACAATAGATGATTAATATTTAACAAGGGAAATTGGATCCCTACATATATAAAAATTGGATCCCTATAACTGTATAAAAATCAGTTCTGGGGATTAAAGGCTTAAATGTGGTAGGCAAAACATACATGGCTTTTAGAAGGTAATAAAGGCAAATATCTTTGTTCTCAGAGTAGAAAGGGACTTTTTATACAAAAATTACAAACTACAGAGAAAAGATTAATACACTTAAACAGGGTAAGAGAATATCCCTGTAATAGATATCATGGGATTGCTCATCCAGCTCTTATCTTTAATTACCTGCCTGTTGGATATATATACATTGTACAGTTCAGATTTGAACTGAGCAGGTCCACTTATACACAAATTTTTTTTAAATTAATTTATTGACTTTTTGGCTGCACTGAGTCTTTGTTGCTGTGCACGGGCTTTTCTCTAGTTGCAGCGAGCGGAGGCTACTTTTCCTTGCGGTGTGTGGGCTTCTCATAGGGTGGCTTCTCTTGTGGAGCACGGGCTCTAGGCATGCGGGCTTCAGTAGTTGCGGCCCTCGGGGTCAGTAGTTGTGGCCCTCGGGGTGAGTAGTTGTGGCACACGGGCTTAGTCTGCGGCATGTGGGATTTTCCTGGACCAGGGCTCGAACCCACGTGCCCTGCATTGGCAGGCGGATTCTTAACCACTGTACCACCAGGGAAGCCCTACACAGATTTTTTTAAACTAAATACATACTACAGTACTACACGATATCAGGTTGGTTGAATACCTAGATGTTGAACTGTGGATATGGGAGGGCTGACTGCAAAGTTATGTATCGATTTTTGACTGTGTGGAATGTCCATGCCCCTAACCCCTGTGTTGTTCAAGGGTCAGTTGTGCGTGTGTGTGTGTGTATACATATATATATATAATTTTACAGTCTTTTGTGATACATCTCTAAGAAGGAGAAAAAAATAAGCTACAGACTGAGGGAAGATATTTTAACCTGTATAGCTGACAAAAGATTAATATCCAGCATTAAGAAAGATTTTCTTCGGACTTCCCTGGCGGTCCAGTGGTTAAGGCTCTGTGCTTGCATTGCAGGGGGCAGGGGGTCAATTCAATCCCTGGTTGGGGAACTAAGATCCCTCATGTCACATGGCGTGACCCAAAAAAAAAAAAAAAGAAAGAAAAAGAAAGAAAGATTTTCTTCAACTCATTAAGAAATGCAAAACAATAATGGGATAGCATTCTCACTCTTGCCAATTGGTAAGAATCGACAAGTCTGACAAACCACTGTTGGTAAGGGTGTGTAGAAACTAACCCTTGGTACTTCTTCTGTGTGTGTAAGTTGGCAGCACTGCTTCAGAGAACCGCAAATAAATCAAATTTATTAATTTGATTATATACTGTATGTATTTATACTGTATATGTACAGTATTTTATAGATATATAGAAAAATAGATACACACACAACAAATTTTGAACGAGCAAAGTACGTAGCGTTTGTGAATACATGCATAAGAGCAGTAGTTTAAAAACATGCATAGGAACCATTGACATCAGATTCAGGATAGAAGTTACCTCTGGAGAAGGAGGGAGTGTGGATCCAAGAGAGACATACATGGACTTGAACCGTGGTTCTAATATTTTATTCTTTAGGATGAAATCTGAAGCAGAATTGTTAAGATTTGATAGGTGGGTACGTGGGTATTCATTACATTATTCATTATAATTGCCTGACCTTTAAAAAAAATTAAACCCAAAGAACCACTTTTTAATCAAAGAGAAAGTTCTTCTGTGGATCACTCCTGGCTTAAGGGTTGAAGATGGTTGAGAGAAGCAGACTAGAGCACCAGGTAAATCCTAGAATGCCAAAACTATAGCAGAAAGCAGAGAAAGAGAAAAGGAAGTGGCTATCTCCAGTAGTTTTCCTCCATGTAGAAGGTCTGAAGTGGGAGTCCTGACAAAGATCAGTGCCGGGTGGAGGCCTGTGCCAGAGAGGCAAGCACTGCACCAGGTCAGACCTCATGCTCCAGACCCAGAGGGTAAGCTCTCCTGCCTCTCTCATCCCTTCCCCCAAATCGCCAGAGGCAGCCATGCATCCTGCAAACAGGAATTTGCATTTGGAATGAGGAAATACACACATATGAAGAGATAACCAAGTATCATACAATATTTGAAGGCATTAAGGAGGCACTCACAAACAGCAAGGAGACCTACTGACCACTTAACTGATTAATAGAGGAAACAAAAGAAAATGCAAAAGTAACTAAGATTAATGGCTTCAGAGAGATTCAAGAATTTACCACATACAACCAATTAAAGAAAAAACAAGTTGCTATGAAAAGAATAACAATTGGAATAATCAGAAATTGAAAATAAAAACTGAGAAAAAAACAAAAAACCTCTCTTGAGTTGGAATATCTAGCCAAGAGAGTATATTGCAAAAAGAAATGGAAAGTTTGAAAGAAAAATTTAAGGGCCATAGGGATAGATATATAAGTTCCAATATCCACATAATGGAAATTCCCAAAGGAGAGAGAAGAAAAAGTGTGTGGGGGGTAGGTGGGGGGAAGCAATAATAAAAGAAAGAAGAGCATTTCATGCAGTTGAAAATAATGAAGGTTTTCATCCTTAGAGAATAGACAGGAGCAATGTTCCCAATATCCAGGTCTTCCTTTGTGCTGAGTTTTGTAGGAAGTAAATAAACATCCTTTTGACCATTCACTGTCTCACCTAGTTTCCTGGCACTTCTCTCATTGCAACAAGAAAGGAACAGAGTGATCTGACCCAGACGGGGCATCCGTTATTTTGTTAATTTCCCCCAATATTATGGCTGCTTCACCCCCATCCCCACTGGAGGTGGCACATCAAGACTGAATCAAATTTTTGTCACCCTTCAGCATCCCTGGTGTAATGATGTGTCTATACTTTCATTTTGGCAGTGTACTATTTTCATTGTTTTGGTGATGATGTACAAATAATTAAACCTTTGTATATCACTGGAAAAAACTAAGTCTTTGTAAACAGCCAGGTATGAAATTTACGTAGATTGTATTTCAATATAAAATTGTTTGAGAGTGCTTTGGAGAAATGATTGCCATCAAGAAGATATATTACAAAGTAAAACTCACCAGATAAACTGTTTTTCTTACCAGGTCTTGCACAGTCAGGTTCTTGGGGCTGTTTTGATGAGTTTAACAGAATTGAATTGCCTGTATTATCAGTGGCAGCCCAACAAATTTACATTGTTTTGACAGCAAGAAAAGAGAGAAAAAAACAGTTCATTTTTTCTGATGGTGATTGTGTTGATTTAAATCCAGAATTTGGAATCTTCTTAACAATGGTGAGAACATAGGTTTTATATATTTTTAAATGTTTTATTGAAGTAGTATAGTTGATTTACAATGTTGTATTACTTTCTGGTGTACAGCAAAGTGATTCAGTTTTATATATGTATATATTCTTTTTCATATTCTTTTCCATTATAGCTTATTATAAGATATTGAATATAGTTCCCTGTGATATACTGAGACCTTGTTTTTATCTGTTTTATATACAGTAGTTTGTATCTCTAATCCCAAACTCCTAATTTATCCCTCCCCCACCCCCTTTCCCCTTTGGTAAACATAAATTTATTTTCTATGTCTGTGTGAGTCTGATTTTGTTTTGTAAATAAGTTCATTTGTATCATATTTTAGATTCCACATGTAAGTGATATCATATGATATTTGTCTTCCTCTGTCTGATTTACTTCACTTAGTATGATAATCTCTAGGCCCATCCATGTTGCTGCAAACGGCATTATTTCATTCTTTTCACCTCCTTGGTCAGGTTTATTCCTAAGTATTTTATACTTTTTGATGCGATTTTAAAAGGGATTGAAGAACATAGGTTTTAAATGCAATTTATTGGTTTAATTGTTACAGACTCAAATAAAAGTAAACATGTATTAGTGGGTAAATGACTGACAATCCAGGGGTCAGAGTATAGTCCCTGTTATATGATTTTTTTTTGAGTAGTAAAAATAATCCAGACAGAAGATAAAATAGTGATATGTTAAAAATAAAGATAGCTACTGTTTATTGAGCACTAATTTTGTGTAAGGGGATGGGCTAAATATTTTATATATTGTATCAGACAGGGGGGAAGCTACAATAACAATCTCCCAAATTTTAGTGGTTTAAAACCTCAAGGATGTATTATTCTCTCATGCCCCATGTCCACTTCGGGTTGATGGTATCGGGTGGAGAGGGCAGGGGATGCTTTACATGTCCTTACTCTGGTACTGTCTCAATCGTTACTGGTTGTTGTAGCAAAGGAAAAAGAGAACAAGAAGAATTATGCTCTGGTTCTTAGGATTTCTGTCCAGAAGTGACACAGGTCACAACCATGGATTAAAACAATTCACTTGGCCACACCTAACTTTGAAGGATCAGTGAGGTATAGTCCTGTAGTATTTTGTGTGACAGATATTTTATAACCAAGACACCCGAGGCTCAGGGAAATTAAAAAAACTTGCTCAAGTCACACAGCTAGAGAAAGATGTTATTGTCTGTCTAACATCAAAACCTGACTACTTAACCTCTACACTTGGCTTTTCTCTGACACTTAATAAAGGATGATGGAAATGATTTAAAATTTCCAAAATAATTCAACAAGGTCCTATACCAAAGTATTGTAACAAATTCAGTTACCGTGTGATTGAGGGCAGAGCTTTGTGATACAATGTTGTAAAGACAGAAAACCAAAGGCATGAATAAATAGAGGTGTTTATAAATTGCAGAAGTGAAGTTAATGTTGAACTGGTTTTACTGATGCTTTTAAATGATCTCTATTCTGTTAAGTCTCTAAGTCGCAAGATGATACAAGTACTCTGAGTTTTAAGTGTCCTGAGTGGATAAAGATAAATTATAGGAAGAAAAATCAGAAAATTTTCTGATAAGCTTTAATGTAAGCAAACAACCAGTTAAGCAGTTGGGAGTAAATATTAATAATCCTGACGTGATCAGTTATAACTCAGGAAATTAGATGAAGAAGTTTATTCAGTGTGATGCTGTGGCTCAGAAGAATTTAAAAGAATCTTAATGTTCCCTTTGGATTAAGAATAGTATTGGAAATATCAATTAGATAATTGCATTAGGCTGTGAATAACTGAGACATGAAAAATAGTGGCTTAACATCTAAGGATGTATTCTCTTAAGATCCTTCAGTGTTTCAACACCATCATGGTTTCCATCTTCAAGGCCACCTTATAACCCAAGATGCTACAGAAGCATCTCTGTTGGAGCCAATTGATTGAATCAACGGCCTTCAAACCGACATCAAGGATATTTCATACACTGTGTCCCTTGGTGACTCACGGTGTAGAATTTAATCACACCAGCTGCAAGGCAGGCTGGGAAATGTGGTTTTAAACCTGGGTGGTGATGCACACAGCTTGCAACTGGGGTTCTGTGCCTAAGGATGAAAAAAAGGAGTATTGAGAGGCAGCCAGTAATGTTTGTATTCCCAGCACCTAGCAAGTTATCTGGCCTATTGACGGTGTCCAGTAAATACTCAGGGACTGAAGGTTTCTTCATGCACTTTCCTAAAATGTCTGCCTCCTCTTTGCCTTACTTGCCTTTGAACCCTCTAACTTTTCCCTTGGGACTTTTGGTTCTGACCTGTCCTCAGACTTTTGCTACTTATTAGCTTCCTTTCCACCTCTACTTTTGTCCTTTTCAATGTTTTTCTCAACATTCCTGTCTTTATTTCCCTTCATCCCCATGTTTTGTTTTGTTTTTTTAAATGGTACTTTGTCAGCCACAGAACTCTCTAATTCTCACTGCAAAGGATAATTGAAGAGATGAAATAAAAATTACCTAAGTAAACTGATGAATTTTCCTTCTCTTTCGATAACATAGTTTAGATCATAATTACCCCAGTATTTATTCAGTTTTCTTTTCTATTTCCTTTTCTATTTTCTTAATAAATAGATACACAGATACTTAATTTTTGCTACACAGAGTGGTGTGTGTGCACGTGTGTGACTTTATTAGTATAACGAAAATGGAAATATGTAAGAGGGAGTGATGTGACATTAATAAATATGGATGGTCCAGTACACATTTTTGTGAAAATAGGGACATTTTATGAATCTAATGTTTTTCAATACCCTCTTAGAATCTGACGTAGGGATTTGAAATGTATTTGTATTCATGAAATGAAAATTATATCAACAGTTAAAATTAAACAATTTTAATTTTTAGAACCCTGGATATGCTGGGCGCCAGGAACTACCAGAGAACTTAAAAATTCAATTTAGAACTGTTGCTATGATGGTTCCTGATAGACAGGTATGCATCAGGATTTAAAAGCATAATACAGTTTATGTTCTTTACCTGTTTTTCACTAAAGTTGAAAAATCTCACTGTATTAATTTTCAGATCATTATGCGAGTTAAACTTGCAAGCTGTGGTTTTCTTGAAAATGTTATCTTGGCTCAAAAGTTTTATGTACTTTACAAACTCTGTGAAGAGCAACTTACTAAACAGGTAACTTTGTATATCTATTTTCCTCCTAGCAGAAAACTTGTTTTTTAACTTTGCAATTTTACCTTGATACATGCTAATTAGGGAGTTAAAAAATTCCTTGACTCTTTTCTAAAGTATATTTATAATTAATTTGACCTATTAATTATGTATTTTTATTTTATTTTATTTTTAAAAAATATTTATTTATTTATTTTATTTTTGGCTGCATTGGGCCTTTGTTGCTGTGCACCGGCTTTCTCTAGTTGTGGCGAGCAAGGGGTACTTTTCGTTGTGGTGCACAGGCTTCTCATTGCAGTGGCTTCTCCTGTTGTGGAGCACGGGCTCTAGGGTGCGCGGGCTTCAATAGTTGTGGTGCACGGGCTTAGTTGCTCCGCGGCATGTGGGATCTTCCCGGACCAGGGCTCGAACCCATGTCCCCTGCATTGGCAGGCGGATTCTCAACCACTGCGCCACCAGGGAAGCCCCCTAATTACGTATTTTTAAAACTTCCTTAATTTGAAATAGCTACAGATTCACAGGAAGTTGCAAAGAAGTGTACAAGAGGTCCTGTGCACTCTTCACTCTGCTTCTCGCAGTGTTGACATCTTATAACTATAGTACAGTAACAAAACCAGAAGATCGACATTGGTACAATAAACAGAAATTACTAAGACTTCACCAATTTTTCATGCGCTCGTGTGTGTGTGTGTTTGTGTGTGTGTAGTCCTATGCAAACGTGTAGATTCATGTAACCACCACCACAGCCAACATACACAACTGTTTATCACCACAAGGTTCCCTCCTGCTACCCCTTTATAGCCACACTCACCTCTCTCCCAAATCCGTATAGCCCCTTGTAGCCCTAATCTTTTCTACATCTCTATAATTTTGTTATTTCAAGAATATTACATAAAGGGAATCACATAGTATGTAACCTGTTGGTCATGCATTTTAAATGGTTGCCACTCAGACTATCAGACTGTATTGTTCTCAAAAGATACTTAAGGTGTGAACACTGTATCACACAGCTTGATCTTTCCAGAGGAGTGATCATTTTTCAGTCAAAGGAAAGGCGGGAGAATTGAGCTAATAAAACATTGCCACTCAGCCACTCCAAAACTATGGTGTATAAGTATCAGAATATCTACATGTAATACATAGTGAGGCTACATTTAGAATTTTTCAATTGAATAATCTTTTTTCTTTCTTTTCTCATCTTAGGTTCATTATGACTTTGGGTTGAGAAATATTCTATCTGTACTGAGGACACTTGGATCTCAAAAAAGAGCCAGACCAGAAGAGAGTGAATTAAGCACCGTCATGAGAGGACTAAGAGATATGAACCTTTCTAAATTGGTATCTTTCTTCTCTGAATTAATTTCTCTTTCAGGATTTCGACCTGGCTGACAAGTGGGGGTTGGCTCATATGAAGCTGTTAACATTAAAAACTGCAGGGAAGTGGGACTTCCCTGGCGGTCCAGTGGTTAGGCCTCCACGCTTCCACTGCAGGGGGCACAGGTTCAGTCCCTGGTTGGGGAACTAAGATGCCGCATGCTGTGTGGGCGCAGAAAAAAAAAAAAAAAATTTCAGGGAAGTTACCACTGAGCTGAGCTTTCAGAGGAAGGCAACCCCCCTCCCCCACAAAAAACGCCATGGCTTTGTATGACCCACATGGGCTGCAAATACATCCTTTTATCAGTTGTGTGCCATGAAACAGGCTTCATCAGTGGGCTCCAGCTTCCAAATGTCAGTCCATTATTCATAATGTTACACAGATTCTAAATATGAAAATCTGGATTCATAGGGAACCATGAAAGCTTTTTTTTGCTTTCTCTGTATGTGACTAGCTTAGCTATGTCTCTCCCAAAACACCAACACCACTTCTGTTTTCCAAATATGCCTTAAAAGTTTGCTGTAGAGATTATAGTAATTGTTTCACCGATTTCATGCTTGTCACAATTACAGCCAGGTTGTTTTAAACTGGTTGATGGACAGGTTCATGTGGCTTTTATTCAGGGGCTTCTGTATGCTACATATCATATGTCCATGCCCTAGGAGTACAAGGTTGAGAAAGAAATGGATCTTAGGAGCTCGCATTCTAGTTACAAAACTAACAACTAACATCTGTGTAGTTCATGACTATCACAAAACCTATCCAGGGGTATTGTCTTGTTTGAGTCCTACAGCCACTCTGGGGGATATGGGTGCCATTTTCCTTATGGGAGAGGCACGTGTGTAGGACTCACCCATAATCACAGTCAGTTGATAAGCTGGAACAAAAGTCCACGAGACTTTCTGATGCTAAATCCTCTGCTCCCTCCAGAGTATAGCTCACTGCCTCCATTAATAATGGTACTCCTGAAACTTCTAGACGAGAGTTCCAGAAAGTATCCGGAGACCCTCCCCCACCAGAGAATGGGAAAAATTCAGAGGGGGTCAGCAGTTGGGCATGGGGCGATCTCGGTATTAAAGATGTGGTAAATAAGGATTGGAGTCCATTTACTCCAACCTGCTGCTTTCAAGAGAGACTGAACGCTGCTCTGGTGCAGTTTTCCAGCCAGTGTTGGATGAGCCAGACATGCAGGGTTACAGATCTTTGCCTAATTTAAGTGAAGTATTAATACTCTCTTCTCATGGGATTGGAACTATTACTTGCATGTTTTTAAGGTTAGTGCATATACCTGTCTGTGGGAAGCAGAACATTCATAGGATAAAGAAATGAGATCAGACCTTGGAGCAGTAGACTGGAGAAGACCTGAATGCCAGGGAACTTTGGGTGCAATGCTGTAGGTAATGTGGATTCCGTGGTGGTGTTTGGGAGAAAGTACTAGGGCCTACACATGTGGCTAGGAGAGTAATAAAATGGTTCTCTGGGCATGAAGTGATAAGTGCTGTGAGCGTCTGCTACAAGCTTCGTTGTTGACTGAATGAGTAAATTTGTTCTCTGCCACCTTAGATTGATGAAGATGAACCCCTGTTCCTCAGCTTAATCAATGACCTGTTTCCAGGATTACAACTAGATAGTAATACTTACGTGGAACTGCAAGCTGCAGTAGCCAACCAGGTTCAACTGGAAGGTTTGATTAACCACCCACCCTGGAATCTCAAGCTTGTGCAGGTAAAACATTTTTAATCTGTTATCAGTATGATGCTCAGTGGGTGTTGTTAAAGATTGTCACTTGAAGAGAAGAACTTGTGAAGTTAGTCTTACTGAATGTAAACGTTGAAACTAAATTAAAACACATCATTGCAAGAAGAGTCCTCAGTGAGAGGGGTTGGTCCCAGGGATGTTAGTGTGGATTTATACTAATCAAGCAGTTACTGAAGTTACTTACACCTGATGAGGTTAGGTTAGGTGGTAACCAGAATCTCGAGAACAATTGGGAGGGGATAGTAGGTTATAAAAACGCAGGGAGATGGAATGACCCAGCTGGCTCTTGTGCCAGTTGGGCAGCATCTCCCACAGCTGGGGGCCTTCATAGGGCATGGAGCCTGAGGAATCTGGGGGTGATACTTTGCTCCTGCTTTGTGTGGGGGCATGTTCACACCTAAACTCAATCCTTTGCCTGTGTCTCTTGGTGTGTTTCTGTCCGTCACATTTCATCCTTGTGACAATCTACCAGTGTTTTTACCAAGCAGAGCCAAGAAGCTGTAGCAGCGATGCTGCATTAAATCCCCACGAGCCTGATGCATTGGGGGTATTTTCCAGGGCTTTTGGAAAGTAAAGATGCCGAAATTGTGCAGAGTGTTAAAAACTGCTTTTGAAAAAGAACGATTCTTTTTTTAACTTACTCTTCTTGCCACATTGTAAGCAGTTCAAGTGTATGAGACAGATCCAAATCTTACAAGGAAATATATAGGGAAAAAATCAAAGTGTTTTTCATCATCTATGTTTTGGAAACCATTAAACATTTTTAAAAAATTTCTGGGAAAACGTCATTTTACATGTGATATGTATACAGTATATTGAGTACTGAAATCTTAGTCACCTCATTTGGTGGGGCACTAGAATATTGTGTTTTTATTTAATGTCAAACACATGACTGTTGAGTATAATATGGCCAGTACCTCTGCTGCTTTTAAACTATGGATTACAGAGGTAATACATTTCTACCTAAAATGTGAGGAGAATAACTCAAATTTTACCTCTGATCAGCTGTGAGACCTTTGAATCGTTATTTTTATTAAAAGAAAAGATAGACAGGATATTGTAGTAGACACTGTCCATGTTCTTACTATGTCTTCTTGAATCTCTTTTACCATATCCATGCACCCCTTCCCCCGCTTCTAGAACTGTGATTCCAATCCCACATATATATACCACTCTCTGCAGGAGGGTTCACCAACCCCACATTTTTTGGCAGGCACAAAGCGCAGGCAGTGCATGGGAGTTTATTTTCCCCTGCTCCCAAAACAACCTTCTTTAGTTAAGGAGTTGTGGGTGATGTAGTAGGAAAGTCAAGCTCTCCTGCTTCCAGATGGAACAAACACAGAGGTGTAACTTATGTTCCAAAGTGCCCCGCAGGGCCAGTCTTAAGTCTCCCTGCTACAGGATTTTGTCCTCAATCACACCTTGTTTGACCTCTCCCCATTTTGTCCTGCTTCCCTTACTCCATTAAAAGTTTCCCTGGTGAGCACTCACTTGCACAGGAATCCTCACCTCGAGCCGTGCTTCTGGGGAATCAGAAGGCTGGTGTGTGTGTAACTTGGGTCTTGGCTGAGTTGGTTTGTATTGCTGCTTTCTACCACCGGGGGGCAATATCACCACACAAACTGCTCCTTATGCATCAGCAAACTAAAATCACAAGGAACAGTAGTTTGAGACCCCAAAACTAGGTCCTGAATTAATTATTTCCAAAATGTAATTAAAGTTCCACATTGTCATTGCTTTATCACTTATATCGTTTTATAACGTGCTGCTCATTTGCTATCCACCTCTAGTAAGACAAAAAAAACTTTTTGGGGGGGCATATTCTCTTCTTTTAAATAGTGAACAAGTTACTTTAATGAAAAGCCTATTTAAAGCTTTTAAAATTTCTGCACAAAACTTCTATGAATGTCATAAGTTACATTTTTCAATTGATTATCTCATTGTGTAGTTATATGAGACGTCTCTGGTACGCCATGGTTTGATGACTCTTGGGCCCAGTGGTTCTGGGAAGACAACCGTTATAACAATCCTGATGAAGGCACTAACAGAATGCGGGAGGCCTCATAGAGAAATGCGAATGAATCCAAAAGCTATTACGGCTCCTCAGATGTTTGGCAGACTGGACACGGCGACCAATGATTGGACAGATGGGATTTTTTCTACTCTGTGGAGAAAAACATTAAAAGCTAAAAAGGGTACACATAAACTCTTTTCTGGTGATCATTCTTTTCCCCTGCCAGTTTATCAATAACACAGTATTGGTTTAATTTTCTGTTTTGATTATCTGCAGGTGAAAAGTGATTTTCTGTTTTCATTATTGGCAGGTGAAAACATTTTCCTCGTTTTAGACGGCCCTGTTGATGCCATTTGGATCGAGAACTTAAATTCCGTGTTGGATGACAACAAAACCCTCACACTGGCCAATGGAGATCGCATCCCCATGGCCCCTACTTGTAAGCTTTTGTTTGAAGTCCACAATATTGAGAACGCCTCTCCGGCCACGGTTTCTAGGATGGGCATGGTCTACATCAGCAGCTCTGCTCTCAGCTGGAGGCCAATACTGCAGGTGGGGACAACAGACCCACAGAAGCGCGTTCAGTGTATTTCCACGTCTCACTCTCTTATAAACAGAGACTCTCTTTCTTTGCTGCAGGCGTGGTTGAAGAAGCGTACTACACAGGAAGCTTCTGTATTCCTAAGTCTGTATGATAAAATATTTGAGGATATATATACATTTATGAAACTGAACCTCAGTCCAAAAATGCAACTCTTAGAATGCAACTATATTGTGCAAGTAAGTTGTTTTCTTTGTACATTCATGACTTAGATGTGAGATTTCCACCCCCCCACACACACACCACACAGTTGCAGTTTAGAGGTATCTGAAATGGAAAATTCACGCAGTCCGTCAGAATCTTTTTGTGACGTGGAAGTGAAGCCTCTGAGAAGTTTGATTCCTATTAAAGACCTTATTGACGCTCTTACTGCCATCTCTTCATGAGTTTCACTTCCCAGGGCGGTATTGTCAGGGGAAGAGGAATGAACTATCTTTCCCATCGTCAAGCTTAGTATAATCTTCCCAGAAAGAGTGACCAAATATGAGAGTAGACTAAATAAATAAAGCTGGAAGTCCTACAGAAAAGCACAACAAAGAGCTGGTGGCAAGCAGGAAAATTTGGGTGGCAGTCTTGGCTTTGCAAATTTGCTACATATATTAGATAGGGAAAACCTTTGAACAATTCTCCAAGTATTTTGTAGAATTATGTTTTTCCCCCTCTTCTGTTTTTCTTATTAGTCTTTGGAAGAAACAGAACCAATCATAGATTTTTCAGAGGCTCTCCTGATTCTAGTCCATAGGTGATCTCTCATTATCCCATTCTAGTGCTTTGATTCTCTCTTAGTGTAAGAGATGTCAGTCAGGGAGGGTGGGTAGCTTAGAACTGATACGTGAGGCCCAAATTAAGTGCAAATCTTATCTTGAAATAATTTTGTTATGAAAGACAAAGGATATCTTACTGTAGATACATTTCTTTCTGATGCCATATGGGGTTTGGCACACTTTTTATTAGAGGGGCAAATAAATGTTTTAGACTTTGCACAACTTTCTGTCTCAGCCCCTCAGCACTTCAGTTGCATTGCAAAAGCGGTCAGACACAATGAACGAGTGTGACTGTGTTTCAGTAAAACTTTATTTGCCAAACAGGTGGCTGGCCCCTGGGGCACAATTTGCTGAGCCTTACAACATGTTAAAATAAATAAAATCTTTGATCTATAAAATTTGGAATACCCAAACTTTAGAACCAGAAGCTACCTTAGGAAACATCTAGTCTAGGCCTTTTGCTTTTTAGATCAGGAAACTGAGACTCAGAGATGTTAGTGGCATGAGCCGGGATACCTCCAGATTCCCAGTTTGGCATCCTTTCTGCTAGATCATGCAGTCTGCCTAAAGCACAATGGCCTTTCTTCTAAATGCTGCTAGCTGTAGGACACTGATCAAGCAATATCTGGAGATATATTTGTTTTCTTCTCTCTTTCTCTCCTTTTAAATTTATTATTGTTTTTAAATGTTTATTTAAAATATCTAAATACAAACCTTTATTTTATTGTATTTTAAATATTTTCAGTCTCTCAATCTTCTGGAAGGTTTAATTCCCTCCAAAGAAGAAGGTGGCGTTTCATGTGTCGAACATCTTCATAAATTATTTGTGTTTGCTCTAATGTGGAGTTTAGGAGCCCTTCTGGAATTGGAAAGCAGAAACAAGCTTGAAGCCTTTTTACGAAATCATGAGAGCAAGTTAGACTTACCAGAAATACCTAAGGGCACGAATCAAACCATGTATGAGTTTTATGTTACTGATTATGGTAAGCACAGTGACTTATACCTGAAATAAAATGACATTTTTTTTAATGGAAAAAAGATAAACTCTGTAAACTCTTCTGTGGGGAAATATTAAACCAATCATGAATAACATAATTGCTAATACCATTTTTAAAGGGCATATATGCAAGGAACAGTAGGATTTTGCATATGGGCCAGGCTGGGAACAGTTACAGAGGCTCTTGACTTCTCCTCCTTTTGTAGTGGTCTCAGTGAAATCTAACATAAATAAGTTAGCAACACTTCTTACAGCATCTATTTTCTCTTACTTGAAGAGGAAGGGTAGCAGTATAGAGAACCCAGATTCTTCATGTTGCAAAGCATGGTAATTAATGCTCATGACAGATCAGTCTTAGAACTTCTCTGTTGGAAATGTCAGAATAAGCAGAGAATGAACCAAGCAGATGGGATCCTACTTACACGTCGCAGACTCGGCAAAGTCCAGTGCTGTCACCTCAGCCCCCTAGCCTCCTGTGTGTGGTAGGGCCCAGCTCACCTCTCCCTAAAAGAAACTAACAGTTAAATGCACCCTTAAATCTAGCTATGAATTCTCTTAGAATCTAGAGCCAATCCAAAGATGGTTCTTTGAAAAGATCGATAAAATTCGTAAATCTCTTACCAGAGATATCAGGGAAAAAAAAGAGAAGACATAAATGACCATGATTCAGAATGAAGGAAGGAACATTACTACAAACCCTAAAGACATTAAAAAATAAGAAGTGAATATTAGAAACAATGTTATGAAAATACATTTGACAATGTAGATGAAATGGATAAATTCCCTGAAAGACACAAATGACCAAACCTTATCAAGAAGAAATAGATATCCTAAGTATCCCTATATCTACTAAAAATTTTTGATTTATAGTTTAAAACCTTCCCACAGAGAAAACTGTAGGCCCAGATGACTTCACTGGTGAAGTACATCAAATTCTTAAGAAAGAAATAATACCAATTCATTCTGCATAAACTCTTCCAAAATATAGAAAATGTAAGGAAGAAACACTTCCCATCCCACTTTATAAGGGTTTGTAAGTGTTGTCCTGATACCAGAAACAGAGAAAGACATTACAAGAAAAGAAAACTATAGACCATTATCCCTCAGGAATATTGACACACATTTCTTAATACAATTTTAACAAATGAAATTCAATAGTATATAAAAGGATAACATATTGAGTTCCAGTGGGTATTTATTCTAGGGATGGAAGGTTGGATTAACATTTAAAAACCAGTCAATGTAATTCACCATATTAATAGAGTAAAAACCAAACAAATTATATAGTCCTCTAAATCAATGCAAAAAGAGCACTTGGGGACTTCCCTGGTGGTCCAGTGGTAAGACTCTGTGCTCCCAATGCAGGAGGCCTAGCTTTGATCCCTGGTTGGGGAACTAGATCCCACATGCCTGTCGCAACTAAGAGTCCACATGCCACAACTAAGAGTCTGTGTGTCGCAACTAAGAAGTTTGCATGCCACAACAAAGATCCCACGTGCCGCAACTAAGACCTGGCATGGCCAAAATAAATAAATAAACATTTTTTTAAAAAAGCATTTGATGAAATTGTACATCCTTCCATGATAAAACAGTACACTAGGAATAGAAACTTTATCATTCTGATAAAGAATATCTGCAAAAAATCTAACATTATACTTAATGGTGAAAGACTGAATACTTTCTTCTCAAGATCAGGAACAAGACAAGAATATTCCTTTCTCACCACTTCTATTAGACGTTGTACTAGAGGTTCTAGCCAGTGCAATAAGACAGTAAATAAATAAACATGAAAAAACAAATGAAATACCTATAGATTGGAAAAGAACAAGTAAATCTCTATTTGCAGATAATATAACCATCCTCGAAAAACTAGTAAATGAGTTTATTAAGGTCACAGAATGAAAGAACAATATATAATAATACTTTGTATTTCTACATGCTCACAACAAATTGAAATTTTAATATACCATTTAAAATAGCATTCAAAAAATGAAATATATAGGGATAAATTTAACAAAATATGTGTAAGATCTGTATATTGAAAACCACAAAATTGCTGAGAGAAATTAAAGAAGTCCTAAATAAATGGAAAGCTAAATCACATTTACAAATCAGAAAACTCAGTTTTGTTAAGATGTTATTTCTCTCCAAATTGATCTATAGATTCTGTGCAATCATAGTGAGAATTCCAATAGACTTTGTTTGGTTGAAATTTATAACTGAATTATAAAACTTTATGGAAATGCAAAGGATTTAGAATAACCAAATCAATTTTTTTTTTTTTTTTTTGCGGTACGCGGGCCTTTCACTGTTGTGGCCTCTCCCGTTGCAGAGCACGGGCTCCGGAGGCACAGGTTCAGCGGCCATGGCTCACGGGCCTAGCCGCTCTGTGGCATGTGGGACCTTCCCGGACTGGGGCACGAACCTGCATCCCCTGTATCGGCAGGCGGACTCTCAACCACTGCGCCACCAGGGAAGCCGCCAAATCAATTTTTAAAAAACAAAGTTGGAGCACTCATACATCCTGATTTCATTAAAATCTATTTGAAAGTCACTATGAAAATAAAATTCCCATTCCAGCCACAGAATGGGAAGAAATGTTTGAAAAATATATATCTGATAAAAGAATTTTATCCAGAGTACATAAAGAACTCTTGCAATTCATAATAACAAGTGGCCAGCCAATCCAAATTTCTTAAATAGACAATAATTTTAAATAGATGCTACACCAAAGAAGATTTATGAATGGTGAAAAAAGCACATGAAAAGATATTCAACATGATTGGTCATCAGGGAAATGCAAAATCATTACACAGACACTAGAATGACTAAATTCTAATTAATTTAATGGCTAAAATTAAAAGGTTACTAATACCAAATATTGGAGAGAATGTGGAACAAGTGGACCTCTCACATCCAATAGTATATCCACTTTGCTAACTACACAACGGTACACAATATACAGCCAGTTTGAAAAACACTTCGGCAGTTTCTTAGAAGTTAAACATGCACTTAACCATAGAACTCTGTAATTTGCAAGGAAAGTTGACATTGAGGTTATTCCCCCAGTGGTGAATGTTTGTTTTGCTACTGTCAAATGTGTGCTCCTCTGCTCTCTTTCCAAGCATTCTGTATACACGGTAACTTTTTTGGTACAATTCTGAATCATGGTATCTTTTGGAAGATCTTTAAAATGGCAGTTAAATTCAAGAATGCAATACCAACAATGCAAGTCATTCAATTTAAATGGCAAAAGTATGAACATCTCTCATCAAGTTTGCATAGCCAGCAGCGATTCTGACATAATAGATTGAAAGGAACGTTCCAGAGATGATAAAATGTAAATAAAATATTTTTCTTAGAATTGATGAAAAGCACTTACAATAATTGTTATAACAATAATATCAGTCAGTAAATTAGCAGTGACTATAAGTCAGGAATCTGGGCACTCTATTAACACTAGTTTTAGGGCCAGGTTTATTTTTTCCCATTTCTCATGGCAAACATCCTATGTCCAGTAATCTACAATCCCTTTTTTGGTCTTTCCCATCCTTTTAGTTAATGTGATTTTCCTACCAGATACTAAACCTGTTATTGGTTGTAATTCCATTTCAGACCAAGATCTCTCTGGATAAATAATTAGCAATTTAAAGCTGACTTTGTAAAGAGGCAAAAACAAATTTAAATTATCAAATGCCACATACATTAGATAAGCAGATATGTTAACGTGTTTTACAAAAATGTTTTAAATGTTTATATATTTCTGTTAATTGTTTATAGCACTTGTGTTTTGTATTGAGATAACTTCTGAAGAATGCAGTTTTATTAAGATCAGCTTTAATTATTGTATAGGTGATTGGGAGCATTGGAATAAGAAACTTCAGCCATATTATTATCCAACTGACAGTGTTCCGGAATATTCATCAATTTTGGTTCCAAATGTTGACAATGTTAGAACAAATTTTTTGGTAGACACCATTGCAAAACAGCATAAAGTAAGTTTGATAGTTTTGTCGACTGAAAAAAAAATGCACAACCTAAAAGTTGAGAGTTATGTTTTATTTGGTGGACATTCTTAGGACTTCAAACCTGGGACACAGCATCTCAGGTAGCACTGAGAAAAATGTTCCAAAGAGGCAAGGCGGGTGGGGGCAAGCCAGAATATACAGAAGTTTTTGCAACAGAAGACCAGGTAGTTGGAGCACCAAAGAATTACCGTTAATGAAAAAAACCCCAGATATCTCAAGTTAAGGAATTTAGTGCTTTTCTGGGTATGGGAAGATACAAGAGTCTGGGCTCACTGAAATCATCCCTTTGGTACGCACCTCAGCTATCTGGGGCCAGTATCCTGTGTTTTCTCTTCCTGAGTCTCCTCCGGGTGCGCCGTCTGGGTGGCTGTAATGTAATGGCTTGATGGCTGCAACATCCTCATTTACTGACATGGCAGGCAATATTTTAGTTTTCAGTTTCTTAGATGATTGCAAACCATGTAAGAAACACATCCCTTTTTACACCTATTGGTGGAAAAATTAAAGTACGAGGGGCCGGAGGTGGTGTCATTTCAGGGAAACCTATTTGGCAAATGAACTCCAGGTCCCAAGATTCACTCCAACTCAATCTTCCCTGAAATGCTGACTTCCAGCGTGCTAAGGAAAGTGGGTATCTGCTTACAAAGTCCTTCCAGGGGTTACGTGACTGCTCACCCACACTTTCTTCCAGCACTTTTATAGCATATATTTTACATTTAAATCTTTAATTCCACTAGGATTTATTTTGATGTAGGTCTAATCCTTAAAAGTAATCAAAAATTAGTTGCATTAGTTTATAGAATGAAAGAATGGCTACTAGAACCTTAATATATTTAAAACTAAACATCTTATAACACCTTTCAACATGATTATCCTACGATTGCAGGCTGTTTTACTCACGGGGGAGCAGGGAACTGCAAAAACTGTAATGATTAAGGCCTATTTGAAAAAATATGACCCCGAAATACAGTTATCTAAAAGTCTAAACTTTTCATCTGCCACAGAACCAATGATGTTTCAGGTAAAGCTCATCACTTGCTGTAGTCATTATCATATTAAATATATTAAGTGGTTGATACAATAAAATCTGTATGCAAATGAAACATTGATATATATATAGTTGTCCCTCAGTATCCATGGGGGATTAGTGCCGGGATCCCTGCTGGTATCAAAATCTGTGGATGCTCTAGTCCCTTACATAAAATGGGTAGTGTCTGCGTGTAACCTGTGCACATCCTTCCATGTACTCCAAAATAACCTCTAGATTACTTACAATACCTGGTACAATGTAAATTCTATGTAAATAGTTGTAAATGCAATATAAGTGCTAAGTAAATAGTTTCCAGTGTGAGGCTAATTCAGGTTTTGCTTTTTGGAACTTGCTGGAATTTTTTTTCCAAATACTTTTGATGGAAGTTGGTTGAATCCAAGGATGTGGAAGCTGTGGATAGGAAGGGCTGACTGTGTATATATATATATATATATATATATATATATATATATATCTCAAAAGAATTGGTGTTGAAGTTGGTATTCAGCTGTTTAACCTTCCTAAGGCTGACACTGAGGCCAAATCAAAATAGCATGTTTTGGCCTAATATTGAAGCTGAAGCTGAACATTGGAGTGTCTTTTAATATAAATTAATGATTAATATTCCAACAACTTATTTTTTAAAGTTTGCAATATTTATTTTAATAACAATATTTACATATATTAAATAAGTCAATTATATTCTGCTCTGAAAAGCATGTTCATCATTTTTAGAAATGGATTGAAATGTAATGCATAAGACAGACTATTTCCTTTTCTCTAGAGAACAATTGAAAGCTATGTGGATAAGAGGATGGGAAGCACATATGGGCCACCTGGAGGCAGAAAAATGACTGTATTTATTGATGATATTAATATGCCCATGATTAATGAATGGGGAGATCAGGTAGGACTAAAATATCTCATGTAAATGATATTTAATCAGTATTCTTAGTGACATATGAAAAGATCAATAACTGTCACTTTATTAAGCCTAGTAACAATTCTCAGTCTTTTTTGGCTTCTTGGTTATAGATGACGTTCTTCCTTTTTGAAATCCCTATATGCTTCCCCCCAACACTCCCTCTGCCTCTCTGGCTGCTTGATTTCAATGTGCTTTCTGGCTTCTTTCTTCCTTTCCCCAGGGTTTTATCTTTGTTCTCTTATTTCCCACTCTATATTCTCTCTCCCAGGAGTACCTGATGTTTAGAAAACACTTTTTTTTTTTTCTTTTGGCTGCGCCGCACGGTATGCGGGATCTTAGTTCCCTCACCAGGGATTGAACCCGTGCCCCTGCAGTAGAAGCACAGAGTCCTAACCACTGGACAACCAGGGAGTTCCCAGAAAACAATTTTTAAAAAAACCCAAAACTCTGCCATGCACCACTGTCCTACTTGTGATCGTCTGTCATCCCCAGACTCACTCCCCTTAGAGGACCTCACAGTTGCTGCCAGGGTTCTGCCTGTTCCTGGTGGGATCCCCAACACGTCCTCCCACCACCGTCTACTGCCTCATCAACACCATCAATCTAGAGCCCACCAGGACCCGTCACATCCCTTCCACCCTTTATCCTGGTTCACCTCAGCCATCACCAGGATGTCAGGACTCCCAGGTCTGTCCGTGCTCATCCTGACACTAATCCCCATCAGTTCTGCTTGGCCCTTGTCTGGCCCCATCTCCTACTTTCCCCACTCCTGAAAACTTTCTGTGTGCCCTTGGCAGCCATGGTTCATCCACAAAATCCCCTGTAAATTCAGCTTCTTCTCTGAGCTTTTCCCTCACCTTCTTGCTCTAATGGAAACCCAGGATGCTGCTTTCCCTGCAGACTTCTCACCTGCAGGTGAGGGAGATGTCCTTCTCCGTTCTCATTGCCCTCTTCCCTGAAAACCTATCACTCTGACCTCACACCCACATGTTGTTGCAGTCATCTTGGACCCTTGGGTCACACCCGTCCCTCCCCGAAGATTTCAGTCCCCAGATGACTGTCACTCTCTCCAGGGCTGTCCCAGTCTCCGGGGCCAGCTTCATGGTGTGCACAGTGTGCCGTTGCAGAGGGATTCGCACTTCAGAGGAACTTGCATGTGATTTAATGCTCTGCTGTCACTGTCTTGAAGTTTCTAATAATGATTTTTGAATAAAGACACTTGAATTTTCATTTTGTCCTGAGCGTCACAAATTATGCAGCCATTCCTGCTTGTCATAATTCTCAGTGATGCCAAAAAATATCTACGTACATGATCTTGACCTCTTAGTTCCTTGACCTCAACTCCTCCAATGATCATGTCTTCCACTCCGTCTGAAATTACTCATTCACGCAGTGGTACCCTACACCTTGTCATTATCAGTAACTGTGACCTGTTCATTATCTCAGTTTCAAGCGTTTTATTCTCTGATCACCATGTCCACATTCTGTAGCTCATTCCCTCTACTACCCAGACTACAGATGGAGCTACCAGCCATTGTTCCTACCATCATTAGATTCTCCTTCATTTCTTCTCATTTCCTCACTTCCTTCCTTTCCAGCTAAAATTCCATAATCCATTATTATAATCATGGTAGCATGCACCCTCTACTCATTTGTGAAAGCCTTAACCACATTAAATCCTTGTTAAGCCTCTTTGCTCACCAGCCACCTGCACCTATGCAGCCAAACTTGGCTGGAGAAAAACACACAGTACTGCTTAAAATCACTTTAAAATCATGATTATGGACCTCAGCTGAGCTCATAATACTACCCAGCAATTATACTGCGTGTTTTGTGTTATGTATCTTTATCCTGTCTATTCCTATCCTACATCTACATTCAGGTTCCTTTCATACCGTCTTTTTCTCAGACCGTGGACACCTTCATTTCCTTGCCCTCAGCTGAGCATGAAGGGCTACAGCCTTTTTCCTATTCCACTGAGGACACTGATTTTTTTTGTTCCTTTTTCCTTTTCTTACGATCCATTTACTGCAGTCAATTTCTGTGTTCTAGTGGTTACCCTAGACAGTACATCCTACATACATAATCAAAAATAAAGATCATCTAACACTACTTTCCCATTTTGTATATCCAGTGACCTTTGAACACTTTAATTTCCTTTATCTTTCTCCTGATTTATAATTTTATTGTTGACTTGTATTTTAAGTCTATGCCTCTATTTTTATTTTTTATTAGCATAAATTATATTATTCACCTTTATATTGTGTTATGCCAGTTTTATTTATTTTTAAAAAAATTGTATTGGACTATAGTTGATTTACAATGTTGTGTTAGTTTCAGGTGTACAGCAAAGTGAATCAGTTATACATATACATGTATCCACTCTTGTTTATATTCTTATCCCATAGAGGTCATTACAGAGTATTGAGTAGAGTTCCTTGTGCTATACAGTAGGTCCTTATTAGTTACCTATTTTATATATAGTAGTATGTATATGTCAATTCCAATCTCCCAATTTATCCCTCCCCCCATTTCCCCTCTGGTAACCATAAGTTTGCCTTCTACGTCTGTGACTCTATTTCTGTTTTGTAAATAAGTTCATTTGTATCATTTTTTTAGATTCTGCCTATAAGCGATATCATGATATTTGTCTTTTGCTGTCTGACTTACTTCCCTCAGTATGACACCTCTCGGTCCATCTGTGTTACTGAAAATGGCATCATTTTGTTCTCTTTTATGGCTGAGTAATATTCCATTGTATATATGTACCACATCTTCTTTATCCATTCCTCTGCTGATGGACAATTAGGTTGCTTCCATGTCCTGGCTATTGTAAATAGTGCTGCAATAAACACTGGGGTGCATGTATCTTTTCAAATTATGGTTTTCTTCAGATATATGCCCAGGAGTGGGATTGCTGGATCATATGGCAACTCTATTTTTAGTTTTTTGAGGAACCTCCATACTGTTCTCCATAGTGGCTGTACCAATTTACATTCCCACCAACAGTGTAGGAGGGTTCCCCTTTTCTCCACACCCTCTCCAGCATTTATTGTTTATAGATTTTTTTTGAGGATGGCCATTCTGACCAGTGTGAGTTGATACCTCATTGTAGTTTTGATTTGCATTTCTCAAATAATCAGTGATGTTGAGCATCTTTTCATGTGCTTTTTGCTCATCTATATCTAATTTTTAAAGTTAACTCCCATGAGGCATTATTTTTTACTGTTTTATATATTCACTCTTTGTTTGCATTACACACTTATTTACCACTTTTTTTACTCTTTATTCATTCTTAGAACTTCCTTAGGAGACAATCTTTTAGTGACAAACTCTTAGTTTTTTTGTTTGTTTGTTTGGTCTGCAGAAGTCTTTATTTCATCCTCTTTATTTGAAAGACGTTGCTGGATAGAAAAATGTAGGTTGGCACTTATTTTCTTTCATCACTTTAAATATATGATTCCTGTCTTCTGCTTTCCTTGTTGCTGTTGAGAAGTCAACTACCACTTAGTCATTGCACCTCTGAAATTAATCTGCTTTTTCTCACTTGTTGCCTTACTTTCCTGTAATTTTTTCTTTTTCGAATTATGTTCCTTGGTGTAGATTTATTTGTATTTTTTTTGCTTGGGATTCACTGGGACTCATGAATCTGTGGTTTGGTGTCTTGTGTCAGTTCTAGAAAATTCGCAGTTCTTACCTCTACAAATATTGCCTCTGCCTCACTTTCTTTCCCTTCTTATCAAACTCCAAATGTATATTAGACTTTCTTCTTTGCCCTCTATGTTTCTGCCCTCTTTTTCTATACTTCCCAACTTTTTCTCTCTCCAATACTTAGTCTAGATAATTTCTCCTCTCCTATCATCCATCTCACTAATTTTCTTCTCTGCTTTGTCCAATCTGCTGTCAAATTCATCCACTGAGTTTTAATTTCAGTTGCTATTTGATTCTTATTTTCTTTCAAATGCGTTGTCATTTGTATTCCTTGCATATATTTTCAAATCATTGTCTATTTCTTTAAACATGTTGAGCATAGTTGTTTTAAAGTCTATGTATGTTAATTTCAGCCTCTGAAGTCTATATGGGTCTGTTTCTGCTCTCTGTTGTTTTAATAGTTCTTGTTCACGTTCAACCTTTCTTGTTTCTGTAAGTACCTTTGACTGCTTGCCAGGTCATTGCCCTTAAAAAATTATCTGTGGCTGTTTCTTAAAGCCTAAGATGAATGTGTCCTCAACCAGACAGGTTTGAGTTTTCTTCTGTTAGATCCTTAAGCGCTTATTCAGTCAGGATTATCTCAAAGCAAGGTTAATATTTGAAAGTCTCTGGCCCACTTAGGCTATGCACACCCATGGTGCAATTCTGTGCAAGTGTCATTCTGAGGCTACAACCTCCCAGGGAAGACTTCTTTTTCTTTTTTCTTTCCCTTTTCCTCTCCCATTCATTAGGGATCCAGGGCAGATAGACCTCTCAGCAGTTCCTGTAAGGTGAGGAGAGAGGAGGCATATTTAGATATCATCTATAAGATGAAAAGATCCTGAATTCAGACTTTTTAAATCCAATTAAGGATGTCTAGTTGGATCTCAAACTTAACATGTCCAAAACTAAATTCCTGTTACTCCCTAAACCTGCTCCTCCAACAGTCTTCTCCATCTCAAGAAATAGCAACTCCACATTCAGCCTGTTAGGAAATCATGTCGGCTCCATCTTCAAACTACATCCAAGATTTGACTGCTGCTCATCACTCCATTGCTAACACCTGGTGTGAGCCACCATCTGTCTTCTTGATCATTACACATCCTTCCTCATTGTCTCCCCATTTCCCTTGCCCCTCTCAATCTATCCTCATATCAGCAACCAGTTAAAACATGCGTCAGGGGACTTCCCTCGTGACGCAGTGGTTAATCCGCCTGCCAATGCAGGGGACATGGGTTTGATCTCTGGTCCGGGAAGATCCCACATGCTGTGGATCAACTAAGCCCGTGCGCCACAACTACTGAGCCTGCGCTCTAGAGCCTACGAGCCACAACTGCTGAGCCTGCATGCCGCAACTACTGAAGCCCGCGTGCCTAGAGCCCCTGCTCCGCAACAAGAGAAGCCGCCACAATGAGAAGCCTGTGCACTGCAACAAAGAGTAGCCCCTGCTCGCCACAACTAGAGAAAGCCCATGGGCAGCAACAAAGACCCAACACAGCCAAAACAAACAAAGAAACAAACAAAAAATGTGTCAGATGGTGTGTCACACTCCTCTGCTCAAAATCCTCCCGTGAGACATGTAGCATATAAATGCCAAAATCCTTCCTGAGATCTAAAGACCCTATACTGTTTGATATTATCTCCCCATGATTCTCCAACCACATTTACTGATCCTTGTACACACTGGGTATAACATTCACTCAGAGCCTCTTCATTTGCTGTTTCCTCTGCCTGGAATGCTTTTCTCCTAGATATCTGAGTGGTTTGCTTTCTCACTTCCTTCAAGTCTTTGGTTATATGTCATGTGAGATGAAGCCTTTCCTGCTTCCATATTCAGTTGCATCCCTGAGCACTGCCTATTTCCTTTCTCTGCTTTATTTTCTCCAAAGGACTTATACCATTTTATTTACACACATACATACATACAGACATGCACGTGTACATTTTCTCTCCCATCACAAGAACGTATGCTCCATGAAGACAGGGATTTTTGTCTATGTTACAACAGAGCCAGACACAGAGTAGTGATTGATTAAATGTTTCTTGAATGAAAGAGTGTCATATTACAGGGGCTTGTGTGTCTTCCACTCAAAGATGCCCAATAGGAATTTGGATATACAGGTGTGGAGTTTAGAAGAGAATCTGAAGCTAGAGTTACAGAGTTGAGATTCTTTAGGATTTAGGGTTGAGATGGCATCCCCTGAAATAGAAAAGAGCCAAGGATGGAACCCTGTAGAAGAGTTACATTTGAGGGATGAATGGGGAAAGAATGGCTTGGGAAGTGATCCAAGGTCTCCAGATGAGCCTGGAAAGAACTGAGCCTCTAAAAACAAGAGAGGAAAAAATTTCAATACGGAGGGAATGTTAGCAGTGGTAGAGGCTACAGAGAAGAAAGATAAGGATGTAAAATCCAATACCAAAACATTCAGGAGTAAAACTATCCCATTTTCTGATTTAAGGTATTTTAAACAGTTGAATGTGGAGTGTGAAAGATGTAAAAACTATAGTAAAACTTGTAACTCTGAGAACTCTTGTAATTGTACCAAATATTCTGTAATTCTCCTATCTAGATTTATCAGCGTGGTAAAGAACGCATTGGATTTGCACCAGACATATTCAACTTACAGTTTAGGGTTTATGGGTGGTATCATTTAAGTCAAATTGCCTTGAAGGCAACATTCACAAACACTTCATTGATAAAAGTTGAGCATTTTCTTCTGGTCTCATCTGTACTATTTTATAGGAGCTTTGGAGGAAATGATAGTGATGTGTTACTAAAATGTTACTATATAAAATTCCAGATAACTAACGAGATTGTGCGACAAATGATGGAAATGGAAGGAATGTACAGCTTGGATAAGCCTGGAGATTTCACTACTATTGTTGACGTACAGCTCATAGCGGCAATGATTCACCCTGGAGGCGGTCGAAATGATATTCCACAACGTTTGAAAAGACAGTTTACTGTGTTTAATTGCACATTGCCTTCAAATGCTTCAATAGACAAAATTTTTGGTATGACTATTCTTGGTGTTTAATTTTTTGTTGCATTACATAATAGGCATAAATCATGCAAAACCTTATTTAAGAGATAAAAAGGCCCTGTCAGAAGTAGGGATTAAATATCCGAAATGGAGAGCTAAATGCCAGGGACTAAATACTAAGAAGACTCATGTTTATAGCCTATTGTAAGACTCAGGGATATTTAGAAATAGCCTTGTTGAAGGTTGGCTTTAGAGGTAAGTAAACCTTTGTGTTGTGGTTTTCTTGGCACGATTAATCAGAGAAATTTGGGCTAATGAATGATAGCCCATTGATCAGAGGTTAACAACATAATATACTAAGTCAAATGTAGCACTTTGCTATGTTAATGAAAATGATATTTTGACACCAAATTTAGGCTCACATAAACCATTCCATTAAAATTATGTACATGAAGACATATAAGAGAAACTGACCCATGCGTATGTGATCATTAATTATTTGACGTAGCAAGTACTGTAGATCAGAAGAGAAAGGCAGACTTTCAAGAAATGGTACTGGGATATTTAGTAATTCTTATGTGAAAATAATTGAAACTGGACCCCTACCTCACACCAAGCATAAAATCAATACAGAAGGATTAAAGATTTAAATATGGAAGGCAAAGCTGTAAAGCAATGGAAGAAAATATAGGAAAATATCAGAATGATCTCTGGGTAGGAAAGAACCTCTCAATTGAGACTCAGAAAGCATAGACCATAAAGGAAGAAAATGATAAATTTGACTAGATTAAAATTAAGAGCTTTTGTTCAGTTAAAAAGCAACATTAGGGGGCTTCCCTGGTGGTGCAGTGGTTGAGAGTCCACCTGCCGATGCAGGGGACACGGGTTCGTGCCCCGATCTGGGAGGATCCCATGTGCTGCGGAGCGGCTGGGCCCGTGAGCCATGGCCGCTGAGCCTGCGTGTCCGGAGCCTGCGCGTCCGGAGCCTGTGCTCCGCAACGGGAGAGGCCACAGCAGTGAGAGGCCCGCGTACCGCAAAAAAAAAAAAAAGCAACATTAGGGCTGCCCTGGTGGTGCAGTGGTTGGGGAATCCGCCTGCCAGTGCAGGGGACATGGGTTCGAGCCCTGGTCCGGGAAGATCCCACATGCTGCAGAGCAACTAAGCCCGTGTGCCACAACTACTGAGCCTGCGCTCTAGAGCCTGCAAGCCACAACTACCGAGCCCACATGCCATGACTGCTGAGGCCCGCGTGCCTGGAGCCTGTGCTCCGCAACAAGAGAAGCCACTGTGATGAGAGGCCCGCACACTGTGGCGAAGTGTGGCCCCCACTCGCCACAACTAGAGAAGGCCTGCACACAGCAATGAGGACCCAATGCAGACAAAAATAAATAAAATAAATAAATTTATATTTTAAAAAAGCAACATTAAAAGAGTAGAAAAAAGACAAGTTGCAAAGTGGAAGAAAAAAATTTCAACACATGTAACAAAGCAAAAAACTCAGTAATCTGAATACTTCAAGAAATCCAAAGAATCAATCAGATAAAAAGCAAACATCCTAATATAAACATGGACCAAAAGCCAGGCGCTTTAAGAAGAGGAAACCATATGACTAATAAACAAAGGTAAAGATGATAAACTTTACAATTCAGGAATATGGAAATTTAAAACACCAGGATAAAAACCATTTTATAACCACTAGATTTGCAAAAATGAAAAATTCTGACAAAAAAATCAGGCATTGGTGAAAATGTAAAGCAACTGAGACTCTCTCCCCTGCTGGTGGAAGAATCAATGGCTGCGAGCCCTTCATAATGACTGGACGTTATTACTGGTAGTAGAACATGTGCACACCCACCGCCACTCCACTTCCAAGTATATACCAGTTCGCCATTTTCTTCCTTTATGGTTGTGCCTTATGAGTCTCATTTAAGAAGTCCTTTCCTACCCAGAGGTCATACAGGTACTTGCCTGTGTTTCCTTCCAAACGTTATATAGTTTTGCCTTCCGTATTTGAGTCCTTAACCCATCTGTAGTTGATTTTTCACATGTGCACCAAAAGACTTACACAAGAACGTTCTTAGAACAGTGTTCCTGACAGCAAAAACCTTGAAGTAACCCAATTATGTATTGACAGTAAAGTCGGATAAATACATTGTGGCGTGGGTGTACCGTGTAGTGCTCCAGAGCAGTGAATGTGAACAAACACAGCTACATGCTTCAACATGGATGAAGCCCAGAAATACAATGTTAAGAGAAAAAAAGCATCACAGAGGAACATATAACATGATTCCATTAAATTAAATTTCAAAAACTAAAGTTAAAAGGAAAAGTTTAAAGTTCAAGAACGTAAGTGCCAAAGCTTTTTTTTGGAAAAGCGAGTTACTGATTCTCACCAAGTCAGCGCCCTGTCTACCTCTGGAGGGAGGAGGGATGGGACAAAAGAGGCTTCTAATGTACTCGGACAATCTTGTATTCCTCAGTCTAGTGGCTGTACGTGAGTGTTTGATTATTTGTTAAACTTTTATACACTTTTTGATATGATTAATATTGAAAATGAGATACGGAGACAAACCAGAAACCGAGGCTCAGAGAAGTAAGATAACTGCCTAATTAAGGCCATATAGCTAGTGCATGGCAAACGTGTGATGCTGATTCTGTTTTCTGATTCCACATCCCATGCTTCATCTATAACACATTTGTGCCACAGGAAGCTGGAGGTCTAGAATCATAGGATTTCAGGAAGCAAAAAGGCCTTACAGGCATCTAGCACAACCAACCATGACTTTGGATAATTTCACGTTCCCTCAAGGCTGCTCTTCTTTGGTCTATGTGAATGAAGCCCAGTTTCTTTAGCTGACCCACCCTTCATAAACCTGCTATGCGTCTCTGAGCAGATATTCGTATTCATTTTCCTCTGGAAATACCATGCTCAGAACTGAACATACTGCTCAACATAGAGTCTCACAGGGACGAAACAGAGTTAAATCTGTTTTTGCAGTCTAACACCAAACACATTTTGGGACTTCAGGAACAGTCTATATAACACAGTAGTTCCTGAGGGTGATTATGTCAGATTGTCACTGTGTTGGGTGTTTCCTAGGAACCATTACATCACCACCCAGGCCAGTGTGTTGGCTGACTGCAGGTCAGGAGATATGGGGGTCCTGATTTCACTTCTGTCAACAACCAGTCTGAGTGAACTTGAACAGTTTGCTTTATTTGTCTGTGCCTGGTCTCCTTATCTGTAAGATGAGGAAGTAGTCTCTAAGTTCTTTTCCAGCTCTTCTACTCTTCAGACTGAGGGCTGTTTTACAGGTTCCAGAGCCAGGTTTCCTGGGTTCAAACCTCAGATTCACCCACACACAAGGTGGGTGACCTTGGGCAAGTTACTAAACTCATAATAAAATGGGAATAATAATAACCTCTAGGTCCATCTGTGTTGTCACAAATGGCAAGTCATGTCAGACAGAGAAAGACAAATACCTATGGTCTCACTTATACATGGAATCTGGAAAACAAAACAAATGGACAAACAAAACAAAACAGAAACAGACTCATAGATACAGAGAACAAACTGGTGGTTGCCAGAGGGGAGGAGAATGGGAAAATTGAGTGAAATAGGTGAAGGGGATTCAGAGGTATAAACTTCCAGTTATAAAATAAATAAGTCACAGGGATATAATATACAGAATTAGGAATATAGTCAATAATATAGTAATAATTTTGTATAGTGACAAATGGCTACTAGACTTACTGTGGTGATCATTTCTTTAATTGAGGTATAGTTGATTTGCAATGTTGTGTTAGTTTCAGGTATACAGCAAAGTGCTTCAGTTATACATACATATATATCTGTTTTTTTCTGTTTCTTTTCCTTTTTAGGTTATTACAAAATGTTGAGTATAGTTCCCTATGCTATACAGTAGGTCCTTATTAGTTATCTGTTTTATATATAATAGTGTGTATATGTCAATCCAAGTCTCCCAATTTATCCCTCCCCACCATTTCCCCCCTGGTAACCTTAAGTTTGTTTTCTGTTTGTGTGGGTCTATTTCTGTTTTGTATATAAGTTCATTTGTATCATGTTTTTTAGATTCCAGTATAAGCGATATCATATGTTATTTGTCTTTGCCTGGCTTACTTCACTTATGGTGATCTCTAGTTCCATCCATGTTGCTGCAAATGGCATTATTTCATTCTTTTTGATGGTTGAGTAATAGTCCATTGTATATACGTACCACATCTTCTTTGTCCATTCATCTGTCAGTAGACACTTAGATTACTTCCATGTCTTGGCTATTATAAATAGTGCTGCTATGAACATTGGGGTGCATGTATCTTTTCGAATTGTGGTTTTCCCTGGATAAATGCACAGGAGTGGGACTGATGGATCATATGGTAACTCTATTTTTAGTTTTTTAAGGAACCTCCATACTGTTCACTATAGTGGCTGCACCAATTTACATTCCCACCAGCAGTGTAGGAGGGTTCCCTTTCCTCCACACCCTCTCCAGCATTTATTTTTTGTAGACTTTTTGATGATGGCCATTCTGACCAGTGTGATGTTTTAAATTTGAGTCACTATGTTGTACACCTGAAAATACCAAAATATTATATGTCGACTATACTTCAATAAAAATATAAATGAGAAAACGGGAATAATAATAATATCTACCTCAGATTCTTTCTCATAGGATGTTGGGAGGATTAAAGGAGTTAATACATATAAAATGCTTATCACTGCATACTAAGCTTTGCTAGCCCCACTGCTGACTGCCAGTCTTAGCTGATTCCTTGAGAGAAATTCTTCACATCACCTAGCTTAGTCATCTTGTAATGATTTATTCACTGGGATAAACATGTACCTTGTGATCTTATAGTAAGCTCATACCTTCAATCTTGTTTATTTTTCAGGAGTTATTGGCTGTGGGTATTTTGATCCTTGCAGAAAGTTCAAACCCGAAATATGTGAGATGATTGTGAATCTGGTTTCAGCGAGCAGAGTGCTGTGGCAGTGGACTAAGGTACAGAATCATCCGTTGTCAATAATCAGAAAAAAAAAGTCAACAATTATTCAGCCTAGTTCTCACCTCATGGCTCATGAAGTTATCATCACATCATGGGTAGTAGTGTTTTTCTGGAAAAGACAAATTAGGTGCTGAAGTAGATTTATGACACCTTTTCCTTCCAGGGAGCAAATATTCTGACTGAACGATGCTTTCCATATATATGAGATATTACTGTAAACCAGACACGGCATCCAGGATAAAGTAGAGTTTTGCTGAGATGAGAACACTGCTTTTCCACTTGTTACTCTGATTTGTAACTCTTTGTATGTCTGTCTTCCCTACCTGCTGCCAACAGCCAAACTGTGTCAGACACTCAGATGTTCACTGACTGAGGGAATACATGGATTTCCAGATACTCTTAGCTAACCAAGACTTAAAGTCCAACTTGTGGATTTCTCTGAGGTGGAGCATGAATTAGTAAATGGATGGAATGTACTCAACAGAATAGTCTAGATTTTAATACAGAGGTCAATGCCCTAAGTAAAACTCAGTAAGCATTGAGGCTGTCACCAGATGTCTGAAGCCAGACTCATGAAAAAGCAATTAAGGGTAGGTCTGAGATTTGAAAAAAAAAAAAAAAAAACACAACAAGATTGATATATTTGCTAAAAAAAATTGGTGAAGGAGATGAGGATTAATTGTCATAGTTCACTATACATTCATTTGGCCACTTACACACCATCTGGGCCTAAGCTTATGTCCTGGGGAAGCTCCAGCATGGAGTTTCAGAAGGTCTGAGTGTCTGAGATAATTTTCTGTGGTTAGGTCCATCTATTTTCCAGTGGGGCTATTGTTCAATTTACTGTGCCCATATGCATGTTTTTCTGGAAAGCTTTGGCCTTCCTGGTATCTTTCCATCAAAGCTTCTTTTGTTTTATGAACGTTTATCAGCTTCACTTCCTCACATTTCTTTACCTCTTTAACCCGTTTTGTACAAGTTTTCATTTCCACTGCTCTCATCAAGGTCACCAGATTCCTCCGTCTTGCCAAATCCAAGGGTTGGTTTCTTCTTCCTCTGACTCGACGCTTTAGCAGCATTTGACGTAAATGATCCTTCTAAACACTTTCTTCACTTGGCTTCAGAAGGGCCTCTTGCTCTTGGTTTTCTTCCTACCTCACTGGCTACCTTTTCTAAGTCCCCACTCTTTCCCCTCCTCTAAATACTGGAGTGCACTTGATCTCCATGTTGGGACCTCATCTCTACCTCCATTCGTACTCAGGTAGCCTCATCCAGCTTCATGGCTTTAAACACCATCTCTGTGCTGATGAGTTCAAAGTCAGCACTTCCATCCCAGGCCTCTTTGCCCGGCTCCAGACTTGTTTCTTTCTTTTTTAAAAATTTTTTAGCCTCACTGCACAGTATGTGGGATCTTAGTTCCCTGACCAGGGATTGAACCTGCGGCCCCTGCATTGGAAATGCAGAGTCTTAACCACTGGACCCAAGCCTGGGAAGTCCCCCCACTTGTTTCCAGCAGCTTAGTAGACACCACTGCTTCAATGTCTAATAACTGTCTCAAAGTTAACAAGTTCTTAAGTATGATCCTCCCTCAGAATTTTGTATCAATTATCCTGCTTCTCAGGCTAAAATACAGGGCTCCGTCCTTGATTTGTCTCTCTTATTCCCTACATCCAATCCATCAGCAAGTCTCAGTAACCAGGCTTTCAAAATATATACGGAAGCTGAGCGCTTATTGTCATCTCACAGCGATCACCCTGCCTGGTCCATCGCCTGCTCTCTGGACCATGCAGCGGCTTCCTAACCAGTCTCCTTGCTTTCTTCTTGCCCTCCTAGAATCTGTTCTTTACACAGTCCTAAAATGCTTTTTAACAAGCACATCAGAGATCATCATTCCTTCTTAAAACCACCAGTAGATTCCCAGTTACACTTGCAGTGAAACACAATGCCTAGCTCTGGCCTGTGAAACTCACCCTGAGTCGGCCCCTGCTTACTCCTCTTCCCTTCCATCGTTCTGCTCCAGCCATGCTGCCCTTCTTACTGTGCCTTGAACACCCCAAGTTTTTCATGCCTCTGGGCCGTTATACTTTGTTTGACTCTTTCTCGTTATTTTTACCTTCAGAGAGGGTTTCTGGGATCATTCTCTCTAAAACAACTGTCCACGACCCCATCACAGGCATTATCTGTCTCCTGACTCTACTTCATTTCTTCTAACCATGACATTTATCATTGTTATTTGCCTATCTGTTTATCAGTATATTTGTTTCTTATTTATTGTCAGGCTCTCCCACTCGAATAGAAGGTTCCTGATGGCAGCAGATTTAGCTGTGCTATTTACCATGGTATCTTTGTAAGGGTCGTGGGAGGTGCTCAAAAATACTCATTCACTCAAAAAACGAATGAATCTTCCTCCTCTCCCCAACCCCAAATAAGCAGCCTTCTTTGTATCTTTTCTTCAAATTTCTCATTTTCACAAAGCACTCCTTTAATCCACTCATGCCTTGTGTATCCCTTTATATTACTTTACATAGCTTTAAAGCAGAAGCAGGTGAGAAAAGAAAGAAGCTGACAAAAGTTAAAAGGAAATGTTGGAAGATAAGGAAAGAAGCAGGTTAATAAATGAGAAGAAAAGGGAAAGAAAGGACTTTATTTAATTCTACTGAATAATTGCTTCAGTTGCCAACGGCTGCCATCTTAGCTGCAGTCTTACAGGAAAGAAAAAAAAGCAATATTCACATAGCCTTATCCCTTTATTTTTGCATTTTTGTAATATAAGTGCATGTTTTACATTTTGGTGAGTAGAATGAACATTTTATCTTGGAATGGAACTGAGAGCAAAGAGGGAAATTGAAAGGTGATTGTTAACATAACACTTCTCTTTATTCTATATCTCCTCTTGCTACCTGCTGTTTTAACTTGCACTGTGAATTAGCCTATAGAAATTACTCTACAAACTCAATAGGGTACTTTTTCCATATGGAAAGGACATATTCCATGAATAGGTACTAAAGAAAGCATTTGCTTTCCTGAATTAGTCATGTAGGCCGTCTGCTTTGTATCTCCAGAGTTATCATTGTTTCACTTTCAAAAATGATGCTGATGGTATCAACTACAATCTTTACACTTGGCCAGCAATACTTCCCACACCTGACACCTCAAATTTATCCCTTAACTGGTACCTCTCTTTATAAGAATGTGGACTGTGTCATGTTATAGCTTTGCCTATTTGGATTCTAGAAGTGGGTAGAAATAAGTAAATTAGTGTTCAAACAAACAAGCAAAACTCACAAAAACCACCAAGTAATTATAGCAGTATGTCAGAATTGCCTGCCCATTTATTGCAGATATACAGACATATGAAAGCATGTTGACTGAGTTTGGATCCATAAGTGAAATCTAGATCATGATAAACGAATGTATTTGTGGAAATCCAAATGCACTCAGGACCTTAGTCAAAGCCATCTATAGAAGATGATCATTATTGACTTTAGATGTGAACATTCATTATTCTTAACTGAATGACAGCCGGCTCACACTCAGTGTTTTGTTATGACGTATTCCCGTATACACACTAATAATGATTAGGAATGATTATTCCTACAATTCACATCATTTTTAAGAACTCAGGGGACAGTGGCTTGTTCAAAGCCAGCTCATGGTGGTAGAACAAAAGAGTTGGAGTCTGCATCCAGTGCATTATTCTTCAGTCCATCGTATTCAAGGTCTTAGGGTCTTTTAAATTCTGTGCTGGTTTATTTATGATGTGTCTTTTTTCCCATCAATGCTGTGACAAAAATATAAACTTAATTTTAGTTTATTTACTCAGCCTATTTTATTTAAAATAGGAACTGTGAAATAAAATCATTCTAAAAGCAGTTGTGTTTTTAAAATAATTAATTAATTAATTATTTAAACATCATTATTGAAGTATAATTGCTTTACAATGGTGTGTTAGTTTCTGCTGTATAACAAAGTGAATCAGCTATACATATACATATATCCCCATATCGCCCGCCTCCCTCCCACGCTCCCTATCCCACCCCTCTAGGTAGTCACAAAGCACCGAGTTGATCTCCCTGTGATATGCAGCTGCTTCCCACTAGCTATGTCTTTACAACTGGTGGTGCATATATGTCCATGTCACTCTCTCACTTCGTCCCAGCTTACCTTTCCCCCTCCCCGTGTCCTCAAGTCCATTCTCTACGTCTGCATCTTTATTCCTGTCCTGCCCCTAGGTTCTTCAGAACCATTTTTTTTTCTTAGATTCCATATATATGTGTTAGCATACGGTATTTGTTTTTCTCTTTCTGACTTACTTCACTCTGTATGACAGACTCTAGGTCCATCCACCTCACTACAAATAACTCAATTTCGTGTTTTTTTATGGCTGAGTAATATTCCATTGTATATATGTGCCACATCTTCTTTATCCATTCATCTGTCGATGGATACTTAGGTTGCTTCCATGTCCTGGCTATTGTAAATAGTGCTGCAATGAACATTGTGGTACATGTCTCTTTTTGAATCATGGTTTTCTCAGGGTATATGCCCAGTAGTGGGATTGCCGGGTCGTATGGTATTTCTATTTTTAGTTTTGTAAGGAACCTCCATACTGTTCTCTATAGTGGCTGTATCAATTTACATTCCCACCAACAGCGCAAGAGGGTTCCCTTTTCTCCACACCCTCTCCAGCATTTAGTTTGTAGAGTTTTTGATGGTGGCCATTCTTGTGCTTTTAGTTTTATCTGAAAAGTAAATTGAGAGTATTACATTTTGTTTCCCAACTCTAGGTGAAGATGCTGCCTACTCCTTCTAAATTCCATTACATTTTCAATCTGCGAGATCTTTCCAGAATTTGGCAAGGAATGTTAACCATAAAAGCCGAGGAGTGTGGTTCAATTCCTGTTCTCCTGTCACTTTTCAAACACGAGTGCAACAGAGTAATTGCAGACAGGTGTATATCACAGTGCTTGAGTTTAAATGTACTATATAAGTAGTTTATCCTACTAGAATAATTCCTGCATTATCTGCTCAAATAAGTAGAATAAAGGAGTATTATCTTAAATTGCTCTGGGGTTTGTGAAGCATGGATGTCATTTCCCACCTGCTGGTGGGAAAACGCTCTGCCAATTTCCTTGAGTATTATTTCAACAGGACATTTAAAAAAACTAACCACATTATCAGAACGTTGATAACATTCAGAGGAAAATTTTGTTAGGTATAGTTTCTAAAAAGTTTGAGGTCTGTGTAGTGAGAGCTCTGCTGCATGGTGACATCTGGTACATAAGCTTAGTCATCTTTCTGAGCCTCTGTTCCCTCCTCTATAAAATACGATGGCAATGCTGGTCTTACAAAGCTGTAAAGGGCCTACCACAATGTCCCACGTAGGTGGTATCTGTCAGATGTTAGTCCCACTCCTTCCTCCCTTACCCCTCTGAAGTCATACGTCTGAAAAGGACCTTCATATACTGTGTGCCCACAAACCTAGAAAGAGGATGCTCACCCACTACTGACTGTCAACTCCATGCTTCTATTGCAAGTTTTAGGGACCCTGAACCTCACCCATGGGACTCATCTATACTGTTAAAGAAAAAAGTTATTTGTGACACTTGTTGAAACAATAAGACTCTCATACTTTATTCAAGACTATCATGAGAGGTATAGGGCCTATGCAGTGAGATTTTGCAGTAAGGGTGAGAAATTGGGCTCAACTCCAAATACAACAAGGAAAAAGTGGGAATTTATAACTGAGGAACAGGATGGAGGAGTTTGGTGGATGCGAAAGTGCTAAGAGGAAATAAGGGAGGTCTGGGAGGATTCTGGCTAAATGGATTTAGCAGGATTCTTGCTAAAATTAGATGGTGCAAAGAAGGACATGGAAGTCCAAAATTGGGGCTTAATAGGGAAGAGGATTCAGAAGAGCCTAAGTTTGGCCAAGGAGAGACTCTTTGTCAGTATTTTCTATAAGTGATACTATCAATATTATAGCTCTCTTGGTTGAGGTTACATCTGCCTCTGGTCAGAAGGCAGAACATATTGTTTCCCTGTTCTGAGATAATGGAGATACAGGATGGGGGCTGAGAGGAGGTGGAGAGGGGTTGAAACCATGTTCAGTTAGAAAAGATGGCTTCCTATTTTGCATTTTTACTCCTGTATTTTTGTTTCAGATTTGTAAGTCCTGATGATGAGCAGTGGTTTAATGCACATCTTATTCGTGCAGTTGAAGAAAATGTTAGCCCAGATGTAGGATCATATATTCTTTCTGAACCATACTTCGTAGATTTTCTCTGTGAGATGCCTGAACCAACTGGAGATGAACCTGAAGACACTGTGTTTGAAGTGCCCAAAATCTATGAATTGGTATTTATTTTCAGCTTTTTGGATCACTTACCTAACCAGATATTTGCCATAACTTGTACGATAGTTATATGTTATGATTCGTGTCATCATACACCAAGTAAAATATTAATTTCAATGAAATTTAGCAGCAATCCCATTGAAGTCAGATATAAGACAAGTACGCGTACAATTATCACAGTTATTTAATATTGGTTTGAAAGTTCTAGGCAGTGCAACAAAAATGACAAAAAAGAAAATAGATGTAATTATCAGATAGGAAAAAACAAAAATATCCTTATTTGCAGATGATATGATTATCTCTTAATTTAATCCAAGAGAATTTAAAATCTGTTTCAACTACTAAGAGTTCAGTTAGATGACCAAGTATGATATAAATATGAAACTGCGTAACTATCGTCTATATCAGAGGTTGGCAAATCACAGCCAGTGGTCCGAATCCAGCCTACCGCTGGTTTTTTGTTAGATTCATGAGCTAAGAAGGGTTTTTATATTTTTTAATGGGTAGAAAGAATCAGAAGAATAATAACATTGTGTGACATGAAAATTATATGGAATTCAGATTTCATTGTTCAGAGTTAAAGTTGTATTGGAACACAACATGTTTTCTATGACTGCTTTTGCACTACAGTGGTGGAGTTGAATGACCACATGGGCCACAAAGCCTAAAATATTTACTGTCTTGCCCTTTACAGAAGAAGGCTGCCATCTCTTGCCAAACAATCTCAAGACAGGAGATGAAACATAAAAGTATTTCATTCAACAGCAACAAATATGTAAAATATCTAGGAATAAACGCGATAAAACTTTACTTGGTTAAATGGCAACACATTGTTTTCCCTAAATTAACGTATAGGTTTAATGAAGCTTGAAACAAGACTCCAAAGAGATTTTTTAAAGAGGGTCACATAACACAGTAGTTCTGAAGTGCATGTAGGTCAAAGAATTAGATGGAGAGAAGCAATTTACAAAACAAATACGTGAATATTGACTTCAGAATAATTTGGCTACATAAACAATGTAAAAGTTCTGTCCATTTTTAAAGCTCCATAAGCAATATTAAGAAGCAAATAAAAACTGAGAAATATATTTGTTATTTTACAACCTTAATTACCACAGATAGGAGTTAGTGCTAGGGTTCTTTTTTAACTTTTTAAATTAGTTAATTTATTTATAACATTTTTATTGGAGTATAATTGCTTTACAATGTTGCATTAGTTTCTGCCGTAAAATAAGGCGAATCAGCTATATGTATACGTATATCCCTATATCCCTCCCTCTTGCGCCTCCTTCCCACTCTCCCTATTCCACCCCTCCAGGTAGTCACAAAGCACCAGCTGATCTCCCTGTGCTATGCAGCTGCTTCCCACTAGCTATCTATTTTACATTTGGTAGTGTGTATATGTCAATGCTACTCTCTCACTTTGTCTCAGCTTACACTTCCCCCTCCCCGTGTCCTCAAGTCCATTCTCTACATCTGCATCTTTATTCCTGTCCTGCCCCTAGGTTCATCAGAACCACTTTTTTTTTTTTTTTTAGATTCCATATATATGTGTTAGCATACTACTGTTTTTCTCTTTCTGATTTACTTCACTCTGTATGACAGACTCTAGGTCCATCCACCTCACTACAAATAACTCAGTTTCATTTCTTTTTATGGCTGAGTAATATTCCATTGTATATAAGTGCCACATCTTCTTTATCCATTCATCTGTCGATGGACACTTAGGTTGCTTCCATGTCCTGGCTATTGTAAACAGTGCTGCAATGAACATTGTGGTACATGACTCTTTTTGAATTATGGTTTTCTCAGGATATATGCCCAGTAGTGGGATTGCTGGGTCGTATGGTAGTTCTATTTTTAGTTTTTTAAGGAACTTCCATACTGTTCTCTATAGTGGCTGTATCAATTTACATTCCGACCAACAGTGCAAGAGGGTTCCCTTTTCTCCACACCCTCTCAAGCATTTATTGTTTGTAGATTTTTTGATGATGGCCATTCTAACTGGTGTGAGTTTTGATTTGCATTTCTCTAATGATTAGTGATGTTTTGATTTGCATTTCTCTAATGATTAGTGATGTCGAGCATCCTTTCATGTGTTTGTTGGCAAGCTGTATATATTCTTCGGAGAAATGTCTATTTAAGTCTTCTGCCCATTTTTGGATTGAGTTGTTTGTTTTTTTGATATTGAGCTACATGAGCTGCTTGTATATTTTGTAGATTAATCCTTTGTCAGTTGCTTCATTTGCAAATATTTTCTCCCATTCTGAGGGTTGTCTTTTCGTCTTGTTTATAGTTTCCTTTGCTGTGCAAAAGAGTTTCATTAGGTCCCATTTGTTTATTTTTGTTTTTATTTCCATTTCTCTAGGAGGTGGGTCAAAAAGAATCTTGCTGTGATTTATGTCATAGAGTGTTCTGCCTATGTTTTCCTCTAAGAGTTTTATAGTATCTGGCCTTACATTTAGGTCTTTAACCCATTTTGAGTTTATTTTTGTGTATGGTGGTAGGAAGTGTTCTAATTTCATTCTTTTACATGTAGCTGTCCAGTTTTCCCAAGTGCTGGGGTTATTGACGGAAGAGGTCAGGAATGACTTCATACTGGAAATCAACCAGTTAGGTTTCAGACCTCTGAAAATGGAAATAACTAAAAGTCGACTAATCCATGACAAATGTTTGGAAATCTGTTAGGTCTAAAAAAAATTTTTTTAGAATTACTTTTGAATGTCTTTAGAATTGCTGCTTTCCTAAATTTTGCATCTTAAATATTATTTTTTTCTCTCTCCCCCCCACCCATAGGTACCATCCTTTGAATTTCTGTCTGAAAAACTCCAGTTTTACCAGAGACAGTTCAATGATCTCATTAGAGGAACATCTCTTGATCTGGTGTTTTTTAAAGATGCAATGACTCATCTTGTTAAGGTTCTAAGTATTGACTGTTTACTGATATAAATAGATCATATAAAAGCTTCGTAAATTTCACAGATAAACTTTTTCAGAGAATAAATATATAGTATTGGGTAGTGTATAGAAGAGAGTCTATAGGTTGAGTCAGTTCACTGTCTCACAAAACAAAGGCTTAATCAGAAACCGCTTATTTGAATCTGCCTACATGGAAGCAAATGTTTTTCAAGGGCAAACTGATGGGTTTTGTGTTCAGAGCTTTTGACTCGCTGAGTCAAAGAGTTTTACTTTCCTAGACAGTAACTTGGAGAACCCTATGAAAAAAATATTCCCTCCTCAAATTACATTTTGATGTGATGGGAATCCTGTTCCCCATGGAGGAAGAGTTGATGCTTAAAAAAATGTCAATTTCATGATTGGCTTACAGATTATGGGCGAACTGATGGGGAAAGGGGAAAGGTGGGTGTATAGGACTGATAAAAAATAGAAACCAACTAGAGGCAGCACC
This sequence comes from Grampus griseus, assembly GCF_964374135.1. NCBI lineage: Eukaryota > Metazoa > Chordata > Mammalia > Artiodactyla > Delphinidae > Grampus > Grampus griseus. Next base: position 35,124,547 of record NC_139004.1, on the reverse strand, counting down.
AGAAAAGGAGCATGGCTTGATCCAAGTCTGAAGGGCTGCAGAAAGGAGTTGTTTATTTGTATAATTTGTAGATCAAAAAAGGAGCTTCTCCAACAAAGTAGGATAGGGAGGAGTTTCTTTTTGCAACTCTTCTCCTCATGAAGAGGAGGCAGTTAACTCTGTGTTTATTACAGAATCATCTTCTACAAAACCAGTGAATTTCCAGGTGCTCTAGGATTGTTTCACATTCATCTATTCAGCAAGTATTATCGAGTACCCACTGTGGCTAGATCTTGGGGGCCTGGAACCCTGTTCTGGGTGCAAAACCACATAAGTGATTAACATATTGAAAATATAATAGAATTGATACATATCAAGGTGTCTGCCATCTGTAAAACTTGAATTAAAAAAAATTCTGTGTACTAGTGATAATGAATTTAGTGATCTGTCTAGACTTTCTTCCTAATCAGTGACATTAATGTAAAAGACAGCTTTTTAGCAGTGTCTCCAATTGGCCTGCATAAGATTCGAGCCACAATTTGAGCCTTATCCTCCCTGAAGGTATCAACCATAGAAAAGCAACATAAGGCTAAAGGCTGTTTCCCTAAGGTTTTTTTCTGCAAATGTCTTCCTACCCCATTTTAAGTAGAATTTTGGTACTTTAAAAATTTTTTCATTGGCAGAGATATGATAGAGGTAGTATTTGTTGTAGAGCTAGGTGTCTACGTAAGTCAGTGTGTTAGACTGATGATAATAAGCAAACAATTCTAAACTTCTTTCTACAGATTGGGAAGAGCAGTTCCATTATCCATTGAGTCTGAAAATAATAAAATTACACACACACACACACACACACACACACACACACACATGGAAAATAGTTTTGAAATTAGAGATGGGAAGGCCAATTTGTTCTCTTTTTCATGATGTAAATATAGATGGGCAAGGAAAGAACTGGAATTGAATAAGTCAATATGAAACCTTTTGCATTAAAGGAAAAAGTCTAATGTAGTCTAGAAGCATATGGTCAAACCTTGGACCCATTTAGTGCAAGCAAATGTAAACAGTTGAATTCTATTTTCAAACATATACTATTTTGTTTCAAAACAGATTTCACGAATAATCCGAACATCATGTGGAAATGCATTGCTGGTGGGTGTTGGTGGTTCGGGAAAACAAAGTCTTTCAAGATTGGCTTCTTTTATAGCTGGGTATCAAATATTCCAGATAACATTAACCAGGTAAGATAAAATGAAACGCCGGTATGTTTTCTTCTATGGTTAATTTCACTGGAGTAAAATGTTTACTTAAAAATTTACAACAATTCGGTTGTATTTCTTTTTCAAGTAAACTTTGTATTTGAGTGTAACATACATAAAGAAATGTACACAAATCATGGGTGTCAAAAAGTAAGTACACCTATGTAGTTAGCTCACAGATAAAGAAATAAAACATCACTAGCACCCGGAAGTACCCCTCAGGGTCCCGTCCCAGTCACTACCCTCCCAACGGGAACAATATTCTGATTTCTAAGCCCATTGATCGATTTTGCCCATTTTTTAGCTTTATGTCAGTCAAATCATATGGGATTTACTCTTTTGTGTCCAGTTTCTGTTGCTTGCTCTGTTTGTGAGATTCCTCCATGATGCTACATGTAGCAGTAGTTTGTTCATTTTTATTGCTGTGGAGCCTTCCGTTTTACCACATATTACCACAATTTGTTTATCCGGTATACTGCTGATAAACATTTGTGGGGTTTTCTTTTTGCACATATAGCTGTTATGAATATTTTTGTACATATCTGAGGATACTCCTAGAGATAGAAGTCCTGGGTATAATGATGCAAGGGGGAGTGAGTGAGGAGAGAAGACAGAGGAGGAAACCTGGAGTGGTTTCCAGAAACCCAGGAAGTAGAGAATTAGCCTGAAACTGTGGATTAAATTAAAGCATGAAAAGTGGTGACTAATGTTTCAAAACTTTCAGTGCATTGGATGGGGGCAGAAGCCACGTTGCATGAAGGAGGTGAAGAAGCAGAGATAATAAGTTTAGAAACTCCTCAAGAAGCTTAGCTATGAAAGAAAGAAGCGAGAGAGGTCAGGACCTAGAGAGGGGTGTGCTGTGACTGTGTCTGTATATTGCAAAAGCAATACCTAACAGTCAGTTTAATTTTTAAAAATGAGCAAAATGGCTTTGTGACTTAACTGACTGGTCAGTGAGAGGGTAACCCTAACAGCACCAGGCCACACCACCTCTGAGGAAGGATGTGGGCTGTGTTGCTCTCATAGGTGCAGCTACTTCTCAGCAAATTAACTTACCAGTTTCCCTTTTTAATGAATTCTCCCCCTTGGGAATTATCTGACAGGACGTACGGTCTCTTTTTGATGACATTCCTTTTGCCGAGGTCTACAAGGTTTTTAACTAAAGTGCCACCCAGAAGGACTTCTAAGGCACTCCTAGTTTAAAACTAGGCTATTTATTCATTTAAATGTATGTATGCTACATCATCTCTAATGCCCACAAAAACCTTTACAAATAGGTAATTATCTTCATTTTGCAGATGAGGAAACAAGTTGACAAACGTGAAGAAACTTTTCTAAAGCTGCAGAGCAGGGATTTGAACCCTGGTCTTTCTGGTTTCAATGCCTGTAATCTTTCCACTAGACCCTATGGCTTACACAAAACTCCCTATTACCTACACTGTGAAGCCTCCTTCAAATAAGGGTGTCTTTATAATCCCTTTCATCGATCTACCCACACGGCTTTATATGCAACACTTAAGAAAATGTCTGCTTTATTTTTACACATCACGTGGCTTCTGGTAGCACATTCCTTTTGCAGGAAACAGAGTAAACAAAAAAAACCCAAAAGACCAAGATCTTCTCTTTTCATAATCCGTAACCACATAATTGTAACACTTCTATTATTTATATCACATTGCATAATGCATCTTTTTCTGAAGGCTTTCTCTGAATCTAGCCATTTAGTAAGACATGCAAATGACCACTTTATGTAATTCATCATTAATTTTATTTGTAATTTATCTTGTTTTCTCACCAATCTAAGCTCACCCAAATTTCAGATTAGTTTTAAATATTATACATATATTCACTTGGGCAAAAAAATCTGTTACTGAGGACTGTCCGACTGTAGAGAATAAAAGTTCATTTCCCTGTTCCCAGTTATTGTTCCTGAGCCACTTCTGGTAAATTCCCCATTTCTCACTTCTCAAACTAAATAAAACCTATTTATGTAGAGTGGTAACATATAGCTATTTAGCTCTGTGTTTTCTAGCAGGCACTGTTACTTAGTATCTATTGGAGCAGGTGCAGATTATGCTCTAATTATCATGGATTATATTGTGTTTTGAAATAAATTATGATTTTATATATATATATATATTTTTTAATTTAAAACCTCCTACCACTTCTCTTTTTAGGTCTTATAATGTGAGTAACCTAACAGAGGATTTAAAAGCTTTGTACAAAGTTGCTGGTGCTGATGGCAAAGGCATCACTTTTATCTTTACTGACAATGAAATAAAAGATGAGGCATTTCTAGAATATCTCAACAACCTGCTATCTTCAGGGGAGGTATGTCTCAAAAGCAGAGAAAGAGCTTGTATTTTAAAAATGTAAATCCAAATAGAAAAAGCAGCAGCCCTTCAGAAGTGAGGCCATTTAGCACACATTTTTCATTTTAGAAATGATTAATGTATAAGGTTCAATAGATTTTTTGAAGTTTCTCTGAAATTAATGCTGTTCATCTCCAGATATTTTATATGCCTTCTTCCATCTTAAATATGGTTCCTTATTTGTCTCTTCAGTCTTCAGTTGGATCCTATAATTTATTTTAGGAGAAGCAAAGTTTATCTATCTATCTATCTAATAATCAGGAGTATAGAATGATTGAAAGAGTTCCACTAACTGCAAGTAAGTAGATGTTTGTGTCACCACTGCTGACACCACTTATATCAGCACTTCTGTGACCACCCACATGCTGGTACTTCATTAGTAGTTTGCACAGGACTCAGCGTAGTTGGACTTATGGCTAACATTTATTACAGCCACACAGTAAGGATTCACAGCTGGATCAGTAAAGAAAAAGGCACATTGGGGGAGTCTGGGAAAATCCATGTGCATACTTACTATGTTCTCACTAAAGGGTCCATACGGAATGTGTTTTCTGTCCACATGAAGTGAAGTGCAGAAACACATGTGCTGTTTCTGTTTCGGGAAGCCCATATGAGACTCTGAATTCAAGGTCTTCTTGGGAGCTGGTTGTGTAAGTCATTCTCTGCCTGGCCACTACTGCCAAAATTCCAGACTCCCAGAAGGAAAGTAGATGTTCACCATCTATCCCAATGTTTGTATAAATAGTCTAGGCACAGTGGAACAACCTTATCAATTAGTAATGGAGGAGACATTCCAAAAGCCCAGCTCCCAGATGCCAGGCAAGGGCCAGCCCTGCAAGCACACCCTTCTCAAGATCAGACCTGCCGTGTGAACTTTTCCTTTCACAGTGGTGTGTATTGATGCTTACTGGTGCACGATCTAGTTACCTACTTTGGAACCAGAGTTGAGACTGACTGTGAGTCAGAACAGAGGGCATCGCTGGACATTTAAAGAGATGATTGGAATGGTAGAGGAGATGGCTTTTTGGTAATAGCTATTTGAGCCAAAGGAAACATAATTTGCTCCTGATTGAGCTAATGAATAAAAAGTTGCACTCTTGTAATCTCTGGCAAACTAGGGATTTGATTGTGGAGATGCAGGAAAAAATATGAACAGAGATGACATGTGAGGGGAGGGGAGGGGAAGGGCCAGACTTCGGCAGTGCATTGGCTGTTGGGAACTCTTAAAACACTGAACACTCTCTTGTCTATTCCTCAAAGATCTCCAGTTTGTTTGCACGGGATGAGATGGATGAAATCACCCAAGGGCTGATATCAGTGATGAAAAGGGAGCTACCTCGCCATCCTCCCACCTTTGATAATCTGTATGAATACTTCATTTCAAGATCAAGGAAGAACTTGCACGTTGTTCTCTGCTTTTCTCCAGTGAGTTTTTATTTTATTGATTTCTGTGTAGGAGGAGTTACTTCTTTGAATGTACTCGGTTCTTGGAATGTACTTTTGCTGATGAGATGATTTGTCAGAAATGAACACTTGTTACATTGAATTAAAATCAACTCTTTACTAACACCAATCTTCACTGACCAAAATCTCATGACAAAGTGTGAAAATTTAAAATATTCATCTTATCAGTGATTATTGCCTAGCCTACAACTTTCATTACCTAGAGACAGAGATTATTTGATTTGTAAGAGGTTTGGTGATGTAGTCTTGTTCAGCTCTACCCCCAGTAAAGACATACCATCTAGAATGTCCCTAACGTAGGATTGAATGTCTCTGTCTCATTGTGCTGTCCAGTATAGTAACCATTAGCCATGTGTATCCATTTAAATTGTGCTCAGTTAAAATAAAGTAAAAATAAAAATCCAATTTCTCAATCCCACTAGCTGCATTTCAAGTGCTCAATAGCTACCTGTGGCTAGTGGCTACCATAATGGAAAGCACACATATAGAACATTTCCATCATCACAGAAAGTTCTATTGGGCAGCTCTGCTCTTGGGGGGAAGGGGAGGTATCTCACTAACTTATAGGGCAACTTGCTTAATTTTTAGATAGTCTGATAGCCAGAAAGGTCTTCTTTACAAACAGTGGAATTTTGTCTTTGTTTTTTCCCCTGTGATTCTTTTTTTTTCCCATTTATTTATTTATTTTTGGCTGCATTGGGTCTTCATTGCTACTGTGCCTGGGCTTTCTCTAGTTGTGGCGAGCGGGGGCTACTCTTCGTTGCGGTGCGCAGGCTTCTCATTGCGGTGGCTTCTCTTGTTGTGGAGTGTGGGCTCTAGGCGCCCGGGCTTCGGTAGTTGTGGCACGTGGGCTCAGTTTTTGTGGCTCGCGGGCTCTAGAGTGCAGGCTCAGTAGTTGTGGCGCATGGGCTTAGTTGCTCCATGGCATGTGGATCTTCCCGGACCAGGGCTCGAACCCCTGTCCCCTGCATTGGCAGGCGGATTCTTAACCAGGGAAGTCCCTTCCCTGTGATTCTATTTGTCCTGTAAAATCAACCTGATCCCTCTCCCACATACAGCTCTTCAGATATTTGGAGAAAGTTTTTGCAGACTCCCTAAGTCGTTCCCTTTTTAGACCAAACACCTCCCGTTTCTTCTGCTGCTCTCACGTGCCCTAGTGTCCAGGCCTTTCACGGTCCTGGTCATCTCGCTCTAGAAGAGGTCTGGTTTGTCAGTTTCCTCTTAAAAGGTAGCTCCTAGAATTGAACAGATATAGTCTTAGGATGGGGAGAGTGTGGAAATATTACTTCCTTTCATCTGGACACTTCATTTACATATTAATGCAGCCCAAGAAGGTTCCTGAAAAAAAATTTGTGGTGTCATATGCTATGGACTCAGAATATATAAACGTCCCTCTGGCTGACTTATAATCCTTTCGTGTTTCTAATGCTTTTTTACTTTTCTGTCGATAGGTTGGTGAGAAGTTCCGTGCCCGCTCTTTGAAATTTCCTGGCTTGATATCAGGCTGCACCATGGACTGGTTTAGTCGCTGGCCGAAGGAGGCTCTGGTTGCGGTGGCCTCCTATTTCATTTCAGGCTATAGTATCGTCTGCTCTAGTGACACCAAAAGACAAGTTGTAGAAACAATGGGCCTCTTTCACGACATGGTTTCAGAGAGCTGTGAAAGTTACTTCCAAAGGTAAGTGACATTACATAAGCATGATAACTACAGAAACACCAAGTTCACTCCAAAGAGGAATTAAATGTAACGTCCAGTAAGAGACTCGTCATAGTGATTGAGCACGAAATCCCAGCTAAATCCCACTTAGATATTTTTCCTTGCTTTGATGTTCTAGTGATTATGTATAGAAACGATGATAAGTAAGCAAGATTTAAAAATTAACTAGTATCCATACTTAAGTATCTTTTTCCCTCCAGACCTCAAAGTAACAGACGCTTAAAATAAATCATTTTATTTCATTTGCTTAATTTAATTATTTTTGGAAATGACTTAAAATAATTCATTATAAACTGTTTAAAATTAGTTTCTTATTCAAGTGCATTATTTATTTTGATTAAAGAAATCCACTCTTCTAAAGTTTCATTATAGCCTTATGCTAAGGGAACATTTAGATTTTGTATTTGCATCATTTAATCTTACCCATGTTTTCATGCCAAATAATTATGAAGCTAAATTTTAATTGACTGCAGAACAGTCCAGTCCCTAAAAGCAGAAATGGTGTTCATGATGTGAAAGCTGGTGTTGGCAGTTCAAGAATATAGCATTTTTTCCCAAAGTGTGATAGTCACTGTGTACTATTGCTCTGAATAAAGATGGGCCACCCTGGGTCTCTAGAACTAAGGCTTCTTCCTTAGGGTTAATGCACAGGCTTTAGGGAGTGCAGAACCTCCCAGAAAGACTAGGCCTATTTTTCTGCATAGAGAGTCTGGGTAACACTTTAATTGATTTTCCAGGGGGGCGGGGGTTCCTATCTCACAAGTTTGTTTATCCTGTATCGTTTTCTTTGTTTAAATCCATACTTGGACCATCCTCTTAAATAATTCTAGATCATCTCCCAGATTCTCTTGGTAAATCCGTGTGTATTAATCCTCTCCATTGGGAAGATTTTCTTTCTACTTAACTTGAACTCCACCCCTACTACCATCAACTGTGGAGCTACAAAAACCTACATCTTTATTTTTTTTAATTTCAGTGTATTTTCCAAAGTTTTCATATCCTCTTAGGTTGTAGAAGTTTGTTCTGAAAGCAATATTTATATAATGCTTTAAAAATAATCATATGTATGCCAAAGTCCTTAAAAATTTTTTTAATGTTAAAAATCTTCAGAACTCCAAAAGTGAAATTTTAATATAGAATCAATTTAATTTAATATAAAAATATAATTTTATAGTATGTGAAGATCTCTTCTTTGACCTGAGTTTCTCCTGTATAAAATTATTCCTTTTATTTATTTCTATTGTTAAATGTAATTATTATACTAAAGCCCATAGTGAGTTGAATGTTTGAATCGAGTGTGCCTGATTTCAAGGACTATCCAGCGATTTAGGGGAGAGATTGGTTTTCACCTTTGTAAGCCTGGGTTACTAGCAGAGAAGAGGTGTGTAGCAAATACCAGGTGAATGAAAACGGATCTCAGCACAAGTTCATTTCAACCACTTATCCCTACTATTTGTACAGAATTTTAAAGTTTACAAAGTGTGTTTATGTTTACATAAACTGTTTTATTTTTGGATTTTCACAAAATTCTGGGAGGTGTAGGGCAGTGATTCTTTTCTGAGTTTTCCAGATGAGGAAACAGAAGCCCAGAATGGGCATAGGGTCAAGTCAAAACATCAATTAGAGATTTAGTGTTCTTTCCGCCTCACCTCTAGGTTTCCATTCACAATTCCTGCCCCCTTGCTAGTGAGTCACTCTCCAGAATTACACTGATTTCACAGTGAGAAGAGCGTCTCTGTTGACATTTTAGGAGAGTATGTCAGAATGATAGATGTGAAGATCTTTTTTCTTTTCTGCTTTCAGTTACCGCCGAAGAGCACACGTGACTCCCAAGTCTTACCTCTCATTTATAAATGGTTATAAAAACATTTATGCTGAAAAGGTGAAATATATTAATGAACAAGCTGAACGTATGAATATTGGTAAGTGGAACAGAATCTTATCTTTTAGGGCTTGTCTGATAGGGATGCCACTATTTTGTTTGGTGGATATTGTTGTATTTGAAAACAAAATATTGATTTTCTTGTTAGTAATAGATTATTTTGAGGGATACACTTATGGGTCTTTTGACCTGTCAAGAAACTCTGGGCAGAAAAAAATCTAAACAGAGGTGGGCTGTTTTTTTTGTTTTGTTTTGTTTTTTTTAATGGATGTTAACTAAATTTATTGAGGTGATCATTTTGCAATACATACATATATCAAATTATTATGATGTCCACCTTAAACTAATATAATGTTACGTGATAATTAAAAAAAAGAATCTATATTCAGCCATAAAAAAGAACGAAATAATGCCTTTTGCAGCAACATGGATGGACCTAGAGACTATTATACAAAGTGAAGCAAGTCAGACAGAGAAAGAAAAATATCATATAATATCACTTACATGTGGAATCTAAAAAATGATACAAATGAACCTATTTACAAAACAAACTGACTCACAGATTTAGAAAACAAACCTACCGTCACCAAAGGGGAAGAGATGGAGGGGAGGGATAAATTAGGGGGTTGGGATTAACATGTACACACTACTAGATATAAAATAATCAACAAGGACCTACTGTATATAGCACAGGGAACTCTACTCAGTACTCTGTAATAATCTTTATGGGAAAAGAATCTGCAAAAGAAAAGGTGTATGTATATGTATAACTAAATCACTTTGCTGTACTACTGCAACTAGCACAACACTGTAAATCAACTATACTCCAATATAAAATAAAAATTAAAAAAAAAAGAATCTGTTCTGTTCGTATATACCATGTATGTGACCACTGTGTGCACACATATACAGATGACACTGACTGTAAAGTAGTAAAACTAATTTCACCAGCTATAAGGGAAGACAGTTCTCTATATTATAGTTAACACATTTTATTTATAGCTGCTGTGATAGAGGTGGGCTGTTTTTCTTCCAGAACCATTTTATTCAACTCCTTCAACTTTGGGTCCACCCTGTTGGTCAGCGAGTCACCACAGTCGCTGAGTTGCTGCTTGCAGATGGGGGAAAAGCCAGCCCTTGGGAACACCACAATTTCAGTTTTTGGTTTCATTACAATTTCCCTCAATTTGTGTAAACTTTGCCATGTTAATGCTTCTCAAATTTCTAACAAAGAAAAAGACAAAACAGAAACAAAAATGAACAAATAAAAACAAAAAGAGAGTTTACGTGAGCAATGATTTTATGAGTGTCTAGTGTATGTAGCATAAGCAGGAAAAGTGTAAATGGGGACCGATTTTATGTCCAGAAAGCATTTGGCCCAAATAATCCAAAACACCTTAGTGCTGTCTTTTCACGTCTACACAGAACGTGGTCACAAAGCATAAAGGTCTGTGAAGGTATGGTGACGATAAGAACCCTATGAGAGAAACTTTCTTCTGTTGTCTTTCTAATGGCTCACCTTCTTGAAGCTTGTCTATATGATGCTCTAGACTCAGGGGTGTGCTGAAGCTACTTGCACTGGCTCATGAGAACTGATGGTTAAATTAGGAATTTCATGATCTGGTTGCTAACAGAGCCTTTATTAAAAATTAATTAACTTACAATTAAATTAATTATGTTAAAAGTGAGGGCAATAAATACTCAAAACTCATTACTTCTTAGCAGTTTTTACTTTAATTTACTCTTATTAATGTTCTTGAGGAACATTATTATTTCTGTTCTATCTGTGTGGTAGAAATATTATATAATGGTGTGTTACTGAGAACCTCTTGGTAGCTTGAAATCAGACATGGTGGGAGTATTTACACCACAGAAACTGGAAACCATACAAATGAGTGCCCTCACCCCAGACCCTGATGCTAAATGCTTACCAACACCACTCCATCTAGAGCCCAGCCAGAATGTGAGAAATTTAGTTAACCAGTTATTTTTCACTAGAGCACTGAGATTCTCAGAGCCAATTGCAGAAGTTTTAGCGGTTATTTTCATTTTTATAGCAGAGAACCACAAAAAACATTAATATATTATCTGTCTCATTTGCCATGTCAGCTGCAATATGATTCAAAGGCAAAAAAAATGATAGTTACAAAGCCAAGGAAAGCATAAGTTTGTCAAAGAAGTTCCCTGGCTACATTCAGCTTACTCATTATAGCAATGTGACTTTCCCTTAAATGTAACTAGATGATATTCTTCAGTCAGAGCTATTTTCTTCATTTCCTGATGAAACTCTCAGAAAATTGGTCAGTATTGTTGCTCCTAAAATATGTATATTTTTAAAGCATTTTGTCCATAATTATTTTGTGTTTGTTATAGTACAAATTATGGTGCCTTATAAGTAGTAAATACTGAATAACTGTTTGATGAGGGGATAGTCATATACTCAGTGTATATGTGTGTATTTGTAAAGGTCTTGATAAGCTGATGGAGGCAAGTGAATCTGTTGCAAAACTCTCTCAAGATCTTGCAGTCAAGGAGAAGGAGTTGGCAGTGGCATCTGTAAAAGCAGATGAAGTGAGTTGGCATTTATTTTATCACTACTGTGAGGAATATTTTTCCATATTAAAAAAAAAGCATTGTTTAAAAACGTTATTAAAAAGTAAACAGGGTATAAGCCTACAGACTATTTCTGGTAAGATAATGTTTACAAAGACCGTTAGATATTTTTGTTTAACTTATACTAAGACATACCTAAACTATTATATCCTCTACTTGGTCTAAGACTATTTTTTTCTTCCCTGGTTCTGTCTGTCTCTCTTGTTTTCTGTCATCTGTTTAGGAAATTTCTACTTGACTGCAAGTTATATTTGGTCTTCTCTTTAAGTTCCCTGCATGCTCTAGGTTTCTGGGATAACCCAAGTCCCATCTGAAGTTTGTGTCGAGGAAGGAAAAGGATAAAAAGAAGAGTTGGTTGAGTTTGTTTGTTTTTTTAAAGATACTCTTTCCAAGTTGATAGGGATATATGTGTGCTGCTCCTTTATCTACAACTCCTCCCCCCAGTCTCAGACCGCTTTCAGCTTCCACTCACTGACAGTCAGTTAAGAATGGATACTTAAGTCTTGACCCTTAGCCAGTTACTGAAATGAGAGAGAGAGCATAGGAGAGACATTTAGGATATGACACCTGGTAGGCACTTAGCACCCTGACGTATGGTAGGCACTCAATAAATATTAGCTATTTTTTTTGTTATTACATGAGGCTTAATATGACTTCTGACTTTATTCTCTTGCACTGACGTTAAATAGTTTTAAATTTCTAGAAATTACATAGAATGGAAATATCATTTTTCTGAAAGCTTAAAATATTTATTTATATAGTTCATGCCTCAGAGAAGCTTAGGAAATAGAAGACTGCAAGACTGCTCAAAGGAGTTACTTTAATACACCTTAAAATATAGACAACTTAGATGGGGAATAAATGTGCTCTTACTCTTGTTTTACATTATATTGAATAAATATTCTCTCACTGCTCAAATATGTTAATTGTGCTGGAAAGGTTTCTATTTACCCTCATATGTTTCCTCAATTTAACAGGTATTAGCAGAAGTCACAGTAAGTGCTCAGGCTTCAGCCAAAGTAAAAAATGAAGTGCAGGAAGTAAAAGACAAAGCCCAAAAAATAGTGGATGAAATTGATAGTGAAAAAGTAGTAGCTGAGACCAAGCTCGAGGCGGCTAGACCTGCACTGGAAGAAGCAGAAGCAGCCCTGAATGTGAGCAGTGCGTTGTTATCTCTCGCAACACAAGTCCTAGCAGGCACCATGTTCTGTTACATGAAATTAACTGTGGAATTTTTGTAATCAGGAAACTGAATTGAATTCTTAATGTGATTTATAATTTCTGAGTGTTGAAACAAATGTTTCTGTTGATTACATTTCCTAAGTTCTACCTTTTTTAAGTCTTTACTTCCCATAACTTATTTTCATTCTCAAATCAGCTTTCCATGAGAACCGAGGAATAATGCTAGTGATTATTGGCTTAAACTGTAGCCTAAGGGATTCAGATTCTTTAGAGAGCCTTCTCAGTTACTTCAGCATCCCAACTAGCCTATATCTTGCAGCCTTTAACCTTTTTAAAAAATCCCCTTGTGGTTCCCATTGCTCTTAGGATTAAAGTCCCGAGCTAGGTATCCACAGCTGTGAGACAAGAAGATCTCCATTTGCCTCTCATGACCACATGATAGATGATCTGGAGTAAAATTTACTTAACTCTCTTGGGTCTCAGTCAGGATTCTAATTCTTCATTGATCCTTGAAGGATCAATGTAAGCATAAAGGTAATGAATAGTTTGCTGGGCACATAGGAAGTACTCAATAAATATTAGTGCTACTGCTGTGATAACCTGGCTCCTGTCTACCCCTTCAATTTTATCTCTTGTCATTTTGTCCCTGCACACAGTATGATCCAGCCATACAGAAACAGCTACAGGCTTCTGCAGTAATCATGGTCTGTTACCTTTAAATGGGTCTCTCCCTCTGCCAAGAATGCTTTCTATTTTTCCTAACTTTCACTAACTAGTAAGAGTCAGTCTTCAAGACCAAGCTCAGATCTCACCCCTTCCAGAAAGTTTTCAATTCTTCTGGACCTCCTTTGTTTTCCTGTAACTCCTATACTTCTAACATGGCAAATAATCATAGTTTAGGGTAATTGTGTTTTCTCTCTCTTTTCCTTGGAGGATTCTGAGGACAGGGCTGTTTTTGGTTTGCTTTTGTTTTATATGGGAGAATGCTTGTAGTTGTTGAATACATGAATAGTTGTTAATACATGTAGTTTTTAAATAAATGAATAGATTTAGGATCATCATTTAATAAAATCATGACAATGACCAGGACACATTCTCCACCCTAACTCCTTTTGTGGGTCCTATGATAACACACAAGAGACTGATCACTGGACCAAACAAGTCTTAGGAGTTTTTTAGTGATCATATGATGTCCCAGTCCTTCTTGACTTGAATGTCAAGTAATATCTTATTTCAAACCCGGCTCACAGATAGAAACTTCCAAAAATATTTTTATGAGCCATATGTTACAATAACTTTTCTTGTCTCCTTCGAATTCCTCTCCCTTCCATGGACAGTGCAGCCCTCAAAATGAAAACTGAAGGTGAGGTTTCTGATATTCAGGACCTTGCCCCTCTTTTAATATCCATATAATATAGATTCTGTGCTTTGAAGATGCAAATTATCTAAATGTTACACATGAATGATGGTTGTTGCTAACAGAGGTCTGGGGTGGTGGGCAATGAATGGTAGTGATATACTAAAGCAATTCATTGTGGGCTACAGGGGAAAAAAAATGAAAACAGAGAAACAGAAAGCCCAATTTAAACAATGAAAGAGCCATTATCTTGGAATGCAAACCCTTGAGGAGATAATGTCAGGGATTGGGGAGAAAATATGTTTTAAAGTTTTCTACTTTAATTATTTAAAAGTATGAAATTTCCACATGACTAGGAATACTGCTTAACAAAAAATATTCTGATCCCTAACCCTAAATACAGACTATCAAGCCAAATGATATTGCCACAGTCAGGAAACTTGCAAAGCCCCCTCATCTTATTATGAGAATCATGGACTGTGTTCTGTTACTATTTCAAAAGAAAATTGACCCTGTCACTATGGATCCAGAAAAACCTTGCTGCAAGCCATCATGGGGAGAGTCATTAAAAGTAAGTAAAATCTATCTCTGTAAGTCCTGTGAGGTGTACCAGGTGTCCACATCCCAGGATACTCCATATAGACCAGACACACTGGCAGACAGTAATCAGTCATTGTGTACTGGAGAGTTTTTCTTAAACTGCATCTCCAAAAATGTAAGTGGGGAAAGATTTTAAAGCTGAATGCCCTCTTTTTATAAAATCTGTCCAGAACCTGTAGGTAGTATTGGCACAGTCTTGATGTCATCCCAACCCAGTCTCCAAAGGGGGGTTTGTGTGGTTGGGGGCATTTAGATGCACTCACTAGATGGGAAACTTACATTGTTTTTCTTCTTTACTCTTCACTATAGAAACGGGAAGACAACCTGCAATTTATAGCTTTAGGTTGACTACTCCCATAGTCTTGATTTGTATGTCTAGAGCAAATCAATTATTACTTCTTTGAAAAAAATTCAACTTAGAAGTACATGCTAACTCAGGAAGAAAGTACACATTTTCTTCCAGAGCTTACAGGCTGTAATACTATTTTTCAGTTGATGAGTGCGACGGGATTCCTGTGGAGCCTTCAGCAGTTCCCCAAGGACACAATAAATGAAGAGACTGTTGAGTTACTACAGCCATATTTTAACATGGATGATTACACTTTTGAAAGTGCCAAAAAAGTCTGTGGGAATGTGGCTGGTCTGCTGTCTTGGACACTTGCTATGGCAACATTTTATGGTGTCAACAGAGAAGTGTTGCCTCTGAAGGTAAAAGTTTCCCTTCCTCTCCCAGTAAATCAGTTCTTAATAAAATCATTCATTGTTATTGCTGCCATTAAAAGACACTGTATGTCCTCTCACAAGTTCTCATTCTTTTTATATCTGTTACATGTTTCTTGGCCTTGCAGACAAGAAACCAAAATCAACTTGTTAACTTAAACTAGAAGTGAACTTATTGGGTATAATAATTGAGCTATCATGAAAGAAAACTGGCTTTAAAGTTTGGAGATTAGGTTTGGAGACTGAATTTGATTACGATATTCCAAACAAATTTTATGAAAATTAAGATCAACACCTAGAAATGTTTTAAGTTTCAAAGACAGGAAGAGAACCTTATAGGCATCTAAGAAACAAAGTTTAAAAGGTTGCTTACAAAAGAGGAGAGATCAGGATGTGCACAGACTTGCCACAACCCTAAATACTAGAAAATAATGGAAAACATATGCAGAGTACTGAGGAGGAAATTACTGGGGTCCAAGAATTCAGTCGCTGGCCAAGCTGCCCTTAATGGGAACAAAAGACAAAAAGACATTCTTAAGGATTCGATTTAAGTGTTGAGGGATAAACACACACTCTCTCTGTCTCTTTCACACACACACACACACAAACACACACCCCATCTATACTGGGCCAGATTGTCCTTTATGTCTGAGAGAACAGAAATACATTCTCAGGAGTGCAAAGGATTCATAAAATATATCACCCAGACACACACTACCCCCAATCCCCGCCCCCCAGCCTGTCCCATAAAGCTAAAAGTGTTGAAAGTGGTTGCTCTTTCCACTTTGTTGAAAGTGGCATGGAAAGTGGTGAGCGGGTGGGTGGCAGAGGGTTACTGTTTTCTAATAAGACTTATAGAAATGGCTGCTTCTTTAAATTCTGCACATAGGTAGCTTTGAGAAAATTTAAAATTTTAACAAAGGGAAATGATGAGCAAATATAGCAAACACACCCAAACAAAAAGATACCAAGAGAGAAATGTTACTATAAATGTAGAATTCAAGAAAAAATAAGCACTTAGAAGAACAGTTATTTTTATTGATAAAAATTATGATCCACAGTGAGACTTAATTGTAATAATGCTTTATGCGATAAATAAAATAGCGTCAAGTTACATAAGGCAAAATCCATTAATAGTTTAAGTGGAGTTTTTTAACAAAAAAGACAATCCTGTAATTTGATATTGTGGCATATGCTATCAATCCACAACAGGTCTGGTAGGCAGAGGGCCAGCTTTAGAAGGGACGGTGCTTGGCTTACTGCTCTGTTATCACCCTCTTAATTTTTAAACAAGGGGTTCTGCATTTTCATTTTGCACTTTTATGTAGCCAGTCCTGAGTAGGCATAAATTAATAATTATATAGAGATTTTGCACTATATTATTTTTAAAGTTGAATAGCTACATTGAACTTTCTTCATATGAACAAAGAATATCAAATTATTTCCAGTGTCCAAGAAACATTTACAAAAATTGATGATATTCAATTGTAGAAGACGACTTTGATTCAATTCCCCAAAGCAAAAATTTCTGAGACCTCATTCTCTGACTATAACAATAAAAATAAAATGCTTATTTTTTTTAAAAAAGCTAGTCACTTCTATTTAGAAAATGATGACAAAAAGCTAGTTACCAAAGCTTTTGTGATGCGGCCAAAATGCTACCTTCTCAGCCTTTAAGTGAATCAAAGAAACTAAACACTCCAGTATATATATACTCATTTATAAGCATACACACACACACAGACAATTTAGGGAAAGTAGAAAGAGCTAATAAAAATAACATTAAAAATTAGAAAAAAGTAGTAAAATTAAAGAATCGGTGCTTTGCAAAATATATATATATGAGATATGTAATGAATATAAAAGATAAATCCATATAATTACAGATTATAGGTTTAAATAATTAAAAAGCAGAATCTAAAGTTATTTGTAAATATGTTAGAAAATCTAAATGAACTTAAAATTTCCTGAGAAAAATAGCTAATTTCAAAAAAACAAATATTGAGAAAGAAAATAAGAAAGTTACAAAGGAACTTCAACCCCAGAAGGCTCTAGGGCTATTTTACTTTACTGATTAATTACTTTAAATTTATAAGAAACATAAGTATCATGCAATAGGACTTAGAGAAAGAGGAAAAACTACTATTATAGTAATTTCACTTCAAAAAATCTTTACCAAGAAAACAATCGTAAATGTTTACATACCCAATAGTATTCATCACAGCATTATTTATAATAGTTAAAAATGGGCAGAAGACTTCCCAGGTGGCGCAGTGGTTAAGAATCCATCTGCCAATGAAAGGGACCTGGTTTCGAGCCCTGGTCGGGGAAGATCCCACATACCGTGGAGCAACTAAGCCCATGTGCCACAACTACTGAGCCTGCGTACTGCAACTACTGAAGCCCACATGCCTAGAGCCTGTGCTCTGCAACAAGAGAAGCCACCACAGTGAGAAGTCCATGCACCACAACGAGGAGTAGCCCCCGCTCGCTGCAACTAGAGAAAGCCTGCATGCGGCAACGAAGACCCAACGCAACCAAAAATAAATTAAAAATAATAATAACATAAAAATGGGGAGTAGGGGAGAAAGATATGTCTAAAAGTAAGGCAAAAGTTAAGTAAATTATGATATATCCAAATTGTGGGATATTATGCAGCCATATAACTAATGTTCATGAAAAAGTGTTTAAGGATGTGAGGAAATTATATTACTCTAAGTGAAAAAAAAAAATCAAAATGCTAGTTATCCACTTCTTGACACAATACTCACAGACTCTTTCTGGGTAAAATCATGAGTAATTTTTTTTTTCTCCTTCCCATTCATTTCTGCGATTTCCATATTGAACATTAATAATTAAAAGGAAAAAAATGAACTTTAATGAAATTTCTCTGCTTCCCCAGCTGAAGACAACGAAACAGATGACTTCCAAATAGGGCAAAAATTATGTAGTAACTTATGCTATTATTTACCAATTAAAAGCACGAATGTTTTGTAGCACTAATACCTCTACACTAATCACATCTTCTTCCTTTTAAGGCTAACTTGGCCAAGCAGGAGGGCCGTTTAGCAGTTGCCAACGCTGAACTGGGGAAGGCCCAGGCCCTGCTGGATGAGAAGCAAGCTGAGCTGGATAAAGTGCAAGCCAAATTTGATGCTGCAATGAATGAGAAAATGGTGAGGTTAAATACACAGAAATTACTAATACGACGTACTGAAATGTTACACAAGTATGTGTTGTGTTTAGAAATCCAGCAAATGTTTATACTGAAAAAATATTTACCTGAACGCCCTTACTCACTGGCTATGTCTGCTTATTTTGGATCTTCAACACTCCACATTCTTTTTTTCTGTTTTTAGTAATTATTTTCTATAAGAAGAAGCTGTGATGTCATACCTAAGAGTATTGACTTTGGAGTCAGAAAACTAGGTTTGATATCCAGTTCAGTCACTTACGAATTGTGCAGTTGGGGGTGATTGACGAACTTTATCTGTTAAATACAGATAAAGCTACAACCTTATGGTATAGGTTGTAAGCAGTGGTGGTCTGGTAAACGTTCAACAATCAGCTTGTCGGGGCGGAGGCTAGGGGGAGAAGAAAGCCTTGATTTGCAGTGTTTGCTGATTTCTGTGGTCTAGGTACCCCCTGCCACTGTCCATTTTAAGCCATCAATGTGACAAGACGACGCATGTATGGGAAAAGATGCAGCATGCCATTATATACTATTTCCACCATGCAGATGCAATGAACTTAACCTCAAGAGTATAGATAATATGAAAATGTAGTAAATAACTAGGAATTGATGAATTTTGATTATTTATTACCTTTAACGTGTTTATGTAATTTAGTTGTGAGCTATGTAATTTAATTTAATACTGTAATTTAATTTTTAATAATGGCTGTGTTTAACACCAGCTCACAAATTTTCTGAAAAATGTAACAACTGACTCTTTTGAGCTGATACAAGCTGGCTTCAGCATACTACTGTTGCGTAGGATTTTTCTGGGGAAAAAAGTCCTTTGTAAACTGCAAAGAACTCAGAATTATTATTAAATCCAAGAAAAAGGTATATTTATTGTTTTGAGAATATTTAATAGAAATACTATTTACGTTATGTGATTTGGATTCTCTCTTACAAAATGGCTCTTCTTGAAATTTCGTAAGGTAAAATAACTATATTATGAATGAATTACAAGAATTTAATATGTAAAATTTTACTGACACTATATTTTTAGATTATATTTATTTTGCAAATTAAGAAATTCCTCCATGTATTTTTATGTGTGAATATAATGGATGTTTGATTAAGCAATCTAAGAAGCTCTTTGAGACATTCTCCCTTTATGAATGTAGGATTTGCTTAATGATGCTGACATGTGCCGGAAAAAGATGCAGGCAGCTTCCACCCTCATCGATGGATTGAGTGGAGAAAAAGTCCGATGGACTCAGCAAAGCAAAGAGTTCAAAGCTCAGATTAATAGGTATAAATTTTGGTCTTTGATATAATTGCTTTCCTTCTTAGTCATCACCCCAAAGGCCACCTCTCTGTGGCATGGGGGAACATAAAGTCTCATTCCTTGAAGTGCTTTTCTCCTCTGTTTCCATATCCCCATCTCAGAATCCCATCATCTAAGAAAGTGCTTAGAGCTTGAGTCCCACACTCTCAGTAAAATGGAGAAGGAAGAAAACTTGGTGAAACATTTTTAACCTCAATTTTGGTTCAACAGTGTGGGCTTTCGGTGTGAGAATGCTTCTAATATTGTCTGGATTTGCCAGAACAATCTAGTTACTGGTTCCAGTTCTATACTGTTCACCTCAAGGATTTTGAAAGTGTGAATCAACAGTTTGTTCTAAATGGAAAGGTATCTTGGGCTGGTGTCTTCTGAAAACTGAAAGAGAGGGAATGAGAGGGGCATAGGAGAATGGCAAAAAAAAAAAAAAAAAAAAAAAAAAGAGGATGAAGAAGAAGTAGTGGTTAAATCAAGATTGAATCTGAACAAGACTAGGGCATGGGATGGGAAAAGAATGCTTTCCTCATCTGGAAGTCAAGCTTCAGAACCTGTAGGCTTCAGAAAGGAGCCTTCTTTCTTGCTCCCTGACTTACTCCGAATGAGGCCACCCCTACCCCGTTTTGCGCCTTTAGGCTCCTTTTTGCATGGTCTCTCCACGTCT
This sequence comes from Grampus griseus, assembly GCF_964374135.1. Lineage (NCBI taxonomy): Eukaryota > Metazoa > Chordata > Mammalia > Artiodactyla > Delphinidae > Grampus > Grampus griseus. Next base: position 35,104,230 of record NC_139004.1, on the reverse strand, counting down.
GGCTGCCAAGTGTTAAGCTGGGAGCAAAGAAGGACTTCATCTAGTAACAAAACTGACTGGTGGCCTTTCAAACTCCTTACTGGGAGAACTTAAAATGTGTTAGTGATTCACTTTGTTTTTTCTTAACAGACTTGTAGGTGATATTCTGCTGTGCACTGGATTCCTTTCCTATCTTGGTCCTTTCAATCAGATATTTAGGAACTATTTGCTTAAAGATCAATGGGAGGCAGAGTTGAAAGCACGGAAGATTCCTTTCACTGAAAATCTGAATCTTATTTCAATGTTGGTGGATCCTCCAACAGTAAGTGTCACTTTCCTTACAGCATTATTTGAATTTCATTTTATTTCCTACTCACTAAGAAATTAAAGTACACCTAATTTTTTCTTTTTGCATTTAATTGAAAAGATTGTTTTGAAAATGCTAAAGTGTTACAAAATTTTTTTTCTTTGTGATACAAAAGTTCCTTTGCATTTTAAGAAATCTTACTTTCAAATTAATACCAATTGCACTGCTATGAGTGAAAAGATCATTTGTGAGTTATAGGCTTGCTAATACTGAGCTCTTCTAATAACCCTCCATTATTTACACCAGTCCTATTAAATCACATTTTCTTACAAACATTCTAGGAAAATGTAGGTGTTAGCTGGACGTAAGTACTGGTATTAACTTTCTTTTGATCATTAACCATCTTTTTGTAATGTCCAACAATATAATACAATAGCATGATCTGACATCACTGAGTAAAAGCATGCACTGCTGTACTAACCTTCCTTGCTGGGAATTTGATGCCACTGTCAATTTTTAGCATACCTTACAGAGCTCCTGTGGTATGAAATGCTTTCCAGGCAATCTGTATTCATGAGCTGCTTTTTGATCTGTAAATATGTTCCCCAGTTGCAGTTTCCCTAGGAAAGCCAAACTATTAATTTCAAGTTACCGCTATTTAAAAGTCAAAAAATAATCTTTTTCAATTCAAACAGTGTTCAACTGGTCCTTACAGGGAAGAGTAATGTATTGGAGATGCACTGGGCACAGGTGAGGGGAAGTGGCACAGGATATTCTTTGTCGATTGTGGCTTTTAGTGGATCTGGGATAATTTAACGAAGGTAGAGGCTGGTTGGCTCATTGCCTCTTGGATGATTTTGTTGACCACGTGGAGCCAGGCTGACAATTCCCTCTTGATTTTGAAAGGAAATATTAAGAAAAACGTCATTAATGAGTTCCTACCAATATAATATTTCATGTCCCCTAATTTCTCTGCCTCCAGCTATGCAATGTCCCTTCCCCCATGTAAGCAGAACCAGAGGGCCGGAAGGGGACGTTTCAGAGACTTAAAATTAACCCTTAGGGCTTACCTACTCTGAGGTCTCAGAATATTCATTATCTCCACCACCTCCAGCCCATCTGGATCCCACCACCCACCCAGTCTCACCATATTTCAAGTCCCTGCTGTTCTCTGAATGTTCAGCAACCATGCTTCAGAATCCCCAAATCAGGTTTAATATGCAATCAATTGACAATATTTCCTCATAAGTATGAAAACACAATATAAAGGACTAAACCTAGTCTTGGGTTACTAGAGAAAGGATTTATTAGATGATATATCTGTTTCTTTTAATTTGATGTTGTTTGGTTCACATTTACGAGTTTGGTTTTTTTTCTAGGTACTTGTTCCATAGTCTCAATGGGACAAATATGTCCAAATTTTAAATTCTTTTATATCGTGGCACTGTTAATCACTAACAAAAGCCTTCCTGTGTTCCTTTGAATGGCCACATCCATTTCCTGTTATTCAGATTGGTGAGTGGGGGCTGCAGGGATTACCAGGAGATGACCTCTCCATTCAGAATGGCATCATTGTGACAAAGGCCACCAGATACCCACTCCTCATAGACCCACAAACTCAAGGCAAAACTTGGATTAAATCAAAGGAAAAAGAAAATGACTTGCAGGTATGTACCATTTGGTGCATGGGAAAGTAATCTTGAAATCATGGCGTTTTCCGACAATTTCAGTTGAATCTGTCAGTCATAAAGTTGTCATCTCTATGATGATAATTGTTTGCTACTTTACACGTTTGAGTTTTGTAACAGTGATTTGGGACAAATGCTCTGATTATTTTCTCTCTTGTGCTCTCTCTTGATCTCACTCTCCTTCTCTCTGTCCATTTTTCTGGCTCAATTGCTTTTGCCAGTGTTGGATGTGGCCTTTATTCTGGTCCTTGAGTTTGGGCTTATAAGAAAATGACAAGAATAAGACTTGTGATTCCTCAGTTTAAGGCCATTTGCTCCAACCTAGCTTAGCCACTTGGTAGTACCACATAGCATTCTAGAGTCCAGTATTGGAGTTGGATTCTACCAAGGTGTTAATCCTAAGGTAGAGGTAGACAAAGGCAGGACTCCAACATCCCTGGCTCCTTTGGAGATCTTGTTACATGGATGTTTCAATTCAATATTACAATATGGACTATTCATTGTTTGCTCCACACTGTTCCCAGTTCCAAGCCTTCTGGATGCATAGTTTTGCTTGTACTATGTCTGCTTACCAGAATGTCTTCTCCACCCAACTGCCCACTTTGCTTACATCCCAGATAAAAATCTTAAACATTATTCAAAGTCCACATCCAATGCTACTTTTACCCAAACTTGCCTGAGTCCCCAGCTTAATATAGCCTGTCCTGACTCCTCACGCATCTTGTATTTCTGTTATGGACTAGGAGCCTGCCTTAAATTATTGCTCTTTGCACGTTTGTCTTTTATCTCTAATGTACCATAAACTTTTTGTTAGCAAGGCTTATGGTTTTACACCATCTTTATATTTTCTGTGCAGCTCTTTATATAGGGTAGTAATTTTGATATTTATTGAATTAAATGAATTAATCAAAGTGTGTCATCATTACAGGAAAACAAACAAACCCAGAAAAATCATGTGGTCATCTTGATAAATGCAGAAGAAGCAGTTGGTAAAACTTAAAAACTTAACAGCAATTCATGATAAAACTTCCAGCAAACTAAGATTAGGAGAGATCTTCCTTAATCAGATAAAGAGTATTTACAAAAAGCCTACAAGAAACACCATATTTAATGGTGAAACATTGAAAGATTTCCTTCTGAGATCAGGGCTTTGCAGGCACGTGGACACTGTCTAGCACTCTGGATCACCTCAAGATACTCCCACCTCATTAAGACTCCAGTCCGTGTTTACTTAGAAAACCCAGAAAAGTCCTGGGAAGTGAGCATAAGTGGAAGGGAAGAGTTAAGGGAAAGGGAGTCGATGAGAACGCAGTTCCTGAGGAGCTGTAGACACAGAAGTGCATGAGTGGCGTTCCTGCTCCTGAACCCAGCTCCCTGGATCCAGCTCAGCTATAACTTGTCCCTTGCTCCCTTGCTCCCTTCCTCACTCCTCTTGTCTCCCTTGGCTGTTGATCTCCCTGCTCATCTTATTCTTATTTTTCCTGATTGTGTCTTTCTCTCTCCATTTCGGCATTAAACTCATTGATAGCCTTCAGTCATGTCCTTCCTGTTGCAACCCTGTCCCAAGAAGCTTCTTGAGGAAGTAACAGAAATATGCCAGAGACACTTCCTTATTTTAAAAACCATCAACTGCTAGGATGTAAGCAAATTGAACTGCATCCTTTTTACTCAGAAAACATTATTTTTCTGAATATGTGGATAAGCACATACACAAACACAAATAAAAGAAAATAAAATGAAACAAAACTATTATTTCTGTGCTTGGGAAGGAAGGCAAAATGAAAAATGAAACACTTTATAAATGAAAAACAAAACATATTTTATATGTCCAGGGCTGCATCAAGGCCATCTTCAATGCCCTCTCCAGCACCTACAGCTCTGACCTCTGGAAAGAGAATGTATTCACTTAATTCCCCTATAAAGAATTCACTGACTACTTTGTAAAGCCTGAATGCCAGAGTATCCGTGCAGGAGATAGAGGCTCTTGTGGTGGCTACCACAAGCATTCCTCCATGAGAAGAATCAAGTGAATTAAACCTGAAATTATGACTCTAAGATAGTATTTCAAGTTTACAAAAGATATTGAAGGTGGTTAAAGGTAATCTTTAATAAATTGACAATTTGAAAATTATTTTTTTACTTGGTGTATTAGTCAGGGTTTCCCAGAGAAACAGAACTGAAAGGATATCTAGGTATAGATATATAGAAAGAGTTTTATTATGAGGGATTGGCTTATGGGATTATGGGGTCTGAGAAGTCCTAGATCTGCTATCTACAAGCTAGAGCCCCAGGAAAGCCAGTGGTGGTGTTGCAGTCCAAACCCTAGAAGGCCTGAGAACCATGGGAGTCAATGGTGTAAGCCTCAGTCCGAGTCTGAGGTCCCAAGGGCAGGAGAAGATGGATGTCCCAGCGTAAGCAGAGAGCAAATTGGCCCTTCCTCTACCTTTTTGTTCTATTCAGGCCCTTAATGGGTTGGATGATGCCCGCCTACATGGATGGGGCCCATCTTTTCTTAGTCTACCGACTCAAATGCTAATCTCTTCCAGAAACAACCTCACAAACACACCTTGAAAAGATGTTTGCAAGCTATCTGGGCATCCCTTAGCCCAGTCAAGTTGACACATAAAATTAACCATCACACTTGGGAAGGACATCACAAAAATAGAGTTTGCGTCTTGGGGAATAGAGTAGGACAATTACGTTTAGTCTTCCTGGGACCTTGTTTCATCTTGTTTAAGTAAGCTAGTTGAAGCTCTTTGTTTAGATTCATTTACCTTATCAACTCATAGTAAGGTCTTTCGCAGCACATCATTTATATAAATAAAGCTATCCATCTGGGGGAAAAAATTCCTTCGTGTGCAGGATATTTTGTTTTAGTTATTTCCTTTTTAACCAAAACAGGACAAAGATAGACTTATTTAATTTTGCAATTCCACACCTTTTTTCGTTGCAAGTGGGAGATAATATTTTTAAATTTCACTCTCCTAATCACCTGCTGTCCCAGTGGATCTTCCTTGCGTCTTGGGATCGGCACTCACAGTAGCATAAAGGCAATAGTTGAATTCAGAGGATAGCGTATAAGAAGGTAGAGGGTTGAGGACTGAACCTTTGGGAATCCTCACACTCAGGCAGGGGGAGGGATCACTGGAGAAATAAAGAGTTCAAAGCCAATTGGCTAATGCAAAGATCAACCAGCCCAGTGTGTCTATTTTAACTAATAACAAACATTGATCTAAAACTGGGGGGCCCCACCAGGCATTCAGAATTCTAATTTTTTTTAATGTAAAAATATAAAAAGTGAATGTATTAAGTCTTTTAGTTTGATTTTATGCAAAGTATCATATTCTTATTTTATGTCACTCTTAGAGACAGAATACATGGATGGACCCTTAGTTTGACTCAGTGTATCATTTTTGACATTCCCATGCTTATTTTTTAATCATTTATTAAACACATTCTTCTCAGGTGTCCTGAGAAGATAAGTGAATATCACAAAAATGCAAGTTAGTTTGCTTTATCTGAATGATTGTAGCTATGTAAGTTTAAAGGATTAATCCTTGATCACTTCTCTTCCGTCTGCTGGAGCAGAGCTCTGACCTTCCATCTAAGGAATGCCACTTGATTCTCCTCTTTTGATCTGAGAGACCCCCATTACACACCCAGGGCTTCCACAAAGTCATGACCCACCAAGTTTTGAAAATTAATTTTTGTTTGTTACTTTCATTTTTATAAGTAAGTCTTCCTATACAGTCCTTAGAATTCTTAGTCACTTACCCAACATATCTCTGGTTTCCACTCAGGAACAGGCACATTCTTTGTAACATTTATATAGCAATGAACTCTTTATTTGTAGATAACCTCTCTGAACCATAAGTATTTCCGCACGCATTTGGAGGACAGTCTTTCCTTGGGCCGACCCCTTCTCATTGAGGACATTCGTGAAGAGCTGGATCCAGCCCTGGATAATGTATTAGAAAAGAATTTCCTTAAATCAGGCACCACTTTCAAGGTGAGCTTCGAAAAAGGGGGAAAAAAAAGAAAAGGAAAAGAAGAAAAGAACAATGGTGACATCTACTTATCTTTTTGAGCATAGCAGTGAAGACAATTTCCTTCAGGTGGTACTATTTGACACGCTGGAAAAAAATTATTTCCAAACTCATATTCAGTGTTCCTTTTTTAAAAAATAGTATATAAAAAATACAGGGGGACAACAATATCTTGGTAACAATAGCCGTTTATCCAAAACTAACATATTAAGGAAAGGCATCTTGTCATAATAATAATAATATATTAGTGTTACACACAAAATATGTACATTTTAGCAGCTCTGAGAAAGTTGGTTTTCGAGCCATGTATACATCTATACAATGAAGCCTGTGTTTCCTCACTGGATAAAATGGCATTTTTAGTTAAGTCTATGGACATTGATTTTATTTCTCTCTTTATAAACTTTCAATCCAAACTCAGACTTTGCTGGAAGCAGTGGAATACAGTTCCCGATCATTGGTGATAACATGCATTGTTTTCAATGCAAGTGTCTCTTTTTTAATTGGTTTCATTCTTTACTTTTAGGCTTCTGTGGTTTTATTGGATGACAGCATTTCTGACTGAGATATTTTTGCTTTGGACAACTTAATTTCATGAATATCAGTGAATAAGAATGCCAGTTTTCTCATTAAGCAAAGACAGATTTATTCAGAAAAATTTTCTTCATAATGTGAATTCTTTTATATGCCATATTTAATATGGCAAAAGAGGTTGTAGTGTGTCCATTCCTGAAGGCCTTTTAAAAGACGCAGATTCTTATCCGCAATGTGAAGGTCATGATGCCTGAGAAGTAGTGCCTTAGCAATGTGGTTCTCAATCACAGGAAGCATTAAAACTAATTAAAATTTTAAGTCATTTTAAAATGTTATAATTTCCACCTGAGCATTAGGTAGCAAACCCAGTTGTTTTCAATACACTGAAAATTGTGGTGTTTAAGATAAGTGTTATCTTTCTGGGGAAAAAAGTTGGCATTTTTTTCTCTGAAAATTTCATTAACCCTTTCTCTTGTCAAATATGCTTCAGATATGACGGTGAAATGCAAAAAGAAATAACACTTCTTTTTTTTTTTTCACTTCTTATAAACACAACAAATTTCCATAGCAGGAAACAATTTCCTCAGGTGGGAAAAAACAATCAAATATGAGGCATGTCTGAGTTTTCCTTTATTCAACATTTGTTTTGGACAAATTTTTCATTTAATTTGCTTGGTGTCATGGCTTAAAAACATTTTCAGGCAGGACCACAAGTCTAAATTATTCTAATGGAATAGGCTTTATTATTTAAGATCACTGATTAAAATTTTACAACTGATTTTTGTAATTCATTCATTTCACTGCACTGACTTTTGATAAACTCTCTCCTAAACTGAACCCAAATTTCTTGTCTTGTCCTTTAAGCTGTTTGTAATTTAATATTTGAATTGATGTAGGTGAAGGTCGGAGATAAGGAATGTGATATCATGGATACATTTAAACTTTATATTACAACAAAGTTACCAAACCCTGCCTTTACCCCTGAGATCAATGCTAAAACGTCAGTCATTGATTTTACTGTTACCATGAAAGGACTTGAGAACCAGTTACTAAGGAGGGTAATTCTAACAGAGAAACAGGTAATAATTTCTCAAGGTAAAGAACTTCTACTTATAATAAATTTTAATAAACGTTTTAAATGTATTGGGAAATTGTTGAGTATATGGAAAAGAAAAAATTGAGCAAATCATAGTTACCTTTGTTAGCATAAACATTTGTTTTGTAGTCTCAAGTCCTGTTGAGAAATCATGTAACTCACCTCTCCTCCAACACCAAAACCACACGTGCACACACACACCACTCTTTCTACTTCTGACTTTAAAGCTTTGGGTATGTTGACTTTCATATCTATCGCCCTATGGATGAATAGTCTTGGATACACCTGGAAAATTCAATAAAATAATGATCCTGGAAAAGAAGAACTTGCTCTGAATGAGTATTGTTACCACTATAGTAGTTTCAACTACTACACTGCAATAGTAATTGATAGTACTTGATTGTAATTGATAACACCACAATCTAATAATCTAATGATCTAGAGAGCCATACTTTTATCTTAATTAAATGAAACTTGCACTGAAGCAGAGAAATTAAGTATAATTGAGGGTTCTGATAAAACAAAGAAAAAGTTAAGGCTGGAAGATTTTAAGAGACTGATAGATTAAGTTTTAAGATAAAGCTCAGAAAACATTAAATGTTATGTATAAAATATAATTTTATATATTTTCATTGTATAAAATATATTTATAAAATCTGAGAAAGTTTATATTTGCTAAAACGTAATTAATGTTAGTATTAAGGTTTCAAGGAAAAGGCAAGGTTAGAAATAATAAGACCAGAGATGCATAAAATGGGAGGGTGAGAGAAAGAATGGCAGAAGACTTAAGGAAAGGAGGAAAGGAAGTGATATGAACAGATGGCTACAAATACAGAGGAAGATTCAAAAAGGAAAAGAGAAATGATACTGACACCAGATAAATAGAGGGCTCAGTAAAAAGAGAAGTAAAATCCTACCTGGTTAACAAGAAATGGCTAACTTGGGGCAGGCCCTTGAAAGGCAGCCAGTCTGGTGGAGTAAAAGGAGCCCAGTTCCAGCTTCCACTCTCATTAGCTGATTTTTTTTCTTTTAATATTTATGTATTTATTTATTTATCTTGGCTGCACCAGGTCTTAGTTGCGGGCACACAGGATCTTCGTTGTGGCACACGGGATCTTTAGTTGCGGCATGCAGACTTCTTAGTTGTGGCATGCATGCGGGATCTAGTTCCCTGACCAGGGATCGAACCTGGGCCCCCTGCATTGGGAGCATGGAGTCTTACCCACTGGACCACCAGGGAAGTTCCCCCTCATTAGCTGTTTGATCTTAGTTTCCAAGAAACTGCCCAGGGCTTATGCAATCTAGAAAGGGAATCATCTCACTTTCACAGTCTGGCAGAGAGCATGGACCCCTCAGTTCACTGCCTCGATCACCTCTTAGGGCCATGTGGTATCAACTGTTGAAAATTAGTCCTTCCTTCTTGGTCTACCTGGTGCTGTTGGTCTGTTCTGAGATGGTGCCTCATTGGTCCAGATCCCCCATGCAGGCTACACTAACTTCTGTAAGGCAGCCCACACCACCATCTAAAGTACACTCCACGTCCCCAGAGCGCCCCATGCTCACTCTTCTAGGCCTTAACTTCCTCTTCAAGAGATGCACTAGGATGCTAACACCAGCCTTGCTGGAAAAAACAAAGTGCACACTTAATCTGCAGGAGGACATCCTGACTGTGATGTTTAACCCTCCTAACAATCCTGCTCTTACACCCCCATTTTACAGATGAACAAATGGAGACCAAGGAGAATAAGGTCTTAACCCATAAGAGCACATAGACTTTCCACCCTGCCAAGCCTCGTAGATAAGCTCTACAGTTCATGCTGTAAAACTCACAAGTCGTCCATTGTACCATGATGCTTGTTTTTCCATATCACACTGAAAAGGACGCTAACATGATTTCATTTTGTCTACATATTTCTATACTGCCACTGTTGGGATGACTGCTTTAATGAAGACAATTCATTAGCTATTCTCTGCAAATACAGCCATGATCTTCATCACCACCCCATCAAATACTGCAAGCCACTAGTACAATGGCAGTATACTAGTCTTGGAGCTGGGGGACAAGGATATTAGGCTCATCCCTTCTAGTAAGTAGCTGTGTGTATTATATTGCCATGTTATTTGGAGTTAATGTTTCTGGGTCCTCAGTTTCCCCAGATGTAAAATAAAGTTGTTGAACTAAATTCAGTACACTTCAATTTAACAAATATTTATTAGGTTGAGTCGCTTCTCTGCAAAGCCTCAAGATAAGTGCTGTCAAGGATACAAAAATGAATAGGGGATAAACACCAAGGTCCTACTGTATAGCACAGAGAACTATATTCAATACCCTATGATAAACCATAATGGAAAAGAATATAAAAAAAGAATATATATATATATATATACATATATATATATAACTGAATCACTTTGCTGTACAGCAGTAATTAACACAACATTGTAAATCAACTATACTTCAATTTTTAAAAATTAATAGGACAAGTTCCTGCCCTCTAGATGCACAGAATCTAGTTGGAGGGATATAGCTGACACATAGATTGTGATGCAAGCCATAGTAGATGTACAGAGGAATGCCGTGCTGTGGGTTTTAACTGACAAACTGGTTTAGGAAGACTTTCTGAAAGTGGTGGTATTTCCGTAGCAGTTTTTCAAGAAACTTTCTCAAATAAGTAGTTTAAAAACACATTTTTAATGCAATTCTAAGTACAGTGTGTGATTCTGTATAAGATCAAAAAAGAATGCTACAGGGCTCCCCTGGTGGCGCAGTGGTTGAGAATCCGCCTGCCAGTTCAGGGGACACGGGTTCGAGCCCTGGTCCAGAAAGATCCCACATGCCGCGGAGCGCCTAAGTCCGTGTGCCACAACTATTGTGCCTGCGCTTTAGAGCCCGCGAGCCACAATTACTGAGCCCATGTGCCACAACTACTGAAGCCCACGCGCCTGTAGCCTGTGCTCCGCAAAAAGAGAAGACACCACAATGAGAGGCCTGCGCACCGCAACGAAGAGTAGCCCCCGCTCGCCGCAACTAGAGAAAGCCTGTGTGCAGCAATGAAGACCCAATGCAGCCAAAAATAAATAAATAAATAAATTTTTTAAAGTAATATTAAAAAAATGCTATAAAGAATGCTTTTGAGACAATTTAATTTACTCTATATTTAGCAAGAGTATTATATCCATGTTAAATATTCTGAATTTGAAAATTACACTATGGTTGTATAAGAGAATGTCCTGTTGCCTAGGAGATGTGTTAAAGTTTTTACAGATAAAGTATCATGACATATGCAAACAGTTCAGCAGTAATAATAACAGTAATGATAAAAAGTATTATATACAAATAGTGATAAAGCAAAATGTTATTTGAGGAATCTAGGTGAAGGGTATATGAGAGTTCATTGTACCAGTCTTGTAACTTTTCTGAAAGTTTGAAATTTTTTTCAAAGTATAATTTTAAGACTATATTATTTATGTAGAAAAGAATATACCTTCCAGACATCCAATTTAGCCCCTCTGGTAGAAGATGCAAAAAAATGGAAAATGGATTTGTATTGGCAGCTGGCTATGTCAAAGCAGGTACCTGGTGTTCCTATAGTCAGGTCCCAGCTCAGGAGCTCCATTTGGCTTGAGTAGCCTCTTGGTTACTTGGTATTAATGCTTCTTTGTCTCTAGCCCTTCTGACTGCAAATGAAGTTAGCATTTCTGACTGAGGCGGTATATGGGAACAGGGTCAAGAGAATGGGACAGTCTTAATTTTAAAAAACTTAAAGTTGAGAAGAGAGCTGAGCAAAATTATTTTAGCAGGTTTATCTCATTCATGCCCGTGTAAGTGCTATGGAAACTTAATGCTAATGGGCATAATCTTTAAAAAACTGTCCAGAGAAATAAAAATACAAATAGATAGATTTGACTAACGATAGTGTCATTTGAATGGCACTTTTGTTTAAACTTTTAAAAATGAATAATAAACACTAGTAGGTTGCATTTGCCATAATAACTGGTAATTACAGTTCTGATGTTATTTTTTTTTAATAACAGGAGTTAGAGTCTGAGAGGGTTAAACTTTTGGAGGATGTGACTTTTAATAAGCGGAAGATGAAAGAACTTGAAGATAACCTTCTCTACAAATTAAGTACTACAAAAGGTATTGTGTTACTAAGAAATAATCACATAATGGATTGTGAATAAATAAGGATTTCTTGTACCCTCTTTTCAATGCTCTCATGATTACAGATATTAGGAAACAGTTGAGTTATCCACGCAAAAACAAGCAAGGCAATTTCCATCTAGACATTACAGAGGGACTGCAGAGAATCTGATATCTGAATTAGCAACCGGCATCTGAGCATTTGATAATAACACAGTTTTCTTGATATAATTGCTCTCTCCCGAGAAAAATAAGGGCTCCCAATACAGCTAGGTAACTCACAACAGGCTAATTTGCTTGCCGAAAGGAGACTAATGTGCTCAATCTATTTTGTGTTTTTTAGATTGACTCTTTCATTTGGTGTTGAAATGCAATTGCCACAGTGGGTTATGATGTGTGTAATGTTGTCAGAGACACTTGAGCAGCCCAGGCTCAGTCACTCTGGACTTGACCTTCCACTTAGAAGTCAGGGATAGGTTCTCCTCTGGGCAGTCAGATCATCGTACCACCCCCTGGGATATATTGTTCTGTAGTAGGCAAATTACAGCAACCTAAATTCTACCATTCATTCGCAATCTAATGATGAATACTTCCCAAAAGCACTTTAACCCTTGGATTTAAAAACAAAAAAACTTAACCTCCCAGAAGTACATTAAGTGTTACTCTCACAGCAGTCTCCAGCACTTTAAGGTGACCTCATGGAAAAGGCCTTTTATCTGCCTTCATTGCACTGCTTGTGCTAATGAAGTTGTCTGTCTCGTGGTCCATGACATCTCCCAGCCATTTGATGCCTCTGGGCATTGTAAATATTACCAAGGAGGACTGACTGAGGATCCAGCCAAGAGTTTGAGGTTAGTCACAATTTGGACTTCCCTAGCAGACCTAGCGTGCCCATCAGAGCAAGTAACTCAGCACCTTCCAGAAGCACCCACCTGCTTCTAGGTAGGCCAGAGCACCGCTCTCTGCAGATATCGTGACCGTTATCTCAGCACCTCCAGAGCACCTTTCTGTGTCTTAAAATTGAGATTTTTTATTTCTATGTTTATTGTCGTAGACATGTTATGTCTGTTAAAAACAATAATGAAGAGTAAAACTAAAAATAAAATCAGGATTTTTCTTCCTGGTTAGACACTTCAACTGTCTCCTAACTCATTAGAGACATAGAAGGACCAGAGTTCTCAATGTCAAGGACTGTTGAACTAAAGCAGGAGTAGAGAAAGTACGATTCACCTGTAAGCTGGTGTGTAATTCACACTGTGAGACAAGTGGGAAGGAAAAGCCTGTGATACTGTGAGGGGAACCATCAAGATGATAATGGAGGTGAAAGCCATGTCATAGGAACAGCTGAAACCACTGGAACTGGAGGGAGATGTGAATTTTCTTCAGACATTTGAAGACCAGATTTGTGGGCTGCCTTGAGAATTGCCTTTTACAGATTTTCAGGCAGAGTGGGGGACAAACCCTAGGCAGGAATGTTTAGAACGGATTCAGGCATCGGATGCCTGGTTAGACTAGAAGCCTCTCATGTCTTAAGATTCTGCCCTTCCATCCTGTGGGCTTTGAAAAAGTCAAGTTGAAAATTAACGCGGTGATTTCAGAAGTGATGCATCTCGTTTCGTGGCTTTCCCGTCTTGTGTTCCACAGCTTTCCTGTTTGGTTTTTAGGTTCCTTGGTAGATGACGAATCTCTCATCGGTGTCCTCCACACCACCAAGCAGACAGCAGCTGAAGTAAGTGAAAAACTACACGTGGCCGCGGAAACAGAGATCAAGATTAACACGGCCCAGGAGGAGTTCCGGCCCGTGGCCACCCGAGGCAGCATCCTCTACTTTCTCATCACAGAGATGAGCATGGTCAACATCATGTACCAGACCTCACTGGCCCAGTTCTTGAAGTTATTTGACCAGTCCATGGCCAGGTGGGGCCTCACTACCTTGCCCCCCAAATTTTGTGTGTATTCCTACCTACTCTCTTAGAAATGGATTTTTACCTCTTTGATTTTTAAAACATATTGCAGGTCTGAGAAGTCTCCACTGCCTCAAAAGAGAATTACAAATATTATTGAGTATCTGACATATGAAGTTTTTACATATTCTGTCAGAGGCTTGTACGAGAACCACAAGTTCCTCTTTGTGCTCCTCATGACCTTAAAAATCGATCTTCAGAGAGGAACGGTGAAGCACAGAGAGTTTCAGGCTCTCATTAAAGGTGAAGGGTTTGGGATATGGATGTGCTATGTAAAGGAGATTGCTTTAGGTATGCTCTTTGATGTCCTGTAGACCCATTCTTGTAATACCCGGAGGAATTAAGTTCTAATGGAAGTGAAGTTCTTTATGTATACCTCTTCCCCTACCTCCCCCACCGATTTCCATTCATTTTATTCTGGTTACTCAAGATGATTGATTTCAGGTCTGTGTTAACTCTGCAGTTTTTAGTTATGTAATTAAATTAAGTTTGAGCATTGTTGCTTATGAATAAGAGACCCAAATGCCAAAGGGGAGAATAGTGATTCAGGTGATGATCTTTCTACTACTGCAAGAGACCAATTCCTTAAGCAAGGGGTTATAATGACATTTAAGACTGTAACAAAAAGCACACTTGTATTTTATATTTGAAGAGAGCCCAGCTCATTGCTTATCTCCATGTTAAAAGTATAATTAAGGAGACAAAAGAGTGGTATTTTCATTCAATTCAGTTAAACAAGTATTTATTGAGCATATACTATGCAAACCTGCCATACTGGTGTTTGGGATACAAGGAAAAAACAGACATTGCTTTAAAAGAAATAAAAGTCTGATAGTTCAAATAAAGATAATTGAAAAAAACCCTGCAAAATAAGGCAGAATAACCTGTGTTATAAGAGAGCTAAAAACAAAGTGTTATATCTAAAAGGAAGGAGAGATTACATGTGGTTGGTGAGATCAAGAAAAGCTCCTTGGAAAATATGCCTTTGCAGGTTAAGCCAGGAATTTTTCAGGTTATTTGATACCTGGGGAAAATGGTCCAATCTTTTTCTTATTTTTTTTGATCTTTATAAGTAGTTTAATAAATCATCTTCTGGCAGCCCTTCTCCCCCAAAAGAAGAAAGTGACATTTGAAATGGACCATGGATGATAGGTAGAAATGAAGAAAACGTCCATGCTAAGACAGAACAGCATGGAAAAAGACATGAGTGGAGTATGTACATTGGTGAGCCTTGGTTCCTAGAGGAAGGATTTCTTGATCTGGTAAGAAATAAGGAGTTGTGTAAGGTAGTGATGTGATCCTTTTATTGTTCTTTAGGAAGGTTACTCTGGCAGACATGTGTAGGATTAGAGAAAAGTGCTTTAAGGGAGTCTGTTATAAGCTTCCCAACCACAGGAAATGCATTCCCATCCTAGGGTGAAGACAATGGGAATATAAAGGAAGACACAAATATGAGAGCTCATGAAAGTAAAATGACAAAGGACTGGGTGTGAGAGCCAAGAGAGGGTCAGAAATGAGTCTAAGATTTCTGCTCTGTGCAAAGATTTCTGGTCTGGATGGTTGAAAGAAGAGCTACTTTGAGAAGTGTCAGAGTGGGGACATAATGAATGTGATTTTGGGACCTAGTTTTAGTCAGGATAGGCCAGGTTTTGTGGCCATAAAAACAATCCTCAAATTTCAGCACAACAAAAGTATACTTCTCCTTTACTCTCTATCTGACATGCTTGTCATGGTCGCCCAGGAATCCAAATTGCTTCCATAATTACTATGGAAGAGGGACAGGATGTGGCAAATTGTGTGCTGGCTCTTAAAGGTTACCCCACAAGTGACACACGTCACGCTCATATTTCATTAGCCAAAGTAAGATGCATGGCCACATCGAAATTCAAAGAGAGCAGGGAAGTGCCCCAGACCCACATCCAACATGGAAGCTGCATCACAGCATCGGTGGAGGGTAGTGGATAGATGGATAAGCCTAAGGTTTGGCAGGTGGGAGTGTGGTTGTGGAAATGCGGAGAGGGCTGGTGCACAGCGAGGGTCTGGGGTCCAAACCAAGAAGTTGCAGGACAGGGGGACTTTATAACTAGCGACAAAGTACCAACCTCTGTGGACTGCAGCCTAATGCCCCCATAGGTCAGACAGGATTTGTCGTGGCTCAGAGGATCCCAGCCTGTGACTGGGACGAGTGAAGCCTAGGGGGCAGCATGTAGATCTGAGGCATCCTCCCCATCAAGACACAAACCCACCCCACCTCACCTCTCCCTACCCAGCACACCCAGCCAAGCCAGAGCTATTCCCTGAAAGAGATTGGATTCTTCAAAAGTCTTTAAATCAGAGGAGACCGAGAAACGCAGCAACACAGTGGGGAGGGAATTTGTGAGAAGGATTTGATTTGTCACAGAAAAATAAAGAAGGCTGCACATCTGAGCTGTGGTTAGAGCACATCTGTGACTCCATTTCATAAAACTGGAGAGTCAGGGAGAACCGGATTGTGTAGGATCAGGAGAGTCAGTGAGAGGAGTTTGGATTTAAATTGAGTTGTCGATAGAGAGCCACCGCATGTTTTATGAGCAGGGAAGTAGCATGAGCAGCGCTTCAGAAGATTAATTTGGGATTTTATGATAGGTGGACTGTCAGTACAGTCAGCACTGTCAAGCACAGTAAAAGGGTTGAAAAAAATACAAAACTGGTTTATTGTACAGTTTGTATTAGTTTTGAACCGCTTACAGCTTGACCAAATTATTTTTTAAAAGATGGTAGGCCTTGGGACTTCCCTGGTGGTCCAGTGGTTAAGACTTCACCTTCCAATACAGGGCGTGCCGGTTTGATCCCTGGTCGGGGAGCTAGGATCCCATATGCCTCCAGGCCAAAAAAACCAAAACATAAAACAGAATATTGTAACAAATTCAATAAAGACTTTAAAAATGGTCCACATTAAAAAAAATCTAAAAAAAAAAAGATGGTAGGACTTTGTTTTTAATGTTTTTTTACAAAGTTAACAAATATGGCCCTTAGATCATTGATATTTTTTATCATTTTGAACTCAGTACTTAAGGGGGAAAGAAGAAAGACTTATTTATCATAGCAGAAATGTTTGATTTCCCTTTGTATTAATTCCTACTAGTTTTCTGCAATATTTGGAAGGTGGCTTTGACTTTCTTCTTCAACCGAGAATGTCAGAACACTTTGAAAAACGAAATAGATACCAGGGGCACTCCTGCACTGTAGAGTAATTGATATACCTGTTTCCCCTGCCTGATTATTTTAGAAAAATATCATCTTTCTTTTATTGTAAACCATGGACAGAAAGACACATTAGAGGGTATTCTCTTGCCTTCCAGGTTGGATTGGACCTGAGCCTTCCAAAACAGAGAGTTAATGTCAAAATAACAGCTAATGATTACATAGCTCTTACTCTGGGCCATGACTATTGTTGGCTTTCTACATACATTCATTTATTTAATCTTCACAGCAATCAATCTGATGGATTCTATTATTACGCTCATTTGGCAGAAGAGAGAACTGAGAGAAACTGAGTTTTTGTCCAAGTTTATGCAGCTAGCGAGTGGCAGAGCCAAGATATTTGGGGGAACGGGATGGGCTGTGATTGTTCTGGGTTAGTTTAGGTGCATGATATGTTGGAAACACTGATGTAGCTTAAATATCGTCTCCTGATGTCTTTGAGGTATATGTTTACACGAAATCACTGTGAGGGGGAAACAACCAAGAAGAAAAGGTACGCATCTACCTCCGTGTTAGAGGAGAGAATCCCTTAAATCTGCAGGTGACTTACTCTAGGGCTTGCTTCTCCTATGGTAAACTCAGTGTTAGCAGAAATGGTGCTAGAATAAGGTCTTTTCACCTGGTCGCTGCAGGGGGTGGGGGCATGTGGGAGGAAGGTTTACAGGTTCTAAAGGTGTTGTGGCACTCAGAGCCCCTGACTCCACGGCGGAGCAAAGGGATTTACACGAAAGGAGTACTTCAGCTCATTCACCTTCTCGGGAAGATGCTGGAGGGGAGAGCAGAGACCTGTAGTCCCCTCCACCCGCCACCTCCCCTGTTTTTGTCCCCGGGTTGGTAAGTGAAGTGGAGGGATTTGATGAGTTCTTCAGGAGGGTTATAGAATTTAAAAGTTCAAGAACCACTGTTTGGCATACATCTGAATTAAACAACAGAGCTGGAATTATTATGATAAGACATTGCTAAAGACATGCAATAGAGGAATTTTGAAAGTGCAGATATAATCACACATCTTGGTGAAGATTGTCACACTGAATGTGCTCATTTGACTTGTGATTTGCTTCAAAGTACAATCCAGTGCTATCACTCACATTCTCCACTCGACTCGGTGAGAGCAGGAGCCCTGTTGGGTTTCCTCTGCTTTATCCCCAGTGCCTGGAATATGCCGGATACATAGAGGTGGCTCAGTGAATGTTTGTTGAATAAATGAATGAATAAATGATTTGAACATTAATTACCCCCTTAAAAACCCACAGATGTATTATACTCCTCTCTTCCTCTTTCCCTCCATCCCTTCATATATCCATCTATCCATCTTTTTGACCTGATAAAAAATATTTCAATAGTATTGAATATCAAACTTCTGGAGGAGTGATGACTAAGAAATGACTTTTAAAATCACACATGAAAAGATCAACCGATTCATTGATATCAAAATTATAAATTTCAGGGCTTCCCTGGTGGCGCAGTGGTTGAGGGTCCGCCTGCCGATGCTGGGGACACGGGTTCGTGCCCCGGTCCGGGAGGATCCCACATGCCGCGGAGCGGCTGAGCCCGTGAGCCATGGCCGCTGGGCCTGCGCGTCCGGAGCCTGTGCTCCGCAATGGGAGAGGCCACAGCAGTGAGAGGCCCGCGTACCGCAAAAAATAAGTAAATAAATAAATAAATTTCAGATAGTTAAAAAACAATAAAAAGGCAAACATCTGCAAACACGTGAGAAAAATTCTTTGCAGGGAAAAATGACAGGGAGTTGCTATCTGTATAAGATGGTATAAATCACTAACACTTGAAGGAAATGTACCAAAAAAAGGTAACCACATTTTCTATAACGTGATTGTTTTCCAATTTTCCCATTTTTGTGTGTGATATGGTTATCTCGTTTTTTATTATTTGGAAAATAAATTTCTAAAAAACAGAGCACAAGCTGACCTGATTCTCACTGATGCCTTTCCACAGGGGGAGCAGCTCTAGATCTGAAAGCCTGCCCTCCCAAACCGTTTCGCTGGATCCTTGATATGACCTGGCTGAATCTTGTGGAACTGAGTAAACTTCCGCAATTTGCAGAAATTATGAACCAGGTAATAAAGGGTTGGATAAAAGTACAGATCTGTAAACCCAAACACACCTGGGCCATTTAAACTGGGGCCTCCTGGTGACAAACCCTTCACCCAGAGGAGTCAACACACTTGTGTAGCTTTAAGGCGCTGTGGCTCTCCTGGGGGGTTGGGGGCGGTGGACAGACGGATATCCCAAGGAATCTTTTCACAGGTGCAGGCAACTGTCTTTACTTCTGTGTGGTGGGCATGGATCATTTATAACCTGCTTGAGTTGCTGTCAGAATCAGAACCCTTTTATTCTGGGTGGGTGGACCCTTTTATTGTAGACTCCATGTTTTCACTGCCTGTGATTAAATAATTTGAGCAAATTTGAATTTGAGGCAAGTGAAGAGGTTGAGGTCCTTTTATAAAAAATCCTTCATTTCAATGGTGAAAATATTTATAAAATGGTGAAGTTATAATGGTGAAAATGGTGAAACAGACCCCGATTTACCTGTTTTTCTTATCTGAAAATGTAAATTGGTTATTGTGGATTAGTTGTTGATTCAACTCTCGCCAGAAAACAATTATGCAACTCAGAATAAAGACAGTTGTTTATTACTGAGGTCTGTTGGTTACGACTGTGTGTCACCAATGGAGGGCCTGCAGTTTCCCAGTGTCAAATGCTGATAATCATCTTTTTTACGGTTGCTGGTGATGGACAAAGTGAGTGATTGGTAGCCTTATCCCTAGGCTGAGGATGGCAGAAGCCTCGCACTGTCACCATGTGATTCCCTCCCCTCCACAAACATCCTATCCCCCACCCAAGAGTACACTAGGTGTGTCTGTTTAGGGGTACTTCTGGAACATTATGTATTCTTTACCCATGCACCATGGTTGGGTCAGAGTCAACTGGATAAAGTCCCTGGACTATATTTGTGGTGGACAGTAAGCTTTGTTTTGTACTACAGCTACAGCTGAGTCTTCCAAGTCCAAACAAATACTTTGGAAAAAAAAAAGTGGTCTGGGTCTGGTCCGAGACTGGGTAAAGGCGGCCTTCAAGTACCACTGGAAAATATCACACCTCTGCTGACGGATTATATTTATATAAGGATATACAGTATCATTTGCCTCGGTCAGTTAGATTTTAAGTACCCTTGGTGTAGAATCTGGTGGCTACTACCGCTTACTATGGGTAGGTACTTTGCAACAATAATAACTGTGCAAGCGAAGTATTATTGACACGATTTACAGATGAGATAACTGAGATTCAAAGAGGTTAAGCACTTGCCCAAGGCCACATAGCCCATACATGGTAAAGCTGTAATTTGACCCCATGGTCATGACACCATGAGTTATTTCTGTCCAGCTTCTTTTACACCATTGGATGGGCCAGAAGGGAAGAGGAAGAGTTGTTCTCCACAAACTTGCAGAAGTTAGCCATCAGGGCGACCTGCCATCAGATGGGCAAGAGTTTGGCCTGTCTGTGGGAGGAGGGGAGGAAACAGGAGATCAATCTCCCAGCTGAGTGGGTGTCAGAAACTGAAACAAAAATAGCCTCAAAGAGCAGCTGCCCTGCCTCGGCATCCCAGGCCAAACTGTGTAACACCTGGAGGTGGTTTTGCTAGCAGCGAGGGCCAGGAATGGGAAATGCAGGAGCAAGGCGCTGGGAGTTATCCTATCACAGATGCAGCTCGCCCTGAAAGCTTTATATGGTAGAGTCAAAATTAGCAGATGGAAGGCCAGTAGGTTGAGAATACGCACCCTGTTTCTTCTTGGAACTCTTTCTCTTTAGCAGCCAGTGTGGAGGAGACCTGCAGGGGGCACTCTGAGTAGCAGAGCACAGGTACCAGTGCAGTAGGGTGGGGCTGCAGCAGCACCCAGGCCCTCCAAGCCCTGTGCCAGGCAGATTCTTTTGGCAGCAGCCAACTAGGGAGAGCCGCTGCAATCTTCAGAGAAAGATGGCAGCTGTGAAACATTTCAGAAAGTCTCCATCTTTTAGCATCCCAGGGACAAAGTTGGAGCAACTGATTCACAGAGCAATTGTTTTGTTATTAACTTGCACCCTGTCTGTATCCTAGATGATGAATTGCTTGTGTGGTGTGGACTTTGGGCGGTTATTTAACCTCTCTGTGCCTCAGTAAAAAGTGGGGATAATAGAAGTAAAAGTACAGTCCTTGGGTCTGGCGCATAGTATCTGCTATATAAATATTTGCTATTAGTGCTTGCCATGGCTTTTAAAACGCGCTTCAGACACTATCTAAATAATCCAGCCTGATTGTTGCTGAGGAGCAGCATCAGGCTCACCGATCTATAGTTTCTGTAATTAGTTTGGACAGCACTCGGACTTCAGGGAGCATCCTTTAGTACCTCTGAAAACCTGTGGTTCTCTCCATGCTTCTGAAAGAACAGGTGTTTGAGACCAGCTCTTGGAGAGACTGCATCCATTCTTAGGTTTAAAGTCTCAAGGTGGGGGGATGACTAGGAAAATAAAAGTTTTGATTTTGTCATCTATCACTAGTTTAAGTAGAGGTCCACATGTAGAGGTTTGGGTATCAAAGTGGTCTATGTCAGTGGTTCTCATCCAAGGGCAACCTGGTGCCACACCCCAGAGTGCACTGACAATTCTGGAGACCTTTTTTATTGCCACAAATCAGGGGCAGAGGTGCTCCTGGTGACTAGTGGATAGAGCCAGGGATGCTGCTAAACAACGTAAAATGCACAGGACAGCCTCTCTCAACACTAAATTAATCTGGCCCTAAATGCCCATAGTGCGGAGGTTGAGAAACCCTGGTCTATGTTTTTTCCTGCCCAGTCGTTTAGCGTAATTGATACATAGTCCTAATTTTAGCGAATAACGTAGAAGAGCAATGGAAAAACTGAAAGGGAATCATAATATCCAATCTATCTGAGTCACTGGTTCTGAAGAAAAATGTAAACAGTGTGGTTATGTTTAAAAAATTAGCTGCCTATAAAGAATGGCTTTCTCAGGTTATTCAATTTTAATTGCATATATTCCCGGGGCTCACTAATCAGCTTATTTATTTTAGATATCTCGTAATGAGAAGGGATGGAAAATCTGGTTTGATAAAGATGCTCCAGAGGAGGAAATCATCCCTGATGGATATAATGACTCACTAGATACCTGCCACAAGCTTTTACTTATCAGGTGAGAATAGGTATTATCAGACCTAGAGCATCACTTTATAGTGTCAAATTACAGATCCCACCTCAGTGAGCTTACTTCACTATGTGCCAGTAGTTACTGTAATAGATGTATGTGTTTCCCAACTGAAGTCTGGGATGGCAAATAAAATGGTGAAAGGTATATTTTGATAACGTGTTAATGATAGTGCTTTTAGCAAAACACGTATGAAAAATATGTTTGTACTATTCACTTTGGTCATCATTTACCATTGAGTGAATCATTTATTGTTGAATTTACTTCTGTAAAAGAATAGATCTCACAGAGTTACAAGGCAATTAGTTTTTAAGCTAAAACCAAGAATATTGTGCTATTGAAACATATAAATGCTGTTTTGGCTGTTAAAATGGAAGCAAAAGTTTGAAAGTGTTGTTGAGGAAGAATATTCTTCCTTTTCTTTCTCACTTTTCATGTTTTCCCAACATGCAGTAGCTCAAAGAAGGATTCTATATTGGAAGATGTGTGTGTGTGTGTGTGTGTGTGTGTGTGTGTGTGTGTGGCGGGGTGTGTGTGTGTGGTGGGCAACACAGAAGGGTAGAGTTGGGGGAGACGAAACCACCAAAAGAATAACAAAAAGATGTCGGATTATGTTGGAGTTGTTTTTGTCTTTCCTAATGTTATACCCCTGAGTTTTCTTAGAAAAGTTGTTTCCTGGTTGTTGTCACTCTTTGAGAGTGATCAGAGCTGTCAGCAGTGATGACCTCAGGACCTGTAGACTGCAAAATGGCTATTTGTTTTTGTTTTATTAGAATAGATGTGTCTTATATCCATCATTTTAAAATTGAATCTTTGTCAAATGAATAATGCAATCTACTAACAAAGAAGAATCCATAGAGTTTGTCTGTGATCTAAAAATATCAAATGACATTTATTTAATGTGTCATTGTGTGCAGAACCTGCTACAGTGTAGTCTACACAGATGGTATTAAATAAATGCTTGCTGATCAAGCTACTTCTAACATCATTGACATATTATCTCCCTCTGAAGGCTGTAGAACCTCGAGTATGCAGCAGGCCAGCCCCCATCATGTACTGGACCTGGCAGAGGACGCCTCCCCTTGCATCCCTGCTGAGTCCCTGGCATCAAGAGCAGGGCGTGATGTATAGTATTCACTCCATAAATATTTGTCAAAGAATGAATGTGCTCCTGTGTATTAGTTTGAATGAGGAATTGCTTCCCTGAAGCTGATAGCTTAGTTACTAGGGATAATCACTGATGTGTTTTAAAACGAAAATAACTAAAGCTTCAGAGTAGTTGCAGCTTCCTCTGAAAATGAGACGTTTGGATCAGTTGACTTCTAAGTTCCCTTCTAGATTGGCAACAGAACTGGCCCTGACCTACTCCTTGCCAATGCCTCGCATCAAAACTACATGAACAAACTTGCATTCATCCAAGGATAGAAAACATTGCCATCCATCTTACACATATCTGCATAAAGGAGGATTAGCTCACTATCCTTTTGCTAACTAACTATGTGTTCTTTATGTGCTTAGCATTAGATAGAATTTTTAAAACCTGAATTTATTTCCTCTAACATGTGTGCATTTCTAGGTCTTGGTGCCCAGACCGTACTGTTTTTCAAGCAAGAAAGTATATTGCAGATTCTTTGGAGGAAAAGTACACAGAACCAGTTATCTTAAATCTGGAGAAAACTTGGGAAGAAAGTGATACACGAACACCTCTGATATGTTTTCTGTCCATGGGATCTGATCCCACGATTCAAGTTGACGCATTGGCCAAGAAACTGAAACTGGGTATGATCAGCAACCTATGAAATTTAGCAAAACCTCCATATTGTTGCCTCACATTTTGCCTTTCATAGTTTTATAGCTTATTCTTATAAATATATTGATAAAATTCATAAATATTAGAAAACTATTAAACTCCTTCTTTCCTCCCCTTTCAGATCTCCTGGAGTGTGTGATATAGATATCTTTGTGCAGAGAGGAACACACTCATTTACCATATAGTGTTTTTTTTTAAAACACCTTTATTGGAGTATAATTGCTTTACAATGGTGTGTTAGTTTCTGCTGTGAATCAGCTATACATGTACATACATCCCCATAATCTCCTTTCTCTTGCGTCTCCCTCCCACCCTCCCTATCCCACGCCTCTAGGTGGACACAAAGCACCAAGCTGATCTCCCTGTGCTATGTGGCTGCTTACCACTAGCTATCTAGTTTACATTTGGTAGTGCCTATATGTCCATGCCACTCTTTCACTTTGTCCCAGCTTACCCTTCCCCCTCCCCATGTCTTCAAGTCCATTCTCTACGTCTGCATGGTATATCTCTCCATCTGTTTGTATCATCTTTAATTTCTTTCAACAGTGTCTTGTAGTTTTCTGCATACAGGTCTTTTGTCTCCTTAGGTAGGTTTATACCTAGGTATTTTATTCTTTTTGTTGCAATGGTAAATGGGAGTGTATCATTCATTTCTCTTTCAGATTTTTCATCATTAGTGTATAGGAATGCAAGAGATTTCTGTGCATTAATTTTGTATCGTGCTACTTTACCAAACTCATTGATAAGCTCTAGTAGTTTTCTGGTAGCATCTTTAGGATTCTCTATGTATCTGCAAACAGTGACAGCTTTACTTCTTCTTTTCTGATTTGGATTCCTTTTATTTCTTTTTCTTCTCTGATTGCTGTGGCTAGGACTTCCAAAACTATGTTGAATAATAGTGGTGAGAGTGGGCAACTTTGTCTTGTTCCTGATCTTAGAGGATAAGCTTTCAGTTTTTCACCATTGAGAACAATGTTGGCTGTGGGTTTGTCATATATGGCCTTTATTATGCTGAGGCAGGTTCCCTGTATGCCCACTTTCTGGATGGTTTTTATCATAAATGGGTGGTGAATTTTGTTGAAAGCTTTTTCTGCATCTGTTGAGATGATCATGTGGTTTTTCCCCTTCAATTTGTTAATGTAGTGTATCACATTGATTGATTTGCATATATTGAAGAATCCTTGCATTCCTGGGATAAATCCCACTTGGTCATGGTGTATGATCCTTTTAATGTGCTGTTGGATTCTATTTGCTAGTATTGTGTTGAGGAGTTTTGCACTTATGTTCATCCGCGATATTGGCCTGTAGTTTTCCTTTTTGTGACATCTTTGTCTGGTTTTGGTATCAGGGTGATGGTGGCCTCGTAGAGTGAGTTTGGGAGTGTTCCTCCCTTTGCTATATTTTGGAAGAATTTGAGAAGGATAGGTGTTAGCTCTTTTCTCAATGTTTGATAGAATTGCGTGGTTTATTCTTAATGTGCTGAAAATCTGAATGTTGTTGGAATTGCCATTTGGGATCATCCAGGTTCAGCTCATTAAGTATACCTTGTAGGGTTAATTCATTTATGTCTTTATAAAGATTATCAAAGTGATTGATTATGAATCCCTAAATCTACTCTATGAAATAAAACTTGAACTTATTATCTAGTTAATGTAAACATGATACAAAATTAATTTAGTCATCTTTAAATAGTTCCCACATGTCCCTCTTCACTAAGAAGTTCCTGTAAACTGTTAGCTTATGGTAGCATGGTCTGTGTTCACCCCTCTTTTCTCATCTGACTTTGCTCTGTTCACTGGCACCACACTGTTCTATGTTCTATATGGATCCATATTTGAATGGCCTCCTTCTTCTGTCTAAACACTGACACCCAATGCAGAGAGCTCCCATGTTCTGTTGGCAAGTACTCATGGTTAAGTCTCATTAACCACCTTTAAAGTAGGGTGTTTTGCTCTGACGTTCACTGCAGCATGCCAGTCATCTGCATTAGTCTAAGAATGGTGCTTCTCTCGTAGCCTTGGAGTTAGCAAATCTCTTTGAGATCGACTCCTCCATGGATCTTTGTCCAGTTGCTTCTATGCCCCACTTCTCTCTGCATATAGATTCCTTTTTTTCTGTCTTGCCACAACCGAACTCCATGTGACAGAACTCATGGCTTCTGTTGGCTCATGAGCTTCACTACCTACATGTTCAGTATGTTCAGCACTCCCAGTGTTACCGAACCCAAACTTGGGTCCACTCACCTGCCATGCAGCAAAGCCAACTTACTGACCCAGGTTGTGGTGAAGGAAAGTACAGTGTTTATTGCAGGTTCCAAATAAGGAGAATAGGCAGTTCATGCTCAAAAGGCTCTCAGGGAAGGGTTTTTAAAAGTGACATTTGGAGTGAGAGCTGCAGGATGCATGACTTTCTTCTGATTGGTTGATAGTGAGGTAACAGGGTGGTGTTTTGGAAATCTTAATCGTCAACCTCTGGTTCCAGCCGGTCTGGGGTCTCCATGCTTGTGGTCTTCATGTAGTCACCATCCTCCATCTGGATGGGGGGTCTTAGTTTCTTCCTAATAGCTCAAAGGTATGCATCAGATTGTTATGTATATTCCTTGAGGAGGACCTAGGACTTTGTTTTATCACTGACTGTTGTTTAATCTGTCGTCACTTTTCTTCTTAACTGCTTTTCCTTTGTTTCTGTATCCCTCACTTCCCCTGTGTTTTGGAACTCAGGGAAGGCCTACGAGACTAAAGCATTTTTCAAAAAACAGGGAACACAGAGGGGCTTTTGTACTTGGGATGGCCCCATGGGGTCCTGCTTGGTTTCACCAGGGAAATTCCCGTTACTCTTGGTCCCAGGTCCAAATATCCAAGGAAGAAGTTCATTGGTTTTGCTTTGGTCATGTCTCCTTTCTGGGCCAGTCAGTGAACTGCTGCTTTGTAAATGGGTCCATAGCAAGAACCACATATATGGAGCTAGCATGGAGGGCATTTCTTAAAATGGGATACTGTTCCTAGAAGAAGGGCAGTTCCCACTAGAGTTACCCTTTCCAGTTTACCTCAAAATAATGCTGTTGTCTAGGACAAGGGTTTAAGAACAGAATTAAGAAATTAACTCGAGGTCTCCTTTGGGAGAAATTATAACTATAACTTTAAATAAATACATAAGGCCAGAATGGTGCTGTCACCTCATATTATTATATGTTATCATACTGCTTTGCTTGGCAATTTGGTGATTCCATTTCTTGGTACTACTTTAGTTTTTCCAGAAATTGTTCAAGCTTCTCTTGGTTGCCTTGTTAGGAAACACAGTAGATTTAATTTTGACACTGAAGGAGCCAGTGAATTTTATAAAGAACTCTTCGCTCATTTTCAAGGAATGTTAGGAAGCATCATGCTGTTCATTGCTTTGGGTTACAAAATCCCCCAAATAGCTGTGAAAATGAAAGCATTATGTAGACATATTAATATTATATTAATATTATATTAACATTATTATATATATTATTATATTATTATATTATATATTATATATATTATATAATATATTATATATATTATATATAATATTATATTATATAATATATATATAATATATATTATATAATATATTATTATATATAATATATATTTATATTATATATAATATATATTATTTTTATATATATTATATATTATTATATTATATATTATATATTATTATTATATTAATATTAATATTAATCTCATCTCAACTAGAGATATTTTATTTGGATAACTGGATAATAGATAATCATAGAATTCTCAAGGTGAATAGGATTCTGGAAATCCTGAAATCCAAGTACCTTATTTTACAGCTGGGGAAAGTAAGGTCTGGAGATAAGGCCAGAGAGCTAGTTGGTGACATATATGATTCAGGACTTAATCTCTGGGCTTCGAAATCCCACTTCAGTGGTCTTTCTCTTTTATTCCATCTCACTGCCTTTAGTGGATGAATTAAACAGTTGCCTGACAGCACTTTGAGGGATGGGACCAAATCAAATAGGTTTTTGTAGAAAAGAGAAGAAGGAAACTTCTCACTGTGGAACCTGTCAGGCTCTGTGGTGAGCGATTCAGAGAAGATAAAGTCTGCACAAAAACACTGGGTGCCTGGGAAAGAGGGAGAAAACAGATGGATTTAGCATTAGAAAATCCTACCAGGAGCTTGGGTGAAGGAGAAAGGGGTCCCAAGGAAGGATGGATTTGAAAATAGAATCGAAACATGAATGAAAAAGGACAAACAAATATAAAATATAAGCCCACAAATATATAAAAGGAATGAGAAAATGGGTATAACAAAGTATACAAATGAAAATAGTTAAATAATAAGATAATGGTATATAATTACAGTAATAAAGTTTTAAAATCTCATTAAAATGGACATTTGTAGAAAAATATAAATATACAAAATTTTCTCAGAAAACGTTGAAAAACCTGAATAGATGAATAATCAAGATGAAAAAAATTAGAAGTTTTAAAATTATTACCTCAGCAAAGACACTGGGCTTGGATGATTTTTTTGCTAAGTCCTTTAAAACTTTGACTGCTATATTCCATTCCATAACACATAAAAAGAGGATATATTGGGGCTTCTGTGGTGGCGCAGTGGTTGACAGTCCGCCTGCCAATGCAGGGGACGTGGGTTCGTGCCCTGGTCTGAGAAGATCCCACATGCTGCGGAGTGGCTGGGCCCATGAGCCATGGCCACTGAGCCTGCGCGTCTGGAGCCTGTGCTCTGCAACGGGAGAGGCCACCAACAGTGACAGGCCCACGTACTGCAAAAAAAAAAAAAAAGAGGATACATTTTCCTCTTTATTTTAAGAGAATAGCATTATCCTGGTATCAAAAACAGACCAAGATAGTCACTGTATAAAAGAAAGAAAACCACAGATTGATCCTACTTATCAATATAAATGTAAGGACCTTAACCAAAATGCAAGCAGGAAGAATTCTGCAAAACATTAAAATAACATGCAGAAATTAATAATGTGCCTTGACCAAGTAGGATGCATAGACAAATCTGAGAAAGATACAGTATTAAGAAATCTCATCACAGGAGTAAGTGAATGACTTTTCCTTAAGTTATCATATTATTACCTCAATAAATGCTAAAAAGGCATTTTATAAAAATTCAACATTCGTATTTGGTTTTTAAAAAATGGGGATAGGGACTCCCCTGGTGGTGCAGTGGTTAAGAATCTGCCTGCCTATGCAGGGGACACGGGTTTGAGCCCTGCTCTGGGAAGATCCCACATGCAGCAGAGCAACTAAGCCTGTGCACCACAACTACTGAGCCTGCACTCTAGAGCCCACAAGCCACAACTACTGAAGCCCACACGCCTAGAGCCCGTGCTCCACAACAAGAGAAGCCACTGCAGTGAGAAGCCCACACACCACAAGGAAGAGTAGCCCCTGCTCGCCACAACTAGAGAAAGCCTGTGTGCAGCAACGAGGACCCAATGGAGCCAAAACTAAATAAATAAATAAATAAATGGGAATAGAAGAATATTGTAATAATATGACAATGAATATGAACTTCAAACAACTTCATGCTTTTTGGTGAACAACTAGAGACATGCCCATTAAAGTCAGGAACAAGATAAAGATGTCTGTTATCACCACTTTCATTTAGTATTGCTGTGGAGGATATAGCTAATGTATTGTAAGAATCATAAATAAAAGATATAACTACTGGAAAAGAGGGACAAAAATCATCATTATTCTCAGATAGCATAATTGTCTAACTAAGGAACACAAATGAATCAACTGGAAAACTATTAGACTTAACAGGATAGTTCAGTAAGGTGGCTGGTCACAAAATAAATATATTTAAAAAATCAATGGAGCATTCTTGTAAAATAAAATGTAAAAATCCCATTCACTCTCTCAATAAAAATAAAACTGAGAAATGATCTTTAAAATACCTATTAGAAGAAAACTATAAAACTTTCTTAGAGACATCAAAGTAGACTAGAATAAATGGAGAGTTAAACCACATTCCCAGTATAAAGATTCAATATTGTAAAGATGTCAGTAGTCTCTAAATTAATCTATAAATGGAATGCAAGTCTAACTGAAATTCCAATAGCATTTTCCCCCTAATTGGATAGTAGAGAGATCTTCGATCATCCAGAGCAATAAATGGACAAAAATAGCCAAGAAAGCTTGAAAAGGAAAAAGAATAATGTGGAACAAGCCCAATCAGATTTTAAAAAATTTATCAAATGACAATAACTTAATCAGTGTAGAACTGGCTCAGAGAAGATAAACAGATCAATAGAGCAAAATGAAAGGCCCCAAATTAGACTCTAGTATATACAATAGCTTGTGATAAGACTGTGATAAGATTCACATTTTAAATCAGTGGAAGGAAAATGGATTAGTGAATAAACACTGTTGGCATAGCAGGTTAACTTCAAAAGAAAGAAAGGATTTTACCTCACATAAAACTAAAGTACATTCTAGGTTGATTAAGGTTTTAAATGGTTTAAACTATAAAAGAATAAAAAAGAATATATTGATACTATTGGGGTGGCTAAGATTTTCTTAATCATAATACCAGAATCCAAAACCAGAGGAAAAGATGTTTGACTGGATGAAGTTTTAAAACTTCTGTATGTCATAAATAAAATTAAAACACAAATTGCTGTCGAATCCAAGCTTGTGTGCCTAATGCACAGTGAGGCCAAACAAACTGAAATGGAGTTTGGAGCAGAGAAAGGTTTATTGAAAGGACCAAACAAGGAGTATGGGGAGGCCTATGCTCAAAAGACCCAAACTTCCTGATAGTTTCTGAAGAAGAGTTTTTAAAGGCAAAATTTGGGGTGAGGGCTGCAAGGTGTGGGATTTTCTTTTGATTGCTTAGTGGTGAGGTAACAGGGTGGTGTTCCAAGAATCATGTACTTAGCCTGAAGTTACCATCCTCCACTTAGGTGGAGGCATTAGTTTCTGTAAGAAGAACTCAAAGATATATTGTTATGCATATCACTTTAGGAGGAACTAGGACACTTTATCACTGCAGTATTGTTTGTTTCCTTTTTTTTTAACATCTTTCTTGGAGTATAATTGCTTTACAATGTTGTGTTAGTTTCTGCTGTATAACAAAGTGAATCAGTTCTATGCACATGTATATCCCCATATCCCCTGACTTTTGTGTCTCCCTCCCACCCTCCTTATCCCACCTCTCTAGGTGGTCGCAAAGCACCAAGCTGATCTCCCTGCACTATGCAGCTGCTTCCCAGTAGCTGTCAATTTTACATTTGGTAGTGTATATATGTCAGTGTTACTCTTTCACTTGGTTCCAGCTTACCCTTCCACCTCCCTGGGTCCTCAAGTCCATTCTCAACATCTGCATCTTTATTCCTGTCCTGACCCTAAGTTCATCAGAACCTTTTTTTTTTTTTTTTTTTTTACATTCCATATATATGTGTTAGCATACGGTATTTGTTTATCTCTTTCTGATTACTTCACTCTGTATGACAGACTCTAGCTTCATCCATCTCACTGCAAATAACTCAATTTTGTTTCTTTTTATGGCTGAGTAATATTCCATTGTATATATGTGCCACATCTTCTTTACCCATTCATCTGTTGATGGACACTTAGGTTGCTTCCATGTCCTGGCTATTGTAAATAGAGTTGCAATGAACATAGTTGTACATGTCTCTTTTTGAATTTTGGTTTTCTCAAGGTATATGCCCAGTAGTGGGATTGCTGGGTCGTATGGTAGCTCTATTTTTAGTTTTTTAAGGAACCTCCATACTGTTCTCCATAGTGGCTGTATCAATTTACATTCCCACCAACAGTTCAAGAGGGTTCCCTTTTCTCCACACCCTCTCCAGCATTTATTGTTTGTAGATGTTTTGAAGATGGCCATTCTGACTGGTTTGAGGTGGTAGCTCATTGTAGTTTTGACTTGCATTTCTCTAATGATTAATGATGTTGAGTATCCTTTGATGTGTTTGTTGGCAATCTGTATATCCTCTTTGGAGAAATGTCTATTTAGGTCTTCTGCCCATTTTTGGATTGGGTTGTTTGTTTTTCTGATATTGAGCTGCATGAGTCGCTTGTATATTTTGCAGATTAATCCTTTCTCAGTTACTTCGCTTGCAAATATTTTCTCCCATTCTGAGGATTGTCTTTCCTTCTGTTTATGGTTTCCTTTGCTGTGCAAAAACTTGTAAGTTTCATTAGGACCCATTTGTTTATTTTTGTCTCTATTTCCATTTCTCTAGGAGGTGGGTCAAAAAGGATCTTGCTGTGATTCATGTCATACAATGTTCTGCCTATGTTTTCCTCTAAGAGTTTGATAGTATCTGGCCTTACATTAGGTCTTTAATCAATTTTGAGTTTATTTTTGTGTATGGTGTTAGGGAGGGTTCTAATTTAATTCTTTTACATGTAGCTGTCCTGTGTTCCCAGCATCACTTTTTGTAGAGGGTCCCTTTTCTCCATTGTACACTCTTGCCTCCTTTATCAAAGATAAGGTGACCATATGTGCATGGGTTTATCTCTGGGCTTTCTATCCTGTTCCTTTGATCTATATTTCTGTTCTTGTGCCAGTGCCATTCTGTCTTGGTTACTGTAGCTTTGTAGTATACTCTGAAGTCAGGGAACCTGATTGCTCCAGCTCCGTTTTTCTTTCTCAAGATTGCTTTGGCTATTCGGGTCTTTTGTGTTTCCATACAAATTGTGAAATTTTTGGTTCCAGTTCTATGAAAAATGCCATTGGTTGTCTGATAGGGAGTGCATTGAATCTGTAGATTGCTTTGGGTAGTATAGACATTTTCACAATGTTGATTCTTCCACTCCAGGAACATGGTATATCTCTCCATCTGTTTGTATCATCTTTCATTTCTTTCATCAGTGTCATAGTTTTCTGCATACAGGTCTTTTGTCTCCTTAGGTAGGTTTATTCCTAGGTATTTTATTCCTTTTGTTGCAATGGTAAATGGGAGTGTTTCCATAATTTCTGTTTCAGATTTTTCATTATTAGTGTATAGGAATGCAAGAGATTTCTGTGCATTAGTTTTGTATCTGCTACTCTACCCAATTCATTGATTAGCTCTAGTAGTTTTCTGGCAGCATCTTTAGGATTCTTTATGTATAGTATCATGTCATCTGCAAACAGTGACAGTTTTACTTCTTTTCCGATTTGGATTCCTTTTATTTCTTTTTCTTCTCTGATTGCTGTGACTAAAACTTCCAAAAGTATGTTGAGTAATAATGGTGAGAGTGGGACACCTTGCCTTGTTCCTGATCTCAGTGGAAATGGTTTCAGTTTTTCACCATTGAGAACGATGTTGGCTGTAGGCCATGGTTTTCACCATTGAGAACGATGTTGGATGTTGGCTGTAATAATGACCTTTATTATGTTGAGGTAAGTTCCCTCTATGCCTATATTCTAGAGGGTTTTTATCATAAATGGGTTTTGAATTTTGTTGAAAGCCTTTTCTGCATCTATTGAGATGATCATATGGTTTTTATCCTTCAGTTTGTTAATATGGTGTAACATGTTGATTGATCTGCGTATATTGAAGAATCCCTGCCTTCCTGGAATATACCACACATGATCATGGTGTATGATCCTTTTAACGTGCTGTTGGATTCTGTTTGCTAGTATTGTATTGAGGATTTTTGCATCTATGTTCATCAATGTTATTGGCCTGTAGTTTTCTTTTTTTGTGACATCTTTGTCTGGTTTTGGCACCAGGGTGATGGTGGCCTAGTAGAATGAGTTTGGGAGTGTTCCTCCATCTGCTATATATTGGAAGAGTTTGAGAAGGATAGGTGTTAGCTCTTCTCTAAAGGTTTGATAGAATTTTCCTGTGAAACCATCTGGTACTGGGCTTTTGCTTGTTGGAAGATTTTTAATCACAGTTTCAATTTCAGTGCTCGTGATTGGTCTGTTCATATTTTCTATTTCTTCTTGGTTCAGTCTCAGAAGGTTGTGCTTTTCTAAGACTTTGTCCATTTCTTCCAGGTTGTCCATTTTGTTGGCATATCGTTGCTTGTAGTAATCTTTCATGATCCTTTGTATTTCTGCAGTGTCAGTTGTTACTTCTCCTTTTTCATTTCTAATTCTATTGATTTGAGTCTTCTCCCTTTTTTTCTTGGTGAGTCTGGCTAATGGTTTATCAATTTTGTTTATCTTCTCAAGGAACGAGCTTTTAGTTTTATTGATCTTTGCTATTGTTTCCTTCATTTCTTTTTCATTTATTTCTGATCTGATCTTTATGATTCTTTCCTTCTGCTAACTTGGAGGGTTTTTTGTGTTTCTTTCTCTAATTGCTTTAGGTGCAGGTTAGGTTGTTTATTTGATATTTTTCTTGTTTCTTGAGGTAGGACTGTATTGCTATAAACTTCCCTCTTAGAACTGCTTTTGATGCATCCCATAGGTTTTGGGTCATCATGTTTTTATTGTCATTTGTTTCTAAGTGTTTTTTGATTTCCTCTTTGATTTCTTCAGTGATCTCTCGGTTATTTAGTCGTGTCTTGTTTAGCCTCCATGTGTTTGTATGTTTTACAGTTTTTTTTTTTTCTGTAATTGATATCTAGTCTCATAGCATTGTGGTCGGAAAAGATCCTTTTTTTTTTTTGCTGTACGCCGGCCTCTCACTGTTGTGGCCTCTCCCGCTGTGGAGCACAGGATCCGGGCGCGCAGGCCCAGCGGCCATGGCCCACGGGCCCAGCCGCTCTGTGGCACGTGGGATCCTCCCAGACCGGGGCACGAACCCGTGTCCACCTGTATCAGCAGGTGGACTTTCAACCACTGCACCACCAGGGAAGCCCTGGAAAAGATTCCTGATACGAGTTCAATTTTCTCAAATTTACCAAGGCTTGATTTGTGACCAAAGATATGATCTAACCTGGAGAATGTTCCATGAGCACTTGAGAAGAAAGTGTATTCTGTTGTTTTTGAATGGAATGTCCTATAAATATCAATTAAGTCCATCTTGTTTAATGTGTCACTTAAGCTTATGTTTCCTTATTTGTTTTCATTTTGCATGATCTGTCCATTGATGAAAGTGGGGTGTTAAAGTCCTCTACTATGATTGTGCTACTGTTGATTTCCCCTTTTATGGCTGTTAGCATTTGCCTTATGTATTGAGGTGCTCCTTTGTTGGGTGCATAAATATTTACAATTGTTATATCTTCTTCTTGGATTGATCCCTTGATCATTATATAGTGTCCTTCTTTGTCTCTTGTAATAGTTTTTATTTTAAAGTCTATTTTGTCTGATATGAGAATTGCTACTCCAGCTTTCTTTTGATTCCCATTTGCATAGAATATCTTTTTCCATCCCCTCACTTTCAGTCTGTATGTGTCCCTAGGTCTGAAGTGTGTCTCTTGTAGACAGCATATATATGGGTCTTGTTTTTGTATCCATTCAGCCAGTCTATGTCTTTTGGTTGGAGCATTTAATCTATTTAAATGTAAAGTTATTATCGCTATGTATGTTCCTATTACCATTTTCTTAATTGTTTGGGGTTTGTTATTGTAGGTCTTTTCCTTCTCTTGTGTTTTCGGCCTAGAGAACTTCCTTTAGCATTTGTTGTAAAGCTGGTTTGGTGGTGCTGAATTCTCTTAGCTTTTGCTTATCTGTAAACGTTTTGATTTCTCTGTCAAATCTGATTGAGATCCTTGCTGGGTAGAGTAATCTTGGTTGTAGGTTTTTCCCTTTCATCACTTTAAATATGTCCTGCCAGTCCCTTCTGGCTTGCAGAGTTTCTTCTGAAAGATCAGCTGTTAACGTTATGGGGATTCCCTTGTATGTTATTTGTTGTTTTTCCCTTGCTGCTTTTAATATTTTTTTTGTATTTAATTTTTGATAGTTTGATTAATATGTGTCTTGGCGTATTTCTCCTTGGATTTATCCTGTATGGGACTCTCTGTGCTTCTTGGACTTGATTGATTATTTCCTGTCCCATATTAGGGAAGTTTTTGACCAAAATCTATTCAAATATTTTCTCATTCCCTTTCTTTTTCTCTTCTTCTTCTTGGACCCCTATAATTCAAATGTTGGTGCATTTCATGTTGTCCCAGATGTCTCTGAGACTGTCTTCAACTCTTTTCATTCTTTTTTCTTTATTCTGCTCTGTGGTAGTTATTTCCACTATTTTATCTTCCAGGTCACTTATTCGTTCTTCTGCCTCAGTTATTCTGCTATTAATTCCTTCTAGACAGTTTTAAATTTCATTTACTGTGTTGTTCATCATTGTCTGTTTGCTCTTTAGTTATTCTAGGTCCTTGTTGAAAGTTTTTGTGTTTTCTCCATTCCATTTCCAAGATTTTGGATCATCTTTACTGTCATTACTCTGAATTCTTTTTCAGGTAGACTGTCTATTTCCTCTTCATTTGTTTGGTCTGGTGGGTTTTTACCTTGCTCCTTCATCTGCTGTGTATTTCTGTGTCTTCTCATTTTGCTTAACTTACTGTGTATGGGGTCTCCTTTTCTGAAGCTTCAGGTTCGTAGTTCCCATTGTTTTTGGTGTCTGCCCCCAGTGGGTAAGGTTGGTTCAGTGGGTTGTGTAGATTTCTTGGTGGAGGGTACTGGTGCCTGTGTTCTAGTGGATGAGGCTGGATCTTGTCTTTCCGGTGGGCAGGACCACGTCTGGTGTTGTGTTTTGGGGTGTCTGTGAACTTATTATGATTGTAGGCAGACTCTGTGCTAATGGGTGGGCTTGTGTTCCTGTCTTGCTAGTTGTTTGGCATGAGGTATCCAGCACTGTACCTTGCTAATCATTGAGTGGAGCTGGGTCTTAGCATTGAGATGGAGATCTCTGGGAGAGCTTTTGTCGTTTGATATTACATGGGGCCAGGAGGTCTCTGGTGGACCAATTACCTGAACTCGGGTCTCCCACCTCAGAGGCTCAGACACCCAGCCAGAGCATTAAGACCCTGTCAGCCACATGGCTCGGAAGGAAAGGGAGAGAAAGAAGAAAAGAAAGGAAGAAAGAAAAGAAAGAAAGGAAGGAAGGAAGGAAAGAAAGAAAGGGAAAGGAAGAAAGAAAGAAAAAATAAAGTTATTAAAATAAAAAATTAAAAATATTATTAATAATAAAAAAATTAAAAGTAATTAGAAAAAGAAGGAAGAGAGCAACCAAACCAAAAAACAAACCCTCCAATAATAACAAGCACTAAAAACTATACTAAAAAAAAAAAAAAAGGACAGACAGAACCCTAGGACAAATGGTAAAAGCAAAGCTATACAGACAAAGAAGCATGCACATACACACTCACAAAAAGAGGAAAAGGAAAAATATATACATATACGTATGTAAAAAAATAAACAGAAGAGAGCAACCAAATCAATAAACAAATCTACCAAGGGTAATAAGCTCTAAATACTAAGCTAAGATAAATATAAAACCAGAAACAAATTAGATGCAGAAAGCAAACCCCAAGTCTACAGTTGCTCCCAAAGTCCACTGCCTGAATTTTGGGATGATTTGTTTTCTATTTAGGTATTCCACAGGTGCAGGGTACATCACATTGATTGTGGAGATTTAACTTGCTACTCCTTCGACTGCTGGACAAAATTTCCCTCTCTTCTTTGTTCTCACAGCTCCTGGGGTTCAGCTTTGGATTTGGTCCTGCCTCTGCGTGTAAGTCACCTGAGGGCATCTGTTCCCTGCCCAGAAAGGACGGGGTTAAAGTAGCAGCAGATTAGGGAGCTCTGGCTCACTCGGGCTGGGGGGAGGGAGAGGTACAGAATGTGGGGTGAGCCTGCGGCGGCAGAGGCCAGCATAACATTGCAACAGCCTGAGGTGCTCCATGTGTTCTCTCGGGGAAGTTGTCCGTGGATCATGGGACCCTGGCAGTGGTGGGCTGCACAGGCTCCCGGGAGGGGAGGTGTGGGTAGTGATCTGTGCTTGTACACAGGCTTTTTGATGGCTGCAGCAGCAGCCTTAGCGTTTCATTCCCATCTCTGGTGTCCACACTGGTAGCCGCAGCTTGCTCCCGTCTCTGGAGCTCGTTTAGGCAGTGCTCTGAATCCCCTCTCCTCGTGTACCCTGAAACAATGTTCTCTTGCCTGTTAGGCAGTTCCAGACTTTTTCCCAGACTCCCTCCGGCTAGCTGCGGTGCACTAGCCTCCTTCAGGCTGTGTTCATGCATCCAACCCCAGTCCTTTCCCCAGTTCTGAACTCGGAAGCCTGAGCCTCAGCTCCCAGCCCACACCTGCCCAGGTGGGTGAGCAGACAAGCCTCTCAGGGTGGTGAGTGCTGGTTGGTACTGACCCTCTGTACAGGAATCTCTCTGCTTTGCCCTCTGCACCCCTGTTGCTGCACTGTCCTCTGTGCCTCCAAAGCTCCCCCCCGCCGCCCATCCCCTGTCTCCACCAGTGAAGGGTCTTCCAAGTATGTGGAAACATTTCCTCCTTCACACCTCCCTCCCAGAGGTGCAGGTCCCATTCCTATTCTCTTGTCTCTGTTTTTTCTTTTTCCTTTTGCCCAACCCAGGTACGTGGGGAGTTTCTTGCCTTTTGGGAAGTCTGAGGTCTTCTTCCAGTGTTCAGTATGTTTTCTGTAGAAGTTATTCCACATATAGATGTATTTTTGATGTATTTGTGGGGAGGAAGGTGATCTCCACGTCTTACTCCTCCACCATCTTGAAGGTCCCCTGTATTTAATTTTTGATAGTTTGGTTAATATGTGTCTTGGCGTTTTTCTCTTTGGGTTTATCCTGTATGGGACTCTCTGTGCTTCCTGGACTTGATTAACTATTTCCTTTCCCATGTTAGGGAAGTTTTTGACTATAATCTGTTCAAATATTTTCTCAGTCCCTTTCTTTTTCTCTTCTTCTTCTGAGACCCCTGTAATTCGCATGTTGGTGCATTTAGTGTTGTCCCAGAGGTCTCGGAGACCATCCTCAATTCTTTTCATTCTTTTTTCTTTATTCTGCTCCCTGGCAGTTATTCCACCATTTTATCTTCCAGCTCACTTATCCGTTCTTCTGCCTCAGTTATTCTGCTATTGATTCCTTCTAGAGTATTTTTAATTTCAGTAATTGTGTTGTTCAGCACTGTTTGTTTGCTCTTTAGTTCTTCTAGATTCTTGTTAAATGTTTCTTGTATTTTCTCCATTCTGTTTGCAAGATTTTGGATCATGTTTACTATTATTACTCTGAATTGTTTTCAGGTAGGTTGCCTATTTCATCTTCATTTATTTGGTCTTGTAGGGTTTTACCTTGCTCCTTCATCTGTAACATATTTTTTTGTCGTTTCATTTTTTGTTTTTTTTTTTGATGGGTGGTGCCGTATTCCTGTCTTACTGGTTG
This sequence comes from Grampus griseus, assembly GCF_964374135.1. Lineage (NCBI taxonomy): Eukaryota > Metazoa > Chordata > Mammalia > Artiodactyla > Delphinidae > Grampus > Grampus griseus. The sequence goes on along the minus strand of NC_139004.1, from coordinate 35,064,921 downwards.
TTTGGCCTGAGACGTCCAGCACTGGAGTTTGCAGGCAGTTGGTTAGAGCTGGGTCTTGGTGCTGAGATGAGGACCTCAGGGAGGCCTCACTCTGATTGGTATTCCCTGGGGTCTGAGGTTCTCTGTTAGTCCAGTGGTTTGGACTTGGAGGTCCCACCACAGGAGCTCAGGCCCGACATCCGGCCTGGAAACCAAAATGCCAGAAGCTTTGTGGTGCAGTTAAAAAAAAAAAAAAAAGGAAAAGAAAGAGAAAAAGGAGCAGTACAATATCAAAGAATAAGAAACAAAATAAAATTAGAAAGATAAAAAATATATTAGGAAAAATAAAACTATAATTGACCCAACTGCAACAAGGCAAAATAAAACTACAGCAGAAAAAAGAAAAAAAATGGGGTGGGTGGGGGGAACAGGCCAAAAGGAGGGAACAATAACAAAGTAGAAAGACTAAAATAAAATTAGAAAAATAAAAGATTTATTAGGAAAGATAAAAATATAAAAGAATCAACAACAATGAATCAACAAGGTAAAACAGAACCCCAATCTAAAAGGGGAAAAAAGAAATAAAAATATAAAAGCCTTGGCTATGGGGGCAGAGTTTAGGTGGGGGTGGAACTTAGGCAGGGGTGGGGTTTCGGGTGGGGTGGGACCTAGGTGGGTGGAGGGGGTAACGTTTGTGCGTGTGTCATGGCCTAGGCTCAGGATCCATGTAGCCAGAAAAGGTCTTGGGGTGGGGCTTAGGCAGTGATATTCAAGAGTGGGGTGGGGCCTCTGCTTAGGACCTGAAGGGAAAGGGAGAGGCAGCATGTGGAAAGGAGGGCCTCTGGAGTGTGGAGTTCCGGAGTTTGGAAGTAGGGCCCTGAGTGAGGGTGTGTGGGTGGCGTTTAGGCCCAGCATGTTGGAGGGGTTCTCCGAGTGTAGAGGTAGGGCCCTGGGTGGGGGTGTAGGGGCGGGGCTTGGGTTCTGCATGGCAGGAGGGAGGCTCCAAGGGCAGAGGATTAGGTCCAGGAGCCCAACAGCCTCCCTGGTGCCTAAGTGGACAGGGAAAGCACTGGCTGCGTTCCCTTCCGTTCCTTCGCAACCTTCCCCACTGTCTCCCCTAGGGTCTCCCTCGTCGCCACTGGACCCCTAACCATGGGTGGGTCCCTCTGGGTGTAGGAACTCCTCCCCTCCCCCAGCCACCCCTCAGGGGTGCTGGTCCTGTAGGTCTGGGCTTTACTTTTGCTCCCCCTGTCCTCCCTCCCACTCCCTCAGGACCCACATGGCTAGAGGGGTCCTCAGTGGGCAGAGGATCAGGCTCAGGATCTCAGCAGGCTCCTGGGGGCCCAAGCGGGCAGGGGAAGCCTGGCTATGCTCCCTTTTGATCCTCTGCTCTCCCAGTGGTTCCCCAATTTCCCCCTTTGGGCGTGGGATCCCTTCCCCTTCCCCAGCTGCCCCTTAGGGGTGCCAGTCCTGTCCCACCTCCACTTCTCCTCCCCCTTCACGCCCCCCCATGCCCTGTGTCCTACCAGTCGCTGGGGGTTCCTCCCATCTCCTTAGGTGTCCGTGGTCCCCCACCAGTGCCTGGTAGGTGCCCTAGTTGTGAGGAGACACGAATTCCTCATCCTCCTAGTACGCCATGTTGACTCTGCCCCCTCTGCACTACTGTTTCCTGACTGCTTTTCTTTTGTTTCTGCATTCCCTCACGTCCTTAATTAGTAACTGTTGGAATCTGCCCTTTGGAACTCAGGGAGAGTCTAGAAGACTGAAGCATTTTTCCTACAGACAAGAAATGGGGGACACAGAAAGGCTTTTGTTATCTGTTTGGTTTCAAAAAAAAAAAAGATAGAAGTGTGGGCTGGGAATCACAGCATTCTTATTCCAGCTGGAGACACTGGCAGTCCTTTTTTTATATATATCATGAATCTTTAAAATGTTTGTATGCTTTGTCCCAACGAGTCTACATGTACTAATTTATCATAAAAAAAGTATAAGATACACATCAAGACTCATATACAAGGATGTTTAATCTAGTGCTATTTATAGTATTGAAAAATGGAAAGTGTCTTAAATACACAAAAGGATAGTGGCTGAATTGACAAGAATGCATCAACATGATGGAACATTGTGCCACCATTAAAAACTATTTCCCAATAATATTTAATGACAATAAAATACAATGTACTGTTAAAAAATAGAGCTATAAAATGACATATGTATGTATTATTATACATATATATAATTTTTAATATAGATAGGTCTACAATCTCTTATTCAAAGTCCTTGGGGTCAGATACATTGCGGGAATCAGAATTTTCCATGTTTTAGAAAGGTAGCATTTCATATATTATATAATACATTGCAGATGAGAGTATTAATATTCATAAAGATGGCGATAAATAAAGACTATAAGTAGGCTCATATCCATTCAGGTCAGCTTTTGCCACCAAAGTGATTTTGTGGCAAAACTGTCAGTTTTCAGATTGTTTTGAATTTTGAAATGAGTGTAAGTGGTTGTGGACTGTGCATACTAAAAAGATTAGAATGAAGGTCTCTATGGAAGGAAATTGGTGATTTTTATTTTCTTCTTTATAGTCTCCTATATTTTACAAAGCTTTCACTATAAGCCTATATTATTTAATTAGATTTTTTAAAGTTTTAAAAAGAAAGAGGAAAAGTGAAAGACACTAAAGCCTAATTTTGGGAAGATATAGAAAGGTAGTTGAAATCTTACTAGTGTCTCTGAAATATAACCAACCAGCCAAACAAACAAAAAAACCCCCAAATCCCATACCACCAAAGAATAATCATGCTGCATTACCTGCAAAATAATTCCTACAACATCCTCTGCATCCTTCCTTCTCTGGGTAGTCCCCATCATGATGTTCTGGCAGCTTTTCCCACCCCCTCTGGAAATTCAGCCTGCACTGCCTCTTATCTCACTGGCCTCTGTCCTTTGGGATTCTTTCCTTCCTCAAGTGCAAAGCTTCCTCACTTTTCCAATGTCAATCAACCTAGTGTTTCCAGACTATTCAGAAATTTATCAAATATTTATCAACCTATGTTAAAAATGAAGAAAGACTGCAGATTAATAACTTAACCTTCCACCTTAAGCAACTATGAAAAGAAGAGCAAACCCAAAGCAATCAAAAGGAAGGAAATAATAAATATTTGAGTCGGAAAAAAATGCAAGAGGGAATTAAAACACAATAGAGAGTCATCCAACCAAAAGTATCTTCTTGGAAAAGATCAACAGAATTGGCAAACTTTTGTTTTGACTGACCAAGAATAAAGGAGAGGAGACTAAGATAACTAAAATCAGGAATGAAAGAGGGGTATCAATGAAAATAATCAATAAACAATCTATAATAAGAATAGAAAAGAGTTTTATTTGAGTCAAACTGAGGACTAAAGCCAGAACAGCCTCTCAGATAACTCAGAGGACCCTCTCTGGAGAAGCATGGTTTTCAGCACAGTTTTGTGTCTTGTCAGAACCAAGAACACCAAACAAGTCAGAGATACATTCCTTCAAGGTTTCAAGAAAAACAGATCAGCAAGTACATAGTGAGTCAGTATGGCCTTGGCACCTGGGAAGGGAGTCTTATCATCAAAGGAGTACAGCATTGGCATCGCAGGAAGGGAGGCATTTATAAAATCTTTATTTTTAACATGGACATTCTTTAATTCTGGTCAATGTGTCCTTCTCTGTGATAATTAGAGCAGACGTACAATGTATGTTTGATAGGCCACAAACAGGCTGTTTCAGTTAGCATAAAATTCAAGTAAACTCATGTATAAGCCAGAATGACATTGCCATATGTCAATATGTGAAATTTTCTTTTATCAAAGGGCACCTCTATTGAACTGACAAAAATAAAAAGATCATAACATAATATTATGAACACTTATGCAACAAATTAGATAACCTAGATGAAATGCACAAATTATTGGAAAGAGACAACTACTGAAACTGACTCAAGAAGAAATAGAAAACCCGAATACATCTATAAGAAGTAAAAAGAAAGAAAAAAGAATGAAAAGAAATGAAGACAGCCTAGGAGACATCTGGGACAACATTAAATGCAACAACATTCATATTATAGGGGTCTCAGAAGGAGAAGAGAGAGAGAAAGGACGTGAGTAATATTTAAAGAGATTATAGTCAAAAAATTCCCTAACATGGGGAAGGAAATAGCCAGCCAAGTCCAGGAAGCACAGAGAGTCCCAAGGAGAAACACGCCAAGACACATAGTAATCAAATTGACAAAAATTAAAGACAAAGAAAAATTATTGAAAGCAACAAAGGAAAAACAACAAATAACATAAAAGGAACTCCCATAAGGTTAGCAGCTGATCTCTCAGCAGAAAATATACAAGCCAGAAGGGAGTGGCATGATATATTTAAAGTGATGGAAGGGAAGAACCTACAACCCAGATTACTCTAGCTGGCAAGGATCTCATTCACATTCGACAGAGAAATCAAAACCTTTACAGACAAGCAAAAGCTAAGAGAATACAGCACCACCAAACCAGCTCTACAACAAATGCTAAAGGAACTTCTCTAAGTGGGAAACACAAGACAAGAAAAGGACCTACAAAAACAAACCCATAACAATTAAGAAAATGGTAATAGGAACATACATATTGGTAATTGCCTTAAACGTGAATGGATTAAATGCTCCAAACAAAAGACACAACCTCACTGAATGGATACAAAAACAAGACCCATATATATGCTGTCTACAAGAGACCCACTTCAGACCTAGGGACACATACAGACTGAAAGTGAGGGGATGGAAAAAGATATTCCATGCAAATGGAAATCAAAAGAAAGCTGGAGTAGCAATTCTCATATCAGATAAAATAGACTTTAAAACAAAGAATGTTGCAAGAGACAAGGAGGGACACTACATAATGATCACAGGATCATTCCATGAAGAAGATATAACAATTATGTATGCACCCAACATAGGAGCACCTCAATACATAAGGCCACTGCTAACAGCTATAAGAGAGCAAATTGACAGTAACACAATAATAGTGGGGGACTTTAACACCTTGCTTACACCAATGGACAGATCATCCAAACAGAAAATTAATAAGGAAACACAAGCTTTAAATGATACAATAGACCAGATAGATTCAATTGATATTGATAGGACATTCCATCCAGAAACAGCAGATTACACTTTCATCTCAAGTGCACACGGAACATTCTCCAGGATAAATCACATCTTGGGTCACAAATCAAGCCTCAGTAAATTTAAGGAAATTGAAATCACATCAAGCATCTTTTCTGACCACAACATTATGAGATTAGAAATTGATTAAAGGGAAAAAAACATAAAAAACACAAACACAAGGAGGCTACACAATATGTTACTAAATAACCAAGATATCACTGAAGAAATCAAAGAGGAAATCAAAAATTACCTAGACACAACTGACAATGAAAACACAACTATCCAAAACCTATGGGATGCAGGAAAAGCAGTTCTAAGAGGGAAGTTTATAGCAATACAAGACTACCTCAAGAAACAAGAAAAATCTCAAATAAACAATCTAACCTTACACCTAAAGGAAGTAGAGAAAGAAAAACAAACAAAACCCAAAGTTAGCAGAAGGAAAGAAATCATAAAGATCAGAGCAGAAATAAATGAAATAGAAACAAAGAAAACAATAGCAAGGATAATAAAACTAAAAGCTTGTTCTTTGAAAAGATAAACAAAATTGATAAACCTTTAGCCAGACTCATCATGAAAAAGAGGGAGAAGACTCAAATCAATAAAATTAGAAACGAAAAAGGAGAAGTTACAACAGACACCACAGAAATACAAAGCATCCTAAACAGACTACTACAAGCAAATCTATGCCAATAAAATAGACAACCTGGAAGAAATGGACAAATTCTTAGAAAGGTATAACCTACCAAGACTGAACCAGGAAGAAATAGAAAATATGAACAGACCAATCACAAGTAATAAAATTGAAACTGTGATTAAAAATCTTCCAACAAACAAAAGTCCATGACCAGATGGCCTCACAGGTGAATTCTATGAAACATTTAGAGAAGAGCTAACACCCATCCTTCTCAAACTCTTCCAGAAAATTGCAGAGGAAGGAGCATTCCCAAACTCATTCTACGAAGCCACCATCACCCTGATACAAAAAGCAGACAAAGAAACTACAAAAAACAGAAAATTACAGACCAATATCATTGATGAATATACATGCAAAAATCCTCAACAAAATACTAGCAAGCAAATCCAACAGCACATTAAAAGGATCATACACCACGATCAAGTGGGATTTATCCCAGGGATGCAAGGATTCTTCAATATATGCAAATCAATCAATGTGACACACCATATTAACAAACTGAAGAATAAAAACCATATGATCATCTCAATAGATGCAGAAAAAGCTTTCAACAAAGTTCAACACCCATTTATGATAAAAACTCTCCAGAAAGTGGGCATAGAGGGAACCTACCTCAGCATAATAAAGGCCATATATGACAAACCTACAGCAAACATCATTCTCAATGGTGAAAAGCTGAAAGCATTTTCTCTAAGATCAGGAACAAGACAAGGTTGCCCACTCTCACCACTTTTATTCAACAATGTTTTGGAAGTCCTAGCCATGGCAATCAGAGAAGGAAAAGAAATAAAAGGAATACAAATTGGAAAAGAAGAAGTAAAACTGTCACTGTTTGCAGATGACAGGATACTATGCATAGAGAATCCTAAAGATGCCACCAGAAAACTACTAGAGCTAATCAATGAATTTGGTAAAGTTGCAGGATACAAAATTAATGCACAGATATCTCTTGCATTCCTATACACTAATGATGAAAATTCTGAAAGAGAAATTAAGGAAACAGTCCCATTTACAACTGCAAGAAAAAGAATAAAATACCTAGGAATAAACCTACCTAGGAGACAAAAGACCTGTATGCAGAAAACTATAAGACACTGATGAAAGAAATGAAAGATGATACAAACAGATGGAGAGATACACCATGTTCCTGGATTGGAAGAATCAACATTGTGAAAATGACTCTACTACCCAAAGCAATCTACAGATTCAGTGCAATCCCTATCAAACTACCAATGGCATTTTTCACAGAACTAGAACAAAAAATTTCACAATTTGTATGGAAACAAAAAAGACCCCGAATAGCCAAAGCAATCTTGAGAAAGAAAAACAGAGCTGGAGGAATCAAGCTCCCTGACTTCAGACTATGCTACAAAGCTACAGTAATCAAGACAATATGGTACTGGCACAAAAACAGAAATACAGATCAATGGAACAGGATAGAAAGCCCAGAGATAAACCCACACACCTATGGTCAACTAATCTATGACAAAAGAGGCAAGGATATACAATGGAGAAAAGACAGACTCTTCAATAAGTGGTGCTGGGAAAACTGGACAGCTACATGTAAAAGAATGAAATTAGAACACTCCCTAACACCATACACAAAAATAAACTCAAAATGGATTAGAGACCTAAATTTAAGACTGAACACTATAAAACTCTTAGAGGAAAACATAGAAAGAACACTCTCTGACATAAATCACAGCAAGATCTTTTTTGATTCACCTCCTAGAGTAATGGAAATAAAAACAAAAATAAACAAATGGGACCTAATGAAACTTAAAAGCTTTTACAAAACAAAGGAAACTACAAACAAGACGAAAAGACAACCCTCACAATCGGAGAAAATATTTGCAAATGAATCAACGGACAAAGTATTAATCTCCAAAATGTATAAACAGCTCATGAAGCTCAATATTAAAGAAACAAACAACACAATAAAAAAATGGGTAGAAGACCTAAATGGACATTTCTCCAAAGAAGACATACAGATGGCCAAGAAGCACATGAAAAGCTGCTCAACATCACTAATTATAAGAGAAATGCAAATCAAAACTACAATGAGGTATCACCTCACACCAGTTAGAATGGGCATCATCAGAAAATCTACAAACAACAAATGCTGGAGAGGGTGTGGAGAAAAGGGAACCCTCTTGCACTGTTGGTGGGAATGTAAATTGATACAGCCACTTTGAAGAACAGTATGGAGGTTCCTTAAAAAACTAAAAATAGAATTACCATATGACCCAACAATCCCACTACTGGGCATATACCCAGAGAAAACCATAACTCAAAAAGACATATGCACCCTAATGTTCATTTCAGCACTATTTACAATAGCCAGGTCATGGAAGCAACCTAAATGCCCATCGACAGATGAATGGATAAAGAAGATGTGGTACATATATACAATGGAATATTACTCAGCCATAAAATGAACGAAATTGGGTCATTTGTAGAGACATAGATGGATCTAGAGACTGTCATACAGAGTGAAGTAAGTCAGAAAGAGAAAAACAAATATCATATATTAATGCATATATGTGGAACCTAGAAAAATGGTACAGATGCACCGGTTTGCAGGGCAGAAATAGAGACACAGATGTAGAGAACAAATGTACAGACACCAAGGGGGGAAAGTGGCGTGGGGGTGGGGGTGGGGGTGGTGAATTGGGAGATTGGGATTGACATATATACACTAATATGTATAAAATGGTTAACTAATAAGAACCTGCTGTATAAAAAATAATGAAATAAAATTCAAAAAAAAGTAAATAGATTGATTTAGTAATCAAAAACTTCCCAAGAAAAGAAATACCAGGACTGGATGCCTTTATGGGTGAATTCTACTGAATGTTTAATGAATACCACCAATTCTTCACAAATCTTTCCAAAAAATAAAAGAGAATACTTCCCAACTCATTCTGTGAGCCCATATTACTCTGATACCAATTCTAGACAAAGACATTAGAAGGAAACCAATATCCTTTTTGAATATAGAAACAAAAATTCTCAACAAAATCTATCAAACCAAATCCAGCACCATATAAAAAGGATTATACACCATGACCAAGGGGATTTATCCCAAGAATGCAAGGTTGGTTAAACATATGGAAATTAATCAATGTAATACACCATGTTAATAGAAGAAAGAACAAAAACCACATGGTTATCTTAATAGTTGCAGAAAAAGCATTGAAAAAATCCAACTCTCTTTCATGATGAAAGTGCTCAACAAACTAGGAATAAAAGGGAACTTCTTCAACCTGATGAGGGCACCTACAAAATCCCACAGCTAACATCCTACATAATGTTGAAAGACTGAATATTTTTCCCCAAACATCAGGAGCAAGAGAAGAATGTCTACTTGTACTTCTACTCAGCACTGTATTGGAGGTTTTAGTCAGACCAGAGGAAGAAATAAATGGCATTCACACTGGAAAAGAAGAAGTAAAACCATCTCAATTTGAAGATGACATGATTTTGCATATAGAAAAGCCTAAGCAGTCTACCAAAAGACTACTAGGGCTAATAAACAAGTTCAACAAGATCGCAGAACACAAGATCCTATTTGAAAATCCATTGTTTTTCTACACACTAGCAAGAAAAAAACAAAAATTAATATATAAACAAACCAAAAATTTATATAATTATAAATGCAATTTCATTTACAATATCATAAGATACTTAGGAATAAATTTAACAAAGAAGTGCAAAGCTTGTGAGTTGAAAACTACAAAACAGTTGAAAAATTAAAGAAGATATAATAATGATGATGATAAAAATAGAAAGACATCCCATGTTCATGGACAGAAAGACTTTATTTTTTTATTGTTATTATTATTATTTTGGCCGTGCTGCCCAACTTGTGGGATTTTACTGCCCTGACCAGGGATTGAGACTGGGCCACAGCAGTGAAAGTGTTGAGTCCTAACTACTGGACTGCCAGGGAATTCCCAGAAGACTTTAAATTGATAAGATGACAGCACTCTCCAAATTGATCTAACAGCTTTAAAGCAACTCCCATCAAAATCCCAGCTGCCTTTTTTTGGTGGAAATTGACAAGCTGATCCTAAAATTCATATGGAAATACATGGAACCCAGAATAGCCAAAACAACCTTGTAAAAAAAGAACAAAGGTGTGGAACTCACACTTCCTACTTTTTAAAACCTACTACAAAGCTACAGTAATCAGACAGAATGGTACTGGCATAAGGATAGACATATATATCAATGGTATAGAATTGGGGGTCCAGAAATAACCCTCATTTATGGTCAGTTGTTTCTCAACAAGGGTGCCAGACCATTCAATGGAGAAAGGACAGCCTCTTCAACAAACCATGCTGGAAAAACTAATATCTATCAATACTTTCAAAAGAATAAAGTTTGACCTTTATTTCACACCATATACAAAAATTAACTCAAAATTATCAGAGACATAAATGTAAGAGCTAAAACTATCAAACTCTTAGAAGAAAATGTAGGAATAAATCTTTGTGACTGGATTAGGCAGTAATTTTCTAGATATGACACTTAAAACATGGGAAACAAAAGAAAAAATAGATAAATTGGACTTAAACAAAATTGAAAACTTTTGTACTTCAACGAATACCATCAAGAAAGTGAAAAAGACAACCTATTAATACAATATGAGAGAAAGTATTTGCAAATAATATATCTGATAAGTATCTGGTATACAAAATGTAAAAAGAACTTCTTACAATGCATAAAGAGTCAAATAACCCAGTTAAAAAATGAGCCATGGATTTGAATAGACATTTCTTCAAAGAAGATATACATATGGCCAATAAGCACATGAAAAGTTACTCAACACCATTAATCATTAGGGAAATGGATATCAAAACTACAGTGAGATACCACTTCATTTCAAGATGGCTATAATCAAAAAGATGGACAATAGCAAGTGTTGACAAGGATGCGGAAAAATTAGAACTTTTATACATTGCTGATGGAACTGTAAAGTGGTGTAGCTGCTTTGGAAAACAGCCTGACAGTCCCTCAAAAAGTTAAGCATAGAATTGCAGTAAGACCCAACAATTCTACTCCTAAGTCTATATCTAAGAGAATTGACAACATGTCCACACAAAGGCTTATACATGAATGTTCATAGCAGCATTATTCATACTCGCCAAAAAGTGGAAACAACCCAAATGTCCATCAGCTGATGAATGGATAAACAAAATATAGTACATCTGTGTAAGGGACTACTACTCAGCCATAAAAAGGAATGAAGTTGTGATGCATGCTACAATATGGAAGAACCTTGAAAATATTATGCTAAGTAAAAGAAGACAGACACAAAAGGTCACGTATAATTCCATTTATATGAAATGTCTAGAATAGAGATAGAAAGTAGATTAGTGGTTGCTAGAGTGGGAGAGGGTGATGGGAACTGCTAATGGATGTGGAGTTTCTTTTTGGACTGGTGAAAATGATCTGAAATTGGACAGTAGTAATGGTTCCACAACTCTATGAATATACTAAAAAAACATTGAGTTGTAGACTTTAAAGGGGTAAGTTTTATGATATGTGAATTATATCTGTTTTTAAAGTTTGAGAAAATATTTATTGAGTATCTACTGAGTGCTACGCACTGTCTAGGTGCTGGATAAGCCACAGTGATATAAGTCCCTTGTGGAGCTGATGTTCTAGTGTCAGGGGAAAACAGACAGTAATTAATTAACAAGTGAGTATATAATATGCTAAAAAGTATATAATATGCTAAGAAAAAGTAGGGTGAGGGGCAGAGTGACGGGGATAGGTATGCTGTACTAGATCAGATGGTCAGGGAAGGCCTTGTTGAGAAGGTGAGGAAGACCTGAGATGTAAGGAATTAAGTCAGTGGAGTGTTCGAGGAGACACATTTCAGACAGAGAGAACAGAGGTGAGGCTGGAGTGTGCCTGGGGAGGAGGGAGGAGGCCAGTGTGGCTGGAGAAGAGTGAATGAATGGTGGTGAGATCCTAAAAAGTGTGTGTTTGTGTGTGTGTGTGTGTGTGTGTGTAGAGTGCGGTAGCAGTGGGAGCCAATTGTGTAGGGTCTTAGAGGTAAGAATTTGAATTGGATTCTGGATTTTGTGCGGAATGAAATGGGAAGCCATTGGATGTTTCTGAGCAGAGGATGGACGTAATCTGATTTAGGACTCGACAGAATTCCTCTGTCTGCCATGGGAAGAATAACTAGTAGAGAAAAGGAGTGGGAGAGGTAACCAGTTAGTAGGCTACTGCAAGAATACAGGCAAGAGGTGATGGACCGGGGACTAAAAGTGTAGATGTCCAGAAGTGGTCAGATTCTGGGTTTGTTTTGAAGGAATGCCTCTAAGTCTCCTCTTGACCCAGGTCAAGATAAGAAACTCAGGCCACCTGAACAAAAACCAGTTCTTCCTTTTAAAAGGTGTATTTCAGAAGAGTTGGAAGGACAGGGGAGATAGATTGTGGCTCATGCTCACATGTTAATAATTTTTGTCCCTATCAAACTTTCCTCCATTGACCTACCTAACATTTGTGGGTTCTTCTGAAACAAGAGGGGCTCTATCTCTTTGTACAGTTTGGAGGCTCCTCCCTTTCAAGTTCCACCTCTCCTTCCTTCTCCTATTATAGGGTGTGTGGATTCTTCTCAGATGCCCTGGGAGCAGTGCCTGGTTCCCCTTGAGCAGGAGACATTCATGAGGGCTTTGCTGGGAAAATCCAGCTTTGTTCAGTGACCTTTGGACAATTGCAGTTCCCAGTTTTTCAAGCAGTGCTCTGCCATCCTCTCTCAGGCACCCACTGCAGAGTTTCACCCTGTGACCCTGAGTCCACAAAAAATCCTAATGCTGCACCCTGCGAACCCTCACAGAATCTCTGGCCATTAACCCCATGGTGCTATATTTTAAATGGTGTGCCCTGGCAACTTCTTCTCTGGTTCCTGACATACTTCTAACTCCACCCCGTGAATTTCTCTCATCCTCTGTAACTTCTAAAGTTTCCAAATCAGCCTCATTGTTTGCCCAGCTACAGCAGCCCTTTTTTCTGAGGATTCAGGCGCCTCCAGTAGAGTAGGGCAAAAGCATACACTGCTTCACAATGTCTCCATTGACCTCCTTTCCCTGTGCCTCTAGAGATCTAGAGATCATGCCTCTAAAATTCAAGAAGACCTGGGTCCACGAAGACTTGCTTAAAAGTTAATTTCTAATTCCAGTTTCACAAACATGATTTAGAGACTTCTGCAATTTAGTGAATTCATGTGACAGGCACAAGTGTGGTTCTCTGCCTGGAACATCAAATTCACTAATAAGCCTATATAGTGTATATTCTGCTGAATTATAATCACACCTCTAATCTTGGAGTGGCCTCCACTTTTTCTTCATGCTCAGTTACAAGATGGTGATTTAATCCTGAGGAGCAGTTATCCCTGAATGTAGCCCTCATGGGGCTGAGCTGCCACAAGTTCCATCTTGGAAAATGGACAAATATGCAAACAAAACCCAAACAGACAGACAGACAAAACACTGCAAACTTGACATTGTAAAAGAATAAAAAGCCAACTAAATCTTTACTGAAGCATCTGATAAAACGCCAAAAAAATATTCTAGTCAAAACACAGAACAGGGAACTCTACTCAGTGCTCTGTGGTGACCTAAATGGGAAGGAAATCTAAAAAAGAGTGGGTATATGTATATGTATAACTGATTCACTTTGCTGTACAGCAGAAACAAACACAACATTGTAAAGCAACTATACTCCAATATAATTTAATTTAAAAATTTAGCAAAACTCAAAAATCCTCTTTCCCACTTAATGCCTATGATAGCATTATAGCTGCCTCTCCCTCATCAATCTATCTCCTCGTTATCTCCAAAGACCCCAGAACTCTCTAAAAGACCTGCCTTGTGCCTTTTGTCTCTCTTTCCTTGTCCTTCCCGTTCCAGTTTCTGCTCCACTCATTTCTCTCATCAACACAACTGAAAGCCAGACTTGTTTGAATAACAAAATCTTCTTAGAAGCCACGGAGGAGGGAGGCTATGACCATAGAGAAATATATTTTTTGTCCCAATCCTGTTATAAAATTTATGTTTTATCATAGTGATTCTTCTGTGTTGCAGAATGCAGAACTATCTCAATGGGGCAAGGACAAGAAGTACATGCTCGAAAGCTGATTCAGATGTCAATGCAGCAGGTATGTAGCAATGAACAACTACTCTTCATGCAACATTCTTGATATTATTCCTCTGGCCATCTGGTCTACTTAGGACCAACACAGTGATGGGCAAAGCATTCTACCTGTGATGTTCAATCATTATTTTTCATTTTTATTTATGTATATAGAGTCAACCTTTGATTTCCTACAAATTTTAAACCTCCAGCTAGTTTGCTCCTGACATCCCCACAAAATACTTGTTCCATTTTCTATAGCATATGCTCCATTTTATTTTCACTAAATATTTTTTGATAATTTGGCAGCCACACTTTCTTGTTCCTAAAGGATGCAGCTCTAGCAGTCTTGGAATGTCATGTTCAATATTAATAGAGAGTGCTTAAGAAGTGACAGATTGAGACAGTCAAATTTCAATTTTCAGTTAAAGTGAGACTTTCATTTTTCATTAATGGGTAGTTTCAGGCAAATAAGAAATATTTGAGGGTGTTATGTTTAAATATTGATAATGGTTTTTATTGAAAATTGCAAGCTGGATGGAATGTTGAGAACTATTTTTCATCACACCTAATAAATACACAGGTCATTAATTTTCTAGAAATGGTTGGTAGATAGCAATCTCAGCAGCAATAAGAAATTGCGCCATTGATAAAAATAAAATAAGATCTTGGTTTATTTTTAAGCTTTTGATCTCATAACGTCTGTAGCAACTGTGGTGCAGCTTTTCCCTGGGAATTAATGACTGGAGAGGGTTAATGGGCTAAAACTCTGCTTGGTTCATCAAAGTTTCAGGCTAGTCATTAATTCTCAAGTGCGCCAAGCCTTAATCTTTACCACTTAATTAAATTCAATAATATATTGTATTTAATTTATATATATTGAAGAAATTATATATAATTATTTTTACTCAGATCAAATAATTCACTCTATTGAGTGATTTGACAGTTTGACTTTGGGTCTTAAATAAGTTCTTCAGTTTCCACGAGTGAGAAACTTCTAAATTTGGTACAGCATTCACATTAACCTTCTTTGGAATCTTAGCTTTTATAACTTCCATGTTCTGTGTCTCAAGGTAGGATAAATATTGATAATAATGGCATTATCAAACAAACAAACAAACAACAACAATAACCCATGAATAGGTACAGCCACACTGCCACTTGAAAGATTTAGGATAAAGCTGACACGGTGGAATGCAGAGCAGGGAATCAGAGAGTAACTGGATCCACGATGACACAAACCAACCATGAAGTCCATCTTGGTCTAGACATCCCAGTTGTCTAGACCAACAAGTCCCCTTTGCTGCTTAAGCCAGTCTGAGTTCTGTTTTCTCTTGCAGTAGAAGGTGTATATACAGGCCTTACCATACATACACTAAGCTCAATGATTTGTAGCTGTATTTATCTGATCTCATTATATAAGTATATCAAGATATTGTCTGGCTAATAAACTGTGTTCTTATAGAACTGTGACGGTCATGTGAATTACATTGTTAAAGAAGGTTTTATCAAGTATTTAGATAGTGCTTAGAAAGTTTTGTGGTTTCAGGAATATCTGGGAGGAGTGATGGCAAAGAATAAGGTTTAATATTATGGTAGCAAATGTCACCAAATGTATTTTATTGCCTCTGGTGAAATAAAATTGGTATTTTAAGTCAGGAGAAGAAAACTTAAGCATAAAATTCTCTCTCTCTGCTCATTTGGGCCTCCTCCCTCCCCTTTTAGTGTACAATGTGCATCTGCATAACGCATTAACCAGACCTCCTCAAAGGTGGGAATGCTTGCTCGAATGCAAAGATCAATTTTTTTCCCCTTTTTTCTGACGCTAGCCAGGTAACTTCTTAAAAGATTAGCATGCTTTTCCAACTCTGCAGGGAGCCATGGTGACTTGTTGCTGGCTTTGTATGTGTACCTGGACTGTGTATCTTTGGTGAACCTCATGTGAAATGTCAGCATGTCATTTTGATGTATGATCCTTTGTCTCGAAAATGTATATGACTCTGCCTTTGACTTGTAACAGGCAAGACAGGTCTCAGAGCTTCTGTCTCCCAGGCTATAATCCTCAGTTTGGCTCAAATAAAATTCTCTTTTCTTCCTAACTTGATTGTTAATGAGTTTTCGTCGACACCTCCAGCTTTCATGAGGTAATGTGTGTCTCTCTTTGTGACAGTGGACAACTTGGTTTCGGGGTGAGTCCCTTCTGATTTACCCTAGGCAGGACAATTTAAGTTACAAATTCCAAAATACCCATTCCCACCATTAGATGGTGCACACACTGTACTTAAACAAGTCTGACTTCAAATTTTAACTTTTGTTCCCTTCTAAACCAGGGATGGCAGGATACAATCATTTTGAACCCACTTGATTCCAAGTAACCAGCTTTACAACTAACAGAAAAAAGAAGATTGTATTGACATATAACAATTTCATTAAAATATATGTGCTCAAAACAGAGTATTCTTATGCCCTGAGTAAAAGTTTCAAAAAATTTGTTTGTATGTTTTGTTTTATTAAAGTCATAGCAAAAAAAGTTATAAGGAATTAATATGAAATCATTTTTGAATACAGGGTGGCTGGGTATTACTGCAGAATTGTCACCTTGGCCTAGAATTCATGGAAGAATTGCTAGAGACATTAACTACCACTGATGCCAGCAATGATACTTTCCGAGTGTGGCTAACTACCGAGCCCCACGATCGGTTTCCCATTACATTGCTTCAGGTTTGTTACTGTGAGATAAGTATCCTTTCCTTGAGAGTTATACAAATAAAGATGGCACAAATATGATTATGGAAAGATGGCAAACATAACAGGGCTTTCTGGTCCAGTAGAGGCTGCGTTGCAAAATCTTATGCCATTATCGTCAAAATCTTGACTATAATTATCAAGATTATATGGTAAAGATTCCCACAGAAGAGTTATAAGACTCAGTATTAATTTATTGGGTTTTAGCTCTGATCAATGCAAGTAGCTTACACGGTGCCCATTTATGTACCATAAGCATATTGTTGGCTGATGTGTTGTAATTTCTATTTTATTCTTCACAGTAATTTATAGAAACAAAACTACTATTTGCTTTTTATGACAGACTTCTCTCAAATTCACTAATGAGCCACCCCAAGGCGTTCGCGCAGGTTTGAAAAGAACATTTGCTGGAATTAATCAAGACCTTCTGGATATCAGTAATTTACCCATGTGGAAGCCAATGCTTTACACTGTAGCATTTTTACACTCCACGGTGCAGGTAACTTCTGAGAGCAGTTTGCACATTTAGAGGATGCTAATGATGTTATGTTTGCCTCTCTGCTGCACTGTCTGCTCTCCTCACCTTGCTTTCTTTTTCCTTCATGGCACTTTTCCCCACCTGGCACAGGACATACATATTTGTTTATGTATTTATGTGTCCTCCTGCCCCCACACCCCCACTTTGGGCCCCTAGAGTATAAGATTCTCCAGGGCAATGACTTTGTTCTTTTGTAACTGCTGGGTCTCCCCCTGTGACAGCAGCAGCTGGGGCATTGCCAGAGCTCAATAAATATTTGTGGGATGAACAAACGGATTACTGTGATAGGAGCTTGGTCTTGAAAGTGCCTGTGCTGGCCAGGAATGTTATATACACCATCTCATGTAATACTAACAGCCACCTTTCAAGGTAGGATTTATCACCATCTTACAAGTGAGGAAATTGAGACTCAGAGAGGTTAAGTTCCTTTCTAAACAGTAGATCTAGGAGTCAAGCCCCACGCTGTCTGCCCTGGATACAAGTATGTTTCAACCCTCCTCCCACCGGTGACAGAAGTGGTGGTGTTGGGAAGAGGAGTCACAAGGGTCACCTGTCTTCTTCACGTTGTTTCCTCTTTGCTTTTACTGTGTACTTATATAGTCATTTAATAATTTTATGGCTGCCCAGCAACATCTCTATGGGATTATTTTCATTTTGTTATTGCTTTGTTCTATATTTGGATTTTGTATTTTGTTCTGTATTTGAAAGCTGTATAATTTTAATGTACTTGATTCACTCCTTGATTTCACAGAGAGATAAAGGGACTCCTTTAACTCTTTCCTACATTTCTTCTTTCCCTGAGGTTGGAGTGAGGACAAAATGAATCAACTGGTTTAAACCAGGAGTCATGGTTCAGCTGTGCACAGCAGCCGGCAGAGCTTGGCCTCATCTCTACCCACCCTGCCCAAAGGTGGAGGGGGATTTGGTGCCCACCCCAGAAAATACTGGGCATGTTTACCCGTAGGTTCCTTGGCCCCACCACTTTACCAGGTTTCATGCTGCCCAACAGAGAGGGCTGTTTAGAGGGGACAGCTGGTGTTTATCTGTCCCCCAACTCTGAGAGACTTAAAATCAGGTTAAACGCTTAGCGGGTGGTTATTCTTGCTAAGTTCCATTGTGGCCTTTGGATTGATTGTAAAGTACAGCTTTCAAGTCACTGAAGCTGATTTCATGTATTCTTATCTGGGAATTGTTGGGTTTGCTAGGCCTTATCACACTCTAATACAAATATTGCTTTAAACTCTGTTATTTAAAGCCCAATTCACAAATAATAAATTTTATGATTCTTTTCCTAGTAGTGATGATTCAACTCTTCCACTGTGCTTATCACAGACAGATGACTGGGGGGTATTTTCCATATGGTCAACATGGCAACCTGTGTTTTTAGTGGCCATTATCCAAGGGTTAAAAAGAAGAACAGGACCATGGGCCAGTCATGGGGCCGAAGTGTGCTTGCACTTAAAGTGGCTTGTATTTGGGTTAAAACAGAAAAAAATCTCCACTGCTAAGGCCGTGAAGCTAACAGTGGCATGTCTATGAAAAAAAAGGTTGCGAAGATCTCTTAAAATCCAATCATAGAGTGTTAGAAAGAGCACTTCACGGAGAGTCAGGAAGCCTGGATTTTAGACCTGTTGTGACATCAATTAGCTACGTAAGGTTGGTCAACTTATGTCCCTCTCGAGGCTTCTGTTTCCCCATCTGTGTGTTTAGAGGCAGAAGGAGGTGATCTGTCAAGATTTTTCCCATTTCTAACATTCTGTTGTCCAGTTCTATGACTATACAAGGAGTGCAGATAATTCAAGCATTTATCCCTCGGTTCTAGTTTTATCAATTTCAGAAATGTTTACTGTGATATTGCCTAAACATATTCTTTTCTTGGTTAGGATAAAGCCAGCTTGACAGAAAAATCTGGAATTCTTTAGGAGCTTGTGGTCCTGGGTCAGCACCATCTGCATCACCTGGGGACTTGTAAGAGTTGAATTTCAGGCCCCACCCAGACCCACTGAATCAGATTCTGCATTGTAATAAGATGCCCAAGTGATTCGTGTGCACATTAGAGTTTAACACACAACTGTTACAGGAAGGACTGTTCTGAATAGACAGATTGTGGCTTATATTTTTCTAGTGTTGGATATAATAGTCAAGTACCAGATTTTCTTTTTTTAACCTCTTCATTGGAGTATAATTGCTTTACAATGGTGTGTTAGTTTCTGCTGTATAACAAAGTGAATCAGCTATACGTATACATATTATCTCCATATCCCCTCCCTCTTGCATCTCCCTCCTACCCTCCCTATCCCACCCCTCTAGGTGGACACAAAGCACCGAGCTGATCTCCCTGTGCTATGCAGCTGCTTCCCACTAGCTATCTATTTTACATTTGGAGTGTATATATGTCCATGCCACCCTCTCACTTCGTTCCAGCTTACCCTTCCCCCTCCCAGTGTCCTCAAGTCCATTCTCTATGTCTGCGTCTTTATTCCTGTCCTGCCCATAGGTTCTTCAGAACTTTCCTTTTTTTTTTTTTTTTAGAGTCCATATATATGTGTTAGCATACAGTATTTATTTTTCTCTTTCTGACTTACTTCACTCTGTATGACAGTCTCTAGGTCCATCCACCTCACTATAAATAACTCAATTTCGTTTCTTTATATGGCTGACTAATATTCCATTGTATATATGTGCCACCTCTTCTTTATCCAGTCATATGTTGTTGGACACTTAGGTTGCTTCCACGTCCTGGCTATTGTAAATAGTGCTGCAGTGAACATTGTGGTACATGTCTGTTTTGGAATTATGATTTTCTCAGGGTATATGCCCAGTAGTGGGATTGCCGGGTCGTATGGTAGTTCTATTTTTAGTTTTTTTAAGGAACCTCCATACTGTTCTCCATAGTGGCTGTATCAATTTACATTCCCACCAACAGTGCAAGAGGGTTCCCTTTTCTCCACACCCTCTCCAGCATTTATTGTTTCTAGATTTTTTGATGATGGCCATTCTGACCGGTGTGAGGTGATATCTCATTGTAGTTTTGATTTGCATTTCTCTAATGATTAGTGATGTTGACCATCCTTTCATGTGTTTGTTGGCAATCTGTATATCTTCTTGGGAGAGATGTCTGTTTAGGTCTTCTGCCCATTTCTGGACTGGGTTGTTTGTTTTTTTGATATTGAGCTGCCTGAGCTGCTTCTATATTTTAGAGATTAATCCTTGGTCAGTTGCTTCATTTGCAAATATTTTCTCCCATTCTGAGGTCTGTCTTTTCTTCTTGTTTATGGTTTCATTTGCTGTGCAAAAGCTTATAAGTTTCATTAGGTCCCATTTGTTTATTTTTGGTTTTATTTCCATTTTTCTAGGAGATGAGTCAAAAAGGATCTTGCTGTGACTTATGTCATAGAGTGTTCTGCCTATGTTTTCCTCTAAGAGTTTTATAGTGTCTGACCTTACATTTAGGTCTTTAATCCATTTTGAGTTTATTTTTGTGTATGGTGTTAGGAAGTGTTCTAATTTAATTCTTTTGCATGTAGCTGTCCAGTTTTCCCAGCATCACTTATTGAAGAGGCTGTCTTTTCTCCATTGTTTATTCTTGCCTCATTTATCAAAGATAAGGTGGGTTTATCTCTGGGTTTTTTATCCTGTTCCATTGATCTATATTTCTGTTTTTGTGCCGGTACCATATTGTCTTGATTACTGTAGCTTTGTAGTATAGTCTGAAGTCAGGGAGCCTGATTCCTCCAGCTCTGTTTTTCTTTCTCAAGATTGCTTTAGCTATTCGGGGTCTTTTGTGTTTCCATTCAAATTGTGAAATTCTTTGTTTTAGTTCTGTGAAAAATGCCATTGGTAGTTTGATAGGGATTGCATTGAATCTGTAGATTGCTTTGGGTAGTATAGTCATTTTCACAATGTTGATTCTTCCAATCCAGGAACATGGTATATCTCTCCATCTGTTTGTATCATCTAATTTCTTTCATCAGTGTCTTATAGTTTTCTGCATACAAGTCTTTTCCTGATTCTTTAATCGATGAATTGATTCCTCCAAATTTACCTGGATATCCCTTGCTTTATACAAACACGATGTATATACTTTTGTCCATGCAGAGACTGAAAAAAAGAAGAGGGAATTGGTTTATGTCACATAATATGAAGCTTCTGGGCTGGGGAGAGTGTTGCCGAAACTCGGCCCCTGTTCACCCTTGCTGAGTAGAAATGCAGAGATAGAGTTTTGGGTGAAGTAAAAAAGAATAGCTCTATTGCTTTGTCAGGCAGAGGGGACCACAGCAGGCTAATGCCCTCAAAACTGTGTGTACCACCCTGGAGGGGGTAGTGAGGAGTCTTATAGTGTTCAAGGAACAGGGCATGGTCAGCTCGTGCACATTCTTCTGATTGGTTGGTGGCGAGGTAGGTAATTGGGAGCCAGCATCGTCAATTGTTTGGTTCCAGCTGGTCTTGGGTCTATGTGCTTGTGGGCAGCATACAGTTAACTTCTTCCACCTGGTGGGGGTTTCAGTATCTATAAGACAGCTCAAAGGACATGGCTCAGAATATTATCTGTAGTCCTTGAAGAAGAAATAAAGGTCCTTGACTTTGTTTAATGACTAAAGTATTATTATTTGGTCTTGTTTTTTCTTTTCTTTTTGTATTTTCTCACCTCTCTGATTAAATTTATTCTTTGACTGAAGGTTTTCTACAGACAATAGGCGGGCAGAGGACATGGGTGGGGGGTTCTATCCTGGGAAGGCCTCAGAGGTTCCTGCTCGGTTACAAGGGGTTCGTGCTGGAATCCATAACACATGAGAATGCAGGAGCGAGTGGTAAAATAGCCAACCCCTGCCTGCCCTCCAATGTGTTTCTCTTACTGAATCAAAGTTTGGCATCATGCCATCAGCTCACTCCAGCTCAAGAGCATCGTGTGTTATGCGGACCCTACTCTTGTTGCAGAGGACAAAATGAGCATCCCTCCTCTCCTATAAGAAGGGGAAGTAGATTTGGCTGGTCAAGGACAATCTGGGGCAGAAGAGTGGTGGAGGGTGTCTTGGGATGGGAGCAGGATTACCCAGTAGAAGGGGGTGCACTGCCATGGCAACCTGCATAGTTGCACCAGCCACTTCTGCACTAAGCTCTGCTTGCTTCCTACTCCCCCTGGCTTCCCTCCCCTCTCCTCCAGGAACTCGACCTCCACGTTGGCCAGGAGGTTACTGCAGCAGCGGCCGCTCTTGCTGCAGTCGGCCGATGTCTCTGCCTCGGCCAGCCAGCCCTCCTGCCCTCCCCGTGGGAGCCTTTCATCCCCAGCACCATGGGGCATTCCTCCGCTTATTAGGACGCTACTTCCTGAGAACGTTTCCCGCATCCTTTTATTTATTTATTTATTTATGGCTGTGTTGGGTCTTCGCTGCTGCGTGCGGGCCCTCTCTAGTTGCAGCAAGTGGGGCCCACTCTTCGCCGCAGTGTGCGGGCCTCTCACTGCAGCAGCTTCTATTGTTGCTGAGCACGGGCTCTAGGTGCGTGGGTTTCAGCAGCTGTGGCACATGGGCTCAGTAGTTATGGCTCACGGGCTCTAGAGCGCAGGCTCAGTAATTGTGGCTCATGGGCCCAGTTGCTCTGCGGCATGCAGGATCCTCCCAGACCAGGGCTCGAACCCATGTCCCCTGCATTGGCAGGTGGATTCTCAACCACTGCACCACCAGAGAAGTCCTCCCGCATCCTCTTGAAGATGACTCTAGGGGGAAACTTCCCTCTGGCCTCAATATTCTCTCTACATTTTGCCAGAAAGTCCGCTGTAGCACTGTTCTGGCCTTCAGAGCAAGCCCACACTCACCCTTCAGGATTTTAATTTTAAATATACCTTCCTTCAAAGTCTTGGTCTTCTGAAATTCAACAATTCTTCTTCAACAATTCCATTTGTAGTCTCCTCCCAACACCTCCTGCAGGTCACAATAACGTTTCCTGTTTTGTTCCTATTGATAGTCAATATACTGCCGCTTGTAGTGCAGCACGTTGGACCCATGAGCATCTTAAGCAGTGGACCTCAGCCATTGCCTGGGCCCCAGAATCCCCTGGAGGAGGCATCGGGGTGAAGAGCTCAGACCTTTTAAAAACTTCCCAAGTGATTCTAATATGCAGTGAGAGTGGAGAATAATTCCCAAAGAGCCACTGCCCTTAAGGGAGGAGTCTTTAGTCATTTTTATGACCTTTTCATGGTTTGGATATTTCTCCCCCTCACCTTGGCTCACCCACATTGAAGCCCACATTCGGGACTTTTCTTACGGCTTATACACAGCTTTGTGAGGTTTACTGCAAGAATCTTTGATTAGGAGTTCTAAGGGCCTGCGATGGCAGTTGCAAACTCGGAAATTCTACCATGGCTCTTAAAATATTTGTTTAATATTTAATAAAATTGGCCATATCTATGGGGCTCAGAGAGTACCACTGTTAACAGTTCCTCATTCAGAAAAGTGTTTACTTCTTTGACATATATTTATATATATATATATATATATATATTTTTTTTTTTTTTTTTTGCGGTACGTGGGCCTCTCACCACTGTGGCTTCTTCTGTTGTGGAGCACAGGCTCTGGACGCACAGGCTTAGCGGCCATGGCTCATGGGCCCATGCGCTCCACGGCACGTGGGATCTTCCCAGACCGGGGCACGAACCGTGTCCCCTGCATCGGCAGGCGGACTCCCAACCACTGCGCCACCAGGGAAGCCCCTCTGACATATTTTTTAGGTTTAAGCCTTGACAAACACTCCCTTCAAATTTAATACTGTTTATAACAGTTCTCCCTTTGGGGAAGTGTGATTATAAAGTTCTTAGTGCAAATCTCTTCAAAATAATTACAGTAACATGATACAGATTTTTAAGAAGATCTTTTACACGTACCTCTGTAGTGTTTCCCAGTGGTTCTGACCATTTCTGTTAATTATTTTTACATATTCAAGTTTCCCTTATATTGTCTAGTATAGATTGCATTTTTCATCTTATGCTAACTCCAGTTATTAAATAAATAGGTGTGATGCTCCACAGAGAGCTTTGTTTTAAAGATGGGACTGAAGTGAATCTGCGCTGGACTGTGGGAGGCGGGGGATCATTGGACTGAGGTAGATTCTAACATAAAACTGGAAATAGCTTTGACATCATTAAAATGACTCCATTGAACAGCTTCTCTTCGGTGTTCTAAGGAGTATTCCAGGTTTTCCATATTTCACTAGTAGTTGTGTTTTATATATTCTTTGGAATAAAAAGAAGGAAGCTTATTGGTTCAGTCTAGCAGGGAGTAGACTAGTCTTCCTAAAATCATCATCTCCAACTTAATAATGGATAATAACCCCCTTCTGTTGAGTCAGGTTTTAGCTCTTTCTCCTAACATCAAATCTGTCTATGTTTCATCCCTGAATCATCACATGGGGACGTAGTTCCAGCTACTCACCAGAGGTTGTCCTCTGCTGCAGTGGCACAGTCTTGCAGCCTCCTTCTGGATGAATCGTGAACTTTGCATTCCTGTCTTTGCTCCTGACCTTTGCTAAGCCCGGGATTCTTTTCTCCCTTCTTTTCAAAGACCAGCTTCAGTTTCATTCTTCCCAGGAGCCCTTGATTGAATGTCTTCTTCAAGCTTATCACCTGTGAAATTTTGACAGTTAATTATATTTAGTACCCTGTTGTCCTTTCCTGTTTTGTCTTATTTTCTCAGCTAGATTAAAACTTCTTGAAAATGCACTGATTCTAATATTTTTCTATTATTGGACTCATCCTAATATTTTTCTAAACATAAGACTCATCCTATAGTTTCAAAAATACTAATTGGATTGGAGAGATTCAATATGCCAAATATTCCAAATTCTAGCAAAGTCCTCTGTTTTTGAGCTTCCAAATGAGGTCTTAGGTCCCAGTGGTTTGAGTCTACCCTGATATTATTCCAAGATGATACTTAGGGGTTGTTTTTTTCTTTATTGTCACTTACAGGGGTCAGTGAGTAAAAAAAAAAACAAACAATAGCAAGAAAGTGAAATGACCTCATTTGTGAAAGAAAAGACACCACATTTTGTCTTTTTTTCTAAAAGGAGTTAAACAGTTTATGACTTTAGTGAACCAACCTAAAAACTGAACATTTTAAATAAAAATTGATAGTAAGTAACATAAAATGAAGCAAACCTCAGCATTAGGGCAATTTTCAAAGATCACATTTTAAGGAGCAACTGAATTGCAATTGCTCAGTGCATGTAAACGGGAGTGTTTCCACAGAGACAATTTAAGCAGCTTCAGTAATTGGAAAGAAAGAATTGTTGTTCATTCAGTCTCCTACCTAATTGAACAGTAAATTTTAAAAACTAAGTCAAAACAGGTAAAACTGTTTTAGAGTTGATTCTCTTTTTTTAAACAATGGGAGAACATTTGTGTTTGGTTCGTAAGTGGTCAGCATTCTTCTCTTTGAAGCCCTCAAGGTGGAAGAAATCCCAGAGCCTCAAGTGTTAGCTGAACGCATTTTCGTGTTAGTACCCCATAGACCCTCCAGGCCCGCCTTGCTCCTAGAGCAACCTGGAGGAGGCTCACCATAGTGCTTCTTGGGACCCACGCAAGAAATTCAAAACCACATGTCAGCTTCCTAATTGACCCTCCGGAGAGTGAGAGAGTGCCTTTCATGCTGATAATCATCAACTCACATGTTTGTTTATTAGACAACCATGATCCTTCTCCCGAGGCGCAGGTACAAAAGGGGAGACAAAAATGGGAGATATGTCTCCTCCTGTCAGGGCCTCCTCCCAGCCCCGTGGCTCCTCCTAATCTTCTCTGTGTTCAAGGTGGAAGATGGTTCTTCACAGCTCCTGAGTTTACAAACCTCTCTAGTTTAAGTTCTGACTAGGACAAACTCTGAATACCTGTTCTGAACTCTAAGTCCAAATTCCTGGGAGAAGGGATATTGCTGGCTCTTCTTAGGCTGGTTGTTCACCTTTGGTCTAATTAGCTAAGGAGTGGGGAGTCACACCATGCAAATGTCCAACACCTGACAGCCTAACCTAAAGAAGAACAGCTCTAGAAATAACGCTAGTAGTTGACATTTTTTTGTTGTTGTTGTTGTTTTTGTTTTTTTACGGTACGCGGGCCTCTAGCTGTTGTGGCCTCTCCCGTTGCGGAGCACAGGCTCCGGACGCGCAGACTCAGCGGCCATGGCTCACAGGCCCAGCCGCTCCGCGGCATGTGGGATCTTCCCGGACCAGGGCACGAACCCGTGTCCCCTGCATCGGCAGGCAGACTCTCAACCACTGCGCCACCAGGGAAGCCCAGTAGTTGACAATTTTAAGGGTTGTTTGCCCTCAGTCTGACCTCCCAGGGTGGACATCTGGACCCAAATTATTTTTGATGTTTTTATTTAATATCTTAAAAGAGGACTTCCTGGTGGAAGGAAGTTCCACCAATTATTTATTCCTGAATAAATAATTGGACCTTTCTTAGAGAGACTGATTGTGTGCTGAGGCAGGGACAGCTGATGGTATGGTAATGTTTGAGTTAATCCGTGTTGTGTACTAGGTGATGACGGCCTGGAAATATCAGTTCTAACACTCACATACCTTTAAAATGGTCTCCAGAATATCAAAGCAGTTGAGTCATTTGGCCTGAGCCTCATTTGATTATTTGTGAGTAATTTGGTGATTTGAAACAGCCGCTGTTTCACAGGAGAGACAAATGAAGGCAATATGAACGTTTTAAGAGAGAGATGTCATGTTTTACCACAGAAAACGTTTAGTTTTCAAAATCTGAAACTGCAAGATTACAAAGTGAAACTAGCAGGAAGTCTAAATGCCGTTGAATGCTTAAGTCATTCACCTTAAAAAACTAAAATTCAAACCCTTGCATTTAACATTTGAAACTTTCAACAGTCCAGTTTAGAATAAATTAATTCATTCAACAGATATTTATTGAGCACCTACTGCACTTTTTGAGTTGACGATGGAGACCTACACTTTTTAAACCCAAGAACTCCAATTTGGCAAATATTTGGAGATTTGCTCTTGAAAGCCTTCTAGAGCCAAGGAGTAATATCTCTATTTGTTACTATATCCAAAATCATATACTGTTCTTTTATGATGTCAACTTATTTCAATATCATGCCTTAATTTTACTGTACTTTATGTTTTAATAATAAAAACAGGTATCAGCTGCAATACAATTTAAAACTCTTGCTCAATTACTTTTCTCTGTTGTTTTTAAGGAGCGACGCAAATTTGGTCCCTTAGGATGGAATATTCCTTATGAATTCAATTCTGCTGACTTTTCAGCCAGCGTTCAGTTTATTCAGAATCACCTTGATGAATGCGATATTAAGAAAGTGAGTGAAATTGTTTTTTTTTTTCTGTCTTCATTGCCATCCTTAAATCAAAGTTCTACAGACATTCCCAGTCTGGGATATGCAGTGGCTCTGCTGAGGTTCCCCCCAGCTCTCCCAAAGGGGACCGATCATTCCAATCACCTGTTTACTGGTCCAGCCATTTCCACTCACACCCCTACTGCCCATAGGAGCGCACTGGGACTCTCCATCTCACACTTGTGTCCCCCTCCACCCAATCTCTCTCTTTCCTGAGGACATGCACAACAGAGGCAGAGCCCTGACAAAGGAACTCATTGTGTTGAGAAACACCACAGCCTTCTTCATGTCACATCCAAGTGCCACAGTGTACTTCAAGAGAATATATACCTTAAATCAGACTTTTCTTCCTTTATCTCACTCATGCTTCCTCAGAATCCTCAGAAATGAGAATATCTCCCAGCCCATGTAAAAGTTCTTTTGTACCTTAAGTCACATCTTAACAGACACTTAAGCTTATGCAGATAAATAGCAATGATTTGAATAATGGTCACTGATCCTTGTGTAACACTTCACAATTTTCAAAGTGCTCGCATGTGCAGGGTCTCGTTTTTATTTTCACAACTCAGTGAGGTAGATACCCAAGGTGTTACTATGATCCCCATTTTACTGATGACGTACTAGACAAGAGAAGACAAGGAACTTCCTCAAGGTCACCGAGCTAAGAACACAAACCCAGTTGTCCTTTCACACAAGTGTTGCAAGGAGTTGGAAATCTGTTTTTTCCATGATCTTGAGGAATTTTATGAGCCTCTCAGAGCCTGTTTCCTCATCTATAAAATGGCCATGGTTTCCGTGAGGAATAAATGGGCTAGCATTTGTGAAAGCACAGTGTGTGGTACATAATCAGGGCTCAATAAATACAAGTTTCCTATCGTCTCTCCCTCTCTTCCTTCTCATAGTAGATCTCAAAGATAATCATACATTCTGCAGTATCAGTATGATGACAGTGAGCCATGATGAATTATTTCCGGGTAGGGGGGAAATCTAGAATCAAACCATCATTTTTCTTAGAAATTACAAAGGGATATTAAATTGAGTAGGACATTTTGATGAAAAATTATATCATATGGGTTCGTATTCTGGGACTGTTTATCATTTTGGTATATACAAATGACAGTTACCTTGAAATAGTTGCTTTGAAAGGCAATGAAGCTGAAAAATAAAAATTTAACCAAGAGAAATTAAATAAAAATTAAGCATCCTTACTTCTCCTACCCCAAATGTATTGAAGTATTTTTTAAAATAAAAAAACTATTAATATCTGAAATGTATTGCTAGTATAAGATTGCTATGGAAATTAATAAATACTTTGATGTAGTCATAGCTCACATAATGAAACAGGAAAGGATTGCATTGTAGAAAAATCTTGTGAATAATGTTCTAGTTGTTCTTATACTGTTTCAGAAAATATATTACTAAGAAAGCATATTAGAGCATTGATTACTTGATTTTTCTCCTTTCTTCACTAAACGTGACTTTTTTCTTCTCTAACAGCTTGGCATTACTATAATGAGTATTACAGATAATTACATCCACAGATTGAAAAATAGTCTTCTTTTCCCCCTATTTTAAATAATCAATGAGCAATATAGTCACCAACGTTTAGTACTGTAGATTTTTCTTTGGTGACCAAACCATAGCAGTTCCAGTCATGTAAGAGCAAAAGAGTTATTAATATAAGATAATGAGTAATTTTAAATGCAGTCTAGCTAGTGCTTCCTTTTCCAGACCTTTCTTTTAGAGGAAGATCCAAAATGTTTAGAACTATTTGTTTGGGTTGACTATGAATAATTCTTTTCTGTTTTTAATAAAGGGCGTGTCGTGGAGTACTGTTCGGTACATGATCGGAGAAGTACAGTATGGGGGCAGAGTCACGGACGACTTTGATAAACGTCTGCTTAATTGCTTCGCTAGAGTAAGTCAGTTTAGGGAAAAAAAAGCATGGATGTACATCTCATTGCATCTTCCTATTAAACAAGAATATTTTTTGTTTGTAGCAGGTAAGCCAAACTTAAAGGGAAAAAAAATACAGAGCAGAGCTTCTGAAAAGAATCAGCCAACCAAACCAAACCAAAACCAAACCAACTAACAATCTACTTGTGGTCCAGGACAGAACAAAGGTCAACTCTCAATGGTCTATGAATCTTCTCCTGTATAGATTAGCTGCTCATGTCCACGGTCTCTCCCCACTTCCCCTCCTATAAAAATACTGGACATAATATCTCTGCCTTTTCCTCTGATTGCAAGTCTTCAGGGCGATTTGAAGCCCCAAGATAAGTGATTGGAGAATGAACCAAAATTTGAGTTTTCTCATCTCTTTCCATTAGGACAGACAATTGAAAATTGATGAAGTGTTCATTTTTTCCTCTGTTCCCAGTAAAATCTGCATATATCATGTGGGTAAACATTTTCTAGAGAATATTATTCTTAGCAATTCTGGCTTTCACATCAAGGGTGAATAGTATAAGTACATCTACCAGATTCAAGTTATTCCTAAAACTTTTACACGTTAAAGAAGCAAAGTACATTACCTGAGCGGAAAAAAAATCAGATATTTTACCGTTATCTGAGTTCTCTATATTAGGATCTAAGTTGTTAATTCTTTGATTTTTTTCCCCCTTTTAACAAAATTAAGACCTCAACAACAAGGCATAAGCTTTGAGGGTATTTTGGTAAACGGGAGGTTGACCAGAAATCTGAATTTCTTTTCAACCCTTACTAGTATTTGCAAGTTTTTCTTAAAGCTGAATGTGGAGAAAGGTGGATGATAAGCATTGGTAAGCGTGTGTGGAGGCAGATCTGGTACAGATCTCCGGGGAAGCAATTGGGCAAAACTTAGTGAAACTAAGTATCCTGGGTAAACATCCCAGAACATTTCTAGAAAAAGCCCACGAATGGATA
The DNA here is from genome assembly GCF_964374135.1 of Grampus griseus. NCBI lineage: Eukaryota > Metazoa > Chordata > Mammalia > Artiodactyla > Delphinidae > Grampus > Grampus griseus. Next base: position 35,034,369 of record NC_139004.1, on the reverse strand, counting down.
TGTATGAAAATGTCATGGCAATATTTTGTGTGGAGCTGCAGGTGACCATCATAGGTTGGGTTCTCCAGAAACAGACTCTGAGATGGAGATCTGCTTGTGGGTCATCCCTTCCCCCAGGGCATGATCTTGGTTGAGGCGTCTCCCTTCTGCCAGGGCAATTCCTGGGAGGGACAATGTTGTGAGCCCTCAGTAGCCAGTACTCCAGACAGCTGGGGGAGCGAGTGCCTAGGTCCCGGAGAAGGATCTGGTAGTGCATTACAGCATCCACTGTGAGGCCGAAGAAGCCTAAAAGGATAGATAAGAAGCCTAAGAGAATAGATAAGCAGTAGTGGGTGAGCACATGTAATACTATTGCACACCCTTCAAGGGTGCAATCTGGTGGCACTTAGTCATATGAAGCATGTATGGGGACTTCCCTGGCAGTCCAGTGGCTAAAATTCCACGCTTCTACTGCAGGGTGGGCGCAGGTTCGATCCCTGGTTGGGGAACTAAGATTCCACATGCCGTGCGGCATGGCCAAACTAAGATGATTAAAAAAAAAAAAAAAAAGAAGCGTGCATGATATGACTACCCTCTGAACCAGAATCCCACTCTTGAGTGTACCCCACTCTTGAGTGTATGTCCCAGAGGAATTCTCAGACAAGTCTGTGGACATGTACAAAGATATTATTCATAGTATTGTTTGGGATAGTGGGAAGTGGAAAGCAACCCGGGAGTCTGTCACAGAGGAATAGATGAGTTAAAGGTTATAGATGCCTATCATGGAATACAATGCAGCACTTGGAAGAAATGATCCGTATGACACCATGCATCGATGTTAGGAACATAGTGTTGAGCGCAGAGCTTTAAAAAATAAAATGAGATCTATAAAGTGGTACATGTATATTTCTCAAGGATAAATACATGAATTCAAGGACATACATCAATATCTTTAAACAGAAGCCCTCAAAGGGAAGGAGGCTGGGAGTGGATATCAGGGCTGAAGAGGGAGAAACTAAAATAAAAAGGGTCTAGAGTCATGAGAATAATAAAATGCAGGAGTATGATAAACTCACCTCTGTATCTGAGGTTCAAAAGAGAAAAAAAAAAAGATGTCTTAGTAAGCATACTTTGTGTTAGAATAACTGTACAAGTACCTAAAATTGGAGTTTTGGCACTGGAGACTGTGAGAGGTGATTAGATTCTGGATATATTGTACAGATACTACCAGCAGAATGCTGATGGGGAAGGAAGGGGGTTGGTCAAGGATCACTCGTAGTTTTGACCTAAGCAACTAGATGGAGCATGGGACTATTTACAGAGAAGGGAAAGAACTGCAGGGAAAAAATGAGTTTTATTGGCTGGGGGTAGAAATTAGGAATTCTGTTTTGATCATGTAAACTTTGAGATGCTTACTGGACACCCAAGTGCAGTTGTCCAAGACTGTAAGCTCCATAAGGGCAGGCACTTTGCTTGTTTTACATCACTACCAAATTCCCAGCACGTGGAATGGAATCTTTCACATAGTAGGCGCTCAGTAAATATTTGTTGAATAAGAGAATGAATGAAGATAAACAAAGCAGTTGGATTTACAGGTGTGGAGCTCAGGAGAGAGCTCAGGGCTGGAGAAAAAGATTTGGAATTTGTCTTATACAGATGGTATTTAAAGTCAAGATATTAGATGAGATCATCATCTAAGAAGAAAGTGTAGAGAAAGGAAAGGAAAAAAAAAAAAAGAAGCTACGGACAAGGCCCCGAGTATTTTAATGTATTGAGAAGGAAGAAATGTCAACTGAGAGAGGTCAAGGAAGAGGAGGAAAGGGAATTGCCCTTTACTTAGTATTTGCTTAATAAATTAAAAAAAATTTTTAACCTACTTTAAAAAAAATATGTAAGATAGCCCAGTATAGAAAAACATAAACATTCAGCTTAATAAATTTCTTCAAATAGACATAGAATGTGAATGACTAGGGAGGCAAAGGCCTGTCCTCTGCTGCCTCTTTACCCCGACCATGTTATCCAGAATTGCCTGAGTGAAAATCACTTCAATTGTAAACCAGTGCCTTCAAATGGGATCCTCTTTCCCTATGACTTTCAATTTGGGGCTTATCTTTGAACCCTTATTTGTTTTCTCTGTTCTCAGCATCTTATGGTATGTCTCCCTTAAAACCAATAATTGTAGGACCTTATTCATTGTCCTTGGAGGATGACTGCTTATTTTTGTAGGGTACCTTCTAGAGTCTCCCAAAGTAATTCCATGCAGACTTCATACTCTGTATTTTGATTATACCAAAAACATCCTCCAAATTTGGTGAAACTCAACTACTTTTGTGTTTTTGAGTCTAGCTATTTGTGGATTTACAATTTATACTTTTGTACTTTATAAATAAAGTAGTGGAAAAACAAGAGGAAACTTCATTTTCCCTTTATACACATATGTCATCTGGCAACACGAAACTCAGTGTGGTCATTTGTTGTCTGTGTGCTGAAGACCCCATGGCCTTTGCCCCCCCTAGTCATCCACATCCCTAAAAAACTAACCTTTATAAATAATGACCAACATCATAGCACTGTTTTTCTTTAATGACTTTCAACTGCTCCCCATTTTTTAAGTTAAGCACTAGTCCTCACCCTGATAGTCATCCACAATGTGACCTCACTTCCCTTTTTCTGTACAATCTCTTACCACTGCATTATATTTACCTTAGGGTAAATACAGTGATTTCATCATTTACCCAACCTGCCTCACATTTTTTTTTTTTTGTGGTACGCGGGCTTCTCACTGTTGTGGCCTCTCCCGTTGCGGAGCACAGGCTCCGGACGCGCAGGCTCAGCAGCCGTGGCTCACAGGCCCAGCCGCTCCGCGGCATGTGGGATCTTCCCGGACCAGGGCACGAACCCGTGTGCCCTGCATCGGCAGGCGGACTCTCAACCACTGCGCCACCAGGGAAGCCCTGCCTCACATTTTTGCGTCAGTTTTTTTGCGTGTGTGGTCTCTTTGACAAGTTCCTTTGTCAAAATTCTATCCTTCAAGGCTTATCTCCAAAATCACCTCCTAGATAAAGCTTTACCTGACATCCATCTGGCTATTCTTTCTTCTTGGCTTTAAGCCTCCTTAGTACTTTGCTTATTTTTATTTCCTCTGTCTCTTACCTTCGTGCACTTTATCTTGTGGTTATTATGTAATTGGCTTATCTCTCTACTGTGTCACAAGCTCCTTGAAGGAAAGGACTGTGGTGTGTCTCATCTTTGCATTCCGTTCCTTTTCTAAGCTCAAGGCCTTGTGGACAGGAGTTGAATAGGATAGAACTGTGATGAGTAAAAAATGAAGAAAACCAGTACACAGGGTATTTCAGAGCAATCACTGGACCTAAAAAGAGCTGGAAGAAGAAGGATATGGAGGGAAGATACTAGAGAAAGTGTGACCAACCGAAGGAAGGCACAATCCCCCTCTCTTTTCACGTGGAGTCCTCTGAGTGACTCAGACATCCTGCCTGCATTTCTGCTCCTCCCACCATCCCATTATTTCCCTCCCTACTGGGAAAATCACTCCGTTAGACACAGAAGTTATTGCCTCAAATGAGGCTCACAGGCATTCAGCATTTTTTTTTCCTCTTCAGAATAAGTCTACTCACACCAAGTATATATCTGTTCTCTCACTGTTACCTTATAGATAATCAGTTCATATGGAATGAGAAAAGGATGTCTTAAGGAAAACAGTAAGATGGTTGGATATATCTGGTTCTTGTGTCCAGGGACATAACTTAATTAACAGAGAGAGCTCTCCAGCTCAGGGTGGGAAGGGAGATGTTTGTAAGAAGTTTTCCTGCTCGTGTGCAGTGCTCAGCGCCACTGTGAGCCACGCTGAGCACAACATAAGCCCCCAGGCATGAGCCCTGTTTGCGGGGAGAAAGCAGGCGGTGAAAATGCCCAGATATGCTCTCATGTGTCTGGTTATTGCTTCTGCAATACATTCCCACGTCTCTTTAAAGTGAGCTCGAGGGTCATCAGATTACTTCAGCAGAGGGTAGGCTTGCAAGGCTGGCTCTCTCCTCCTCGCCCTTAGAAAGTATCTTCTTTGGTGTTAAACAAAGACCGGGTTTCATTGTTTTTGTGTTGTGGGCTCTCTCTTTTCTTAATCTATGTCTAATTATACTATCAGTGGTTTTGTTAAGGTACTTTCAAACCCAATATAAAAAATGATTAAGATGGAAATAAGGTGATCCTATCTCCTTGATAGTGGCAGTTTTGGGTTTTCATTTAGTTGTTCATCAATTTTATTTCTCCTGTTTTCTCTCCCATATAGGTCTGGTTCAGTGAGAAGATGTTTGAACCATCATTCTGTTTTTATACCGGGTATAAAATCCCCGTGTGCAAAACCTTGGACCAGTATTTTGAATACATCCAGTCATTGCCATCCCTAGATAACCCCGAAGTCTTTGGGCTTCACCCTAATGCCGATATCACGTAAGTTCCTGGCATTTTTTAATTTGAAAGGATCATTTGTAACCCAGCCTGGCAAAGACTGTGCATTTCATTTTCTCCTTTCCCTTCTTTTTATTTTACTGTGAAAAATAGTGTCACTTCCTATCACTTCCTATCTCGCAATTACAATTTTGTCATATCTTGGCCTGCTCCTGCTCACTAAATCCTACTGCTCCAGAGTTTATAACAATGTTAAAAGCTCTAATTTATGCATTGATTATTTCTCCTCTGTCGAGTCATAAAACCAGTTGGTGTTACTGGTCTTGATGCCATTGGTCTGATAAGACAGTAGCGTCCCAGTTCTTTGCCTTTTACATCAAAAAACCTAATAAAAATTAATGGTCATAAACAGAACCGTAAAGGGCCAGGAGGGTGGACAGAGGAGGAGGACTTGTATTTCTGTTTTGATGGTCCCTCTCCCCTTACTTGCTCACCTGCATCCTTCTGTAAATACCTGCCCATGGAGGGCATGATGCAGCGAGCACAGGAGCACAGGACCACAGACGCAGAGCCCGGGAGGAAAGGCTCAGAGTGATGTCCCTGCTCCAGTCACTGTGGTAAGAGGTGGTGAGGGAAGAGACAAGGCATGCCTCCAAGTCCCAGGCCCCTTCTCAGACCCGTCCTTTGGATGAGATCTCACCCCTCATCTCTCCAGAGACCCCTACCTGAACACAAGACCACCCAGCTCCACAGAGAGGGCTCCAAGAAACCCCAGCTGAGAGTCTCCCTGGATGGTCATGCCTTGGGCTCACTGGCCAAAGACCACAAAGTTTATGTCCAGCAGAGTGGCTGGTTTCAGGAAATGGAAGAAACCAAGACTCCTGTGGTAGATTCTAAGCTGTGACAACTGAGAGGAGTGCACTGTACCTCTCTCCTGGTCACTCACCTGCTGTGGCCATTTCAGCAGCGCTGCAATGGGGCACGGACGTCTCCACCCTCTGGTTCCCTGCTCTCGCCCAACATCACAGAGTCCTGTTTGCTTCCATTGCATTGTGTCTCCACCCTGAGCATGCTCCCCGCCCCAGCACGAGGCTTGGCCTCCTGGCCTATGTGTCCCCCACATTCATTCTCACTTCTCCATAGCCTCTAATCTCTCCCATGCCTCTTTTCATCTTCAAAGATGTGGGCGTGACCCCCAAAGACCCACGAATGGCCATCACTCATTTCAGACCCCGTGACAGAACCGTGATGGTACTTTGGTGGCGGCTCTAGCTATTATTTGAAGAGTCTGTCATCAGTTAGCAGGAGACTTTTGAAATGAAGAAATAAAAAGGCGTCCTCAGAGATCCGTTCATGAATCAACATTATCTGAAAGAGAACACACAGAGAAAGAGGTTTACTTTAGCTAAGACTTTAGAAATGTGAGTCAGACCACGTCACTTCTCTGCCCAGGACCCTCCTGAGGCTCCTGTCTTCAAGTCAAGGGCAAAAGCTTACAATGACCTACAGGTGACCTACAAGGCCCAGTAATACCATCTGCCCCGCCCCTCATGGCCTGGTCTCCTTCTGCCCTCTCCCTCACTCTCGCCACTCAGCTCCAACTTCCACTACCTTCCTGTTAGTCAGGCCAGACGGCTCCCACCACAGGATACTTGTACTTCCTGGAACATCCTTCCCCCAGGTATCACTGTGGCTTACCTTTTCACCTCTTCCGGTCTTTGCTTAAATGTCACCTTTTCAATGACGCCTTCCCTGGCTGTCTTATTTAAAAATTGCAAACCACTCCCTAACCCCCACCCCAGACTCCATCCTCCTTGCCTGCTTTGTTCCTATCGATTGTATCACCAACTCTTTACTTATTTATTTGCTATCATCTACCTACCATCACTAACATAAACTCCATTATGTCTGAAACTTTTGTCTTTTTTCACTACTGTACCTCGAGTGCTAAATAGTGCCTGATACTCAGGGAATATTTGTTGAATGCATCAGCAATACTAAATTCTCCTAGGCTGCGGAGAATCTAATAAGTGGGGATAGTCCGTGGAAAGATCTCATGAGTTCACACGAGTGGGCAGAAAAATGGCTAATAAGTTTTAATGCACTTGTAAATTAGCAATTGGAGTGGTTCACATATGAGGGCTCTAAACTTTGATTCCATCCTTGGCAAGAGCCCGAGGAGTCACCATAGCTGGTACCTGGAGAATCTGATCCTGTCTGGTGCTACAGGATCCTACCAAGGAGTAGATGAAACAAGGTTGGAAGCACCTCACCCTGACTTACAGGGATGGCATTCCTGTGCCTGGATTACTGCAGGCAGTTCTGGTCACCAGCTCTCAAGAGAGATAAACCAGAGCTAGAAAAAATCCAGAGAAGGGCAACCAAATTGTAATCCAGATGGGAGGAAATGATAAAGACAAACTATTTTTTTCCCTTGAATTTTATCTTCAACTATTATAAACCCTCAGAAAAGTTGCAAGTACAGTGAACACCTATATACCCTTCACCTTGGTTCACCAGTTGTTAACATTTTGTTCCATTAGCTTTTTCTTGTTCTATATTTACATCTCTGTATATTTATGTATCTACAGCTATATCCATACATAACCACATCTGTGTGTGTGTGTGTGTGTGTGTGTGTGTGTGCGCTTATAGACCCTCTGAGTGGACAGAGCTAGGAAATACGTATTTTTTAAAACATTATGAGCTCATACTCTAACTCCAATACCAATTGTACACCTCAGGGTTCTTCCTTGTCCTCCCTCATTATCTCCTTTCTCCCTCAGGGAGAACCCTGGTTCCCAGCAGCTTCAATATGTTTACTCATTTGCTCCAAATTACACTGCTGTTACCGAAAGTGGGGTCCAGCTTCTCGCCACTCAAAAGCCAATAAAGAAGCAAGTGGGTGGAAAGGAAAGTTTGCTTTATTTCGGATGCTGGCAGCCAGTGGGTAGGGCGGACTCCTATCCAAAGGCCGACTTCCCCCACTGACAATCAGTGGGCAAGAGCTTTTATAGACAGAAGGAGGGGACTACATGCAGAAACAGCACAGTCAGCTCTGATAGTCATCTTGAAATTGGTCATGCAGTGGTCTGACCAGCGTCATCTTGATTAAGTACGGTTAATCTTCAGTTCCAGGGTTGGTTTGTTTTCATTTCTCAGAATTGTGGCAGCTTATATCATGGCTACAGTTTCATCATCATGTAGTTAACTTCTTCCACCTGGTAGGGGTTTCAGTATCTATAAGACAGCTCACAGGATACAGCTCAGAATATTATCTACAGCCCTTGAGGAGGAGCTAGAGGTCCTTGACTACGCTTAATGACTACACTATTATTATTTAGTCTTGTTGGACTGTTTTGCTTTGTTTCTGCATTCTCTCGCTTCTCTGATTAAACTTATTCTTTGGCTAAAGTTTTTCCACAGACAAAAGGCAAGCTGAGGACATGGGGGGCAAGGACCCTAGGGTCCTGCTCCATTGCACCACCAATACCATGACCAACAACAAATGTACTAAGTGGAGGTCAAGATTTCTTTGCAATTCCTTTCGTCCCTAGAATATATCCCACTGAGGGTGTACAGAGCACTATGTTCAAAAGTTACTCAGATTGTTTTAAATCTGTGAGGTTATGCTATCCGTTGATGTATAGGTACATTCATTTGTTACATTTTAGGTTTTTTTTAAAAAAAGTTGTCGATTTTTTAAAGTATATGAAACATGATCATGGCTCAAAAGCCACAACTAGATAATATGGTTCTTAGAGAAGTCTCACGCCCTCCCAAGCCATTTCCCCTTCCTTTACAGGCAACCAAATGCATTAGTTTCTGGTTTATCTCCCCTGTGTTTCTTTTTGCTCATATGTAAGTACCATGTATATTCTTATTATCCTTTCTCTCTGATACAAAATTACCATACCATATATATGTATATATATATATGTACATTATTTTGTGTCTCACTTTTTTCACTTAGTGCATCCTATAATCATCTATATGTTCATAGGTATCTTCCTCATTAAAGGCACACCTCGGAGATATCACTGGTTTGGTTGCAGACTACCACTATAAAGAGAATATTGCAATAAAACGAGCCACATGATTTTTTTAGTTTCCCAGTGCATGTAAACGTTATGTTTACACTATGCTGAAGGCTATTAAGTGTGCAATAGCATTATGTCTAAAAAACAATGTACATATCTTAATTTAAAATACTTTGTTGCTAAAAAATGCTATCATCTGAGCCTTCAGCAGGTCATAGTAGTAACATCAAAGGTCACTGATCACAGATCACCATAACAAATATAATAATAATAAATAAAAGTTAGAAATATTGTGAGAATTACCACACTGTGACACAGAGATATGAAATGAGCAAATGCTTTTGGAAAAAATGGCGCTAATAGACTTGATTGACACAAGGTTGCCACAAACCTTCCATTTGTAAAAACTGCAGTATCTTTGAAGTGCAGTAAACCGAAGCACAATAAAACAGGTATGCCTGGATGTTTTTTTTTTACAGCTGCATGCTCTTCCATTGTTTATATGCATCGTAGTTTATTCATCCATTCTCCCATGGGTGGGCATGTAGGTTGTTCCCAATATTTTGCTATCTCCAGTAATTCCTCAATTAATAATCTCATGCTTGTGGTTCCTCATATTATTGGAGATGTATTTTTCAGGATAAATTGCTATGGGTGGGATTGCTAGATCAAGGATTAATGAATATTTTCAGTTTCCCTTACAGAAGGCTATGCTGTTTTGCACTCTCACCAACAACATGACACGCACAGTGTCACGCAATCAACAACATGATTCACGGTCTCATCAACAGCGTGTTGGTGAAGCTTATTTTTCACCAATATGACAAGTGAGAAATGGCATCTCGGCATAGTTTTAACTTATTTCCTCTTATTTTAAGTGAAATTGAGCACGTTTTCCTATACTTAAGGACTATTTGGACTAAGATACCATCTTGGAGACCCTGTGAATAAAGCCAGGTGTGCAATGATACCGGCAGAGATTAAGGATGATGACGGGGTGGAGGCTAGAGTGAAGCTGCAGGACCAGTCCCACAAGGGGGCTGATAGGCTTTAGTGAATATAGAGCAATGGCTGAGAATCTCCTGTGGTTTTCATCTATTTGTTATTGTTGTTGCCTGCTGGATAGAGAGGGGCACAGCGAGCCTTCTTTGTCCTTTGGCAAGTCTCTCTTCACAGCTCTGTCCAAAGACTTACATGCTGTCACTGGCAGGCATGCTACAGATGCCATAAGCCGTCTTTTCCCAAAGTAGAGTGTTGGGATCTTGCAATCTCTCATCACACCAAGTGAGGTCAAGTAAAAAGTGCTGTACCTCTGCTTCAAATGAGAATTATTTCTGCTAGAAATAACTAGCTGGCCTGTAAGACCTGTGACCTTCCTCTGATCTCTCTTCATTCTTAACTTCCCCCTTGGTCTATCCTAGGGTCTTACTGAGGCTTCCCCTCTTTCCAGGGACCTTGCCCTGTTTCTGGTTCCTGCTCAGGTAGTAGCCTTTGTTCAGAAGCTCCATGTTTGGTCATTTTCTTGGCCTCTGAGTGAGTTTTGTCCTAGGTTTGATTCTTCTTTCCTCTGGTCTCTCAAGTACGTGGTGACTGTAACCCTAGCCTCCCTCTTACCGGCAGTTGAGCCCGCCTACTCGGAGGGCTGTACTCCAGCGCCTCGCTGTTCTCCCACCAGCCACCAGGAGGCAGTAAGCAATAACGGGCGAAGCTTCCCAGCTAAAACCTACCCCTGCTCTCCTCCCAGCTACACCCTTCCCACTCCAAGGAGAAGTGACTCTCCAACTTCTATGTGAAATGAAAGAACTAAAGGATTCCTTGTTATTTCTGGTCTGGAAGCTGGGATGGTGGAGGAGCTGGGAACAGGACTGCATTTGAGGGGGAATTACAGAGTCCCGTTTGGGTTGTTGAGTTGGGAAAGAAAGAGTGGGATGTATCTGAGTGGGGATAGAGTGTATCACGTGGACTGGAGCCCAGGTGAGAGGTTTGAGCGCATTTGTGCAGAGATAACAGTTGAAGCCAGAGAGGGGGGTGACCTCTCTAAGATTCACTGGCTAAATCTGTGTGAATGTCCTCAGCTAGAAGAATCCTTATTAATTTTCCTGACTGTCCACCCCATTCAACAACACTCTTGCTTCCAGTCAGCTCCACCAGCTATAATTGAGCCGTGGTAGAGAACCCTCTGTTTCTGCTGATCAGAATCTGCACTCTGAAGTTAGCATCCATAAATTTGAGAGAAGAGGGAAATCTGGGGAAGGGGACCACAAGTCCTTCTCCTCCATCCTTGCTTAAGAATGCGGAATCCCTGAAGTAGAGGGGGTGGAATCCATCTGAATAAATGCTTTAAAATAAGTAGAATCTCTCCCAAGAGCTTAGATACCTTGCTGACAGGGACCATGAAAATGCATAGTTCATTCACATTTTATTATCTAGATTTGTAAGGTACCAAGGACTCTGCACATTCAACTACCTCAATGTCGAAAACAGTTATTTATTTTCACTTTTAGTCATTAGCAGTTATGCATATTTTTCTACCTTCTGAAATTTAGCAAGTGTCTTATTAAACTTTTATATTCATTTCTATGCAGGATGAATTTAATTGTATTCCTCTGAGTATTAGCTGACTTTTGAGCTCCAGATTTTTATTAAGAAAATTGTGCTCCTTGATATTTCATGTGTGAAGAGGTATATAAATCTAGGCTGCTTTGGTTGTGATAGTGCACTAATGTCTCATTAGATGGTTAATTGTTTATTTTATACACCGTTCTGTTTTTTAGTTAGTTTGCATTTTATTCTTCTTCTTTTTTTTTTTTTTTTTTTGCGGTACGCGGGCCTCTCACTGTTGTGGCCTCTCCCGTTGTGGAGCACAGGCTTCGGACGTGCGGGCTCAGCAGCCATGGCTCACGGGCCCAGCCGCTTCGCGGCATGTGGGATCTTCCCGGACCGGGGCACGAACCCGTGTCCCCTGCATCGGCAGGCGGACTCTCAACCACTGCGCCATTAGGGAAGCTCCATTTTATTATTCTTGACCCCAACTATCCCACCCAACAGAGATGACTTAGACATCTCCCCCAAACCACAAAGCTGCAGGTCCAATATGAGCCACTTCCCATATTTACCCCAAAGAGAGATTTTCTTCTAGAAGTATCTCGGGACCAAAGCTCATGGAGTATTATAGTTCCTGTTCCTCATCTCAGAGTGTCTATGGGGACTGTTTTCTTGAAAGCCCTTGGACTTCGAGGCACATAGAGATACTCACAATTCTCCATTATAGCTAGCTAACTAGGCTTCTGCCTTTCCTATCTTTGCAAACAGAAAACCACCTTGTGGAAAAAAGAAAGGTAAGCTGTACAGCCCTGGCATTCTGTGCCTAATAAAATATGTGGTGGAACAACGATCTGGAGAGCTTGTCCAGTTCTTATGCAAAATGGGTCAGCTTTTCAGGGCTTTGTGCCCCCATCCATAGCTTGAGGACTGTTTTCAGATCACCTCATAAAAAATAAAATCACCCTCATGAAAATGATTTCTTAGGTGAAATCTAGTAGCAGCATATCCATCAACCCCTCCCCAAAGTGCTGGTGAATGTGATCAGTGCCAGCCAAGAACAAGCATGTCGCTTCCATGCTGGCGTGTGCTGTTGGCACCCAGTCACTGGTGCAGAGCGTGTTTCCAGAAAGGATTCAAGATGGAGGTGAGCCGAGAGAGCTCCTGAGAATCCCAGATATGGGGTCCTTCCCCTTTTTTATTTGTAGCTAGAACAGGTATAAAGAATGAGCTAGGATTTTCTTAGTATGAATGGGAATTTACTGCCGTTTTCTTCTCTTTAAACTTTAAAGATCTGTGTTTAAATATAATCATATTTAAATTATATCTATCTGATTCGCCTGTGTTTTGAGGAGTATACATATATATTTCCCTTTGTATATGGAAAGGTGCCAGGAAATGGATAGGAATGATAATATACTATACTTTTACCATAAGAAGGAACGAATAATTAAATTTTCATGCCCTTTAAATATTGGAGAATTGCTCTCCTTTATATTTGAGGTTTAATAAAATCCAGGCCGGGCTTCCCTGGTGGCGCAGTGGTTGAGAGTCCGCCTGCCGATGCAGGGGACGCGGGTTCGTGCCCCGGTCCGGGAGGATCCCACGTGCCGCGGAGCGGCTGGGCCCGTGAGCCATGGCCGCTGAGCCTGCGCATCCGGAGCGTCCGGAGCCTGTGCTCCGCAACGGGAGACACCACAACAGTGAGAGGCCCACGTACCACCAAAAAAAAAAAAAAAAAAAAATCCAAAAAAATCCAAGCCAGCTGGCCTCAATTCAATAAACAAATATTTATTGAGAACATACTCTCTAGCCAGCTTGGGGATACAAATATCAGTAAGAGGCAGTCCTTACCCTTGGAGCTCATTGTCTATTAGGGAAGATAGATGAGTGACAGATAGTTGTGCAATTCGATATGGTAAACTCTAAAATCAGGAGGGATTATACACTCTGCTGTGAGAGCAAAGGCAAAGGAGTAATAAATTCCAGCTTAGGGATCAAAGTAAGCTAGTGAGACAGTCATACCTTAAAGGATGTGCTGGAGTTCTCAGCCTAGAGAAGGGGTGGGGAGGAAGTGACTGCAGTATGGGGGTGGGGGGAACAGCAGCAAGAAGGACAGAGTGCAAGGACAGAGGAAGATAATGAGCAGGAAGGATGTGTACGTATATCAAATCATCAAGTTGTACACCTGCAATATGTACAATTAAAAATAAATAAAACAATTAAGCTCAGTGAGAAAAAAAGACAAAGGGACAATCCAAGGAAGGGTATGAGGATGTAAAAGTGTATGATGTGTGTGGAGAACCGAGTCCAATGTGCCTAGAGCATGGTGAGGGGAGGGGCTTGAAGAGAGGTGTCACCTGACCTCGAGGCTGATGCAAATGCAGGGATTGGCTTTTGAAGATTTTGGGTGTCATGGGAAAGAGTTTGGGGCAGTTCTGAAGGCAGTGGGATGAAGATGCTGAAATTTTCTAGATGGATGCTAGAAATGATTTGGAAGTAGGACTTGGAAACCAAGAAGCGCTGGGAATATGACATCAGGAGGAAGCTATCTCTGAATTCGTAAGCTGGGCAGCTGGGCAGTTCGGCGAAGACATTGTTAAAGGAGACGGGGCAAGAAACAGTTCGGATGAAGGGAAAGAGAGAATTAAAACAATGAGTTAGGCTTGGGGTTTGTTTGACTTAGGAAACAGAGAGCCCTAGGAGTCAATGGAAATGTGGGTACTTGGAGTTCATGATAAAGTTAGAGATTTAATGTTGTATTTCATGATACTTAGTAAGATGTCAATGACAGTGACACCTACATCTTGTCTAATACAGCAATTCACCCATATATTCTATCTTCACTGTATCTAAAGCTACAATGAGATCATGGAATATTATGAATCACATAGAAATTAGATTTCTGAAAAATGCATATAACAGCATGTGGATCCTTCACCTTTGATAACTTCATTTTGTTGTCCCATCAGCTATTTTCATAGGATTTTCCCCGCTTAGAGTTATTTGCATTTTTCTTGTACTTCGTATGACTTTTTAAAACTGGGATAACACCATACTTCAAAATTTAGGAATGGGTTCAAGTGCCTTTGGTGCCATTTTACCAGAATATTTTGCTTTCTATTCATGTGTTCAACTGTGTATGTGCTTGACATCTTCATCTTTTAAAATAAATATCTTTTGGGATACTCTAAAACCACAACATCTGAATAGAGGCTACTCACCACAAATTAATTTAAAAATTAAAATTATATGTAAAATTACACAAAATCAATTTTCATTTGTTAAAAATCACCTTTTATCTTATTGCCCTTATTGTGTAATTCATATGTTTAAAGGTCATGTGGAGTTAATACCCCAACTCTGGTTGGGTTACAAACATTTACTGCTCTGACACAGGACCCTCATAATCACCATATCCGACCCAAAATCCAGCATGTAAAGCCTGGTGGCAGTTGCAGTTACCTTAGCTATGACTTTTGGAGAGGATGTGGTTGTCTGGACATGCAGGTTTGAATCCTGATGCCAATCAATCAGTAAAAATGATTCGACCTGCCAATCAGTTGATAAAAATGCTGAAGACAGAAGCATCTCAGGTTGGGAACTCAGCTGGCTTGAGAACGGAGAAGAGCTAGTGTTTCAGTTCCATGATGCAGCAAACAAGGACGGCTGCAGGCTTTGCCCTGTGAGGTGCCAGGCATCCTAACTGCAGAGGAGAAGGTGGGAAATGAGCTGCTGACTGCAGCGGTAAGCAGCCTTGCTGAGCGTCAGAAGGTGACCTAATAGAGCCAGTCTGCAAGGACTGGAAAGGGAGGACCAGATACAGCAACTTATTCATGGCTGTAAAAGGGAGAGCTTGACATGCCCACACCACTGGATCTCTAGAAACTTTCCTGAGTGAATTACAACAGGAGAAAATCATACTTCTATGCAGTGGATGTTTGATGCATTTTTAGAAGGCCAAGCTGTGTGGCTGACAGGGTCTTGGTGCTCTGGCCAGGTGTCAGGCCTGAGCCTCTGAGGTGGGAGAGCCGAGTTCAGGACATTGGTGGTCCACCAGCGGCCTCCCAACCCCTCATAATATCAGTCAGCAAGAGCTCTCCCAGAGATGCCCATCTCAATGCTAAGACCCATCTCCACTCAATGACCAGCAAGCTCCAGTGCTGGACACCCCATGTCAAACAACTAGCAAAACAGGAACACACCCCCACCCATTAACAGAGAGGCTGCCTAAAATCATAATAAGTTCACAGACATCACAAAACACCCCACCAGATACAGTCCTGCCCACCAGAAAGAAAGATCCAGCATCATCCACCAGAACACAGACACCAGTCCCCTCCACCAGGAAACCCACACAACCCACTGAACCAACCTTACCCATTGGGGGCAGACACCAAAAACAACAGGAACTACGAACCTGCAGCCTGGGAAAAGGAGACCCAAACAAAGTAAGTTAAGCAAAATGAGAAGACAGAGAAATACACAGCAGATGAAGGAGCAAGATAAAAACCCACCAGACCAAACAAATGAAGAGGAAATAGGTAGTCTACCTGAAAAAGAATTCAGAGTAATGATACTAAAGATGATCCAAAATCTTGGAAATAGAATGGAGGAAATACAAGAAAGGATTAACAAGGACCTAGAAGAACTACAGAGATAACAAACAATGGTGAAAAACAGAATAAATGAAATTAAAAATTCTCTAGAAGAAATCAATAGCAGAATAACTGAGGAAGAAGAAAGGATAAGCGACCTGGAAGGTAAAACAGTGGGAATAACTAACGCAGAGCAGAATAAAGAAAAAAGAATGAAAGGAATTGAGGACAGTCTCAGAGACCTCTGGGACAACATTAAACACACCAACATTCGAATTATAGGGGTCCCAGAAGAAGAAGAGAAAAAGAAAGGGACTGAGAAAATATTTGAAGAGATTATAGTGGAAAACTTCCCTTATATGGGAAAGGAAATAGTCAATCAAGTCCAGGAAGCACAGAGAGTCCCATACAGGATAAATCCAAGGAGAAACACACCAAGACACATATTAATCAAACTATCAAAAATTAAATACAAAGAAAAAATATTAAAAGCAGCAAGGGAAAAACAACAAATAACATACAAGGGAATCCCCATAAGGTTAACAGCTGATCTTTCAGCAGAAACTCTGCAAGCCAGAAGGGAGTGGCAGGACATATTTAAAATGATGAAAGGGAAAAACCTACAACGAAGATTACTCTACCCAGCAAGGATCTCATTCAGATTTGATGGAGAAATTAAAACCTTTACAGACAAGCAAAAGCTGAGAGAGTTCAGCACCACCAAACCAGCTTTACAACAAATGCTAAAGGATCTTCTCTAGGCAAGAAACACAAGAGAAGGAAAAGACCTATAATAACAAACCCAAAACAATTAAGAAAATGGGAATAGGAACATACATATCGATAATTACCTTAAATGTAAATGGATTAAATGCTCTCACCAAAAGACGCAGACTGGCTGAATGATTACAAAAACAAGACCCATATATATGCTGTCTACAAGAGACACACTTCAGACCTAGAGACACATACAGACTGAAAGTGAGGGGATGGAAAAAGATATTCCATGCAAATGGAAACCAAAAGAAAGCTGGAGTAGCAATTCTCATATCAGACAAAATAGACTTTAAAATAAGGACTATTAGAAGAGACAAAGAAGGACACTACATAATGATCAAGGAATCGATCCAAGAAGAAGATATAACAATTGTAAATATTTATGCACCCAACATAGGAGCACCTCAATACATAAGGCAAATACTAACAGCCATAAAAGGGGAAATCGACAGTAACACATTCATAGTAGGGGACTTTAACACCCCACTTTCACCAATGGACAGATCATCCAAAATGAAAATAAATAAGGAAACCCAAGCTTTAAATGGTACATTAAACAAGATGGAGTTAATTGATATTTATAGGACATTCCATCCAAAAACAACAGAATACACATTTTTCTCAGGTGCTCATGGAACATTCTCCAGGATAGATCATATCTTGGGTCACAAATCAAGCCTTGGTAAATTTAAGAAAATTGAAATTGTATCAAGTATCTTTTCTGACCACAATGCTATGAGACTCGATATCAACTACAGGAAAAGATCTGTAAAAAATACAAACACATGGAGGCTAAACAATACAGTACTTAATAACGAAGTGATCACTGAAGAAATCAAAGAGGAAATCAGAAGGTACCTAGAAACAAATGACAATGGAGACATGACGACCCAAAACCTATGGGATGCAGCAAAAGCAGTTCTAAGAGGGAAGTTTATAGCAATACAATCCTACCTTAAGAAACAGGAAACATCTCGAATAAACAACATAACCTTGCACCTAAAGCAATTAGAGAAAGAAGAACAAAAAAATCCTCAAAGTTAGCAGAAGGAAAGAAATCATAAGGATCAGATAAGAAATAAATGAAAAAGAAATGAAGGAAACGATAGCAGAGATCAATAAAACTAAAAGCTGGTTCTTTGAGAAGATAAACAAAATTGATAAACCATTAGCCAGACTCATCAAGAAAAAAAAGGGAGAAGACTCAAATCAATAGAATTAGAAATGAAAAAGGAGAAGTAACAACTGACACTGAAGAAATACAAAAGATCATGAGCGATTACTACAAGCAGCTCTATGCCAATAAAATGGACAACCTGGAAGAAATGGACAAATTCTTAGAAATGCACAACCTGCCAAGACTGAATCAGGAAGAAATAGAAAATATGAACAGACCAATCACAAGCACTGAAATTGAAACTGTGATTAAAAATATTCCAGGGTTTCCCTGGTGGCGCAGTGGTTGAGAGTCCGCCTGCCGATGCGGGGGACATGGGTTTGTGCCCCAGTCTGGGAAGATCCCACATGCCGCTGAGCGGCTGGGCCCGTGAGCTGTGGCCACTGGACCTGCGCGTCCGGAGCCTGTGCTCTGCAACGGGAGAAGCCACAACAGTGAGAGGCCCGCATGCCGCAAAAAAAAAAAAAAAAAAAAAATTCCAACAAACAAAAGCCCAGGACCAGATGGCTTCACAGGCGAATTCTATCAAACATTTAGAGAAGAGCTAAGACCTATCTTTCTCAAACTCTTCCAGAATATAGCAGAGGGAGGAACACTCCCAAACTCATTCTACAAGGCCACCATCACCCTGATACCAAAACCGGACAAGGATGTCACAAAGAAAGAAAACTACAGGCCAATATCACTGATGAACATAGATGCAAAAATCCTCAACAAAATACTAGCAATCAGAAACCAACATCACATTAAAAGAATCATACACCATGATCAAGTGGGGTTTATTCCAGAAATGCAAGGATTCTTCAATATACGCAAATCAATCAGTACGATACACCATATTAACAAATTGAAGGAGAAAAACCATATAGTCATCTCAATAGATGCAGAGAAAGCTTTCGACAAAATTCAACACCCATTTATGATAAAAACCCTGCAGAAAGTAGGCATAGAGGGAACTTTCCTCAACATAATAAAGGCCATATATGACAAACCCACAGCCAACATTGTCCTCAGTGGTGAAAAACTGAAAGCATTTCCACTAAGATCAGGGAAAAGACAAGGTTGCCCACTCTCACCACTATTATTCAACATAGTTTTGGAAGTTTTAGCCACAGCAATCAGAGAAGAAAAGGAAATAAAAGGAATCCAAATCGGAAAAGCAGAAGTAAAGCTGTCACTGTTTGCAGATGACATGATACTATACATAGAGAATCCTAAAGATGCTACCAGAAAACTACTAGAGTTAATCAATGAATTTGGTAAAGTAGTAGGATACAAAATTAATGCACACAAATCTCTGTTATTCCTATACACTAATGATGAATAATCTGAAAGTGAAATCAAGAAAACACTCCCATTTACCATTGCAACAAAAAGAATAAAATATCTAGGAATAAACCTACCTAAGGAGACAAAAGATCTGTATGCAGAAAATTATAAGACACTGATGAAAGAAATTAAAGATGATACAAATAGATGGAGAGATATACCATGTTCTTGGAATGGAAGAATCAACATTGTGAAAATGACTCTACTACCCAAAGCAATCTACAGATTCAATGCAATCCCTATCAAACTACCACTGGCATTTTTCACAGAACTAGAACAAAAAATTTCACAATTTGTATGGAAACACAAAAGACCCCGAATAGCCAAAGCAATCTTGAGAACGAATAATGGAGCTGGAGGATTCTGGCTCCCTGACTTCAGACTATACTACAAAGGTACAGTAATCAAGACAGTATGGTACTGGCACAAAAACAGAAATACAGATCAATGGAACAGCATAGAAAGCCCAGAGATAAACCCACACACATATGGTCACCTTATCTTTGATAAAGAAGACAAGAATGTACAGTGGAGAAAGGACAGCCTCTTCAATAAGTGGTGCTGGGAAAACTGGACAGGTACATGTAAAAGTATGAGATTAGATCACTCCCTAACACCATACACAAAAATAAGCTCAAAATGGACTAAAGACCTAAATGTAAGGCCAGAAACTATCAAACTCTTAGAGGAAAACATAGGCAGAACACTCTATGACAAAAATCACAGCAAGATCCTTTTTGACCCACCTCCTAGAGAAATGGAAATAAAAACAAAAATAAACAAATGGGACCTAATGAAACTTAAAAGCTTTTGCACAGCAAAGGAAACCATAAACAAGAAAAAAGACAACCCTCAATATGGGAGAAAATATTTTCAAATGAAGCAACTGACAAAGGATTAATCTCCAAAATTTACAAGCAGCTCATGCAGCTCAATAACTAAAAAACAAAGAACCCAATCCAAAAATGGGCAGAAGACCTAAATAGACATTTCTCCAAAGAAGTTATACAGACTGTCAACAAACACATGAAAGAATGCGCAACATCATTAATCATTAGAGAAATGCAAATCAAAACTACAATGAGATATCATCTCACACCAGTCAGAATGGCCATCATCAAAAAATCTAGCAACAATAAATTCTGGAGAGGGTGTGGAGAAAAGGGAACACTCTTGCACTTCTGGTGGGAATGTGAATTGGTTCAGCCACTATGGAGAACAGTATGGAGGTTCCTTAAAAAACTACAAATAGAACTACCATATGACCCAGCAACCCCACTGCTGGGCATATACCCTGAGAAAACCATAATTCAAAAAGAGTCATGTACCAAAATGTTTATTGCAGCTCTATTTACAATAGCCAGGACATGGAGGCAACCTAAGTGTCCATCATCGGATGAATGGATAAAGAAGATGTGGCACGTATATACAATGGAATATTACTCAGCCATGAAAAGAAACGAAATTGAGCTATTTGTAATGAGGTGGATGGACCTGGAGTCTGTCATACAGAGTGAAGTAAGTCATAAAGAGAAAGACAAACACCATATGCTAACACATATATATGGAATTTAAGAAAAAAAAATGTCATGAAGAACCTAGGGGTAAGACAGGAATAAAGACACAGACCTACTAGAGAATGGACTTGAGGATGTGGGGAGAGGGAAGGGTAAGCTGTGACAAAGTGAGAGAGTGGCATGGACATATATACACTACCAAATGTAAAATAGAAAGCTAGTGGGAAGTAGCCGCATAGCACAGGGAGATCAGCTAGTTGGTTTGTGACCGCCTAGAGGGGTGGGATAGGGAGGGTGGGAGGGAGGGAGATGCAAGAGGGAAGAGATATGGGAACATATGTATATGTATAACTGATTCACTTTGTTATAAAGCAGAAACTAACACACCATTTTAAAGCAATTATACTCCAATAAAGATGTAAAAAAAAAAAAAAGAGAGGTGTAATACTCTCATTCCATATGCTATAAGAAAAGGCAGAAGGGGACCTTTTTTTTTTTTTTTTTTGTGGTACGCAGACCTCTCACCGTTGTGGCCTCTCCTGTTGCGGAGCACAGGCTCCGGACGCGTAGGCTCAGCGGCCATGGCTCACAGGCCCAGCCACTCCGCAGCACGCAGGATCCTCCCAGACCAGGGCATGAACCCATGTCCCCTGCATCGGCAGGCAGACTCTCAACCACTGCGCCACCAGGGAAGCCCCATGTCTTTGTTTTTGATGTTAAACATTTTCATGGTGATATGTCTACATATGGATTTCTATTTACTTATTTGTTTGCTTTTCCTGTTTAGGATGCATTGAGTTTCCTGAACTTGAGGATTCTAATCTTTCATCACTTCTCAGCCATTATTTCATCAGTTATTATCTCTTTTTTATTCTCCCTTTTCTATTTTTCTGAAACTTTTTTGAGATGTATGTTAGAGCTTACCACTTTAGCCTACATGCCTCTTAACCTCTTCTTTATATTTCCCATTTATTTTCCCTTCTGCAGCATTCTAGATGAGGTCTTCAGATCTATTTTCCAGTTTTCTAATTATTTCCTTGGCTATATCTAATCTGCTGTTTAAGCTATCACTAACTGTTATTAGGTAGACACCTCCCCCAAAGATGTCCACATCCTAACCTCAGAACCTGCAAATATGTTACCTTATGTGACAAATAGGACTTTATAGATATTATTAAGGTTAAGGACCTTGAGATGGGGATGTTATCCTAGATTATCCAAGTGGGCCCAATTTAATCACATGAGCTCTTAGTGGAGGAAGGAGGCAGAAGAGTGGGTCAGAGAGATGAAATGGTACAAGGAGAAAAGATTCAAAGAGAGGGGCTTGACCTGCCATTGATGGCTTTTAAAATATAGGAAGGGGACCATGAACCAAGGAATGCAGATGGACCCTAGAATCTAGGAAGGGTCCTTACCTGACAGCCAGCAAGGAATTGGGGACCATGGTCCTACAACTGCAAGAAAGTGAATTCTGTCAACAACTCAAATGAGCAAGGAAATGGGTCTTTCCCAACAGCCTACAGAAAGGAACCCAGCCTGCTCACCTTAATTTTAGCCCAGTGAGACTGATATCAGACTTATTAACTGCAGAACAGTGAAATAATACCTTTATGTGTGTTTTTTGTTTGTTTTTTTGCTGCATTGGGTCTTCGTTGCTGCGCGCAGGCTTTCTCTAGTTGCGCCGAGCGGGGGCTACTCTTTGTTCCAGTTTGCGGGCTTCTCATTGTGGTGGCTTCTCTTGTACGGAGCACTGGGTCTAGGCGCACAGACTTCCGTAGTTGCAGCACACGGGCTCTAGAGCGCACGGGCTTCAGTAGTTGTGGCGCAGGGGCTTAGTTGCTCCACGGCTTGTGGGATCCTTCTCGGATCAGGGATCAAACCCGTGTCCCCTGCATTGGCAGGCGGATTCTTAACTGCTGCGCCACCAGGGAAGTCCCACATTTATGTTGTTTTAAGCCACTTATTTTGTGGTAATTTGTTACAGCATCAATAAAAAAAAACTAATGCAGGTTTTAATTTTTGTAATTTTCATGAGTTCTATCTGGCTCTTTTTCAAATATGCTATTCATGTTTATAGTTTCTGTTTCATACTTATATTTTCAATCACCTTTTTATTCTTCAATATAGTAAAAACATAATGTGCACCTGAAAATTCACTATCGGAGATCTTTGCAGGTCTGGTTCTGCTTCCTTTTGTTTAGTTGGCTCTTGCTCACAGTGCCTGTTTCTCTATGAGTTTTTTAACTCCTGACTGTGAGCTCATGTTTATTGGAAATTAACTGTTGGATTCTTTGAGACTTGGGTCGAAGGCATATTGTTCCAGGAAAGATTTATGTTCACATCCACCAGATGCCACCTGTGTCTTCCTGGGACCACCTGAAAATAAATCTTTAGCTTGAGGTTTTTCAAATCACACAAGTAAATGAATGAATGCTAATTAATGTCACAAATTAAGAATTCTTAGGAAAGTTGTTTTTTTTTTTCCCACCAAGCTAGGTAGAACAATTTACCTACCATCCCCTTCTGACAGGTGGGTTATTTCTAGTTGACTTTGATACTAAGTGATTAGCCCTATGAAGTCCCAGATTTATGTAGGAGTTTCCTATTAGACTTTCTTCCTTGGGCATATGGGTTACCTATTCTCTCATTGTACCATCCCAACAGATGCGCAAGAACACCAGGGCTTAGTTGATGCCCCCTTGGTAAAATCTGGCTTATGTTTCTCGATTCCAGTTTTCATTCTATATTTTGTTTGACCCTCTGGATTTCTTAGTTTCTTGCCAGTTCAGTAATGTTTTTCACATCTTATCCAGCATTTTTAGCTGTTTTCAGGAGAGTTGTTCAGGGTAACAATTGCACTGTACTGTCAGAAATTAAAATGTCTGATTCTCTCTTTAGAATGAATTCTTAGGTGTAAAATTGCTAGATTAAAAGGCAAGCACATTAAAATTTTTATACATATAGCCATATTACCAAGGTTTATTTTATGTCCAAGGAAATAAAACAGAAAAACAAATCACTAATCTCAAGCATTTGTTGGATTCCTTTTAAATTTGCCTCTAACGTCTACGAAAGGAGATGTAAATGTGGTTTACATCTGAACAGGAGACAAAATTTACAAACAAAACAGAACAGTAACTCAAAACAGTTTAACTGTGAAATGTTTATAGATGGTAAATTAGGAGTTCAAGAAAGACAGAAAAATTTAAATCTGGTCATGCTGCACCCCTGCTTGGGAAGTCTTCTGTGGTTGCCTAAAGCAGCCCACATGACCCTGCATGGTCTGGCCCTGACCTTATCTCCATCCTCATCTCTGCTTCTAACTCTCTGGCTCCAGCATTGCTGGCCTTGTCTCTGTTACTCAAATGCAGTGAAGTCCTTCTCGCCTCCAAGCCTTACCTCTTATTTGAATGTCCTCTCTTGCCTCCCACTTCCACTCTGTTTTGCCTGGATGACCTGCTTATTCTTCAGGTCTCAGCTTACATATGACATTTTAAGAGAGAACCTCCCTGATCTTCTAGAGTAAACCCCCACATGTGCACACACGCACCGCATATCTGTGTGTTCAGACTGCTGGTCGACCGAGCAACTTTGGGACCAAAACTAAGTTCGTGCTCCTCAGAGCATCTGGTCAATTCAAAACAAGAGCTAGAGGGCTTCCCTGGTGGCGCAGTGGTTGAGAGTCCGCCTGCCGATGCAGGGGACACGGGTTCGTGCCCCGGTCCAGGAAGATCCCACATGCCACGGAGCGGCTGCGCCCGTGAGCCGTGGCCGCTGAGCCTGCGCATCCGGAGCCTGTGCTCCGCAACGGAAGAGGCCGCAGCAGTGAGAGGCCCGCGTACCGCAAAACAAAACAAAACAAAACAAAACAAAAAAGAGCTAGAGAGTGAGAATGAGAGAGAGAGAAAGAGAGACTATACTATCTTAAAGCATCCTGTTCTTCTTTTCCATAGCACTTATTACAGTGGTATTGACTAATGTCCCCCTCCTCCACTAAAGAAAGGGACAAAGTCAGGGAGCTATTCACTACCATATCCTAACACCTAGCTCAGTGCCTGGTGCATTGTAAATCTTTATTGAATATGTGAATTTTAAAGATCGGTAGCTGCATTTAGATAAATGGTGCCAATAGAACACTTTGGAAATCATAAAACAAGTGGGAAAGTAAGAAACAAAACAGAAAAGACCAAAGAAATTTTAATAATTTATAACTCAGTGAAGACATATGAGCAGTGCTCTTCAAGCTAACAAATTGTCTATAATGGCAGATTCTTAGCGCCAGTCCATAAGTAGGGGAGAATAAAAGGAGGTGGGCTTCTTGTCCAGCGTGAGGTTAGCTACAGCAAGATTGGCTAGCACTGCTTTGGATTATTAAGGACTTTCATGGAATCTTTCCCTGAAGATGGAGAGCTTTCATTTCTGAGATGTTCTTGATGTCCTAATAGGAGGAAGTAGAATGGAACTCTAGTTTTTTCATTCCTGTATGTTGATGGTAAAGTTTTCCTTTTTCCCCCTTTTTTGGCTGGATTTGATTTAAGTTATTCATAATTTAATTTTCACGTTGATAATTATCTCTGAAGATATGTTTCCATGCCACATTCTGAACAGTTCAGTTCTTTTTGTCAGGTATCAGAGTAACACTGCTTCTGCTGTTCTTGAAACAATTACCAACATTCAACCCAAAGAGAGTGGAGGTGGCATGGGAGAGACCCGGGAAGCCATCGTTTATAGGTTATCCGAAGATATGCTGAGCAAGCTGCCTCCTGATTACATTCCACATGAGGTGAGATACCCTTTCCGCCTGATGCACAGGGCTGTCTTTGGGTTCCACAAGGCTGAGCACAGTCCCGGGACAGCATGTTTCAGTCAGTCCCTTCCTCCCTCTGCTCAATTCTTCTTTTGTACCTTTTGGTCTTCTCTCTCTTACCCTTGCTCAAGCATCTTGCAAAATTACAATCTTTTCTACTCCACTTTCTCTCTCAATTGCCTTTTCTGTACCCTTTCCCCATCTTTGGGTTCCTCTGTCTTTGGGTCTCCAGATATCTTAATCCTCTGGACTGGCAATCTCTCCCCACCTCTCTTACCCAAGTCTGCTTTGTCCATTATTTAAATTTAGCCCTTTTTTCTGTCTCTTGCCCTACATACTTTTCATTCTCTCAATCCACTCAGCCAGGTAATAGGAAAGCAAGCCATTTAAATGAATTCACTACCCAGTTTGGATGGCAATAAGTTTCTACTTCTTGAAACTCCCAGATGTTTGCTTGTTAATCAACATCAGTTTTTCTCAAAATTTTTTTTTTTATCTCAAGACCCCTTTACAAAATGATTGAGGACCCCAAGTAGCTCTTGTTTATATGGATTATAACTACTGGTATTTAACATATTAGAAATGTAAACTAAAAATTTTCAAAAATATTTATTAATTTATTGTGAAATAACATTAATAAACCCATCACATGTTAGCATAACATTTATATTTTAAAAATAAATATATTTTCCAAAACAAAAACATTCAAAGAGAAAAGTGGGATTGTTTTACATTTTTGCAAATCTCTTTAATGTCTGGTTTAATAGAAGACAGCTGGATCCTCATATCTGCTTCTCCATCCAGTCTGTTGTGGTATTACAGGTCATGTAGCCTCTGGTAAACTCCACTGTACACTCCCCAGAGAAGGAGAGTAAAAAGTCAAATAATGTCGTAGTATTACTATGAAAAAAATTCAACTTTGTGGACTTGCCTAAAAGGAACTTGGGGGCCTTCAGGGGTCCCAGACCGCACTTTGAGAACTCATCTAAATAAATCTTTAATTGTGGTAAAATTTCTGGACGGTCTGAAAGTTCTGTAATACACCATCCTTCTTCCCGCAAGAAAAACAGGGTCGTGCCCTCTGGCCATCCAGGGCTTCCTCTCATCTGTTCTCAGCTTCCACCCCTCACTGCCCTGGGTTAGAGCTTCACCTGAGCCTTAGGCTGGGCTGAGGCAAGTTTAGCTTTTCAACCAAAAAGTGAGAGGCTGATGTCCTAATGCAGGTATGACTGTGGTCCTGTGTCTACCCTGTCCTGCATCCCCAAGTCTGGGAGAAATGCACTTATCAGTTGGGAGCCCCGAGGCTACCTGGGCTACAGCCCTCCCGCCTGCAGTGAGTGCCCCCAACAATAAAAAACGTTTTCTTGCTCCTTAAAACAATTTTTGCTTCCGTTGTGTAGATGGGTACCAAGGATTTGGCTAAGATACCGAAATCAATGACGTCACATAGAGATGTTTATAGTCAGGGGAGAAAATATTTTTTAAATGGATAGGTATTATAAGCACATACTTTCTGTGGTTCATTGTAAATGATCTTCAGAAGACAGATGAGGCATAATACCTGTCTTCACAGATTTTAAAAACCGGCATGTGAAAGCGAGATAAAATTTACTCTGTATGACTAGACCGCAGGTTGGTATTACCAGAAGAGGATTTCAAGACCCTTGGGGTAATTTGAGCTGTTCAGGGTTAGTCGGGGCCACTTCACCAAGATCTCTGTTCCGGCAACATCCCAGCAGGCACTGAGTGAGGGATGTCCCTAAACGGATTGCTAGATGGGAGGGAGTTTGTACCAAGAGACATCTAAAACAGCTTCCTCTTCCAGGATCACTTACTTTTTAGTGTCCTTTATTTTACAGAAGAGATGTGTTTTGAAAAATGTGGCTGTAAAGTGAATTTAGTTAACTGAAATGTAATTATACTATTGACTTAAAAACATTCGTGTAGAAAAGACTACCTGGTTTCAGAAACATAACAAAAATTCTAAATAAGAGTACAGCAGATCTTTCACTTATTAACAGAAAGAGTTTTAGGCTGGAACAATAAGCAAGTAAAATCAGTGCTAAAGTTAGATTTTCTAGAGCCTAAGTTTTAAGACACATTAAGCATGTGTCTATTGCAAGGGAAGCCACTCTTTTAAAAACCTAAGTAGGGCAAGGGGATTTGTTTGGGGCTGTTAGCACACTAAAAGCTACCCAGGCTATTGATTTGATAGTGTAGCCAACACCAGGGCTTAATTTCTAATGCCGGTTGCAAAAGCATTTCCATAATTTCCCTTTTCCTTAAAGTGTGAATTTCCACAAAGCAGTCCTGATTTAAAGAGAATGCTATATAGGCTCTTTAGCCACTGGAGGCTGAGGGGCTCAAGATGAGAAGAGGGCAGCGGAGCCTGCAAAAATGTAAGTTCTAGAACCAGGAATTTAGGTGAATACCTGAAGGTTGGTATGGCAGACTGAGTTAGGGCCCTCCACTGGCATGTTTGACTGGGATTTCAAGATCATTTGCTCTACCTGCGCAGGTAGTCCCATCCATGTGTTCAGTTTTACATCACTGCTTCCCTCTCATCCCTCACATACTAGAAGTTGCCCAGCTGCAGTTAAGCAGAGGTGTTCGTTGCTGAGTAGGAAACATCAGCACCATGCCAGAAAACCTGTTCTGTAAAATGAGGAGCATGGTCCAGATGAGCCTGAAGCCCATCTGTCTCTCATATTCCATGACTCAAGAAGAGGCAGTGGGTGCCCAGGTCCGGGAAGATCCCACATGCCGCGGAGCGGCTGGGCCCGTGAGCCATGGCCGCTGAGCCTGCGCGGCCGGAGCCTGTGCTCCGCAGCGGGAGAGGCCACAACAGCGAGAGGCCCGCGTACCACAAAAAATAAAAAAATAAATAAAAAATAAAAAAGAAGAGGTAGTGGGCATCTCCAGCAGAGAATGCTACAGTTTACTGGCTTTCTGGTGATTGTGTGGACTGGTACCTCACTCCAAATTTTCTCCCACTCCATGTGTCTATTCTTACCCCTCCTATCCCGGCATCTCTTCAACTGTGGCCAGCAGAAAGTTCAGATCTCTTTATGAGTTCTTGCCAATATTCGTAGTCAATCTTTTCTCGGGCATATGTCACTAAATTGAAATGTGTATATATACTGGCTTATTTCCAAATAATTGTAATATTGTATTGTTCCCACAACCAGATGATTTTATACTGATCTCTTCAAAATGGCCAATAAATTATATACAAGAAGGAACAGGTGCTTGATGGCCCTCCCACAAAGTCAAATATTTTCATTGATTAGATTAGGAAAGATTCTCCTTAGTCACCCTAGCCAGGGCAGTAGTGACCTTAGGAACCTGCAGCCAGTCATAGTTATTGGTAACTGCTCTGTAAAGATTTGGGCTATATTAACTGTCTGTGACATTTCTGATAACAATTCTGCAGGCACTATGAAAAGAAGGTATTCCAGACTGTGCTCTTATAAAGGTTAGATTGCAAAAGGGTATTTAATTGACACTTAGTACTTAATCATTTGAAAGGGAAAAATGGTATAAGTTTATTTCAGCTTTTCATAGTACATTTCCAATTATCAACTAAGTACAATCAGTAGGAAATAAAAATCATTTTAGTTGAACAGTAGTTTCTGAAGCCCAGAAAATGGGGAATTTAATGGCAAATTTGGTGCTGCAAGAGATATTTTAGAGTTCATTTGGGCTTGTAGAGATACATCCAGAGGAAGAAAAGGAATAGAGAAAGGAGAGGTCATTGGAAAAGAAGTGGCAGATGGTTTTTTAAAACTCTCTGTCATTGTGTTGCATGCTTTGCGTTAGGTGAAAGCTCGTTTGATGAAGATGGGACATCTTAATTCAATGAACATATTTCTCAGACAAGAAATTGACAGAATGCAAAAAGTCATCTCAATACTTCGCAGTAGCCTGAGTGATCTAAAATTGGCCATTGAAGGAACGATCATTATGAGTGAGGTGAGCTATTGTTGTCTCAATAGTCGTTTCCCTCTTTTGTTGGTTTTTCTTTTCCTCAGATTTTAACTTTACCTCTTTTCCAGAACTTGAGAGATGCTCTGGACAATATGTATGATGCTCGCATACCTCAGATCTGGAAGAGAGTGTCCTGGGATTCATCCACGCTGGGCTTCTGGTTTACTGAACTCTTGGAAAGAAATGCTCAGTTTTCCACCTGGATATTTGAAGGGAGGCCCAGTGTGTTTTGGATGACCGGTTTCTTTAATCCCCAAGGTAGGTGCTCATAGGAGAGTAGGCAAACTTGGAAGTTGTGGATAGTTGTGTAGTGGTACTGTGTGATAAATGTATGTTATACAGAACAACACAGAGGTACGGCTTGCTGCATGCTGGACGTGTGCTTTCAGAATTGGAGGCCAACAGATGCTTCTGCTATATTTGTTTTACAAATTCAGTCTGAAATTCTTCCTGCCATATTGCTTCCACAAGATGGGGGCAAAACTCCATTTTTTTTTTTTCTCACCCACTTCAGCAAGCAAGTCCGTGGTTAGGACAATGTGAAATAGTGGAAGAGTTTTGTTCAAACCTGTTTTTAAATGTTTATGAAAATGACAAAAACGAAGCACCAAAATATGCAAAAAAATGTGCCTAGAGTTCAGAAGATGAGACTGATTTAAAATTGATCATGTGGCAAAAGTTTTATTCAGTGAACTTCTGGAGTCTGTCCCTGCTCAGCTTTTTTTTTTTCTCCCCTGAAAAAGTGCTTTGTGATTCCACTGCATGTATTCCTTCATTCCATTCTAGAAATATTTACTGAATAAGTTTCTGACTAGATCTCATAGAGTTCATAAAAGTTTAGAAACATGACAATTTTGGGCCTTACTACAACATGGAAAGTTTTTTTAAGTAATTCTTGGCTAGAGTGAAGAGATGCTGGGGTCCTTACAGTTCAGCACCTTATAGCTCCATTAGTTATACAATTTAAGAAGCATTCACACTTACAGATTTTGGGTGTATTATTGTTACTCACAGCAGTATGGTTGAATCTCATAAAATAATATTAAGTGAAGGAAGTCAAACAGAACACATTGTAAGTATGTATACAGTGTTCACATAGGTATACATTGTAATGTATGCATATTGTATGATTCCATTTATACAAGGAATCGAAACAGGCAAAACAGATCTTAAAAGTAAGAATAATGGTTCCCCTTGTGGGAGAGGGCAGTGATTGCAAAACAGCACTAGGGGGCTTTTGGGTGTTTGGAAATGTTCTGCTTCTTGAACTGGATCTTGGTTACAGGGCTGTATTCCCTTGGTGAAAATTCCTGGAGCAGTGTACTTATGATTTGTGCACTTTTCTTTGTATAAATAATACTTCAATAAATAGTAGACATTTATTTGTCCTCTGGGCACATACATTCATTCACTTCATGCATTTTCAAATGCCTTAACATTTTCTAAATTTAAAACACTAACCGTGGTGGTTTTTATGAACTTAGATTATACATGGTACATTATTATGTTGAAAGAATGTAGATTTGTGAAGGACAGCCCCCAGATTTCACTTATCTTTTTCTCCCAGAATTTCCGTTGAATTTTGGGAGGAAATTTTTTTATTATGGTTCTCAGATTTTGTGTGTCTACTTATGAGTCTCTTTCCTCCTTACCAGCCCTCAATTTGAGTAAGTTGTCACCAGGGAATTCCTGGCTTGGGAGTCTGAAGAAATAGTATTTAACTTAACTAGGATTGTTCAACCACCTTTCATTTGCCAGCCCCTCTGCTAGGTGCTTTCAATAGAGAGAGATTTGAGACCTAATTCCTGCCCTAAAGGAGTCCATAATCTGGTTGGTAGGACAGAAATATTAGCAACTTCAACATAATTTGATAAATGCTCCACCCAGTGAGGACGAAGCACCACACTAGCACAGAGGAGAGAAAGATCAATTCTGCCAAGGCAAAGCTTGAGAAGAGCTTCCCACGGGAGGCAGTGAGCAGAGTTTGCAGAGGCAGGGACTGGAGACAAGAGCATCCCAGGCAGAGGCCAGAGCAGAGACAAGGCATGTCCAGGGAGAGAAGCCCAATGTGGCCCAAGCTTGGGAAGCAGGAGCAGGGGTGTTGGGGAGTGAGGCTGGGGTGTGAAGTGTTCCAGGGGAGTTTGGGCTGCATCATAAAGGCAACAGCAAGTCACCAAAGATCACAAGATAACCCCAGGTGGAGGCAGACTGTCGACTGAAAGAAGGATGTCCACAGCGCTGAGGCTTTTACCGGATCCAGGGGAGAGAGCCTGAGACCTTAACCAGGTGCAGAGAAGGAGGCAGATTTGCTGGAGTGATTAAATGGGGACCTTTGAGAGAGCGGGGACTGGCAGTGGCTGAGACCGAAGGCCAGGTACAAGACAGGGAGCATTGGTAGAGGGGCCAACTGGGAGGAAGGGCAGGGAGCTCTGGATTTGTCAGCTTGTGCTGGTGGGACGTCCAGGTGGGGAGGTGTGTTGGCAGACTTGGGGTTTGGCAAAGGGGTGAGGATCAGTGATATTTTTAAAAAGTGAGAACATGAAGTGTAGTTTTGATATTTAGAAGCCAAGGGAGTGGGGTTGGTTCATCCCTGGCTTTCCATAGACGTAGCTAAGTCATATATCACAGCACACAATCTCTTTGAGTGATTGCTTTGTCCCATTAGAAATGTGACTTTCAATAGCCAAGTATTAATATGAACTAATCTTTGTTACTATTTCTTAAGATATACTACAAACCAGAGCAATATTTAAAGAAATATAAATACAAATCAGTTTTCTTATTTGTCTTTACTTGTAATAATACTAATCCTTTCTCGTTTTTTTTTTTTCTTCATTTCTGTTCTTAAACTGAGCTTTGATTCTTTCTCTCATGGCTCTCCATGTCTCAGAAAGTCTTGGACTTATTCGAGCATCCTACCTTTACACGCGAGCTCCAGACACATACCCTTATCTGTGATTGCTTTCTGTTTGTAGCACAGAAGAGTGGAGGTCAACTTTCCCTACATACTAATCATTTCTCTGCTTCCTTTTCCTTCTCTTGACATGAGAGACAAATCACTTTCTGTTCCATCTCACCTGGCCAAATCTGGAAAGCATAGAGATTACAGCAAGCCTCTCTGATCACCTTTTGACACCTGTGACTGATTTCTCAATATGATGTGTCTCCTGGGTTTTATATCTTCTAATCCAGTCCCCTTCAATGAAATAATTTTTTTTTGGCTCAAAACGTTTAAATAAATTATTTAATTTTTTAAAAACCACGTTTAAGTAAAACACAATGCAGTTTGAAAAGAGGTCATCGTTTCATCACAAATATGTCTAGTGAAAATTACCTAGACTTTAAAACACTTGAAAATGTTCTTTTCACCTATGACCATTTGTTTTGTGTTCTTATAATGTTAATGTGGCATCTGATACGATCTGATGTGTGTTTCCCATCATGCCTCCGGTGAGTGCCCCCCAAGCCTAAGTCACTTTGAGGCGCACACCACCGCAGGGACAGGTGACAGGCCCTGTTTGCCCCCTAGTCTGTGTCTGAGCTCACGCTGCTCCGTCCCCTTATGGTAGCCTGATATTTTGTCATACTGAAGAGGCTGGGTCAGCCAGCCACCCTGGAACTAATCTGGTACGTTCAGCCCCCTTCACAATCATTTCTGTAGCAAAGGACGAGCTCAATCAGGTGGTAATTAGATTTGATTATTAAAGTGGTCAAGCTCCCTGTACCCATGACCCTGTAGCATCTGTTCAATGACACGGCTTTGGGCAGTGCATGCATTTGCCTCCCAGCAGATTACTCAGGCCCAGTAGAACCTTTGTGTTCCACTGGGGCTTCCCAGCAGTCACTGGCACACACACTCACATATTGTTTAAGACTGTGCTGCTCAGGGTTTTCAAAGGATTTCTGTGGTCGCTTGTTCCCACAGGTGTACCTTTTCAGAGCGTCATGCACACGTGATTGAGATTCTGATTTGTGTGTGTGTGTGTGTGTGTGTGTGTGTGTCTGTGTCTGTGTCATAGGTAGGGATGTGTTTAAACTTAAAGATTATGAGTGGTCATGAGCCTGACTTCAAGCCAGCGGATTGCCTGCGTTCCACTTCCAGAACCTCTTCATCGATAGCCTCGCTTTGCCGTTCGATGTGCGGCATGACTCGCAGGCGCTGCTAAGGAAAGGGCGGCAGAGGCTGGACGTGCTCTCGAGGTCTCACACCTCGATGTGAGGGTGAACGGTGCAATATCATTGTTTTCCAAATGTTTAACTCAATCTGGAACGTGATGCCATCCGGATGCCAGACTGTGCTAGTTTTTCTTGTTTTGTTCCTCAGTGTCTTGACCAGCCACGCCCGTCTGTTGCAGCAGAAATCAGCGACAGCTTAGTACTCACTACTACATATCAAGATTTTCAGTTAGAGGAGATTTTACTGAAGCAAGGAGATGGATAATTTTTGTCCCGTTATCTTTTGTTCTTGTAAAAATCACCTACAACCTCTTGCCTGTGTGTTTGTTTTCAGGGCAACGTCGGCAGCTACCAGCGATTTCTGAATGCTTGCCTTGAGGGTGGTGATAAAAGCATGATGTTTGTTGGGCAGATGTTTGTTGGGCAGAAGAGTGCACCAGGGTTATTAATAGAACTTTAGCATTGGAAGGGTCTGGGGATTTCTTCTAATCTTGTAACAATCCTAAGCGTGTGCCCGAGCTGCTGTTTGCCAAACCAGAGCTGCCCCTAATGTCTGAAGGAACCTCTCAGGCCTCCAAACCTCAATTTGGGTGATAGCACTCACTACCCTGACCCCGAATCCCAGAACCAGAGAAGGACTGTTGACACCTTAGAAATGCCTCCAAGTGAATAACAACCCATCCTTCTTGCCTTTGTGGGGGAGACACTTAGATGCACTGGCTTCAGTCTCAACCACATCCCTTGTAATTCTGGTCTCTGCCCACGGTTACCTTCCTTACTAATCCTCTAGGCCCTTGTAATCTGGCCAGCTTCATCACTATACTGAAACTGCTGTCTCCAAGGCCACCAAATCTAGTGACCTTCCTGCTAACTTCACTTCATACCTTGGTTTCCATCCATCACCTTCTTCGGTTCTCCTCCTACCTCTCAGGGGGTTGCTTCCCAGCCCACTTTGTGGCCTCTTCTCAGGCAAGTTCTGCCCTTGGCCCTGGTCCCTTCACTGATGACCTCAGCCATTTGCATAGATGCAACTATTCGTCTCTACTTACGGACTGATTCATCGAAAGTCCCAGTGTTAGCTTCTGATTCTTACTTCCAACTGCCATCATAGAATATCCCATCCTCCTGTGAACCTCACCAGTACCACCATCTGTTCATCTTCCTCCCAAACCATCCTCACCAGGATTCTGCTATATTTGCTTGTGCATCACCACCCTCCAGATCCCCCTGACCCTTGTAGCGAGTCCCCTAACATCCTAACAGCTTGAAAGAGGGAAACCAGGAATGCATAGTGTGGTGGAAGATGAGAGGGGAGGGGAGGAAGGAAGGACAGATGCTGCCAGAGGTCAAGTAAGATAGGGCCAAAAGTGGTCAGATGGCTTCATCAGCAAGGAGACAACTGGCAAGAGAAGTCTCAGTGGAGTGGGTGGGGAGGTGGAGGAATGAGATTGCAGGGTGAGTGAGGGACCAGGAAATGGAGAGACAGAGAATGAGGATGGACAACATGGGTAATTCTCTCAAGAAATTTGTCTTGGAAAAGGAGAAGCAAGTTGGAGGAGCAGCTGTAAGAAGAAAACATTTTCTTCCTTCTTCTTGTAATGACAGGACAGGCTTGAGCCCATTCAAATACTGGTGGGAAGGAGCCAGGAGAGAGAGAGAGAACAAGGATACAAGAGAGGGGTAAAAGAGGCAGGAGGGGATGGCTCCCAAGTGGAGAGATGCACTCCAAGCAGGAGGAGGGACACCTCACCCATTGTGATAAAGATAACAAGGAAGGAATGCAAGTGAGTTTGTTGGTTTGGTGGCAAGAAGTTGAGAGAATTCCCATCTGATGCTTTCTATTTTCTCTTTGACTAAGGAGGCAAAGTGACCTCAGGAGCAAGAAGGTGTTAGAGGAGAGGTTTAAGCAGAGTGGCAGAAATTTGAGGAAGAGGGCTAAGGAAAGGATTCCTCAGTGACTTTGACTATCCCGTCGAGGCTGGTGATGGCTAAACCGTGGTGGCAACTGTGTGATGGTCTCAGTATTGTTCAGCAGCCTGGAATAGGTAAAAGAAGGAGGACATTTGGATTCATTTAGCACTGGGGGTTTGCTGGGCAAGTGAAGAGAAGGGGGTGGAGTTGAGAAGGTCTTCAGAAATGATGAGGTCAAGGAACTGAGAGGTCAGGATGCTGAGTGGGATACTGAAGAGACCCAGAAGGTGGCAGGAGGCTCAGTGAGTGGGGGCAGGTGGGCACTTGGCAGGGACAGTGAGGGGAGGAGCATGGGGCCAGAGGGTGTGGTTGTTAAAGCTGCAAAGATTTTCATCAAAGGTGGAGGGACAAATGGGGAGGACAGTGTCTTCAGAGTTGACAGGTTCCAGTAAGGGCAAGAAGATGGAGAGAATGTTCTGTGAAGAGGTGGAAGATGTGGGAGAGTCTGTTAACCACAGAAGCACTCCAGAGGGAACAGTGGAAAGGTTGGGAGGGAGGGGAGAGGTACGAGGTTGGGTCGAGGGAGAGGAAGCATAAAGTAGCAGAGAAGGGATGGAGAAGGTAAAGCAGTGCAGGGAAGTACATTTGGGCACATGAGACATGGCGGGGTTAGCTGATCCCAACCCGGCCAAGAGAATTAGCCCGAGCTCTCTGGCTTGTACTCAGGTTTTGCCAGAGCCAACTGTGTCCTGCATTAAGGACATTTCAGAGAATACATGCATCTCAGGGGACTCTGGAAAGAGTCAGCTCGTATTACTGACAGCCTTCCTAATATTTTGCTTGTATCATGGGGCATTTCTCTTCCCACTTGTCAAATTTGTTCTGAAAACAAATACGGGTCCGTGATCGCTCATTGTCCTGTCATGCAGATCTTTTTACAGAGCAGAGGTTCTCAGCCCTGCCTGCACAGTAGAATCACCTGGGGAGCTTTTAATAGATGCTAATCCCTGGGGCCCCAGACCAGCAACATCAGAACCTCTGGGGATAAGACCTCTAGACTCTTTACAGTTAATTTTAAAAGCTCCTTTGGTCATTTTAATGTGTGAGGAACCTGGGCCTTAGACCATTGCCACCCAGTATGTTGTCCACCAGCCAGCAGGAGCGGCATCACCTGGGAGCTTGATAGAAATGCAGAACCTCAGGACCTACCCTCGACCTACCTACCAAATCAGAACTGGTGTTTTAGTAAGTGTTCCTTCCCCTGGTGATAAGTATGAACATTAAAGTTTGAGAAGCCCTGCCTTAAAACCGGAGTGAAGGGCTTCCCTGGTGGCACAGTGGTTGGGAGTCCGCCTGCTGATGCAGGGGAGGCAGGTTCGTGCCCTGGTCCAGGAGGATCCCACATGCCGCGGAGCGGCTGGGCCCATGAGCCATGGCCGCTGAGCCTGCGCGTCCGGAGCCTGTGCTCCGCAGCGGGAGAGGCCACAACAGTCAGAGGCCCGCGTACCGCAAAAAAAAAAAAACAAAAACAGTAGTGAAGCCTGGTCCCACCTCTAGAGATTCTGATTTTATTGATCCGGGCTATGGCTTGGGAAGCGGGAGTTTTAAAGACTTTCCAGATATTTCTCATTTTCAGCCAAGTTTAAGATTCCTGCCTTACAGCATCGAGCAAAGCGTCAGGAAGGGTCCCTGGGGCATTTTTATTCAAGTGGGTGGATCATCCCCATCTTTGTTTAATGATTTCTGACCTTTTATTTAACTTACCAATGAACCACATTTGCCTCTCATTTAGGGAAAAAAACTGCCTGTCATAAAGTTATGGCAGGAACAGCATTTGTCCTCATCTTCCAAGATGCTAACGGGAGGCTTAGTAACTGATAAGACAGGAAATACTGAACAACCATAAGCCCATTACATAAAGAAAAAAAAAGCATTGCCTATAGGACCATCATTACAGAATACCAACCAACTTGTAAAACTGAGAAGAGCAACCTTCCTGATTAGTTATTTCTTTTATCTCTTCCAAGACGTTGTTTGAATTGATACCGAAAGCCTTCTGTGGCTTTCTTCAAGCCGACTGATTGCACATGTCAAACAACAGTAATTTGTTTGCTGAAATGTTGGGTCAGGACTATTATAGGAATTAAGACATAACAAGTGTTATTTTAGACCTGAGTTTCCAAAGTATGATCCAAGATTTAAAGTGCGTTTCTTATATATATATAAATTTTTAATGTTTTTTATTGATTGCTGGGAAGATGTTTTATTTATTTATTTATTTGGTTGTGCTGGGTCTTAGTAGTATCAGGCAGGCTCCTTAGGTGTGGCTCGCCAGCTCCTTAGTTGTGGCAGGCGGGCTCCTTAGGTGTGGCATGTGAACTCTTAGTTGCGGCATGCATGTGGGATCTAGTTCCCTGGCCAGGGATCGAACCCAGGCCCCCTGCATTGGAGTGCAGAGTCTTAACCACTGTGCCACCAGGGAAGTCCCTAAAGTGTATTTCTTGAAAGAACAAGCTTGACAAGAATTCATTACGCTGTATGAGTTGGAAGGCAAAAAAATTTTTAAAGCACTTCAGTTAACCCACATGTTACTCAGGTGTTTGAATAGTTAAATCACCCATTTTCCTGTGGGTGGTTAAATCTCATAAAGAATAGATTACTTTTGTTGAGGACTTTCCCCAACTTTTTGTTTCTCTCTTCTGAGTCAAACACATGAACATCTGAATCACTTTTCCACCACTGACGATTGAAGTTTGTTTTAAGAATTATTAAAATTAAATTAATGCCAAGACAATAGTACCACTTTTCAAGCTTTTATAAAGAAAAATATATCAATAGTCTTTTAAAATTATATAGGCTTCAGAAAACAAGAGATTTTGATTCCATTAGACTTGATATCAGTCTACAAGAAAGATGGTCATTCATGTTTTAAATTCAATAAAGAGCAATTCAGTGGATTCACTACGGTCTGAACTCTGCAAGATCATGTTCTTCTTTTTAGGAGGCTAAAAAAAGTATCAAGACTTGAAAAAAAAATGTATCTTCATGTTCTGAGCGGGAATGACCCATGGAACAGTTTCCTACCCTCCACTCTCAGGCCTCAAATTATTTATTTAACATTTTCCTTTCTTAATAGCTCAAGGTAATATGGATTCTAGATTTCATCTACTGACATGCCAAGAGTGCTTCCTAAACATTAAGAGGCTTATTGTTGAAGTCAGCTAGGCAACATCATGCATATTCCCCAGGAGGGAAAGAGAGAAGATGGTCTCTCCTTAACCACACTAGAGTTTTTCAGAGCTCTCCACCAATGACTGAAGTTTTTGTCCCGGCTGTGTTACATAAGAAAGAACCCCTCTCATCCCTCCCCTGGCACCTATGGCATTGTCCTGAGTGCCATATGGAGTGAGGTCAAATTTGCAATTTATTTGGAACTTAAAATATAGTAGAAAAATCCAGTTATTCAACTAGTACAGATGGACGGTCAAGACCAGGATTCATGCCTTGTGCATTATGACCTTGTAGTGATAGATTCATTGATCAGTGATGAATTTTAAAATATCATAAAATAGGGCCAATTTAATTCCAGGTACTCTACTTGGATACACGGTGTCTGATACTCCATGTGAATGCAAGCTTAATGTTGAGTGATGAAAATGACATTTTCATAGAGTCGCTTAGAAGGGAGAATTGGATTTTATTATTGTGGTCATATATACCTGACTACCAAACACACAACATGTTAACTACTAAAAAATGGGATCCCCAGTATTTAATATGGAAGTCAACATAATCACACTGATCAGATCACCTCAAGTGACTTCACACGTAGAGTACGGATAGGCCTTGACCAGCTGGCACTCTTGGTTTTATGAAACTACGACCTTATAAGAATCACTTATAAAAGTCCTTCAATCAGCTACTCTGGTTGATTGACCAACTTTTCTTTTGGATTACTGCAAGGGTTCTTCTTGAGCACCCAAATTCTGTTTTGGTGAGGACTCTGAGTAGACTTTATAAGATGCAAATACAACCAGATTATGTGCCTGCTTCAAATATTCAGTGGCTTCCCACCATCCACAGAGTCACCAGGTCCAAACTCTGACCCTGAAAAATCCTGCCTCTACCTTTGTTCTGGCTTCCCACCATACACAGAGTCACCAGGTCCAAACTCTGACCCTGAAAAATCCTGCCTCTACCTTTGTTCTAACCTCATCTGCCATCGTTTCCTCACCTTTAGCCTAGACCTGCATGCCTTTGCACGTGCTCTTCCTCTAACTGGAATCGTCCCATCTGGAAAACTCCTACGTATCCTTTCAAGACTCATCTTCAACTTCATCTTCTCAATTCAGCCTTCCCTGAGTTGTCTTCCCGAGTGGTCCACGTTGTTCTCACCTCTTTACTCATAACGACGTCGTGTTGTATGTCTACGTTCCCTCTAGACTGGGCTCCTTGAATGCAGGGCTCATGGGTGGCCTCTTCATCATTGTGGGCATCTCACCTAGAGCAGTACCTGGTACATGGTGGCCACTCCTAAGAGGTTTAACAAATGAATGAATGAATGAATGAAGGAGTGCCTCCCCAAGTGTCTAATTTAATAATGAGGGAGGGGCTTGAGAATGGAGAGAACTTGACTTTCTCACTAAGCAGGCTAGGGTCCTATTCTTGCTCTCTAATTCCAAGGGATATTAACTCACCGCCTGCCATTACGCCTTGTAACTTCCCCTCTTCTTTCCACTCCCATTCAAACCTGATAAAATATTATCACTTATGTGGTGGTTTGTGCAGTAAAGTTCTCAGAGTTCACAAATCTAGGAGTAGTAGGGGCACACAGGTTCCAAAATCTATTCATGATTATGAGTAAAGGGCCTCATGGTTTCCAGTATTAACATGGAGGCCAAAATATAATATATAGGTCACAGATAAATTTTCCTAAGATTTTGAAGTCCATGTTGAAGTTTAAGGTATACTTTTTAAACATCAAATGCTGCTTTACAAGGTAAACTTCTCTTATTGAATTGAATGGCACGATTTGCAAATACTAAGTTAAAAGAAAGCCCACAATATACAGAACCATGTATTGTCTTAAAATAACTGTATTATGCACATTAAAACACGGAGCTTTCCTTTCCAGTGTGATTGCTTTGTTTGATCAAACTGAAAGTCGGGCTTTCTATGTTGGCATTATGCCTTATTTCCTTAGACTAAATGAAATTGTTCCATAATAGCAAAAAGACGCTGATAATGGTTTGATTCAAGTTTTAATTGGAATGCTGGTCTCAGAATATTTGACCATTTCAGTCTTATTCCTAGATACTGGATCTTCAGAGACTATAGGCTAGCACTGGGTTACAACCCTTAGGAGACCTGAGTGGTTGAAATCCCAGGAGAATTTTAAACCAAGACCTTGTC
This sequence comes from Grampus griseus, assembly GCF_964374135.1. Classification (NCBI taxonomy): domain Eukaryota; kingdom Metazoa; phylum Chordata; class Mammalia; order Artiodactyla; family Delphinidae; genus Grampus; species Grampus griseus. The sequence goes on along the minus strand of NC_139004.1, from coordinate 34,993,693 downwards.
TGAGGCAGAGAGGGTGCTGCTTTCCTGCTGTCAGCTGGCAAGGCGTATTTAGCTCATTGAAACAAAACACTGAAAGAAATCTCCCCCCTGAGGCCTGATCTCAACTCCTCTTGGGTGGGCATGCATCTGGAGGTGGACAAGCAACTAACATGACCCCCTTCTTGTTTCTAGAGTGGACTGCACCAAGGCATCAGAATCATTTCTTTCTCTTTTTTTAAGGCTTCCTCACGGCAATGAGACAGGAAGTGACCCGCGCCCACAAAGGCTGGGCCCTGGACTCCGTGACCATTCACAACGAAGTTCTGCGGCAGACCAAGGAGGAGATCATGTCACCCCCTGCGGTAGGTGCCAATGGGCAACAGCAGGAACAGTTCTGGAGCTGGGGCTCAAAGTTCAAGTTCTGCTGAACACTGACCTATAAGTGTCTCCGTTAAGTCCTTTGCCTTTGCAGCGAGGGTTTCCTCGGTTGTGACCTGGAGACCTCCATGCCAACACTTCCAGCATTTGCCAGAGTGGGAATGAATGACAAGCACTGGGAACTCCCCAGACTGCATTTCTTTGTAATTACGAGTTACACTTGTGTTTGCTGAAAAGGATTTTCCACCCGTCTCCATCCACTTCTGTGGGGTACTTACAGAATTGGCAAGAGCTGCAGGACCCTGTGTGGAAGGACACCTGGGTGGGGGAAGGGCAGACGCTCTAAGATAAGCAGACACCCCTGGGAGCCACTGCTTGGACACTTAGCTGCCCTTTGAACTCGGGCTAGTTCTTTAACTCTTTTGAGCCTCAACTTCTTCATCTGTAAAATGAGGATGATGATTCAACCTCAGTAAAGATAGCTGGGAGACTTCAGTGGGATCATTTAGGCTTGGTTCCAGACCCCACATAGATATTCAATAAATCTTAGTTCCTTCTTCCCTTTCTCTGATCCTTATTCTCTCGGCTGTCAAATCAGGGGGCTGGACCAGATGATTTCCAAGTTCTGGCCCTTTTTGCCACTTCATAACAAGGATCACCATTCTTCCAGTTTCCAATAACATGGTCCTTATTTTTGTCTGAGATCCCACCAGAAGAAGCACCTTTAACCTCCATATTTCCACCAACAATCTCTAGATTCAAGGAAACATAGGCTTTTTCAACTATGCCTTCAAAATTCTTCCAGCTTTTTCAGGTATTTGTTACAGCAGCATCCTGTTTCCTGGTACCAAGATCTGTATCAGTTTCCTAAGGCTGTTGTAACAGAGTAGCACAAACTGGGTGACTTAAAACAACAGGAATTTATTTTCTCAGAGTTCAGGAGGCCAAAAGTCCAAAATCAGGGCATTGGCAAGGTTGGTTTCTTCTGAAGTCTCTGAGGGAGAATATGCTCCATGGCCCTCACCTAGCTTCTGGTGGCTGCTGGCAGACCTTGGTGCTCCCTGACTTTGTAGCTGCATCACTCCAACCCCTGCCTACCTCATCACGTGGCCTCCTTCCCTGTGTGTATCTCTGTGTATCTTCTCCTCTTCTTATAAGAACTCCAGTCATATACTCGTCCACTATGACCTTAACTAATTACATCTGCAAAGGTTCTATTTCCAAATAGTCACATGCTGAGCTTCTAGGTGGACATGAGTTTTTGCAAGAGACTATTCCATCCAAACACCTTCTAACTACGACTTTGTAAAGTTCTTAGAGTGAAAGGAGCCTAAAAGGATACGGTTTACTATTGGATGATGCCTAAGTGGTTGTATTTTCATGTGGCAGTTGTCACCTACTGACTTAATGATGGTATCATATGTCCTGATTTTCTGGGATTGCCCATGGTTTTACTGTCAAATCATGTACTTCAGGGTTTGGTTCAAAAAGTGTGGTTCTTATACTGTTAGCCCACATGAGGGATTCCAGAAAACATTTTGCAGCTAATCTCCCTCTCTTTTATTATAATCTACGTTTACTTCCCCTTACCCTACCCTCACTGGAAATGGAAACCTGGTCACCATCTTCTACATAAGTATATCTTATGATCTTACGTGATTATTGGAGTCTCCACCGTGATTCCCTTTAGACTTTTTTCTTCCTGAGTACATGTTCTATGGCTCCCCGCTGCCTACAGAATAAAGTTCACGCTCTTCAGTCTGGCATCTACACTCTTCCACAGTTAAGCCCTAACTTATTTTTCATAACCATTGAACCTGCTGCTAAATATTATAAAATGCTTGGGCTTTGCTGCTCATCGTGCCTTCCTTTGCAGTATTGCTCCTCCCCGGGATGCCCACCCTTTCTCCTCTATCTTCCCAAACGCAGCCCACCCTTCAAGGCCATCTCCTCCACAAGGGTCCCCGAGCATTCCAGCCCTTACTGACCTTTCACCTCAAGTCACTGCACTTAGCGTCAGTCAGTGCTATTCATCAGGCAGCCCCTCTAACAAGCGTGTGCTGGTATTCAAGTCATGTCTTCTACATTTTGTTCTGTGTGTGTGTGTGTGTGTGTGTTTGTGTGTGTGTGTGTGTGTGTCTTGTCTCCTGATTAAATGAGGCCCTTGAGGGCAGGTCCTACTGTGTGAATGACAGAGACACAAGGATGAGGTCAGCCACTCTTGGACCAATTCTCACCGCCCTCACCGCCCTCCCCCTACACCCATCACACCTGCTCTCCCTCTACCATACCCAGCCTCTGAGGGTGCTCGAACCCCTGCTGGCCAGACCTGGCTGCTCGTCAGATCTGGCTGCTCGTCTCACTAGATCCGACAACCGAGATGAAACTAGAGCCACGTATTGGCTTGGCCAGCGTAGGCTGAGATCCCGAGTGGCATCCAGCTCTGAGTCCTGTTCTGTGCTCCCACCACCCCTGTCAGACACTTTCATCGCCCTGCAGAGGCGATTTGGTGCTGCTGGCTAAGTTCGCAGTCCCAGGCAGGCCACCCCCAGGCTCAAATCTCCAGTAATAGGAACATTTCAACAGCACTAATAGCCTCAAGCTATGCCACAGGGGAACACTGGGCTCAGTATTTCACTGGAATGCGTCCAGTGGTGTTTTCTTCTTCTGGTAGTGTTTTAAGATTGGTGTACATTTTCTTTCCAAACTGACAACCTTTTTTACAGTATTGGATGCCCATCTCACAGCACCTAATTTTTTAAAAAAATTCCTGTTACCTTACGCTTGGTTCTTCCAGGAAGGTGTGTATATTTATGGGCTGTACTTGGATGGAGCAGCCTGGGACAGACGGAACGGGAAGCTCACGGAATCCACCCCCAAGGTGCTCTTCACGCAGCTGCCCGTGCTGCACATCTTCGCCATTAATTCCACAGCGCCCAAGGACCCCAAGCTGTATGTGTGTCCTATTTACAAGAAACCGAGGCGAACTGACTTGACCTTCATCACCGTGGTGTATTTGCGAACAGTCATGTCCCCAGATCACTGGATCTTGAGAGGTGTGGCCCTTTTGTGTGACATCAAGTAAGTCCATTTCCGCTTGATGAGGGCAGAGGAGCCACGTGGGTGGCCAGTGCTATTGAGAGACTTGGTGAGGCATATCTTTTCTCCCTGATAATTGCTTGATTACTCTTTCTAAATTAAAAAGTTGATATCCTACAATCGCTTGTGTGTATGTGTTTTCCCTCATATCAATATTTATTTATTTATTATTATTTTTTATTGGAGTATAATTGCTTTACAATGTTGTGTTCGTTTCTGCTGTACAACGAACTGAATGAGCTATACATATACCTATATCCCCTCCCTTTTGGACCTCCCTCCCACCCACCCACCCCCCATCCCACCCCTCTAGGTCATCACAGAGAACCGAGCTGAGCTCCCTGTGCTTTATAGCAGATTCCCACTAGCTATCTATTTTACACACGGTAGTTAGTGTATATACATCAATCCTAATCTCCCAGTTCATCCCACCCCCACTTCCCCCTCTGTGTCCCCCTATCCATTCTCTTCGTCTGCGTCTCTATCCCTGCCCTGCAAATAGGTTCATCTGTACCATTTTTCTAGATTCCACATATATGCATTGATATATGATATTTGTTTTTCTCTTTCTGACTTACTTCATTCTGTATGACAGACTCTAGGTCCATCCACATGTCTACAAATGACCCAGTTTTGTTCCTGTTTATGGCTGAGTAATATTCCATTGTGTATATGTACGACATCTTCTTTATCCATTCATCTGTCGATGGACATTTAGCCTCATATCAATATTTAAAAAGACAACTCTAAAGTAAGGTTTTTTATTCCAGGCAATCATATTCCATTATAATTATTTTTTTTTTTAGATAAAATCCTATCTTCATGTTAGAACACTTCGGAATGTTTGAATTTTAAAAAACTATAAGTATTAATTTGTTGCATCCTAAAAGGAGTCTAGCAGATGAAATCGTCTCTCTCAAATAAAACCCACTTTTCCCTTGAATAAAATGGACCCATGTGTGAGTTTATGCTAATGTGTTAGCCTTTGCTCGTTTGAGTTTGGTCTTCTCTCTGTGTTTCTGAAATGGAAACTGGAGGGGTCCAGTCAGTACCCCCTTAGGAGTTATAGCTGGTGGTGTGAAGTATTGAAACAGAAAATCCACTGGGATGGCTGCTCTTGCAATTTATTATAATTTTATTTAATATTATCTTTTTAAGTGCTTTTGAGCCCCAGAGAACCCTGAGTCTCCAGCTCTCCCCTCCCAACCTCAACTCCGCAGGAGATAAGGAAGCACACATTTCTAGCAGCGAATGGAGAAAGAAAAACAAACTCCATCAAATGAAATTAGGTTACATGCTGAATCCCTTAAAAAGGAAAGTCTTTAAAAAGTGAAGCCATTTCTTACTCTGTAGCTAGTCTGAAACTCGATATGAACCTTTATTTCCTGCTGAAGGAAATTGTCAATTTAACAAAACAGATGGGGTCTCATATTGAATGTTCATGCAGCTTCTGGGTACTGAAGAACTGTCTCTACTGGTTTTCCCATCCAGAATCCTCTTGCCTGTCCCCAGCTAAATCCACAAGCTTCGTTCCCTCTGTCTGTTCTGAAGGAAGGGGGTGTTTCATGTTGCCTTGCTCCCCTCTCATCCTTGTGTCACCCTGATCAGAGATGGCCAAGCAATAGCCCAGAGACATGTCCAGGGAAGAACCCAGAAGAAATTCCACCATAATCTAGTGTATTTTCAAACAGTGGAAAATATATTATAGGATGCAAATTGTAGCCGTGGCCTCTGGTCTGCTCCTGATACTGATTCATGTCAAAGCCATAGCACCCTCCAGGGCAGTTTAAAAAAATCAAATAAACGAGGAATTCCCTGGTGGCCCAGTGGTTAGGACTCGGTGCTTTCACTGCGGTGGCCCAGGTTCAGTCCCTGGTTGGGAAACTAAGATACCGCAAGCTGCTCTGTGCAGCCAAAAAAAAAAAGGAAAAAGAAAATCAAGTAACTGAGGCCCTGGCCCAAGTGTTTTGACACTTCCCCCAGCCTGTAGTCACACTAAAGGAAAAGATGGCATCCTCCGGAAAGAATGTCCTGAACGGAAGCTAGAATCTGGAAGCAACTGCCTGTCTGGGTGAGCAGAGCGGAAGTAAAACACATTATAGCAAACCAAACTACAGGTTCCCAAATAAAACATATTTTATTCATATTCCTATCCAGTTGCCAAAATTATTGAAGGCACATTGCATAGTCTAAATCCCTGGATGTCGTGGTAGGTTTTCAGAGAATAACAATCAGGTTTGATGTTTTCTAATGACTTGAATGTCCTATGGAAAATTTGGGAAAGAGACGGGAAGGATGTGAATCTAGCAAAGATGATGGATCAGACTGTTGAAGGCTACACACATCGCATTTCCTGGGAACTCTCCACGGTTGCTGATTATTTTGTTGTGTGTCAACACAGAGGCGAGAGAGATGAATACTGAGTCTTCCTCAGGGATGGGCACCTGGCTTCCAAGCGGTGCCTCAGAAAATGGTCTTCCTCACGGTGGGTACCTCTCCGCTCTCCCTAGTTCTGCAGAGCTGGCTGGGGTCCAGATCTGTTTGCTTTCTCCAGGCTTGCTTAATGGTTTCCTTAGATGTTTTGAGCCATTGAACTTGCATAAGCACATAACCATTTTCTCAGAAAAATTGTTAACTCTTTTACTAATTACATAATTTGCCACACTTGAGTGAGGGAGACCTGGTGAGCATAAAGGAGCAAAGGATCAGGGACTAAGTGGTTAAACCGGCTGAAGATGGGAGAGGAAAAAAAAGTAATTTTTGGTTCTCCTTGGAGTCAGTCCACATATTCTCATTTTGGTCTCGGCAAAATGAGCAATGAGATTTATAACTTTGTTGATTTAAAATGTTATTTTAGTTTGGATTTTGCATAAAAATAAGACCAAAAAAGAAGTGTCTCAAGATACATCTTGTGAAAGGGACCAGTCTTGAGGGTGACGTTGCATGAACAAGCCCCACTCTCTTCTGTCAAAGAGACCTCAGGTGAATAGGGGACTCACCTGTACTGTGGGTGTGACTCAGGGCCATGGGTGAAGTACAAAGGAATGGTTAAACTCAGGGATGAGGGATGAACTTGAAGACAAGTTAGCCTTTCAGTTGGGTCTTTGTCTTTCCATAGATGGTACCAAGATGGTACCAAGACAGTAGATGGATATATTCTAAGGAAGGGAACAGTGTGAGGGGAAAAAACAGTATAAAGATGGGAAACTTCATGGAACGTCCAGAGACAGAGACCAGACCGTGTAAAGTCCTCCTCAAGAGCCTTCAAAAAATTTCCATCTCCTGGAATGTATACTCCAAATACCAAAGCCCTCCATGAGCTAGCCTAAAATAAAATTTCTGCCTGTCGCCCACCCCATCACTCAACTTGCTCAATTGCCTTTAGGACTATTTGATGTTGCCTGAACATCACACATATTTTCATCCTTATGTTGTTCCCTTATCAAGAAATACTTTCCCGTACAGAACAACCGGAACTTTCATATACTGCTAGAGGAAATGGAAGATGGTGCAACCATTCTGGAAAACAGTTGGACAGTTTCTTAAAAGTTGAAATGACCCAGGCATTCCACTCCTAGACATTTACCCAAGAGAAATAATAGCATTGTGCCTACAAACACTTACCCATGAACGTTCATAGAAACTTTATTTGTAATAGCCAACAACTGGAAACAACTCAAATGTCTATCCACAGCTGTATGGATAAACTATGTACACCCATTCTATAGAATACTGCTCATCAGTAACACAGAACAAACTGCTGATGAACAGACATGGATGAACGTAGACAAATCTCAAAATAATTATGCTGAGTGAAAAAAGCCAGACAAAACAAGAGTGCATAATGTATAGCTCCATTTTCATACAAAACTCTAGAGAATGCAAACCAATCTACAGTGACAACAGATCTGTGGTTGCCTGGGGGAGTGGAGCAAAGGCAGGAGAAAGAGATTGCAGAGCAGCAGGAGGACACTTTGGGGGGTGAGAGATGTGTTCATTCTCTTGATGGTGGTGATGATTTCACATGTGTCAGAATGTGCCAAACTGTACACTTTGAACGTGTGTAGTTTATTGTACCTCAATTATACCTCAATAAAGCTGTGAATAAAAGTCCTCCCTGCACCACTCGATCCTTTCTTCATCCTCCGTGAGGACTTCGTGACCCCTCTCCACTCCCCCAGGTACAATTTATTGCTGCTTCTGCACTTTGATTGCAACTGAATTTAGGGATTTTCACCCTGGGAATGAATAACATGTGTCTCTGGCTCCTCATTCTATAGCAAGCAGAGTCTGGCTTTTGGCACCCCAGCAAGTGTTGACTGAATGCAAGAAGGAATGAACAGTGAGTGACCCCATTTGGTAAGTGTAGGCAAATGATGGGAAAGGAGGGCATGTCGAGGGAGGGGGGCATGTTGGGAATATGATGGAACGACAGTGGGAAACCACTGATGGTTCTGGACTGATACAGGAACGGAAGTGGGGAGGCTGTTGCTCTACACCCAACAAGGTGAAGTGAGCATTGAACAAGAGAGACCATTAGAATGGAAGTAAAACAAGTTCATGTGAAAGATGGTATGGAGGCCAAATTGGGGCATTCAGAAACTAAGTTGATGAAATGAATAGTAAGCAGGGATGGTTGAAATATACAGCAGTTTAAACCTAAAAGTCCATTGACAGATGAATGGATAAAGAAGATGTGGTACATATATACCATGGAATATTACTCAGCCATAAAAAAGAATGAAATGATGCCATTTTCAGCTACATGGATGGACCTAGACATGACCATACTAAGTGAAGTAAGTCAGAAAGAGAAAGACAAATACCATACGATATCACTTATATGTGGAATCGAAAATACGACACAAGTGAACCTATCTACGAAGCAGAAACAGACTCACAGACATAGAGAACAGACTTGTGATTGCCAGTGGGGAGGGGGGCAGGGGAGGGTTGGAGTGGGAGTTTGGGATTATCAGATGCAAACTCTTACGTACAGACTGGATAAACAACAAGGTCCTAGTGTATAGCACAGGGAACTATATTCAATATCCTGTAATAAACCATAATGGAAAAAAAAAGAAAGACATAGCAGGTTATAGCCTGGAGAGTCTAGTTGGATGTTTCTTCTGTCATTACAATTTGGGGAAAAGAGCTGTTTTCCTAACCAAGTCCTTACGAATAACTGTCAGGGTCTCTGCAGAAAGACTCAAAGATCTGTGTGCTCATTGTTGCTTACGATGAGGTCTGTGACTTAATAACACCGTGTTACTGTGTCCCAGGCGCTGGTCTGAGCACTTGACATGCATTAACTTATGTAACCTTTATATCAACCCTATGAGCTCTGATATTATCATCTCCATTTCACAGATGAGGAAACTGAGGCCCAGAGAAGCTAAGTAATTTGCCCAGGTTCTCCCAGCTAGTAAGTGACAGAGCTGGGGATTTGAATCCAGGCTGGATGGTTCCAGTCTATGCTCTGATGAACTTTGCAAGGCAGTATTGGATTTTTTTTGTTTTTTTGAAGCCAGAGTCTAATGGCATAAACCTCTAAAATTCATCATTGTGCATAGAAAATAGGACATCTATGTTTCTCTGACTTGTTAATTTGAGCAGCTTTCATTGTCTGGCTGGAAAGGATAACGTGCACAGGAGAGAGACTATTAGGCAAATAACAGCAGTTGTATGGTGTGCAAACAACGGTACATTTAAAATTCAGGAATTTTGAAGGCAATTAGCAGGTTCATTTAACATGCTCTTTGTGGGCTTTCTTGAACATTCTAGACCAGCAGATGCATTGTCAACAAGAAGGAGCTGGAGGAATTAGCTCTAGATTCCAAGTGATAAGACTTGAGGTCCGGTCCTGGGACACAGGCCCCCTGTAGGGCAGCTTCCTTGTCCACATGCAAAAGAAGAAACAGTAAGACGTTATTTTATTTTATTTTTATTGAAGTATAGAAATAGATGATTTACAATGTTGTGTTAATTTCTGCTGTACAGCAAAGTGATTCAGATACGTGTGTGTGTAGACACACACACACACACACACACACACACATTCTTCTTTATATTTGTTTCCATTATGGTTTATCCCAGTACATTGAGTATAGATAGTTCCCTATGCTATATAGTAGCATATCCATCCAGGATATAGGATGTTTATCCATCCTATATGTAATAGTTTGCATCTACTAACTCCAAGCTCCCAGTCCATCCCTCCCCCATTCCCCTCTTCCTTGGCAACCACAAGTCTGATCTTTATGTCTGTGAGTCCGTTTCTGCTTCGTAGATAGGTTCATTTATGTCATATTTTAGATTCCATATATAAGTGATATCATATGGTATTTGTCTTTCTCTTACTGACTTACTTCACTTAGTATGATAATCTCTAGTTGCATCCATGTTGCTGCAAAAGGCATTATTTCATTCTTTTTTATGGCTGAGTAGTATTTCTGTACATATATAAGTACCACATCTTCTTTATCCATTCATCTGTCGATGGACATTTAGGTTGTTTCCATGTCCTGGCTATCGTAAATAGTGCTGCAATGAACATAGAGGTGCATGTATCCTTTTTTGTTTGTTTGTTTTTTTATTTATTTATTTTTTGCTGTGTTGGGTCTTCGTTTCTGTGTGAGGGCTCTCTCTAGTTGTGGCAAGTGGGGGCCACTCTTCATCACGGAGTGCGGGCCTCTCACTATCGCGACCTCTCTTGTTGCGGAGCACAGGCTCCAGACACGCAGGCTCAGTAGTTGTGGCTCACGGGCTTAGTTGCTCTGCGGCATGTGGGATCTTCCCAGACCAGAGCTCGAACCCGTGTCCCCTGCATTAGCAGGCAGATTCTCAACGACTGCGCCACCAGGGAAGCCCGCATGTATCCTTTTGAATTAGAGTTTTGTCTACGTATATGCCCAGGAGTGGGATTGCTGGATCATATGACAATTCTGTTTTTAGTTTTCTGAGGAACCTCCATACTGTTCTCCATAGTGGCTGCACCAACTTACCTTCCCACCAACAGTGTAGGAGGGTTCCCTCTTCTCCACACCCTCTCCAGCATTTGTTATTTGTAAACTTTTTAATGATGGCCATTCAGACTGTTGTGGGTTAGTTTTGATTTGCATTTCTCTAAGAGTTAGCAATGTTGAGCATAAGATGTTATTTTAAAGAACACAGTTCAGCAAAGTGTAAAAGAGAGCAAAAGTATGAAAAATAACTCACTATCCTAAATGAAAAAAATCAGGGAACGATGGAGATCCTTTCCATTTTAGCCAAAAAGCCACTCACAGTTAAAGTAACTCAGTGACTTAATCTTAGGTGCCTAATGGAATCCCTAATGTTTTTAAAGATTTTAAAAAATGATCCTGCTTTAGACATAAAAAGATGTCACAGGACAGCATTCTGGGAAAAGTTAGGACCTGTAGCATACGTCCAAAAACTTGCCTCATATTGAATGGAGAAGGAATCCACCAAGGCTAATCCAGGGCTGTGTAGACATTGGCTTATGAGCCTTTTCTACATTTGATTAAAAAACGTGTCCACCCATTAGAAACACTAAACATTTTGCTCCTTCCCTGTCTTACGTCAGGTTCTCTGGAAACAGACTCTGAGCTAGAGATCTGAGTGCAGTTTTCCTGGGAAGAGCTCCTGGGGACAGCATCTGTCGGGGAGGGAAGGAGGCAGGATTGGGCAGAGGGAGAAACTGGGCTGCGATGCGGTCACAGCAAAGGCCCAAGCCACCCCACGGGGACTGTGGAGCAGGGATGGCCCTGCAGGCAGCCCCACAGGAGCCAGGGGGGTCAAGGGGACTGGGAAGATTAAGTATCTGCAGCCTACGCGCCTGGCAGCTGGGGGAGGAGAGCCTGGGACTTGAGCGGGACTTGGGAGGCGTGGGGTATCCATGGACTACCTTTCTTCCTCCACACTCTTGCTTTTCTCCTCTCATCCTCTTTCTTCACCTCCTTTGATTAGAAAACAAATCATGAACATGTTTTCTCTGGCTTCCTCTTTATGTTCTCCTCTGAGGACCTTAACAACTTCAGTGAGAGTATTTCTGACATCTGCAGGCCAACTCCACACCCCTGAAATGAAGGGAGCTTTCCGAATGCCTGGAGGGGTGAGAAAGAGACCTGAGTGGGTGTGATTCCCATCCCTTCTGCGTGGCTGGGGAAGAGGGGCGTCCCTGCCTGAGGGAGCCCCCAGGGCTGAGTGGATCCACCGGACAGATATTGAAAAACCCTCAAAACACAAAAAACAACCGAAATCTGAAAGCATCAATTCTTCATGACTATTTTGCTCACAGCCTTAAATTTCTAAGAATGTTTTTCTTTTTTGGCTGTGTTGGGTCTTCGTTGTTGCACGTGGGCTTTCTCTAGTTGTGGCGAGCAGGGGATACTCTTTGTCGCAGTGCACGGACTTCTCATTGCAGTGGGTTCTCTTGTTTTGGGGCACGGGCTCTAGGGGCGCAGGCTTCAGTAGTTGCAGCATGCAGGCTCAGTAGTTGTGGCTCGCGGGCTCTAGAGCACAGTCTCAGTAGTTGTGGCACACGGGCTAGGTTGCTCCGTGGCATGTGGGATCTTCCTGGACCAGGGCTCAAACCCGTGTCCCTTGCATTGGCAGATAGATTCTTAACCACTGCGCCACCAGGGAAGTCCCTCTAAGAATTTTTGAAAGAGAGAACTGTATTCAGTCTTAGAAAAAAATGACTTTTGTACCTTAAGCACATGGATAAAAGTCCACTCCATTGCTTCTATCTTCTGGCATCTGGCTTTGACTGCAAAAAGGAACTGTATCCTTTGAATGCTCAAGTCTGGATTTACACACAATATTCTGAGATGAATATAAACACTTTGGAGTCATGCTCAAGAATGAAAATGTTTTTCGTCTACCCTGAATCAATACCAGCTCCTTAGAAGCTGTTGGTTTATAGCAGATTCTCCCAACCTGTTCCTTTCCCCCCAAAAGGAGCCAGGGAACAGTGGGACTCATACTGCTTCATCCCCTGGTGCTTGTATAACCACCCTTGCTGGGAGTGTGGGATGTGGCAGGCTGACAGGGTTACAGTTGTTTCTTTATAAACAGTTTTAATTGAACAGGTGTCCTCAGGGAGCAGGGAAATTCCTCTTCACTTCACACGTGTCGTGCTGGCAGCTCCCTGCCTTTCCCGACAGAAGCTGCCTCTCCTCTCATTTTCACTCAGGCTGGGGCTGATTAATTAAAGCACCTCCTCTCCATTTCCAGGCAAAATCCTCATTTGACGCAGTGCAGAATATTCGATGCTTAAGCCTCTAATTTCCTGGCACCTTCACAGCCTCTTCAAGATGGTGTTTATGAAAGGGGGGCTCTCTTCCCATCTCCCAACTGACAGATTCACAGGTGTTTCTGTCACTGAGACCCCAGCCCCCCACAGTCCCCATCAGGGACTTCAGCCCGGGTCTGAGGGGTCAGGATATCCGTCTGTCATTTGCGGTTTCCACATATTCCTTCCTGATTATGCAAATCCTCCCTCTTTCTATTTGTTCCTCTCCTATTGTCCCCGCAAAGGACATCCAGTGTCCATCATGATGAGAACCTGAATGAGAGGTGGCCAGACAAATAGAAAATACTCCTATTAGTCCTTCTCTCCCTCCCTCTTTTTCTCTTTCTCTCTCTCCCGCTTTCTCTCCAGAGCTAAGAACCAACTGTTAGGCATTTAGCTAGACCACGTCAGAAGCCTTGCCTGTTATGTGTCACCCCCTCTCTTGGGGAAAGCAGTCACTTTTAGTTTTTTTCCATGTTTATGGAATTTTTTTAGAGGATAGACTTGCCCTTTCTGCCTAGTCTGCTTTCTCCAGAAGCCCAAGCCCGTCCCTGGCTGCCGGCAGTCAGCTGGCACAACCCGTGGCACTCCCTGGCGGATTCCGGATCCGACAGCACCCCCAGATCCCTCCCCTGCTCACGGAACCCTTTGGGACAGCTGGCCCGGGGGATGAGCAGATGCATTTCCTCTTCTGGCCTTGTCCTTGCCTCTCACGTACCTGCTCTGCCTTCCAGGCTCCTTGGAGGGCAGGGACTGACACCCTCAGAAGGAAGGTGGTGCTCACGCTCATTTGCTCACATTACCTGCTCCGGGGGGTCATGCCAGGGGAGGGCACCGCTCGCAGGTCTGTCTCTTCCTCTCATCCTGGAGGAGGGCATGGGTGGGAAGGAGCCAGAATGCTGCCTGACATCTTCTAAGAGCCCCAGAAAGGCTCCGGAGCCAATGGCAAAGTGGCAGCAGCCTTCCATACCACGTGTCCCCGAACAAATGATGTGAGCATTTCCCCTCTTCTGGAGAAAAGTCTGGGCTCTTTTAAAGTTGTCTTGATTAGAGTAGTCTTTTCTTCCAGCATCTTTTTGGGAAACTCCAACCTGACCGACACATGATGTGCAGATATCCGCTACGTCCAGCCATGAGGAGGTCCTGCAGGTCCTCACGCCATGCTCGTCCAAGGGAGTGAGAGTGTGTGTCTCTAGGTCAATTTATGTGTTAATTTGTCACTTGGTGCATAATATTTAGCACTGCGATAAAAACAAATAAGCCAATCCTATGAGGAACTGATTTTCCCTTCCACATCTGTTCACGGAGACATGTATCTAAAGTTTTGCTATTTTAAAAGCCTTCCATACAAACATAATCTAAAATTGCTAGGCTTTGAAGTTTGGGGCTTTTCTGTCAAATGATGTTTATGGACCTGCTCTCTGGAGCCGGGCCACTCATCTTCTGCCTCCAGGCCCCAAAGACATTGATTACCTCTTGAGGTCCTTTTCAACTCACTGCAAATTAATATGATGATTTTGAGCACCTTTTGCACACAAGTTCCATGCTAACCCTCAGCTAAGATGCAAGAGGGACCCTGTCCCCAGGCGTGTGCCGCAGCAGAGAACACAAACTCTACACAGAAACAGTCACGGTGTCAGCAGAGAGTGATCACGGTTAAAGGTGAAGTGGGCGTGGGAGCGCAGAGGAGACAGACTGGGCTTTTCAAGTCAAGGGTTGGGCAAGGCCCTTGGAGGAAGTAGAATTTAGGCTGAGCCTTGAAGGATGGATGGGATTTGGCCAAAGGAAATAAAAGAGAAGAGCATTTTAGGGGAAGGGCACAGCAGGAGCAAAGGCCAGATGTGGATAAAGGCAAGCTGACAACATGACAGCAACCATGACAACAGATCCGGGCTGGCTGCAGCACCGGACACTTGAGGACAGCTGGGGGGGACCAGGGAGGGTCAAGAACATTGTGGGAATGACCGTGAATCTTCCTCATGTCTAGGCTTTGCAGTTTGCGACGCTCTTAACACATGTATCCTCTCATCTGATCTTCGCAACAGTCCTATAGGTGGGCAGTGGCAGGGATGATTATACAGATGAGGAAACTGAGATGCAGAAAGTTGAGGCCATCTGCTTTAGGGGACAAAGGAAAATAGCAGAAGAACCAGGGTGAGAGCCCAGGACTTCCCACACCTGACCGGGGCTTTTCCCCTGAACCAGGCAGTGGTAGGGAGCCTGCAAGGGAACTTGCTCCTCAGTGCCTGACGGTACTGTACGTCCGTGGAACTTTTGTTTGTTGGTTTGCTTTTCAGGTTTAATTCACTGACTTTTCTTGTGTGAAAGCACCATGAGGTGGCCGCCCCCGGATGCTCTGGTGTGGGTAAGTGAGTTCCTGAATGGGAGACGTAGGGAACAGTCTCTTTCCAGAGGTCACAGCTATGGCTCTTGGGCGTGATACTGAAGGGGCCTCGGCAAAGCTGACAGAGCTGGCAGAGACCTGCCGTCAGCAGCAGCTTCCTGGACACAGGGGCCGGGACAATGCCCAGGGCTGGGCGGAGCAGGGCGGGCAGGGGTGAGACTCGTTAGCACCGAGCCGCAGTGTCGTGGCATGTGTGGGGCCTCCTAGTCTCCTTCCCCCAGCAGTCCCGCCGCACCAGGATTACGAAAACCGTGGTCAGGATGAAGGCCCTGGGGATGGCAGTGGGTACCTCTCGGGCCACCTGACATCCAGACCGACAGGACTGCTGTAGTCCCCGATGGTTACAATCACCTTGAACATGGTCTCCTGGCCAGCCTAGGTCTGCTTTTGAACGAGCATGATCTTTAGAACCTTGTTCTTGAGGGGCATCCCCAGAAAAGCGTCAAAGATCTCAAACTCCTTGGAGGACAGAGAGAAGAGACTTGATGTTCGTGTCCTGGACACAGGCAACCTGGCTTGATGATGCGGACACACTCCTTGTCCTCGATTTGCCTTCACGAGCTCAGGGGCCTTAAGCCTGGTGTTGACCACACTGAGACTGCAGCCCAGCTGCTGCCGAAGCCTCCATAGCCTCCCGTTCCAGGACCCCTGGGCCCTCCAGCCCCTCCCGTAGCAGCAGCTTGTGTCTCGGAGAAGTGTTTGTGCCTTTTTCTATGGCAAAACTGCCATGCTTGAAATTAATTGTGTGAGCCCATCTCCCCACCCCGAGGAGCTCCTCCTGAGAGCACCTGGGTGGTGGAGGACTGGACAGCTGAGCCATTAGGTGCCGGATAGTCCCATCAGATGTGTTTGCCATCCCGTTTAGCAAATGAGCCAGAAACCAGAGCATGATTGAGTGCATGGAGAGTGAGAGCTTTCAGAACAGGGAAGGAAGTGACTCTTGGCCTCGGGAGGGAAAAAGTGAAATAGACTGGGTCCTCAGAAAACGTCACCTGCCGGGCCAAGTCACTGGTCTACTTGAGGCCGGGTCTAGAGATCAGGCCACAGCAACAGAGGGAGACTGTGAGCTTCCTCCAAACATAGGCCAGTCTCGAATCCTGAAGTGTTATCGTGTCACTCGTCAGAGCTAAGAGAAACGACCAGTAATGGGAACAGAAATTTCTGGACTCTGATCCTGCGGAGGTGCAGGAGACATCGGCCGGGTCAGAGGTCCTACAGTCCTGCAGGCCCAGGTGGCTGCAGCCACGTTAAGCTGCATCCCAGGTGTGTCCTGTGAGGTCCGAGTCGAGTCGGCACTCAGAGAGTCAAGGCGTGGTGGTGCGGGTTGCTGGGAGGAGCTGGCCCGGAGACTTTTGGGTTTTCCCTTTTACATTTGTTTTCTATTATTCAGGAGAAGGGCGTGAGTGGGTACCACATTCCTGTCATGCAAAACTGAGGGCGATGAGTGTGTCAGAGAGCGTGCGATCTAGAAGGCTCCGGGTAAGAGCCGGGCGACTGCTCGTCCTTCCCTGCTTTGGGGGACTCTGCCAGGATTTACGGTGACCTTGACTCAGCCCTGGAGGTGATCCTGGCTCCTGAAAGCCAGTGGCAGCTTCCCCACCCCAGCGCGGAGCCATTCTTTTCAGAGAGAACTTGTGGGGCCTG
Organism: Grampus griseus; assembly: GCF_964374135.1. Classification (NCBI taxonomy): domain Eukaryota; kingdom Metazoa; phylum Chordata; class Mammalia; order Artiodactyla; family Delphinidae; genus Grampus; species Grampus griseus. The sequence continues at coordinate 34,976,894 of NC_139004.1, read as the reverse complement.
CAGGTCCCTCCACGGAGCACTTCCTGCCCCGGTCTTTGAGGCCCGTGACTGGCTGGTTTGAAGGATGCTACGAGAGGGGACCAGCTGGGGAGAGTTTCTAAGAAAGAGGCTGTTGCCCGTGGGCCGGGTAGCCTGTCAGCTGGGGACACCTCTTATTTTAGACCTGGATTGACAGTTTCATTTCTCGTTTTGGTCACAGTGGGTTTCTCCACCATGACGCCATGACGAGGCGCTGAAAGGCTGCGGGGAGAAGGCCTGTACGATGCTTCCTTTTCACTTGATTTCCAAACGTGTGAAGTTTGGCACGTTTCCTCTTTTCCCTCAGAGCTTTAATTCTGTGAAGGGGCAGTGTGGGCTCTGTCATAACCTACCCCCCCACCCCACCTTCTCTCCGGAGAAAAGGCAAACAGGTGGGAACAGCTGTGGGTGAAGGCTAGAGAGAGATGGATAAGGACAAACAAGAGCCGTGGCCACGCCATCCAGAATCCCCTTTGCGATGCTGCCGTCCACTGACGAAGGGGAGGAGGAGATGGGCCCAGAGTGAGGGGTCTCATTCACCTACTCACAGCCACAAAGAGGGGACCTCCACAAGGCCTCTGCCTGGACTAACCAGCCCTGCCCCCAGGGGCGCACGCCGGCTGTGTCTGTCGGGTAGATTAACTGCGGTGACAGTCAGCTCCCCAGTCTCAGTGGCTTAACACCATGCAATCCAGGGCAGGTCAGCAGGAAACTCTGCTCCATGCTGTCATCCAGGGACCCAGGCTCCTTCTGTCTTGTGGGCCTTGGAATTCTCCACTGGATCATCTGTGTCCAGCTGGTTGATGGGGGAGGAGAGGGTGTGGAGGATTGTGTGGGAGGTTTTATGGGCCAAGCCTGGAGAGAACCTAGACCACTTTCCTCCCCAATCCCCTGGCCGCACTAAACACCAAGGGAGACTGGGAAATGTGGTCGCCGTGTGTTATAGTTTGAATGGGGTCCCCCCGCAAAAGGTATCTCGAAGTCCTAATAATGTTCAGTACCTTAGAATGTGACCTTGTTTGGAAATAGGGTCTTTACAGAGGTAATCAAGTTAAAATGAGGTCATTAAGGTGGACCCTAATCCAATATGACCGGCATCCTTATACAGAAGGGAAATTTGGATGCAGAGATGTACACAGAGGGAAGACAATGTGAAGACACGGGGAGAATGCCATCTACAAGCCAAGGATGCCTGAGGCTGCCAGGAGCTGGGACAGGGGCCTGGAGCAGATTCTTCCTCTGAACTCTCAGAAGGAACCAACCCCGACGACACCTTGATTTCAGACTTCCAGCCTCCAGAACTGTGAGACAATACATTTCTATTGTTTAAGCCACCTAGTTTGTGGTGCTTTGTAATAGCAACCCTGGGAAACAAACACACACCAGATTTGGGGAGCATCCAGCCAGCTCTGCTATGCAATCTTCTTGTTAAAAGGAAGGGGACAGATGGCTCCTAGGGCAACACCTGCCCCCTCACTGGTTCTACCACTCTCACTAAGCTCCCCTCTGCACGACCCTCTCCCTCCCCTGGGTTTTCTCTCACCTGCTTCCCACTGCTGACACTAATCCCTCCCAGGGGAGACAGAAGGAGCCCCAGTCATTTCTGGCCAGAGTCCCCAAGCGGAGAAGAGAGAGGAATTTTGCTGTTCTCACCTCAATTGCTTTCTCTTCCTTGCTCCACTAACCCTGCCCGCACTTTGTTGAGTGACCTCAAGCAAATCCCCTGACTCTTGTGGGACTCAGTTTCCCTCCCTGTAAAGTGGGAGCAATCACGCTGACTTCTCCCTCAACAGAAGAGTCAGTTAGGAAACCGATGCTGTGATACTTTGTGCTGCATCCGCCCAAGAGAGCAATAATCACTGTAGCTCAAGAGGCTATAAATCCTCCCCAGCTGACTGCCCAGAGCTGAACAGGACCCAGCACCTGGCAGGCTCGGCTGGGCTGGAGGATGGAGGGCAGCGATAGAGGCACTGCACAGGGGGGAAGGGCCTCTTGGGTCCAGCTAGGCTCCCCCCTCCCCCAGACCTGGGGGACTGGGCTGTAGCCACCTGGACCGGGAAGGGATGGCCTGAGCTGGAGCCCTGGGCATTAGCAGCCATACCTGCTGCCTTGCTGAGACCTGGCTCCGCTGGGGCAGTGACAGCTGGGAAGAGGGAGGGCCATGGGGAATAACAGTGGTGGCAGCGTTAACACTGCCATTTGCCGAGGACTTAGGAGTGCCAGATTCTGGGCAAGTGCTGCTTCTGATCGTCCAACAATCCTGTGAGGTGTGACTGTGGTTGTGCAATCAGTGTGCGAGGTCTGGGAGGGTCGCATGCAGGCTCTCTCAGGCTATCTTGACCTATCTTGGGTTAGTTACTCCACTGCTTTGCACTTTGGGGTCCTCCGTTGTAAAATGGGGAGAAAAGTGATCCCACTTCACAACCCAGGGTTGTGGAGCAGAGGACAGGGTTGCAAGAAGAGAAGCAGGAAGTGGAGGGGTGGAGCCCTTGCCTCGGGGCATCCCTTGGTGACATTCTCCTTCACTCCGGGAGCTGCTGACAGCCACATTCCCCTGGCTCCTGGCAGAACAGATTCCTGGGCCTGCTCCTGTGGTCTCTGTCTCCTCCTAGCAAACCTTCAGACTCTCCAGGCGATGACTAGGTGAGGGCGATGGTGAGCATTAAATGGAATAACACTCACGAGGCTCCTGGAACACTGCCCGGCTCAAGGCAAGTACTCAGTAAACATTGGCCTTTATTATTATCCGCATTTTACAGACTGTGAGACCAAGGCTCAGAGATGTTCAGTGAGTGATTGAGCTGGATTTGAACCCAGGACTGACAGAGCTTAAGATCTGTGTGTAGGGGTGTGTGTGTGTGTGTGTGTGTGTGTGTGTGTGTCTGTGTGCACGGGCACATGTGTATTTATACTAGGCTAGAAGATTTTGGCTCTTTCCTCATCTGGTCCACCAGAATGGGGATATGGTCTTGAACTTTGGAAAATAAACAAGCTTCTTAGGAACCTGGAGCTTGGAAAGGAACCTGAACTATATGGACAAGAGACACCTGTCCTTCTTAGCAGTTTTTTCTTTTCTCCCCATCCCACCCTCTTTTTTCCCTCTACTTAGCCCCTCCCTCCCTCCTCACCCTTCCCCCAAGTGAAAGACTCCTTTCTGCCCACTGGCCAGGTCTTCCCACTGAGGAGAGGGTCCCCTCATCCAGGAGCAAAGGAGGTGGGGAGGCCTGCTCTGGGGTCTGTCTCCACAGGTCCAGGGCCTTTACAGCATCTTTTCCTCAGGTGCACACATCAGTTGCTCCCATTCCCATTTCTGAAAATAACCTGAAAACCAAGTTCTCTTAGTGGAAGCTGAGGGTACCCCACTTTAGGGCCATGGGAGAAGCTTTGGGCATAGGGGTTAGGAGCCAGACCCAGAGGTCTGGGCTGAGGAGGAAGGACCCACAGGTGAGGGCTCCCAAGACGGGCTGGCAGAGCTGGAGCCTGTCCCCTCTCCTGCACCAGCCTTCGGGGCAGGTGGACCTAGGGTGAAAGCCAGCATTGCTCTCTGAGAAGCTCATCTGTTATCCCTGAGCCTCAGTCTCCTCATCCATAAAACGGGTATAATAGTACTTGGTCCTCAGACTTGAGGAGATCAGGGCACACTAAGCATTCGGCAGCACCTGGCCCAGAGAGGGAACTCAGTACGTGGTACTGATAGCGATTGTTTTTGTTCATGGTTAGTGTTAGTCTAGAGAGCGGTATTCCAGCCCTTCCATTCCTATCCCTCTGAGGATACGGACTGCATCACCACTTTATGCCCAGGACCTAGTTCAGTGTGTGGCTCATGGCAGGTGTTCAACTGATATTTATTAAGTGTAATTTGGAGGTTGATAATTTCATGGTAAAGACTCAGTTCTAGCCCCTTATTTTCCTCTCTCCTCTCCTCTTCTCCCCAACCCCCAGCCCTCATATAGCAGAGCCTGCAAGTCATTTGTCTAGCTGTCTGTCTATCTATCTGTCTGTCTATCTATCTGTCTATCTGTCTGTCTATCTATCTGTCTATCTATCTGTCTATCTATCTATCTGTCTATCTATCTGTCTATCTATCTGTCTATCTATCTATCTATCTGTCTATCTATCTATCTATCTATCTATCTATCTATCTATCTATCTATCTATCTATCTTGCCTTCTTCTAGAGTAATACAAGCCCTAATATTTAACCTTGCCAGTGACTGTTTGGAATTAAGGGTACTCTCCCAGCCTCCTTCAAAGCTAACCATGCCCATGTGTCTGAGGGGGGACCATGGGGTGTGGAATTGATGGCTGCGTCTTTCAGGATGTGTCCTTACTGGCGGAGGTGCGCCCATCTTCCCTTTACTCCTTCCTGCTGGCTGGAATTTGCACCCATCTTCCCTTTCCTCCTTCCTGCTGGCTGGAATTTGCACCCATCTTCCCTTTCCTCCTTCCTGCTGGCTGGAACTTGCACCCATCTTCCCTTTCCTCCTTCCTGCTGGCTGGAATTTGCACCCATCTTCCCTTTCCTCCTTCCTGCTGGCTGGAATTTGCATCCATCTTCCCTTTCCTCCTTCCTGCTGGCTGGAATTTGCACCCATCTTCCCTTTCCTCCTTCCTGCTGGCTGGAATTTGAATATCATGGCCAGAGTTGGAGCAGCCACCTTGGATCATTAGATTGAAGCCCTGAACCATGAGAATGGTGGAAACTGAAAGAGCTGGAGACCCTAATGGTCAGGGAGCCTTTGCTCCAGCCCTGGGCTGAACCTCTGGCCTTGCTTTACATAACAGAGCCCTTGGTTATGCCACTGTTATTAGGGGTTTTCTGTCACTCGAAGCCTAAGTGGCACATAAGGTGACTGTTAGACTGACTTCTGGGTAGAGGAGGGAACAAATGACTCTCAGGTAGTGAGAGGGAGCTTGCAGGACAGGAAGACCTCTCTTGGCAAATGGGAGCCCCTGGTTCCTCCCACTGGAGGCCTCCTCCCCCCTCCCCCTCCCCCTTCCTCCCCTCCTCGGTGCTCTGAGATTTGAGAAGTCCTGTTCTCTCCCTGAGGGGCAGCTACTCCATCAGCTGCTCCCTTTCCCTTTGGAATGGTCCAGACATGCCCCGTGGTAGGTCAAAGCTGAGCGCTGCTGCCCACCCCGCTTCCTAATAGTGACATCAAAGTTCTTTTGGGAGAGGGGTGTAATTCCCTTTTCCCACTGGCACTCCACACTGGCTTTAGGGAACAGAAAGTCAGTGCCTTCTTAGCACTGTCTTCCACAGCCCGGGTGAGGGTGAACCTGTGTCCCACCCTACTCCCTGGCCTGCACTGCGTTGGGGGTTGAGGGGGGTGTTACAAAGGCAGGTATAATACAGAGCCTCCACGAAGCAGGGAGACAGAGACGCAGGAGGCACAGAGGACAGCCTTGGGCACACGTTATCCCAGGGACACGGGGGTTATAAGAGCCCCAGTGATTCAGAGCAGGGGCCATGGGGGCTGCGGGAGTCGGAGACCTTCTAGACCCTCCCCACCGGCAGGGCTCCATTGATCCATTTGTCACTGTCCCCCCAACCTTGGTTGTCCCAGGGCTGCCTTCGGGACAGAACCCGGGAATAAGGAGAGGTCTTGGGGACCGGGTAACCCCTCCGGGTGGATCTCTCTTACTCGCCACTCGCAGCTCTTGGGGTTACACTTTTCGGAAGGGGTTTGACTGGCGGTGTGACCTTGGCCAAGTCCCGTGCGCTTCTCCACCTCAGCTCCCTACGGGGTATCCTGGACAGCTGTGAGGTGGTTTGGCTTTCTTTAGCGGGGGGATCCGGGAGGAAGGCCGGCTGTGGGGTGGGGGCGGCCCGGCTCCTGCACTGCCCGAACCCGAGCGGCGCCAGCCCGGAGCGCAGGGCCCGGGACCTCCGGTCCGGAGGTGGCCGGGCCCAGGGGCCTCCGCGGGCGGGGGCGGAAAGCCGGGACCCACCCGGCCCCTCCTGCGGGCGGGGCGGCCCAGCGGCGGCTCCTCCCCCGCGCCCGCGCCGCCCGGGCTCAGTGGCGTGCGCGGTTCCGCAGGTGGCAGCGATGGCCCAGTCCTGAAAGCCCTGCCATGGCCGGCGCCCCCGGGCCGCTCCGCCTGGCGCTGCTGCTGCTCGGGGCGGTGGGCAGGGCCGGCCCCCGCCCCCAGGTGAGACCCGCGGGCCCCGGGGCGGGGGAGGCGGCGGCGTGGGCCGCTGCGGGCGCGGCGTCAGGGCAGCGGCGGCTGCGACTTGAGCGAAACTCCGCGACCGCGGGCGGCGGGAACCCAAGCCTCGGGGAGTTGGACCTGGAGAGTTGGGTGTCTGAGGTGGGGTCTCGGACGGCGGACGCCTCCCGCAGCCCCGGCCAGGCGCCCCCTTCCTGGCCGCCCGGGCCCCTCTGCCGGGCCACCGGCTGTCCCGCGGCCGCCGTGCGCTGACTTCTGCGCCGCATCTCCCCTCGACCACTTTCCCAACTCCGTCTGCCGCAAACGCGTGCCAGCGGCCCGGCCACAGCCCGAGCTCCCCGACCTCCCCTTTTCCACTGTGCCCCAGACCCCTCCCCGCCGTGCCCCGCTATCAAAGACCCCCTGGGAAGGCAGAGAGGCCTGGGCGTGGACCCCCAGCTCTATCCCCCCGCACCAGCCCCCCAGCACAGCCTTTGACTCATAGCCCCAGGTACCCTAAGGTGGCAACTTGCTGTCCTTCCCCCTGACCTCCCAGCTGGAACTCGAGAGCCACCCCTGTCCCCAGCTCTGCGCCAAGGCAAACGCTAGAAGGCTCCCTGCTCCTCTAGAAGCAGGCAGGCCTCCCCTCGCACACTCGCCTGACACACCCCCATTTTGACCCCCTTGGTGGTCAACATGCACCAGAGCCCATACTGGGACACGTGGAGACACCTTGGCCTCCTGGATGCCCTTGGAGGGCTGACCACAGGTGGACCCCTGCAGCCCCTCTCTGCCTTTCCTGCCTCCAGGCTCCTGGGCTGGGGGCTGTGGTCAGCCTGCTTTAGGAGAGGAGTTGTCCAGAGATGCTGTGAGATGCTTGAGCAGAGAGGAGGTGCAGGCTTTCCTGTGCCAGAGAGCCGTGTCTTCCCGTGACGTCCCACTCTTACCCCCAGACCTGAAGAGCTTTGGGGAGGGGGCTTTCACGGGCCTTGAAATTTGTCCCAGCGCAGGTGGAAGGCGGGAGGAGGGGTCTTTGATGAGTGCCGACTCCACCCCTGGCTGAGAATCCAGATGTGGACAGATATGCCTCCCAGCTAAGGTGCCAGCCCTTCTTCAGCCCCCACGTTTTTTTCCAGTCTCATTCCCTCCCTCTCCCTGTCCCCAGCCCAGCTACTGCCCCCAGCTGCAGGAGGCATCTCCTTCCACACCACTGTCCCCCCAACGCTCAGCCAGACTTTGGCTTCCCTGGTGTGCGTGGGATCTTTTGGGAGCCAGAACTGCAGACCCACTACCTGCTTCTCTCTCACCTTTACCTCCTCCTCCGGCTGGGGCAGGGTTGGGGCGGAAGGCTCTGCTGCCTGGTCCCATCCTGCTCCAGGCCATTTGCAGACTGGCTTTGGATTAAGGGAAGAGGAGAGGTTCTGAATGCTGCCTGTCTTCTCCCCAGAGTTCCTTTGCCCAGAGGAGTCAGGCTCCTTGAACCTGCCCTTTCTTCCCACCCCTCATTCCTCAGCCCTGGGCCAAAAGCCCAATATCCTGGGGCCATAACAGTCCTGGGGTGACAGAGAAGGGCAGGATGAGCCAGGCTGTGAGCAGAGAGGGGGAGCTTCGGGGGTTGCCCTGCTGTGAGCATCCCTGACCCGTGGAGATCTGAGTGACAGGCTTTGAGGTCAAACTGCAGTAATTGCGACACAACCTCATGCCCGCGTGTGACTCTAAACAATGGTGGATTCTGTATTCTATTTTCTGTTCATGAAATCAGCAAGACTAGGTTGCTCCCTTCATGTCACTGCCGGTGGGGACGAATCTCAGAAAAGGAGGGTTCCCTGTGTAAGGTGAACCCAGCAGTCCAGGAACAGAGAGGACAAAGGGGTGTGGGGCTGGGCTGGTGCCTAATACCTGCTCACCCAAGTGGGACTGAAGGGAAAATGGAGTGAGCTGCCCACAGTCAGGCTGGCCAGGCTGGAAGGGGGTGCTGGCAGGAGGGTGGCAGAACTGACCTCTGAAGAAGGGGACCTAGGTTACTCCTTCATTGTTGCCGGGAAGGACCACCCCCTCCCCTATAATTTTCCTCCGCAAGACCCCTGTGAGGGAGCTGGTCTACTGAGGAGACGGGCAAGACTTTGATACTCCAAATTAGAACCAGACAAAACCGGGTTCAAATATCAGGTCTGCGGTTAGCTGGTGATCTTGGGCAGGACATCTGACCATCCGGAACCTCTGTTTCCTTATCTGTAAATAGGGATCACCAGCCCTGCCCCATGGGGTAATGGAGAGGGTTGGGACACTGGCGCCCAGAAATGGCAGCTTTAGTCACTTGGGGGATCTGACCCGCTTGTCCTCGGGAATCTGGAAGCCTTCTCCAGGGCAGGGGAAGAGGGCTGGGAGGGGGGCTGTCAGAGGCCCCCTGCCTCTGCACTCTAGTGAAGGGTGGATGGAGTCCAGGGTGCGCGGCGGTCACCATGGACTTTGTCCTGAGCTGGGCTCCCTCCCAGACATGGAGTCTGGTGGGGGCCAGGGCAGAGCAACCAAGAAACCACATCCTGCCCTTGGATGCCTTGCTCTGAGGAAGAACAGGCTCTCCTTAGCTGCAGCCTGCCCCTGAACAGATTCCTCTGTGCGTGTGAGATAGATACAGAGATACAGGATAGAGACAGATAGAGAGAGAGACAGAGAGAGAGGGACCAGGGGGAGAGGGGTGTGGGCTGCATGAACCCCTGTTTCTCCTCCGTACTTGGATGTGACCCTTTGTGTGACAGCCTGCCTGTGAGTCCCCGTGTATGAAACATCTCAGCATGTCATTGTGTGTCTGACAGTGTGTATGTGTTTGTGACTCCAAGTGTGATACTGCATCTATGGGAAGGTCTGTGTGTGTATGAGAGAGACATCTTAGTGTGTGAATGAGTGTCTGCCAGTGTGTGTGTGGGTGAGAAAAGTGTGCTTGTGACAGAATGTGTGTCTGTTTCTCTGTACTTATGCATGTGACAGTGTGACTTTAGTATATGTCAGTCAAGGGGTGTGTGTGTGTGTGTGTGTACGTGTGTGTGTACCTGACAGTCTATGTGTTCATGTGTGGGAGAGAGACTCTGTGTCATGTCTTAGTATGTAAGCATGTGCTCCACACACGTGTGGTAATGTGTGTGACAGTGTATCCATGTGAGGGGTCTGGTGCACGTGAGAATGTGTGTGTGGTCTTCCTTTCCCTGCCCTTCTGCTCATGTATCTGGAGTCTATAAGGAAAAAAAATGGGGCCAAGAGCCCAGGGTCCAGCAGCACCATCCCTCCAGGTCTCAGAGGGCCTCGGGGATGGTTGGGCTCCGGAAGTTGGGCAGAGAAGAAGGAGGCAGGGGTCCTGGGAGGAGCTGCAGGGAAGATGCAGGGCTGCATCTGTTGGGAGGCGCCAGAGTTGTCATGGGAGCCCTCTTTTTCCTTTGGGGAGGCCCTCTCCCATTTTTCCCACCTTAGTGGCCTCTCTTTCCTCCTTCCTCTCAATCAAAAAGGTTACCAGAAAAGGAAAGAATCTGGTGCACTTATTCACACTGAGAAATGAAACTGCCGGAGGAATTCTTCACATTAGCAGCCAGTGTTTGGAGAAAGCATGCCGTCCTGGGGTGCTGGAAAGCCCCTCACCCTCTCCACATCCTTCTCGTCCTGCTCTTCTTCCTTAGAACACTGCTCACTCGTACAGGGCTGGATAATTCCTAAGGGTTTTCACTACTTTATCTTGCTGGATCTGTACAGGAACTCTTTGAAAAGAACGATATGCTCATTTTACAGATAAGGAAACTGAGGTCCCAGAAGATTAAAATTTGTCACATCAGTCCCACGTTAACAGACAAAGCTGGAATTTAAACCAAGGACGTGTGACTCTCTGTCCAGTGCTCTCTTCTGCCACCACTCCTTCCTGGCATCTTCTTTGTCACCTGCTGCTTCCTTCCCGAACACCTGGATCTGAGAGACGCCCTCTCCTTACTGTAAACTCCGCCCCAGGCATTGCCCCCATTTGCCTTTACCCCCCCCCATCAGAGAACTCCCATGAAGCCTGGTGAGTCCTGATTCTAAAAACTGCCAAGCTGCCCTCACCCTGGTCTGCTGGGCCCCCCACTGCTGCCCTGATCTCCTGACCAGCTCTGCTGCCTCTGAGGGGCAGGGGCCTCCACCACTGCATCCTCCCCACCACTTACCACCCCCAGCCCCTCCTCACCAGGCCTGGAGTGGGGACTCACATCACAGGAGGAGGAAATGGGTCTGAGGCTGGTGGGCAGGGCCTTGCCCCTCCTCACGGTTCCTTGCCCTTGGGCATGGAGGCTTTGCTAATGGCTATGTTGCAGCTGGAAGATGCCACAAATTAAGCAGGATGATCGGTCCTTGGCAGGAAAATATGCTCCTTTCTTCCTGCTGGGAGTTTGTTGTTCCTGGAAATGAGGGAGGGGTGGGACCCGGACTCCCCGGGAAGCCTGGCCGCCCGGTCTGCTCTGCCGTCTCCTGTCAACAGCAGAAATCGAAGACAGCTGCCATTGACTGTGGATTTTCCACGTGCCAGGGGCCCTTCTAAGCATTAACTCACTTAATGCTCACGGGGAGGCAGGGACTATCGTTATTCCCAATTTGTGCAGGTGTGAGCTCAGGCTAGAAGTTAAAACTGTTGCACAAGGTCACAAACTTAATTTACCGGAGAGCCAGGGTCAGGCCTGGCTCTGAGCCCAAAGCCAGGGCTATTCACGCTTCTCTGTGTAACTGTATTCCCCTGAGCCCCTGGGCCCTGCTGCACCGGGTGACCCCACCCTCGTTCCAGACCGGAGCCTCACATCTGTCCCAGGTCCTGCCTACTGCTCTCTCCCTGGCCCAGAAAATTCTCCTGAACATCAGTCCAAGGCTGTCTTCTGCTCGCTCACCAGAGCACCAACGTCCCCACTTCTGCCCCTTTGTTCCTGCTGGGTCCTCCTGCTGAAATGCCTACCCTCTGCCCTTGCTGGGCCCAGTCTCTCCCTACACCCCTTCCCTCCGCCAACCCCAGCTTACAATCCCTGGCGTCCCCCAGGGCTCTCAAGTCTTCACCGAGCCCTGCCCCAGCCATTCCCTGAGCACTTTCACCGCTGCCTTCTCTGCTGTGTCCTGAAGAGCATTTACTCCCACCCGATCCCCGAGTAGCCTGGGGACTCTCTCAGGCCAAGGCTCTGGCCTTCATCTCTGTGCTCCCCATGTTCCCCCAGTCCGTCCCCCCACCCAGAGCCTGGCACACTATTACTTCCATAAACGCCAGGTGGGGAGAGGCCAGAGGTCTGGTAGTTCGTGTGTTTGGGCAGGGGGGGGTGCGGTGAGCAGTATTTGGAGAACTTCAGCTGGGGCAGGAGGCAGACGGTGGACCCCTGTTGTCAGGAAGCTGTCTCAGGGGGGACACAACCCCTGTTCTTAAGGAGCCCCAGCCTGAGGGCGACACAGCCCTGCCCTCGGGGAGCCCCCGTCTGAAGATAGTTTCTTGTCCGAGGCTCTGCTCCGAGCAGGTGACAGGGCTGCTTCTGTCTCGAGGCTCTCCGGGGCGCTGGTGGCCAGGCTGGCTTCCTGGTGCTGTCCTTTGCCTTTCTCGCCACCCTGAGACTTCTGGTTTCCCATGGGCTTCCTAGTCCGCGCTCCCTGCCCCAGACACACCTTCTGCCCCAGTTCCCAGCAGTGACCTTGCTTGCTGCCTGCTTTCCTCCTAGAGAGATCAGGTGGGATTTCTCCCTGGTCTCCCTGCCCTGACCACCAGCACCTGCTGCATTCCGGGGAGGAGAAGGAAGGCGGGTGGGGGTCGGGGGGTGGATCCACCAGGACTGGCACTAGTGAAAACTGCGCTGACCCCTCAGTTGTAGCTAAAATTGACACTGCCTTCGCTGTTGGGTTTGATTCCTTATTTATTTGTTTAACAAATACACTTGACCTTTGCGCTCAGAAGAGCACTGTCTTTTAGGTAGCTCTGCCTGTGGCCTCAGCACACTCACTCCAAGACTGTCCCCTTGCTTGTCAAGCAAGCTTTGTCCCCTCCCTAGGGCTTCCTGTGCCGCCAGGGATGAGCCCAAGACAACCTGTGTCTTTACGGGAAGCGTCTTGTAAGCCCCAATGCAGCCCAAATCTGGGCAGGATTACCCGGACACCAGATCCAGTGTGCTTAGGGCACCACCCGTCAAGGGTGGTGCAAACTCCCGAAATGAAGCTGTTTTCATTTCGGCGCGCATGTATATTTTTGTGATTTCCAAAAGTGAAATTTTGTTTTAAATTATGTATAGGTCCTGAATTTTATACAAGGGGCTCCCTGGTCATCTGTGTGTCTGAAGGCTCTAAAGGAGGAATATTTATAATCTTAAGCCTGTTCAGGAAAAAATACAAATAAAAAAGAAACATAGTCCCAAGACATATCTAAAGAAGTACCCGAAAAGGTCTGGGCGTGGATAATTCTCACCTGGGTGCATCTGCTTGGGTCTCTGCTAAAAAGCCAGTTCTGTTACCTTATCTATTCACAGAGAGGGGGACCCCTCCCATTGCAGACCCAGTCTCTGTGTTCTGGAACTTTTCTGACCCCTTCACCCCATGTCCTCAGGACTTCTCCCACAGTTGATAGAGCTGAGATGGTGGGGGTCATGTTGACCTCCCAGGTAACGTGACTGCATTTTGCAGGAGGGATGCTAGCGGTCAGCATTACCAGCGCTGAATCCCACCTCAGCCCACACCTTCCACTGCTGCGTCACAGGCACTGATCTGGGAGACTCCAGGTCCTAGCCTTAGCTCTGCTCCTTGGGGTGCTGTGTGACCTTGCTTGACTGAGCCCCTCTCCCACTCTGGGCCTGCGTGTTGCCTTCAAGACCGGTGGATGAAAGTGTGAGAACCTCGCGGGAAGGCTGACTGGGTGCTGGAAAGGAGCCCGTGGCAGTCACAAAGCCCAGGGCCCTCAGGAACGCTCTCTGCTGGGTGAGGGCAGAGGAAACCATGAATGAGACACACGCCCAGCCCGTGGCCCTTCCCCCGCTCACCCCCAACAGTGTCCTTTCAGTAGCCACTGGCTGGACATTTACTACACCCCAGGCTGTGCCCTGGGAGGGACAAAGATATAAAAACATCCACCTGGAGCCCCTCTTTGTGTTGTCACCCTCTTTCAGAGATGGCCAAAGCCTGTGGAGTTTGGGGCTCTAAGGTCCCCTGGACATCAAGAAACCAAGTGTGTGTGTGGGGTTGGGCATAAAAGAGAGGTTGGTTGGACCTAAGAGGCCCCCTTTTCTTTCTTCTCCCCAGGGTGCCACCGTGTCCCTCTCGGAGACAGTGGAGAAATGGCGAGAATACCAACGCCAGTGCCAGCGCTTCCTGACCGAGGCTCCGCCCCCAGCCACAGGTGAGTGCGCCCAACCAGCTCTCCACGGCGCTGGGAGGCCCCACGCCTGGCTGGGCATCATTCGCCTCTCTAGGACCCCTCATCTCCCCTACGCCTGGGGGTGCGGCCTCGCTGCTGCTGTGCTCCCCCTCGCCCCTGGCTGGGGCCCCTCAGGAGCAGACACCTGGCCTTTCTATTCTGCCTCCTCCTCAGCACTTCCCAGCCTGTCAGGGCAGGAGGCCCAACCCACGTACTTATGGTAATAAACGTTTAGGGGGAGTGACAGACAGAATGGACTGGAGGACACGGGGAGCGGGAAGGGTAAGCTGTGACAAAGCGAGAGAGAGGCATGGACATACATACACCACCAAATGTAAAACAGATAGCTAGTGGGAAGCAGCCACATAGCATGGGGAGATCAGCTCGGTGCTTTGTGACCACCTAGAGGGGTGGGATAGGGAGGGTGGGAGGGAGGGAGACGCAAGAGGGAAGAGATATGGGAACATATGTATACATATAGCTGATTCACTTTGTTATACAGCAGAAACTAACACACCATTGTAAAGCAATTACATTCCAATAAAGATGTTAAATAAAAGAAAAAAAAGAGCAGAGGACTGATAGGCCTGTGTTCCAGTCCTGACCTGCAGTCATGACCCAGTCACCTGAGGAGGGTTCTCTTAGCCTGGAGAGCTACCGTCCCCCTCATCCGTGGTGTGTAATTTAATAACAGGCCCATGAGGATCGTTTATTGAGCACTTACTATGCTCAGTTATCTATGCTAGCTATGCTATTTGTCCCCACAAAGCCCTGTGGGCTGGGGATCAACCCCATTTTCCAGGTGAGAAAACAGAGACCTTAAGTACTTTGCTGATAAGTGGCACCTGCTGGGTGGGAATGTGCTGGGTGGGTAGGAAGCCTCAGTGGAGGTGAGCCGAGCACAGGTTTCTGCTGGGCAGCCTCCCCGGTGGGGAACTTGGGGGGAAGTGCCCCAGCCAGGCTGGGACTCAGATGCCATCGTCCCGCTGCACCAGGCCTGTTCTGCAACCGGACCTTTGATGACTATGCCTGCTGGCCGGATGGGCCGCCGGGCTCCTTCGTGAACGTCAGCTGCCCCTGGTATCTGCCCTGGGCCAGCAGCGGTGAGTTCCCTCCCCCACCCTGTGCCCAGGAGGCTGGGGTGGGAGTGGAGTTGGCACGGGGCTCGTGCTGCCTCCTTTCCCCTGAGACGCAGCCTCCCTGCTCCAGGAGGTCTTTGGGCCTCCTCCCGGTGGTCTGCCTTTCTTTCCCTGGGGGTGGGGAGCAGTAGGGGGTGGCATCGGTGTGACCTGGGCCTGAGGCCCATCTGGCAGGTGGGGTCTGTGGGGAAATCGTGGCATCTGACTTAAGAAAGAAATGAGCACCCTCCTGCATCAGGAAAGGAGTCAGGTAGGAACAGTTCCTGGGGGTTCGGTGTGGGGTAGGTTTACTCAGAGGTGTCATTGCTCTGATGCGTGTGTGTGTGTGTGTGTGTGTGTGTGTGTGTGTGTGTGTGTGTGTAATGTGTATGTTTGTAGGTACCGCCCACCTGGTAGTAGCCTGTAGCCACCTTCTGACTCTTCAGGGGTTCACTGCTCAGATGAACCCAGACGGGAGTAGTGATCGGGGCCTTGGTGAAGTTGCCCCCCAGGCCCTCCCCCGCTCACTCCTGTCTGCAGGGGACAGCCTGCACTGGGAAAGCTGAGGCTCTTTGGAGTACAGAGATCTACAGAGGCTGCAGGGGGAGCTCTGACTGGAGGGGGAGTTAATGTGCCCCCCAACACCCACCCCCCTGTCCCAGGCACCAGGGAGGCTAACAGGAGACAAGCGCCCTTGCCTCAAAGAGCTCACGGTCTCAGGAAGGGAGAAAGGGTACTCCTTTATAACAATGATGTTAAGTACCTGCTCTGTGCCCAGTCCTGCCCTAAAAGCCGAGTATTCATTTAATCTTTACAGCTACCCCGTGGGTATGCTTGTTTTGTACAGATAGGGAAACTGAGGCCCCAGAAAGTTTAAGTCACTCGCTCCAGATGACGTGGTAAATGGCAGGGCCAGGATTTGAAGCCAGCCTGTGCTCTTAATTACAGTGCACCGAAGGGGCCTGAGACCAAGCAGAAACTGGCCCAGAAGCAGGTGTGATTGAGGTCATACTCTGGGAAGCTAGAGGGCTTCCTGGGAGAGGCAGCCCCTTAGCGGAACATCAGGGCACCTGGCAGGGCCCGGTGTGAGCTTCACCTCAGAACACCGGACTGGAGTCAGATGAAGCCCAGGCAGAAGTCCTGAGGAGACTCTCTCCTGTTGTTCCCTCCCAGTATACCCACCCCACCCTGAGGTGCACAGGGAGAGCCTGGGCCTGGAAAGAGGCAGGCGCCTGCGTAAGACACAGAGCGGATCAGTGCCCTTCACGCAGCATTTCTGCGGCCAGCTGTAAGCACTTTACACACCTACACTCATTTAACTCTCACAACAACCCCGCGAGGCAAGCACTCTGGTGACCCTCCCCTTTTACAGAGGAGGAGACTGAGGCACAGAGATGCTAAGTGACTTTTCCAAGCTCACACAGCAAGTGAGTAGCAGACCCAGGAATAAGCCGAGGAGTCTGGTTTAGAGTGAGCATGTTTCACTGCTACACCAGGCTTCCTCCAGTGTGCAGGCACGTATGTGTGCGTGTGTGTGTGTTCCTGTGCACGTGGCTCTGGGCATGGGGACAGGCGAGTGGCCTGGGCCTCTGCTGGCTGGGCACACCCTGAGGGAGGGCAGTGAGCTGCCTGCCCTCTCCCTGGAGATGAAAACGTCGAGTTGTACAGTCTTACGGTTCTGCCTGATGCTGCTCTGAGTGGCTGTGTGAGCTTGAGTGAATTTCTAGACCTCTCTGTGCCTCAGCTTGCCATGTGGGAGATGGGATAAAGCCAGGTGATGGGGGTGTTGGGAGGATTGTAGGTTCTTGAAAAATGGTTGCTGTTAATTTCTTCCACCTACCTGACTTACCTCGTCCACTTCCCGCAATACGCACCCTTTCCTTGCTCACCAGTGGTTTGGGACTGGCTGTCTGTCCAGCTGGGGCCGGGCCTCTAGACCCCAGGGAGCCAGGCGCAGGACAGGGCCCATCACTCAGCACTAAGCTGTCCCCAGCTCTGCCTGTCGCTCGCGGCTCCATCCATCACCTTTAATTTTATTTGAGCAGGAAATAGGTCCTGGTGGTGCCCGTTTATGAGCGAACACGGTTTTATTGCTTTCTCCGTGAAGATAGCGGCCACTGTGCAGGCCCCCTGCCAGCCCCCGCCCCCCTCCCTTGACTCACCAAGCTAATTCACTCCCTTTTCTGACACGTGGCATCACAGACTCTGCCTCCCTCTCCCCTCTCTCTGAGTTAGGGACCTGCAGAGACACCCACCGTGGGCTCCTGCAGCATAATTGCTGCCTCTGGCCTGTCCTGGCTGTTCCGCTTGGCAGAAGCTGGCACTAGGGGCTCCCCTCACCCCCTCCCAGAGCATGGGGGAGCAGGAAGGGGGCAGTTCTGGAACTTTCTTGGGCTGATCAAGGGGGTAGACTGTGGAAAAACGTCATAGTGGGAGTTCGAAGTGGGGAGAAACAAGGGGGATGGGTCTCAGGCAGGGTCCTGGCAGAAAACACACTCAGCTGGGAATTTGAAAAGAATTCAATGGAGGGGCCACTTCAGAGGCTGGCAGGGTTAAGGGGCCAAAGAGGTACGTAAAGCACCAAGGACCACAACAGTGGGAAGCTGTAGCATCCCTAGACCCGAGCGGGGCAGGAACAGCTGGAGGTCGTGGTGATGCAGAGGCCACCAGCAGGGCCGGGCCTTGGCCACAGAGAGGCAGTGCCACTGCCAGAACCTCAGAATCAAGGCAAGAAGGGAGCAAGGGAGACATACCCCAGCCTCTCTCTCCTTCCACCCTCCTACCTTCTGCTGGTGCTTCCCATTGGCCAAACCCAGCGGAGGGCAAAGAGCCCAAGTGATGCTGTCCACAGGGGTCAGCCTTCTGGGGTGCAGAGCAGGGAAGAAGAATGAGTGACTAGAGAAAGAATTAAATTCAGAGCAATTCCCCAGGGCAGGTCTGTGTCAGGAGCTGGGGATGTCAGTGAGACCTTAGGGGTGTGTGAGTATGTGGGTGTTGGGGAGAAGGAGTGATCTTCCCCATGGGGCTGAAGAGGTCAGCTCAGGGGCCTGGGAAGTGGTGCTGAGGGAGGTCAGAGCCACCTCTTCTGCCTGGGGTGTGGCACCAGGAAGGCTTCCAGAGGGAGGTGATATCGGGGCCAGGCCTGGAAGAACAGGCAGATGGAGAAGGGGGAAAAGGTGCCCTCCAGGGAGGGAGGATGTCAGGCTCAGAGATGGGGCCAGGCCAGGCCTCAGAACTATACAGTATCCCAGGGAAGCCAGCCAAGTCCTTGAATTCTGACCCCTCTAATTCAGAACTGGGGATTGCACAGAGAGGGTGGGAACAGGTGAGTCAAGGAAGGAAGGCGTTCAAAGGAGATGCCTTGCGTCCACAAGATTTTCTCTGTAAACCAGAAGGCTGGAGTGGCTTCAGAGAGCCTGTTGCCACCCGAGTGCCCTCCAGCAGCCTTGTTTAACCACAAACAGCTGATCTGCTCATTACAAATCATTCCAGTCTCATTAGCTGCACCCCCTTCTGATCCCTACCTGTTAGCTTGGTTCTAATTATAGGAGAGTCATAAAATGTTTTAAAAATTGTCTATAACTCACAGTTCTTGGAAACTCTGACAGGTGCCTCCCTGGAGCTTGTACAGCAGGCCGGGGTTGCCAGAGGGAAACCGAGGCCCCAGCTTGGCCCTGGAGGAGCTCCGGCTGAGGCGGTGTCCTAAGCTCCAGCCCGCCCCCAGGGAAGGGGTACTCTTTTGAGGAATTGGTGCGGGCAGGGGGGGTGGCAGCAGGTCTTTCACTGTGACTCTAGTTTGAAGGCCAACCAGGTACCAGGCACTTCACATGCTTTATCTCCTAATCCTCACACCACAGACCTGGGAAGTTATCAGGGTTCCCATTTTACAGATGAGGAAATTGAGACCTGGGGAGGTCTGCCCAAGGTCCCATAGCTGGTTGAGGGCAGAACCAGGATTGACCTTGAGTCTGTCGTTCAGAACCCGAGCTCCTTCTCCTAGGCTGTGATGTGATGCGTTGCCCCTCACCCCCACCCCAAGCGGACACCTTCAGTTCGAGCCCTGCCTTTGACCCTCATTCCAGCACTCTGGGGAGGGCCTATGACTGCCCGCTTTGAATCTTGGCTTCCCGGCCCAGGAGATGGGGGCCCAGGAGCTGGGGGCCCAGGAGTCCATGCTGACCATTGCTGTTGCCAGGATGCAGGAGCTAATGGATTCATGAGCGGCTCTCCACAGCCCTGAGTGCCCGCGTCCACGTGGAAGGGCGGCTGTTAGCTTGATTACAGACGCCGCTGTGGTTTCCGGGAGGGGAAGTGTTTAATTGGGGGTTTTAGTTCCAGCACCAGGGTCTGACTTAATGAAATATCCCTAGGCCTCCTGGCATGCGGCTGGCTGCCTCCTGGTGTTGACAAGACCAGAGCCAAGCCTCTGGCTATGATCAGCAGCACCTGGGCCAGATAAAGCTGGGCTGGTAAGCCGGACAGTGCCCACACCCACCCCATCTCCAGCCAAGATGGGCACCTGGGGACCGCAGCCCGGCCAGGAACCAGCCCTGGCTTTTAGTATTTGCTGCTAATGAAGGATAATTGACAGACGCACTCGTATAGGCTCACTGAGCTTCGCAGGGACGCAGTGATCCCTTGACACTGTTCCAGTAACACATACATCTGTGCACACACTGCCTCCCTACCCTCCCAGCTTGCCTTGAGCAGAGGGCCCAGGAATGGCAGGGTGCCAGGGGCCCAAACTGGCAAGAGGACCTGCTGGGAGGATGCTGAATGTTGGCAAGTCCAAGCCTGGAGGAAGGGCAGATAAATGGCACATGGCCATTGCTGACTGTTAGCAGTGAATTTGGCTGCTGACTTTTGGCCTCTGGAGGCCAAGAGCTGAGGGCTGCAACCTTTTTGGTTTTTTTTCGGTGCGCGGGCCTCTCACTGTTGTGGCCTCTCCCGCTGCGGAGCACAGGCTCTGGACGCGCAGGCTCAGCGGCCATGGCTCACGGGCCCAGCCGCTCCGCGGCACGTGGGATCTTCCCAGACCGGAGCACGAACCCGTGTCCCCTGCATCAGCAGGCGGACTCTCAACCACTGTGCCACCAGGGAAGCCCCACGAGGGCTGCAATCTTGATTCTGCCACTTCCTGGCTGGATGACCTTGGGCAAGTCACGTGGCCTCTCAGAGGCTCAGTTGCTTCATCTGTAAAGTGGGATTTGCTGTGCCTACCTTGTAAGGTGGTTGTGACGTTCAGAGGTGTCAGGCATACAGCAGGTGTTCAAAACCTGATTCTGTGAGTGAGCAGCCTGCAGAGAGGGTTCGAAAGGAGCAGGTAGGAAGGAAAACATCAATTCGAGTGCCTCCTGTATGCCACACCCTGTGCCAGCGGTGGCAAGTGGCTGTTATTAGGGTCACACTGCTGCGGGCTGCGTCCTGGGTACGTGGCGCTTCGACAGTTTGGGCCCCTTTGCGATGTCCTCTCCCTTCCCCTGGCCCCTCTGCCTCCTCTTTTCTCCCCATTTCCTCCCATCTAAATGGGTTTCCAGAGAAGCTTCTGATATAAGTCTCACTCTCCATGGAGTCAGCCCAGATCACCATAACTGCTCTGGGGTCATCAACTCCTGAAGACTGGTTTTGCTCTTATATCAGAAGACTCAACCCCTGGTGAAGAATTCCAGGCATCCATGCAGCAGATAAGAGAGACATTTGGGGGCCCTTCTAGTTGCTTAAATCAGACCTGGTGCCTCCCGTTCTCTGCCTTTGTCCTTTCCTGATTTTGTTCATAAATGAGCCAGGGGGCTATTGGGACACTGCTCCTCCCACTGCCCAAAGTCCCATCATTACATTTTCAGGCTTTTGTTTCTCTTCCTGGGGAAGTCTCTTAAAACGCAGTTTCTTCTAGAAGCAGTGATGCCGCAAGCTGACTCACCCCACAGTATTACCAGATAACTTCTGTCTCCTGAAGCGGGTCAGGGTCTCTGAAAGGGAGGGGAGAGTGGGCTGGGAGCCAGGGACCGGCTCAGGGAGGACAAGGGTCCCACTGGCAGGCCCTGCAGGTGCCTGACTGTGCAGGCAGAGAGCTGTCCCTGGCCCCTAAAGTGAAGGTGTCCTGGCATATGGCAGCAGTGGGCGGGTTGATGGTTTGTGAACTGTGAAATACAGCCCCGTCCTAGAGGGTGCGTCCCTTCCTGGCCCTGGTGGTGTGGGCCCTGGGGTTGATGCTGCCGCCATCAGGCACTCATGTTAATGATCCTTTTCCACAGACCTGTCCTTACTGCTGCCTCCCCACCTGGAAACTTCTGAGCGGCCACTGCCAGCCAGGGCCTTGCGGCTTCTCCATGCTCCCTCCTTCACGCTGAGCCTTCTTCCCACAGCCGGAGGCTGGTCTTTAAAATCTTTTGTCCTTTAGAATTTTTAAATCTTTTAAAATTCGTCCTGGCTCCAGCTCCCCTCCTTGATCCCCCCTGTGCTAAATCTCTCCCCACTTTTGTCCCCAGTTTCCTGGCCCTGGGGTCAGACTTACATTTCCTCTCAGACACAAGTAATCCCCTGTCCCCTCTTGTGATCTCACTGCAAACTTGGGGCCGCAAGCCACCCCCTCCCTGGGTGGGCAGACAGTGAGGCACGGCAGGGTGGTCGCCTCAGCGCCAGATGCCCAGGTGGGATGTGAGTGGACACAGGGACATCCCACCCCCAGCCCTGCTGGGCCTGTGTTTGCTCTCTCTCGGTTTGCATTTATGTTATTCTTTTCTGCACTTTTTGGTTTTTGTTTTCTGTGAGAGTCTTGATTCTCTGAAGCCAGGGACTGTGCTTCCTTCCTCCTTCAGACTGGGAGCTCCTTGAGGCCAGGGGCTGGATGTCTCCCCACTGTCAGCCTGGGAGGTCTCCAAGGACAGTCTCCATCTCCAGCTACTTGAAGGGAAGAGCTGGTCTTCCCTCCCCGCACCACTACCCCTTGGAACAGAGTGTCTCTAAGGGCTATGTCTCTGCCATTGACTCTGTGTTCCTTTTAAATCAGATGATCTTTGAGACTAGGACTAGGTCTCCTCCATCAGATGAGAACTTCTTAAGGGCAGGGCTGTGTCTCCCCTCAGACCGGGGCTCCCTGAGGATGAGGCTGGGTCTCCTTCTTTCTCTCAAGAGCTCTTTGTTCCTGGGGTCTGCTCCGCCCGGGAAGGTGGGGCCTGAGTTCTGTGAATCAGCAGTCTCAGAGGGTGGCTGTGGGTCTGTTGGGGCCACTGCTCGTCAGCACCAAACCTTGTCCGTAGCACGATTTGAGGCAGGGGTGTGGAAATGGGCTAGCGCGGTCTCATCTCAATAGTGTGAATTCGTCAAGCTGCATTCCAGGGTGGCTGAGAGGAGAGGCTGAGGGTGGGTCAGACAGGCACATGGCAGGAGAGGAAGGCCCGAGGGTGTGTGTGTGTGTGTGTGTGTGTGTGTGTGCGTGCGTGCGTGCGTGCGTGCGTGTGTGTGTGTGTGTGCGCAGAGGGGTCAGTTCTGGGGCAGCTGGGGTGACCCCCAGGGTGGAGAGGGGTGAGGGGCAGGTGGCCTTGGGACGAGGCTCAACTCCTGCGTGTCTCCGCCCCAGTGCTGCAGGGTCACGTGTACCGGTTCTGCACCACCGATGGCCTGTGGCTGCACAAGGACAACTCGAGCCTGCCCTGGAGGGACCTGTCCGAGTGCGAGGAGTCCAAGCGAGGGGACCAAGTGAGTTGAGCCGGCGAGCTGGGGGGCAGCAGGGTGCCAGCTGCCTGGGAGCAGGGACCTGGGCATCTGGCGAGTGGGTCTGTGGCCATCTGCCCATCCCCCTGCCTCTCGGGCTTTGCACACCATGCTTTCTGGACAGAGGTGGTGTGCGTTCACCTCTCTGGCCTTGGAACAGGGCCCTAGAAATCCGAGGACCATCACCGTAGGCTATTCTCTTTCTTAGTTCCAGGATCCCAGTGGGGCTGCGTTGGGGCCCCACCTCTGCCCCGTGGGAAAGAAGAATGTGGGAGAGGAGGGTTGTGGGCCACCCCTTGTACACTGTGTCCCCCGTGTGCACACAGAACTCCCCGGAGCAGCAGCTCCTGTCCCTTTACGTCATCTACACGGTGGGCTACGCACTCTCCTTCTCCGCACTGGTCATCGCCTCGGCCATCCTCCTGGGCTTCAGGTAAGGGGGCTGCTTCAGCCTTACCTGCCGTCCTGTCCCCAGATAGAGGAGGGGGCACCAAGCTGAAACAGCAGTGCAGCGGGTTCCTCTCCTAAGAGATGTCCAGAGAACCCACACCATCTATGTGGTAGACTGATGAGGCTGAAAACGCAGGCTACCACACTGTGTACTTAGTCTAATCTGTGTTGTGTAAATGTGTGCGTGTAATACTGCAAAAAAGGAAAAACAAACACACATGCACACACAAAGCACGCGCTCCACACCTTAACCGTGGGTGATAGGAGTGGCGGAAGTCCTCTCCGGTGAGCGTATGTAACAAATCATCGGGAATTCAGTATGATTTTAGACAAGACCTCGGGGGTTAGAGATTCTGCGCTCTTTGGAGCTTGTCAGCTCCTATGGAAAATTTCTTTCCTAGGTCTAACCTAGATGAGCCATTCCTTCCAGAGTACCGGGCTCTTCCCGTGCCCTCTGCACTGATGGCGGTGGGCCAGGAGGGCTGGGTTCAAGGGCAGGAGGGATTCCGAGGGTAGGGAGCTCAGGACAGCAGCCAGCAGGAACAGGAGAGGTGACATTCCTCCTGTGGTCCCCATGGCTTCTGGCACAGTCAGGGCTGGGCACACAGTCAGTGTTTAATAAATGCCCTCACTGAGAATATTCTCTCCTTTTATTATGCAATGTTCAGAGATCTGAAAATACAGTGGCTGATAGATACTATGATCACCTGTGCACACACACCATCCAGCCCAAGAACTAAAGCCCACCGCGCGGTTAAGCTTCCCCGAGTAACGCTCCCTCCTCACCAGAGGGAACCCCTGAGGGGCCACTTATAATTCCCATGCATCTCTCTGTACTTTTACCACATTTCTAAGTATCTGTACAAATATATAGTGTGGGGTTTGCATATTTTAATGGCATGTTGGACATATTCTTCAGCAGTTATTTTTGGCCTGACATTATGTTTTTGTGAGGTTCTTTCACATTGATACAGGCAGTTGTGTTTCATTCATTTTAAGTGTCACTCCATTGTATGATATATTACAGTTTATTTATTTGTTATCCTTTTAATGGACATTTGACGTGTTTCTCTTTTTTTTCTTCTCTGAATTATAAACCTTGCTACAATGAACATTCTTACCCATGACCCCTTGTGCGTTTCTCCAGGGGCACATGCCTCTGAGTAGAATTGCCTGGTCTGAATACAGCGTGCTGTTGCAAATTTATTAGGCGTTGTGAAGTTGTTCTCCAAAGTGGTCATGCCAGTTTGCCCTCTTACTGGTCATACATGAGAGTTCCGTTGGCTTCACATCCTCACCAATATTTCCTATTTTCACACCTAATTCTTGCTAACCTGAAGTGTGTGAAATATCTCACTATGATTTTAATTTGCATATCACTGATTCCTGGAGAGATCTAGCATACTTTTTATGTTTCATTCTGTGAATTGCTTGTTCGTATCCTTTGCTCACTTTTTTTTTGGCTTATTTGGCTTTTTCTTTTTATTTTAGGCACTCCTTGTATATTCTGGATAGTAACCCAGGCTATATCCTCTCAGCCTGGGGTTTGTTTATTTTTTCACTCGCTTTATGGTGCCTTTTATGCACAGAAGTCCTTAATTTTAATGGAATGAAATATATCAATGTATCTGGCTTTATTGATAAGATAAATATATCAGTAAGTGTTATCAATTGATAAAAATTCATTTTTCCAATTGATAAAAAAATTTATCAATTTTTTTTTCCCAAAGGCCAAATTTCTTTATGATCTTGTTTAAGAAACCTTTCCTTATCCCAGGGTCATAAGTTTTGCACATCCCTTATGGCTGTTTGGTGAACCTGGAACTTATATTTGTCTGTAGTGAAAACAAGAGATTTAATTTCATTTTTCCATGTATACACACTCCATGTATACATGTTGATTGCATCAGGACCATTTATTGAGAGCAGTGCCTGCTCTGCCCTGCAGCAAGCATCGTCTGTGCCTGAGTGGGTCTCTGTCATGTGGATTGTTTTCCATTGGTCTAGTTATCTGTCCCTTTGCCTGTGCTATGGTGCCTTAACCACTATAGATTCGTCAAAAACCTTGGTTTTCTTGGGACTTCCCTGGCGGTCCAGTGGTTAAGACTGCACGCTTCCACTACAGGGGGCATGGGTTCAAACCCTGGTCGGGGAACTAAGATCCTGCATGTCGTGCGGTATGGCCAAAAAATAAAAACAACTTGGTTTTCTTATAGCAAGGGCCCCTACATTATGGTTCTTTAGGAGCGTCTGGAATATTCTTGGCCCTTGTTTATAATAAGTTTTTAAAATTTCCATCAAAAAACTGTTGGAATTTTTATTATCGCTATATTGAATTTATTGGTTACTGTGAAGAGAATAGACACTTTCAAGATAGTCTTTCTATCCATGAATCTGGTGACTCTCCCGTTAATTTGCATCTTCTTTAACAATTTAAGCACGTTTTACTGTATTCTCCATAGAAATCGTGCCTTCTTCTGTTAGACTTATCTCTAGGTAGCCAATTAAAAATAGTGCAAATGAATTTTTTAAATTGACTTTTAATTGCTTATTGCTGATGTACATAAACGTACATATCAGCAACCTTATTGAATGAACTCTGATTAGTTCTAATAATTTGTGTGTTGATTCTCTTGGATTTCCTGTGAAGGTCGTCTATCATCTACAAATGATGACAGTTTTGTGTCTTTATTTCCAGTTCTTATGCATTTTTCTCCTTGCCTTCTGACAGTGGCTAGGATCTGTATTACAAAGTTGAGTAGATGTGATGTAAGTAGATCTTACAGCTGGATAATCCTAATTTTGTTCCTGATTTTAAAGGGAATCTTTCTAAAAATTTTCAGGTGAGAATGATGTTTGCTCCTGTTTGGCTAGATAGCCCTTACTGGGTTAAGAAATGCCCTCATATTTCCAGTTTGCTATGTGTTTTTGCATGAAAGGATGTTGAAGTTGTATCCAATGCTTTTTGAATTCCTGCCGTATGCTTAGCCTCACTCTGCCTCTGTAAGGCAGCCTGGAGGCATATTAGACATGGGCCGTCATCAAGAAGCCAAGCAAGTCCCCATTGGGGACAGTGGTCCTCGCACAAATCACTTGGGTTACATGTGACTTTGTAGAAGAGAAGATGCAGCAGAGAAAAGATAGAGTGTGGATGGGGTTGGGGGTGGCAGTAACCACACAGCTGGAGACTTCATGGCCAGGCAGGATTTGAGTTGGACCCAAAGGATTTTCAAGGTTATAGGAAAGAAGGGCATCCAGAGGAAGAAAGACAGGAGCATGGTCCCAGAGCTGGACACATGCCTGAGGTGTGCTTTGGCCTGAGAACCGGGGGTTTTGGAGCAGAAGTGTCGGCCACTGTGTCAGGGCGGGCCCTGCTTTCTCCTGCAGACACCTGCACTGTACCCGAAACTACATCCACCTGAACCTGTTTGCATCCTTCATCCTCCGAGCACTGTCCGTCTTCATCAAGGATGCAGCCCTCAAGTGGATGTACAGCACGGCCGCCCAACAGCACCAGTGGGATGGGCTCCTTTCCTACCAGGTGTGTGGTGTGTCCATGGAGGGCCTGGGGAGGGGGTGGACAGTCCATGAAAGTCTGTCTCCCCCACCCCACCCAGGCCTGGTACAAAGAAAGGCAAGAGCTTCCCAGGCCTGGTCCTCAGGGAGCCCCCAGTGTGATGGGAGAGGTAGGCAGAGGCTGTCCACGCTGGGGAGCCCCCAGCCTAAGAAGGGAGTTACTGCCCTGCCCTTAGGGAGTTCTGTTTGACTCAGGCGAGTGGTTTTTGGAGACAGACCTGGGTTTGAATTCCAAGCTAACTTTTAGGCAAGTGATTTAACTTCTCGGGACTCCAGTTTTCTCACCTATATGGGGATAATATTAGTTTCCTCCATCCGGGATAGCGAGGATCCGATGAGCTAAAGCAGGTCAAGTTCTTAACACTGGCTCTGGTGGAGGTTGTCAGCTCTGTCACCCTGCATTCACCACGGCAGGATTGCAGCTGGGGCGACTGGGAGCGGGGTCGAGAGAGGCAGGGGCAGAGCTGTTGTCCCCTGGGGACCCTTCCTCTGCCCCCAGGACTCTCTGGGCTGCCGCCTGGCCTTCCTGCTCATGCAGTACTGCGTGGCGGCCAACTACTACTGGCTCCTGGTGGAGGGGGTGTACCTGTACACGCTGCTGGCCTTCGCTGTCTTCTCCGAGCAGCGCATCTTCAGGCTCTACCTGAGCATAGGCTGGGGTAAGGCCAGCTGTCATTCATTTCACTCCCCCGCCCCGACTGAGCATGGGGGGTGGGGGGGTGGGAGACCCTGACCCCTCTTGGAATTGCTGCCTTCAGGCTACCCCAGGAGGCCAACTTGGTACTCAGAACACACTGCTGGGCCAAGCTATGGGGCCCACTGGAGAACCCCGTCCTGGGCACAGGACTCGCTGCCCATGGCGCTGTCAAGCCATTGTCCCCCATCCCCACGCCTTTGCCTGACTCTCCTCCCTTAAAGGAAGCAGAGGCCTTCACCCGATCTGGCCAGATACACGATGCACACCATTGGCTGTCATGGCACCGGCCTCAAAGATCCCCGCTGCCAAGACTCTTTGGGGATAGAGCCCCACATCCCGTCCTGGGCAACGCAGCCCCTGAGGGAAATGGAGGGTCCTGAGCCTCATGGCGGGGGGTCCCTGGGGGTGCGGGCTGAGGGGCTATGGCTCTGTCATGTGATGATGAGAGGATGGCTCAGAGGAGAGCCGAGTAAGGGAGGGGGGTCGGCCGGAAGCCAGCTGAGGAAAGGGTGGACCCTGGATGTGCCTGGAGCCCAGCTGGAAATGTTCTAGCCGAAAAAGTCTGCCAAGAACCATTGTGTCTTTTTTTTTGCTGGAACATTTCTGGTTGTGCTTCTGCCTCTCGCCATGGGGGATTCCGATGAGAACAGGGGTAGGATGGGGCAAGATCTGAGACACCCACTCTAGCGGCCCCTCACCTCCACTTCCTACCCCGGAAACAGATGTAACAGCGCTTCCTCTCGAGGGGCCCACGATGCCCATCCAGGATGGAGCCAGGAGTGGGCCCGTCTCTGGGCCTCCCACACCACAGGACCTGCCTGCCTCCTCCCGCTTGCCACACACTCACTCACTCCTCTTGCCTGCCTCGGGCTGCCCCCTGACCTCTGGGGACTTCCATGCTCCTCCCTTGATGTCCCCTCCTGCCCCTGAGCCTCTGCAAGGCTGTGCCCGGTCCAGCCCACCCCTTCGGGAAGCTGCCTCGGGTTGCCTGGCCCCTGGCTCTGTGCTCTGTCTGGCCCTCTCGGTCTCCCTGTCCCTGTCCTCACACTTCATCCCTTGTTGCTGGTGCTCTTAGGCTACTGCATACTGTACGGCCCCATTTAGAGTACCTTGAAAGGGGCTTTCACGTGATCAGTGTCCTGAGGGCAGGGCCTTACAGACAGAGCAGGCCTTGGAACCAGGCCTCCCGACTCCCCGGCCCTGGGCCCCATCGCCTGTCACACAGGGTTCTCTGGCCTGCACTGCATCTCTTCAGCCCCTGAGGGCCTGGCCGTGCAATCTCAGGCCTCTGCACAGGTGGGCAGGTGGGCCTGGCCTCTGCACACAGCTTCCTGCTCCTACCCTTCCTCCCTCCTCCGCCAGGGCCCAGCCCTTCCCTGCTTGGCCTTCCTTCCCTCCCAGGCCTCTTCATCCTGCTAGGGCCATCAAACAGGCAGTGGGCAGCTGGAGAGCCCTGCAGCCAGCTAGGGGTGGGGGCGGAGTTAGGCCACCGAGGGGAGCCCTGGGAAGGCTGTCCTCAGGGTGGGGGAGCATGTCTGTCCATTCTGGGAAGCAGCATCAGCACTGTAGTGCTGTCACCATGGTGACCCGAGGGCAGGAACAATCTAAGGGATGGTGTGGTGTGTGCAGAGGCATGTGGGTGGGTGGTGGAGGGTTTGGGGTGGGGGGTGCAGTGTCTCTGAGTAGGAAATGGGAAAGGGGGTGCCAGTCCTTTCCCACCACTTCACGCCCCAGCTTGGGGCTCAGAGTCTGAGGAGGCAAAAAAGGGCAGGACCCAGGGGACACCCCACTTCCCAATCATAACGTCCTTTTCTTGAGGAATTGGGATGGGGAGATACAGAGAGAGACAGAAGGACAAAGACAGAAGGACAGAGAGAGAGACTCACAGAGAGCCCAGAACTCTGTTGTGATGTCAAGAGGCTTGGCTCATGTTGAGATGCTGAGGAAACAACTTTTAGCTTCATAATGCAAATGTAAGAATTAAAATTAGGACTCTGACACGTTGGGGGAATCCCCGAAAGGCATGTCAGCTTCTGCTGCCGTCCACGGGTGGCCGGGTGCCCCCATAACCCACCACAAGGAGGCTGCACAGGAGGGAGGCAAGTGATGGACGAGGGAATCATTACTTCTCAGAGCCACTTCTGTGTGTCTTAGTTCAAGCTTTTTTCTCCAGTCTTTCTTGTTAATTTTCTAAACAGGCAAAGGATGAACCCAGCAGGGAGTGTGTCATGTTTGCAGGCGGCAGAGTGGTACCTGCATTTTTTTTTTTTTGGCTGTGTTGGGCCCTCACTGCTGCACGCAGGCTTTCTCTAGTTGCGGCGAGCGGGGGCTACTCTTCGTTGCGGTGCGCGGGCTTCTTGTTGCGGTGGCTTCTCTTGTTGTGGAGCACGGGCTCTAGGCGCATGGGCTTCAGTAGTTGTGGCACATGGGCTCAGTAGCTGTGGCTCGTGGGCTCTAGAGCGCAGGCTCAGTAGTTGTGGCGCACGGGCTTAGTTGCTCCGTGGCATGTGGGATCTGCCCGGACCAGGGATTGAATCCATGTCTCCCGCATTGGCAGGCGGATTCTTAACCACTGCGCCACCAGGGAAGCTCTGTACCTGCATTTTTAAAGACTTTGTTAAGGAGATGCTGATGAATGAATGAAGTTCACCAGGTCTGGCTGATAACATGAGTGTGCTCCCCAGTCCTGGCGTGGGGTCTCAGAGGAAGGCCAGCAGGTGCCTGGGGATGTCTAAGATGGAGGTTTCTGGACATGTGTGTGGCTCAGGGTGTTGGCATGTTCTTGCCTGGACAGCTTCCCTTCTCTCATTGATACACTGACCCACTCACTCATTTGTTCATGCATTCCGTTCTCACTGGGCCTCTTCTATGTGGCAGGCTCTGCGCTACGTGCTGGAGCCTTTGCAGGCCATCTGCCTCTTGTCCAATCTCATGAAGGCCTGTTACTAAAGCATCATGGATGCTGAGAGGTCAGGGTTATATAAAAATAAATGGCCAAGGAGAGAGCTATCTGATGACAGCGCCGGTCAGCCGTGAGCCGCTCTGCTTCCCCCAGCTGTCTGCACCGTCAAGCACAGTAGCTCCAGGCGTACGAGCTGCTCCGTAGCTACTGTTGAGTGGACATCCGTGTGCTGAGGATGTGGGTGATGGTGATGGGAAAGGCAATGAAGTGGGTTCTGCCCTGGAAATGTGCTCCTGGGGGAGACCCCTGAAGCCACACATGTATACACATGGACCCCCACCACCACACACACATCGTGTCCACACCCCTTAATATGCACGCTCTTACTAGTCTCAGACACCCACATCTCCATCCCTGAGAGGCACTGATAGAGACAGGCTGGAGAGAGTTGGTGCGGAATGCCATCGAGGGTGGTGGCATTGTGGTCCTGTGTTCTAGTCCCACCTGTGTCCTCCTAAGCTGCCTATCCATCTTCTCATCTGTCACACGAGGATGGACAATCCAATTTTAAGTCAACAAACACATATTGAGCTCCCAGGTGAGATGGGCGCTGAGGCTCTGGAGATGAATGAGGCTTTTTCCTCAAGGAACTGGAAACCAGTGTATTAGTTACCTATGCTGCGTAACAAATGACCCCACACTTAGCTGCTTAAGACAACAATTATGTCTCCCAGTTTCTATGGTCAGAATTCTGGGTTCAACTGAGATGTGTGCCTCAGGCTCAGGATCTCTAAGAGAGGTGCAGTTGAGCTGTCAGCCAGGGTAGCTGTCATCCCAAGGCTTAACAGTTTGGAGAATCCACTTCCAAGCTCACTGTCGAGTTTGTTGGCAGGAAGCTCAGGTCCAGGCTGGCTGTTGGCTGGAGGCCTCCCTCCCTCACCACAGGGGGCTCTCTGAGTGCCCTCATGACACAGCAACTGGTGTCCCCCAGGGCAAGTGATCAAATTAAGAGAGAAAGAGCCCAAGACATGCCTTTTATAAGCTTTGAAGACCGTCTTTTATAGCCTAACCTCAGAAGTGACATGCCATCACTTCTGCTGTACGTTATTGGTCACATAGACCAATCTGGATACAGTGTGGACCGCACCTGGGTGGGAATACCAGGGGTGGGGTGGTTGGAGGCCATCCTAGAGGGTGCCCACCACACCATCCAGCCTCAGCCATGTGGGCAGTGTTGTGGTAGCTGTTGTTACTGTGGCCACTGTGCAGTCAGTTGGGCTGTCAGCGTCAAGGACAGGGCTCCTGTCCAGGCTTCTGCCCAGCCACGTGCAGGGGCATGGGGGTAGGGGCAGGAGCCTGGAGGGGCTTCAGTGCCTAGAGGAGTTGACTGAGATGGACAGGTGGGCCGATGCAGGGGTGGGTGGCATCAGAGAGTTGGCCTGTTCCCACCTCGTCCAGCATGTCCTCCCTACCCCCCTCTTTGGCCCCGTCTCTCACTACTTTGGTGTCTTTGTCCTTGTGTCTCAGCCAGGACCCTGGCGGCCAGCCCTGACAGTGTGCCTAGCCCGCGGGAGGGGGAGGGCTGTGAGGACTGTGACGTAGCCCCAGCATCTAAGGAAGGAAGGAAGACTCTAAGGAAGACTCTGGGGTGTTGGGGTGGGTGGTTCCTGCCGCCTCTTCTCCGAAGCACCCAGACCAGCCTAGTTCCATACCTGCCAGAAAGCGTGGCTTGGGGCCAGGCAAGGAGAGGGGCTGGAGGCGGGAGAGGCCCTGGTAGGAGAGGCCTCTGGGTGTGCCTAGCGGTGGCTCTGGCCTGCCAGCCCCTCTCCGCCCTCTCTCTTTCCCTCTCTCCTCTTAGGTGTTCCCCTGCTGTTTGTTATCCCCTGGGGCATTGTCAAGTACCTCTATGAGGATGAGGGGTGAGTGTCTTTCCTGCTCTAAGGGGGTGAGGGGTATGCTGAGGTCCCGGTCCTCAAACCCCGTGGGTTTCCTTGGCCCCTGGCGTGTGCAGCTGCTGCCTGTTGGGAGGGTAAACTGAGGGACCAGGAGCTAAATTTATGAATTTAGTTCTCTAGTCCCCCTCCCTCCCCCTCCCCGGATGGTATGATGCCAAGAGTGCTGGGTCTGTGGGGTCCATGGTACCCCCTGCAGGTTTTTCTGTAATAACTGTGAGTGAAACGTTTCTGTGATTTTGTGTTTGATGCTGAGTACACACACGAGTGTGACTGTAGGTTAACGAAGGGGCTGTGCGTGTCTCTGTGAACGTGTATTCAGGACTCTGTGTGTGAGTCCTGGGACTGGTTGTCGGGTAGCTCCTGACGGCAGTGTTGGTGTGGGTCTGTGTGTGTCACTTTGCATGCCCACGTGTCCTTGTGTGCCCTGTGCCTGCACTGGGAGCTGGGGGGGTCTGTGTGTCCAGCCGGGTGCCCGTGTGTCTCTCCTCTCCAGCTGTTGGACCAGGAACTCCAACATGAACTACTGGCTCATCATCCGGCTGCCCATCCTCTTTGCCATCGGGGTGAGTGACGCTGTGGGGTGGGAGTGGGAGCTGCTGTGGGCCCGGGTGGCACTGGGCGGAGGAGCGGGGAGAGAGGGTGTCTCGAGAGGGCCTCCAGCCGCCCTTCCCTCTGCCCTGCAGGTGAACTTCCTCATCTTTGTCCGGGTTATCTGCATTGTGGTGTCCAAACTGAAGACCAATCTCATGTGCAAGACAGACACCAAGTGCAGGTGATGTAACTGAGCTGCCTTTGCTGGGCACCCTCAGCCCTTCCTTCCGGCAGAGTCAGAGATCCTGGGGTGCTGAGCCTGGATCCCTCCATGATCTTTCTTCCTCCACCCAGGCCTGGCCTGGGACCCCAAGCCTTGCCCTCACCTCTGTACCTGGGCAGCCCCTGGGCTTCTGGGGGTCTCCACCTCTACTTCCTCCCCTCCAGGCAGCCTGTCCCAGGGTATTCGGTGGGGGAGGATGTCTGTGACCGAGATACCAGGGCTTGGTGGGGGTTGGGGGCACAGAACAGGGAGAAGAGTCCACGGGAGAGGTCCGGAATGCCACCTCCACCCTGCCCCCAGGCTCGCCAAGTCCACGTTGACGCTCATCCCCCTGCTGGGGACCCACGAGGTCATCTTCGCCTTCGTGATGGACGAGCACGCCCGCGGCATGCTGCGTTTCATCAAGCTGTTCACAGAGCTCTCCTTCACCTCCTTCCAGGTGACCTCGAGCCTGGGGCCCCCCTCGAGCAGTCCCAGGGTGGGGATGGAGCGGGGACCAGCCTGTGTCATGCAGACAGGCAGCCTGAGGCCTGGGGGGAAAGTGGCCCTTACGCAAGTTATGTGGTTGGAGCAGAGCCAGAGTCCCCAGGTATGCTGACACCCAGGACAGTCTTCTCTGTGAGCACATTGGACAAGAAATCTTCCCGGATGTCGCCGAGGGCACCCAGCCTGGCATGGCAACCGCTGCCCACTGGGCTGCTAGCTGGCGGCAGGTACCCTGCCAGGTGCTTTACACATACTGTGCAGCTAATCCTAGCAGAATCCCAGGAGGTGTGCAGGACTATCCCATTTTCCAAAGGAGGAAACTGAGGCTCAGAGATGTTAAAATGAGATTTTCCAGGTCACATAGTTTCCAAAGCCAAGAATTGAGCCTCTCCACTAGTATTAGATGATGCTGAGGGGGTGCGAATGTCAATGGGGGTGTAGGAATATAAGGAACTGGCCCCACCTCCTCAAATGCCTTATGGGATGGCCACGAGCATGTGGGTCCACGCATGTGCACACACACAAATAGATCACAGGCCTGGAGCACTGGGGCTCCTGAGTGAACGAATAGGGCCAGGCAGGGGAAATTCCGTGTGATCAGAGGCGTACTTTCTCAGCTCAGGCCTCCTCCAGGAGCGGGTGGTCGAAGAACTTCCACAGTTTCTGAGCAAGGGGTCTTCTCAGTCCTCCAGAAAGGAAAGGAGAAGGAACCCACCACCCCCATTTCTGGGCCTGACTGGGCTGCCCAGTCTAAGGAGGGGGATGTTGGGGGCAGAGCCCCAGGAGCTTCAGACTAGGCCTGCCTGCCGGGCGCCTCCCTCCCCTCCCTCCTGCTGACACGACTCTTGTTCCAGGGGCTGATGGTGGCCATCTTGTACTGCTTTGTCAACAATGAGGTAAGGCCTGCGGAGGGACGTGGAGCCCTGGTGGGCTGCTACCAATGGCCGTCCTGTGGTTGTGCAGTGGGGTTCTTCAGTCTTTGCAGCTGAATTCCTTACTCACCCCACTGAGGCACTGGAGTGGAGGAGGCACCTTATCCCTGTATGGTTTCCTGTGCCTGGGTCTCTCCATCTCTCTCTCTCTCTCTCTCTCTCTCTCTCTCTCTCTCTCTCTCTCACACACACACACACACACACACACACACACATACGTGCAGGATGCCCTAACCATATATGAACTTGGGGAAGACCCAGCCTCATGTTAAGAGGGTCTTGAGCGAACAAGTGGTGGTGCCTGTTACAAGTCACATGCTTGGGGCTTTGAAAATCACCATCTCATGTACTTGTCCCTGCCTCCCCACAAAAAATATCGCTGCCAAAATTCTGGTTTCGATATTCTCATTTCTCACACATGAGAACGTTGAAGATCAGAGAGTCAGAGACACACCCCAGGT
Organism: Grampus griseus; assembly: GCF_964374135.1. NCBI lineage: Eukaryota > Metazoa > Chordata > Mammalia > Artiodactyla > Delphinidae > Grampus > Grampus griseus. Next base: position 34,942,242 of record NC_139004.1, on the reverse strand, counting down.
TTGGCCTGGAAATAGTGCAGAGTCAGGATCGAAATGAATTCTGACTGGGAGGAGAAAGCTCCCTTCTGTGCGTGCAGGCAAGGACCCTGTCCACCACGGGAAAGGGACCCTGTCCACCATGGGAAGCCACCCGTGGCTTCCTGGTGGCTGGGGTCGGGGGAGGGGGTTCTTGCTGAGCAGATCCCCAGCTGGTCTCACCCCTCGGGCTCTCCCAGGAGACCCCACTCGGAGCGCCCAGAGAGCCTGCCTTGTTCAGGCACATTGCCCGGTTCCTTTCAACCCTCTGCAGATGCCTCAGGCCCTGGCTCCTCCAGGCCCACGGACAGACATGTCACCATCACTGGGTCACAAAAACACACGTGGCTCCTGGGCTGAGACCTCTGTCCATAAGAGCTGTTCTCCAGGCCCAGGGTTGCCTTGGCAATGCGGGGTACTTGTGACCCAAGGAGAAAAGATGGCCCTGGCATTGGTCCTGCGTGGCTGCCAAGGCCTGTGCCAGCTGCCCGTGGGCAGGGAGTGGGCGCAGGGGAGGGGAGGCCTGGGGGGTGGCTTTGCTGTGGCTCTTGTGACTCGGGAGCCTGAGTGCTGGTCCTGAGTTCTGCTCCTGCCCGGCTGTGCAACTGGGGCACTCACCGCTTCTCTCCCCAAGTGTAAATGCAGGTGAATGAGCTTTACCAACTCAGCCCAAATCCCAGAGCCTGGCGTGGTGCCCAGCCCGAAGACATCAGAGGCAGGAATGAGGGTGAACTGAGGGTGAGGAGGCATGCTGACAGGAGTGCTAGGACAGGGGTCCAGGATTCATGTTGTCGTCTTCGTTGTTTCACTGTGAGAGCTCAGTAATAGAAGAAACCCAATGTCAGGTGCTCGTTTAGTTAGTCATTTATTCATTTGGCTCATTTAAAACAACACGTATCGGGAGTACCTGATATATGCTGGGCACTGTGCGAGGTCCAGGAAGGAAGGTGTGGTCCCGGCCCTCGTGGTGCACCTCCCAAGTGTGGGGGAGAGGGGGAGACATGGCCAGAAACAAGCGTGGCCTAGAGTCATGGGCGGGGACTTCCCTGGCGGTCCAGTGGTTAGGGCTCCGCGCTTCCAGTGCAAGGGGTGTGGGTTCGATCCCTGGTCAGGGAGCTAAGATCCCACCCGCCGCAGGGCATGGCCAAAAAAAGAGTTAAAAGAGTCATGGACGGCAGGAGACCAAGGGTTAGGACACCGGCTTTGGAGTCAGCCCAGATCTAGGTTCAGGTCCTGGCTGCGATTGGGAGAAATACTTAAATCTCTGCACCTCAGTTTCCTTACCTTTGAGCAAGTTGCTGTGAAAGTCAATACTGTATGGAGAGCGCTGGGCATATTGTAAGCGCCCTGTGAATGATGGTTTCTAATGACAATTGTCATTACGGGGGCCACAGCAGAGGAGCAGGAAAAGTGCTGAGGGAGAGGGAGGCAGAAGGGGACACAGTCCTGGTCCTGTCCGACTTGTTGCTGGTATCCGTGAGACCTCTCCAGTCCCCGAGGTGGCTTCCCATGGGTGTGCCTCAGTTTACCGTCTCTCTCCCCACCTCCCCAGTGAAGGGCTGTGCCACGAGACTGGCCTGCCTGCTGCTGCACAGGCAGAGGCCACCACCGGCCTCGGGTGTCCTCATCCCAGCTGTCAACACACGCGTCACACGCTCAGCCGGGTATCGAACTGGCACGGAGCAGGGGGGCCATGGGTGGTGTCTACTCAGCCTCCCTCCCTCACCCAAGCCTGGGCTTGGCGACGCTGCCTGGGATACTGGGGCCATCCTGGCAGGCAGGCTCTGGGCCATCTCAGCTTCACTCAGTTCAGAGAAAGTTCTTTTAAGGAAAGGCATGTGGCCACAGCAGGCACCCTGCTGGGCTTAGCTAGATGGATGGCAGCCCTGCAGGAAGAGAAGCGGGGTGTTTGCACAGGGACTGATGGGGCGTTGGCAGTGAGCCTCTTACCCACAGCTGCTGACAGCTGGCCGTCCTGGTGGCTGGGGCCTGAGAGGGAGAGCCCAGGCCCCAGATACCCTGATGTGGGGAGGCCTGGTGGCAAGGCGGCGGGGGTCGGCGGGGGGGGGCATCAGAGAAGCTCTGGAAAGCAAACATATGGGCACATCCCCTGGTAGGGCACTCCAGATGCCCTGGGCTGGCTGTGCAGGTTCCAGCAGCCTGTCTGGGGGACCAGCATCATGGGCCATCACAAGGAACCACGGCATTGCCACAAGCCCTCCAGTGACTTGGGCTCTGCAGCGTTACTTGGTTTGTATCCTTCTGCTGCCACAACCTGGTCCCCAAGCATCAGCTCTCTTGAGAAGGCTTTTCCTGATGGGGACGCTAAGCCCAGCAAAGCAGGGATTCTGGTTGGTTGAACTCACCTGGGCAGCACCCACTGTGGCTTGGGACCAGTTCCTGGATGGGATCAGTGCAAATCCAGGCTGAGAAGCCCTTGTCCACAGCCCCCTCTTCACTGCTACTACTAGTTCCAGCCTCATTCTCCCCGTCTCCTCTTCCTCCCCCACGAGGCACTGGGGCCTGGATAAAAGCCCTCGGGGAGTTTAGAAAGGTCTGGTGTGGACGCCATGAGGGGCAGGGAGGGCTGTCCCTCTTCTCAGTCACCCAAACTGAAATCGGCAGAGTGCTTGCTCTGAAGTCAGAGTCTCTCTTTTCCTTTTCTTCTCTCTCCCATCTTCCATCTCCCCGCATCTCTCTGTCACTCCTTCTCTTCCGTTAAATAATACTGTGATGGATTGTAAAAGGTACTTAGCCGAGTCACAGAGTTTATAGAGATGGAAGAGACCAATTAGATCATCAAGCCCGGCTCTTTCCCGAGAAGAAGCAGAAAATAGGAGACAACAATAAACAATTTTATTGGGATATTAATTTAGGCGCCCGGAGGCCTTGACTTGTGTCTCTTAATATAATGCGGTGGATTTTTTCTCTTCCCTGCTAATGTAATAATGGGGCCATATTGTGGGCAGTTGGTTTGCATGATGGCTTTTTCTTCCCTCCTTCTCCCACGGAAGGTCCAGATGGAGTTTCGGAAGACCTGGGAGCGCTGGCGGCTCGAGCACCTGCACATCCAGAGGGAGAGCAGCATGAAACCCTTCAAGTGTCCCACCAGCAGCCTGAGCTGTGAGGGCACAGTGGGCAGCAGTGTGTACGCAGCCTCCTGCCAGGCCTCCTGCAGCTGAGACTCCAGCACCTGCCCTCCCTGTGGTGTCGCCGCCGGCTGGGCAGCCATCCCAGGTGGGAGAGACCCTCCCGGGGAACGGGGGAAGGGGGTGCAGGGGGAGCTGCACATGCACACACACATACTTCCCTGCCTTCCCTCCCTAAGCCCATCAGACAGGCAAATGGGACCTGTGGACACATTTTCTCCGGGGAGAAGCGGCCTGTTAATTTGATCACTGTGGCGGGCAGAGGAGAAAAAACGATTGCTGCTAAAACGAGGAGGATTTCTTCTTGTTAAGTCACAAGGCCCCTGGGGTTCCCCCGGACTCAAACTCAAGGTCAATGGCTTATTAGTGGGACTGGGGCTTGTAAGAGGACATGGCTCCGAAGGAGGCGGATGTAACCTCCGCCAAGCACGGAGCTTGGGTACCGCCAGCCACCCCCGACCTGCCTCCTCGTTAAGGGAGCCCGGGCACATGTCCGGGTGGCTCGTTTCCCTCATCTGGGCCCTCACCTCTCACCATCCACTGCCCCAGCGGGTGGTGCTGAGAATGCACATTGAGAAGGTGTCTGAAAGTTTTCTTTTCTGGTCCTTCCTTCTTCCCTGGATATTTGAATTGCTTTGGTGCCTGCGCCCACCGCGCCCAGGGAACCAAGGCAGGGCCGCTGCCCAGGAGTCCAGCCCTGGGTCTGAGCTCTGAATACTATTCTGGAGATGCTCAGGAATCCTGTGGGGCTCACCTAGGGGACTTCAGGAATGTCCATGCTGGGGGTGTAGGCTACTTGCTACTGTTGGGAACCCGGAAGGCAGAGAGAGAGTGCCTCCACCTCTCCATGGACGTGCTTTTTACTCGTGAACAGATAATGTATCTCGCGTGGGTGTTTGGGTGCGCCCTCTTAACTTTAGGGGATGTGACCAAGAAGAGACTCTTCTGGGGACTCTACCAGTCCCCACTGTGACCGTGCAGGCGGGCTTCCCCTGCCCTCTGAAATTCCCCCACTTGGGAGCTTGTATGTACTTTGCTCATTCTTCTCTGTTGCTGTGAACAGTCTGTATGTGCACACGTGCAACTCTGATTTCCCCCACTACATACTAAATCACTAAGTCCTAAGTCACTGTGGTGGTTTTGATGTTGCTTGGGGTTGTGGGATAGATAATGATTTGACTCATCCATGCTTTGAGCTACTGAATGTTTGCCCTGCCTCCAGCCTCATCCCATAAATAATGAGCATCAGAGAGGCTAGAGGGAGAAAACCTAGCAATCCTGCCCCAGCCACAGGGGAAAAGCAGACATGTAGCACCACTGCAGAGACCGAGACAAAAGGGGAACAGCCGTACCGCAGAGGCTGGCAATGGAGTTCATGGATGTGGAACTCAGAGCAGAAGAGAACTCTTGGGAGTCCAGACCTTCTGGGAGGGCAGAAGGAGACTCTCTGGATGAGTTCCTTTATGAATTGATCTTTCCCTCCTCCTTTTTGAGTGGCGGGGACCCTCCCCCAAAGCCTCGTGCCAGACACATTCTCCTCTGCCCCTCAGAAAGGCATGTGATGTGCAGGGAAAATAATAATGGGACATAAAACACATCAAGCAGAAAATTTCTTATACTCTGGCTTCAGTGAAGTGTTGTGTCTCTGTTAATAGGGAAGTGGAACCTCAGGCTAAAGAAAGGATTTGTGAAGACTGCCTCCTAGACTGAGAAAATGTAGACAGGTGGGGGCAAGGACAGTCCTGCTTCCCCAGAATAAGGGCAAACTCCCTGACAGGCATCTTGCATTTGCTTTTCTCTTCGGGGTGGCGAGTGAGGGGGGAGAAAAGTGCTGGTGGGTTGATTGGGGGGAATACAGCTCTGGTGCCAGTGTTTCCATTTTGGATAAAGTGAAAACATTTGAGAATCATTAATATGCTACACAGCAACAAAGAAAGGGACCAATTGATATTATCTTCAAGAAATAAATTTTTGAGGGGAAGAATTGTTGGGAGAAGGTAGTTAGGCACTTGGGAGGCTCAGACCATTTGGTTTACACTGTAAGTTCTTTTTCCAGTTGGTACTGGTTTCCAGTTGGTACTGGTTGATTCCTGGTTTCAGAATGCTCATCACACCCCCCCCCCCCCCGCCCCAAGCCTTTTAACACCGAGGAACAGTTTCCTTATCGGATACATACCAGATGCTGAATTGAAGAAATATTTTCTTTGCTCCAAGACCTGCACTATTAATATTCATTTGAGTGGCAGTGCACTCCCTCCAAGGCTATTCCCAAACTCTCCTAAGCTAAATACAGCACTCTAACAGATCTGGGAACTATCGAATGCAATGTACTCAGAAATCCTACTAGCTGTTTCCATGCCTGGCCATAAGTCTGGAGCTTGCTGAGAACACTCTTGCTTGCCCCTGTCCTGGGGGTACTGTCACTGACCCGCAGGATTGGGTGTTTTGTGAGTTGTGCAGTCTGGTCGCATTACTGTCATGAAGAGAGGCTGAGTTCAGCACTCTGGCCAGCTCCCCCCTGAACTTGCAAGGGGCTTAAATCATGTCAACTCATCTTTTCATATGAATCTTTGGAGCCACTAAATCACAGAACTGAGACAAACCACTTACAATGCAAAGTTGCCTTCCCTTTAAAACAACTTTCCCGATTTGCAATTGCCTCAATGCAATTTATGCTGAAGACTACAGCAGTGGAGTTCTCAGAGACTCAGAGCGGGGAAAGATCTTGGAGATCGCTCTGCTCTGGTCTAGAGAATTGAGGAGGGTAGCTTGCAGAGGTGATCTGCCCAAGGTCACAGTGCTAGATGGTGGCTGAGTTGGGCTAGGACCCAGGCCAACTTCCACCTCCCGGTCCAGTGAAGCCTCTGGAAAGGATAGGTGAAAAATATAAATGGCCATTCAAGACACTCGAAGTGAAAGTTGGCAGTGTTATCTGGAGTTGCAGTTAAAGAGAAAACACAGCAGCAGAAATAGACAAGTCAGATGGCACAGGTGCCATCTCCTCAATGATTTATACCTCTGAGAACAGGGGGAGGGTGTGCTTTACTACCTACTCTAGTACCTCATTCATCCTTGTCTTAAAATTAAGAAATGAAATGCATCAGAGCACATGTATACATAGAAACAGCAAGTGAGCTTTTTTTTTAAACATCTTGAGGTATAATTGCTTAACAATGTTGTGTTAGTTGCTGCTGTATAAAGAAGTGAATCAGCAACACGTATATATGTATCCCCATATCCCTCCCTCTTGCGTCTCCCTCCCACCCTCCCTATCCCACCCCTCTAGGTGGTCACAAAGCACCGAGCTGATCTCCCTATGCTACATGATATAAATGAACATTGTGGTACATGACTTTTTTTTTTTTTTAACATGACTATTTTTGAATTATGGTTTTCTCAGGGTATATGCCCAGTAGTGGGATTGCTGGGTGTATGGTAGTTTTATTTTTAGTTTTTTAAGGACACTCCATACTGTTCTCCAAAGTGGCTGTATCAATTTACATTCCCACCAACAGTGCAAGAGGGTTCCCTTTTCTCCACACCCTCTCCAGCATTTATTGTAGATTTTTTGATGATGGCCATTCTGACCAGTGTGAGGTGATACCTCATTGTAGTTTTGATGTGCATTTCTCTAATGATTAGTGATGTTGAGCATCCTTTCATGGGTTTGTTGGCCATCTGTATGTCTTCTTTGGAGAAATGTCTATTTAGGGCTTCTGCCCATTTTTGGATTGGGTTTTTTTTTGATATTGAGCTGCATGAGCTGCTTGTATATTTTGGAGATTAATCCAGGTGAGCCATTTTTGACAGCAAATCCAGCACTCTTTTGATGGGTTGGCTTAATGTTTTTCTGATGCATCTGTGCTTGTTTGGGAAGTTGTACTGATAGCCACACATAGTGGACAAAAAGAACCTAAACACCTGACCCTCTTCTTTGCCTCTCTAGTGCTCCCTGAAGTTGGAGAAGACTAGCAAACTGGGCAACTTTAGCCTAGCAAAGATGGCACAGCCGCCACGGAGGGCAAACAGTCAGTTCACATCCAAGTCCCAAAAGGCTTGGTCCCCTCATCGGTGTGGGCCATGTTTCAGCAGCTGCTGTCCCCATTCCCTCCTGTTTCTTCCAGAAGCAAAGAACACTGTGTGTGTGTGTGTGTGTGTGTGTGTGTGTGTTGTGTTGTGTTGTGTTGTGCATAGCAGCATAAAGTTAGGAGATGATGAATCCAGAATCATCCCACCCACTGTGAAGGTCAGGGGACCGCACAGCCTGGGGCAAGGATGGGTGGGAGCCTGCACGATAGATGCTTCCTCTCCATGCACAGACAGGGCTCCCATTATTGCTAATGCCTGCGACGTGCTCAGGGAAGGCAAGATACACTCCAAAGGGTTATTTTCCCTTCACTGAATTGATTCTAATCTACAGTGCTGACCCTGCTTTTGGTTCCTAAGAGCCAAACTCTGTAAAAAAATATGTCCGCTTACTCTGCTAAGACAGCTATGTGAATGACATGCTAAAACTCATCAGAAACCAAATTAGTATCAACTCTTTTTTTTTCCTTTTCACGGCTGCAGCGAATTTTCTTGAGGGGAAAAAAAATGACCCAATGTGAGAAACTCCTGCAAACAATATCACCTTGTCCCTATGGTGTCACCTGCTGGCTCAAACCAGCTCTCCTGCCTCATGCCGAGGGCCGTATCAAGGAAGCGTTGTTAAGCAGTATAATTTCAAACACTTAAAGCCACAGTGTGTCCACAGTATCTATAATTATTTCTGCTCTGGATACAGATTGGCAGGAAGCAGATAAGCATAATCATTTTCCAATTAACTCCCCAAAGTCTTTTGGACTTGGCCTATACCTGAATCTATCAGAGGAGAGAGTTTTCTCTCTTCTCTTCTCCCACCCCCATTCCAACCAGTTTTTCGGGATCTCATCCAGCAGGGGTGCATTTGTCCCCTGAGGCATCCGACCTCCTCCCCAGCCCCACATTTACCCCCTCTCACCTCCCATCCCTGAGGTGAGCTTCCCACACTTCTCCCCCAGCTGCCTCAGTAAGAGGTGACCCTGCCAGGTGTGCTGGGAATGCCATGCTCTTGGCTGTGACCAATTTCGGGGTGCAGCTGAGAGTGAGGCGTTGCCAGGGCTGAAGTGATGCCCCACATCCCACACTCTGGCACAGCGAGGAGCATTGCAGCCAGCTGCTAGCGTGGATCCTAACTTACATTGGGGTTATGCAACCTTGCGAATGGGGCCTGTCAAAACTATCAGTCATCAGTCAACCCCGACAATCTAGCGTGACTAATTATCTCTGTTGTCAGAGCAATCCAGGAGAAGAAAAACATATATAAATGAGAGTGTTTGGATTTGGTGGGAAAAAAAGAGCTCCCAGCAAAGTATGGAACATACAACAAGTTAGGGTCTAGGCTTTCCCGCAAGGGGAACCAGTGGGGGTGGTCAGGAAGGGGCAAGATTCGCAGCAGACAGACAGCGCTGGATCTTGCCAAATGGTTCACGCTTTACTTCCAAATCTGCAGTTCCTCTAAGCTCCTCCCACTAAAAATAATCACACCCTCAGAGCAGATAAACCTGAACATGAGTTTTGGAGGGGGCTTGATGCAGAGCTTAGGTGCACCAAGAGAGACGCAAGCCAAGCTCTCAGGAGGGACAAAGCTGACTTTTATCTTCAGTGCTCTCGGGGGATGTGTGCGCTTCATGAATGTTTAAACAAGATCATCTTCATGTGATTTCTTAATGCATAAATTCATGTGAAATATGACCTGCGTCTATAGGTAGCAAATGTGTATGGTGTATAATTCCTTGTACAGATGTGAATGGATTCGGGCTCTTTCCTAATTTGCCTTGTAAGTCAAATAAAAGCCTGTCGTTACTGTGTCTCTCCTGCTTTTCCTTGGGAGGAGGTTTTCTGCAATGTTGACCCAAGTGACTCATGGTGCAGTGGGAAAACACAAAAGATGCCGTTTCCAGCCCAAGGGGGGGAAGAATCCTTGCTCATTACTCATATCGTGATTTTCACCTTCAAAGCACTTACCAAGTACTAACTTATCCATCGCAGCCTTTGTGCAGGGACTGCACTGTCATTTAATTAGGGAAGTCGGGTGGTCGAGTGGCTTACACAATGACTGAAAGCCATATATGGATGGGTATTTAATTCCACTCATTCATTTGACCTCCTGTCTAAATGAACTCAGTCCATTAAATCCATCTTTTAAAAAATGCTATAAAAGCACAAACCTTGTGTGCAAAGCAGCCACAGAATCTGAATGGAGCTGCCACTAAGAGATTCATCTTCAGAAAAATGAACTTTTCTCCAGTTTTAATAATCGCACGCTCTCCGGATTTGCAACTCACTCTCACGGAAGAGCAGAGGAATTGCAGATTCTCCCTAGTCCCTCCACCATTTCAGTCACCCCTGTTTGAAGATCACTGTACTGTTCTTACCTGAATGTCTCCTTAAACACACCTCTTTTTTAGACAAGCTGTGGGACTTGTTCCTTTCAGACATAAGAATCATAATTCTTACTCTGAGAGCAAACTACAAATACAGCCAATTCCTGAGACGTGCCGACAGAACATCTGCATTTTGGTTTATCTGTACCCACCCTGCTTTCAGCTTCATTCACTCCCCTGTTGACAGTCTCGCCTTTCTGGGTCCTCATTCTTCCACTCAGCAGGAGCAGGATGGAGCCAGGAGGTTTCTTCTCCCATCCCCACCTCCAGGAAAACACCTGCCCAAACCAGTAACGACCACCACGTTTGTACGACATATGAGTCAGATAGAGGCGACCTCAGGGAAAAAGGTGCACTGTGGCTTAATGGAGCTTAGCCCCAGCCTGAAGAAAGGGTAAGAGGAGCTGCCTTCTCTGCTGAGGGCCAGCCACGGAGGAAATAAATGAGAATTGCTGGCCTCCAAACTCACCCATGTTCACATGCGTTGTAAAGCCACATTCCAGGGACTGATGCCCCACCGGTGTGAAGGATCTCACTCATATGCCATGTGTGTTGACATTCCCAAGGGGTCAGAATCTCCCCCCAACCCAAAATCTTCAGTCACTGTCCTCTCAAAAGCCTATGCCATAAATGTGCTATTCAGTATCTTTCAGTCTCTCTCCACCCTCCTTCTTTCCCTCCCTCTCTCTCTTACACACACATTTCTCTACAGAGAAATACTGAAAACAGGTCTCCCTTACCAGAAATAGTGGGGAAAAAACCCAGCAGTACAAACTGGAATAGATGACAAATGTAGCCGGAGAGTTGGAGAACATAGGAAAATAGATTCAATATGGGGACAAGGAAGGAGTAGAAACTGAGTGTCCTCAAAGGTGGGAAGGATAGGTGGGAAGGAGGCGTTGAAGAGGCCAGAACATAAGCAAAGTGAATAACGAAAAACAGCAGGCTGTTTAAATGTGAAAAAGAGCTGTAGTGAAAGAGGGGAGGAAATTGCAGAGGTAGAAAAAAGAATGAGAATTACAAGTGGCGAGCCATAGCGGGCCAAGTTGGGAGCCTGTCTCTAGTCAATGTTATTAACTCCTTCTTCCATAAATCTGAGCTCTTCCCCTGGAGAGTTCTCTAATCCCAAGCCGTGATAGATTATTTTCTTTGGTACAAAGGCTCATTTTAACTAACAAAATTATTTTAGAAAGAGAAGAAGACCCACAGCCTAGAGCAAATCCAATAAAAAAAATTTTTTTCCCCACTGATATCAGGACTCCAGTGTTAGAATGAATTAATGTGGCTCTTCCTCATGTAGGACCAATAGTCCTCAGAATTTATTGGTGTTACAACCTCCAAGAATAAAATCAATAGCTGAGAATTATAAATGCCGAGCAGTCCCATGCCAAGGGATGGGAAGCTCTTTGGGGCTGAAGCAGGCTGGTAACACCTGGAGGGGATTGGTAAGCAGTTTTTTTTTTTTAACTTTCCATATCTCTAGGGTGAAAGAACAAGGACTTGAAATAATGTTTACAGAAGCCTTTTCAGTGCCAATGACCTAAGGGGCAATTAGAAACACAGTTCAGGACTTGGAAACATAACTACACAAGTTTAATAGCTACAACAAAAAGACCATGGCTACTCTGCCTTTTAGGTCCAGTCTTCAACAATCTAGAACCATTTATGTACATATCTGGCTTAAAAAGACAAGTGTTTTAATGCCATACATTTTGCCCTCCAGAAAGTTTCAGAACCTTCAAAATTCCTAGTAACTTGAATTTACACTTATATTGAACCCCACTGGTACCCACCAATTAGATGCCACTTTACAATGAAATTACCCTCAAGGTCTTTCATCTTTCAAATCCTGGTATGGGAGGCAGAGAGTAGAGAACCAAAACGCAGGAGACACATACCCAAGTAAAGGCATCTCACTCTGGTTATGCTAAATCAATGTCCTTCCAATAACATCCCTTGGAAGGACAGTTAAAAGTACAGTTGAAAAGACATCTTATGTGCATTCATATTATATAAGTGAATCATGTTACATTAAGAACACAGTATAATTCTTCAGTATAATTTCTTGGCAATCAAGAAAAACATCCTTAACACCACACTTTACATAAGGTATTTACAAAAACACCTTCTTTTAGAAACTGGTAAAGATCATGAAACCTGCCAACCAAAGCATGATGGAGCCACAAGTCCAGAAAAGATGCCACATCATAGAGTCTTAGCATCAGCTGCCACCACAATTCTTTCACATTCTCCTGGCCTTGAACTCCGTCTGCTTCTCACATACAGCCCCTCTTCTAGCAGGAGGGGTCCCTTGCCTTTCAGGCACCTTCACTGGGTTAGTTTTAGTGTCACTCTTTACAGCAGAAATGCAACAGCTCTTGAGATACTTTGCATCCATGGTGTAGACCCCTTGAGAACACGCCAAGTCACCCAAATTCCAGTACTGGAGTCATCTCCATGACATGTGGCACACACTCTCTGCATCAGCCACCCACATGGAGAGACCTTGTTCAGCTGCACTCGAAGTGGTGCACTAATGCAGATTTCCTAAGGTTACAGCAGGGAGGTCACGGACACCTGGTGTGGACTCTTCAGGATCTGACCTCTCTCTCCTCCCTGGGGTTGCATCCTCCAAAGCCATCAGATCCTGACATGAATTTCCTATCTGATCATCTCCCAATTCCCAGCCTTGCACTGACCAGCCTTGTGGCTTCCTCTGCTTCTGTGAAACAGGTAAATCGTCTAGGAAATTCTCTTTCCATAAATAGTTCTTTGAAAATTACATATGGGGCAGATCTTATAATCTATATGAAGAGCCAAAAGAGCCAAATACATTATTTTTTTCATGGATGGGGATCTAGAACAAAGCAATTCTTTCATATCGCCCTGTGCCAATCCAACATATAATACATTTGGCACTGCCAAACTCAGTCTAAATCTCAGGGAAAAAGTCATGAGAGGAATACAGTAAAAAAAAACTCTGCATAATAAAGCTATTTTGGGGGCTTCCCTGGTGGCGCAGTGGTTGAGAATCTGTCTGCTAATGCAGGGGACACGGGTTCGAGCCCTGGTCAGGGAAGATCCCACATGCCGCGGAGCAACGAGGCCCCTGAGCCACAACTACTGAGCCTGCGTGTCTGGAGCCTGTGCTCCGCAACAAGAGAGGCCGCAACAGTGAGAGGCCCACGCACTGCAATGAAGAGTGGCCCCCGCTCGCTGCAACTAGAGAAAGCCCTCGCACAGAAATGAAGACCCAACACAGCCAAAAATAAATAAATTTAAAAAATAAAGCTATTTCTGTCCATAGAGATTGTCCACTGTAAATGGACTGCTACATGTATAAAAAAATATTCTGTCTATAAACACATATGCTTTTCTCTAGGAGTTACCAAAAGGCGATCAATATTATTAGTAAAGCAACTAAATGAAGTATTTACCACAGGAGAGAGGAGGAGAAAAAATGGAGATATGGGAGCAGAGTTCTGTTTTAGATTGGGTTGTCAGGGAAGGCCTTTCTGATGACATAACATGAGAGACCTGAATGGAGTGGGGGAAGTGGGGGAACAAGTCCTAGGATCATCTGGGGAAGTGAGTTCTAAGCAAAAACCCTAAAGCAGAAGCCTATTTGGTGTGTTAGAGCAGGAGTCAGTAAACTATGGCCCACTACCTGGTTTTATAAATAAAGTTTTATTGGCACACTCATTTATTCACAGCATTCTATGGCTGCTTTTGCTCCACAATGGCGAAGCTGAGTAGTCATGACAGGGACAGTATGCCAACAAAGACTATTTACAGGCCCTTTACAGAAAAAGTATGCCAAACCCCCATGTAGAATGAACATGAAGGAGGCGAATGTGACTGGGAGAGGCAGGCAGGGGCCAAGATCACTTAGGGTCTGGTAGGATAAACCCACCTAAACAACCACCCACCAAACAAAAGACATGTCTCCAAGGGTTAGGAGTGCAGATATCATTGACAAATTGGGGTTCAAAGGCTTCTCTTCACCAATTCATCCCAGGGTAGGATCTGACTTCTGCTTAACTGCTGGTCCCCAGGTTCTCAATTTTTTTTTCCCATGTGAAAGTAATGTGCATATCTGAGAGGCTCCTGTGGACACATCCACAGTAGGCCCAGGCAAGTGAGGAGATTTACAGCATAAGGGTAACCTTGCAGTTGCACTAATAAAATTGCAAATGAACATTCACAGATAATGATGATTTGCTACAAATTACTCTGATATGAACCTAATATTTTAGACTGTGTGAACAATGAGAATCTCTGCTACAGAGTATGTTTCCTAGCACTTTATTCATTCAAGCAAAATTCCACAGATATAAAATGTATTCCACAGATATAAAATGTATAAGATGTATTGCTACTCAAAGTGTGGTCGGAAGACCTACAGCATCAGCATCACCTGGGAGCTTGCTTGAAACGCAGAATCTCAGGCTCTGGCCTGAGAATCAGAATCTGAATCTGCATTTAACAAGATCCCCAGGAGACGTGGATGGTCACTAAGGTCTGAGACCACTGTCCTGATAGGAACTGGCCTCTAATTACTCTTTTCCAAGAGTTGGAAATACAGAGTTTTAAACTGCAAAGAAGTTAGCCTGGTTTATACTATTCATACTAGTGAAAACTGAATACAACTTACATGTTCAACAATAGGGGATTGGCTAAATAAATGATGATACATTTATCCATACAAAAATATTATGCAGCTGTCAAAATCAATACTATAGAAGAACAACATGAGACTATGTTCATAGTTTATCACTAAGAAAAAAAAATTATAGGTAGGACTAATACTAAATCAAATGTAGAAATTTTAACTAAAGAAAGGAAAAGGGACAGGAGGAGTAAAGAGGTGTTGGTATGATGATTTCCTCATCTTTCATAACCACAGGTAAACAATGTCATTTAAGGGTCATAAATCAAGTAATCAGTTATAAATATATTTAAAGATGTAAAATCAACCAACCAATCTGTCAATATAATTGATTATTGAGGGATGAAGAGAAGTAGGGAGAGGTGGAAATATAAATTTATTACATTCGCTCTCCCTCCATGAACCAGGAAGTGGGTACCAGACACCACATCTGCTAGTGCCTTGATCTTGGACTTCCCAGTCACCAGAACTAAGCAAGTCCAGACCAGAGGGCAGACAGCAGCAGCAAGAAGAACTACAATCTTGCAGCCACTGGAAAAAAAACCACATTCACAGAAAGACAGACAAGATGAAAAGGCAGAGGGCTATGTACCAGATGAAGGAACAAGATAAAACCCCAGAACAACAACTAAATGAAGTGGAGATAGGCAACCTTCCAGAAAAAGAACTCAGAATAATGATAGTGAAGACGATCCAGGACCTCAGAAAAAGAATGGAGGCAAAGATCGAGAAGATGCAAGAAATGTTTAACAAAGACCTAGAAGAATTAAAGAACAAACAAACACAGATGAACCACACAATAACTGAAATGAAAAATACACTAGAAGGAATCAATAGCAGAATAACTGAGGCAGAAGAATGGCTAAGTGACCTGGAAGACAGAATGGTGGAATTCACTGCTGTGGAACAGAATAAAGAAAAAACAATGAAAAGAAATGAAGACAGCCTAAGAGACCTCTGGGACAACATTAAGCACAACAACATTCGCATTATAGGGGTCCCAGAAGGAGAAGAGAGAGAGAAAGGACCTGAGAAAATATTTGAAGAGATTATAGCCAAAAACTTCCCTAACATGGGAAGGGAAATAGCTACCCAAGTCCAGGAAGTGCAGAGAGTCCCATACAGGATACATCCAATGAGAAACACGCAGAGACACACAGTGATCAAATTGGCAAAAATTAAAGACAAAGAAAAATTATTGAAAGCAGCAAGGGAAAAACGACAAATAACATACAAAGGAACTCCCATAAGGTTAACAGCTGATTTCTCAGCAGAAACTCTACAAGCCAGAAGGGAGTGGCATGATATACTTAAAGTGATGAAAGGGAAGAAACTACAACCAAGATTACTCTACCTAACAAGGATCTCATTCAGATTCAATGGAGAAATCAAATGCTTTACAGACTAGCAAAAGCTAAGAGAATTCAGCACCACCAAACCAGCTCTACAACAAATGCTAAAATAAGTTCTCTAAGTGGGAAACACAAGAGAAGAAAAGGACCTACAAAAACAAACCCAAAACAATTAAGAAAATGGTAATAGGAACATACATATCAATAATTACCTTAAACATGAATGGATTAAATGCTCCAACCGAAAGACACAAAATGGATACAAAAGCAAGGCTTGCTGAATGGATACAAAAACAAGACCCATACATATGCTGAATGGATACAAAAACAAGACCCATATATATGCTGTCTGTAAGAGACCCACTTCAGACCTAGGGACACATTCAGACTGAAAGTGAAGAGATGAAAAAAGATATTCCATGCCAATGGAAATCAAAAGAAACCTGGAGTAGCAATACTCGTATCAGATAAATAGACTTTAAAATAAAGAATGTTACAGGAGATAAGGAAGGACACTACATAATGATCAAGGGATCAATCCAAGAAGAAGATATAACAATTATAAATATATACGTACCCAACATAGGAGCACCTCAATACATAAGGCAACTGCTAACAGCTATAAAAGAGGAAATTGACAGTAACACAATAATAGTGGGGGACCTTAACACTTCACTTACACCAATGGACAGATCATCCAAACAGAAAATTAACAAGGAAACATAAGCTTTAAATGACACAATAGATCAGACAGATTTAATTGATATTTATAGGATATTCCATCCAAAAACAGCAGATTACAGTTTCTTCTCAAGTGCGCACAGAACATGCTCCAGGATAGATCACATCTTGGGTCACAAATCAAGCCTCAGTACGTTTAAGAAAATTGAAATCATATCAAGCATCTCTTCTGACCACAATGCTATGAGATTAGAAATCAATTACAGGGAAAAAAATGTAAAAACACAAAACACATGGAGGCTAAACAATACGTTACTAAATAACCAGGAGATCACTGAAGAAATCAAAGAGGAAATCAAAAAATACCTAGAGACAAATGACAATGAAAACACGATGATCCAAAACCTATGGGATGCAGCAAAAGCAGTTCTAAGAGGGAAGTTTACAGCTATACAAGCCTACCTCAAGAAACAAGAAAAATCTCAAATAAACAATCTAACCTTACAACTAAAGGAACTAGAGAAAGAAGAAAAAACAAAACCCAAAGTTAGCAGAAGGAAAGAAATCATAAAGATCAGAGCAGAAATAAATGAAATAGAAACAAAGAAAACAATAGCAAAGATCAATAAAATTAAAAGCTGGTTCTTTGAGAAGATAAACAAAATTGATAAACCATTAGCCAGACTCATCAAGAAAAAGAGGGAGAGGACTCAAATCAATAAAATTAGAAATGAAAAAGGAGAAGTTACAACAGACACTGCAGAAATACAAAGCATCCTAGGAGACTACTACAAGCAACTCTATGCCAATAAAATGGACAACCTGAAAGAAATGGACAAATT
This sequence comes from Grampus griseus, assembly GCF_964374135.1. Taxonomy (NCBI): domain Eukaryota; kingdom Metazoa; phylum Chordata; class Mammalia; order Artiodactyla; family Delphinidae; genus Grampus; species Grampus griseus. The sequence goes on along the minus strand of NC_139004.1, from coordinate 34,925,070 downwards.
CTTAGAAAGGTATAACCTTCCAAGACTGAACCAGGAAGAAACAGAAAATATGAACAGACCAATCACAAGTAATGAAATTGAAACTGTGATTAAAAATCTTCCATCACACAAAAGTCCAGGACCAGATGGCTTCACAGGTGAATTCTATCAAACATTTAGAGAAGAGCTAACACCCATCCTTCTCAAACTCTTCCAAAAAATTGCAGAGGAAGGAACACTCCCAAACTCATTCTATGAGGCCACCATCACCCTGATACCAAAACCAGACAAAGATACTACAAAAAAAGAAAATTACAGACCAATATCACTGATGAATATAGATGCAAAAATCCTCAACAAAATACTAGCAAACAGAATCCAACAACACATTAAAAGGATCATACACCATAATCAAGTGGGATTTATCCCAGGGATGCAAGGATTCTTCAATACATGCAAATCAATCAATGTGATACACCATATTAACAAACTGAAGAATAAAAAACATATGATCATCTCAATAGATGCAGAAAAAGCTTTTGACAAAATTCAACACCCATTTATAATAAAAACTCTCTAGAAAGTGGGCATAGAGGGAACCTACCTCAACGTAATAAAGGCCATATACGACAAACCCACAGCAAACTTCATTCTCAACGGTAAAAAACTGAAAGCATTACCTCTAAGATCAGGAACGAGACAAGGATGTCCACTCTCGCCACTATTATTCAACATCATTTTGGAAGTCCTAGCCACGGCAATCAGAGAAGAAAAAGAAATAAAAGGAATACAAATTGGAAAAGAAGAAGCAAAACTGTCACTGTTTGCAGATGACATGATACTATACATAGAGAATCTTAAAGATGCCACCAGAAAACTACTAGAGCTAATCAATGAATTTGGTAAAGTTGCAGGATATAAAATTAATGCACAGAAATCTCTTGCATTCCTATACACTAATGATGAAAAATCTGAAAGAGAAATTATGGAAACACTCACATTTACCACTGCAACAAAAAGAATAAAATACCTAGGAATAAACCTACCCAGGGAGACAAAAGACCTGTATGCAGAAAACTATAAGACACTGATGAAAGAAATTAATGATGATACCAACAGTTGGAGAGATATACCATGTTCTTGGATTGGAAGAATTAATATTGTGAAAATGACTACACTACCCAAAGCAATCTACAGATTCAATGCAATCCCTATCAAGTTACCAATGGCATTTTTTACAGAACTAGAACAAAAAATTTCACTATTTGTATGGAGACACAAAAGACCCCGAATAGCCAAAGCAGTCTTGAGGGGAAAAAATGGAGCTGGAGGAATCAGACTCCCTGACTTCAGACTGGCACAAAAACAGAAATATAGATCAATGGAACAAGATTGAAAGCCCAGAGATAAACCCACTGGCACAAAAACAGAAATATAGATCAATGGAACAAGATTGAAAGCCCAGAGATAAACCCACTGGCACAAAAACAGAAATATAGATCAATGGAACAAGATTGAAAGCCCAGAGATAAACCCACGCACCTATGGTCAACTAATCTATGACAAAGGAGGCAAGGATATACAATGGAGAAAAGACAGTCATAAGTGGTGCTGGGAAAACTGGACAGCTACATGTAAAAGAATGAAATTAGAACACTCCCTAACACCATACACAAAAAATAAACTCAAAATGAATTAGAGACCTAAATGTAAGACTGGACGCTATAAAACTCTTAGAGGAAAACACAAGAAGCACACTCTTTGACATAAATCACAGTAAGATCTTTTTTGATCCACCTCCTAGAGTAATGGAAATAAAAACAAAAATAAACAAATGGGACCTAATGAAACTTAAAATCTTTTGCAAAGGATACTACAAACAAGACAAAAAGGCAACCCTCAGAATGGGAAAAAATATTTGCAAACGAATCAACGGACAAAGGATTAATCTCCAAAATATATAAACAGCTCATGCAGCTCAATATTAAAAAAACAAACAACCCAATCAAAAAATGGGCAGAAGACCTAAACAGACATTTCTCCAAAGAGGACATACAGATGGCCAAGAAGCACATGAAAAGCCGCTAAACATCACTAATTATTAGAGAAATGCAAGTCAAAACTACAATGAGGTATCACCTCACACCAGTTAGAATGGGCATCATCAGAAAATCTACAAACAACAAATGCTGGAGAGGGTGTGGAGAAAAGAGAACCCTCTTGCACTGTTGGTAGGAATGTAAATTGATAAAGCCACTATGGAGAACAGTATGGAGGTTCCTTAAAAAACTAAAAATAGAATTACCATATGACCCAGCCATCCCACTACTGGGCATATACCCAGAGAAAACCATAATTCAAAAAGACACATGCATCCCAATGTTCACTGCTGCGCTACTTACAATAGCCAGGTCATGGAAGCAACCTAAATGCCCATCCACAGATGAATGGATAAAGAAGATGTGGTACATATATACAATGGCATATTACTCAGCCATAAAAAGGAATGAAATTGGGTCATTTGTAGAGACGTGGATGAATCTAGAGACTGTCATACAGAGTGAAGTAAGTCAAAAAGAGAAAAACAAATATCGTATATTAACGCATATATGTGGAACCTAGAAAAATGGTGCAGATGAACCGGTTTGCAGGGCAGAAATAGAGACACAGATGTAGAGAACAAATGTATCGACACCAAGGTTGGGGGGAGCAGCAGGGGATGGGGGTGGTGGTATGATGAACTGGGAGATTGGGATTGACATGTATACACTGATGTGTATAAAATGGATGACTAATAGAAACCTGCTGTATAAAAAAATAAAATAAAATTCAAAGAAAAAACAAAAACTTATTACATTAAATTTTTATAGGATATTAATAAATACTGCCCCAAAATATGAAGGATTAAGTAATTAATTTAAAGTTAAAAGACAACTTTGGAACAGATATTTGAACTCTCCAAATTATCCAAAGAAACACACACAAAAAAGAGAAGCCATATGGTAAAATAAGCAATATAAACAGAAAGTGTAACAAAACATGTGAGAAGATAAATAAGATTTCAATAAATATGACTGAGCTAAACTCACCTATTAAAAGAAAAATATTCTCATAGTGGATGATAAAGCAAAACCCAATTATTCTCTATATAGAAGCAACACACCTACTAAAAATAACTCAGGCTGAAAACCAACGTATGGACAGAGGCATACTTAGCAAATGCAAACAAAAAAGTAGGTGAGCCAGTCTTAATATCAGATAAGGGTGAATTCAAGGCAAAAATCAATAAAGAAAACAAAGATGGCTTTTTATAATGGTAAAAGGGGACAATCTGTAATAAAGACCTAAAATAATGCTTTTATGTATTCCAAAATCTGAATTTTAGAAAATTGCTCAAATATCTTAAAACTTGGTCAAAAATACTATAATCTCATGAAAATTATTGAAAATTTCATGAAAATATTAGCAACAGACCCTATCAGCACATTAAAAGAATAGTACATTATAATAAAGGATCATTTATTCTAGGAATAAAAGGATGGTTCAGTATGAGTAAATCTATAACATAATTGATTACATTAATTGACCAAAGAGAAAAATCACATAATCAAGTCTCTGCTATACTGGATTTCTTAAAATCCAACACCCATTTTTATTTTAAGGAAAAAAAAATTAACAACCTAAGTACAGATGAATAATTCCTTGAGATATAAGTCTGTCTATCCATGCATCCGTTTACCTCGAAGCCAGCAGTATGTTTAACGGGAAACTACTAAAGCATACTCATTAAAGTCAAGAACAAGATATCACTGACTCTTATTCTGATTTAACATTCTTCTGGACGTTCTAGCCAATGTCATTAGACAGAGAAAAAACAAGAAGTATAAAAATCGGGAAAAGAGGAGCTAAATTTTACATTATCTGAAAAGAAAATAATTATCTAACTATTTATGTGGAAAGTCCAGGAGAACCAACTGAAAATTATAATTAGTAAGAAAATTCAGTAAAGGGGAAGAGCTGGTACAAAATTAATACACCAAAATCAATAGCTTTCATACTTATGTAACAACTAGTTGGAAGAAATAATGGAAGTCCTCAGGATGCATCACTTTTTCCCAAGCATGCTCTTCTCCTTCATGAGTATCACCTTTTTCCCAGGTGGTTTCCTGTGACTGAAATGCTACCTCCTTTCCCCTCCCTTTTTCCCTGCAGAGTACCTGATGCTCCTTCAAATTCAGCACCATGTCACCACTTCCAGGAAGCCCTCCCTGCTTCTATAAGTATTTTGATATCCCTTTTCTATGCTTGGCCCTTCTTTAAATAGCACACTCTCAAAGGGTTCGCCACGCAGTACTGTAACTGTCTGATTATTGGCTGCCTCCCCCCTTTGACTGTGAGCTCCTTGAGAAAAGGAACTTTGTCTGCATTATCTCTTTGTGTGCTGAGAGCCCAGCACCAGGCCTGTAAAAATAAGGTATTCCATCAAAGTCCACAGCAGATACTGTGTTAGGCTTTTGATTCTCTTCGTAAGAAAGCATGACCCCCACAACTATAGAGCCCACGCACTCTGGAGCCTGCACACCACAACTGGAGAGAAGCCTGCACGCCGCAATGAAAGATCCTGCATGCCACAGTGAAAGATCCCGTACGCATGCCGCAACTAAGACCTGACACAGTCAAAAATAAATAAATATTAAAAAAAAAAAAAAGAAATCATGACCCAAAGACAAACAGCTAAATAGAAGGTAGACAGATGGACAGATGGATAAACAGATTAGGAGAGATATGATAGATTCATATAAGTTGAAAAAGCAGGTGCTGGTTAGTAGGTTGTTAGGCCGGATTTGGTCACATTTGTGAACTGTAATTCTTTCACTGATGAAAGAATGAATTTGGGGAAAAATAAAATTTTATTCAGTAAAATGCTGTCCAAAACTGTTAAATCAATGAATGCATAAGTGTATCTGTTCTAGAAACAAATGGTTACTGATAGTATTTGGTTCCTTTTCTAAAATATTTGTAATTTTTGTTGTGTTGATTTTTAGGATATTATGCTTTAGTTTTTAATTATCATGATAATTAATATTATTGGTTTCCCTCAATTAAATCTTCCACTTAAAAAAACTAATGAAATGAAATTTTTAAAATGTATCTCAATAAAATAAAATGTATCTCAAAAAAAAATCTTCCACTTAACCATAAAAAGTAGAATGTATGAACATATTTCGTAAGCCAATCATTTTGCCATAACGTCAATATTTGTTAAGAAAATCTTAAAAGACGGCTGAATAAAACATATGTAAATGTTTTCACCAATAGGGAAAAAAAAAAAGATAAGGTGCTCCGTAAACGAATGGATGGATGGACGAGTGGGTGGACAGATGGACGAATGAATGAATGACACAGAAAATCCCATCTCCACATGATAGCCCAGGTGACCTTTTAAAAATGGATATTGGATCATGCCATTCTCTTACATAAAACTTCAAATGCATGTAAATAAAAGCCAAACTCCTAAAAAGGAAAGCGAAGGGCAGAATCGTTTGTAGAGTGTGCTATCAAGTGTGGGCTTGAGAAAGAACAAACATGATGAAGGGAGGGAGGCTTTCTCATTGTATATCCTGTGGACCTCTTGAATTCTGGAACACATGCATATAAGTACAGAAATTAAATACTTTGTTCCTTTTTATATTTTGAAAGTGTTCTAAAATAAGCATGTGCTTCATTCTGTAATAACTTTTTAAAACTTCAAAAAATAAAGCACCTTTTATTATTATATAGTCTTGGGAGTTAATTCCTAATCGTTTAAAAGCCGTATGTGTGTTTTTCTCTAGTTTTGCTTTCCAATGAACAGTTCAAAAAAATGGCAAGCCTGTTGCCCCCTTTTAAAATACACACCCATCTGTCTTTGCTTCATTCTAATAATCACTGAGTTTTCTTCCTATTTTAACATTTATGATTTATTTCATTGGCTCTTGATCTTTAGTAAGCTGGAGATAACCCCAGGGAGGCTGTTGAAATGAAAATTCTTGGGGTCCTACCCCCAAACATTGAGTCATGAGTCTGGTTGGGGCCCTAGAATCTGCATTTTAACATTACCACAGGAGATTCCAATACAGGTGGTCCACAGACCACACTTTCCAAAACATTCATTCATGACTTGAGGAAACGTAGTATTTTTCATAAAAAGTGACAATCCTACGTAGTGTAGAAGTCAGATTTGAAAGTGGTCTCTCCTTTTGATGACTATTCCCCCAACACACACATGCACATACTTATACCTTTATAAACATCTGTATTATGTTATACGCCTTATAATGTGGTTCTCTGTGTACTCACCTTGTCTTCTTTCCAGCTTTTTGAGAGTGAGATCCAAGTCTTTATCCACCCAATGCTCCAATGCTGTGAAATAAAAGTACGTGTGACAGAAACCAAAGCATACAGTTCAAATTTGACTTCCTTTGGCTTAGGGATCGAGTTTCTCTGCCAGCTGTATAAGTTCCTAGTCTTTTTCCCCCTACAAAGCTTAGATGTGGAAAAGCCCAGCGCTGACCCCCTCAACTGCAATGCTGCCTGCTGAGTGTAGAGAGGGGATGTTTTATTTTAAAGTATGCGTATAAATCACTCTGATAGCTTTCTCTGCCTTTCCCAGGACCTCTGATGAGCCCCTTCCTCCGTGAATGTTAAAGTGAAAAGAAAGTCTGAAAAAGCAGTGCAAACGGTTCAGATAAATATCCCAATGGGTTTTCTACATTACATAAATTGTGAGGTAAAGGGACCGACTTAGAGCAGCAGTTCTATGCTACCCCCTGGTGGCACGATGCTCCATGGCATCCCAGCTCCACCCTGCATCCTGGCTCTTACAGTGGACACAGATTGGAGAGGCTCATCTACGTGTCCCCAGCAGCACCAGGCTCAGAGCACCTACACATATTTGCTGATAAATAGGTTAATAGTGTGAGTGGCAGGAGACAAAAACACACAGTTAGAATTTTACTTTCTTCTGCCCAACTGAGGATCACTGATTCTGCCAATTGTGTAACTTCCTAGTTTTTTTGTTTTTTTTAGCACAGAGCCTGTGAGCCTAATCTTAATGCACAGATCAGTCAAAAGGAAAATGTGGAAAACACTAGACTCACAGCACAATCCCAATAGCACAAAATATACATGCATAAATTATCACTGGTAAAAAGCCAGAGGTTTTGAGAAAAGTCACTGCACCCACCAACTGGGACACTTACTGCCACCCAGACCTTGCACCTGCAGAATGGGTCAGGGCTAGCTTGAAAGTGATTGTCCCAGAGGTACAACTGGATGATTTAGCCTGAAGAACAGAAAGGACTAAGTGAGAACTGAGTAACGGTTTACCAGTCCAGAGGATGCTCTGTGTCCACTGAGATTAGAATAAGAAAAAATAACCTGGGGTGGCCTGAGTTCTTTCAGTAAAGAACTTCCTAAGAAGTGCCTGAACCTTGTACCTGGATTCTTCTTTAGGGATCACTAGGGAAAAAAATGTTAGTCAGCAATGAATGCAGACCTGCCTAAGGCGCGGGGGGGTACATTTGATGGCATTTTGGGGGCTCTTCTAGCCCTATAAGTAGTTAGAGGCTCATTTAAAAGTCCCTGTGATTAGGCAAGATGGGATAATGTAAATAAAAGCAAAAACCAGTTTACTTGCAAGACTCAGAGACAACCTCATCTGTGCACACAGCTGTCATAGAGACTGAATGCATCTCTGGGGTCTCTGTTCCCCGATGACAAAGCAGCCTTTAATGGAAGCTGCTTGCTGGGCTAATGGTCAGGCCCTGAGTGGAAATTCTGAGATCAATAGGCCTTTCTAAATTCAGGAAATTGGGGCTTCCCTGGTGGCGCAGTGGTTGAGAATCTGCCTGCTAATGCAGGGGACGCAGGTTCGAGCCCTGGTCTCGGAGAATCCCACATGCCGTGGAGCAACTAGACCCGTGAGCCACAACTACTGAGCCTGTGCGTCTGCAGCCTGTGCTCCGCAACGAGAGGCCGCGATAGTGAGAGGCCCGCACACCGCGATGAAGAGTGGTCCCCGCTTGCCACAACTAGAGAAAGCCCTCGCACAGAAACAAAGACCCAACACAGCAAAAATAAATAAATTAATTAAATTCAGGAAATCAAGACTGCACCTAAAGCTTAAAGGGCTGATGAGAACAGCAAACACATAGCATCCTTTCCTTTCTTCCCTGTCAGGCATTTAATTGGTTCACACCCCACTTTTCCTAGAAGTTAATGCTGTCCTTACATGCAACCTCTGGGAAGAGGTGAGCAAGGAGAGTTGACAAATCACTCACAGAAAATCCCATGAAAGGTGGGCTTAAGGCAATCCAGGCTCCACCTTGTTATAAATGGCTACATTTTCAAAGAATGCTAGAGAGGTCTGCTCCTAAATTGAGTCTCTTCTGTCCTTAAGAGAAGTCTCTACTTTGCTGGGATTAATAATTGGACCAAATGTTCCTAATTCAGAGTTACGGGCACTTCGTTTTAGGTAAAAGTTTGAATTATACATTTTTTAAAATACAAATTAATTCTTTCCTAGTACGGTATTTATTGCCCTAGGCTTTGCAGTGAACCTTGATCAAGGAAGGATATTTCTTCTTGGTATCTGGCTTTTATGAAATGGAAAAGTCCAAGTAAAATATCAAGGAGATGGAGAAAGCCTTAAGAAAATAAATCAGGAGACAAAATCATGTACCGCAAATACAATAGAAACTTGCACGTTTAACAGAGATTCATCTGTTTCCCATACTTTCTACAGGTCCAGTTCACACAGGAGTCACAGACGAAAAGACTTCTTTATGAGCTACAGGAAACTTCAGCTCAAGGGATGACTCTGAAAGACAGTCAAACTCCCAGTCAGCAAGGGGGTAGAGAGGAGCAGTGCATGTAAATTTTCAACATGGGCTGAAACACATGGGGTTAGTTGTCTACAAAGTGTGATTCATGAGAACATCTGCTCTGCAGGCCTTCTACTGATACAACTAAAACATCTCACTCAATTACTGGCATTGCTTGTTTTATTGTGTCCACCACCCCATTCCCAGTTAGAATATATGCTCCAAGAACTGGGAAAATGCCTGCTTTTTAAAAATTATTATATCTCAAGCACCTAGAAGAGTGCTGGCATTCAATGAATAAAAGTTAAATTTAAATTAAGATTTTACTATAAGTAAATCAGACAAGAATAAAAAAAGAAAATAGACGACCATTATTTAGTAACGTCTCCTAGACAATAAAGTTACTTTCACAGTATAAGAATTAATAACTGAATTCTGAAGCTGAAAACCTACTGAGGAGACATTAATTTCTTAATATCTGAAATTTGGAAAAAAAACTATTGCTTTAAAGCTTGAGTCCTCTTACTAATCAGTATGACTAGTAAAACAAAAAAAAAAAGTATTCAATGGTTTGCTTTGCCCAATTTTAATGAGCCCAAACTCTAACTTCACACTGGAAGAGGCAGGAACACGAAGCATGGCTGATTACCACTATTTACATAACTTCCCACCAGAGGCCCACGGTCAAAGGCACTGCTCACTCTAAAGTCTTTAGAATATAAGAAACAACTCAAGCAGCCAATAAATCAGGAGCTCCACTTTCAGAGCTCCCCTTTGTACATACTCAAGAATTTCTTCTTGCTGAATTCATCATTAGTAGCCACTTACCATATCTACCAATGTTGACTTTGTGAAATCACTCCCCACACTTGGCAGTTAGAACCCTGCCTTCTCTAATCTTCCTTCACTGTGTGGCGGCAGAATAACTGAGGAGCATGGAAAATGGGGATGGGCGATGGGGGCCTGTTTCTGAAAAGCACATGTTTCAATAGCACTGATGACCAAAAAAGCAAGACTTCAGGCAGAAAGAAAAAAAAAACCCAAAACCCCAAAATCCCAGACACTTCCAACTTAAACTTTTCAGGAAAAATAAATATGATATGAAAAGACTTAAAGAGGGACAAGGTGGCAGAGTAGGAGGATTTTGAGCTCACCTCCTCTCACAAGCATACCAAAATCACAACTATATATTTAAAGTGATAAAAGGAAAAAATCTACAACCAAGAATACTCTACCCAGCAAGGCTCTCATTTGGATTGATGGAGAAATCAAAAGCTTTACAGATAAGCAAAAGTTAAAAGAATTCAGCACCACCAAACCAGCTTTAAAACAAATGCTAAAGGAACTTCTCTAGGTAGAAAAGCCCACAACTGGAAACAAGAAAATTACGAAACGGGAGAGCTCACTGGTAAAGGCAAACATACAGTAAAGGCCGGAAATTATCCACACACAAACATGATATCAAAGCCAGCAATCATGAGAGGAACAGAGTACAAATGCAGGATATTTGAAATGCATTTGAAATTAAGAGATCAGCAACTTAAAACATCATGTATTTATACAGACTTCTATATCAAAAACTCATGGTAACTGCAAACCAATAATCTGTAATATACACACAAAGAAGAAAAAGGAATCCAAACACAACACTGAAAATAATTATCAAATCACAAGAGAAGAGAACAAAAGAGGAAAGGGAGAAAAAAGACCTACAAAAACAAATCCAAAACGATTAACAAAATGGCAATAAGAACATACATATCGATAACTACCTTAAATGTAAACAGATTAAATACTCCTACCAAAAGACATAGACTGGCTGAATGGATACAAAAACAAGACCCGTATACATGCTGTTTACAAGAGCCCCCCTTCAGATCTAGAAACACATACAGACTGAAAGTGAGGGGATGGAAAAAGGTATTCCACGCAAATGGAAACCAAAAGAGTAGCAATGCTCATATCAGACAAAAGAGCCTTCAAAATAAAGACTGTTACAAGAGACAAAGAAGGACTCTCCATAAAGATAAAGGGATCAATCCAAGAAGATATAACAATTGTAAATATACATGCACCCAACATAGGAGCACCTCAACATATAAAGCAAATATTATATAAGGCACCTCAATATATAAGGTGTAAATTATATATGGCAATATATAAGGCAAATGTTAACATATATAAGAAATTCTGGGAGACTTTAACACCCCACTTACATCAATGGACATATCATTGAGATATAAAGTCAATAAGGAAACCCAGGCCTTAAATGACACATTAGAGCAGATGGACTTAATTGATATGTATAGAGCGTTCCATCCAAAAGCAGCAGAATACACATTCTTTTCAAGTGCACATGGAACATTCTCCAGGATAGATCACATGCTGGGCCACAAAGCAAGCCTTGGTAAATTTAAGAAAACTGAAATCAAATCAAGCATCTTTTCTGACCACAATGCTATGAGATTAGAAATCAACTACGAGAAAAAACCTGCGATAAACACGAACATGTGGAGGCTAAAAAATATGCTACTAAATAACCAATGGGTCACTGGAGAAATTAAAGAGGAAATCAAAAAATACCTAGAGACAAATGAAAACGAAAACACAACAATCCAAAACCTATGGGACACGGCAAAAGCAGTTCTAAGACAGAAGTTTATAGCAATACAAGCTTACCTCAGGAAACAAGAAAAGTCTCAAATAAACAACCTAACCTTACATCTAAAGCAACGATGGAAAGAAGAACAAACAAAACCCAAAGTTAGTAGAAGGGAATAAATCATAAAGATCAGAGAGAAATAAATGAAGTAGAGACTAAAAAAACAATAGAAAAAATCAATAAAACTAAAAGCTGGTTCTTTGAAAAGATAAACAAAATTGATAAACCTTTAGCAAGACTCATCAAGAAAAAACGGGAGAGGGCCCAAATTAATAAAATTAGAAATGAAAAAGAAGTTACAACCAACACCATAGAAATACAAAGGACCGTAAGAGACCACTATGGGCAACTATATTCCAATAAAATGGACAACCTAGAAGAAATGGACAAATTCTTAGAAAGGTACAATCTCTCAAGGCTGAACCAGGAAGTAACAGAAAATATGAACAGACTAATTACAAGTACTGAAATTGAATCTGTGATTTAAAAACTCCCAATAAACAAAAGTCCAGGACCAGATGGCTTCACAGGAGAATTCTACCAAACATTTCGAGAAGAGTTAACACCTATCCTTCTGGAACTATTCCAAAAAATTGCAGAGAAAGGAACACTTCCAAACTCACTCTATGAGATCACCAACACCCTGATACCAAAACCAGACAAAGATACCACAAAAAAAGAAAATTACAGGCTAATATCACTCATGAACACAGATGCAAAAATCCTCAACAAAATAATAGCAAACTGAGTCCAACAATACATTAGAAAGATCATACACCATGATCAAGTAGGATTTATCCCAGGGATGCAAGGATTTTTCAATATCTGCAAATCAATCAGTATGATACACCACATTAACAAGTTGAAGAATAAAAACCATATGATCATCTCAATAGATGCACAAAAAGTTTCTGGTAAAATTTAACATCCCTTTATGATTTTAAAAAACCAAAAGAAACTCTCCAGAAAGTGGGTATAGAGGGAAACTACCTCAACAGAATAAAGGTCATATATGACAAACCCACAGCTAACATCATACTCAAGGTGAAAAGCTGAAAGCATTTCCTCTAAGATCAGGAACAAGACAAGGATGCCCACTCTCACCACTTTTGTTCAACACAGTATTGGAAGTCCTAGACACAGCAATCAAAGAAGAAAAGAAATAAAAGGAATCCAAAGTGGAAAAGAAGTAAAACTGTCACTGTTTGCAAATGACATGATACTATACACAGAAAATCCTAAAGACACTACCAGAAAACTACTAGAGCTCATCAATGAATTCAGTAAAGTTGTAGGATACAATATTAATACACAGAAATCTGTTGCGTTTCTACCCCTAACAACAAAAGATCAGAAAGAGAAATTAAGGAAACAATCCCATTTACCACTGCATCAAAAAGAATAAAATACCTAGGAATAAACCTACCTAAGGAGACAAAAGACCTGTACTCCAAAAACTATGAGACACTGAAGAAAGAAATCAAAGATGACACAAACAAATGGAAAGATACACCATGTTCTTGGATTGGAAGAATCAATACTGTCAAAATGACTATACTACCCATGGCAATCTACAGATTCAATGCAATCCCTATCAAATTACCAATGGCATTTTTCACAGAACTAGAACAAAAAATAAAATAAAATTTGTATGGAAACACAAAAGACCCCAAAAAACCAAAGCAATCTTGAGAAAGAAAAAGAAAGCTGGAGGAATCAGTCTCCCTGACTTCAGACTATACTACACAGCTACAGTAATCAAAAGAGCATGGTACTGGCACAAAAACAGAAATATAGCTCAATGGAATAGGATAGAAAGCCCAGAAATAAATCTATACACCCATGGTCAATTAATCTATGACAAAGGAAGCAAGAATGTACAACAGAGAAGACAGTCTCTTCAATAAGTGGTGCTGGGAAAAGTGGACAGCTACCTGTAAAAGAATGAAATTAAAACATCCTCTAACACCATACACAAAAATAAACTGAAAATGGATTAAACACCTAAACGTAAAACCAGATACTATAAATCTCCTAAAGTAAAACATAGGCAGGACACTCTCTGACATAAGTCGCAGCAATATCTTTTTAGGTCCATCACCTACAATAATGGAAATAAAAACAAAAATAAACAGGACCTAATTAAACTTAAAATCTTTTGCACAGCAAAGGAAACCATAAACAAAACAAAAAGACAACCTCCAGAATGGGAGAAAATATTTGCAAACGATGCAACTGACAATGGATTAATCTGCAAAATATAAAACAGCTCATGCAGCTCAATATCAAAAAAACAAACAATCCAATCAAAAACTGGGTAGAAGATCTAAAAAGACTTTTCTCCAAAGAAGACATACAGATGGCCAAAAGGCACATGAAGAGATGCTCAACATCACTAATTATTAGAGAAATGCAAATCAAAACTACAATGACGGGGCTTCCCTGGTGGCGCAGTGGTTGAGAATCTGCCTGTTAATGCAGGGGACACAGGTTCGAGCCCTGGTCTGGGAAGATCCCACATGCCGTGCAGCAATGAGGCCCGTGAGCCACAACTACTGAGCCTGCGCGTCTGGAGCCTGTGCTCCACGACAAAAGAGGCCACGATAGTGAGAGGCCCGCATACCGCAATGAAGAGTGGCCCCCGCTTGCCGCAACTAGAGAAAGCCCTCGCACAGAAACGAAGACCCAACACAGCCAAAAATAAATTAAAAAAAAAAAACACCAACTACAGTGAGGTATCACCTCACACTGGTCAGAAAAGCCATCATCAAAAAGTCTACAAATAATAAATGCTGGAGAGGGTGTGGAGGAAAGGGAACCGTCCTACACTGTTGTTGGGAATGTAAATTGGTGCAGCCACTATGGAAAACAGTACGGAGGTTCCTCAAAAACTAAAAATAGGGCTTCCCTGGTGGCACAGTGGTTGAAAGTCCGCCTGCCGATGCAGGGGACATGAGTTCATGCCCCAGTCCGGGAAGATCCCACATGCTGCGGAGCGGCTGGGCCTGTGACCCATGGCTGCTAAGCCTGCGCATCCGGACCCTGTGCTCCGCAACGGGAGAGGCCACAACAGTGAGAGGCCCGTGTACCATAAAAAACACAACAAAAAACAAAAAAACTAAAAATAGAGTTGCTATATGATCCTGCAATCCCAATCCTGGGCATATACCTGGAGAAAACAATAATTCAAAAAGATACATGCGATTAGAGACCTAAATGTAAGACCGGACACTATAAAACTCTTAGAGGAAAACATAGGAAGAGGAAAACATAGGAAGAACCCTCTTTGACATAAATTACAGCAAGATCTTTTTTGATCCACCTCCTAGAGTAATGGAAATAAAAACAAAAATAAACAAATGGGACCTAATGAAACTTAAAAGCTTCTGCAAAGCAAAGGAAACTACAAACAAGATGAAAAGACAATCCTCAGAATGGGAGAAAATATTTGCAAACAAATCAATGGACAAAGGATTAATCTCCAAAATATATAAACAGCTCATGCAGCTCAATATCAAAAAAACAAACAACTCAATCCAAAAATGGGCAGAAGACCTAAATAGACATTTCTCCAAAGAAGACATACAGGTGGCCAAGAAGCACATGAAAAGCTGCTCAACATCACTAATTATTAGAGAAATGCAAGTCAAAACTACAATGAGGTATCACCTCACACCAGTTAGAATGGGCATCCTCAGAAAATCTACAAACAACAAATGCTGGAGAGAGTTTGGAGAAAAGGGAACCCTCTTGCACTGTTGGTGGGAATGTAAATTGATACAGCCACTATGGAGAACAGTATGGAGGTTCCTTAAAAAACTAAAAATAGAATTACCATATGACCCAGCCATCCCACTACTGGGCATATACCCAGAGAAAACCATAATTCAAAAAGACACACGTACCCCAATGTTCACTGCTGCGCTACTTATAATAGCCAGGTCATGGAAGCAACCTAAATGCCCATCCACAGATGAATGGATAAAGAAGATGTGGTACATATATACAATAGAATATTACTCAGTCATAAAAAGGAACGAAATTGGGTCATTTGTAGAGACATGGATGAATCTAGAGACTGTCATACAGAGTGAAGTAAGTCAGAAAGAGAAAAACAAATATCATATATTAACGCATATATGTGGAACCTAGAAAAATGGTACAGATCAACTGGTTTGCAGGGCAGAAACTGAGACCCAGATGTAGAGAACAAATGTATGGACACCAAGGGGGGAAAGCGGCGGGAAGCGGTGGTGGTGCTGTGATGAATTGGGAGATTGGGATTGACATATATATACTAATACGTATAAAATGGATAACTAATAAGAACCTGCTGTATAAAAAAATAAAATAAAATTCAAAAAAAACAAACAAAACAACAACAACAACAAAAAGATACACACACTACACCCTTCTTCACTGCAGCACTAGTTACAATAGCCAAGACATGGAAGCCACCTAATTGTCCATCAACAGAGGAATGGATAAAGAGGATGTGATATATATACACACAATGGACTACTACTCAGCCATAAAAAGGAATGAAATAATGCCATTGCAGCAACATGGATGGATGGACCTAGAGATTATCATACTAAGTGAAGTTAAGTCAGAAAGAGAAAGACAAATACCATATGCTATCACTTATATGTGGAATCTAAAAAATGATACAAATGAACTTATTTACAGAAACAGACTCACAGACATAGAAAACAAATTTATGGTTACCAAAGGGGAAAGGTCGGGGGGAAGGGATAAAGTAGGAATTTGGAATTAGCAGATACATACTACTATATATAAAATAGATAAACAACAAGGACCTACTGTGTAGTACAGGGAACTATACTCGATATTTTATAATAACCTATATGGGAAACGAATCTGAAGAAGAATAGATATCTGAAACATTTTGCTGAACACCTGAGACTAACACAACATTATAAATCAACTATACTTCAATGAAAAATAAATTAATTTTAAAAAGATTTAAAGAGAATATTTACTTTATACAGTCTTGATGTACCAAACGATTACTTCAAACAGCTGGGTATTTTAAAGTTATCTCCCCAATGCCCTCTTAGTGCTCTAAAAATCACCTCTCTCAAATAAAGAGACAAACAGGTCTCCTTTCTTAAGCGTCTCTCTTTTTATAAATTGCATCAGACCCACAGTGAATGTCTTCCTGGGAGTTTCACCAAAACCAAAAAGAACTTCTGATATAAAACTGCAGCAGGAGATCGGGGAAAGAGTGTGGAATTGCGGGGTCACAGAACTGACCCGCAAGCTGTCCTTAGTCAAACCCACAAGTCGGTGCCCCAGGGATGAAAGGACCTTGGGAGGCCAGCCGACAGCAGGGCTGGTCCTATCTCCCCTGCAGGGGTCGCAAGTGCAGCTCGCGCTCCAGCTGCTCGGCAGTCAGGGTACCCTGGATGGCCTCGCAGCCCGGGTTGAACACGGAGTACGCGCTCTTCTCCCCCTCCGTCTTCTCCTCGGGGCCTCGTGTCCCCACATACATCCAGTAGAAGAGGGACAGGACAAAATAGGCCAGGCCAAATTCCAGTTGCACAAACAGTCCCAGCAGGACCAACCAGAGGAGCACCTTCAAGAAGGTGATGTTGGTCAGGAGAGACTGGTCCTGCGGGGTCGGGGCCGGCGGACGCTCGGCTGGATTCCCCGGTGGCTGTGACGCGCGGCCCCCAGGCCGAGCCGCTCCCTAGGACACACACAAACAAACCAAAGTAAGAATAATGGGCAGTGGGGCCGGGAGGATCAAAACCGATCTGGAGAGACAGCTGTCCTTGCTCGGGAAAGGCTTCCGGCTCATCTGTGTCTATTTTCTGGCCCTGCTCTCTAAGACAACCATCTCCAAAGAGCTCCTATGCATTCTGCTCCAACAGAATCAAAACTGATCAGTGAGATGTGAGCTGATGAAATCCTTAACAGCGTTCAGAGGGATTCCCATCTGAGGCAGACATTTCCTCCGATTAATCTGTTGCTAACAGGAGCTAATTTTTGCCTGGTACAGAGACTCCCCCGTAATTGATAAGGCAGTGACCACACGCTTCCCACACAGAATCAATATATGTTTGCTGCTTTGTCTAGACGAGCTAAAATTTTGTTGAGTTACATGATTCTAAAACGAAGACTACACCAGAAACAGGAAACAAAAATCCCTTCCACACATTAAAAAGAAAGTCACTGTTATAGCCACAACCTTTCCATCCCCTGTGACCATCCTACACACCCCCAGGATCTCCTAACTGGACTCCCCACCTCCTAACTCTTCCCTCCCCAAACCATCCTATGTGCAGCTGCTAAATGGATCTGCTAAAACACCCATCAACCCCCTGCTCACAAACCTCTGACAAATTTTTATTGCCTACAGGTTAAAATTTAAACTCCTTGGGCTGGAATCCAAGGCCTTGCATTCACTCAACAGACAGAAATGCCAGTACACAGGCCCCTGCGCTGTGTGCTAATGGGAGACACAGGTACTTAAGGAGCTTTAGGGTGCTTGATCTCCAGTCCAGTATTCTGCAAACTTTTTTGGGTATGACCCACAATAAGAAATACGTTTTGTACTGCAACCCCACACATATATATCAGGGGAAAAAAAGGTCACAAATCAACAAATAACTTCCTTACATATGAAGCTTTGGTTTTCTATTCTATTTTTTTTAATTTAGTTTTAACAGAGGACTAGATCCTCTAAATTGATTTCACCACCCACTAATGAGTCATGACTTGCAGTTTGTAAAACAGTGGTCTAAAAATTTTCTGAACAACATGATCCACCATCTATTGCTCTATAAATGAACACTCTACTCCAGTTCAACTGGTCTTAGGACCCAGAGACATTGCCCCTTGGTGGCCAGGAATAGCCTCTGCGTCCTCTCCATTCCTCAGCAACTTGCTTCCTCCAGGCAAGCATGACTGGTGAACTGTATATGCCCCGACCTCCTGGGCCATCAAGGAGGGTGTCCCCTCTGCCACCTAGAGTTCTGAATGGCTGTTTCTCAGCACCAAACTATTCGTCATTCAAGTGTCTCTCTTTTAATACAGGTCACATGTGTCCCTAGATTGCTGCACGAGGCCCCAAGCTACCATTTATTATCTTCTGGTGTCTCCAGAGCCAAACACAGTACCCCACACATAAGTTCTCAATACATAGCAGACTTTTAGCTCATTTATTCAATTATATCTCTTATCCTTCACATGGCAATTGAAAAGGGACCACAAATATTATTTGGTCTCAATTAAAAATACAGGTCATCTGATTTATGTTGCTTCAGAAATTCTATAATTGTTCAACCCTTGATTTTTAGTATCAATATTGTAATTATTACCTTTTCAATTAGATTGGAAAGGTTCTTCACATATAATCAACAACCCCCCCCCCACACACACACACATTTATTAAACAAATAAATGTCCCTTTCAGATGTAACCAGTGTGCACAATAGGGAAATCACTGAAGGTCTTAGCAGGGAACTAATACAATCTGATTAATATTTAAGACTGCTCTGGCTGCCAGGCAGAAAATGGGCTGCAAGAGTAGAAGAAAGGAAATTGTTAGTAGCTCATGCAGGAGGCCCAGCAAGACACGATCAGGCAGAGATCAGGGTGGTGACATGGAAGACGGAGAGAAATGATGGATACAGAATACATCTTAAATGTGTACGACTTGAAACTCACAGTAGACTGAATTCATTTTATTATTGAAGGAGTATAACAAGAATAATGCTACGGCCACCATTTACTGAGTGCCTTCAAGATGCCTGATCTGTAATCCAGCAAGCAGGTATTATTATTCCCAATTTACTGATAAGAAAACTCTGAGGTGTAAGCAACTCCCCTAAAGTCACACGGCTGGTGACAGGCAGAGATGAGTTTGGTCTAGCATCCTAGGATGATCTCCCTCCAGAGCCCTTTTTACTTAATTAGGGCCTTTATGGGGGGTGGTAAGGGGAAGGGTTAGAGAGCTAGAAGGAGATGAGGTGGGGTAGGGGGTTAAATGAACTGGAAAAGGGAACAAACAAAGAGGGGGGATAAGGAAATTCCTCTGCCTCGTTTGGCATTTGTTTTAGAACCAGTGTGCCTTCTGCTGTAAAAGCTGTGTGTGGAAGCGTTTGTGGTCACCACAGTCACCACAGCACATATGGTGCAGTTTAGGGAAGGGAATTCCGTTCCTTGAATGCCAAGCTGCTTCCCACCTCAGGGCCTTTGCACTCGTGGTTCCCTCTGAGAGGAAAGCCCCTTCCTCTCACACCACCTGGCTGGCTCCCTCTTCTACAAACCTCAGTAACAATGTCACCACATGGACCCTTGGCCTGTCCCAGGTTTCTGCAAAAGTGGCTCCTTCTTATGAAAATGGTGAGGTCACCTCCTCAGTGAGTCCTCCCTGCCCACCCAATTTAAAGTGGCACTCTGCATCCCTCACCCCCGATTCGCTATCACAGCACCCAGGGCCCCCCCCCCCCACCTTTTTGTAGCATTCATCATTCTGTTCTTTCAACTCGAAGGCAAGTTCTGTGAGAGCAGGGCTTTGTCTTTATCACACTGTCTCCTGGGATACAGGAAAGCAGCTGGAACACAGTGGGCACATGAGAGGATTATACTGAATCAATGAATGCTGATGGGGGAAAGGGAAACGTTAAAAGATGACTCCTGGATTTGAGGGGGTGAGGCAAAGGCTGTGCTTGGCCAGGTGACGCCAAAGAAGGAGAGCATTTGAGCAGTGGGCCAACCTGAGGCAAGGCTTGGAGGGGAGGAATTGCAGGATGACTGTGGGCAATGGACCTTGGGGCTAGATGGTGCATTGGGGGCCTGGGAGGGAGATGGGGGTTGGGTGGGGGGCTTGGCAGGATTTTTTTAAAGTTACAGGCATATCTGTCCTAATGTGGTAGACGCTTGTCACAGAAAGAAATATTTTATTTTAGTGGACTGCTTTTCCCCAAACTAAATTCGAGAGTGAGGGAAGGAGGTGGATGCTTCCTTGTCAATGGCCAGTAAAAAGAAGCAATTAGAAACAGAAGGTTAAAGAAATCTCTGACAAGCCACTGTGTGCCACCTAAATTATTAGGTAGAGATAGATTATAAATTAGGGGAGAAAAAAAGCAGTTTAATGAGAATTTCACACCAGAACAAACCCAGGAATGGTAGCTGAGTCAATGAAAATGAGCTTCAAAGTTCCTCATGAAAAAACAGAGTAATTAATAAGAAGCACTGGAGGTCCAGCATTTCCTCTCATCCCTTTGTCAGGCCATCAGCTTTTGGGTTTTTAATAATGAAAACTTTCTCCAAGTTCAGCTTCTCTGGATCCAACTCAATGATCTCATATTCCTTTGGAAATGAGACATACAGTCAAAACCTCATTGTGTGGACTACAATGTAACTGGGAGAGGAAAAGAGATAGAGGAAATGGATTCTAAAATCCTAACCAGGGACTTCCCTGGTGGCGCCGTGGTTAAGAATCCGCCTGCCAATTCAGGAGACATGGGTTCGAGCCCTGGTCCGGGAAGATCCCACATACCATGGAGCAACTAAGTCCGTGCATCACAGCTGCTGAGCCTGTGCTCAAGAGCCCGCAAGCCACAACTACTGAGCCCACGTGCCTAGAGCTTGTGCTCCACAACAGGAGAAGCCACCGCAAGGAGAAGCCACAAAGAGTAGCCCCTGCTCGCCCCAACAGGGGAAAGCCCATGCGCAGCAACTAAGACCCAACACAGCCAAAAATAAAATAAATAAATAAATTTATTTTAAAATAAATAAAATCCTAAGCAATTGTGCACAGTGAGTTCTAATCAACAATAAAGTCATCCTGAGACAAACTGCATGCAAGGAAATGGATTGTTTGAAACCTGCTGCACTCACTTTCTACAAGTCAGTTGGAACCCTGAGTGTCATGGAGAATAGTATCTAATCCAAACTGAGTAACAGTAAGCTCTCCTTGATTACAAAAAAAAAAAAAAATCCTTAAAACCAGATGTGGTCCAGTGATAGATGAACTGAAGTAATTTTAAGAGTAAGGTACATTTTAATTTTCAAAAGGAATTTTTGGCTGTTACTGCACTTGGGAGGGACAGAGGCCATGTCACAGATTGTCTCACAGCACAGATATCCCCTTGATGTTTTGTCCTGTATTCTCACATAGATGCTCCAATCTCACACTCAAGTCATCACCTTGCCACCTTACTCATGAGTGAAAACGAAGATACTGAGACGTGAATAGGAAATTACCAAAGACTCACAGGGTGAAAAGGATATCATACTAATCTATATATTGTCTTCGCCTTGAACATTCATTGTTAAACTTGAATAGGGCTTGCTAGTTCAACAGTGAGACAAAGGTACATGCCACCACGGCAGTCACAGTTACCACACTTTTGCGAATTCTGTATTCAAATGCCATTTCTAAAGCGCAGGCTATCGGGGTGACTGGCTGCATGTGGCCCAGATGCGAACTCAAATGAAACTTTAATTACTGCCACTTTTTATCAGAATCCAATTAGACCTTTTACCCTCCATTAGCAGAGGGCTGTGACTCAACACCATTGTGGAGAGGTTTCCCAAAGCCACCGGGGGCACAACGATAACGCAACTCGCTGTGAATAACACAAGGGCAGAGGTCCTTTCTTCCAGGATCCTAGACCCTCCCTTCAAACCTGGAGTCGGAGCTGCGTGGGTCTCGGGCTGGAAGGAAAACGTGGAAGCCACTCATCAGGCCCCAGGCGAGAGGCTGGAGACGCGAGGGCCCGCCCCCGAGCTGGCGGGAGACGCCAGCAGCCCCGCCCCGCCACCGAAGGCCCGGCTGGGAAGCTATGGAAGGAGCGTGGCTGGCTGGGCGGGCTGCTTCTTGACGCGACGAGGTGGGGGGCTGGGGGTGTTGCCACCACGTGGTGGCGGGGCGGGGCCTCGGCAGGGCCTCGGCGGAGCTGCCCGAGAGGCCAAGTCGGCGGCTCACAAGCCAGGTACCCGGGGGTGAGGCCTCGTTTCTCTCACCTGAGCGAGGTTGGGCTGGGCCTGGGCACTCGCGGGCCTCAGTTTCCAAACCAGGAACCGTTTTAGCCAGCCTGGGGCTGCCTTTGGAGTCGCAGCTGCTTCCGCCTTCTCTCCCGAGGTTTGTGCACGCTGCCTCGAAGTGCTGGGTTCGGCCGCCAGCCCGGCGCGCTTCCGGGCCTCCCGGAACTCAGCTAAGCGCCTCTCCATAGCGCGCACCCCGTTTCCCGCGCTCCCGAGAACGCGCGCGCGCCCGCTCGCAGGGGCACCTGTCCCGGCTTTGACCGGCTCAAGGCTGCAGTGCGCCTGCGTAGCGGCGGCTGTATGCTGCGCGTGCGCGTTGTGGGCCTGGGGCTCAGGCCGGGCGTTCGCGGAGTTTGTGACGTTCAGTGAGCTGAGTATACAGCTAGTTGTTCCCTCCAAACGCGTGGACGCGGTGTTCACGTCCTCGCCCCGGCCTCAGCTCTGCCGTGCTCCATCTCACTTCAGGGATCTGCTCCCTAACAGGTGGAGTATCCTCTAGCAGTTGAGCAGATTGAGATTGAGAAAGTGGACCTGGGGCATTGAAGAAGGCCCGTGGTCTGTGGGATGTTCTGGTGTCAGAAGGAAGGCAGGATACAGCCTACCCTTTTCCTTTTAGCCGGTTTGCCAATCTTAGCACTTTGGAAGGTTGCTTTCTCACTGATCATTTGGCAGGCAGTCTGTGCAGACCTCTCACTGGTCTGCCGCGCTGGAAACTACCTGTTGATGTGTCTAGATGGGCCAAAAACTTAAAACAAAACAAATCTTTTATTGGGGTGCAACTTAAAATACACAAATGTGAAGTGTTTGGCTCAGTAGATCTGTATTAGGTGTATACCTATATAACTATTACCCAGAGAAAGAACGTTTCTAGTGCCCAGAGGACTCCCTTGTGTCCTCTCCCAATTACTACTCACCCAAAAAAGGTCACAGTTCGGGTCAGGAACTGTTAGATTTTTAAAGCTCTAAGCATCTAGCTAAGTGCCACTCACTTAATTGAGGCTCAAATATTTCTTCGATCTTGCTGAGTGTGAGTCAAGAAATCAGATGACCTAGAATGGAGTCTTTCATTCACTTAGCAAATATTTATTGAGAACCCTCTACGTGTCAAGTATCATACCAGGGATGCTGGGGTGAAGGAAACAAACCCTTGTTTTCGTAGTGCTTAGCATTCTAAATGGGAAGACTAATGCATAATTACATATTTATATTTAATGTAATGTCAGGTACTGATCAGTGCTGTGAAGAAAAGTAAAGTAAGGAATAAGGATGTTGGGGTTGTTTTGAGCCAATGACCAGGGAAGGCTTCTCTGAGTTGTCATTTGAGCAGAGACCTAAATGAAATGAGTGGTGGAGGCATGTAGATATCTGGAGAAGAGTGTTTCAATCAGAGGAAACAGCAAGTGCAAAGGTTCCGAGACCTCAAGTACTATGCTTGACCTGCTCACAGAACATTAAGGGTCAGTTTGGCCTTACAGGCCATGGTGGAGACTTTATACTACATTCTGAGTGTGATGGTAAGCGACTGGAGGATTTGAGTAGATGACATGATCTGATGTATTTTTAAAGGATCACACTGGCTGCTGGAGGTGGGACCCTGGAAGAGGGCAAGTATAGAAGGAGGGAAACAAGTTCGGAGCAAGTACAGTGGTATAAGAGAGTCTGGGAAGTTGGAGCTAGAGTGGGAAGTGATGCAGGTGGTGAAAATTGGTCAGATTCTGAATATATTTTTGAATATCTGAGCCCACATAATGTGCAGCTGGATTGGATGTGGAGCGTGAGAAAAAGGAATCAAGGATGATGGATTTCCACCAGCCCCCCTCCCCACCAGTCCACACACCTGAGCAACCAAGTGAAGGATGCCAAGGCCCTCTACTGAGATGGAGGAAGACTAGGAAGAGAGGATTATTCGATAAACTTGGTGAGTTTTGTTTTGGACATGCCAAGAGTTTGAGATGCCTGTTGGACAAACAGCATAGGCAATTGCATAGTGAAAACTGGAGTTCAGGGAAAAGTGAGAACTGGAGCTACATATTGGGAGTCATCAGCATGTGTGTGATATTTAAAAGCCATGAGATCAACTAAGGAGTGAGTGTGGATAAAAAGAGGATATATGAGGACTGGGCGCTGAATAATTAGAGATGGTCTGTGAGACAGAAAAGAAATGGGGATGTTATACCACAATGACCTGTCATTGAGAAGCCACAAAAAATTTCTTGCCCATCATGGCGTCCAGAGTAGATCTGCTTCTCTGGAGGGACTGGTGACTCTTTGATCGATTGTCTTTCCCACTTGATAATCACACTGAGACCTTAGAGCTGTATTTATCATCTACTTCTAGTAGGCATTTAGACTTAAGGCGTACGGTTTGTGGGCTATTGCAATCAGGGTCTCTGGCAGGAAATATGACACCTTCAAAAAGGTTAAGTAAGGAGAACTTCGTGTTACAAAGATGTGGCGAAATTAAGGGAGCCAGCAAGGAAGTTCACAGGAAGTGTTACCAGCCTCTGGGCCTCAAGCAGAAGAGGAGAGAGTGGTCATCAGAACTCAGTGAGACCTGTAGCTATAGGAGAAGCCCGAGAAGAAGGAGCCCTTAAACAGGTAGAGAAAGGTGGGAAGAGGATAAGAGAAGCAAACAGAGAATATCCAGCCAAGTGCTAATGGCATTTCTAGCTCCATCTTGTTTCAGTAACCTTATTATCCCTTTGCTTTGTTTAATGATGATAAATTTATTTTGTCTCAGTGCTTTGTAAACCTCTTTAAATTCTTTTTGGAAGAGGCTGAAAGAATGGGAAAAAGTAAAGATGAAAGAGATGAACATGAAGAACACCTCATGCCAAACTAACTCCTTTTCCTTTTTGGATAAGATTATGAGACTAGTAAGTAAGAAGGGTCCCAAAGTGTACTTAATGTGTGAATTTAAGTTTTATTATGAAATACTTTGTGTATACCCAATTTCATATATATAAATTGGACACATAATAAACATATATATAATGTGTATACATGTATATCATATTTGTAAATTATAAGTAATAATATATCCACATGCCCTCTTAGTATCCATGCCGTGGAGAGTATACTTCCCCATTCTTTGACTTTGAACTCAGCCATGCAAGTTGTTTTTGCCAAATGGGTGATGGCAGGTATGATACAAGTATGGGGGCTTGAAGTGTGTTTGTCCTGTTGAGTTCACCCTCTTAATACTCTGCCCTGCCATGAGATGAACTTGCAACAACTAGCCAGCTGGTCCAAGAATAATGAGAGTTTTGTGGATATGGTCACCCAGCTGACTCACTGACCAGTTGAGCCCAGCCCAAAATAGTTGCCCCGGCTTACCCAAGATGTATGAAAAATAAATGTTTATTTTATATCACAGAAATTTTGTGGGTTTTATTACACAGAAAAAGCTACTTAAAAAAAAAAAAAGAAAAGAACGTTCCTCTGTGTGCCTGTGGTCCATTCCTGACTCCTACCCACCTCTTTAATCTATTAATGTAGTAAGTTACATTAATAGACTTTCTGTTAAATCATCCTACATTCCCAGAATATACAAAACTGAGCCACTTTATGAAATATAAAATTCAAAGCTAGATCCAGTCTGGTAATCTTTAAGGAATTTTGTATCTATGTGCATGAATGAGATTTTCCTATCATTTTTTTTTCTTGAAAGCTTTTGGCTTTAGGATTATGCTAGCCTTCTGAAATAAGCTGAAATCTCCATCTCCCTCCCATCTCCCATTTTCTAGAACAGTTGGAGTAAAATAGGAATTAACTGGTTCTTGAACGTTTTGTAAGACTTAGTAGTAAAACCATCTAGACCTGGTGTTTTCTTAGATCAGATAAATAAATGTAAGTGACCTCATAGCTGGTCAATACAGCCTTACCCAAAAAGAGTTAAGAAGTGGATCAACATCAGTCTGTCCTGTCTGATGTTTTTAGGAGTGGCATGGATGAAAATATAAAAGACAATTTATCGTGTTTTCAGGTAACAGAAATTTTACAGAGAAATCTACAATTATATCTTTCGGGTAAAAAAAAAAAACTAAATGAATTTGATTCAATTTGTCATGATTAAAGTGTTGTGTAGACGCTCAGAGGGAACGCTACTTCCTAGATTTGCATTTATGTTTTTATATCTTTGTTTTTATTTCCTAATTGCTGGCTTGAGAGCAGTTTGCTTCAATATGACTTGGAGCTTTTCCCTGACCCCAGACTGGGGAGGAGGGGAGTATGTGGTGGATGCTTCAGCTGCTCTAGTCAGTCCCATTGTCAGAGTGAGAGACGACGCCCATACTCGTGCTTTCTTTGGTCCTGTCCCTGCAGGCACCACATGCCAAGTTCTGAGCACTGTGCTTTATATGACCAGCCGTAGGAATGTCCAAAGGAGAGTGGCCTGGATAATGATGTTTCTAGAAAAGGGTTTCTTGGCCTTGGTATTTTAGACATTTGGGGCCAGATAATTCTTTGTCTTGGGGGCCGTCCTGTATCTTGTAGGATTCTTAGCAACATCCCTGACCCCAAGCCATACTTGCCAGTAGTGCTCCCTGGTAGTTATAACAGCCAGAAATGTCCCCAGACAGTGCCAGATGTCCCCTCGGAGGCAAATTTGCCCCTGGTTGAGAATGACTGGTCTAAAGACCATATTTTAGTAAGAGTAATAAAGGCAGTGGATGATTTGGGCTGGAGAAGAAGAGTCATAGTGAAAACATACCAGTTAGTTTTAGAAGCTGTTAAAAGGGCTATTGTGAATGGAGGAGCAGAATCATTTTGTGTGGCTCCAAAAGGCAGAACTAAGGCCAACAGTTGGAATTTACAAGGAGACTAATGTGGAATCTTTTTTTAAAAAGGGGGGGGGCGGATTTTTCAGCAACTCAGTTATTCCAGAAATAGCAAGTTGCTGGAATAATTTCAGTGCAGTGAGTTCCCTGACACTAGCAGTGTTCAAGCAGAGGCTGACAACCACTTGTCAGGAATGTTGTAGAGGGGATTCTGGACTGAAGAGGGATTTGGTTAACGTAGATGATTACCAAGTCTCTTCCAACTGGAGAACTTTATGTTTTACTCCAAGTAGAGCAAACTGGGATGAGAAGATGGAAGACTTTAGGGCATCAGTCTAGAATGTGTCGCATAAGGTGTTGGTGCCCCTGCCCAGATCCCCTCAGATCTCACTATTGCTGTACATGCTGATGGCTTGTTTCTACAAGCCCCTGGGTGCTTTCTCTGACTGCAGGAGTGTGTTTAACTAGTACATGAGGCAGACTAGCAGTGGTGGAGGATTATTCCCCCTAACCTTCAAACAGCCTTCAACCAATTTTGTATGGGAGTTGGTGGATACATACCCCAGCTCCCTCACTCCTCATTGGGATGACCCTGAGGTACATTCCACAGAATCTCCCAGGGGGTCTTCAGGAGGAGTGAACCTCAGTTGCCCACAGCAATATCTGCTCATTAAAGCACCCTATATTACCTTTCTTCCCTTTCCTGTCTCACTTCCCTGCTCCACTATCAGTGCTCCGTGGAACCACTTCCCCAGTAAGCCTCTTCCATTCAAATTGTTATGTCAGGATCTTCTTCCAAGAGACTCTAAGGTCAGACCTAGGTAAGACCTTAGGAAGGTCTATGGACTTGGTTGCAGAAAGGGAAGTAAATGAGAGGACTGGTTGGTATTTCACATTTAAGAGACCCCCCCCCCCAGTCTTGAAGTTTGAAGCAAGCACAATGGCTTTAGAGTGGTACAGTCCAAGGAGAATGATATTTGAAGATGGGAATAAAGAAGTTAAGAAAAGTGAAAGGAAGGGGCGGAGAGGCCATGGTACTTCAACTGAAGCAGCCTGATCAGGACAGCTCCTGGGGAGGCTATTTGGCCCACACTTTTTGCTGAGCTCTGTAGAGGACAGAATCAGAACAACCAACCAATCCAGTCATTCTGATTCTGTCCTCCAAGGACTTTAGAGACCATTCAGTCGGTAAATGTTGATTGAACACCTGCTATAAGCCAGGCCCTGTGCCAGGCTTTGAGGACGCAGAGAGGAATAAAATACAGTCCCAGCCCTTAGGAATTTAAGGCTTAGCTGGGGAGGCAGACTCACTAACAGACAATTACACATGGAGGTCTGAGGGAGCAGAGGAGGGTCACTAACTCAGACTGGGGAGTAGTACAACTTCTTTGGATTTAAATATGGGGAAACCGAGGCCAGTGGAGGAAAGCTGATGAGGTTCTGTAATTCCTGGGCATTGCTGTAGACAACAGATATTTCTGGTGATAGTTCATTCCTTTATAGCACTGTCTTTTGCATTTGCTCTGGAAAGTATCCCCACATGACCCCCTTGCCCCCACCCACTCTTGGCTTGATGGTCACAGCTTGCTTTGGCCTGACAACTACTGCTGGTTTGAGTTTTGCCTTTTTGTGCCCCCTACCCCCCACCCAACTACAGGGATCTTGTGGTCCAAAAGAGCCCAGCAGTCTCTGCTGTTTTTTTAGTCAGTCCTGCCTGATCCCATTATCTGAAGCTTCCTCATTCCCCTCCTCTGCATCTCCTCAACTCCATTTAGCTTCCAAAATCTCAGGTTATAACAGTTGCCCACCCACCTGATGTGCCTTACATTGTTCCGTTTTGAGTTCTATTGTGTTAGAACTGATGCTCAGAGAAATGCCTCCTATGACTTGCAGGACAGATGATCAGACAAAGCCCACAGAATTACAGAAAAGATAATCTGTATGTAAATCCCATCCCAAAACTCTCCTTAATATTTTCAGGAAGTATTTGGAGAAGAATCTCTTTGCAAGTTGAGAATGGGCGTAAAGAAAGCAATAGGTGCTGTGTTTCAGATGCGCTTGCTCCCGCGTGGTTATGTATGGGAGTAAAGTTGGAAGGAAGGCAAGCTTTTGCCCTTTAAAGTCCTTTGAAGAAATGGACTGTTTGGTTAAAGTATGCACATGCACCCAGAGTGGTATATTTCCTGATTCTTGACAGTGGCTCAGCCTCTTCACTGGAAACTCCTGCTTCAGCCCTTGTATTTTCTTTCCAGCCATTGACCTTCTAGAGTGCCTGAACACCATAGTTCAGGGCCCAAATGGACCCATCTTTCATCCTGACAGCATTAACTGCTGCTGAGGCTCGCAGGTAAAGCTGGCCTCTTCTGCATGACTTAGCAGCAGGAACACGGCCAGGGACCCTGACTCTGCTTGGCTGTCGTCACCCGCTCAGCTGTTAGTCATTTCAATGCTCTGCACACTGGGGAGCCATTATTGCTTCTGTAGTAAGTGAACGTGATGGAGGGGAAGTGAGGCTATTCTTACCCGATATCCGGCCTCCTTCCAACTTGTGTGTTGCTTTTCTAGACTTGTATCCTATGGAAAAGAGATTTTTTGTCTTAGTTCTTTCTTTAAAAAAATTTTTTTAACCTTGAGGACCAGTTGAGTAATTATCAACAATGAATACTTGTTGGGTTCCATAATAGTTTACCTTTGCAGAATGACTAATGTGTGCCAAGCACTATGCTACACCCTGAAAATCATTATGTACTTTAATTTTCTCAACAACCCTTCAGGAAGGCATTTGGACAGAGATTAAGTAATTCAGTGTTACACAGCAAGCCACTAGCAGAACCAGGATTTGAACCTGAGTCTGACTCCAGAGCCCAGGAATCCACTTATTCTGCTTCCTCCTCCATGCAGACCACTTTCAAGGTTCTATGAATAAAAATATGTGTAAACCAGTCAGAATGGCCATCATCAAAAACTCTACAAACCATAAATGCTGGAGAGGGTGTGGAGAAAAGGGAACCCTCTTGCACTGTTGGTGGGAATGTAAATTGATACAGCCACTATGGAGAACAGTATGGAGGTTCCTTAAAAAACTAAAAATAGAACTACCATAGGACCCAGCAATCCCACTACTGGGCATATACCCAGAGAAAACCACAATTCAAAAAGATACACGTACCACAATGTTCATTGCAACTCTATTTACAATAGCCAGGTCTTAGAAGCAACCTAAGTGTCCATCGACAGATGAATGGATAAAGAAGATGTGGCACATATATACAATGGAATATTACTCAGCCATAAAAAGAAACAAAATTGAGTTATTTGTAGTGGGATCAATGGACCTAGAGACTGTCATACAGAGTGAAGTAAGTCAGAAAGAGAAAAACAAATACCGTATGCTAACACATATATATGGAATCTGAAAAAAAAAAAGAAATGGTTCTGATGAACCTAGGGGCAGGACAGGAATAAAGACGCAGACGTAGAGAATGGACTTGAGGACACGGGGTTTGGTTTCATTCTGAAACCAAATTCTTTCCATGGTATGGTAGAAAAGCTGTAGTCTTTGGACTCCAACACATCTGCATTAGAATTCTAGCTTCACAGACGCATAGCACAGGGAGATCAGCTCGGGGCTTTGTGACCACCTAGAGGGGTGGGATAGGGAGGGTGGGAGGGAGATGCAAGAGGGAGGAGATATGGGGATATATGTATATGTATGGCTGATTTACTTTGTTATACAGCAGAAACTAACACAATGTAAAGCAATTATACTCCAATAAAGATGTTAAAAAAAAAAACTTAGCACGTTGCCTGCAAAAAAACCAAAAAGCAGGTGTAAGTTGTGATCCCTAGTCTCCAAGAAAGTTTACAAACTCATAGGGAAGATGAAACAAGAATGTGAAATGCTAAGTAATGCCAGACACTATCTGCCAAGTGTCCTATCAGTGGAACAGACAGTCAGGAACTCACCAGGTAGAGGAAAAGACCAGAGAGGACAGGAGTGTTCTAAAAGGCTCCATGGAGGAGCATGGCATTTGATTGGCCTTGAAAGGTGGAAAGGACTTAACGTAAGCTGAGAGGAGGAAATCAACCAAGCTATAGCGGACTTCAAACACATGGGTTCAAGTCCCAGCTCTGACATCTGTGCAATCATAGGAAAGTCCCTCATTTTCTTTATTTCTCTAGAAGGCTATGGGAAGGGGCATGGAGTCAGGGAAAAAGCAGAAGTTTGGAACCAGAAGAGGCTTCAGAGAAGTAGGGAAGGGGTAGGTAGTGATTTGAGGGAGAAAGGGTGTTGACAAAGATCCCTCTTGACTTTAGTGGTGGTTCCATGAGTAATTACTGTGATAATCCATTGAGCTGTAGAAGTAAAACAAACAAAACCCCCTAGCTCCTAATTTTTATTTTGCCTTGGGCAAGGCACGTGTCCCTCTGCTTCATCATCTGTAAATGGGGATAATATCTCACAGGCAGATATCAAGATGAGGTGAACTGATAGGAAGTGCCCACCAGTACCTGGCTTGTTGTAGACCCTTAGTCAACATGGGCAACTAAGAATATGAAACCAGCATGGCCCATACTCGGTGGGTAACCAAAGACCTGGGAAGAAACAGAGGAAGGAGAGAAGATCTTCCTAACCCAGACAAATTGGAATGCATGTGGAGAATTGATACCTTGGTAGGTTCTTAGACTAAGGAAGATAATATTCATCTGAGATGGTTGAATTGAAATTGATTCCATATCCAAAAGCTGACATACAAGTGTTGCTCCTGCCTTCTTCCTGATTCCTGTCAGAGCTTGTCTGAACCAAAATAAATCTCTTTCTCCCATTACCTTGATAGGCTTGGGTTAAATTTACTCAGCCATTGACCTCACTTTGAGGTTGCTTTGAGGTGGTATTGACAGGCCTATCAATCAGCCAGCCTCCCACAGTCTGTTTGTAGGAGCCATTGGGGATTCCTGTCTGCCTCGCAAGAAATCCAGCTGTTAGGAACAATGGACTGAGCCCCTCTGTGAATCTGGGCTCTCCATTAGGAAGTTAATAATAGGGGAAACCGTATAGTACTTATCTTCAGCTTTCAGTCTCCTTTCTCACCAGCAGCTGCTAAATAGAGAGAGAGATTCCACGGTGAGGAATTCTCTGATTCATCATGTCACCACACCATCTTCTTTTCCCATACAAAATCCATTCCCAAGCCCCAGCACATTACTTCCCACTGCCCATTCAAACCCTACTCTTTGCTATGCTAACCTACAACTTTCCAAACATCCTGTATTGTTTCCTGTCTCTGTAACTTTGCTCACACTTTTTCTTTTTATCTGGGGCATCCTTTCCTCCCTTCCTCACCTACCTAAGTGCCACTGATCTTACCTACTTCCCTTAAATATCTCCTTCGCTAGGAAGCCTCTTAGGCTTTGCCTCCCAGGTAGGGTTTTGTTCCCTCAGGTATGCTCTCGCAGCACCAAGTGCATCCCCTATAACAACCCTTATCACCTGTATTACAGTGGCTTGTTTAATGGTTGGTAGGATGTAGTTTCAGATTTTTGAATAATCACCAAAAATAATAGTGAACAAGATAGAAGTTTGAACAAGATAGAAGTTTTTGTTTTCCTTTTAGGCATCACTTGAGAGTGCCATTGGGCAATGACCCAGGCCCCTTGTATCTTCTTGCTCTGCATCCCTAGGGTGTTGACCAGCATAGTGCAAGTTGGCTCACAAACACACTAGAATTCCCGGCTGCCTTATTCCAAAGCCAGCCTCTTAAACACCAGGTCATACTGCCTCAATTAGTGGAGCTGAGCTCATTGCTGATTGGGGAGGAAGATTTGAAAAAGTTAGAAAAGTTCAAGGTATATTGGGAGATACTTTGAGTGCCTGGTGGGGATTGATGGGAGTTGATACCTTTTTTTAAATATTTGTTTATTTTATTTATTTAATTTATTTTTTTGGCTGCATCGGGTCTTAGTTACAGCACGTGGGATCTTCATTGAGGCATGAGGGATTTTTTTGTTTCAGTGTGTGGGCTCTTCGTTGCCATGCTCTGGCTTCTCTCTAGTTGTGGCATGTGGGATTTCTCTCTCTAGTGGTGGCACATGGGCTCCAGGGTGCATGGGCTCTGTAGTTTGTGGCACGCGGGCTCTCTCGTTGAGGTGCGGGGGCTCAGTAGTTGTGGTGTGGGGGCTTAGTTGCCCCGTGGTATGTGGGATCTTAGTTCCCCAACCAAGGATTGAACCCACATTCACTGCATTGGAAGGTGGATTCTTTACCACTGGACCACCAGGGAAGTCCCGGGAGTTGATATCTTGAAGGTTGGGTCTTATGGTGCAAGACTTGAATGTCAAAAATACATTTGATGATTGTTGTCAGATAGTGTCATTTCTCAGGCACATAGTCCACAACCGCAGCATCTGAAATGGGAATCAGCTCTAAGTGCCTCTTACTACTCTCCTAAACCTTTCTTACATCATTTTGAAGAGACATGGGTCAGATCTTTGCAAAGGTAAATGGAGTAGAGATGCTAATACTCAGTGAATCACTTCTAAAGCAGGAGCCCATAACCTGAGCCATCCACCTTCAGAGCTGTTTCCAAAGCTGACTGATCATCAGAATCACCTTGACAGGGCTTCCCTGGTGGCGCAGTGGTTGAGAATCTGCCTGCCAGTATAGGGGACACAGAGTCATTCCCTGGTCTGGGAAGATCCCACATGCTGCTGAGCAACTAAGCCTGTGTGCCACAACTACTGAGCCAGTGCTCTAGAGCCCGTGAGCCACAACTACGGAGCCCGTGTGCCGCAACTACTGAAGCCCATGTGCCTAGAGCCCGTGCTCTACAATGAGAGAAGCCACCGCAATGAGAAGCCCGCGCACTGCAACGAAGAGTAGCCCCTGCTCACCGCAGCTAGAGAAAGCCCGCACGCAGCAATGAAGATCCAACACAGCCAAAAATAAATAAATAAATAAATTTATTTTTTAAAAAAAGAATCACCTTGGCACTTTAATTGAAAAGAAACAGGATCCTGAGCCCCTCCATGGCCCTTGACTCTCCAAGGTGGGCTCAGGAATCTCTGTATTCTCCCAGTTATTCTGTTGACGAGGTGCTTGTGGGCACTTTTGCACTTAAGAGACCCATTACCACCCTATATTTATGCTAACTGCAGATTCACCAACAGAACCCCTTTTTCTTTCATGGCAGAAGCATTGATCTCTCTTTGGACCCATGGCAGGGTGATTCTCATTTGACATTCTCTCTAAACTCTGAACTCTACGTTATTGCAACGTCCAAAAGGTTTTGGACTCTCCAAGCCTGCTCAGTGCCAAACCCATTCTATAGAAACTCAAACACAGAGCTGAGCAATTCAAAAGTTTGAGTAGTTGAAATTAATGATAAGCTAGAAATAAAATAATTAATATTTAAAAAAATCAAAAATTTGGTTAACCACAAACCCAACCATTTTACATCTTGTAAAGAGGTTTGGAAAATCATTAGACCGCAAAACTTCCAGTGGCCCCCTGATAGAGATTTGTTTTCTTACATTTGACCATCCATATCCCATGATTCTCTTCTCTCTAATCCCATGGATCAAACTTTCTGTTTTTAGAAAATTACCCGGGCAGAGACTGAGCCCAGTGATGATAATAGAACACTTCCTTAGTGCCTTCATGAGCCATATGCTTTACATACATCATCTCCTGTAAACCCCCTTGACAAACTGGGTATATTAGCATTATTAGTTCCAATTTATAGGTGAAGAATCTAAGGCTCAGAAAAGAAGTCGAACTGGAATTCAAACCTAGATCTGAGTGCAATTCTGAGTTACTGAACTCCTCCTCCCCATGGTGTTCACTGTATGACGGAGGGCAGGACAGAGGAAGAGGACAAGGAATAGAGGTGGAG
Organism: Grampus griseus; assembly: GCF_964374135.1. Lineage (NCBI taxonomy): Eukaryota > Metazoa > Chordata > Mammalia > Artiodactyla > Delphinidae > Grampus > Grampus griseus. Next base: position 34,889,873 of record NC_139004.1, on the reverse strand, counting down.
ACACAGCTTTTTGTTGTTGGGACCTGCTGCCTGTGGTCCTTTTCTGTCCCCATACCCCGCCCCTTCACATTCTCTTGCCAGTAGCAACCAGCACAGGAACAGCCTTTGATGCTCCCAGGCAAACTTTAGCAAACAAAATTGAGCTATTTCTGCAGAAACAAGCTACCCCTCTGCATCATTTCAGAGCCTCAGTGGACCCACAAATATCATTTCCAGCTAATCACACATGCACCAGACAGTTATGATATACAATAAGTGAACACATTTTCAGCTGATTCCCTTGAAGACAGTTCACCAAATTTATTGGAAGGCACATTTATTCAAGATGACACACAGATGGGTTTTTTGTTCTGCATTTCCTTTCTTTGTTGATTCACTGTGTCTTGTGTCTGAATCACTTGCCTTTTCCAAGTCAACTGAGCTGAATGGGAGAAATCCAGCCATCGTGATTACTGCTGGGAAAATGGCAGATTTGCCTCATGAGACGTATGATTGGGGCACTCTGGGATCAAGAGACTTCTAAACCTGAGGCACTTGAAGAGGGAGATAACCTCATATTTGGTTCAAAGCTTCTCTTGGAGATTGAGTTCATCTCCCCAAATGCTATTATTTGCTGATGGGAGGAAAATTATACTGGATCCCCTCGGTTTGTAGCAATTAGAGTGAATTCTCCTGTGGCAGGCTGGGACCTCCAGAGCTTTATTTGGTTTTAATGTAGAGTGGCTTAAAGTGGATTCACTCTTCCACAGGCTAATATCTCATTTCCTGGAACAGAATGAATTGTTCAGAAATGAGCCATTGAGAGAATGCTTCTCATTCAGCCCTAGATTTGTGGCACATCTTTCTAGAAAAAAGAGGCTGATGTGGGGATGGGGTGGTAAGAGGCTGGCTGGGACTGTTCTGTGATGCCAAAAAACTTTTCTCCAGTCTGAACAGTCTCATCCTTGTCCCCCAAACCTAATTGATGAGCCCCAGATAAGGTACATTAAGAAAACCATTCTATCCCTTTACCACTCAGAGTACTGAAGAGCTAAAAAATAATGTTAGCCAGGTGCAACCATGTGGAAAGGGTGCCATGGTACAAGGTCTTGCCCTACCCTACACCCAACTAGCTCAGTTTTTCATCTGTAAAGTGAGCCAGTTGGACTCACTGCTCTCTGAAGAGTCTTAAATTGATTAAAGAAGAGTTGGATTAAATCCGTTTCATTATTCTGAAACAGGGTTTCCCAACCTCAGCACGAATAACATTTGGGGCCAGATTTTTCTTTGTTGTGGCGGCTGTCCTGTGCCTACTAGAATGTGGGAAGCATCCATGTCCTCTACCTATTATATGACAGTAGCACCGCCCCGCGAGTTTCAACAACAACAATTATTTCCAGACATTGCCAAATGTCCTTTGTGGGGGGGGTAGGGGGGGGGCAAAGTTGTTGAGAAACACCTTCAATAGCTCCCTATGGCCAACAGGAAATTTATTCATTTATTAAGTATTTAATATTATTTATTGAGTATTTACTAAGACCAAAGATAACTGAGACACAGTCCCTGTCCTCAAGGAGCTCATAGTCTAGTTAGGAGGACAGACAGTTATAATCTAGTGTGGCATACGTAATGACCAAGAGAGATTCAGAGGAAGAAATGGGGGAAATTTTCTGAGGGGGAAGGCAGAGGGAGCTCATAAAACTTTTTGGAGAAATTAATGATTAAATGGAACATTAAAGGATGAGTAGAAATTAGCCAGGCATCCCCAGCTGGGGAGACAGCCTGAGAAAAGGCATCGTGATGAGAACAATGACCTACTCTCACAAAACTCATTGAACTGGGGGGATGTGAGGATGAATCAGACGAAGAGACCACCCCTCACCTCCATCCCAGCTGTGTATGGTCTCTTTTAACATTCCTATCTTGGAAAGGAGTTCAAAACCCTAAAGAACTCCTAGTCATTGTTCTGCTGAGTCTCCAACGGATGTCACTGCTACGGAGCTCTCCAGGGTACTGAACCATATCAATCTGAATAGCAACTTTACCTAGGGACATGCTTAGAACCTTGCTCCTTTCAGACTCTGACTCCTACCCATTCCTGCTGCCCTTGGCTGATGCCATGTAGTGTAAAAAGAATAGGTTTACCAACCCAAATGATTCAAGTTAAGAAACAAACAAATAAATGATAAATTATTATAAAGTATAAATTATGGTGAGTCCCTATGAATAGTACACAGAGTTTTGGTGACCTTATTTTTTTTTTATTTATTGGAATTTTATATGTTTTCTAAGATATCTATGACAGCATGTATTTCTTTACTCTGAAAAATATCATTTAAAATAAAATAATAGGACTTCCCTGGTGGCGCAGTGGTTGAGAATCCGCCTGCCGATGCAGGGGACACGGGTTCGTGCCCCAGTCTGGGAAGATCCCACATGCCGCGGAGCAGCTGGGCCCGTGATCCATGGCCTGTGCTCCGCAACGGGAGAGGCCACAACAATGAGAGGCCCGCGTACCACAAAATAAAATAAAATAATAAAGAGCTGTGGAATCAGAGGACTGGGGTGTGAATCCTAACACTGCCACTTAATAGCTGTCTGACCTCAGGTCAGGTAATTTGATCTTCAGTGGTCATTGTTTACTCAGCTGCAAAATGAAGGGGAAAAGGGACAAACCTTCAACAATTTGCCTTACATGCTCAGGATCTGGAGTCAGAATTTAGATTTCTTACTAGATTTCTTACTAGTAATTTAGATTTCTTACTAGTAATATGTGAAGCAAAATGAGAATGAAGAAATGCCCTCAAAATACTGAAGGAAAAATTATCCCCCACCTGGAATTCTATACCCAGCCCAACTATAAATCAAGGACTATAGAATAAAAACATTTCTCGACCTGTATAAAAATTCCAAACAAATTTCCCTTCCTATGCATCCTTCCTCAGGGAGTTACTAGAGTATACGCACCACAAAAAAATAGTAAGTCAAGACAGAGAAGGGCATTAAATACAGGAAACGTGAGCTCCAACACTGGAGAAGGGTGAAAGAAATATCCAAAAGGATGGTAAACAGTGATCTCAGATTGACAGTTGTGTACCAGGCATAGAGGCCAACAAGTCCAGATTAGAATAGAATGCCTCAAAAGGTAGATAGGTTGAGAATTGTCATCACCAGATCCCTACTGCTGTTGATCCTTTTTTTTTTAACTTGAGGACAGAATTCCTGGGTGAGTCTAGGTGAGATCATCTGTTCTTGACTTGCCTTAATAATTTCTGATGAGGTTGGTGCCTTTCCAGCAGCATATCCTGTTTTCTAGATCAACTAAGGATGCTCATTTCGCCCCATGGAATTGCTCTGCTTTAATCTATTTCAGGAACTGGAGGTAGGCTATAGTGAAGCAGAAAACCCAGAGCAGCCTCTGGACCACATTTCTTCTGGTACTTAGTGCCTGGCCCCCACTGCAGCCCTACCAGATGTCTGCAGATGCCCAACTCTGGTTTCCCAAGACCCATGCATGACCTTGTCCACCTACCTCCCCAGAAGGGGCTCTTGTAAACTCTTGGAGAAACTGAAACCAGACTGACCCAGAGACAGAGACTCTGTTTAGTTTATCTCTCTCCCAGACGACTTCATCAAACAGGGGCTACATTGCCCTGTCATCTCTAGCTAGATTTGTGCTTCTACTCAATACACATTGTTTAGGAATATATACCTAGGTAGTAAAAACTATAGCAAAAATCAAGAGAATGATTAGCACAAAAGTCAACATGCTGGTTACTTCTGAGGGAGAGGTTGGAAGTTTTATTTAGAGAGGAGAATTTGGAGAACGTGTAAGGTACCAGTTAATGTTCTATTTCTCAGTTTTTGTGGTAAGTACATAGGTGTTAAATGTACTATATTTTTAACTCTACATATATTTAAAATACTCTTCTATACATGTAATATACTTGATGGTAAAAATTTACATAGCAACCAAGCCACGTTGCAAAGTAATGAAATCATGTACCTTCAGTTAACTGGTAACCTTCAGTTAAACCTTTTTGAGTGTCCCTTCTGTGCTGGGACACTGACTGATACTTTAATATTTAGACGTCCCTGCCCAGTGATACATTTTCATGTTAATATGGATTTTGAGGACCAGAAAAGCCCTCAGAAGCCCAAATAAGTAGCTGTCTAATAGGTTGTATTTCAGGCAGTATTCCAGAGGAGTTTCCATGCCAGCTCTCAGATCAAACTGTGTTGCGGGTTGTTTTTACAAGCAGTCTTGTCCAAGGGAAGCTACACAACTAAAAACATCTCCCTCCAAGGGTGGGGGGGGTGGGTGGTCTGCAGCTGTGGCTTTTTGTGGAAAGGTTTCAGACTAGTTTATTATTCAGTGAATTATACTGCTAGCCAAGTATAGAAAGGCCTGAGGGAATTTGCTTCTGAGTTGTGGAATTTTCATCCCTTTTCCAACTCTGTCCCAGAAAAAAGGAAGACTTCCATCCAGACACTGGCAGGGATGCACAGTTCTCATCAGCATCCTCAAGTTGCTTTAAAAGAGGGCTTTTTTTTTTTTTCTCACAGAATGAGTCAGATGCTGACAGACTCTTAGCATCTCTTGCCACCTTCCTGTTGCCCCTTCCCCTCTGAAGATCAAAGCTCACCTCAGGAGAACCTCCAGAGGGAAGAAATAGCCAGCGGAACCCCCAGGGCCAGGCAGGAAAAGCAAGTAAACAAGTGATTGACGCACTTGGTAGACAAGTTGGAGGGGCCTCCACGCAGGCTCTGCTGGGGTCACACGTGAGCAGGGGAAGTTGAGGAAGTGGTCCAGGATGGGGGCGGTGCCCCAGAGGGCTTGGGCCATGGCTCATTGTTCCTCCGGGTTCCCAGGGAATAAGGCAGGCCTCCAACAAAACAAATGTGCAAGGAGGACTGGCTATGTGTGTTGATAAACACTAAAAGAGGGGAAGTGACTAGCTGGAGGGAGGGTGAGTTTATTGTGCCTTATCACAAGCTCCTGAGGGACACCAGAGGAAGAGGGAGAAGGAGCTGGGACAAAAGGAGGCTGTGTTGTTAAATGCATGGGGCCTGGAGGAGGGCAGACCTGGGTTCAAATCCTGGGGCCTCTATTTCCTAATTCTGTGACTTGACCCTATTATTTCATTTCTCTGGGCTTTGGTTTTACTCTCTGTGTAATGGAAATGATACTTCTCACCCATAAGGTTTCCTTGAAGGCTTGATAAGATAATGCACTCTTAGTATCTGACACAGAGAGTTGGTTGGTTTTTGTTTTTGTTTTTTAATGTTAACTGTTGTCATTAGGCAGATGTATCAGTGGGGGTGGGCTCGGTGGGGAGGAAGCAGTGTGCTGTGGGGAGACGGCTCTGCATTGTTGAGCACCTGAGTGTTAGTCAAAGCTCTGCCCGTATTCGTCGTGTGAACTTGAGCAAGTAACTCCCCATTTCTGGAGCCGAGCTTCACCTGCCTGGAATGACGGTGCTGATGAAGGTCTCCAGGGTTTGTTCTGGTGCCAAGATCCTGGGTTCTAAAGAACAGAGTTCTAAAGAACTCTCTAAAGGAGGTGTGACTAGGAAATTCTTTGACGTGAAACAAAAATAATGCAGAGGCAAGCAAGGGAGGTGTTTTTTCCTATCATACTGGTCTCCTTGGGAACTTGAGTTTTATTATGATGATGCTGCCATTTCTCAAAACATTTTCAGATTCATTGGTTTAAAATGACCTGCAGAACCAGTTCGTGGAGCCAAACTAGAAAATCATCTCATTGCTTTGTAGCCATGGTATTCTTCTTTCTTTTTGTTTCTTTTAAATTTTAACCCCAACAAGCTCTCATTAGATTCCAGTTGCAGTTTTGCCACTAATTTGTGGAGGATTTTTATCTCTTCTGACCTTGATTTCCACCCCTGGAAAATGGTGATGATAGTATCCACCTGTACTGCCTCCACAGTTGAGCTAAGGACCAGGATGGCAATACCAGGTAGGATGCTGGGCTCAGGGTGGGCAATAGAATATATCAAATACATCCATCTGTGCATGCCTTCATTCTGTCATTCCTTCCCCACCATGATTACCTACTTGGCCGGTTTATCCACCACATAAATTCACAGCCCACTAAACTAGCATGCTCTATATTGGAAATATCTGAGTCTTTCTCTTCCTATGTCTTTCTCCTTGACATTCACACAGACTACTTCACTTCTGACATTTCTGGTCACCAGATGTATGGGGGGTTTCCCCACACCAAGCAATTCTCTGACACCAGCTGGGTGTTCTACAGTTTAACTCAATTCTGATACTATCTGTCTGGAGACTGCTTCAGATACCACAGGTTAAGGGCTCAGTCCTATGAGACTACCCCACACTTCAGATGCCCATCACAAGTAGTAGGTCCCCAGGTTACCCACAACTTCTCTCCAAGTTGGCTACAAATCGGAGGTTCCCATGACCCCTCCTTGGGTTCAGTTAATTTGTTAGAGCAGCTCACAGAACTCAGGGAAACATCTTCTTACATTTATCAGTTCACTAAAGTATGTGATAAAGGATACAGATGAACAGCCAGAGGAAGAGATACGTAGGGCAAAGCCTGGGAGGGTCCCGAGTGCAGGAGCTTCTGTTTCCATGGACTTGGGGTGCACCCTCCCAGTATGCAGATGTGTTCACGTACCTGGAAGCTCTCTGAACCCCGTACTATCGGGATTTTATGGTGGTTTCCTCATGTAGGCATGATCAATTATTAACTCCATTTCTAGCCCCTCTCCCCTCTTTAGAAAAGTGGGAGGGGGGCTGAAATTTCCAAGCTTCTAATCATGGCTTGGTCTTTCTGGTGACCAACCCCCATCCAGGAGCCACCCAGGAGCCCACCCTGAGTCACCTCGTTAAAACAAAAGACGCTCCTAGTGCTTTTATCACTTAGGAGCTTATAAGGGTTTTAGGAGCCCTGTGTCGGGGACTGGGGACGAGACCAAATAGATACTTCTTCTTATGAATCACAATATCACAGACTCCAAATGATTTTCATCCATTTCCAAAAATCAAATACACTTTCAGAGGTAAAGATTTGCTACCATGAGGGATATTCAATGGGATGTGCTCAGATTCTAAAGATTTTTCTTTAGACTATATACTATGCTTATATGTGTGTATATGAATGCGTGTGTATGCGTTTGGTATTTAGTAAAACCCTCAACCCCTGGGAGACCAGCAGATAGACTTTCAGTCAACACTGAGGCGCTGGACCAGTACCTGGTTTCAGAAAGCCACGGCTCAGGGTGCTACCCAGAGGCAGGGAAATACTGAGGGCAAGGACACACTTTGAAGCCAGCCAGGCCTGGCCTCCAGGCTCAGGAAAGCCCACTCTGGGCTGCCCTGTGACCTGTGTCAACCACATCATCCTTTCAAATTTATTCACCAGGAACATGGGGAATGTAACATAAGCGTCATAAAGATTGATGATGTAAAATTATTTTTAAGGCAGGACAAGAAAAATTTAACATAAAATTATCTCTGCTGTTTGAGCCACTACCACTCCCCTTCAGTGTGCACTGTGCATCTGTATTAAACCTTAACTCAGTGATCTATTTTTTTCTTGGCCACACTGCGTGGCAGGCATGCGGGAATCTTAGTTCCCTGACCAGGGATCAAACCCGTGCCCCCCTGCAGTGGAAGTGCAGAGTCCCAACCACTGGACCGCCAGGGAGTTCCCTTACATTAACTAATAAATTAGATCCTCTTAGAAGATACAGGAATGCCTGCTCACAAGAAAAGAAAAAACAAAAAAGGCAGTTTTCTCCTGCTGCCAGCAAGGTAACTCCTTAGGATATGACATTCCTTTCTCAGTCCTGCAAAGGATCACAATGGCCTACTTGCTGGACTGTGTAACCCGTCACCATGTTACTTTGATGTATAACCCTTTGTCTCAAAAACTTACAGAACTGCGCTTCGACCTCTAATGGGCAGAACAGTCCCCAGAGCTTTCTGAAAGACTGTCTCTCTGGTTATAATCCTCAGGTTGGCTCGAACAGAATTTTCCATTTCTTTCTTAGATTGAATATTGATTAATTTTTTTCATTGACAAAATGTTATGAGGATCATAAGTGCTAGTTTTGTGAGTGAGCAAAGAAGAGGCATCAGTGGGTGGAAATGTAAGGCATAAGACATCAACATACTTGCACTGTATCTTGTGTGGCAGGGAAATACGGGGTTGCTCTTCTCACCGGTGGAGGTCTTCCAGGTGGGCGTGGTGGACCAGGTGATGCCTGAGGACCAGGTGCAGAGCACAGCCCTCTCAGTGATGGCCTGATGGATAGCCTTTCCAGACCATGCTCAATAGCTGACCAAAAATACGATATGAAAGCCCCTGGTGGGCCGCCTGGTGAAACAGCATGAGGCAGACATCCAGAACTACATCCAGCGTTTTCTGCAGAGGCACTTAGAAAAGCTCAAACAAAAGAACAGCTAGGGAGGGCTTCCCTGGTGGTCCAGTGGTTAAGACTCTGCGCTTCCACTGCAGGGGTCGCAGGTTGCATCCCTGGTCAGGGAAGGGATGTTCCGTTTTTAGCCATATGAGCCCTTCTGAGGCCCTCTGGTTCCAAGGGGGTTTTAAAAACACAAGGTATTTTTCAATTTTTTTTTTTTAAAAAAGGAGAATACTGTCATCAGAGGGCTCTGGGTCATCAGCCACGGAAGGATGGAAACAAAGAGACAGAAACAGCAAGAGATCCTTCACCAGATAGAGGGGCTTTGGCACTACCATCCCCACCACAGACGCAGCCAGGAAAAATGAAAGCTGCTGGGAGAGCAGGCGTTGGCAGACAGCCACAGCCCCAGAGGGCAGCTGGGGCCTTCACACAAAAACAGGTCTACGTGGAGGCAGCAGAAGAGGGGCCAACAGAGAGCACCAAGCCGGAAGAAACAACTCGTGCCACCCAGGACCCACGGCATGGGTGCTCAGGTGCCGGAGGGTAGCCAACTCAGTGCCCCCAGCTAATGAGAGATTGGAGCTGGGCCTGAGAGGCTGCAACCCACAGGTTTAGTAAACATAGCCCAGCATCTCATCCCTCCGAGAAGTGATGGACAAGCAGCCTTAACTCTGCCCCAGTGCTGCATCTAGAAAGACCAGGCTCTCCCGGGTGATGTCCCCAGTTTGTTCTTTCCCAGGGAAACCATTTCTCAGCCTCTCCTGCAGCCCTGAAGCTACCCAGCAAGTTTCAGACACGCTTATGAAATGTCTTCACCTGAGGCTGCCTGATTGGTTTATCAGCCCTGGCCCTAGGAACATTTCCTTACGATGAGCAGTGACATTTACAGCTCCGAGAAGTACAAGGGAAACATTTTTCTTGCTGACCCCCCTCTCTCTCTCTAATGAAGTGGTCATTATCATCTTTCAAAGGTGGGCTCTGTCAGTCAAAAATGTGCCACAGCTTCCCATAGGAGAAACACTGTGAATGTCAGAAACCCGACAGTACTTTCTGAGGTGAATAAAAGCAGCGGTTCGAAAACTGTAACACGAAAGTGTTTCTTCTTGTCCAGCAGCCGAGGCTGGCTTCCTGGGCACACGACCCGTACGGTCACACAGAGTCCTGCGCTCAGAAGAGCCCTGCTCTTGGTTTCATAGACTGCATTTAAACCTGGCATTGCACAATATAAAGAACAGTAAAAATTCATGCTCATGATTTAAAACCTTAAGTTTTTCTTTACTCAGAAGGACTTTAAATAGCAAATAAAACCCACCATGATCAGTTGAGAAACCGCAGAAGGAAGAGAAAAGCTCTCTATTTTTTGTACATTTACCAGCATTTTTGTTGAACAAGAAGCCCTGCGTTTTCATTTTGCTTTGGGCCCCGCAAACTATGTTGCCAGCTCTGTCTGCAGCAGTATAGAAACAGCAGACGTTTCTATCATAAGGATAGAAAATAAAAATAAACACAGATTACAGGCACATTGGCATAACTCACCTAATGATAACCACCTTAGTCAAGATGTCTCTCCCCAGTGTGTGGTCTATTCACCGTGTGTATGTGTTTATTCTTGCCTGCACTGAAAAGCTGTCCACTGCTGGACACACAAATTTCTCTCCATTTCGGTCTGGGATTGGATGTAGAATACCCTTTGAGGTAATTGCAATTATATTGATCTATCTATGAATCGTGTGTGGAAACAAGACTCCTTCTTCTTCCTCCCTGGCCAGCTCTCAATGGTCTACCTCTCCATCAGTTACAATAGCATATGTTAAAGGTTCTGATAAGTTCTGCAGCAAAAACAGACAAAACATTCAGTCTATTTTGTTTTGATGGACCGAGAATTTTCTAAACTTGTTATTTTCCTAACTGGTTTCGATCCCCTTCTTTGGTGTAACACCTGAGCAGCCTCAGAGTCAACGGTGTAGCATAGTATTTATAAGACTTGCTCTGGGCTCAGACTCTAGACTTGAATCATGCTTCTCCCGGGGTCCTAGAGGAAGTTTCTTCATCTTTCTAAACCTCAGCTTTTTCATAAGTAAACTAGATTAATAATCCTACCTCATAGGATTGTGAGGATTAAATAAGATCATAAATGGAATGTACACAGTAGGCACTTGATCAAGGTAAAAGCTCTTTTTATTAAAAATCTTAAGTGTTTACCCTGTGTAAGCCCTTCCTGCCCTCAGCAGTCACAACCTGTCTGTCTTCATGTTCCCTGGCCCCCTATCTCTCCCTGTTTTCTTTTTTTTTGTTTTTTTGTTTTTTTGTTTTTTTTTTGTGGTACGCGGGCCTCTCACTGTTGTGGCCTCTCCCGTTGCGGAGCACAGGCTCCGGACGCGCAGGCTCAGCGGCCATGGCTCACGGGCCCAGCCGCTCCGCGGCACGTGGGATCTTCCCGGACCGGGGCACGAACCCGTGTCCCCTGCACCGGCAGGCGGACTCTCAACCACTGCGCCACCAGGGAAGCCCTCTCCCTGTTTTCTTAACCCTCAACTTTGGGCTCATTATGAAGTCTGCACCCACCAGCCCACAGTGTGTCTGCAGTCCTCACCCAGCATGCTAGGAGTTATTTTATAAGTTACTCTTTTATATCACCCTCCTGAAACTAGGCTGCAGTGAGGAGTAGGGCAGGGGAGGTTAAGAGGCCACTTTTGCTACCCCACGATGAAGGGTCTGTGGGCTGTGTCCTTATTTGGGAAATGTGAGTTGATTTTTTTTGTTTTTGTTTTTGTTTTTGTTTTTGGAAGGAGATGTTTCTTTAAATTTGCCCAAGTGTTTATAGCTATAAATTCTACAATGCAATAAAATCTGGCCCCTGAGGACAGATGCCTAGCCCTGGGCTCAGCAACATCAGAGGCAGAACACCATGTTAATGAAAGATTCCAGTTAGTGGAACTGTCTGTTCTACACTGAAATCTTAATGCAAAGCAAGGGCACTGGTACAGCTAATAAAATGCCCTGGGCTGGGCTAGCTGTTGCTGATGCTTTCTCTGGTTTCTTACATCGTCATGACAGCTCTGATTACAGGGCCTTGTCTCTCACTGACGGGGCCTGCTGAGGAGACCCCAGGGAACCTTCCTGGACCTGGTGGGTAGAGTGCCGGCCGGCAGAGCCTCCAGGATGCAGAAAGTGAGTGACCTTCAGTGAAGTCTTCTATAGCAGTCAGCACTCAGGGCAGAAACAGAAACCACTCTAGGTTTTTCAAGCCCTAAGCAATTGGATGCTTGCAGGAGGAATAGGAGTCAAAGGTCACTTGAAGGCTAACGGTTCGAGGTCACACCTCCACAGCTACAGGCCAGAGGTCAGGCTGTCGTTGCTGTGGCTGTCACCATGGTGTGAACCCATGAAGCTGGTGACCAATAACTGGAACTTGGCGACAGGCAGCTGCTGGCATGTCTGCCCAATCCTGCTTGCTTCCTCCTTCCAAATCGTTCTTGAGTTTATCTCACCCTAAACTCTCTAGCTGCAAGGCAGCCTAGCAAGGCAGTTTTCGAAACTTCCTTATAATACGGACAGAGGTGGGAGGACATGGAAAAGAGTAGACTAGATTCCAAGAGACCGTATCGAGCATTTCTTCTAGACACAGCAAGAGTAGCTTTCCTTTATTTAGTGCCTACAATTTGCCAGATGCTATGTTAGGTGGTTTACATATTCAGTTTTATTTTCACAACGGTCCTCTAAGAAAGGTATAATAATAGCCCCATTTTACAGATGAGGAAACTGAGACTTGGTGAGATTGACTATGTTACTCAAGGTCTGTGCTGGTTAATTTTATATATCAACTTGGCTAGGCTGTGCTGCCCAGTTGTTTGGTCAAACACCAGTCTAGATGCCATCATGAAGGTATTTTTTCGATGTGATTAACATTTACATCAGTAGACTTTGAGTAAAGCTGGTTGCCTCAGCCAATCAGCTGAAGGCCTAAGAGAAAAGACTGAGGTCCATCTTTTCCCTCCCTCCCTCCTTCCCACCACCACCAGGAAGAAGGATTCTGCCTCTAGACTGCCTTCAGGTTCAAGATGGCAACATCAGCTCCTGCCTGAATTTCCCACCTGCTGGCCTGCCCTAAAGATTTTGGACTTGCCAGCCTCCATAATCACATGAGCCAATTCCTTAAAATCCCTCTCCTGATAGATAGGTAGATAGATAGATAGATAATATAGATAGAGAATTGATATAGTTAGATAGATAAATAGCATCGATATCTTTTTTTTTTTTTTTTGGTACGCGGGCCTCTCACTGTTGTGGCCTCTCCCGTTGCGGAGCACAGGCTCCGGACGCGGCCATGGCTCATGGGCTCAGCCGCTCCGCGGCATGTGGGATCTTCCCGGACTGGGGCACGAACCCGTGTCCCCTGCTTCGGCAGGCAGACTGTCAACCACTGCGCCACCAGGGAAGCCCAGCATCTATATCTTATCTATCTCCATCTCCTCTCTATATCTATCTATATCTAGTATCTATATCTTATCTATCGATCTCACTAACTATATCCATCCTATTAGTTCTATTTCTCTGGAGAATGCTGGTGAATACAAGGTCCAACAGTAGTAAATGTTATATCTCAGTTTCAAACTCAGGTTTGTCCAACTCACAACCCCAGGCTCTTGGAGGACAGACTTCAGACAGTCTCATGTGTTTGGACTTTCATCAGCTCTATCAGTGCTTGGGGAGCTCCGGACTCAATAGGGGAAAGATGTCCATGCATCCCAGGTGGAAAGGAAGCCATGGTCTGCCTCAATACGTAGACCCAGTTTATGGGGAATTGCTGTATTTAATAGCCATTCTTCAAACATTTATAGAGTATGAGAGATCAGAGACTGTGTCAGGCTTAGTGAGGATGCAAAAATTATATGAAAAATAGCAACAGAGGGCTTCCCTTGTGGCGCAGTGGTTGAGAGTCCACCTGCCGATGCAGGGGACACGGGTTCATGCCCTGGTCCGGGAAGATCCCACATGCCGCGGAATGGCTGGGCCCGTGAGCCATGGCCGCTGAGCCTGCGCGTCCGGAGCCTGTGCTCTGCAACGGGAGAGGCCACAACAGTGAGAGGCCCGCGTACTGCAAAAAAAAAAAAAAGGGTAAGGTGATGAATATGTTCACTACTTTTTGGGGTGATGAATATGTTCACTATTTGATTGTGGCAATGGTTTCATGGGTGTATAGATATGTTAAAACTTATCCATCAAATCGTACACTTAAATCTGTGCAGTTTCTTGTATATAATTATACCTCAATCAAAAATACTACCAAAAAATAAAGGACAAGAAAAGCCAAGGAAATTGAACAATTTTTAAATTTTTAACAAATGTTTGAAGATATAATTCATCAAAACTTCAGAAATCAAGGAAGACTCGAATCTAGCTATTAAAAAGGGGCAGGACAAATTAACAAGGATTCTCATCACTAAGACATATCCTAGCAAAATTATTGGACTTCAAAGATTCTTTTGGTCAGTCAAGCAGAAAGACCAAAATAAGTGACTTACTGACTTCAGACTTCAAGTCAACATTCAATGGTAGGAGACAGTGGAACAGATCCTAAAATTCCTCTAAAGGCAAGAAAGTATGATCTAAACTTGTTATACCTAGCTTTCTATTTGAAAGATATAAAATCAAATCTTTTTGGACATGCCAAATTTGGGGAAGATTATTCTTATGAACACTTCCTGAAGAAACTACTGGCGGATCAACCCAAATGACACTCAGAATGGAAGATAACGAGAAATTATATGAGGAACATTGCCTGATAGAGAAATTGAGTCCATGGTTAGAATGGAAATGCCTGAAAAGGATTTACATATGTTGAAAGAGTCTGGGAACTTGAGCTTGGAAGCATCGGCGCCTCAGAATACAGCCAAGAAATAAATGCAGAAAAGCAGCCATGTCTGACAGCAGTGACGATGAAGAATTCCTCAGTGGCTATGACAAAATGCTACTGGCCACTCTGCCTGAGGAATTTAAGCCAAGCTGGATTTTTATAACGTGCCCTGGGAACATGAAAATTTTACTGCCTTCTTGAGAGTAGTGCATTTGACCATTTCTTTTGGGGGAAACACTCCTTTCCATGAAGAGTAGAAGATGTCGAGTGATTGAATAACAGATTGCACAGTAGTTTCAAATGATCTTGGCAGAATTAAAAGAAATGATTTTAAAGTTGTCAGATTCATTTTGGGGAGAAATAGGGAGATCTTAATATGAGTTGTATTTTAAATTTTGGAATTATTGTTAATTTTATGAGATGTGAGTATGGTATTATGGTTAATGTAGGAAAATATTTTTATTTATAGGAGATATATGCTGAAATATTTAGGGATGGAGTGTCATATCTGTGATTTGCTTCCAAATTGTTGAGCAAAAAAAAGTATATGTCATACATAAAGAAAAGAAAAATATGGCAAAATGTTAGCAATTAGTGAATCTTGGTGAGGAGTACATAGGATGTTCAGTGCACTAATCTCTCAATTTTTCTGTAGGTGTGAAGTTTCCAAAATAAAAATTATACAATTAAGAACAGAACATTGAAACAGCAAAGATTATCATTTAGAGAGATCAAGACCTCCCCACCTCCAAAAAATACCTCCCTAAGGAAGTATCTGGCCTTAAAGATACAATCCGATGACTTGAAGAAATACTTCAAATGCACAGGAAACGTGTTTGCTGTTTTGAGAAATAGGAAAGAGCAGAATATAAAGAATTCATTGGAAAGCTGGAACTCTATGGAAAGGTCACACATTTTTACTACTAATTTTATATAAAACTTCCAGAGGGAGGAACAAATTCCTAATAAATAAAGATAATTTAAGTAAAGTGAAGATGATGCCTGTACACTACTATGTTCTAGAAAAAGAATTCCAGACTTCAGTTGGCAGGGAACTATTATTGCTTGAGCAGGAGAAGGCTGGAATGTATGAAATACTGAGCTTAATAAATGAACCAAATCCTATCAGAAATCGCAGGAAGCCCTAAGAAGAAGCTCTAGTGCACAAAGCCGATGAAACTCTCGTTTTGAATAATTGCACTGGACTGACGACCAGGGTGTGACAATAAAAAGTCATAGAGGACAGACAACAGCTACCTCTGGGACAAAATGAAGAATATCTGGGAAACACAGAGTCCATTTCCAGTGCAAACTGAGTGATGAGGTATCAGCTAGGCCTGAGGTGGAAGTACCAGGAAGTTGGACACTGACCTTTGGACACAGCATTCCATCAAAGCGTACCTGGAAAATGGATGCACAGTCTTGCAGCCAAAGCCCAAGTTCTTAATGACGTGGACAGGCAGAGAGGCATGGCTCTGCAGGAGGATGAATGGTGAGAAGGAGTGAGGGACCTCGGTTGCAGAGGAAGTGAAAGCTTTTAAGCAAGAGAATTTAAGAACATGAATTATGGGGGTGGGGCAGGGGAAACAAGATGTAATAAAACCAGAATTGCTCTTTTTGATCAGAAAGTCTGTGTGACAGCAGGTATACCACTGGTGCTGCAGAAAGTGCTCTTGTTGGAGAGAAGAGGCAAGCTGTCAGCTGGAGACAAAAATTAATATAAGTAAAACCAAGACACCAATGCTTCAAACACCAGTGACCGTAACTCCAGGAAGACACGCTTATCAAATCTTACTACAGAGAGGTCCTCTGAGCCCAGCTGCTCTTCTAGCCCACCTGCCAGAACTGGAGGTGTCATCTACCCAGGGCCAACTACATGATGTGCTGGGTTCAGTGCAAAATAAAAATCCAGCTCCCTTGATCAAAAGGCAGGGGGGAAATGCCATTAAAAATACTAAAATATGGGCTTCCCTGGTGGCGCAGTGGTTAAGAATCCACCTGCCAATGCAGGGAACACGGGTTCAATCCTTGGTCTGGGAAGGTCCCACATGCCGTGGAGCAACTAAGCCTGTGCGCCACAACTACTGAGCCTGTGCTCTAGATCCCACGAGCCACAACTACTGAGCCCACATGCCACAACTGCTGAAGCCCACATGCCTAGAGCCCGTGCTCCACAACAAGAGAAGACACCACAATGAGAAGCCCACGAACTGCAACGAAGAGTAGCCCCCGCTCACCGCAACTAGAGAAAGACCATGCACAGCAACAAAGACCCAACGCAGCCAAAAAAAAAAAAAAAAAAAAAGTACTAAAATATATTCCGCTTTCCTTTCTTCTAGGGTGTCTTGACTTGGCATGGTGTGGTTCTTTTTTGTTATTTAATGTCAATCTAAGCAAAGAAAAATTAAAATTTTTCATTCTTAGCATGAATTTAACCATTCATCTTTATATTATACTGTGGCAGTTTTAAAAGCAAATATAAGAGCATTTATCTTATAGGCAGCATTACCAAAATTACACAATTCTTATTTTGTAGCTCATGCATGGATATGTGTATAGTTCTTAGCAGAACAGTGGAAATGCCACACAAAACTAACCACGTACTTTAAATTGCTTGCTTCTTAATTCATGAACATTCTACCAACACTGTCTGCCTTTGGCTTACTGATGAGTAAGGAAGGACTGATGGGAATGTGGTTGGCAAATACAGGGAGGTAGCATCAGTGAATAGGGGTTTGATGGAGTTCCTTGGTCATTCGTGGTTCTTAGGCCATCATGGCCTTCTTTCTGTGTTCAAAGCAAGTTCTGGTTCTCATGGAAAGTGTGGCCTCTCTGGGCCGTCAGCAGCCGCTTACCTCGTACTTGCTTTATGCCACTCAACTCCCACACATTGTGGGTCCATTGGAATTCTTTATTTTCTTTTAAATTTTATTTATTTTTGGCTGCATTGGGTCTTCATTGCTGTGCATGGCTTTCTCTTGTTGCGGTGAGCGGGGACTACTCTTTGTTGCGCTGTGCAGGCTTCTCATTATGGTGACTTCTCTTGTTACGGAGCACAGGCTCTAGGCACGCAGGCTTCAGTAGTTACGGCACACGGGCTTAGTTGCTCGGTGGCACGTGGGATCTTCCCGGACCAGGGATCTAACCGGTGTCCCCTGCGTTGGCAGGCGGATTCCTCACCACTGCACCACCAGGGAAGTATGGTGCACTGGAATTCTGTGCTCATGAAGCCAAAACACAAGTTCAAAGAGAAAGTGATTTAAGAATTTCAAGGCAGCAACAGAAGAACATTGAAGCAAGCCTGGGACTTGCCTGAATGTCAGGCTCTGTGCGACTGCACAACTGTCCTGCCCACAAAGCCAGCCCAGACTCTGTCTCCCGAATCATGATTTGCTTCCTGAGTGAATCTTTCTTTCCTTAAGATCTGTATTCTAGAAGGGGACCTGTGACTGTCAATCAACCTCTACCCAGTTCTAGAAGCCTCATTCCTTCAACCAGGATGGAGGACATAGGTGATGCTGTCCCAGGAGTGCCAGCACAATCTCACCAATAGGAGGATGCCACCGCCCTGGGCAACTGGACTACTTCCTAACCTGTGGCCAGCCACCATAGGGGCCTGCACCCATTTTCCAGGAAAGGATTCCCTAGACTGTCACCAAGAATAAAGGTCCTTCGAGTAGTTCACAGGTATCCATCTTCTAGAGCCTTAACTTCTTGGCATAAAATCATACATTCCTTCTGGTGTTCATCTATCACTCACGCTCCCACTGCCGTCCAGTGAGTGGCCTCCATGTTTCCCATAGGCACGGCCTCGCATGCGTACACACTTGCCTTCAGTGTCACGCCCGGGACGATCCAGGGGCTGCACTTGGACTTCCAGCCTGAGTCACTGAATGCAATTTGGGGAATAGTTCATAGGCCTCAAAATGCAATATGCATTTACTTTGAATATTGAACTTGTACTTTCCATTCTTGAATGTTCTTTTCTTTTTTGCCTTAACCTGACCAAGCAAGTCAACCCTGAGTTTTGTAGCTGGGAAAAATAAATGTATTTATTCAACTAAAGATTACCTCTTAAGTGTTATCCTGCTACATACCTGTTTTAGTTCTAGTTCCTGTAGTTTAGGTAATCGATAAATGTTCTTAAATGTTATGAAAATATAATATGTTTAAATATTTTTCTTTTCCAAATTCCAAAAAAACTGGACCCATCCTAACAGTAAAAGATGATTCTACCGCTGAATCCAAATAATAATCCCCAAACATCTGTCCACTGCTTGCTCTGTACCTGCTCTTCAAGGTGGCACCAGTAGCTAAAAAGCACAGCTCCTCCCCTCGGGGAATGGAAGGAAGGCAGAACGACAGCAACAGTCAAGCCTCACACAGCTTAAAAGGGGTGGTTTGAGCCTCAGCTCCTCTAAGGAGCCCCCTACACTGAAATCACCCTTACCTGACCTTCTTTGGCTCTTTTATTTTCCATCTAATTGCCCTCTGCCTACCATTGGACTATTAAGTTTTTCCCCCCAGAGAATAACCTTTACTTAGAATATTTGGCCTAGAGTTTTTCCAAATCTGTCCAGAGACCCCAACATCAGAATCCCCCCAGGATGGGGATGTGGAACTATTAAAGTACAGACTCCAGCCTCCTCTGCAGATATCTGAAAGCAGAATCTCTGCGAATCTCAGGCATCTGCAGGGTTAACAAGTTCCCTAGAAAATTCTAATGCCCACTGAAGTTTAAAAAAAACACCTAGTCACACTACCCATTTTACAGCTGAGGAAATTGAGGCCCTGAGGTTGCCTAAGTCAGAAGCAGTGGAGTGAGGTCTAAAACCCATCCTGAGTCCCTATACCAGGATGCCTGGTTCCCTCAGTTTTTTCATATACGTGCTGAGCCTCAGTCACCTTGTAACCTCCTACATGGCAAAGACCATATGAATCAAACTGAGAATCCAGCACAGTGCTGGGTGTGATGTAGGGCGGGGGTCCTCAACCCCCGGTACCCGTCCATGGCCTGTTAGGAACTGCACAGCAGGAGGTAAGCGGCAGGCGAGGGAACGAAGCTTCATCTGTATTTACAGCCACTCCCTATTGCTTGCATTACTGCCTGAGCTCCGCCTCCTGTCAGATCAGCGGCGGCATTAGATTCTCATAGGAGCGCGAACCCTACTGTGAACTGCGCATGCCAGGGATCTAGGTTTCGCGCTCCTTATGAGAATCTAATGCCTGATGATCTGAGGGGGAGCTGAGGCGGTGATGCTAGCGCTGGGGAGTGGCTGCAAATACCGATTATCATTAGCAGAGGGGTTTGACTGCACAGAGACCATAATAAATCAACTGCTTGCAGACTCATATCAAAACTCCATCAGTGAGTGGCAAGGGACAATTAAGATGCATCTGGTGGCAGGCTTTAAGTCAGAACCCGACACTTATTTTAGTCCACGTGTGGTTCGCCCATTATTTTATTTACCACTTCCGTCTGTGCCTCTTTCCCGCACTGCACATTTGTCTCAGTCACAGTTTTGGTAAGCCCACAAGCTAACCCTCGCCAAAATGAGTAAAAAACAAACGTTGCTGGACAGCTTCTTTGAAAAGGGGAAAAGAACCAGTGATGAGACAGCAGAAGACTCTAAGACTGCCAACAAAAAGAAAGCTTCATTTAAAAGAAAATACCAAGAGTCCTACTTAAATTACGGGTTCATTGCAACAGGTGAATCACGTTCTCCAAGCCTGCTTTGTATAATATGTGGTGACCGGCTATCCAACGAAGTTATGAAACCTTTGGAGTCTTTCAGAAGAAAAAAAACGTGAACACGAAGAACAGAAGCAATTATTGAAGGCCACCACTTCATCAAATGTGTCTGCACTGAGAGCATGATTCTAAGTGGCTAACTGCATTGCTAAAGCTAGGAAGCCCTTTACTATTGGTGAAGAGCTGATCCCACCTGCTGCTAAGGACATTTGTCATGAACTTTTAGGAAAGGCTGCAGTTCAAAAGGTGCCACGTGTTCCCCTTTCGGCTAGCACCATAACTACACGAATTGATGAAATAGCAGAGGATATTGAGGCACAATTGTTAGAGAGGATTAATGGGTCACTGTGGTACATGATTCAGGTTGACGAGTCTACCGATGTTGACAACAAGGCAATAGTGCTTGTTTTTGTGCGATATACTTCTCAGGAGGATGTGCATTAGGATGTGTTACATGCACTTTTGTTGCCAACCAACACCACAGCTGCAGAACTATTCAAGTCTTTGAATGATTACATGTCAGGAGAACTGAATTGGTCATTTTGTATCGGTATATGCACAGACAGAGTGGCTGCCATGACTGGACAGCTTTCTGTCCAGTAGTTTCACTGCTCGGGTCAAAAAGGTCACTTCTGAATGTGAGTCTATGCACTGTGTCATCCATAGAGAAATGCTGGCTAGCTGAAAAATGTCCCCTGAACTTAACAACGTTTTACAGGATGTGATTAAAATTATCAACCATGTTGGACTTCCCCGGTGGCGCAATGGTTGGGAATCGCCTGCCAATGCAGGGGACACGGGGTCGAGCCCTGGTCCGGGGAGATCTCACATGCCGCAGAGCAACTAAGCCCGTGTGCCACAACTAGTGAGCCTGTGCTCTAGAGCCCACGAGCCACAACTACTGAAGCCCACGCACCACAACTACTGAAGCCCACGTACCTAGAGCCTGTGCTCCACAACAAGAGAAGCCACCGCAATGAGAAGCTCGTGCACCACAACGGAGAGCAGCCCCCACTCACCGCAACTAGAGAAAGCCCACACGCAGCAATGAGGACCCAACACCACCAAAAATAAATAAATAAATTCAACCACATTAAAGTACATGCCCTTAACTCACATCTGTTTGCACAGCTCTGTGAGGAGATGGATGCAGGGCACACACGTCTTCTCTTATACACAGAAGTTAAATGGCTCTCTAAAGGTAGATCACTGGCCAGAGCTTTTGAGTTACAAGAACCACTCCAGAGATTCCTTTTAGAAAGACAGTCACCACTGGCAGCACATTTCAGTGACACAGAATGGGTTGCAAAACTTGCTTACTTGTGTGACATATTCAACCTGCTCAGTGAATTCAATCTGTCACTTCAGGGGAGAATGACAACTGTGTTCAAGTCGGCAGATAAAGTGGCTGCATTCAAAGCCAAACTGGAATTATGGGGGCGACGAGTGAACATTGGGATGTTTGACATGTTTCAAACATTAGCAGAGATTTTGAAAGAGACTGAGCCAGGGCCTTCTTTCTCCCAGCTGGTGCACGATCACCTATCTCAGCTTTCAAAAGAGCTTGAGCATTACTTCCCAACCACAAAAGACTCCCGAACTGGGGAGGAATGGATCCGTGACCCATTTGTGAATAAGCCAGGTGAATCGACTTTGTCCATGCTAGAAGACGATCAACTGCTTGAGATCTCAAATGACGGTGGCCTTAAAGGTATGTTTGAGACAACTTCAGATCTCCATATCTTCTGGATTAAAGTCAAGCCGGAATATCCTGAGATGGCCACAGAAGCACTGAAAAGCCTGCTTCCATTTCCAACATCCTGTCTTTGTGAAGCAGGGTTTTCTGCAGTGACAGCGACCAAAACGAGATCACGGAGTAGACTGGACCTAAGCAACACACGTCGGGTGTCACTGTCTCCCATCACCCCCAGATGGGACTATCCAGTTGCAGGAAAACAAGCTCAGGGCTCCTACTGATTCTGTATCATAGTGAGTTGTGTAATTATTTCATCATATGTTGCAATGTAATAATAATAGAAATAAAGTGCACAATAAATGTAATGTGCTTGAATCATCCTGAAACCATCCCCTACCCCAGTCCGTGGAAAAATTGTCTTCCACGAAACCTGTCCCTGGTGCCAAAAAGGTTGGAGATCGCTGATGTAGGGAATTGTTATTTCAGCAAGTAGAACACTGAATGAATGAATGAATGAATGAGGACTCCCTACAGTGAAGCTTTAAACCTTTCTGGATCATTTTAAGTTTACTTTTAGGTGTCTTTATTGCTAGCCATTGCAAATCCTCTTTGGCAGAAGGCTGGGTTTAAAAGAGAAAATAAATCAGGCAGATGGAAGCAAGGTGTTCCAATGGAGCAGAAAACCCCTGGCCAGCATGCTTTAGTCCCCAAGATGGGGCCTCCAGAAGAATGACTCCTCCCCCCACGAACCGTCTCTTATTTCCTGTCTCAGCACTCCACCTGCACCCTCCTGCTTTAATGCTTGGCTGTGGTTCTATGCCCTCCCCAGGCACCCAAGTTCAATTTGATCCAATATTTATAATTGTTTGTTGCCTCTCATTTGGGCTTCTGGCACCTTAATTGTAAAATCACCCCCCACCCCTCATGGGGTCAGGCTGGGAGGGAGAAGTTCATTAGCCTTCACAGCTGTGGTAATATTTTATGTCGGTGCAGCAGGTGAATCAGCCCACGCACACTCCACCCTCTCCACGCTGCATGGCTGACTGCAGTTGCTGACTGTATTGACTGCATCTAGGATGACATGATGGCTGCCCGCTGGAGTGGGACATGTAAATACCTTGACTCTCAGGTGGGAGGGAAAGGATCACTGTCAAAGGCAGAAATGTACCCTCGAGATCATGAGAGTCCACTTTGCTGGAAAAGGTCCCACCAGGTCACATCTCTTTCCTACAATGCCTTAACTCCATTCCTCCCCCTGGAGGCACATATTCTTGAAGTGGATGGAGTGGTTGGATGGATGGATGGGTGGATGGAATCATTTTAGTTAAATTTGACAAGTACTAGTGTTAGTGTTCAAAGTGAAAGGGCCCCCACAGATCTTTGAGTCCAATACCCTCATTATACAGATGAGGAAATTGAGGCTCAGAGAGAAGGACCAAACCTGGGTTTCTCGACTTCTAAGTGGACGTCCAGGATGTTAATATACCTTCATTCTAGTAAGTAACACCATATACTAGAGGAAGGGCTGATTCTGGCCCATGTGGTACCTTTCTGCATATAAAAAAAGGCATCCCTTCCTCCCTGTGGACACAGCTCTGCTCCAAGGTATGTACTTGGCAAGCTGAATGGCAGCTGGATTTCGGCCTCCGCTGGCTTCTGGGCTGGGCACCCTTGTCCAGTGAACAACCTTCATGATTCTCACTGGCAGCTCTGGCTAGGGAAGTGCAAAGTTGGAGGACAGGGCCTGAGCCTTATTTACTTCTGTAAATCCTACCTCATCTAGAGCTGTGCCTGTCCCAGTACAGGAGGAAGAGAAATGTTTACATAAGGAAAGAAGGGAGGGGGGAGGAGGAGCAATACCAATATCCTTGGGAACCTCACAAGTGAAACTTCATGAAGGAGCAAAACAAGTATAAACCCAAACAGCCGATTGCCAGGTCTAGCACAGGAAAATAAAGCAAAGTGAAGTAGAGTCCAATTAGTTTGCTTAAACAATATTAAACTCCAGAGGAAAACGGAAAGGGAGCCCTGCTGACATTACTGCAAGCTGCTGAGAGGGGCCAGGCAATTCTATTAGGGAAAACAGATGTTTGTGAGTTGCCAAATAAAGAAGCAATCACAGAGATAAAAGAGGCGCTTTCCCCAAACGGAAAACATAACTAAATCATTTATCAACTTCCTGTGCAGAGCTCAGGCACCTGATCTGGAGACAAATCAGGGAATTGTTGTTGTTTTTTTTTTTTTTAATGTTGTTATTTTGAATAGCCTGATTCCTTTGCCTTGAGCTAATTTGGATTAATCTATCCCCCCAGGAGGCTATAAAATTCTTCCTTTCCTCCATAAACCTCTGGAAAGACAGATGGTCACTCATCTGCATGTGAAGTTTGAACCCCCTCCTTACTCATCATGGTGGGGGGGGTAGAAAAGAGCATTCTGTGGGGGCGTGTCAAAGCAGAGAGTTGGAGAAGAGGAAGAGGGATCAAATCTCTCATTATGTTCAGTAGTTCAAGAGTGTCTTGTTTCTCTGTGTCATTTATTTAGACAGGTCCCTATCCTCCTTTTAAGATCACTTTGGCCTGTGTCACCCCAGGGCAGGGATTTTGTAATCTTTCTGGAGTCACAGATCCCGTGGAAAATCTGGTCAAAGGATATGGACCCCGTCTTCAGAAAAGAAGCACGTATGCCTATGCTTGCATACTTTGGCAAACAATTTCAAAGGATTCATGCATCCCCTGAAGCCCATCTTTGGATCCCAAGTTTAAAACGCCTGCTTTAGAACCTGGAAGGGAAATCATTTTAAAGAGGACCCTAGAGGACAGGGCTTCCCTGGTGGCGCAGTGGTTGAGAGTCCGCCTGCCGGTTCAGGGGACGCGGGTTCGTGCCCCGGTCCGGGAAGATCCCACATGCCGCGGAGCGACTGGGCCTGTGAGCCATGGCTGCTGAGCCTGCGCATCCGGAGCCTGTGTGAGAGGCCTGCATACCACACACACACACAAAAAAAAGAGGACTCTAGACACTTAAATGATAAAGCCTAATGCTGTCTGTTTTGCATTGTAATGAGTTTGAAGACCTCGACTGCATTACGAGGAACAGCTTGGAAATGGCCCATCTTAGAAGCTTTGGTGGGGGCCCTGCTAGCTGAGACCTTGGGGAGGAGAGGAGAAACTGGCAGGGAAGTGCTGGCACAATCTTTATAAGGACACTTCAGCATTCAAGAAGTTATGGTTTTTGGGGACGTTTAGCCTGTAATTTATCAATATTCCCACAAGGTGGTAGTTCTGTGGTCGTGTGGCTCTTCTTCTAAGTCAGCGTGTGTGTGTATTTCTGGGTTCCAAAATGAAATCAGTAATTTTCCATTCAACTTTTTTGATAACTCAAGAACAAATACAGAGAGCCTACTGCGTGTCTATGTATTGGAGGTGCAAAGATAAAGAAGAGACATCAGGGTCTCTACGTTTTACTCTTTTTACTTCCCGCAGCAATGGTTGGCCATCATGGAGCTAGATTTTCATTCCTGAAACTCTCAACCATTTTTCCTTTCAGAGTCAATTAGTGATTACCTATATTACCTTTCCCTTTAATTTCACAAAATCTTTTTTTTTTTTTTTTTTTTTTTTTTTTTGCGGAGCACAGGCTCCGGACGCACAGGCTCAGCGGCCATGGCTCATGGGCCCAGCTGCTCCGTGGCGTGTGGTATCTTCCCGGACCGGGGCACGAACCTGTGTCCCCTGCATCGGCAGGCGGACTCTCAACCACTGCGCCACCAGGGAAGCCCCACAAAATCCTTTTGAGCTATGCCTGGCATTTTCTTCTCCCTGAATTTCTTAAACTCTGAGACAATGTAGTCTCTTTTATCAGAATAACAAAACAATAATTATTTATTAAGCCAGCTAACTACTATACAGATGAAGAAGCATTACTAGTCACCAAGGAGTTAATTAAGCTCTCTTCATAACCTAGAGGTATTGTTCCTAGATGCCCCCTGACCACTCACCTCTAACACACACACACACGCACACACACATCCTTTTTTTAAAAATTTATTTTATTGAAGTATAGTTGATTTACAATTTTGTGTTAATTTTTGCTATACAGCAAAGTGATTCAGTTATACATATATATACGTTCTTTTTCATATGCTTTTCCATTATGGTTTATCACAGGATACTGAATATAGATCCCTGTGCTATATAGTAGGACCTTGTTGTTTATCCATTCTTTATATAATAGTTTGCATCTGCTAATCCCAAACTCCCAACTATTCCCTCCCCCACCCCCCTCTCCCTTGGCAACCACAAGTCTGTTCTCTATGTCTTTGAGTCTGTTCCTGTTTCGTTGATAAGTTCATTCACACAGTCATTCTTTAGGCTGCTGGGAGGTAGGTCTGCTTCTGTGAGAAAGTTGAGTTCAGCTTCAACCTTGAAGGAAACTTCCTCTGATTATCTCTCAAAGTATTTGTCTTTCCTTCTCTCAATTCCCAAGTCTTTATGACCTGGCACTTATCATAAATTACCTAGCATTTCAGCTACCTGTGTACCTATCACGTCCTGCAGGATGTGTTTCCATCTGCCAGGGCATCTTTAGTAAAATGCTCAGGAAATAACATTGGTTGGACATACCAGTTGGCAGGATATGAACTGTCAGAGGAGAGTTGTGTGTGGCGGGGGACATGCTGAGTGAGTACAAGGACCCCTTAAGGCCCTCACAGGAGAGGGTGACTCCTCCCAGTGTGACCAGGAAGAAGGTAGCACAAGGGTGGAGGAAGAGAGACGACTGGGAGGGGGGAGGATCCTCTGGATTAAAGACTTGAATGTAGGACCTGAAATCATAGAACTCCTAGAAGAAAACCACAGATGGTAAGCTCCTTGACACAGATGTAATGATTTTTTGGATTTGACACCAAAAGCCAAGGCAGTAAAAGCAAGAATAAACAAGTGGGACTACATCAAACTAAAAAGCTTCCACAGGGAATCCTCTGGTAGTCCAGTGGTTAGGACTCCACGCTTCCATTGCAGGGGGCATGGGTTTGATCCCTGGTCGGGGAACTAAGATACTGCAGGCTGCATGGCACAGCCAAAAATAAATACATTTAATTTAATTTAAAAATAAATAAAAACTTCTGCACACCAAAGGAAACCATCAACAAAATGAAAAGGCAATCTACTGAATGGGAGAAGATACTTGCAAATCTTATATCTGATAAGGGGTTCATATCCAAAAATATATAAAGAACTCATATAACTCTAGCAAAAAACAAACAATCTGATTAAAAAATGAGCAAAGGATCTAAACAGACATTATTCCGAAGAAGACATACAGATGGCCAACAGATACATGAAAAGGTACTCAAGATCACTAATCATCAGGGAAATGCAAATCAAAACCACTCACTCCTGCCTCCCTGGGGACTGAGTGAGCTATCACCTCACACCTGTTAGAATGGCTATGATCAAAAAGACAGTCTTTCCTCAGTCTCCCCTTGGAAACTGGATAATGTTGGCACTTACGTCACTCTCTCAATGAGAGATTGCAAGTAAAGCATCTAACCCTGAGCCTGGCACAGGATAAGGGCAGGAAATGTTAACTATTATAATTATTGTCGAGAGACCAATAGGGACCTGACACATGGAACCTCGAGGGGACTGAGAATCTATTTAGGACCATTGCAGAGATGCAAGGATGGTGGTCAGAGGAGTAGATGGGCCAGCTGGAGAGCTAGAAGAAGAGGGTGGGGGCAGGCCTGTGAGGAGGGGCACCCTGGGGGCCGGAGCAGAACCGGGTGGAGGATGCAATGGTTTGTGTTCATTTGCTAGGGCTTCTGTAACACAGTAACCATGAACTGTTGGCTTAAAACGACAGAACTGTATTGTCTCACAGTTCTGGAGACCAGGAAGACTGGTGGAGATATGGGCAGGGTTGAGGGCTGTGAGGGAGAATTTGTTCATGCCTCTCTCCTCGCTTCTGGTGGTTCTGGGGTCCTGCTGGAACAAGTACCCAAATATGGACACGTGGGTTCAGAATTGGATAACACATGGGTAGAGGCTGGAAGAGTTTGAAGGCATGTGATAGAAAAAGCCTAGAATTACTATGAAAGAGACTGTTGCTAGGAATATGAAAGTTCAAGGTGAGGTGTCAGACGGAAATGAAGAACATGTTATTGGAAGCTGGAAGAAAGGCGGTCCTTGTTCTACATACCTCATGGCTGGGGAGGATAAGCACAACGGTCCCTGTGCATTAATTGTTCAGTGAAAATGAGGGCTCTGAGGCCCCCTGATAGTGTCCCACTGTGGGGTCAGCATAAGGCTCCCCAGGGGAGGGCTGGAGGGACAGGTCGAGGCTCCTGGAGGGACTCGAGGGGTATGAGGGGCTCTGCAGACGAGATGGGTTTCTTAAAGGCAAAGGGGTGGGGAATCCTGGGGGCTTGTGTCTGGGGACCCCCAGTTGAGTTCCTCCTTCCCTCTTTCCTTTTCATGGTTGTCTCCTGGACCTTTTGTACCTTCCCAGGGCTTTATACAAAGGGTTTTTCACAAGCCCTCACAACAGCTCCCGAGGCTGGCAGGACAGGAACTGCCATTCTCATTTTGTAAACTAGGATGCGGAGGCTCAGAGAGGTTATACGACTTCCCCAGGACACACAACATGTTGGAGGCAGCGGCATTCAAGCCCCCTGTCTTGTCTCTAGACTCCCAGCCTGGAGCTGGGTACACTACACCACATGGCTTTGGTTTCTGGTGTTTCCCGTTCTGGGAGGCTTGACATGAAGGAGAAAGTGAAGCCGAGCCAGATACCCTGAGTTCCCCAGGCCTGAGAGAATCTGGCTTTGGGGAGGTCTTCATCCCCCAGGTGCTTAGAGCATCTCTACAGACTCTTCAGCTGTGCTGTGGCTGTGACCACAAGGGGGCGGTGGCACCCGTGTGATGATCTGCGGGCAGGATGGCGCTTGAGGTCTGCAGAGGTGGGGAGGGGGCTCTGCTTCCCCCACCCCACCCCAAACTTCTCAGAGCTCCCTGCTGTCAGGATCCTTCCGAGACTCCCTCCTCCATATAGAGGCTCATTGGCTTTCAGGGTACGTAACTTTGACTCAAGTTGGTCATTCCAGGGTTTCCTGAGCTGGGGCTGGGCTTGATACTGGGCCGCATCTCCCACCACGAGCACCCACGTTCAACCCCAACTCAGCATCACTGGAGCCCCTCACTCCTGCCTCCCTGGGGACTGAGTTACAATGAGATCCACACTGACTTCTCCTCCACTAAACTAATCCATTCTCCTCATTTCACAGACGGAAAAAATGAGACCCGGGAACAGAGACTTGCCTGATCACACATCTTGAGAGGAGCAGAGTCAACCCTGGAATCCAGGTCTCCTGGCCGCCAGGCCCACCCCACACAGCCCACCATGGGTGCCTGGGGTGTGTGAGTGGGGTGGGAGTGGAGCTCAGAGGAAACTCTTGTAAGCCTCAGAAACATGATACAAGAGTCCCAAGTCCATGACACCACACGAGCTGAGAATCTGTAACTCAGTCAACAAATATTAATTGAGCACCTACTATGTGCTAGGCATCTACATCTATGGGATGCAGCGGTCAACAAAACAAAGACCCCAGCCTTGAAGAAGCCTAAATTCTAGTGAGAGTTCTGTTTGTCCTGTGATAAAGCAAAAATGGCAAGCCCTCCCCTACCTCATCCAATTTTATAGTTGCTGTGCCTACACACCACTCTCATCATGATTTGTCCTCTGTTTCCTTCATACCCCCGTCTTTCTCTTCCATGTTTTTCCTGGTTCATGATCTGTCCTCCTCATCCTCCTGCAAAGAGGCATCATGGCAGGAAGGAGGGGCCTGCCCTTCTGCATCCACACAGGCCCAAGGGATGAGCAAAGAGAGGGCTAGTCAGGAGGCTGGCCGGGCAGGAAGGGAGGAAGCTGCAGGTTGTGCTGTGCCCAGCCTGGAGCAGGCCACCCCTCGGCCCATCGCTGGTGCCTGAGGGTTGGGTTTGCCGACACTCCAGGAGAAAGACTGCTCTGTCAGGGGCTGCCTTGAGTGGCAGATCTCAGATTCCAACCCTCTCTGCCCACAGCCGACAGGCTCAGGGCGAAGGGATGCGGGGGGCGGGGCAGAAGTCAGCGGGCAGGGCCCTCCCCCACCCCGGGCAGCCCTGTGGGGAGTCCCAGGTCTATGAGTCCATCCACATCGTCTCGGTTCATGAGGACCCCCGGGGTGGACCTCCCTAACCTCCAGCCCAGAAGCAGAGTGCATTCCCTGGGTATTTCTTCAGAAGCCTCTGAAGACTTAGGGAAAGTAGGCTCACCACACACGTATGGTATACACACAGGGAATACTTGTGGTTTCTCATTCCCAGGCAGGCCAGCCTCTCAGGGAGCCCTAGTCTGAGGGGAGACACGGCCCCGCCCTCGGGGAGCCCCAGTCTGAGGAGAGACGCGGCCCCGCCCTCAGGGATCCCCGGTGTGAGGAGAGACGCAGTCCTGCTGAGGGGAGAAACACAGTTTCTGGTCTCCAGTGGTCTCTGCTAGGTCATCCCTCTGTCTCACTGCCACTGTCTTGCTGCCTCTATTCCTTTCTCTCCCTCTCCACATTTTTCTCTCCCTCTCCTGTGTGTGCACATGCAGAAACACATGCATACAGCCACGTGCATTTGGAAGAAGTCTTAAAAACACTCAAGACCGGGACTTTCCTGGTGGTCCAGTGAGTAAGACTCTGCGCTCCCAAAGCAGGGGGCCTGGGTTCGATCCCCAGTTGGGGAACTAGATGCGGCAACTAAGAGTCTGCATACCGCAACAAAGGATCCCGCATGCCTCAACCAGTAGCCAGCGCAGCCTAAATAAATAAATAAATATTTAAAAAACAAAACAAAACACTCAAGACCAAATTTCAATAAATGCCAAGTACACGGTCCAAACTCCAAGGACTGTGGAGACGCAGACTCGGGGATGAGTCGGGGAAGATCTTGCGGTTGAGCTGCGGGGGCTGAGGCTCCAGACCTCGCGGGAACTCAGGGGCCTTGGATCCCGCTGTGTCCTCTGAGGCTCTGAGCACGGCAGCCTCACCGGGGGAGGCATCCTCCATGGTGACCAGGACGGGAGTGACCCCACCCCCTTGACTCTGTTTCTTTCCAGCCTCACATGCCCTGAGACGAGTTCTGGCTGCCGAGGAAGCAGGACCTGGGACGCTAGGAGCCCATACAGTGACGGGAGACATCGGAGGGATGGGGTGGGAGGGGGAGAAGCGGGGCTGACCACCAGCTGTCCAAGCTGCCCCACGGGAGGTGGGGCCGAGAAGCACTCCAACGCACACAGCTGCCTTCACTCCCAGATCCCAGGGGTGAGAGAACAGGCCTTGGCATATTCCAGGGATGTGTCCATGTGCCACGTCCATGGCCCTTGTTTGGGCCTCCATGCTAGGGAGGGCCAAGGGTGGGCAGGAAGGGACTCTGAATGGGGTTCAATTCCAATAATATTTGGAAAACACCCTCCTTCCCTTGCATGACCTTAGTCACTTTCTATCCCGAGAAACGGGCCACCTCGAATTTGTTCGTAAACCTGAAAACTAGAAGCTATGCCTGGGGATTAACATTGTCCAAACGAGAGAAGGAGGAGAGGAAGTTCCCAGAGATCTGGGGATGCTGGGAAGCTGTGAAGGTGACTTTTCTAGGACTCTTTAAACTCGGGACTCTTTAGACTTGTTTTCTTTGCAGTTCAGTCAGCCTGGAGGCAGAGGGATGAAGAATTTGACATCTATAACCCCACACAGCCCCTCAAAGTGGCAAGATCAGCCCTCTCCCAGCGAAAGGTCACGTCTCCAGTGACAGGGAGCTCCCCCTCTTTTGCCCTTGCCTTTGCTAGATGCCTCTGATGGGAGGGGATTTGGAGTGTGAGGTGCTGGGTGCCCCCCTCCACCTGGTCACGGCAGACCCCAGCAAAGAAGAAGGTGGGGTGCCAGAACAGAGTACATTTTTACACAGAGCCCCAGAGCCTTCCTGGCTGAGTCTGGGATCTCTTCCTGGGGAGACAGATTTCACGGATGAGACTGCTCCGAAATGGTCCCACTGTGCTCTGGGCGGCACCGGGAAGGTGGAGGCGGCGTGGGGAGGAGGCAGCGTTCTGAGCCGGCGTGAGGAAGGTACATCTGGCCTCGGCACTGCCGGGTCCTGTCAACAGCCCTGGCATGGTGCCTTGGTGCCTTTCTCCTTGGCACTTTCCACGCCGGATTATGGCTCAGCCAGACTTCCTGTGCAGGCCTATCGAGTCCTGAGCCCTGGGGAGGGCAGGAGGAGGAGGGTGAGCCCCGGGGCTACTGTCTGGTGGACAAACAAGATGTTTATTCGGTGGAGGAGAAAGAGGAGGCCGAGAGACGAAGCTGCTGGTGCCCTGGCCTTTCCTTCCTGCCTTCCCCTCCCCACTCCACAGACACAGAGCACTGCACTGGAGTCATGGGCCCAGGACATCAGCACCAAAGGACCCGAGGACAGACAGACAGACAGACAGACACACACACACACACACACACACACACACACACACACACACACACACACACAACAAGGGGACCCCTGCAGACAAGGCTGTGTTCACTTTTCTGATATAACCTTCACACACACACACACACACACAGCCTTTGTGTTTTAAAGTCTATTAACCCTGGCAAAACAGAGTTAAAGAGGTGGCTCTAGTCCAAGGGCGTCACAGCAGCCTCCAGTGCGAAGATGGAGAATCGGCCCAGAGAAGGAAGGAGGTGGTGGCTGGCGGCAGGGACGGGGCCTGCACGGTGGGGCTGCCAGGTTTGAAATGTGGCACCTCTGGGGTGAACAGACTGGGCCTTGATCTTGGATGCTTTCCTGGGAGGCTGCAAGGACAAAGGACATGCCTCCCTGGACTAAGGAGCCAGGCTCTGGGACCCCGTGCAGAGACAGAACAGCAGAGTGGACAGACGGACAGATGGACTCCTAGAGGGAGTCTGAGGCCTCCCCAGGACCTTGCCATTCAAAGTGTGGTTTATGGACAGCAGCATGACATGGAGGCTTCTCAGAAATGCAGAATCTCGGGTCCAACCCAGACCTACTGAATCAGAGCCTGGACATCCATTTACACATTCAAGTTCTGGAGGCCTTTCTCTGGGAGCTTCCTGGACCCTGGATGGGGGTTTCCTTGTGGACATGGCATGGATGACAGCATCACTCTCAGTGGATTCCACTCCTCAGTCTGCAAGGCACCTTGTGAGGTCAGCCCAGCCATCTCCCAGACTACAGGTATGGCTACTCCTGTGGTCTCCCAGGGGGATTTATTTCACGTTTGTTTCCTGTGGCACCACGCTAGACATTTGAGATATGATAATAAGCAGAAAACAGACATGGCCCCTGCTCTCTTGAAGTTTTCAGGCTTATGGGACTGACAAATAAGGCTTTTCTGAAGGAGTGTCACTTGAGCTTTGAAGAGATGACCTTGGTGAGAAGGGGAGAGAAACCTATTCCAGGCAGAGAGAACACCATAAGTAAAGGCCCTGAGTTAAGACGGAGCATGGCTGGTTAGAGGAACTAAAGATCAGTATGGCTGGAGAGGTGGAGGGTGGGAAGGACCATTGTATCAGATAAGACTGAGTGTAAAAGTTTCCAGTAAGCCAGAGTCCCCCGGTGCCTGTCATACCCCTTGATGGTCTCAGAGAATCCTAGAATGTCAGAAATGTAAAGAGCCTTGGGCTTCATCCAGGCCAACGCTGGAACTTGGCTTCAAGCCTCAGCTCCATTATAAATTAACTGTAAATGTGACCTTGGATCATGGGTTTCTCATCTGAAAAGTGTTGGGGATGCCTAGGCTGGGAGTAGCTCATGTAAGACTTCTCTGAGGAGTTACCTTAGTTAGGACACATGTTAGGCTGCTATTAAAAAAGAGAGACCCCAAAATATAGTGGCTTAAACAAGAAACAATTTTATTTCTCTCTCATGTAAAAGTCTGAGTAGATGGTATAGCGTTAACATGGCAGCTCAGTGGTGGTGGAAAGTCAGGCGTCTTCTACCTTGCTGCTCTGCCACCATCAACATATAGCTTCATATGGTCCAAAATGGATGCTCCAGCTCCTGCCATCACATTTGCACCCTTCTTTTAAAGGCATGACCCAGATGTTGCACCAGGATCTTCTGCTCATATCTCATTGGCCAGAAATTAGTCATGTAGCCACACCTAGCTGCAAGAGAGTCTGGGAAATGTAGTCTTTGCCTAGGCAGCCATGTGCCCAAGTAAAAATTCTGTTACTGTGTAAGAATGGGAGAAGGAATACTGAAGGGCCACAGAGGGTGACCCAGAGTCTAAAGATAGAGTTGGAGCCAGGGAACCCAGCCAGGTCTCTACAGGATTCTCCTCTTGGCCTTGAGCTGCCCTGGCCTCCTGGAGTTCATCAAGGCCAAGCTCTATCCTGCCCCACAATCCTCCCCCATTTCTACCAACTTCAGGAAATCCGTGAAGCCTGTGGAGGCTTTGGTAGTGTAGGGTTACAGGCATGGAAGGCGGGCCAGCCCTTGCCTGTCCCCACCGCATCACATGGCACACTGATTCTAGGGGGGCTTCTGGCAGCCTGGTAGGACAGGTTCAGGAAGAGGTAGGTTTCCACTCCTCACACATGTAGGAGGCTACTCCTTCTGCCCTTGAAGCAGCAGGAGAGGCCAATTTGGGGAGGGCGGTGGGCCAGCTGTGTTTCCACTACTGCTCCTGAGTCAGGACTGGGGTGGTCCCACAGCTGGGGAAACAGCTGGCAGCAGCAGCTACAGTGGCTAAGGAGAGCTTTCCCACAAGACTGTCTGACCCTAAGAAGGCCAAACTTCTGGAATCAAGACCAGCAGATTCCCAAGGCTGCATCCTGCCCACTGCCTGGGCTACACAGCACAGCCGGCTGCTGGCAATGGCTCCCCCTCTGGGCCTCTGCTCTCCACTCTTGTCTTTTCTGAGAGGGACTAGAGACCGTATGTAAAGCAGGGGTTACAGGAGACCGGGGCTTCTCAGCCTTGGCACTGACATTTTGGGCTGGATGATTCTTTGTCACGGGGGCTGCCCCTGCACATCACAGGATGTTTGGCAGCATCCCTGGTCTCTACCCACTAGGTGTCTGTAGCACCGATCCCCTCCCCAGCTGCAGATGTTTCCTGGGGGAGCGGGGAAAACTCAGCCCTGGTTGAGAATCACTGGTATAGATTGAAAAGGTCCTGATTTAGCCAAGGAACAAGTCAGGAATGGATGGAGAGAGTGAGGGAGAGAGAAAGAATGGGGGGGAAAGAAAAGACAGAAACAGGGTGAGAGGGGGAAAAAGAAGGAAGAAGAGATACTGAGAATAAGAAAATGAGATAAAAAGAGAAAAGAAATAAAAGGAGCAGGACTTCCCTGGCAGTCCAGTGGTTAAGACTCCACGCTTTGAGCTTTGAGCTTTTTTTTTCGTTGCGGTTCGTGCTTCCACTGCAGGGGGCATGGGTTCATTCCCTGGTCAGGGAACTAAGATCCCGCATGCCATGCAGCACGGCCAAAAAAAAAAAAAAAAAAAGAGAGAGAAAGAGAGAAATAAAAAGATCAAAAGAGGGAAGTTTAGAGAGATGGAGTGAGGGCCAAACCCTGGAAGGCAGGGGGAGCAGGCAGGCAGACCCCTAGGGTAGTGCTGGAGTCTGGAGATATAACTGGGTAAAGGGGCCATGTCAGAATTGGTCAAAATCGAGGTCCTGGCTTCCCTGCTCCCTAGGAGCTAGACCACAGAGCAGAGCTTTGAAGGGTTGAGCTTCTCCCAGGTCTCTGGCCATTCTGCTTTCTTAGTGGGGCTGGAATTTGGATGTGGGATCTCTTCAAAGTTTCTAAGCCTCAATTCTTACCTCTAGAGAATGGGCCATCGCTGATGAGAAAGCACGGAGGACCGACCACTTTTTATCTCTGCAATCACCTAAATCCCACCAAGATGAGCACGATGAGGCATAGCCCACAAGGACAAGAAGAGTGAAGATGTAGAAGAGTCAGCAAGATTCTGGAAGCTGAAAAGGGATGAACAGTTCCTTAGCCTGGCAGAAGTTGTACCTTAACTCTCTGGGGTGGGAGGATGGGCAGAATGATAGTCAGAAGGCTGCTTCAAGCTGTGGGCACCTTGAACGTCTCAGCACTAGGAAAGGCCAGATCCCTCTAAGAGGGGTGGTGTTGGGGGTGGGGCTGAAGAGGACTGGTTGGAAGTGGGTTAAGAAGCAGTGATAGGGAGTTCCCTGGTGGTCCAGTGGTTAAGACTCCGTGCTACCAATACAGGGGGCCCGGGTTCCATCCCTGGTCGGGGAACAAGATCCCACAAGCTGCAGCTAGGAGCCCACATGCCGCAACAAAAAGAGCCCGCATGCCACAATTAAGAGAGCCCGCATGCTGCAACTAAATACCCTGCATGCCGCAACTATGACCCGGTGCAGTCAAATAAATAAATAAATATTTTTTTAAAAAGAAGAAGAAGAAGAAGCAGTGATAACCCCAGATCCCCTCCCACTTCTTGCACAGCTAGGCACTGCCTTCCCCACCCTGGCAGAAAATGGGCTGGTTTACCAACAGAGAGGATTACACAGCTGAGGCAGAGGATTAAGTGCAAGTCTGAACACCAAACGGTAAGTTTCCATGAGCCCTTTCCCATTCAGCATCAGAACATTGGAAACAGGTTTATAGCCCCCAGCAGATTCCAGGGATTCTCTCTAGGGAAACTGTCCAAAGAGAAGAGTCCTACAGATATTGGCATTTAAAGGTTTCTCAATGAAAAAGTGAGCTTGTCACCAAATCCTTTAGGCACAAGTTCTGCTCATATAATCAGAGCCTTAGTCTTAAATATGAATAGACAACGAAGGATCACAGGGAGGTGCAAGAGAGGTGTCACTATGAAAAAGAGAGCCAGAATAAGCAAATAAGAAAAAAAAAAAAAGTAACTCAGAGATGATGCGAAAAGCAGAATCTTTTTTTGCCTCTTTGAGATAATTAACATTCTCAGAGATAAGAAAAATACTGCAACCTTTGAAACAAGAATAGGATGCTATAAGAAAGTAACATTCACTATTTTACCATGATTTAGCTTCTAGTCTCCAGTACATACAGCAGGTAGGGGGATAAAATTAAATGACATTATGAGGAAACAATCAGACAAACACAGAATGTAGGGCTTTCTACAAGACAACTTGCCTAGATCCTTAAAATGTCAATATTGTAGGAGAAACAAAAAGATAAAAAAGAGTTTATAGATGTTAAATAGACTAAGGAGGGAAACCCCTGGAGGTCCAGTGGTTAGGACTCAGCACTTTCACCGTTGAGGACCAGGGTTCAATCTGTGGTCAGGGAACTAACATCCCACAAGCCACACGGCGTGACCAAAAAAACAAAACCATGCAAAACCAAAACCACTAAGGAGACCTACCAACCAAAGGAAGTTAAGATAGGATCCTAATTCAACTAGACCAGCTATAAAAGAAAAATTGGACACAATTGGGGAAATTTGAATATGGACAGGATATTAAAGATATTAGGGGATTATTGTTCATTTTGGGGGGAGTGATAATGGTGGTGTGATTATGTAACAGAATGTCCTTAAGTTTAGAATCTGCAGGCTAAAGTATTTAAAAATCAAGTATAATATGGTATACAAATTTCTTTCAAATAGTTCTGCCAAAATATACAGGCAGTTCATAGACAGATATATAATAACAATTGTTCAATCTAGTACTACACTGTCTAATACAGTAGCTACTTTTCACATGTAGCTTCTAAGCACTTGACATCATCTGGATTGAGATACACTGTGAGTATAAAATACACACTGAATTTCAAAGACTTAATACAACAGAAAAAATGAAAAAAATCTCATTAATAATTTTTATATTGATGGCAGGTAGAATTGATATTTTGAAATAAGTAAAATATTAAAGTTAATTTTACCTATATTTTAACTGTTTTAATGTGGCTACTATAAAGTTTACAATTACATATGTGGCTCACATTATATTTCTATTGTACAGCAGTGACCTAGGTAGGGAAAAGAATGTTAAGTATACTATTTTTTCAACTGTACTGTATATTTGCAATTCTCTTAATAAAAACTTAGAAAGAAAAAGAAATGAAATAAAAATAGAGACTTTCTTTTTAATCAGTAGGAGAATTGTAGTTAAAGTTTAAAAATCCTTTTGAAAGTAGGATAAGATGATAAAAGTAAAGATTAGAAAATCAGAGAACCAATCCAAGAGGCCTCATTCAAAAAGATAGAACATAATAAGCACAGAAAGGAACCAAAGGGCATGAGCTTCTAGATTAAAGGGGAGCCTGAGGACTCAGCACTGTGAATGAAAAGTTACACCAACTGATGCACTGGGGAATAAAGAGATTCTAAAAAGTTTCCAGAGAGAAAAAAAATATATCGGTCACATTTAAAGACCCAGGAATTAAAATATCACTAAACTTCTCCACAACCACCCAGGAAGCTAGAAAACAAAGGAGAAAAACTCTCAAAATTCCAAAGGAAAAAATTTTCAACCTAGAATTAGATACCCAGCCAAACTATCAATCAATATGAAGGTAGAATAAAGATATTTTTAGGTGTACAGGGTCTCAAATTTTTTACCTCCCTTGCACCATTTCTCAGAAAGCTATTTAAGGATGTGCTCTATCAACCAAGAAAGTAAACAAAGACAGAAGGCATTGGATTCAGAAAACAGGGGGTCTGATATAGGAAGAAGGCAAAGGGAATTCCTAATCAATGGTGAAGGGACACTTCAGGATGTGAGCTGTCCTAGAGAGGACATCCAGCCAGGAACAGAAAATGTTTGGCTCTGAAAACAGTTCACCAAGAAAAAAAAAAAAATGGGACTGAGAGATTATTCTTCTGAGAGAAGTTTTACAATTATAGCAGGGAGTTTGGGAGTTAATTAGTGACACAGACATACAAAGTTAAGCAAACAAAAAACATGAAAAACAAAATGTCATACAAGAAGAAAAGTGTACCCAAGTACATTATGAATATTTACATAGTTATGATAGTGTTAACATCGAGTTGAGATCTAACTATTTTGGGTGATAGGGAAGGAAGTATATGTGTTGGAGATGGAATGGAGCTAATCGTCATCTTTTGTAGTAGGAAGATAATCTATACTAACTAAAGTAGGATAACAAAAATAATGATGGGATTTTAAAAACAGCTATATGTTATTTAAAGAAGTAGAAGAAAAATAGGAAGAAGTAGCTGGAAAGTCTAAAAGAAGTTGCCTCTGGGGACTGGGAATGGGGAAGGGTGAGGCAGGCAATCGCTGTTTTCCGTTAGTCTGTGTAGTATTATTTGACTTTTATTAAAAGTATTTATATATATATATCACTTTGCTAAAAATAAAAATTGAATTAAAAGATAAAAAGAAAATCCAGGTCATCCAGGGCAGGCCTAGTGACTGCCCAGAACTGAAGGTCATTTCAGGTGTCACTGCCTGGCAGCTGCCTACGTCAGCAACTCCGGACATGGCTAGAGGGAGCCTTTTTGGAGAAATGTTATCCTGCCTACCCCCATGACTCATAGGCTCCCATTGTTTCCACACCCCTGCCACTCTCCTGCCATGGGGATGTGTGCGCTGATGTGGGGGGTGGGTACCAAAGGAACTTTCTTGTGCTCTTTGTTTACTGTGGGCCCCACTCCCATCCCCAGGGGTACAGGCTTCCTTGCCAGGGACCAGGTGTCAGGCAAGGGGCACTGGGTGCCAAGAAAGAGAAAAAACAATCTTAAAATACCTCTCTGCCCACCCATTTCGGAAATTCAGAATCATGTGGTTGAGTAGGACGTATGAGATCAACTTGCCAACGTCTCCAAGAGGTGGACACCGACCCTTGGCTTGAGCACTTTGAATGACAGGGAGCTCAATGCTTCAGAGGGACACTGTTAAGGGTTGGGGGCAAAGAAAGGGGCACATAAGGGTCTTTGGTGCCTACAGGCGTTTGCATGAGCCATTCTTCATGCTTATATTGGTCAAGGCCCTTTGAGTGTCAAAGAACCCACTAGTTCTAAAAGGTGAGGTTCAATGAAAGGATACAGCTCTCAGCGGAAACAGAACCTGCCCAGTCCCCATCTCTGCCTCTCTCTCCAGATGTCTGCTCTATCCCCCTACTTCTCTCTGCATACTTCCTTCCTCTGCCTGCTGTCTGGTTCACACATGACCCCAATACCTGCCACCACTCCCAAGCCTCCATGACTTCCAGATTCAGCTCCCCACAGCTCACTGTCTTAGTCCTTTGATATACTAATTTCAAATACCTAGCCAGGTCATCTCATTGATTCATCTTTTTTTTTTTTTTAAGGATTTTATTTATTTTTTATTTTCTTGGCTGTGTTGGCTCTTCATTGCTACACGCAGGCTTTCTCTAGTGGTGGCCAGTGGGGGCTACTCTTTGTTGCGGTGCATGGGCTTCTCATTGCAGTGGCTTCTCTTGTTGCAGAGCACGGGCTCTAGGCATGCAGGCTTCCGTAGTTGTGGCACACAGGCTCAGTAGTTGTGGCTTGTGGGCTCTAGAGCACGGGCTCAGTAGTTGTGGCGCACGGGCTTAGTAGCTCTACAGCATGTGGGATCTTCCCGGACTAGGGATCAAACCCATGTCCCCTGCATTGGCAGGCGGATTCTTAACCACTGTGCCACCGGGGAAGTCCTCATTCGTTCATCTTGGTCCAGGTTTCCTCTCCTAGCCCAATCAGCTTTACCAAGGTGAGTCACATGGTTCAAAGATGGCTACCTGGTCTGTCCATCTTCAGGAAGAACAGTGGGTAGGGAAGGCATCTCAAATGTATCCACCACACTCACCACCTTTCTCTCCCCCCTACCCTGCATTCATCCAAGGATGCCTTCAGCAAATTCTTACCAATTACCTTCAGAAAGAGCACTGGGGGGTTCAAGATGGAGGAACCAGGCTCAGATTTGTGACTTTGGGCAAAGCACTGCCCATCTATGGGTCTCAGTTCCCTCCTGAGCCCCTAACATGAGGGGGGCTATGGTTCAACTAGATCAGAGGTTCTCAACCCTGGGAAAACATAATCACTAGAGAGTTTTTAAATAAAATTCTGATAGCTGGCCTCACCTCCCTCCCTCCACAAATATTCTGATTTCATTGGTTGGAGTAAGATCTGGGTTACACACTTTTGAAAGGGCCCCAGTGACTCTAATACACAGCCAGGGTTGAGAACCACTGGATCAGAACCTAATCATTAGGTTATCACTAATAGTCAATGGCTACAATGGTACTTGGCTTACAATAAGTGCTCAATAGATTCTCCCTGAAGGAATGAATTCCCTTCAGCTGTAACATTCTGTTCTGAGTTGAGAGGTAGGTTTGGGGGTACTGGGGGGGCTCCAGTGGGACTCAAAGAGTTTGCTCAGAACAAGGGACAGAAAGACACTGGAGGGAGGGTCACTGCCAGTTAAGGAGGAATCTCAGGAGTGATCCTTTGGAGACAGACCAAGCTGGCTCCTCTGACTCACTTGGTACCTACCGCTGCTGTTGGGGCCCAGAGGCTGGAGGGCTGCCTGCGGTGGGGATGAGATCTTGGGGAATCTGAAGGCCAGCCCAGCTCTAGGACCTTGGGCAAGTCAGTGAACCACAAGATTTTCCATGCAAAACAGGAACTTAGAGTTCTCCTTCACTAGGCTGATGAGAGGATTAAGGGAGACAAAGGATTGACGTGTAAACGATTATTCACAGGAGGCTTAATCTCAGGTAAATCTCAGGTTATCACTGCCTAACATCACCCAGAGGGAGCTGTAGAGAGGGGGCACTAGACTGTCAGGTTCTGACCTGGAAAATGACAGCCGTCCAGTCAAAGTTCTCCCTGGAACTTCAGCGCGTTACTGTCAAGCCATTTCCTAGGGTGAACAGAAGGACAATAATGTACCTGCCACCCCTACGGACAGTAACATGGAGGAAGGCCCCGGGCCTCACATGTTAACCTTTGAGGCAGGTTATAGTTCCCAGTTTTCCTGAGAAATAACAGAAGCCCAGACAGGTTAAGTGACTTGCCCGAGGTCAGGCAGCTAGGAGAGGGCTGGGCTTGGAATTTGAGGCAGCCCAAGAGCAGTCCCTATCCTGCCCTCTCATTGGGAAGATGGGACAGACACCTGTGAAACATCTAGAAAACAAGCCAGCAGCCCCATATGTGAAGTTACCTGCCAGGTGGAGAAGAGCAGAGCAGAAAACCTGGGAGAGGCAGAGACTGCTAAGAGCATCCTTCTAGAAGGTTAGTGTAGAACCAGGCCAGCCAGTGGTGGAGGGGCATAAAGAAATGCCTTCTGATTAACTACCATCTTGGGCTGCTTCTCCTGGGATGGCAGGTCAGGGTTTCTGGGGTTACCTGGTAAGAACCAGAGCCCACTTTAGCTAGCTCATGGAAAGAAAAGTTTGTGGTCAGGATTCAGCGGGTGATGTCAAGGGGATCCAGAGGTAGGACCAGTATTTCCTTATAGAGAGTCTGGAGCTGGGGGCTTAGAAAGCTGTCTTCTCTGTAGTGTTTGTTCTTCTCTCTTTCTGTCTGTCTTTCTGTGTCCCTCAGTCCCTCTTTCTCTGTCTCTGTCTGACTTCATGTTATGCATGTCCACACCACACACACCCCACATACATGCTCCTCTGCCTTTCTCTGTGCATCTGCTCCATTCTCGTCTCTCTACTGTCTGACTTCTATGTGAGCATACTTTCTGCTCCCCCATAATTGTGGTGGCAGCCATGAAAGTGCACCCCGAGGACCTCCAACTACAAGGAGGAAATTGGCCAATGACCCCAGCTGCTGCCTCTGAAATCCATCACCAAGTTTGTTCCCAGATCATGGGCTGCTCCAGCCAGTGACTGAGCAGAGCAGGGTACCAGGGTGGATCCATTTCGCGGAGACCTGGGGCTCACCCGAGCCTAGCCTAACCTCCCACAGCCTGCAGGGCAGTCTATCTTGCTTCACCCAACCTCCCCTCCCTCTCAGTCACCCAGGATGGACTTGCCTCTTGGTCAGATGGTGCTTCCAGCCTCTCACAGGTGTTTCCCCTTTCCAGCTTAATCCAGCCGTGGCATCTGCTTCCTGGAGAACCTGGATTAACACACAGCAGTTACAGGTGGGTCATGACGGAGCCCCCACTCCAACCCTACTGACTCTCCTTCCACCTCCTGTCACCAACACACACACCGAGGATGGGTGTGGAATCAAACAAAGGAAGAGAAGTCTTTTCCCTGTGTCCCCTTGTCAAGTCCCAGCACAGAGCCTGTCCCAAAGCAAGTGGTTACTAAAAAGTGGTGGTCATTAGAGGGACAGCCCTACACGCGGCGCACAAGGGGGCCAGACCACGGCTGGCTTACTGAGGACTGCTCCTGGGAGGATTCTGGGGTGGGGCTGGGGCACTGAACCTCTTCAGCATCCACTTTTGACTGGGACCCTGGACATCCTGCGTGGAGTCACCTCCTCCCCTGCACTAGGGGCGGGGAATTTTTGGAAGGCCTTAGACTCCTTCCTGTGCTGGTTTGACTCAGGCCCACATCCTGTGTATCAATGGTGTTTTTGCTCGGCGATACGATCCCTGCAGGCTTAGTCTGGATCCCAAGAGCCCTGGTCCAGTTACCAGACCTAGTGTATGCCAGGAGGGTCTCCCCTTTAATTACAAGGACACCCAGGGGATGAGGACTTTGCTGAAACCACAGTGCGGTTGGGAGAGTGTAAGGCACCTCCTGGACTAGGCTTTGGGCAGTCGGAGAACTCCAGCTGAAGGCAGATATGCCTTCTACACAAGGCCTGTGTTCCCCTTTCTGCCTCCGGTTTGGAGTGTGACCCTTGGGTGTACCCTTCCGTGTACATACATGGGGCAGGTACCTGTGTCATCTGCCCCCCCACTACCCTCACAGTCAGCTCCCACGGCCTTGGATCTTCACCCTTACTCAGCAATGGTCTGAGGGGCCCACGGGATTGCAAGGGACACTTTAGGAATTATGATCCCC
Source organism: Grampus griseus (assembly GCF_964374135.1). Lineage (NCBI taxonomy): Eukaryota > Metazoa > Chordata > Mammalia > Artiodactyla > Delphinidae > Grampus > Grampus griseus. The sequence goes on along the minus strand of NC_139004.1, from coordinate 34,846,191 downwards.
CTGTAATCCAGACATTGCTGGCTCCTTTCCAAGATGAGCAAAAACTCACTGCCTCCCACCCCGCCCCCGCCCAGTCCACACAGCGCATCCGGAAGATCAGTGCGATGATATGTTGGTAAATGTTTAACATCTGGCTCTCTGCAGAGAGGAGAGCCCTGATTTATAGTGTTTGCTCATTTCTGTGGTGTAAATACCTCCACTATGGCTATTTTAAGCTACAACGTGATGTCACAAAAATGAAGTTGGGACGAGAAACGCAGTAGCATACCATTATGTAATATTTCCACTGGGCACCTCCAATGGATGTCAGTAACCTCAAAAACTTGAAGAGTAGTAACATGTAAAGTAATTAGGAAATGATGAGTTTTGAGTATGTTTTACCTTCGCTCTTCATACAATTTAAGCGTATGGTTATATAATTTAACTTATAAGATAGTCAACTTGTAAAATTTCTGAAACTTTAACCACTGGCTCTCATGAGCGGGACGAACGGGCTCCAGACTCCTGGGTCAGAACCTTTCCCCTGGAGTGAACTGTTGAGGGTGGGAATGTGAGCGGGTAGAGAGATAGAGGGAGGGCCTGACTGCCTGACTGCCTGGTGGGTAATTGTCTGCTCCTCATTTCCCTTCCTCCTCAGTCACCAGCATCAGGTGTTCTAGGCGGCCTACAAGAGACTCAACAAGTACATGTCGGGGACTTCCCTGGCGGTTCAGTGGTTAAGACTCCATGCTTCCGTTGCAGGGGGCGTGGTTTCAATACCTGGTTGGGGAACTAAGATCCTGCAAGCCCCGTGGTGCGGCATTAAAAAAAAAAAAAAAAGTACATGTTGTTTGAATTGAATACAGTATGATGTCACCACCCCAGCCAGAGCGGCTCAGCTGGCCAGAGCCACAGGTGAAGGAATCTAAGAATAAGGAAGTTTTCCATAACTGGAAGTAAACAGATTTCAATGCAGAATATATATAACACAGGCAGGGAGGGATCGGCAGGAGATGCCAGAAACACGGAACAGAACTGCCCTCTGAGATCTCCAGGCAGGCATTTGCAGAACCTGGGTATTTCTGGCTTTTACCCCAGGTCTGCTAAGGCAGAATCTCTTGAGAACAGAGCTCGGGAATCCCCTGGCTACTGCTGGGTAGTCACCAGAGGGCTGGGATCCGCTGATTGGTTCACCTCACTGGTCCTGCAGAGGACAGGTAGCTGGGAGCTGCAGCCAGGGCACCCTCTTTGGGCCCCCTGGCCCTGGAGCAGGAAAGCCCTGCTCTGGCAGGCTTGTGTGGTAGTTACTAGCACAGGCTCCGGGGTCTCAGGTTTGAACCCAGGCTCTGCTTCTAGCTGTGTGACTTTGGGCAAGTTAACATACCCACTCTGTGCCTCAGCTTCCAAAGGGCGATAATAATACTGATTTCACAGTGTGGTGGGGATTAAATGAGATCTGAGGTCATGGGCAGTAGGCATACTGTAAATGGCCGAGGTGGCTTATTTAAGGCACAGGGCTAGATGGTAGCAGACCCCAGGCCTACCAGTACTGTTCAGACATAGCAGAGAGGACGAGAGACCCCAAAGTAGAAGAGACTTTGATAGCTTAAGGTAAAAATCTCTGATCTTGCTTAAGGTAGGGAGCTCCTGGTAAGGAGTTTCTGCACCTTCAAAGAGGTTGAGTCTCAGGGCAGTAGGTGCTGTTTGGCCTGCTTTGGGTGCTAGTGCGGCTATAGTGCACAGTCCTGTACATGCCGCCCAAGCCCCTCCCCAGGGGTGCCTCTCTGCGTTTGCACCCCAGAACTTTCTCCAAAACCCGGAAGAAGGTCTCTTAGCCCCAGGGCAAGCCCAGCCAGTGTTCCCGTCCGCTATCATTGCATAACAAACCCCCCCAAAATTTAGAGGCTTAGAACAACACCAATCATGTATTTGCTCACGATTCTGAGATTCGGGGGAGGGCCGGGCTCTTCACGTGGCCTCCGCTGGCGCTGGAATGCCCCAGACGGCTCCTCGGCCGGGCAGACCCCCTCCAGGTCATGGGTCTCCAGGCACTTGGATCCTTACCTTGCAGCTGGCTTCCCCGAGAGCACAAGAGGAAGCTGCCAGGCCTCTTAACACAGAAGGCCACTTCCAGGGTATTCTATCGATCAAAACAGGCCCAGGGCCAGCCCATGTGCAAGGGAATGGACTCCACCTCTCGTACGGGGAGTGGCAAGGTCACTTTGCCAAGGAGAGTGTGGGACGGTGGTGTCTTTGGACAGTACAGTCTGCCACATCCAGCCTGTATAGGAGGGAGGTGGGGATTAATGTCCGTGGGGCCATCCTTAACCAACAAGGGTGGGAACTGGTGGATAAACGCAGGCCTCCTGTCCTTCAAAGGGACAATTGTGAGGTGTAGTCGACCGGCTCTTCAGAGGGGTCCCAGCAGGATTGAACCCCAACTGCCCACAGTGGAACCAGCTCAACGATGCCCCCTTAATTGCCTTGTGCTCTTTCCCCATCTTTATCTCCCTCTACCTCTCTGCTACTTCCTCCAGCCATCTCCCAGTTCTGGGCTTAGGCCTTGCTCTCCTGGGCAACCAAACCAAAACACTCAGTTTCCTCATTTGGAAAAAAACCCTTAAATCAGGCTATAAAAGATTGCACCTGGCTCCCGGGCCGATGAGTAATCCCACAGGAATGGAGGTGAAAGGGCTTTGTAAACCGGGCGGCCCCGAAACTGAGGTGAGTGGTCACTGTGAGCAGAGGTATTCCCGAGGGAAGCACGGGGACTTGGGGGCTGCAGGGGTGGGACACCCAGGCCCCCGTCTTCAGGTAGTGGTGACCAGAAGGAACACTGCCGCCTTGGAGGCGATGAGAGGTGAGGACAGAGAGGTGGGGGGAAACGGGAAAGGGGGTGCAGACACAGGGGCTTCCTGGAGTGTGCAGAAGTTAGGAGTGCTGTGTCCCTGCCCTGCCTACCAGATTCAGGTGACTCGGCACAATCAGGTGACTCACCGGGCCAACGCGGCCTGTGACAAGGTCCCTCAAGATCGTCCACCCCGTTCTGCAGGGACTTGCCCTCGTGGAATAAACTTCACCTCCTGATGCAGCCTCTTCCCGGGAGGAGAGGGACTGAATTACAATGGGAGGGTCCAGGATTCTGGTTCACTTGCCCTCCATTCAGTAAACATTGAAAAGCTGAGCCCTTTTCCACGCTGGCCAGCTTGTGGTCTGGAGCCAAGGTGAACAAGCCACTCCCTGCTCTCTCAGAGGCTCCAGACCCAGAGACAGCTTGAACAGCAGCGAAGCAGCCGGCTTGCTGAGGGACGGGCTCTGGGCCTGGTGAGGGACGGGCTCTGGGCCTGGTGAGGGACATCTGACTCAGAATCCGGGAGGGGGGGCCAGGAACTGTGGAACTCTTCCCGGAGAAGCTGATGTCCACCTTTAACCCCAACAGGTCTTAGAACTCAGCTAGGAGAGGGGAAGGGCATCCCAGATGTAGGAAACAGCATGGGCTGCCTGGCTCATTTGGGAAACTTCACTGTGTCTGGAGCCCAGAGAGACTGGGGAGTAGGGGTAGGGGGCAGATGAGGTTGAAGGGGGAGACAGCGCCAGGAGAGCAGCGGGAGCCCCGGAGGAGTTTAAAGCAGGAGGTAAAGGGGGTCAGATTTGAGTATGGGCTCCAGCCTGCTGGTTGCAGTAATGGCCTGGTGGAGACCTGCTCAGGGGCTCATTCATTCATTCAACAAGGGCTCAACCAGGCATCAGGCCCTGTGCTGCTGCGGGTGTCCAGGTGAGGGGCTGTAGTGGCCTGGATGGTGGCCAGGATGGAGAGAAGGGGCAGAGATTCTGGGGAGGCGCTCTCACTGTGTTACACAAACACATCCTGGCAATTCCCAAACTGGCATCTGGTTCCTGGACCAGCTGTGTATGAACTTGGAAAGTGGGGACCTGTTATTTCAGGGGTGGACAGCTGATTGGCAGGGCTGAGCCGAAGCCTCAGGGGCCCCCAGAGAGGCAGCCATTCCTGGAGACCCACCCAGAGCAGCACAGCCCACCTGCCTCCTTTCTCCCCCTGCCTTTGCCCCAGGCTCCAGAAAGCTTCCCCGCAATGGTGGCTGAGGATAACCTTTCCAGCAAGGGGGTGAAACACCCCGGTTTCTTTTCCTAAGTGACTCCTGCAGGATCACACAGGAGCCAGAGGCCCAGCTGGGACCCAGAGTTTGTGCTTATTTCCTATTTCTGTGCTCCTCTCCCTCTCAGATTGCAGGCTCTTGGGGCGTAGGAACTGTCTCCTCCATTTGACTGTGGGTTTTCTGAGGGTGTCTCCCCCAACACATCAGGAGCTTTCCGGAGGGTAGAAGGAGGAACGGAAATGCAAGTCAGGGAAGCTGTTCTGCTGCCATTTAATAGTTGTTTGAATTTGTGAAAAATCCTGTATTTGCCTCAGTCTCCTCATTTGTAAAATGGGGTTAATGATAACACTACCTGTTGTGAGGATTAAAAGACATAAGATAGAAGAGACATTAAAGGAGCCTTGGGGGTATGGGCAGGACAGAAATACCAAGCACAGACCATGAAAAACAGCTGGAAATGAGAGCAAAGGGAACCAAACCGTAGGCTCCATGAATAGGATCTCTGTTCATGTTACACGCTGTAGTTTTCCAGGTGGCTGGGACAGAGCCTGGTCCATGGTAGGTGCTGGGTGAACATTAGTTGAAGGAATGAATGGAGAGTACAGGTGGCAATGGTGGAGAGCAGGGTGCCAACTCACCACCAGGGCGGGAAGGCTTCCAGGAGGGGGCAGGGGAGGGCCCAGGCCTGGAGGGCTGCCGGGAGTAGGCGTGTCTGCCTCAGAACTCATGAAACTCTGGGGGTTCAACAATACACCCCCGTAGTTCTGACCAGGTTATGAATCTGGTGTCAACAGTGGGATTTCCCTGCCAGGGTCCTCTCCCTCGACTTCTAAATCACTTCCTCCACCTGCCATCCCCCAACAGCTCATGGGCACAGTGACAGTGACAGGAGGGTTCACGCCCCTCCACACATGGTACCCCTCCTCTGCTCTTGATCCCTCAGGAATCCCTCCTGGGCTCCACCCTCTGCTCCAGCTGCTGTCCCACCTTGTTTCCAGGCCTTCCACTGAGAAAGCTCACCACTTACCTTAGCCGCAGTGGACCAAAACCACACCTTAACCCCAGCCTTCCCTGCTTCTATCATCTATGAGCAACTCTGCGAAGCTGTGCCTGGTCAAGTTGTACTCTCTGAGCTTTCATCTCCTTCACAGCAGAGGGGGCCAAAAGCCCTGTGCCCGGGGGGCGCTCCGAGCCGCCTGTCAGAGGGCTTTGTGAGAAGGCCAAGTGCCACGGTAGTAAATAGAATTGTTACCTTGTGGCTGGAAGGGGCTAAAGCAAAACCAGATAAGTTTGAACCTGTGTGTGTGTGGGGGGGGGGGGGGTGAGAGAGAGAGAGAGAGAGAGAGAGAGAGAGAGAGAGGAAAGTGGAAAGATGTTTTGGCAAAGGGATGGATGGTATCAAGTCATTACAGAACCCGTTGATATTTTAAACACATATGATCCTTTATAAACGCAGCCACACCCTCATGAAAAATGTGCTTCATTCCTGAAATCACAGAACTGTAAACTTTTCCCAGCAGACTGAAAAGTTTAACCAATGTCCTGTGTGGTGTGGGAAGGGGACCCTGACACTGCTGTGGAAGAGGCCAATTTCTAAACCGTTGAGACCACAAAGTCTGACAAATCTTCCTGTTAAATGGATGCATATGGGCCCAGCTGAGCCTGTCCACTCTTCTTTCACGTCCTTTCCAGCCCACAGTGCCCACCCCTTGAGCGCAGAAGGCCTGATCTCCGGGGTCCTTCCCTGGCCCACCTTCCTGAACACAGAGGCCCTTTCAGGGGACGCCAGACGTGCCACAACAGAGCAGGTGATTGTTAGCTGGTCATGGGGGCTGCATGGGTTTGAACCCAGGCTCACCATCTATGGAGATCTTGCCTAAGTCACCTTTCTGTGCCCGTTTCCTCGCCTATAAAATGGGGATGTAATACCCACCTCACAGGGCTATTGCAAGATCAAATGAGTCCATTCACATACTATTGAGCATAAAGTGTGTAGAACGGGGTCTGGCAGACTGGCGACATGAGCTGCTAGCCACGGTCCCCCCACTCCTCTCCCCGTCCTCATTCCAACCTGTTAACTGTCACCTCCTCCAAGAAGCCCGCCCTGACCACATCTTACGTAGCCTGCCCCTTCTCCACCTCCCCACCTCTTTCATTTTCTTGTCCCTTCCAGACCACCCCAGTTCTCCCCTTGACTCTCAGGCTGTCCTCAGTCCTCCCAGACTGCCCCCCCATCTCGCCCCCAGCCCCTCTCCCCCCACCCCGCAATAGCACGCATCAGACTGGCTTGTCCATCTCATGTTTTATTGTAAAAATGTTAAAATAAATTACATTTGACATCATTGCCAGTATGTACATACAGTGTGTGTGATTCCAGGACAGCCAGCAACACCCCAGCCAAGTGGGGTCAGGAAAACTAAGACGAGCTCGTTAAAACATTTCACAGAAAAACAGAAGGCCGCTCCTTCCCACCCTGATGCTGGGCCATCATACCCCTGGGTTACAGGCTAAGTGGGGATGGGTGGGGTTCTGGCCCTCTTTGGTCCTGCAGCATTGGGGAGGGGGTTGAGAGGCAGAGAGGGTATCTGGGTGGCACCTCCTGCCCAGCATCCGGTCGCCTGCGACCAATGCCCCTCCCCAACTCTGACACCATGACCTTAGCTGAGGTCACCGAGAAAGGCCCAACCGGGTTGGGGGATAGGAGGGTGAACATTGGACATCCCAATCCTTGGGACCCCACTCTTGCACCTTTTCTCCCCTCTGGCTCTGAAGCCAACGAGATAAAAAAAAAAAACAGCAATTCATTTAAAAACTAACAAAACACAACATGCAGGGCAGAGTGGGCTGGCCCGAGGGTGCACCTCACGAAGAACCCAAGAACTCTGCCAGCCCCTCACCAGAAACAGTCCGTCTGCAGTTTCACATTATCTTTTGCTCCTCCCATGGCAAATCCTTTCTTTCTTACACAGACAGACGGACAGAGACACACACACACCAAACAGCAGCTGGAGGGAGGAGGCTGATTCACATATTTGGACATTCCCCACTTGTGAGCCAAGGGTGATCTGGGGAGCGGTGAGGTCACGGGACGGAAGGGTGGAGGCAGGTTCAGCCGGAGCTGAGCCCACTCCTGCAGCTCCCCCGCTGCCAGCTCCAGGAGCCCCAGCCTCTCTTTCTGCCACCACTTCCTGGGAGGCAGAAGCCCACGCCTGCCATTGCTTGGCCAAAGGGTGTCTGGGACAGGGAACCGGACTCTGGGCTGCGCTCCATCCCAGTAAGTCCACACAAGGGCTGAGATGCTGGGCCACACTTGGGACTTACTCTGAGTCCCCCGTAACGGGAGTGTTTCAGCACCTGCCTGTTAGCTCCCCTTCCCCAGATGGCCTCCTCCCTACTGAGGTCTGCAGTATGGGCGACAGCCAGGCGGATGAGGTGGGACTGGGCGACGGTTAAACACGTGCCCCAGGCGGGGCCCCACTACTGCTGAGGTGCTGAAGTGCCCAGCCCCCAGCCCCACCAGGGTCTTACACCACCCTCACCCTCTCTCTGAAAAGCCTGGCTCAGTGCTGGGCGCACAGCAACCTGTTAATACTGGTGAACTCAAACGGCCAAGGCCCCCAACCTAAGAGAACCGTGAGACAGTCTTAACCGAATGACTGGGCAAAGACCCACGCAGGTGCAGGCCTCCCCGGGATCAGTCCTGCCAGCCCACGTGTCCGTGAACCCCCAGATCCCCCAACCATGCTCAGGACAGACGCCTCCCACTGCCAGGGCGCCCGTTCCGCTGAGGAACAGAGGCCCTGTCCTGGGTGCACCGTGTCTGACCGGTAGCATCTAGCTGCAGGGGATGAAGGTGAGGAAGGCCCCTGGCCCCCTACTCCCAGTTCCAGGGCCACACCCCACCAGGGGCCAGGGTCCCAGCCATAGCAGGACACCCCAGGTTGAGGAGAAGAGAAGCCATGGAAGGTGGGGTGGGGAGCCGGCCCCACCTCACGTGCCTTTGGGGCAGTTTGCCTTGTTGTACTCGTTCATAAGCTGTTCGTAAGGCACGGAGAGCTCTGACTCAGTGCTGGTGAAGGTGGACTCATCCGACGAGGGGAACTCGCCCAGGTTCAGGGGCACCTCGGCCGTGGCCCCCTCCTGGGGCCTCTCCTCCCCAGCTAGGTTGTCCTCCAGTGAGGACTTGGAGGTGTCCTCGTCCGAGAGGCCGGCCTCCTCGTTCACAAAGGTGATGCTGACGTTCTGGAAGATGAGCGGGTGGTAGTCCTGGGCGTCCCACGGCTCGCCCTCCTCGCTAATGCGGTCCAGCTGGTTAATGAGCACCTCAGAGGTCGGGGAGCCCTCCTCAGGGGGCCCCGCCCCGGCCTCCTCGCCTGGTGGCCGAGACACGTGGCCTTTGCTCCTCAGCGTCTGGGACACCTCTTCCAGGCTGGGCACACGGTTCTTGGAGTAGACCACCAAGGGGGTCAGGGAGGTGGGCAGGGCTGTCAGCCCACCCCCCTGGGGCCCCAGGCCCGGCCCTGGGACCCGCTCCCCACCCCCGCCCGTCTTCATTGCCTTCTTCCCGATCTGCTTGATGAGATCATTGTAAGTCTCCTCCTTTTTCGACAGAAAACTGAAGATGTTGACGTCCTTGGACGCCGCACCCCCTGCCACCTGCAGGGCCTTCCTGGAGTGTGGGGAGCTCTCGAAGGACTCCTTCCGGCGCCGCCGCCGCTTCTTAATGGCCTTGTGCACCTCCACAAACATGCTCACCTTCCAGTTGACAAAGAGGGAGAGCCAGGCCAGCCCCAGGTAGATCCAGAGCTCCACGAAGTAGCGGTACAGGGCGTGGTAGTTGGCGCTGGGGTTCACACCTGAGGACGGGTCAGGAAGGCCAGAGGGTCAGGAAAGGGCCAGCGGGGACCCGGAAACACACAAAGGCCAAAAGCCGTGTCACCTGAAAGTGGACACCGCAAGAACACAGAACACCGACGCGGACGCACCAGGAAAGAAAGGAGGCCTGTGCTAGAAGCCGGATACCCCATCGTCCCGAGAACCCCGGCTTGGTCACTCGTGTGCCTGTCCCAGAGCCCTGCCTGAGCTTCCTCAACTACCGAAGGTCAGGAGAGCGTCTCCCTGGGGTGGGGGAGCTTCAAGGGGGAGGGGCTCTGGGGAGGCTGGGGATGGAGCCAGCACTCGGGTCAGGAGCTAAGCCATGAACGTCGGCCTTTCAGATTCACCGACACTGACACTTGGCTGCTTTGTGTACTTTTTGGGTGTACGTGTTACAGTTCAGTTAAAACCTGGATAGAAATTAAGTGACAGGGCAGCTGGCATCCTCCTGCTGGGGATGGACTCACTAATTTAATATAATGAGGCTGACAGTTGGGCCTGGGATGTCCAAGAGCACGGGTCCTAGCAGGAAATATCCCGGACGGCCTTGATTCTCCTTCTGGTGACGTCTGGCCTGCCTCCTGACTTCCTGTATCTACCCTAGTCCTACTGGTTCCTCCTATGGCCTGGAGGGCTCTGCCCTCTCCACACCCCCACTTCCATGGCCAGGCTCCAGACACCTGCTCCAGGGAGCCCTCCCAGGTCACCCTGCACAGCTCTGGTCACTCCCCTACCCTCCAGGATCACGGAGATTTCACTTTACACCTCCAGGCATGTTGATCCATATTATTACGTATCCTGTGTCCCCCTTCCTGCCCTGAGACTGGGGAGAAACTTGGAAAAGGAACTGGAGGAAGGGGGCCACTTCCAGAGTGGGGCTCCCTTAGAGCAAGGGCTATAACCCCCTCATCAGACTGGAGGGAGTCTGAAGGCAGGGCTGTCTCCCTTGCAGCCAGGAGGTGCTGTCCATCTTGCTCAGGACTCCGGTCATAAGCAGGTTATGATGACAACCGGGGCACACTAATATAGCCGGGCCCTACCCACTGCACTCATGAATAGCAACTCATTTGATTGTCCAAAACCCTGTGAGCTATGCACCGTTACTTTTTTTTTTTAACCAATTTTACAGATGGGGAAACTGAGGCAGTGGTTTGGTGTCTTGCTGGAGCTGAGAAAGTATGATTAAACACCCTTCTGTGCTTCCCTGATACGAAGGGTCCTCCTTAGCCTGCTCTGGGCCCCAACAGCTAGACAATGGCAGGGTCATGCCTCCGTCTAAATTTATCTCTCAAGACAGCAGGCTCAGATCTGCCAGGGTCAGTGGAGTGTTCAGGCCTCTCTTTCCTGCTTCTCCCACCCACTCAGCCGCCCCCTCCCAGCATTCCGAGTCTCCCCTTACAATGGGGCAGGAGGGTAGTGACCTGTCCCTGGCCCTAGGAAGGGGGAGGGGAGAGATCGGAGGTCCTGGGGCAGAGGTGAAGGTCAGCTGGGCAGGGCAGCAGGCACTGAGGGAGCAGCCACTGGGCCAGTGCAGCCAAACGGGGTGTCAGGAAGATTAAGAACCAAGATGCTGTGCAGGCCACAGGCACAAGGACATGAGTGGCTGGAGCCGACAGACAAAGGGGCCAAAGAATCTTATCGCCCGCCCGTGTGGATTAAGTAGGGGAGGAGTGGGAGGGAGGGAGGGAGGGTCCGGGCCGAGGGAGCAGGGCAGCTTGGGGGAAGGCCTCTCTGGTCTTTAAGCTGCCAGTGGCAAGAGCAAAGTTTCTGGTCTCTGACCCAAGCATCCAGCACAGCCCCCTCAGCGCCTGGGAATGATGGGAGGAGGCAGCTGTGACGTGGACCCTGCAGGCAGAAGGCTCTACCTCCAGCCCCCAGTGCACCTAAGCACCTAAGCTCAGGAGACGGGGGAGAAGAAAGGAAGAGACCAGACGCCAAACACGAACAGAGAAGAAGGAGGGAAAAGCCACGTTCCAAGAAAGAGAAATAGAAAACGTCTGCAATTACTCTGTGCCTTGGTTTCCTCTTGCAACTGGCAGGATCCCACTGGGTGGAGGCCCAGGACACTGGACGCCTACCAGGGCCCCCAGTAAAGGTCAGCTGAATTGAAATTGGAGGAGAAGCAGAGAAAGACAGGGTGGGGAGGCAGAGGCAAGGGGCAGGACTCACCGGCCACGAAGTCGCCGAAACCGATGGTGGAGATGGTGATGAAGGAGTAGTAGAGGCCCTCGATGTAGTCCCACTCCTCGGTCACCATGAACACGAAGGGTGGGATCACCAGGTGGACCAGCACGCCCCACAGGATGAAGATGGCCGTGCACGTGATCTGCGCCTTGCGCTGAGGGGGACGGGTAGGGAGACCAAGTCAGACGGCGGTGGAGACCGGGGGGAGCCCAGCAGAGCACCCAGAGGGCCGAGGAGGCAGCCAGAGGTGAGGCCGGGTGGGCACCAGGCCTGGGAGGCTCACTGCCCAGGGGAGGGCGCTGGTGGTGATGCTCCCAGCCTCACCCAGGAGGGCAGCGGGCTCTGAAACTGCTCCCTTGCCACCTGTCCTGACACTTCTGTCCAATTCTGAGATCCTTCCCACCCCCCCCATCACCTGCCAGCATCCTCCCATCTCTGCCCAGGACCTAGGGGTGGGGACATACCAGGCTCACGCCTCTCTTGGTGAGGAACTGGCCCAGCCTCTTGGCACGTCCCCCGAAGAACTTGCCCAGGGCACTGATCCATGTCAGACAGAGCGGCACCCCAAAGAGACCATAGAAGACACAGAAGAGGCGCCCGGCGGGGGTCTTGGGGGCCACGTTGCCATAGCCTGAGGAAAAAGAAGAGAGTGAGGCCGACAGAGCCACGGCGGGGGTGATGGACCCAGACTCGGAGTGGCACCTGCCTCCGCTGCCCCCGCCACACAGCCAGCCCGAGGAAAGCCCATCCCCTAAGGTCACTTGACACTGATTAATATCAATGCTTCAGAAATGGAATTTCCCTTGACCATGCTAGGATCAGGATCATTTATAGCAATTATGACGGTATGGGCTATGTCTCCTCCGTCAGACTGGGAGCTCTCTGAAGGCGGACTAAGCCTCCACCATCAGCAAGTCCTCCACGAGTCCGTGTGGCACCCTTGCGCAAGCTACAAGGCACAAGTTAGTAGTTTCTCTGCGGAGACACCCCAGAAGCACTGTGGTAGACGGTCTCCAAAGACGGCGATTCTTAATTCTGTCCCTTCTTATGCTCACATCCAGCTGGCCTCTAATTCCCCTCCCTCTGAATCTGGGCTTTAGTGACCTGTTCATGGCATGTGGCAGAAGGGACCCTGAGTCAGTTAAGTCCTTATCAGAAGCCTTGTTGCTTCTCCCCTTGATCTCCTGAAATGCTCACTTTGGGGAGTCTCCCTCTTGAAACCCAGCTGCCATACTGTGAGATGCCCAATCATCCCCAGCTAAGCTCCCCAGCAACAGCTAGCATCAACTACCAAACATGCGATAGAAGAAGCCATCTTGGACTTCCAGCCAACTGGGCTTTTGTGGATGACCACGGCCCCAGCCACTCCAACTACCACGGCATCAGAGACCTCAAGCAAGAACCAACCAGCCAAACCCCATCAACTCACAGAATGGCCGACAATAATAATAAATTGTGTTTTAAGCCACTAACTTCTGAAGTGGTTGGTGATGCAGTCATAGATGACCAGAACAGACACCCAGACTGGTGAATAAGCACGGGGTGCATTTGTGCAGTGAGCAACCTGCTCGAACTCTGGCTGTCAAGCTGTGTTGTTTCTACTCCAAAGCCCAGGTCAGGACTTCTAGAAAACAGTCTCCTAAGCATGGCCAGTCACCAAGGACTTACTAAATCTCCAGGGACGTGTCAGAAGGACAAAGTGCAGCTGGCCTGATCTTAACCTTGACAAGGCCATGTGACCAGAGCTGGACTCTTACAAGATCCTGGAGAGCTCGGACGGGGAAGTAGGTATCCTGAAGGTCCCAGAAGACTTACCGATGGTGGTAATGACCGTGGCTGCAAAAATCATTGCGTTGGGCCAGTTCCAGTTGTTGAAGGTCTGGTTCCCTGTGATGGCCACACCCTGTCCTGCAGCATCAGATACTATCTAAAAAGAGAGACACAATGAAGGTCAGAGAAGAGGTCAGCACTTTATAAACTTCCTTATAAGCATTCTTATTTAATCATCACAATAACAAAGTGACAGTTACTGTCTCCAATTTAGGGGTGGTGAAACATTTTATAGAGGATCAGAGAGGTTAAGTGATTTGCCCAAGGTCACACAGCTGGTAAGAATATGAACCCTGGCAATCCGGCTCCAAAGTGCCTTCTCTCACTGAGCCAGTGCTTCTCAAACTTACTAGAATCACCTGGAGGACTTCTTAAGTACAGCCTGCTGGGCCCCACCTCCAGAGGTTGATTCAGTAGGGCTGGGAGGGAGTCAGAGAATGTGCATTTCTAACAAGGTTCCAGGTGATGCTGATGTTGTGGTCCCGGGACCACAGTTTGAGAACTGCAGCAGACTCTTCTGCCTCTGAAAGAAGGCAGATGTGATGCAGACAAACAGGAGGACCTCCGGAAAAGCATTCTACTGCAGGGTTGGCCTGGGAGGGACCGCCCCCCACACCCGACATGCCTTTCACCCCCACTGTCAGGACACCTGCTAAGGTCAGCTCGGTAAGCTCTTGGGTCTGTCCTCTGAGGGCGGACATATCAGCTGGCCTCCTTTCTCCCATGCCTGGGACTCTGTCTTCTCCCCCCTACAAGCTCCCCCTTCCCTCCCTTCTCTGGATCCCTTTCTCTCTGCCCTGAGCAACTTCAAGGTTTGGGCCAGGACACGTCATCAGAAGGTGGTATGTACTTTTCAGGGTGACAAATTCATGCTATGAGTCCCCACGGAGCTCCCGGCAACTATGGGTGGCAGCAGGTGAGAGGTCACCTGGGGAAGTGCACTGGGAGGCCCCCAGAGAGGCCTTCCTTATCTGTTCCAGGAACACAGGCAGCTGCCAAACCTGCTCACCGCCCAGGCCCTGCCTGTACCCCATCCTCCTGCGCTACCTCCCTTCACCCACACCCACCACTGGCAGGACCCGGACCTCAGAAGGCGGCTCCCGAGGAGGGGCCAGGATCCACTCTCAATTTGGGGTCCTGCCACTGCCCCCCTAGGAGAGCCCCAGGATGGACCAGCTAAGAAACCAGAAACTCAGTCAAACTGCCTCTAAAAATCAAGCCTAGGACCGAGAAAAGACAGAGGAGTGAAGGATGGAAGCAGGAGGGAGACGGAAAAACCGGAGTTCTCCCTGCAGCACGACTGAAGTTTGGTGAGAAAAGAGGGAAGGGTGGGTTGTCCTGAAGGAATGTGCAGTTTGCAGCGGCAGGCCCGTGTAAACGGATCTGCAGACTTTGTAAGGAATTTTCCATGATGACGTGCTCATCTGACAGGCCGTCAAACCACAGGGCTCACCGCCCTGCCTCCCCCTGCTATTTCCTGAGCATCTCTCTGCAAAGTGGGAAGTGGGGACGGCTGCCTTCACCTGCCCTCAGAGAGCGGCCACCAAGCCGGCCAGGCCACTTCCACGCAAAAGCACCAGGACGTTCAGATGCGAAGAGGCCAACAGGTCTATCCTGTTGGAGGTCCACCCAAAAGGTTTTCTAAACCATGAAATCCACGTTCGAAACAGGAGAATGAAAAGTCCCAGGGCCCTGGATGTTAATGTTAAACAGATGGCAGGGAAAGCAGAACTACTCAGCTCCCTTTGGCCGCAGCCTTTGTTATCTCAGATATCCATCTTCGGGGGGGGGTGCATGGGGGGGGGGTGAGTGCAGCATTGTCAGGAAGCACAGCCCAAGACGGATGACAACTGACCAGGAAATCATGGGCCTGGGGCACCACCCCTGGTCATCCCCATGGAATCCCGGAGGAACAGGAAAGATGTCAGAAGACAAGTTGCCCCCCCCCGCCACCCTACCCCCGCCTTCTCATACGAACGAAAAGGGTGGATTCTAGAAACTCAAACCTGAACTCTTGCTGACTCTTCTTTGGAGACAGCAGAACGTTTGGCATATTCAAAGAGGAAGTGGTGGGCACTGGAAGCTACTAGCACAGGTTCACTAGAGCAAGTCATGCTCAGCTAAGTGCATCTCCCACCCCAAAGAGGCTGCAAAGCCTTGAAGTTCAGTGGAATGCAGTCAGTCTGGATAGCAGCAAGGCAACTGAACAGATGGGCTTAAAGATATTCACGTGGACAAGACAGAGAAATGTAGGGAGGAACCGGGGTTAATCCGGGTCCACGTAAAGGCAGATAAACAACCCCAAGAAGTACTGATCATTATCTGCCTGGCCTGAGGTCTCCATTAAGCCAAAGGCCAGGCCTCTTCAGTCTTTCAATCTACAACACAGTAAGGACAAAGATGGCTGACCAGTTTAATCTGCAAAGGATGCAACACTGGGACAAGGCTGGGATGGGAAGATAGCTAACACACTGCAATGGCAGTTTGGGACTCAAAATCATCTGGACTGGAAAAATGGGCCCAAACTAACAAGATATGGCTGTCTTTTAAATTTTTCACGTCTTACACTTTGGGTTAGAAGGCACTGACCCATACAGGGTTGAAAGGGAAAGTCCTTGGGTTTCAGCTGACCACAAACCAACAAACACTGGTATGGCTGCCAAAAGAAAAGCAAATACAATCTCAGGCAGTGTCAATACCTTATCTCTTCAGGGCTGGGAGGCAACGAGCCCATTGTCCTCTGCAGGTGAGGCCACATGGGGGGCACTCTGTTCCATTCTTGGGTGTCGGACTTCATGATATGTTAACCAGCGGGCCAAGGTGCCAGAGGGAACGGGGGTGGCTGTTTTGGATAAAGAGCTACCTCAGAATGGATTGCCCTTGGCAGTCATCCATTTCCGATCATGGAAAGTGTTTAGACCCAGGGAGACCAGCACACATCAGCGATGGTGAAGGTGTGACTGGAACAGGGGTTCTCAACTGGGGCGGTAGCACCCTCTGGAAGTATCTGGAAATGCTGCCTGAGTATGTGCCTTGTACGTGCCGGGCACTGGTCCGGGCACCAGGGGGAGAGCAGTGAAGGGACGAAATCCCTGTCCTCCCACACATCTACTCTAGTGGATGCCGGGGGTGCTCCTGACATGAGGCGAGCAGGGACCAGAGAGGTGAGATGCCCTGCCACCCACAGGACAGCCCCACACGCCACGTCCACGCTGCCCCCACTGAGATAACACTGGATGGATTGCCAAAGGCGATCTGCGACTTGGGGGTCGCTTAGTAAGGGCTAGGGAGACAACAAACGTAAGAGCTGGCAAGACAGGGTAACTGAAGAGGGCGTTATGGTTGGGAGCTTTGCAGTAGAAAAGCTGGCTTCCTGCTCTTCACCCCACCAGTGGTGTGTCCTTTGGGGCACAGCCCTCAGACCCAGCCTCTGCCCTGGGTTATCAGGGAGCCACAGCCCCATGTGCTGTCCCCCTGACCTCCATTATCTCTCCATGGTCACCCAGAGGGGGGGGGCAGACAAAGGGGACATTCTGAAGGGCCCTAAGCCCCCCAGGGCCAGAAGCACCACTCACCCTGACGACAGGGCAGTGGCGGAAGTTATGTCCACTGGTCAGGTCAGGCGACTGTGGCTGAGAGGTTAACTGGCAGAACTGGGCCAGGTTCTAGACTGTCTCTTGCAAGTCAGCCCGGCTCCCCACCTCTCTCCCTTCGCTGCTCTCCCTGTCCCTGGACGCCCCCAGCACCCCTGTTGTTGCCTTCTCTCTGCCCATGGGTCCCAAGCAGCTGGCCTGGGAATCAGCCTGGCTCCATCCCAATGCTGGGGAGACAGGCAGGATTTCAGTGCTGCTGTGCGTCAGACGCCTCTTGTTGGGGCTTTTCTATATGTTCCCTGACGGGCTCTTCCTGCGATTCTGCCAGGCATCACTTGACAGAGGAGGAAAGCTAGGCTTGGGGAGCAGAGGTCCGGATGTGAACTTGGGCTGCCTGCTCCCTGCTCCCACCCCGCGTTGCTGTGGCTTCAGTCGGAACACCTCACTGGTTACGGTCAGGGTCCCAATGGCCGGTGGAGAGGTCCCCCAGAAGAGAGGGGCTTGACCCAGGACTGAGGCCATCCCTGGGTGAGGGGGAGCCACTGGACACAGCATCCCGTCCCCTGGGTTAGGGAAACAGCTTTCTCAGGAGACGGCCCCTGCTCACTCACAGGATTCTTTAACTTGGCTTCCAAATTCACACAAGACAACATCTTCATTTTCCACATATCCCTAGAGAGTGATGGGAGAGGGGGATGCCGCACACAGCCCAGGCCCGGCTCTGGTTTGGGGATGGAATAGAGCTCTCCTCCCCGCCTGTCACCCTCGTAATAAAGCGGCTGTGATTTACTGAGAGGTGAAGCACTTTAGGTGCCTTCAGCTCATCTTTAAGGAGGAGACAATCCTGCTGGGAAGACACCATCATCTTTTCCATTTTGCAAACGAGGACTTAAGGCTGAGAAGTTAAGAAAGTAGCCTAAGGTCGGGATGCTAAAAGCAAGGAAGCCAGGAGTACAGCCTGCCTCATCTGGGCCCTGGCTGCTGGTACCGCACCCTTGTCCCACACAGGCCACAGGAAGGAGGCCAGTGCATACCTCCACCCCTTCGCACCACCTGGAAGAACAGTGCCCTAAAACCAGCCCATCCACTCAGACCTGAGCCCTCCGGGAGGAGACATTCCCGCCCCTGCCTGTGGCTCAGGCAGCATGCTGCCCCAGACACCACCCTCCCAGAATCTCGCTGTCCATGCAATCTGGGTTCCCCACGGCGCCTCATCCCCCAGGGGTCCGGGGTTTCCTGTGCAGAGGCAGTGCCAGGCCTCCCCATCCTGGAGATTCATTCTGCAGAGTTGCAGGGAGGGCACATCCCGTACCTGGTGCCCACCTGCAGACATGGGCAGCGGGGCTGAGGTCGGGCCTTTGCCTTCATCAGGCCAGTGGGGAAAACAAGTCCAGGTGGCAGCCTGCCTGCGGACAGCAGCTAGGGGCACCCACAGGGCCGCCGCCCTGCCTGCCTCCAGCTCCCGCGGCAGACCTCACGCTCAGGTCGCAGGGGCCCCTTCCTGCCATGTAGGATCGGCCTCCAGGATGCCCTGGATGCCAGCCTGCACTGGATCCGCGCTGCGTCAAGGTACACAAGCGGACGCCCCTCACCATCCTGGGCTGCATCCATCCCTAATTCATTCCGCCTCCGCTCACTTGGTCCCTCCGGCCTGGAAGGGGAATGAGACTAATGTCATGTTTGCACGGTGCCTGGCGGAGTAGGAAGAACCTTTAATGTCCCTCTCACCTGGCCCTCCCAGCCACCTTGGGAGGTGGGCAGGGCATGGTGGATTCCTCCTCCTTTCATAGATGATAGCTCCTATTTGAAGAGTAGCTGATATCTGAGCACTATTTTATGACAGGCACAATCACAGCACTTTAAATCACTCGGCTTGTTGAGTCTTTATAACCTTGTAATGTAGGTACTCTCACCTCCATTTACAGCTGAGGAAAATGAGGCACAGAGGCTAACTAAGTAACTTGCTAGGCAGTGGTGGAGCCGGAGCGTAAACCCAGGCAGTCTGGCTCGTAACCCCTGTGCTGTCCACAGCTGGGGAGAGGGGACAGGGGGTGCAGGGTGGGTTTCTCAGCTACAGAAGTGAAGCCGGGTCTCTAGAACACAACCAGGCAAACGCAAGGGAAACATCCATGGGAATGCAGAGACCACCCCCCAGAAGGTAAGCTCCATGAGGGCAGGACTTTTATCTGCGGTATCCCCAGAGCCGAGGACACTGCCTGGCACATAGTAAGTGCTCAACAAACATTTGTTAAAGAAGTGAGTAAACAAACTTGAATGAATGAGGATATCTTCTCTGACCTCGACTGACTCACCCTCTCACGTCCTTCCTTCAACACCTTCCTAGCATTATTCTGCAGGTGGATTTAATAAATTCATCAGCAACAAGGGGCAGGGCTTTATCCAGCAAGAGGGCGGGAAGCACAGTCAGACCCCTGTAAGAGTGTGGCTGGCGGGGTCAGGGGGTGAATGCAGGGCATCCAACGTGTCGGGGGGGGAGGGAAGGGTGGGGTCAGCAGGCTGCAAGAACAGAGGGCAGGGGGGCTGAAGGTCCTGGGGGTCGGGGGCTGGGAAGGGGTGAGGTGAGGGAGGCAAACAAAAGCCCCCCATCCAAGAGGGCAGAGCGGCTGGCAGTGGGGCTGGGAGAGTCCCTGGGGTGACTGGAGGGACTGTCCTTCCTGCAGGAAGGGGAGGCCTGCCCCCTCCGGAAACTCTCCTAGGGGGCTGTGGACGTGTGGAGAACAGGGAAAGGAACAAAAGGGGGGCGACAGGCCTCTCTCTCGAACCAGATCTGGCCCTGTCCTGGGAGAAGATAATGGAAACGTGGGGCTGCCCTGGGCGTGACCTGGGCGGGCGGCAGTCCTCTCTCAAATGCTGGCACCGAGCCTCTGGGTAAATGACGGCCTATCAGCCTTAGTTCCTCCATCTGCCAAAAAGAGCACCTTCCCCAAACACGAAAAGCACCTAGGACACTGGAAGCGCTGAACGAACGCACCTGCAGTCAGTGTCATGACGAAACCAGACCCAGTGGTGACCCGACACCCTGGGGGGAAGACCGCTTGTCCCCAAAGGTAAATCAAAGGTCGAGGGGTTTACTTCTCTGCACCTGCAGGACAAGCCTGGGTGAGAACAGGGACACCGAGGCTAGCAGGTAGGTGCCCTGGGCCCCCGGACAGCGAGTCGGGGACCTGGGGAGCGGGGGGGTGTGTTAAGGCTCCCCCTGAGTTGGCAGAGGCACACCCAGGATGTGCCACCCCATCCGTCAGAAGGCCCATCTCTCCGGACCTCTGCCCGCCAGAGGTTCCCCGCCACCCTGGCCGGTTTCCCGCACAGCCAAGCAAGGCAGGCCGGCTGCGGAGGGAGCAAGGCCACACGCTGGTCCTCACGCTGCGTTCCCCAGGTGAGGCCGAGGCCAGGCGTGGTGGCTTCTCTGAACCCCAGTCCTGAAGCCCCCGCCAAGCTGCCCCCAGCTTCACAAGGCAGCCGAATGCCCATCCGCCCCCTGCTCTGGGCTGGGCTCCTCCTTCCTGTGTGTCCACATCTGTCTGCACGTCCATCTGTTATCTAACAAAGAACCTCCTCAGGGTAGGGGGCCAAGGGAGCTGGGGGCGCTTCTGAACAGAACAGACAGAAGTGGAGATTAGTAGACCTAATGCAGGCACTTTTCAGCAAATATATTTAGAGTTTGGGCTCGTTCAGAACAATGTTTTTGACCTTTAACACCACGAACTGATGAACAGATAAAGGGGGCAGGGGAGGGCCCCAGATCCCATGTACTGGGGCTCCCTGCCACAGTGTAAGGAGGGGGAATGGGCAGGCAGGGGGCTGGAGGTAGAGCTCACTCGTCCAGCTATTTGGCCAGCCCTCCCTCTGACCGTCTTTTGGGGACTGTTGGCAGACCCAAAGTACCTTGGCAAGAAGGGGAGCACCTGTTACCTCTCTTATCCCCAAGACGAATTAGAGGACTGAAGACTATTATCAGAGCCCTCAATTACCTTCACTCCTCTCACTCTCCCTCTCTCGCGCTGACTCAGCTTCTCAAACCTTCCTAAAGTGGGGGCGGGGGAGGGGCATCGGAATCGTTTCCAGATGCTAAACTGAGGCTCAGAGACCTCGGATACCACCGGGTCCCTGAGGCAGCCGCTCTCATTCCCAGCTGCCCAATGGAACCACCTGGGAGTTTAAATAAATACCATGCCTGGGCCTCGCTCGCAGCTACTCTGTGCAGTGGACCTGGGCGCCGAGTGGCTAACAAGCTCCACAGGTGATTCATCCCCTCACCGCTGCCTAAGTGGGGGTGATGGGTGTGGGTGCCGGGGTCAGCCTTCCAGCTCCCCATCCAGGAGGGAGGATGCGCGGGCAGGGAGAAGGCATCCTCGGTATTCCTCCCGCCCTCTCCCTGCAGCCCAGGTGACCAGGTGTGGCTCGGAGGGCGGGCCCAGTTTATGAGCGGGGCACTGGCGAGGGCCCAGTGGTGCCACCCTGACACCTACACCAGCTGCAGGCCTGGCTCACCCGGGCCCTGTCTCTCCCAGGAGGGGAGCAGGTGTCTGCGGGTCAGGTGCAGGGACCTGGGGGCAGGGCCGCACCTCATCTCAGTTACAACCAGACCTGGGCTCTTGTAATGTGGACTTGGCAGAATTCTGATTTGCTTATCTGCATTTTCAGTTTTGCTCCAATGCCTACCCGGATATTTATAATGTTTTTAGCTGAACGAAGGAAAGACAACTTGCTGGAGCCTCGGTTGGTACACTAGGAAGTCAATGTACAGCCAGGAAGACCCCCGGTGCGGCTCACGTTGCTTACCGAGACCCTCCAGGAACCCTTGACTTCCGCCAACATGACTTCTCTGTAAAATGAGGAGGTTGGCCTATGACTACAGGGGTCCCCCTGTCTGGGGACAATTCACATTTTCCTCTGCCTAGAACCACGACTTCAGGGCCCAGTTCAGCACCTCCCAAGCTCCACGAAAATCCACAGCACATTCGAGAAAATACATTTTCATTCTCAGGACTCAGCTCACTGGCCACCAGCTCCAGCTCTTCCTGAGCCCCCGGCAAGCCGGGCTGCCTGAGTCAGAAGCGAGCCCTATTCCTCATTCCCTCCCAGATCCCACTGCAGGATGAGGAAGGCACCTCACTTCGCCTTGGTCCCTAAAGTAACCCGCCTGGTGCTGGCCAGGCTGCCCTCCCTCAGCCCAGGGAGGAAGCAGCCAGCCAGAGGACGCGCCTGGTGTACAAAATGCAATCCCCCCAACCCCAGAAACCCACACACCCTCATCAGGCAAGGTGGAAAGTGGTATCCCACCCTCCCCCTCAACGCACGCTCGAGGGGTCCCTACAGTACTGCTTCTTAACTTGGTTGCACGTAGAGATCACCCAGGGGGAGCCTGGGGAAATACTCATGCCTGGGTCCTACCCGCAGCGATTCAGGCAGAAATGGCCTGGGGTGTGGACTGGGAACTAGGATGCTTAAAAGCTGCCCCAGGTGACTCTAATATTATGTACAGCCGATTTCAAAACCACTGCCCCAGACCCGAACTACCTTCACTCCTTGTTAGGGGGAAGGCCTAGTCCAGCCCCGCCCCAGGGGTCAGCACAGCAGCCATGGATGGATGACTGTCCTCCCATCCACCCTTGGGCTTCCCCTCCTGGGCCATCTCTCAGCAGCCTTTGCAGAGCTCAGAGGTGCTGCAAGCTCTCACGCTCACGGGGAAAGCCCGTGCCAGAGGTGAGCGCGTTTTCAGCAGAAACCTCTGGGTTTCCGACTTTCTCAGGCCCGGGAGCCCTGCTTGCACTCAGGAGGGACAATGAAAACAAGGCAGGTGACCCTGCCCCCATTGTTCTCAGGCTGGGACGGTAACACTCCCCCCTCCCCTGGGGCAGCTGGGCGCCCCTCCCATGAGAGCTGAGGCCAGGGCAGAGCAGTGTAGGGACTGGCTGCCCCCGCGGGTGGGCTGCGGGGGTTTGGCTAAAACAAACAGACAAGGGCTGGTGGGGCCTGAGCTCAGGATGGGACGTCAGCAAGCGTTCTCAGGCACCTGGAGGGCTAAGCTGATGAGTGAGACTGGAAATCCCTGTGTGTGCAGACCCAGGGGACCTCCACAGTCCTGCTGCCTGAGAGCCGGCCCTGGGGAATAGGAAAGAGCCCCCTCCCACCCAAACACACACACCAGAAAACCCCCTGGAGCCATGTTCTGAAACTCCACCCCCTGCCTCATCTTCTGAAGCACTTGGGGCAGGCGGAACGTGCAGTGAGGCTTAAATGACAAGAGGGGCACCTTTCATCCACCTGCAGCTTCCCTACCCCCAATTCACAACCACTGCCCTGCTCTGGGTGGTTGTGGCCCGGCCCATGGCCTTGTGCTAGTATCTCTTCCCTCTCTGGGATGCTTGGCCTGGATTCATGACCTGGCCCCACCTCCGCCCCCAGAATCCAGATCCTGGGAGTATCTGACATCTTTCTACTTTGACTGATGACAACAGACATCTTCCTACTAGTGGGTCAACAACTCGAGGGCAGGAAATTACTCAGCCAGGACACCTCAAACATGCCAGGTGTGCAGATTACCCCCGTCCTTCCCCATAGGGGTATGGGTCACTAGGGAGTGAGAGATCCATGCAGAGGATTCGGCTCCTGGCTTGTCCTTTCCAGGCAAGTCGGCAAACCTCTCTGGGTCCTGTTCAACTCCTCTGTAACGAGGCTGAGGAGGGCAAAGCCGGCATCTCCCTCCTCCTGGCCAAAACCCCATTCATCAGGCACCTTTCATACCTACCACTCCTCTGGCCCTAATTTCATCTGAGACTCAAGACCCTGTGGGCAAGGCAAGCAAAATGGATATTGTTATTCCCATTTTGTAACTGAGGAAACTGATCAGAGAGGGCTAGTGACACAGAAGAGCTCACACAGCAAGCTGATGACAAAGCACAGAGAAGAACCAGCCGGAAGCCCTCTGACTCTCAGTTGAGGGCCCTTTGCACCAAACAAGCAAGCCACCCATCCCCCTTCCTGGGACAGGGCTCAGAAATGCCAACCAAAGTGGATCAGGGAAGGTGAGTGACGGGAGACAGGCAGACACGGGCGACAGGTGATGGAGAGTTATAAAAGGGTGTCACACCCGTGGACCTAATCCCGAGATGATTTGGGATGAGCGTATGCTTTGCTCCCCCCTCACCAAGAGATGCCTTAGGTTCATCCCAACCTGACAGTAGGGTGGAAGGAGCAAACACAGGAAGTCACCAGCCCCTCAAGGTTTCTAAAAACAGCCCTCAAGCAGGCCACAAAGGAGGTGGCAGGAACTGCTGACCTGCCGTCTCCCCATCCTGGGCTGATGACCTGAAGGAGACTCATCAACAGCTCAGCAGCCCCACCCTGGTCTGTGCAACCTTAGGCTTCCCGTTCTCCAGAGCCCCCGCCCACACAGTAGCCTGGACGACACAAGCTGCTGATCCGCTGCAAAATCACACACGTCAAGTTGGGGACCCTCTGCAGGCAGCACGGGGGCAGAGCGGGGAAAGGCCCGGCCTTTGGAGCAGACACACGTGGGTTCAACTCCTGGCTCCATCGCCCACCAGCAGGTCCCCTGGGGCACGTCCTCTCACCATCTGAGCTTCTCCTTCCGTCTCGGGAAAGCGGGGGGACCGAGACTTCCTTGGGTTGGGGTGCAGATTATGTGAAAATGCACAGCTTGGGGCTGGGCATACAGGATGCGCACTGGGTGGAAAAGTAAACTGGGAAGAACAGGGCGGGGGGGAGGCCACCTCCATTCCGAGGGTTTGTGCCCGGGCACACACCTCCAGAGCTGTGAACACAGAGCTGGCCAGTTGTCACCTGCAATGGTGGTCCTGGCGACCACCACCGGGAAGATCAGGGCTTGGGACGGTACTTATCGCCCCATGACATTCTATCAGGTATCTGCTATCTGGCCTAGAGACTACGGGCTCTGAAGACAGAGATTTCACTCATCCCTCATTCCCAGAACAGAACCTGGCACCAGTAGGTACTCGATATTTGCCAAATGACGACTCAGTCTCCGAGATGTACGCCTTCCACAACCACACTTCCAGGGCATGAAGATGGGCGGAGATGGGTGCTGGTGCTGTATTTAACATGGGTTCTGGCTGGATGAGGTGGGCAGTCCTGGCAGGTGTGGCCACCCGGGGTGATGGCTTTGTGTTTCTCTGCCCAGTGCCTTTTCCTCACCTCACCCCACCCTACCTGTCTGCCAGGCCAGAGCCCCCAGAGGTCCTAGCCCTGGTGAGTCAGCTGCACGGCAGACTTTGGAACCATCAGGATTCCTGAGGAAGGAGGCCGGCAGGCGGTGAGAGGGGGTGCCCAGGATGGGTGTCAGGGTTGAGGGCCACACCCCGGGCCCCATGCATGCCGCTGCTTCGTGGCTTCTCCAGCAGAGGGGGAAAATGATGCTCTGTTCCATAAAGCTCTCCTGAGCCCTGGGAGCTGCCAGCCCTGTTCCTCTGGACACAGACGCCTCCCCTGGGCCCTCTTGCTGGGTTCCTGAGGACAAGGCTCTCCAGCAACTGACACCCCCAGATTCCCCCTCCACGGGATGAAAGCTGCCCGCAGCCTCACCACATTCATCCCATCCGGGTACACCCACACCCTTGGGAGAAGGATGTGGCCAACACCCTCACCTCTTACCCAGCAGAGGACAGCACCCCAGACCACCGTCAAACTGTCTCCACCCAGGGGCCCAAAAGAGGGACCCCTCCATCTGCTCCTTCCCCTCTCCCTTCACCTGCGGCTGGCAGCTCCGGGTAATAAGTAACTGCCCATCCTTGAAGGCTAGGGTTCTGATGATAAGGGATTATTAAGTCTACCCATTTATTATAATTTGTTTAAGACGACCAGATGGTTAAACTGTAAATCTCTTCACTAATGGGAAAAAAAAAAAAAAGAAAGAAAGAAAAAAAAGAAAAGAAAACAGGCCGGGGGATACTAGGCGCTGGTGTTAATCCCGCATGAGAGGTGGCAGCGGAGTCTCGCCATGCCTATGAAGTAACCCTCCAGGCCTGTTTATTACAAACCACCGCTTCCCCCCCCAAACCTGGCCCTGCTGCCTCCAAGCATGACCCAACCCCCATGCTCTCCACGAAGCCCCCTGCAGACCCTCCTGAGGGCCAACCACCTGTCACAAAACCCTTCCTTATTGTCTGACTCTAACCTAAATCCCCCCGGCTGCAGTCCAAGCCCATTTCCTTTGGTTCAGTCTCCAGCTGGAGACGGACAACAGCTGGTCTCCGTCGTCTCTGGAATAAATTGTACAAGAAACGACCAGCGAAACGGCACAGGCATTTTGGGGTGGATGGTACTCTTTGCAGGGTGGGGAGCCTTCTGCCTCAATGGCAGATCAAATCCCAGATCAAATCTCACCGCTGGAAGACTGAGTCACAACTAGAGACAAGAGCAAAGACAGACCACGATGCTGACAACTTTGAACATCGCGAGGCCGGAGGCAAGGGGGGTTGTGCCCTAAAGTGCAGACTCCCCAAGCCCCAGACAGCCGGACACAGATCTCTCACCACACCAGCTGCACCAGGGGCTCCGGCCACCAAGGCCCCCACCTGGAGATCACAGGGATGAGATACAAAGGGGATCCCCAAATACAGTGGGAAAGGAACAGAGCCTGATCCATGCAACCGGTGCCCCCCACCCGCCTCCCCTGCCTTCGCTGCCACAAAAGCACAAAGGCACAGCCGCCTCAGCTTTTCCACCCTGCGGGGACAGTCCCCCACCCGCCTCCCATCCCCGGCTGACTGGGGCATAACCAGGGTGAAGCAACAGAGAGCTGTTTTGTGCTGAAGGTATGGAAAAGTACAGCGAGCCCTCCTCGCACAGAGAGGCTGGGCTGAGGTGAGGGAAGCTGGGGTGGGGGGTGGTTAGGAAAACCTCCCATCCTCCCACCTGGGGCCCAGGACCAGGGACAGGCTGGGCCACAGGAAATGGAAACTCTCCCGATGGCGCGTCAGGAAAGTCCTAACTCTGAGGCAGCCCCGTTGTGAAACACGGGAGGCAGAAAGGACCGGGACCAGGCCTTCAACACACACATTCTCTCGCTCCCCTTCAGCCGGGCTGCAACTTTACACAAGAGCATTTTCTAAAGCTGCTTAGTCCCCTAACACCCACCCAGGCTCTGGCAGCCCTCAACCTTCCTAGGAGCGCGCAGCAACATTTGACACCCACGCCTGCACAGCGTTAGCTATTCCTCAGCCCTGCAAGTCATGACCTCAGTTTCATTACTGATCAAACGGGAGTAATGCTGTCTCCCCACCAATTCACAGGGCCATGGGTCCGAAGGCTCAGCAGATGTGAACGTGAAGAGCGTGAAGTAGGTGCACCAGCAGAGCTAGAGATGCCCCTGACTTTGAACTTCTAGTTTCTAAACACCCACTGCCGTTGGGGGTAGGCTTTCCCCCAGCCTCCCGGTGCATTGTGCATGGACGGCGGAGGCTCAGAGACAGGAAAGCAAATGCCACCAGATTTCTAAGTCACGCAAGGGTCAGCAGGGGAGCGAGACCCGCTCCTCAAGTGCCTGCATCCTGCCCCCCTGCAGAACCCAGATTCCCACGAAACACTTTGAGCGGCAGCTGGAGTGGCCACTTCTCAGGCTTGTCTAGGGAGGTCCATTTGCCCTCGCGTCTGCCGAAGATGGCCACCTGGCCTGGGCTACTGTGGGCTAAACCAAAGATCGAGCAGTGGGCTTCCAGGATATGGCCTGCCCTCTGCCCCATGGGTTACCTCCCAGGAAGAGCAGGGGGACAAGAGGACAAGATGGGAACAGGGTTCCCTTCACCTTCCCTCCCACGTCGAGGCTCTGGGCATTCCCCTCTTTGGAGCCATTCCTGCCTGATACACATGCCACATCAGGCCAGATACCAGCCCCCAACACCCCTGTACAGATCTACCAACCTAAGTTAACCCAAGGAAAGATGCGACCAGGGTCCTGGGCAAGCTTTTCTCACGTTACGCAGCTCGAAGTCAGGTCGAGTGCTTCCTTAAGAATTTGCCGAGCACCGGCCCTGTGCCCCGATGTGGGCAAAATAAGGGAAGAGCAAGACACAGGCCCTGCCCAGGAGGGCCTTGGGTCTAACAAGAGACAGACAGGCAGATGGGAGGAGTTACAACGACAGAGGAAGACAGCACAAGAAACAGCAGACAAGGCAAGGAAGGCCAGGACTGTCCTTGCTCAATACACACTCATCTGAGCCTGACGGGACACAGCGGGCAGCGCAGTCAGCAGACCCTGGCCAACCCGCGCTTTCTGTGAACCAGACCGGTGGGGATGCTCACCTCAGAGGAGCCTGCAAGTTTCCCGGGGGGTGGGACGGGGCAACCCCCCCTTCAGGTTCTCGGCACATCACCCTCCCCACTCCAAGGCTGCCGGCCAGCTCTGACCTCATCCGCCCCAGAGCAGGATGGAATTTAACTAGGTACCAAGAGAAGCCATGTGCCCTCAGGAACCTCAACAGGTTCCATCAGCACTCTAGCACTGCCCAAGAGAACTCTGTGCTGCTGGGACACTATCTGAGCAGTCCCATGTGGCTACTGAGCCCCTGGATTGTGGCCAGTGTGATGGAGGAACTAAATTCAAACTTTATGAATTTTAATTAAAAATTAAACAGCCACAATAGTTAGTAATATCATGTTAAAATTAAATTAATTAGGGACCTGTGGGTAGTAATTACCATACTGATGCAGTCAAACACAACACATCCTACCTGGGCAGGGTCTGCCTTACCCTGGACCCCTGGATTCACCCAAGCCTTGGCCGTGGTCTGCAACATGCTCTGGGCTCTGAATTACACGCACGGTCCTGGGCTGTCCCAAATCTTTCCTGTGCTTGTGTCTTTTGTCAGTCTAAAAGGCAAGGAGGGCAAAGTCTTCTTGGGCCCCCACAGGAGTCGGAAGAGCTGGATAGACACAGAGGCTAAGACAATACTTGTCCGTGGGCCTCTGGAGGATCCCCTCCCTTGTAGGGGACCCTGAGCCCAACACTGGGGACAGCCCCTGGGACTCCCCCAGCTCTGCCAGGCCTCTCCTGGGGAACCACACTCTCTCCTTGGTGACCATCAGATCGTGTCCAATCTCAAACTTCTTGGTCTGCAGACCGAAAGCCCACCTGGTTTCCCCAGTCTTTGAGACCCTTCCCCTCAAAAGTGTTCAACAGCACTGCTGCCCAGGAAGCCACTCCTCTGGCAGCTAAACTGAAAAAGAACATGTTGTTTAGCAGTTTCAGAAGCGACACTAGTTTTCGGAGTATGCGCCGTTAGAACCATGTTTATTTGTGCTTTGTGTACTCGCACATTAAAAATAGCCAGTGTAAAAAAAAAAAAGAAAAAAAAATAGCCAGTGTAGAAGTGGCTGACGCTATATGCATGCATCTTACCCTTTCAGAAAATTCGATTTCTTTGCTCTAAAAGCAATACAACAGCATTTCGGAAAACTAGGGAAGCAGAGAAAGAAAAGGCATAGATAACCCTGCTTCCCGCCTTCTGTTTTCACGTCGAGTTTCAATTATTCAACGCTAACACAGCGCCATGCATGAAACTAGAGTCCCCCGCTGCCCTCACCGCCGTCTTGTTTTTGTCTCACTTGAAGTCTGGCTCATAGCTCAGCCCCCCTGAGAACACCAAATCGAAGCCCTGGGAACCCACCCCTGCCCCAGGGCCCCAGCAGGTGCCCCTGCTGGTCTGTCTGAGGGTCTCCTATTCCACAGGCCAGAGCCTACCAGGTTACTCAATAAGCAGGGATCAACCTGTGTGCAGTGCAGTGGTGGCTGGGAGTGGAGTGTGTACACAGATGGAAACCGGCTTTGGCAAGCGAAAATTTTAAGACACGTACACAGTGACCCCAACACAGAGCTGGTGGAAGAGACGGGGGGTCTGGCCACAGGCAGCCCTCAGCCCTGGGGCATTCCAAAGAGAGAGGGCGTGCCAAGACTGAGACCTACGAACTCTGAAGCCCTGGCATCGTGGAGACAGAAACTTCCTAGAGCAGGACTCAAAAGTGTCCCCTCATGACTCAGAAGTTGCCTTGCCCCAGCCCTGGGGAGCCAGTCCTGGGTCCAGACAGGTGCACGCCCGGGGCAGGGGTGTGGGAGGGTAGGGGGGATGCTGACGCACCTCCCCAGGCAACCTATCGACCTGTCCCAACAGAGGGCAGAGCGTCCCCACTCATGTGCCCTGTGCACGTGACAGGCAGCAGGGTGGGGGGCCGTCCCAGAGTGCTTGCTGGGTTGGGGTAGAATCTGGCCAGGCATGGTCCCCATGGGAAGGGCCCGGGGCAGGAGTTTTCCAGATTGGAGGTGGGCGCTGGTAGTCCTGCCTTTGGGTTTTGGGGGCTGGTGGGACAGAGGCCAAAGGAGAGAGAGACACAGCTTCACGGTTGGGATGTTCATTAATCATTACCCTCGTACACAGTGTGAGGTTTGGGATCCAATGGGGCAGTCGAGGGCCTCATGGGAGGGGGAAGGAGTGCAGACAAGGCACAACCCCCAGTGCAATGTGCTCTGACGTGGGGGAGAAGGAGGTGCCCAGAGAATGATGGGGCTCAAAAGAAGGCCAACTCCAGGGTCAGGGGAGCCTTCCCTGGCGGCCCCAGCCTGTGGCAACGTTTCTACCTTGGAGCACACGAGTCCCCTACAACATGCTGCACCCCTATTTAATAATCCTTCATATACACCGCAGGGCCCGGCCCCAACCTCAAAGATAGGGATAATGTCTCATAATTCCCACAACCTTGAACCAGCACTGGGCATACAGCTGGCGCTAAGAGTCTAATTGGCCTTAGTGAACAAGTCCCTGGCGCAGAGAGGGGCAGTGACCTGGCCCAGTCACACAGCAAGTCAGCTGAGCCAGGCCCAGGACCTGGCTCTGTCTTGCAATCCCCAGTCCCTGGGCCACTCATCAGTAGATCTCAGGGCTGCGGCTGGAGTCTGGGGGATGGGGTGTTGAAAAGCTGATAGTCAGGACACCCTCCCTTTTCCTGCTCCCCGGGGGGTGCTGACAAGACATTACCGCATCAGCGCGCTCTGCTCAGCCCACTCAGCACTATCCCTCAGCCAGAGGCAGCCCTTCCACCCGCTGCTCCAAAGGGGGCGGGATGCTGAGGAGGGGAGGGCACCCTTCCAAAGCCAACACTGTCAGGATGCATTCCTCGACCCGGGAGGCAAGAGTTTTATTTGAACAGGAGCTATGGGGAGGGGATGGGGCTGCCGCTCTTTCTCCTCCAGTGGGTCTGAACAGGTACCATCCTGTACCCGGGGGCATGGGAGGAGCAAGAACCTTGCATCAGACTCGAGGAGCACCCAAGCCAAAAATCAACATTCAAGTCCGTGAAGGGCCTGCCCCGGGGTCCTCAGCAGGCTGCAAAATGGCCAGTCTGTCCCCAGTCACGCAGGCAGATCTGAGCAGCGCTTACACCCCAGGAGAAAGGCAAGATGAAAGCTGTTTCCTCCCAAGGTGCAGACCGCAGCGCTGCTAGGGCTTAGCCCTGGGGAAGCCAAGTCAGGGACGCGTCGCAAGTGTGGGTTTAGCTGCTGGGGCGGTAGCAGGTAATGTGTGGACTCAGACAGGAACCCTATAGCCGAGAGGCAGACTAAACCGCACCTCACGACTCCAGGTCTTTGATTCTTTCTCGAGAGCTCGGTCTCCGGGTCCCCTGACCCACAAACCTTGCAGTGAAGGGTCAGAGCCTGACAGGTCCGTAAGGATGCCAGGGGAACAGGCTGGAGGGCAGGGATGGAGCTGATGGCCTCCGCCCTGAGCTGCGGCACCTACTTCGCTAACGCAGGTTTGTCCCGCTTTAAAACTTTTCACACTGAGAAGAGCAAACAAACCTATATATGGTCAATGCGGTCAGAACAGTGACCAGTGTCAGAACCCACAAAGGCTGAAGAGAGCAGTTCTCAGCGAAGGGTCAGTAAGCATGCACAGCCCGCTTCCGGGGAGCTGGAGCCAACAGGGCCCAAGGAGAAAACTCAGTCTCTAGGAGGGGCTGGTGGCCCAGCACAGGGGAAAGCTGATTTAGGACACCACGGGGTCTAAGTGGGGCAGGGCTCTGGCTCTGGACCCAGAAGGCCTGGGTCCAGGCCACTAACTAGCTGTGTGACCTTGAATAACTTATTCGCCTCAGTTGCCTTATCTGCGAAATGAGTTTCCACGTTGTCTATGGTCCCGCTGCTGGGAGTCCCCAGGGTGTGGGATGGCCCCCACCTGCCTTTCCTTCACCAGGTGCCAGCTGCAGTCACTGCTGTGGTCTGACTGCTGGAACACCTCCCTCCGCTCCACCTGCAGGGTGACTTATGTTATCAGTGGACATAGACCTGAGTTCTTGGTAAAAGTTGAAACGTGCTGGGAGTGTGCAGGGTTTCAGAATGCCTCCCCACCCTCAGGGCATGGCCTCCTGTCTGTAGCTGGGATCAAGGGTAGGGCTCCAGACAGAGGCAAGACCACACAGGGAACAGAGTCCAAATCACTTGGGCTGCTGCAAGGACTTTGGCTCTGAGTCTGGGGGAGAAGCCATGGAGGGTTTTCTGAGTCAAGTGTTCCAATCTCACTCTATCAGGATCCCTGACTGCCGTGGCAGTAATTGACTACCTTTCACCTCCTGTGGCCTCTGCTTCCAGGAAGCCTTCCCTAACTGCCCCACTTAGCTCTACCTACTCCTTTATTGTACTTTCCTCGCCCTGGTGAGCACAGTTACCTTGGAAAAGTTACATAACCTCCCGAGGTCTAGGCCTTGGCTTCAGGGCTCTAAAGGGAGGCTAGTTAGATAACCACTAAGCTCCCTTCAGCCTCCCATTTTATGATGTGCTGCCAGGAGTGGCACCCAGAGCCTGACCCTCCTCCCCCATCCCTGCCAGCCTCCAAGAAACCAGCCAACAACAGCTCCTTGGGCTCAGACACTTGGGGAGCAGGGTCCTGTGATGGGGAAACTCCCTGGGGAGACATCAGACTACTTCTGCCCCAGGCTCTGAAGGGCCTTTCTGAGCCTATGGTTGACGACAACTTCAACCTTTGCCTCTTATTTCAGAAAAACTCACTAGTGCGTAGGAAAGCTGGCACTCAAGGAAAGGGTGTGCTGGGGCAATTTAGGAAATCAGGCCAGTTTAGTGTAAGTGAAGTAAGCGCTCTGCACCCTAACACACATCAAGATTTTGATTTAAAGGCTGTTCAAAAGGAGATTAGAGGTGGGGTAACAGACTTGGCTTGGCGAAGAAAGGCTCTGGACCTGGGCAGGCACAGCTAGTTTAACCCAAGCCTGGTTCTAGAGACGGTCTGTCCCAGCTTCTCACCAGGACTCAGTTTTCCCATATAGCGAAAGGGATGACAGACCTCACAGAGGGCACAGGAAGGCACTTTAGGTGAGTAGGTCTGCAGAGACCCATGGTAAGGCCAAGGGTGGGGATGTGAGGAGGGTGCAAAGCCTGGGTATCTGCATGCCCCTTAGAGGTCACCCAGGTGCTGCAGGCAACACTTCTGCTCCATCCTCTGGTGCCAACATCCCTAGTCAGCTCTGCCCCAAGGGGTGCGCCATGGGGTAGAAAAGGCCTAATGCCTGTAGGCTGCAGTCATGCCTAAGGGCTATAGGAACACACCCTTCTCCCCTACAAACAGCCTGGCCTTCCCCCTGCTCCGCCCCCCCACCCCCCCCCCCCCCCCCGTGCCCTCGTGGTTTCTGCGGTACGTGGTCTGAGGACATTCCCTGACAGGCAGGGACGGCTCATCCCCTTCACAGCTGGTCTCAAAACAGGCCTGGGCACATGGTATGTGCCTGGTAAATATCTGCACAAAGGACTGGGTCTCTGCTCTTTCTCAAGTTCCTTGAAAGCAGAAACCACCTACCCTGGGGAGGACAGGCCTGCTAGGCGTGCTCACGCAGACAGGCCTTGTTCAGCCCACAGGAAAGGCGTAAGGGGACTCCTGGCGATGAATAGACCCAGAGACACAGAGCTGTTTGCTCTGTAAAGTCCCTCAAAAGGGAGAAGATAACCTTGAGCTGGTCTTAAAGATGAACTCGTAGCGCGCCTTCCTCTTGTGTTCTCCTGTGGTCTTCACGCCCCGAGAGACAGATACCATCACTCCTACTTTCTGATGAAGCCAGGGGCTCAGGGCGCAGCTTGCAAAGGCGGTGTGAGTTTAAAGCCTGTGGCTGACCACCAGGCAACTTGGCACCGCCTCGTGAGGCTGGACGGCTAGAAGGAGGAAATGGGCGTAAATTTTGATAAAGCCGCTCCGCTTCTGTTCTCTGGGGCCAGAGCCCGGCCTGGCTCAATTCACCCAGGTAACCACCTTGACCTGGCAGGAGGCTGGGCCCCTCATGACTAGACTCCAACCCAAAGGTCCACATGAATCTTGGCCTCCCCGTCCGAGCCAGGCACACCACTGGGCACCCGGGGGCCCAACAGACACATTCTGAGCCAGTCACTTACTGAGCTAGGAACTGGGTAGGGAGACATGGCGCTGCCCACACAGGGCTCCTGCAGTCTAGCTGGGCCTAATTTAACAGGCTCTCCAAGCCTTCTTGAATGAAAGGCTGAACTTACTCCCAAGAAGCAGAGTCCAGAGAGGTGAAGTCTGACCAGGGTCACACAGCACAAACCAGTACTGGGGGGAGAATCAGAATCCACGTTAGAATCAGCTTTTCCCTGCACAGTGGTTCAGATAAGGGTTTCCCGGCCCCAGCTCCAGCCCCAAGCACTGGTCACACAGACAAAGGGAGGGGCTCCGCTGTGTCCTCCTCAGCTGCTGTGGCCTACAATACCCCTGGCAGCCCACAGGGCCCGCCACCAGTCTACAGGAACAGACAAGCTGGCCCTGTCCCCCGGGTGAGCCCCTCCCCACACAGCTTCTAGCCTAGCCTGGGGGCAAGGCTCTCCCTAATGGGAGGTGTCAGCTAGGCAACCTTAGCCAGATTACAGTGGCCATGGGAGGTGACAACAGCCAGAAGTACACAATACTGCCTAAATAGTTCGGCAGGAAACCCAAATATTTAGCTAGGAGGGGAAAAACAGAATGGACACTTCAAAGGCAATCCAAGGGACCTGGCCAGCAAGGGCCTATTGAGAGGGGAGATGGGTGGTGTCTGGCCCCAGGGAGAGCACAACTCTGACCCCACATCCTGTGTGACCACCCTCCGGGGATGGTACCCATGAGGCCACCTGGACCCAGGAATCCTCTGGAAGGGAAGAGTTTTAACAAACGCCTGGGATAAGCCAGGACTGTGCAGAGAAAGCCTGGTCCCCTTTCTGCAGAGGAGGGAGCAGGGCTCTGCTGGAAGGGAAGAGGAAATACACCTTCCACTGAGGGAGGGGCTGGGTGAATGTGCAGGAAATGGAAAATGGTGGGGACTCCACCAGGAGTTTTGGTGGGTTTTATCATCTGTGTCTCCATCTGTGTCTCCATGTGGGGCTTGAACTGGGCGTCAGGAACAGCACCACCCCACCCCCGACCCTAGAGAGACGGGGTGTCAGAGAACAGCTAACACATAGCAAATCACCAGTTGCACGTGTCAGGCACTCAGTCAAATGTGGATTCTGCAGGCATGAGGGCAATACTGAACGACTGTCCCATTTCACAGACTAGGAGACTGACTTGCTCGAGGCCCCAAGGCTAAGTAACCAGCCAGCCACACAGAGAACCACCCGATGCACCCTAAGGCTCTGAAGACACCATTTTCCCACCTCTAGGCCTTTGCTGCTTGTTTTCGCCACCTTTCTGGCTCACATCGAGCAGAATGGTTCAGAGTGTGGGCTCTGGGTTCAAATCCACATTCTTCCACTTCCTAGCTGCACAGCCTCGGGCAAATGAGTGAACTCGAACTATCCATTCTGTTGCTCCTGCCCTGAGGTGGTGCTGGTAAGAGTGCCTCCAGCAAAGTGTTGCTGTGAGGATTATGAGACGATGCACATAAACAGTTCCCACTGCCTGTGGTGAAGCAAGTGCTCAGTAACCGTTAGCTGGAATCACCCCCACCTCCGGCCCCCAATCCCTGCCCACTCCCATCACTTCTACCTCCTGGCTCTACCTCTGCTCCTGGTCAGGCCCCAAGGCTCTGCAGTCAGCAAGGAAGGGTGAATTTTAGCCTCTGGCTAGCCATGTAGCCCTGGGCAAACCCCTTGGCCTCGGTTTCCTAGACAATGGGCAGAGAAGTAACACCTCACCCACAGGACAGGTTCAACAGGTAAAGAACCAGCCTGGCACATGGGAGGTACGCAGTAGAGAGCTCCCAGGGCCTGCAGCTCACACCACTCAACCCTCCTGGCTGCCTCAAATTCCCCCTTCTTTAAGTTCGAGAGCAGAAATTAATCTCTCAACAGTACATGCTTGGAAGCTCCAGGTGTACCTACCAATGTCAGGTAACAAGCTCCTCACCTGTCTTTCTCTAGAGTAGGGGCTCTCTGAGGGCAGGGGCTATGTTTTGTTCAGAGCCAGATGCCCCGCAGGCCACAGGGTTCTACAGGCCTCAGGAAACAGGAACCGAATCCTCTGAGGCCCTCTGACCCTCGTCCATCTCTCCAGCCTCACCATATGCAACCCATCACTGGGCACCAGGACTACATTTTTCCTCATTTCACCACTGTGGCCCTGTTTCTCTCCCCAACTAGACTGAGCTCCCGAGGGCTAAAGCCCCACCTGGTTTCTCAGGCTTCAGTGCACACAGAAGGGACAGCTGGCAGGGAGGGACCCCTCTGTGATCCCCTAACTTTGCCCAGGTCTCTGAGGTTTGGGGGCCAGATTAACTGCTCACAAAAAGCCGAGATGCCTCAGGCAGAGCTGTACAGAGCTGGAGCACACTACTCGCACTGTCACCTACAGAAGCAAAGAAGGTATAACCTGGGAAGGTCATCAAATGGAGGGGACCCAGACCTGGACCTCCCAAGGGGTTCATGGAAGGAAGACAGAGGTACCCTAACTGCAAGCTGGGTGTGAGGGAGTGTGGGTGGGCTCCTTTGGGGGAGGTGCTGTGAGCTCTGTGGGCTTTTGGGGAAAGACCCACACTCCAACACATTGGAAGGAGAAAGGGAGGAGGCATCCTTATCAGAACACCCATAGGGTGAAACGATCAGCCCACAGAAACAGCCGATAATTTAGAGTAGAATGCTCTACTTCTTTTAAGTTGCAAACAGCTGTGAAGGAAGAGGAAACTTTCTGAAATGCTGTTCACTCCCCTACTTGAAAATTGCAAAAATTTGGTGAGTTCAAATTCTTTGGCTAAACCCAGAGAGCTTCGTCATGTGGCCCTCACCCCTCTGCCCCCTGGCTGCAGTACAGGACCATCGTGCAGTTTTACACCTCCCTGCGGGCTGCGGTGAAGAAAGAGCCACCCTCCTATCCTCCCTTCTCTCTCCAGCTTTTTAAAAAGGTGGTTGATATACACCTAGACGTGGAGCTGCTGGATCATATGGTAGTTCTACTTTTAATTTTTTTAAGGAACCTCTATATGGTCTTCCTTAGTGTATGCACCATTTTACACAAAAAGACAAAGACTGTACGATTCCACTTATAAGATACCTGAAGTAGTCAACTTCACAGAAACAGAAAGTAGAATGGTAGTTACCAGGGCCTGGGGAGAGGGGGAAAGGGGAGTTGTTTAACAGGTCTAGAGTTTCAGTTTTGCAAGTTGAAAAAATTGTGGAGATCTGCTTCACAATAATGTGAATACACGTAACACTACTGAACAGCACTCAGAAAAGGGGAAGGAGGTAAACTTTGTTATGTATTTTTCACTATATTTAAAAAAAAAAGTCAGTTGACCTTTCTCCTGCACTAAGGTCTTCCTGACTCTATGCTCACCACACGTGTGCGTGGATGGCCCCATCACACAGCAGGCGCATCTAGGAGGTGAGTGGCAGCAGCAGCTAACGCGTGATGAGCCTTGCTGTGTGCCAAGCACTGTTCTGAGCAACCTGTGAGGGTGATAGGACGGCATGGCCCAGTGCTTGGAGGGTGACTCCTTCAGCAACAGGAAGGGGCCTGCAGTAGCGAGGTGAGTGGCACGTGAACAAAGATCCTACGGAGGGCAGCGTGTCCTTTTATCCGTGTCAACCCACCCTTGTGGGGAGGATCAACAGGTCAGGGCTCCTCCACTTATTCCAGGGGTTCAGAGGGACTCTCAGCAAAATCTCCAAGGGGATTCACCTCTACCTTCTCCGCTCCCCAAAAGGAACACCAGGAGGTGAACCTACTGCCCTCGCCTACCTCATCGGACCTCTCTCTATCACCCCAGTTCAGGCCAGTCAAGTGGTTCCTGAGGTACCACTAAGATCTGGCATCTCAATTTGTACAAAGACTCTCTTGGGGGTTCTGTCTCAGCAGCCCGGCTTCCCCGTTCTTCAAAGCCTGGTACTTCCCTGCCCCCCACTCCCCCCACCCCACAGACATAAAGAGTTCAGAGGCTGAGGCCAACCTAACAGCAAACAACCAAGTTCAAGATGAAAGCTCTTGACCTGGGGTCACAGCCAGCCAAGCACAGCGTCCAAAACCAGAGGATTGTGTTTCTTTTAAATGCCAGACTATAAATAGAGCAAAACCTGAGGAAAATACTTAGAAGCAGCAGTCATCACCTCCCCTACACCCCCTCCTATAGGACTCCCCCCACCCCCACTAGAACATTTCAACACTTGCTAATCTCTGCCCTCAATAAGCCTCTATTACTGTGCCATCTGTAATCATCCTAAGGGCTCTAGTAAAACTCTCAAAACGATTCAATAAAAATTCACCTTAACTGTTAAAACTAACCAGAGTAGTTAACTAGAGCAGATCTATTGATTGGAGAATCTTTTCGTTTTGACTGCCCTCAACTTTGAGCGGAACATAAATAAGAAAATGAGCCTTTAGGAAGGAACCTCTTTCTTCTATTTCCTTTCAAAAACCCAACTTCTCCACTTTCCATTTCTGCAGTCTTAGACAGTGAGAGTTCCATTTCGAATGAATGACCCAGAGGCCTCCGTGATTCTGGATAATCAAAAGATCTATTGTGTTCCCTTTACATACAAAGGCAGTTAAGTGAACCAGCGCGCTTTCCAATTTCCAGCAAGGTTTGAAACAAAAGAGGTTTTCATGTTAACCCTCGGTTCCCCCCAAAATTCAAGTCACGTGCCCCGTATGAGCATTTTGGTCAGATGTAATTTAACTACATGATCCATAGTTATATTTCTTTAAGTTTTAGGAGGAGGATTGGCGTTAATAACAGGATGTCAGAACCTCAAAATTGGAATTAGCCTTATTACTATGGACTGGAACATGTGTAGGGGAGTACGAAGGGCCCAGAAAATAAAAGGAGAGAGGTCTGGCGCACACGGAAAACCTCAGAATAGGACAATGCAGGTTAGAGGCCAGCAGGATCAAAGAGGCTTCTGGGAACAGGTCAGCTACATGCGCAGTTTAAGAAAACCCAATTAGGGATGGGGTGTGCCAGCGAAAGGCAGGGCTTGGAGCGACCCCTACCGCACCCCCAAAGGAGAAGTGGGGCGGGGTGGACTGCTGCTTATTTCGGTAAGGGAGGAGGTGTGGCTCAGCCAGGCACAACACAGGAGACACCTGCGTGCCCATGCCTGTTCTAGGGGAAAGAGAAAATAGAATTTCCCAGCAGACCAGAGAGTCCAGCTGAACCAATTTACTAAGCTCACTGACAGACGCACCATTCAATAGCTTCACATGCCTAAGGGGGAGGGCAAGGGTGTACGAGAAGCAGGCTCTGGAGGCGGACTGCCTGGGTCCCACCCCAGCCTGTGCCCTCTTGGTAACTCCCCTGGGCTTCAGTTTCCTTATCTGAACACGTAAGGGTGCTGTAAAGAGTACCCGACTAATAAAGCACCTAGCAAGTTGCCCTAGTCAACGTGTCCTCAATGTGCGAGCAGAGGGAGGCTGGCACTCCTCAGTTTCACCTATACACACCCAACGCCTAACGCTTCCACTTCACTTGACCCTCACCAGACCCCCATTTTGCATATGAGGAAAGAGACGCAAAGTTAAATGGTCTGATGGGTAAATGGCCAAGCCGGATGGCAAAACCAGCCTGCGCCCTCTCATAAAATGCCGATGACCTCCTACAGCGCCCAACACGCTAGGCGCTCGGTCAATGCCAAATCCCCTTGTGGGAGCCTCTGCAATTTAGGAGGAGGCTGGGGGAGTCGGTCACCAGCACCTGCAGGAGCAGGCTTGAGAGCAAAAGGGTTCAGGATGGTTCTGAAGGCAGGAAGGAGGGGTGGCCACGTGGTCCGAGGCCAATGGGGCGCTGAGCCTTTGAAAGTCAGCCTCCGCCTCAGTTCAACCACAGCATGAACAGGGAGGAAGCACCTGACAACTCAGGGACTATTTCCAAAGATCTAAAGAAAGGTGCCTTAACTCCCTTTCTCACGCCTTTGAAAGTACACACACAATTTCCACTCTAAGAAAAACCCCAACCCAGGCTGCACCCCACCCCCTTCCAACAGCCTTTGGGGGGGGGGTGGGCCCCTACCCCAGGAATTCCCAACTGAGGGACTTTCTTTAGGATTACAAAGGTGATTATTCAGAACCTGATAAAACACAGAACTCAGTGGAAAATGCAGGAGCAGCCAGATGGGAAAGAAGATTTTTGAGTTTCATTTTTCCTTAAACCAATTTCCTGTGGCCTGCAGCAGTGCCCCAAGTCCCAGATCAGCAAGCGAAGCCAGGCAGGTTTCTGCAGACTGAAAGTGATGCTAGCGAAATGCTTCCACTGGTTCATTCTCATTTCTGGGGTTCTTCCTGTGAAGGGAGGGGATTCGCCAAGTTGCAGATGGCTTGAGAGGTTGGCTGGGGATGGGGACAGGCCTGTCCATAATCACCTCCAAATCAGACTGGCCTGATACCCAAATCCTTTTCCTAAAGCTACCTGCCGGCTTTTGGGGGGTAATCGCTGGCGGGTTTAAAAGGACCTCAAAATACCAGGCATCTTGCTTGCTCCTTAAGAAAGCTTAAGACACCTTAAGAAAGCTGCCTAACCTCCAAAGCTATAACCACCAGCTGCACCCGGCTGCCTCACCCCGACCCCCCCCCCTTTTCCCTTCTCCTCATGTTTTGAACTTTATTTTCCCACATTCAGCCTTGAATTCTTTCCTTCCTTCCCCTGCAGTAGCGGAGAAGAGGCAAACACTTCGAGGGCAGCTCGATTCTTTATCATCCCCGCCTGCCTTCTTCCCCCTCTAAACAAAGCCCTGGAGCCAAGTAAACAGCAACGCGTTCTCCAGAGGAATTGTTTCCTCAAGGGAAATTATAAAGTGACCCTCCCTCCCCAACACACACACACAGGGCAGACACCCATCTCAAGGAAGGCAGAGCTGCCCAGAACTCCTGCTATCAGGAGCTAAAACACCCTACTCCCTTCCGAAGCTCATACTCCCACCAGCCTCACCTACCAACGGCCCCCGCCCTGGGAACTGCTCCCGGACAGGAGGGTCCCCACTAAAATCCAACACCCAACCTTCTGGCCTAAACCTCCCCTTCTACTGGCTCCTAAGAGGACACGTCTTTATTTGCCCGGCTGCTAGCAGGCACCTATATGCTCACCTGTGGGAATGTCCTTCGATGTGGGGACAAAAAGGGGGCACCACAGGCGAGATACCCACACATTTCTTCCCATTTTGCATACGGGCTGTTGAGGCCAGAAAAATGAGAGACAACTACACAGCCATAAAGGACTGGGGAGCCGCAGCAGTTTAAAGATTGTTTCTCATCAAACTTCCTTTCTGGCATCTTTTACCCCAAGAGAAATGTAACACCTTGGACAATATCTCTACTCCACCTCACAACCTAGAGCCTTCACGGGCTCTTACCCAGGTCTGGTCGTTCCACTGGAGGGAGGCCATCCCTGCAGGCCAAGAAGCGTGAATGGTTGAGGCCAAGAACCTTCGAGAAACTGGGGTAGAAGTCTTCGATCCCCAAACAAGCCCCACAGTTTTATCCACGTGAGATCAATGCCATCCATAGGGCATATGAACCAATGCCAACATGGAGGAGAAACTCTCCCACAACCTCCCATTCTATACAACCTCTCTGCCCGCCGCCCCACCCCCATCCCGCCCCGTCCCCCGAAAAGGGGCTCTCCGGGTGTTGTTCTTTTGTTCAACCTGTTACTTTCACAAAGTTGAACTCCGAGCCCTTCGGGGATGTCTCCGCGAGATAAGCTTTCCCGGAAGCCTGCGCGCGTCCCCAGCATTCTAGCCACCAGCCCGCATCCCGGGGGCTCAGGCCCGACAGAGCCCCGGACCCCCCCGCTCCCGAGCCCTGCGGGGGCGGGGGAGCCTCGCGCCACTCCGCCGGGCTGGTGAAGAAACGCCGAAAAAAGCCGGCCGGGTGCCGCACTTGGCCCCGGAGCTGGGAGGTAGAGACGCGAGGAGGCGGCACCCGGCGGGTCTCCCGAACTCTGGGAGCGTCTCCAAGGAAAGACAAACGCCTTTATCCGCCCCACAGCCTCCTCCAACCAGGGAGGTACCCGCACACCCACACCGAGCCACTGCGGGCCCTGGTTCACCCGGGGGTCAAGCCTAAGTTCTTCCCTCCGGACAAACTGGGTTCCAAAGTCTCCGCGCGCGTGGGAGACTCCTGCGCCCACGGGTGAACGGCAGATTCCAGCAGTCAAACTCATGGGGAGACATCCTCCCCGGTCACCCCGGGACCACCCACAGGGAGTGAGGGTTATCCAAAGCTGCGAGGCGCTCCCCTTCAGAACTTCTAAACCTCCAGCTCACCTGCAGAATCTTGTCCAGGCCCTCCTGGCCCAGGCACGGGAACTCCTTGAGCAGATGCAGTTTCTGCGTATAGTAGTTTTTCTTGGCCTCTTTCCAATGCGGCTCCTCCAGCACCTCGAAGATCGCCGCCCCGATGGCCAGGTAGAAGATGATGGCCGAGGTGAGCAGAGGGCCCCGGTCCACCATGGCTCCCGAGAGGCCACCTCCTGGAGAATGAGAATGCCTCAGCTAACCCCAGCGGCTCCCGGTCTCACCCGCCCTCCAGCCTCTGGAAACAGCTGTTTGAATTTGGAGCTCCGCATGCGCAGTGCCCCGTTCAACCCGGCGCCGCTCCACCGACACAGTTGCCCCTGCAAGTTGGCCCACTGAGCGCAGGGAACTGTGCGGGACCTCCTCACGCGGGCCAGAGGTGGGCGGACACCAAGGGGGCCGAGGGGGCACCCTGGACCGCGGGAGCTAAAGCAGCTGGGTGAACCCAAGGCCGAACTCCCGGAGACACGTGCGCCGCTTCTCCGCGCGCCACAACAGTGTGCGCCGCGCCCGCCTCCGCGCGCCTCTTTAACCCGGGCCTGTTGCGCTCTGCCCGTGGAGGAGGGGCCCGATGAGGGCCCGCCCCCGTGCAGGCCCCGCCCCGTGCAGGCTCCGCGGCTGGTTCCAGAGTTACCGCTAGGTGCGCGCTGGAAGCAGTTGCGGACCATGTTCGCTCCCCCAGGGCCGCCGCCAGGGTAGGCTACGCGCCCCGCATGCTCGGAGGCGTTGTGGTCTCTTGACTCACGTTTCTTACTAGTGATGGTGTATTAACTAAAATGAATGTGTACCTAATGACTGGGGTCAGGAAGTTATTGCTATTGTTATTTTCATTATAAGCCAGTTTTCATTTATTGATGTTTCTGCCAAGAAAGCTTGATTCTCGGTCTTTCTGCCTCACACACCTTCCTGTAAGACTGGGGAAAGGACATTAGAAAGGGACCGGAGAAAGTCAGAGGATATTAGGAACTAAACCAGTCACAAAGGTGTGACTCCTTCCTCTCACCCCAGCCTCACCTGCCCTGGTGA
Source organism: Grampus griseus (assembly GCF_964374135.1). NCBI lineage: Eukaryota > Metazoa > Chordata > Mammalia > Artiodactyla > Delphinidae > Grampus > Grampus griseus. The sequence goes on along the minus strand of NC_139004.1, from coordinate 34,802,827 downwards.
ACATCTGAGAAAGAGCAGTCAGAGGCAGCACTGTTCATATCCCTCCCCACAAACGCACTGCAATTCTACAAGAAACACTTGATGTCTTTCATACTCCCAAGCATATTTAAAATTGCAAACACCCTGCCCCAGACACATAAACACACACACTCACATACACACACACTCCTTATCCCCCTTGTTGGTCTTATTTTCCTCCTGGCAATAAATTCCCTCTAATATAAAACACTAAAATGATGACAGCTCGGGGGTGGAGTCTGGATTGTTTGATGACATATCCCCAGTGCTTGTTATATAGCAAACACTCAAATATCTGTGCAGTGGAGTGAATAAATTCATGAATTTGTCAAAGACCTATTTGTCAAAAGCACACACCCAATGGAAGTCCTAGCCAGAGCGCTTAGGCAAGAAAAAGAAATAAAAGACATCCAAGCTGGAAAAAAAAGAAGTAAAATTGTCACTATTTGCAGATGACATGATATTATTTATATATAAAAAACCCTAAAGATTCCATCAAAAAACTGCTAGAACTAATTAACAAATTTAGTAAGGTTTCAGGATACAAAGTCAATATACAAAATATGTTGTGTTCCCATACACTAATAATGAACTATCAGAAAGGGAAATAAAGAAAACAATTCTATTTATTGCATCAAAAAGAATAAAATACCTAGGAATAAACTTAACCAATAGGGTGAAAGACGTGTACACTGAAAACTGTAAGACATTGATGAAAGAAACTGAAGAAAACACAATTAAATGGAAAGATATCCTGTGCTTATGGATTGGAACAATTAATATTATTAAAATTTCCGTAGTACTGAAAGCAATCTCCAGATTCAATGCAATCCTTACTGAAATTCCAATGGCATTTTCCACAGAAATAGAACAATCCTAAAATTTGTATGTAACCACAAAAGACCCAGAATAGGCAAAGCAATCTTAAGAAAGAAGAACAAAGCTGGAAGCAACACACTTCCTGATTTCAAACAGTATTACAAAGCTATAGTAATCAAAACAGTAAAGTATTGGCATTACAAGCAACTTATGAATCAATGGAACAGAAAAGAGAGCCCAGAAATAAACCCACAAAATTAACATGGTCAATTAATTTACAATAAAGGAGTCAAGGATATACAATGGGGAAAGGATAGTCTCTTCAATAAATGGTGTTGGGGAAACTGGACAGCCACATGCAAAAGAATGAAACTAGACTACTATCTTATACCATACACAAAGATTAACTCAAAATGGATTAAAGATTTGAATATAAGACCTGAAACCATAAAACTCCTAGAAGAAAACATAGGTGGTAAGCTCCTTGACATCAGGTCATAATTTTTTGGATCTGACTCCAAAAGCCGAGGCAGCAAAAGCAAAAATAAACTGGTGGGACTACATCAAACTAAAATGTTTCTGCACAGCAAAGGAGATCATCAACAATGAAAAGGCAACCTTTTGAATCAAGAAAATGTTTGCAAATCATGTATCTGATTTGCAGATATTTGCAGATATTTTATATATCCAAAATATATAAAGAACTCATACAATTCAATATCAACAAGAACAAACAATTCAATTAAAAAGTGGACAGAGCATCTGAATAGACATTGTTCCAAAGAAGACATACAGATGGCCAACAGGTACATGAAAAGATGCTTAACATCACAAATCATTAGAGAAATGCAAATCAAAACCACAGTGAGATATCACCTCACACCTGTCAGAGTGGCTATCATCAAGAAGACAACAAATAACAAATGTTGGCCAGTATGTGGATAAAAGGGAACCCTGTGCACTGTTGATAGGAATGTAAATTGATCCAGCCACTGTGGAAGACAGTATGGCTGCTCCTCAAAAAGTTAAAAATAGAACTACCATATGATCTAGCAATTCAATTTCTGAGTATTTATCCAAAGAAAATGAAAACAATAACTCGAAAACATACATGCATCCCCATGTTCATTGCGGCTTACAATAGCCAAGACATGGAAACAGCCAAAGTGTCCACTGATGAACGAATGGATAAAAAAATTGTGGTATATATATACAATGGAATACTAAAATTGAATACATAAAAGAGGAAGAAATACAAAAAAAAGAAAGAAATCTTGCCATTTGCGACAATATGGATGGACTTTGAGGGCATTATGCTAAGTGAAATAAGTCAGACAGAGAAGACAAATACCATATGATCTCACTTATATGTAAAATTAAAAAAAAAAAACCTAATAAACTCATAAATACAGAGAACAGATTGGGGGTTGCCAGGGATGGGGGTTGAGGGTTGGGTGTAGGGGGTTAGAAAGTACAAACTTTCAACTATAAAATAAATAAGTTCTGGGGATGTAATGTACAGACAGCATGGTGACTATAATTAAATAATACTGTACTGCATATTTGAAAGTTGCTAAGAGAGGAAATCTTAAAAGTCTTCATCACAAGAAGAAAAAAATTTTTGTAACTGTGTATGACACATGTCAACTGGACTTATTATGGTGATCGTTTTGCAACACATACAAATATCAAATCATTATGTTGTACACCTGAAATGAATATGTTATATGTCAATTATACCTGAATTTAAAAAATTAACCAAATTTATCTCTTAAAAACACAAACAATAAAACAAAACAAAAAACACTCACCTGGGATATTTCTCACTCACCTTGCTACCAAGGGTTCGTAAACCTGAGGCCACAATACATCCTTTCCATGCATCTTAAGCAGGGCCTGTCATTCCATCCACTTTGCAGTGAGGAAACTGAAGCTTGGGTGGGTTAGTTTGTTCAAAGTCTTTCAACCAGCAACAGCCAGAAGTTGGGGAGGGGGCACACTCCCTCCAGCACTCGTATCAAAGGCTGGCCCTGACCCTGGTGCCTCTGTGTGGGCAGGTAGAGCAGCGGGCTGTGCACTGACCCCTGGCCAAGGCCTTTTCTTTTTTTTTTCCCATTGCGGGATGGGGAGTCTTCCTTGGGGGCTGGGGGATGGTATCTGTGGTATCTCCAAATCAGGCTGGAGCCCAGGGACTAGGGATGCAGGTTTGAAGGAATGATCTGGGTTTGCAGATGTTTCTGTCTCTCCTTTGTGGCACCACGTGTGTCCCCTGGAGCCTGGGGCAGGAAGCTGGGAAGCCCCAGGTTTCCTAATTCTGCATTCCTGAAGACTTCAGGGCCCTCTTCCTTAACCCCTGCCCACCTCCTACAGCTCTGCACTGTGACTCTCCAGTCCTCAGCCTGTAGGGAGACCAGGCTTCTGTCCCAGACTCCCCTCTCTGGATAAAGTCAGGGACTGTGGTGTGAACAGTTCATCCAGCATGGGGGCAGTTTGAGAGGCCACAGGCTCTCTTTGTTTGCAAAGTTCTCTCCCATTCCTCTCCTACCTCCAGTCTGCGTTCTCTTCCTAAGAAAATAAAGGGCCTCTTCCTATTTCAGTCTCACTGTCTCACAGAAACACTGCAGGAGACTCTGGGATGAATTGGGTTTTATTTGAAGTTTTTATAATTTCAGCTTTATCTTTCCACATTGCCTACTTCTCCATTCCCTGACCCCTTCCTCTTTTTGCCCCCTCAATGTCACGTTCATTCTCCTCACCCTCTCCTTCTGTGGCCCCATTCCTTCCCTTCCCACATTTTCCCAACCCCCTTAACCCAGCTCTCCGTTCTCCCTGCTCCTGCCTCCCTTGCTTTCCTTTGGCTCCTTCTGCGTTGAATGTTCTCCTCCCCTCCTCCGCCCTTTCCCTCACTCCCTGGCCCTATCCACACTTTTGGATCAACAGTTTCCGATGGAGATCAGGAGATGTGCCCATTCTCTGCACAGCAGCCAATGGGGGCTTTGGGAAATATAAATTGTACCGAAACAAATGAACGTCTGGACAATTTGAGCCTCAGGGACAGAAGAGAAAAAAGGTGTATTGGGGGAGGGGGTGTATTCTCTTAAACGGCTAATAAATACATTCCAATGGCTTTATTATTATGCTTATGGATGGCAATCACTCCGGAGCGCCATCTTTTGAAAGGCAATCAGCTTTAAGAATGATTGAGTTTCACCTTGGTAGCAACACATCACTAGACTCAGCTGGTTCCCAGGTGAGAAACTGGCACAGCAGATGAGTTATTTTCTCCAAGGCCGTGCTCCCAAGCTCTGGCCGCAAAAGGATCCTTACCCACTTTCGTCATTTCTTCCTCGGTTCAATTAGGTGAAGGGTTTATCCTCTTGGTGAATGAATGGCTTGATAATCCTTTCATAATGTTGAGACATTTACTGTTTTACTTCTGTTTAAGATTATTTCTGTTGTATTCTGTTCAGGAATTTCAAAGGGAATAATCCCCTTCTGAAATTCATGGCTGATCTAAGGAGGCATATAAAAAGCCATTAAAAGAATAAAGTGGTTCAACATCACCTGAAAACCTTGTTTCCTTAAAAAAATAATTTAAAAAATGAAAAAGAAATCTTCATAGCTCTCAACTCAAAAGGTCAAAAGATTATATTTTCATTTTTGTTCTTTTCATATTGCTTGGAAGAGAGACAGTTTTAAATGCCTTATAAAATAGCTTGTATTACGAAAGATTATCAGTTAATTTATAAACTTGCTTTGTTTCTAATGGGTCATTTGGAAACCTGGGGAAAGTATCTGTTAAATTTTCATGTCTACAAATCCTCTGCTAATTCAATTAGAAAGGTTTCTGAGCAGTAAATTCAAGGTATGTGATAAGGTTACCTTCAAGTTTTATACCAGGAAAAATAAAATAAAATAAAATAACTGTGCAAAATGAAATCTCAGAGCCATATAGTTGCAGTAAAAAAAAAAAAGTAATGAAAATGGTATACACATATAATGGAATATTATTCAGCCTTAAAAGAGAAGGAAAGCCTGTCATATGCTACAACATGGATGAACCTTGAGGACATAACACTAAATGAAATAATCTAGTTACAAAAAAGACAAATACCGCATGCTTCCACTTATATGAGGTATCTAAAGTGGTCAAACTCTTGGAAAAAGAAAGTGAAATAGTAATTGCCAAGGCTGGGGTGAGGGGAATAAAGAATTATTCACTGGGCTTCAATTTTGTGAGATAAAAAAGTTCTAGGGGACTTCCCTGGTGGCGCAGCGGCTGAGAATCCGCCTGCCAATGCAGGGGACACGAGTTCAATCCTTGGTCCGGGAAGATCCCACATGCCATGGAGCAACTAAGCCCGTGCGCCACAACTACTGAGCCTGAGCTCTAGAGCCCGAGAGCTACAACTACTGAGCCCACAAGCTATAACTATTTAAGCCCACATGCCTAGAGCCCGTGCTCCACAACAAGAGAACCCACCGCAATGAGAAGCCCGCGCACTGCAACGAAGAGTAGCCCCAGCTCGCCACAACTAGAGAAAGCCTGTGAGCAGCAACGAAGACCCAATGCAGCCAAAAAGAAAAAAGAAAAAAAAGCCCTAGGAATCTGGTGCCCAACAAGATACACATAACAAACACATAGTTAACTCTACTGCGCTGTCCACCTCAACGTGGTTAAGATGGTAAATGTTATGTATAAGGTTTATGGGAAAAACACAATAAAAACAAGTAGTGAAAGTTGAACTTGTAAATCCAATGTTAGATATTTGAAGGGACAAAAATTAGCCAGGTATTGAGGAGAGAGACATGGCTAAGTGACAATAATGAAGTCAGATAAGGGTTTCCCTGGCAGGATTTCCGTTACTCTTAATACCGAAGCTACATGTTCTTCGCTCTGAGAGCCAATTAAGCTGTGGAGAAACGTGTCCTTATGAGTTAGGGGTAGAGCTTGAGCACTGATTCTCAATTATTTGTTTTTGAAGATTTCAGATAGGTCTCTATTGCCATTTCAATGTCTTTACCTTTAAAAGTGGAACATGATAATATTAGAATTTCATTGCTCTGTGGCAACATCTAAAATTTCTACTGTCCCCAAAACAACTTAGTAACAAGAGAGGCTCCCACTCTGACCAGTTCAGAGGTCACCCGAAGCTATTCCTTAGACAGGGTCATTTTTAGAGTAACATAGCAGGGCGTCAGTTATGGGACCTACCCCCAAACCTTTCTCTCCAACTATCATTGACCTTGAAATTCTACCATTTGAGAGTCATTCCTTTGCGTTAAACATTGTCCTACCCACTAAGATCTCTTTTCAAACTCAGGGAAGGAGTAGGGCATTGACCCTATCACTTTACTTCTGTGGATCTTAACCTTTTTCTTTTGTTTGTTTTGGTCACAACTTTGAGTATTTATGCGACATTTTCTCAGAAAAAAGCACTCATGAACAAACCAAAAAAATTTCTTACAAGTTCTGATGGTTCACAGGAACACACCACCCTTACCGCCCACCAAAGTTGTTCCTGGCTGGGTGACTCTGTAAGCACCTTGGGCAGGGAGGTTCGGGGTGATTGAGTGGAGCTAGTTGAGAAGGAGAATAGAAGAGGAAAAGGTGAGTGGAGAGGGTGGGGGGCCCAGGGAGCTAATTTGTATTTTCAAATTTGCCTGTAGCAATAATTAGGTAGCTTTTAAGTGTTCACTCTGTGCTAGAAATTTAATAAACACTAAATGAGATAATGCAGGTAAATAAAGCATTTAGTCATTATTCTTTTCTCATTTCATAGTTGCAATGACACCATGGGGGATTATTAGCCCGTTTTACACATACGGAAGCTGAGGTTCAGGGAGGTGAAGTAACCTTGCTCAAGGTAACTTGCTCAGGGTGACCTGAGCCCAGAGAGCGTGGCTCTCCTCGTTGACCTGGGCACGTGTCATCACCACCCCCTTTCCCATGGCCTCCTCCAACTCTCCTGCAGCCTCCTGGTTTCCTTCTGTGTTGAGAATCCTTGCCCTGCTGGCTCAGGTCTTCCCCTACGCATTGTTGGGGTGACTGGGTGTGCCTGTCAGCCCTGTGGGGATATCTCTGTTGCCCTTCTATCCATCAGTGAGCAACTTCCTCTGTAGCCTGTTGTGCCTCTTTTGGAGATGGTGGCCTGTCCCTGCTGTTCTCTTCCAGCCTGCTCCCTTTGCTGGTCACCCTTAACACAGATAGGGATTTTAGAGATAAGAAGTATGGATGGTCAGTGGAAGAATTGCTCTTTGTGTGTAGGATGACGGTACCATACTGACCCTGCCGGTGTCTTTGGGTGACTGTTTACAACGCCTCATATTCATACATTTGGGTATTGACTCATTCGTTCCTTCAATTTTTTTTTTTTTTTTAAGCAACTGCTATATGGGAGACTCCGTGCCCAGCACTGGGCACTGTCCTTGTCCCAAAGGTCCTTTGAATGACCAGGAGACAAAACAGCAGTAAAAGTCTATCCAGGGTTGGGGGCAGGGAGCACAAAGGTGGTGGGCTGTATCTGTTAGAGTCAAGTGACTTCAAAGAGAGGCTGACCTTGACATTCATTTCGGAAGCTAGGTAAGCTTCACCAGATGCACTGGGTGAGGGCGGCAGTGTGAAATAAATCATGAAGGCAGAAGGCAAGGACGTGAGCTGGACTCCATGAACTTGAACGCAGCAATATTTTCCATCTTTACTTGCATTCACCTCTATCTGAAACTCAGCATCCACTTCAATAACAAATCGCAGTAGCATTAACAGCCTCTGAGACTCGGTCACCCACAGATATCGTGGTTCTTTGGCATCATAAGAAAATCGTGGCAGATACCTCAAATATTGTTACAAAAACAAAGTATGTCTGTTATTAGACCCACTGCTATAACTTGCAATACAACACGTTAATTAAAACCACATATATTACTATACACAGATGTCTTTTTTTTTTTTTTTTTTGCGGTACACGGGCCTCTCACTGTTGTGGCCTCTCCCGTTGAGGAGCACAGGCTCCGGACACACAGGCTCAGCGGCCATGACTCACGGGCCCAGCCGCTCCGCGGCATGTGGGATCTTCCCGGACCGGGGCACGAACCCGTGTCCCCTGCATCAGCAGGCGGACTCTCAACCACTGCGCCCCCAGGGAAGCCCCTACACAGATGTCATTTTTAAGAACTATTTTGACAATCGTGTTTTGATATAATTGGTTGCCTTTGGAACACGGCACATTTTATTTCAGGCATTTAAAAACATTTTACTAGGATGAAGTCCACAGGCCTCACCAGACAGCTAGAGGAGTGTGTGAAACAAAAAGCAGTTGAAGCACTCTGCCTGGAAGGGCTTCAGCCAGGCAAGTGCCCTGATCACTGCAGCATTTTCAAGAGCTCACCCAGGCATCTGTGCCCTTTAGGAGGCAATGGCACCAGTGCAGGCGTGAGACTGTGGGCCCCAGAAGGAAGGTAGGAACAGGGGCAGTGGGAGGCAGGGATGCTTCAGGAGATGCTAAGAAGCTCTGGGGTCTCATCACTGTTGTCGGAGCTCCCCTACTTTACGCTGCTGTAGGCGAGACCTGCAGCACCCCGGAGTTTGGCACCCAGGATACTCTGCCTCTCATCCCCCACTGCCTGAGTCCTTGGCTTGCATGGGAGCCTCTCCCCTAGCCTGCCTCCCCAACGTCCCTCACCCCCGGCTGCTCTAAGTAACCCCAGAAGGCTTCGCTCAAAACCACTGTGTCATGCCCACGACAGCCCCATCCGGCCCCAACGTGGCTGCCCCCGAGAGAGACATAAAGATCCCAGAGACAACCGGCCACTTGTCCACCAGATGGGAGAGGGGCCTGAGGATTGGTGGAGAAGGGGGCGGGGCAGGGAGGAGGATGAGGAGGATGCCAAGGGGAAGGAGGAACCAGGATTCCTGGAATTTCTGCCTCCTGAGCCAGTGCCAAGAGCGAGCCGGGCAATAAGCAGAACTCGGGCGCACACCGGACTTCAGCCTTGGAGTCCTGAGATGTGCTTCCGGGCGATGGCTCACCAGGCGCTGGAGCCCAAACCTTATTACGGGACCTGCAACACGTAAGCCACTATTCATTTAATATTGTAAGAGACCGGAATCCCTGTCCTGGTCATAAAACACCCCGGTCCTCACACCAGCCACCGAAATCTTCCTATTCTTGTGTCAGCGACCCAAGCTGGCTTGGTCTGGAAAAGCCATTGATTGGGACCTTACTTAAGGTGAACATATTGGGGTGAACAATCTAGCCCCTCTCCTCTTACCACCTTACTGTCAGGGCAAGGAGGGAACTAGTCTAAGTGATGCCATGATATGAGTCACAGGCACTGTGTGCTTCTCACGTGCCAGGCTCTGAACTCAGCACTTAAACACGTCACTGCATTTAACCTTTCAAGGACCCTCTAAGGTAAGCCTGGCAATTTTTCCCATTTTACCTGCGAGAAAACTGCTGCTCAGGGAGGGGAAGTAACTTGCCCAGTCCAGTAAGTGGGGAAGCCAGGATTGAGACCCAGGGGCGTCTGATGGCAAAGGCCTCTGAGTACTTAAACAGGGTGGGACCCAAGTGAGCTTAGCTCCTCCAGCATCCAGTCCCATGTACCTCCAAAACCAGGCTTTTCCTGCTGGGCCACAGCAGTGCTGGCTCTGCTGCCTACTTTAAAACTGAAAACCTACAGATATGGCTTTAAAAAAGCTCTTATCTGTTAGAGTTTCATATTGAAGCATCTACAGATGAAATGATATGCTGACTAGTATTTGCTTTAAAATACTTTACTGTAGAGTCAGCAAATTTTTTCTGTCAAAGGCCAGATAGCAAATATTTTAAGCATGTGGCCCTCATGATTTCTGTCACGACTACTCACCCTTGCTGGTGTGATGCAAAAGCAGGTATAGACAATACAGAAACGAATGGGCATGGCTGTGTTCCAATAAAACTTTTTTACGAACAGAGGAGGCAAGTTGGATTTGGCCCATCGTTTTGGCCAATCCCAGCTCTAGTGCAAGAAAAGGAGAGGAACAGATAAGTGAAAAAGATTAACAAAATGTTGAAAATTGTTGAAGTTGGTTAAGGGGTACCTGGTGGTTCATTACACTATTTTCTGTATTTTTGAATATTTTGAATATTTCCATAATAAAAAATTCAAGCACCCTGGGGAAAAAAGAAAAAAACAAAAAAACAAAAAACCTGTAAACCTTAGGCACAAGGAAAGCCCATCTGAAATTGTCTTCATTTGTCAGGAGCAGATTCCTATACAGGAAAGCTTCCCTACCAAGGGTTAGGACTATTGGTGCTCAGAGGTAGTGGAGAGAAAAAGGCCCAGGGACCATAGCTGCCCCTTCCTTCACCAGGAAGTCCTTCCCTGATGGACAGGGAGACACTGGGACCACCCCAGCCTTCATCCTATTCTCCCCTCTTCATCTGGTGCCACAGGGCCATGACCCCCTGATGGACTCATGTCCTAGGCAATGACTGTCAGTGGCCGTCAACCTCCCCGGAAGAGAGACAAAGCAGTGCCCCCGTGAGAAGTAGCCAACACCACCCTGAAATAGACTGGCGCCAAACTGAGCTTGAATCTGATCAAGTCTCTAGATACTACTACCATTCCTAGGAAATACAGGGGACAGAGGAACACGTCAAACTACACCACAGGGGTATAATTGACAGAATCCAGGTCAAATGACTTGGTTTCTTTAACAAATAAGTCACAAGAAAAAAAAGGAAAGAAAGAAAAAAGATGGGAGGGAGGAAGATTGAACAGAGACCTATGGATTGCAAGGGACTTTGAAGAGAGCAATCAATTACGTGTATAGACTACATTTGGTTCTTGACTGAAACAGTAATAAACAAAAACAAAACAGCTTAACTATTTGTAACATTTAAGAGACAATTGTAGTACAAACTATTCTGTATAAAATAAGCGGCGAGGGTATATTGTGCAACACAGGGAATATAGCCAAAATTTTATAATAAGTGTAAATGGAGCATAACCTTCAAAATTGTGAGTCACTATACTGTACACCTGTAACCTATATAATATTGTACATCAACTACCATTTAAAAAAATGTTTTTAAAAAGAGACAATTGAAAATGTGAACACCAAATGGACATTTAATGTTTTTAAGGAGTTTTTGTTAATTTCTTGCCTGACCATTGGCTATCTGCTGCCTCTATTTTTTTTATTATGGTAAAATACACATAACATAAAGTTTACCACTTTAACCACTTTTAAGCATACAATTCAGTGGTATTACATACACAGTGTCATGCCACCATCACTGTATTCATTCCCAGATATTCATATTTTTAAGGTATAATATGGCATTGTGGCATAATTTTAAAGTATAATATGGCATTATGTCTAAAAGACATTTCCTTTTTAGAGATTAAATAAAATGTTCAAAGAATCTTGTCACCTCTCTGCTTTCCTATCGCTAGAGGATAATGTCCTACATTCCTAATGTGGCCTCTGGATCCAGCCCCTACCTGCCCTTCTAGTCACATCTCCCACCACCTTCTCAGGTCACTCTCTCTGCTTCAGCCACATGGTCTTCATGCCAGGACCACATGGTGACTTTCAAGGGCACTTTTGCCTTTGTGAGTTTCCTTCTTTCATAAATTATATTTTACAAATGTATTAATATAAAGACCAATGCATGAATATTATATTTAAAACATTTTCTTCAACCCAAAGTCCATTTTTTTCTTCTGGTTTTAAAAGAAATTAAAATATTTGCATGGGTTCCTTTTAGTGTTGTGGGCCCCTGACACTGTACTGGCGACAGCTAACGGAGAAATCAGCCTGGTCACGAATTCAGTCTCCACCTCCCCTCTCCTCCACCTCCATCCTGGCGAGCCCTGCTCTTCCTTGGAGAAGCCTTCTCTAACTTTCCCAAGTCCCCACGGTGAGCTCGTGGCCTCCTCATGTGCACTCATGCTTCCCTACACCCTGGCTTCATGAGAAGCATCACAGTTGAGAATCATGTATTAATGTGTGTGATCCTTTGCTGTCTCCCCCGCTAGGTTGTCCATCTCTGTAATCCCAGCACCCAGGCCAGTGCCGGGTGCTTAATAATAAATATTTGCTGAAGAAATAAATACATTTGAGGTGGGAAGGGACATCAGTGGTATTCTAAAACATTCAAATAGGAAAAACAAAAATGTCCGGAAAGAAATACACCAAAAGGTTAACAATGTTTATTTTTGTGGGGGAGAGGGTTGGGGGGAGGTAGTAGGAGTTAGAAAGAGTGGTGGGTTTAAGAGTGAGTTTTACAAAGTTGCTAAGAGACTAGATCTTAAATGTCCTCACCACAAAAAAGTAATGATAATTGTGTGATGTGATGGAGGTGTTAGCTGATGCTATGGCGGTCGTCATATTGCAATATATAAATGTATCAAATCAACAGGTTGTATACCTTACACTTGCTCAGCGTTATATGACAATTATGTCTCAATAAAAAAAGAGAGTGATTTTTATCTTCTTGGTTATACTTAAGTGCATTTTCAAGTTCTTTCTCAATGACCACCTGTTGCTTGTGTCTTAAAAATATTAAAACCAAACAGCAGAGAAGCATTCTTTCCAGACAAGTACTAAAAGAAAAACTCTACTGCCTACAAACTCCTTGAAGCATGGCTGTGTCTATCTTGTTCTCTGTGGTGTCCCTCATGATGGGCACATTATACGTGCTCGGTCATTACTGTTGACTGACCAAATGCTGATCCTTGGGGTCTGGATTAGAGATGGGAGCTGGTGACAGCAGGAAGGAGGCTGCTGTTTTGCCCCGATAAGGATGAGATGGGGGTGCTGCACGATCAGCAGAAGGTGGAGAGTACGGGACCTTTCAGAGGTACGATTAGCAGGATACAGAGAGAAAGAATTCATTTTGGGTAGACAACTGGGTGGATTGTGAAGTAGGGATTAAGGCAGAGAGTGCAGCGGAGGGGGAGAGATAATGAGCTCACCTTGGGCTTTTTACATGTAAGATGCTCTTGGCACACGGGGATGAAAAAGCCAGGAGGGCAGTGAGGATGAAGGACTGGGAGTTCAGGACACTGAAGAGCCATACTCGGGGGCCACAGCGCCCAGGTGGCGTTTGTTGGCAGCTGTCTTCTCCCAAGTGGATCAAATTGCCCTGTTCCTGTTCCCAGGCTGGAACACCAAGATGTTGCCAGCTGTGGCTTGCTTCAGAGCTCTTGGAGAGGAAGAGGAAGCTTTGCTGAGACAAGGATGCAAACCGATCCCACGGGGTGAGGCAGAAACTGGGGAGAACTGGTCTAGCCTCTGAACTCAGGACTAGAAGCAAAACAGCCATCAGTTACATGTACTGAGTCAGAGTCCAAGTCGAAGTTTAAGAAAACAAGCACATAGGAACATAGAGAGGCAGATATTTCTATTCAGTAACAATCACTGCCTTGGACCAACTGAATCATCCTTCAGCTCATGCCTAGACTGGAACCACTTCTCATTCCTAGTGTGTCCTTGCTCTGAAATGGGCATATGAGTCACTGGGAAAAGAGGATTCGATTAACAAAGATTCAATTTGACTACAGCTGTGGCCAAAAAGTGGGGTGTGCCTGCAGGGCAAGCCTTCCCCTTGGGCAGCCAGGTTGCCGTGCACCCTGTTCACGCCTGCTGCCTGTCACTGTGCCCCAGATCTCACCATCAGGGGGTGTACCATTGGGGGAAGGCATGGCAGCCTCCAAGAATCTTATTTCAAAATGTAAATATCCCATCAGGGTAGCACATCCCAGTAGCTAAGAACTTGTTGCAAATTTGCTTTTCAGTTGTCTTTTCTCCTTGAGGGTTTGCTAGGATCAGCGCCCTGAGAGTAGAGAGGAGTTTTAATGAGGGAAGGAAAGGACAGAGGTAGTTGTGTAATTTGGTCGGATGCAGGGGGAGGGAGGGGGCTGGGAGGTGCAGCTTGAAAGCTGTGGGCATGAGGTGGGGGTGGGGTATAGCATGGGAGGGGTCTGCATGAAGTGTAGCTGTTCCAGACCCATGTGGGGACCAGTTGAGCTGATCCTACAAGTAGCTCACATCCTCCGTGTGCTTTGTGAATTGTTCTGAGTGGTCCATGTATGTTCCGTGATTTTTTTCCCAACTGTATAGAAAACCTCTTCTTCCAGGGGCCTTTCCTTATATTTCAGTAATCTTTTTTTTTAATACATTTATTTATTTTATTGTATTTATTTCTGGCTGGATTGGGTTTTCATTGCTGTGTGCGGGCTTTCTCTAGCTGCGGTGAGCGGGGGCTATTCTTCGTTGCGGTGCTCAGGCTTCTCATTGCGGTGGCTTCTCTTGTTGCGGAGCACGGGCTCTAGGTGCACAGGCTTCAGTAGTTGTGGCTCATGGGCTCAGCAGTTGTGACTCGTGGGCTCTAGAGTGCAGGCTCAGTAGTTGTGGCGCACAGGCTTAGTTGCTCCACGGCATGTGGGAACTTCTCGGACCAGAAATCGAATCCGTGTCCCCAGCGTTGGCAGGCAGATTCTTAACCACTGCACCACCAGGGGGGTCCCTACTTCAGTAAACTTTGAATCTCTTGGCATCACACTGGACACACAGTCTCTGCTTTATAAGACATGCTCATTGCTATCTTGAGGAGAAAAGCCCAGCCAGAAACCAAATATCCAGCAAGCATAGTGATAACTTCAACAAGTTTTGCACACAACAGCATCTGCAAATAACACAGAGCTCCACAAACAGCTACAGTCTCCACAAACAGCTCTAGGCTCTGCAAACAGCTGTATATTTTAACACAATTAAAAATTTAAATTGTGATTTAAAAATTTAAATACATTTACAGACCAGAGGCTCTGCAAATAGGTGTAGGCTCTGCAAACAGCTATGGGATATGTGAACAGCTATAGGCTTTGCAAAAGGAGGCAAGCTCTGTGAACAACTGCAATCTGCAAGTGCTTGCAGACTCTGCAAACAGCTACAGGTTCTGCAAACAGTTGGACAATAGGCTAAAAGTATCAACTACAGACCCAAGGCTGAGAACGCTATTAGAGCTTTTGAAACTGGTCACCACTTACCCTTTCCACGAGGAATACATATTAAGATAAAGATAGGAAGGGATGGGAGAAGGGCAAGTAAATTTGATAAATAAAGGTTAGGGGCTCTGGGTGGGTTGAAAATGTGTCAAAAATAATTCAACAAACATTGATGGGGGTATTTTGATGTGCTGAGAATGGTGCGAGGGACAATGAGAAGTGTGGGGAACTATGTGTTCTCACTGATCATGGAAATTCAAACTCCCCCTGGGGCCTTTCTGATAGCCCTTGGGAATACCTGCACACAGCACAGATTGATTTCCTTCTGAGTCATGATTACTGTGTACCTGGCTAATGCCCCTGGTTATCAACTGGAGCAATAAAAGCATATTACAATCCACTTGAATACTGCATCCAAAGGAGGTTGACACCCCTGCTGATGGCTGATGGCATCAGGGCTGGGACAGTCTTGTCTGTGGGGACACAGGTACTCTAAGGGCAAAGAGTAGACCAGGACTGGGGGCAGGACTCCGTGCATGACACCACCCCAATACATGATCCCCACGTGCTCCTATGTGACCCTAAGGGTCAGAGAAGCATGGGAATGAGGCCGAAGTGTTTGCTTGATTAAAGCAGGCTTGTGGCAGGAGATGACGGGCCTGGGACATAGACACACCAGCTGATGGCTTGGGAGAAAGATGGCAGTTGAGGTAAGAGGAAAGGAGCAGTCCTGGCGGCGAATGCACAGACACTTTCTGGCTGTATGGCCTTGGGAAGATGATTTAACCTTTCTGAGCTTCAGTTTCATATTCTATGGAAAGTGGCGATAGTAATAGGACCTACCTCATAGTGTTATGATAAGGATTAGATGAGCTCAGATAAATAAAGTGCTCAGAACAGCGATGGCGTATGCTGAGCTCCATCTAGGACAAAGGTAATGACAGTGATGGTGATGGTGATGGTGATGGTGGTGGTGATGGTGGTGAAGATGTTGGTGCAGATGATGGTAGTGGTGGTGGTGATGCCACTGCTGATGGTGATGGAGATCGTAATAGTTTCCAAGAGCTGCTTTAACAAAGTACCACAACTGGGTGACTTAAACAACAGAAATTTATTGTCTCACTGTTCTTTTTTTTTTTTGGCTGTGCTGCATGGCTTGTGGGATCTTAGTTCCCTGACCAGGGATTGAACCTGTGCCCCTGCAGTGGAAGCGCAGAGTCCTAACCACTGAACCACCAGGGAATTCCCTGTCTCACTGTTCTTTATTGTCTCATAGTACCTGTAAGTCTGAGGTCAAGGTGTTGGCAAGATTAGTTCCTTCTGAGAGTGTGAGGGAGAATCTGCCTCTCTCTTAGGTTGGATGGCAAGCTTTGACATTCTTTGGCTTGTAGATCCATTATCCCAATCTCTACTTTCACATGGTGTTCTCCCAGTCTGTGTGTCTGTGTCCAAATTCCCCCTTTTTATAAGGACACCAGTCATATTGGATTAAGGCCCATCTTTTATTTTTTTTTTTGCGGTACAGAGGCCTCTCTCTGTTGTGGCCTCTCCCGTTGCGGAGCACAGGCTCCGGACACGCAGGCTCAGTGGCCATGGCTCACGGGCCCAGCTGCTCCGCGGCATGTGGGATCTTCCCGGACCGGGGCACGAACCCGTGTCCCCTGCATCGGCAGGTGGACTCTCAACCACTGCACCACCAGGGAAGCCCTAGGTCCCATCTTAATGACCTCATCTTCTTTGATCATCTGTAAAGAAGCTATTTCCAAATAAGGTCACATTCGGAGTACTAGGAGTTAGGACTTCAACATTTTTGGAGAGACACAACCCATAACAGTGATAATGATGGTGACAGTGACGATGATGGTGATGGTGTCCTTCCTTTCTCTTGCCTCTCTATGTCTGATTGAACAGTATAAAGAAATTCCTGTTCATTGCCTGGTGTCAGACCTTGCCCATTTTAGGCCCGTAGTGAATACCTACAGCATGGAATTGCAGTCAACCCCACCCTGCCATGACCTTGCTGGGTGACTTTAAGTTGGAGGTTCCCTACTCTCTCTTCTGAGTCCCCTCTCCGATCCAAGACAGAGGACCACACGGGGTGGGAAAACTCAGCCAGGGAAACAGGATGCAAGTTGTTTCAGCCAGCATCACTATATTGATATTCCCAAGGTTTGAGCAAGCCAGGCATGAGGCTGTGTTGTTTTATAAGTGTCTGTATAAACAGATGGCAGGGAAACACTCAGTTGTGACAGGAAGGGAGGATAAGGCATGAAGAGTCACAAACACTCTGGCACAGTCTTCATCCCAGCTGAGCCCGGGCTTGGTGTTTGCTCAGATGTGACCCTTCCCTGGCCACAGCACGGATTGCATCACCTGTTGCCCTGGGGAAGAAGGGGTTAATCTGGGGGGATGGAAAATAAATAAGCACACACTCCATGGCAACACTGCCACCCCCTCCCCCCACAAACACACACATTGCATACCCTCCGGGAATAATCCCACATTCGAACACCTCATATAACAGCAGTCCCCCCTTACCTTCTGTGTCGTTTGCAAAGCACTCGGGTACACTTCTTTTTTAAAAATTTTAAATACTTCATTTTGAGATCATTTCAACTTTAAAGAAACACTGCAAGAACAGTACTAAGAACCCCCCTGTCTCTTTCACCCAGATTCTTTAACATTTCTCCACATTTGCTTTGTCACCTTCTCTCTTTTAATATACACCCATTAATCTTTTTCTGAATTTCAGAGCAAGTTGCAGAAATGATTGCCCGAAAATACAAGAATAATCTCCTGGATGAGTCACTCTAGGGCTCTCCAGTGTAGGGAATTGACATTGGTAAGACCCTACCGTTCAACCCACAGACTCTGTTCAGATGTCCACTGTCCCAATGATGTCTTTTTCCTCTTCTGGTTCAGGATGGAATCCAGGACCATGCAATGCTAAATGTTGTCATGGCTCAGCCATCTTTTTTTTTTTTTGGCCATAGCGCAGCTTGCGGGATCTTAGTTTCCCGACCAGGGATCAAACCCTGGCCCTCAGCAGTGAAAGCGCAGAGTCCTAACCACTGGACCGCCAAGGAGTTCCCCTCATCCATCTTTTTTAATCTAAGTTTCTTCATCTTTCTCTGACTTTTGCATCCTTAGCAGTCCTAAAGAGTTCAGGTACAAACTTCCAGTTATAAGAGAAATAAGTTCTAGGGACATAATGTACAGCATGGTGACTATAGTTACCAATACCGCATTTTTTTTTTTTTTTTTTTTTTGCGGTACGCGGGCCTCTCACTGTTGTGGCCTCTCCCGTTGCGGAGCACAGGCTCCAGACGCGCAGGTTCAGCGGCCATGGCTCACAGGCCCAGCCGCTCCGTGGCATGTGGGATCTTCTCAGACCGGGGCACGAACCCGCATCCCCTGCATCGGCAGGCGGACTCTCAACCACTGCGCCACCAGGGAAGCCCCGCATTGTATTTTTGAAAGTTGCTAAGAAAGTAGATCTTAAGCTTTCATTACAAGAAAAAAATTGTAACTATGTGAGGGGATAGATGTTAACTAAACTTACTGTGGTGATCATTTCATAATATATACATATATCAAGTCATTATGCTGTACACCTTAAATTAATATAACATTATATTTCAACTATATCTCAATAAAACTTGAAAATAAAATAAGATACATTATATCAATTAAAAAAAAAAAAGAATTCAGGACTTCCCTGGTGGCGCAGTGGTTAAGAATCCGCCTGCCAATGCAGGGGACATGGGTTCGATTCCTGATCCGGGAAAGTCCCACATGCCGTAGAGCAGCTAAGCCCGTGCACCACAACTACCGAGCCTGTGCTCTAGAGCCCGTGAGCCACAACTACTGAAGCCCAGGTGCCTAGAGCCCACGCTCCGCAGCAAGAGAAGCCACCGCAATGAGAAGCCTGCACACCTCAATGAACAGTAGTAGCCCCTGTTTGCTGCAACCAGAGAAAGCCTGCACGCAGCAACAAAAGCCCAATGCAGCCAAAAAATAAAATTAAAAAAAATTAAAAAGAAAAAAAAAAAGAAATCAGACTTTGTATTCTGCAGGATGACCTTCAACTTGGGATCATCTGATGTTTTCTTCCGACCAGCCCAGACCATGCAAACATTCTTGACAGGACTACCACAGAAACGGTTCTGTGTCTTCATCATTTGGTCAAGTTGCTGGCCTCCAGGCTCCTACATCACAAAGTCAACATCTCCCCTTTGTAATTAATTTATACTTTGTAGGGAGATATTATGGAATTACGCCAATATCCTGATCCTTACTGACTCTTTCCCCACCAGCCTTAGCATCTGTTGACCACCCTGTCTGAATTAGACACCACTTTGGTGGTTACCAAATGGGAATTTTTCTATACCCAGCATTCCTTCTACCAGTTTTTAGTTAGCATTCTACTACAAGGAAACCCTTCCTTTCTCCATTTGTTTGCTGATACCTGCGTGGACTCGTTTATTCTTATTTTACTTATTTGGTGGAAATGCATTAATATTATGTTTATTCTGGTTATCAAATTGTCCCAGATTGGGCCAGACAGACCCCTTTCAAGCTGGCTCCTGTGTCCTTTGACATGTCCTCATCATTCTTTGAGCATTTCCTTACTTTCTGGCACAAGAAAATATTCCAGCCTCATCTGTACTTTCCCTGCTCCAGCCCTGGAATCAGCCATTGCCTCAAGGAGCCCTGGTTTCTTTTAGTGAAGGATAGCATTTAGATACTGAGATCTGGGTGCTTACTGGGCTGCTGTTACTGGGGTATCGTTACTTCTCGGCCCCCTGAAAAGACAGAGCTAGGACACGTTTGTATACACTTTTCATTATTTGCAGTGGTTATGTTTTATAAAGTCGCTGCAAACACCAGATTAGCGAACATTGGGCCGCTGAGGGAAAGTGGCAACCAATAGCCTTAACAGAGGGCTAAGAGATCTCCTGGCCCCAACGTAACTGGTTCAAATCCAGGGCAGACAATCTGTGGAAGGAAGCCCCAGCTGTGCAACAATACCCTGCCCAGCCATCAGATGGTGGTGGTGATGAAACTGATGGTGAGGAAGGGGTGCTGGCTGTTTAAGGCCAGGGCTCCAAGCCGGCGGCAAGGCCACTGGGGAAGCCCAGTGAATGGCCTCCGTCAAGGGGAGAGCAGGCCTCGTTCATGGGTCCGGCTTGCGTTCTCTTTTCCATGACTCAGCCACATGAACTCTTACTATTTTCCACTTGCCTGGGCCAGGGGACTTTCAGGGATCAGTGACTTCATACCCGGGAGGAATCTGAGGTGGAGCGGGAAAGCAGAGGCCTGTGGACTGGCCCTGTCAGGAGATGGCAAAGGGATGGGGGTAGAGAGCCCAGACAGCTGCATACCCCAAAGAGTCTGACCCCGAAAAGAAAGCAGCCAAACCCCAATTCAGTGGCCAGTCCCAGCTTAACTGACTGAGTAGGACTGCTGGTGGGGAAAGGGGTTCCTTGCTTGGAATGGCTTAGAGCAGGACTCCTGAGATGGGGCCTTGCCAGCCTGACCGGCAGCCCCTTCTTGGCCTCCGACGAACACAGTGGAGGTGGGAGCAACTACCCACAAGTCTCTGTTTCTGTGCTTCTTGCCCCTGAACCCTCCCTGCCCCCCAACCCCAAGATTTGCTCCTTACCACCACCCCCAGTGCTTAAACATTTACCAAAGCCTAGTCAGGCGGTTTTCCAGGAGCTTTGGCCCCGTCAGGCACTGATGAGCGCTGAGCGTCATTCAGCGGTCTATGGAGCAGAATTGCTGACGCTGACTTCAATGCCCTCTGCCCCCGGCCCCCTACAAAGGCCCCCACTAAGGTCCACACCACTAGACAACCCTTCAGCCTTGGCCTACCTCCCAGACTCCCAGGAGCCATTGCTCTGAGTTACTTTACCACAAAAGCACCAGGTTTGTCCCCAGAATACAAGGGGAATGGGGAGGGGTAGATGGGGGAGGCTGGTGGTTGTTATAGCCACAGCCATTCTGAGTGACAGGTCAGGGAGCTGGAGACCTGGCTTTCACATCCATGTGGCCTTAGACAAGTGCTGTAAACCTCTCTGGGCCCCCACGTCCTCATCTATAAAATGGGAATAACCAGATAGGTAGGTGGATGGATAGGTAGATAGATAGATACTAGAAGTTTTGCAAGCCTCAAGGAAGATCATGAGTACTTTTAAATTGCTGAAAATAGGGACTATCTACAAGCAAATGTTTAACTCTCACCTGGTTTCTTTTATCAGCATTTGTGTAGCTGTGGTGCCAGATGCTGAGGGAACACATGTCCGGCTGTGAAGTCTTATAAGCCAAGAATGTCATAGCTTCGATAGCATTTCTCAATTATTCAGAAGTTTCTGACACTTTCAACACTGATATGTAATATTGAGAGCTGCCAACGTTTTGTTAAAAGGGCATTTCTGCACTTTTTTTATTTAAGTGTTTTTCAGTAAAAAAATATATATCTTAGAAATGTATTATTCAAGATTATATTATAGAGTTCATTTTAATTAAACATAATGTATAAAGACTAACTTGGAGTTTTTCCAATGGAACTGCCACTTACTATCTAAGGAAAAGCATGATTTGTTGGACAACTTCAAAATGACAAGTTATGTCATGTTTAGATTAGGGATTGAATGTATTTAAAAGTGGGTTGATACTATTCTATATGTTAGAACATCAACAATTTCAGGACGTGGTGTGTGGAATTCTTGCATTTTCCATCATGAAAAAGCAACCGGTCCCCTCCCATACCTTTCAAGCCTGGTTTCTACTAGGTGGGAGGAAGGTTTCAGGCTGGTTTTTCTAAGCACGTCTCCACTCTTAACACTATACAGTCTCCATTTCCAATCGAAGCAAAGCTGAATTGGAAGGAATCAGCTTGTTTTCTGGTTTTGTTTTAATATTATTTTGGAAGAACCCAAGATGTCTTGTTGTATTTTAAAATAATTTCAATCAGATGAATGCAAACTGTAAACCTGGCGATAATACATGGAGGCAAATTGCAAGACTCCTTCCTTGTGAAGTTGCTATGCTTCAACATCAGTATTTTTTTCTCTTTCCCCTTACTAACCAACCAGCCGTTGTGGATAGACATAAAACGATAAATGACAGTATTGAAAAACTATTTAAAGTTGTTTAATGGTCAAAAAGTACACATCGACTATCATGTGCAGTTGAGTAAGAAGATGTGCCCCAGAGAGACAAGTCACAAGAACTGTTTGCTCACTCAGTGAGCACTCCCTTCGCTCTAGCGTGAAGCTTTTTAATTTGTTTTAATTTATTTTTAAGTGGCTAATATGGTTAGGTGGTTTTAAATGCCAAAACTACCACAGCAAAGTGGAATTGCTGGGTTAAATTCAACACGCATTTATAATTTCAATAGCTGTTGCCAGACTGTTTCTCCAAAGGGTTTGTTCCAATTTACTTGCTCAGCAGAAAGATCTGAGTGCTGTTTCTACACATCTTTGCCAACTCAGGGTGCTGACGAATGTTTGATCTTGGCCAATCTGATACGTGGAAGTAGTATGTTAGTGCTAGTTTAAATATGCAATTCTCTTTCTGCAGATGAGGTTGGCATCTTTTCAAATGTTTAAGAGTCATTTGAATTTTTTTTCCCCTGTAGATCGTTGATGTCCTTTGCTCACTTTTTTCTATTGAGGATTGTAAGGTTTTTTTTTTTTAAATTAATTTGTAGGAGCTTCTTGTATGTGAAGGAAATTAGCTGTATGTTTATGACATTAACCACGAATACTATTCCAAGTTTGTTGTTTGTCCTCCGGGTTTGTTTATGATAGTTTCTGTCATGCAGAACTTATATATATATATATATATATGTATGTATATATAATTTTTTGGAGTGGAATTTATCAAGCTTCTATTTTATGACTTCTAGGTTTTGTGTCCTAATTAGAAAGGCCTTCAGGGTGAGAAGAATGATTATTTAATGTATTAAAATAGTAAGAGTTGGAGATGGAATAGACACCATCATTTCCTTTAAAAGTCCCAGGCTAGGAAGATTTTGGGAGACCTTGCACTTTCACAAGCCTTTGGCTGGTATAAGCTGATTTATTCCAACCTCTGCACTGAGCCAGAGTGAAGACTGATACCCAGAGACAGAAAGTCCACCCAGGGTTGGTGTAGATCCGGCCCACCCAGCTTCCCGCAGCGGGGGGGCATTGCTTTCTCTTCTCAAGGAACCCCCAGGTGAGGGGAACTCAAACTGGGCCACATTTCTGCTTACAGCACACTCTCCCCGACTCTGCTGGGAAGGGGAAGAGAGGCTCCCATTGGCTGCAACAGGGAGGCAAATTCTCCGTGGGGAGCTGAGACTGTGCTCAGAGCCTATGCAGGTAGGAGGAGTCAGCCAGGTGTGGGAGGAGCCTCGGCACCTCCCCGTCCACCATCTACTCTAGGCCTCGCCCCTCCTGGAGCCCCTCCTGACCTGTCCGAATGCCATTCCTTAGTGCCCAGCACCTTTCCAAGAGCCTTATCCTGAGGATGGGTTCCTTTCATTCATCTCTGCATTTCTAAGAAGCAGTGAACTGCGTTTACCGCACAGCTCAAGAAGCCCCAGCATCTGCCTTGCTTATGCGGGTCCTTCCCAGGCTGCGATGGACCCCAGCAATGTGCTCCCAGGGTCATATATTTTTGTAAAGATTGCCGTTTTGAATTATTTTTCTAAGAGTGCTCCCTCCCCAACTGGGGCTTTCGGCCCCTCAATCCACTACCGATCTATAGTTAAGCAGCAGTAATGGTGGGATTTCAGGCCAGCTAGAGGGAAAGCCCCGTGTGGGAGGGGATCTTCCTGCCTTCTCTAACTTCACATCAAGCCAGGGAACCGTCTTAGTCACAAGCTCAGCAGAGCAACGTCAGCCTGTTGCCAGCAGCTCCTTACACCGAGCCTGGCCCACAGCAGGACTTTACTGACGGGGTGAATGGATGAGTGAGTGCGTGAGTGACAGCCCCCAACTTCGCCAGGTGTCACAGCAACACTCCACCCACTGCTTCTCCTCTCTCAGCCCCTCTCTGAGGATGCAGGGTGGAGAGGAGGAGATGCAGCCAGAAGGTGCTGGTTCCTTCCTCCAGGCCCAGCTCAGCGGTCACTTCCTATTGGCTGCAGGTAGAGGTGCAGGTGCCCCCCGGTCCCGGGGGCTGGGCTGGGTGGGTTGGGACCCTCTCTTTATTCCCCCGGGCCTGAGTGAGTAGGTCGTGGGAGATGTCCTTGAATGAGAAGTGTCCAGGGGGGTCCTGTGGCGGGGAGGTGATGGGTGGTGGAAGTTTCTGAGAGGGAAGGAGATGGGGGGCAGCACCCCACTGTCCACGTATACTCACCACCGCCTCCCTCCATGGGCTTTTGGGTAGTATTTCCCTTCTTCCCTTACCTTCTGTCATCCTGCCCTTCCAACCCTTCCTAACTAACAAGCCTTTCCCGATTATCTCCAACAAATCTGGAACATGATTAAATCTGTGTGTTTCTTCACATCCATTGTTTTGTCTCCTCTGTTCCCTCCAAGGCTCTGTAATCCCTGCTCCCCATGTCGTACTGGGGGCTCCTTCCTGATGGGGTCGGTGCGTCCCGCCTCAGACTAGGGGCTCTCTGTTCCCTGATAACCGTTGGCATTTAGGTAAAAGTTAAGGGCGGAGTGTCGTGTGGGGAGTGTCGCTCTCAGACGGGGATCTGGGGTTGAGTGGAAACAAGGGGCTGTTACAAAGACCCCAAGAAGGTGTCTGAATTGCACATGGGCTTCCCCCTTTCTTCTTTGTTAATTAAAGAGGTCGTTACTAGGTTACACTTTAACATGCTTCAAAATTCCAAAGGCGTAAATAAAGAGTGCTGAGGGACATCTGTCTCCTCCAGCCCCGTCCTCTAAACCCCCAGTTCCCCTCCTTCCCCTCAAACACTATTGCCCCTGCACAGCCACACACAGTGTATATGAAATGGGCGGGGGGAGAATGCAGAGGGTTATATAAGCTTAGACTTTCCCTTGTATTTAAAAAAATCAATGGTGTGCAACCACTTCAGAAAACTCTTGGCGATCTCTTTAAAGCTGACCACCGCCTATCCTATGACCACACAATTTCTTTTCTAGGTTTCTTTCCAACAGAGATGCACATGTCTGCTCACCACAAGACTGTTCCAAAATGTTCATGACAGCATCAGGCCTAAGAGTCAATCATTGGAAACAACCAACAATCCATGGAAGGCAGAAAGGATAAATGAGTTCCAAGATATCCTTCTAATGGGACAGCAAACAGTGATAAAAATGATAGCACAGCTGGGCGTGTCCCACAAACGTGCTGACAAAGCCAGATTCACAAGGGGCGTATGTAACTGTTTATGCAAAGATTTAGCGCAGCAATGATGAATCTACTGTCTTAGGTGTCAGGCTGTGGTGACATCTGCGGGGAGAGAGGGTGGAAATGGGGGCAGCCAGGAGAGGGGTTTCTGAAGTGCTGTGTGTGCCCTTCTCGGCTCGGACCCTGAATCTCCTGTGCCTGTCCAGGGTGTACAGTGCACTAGGGTTGAGGACCCACAAGAAAATGGGATGGGGGACATCATGGCAGAGGGAAGTCATTGTGTCTGAGAAGCGTGGGGAGCCCCACGGGGGCCATGTGGGCTGGACGATCAGCCCCCAACTTCGCCTGAGCAGCACGTTGGCTGCAGCAGGGCTGGGAAGAATGGTGCGCTGGTGAATAAAGCACAGGATTTGAGTCAAAAGCCTTTCTGTTCAGTTCAACAGACACCCAAGTACCTGCTCCGTGCCAGACACAGCCTCGGTTCTCTAGGATCCAAGAGGAGTAAGACCTGGTCTCAGCTCTCACGGGGCTCGCAGTCTGGTGGGAGGAAGATGCGGCATCTGTGTGAACAGCTAACATGCAACATGGTGAGTGCCACCAGGGAGGTGTGTGCCCATGTCACGGGAGCCCTGAGGAGGAAGCATCTCTCGGGGCTGGGGAGCCGACACAGGAGAGCTGAGTCCTGAAGGGAACAGGACCCCCAGGGCCAGCAGAGGTGGTCCAGGCAGGGCCAGCAGGGTCAGAGGCTCAAGGGTGGGAAAAAGCATGCGCTTTGGGGAACTGCATTTTCTCTGGAGCAGAAAGTTTGTGCAGGGAAGTGAAGAGAAGTGAGGCAAGAAACTTGGGCAGGGCAGGGCCCCGAATTGTGAAGATCTTGATTTACAGTTTGGACAGGAGTCAACCTTTCCCTCCCTCCCTCCCTCCCTCATTTCTTCCTTCCTTCCTTCCTTTCTTTCTCTCTCTCTCTCTCTCTTTCTTTCTTTCTTTCCTTCTCCCTGTTTCTGTCTCTCTCTCTCCCTCTCTCCCTTCCTTCTTTCGTTTTTTCACTTTTTCTTTTCCCTTTATAAAACCAATACACCCGGGACTTCCCTGGTGGTGCAGTGGTTAAGAATCCACCTGCCAGTGCAGGGGACACGGGTTCGAGCCCTGGTCCGGGCATATCCCACATGCCGCGGAGGAACTAAGCCCATGCACCACAACTACTGAGTCTACGCTCTAGAGCTCGTGAACCACAACTGCTGAGCCTGAGTGCCACAACTACTGAAGCACGCCTAGAGCCCGTGCTCTGCAGCAAGAGAAGCCACCCAATGAGAAGCCCGGGAACCGCAACGAAGAGTAGCCCCTGCTTGCCACAACTAGAAAAAAGGGAGACCCAGAGGCAAGAGAGCACTGGGGTGTATATGTGTGTGGCTGGGGCATGGGGGTGAGTTTGAGGATGACAGCTGCAGGGTAGAGTTGCAGAAGGGGAGCAGAGGTGGCTGCAAAGCAGAGTAGGGGTCGTACTTGAAGGCCAAAGGAAGAATACGCGGCTTTGTCTTGAGGACAATGGGGTTTAGGCAAGAGAGTGCTGTGATAAATTTCATAGCAAATGGAATAGACATGAGGGGGCAGGGAGATGGGAGCCAGGCAGGTGAGACTGTTAACACCAGGGGATGGAGGGGAGGGTGGTCCGGGCAAGGGCAGAGGCCAAGGGGATAGGAAAGGACAGGAATCACAGAGTCTTCTAAAGGTAGACTGGTCTTGGGGGCCGAGGACTGAGTGGGTGAAGGAGAGAGAAGAGCTTAGCATGCCTCCCAGGTTTCTGGCCTGGAAAACAGACTCAATATGGGTGGAGGGCCCTGGGGATATTATGAAGCTACACAAATGTTACTGCTACTTCTTCTTCTTATTCAAATGCATTGTTTGCATGTGGCTCCCAGTCAGTGATGACTGATAGAAGTGGCAGGTGCCCTGCCCCGGGCTCAGCTGGCTCCCGGGCCCCTGCCCTCCCCTTGCCAGCCTGCTCCTTCCTTTTGAAAGACTCTCCCAGCCAGCGTTCTTGGTCTGTGGATTTGCTTCAGGCTGCTTTCTCCTCCCTCCACCCCCTAGCTCCTAAGGAAGCAAAAAATTTTTCCTTCCTGGCCCTGAGCCCAGCTGTCAGCCTCATTGCATGAGTCCCCTCCCTGTCATCTGCTCCTTACTCACTCCTGCAGGGACATGCCCCACCAGACACAGGCTCGGCCTTCAACTCAATTTCCCTTTCTCCCACCAGGGTTTTCTGCTTACCTGTTGGGCCACTTGCCCTGAAGCCCCTTCCTTCCTCTCTGCTTCTCTCATCTTTCTCCTGAAGCTGTAGCTTCTTTGAAAATCTTCCCAACCCTTCTAGAGCCCCTTGATTCTGCGTGCGTGCACGTACCTCTCGTGTGCTGAGCTATAGGTCGGCTCTGATCCTGACAGGTGGCCACCCTGACCCCAGAATAAGGAATCTGGGCACATAACCAGGTTCGTGCAGGGAGATGTGCTGGACTGGAAGGTCCCCAGGGCAGAGCCTGGTCTGATGTGCTCATTGCACATCCCCAAAGCCTGGCACCCAGGAGGTGCTCAGTAAATATTTGTTGAGAGGAAGAAAGCGGCAGACACAGAGACGTGCCTGCAGACCTCCCTTCAAGAAAGGACTTGCTGCCTGTTGCAAGGAGTGCAGTGAGCTGACAAGTTCAGTTCTTAGCCTCTCCCTGGTCCCCAGTGCGGGGCCTAGGGTGAGGCGAGCAAGGCATCTAGGACACAAAATGTAAGGAGGTACTGGCTCTCAGGACCATGCAAACACCTTTTACTTTTTGCCTGAGACATCTCACTCACCTGTCTCTAGTCTTGGCCTTTGAGGGCCGGCCGGGTCTGAGCACAGCAGTGGTTCTAGGGCCTGGTCATTTCTGCCCAGCTCAGGCCGGGCTCCTCCCTTGGGCAATCTTTGCTCAAGAGAAACTTTGCTCTGGTAGAGAACTGTCAGATCTGCCCAATCCTGTTTCCTTTCACTGAAGTGACTCCCCAGGGACCCTTTCCCATGTGTATCTTCATCTCAGCAGCTGCTTCCTGGTGATTACAAAGTAAAGCACACATGCCCCTGGGAGTACCTCATGCCCAGTCCTGGACGTAATGCCTGGCATACAGAGATGCCCAATAAATCACCAAGGACTGACCGAATGGCCAAGAGATCCCCAAGGGTCTGAACACCTGGAGGAACCCAGTGACTAGATATGCTGACCTTGCTAGATGTCTCCAAACTGAGGTTCCCAAGGCACACTTGTAGGCAGTAACGGAGGCGACAGAGCTGTTTCCACGGTTTAAATGGTCTCATGGAATTTATGCTGTTAGATGAGATAAGGTCACTCGGGTTCATGAAAATGCCCGATCTTTTGCTTTTGGTGGGAATGATATCAGAGCGGTGTGGCAACCCAGTCTTATCTTGGATAAGCAATAATTTCCATCGGTACATGTTTTTCACTGGGCATAACTGGGGCAGAGGAGAGCAGTGGGAAGCTCAATGGCTTTGGACTGTTGTACCAGGTATCCTCAGGCAAATCACTGAGCCTCAGTTCCCCCATCTGTATAGTGGGATCTAGGAATGTCCTGTTATAGGGGCTGTGAGGTTTAGATGAGACCACGATGTAAAGAGCTCACTACAGTGTTTAGCCCTGAGTAGAGTGGCAGCTACTAGTATCAACAACTAACGCCCATAGTTTGCCCATCACAACCTTTTAAAAGATGGAATTGATGGGCACGAGTGCCATAAGGGATGACTGGAGGTGACTGGCCTAACTGCTTTGCATGGACCAGGTCGGGACAGAGACCATTCATTTTGAGAATAAGAGAGGACCCCAACTCCGAGGCCACAGCAAACACTGGCACGAGCTGGGCCAAGCTCCCTGGGAACCAAGGCTAAGCTCCCTGGGAGCCAGGGACAAGCTGGAAGAGTGAAGTACAACAAGAATCCTCAAGTTTCCAGCCCCAGGCAGAGCTTGGTGGGGAGTGTGGGAAGTGGAACGGCCTCTGTAGTTACAGGATTAGGGTTTGGTCAACGTCCCAGGGATGTTCATGTAAATCAGCCTGAAGGATCAATATATGCAAATGATTCGGTACCTGGGATCCACCACAAAGATCCGCAGACCTGCCTTTCTGTGGGTGACCTGGGGCTTTTCAGAAAGGAGACTGTTCCCTTCTCCTCCTAGGAGGCAGGAGGTTGCACGTAAAGAAAGCCTTTACGTGGTCTGGTGCTCTGTGGAATACACACGTGGACATATGGAATAAAGACTGGAAGGAAATACATCAAAGTGTGAACCATCTTTTTTTCACTTAGGGAGTGGGATAACGGGTACTTTTAATTTTCTTCTTTATACTTTTTTTGTTCTCTCTGAGTTTGTTGTCCATGGCTTGACGATGTAGGTGGATGGAGGGTGGAGTGAAGGAAGTCATCATATATTTAAAAAAATGTATTATCCATTTAACTTGAAGGTGAGCTTCTAGAATCAGCATTTTCACATAATGAATGAGAATCCACTGGAGCATATGGTGTCTAGCCAACAGGTGAAAGAAATCCAGCAAGGCTCTTTAAACCCCATTCAGGATGGGAGTAAGGGTGGCCCAGGAAGCCTGAATGATCGTCTCAGATTCTCACTTATTCTTCCCTTCTACACAAGGAAGGCAAATGGAGATAGAGGACTGGTTTGCTCCCAGGGCAGTGCTCGGATGAGCTGGAAGCTCAGAGAGGGTATACAATTTAATACCAGGCTCAGCTTCTCATCCTGAAGAAGAAGAGTCTGGACACGGAGCCCTTTGATAATCTAGTAAAGTTTGTGTTTGGCACTCTCACTCTCTTTCCTGAGCTATCTCTTCGCTTCTTGTCCCTCATCATCTGGGTTTTTTAATAGTCCTCCTCCACTCAAGCCTTACATATTCCCAAATTGTCCCTTTTCATACCCAACCTCCCTCTCCACTTTACATTTCCCTCACAGCCCTGTTCTTTGCTGTCTCTTTGCAAAGCAGGCTGACCGCTAATTTATACTATAGTGTAAAAGACTCCCACTCTGTATTACCATTCATAAAACAGGATACTAAGAAAACCAGTTTTACAATGGAATTCACTCTCTGGAGAAGTCAGTGTAGAGGGTCCAAAACCTAGTGCTAGAATCAGAAGCCCGTTTCCTCACTTGTGGAAGCATAACAGGGACCTTGAAACTGTCTCGTCTTTTTAAAAATCAGGTCACAAGATACTTTCTCTCTCCATTGTCTCATTTGATTTTGACACTAATCCTGTGGTTATCTGGGCAGGAAGGCCTATTATTCTGATTTGCCTTTCAAAGCTTAGTTCAGATAAGCCTTTCTCCAGGAAACCCTTTTCCCCACCCCCACCCCCAGGCTAATCATTCCATCCTGGGGGCTGGGCAGCCCTCTGAATCTGGCAATGGTTCCTGCAGCTCCACTCAACCCCCCACCTGCATCAAGGGGAGTGACCCCTCATTGTCCCTTTTGTTCCCTAGGGCCTGGCACACAGTAGGGCTTCAGTGGCTGTTCTATAAACATTGAATGACACCGACTCATCATTCACGGGGGAGACTGCCCTCTGGATTCTGTCTTCCACAGTGTTCATTAGCCTCCTCCTCCATGATCCTCTTAGAAACTCAGTAGGTGGGCGGTGGGTGGGCTCTAATGACAGTACCAAGCAGGAAAGATTTAAGGGCAGAGCCCTGGACCCCCTCTATAGAGGCTGTCATGCTCAGGGCACAAGTCCTACAAGTACAGCTGGTTCAAACACCAAAGAACTTTGAAATTACCTGCCCTGCCCTGGGTCAAATATCATCTTACAAGTGCCCAACCCAGGGCTGGCAGTAGGTGCTTCCCTGATGTCAAATGCTAATTCCTGCCCCCTCCCCTTCCCAGAAGGTGAAGGTGGGCAAAGGGGACAGTCCAAATGGGTTTCCAGTATACACTTCTGTGAAGCAGAGGGGCCCCACCACCACCCACTCCCCCTGCACCTGCAGCCATTGTTTCCTGCTCTCAGGGTTCTGGGTGCTCTTCTCCTAGGAAGGAGTTTGGGAGGTTGGGAGGGGTGCTGCGGAAGCTGGGTCACTGGCAGTGCGGTGATATAAAGCTAGGATTTGGAGCAGGGCAGTCCCAGCTCCACCACTTACCAGCTATGCCACCTGGACAAGCCACTGTGCCTCTTAGCACCCCAATGTCCTCATCCTGTAAAATGGGGGTGGTAACATAGTAACACTACGACCTCACTGAACTGTTAAGAGACTTAGGTGAGGAAATATATGTGTAGTGATGGGCAGAGTAAATTAGAAAAGCAATTTTTTTCTTCTTCCAGTTTTATTGAGTTATAACTGACATACAGCGTTGTGTAAGTTTAAGGTGTGCAGCATACTGACTCGACTTACATACTTATCACAGTAAGTTTAGTGAAAATCCATCATGTCACATAGATACAAAATAAAAGAAATAGAAAA
The DNA here is from genome assembly GCF_964374135.1 of Grampus griseus. NCBI lineage: Eukaryota > Metazoa > Chordata > Mammalia > Artiodactyla > Delphinidae > Grampus > Grampus griseus. Next base: position 34,771,190 of record NC_139004.1, on the reverse strand, counting down.
AAATTGTTTTCCTTGTGATGAGCACTCTTAGGATTTACTCTCTTAACTTCCATATGTAACAGACAGCAGTGTTCAGTATATTCCTCATGGTGTACATCACATCCCTAGTACTTATTTATCTTATAACTGGAAGTTTGTACCTTTTGACTCATCCAATTCCCCCTCCCCCAACCTCCCACCTCTGGTAACCACAAATTTGATCTCTTATTCTATGAGGGTTTTTTTTTTTTTTTTTTTGCCACACCGTGAGGCTTGTGGGATCTTTGTTCTCCGACCAGGGATCAAACCTGTGGCCCCGGACTTCCCTGGTGGCTCAGTGGTTAAGAATCCGCCTGCCAATGCAGGGGACACGGGTTCGTGCCCTGGTCCGGGAAGATCCCACATGCCGCGGAGCAACTAAACCCATGCGTCACAACCACTGAGCCCGCGTGCCACATCTACTGAAGCCCGCGTGCCTAGAGCCCGTGCTCTGCAACAAGAGAAGCCACTGCAATGAGAAGCCCGCGCACCGCAAAGAAGAGTAGCCCTCGCTCGCCGCAACTAGAGAAAAGCCTGCGCGCAGTAACGAAGACGCAACACAGCCAAAAATAAATAAATAAATAAATTTATTAAAAAAAAAGAAACAACCTGTGCCCCTTGCAGTGGAAGCACAGGGTCCTAACCACTGGACTGCCAGGGAAGTCCCTCTATGAGTTTGTTTTTGAAGGGTAATTAAACCTACAACACTATGTTAATTCCTGTTACACAACACGGTGATTCGGTATTAGAATAGTAATTTTTATGATCATCTCCAAACACTGTTACCGTTGGAGGGCAGACGAAAACTGGGCAGGACTCCTCCAGAGTAGTCTATGCCAGAACCCCCAGGCTGCAGTGACTCCAGGAGCTGCCTTGGCAGGTGAAGTGTAACCAGGCAGCCCTGCCCTCGCTGCCGGCTAGGGCTGGAATGTCCTGGGGGCTTGCAGAAAATTTGGAATGGGGACCGGGTGCCTTGGTATGTGCAAAGCACAGCTTTCACTGGGCCTCAGAAGCTGCAAGCTTTGGCCAGGCTTTCTAGGTGATGAAATGTGCCTACACTGGGTGGAGCCGGTCAGCCACTGCCGTGGCCACACCGCCCTAACCGCGGGAGTGAGAACAGAACAGCATGTCTCTCTCTGGGTGTCAGCCTGGTCCAGAGCCCAGGGTCCAGGGACAGGGCTGAAGAGTCAGGCAGAGGGACGGAGACAGTGGACCCTGGTGCAGGGCCTTTCCCCTTTCAGGACCTCAGTTTCAGGAAATTTCTAAGGCCCCTTCAGCTCAGGGAGGTCTCCCTCCCCCTTCCCAGGGAAAGGCAGTAGGGCTGGGCGCTCCCTGACCTCTTGCTTCTACCAAGAAAACAGGCTGGGTTCTAGTTTCATTTGTTCATTCATTCATTCCTTCGTTCATTCATGTTTTCCTAAGGACTGAGCCCATCCTGCTGTAGTTAAAACACCTAATCTCGAGGCTTGAGGGTCTAAGATAAGAAAAAAAGACACAAACTCCCACCTACGCCAAATCAGTCAGGGGATAGCAAGGGGGCCCAGACAGAGGGCGTGGTGGCAGCTCTGAGGAGGCAGATGAGGCTGAAGGAGAGCAGGATGTGGCACCCTGGAGGGAAAGGGAGGCTCTTCCCGCTGAGGGGACTTGGTGTCTGTCTGAAAGGACAGAAGTCAGAAGCCCTAGGCAGTGAGTGATTCCCCTCAGACCCCCCAGACTTCCACTGCTGTGCACTGGTCCCTGCCTGGATTTGAGGCCTAGCCCTAGTCCCCAGGGGCTGGACGTCCTCCTGCCCCCACCCCACACAATTGGCCCCGTTAGCGGCTTCAGTGGCTGCCGGTGACCGGCTGAGAGCAGTCCCTGGCATGGAGGCGGCAGGCAGCTGCAGGAGCTGTGCCAATAGCAGGCTCTCTCATCACTCTCCCTTTCGGATTTCATTCCAGGTTCACTCAGCAGTGATTTTCCTACCGCTGAGTCACCCAGGGAAGGACAGTAAACGAGGGTGATTAAACGTGTTGCAGTTCCTGGGATTTCCCAATTCTGTTTACAGGGGAATGCCACAGAAATACCTGTGGTGGGATGGGCAAGGGCCCTATGGAGGGACCCCTCTCAGACTGCGGGCTCTCTGAGGGCACAGCCAGGCTTCCTGGGGACACGGCTCTATCTCCCCTCAGACTGGGGCTCCCTGAGGGCAGGGCTGTGTCTCCCCCTCCTATCAGGGGCCTCCTGGGAGGAGTGACCAGCTCTCATTTTCTGTCCCCTGTAGCCGCAGGTCACTGGGTGCCTCTTCAGAGGTACAGTTGGACCCACTGTCGGGAACAGACTAGGTGCCTGGTGTCCCCTCCTGGGGCTCCTCTCACATCAGAGGAAGATGCTCAGACATGGAGTCTCTCATCTCTCTCCTGTATTCCTTCCTCCTCTTTCCTTTCCCCTCTCCCAGTCAGACCACCAACGCCTGCAACCCTTTCCTCATCTGTCTCCCCCAGTCATCCCACAACATTTCCATTCCTGCCCTGCCCTTTGGTCCCCGGTTCCATCCGAGAACCACTCTGCTACTCATTGACCAGGGAGCAAAGGTGGCAGAATCGGGCACCTCGGTGAAACCAGAGTCCAAACCCATGGGGCGAGGTCTGGCCGACCGCCCTCCCGCCCCTGCTGCTGACGGCTGAGAGAAGCCCCCCCCCCCCCCCCCCGCCCCGGGCTCCTCTGGCTCCGCCCTCAGTGGGAGCCTGAGGCCAGAGAACTGGCTGGCTCTTCGTCCAGAGGGAGACCTAACGGGGATGGTTTGCTGGTCACCGGCCGGTGCTGGGAAGGCGAACGTCAGCCAACATTTCCACGGTCCCTGACATTGTCGGCCCTGAAGGAAGCTCATCCAGGTGACACCTGGCATCTACTGTTGGCGGAGACTGTCCTCGGGACCGTGGGTGTTAGATAACGTTGATCTTTCTCAAAATTTCCCACCAAAGTGGCACCCAAAGGGGCCAGATCTCCTTCCCCCCAGGGCCTTGGCTCAAAATAGCCTGCCCGAGGCCCTAGCAGATCTCAAGCCTTCTACCTAAAACCCACATATAAATGCTTCGTTCTACTCCATCGTATCCGTGTTTAATACGACAGTGTTCTTATCTTCCCCACATTCTTTGAAGTCTAATGGGTGTTGCAAGAAGATGGGGCACATTTACCCTTTGGCTTTGCGGTCCTGCACCCAGTGGTGCCAGTGGTGGGAGCCCAGAGCGAGTGGCACAGGGGCCCAGGTGGCCTCAGGCTCAGTCCTACTGCAGACTCACCACCCAGCCGAGGATGTGCAAGAAGGCTCTCCGTCCCTCCCGTTCTCTCTTACCCAGGTGTTCCAGCTGGAGGTCAGTGGTCTCTCGGCCACCGAGGGTGCAGGCAGGTGGGTGAAGGGTCGGGGATCTGCTGCCCTGGGTACAAGGCACTGCAGTTCTCCCTCGCGGAGAGACCAAAGAGGGATTGCACGTGTGGATTAAGGCCGTTGATGCATCCATGGACCATCGGGGGTGTCCGCCACATCTGGTTCCAGGAGGCCGTGTCCTGCCCATGGGTCCGGCCACTTGACAGGCATGCACATGGGGCACAGTAGCTCCTGGCAGAGGCTGTGGGGTGCTGCCTGCCAGAATCTGGGGAAACCCCAAGGAGGAGGTGCTGTGAGAGCCAGGGAGCTGCTGCTTCCCGCTCCCCTATGCCCAAGCAGCCCCAGGACCCACTATTCCTTTCTCCCAGATGCTTCTCAAAACCCATTTCACTTTGTTTTTTTCCCCCAGTTTTGAGGTATAATGGACATACAGCATGGGGTAAGTTTGAGGTTTACAGCATAATGACTTGACTTTACGTATACTGTGAAATGATTATCACGATATGTTTAGTTCACATCCAGCATCTTATATAGATACTCCCCCCCCAACAAAAAAAGTTCTCATTCCCTGTGATGAGAACTCTTAGGATCTACTCATACAACTCAATAACAGAGAAACAAATAACCCAATAGAAGTGGGCAAAGGACCTGAATAGACAATTTTCCAGGTAGGCCAACAGGTACATGAAAGATGCTCAACGTCACTAGTCATTAGGGAAATGCAAATCAAAACAACAATGAGGTACCACCTCATACCCATTAGGAACCCAGAAAACAACCATGTTGATGAGGATGTGGAGAAATTGGAACCCTTGTGCCCTGTTGGTGGGAATATAAAATGATACAGTCACTGTGAAAAACAGTATAATGGTCTCTTTAAAAACTAAACATCGGGGGCTTCCCTGGTGGCGCAGTGGTTGAGAGTCCGCCTGCTGATGCAGGGGATGCAGGTTTGTGCCCCGGTCCGGGAGGATCCCACATGCCGCGAGCGGCTGGGCCCGTGAGCCATGGCCGCTGAGCCTGTGCATCTGGAGCCTGTGCTCCGCAACGGGAGACACCACAGCAGTGAGAGGCCCGTGTACCGCAAAAAAACACAAAAAAACACAAAAACTAAATATCGAATTACCATGGGATCTAGCAATTCCAATTCTGGATACATACCCAAGATAATTGAAAGCAGGGTCTCAAAGATATAGGTGTACATCCATGTTCATAACAGCATTATTCACAATATCCAACATGTGGAAGCAACCCAAGCATCCGTTGACGGATGAATGGATAAGCAAAATGTCGTATATACACGCCATGGAATCTCATTCAGCTTTCAAAAGGAAGGAGATTCTGCAATATGCTACAACATGGACGGAACTTGAGGACATTACGCTAAGTGAAATAAGCCAGTCATAAAAAGACAAATACTGTATAACTCCACTTACATGAAGCAGTTAGAGTAGTCAAATCATGGAGACAGAAAGGAGAATGGTGTTTCCAGGGGCTTCCGGGGAGGAGAAAATAGAGAGTTATTGTTTAATGGATATAAAGTTTCAGATTTACAGATAGTCATGGGCTGGCAGATCAGACTCCAATTAAAGCCTTCAGTCTCCACTGGCCCTACAACAGGAACTCCATTATCTCCATTTGGAACACCCTTATCTACAGCCGACAATACTCTCAGGGGTTTACTAGGTCCCAAAGGGCTAAGTCCTGAGGTTAAAGCATTGCAGAGGAGAGAACTGTAGCCTTTTTGTCCAATCTGCCCACAAATCTCACGGCCACAGGTCACTATTGTAAACTGGTACAATACATTCCTCTCCCTAAATATCTCTAAGAATTTACACAAATTGACCCACCTCCTCTCCTAAATTCAGAACAGTGGATGCCCAGTTGCTCTACTTTTTTTTTTTTCTCTTAAATTTTATTTGTTTATTTTTGGCTGCATTGGGTCTTTTGCTGCTGCATGCGGGCTTTCTCTAGTTGCAGCGAGAAGGGGGTTATTCTTCTTTGCGGTACACAGGCTTCTCATTGCGATGGCTCCTCTTGTTGGGGACCACAGGCTCTTGGTGCCTGGTAGTTGCTGCACATGGGCTCAGTAGTTGTGGCTCACAGGCTCTAGAGCACAGGCTCAGTAGTTGTGGCACGTGGGCTCAGTAGTTGTGGTGTGCGGGCTCTAGAGCGCAGGCTCAGTAGTTATGGTGCACGGGCCTAGTTGCTCCTTGGCATGTGGAATCTTCACGGACCAGGGCTCGAATCTGTGTCCCCTGCATTGGCAGGCAGATTCTTAACCACTGCGCCCCCAGGGAAGCCCGTACTTTTGAGTAACTCTATGTTCTCCAGAAGTGACCCTTTGTCTCACAAAGAAGGTCAGTTGTCCTCCATTTCAGAAAAGAAGGAAGAAAGGAAAGAAGGAAGGAAAGAATAAAAGAAGGAAAAAAATACAGACTCTCCTGCTACACCTGAAAGGTGTGGCCAGGTGGGCAGGAGGAAATCCAGGAGAGTGCAGGCACACAGATGCTGAGCAGCTGAGAGGAGCAAGTAAGATGAGGCTGGAAAGTGTAGCTGGTGCTGTGGTCTGAATGTCTGTGTCCCCTCAAAATTCATTTGTTGAAATCCTAACTCCAAAGGTGATGGGATTAGGTGGTGAGGGCTTTGGGATGTACTTAGTCATGAGGGTGGAGCCCACATGAATGGGATTAGTGCCCTTATCAAGGGGAAAGCTCCCTCTCCCCTTCCACCATGTGAGGATACAGTGAGAAGCTGGCTCTATAAGAACCAGGAAGTGGGCACCCACCAGACACAGGCCCCTTGATCTCAGACTTCCCAGCCTCCAGAACTGTGAGAAATGAATTTCTGTTGTTTATATGTCATCCAGTCTATGGCATTTTTTGTAGCTGCCAGAGCTAAGACACCTGGACTTAGCAACATGGAGGTCTGTCCTCAGAGAGAGACACTTTGGTGTCTGATTCCTCCCTGGAGTTGGGGGAGGGGTGTGGCCAGGTGAGGAAGCTGGGTCAGGGTTTGTCTTTGGAGGCACTGTGGAGTGGTGTGCACACCAGGGCTTTGAAGTCAGGCTGGAGGCTGGTTTGAACCCTGGCCCCAGCATTACCACCTCACTAAAATGAATAAATACATCAGGCAGGTAGGAAGTATTGAGGAAGTTGTAGTTTCATTTCTTTTCCCATTTTCTACTAAGGGTGCCCATGGGCAGTTCATGGCCTCTGAGCCTTGGTTATTGTTTCTGAAATAAAATGCCTGGCTCCACGTGTGCCTCTCTTCCTCCGGCAGCTTAGGCCAGAAATGTTGTCATGGCTAAGGGTAGAGAGAGAGAAAGCAAACAGACTCACAAGCGCCTTTTGAGCCTTGGTTGGCATCTCATTTGCTAACGTCCCATTGGCCAAAGCAAGCCACATGACCAAGCCTGTATAGTCAGCCTGACAAGTGTGGACCAAGAAATGCAGAAGACAGCAAGAAAAAGAGTTGATTTGGGGTCTTAAGAATTGCAGTTTCGCCGGGCGCGGTGGCGCGCGCCTGTAGTCCCAGCTACTCGGGAGGCTGAGGCAGGAGGATCGCTTGAGCCCAGGAGTTCTGGGCTGTAGTGTGCTATGCCGATCGGGTGTCCGCACTAAGTTTGGCATCAATATGGTGACCTCCCGGGAGCGGGGGACCACCAGGTTGCCTAAGGAGGGGTGAACCGGCCCAGGTCGGAAACGGAGCAGGTCAAAACTCCCGTGCTGATCAGTAGTGGGATCGCGCCTGTGAATAGCCACTGCACTCCAGCCTGGGCAACATAGCGAGACCCCGTCTCTAAAAAAAAAAAAAAAAAAAAAGAATTGCAGTTTGGGAGGCGTTGATTCAAGGAGCAACTCCAATGTGCCCCGAGGGAAATAGAAAATGGCAGGGGTTTATAAAGGCAATAGACAAAGACATTCCGGAAGAAGTTATATACGTTATCTTTACAGAACTATGGGTGGTGCCCACAGGCATTCAGTCGCCTGTGGGCAGCAGATTCTTTGCTAAGCCGCTGTCTCTAGGGAGTAAAGAAGAAAAGTTCCAGGTGGTCTCAGGGTAACAGGGTCAAAAGTTTATTTTGCATTCAAAATGCAAAATCATGTGCATTGTTATTAATGCACATTAATATGCATGTGTGGAAGGTCCACCTCCTTAATGGCCTCCCAGCTCCATTTTAGACCCTGTGAGGGAATTCCCTGGTGGTCCAGTGGTTACGACTCGGGGCTTTCACTGCCGTGGCCCTGGGTTCAATCCCTGGTCGGGAAACTAAGATCCTGTAAGCAGAGCAGTGTGGCAAAAAAAAAAAAAAGAAAGAAAAGAAAAGAAAAAGAAAATACGAAAATAGACTCTGTGACATAAATGACTCCATTTTGTTGTTCATGGTCCATAGACGTCATTGCAAAGTCATATGACAAAGGGCAGGGATCCAGGGAGGCAAGAAGAATTGGGACTATGTTCTTCAGGCTACACAACAAGCAACACAGGGCCGGGGTACACAGCTAAAAGCTCAGTAAAATATTAGAACTTCCCATGAGTTCCCCCCCTTCCCTCCCATTTCCCAGAACGTGTGACAACTGATCATTTGAGGACTGTGAGCTAGAGAGAGGAGTAGTTCAGTTAGCTGGGAAGAAGGTTATCGGTTCAGATTAGGTTTAGCTGCCATTGACAGAAAATCCCAAGTAACGGTGTGCTAAATGAGGTAAATACTTCTCTCTCATGTAAACAAAATCCAGCGGAAGCAGCTCAGGGCTGGTACGGCAGCGCCACGATTGATGGGGACACAGGCCCTCCTACGTAATCGATTTCCTACCTTAACACAGCTTTTATCTCACAGTCCAAGAGGGCTGTTTAAGCTTCAACCATCACACCTACCTTCCAAAACAGGAAGAAGGAAGGCTGAAAAAGGGAATACTCCCTTTCTTCAAGGACAATTCCCAGAGGTTGTACACACAACTTCTGACTCTATCCTGTTGCAAGCACTGTAGCCATTCTCCCCTTCTTACATAGTAATAGCATGTTTGACTGGTCCCGTAGCTGCTCCTCTAAAGACTACATTTCCTAGCCTCCCATGCAGGTAGATGTGGTCATGTGACTAACATCTGGCTAATAGACTGTGAGTAGAAATGATACTTACAGCCACTAATTGTGACCTTAAAGGGAAGAAGTTTGATCTTCCTTTCCCTTTTCTCTCCTTCCCACTCTCTGGGATGTGGATGTGATGGCAGGAGCTGGAGCAGCCATCCTATATGATGAGATAAAGGTCTTCTATTGAGAATGAGAGAGCAACAAGATAGAAGGGCCATAGACCACCTATCAGGCATTTACATGAGAAATAAATACATTTCTCCGTTACTTGGGTCACTACTATTTTGCATCTCTTGTTTCAGTCGCAAACCAATATCCCTTTTAATGCACAACCCATTAGTCAGTACTTATCATAAGGCTACACTGTCTCAAAGGAGCCTGGGAAATGTGGTCTTTATTCTGTGCAGCCTTGCGCCCATCTAATGATTGGGGGTGCATCGCTGAGGAAGAGAAGATCCTGGAGGCAACTCACCCATCCCAGCCACTGGGGGAATAATATCAATAACAATAGACACAGGGTATACTTCGTGGGGCCAGACAGACGTTGTGCTGGTGGCTTTGCCTCCATGTCCTGTCCTCATGGAACCCTCAGGGCCATCCTGAGAGCAGGTATTAGAGCCCCAGTTTTAGAAGTGGGGAGGCTGTGGCCCAAGAGGTTGTGACCTGGCCAAGGTCACACAGCTCCTCGGAGTGGAACTGGGATTCAGACAAAGGTCTGTCTAGGCTCAAGCTCCTAAACCTATACCTGGTCCTTAAAGGGTGCTTCCTGGACCGGCAGCCTCAGCATAAGAACTGGCTGGAAAAGCAAATTGTCTTAGAAGTCACACACTTGGGGGGTGGGGACAACAACCTGTGTTTGAACAAGCCCTCTAGGGGATAAGGATGTACACTCAAGACTGAGAGGTTTCCAGGTTTCAGGTTTTGGATCGCTCCAAGGCAAACCTGAAAATGGCGCACAGGGGCTCTCACCTCCTCTCTCTCCAGGCAAACCCAACCACTAAGAGAGATTTAACCCTGACCAGATCTAAGCTTCAGTTCGCCTACCAGCCCCGGCCCTGGAACTTGGCTTAATTGGTGCCGGCAGCGTCAGCTCGGGGTGGGGAGGTGGCTTTGTCTTCTCTTCAGGAGACTCCTAAAAGGGGTGGTAGAGAGGGAGGTAGCTGTGGCTCGGCCCCTGGATGTAGTTTCGAGGTGAAAAGGGGAGGTTCACACCATCTTGGAATCAAGCCTCTGGGCATCTGAAGTCTCCTGTTAAATGCACAAGATCACACGTTCCCTCTCTCTCTCTTTCTCCCTCAGAGTCCCAGGGCACTATTGTGCAAGGTATGCTTGGTTTTCAGTGGGAAGGAGGGGGATGGGAGTCTATGGCACAAGCTTCAGGGATTTGGTCATTTCTGGTTCCTTCCAGGGCAGGAGGTGATGCTGATGCTGATGATCACATCTGTAGCATCTACTCTGAGCCAGGCTGTTTTCTAAGCTCTTCCTATGCATGAACTCATTTAACCCTCACAACCATGTGAGGGAGGTACTGTTATTAGTACCTCTGTTAGAAGCAGAAACTGAAGCACAGAGCGCTTAAGCATGTTGCCCACTGTCACAAAGCCAGAAAGCAGTGTAGCTGACCTCTGAACACAGACGATGCGGCTGCAGTGCCCATGCTCTTAGCTGTTGAGCTATTCAGCCTCCAAATAATAGTAAAGACATTTATGGACTTTTTTATAGTCCAGGCACTGTTGTAAGTGATTTACGTATTTTAAAAAGTGCAATGTTCTTACCATTGCGTCAAGTGAGATATTTCCAGCAGACCCTTGGTGTTGGTGGATTAGACATTTGTGGTTTGGGTTATTTTTCAAGACTTTGTGTGTGTGTGTCTGTGTGTCTGTGTGTGTGCATGCGTGTGTCTCACCAGGAAAAGTGGGAAAGGTGAGGCCAGAGATTGTTGCTCTTCCCATGGTGTCGTGTTCTAAAATGAACCTGCACATCACACTGTGGTTCCTGGGGAAAAATAAACCAATCCCCACTACCAGTCAAAACAACAATATTTGTGCAGCTCCGGTAATAACCGCTGGAACCACCCTCCCTCCTGGCTTGCTGGCAGCGCCTTGCTCTCAGCTCACTCTCACTCTCAGGGCCCCTGCAGCTTTCTTTCCACAAAGCTCCTGTTCTTGGGCTGACAGCAGCTTCTGGCTGGTTCAGGACTCACCTCCTCCAGGAAGTCTTCCGGGATGGCTCATGCCTTCACTCTGGGTTGGACTCAGCTGTTCAGAACTGGATGCTCCCATGTTATCTCTCTCTTCCATTGACCTCTGTGATGCAAGCCTCTGTGCTTCTCCCTCTACTCCTGTGTTCGGACTTTCTACGTCTGTTTTCCTCCCCTCCCAAGTTTGACTGGTCCCTTCTCTTTCTGCTATTTTCCTTTCCTTGCCTTCCCTCTCCTTCCCTTCTCTTTTCTTTCCCTCCCCTCCTCTCTACTGCCCCCCCTTTTTAAAACACTCTTTTCTACCCTTGACCGCTCCTGCTTTTCTGCCTTAGCTGTCTCAAAGTTCTCCTACCTGGACTACTCTCCCTCCGCTTCACCTGTCAACCAGGGACTAGCTCAGAGCCTCATGCCTTGATCCAGCCTTTCCTGATGCCCACAGGCCTGACTGCATCACCTCCTCCTCTGTCTGCCCACAGCGCTCCAACATCTAGTCAGCCCTACGAGTTCAAGCATTTGAATCACTCTCGACTTATTTGGCATCATTTAAACATTTATTGTGCACGCACCATGTACAAAGCCTGCCTCGTCCTTTGCCTGGAAAACTCCTACTCATGCTTCAAAGCTCTCCCAGACATTGTCTCCTTATGTCTGGACCCCCTTTCCCACAGCTGGGCAGGGTCCTCTCTCCTGCACATCATAAGTGTGGTTAAAGTACACAGGGCAGATGCTGGCAGTGCCCTATCCGCCCTGCCCTCATATCCCAGTGTTCTCTGCAGGCTTCTGCACCATGTATGCTGGGGAGCTAGCACCTCCAGACTCAGGGAGCAGTAAGAATGGGATTTGGGGATTACATACCCCAGCTTCCTTGCCCCTCAGGGGGGCAACTCTGAGGCATGCTCCATCCAGCCTTCTGCTTTGGGTGGAGCCCCAGCTGCCCACAGCAGTCACCTGCTCATGAACACTCTCTGCCTTGGTTTCCTTTTCTTCCCTTGCTTTAGTTCCTTACTGGTGCTTCTTGGCCCCACTTACCAAACGAACTACTTGCAGGCAAATCTTGTCCCCTGATCTGCTTCTAGGAAACTCAAAGAAGGCAAATCATATAGAACTTACTCTGTTCAAATCATAAGACATTTTCTAAGTGCTCGATTCACATGAACTCACTTCATCTGTGCGACAGCCTTCCTCGTGAGGCAGATCTTGCTATTATCATTTCCATTTCACATATGAGGGCACTGAGGCCCAGGGAGGTAGAGTAGAGTGGAGACGGTCCCACTGTTCTGGGGACTGAGGGGTGTCCTTAGATGTGAGACTATCCTAGGACGGTGTTGGGAAAATCGGGACTAGGCGGTCACTCCAAGGTGAAGTCACTTGCCCAAGGTCACACAAGAGTGAGTGGGAAGATGGGATTGGAGCCAGGCAGGAGCTCCAGGGTCTCGCTCTGGACCTCCCACACAGCACGAGCTGCACTGCCTGTTAGACGGGCCTGCTTCCCCGCAAGATGGTGGGGTCACGTTTTGTACATTTCTGTCTCTAAGTTTTGCACCGAGGAGATGTTTGTTGGTGATTGAGCTAGATGTTGGAGATAATTTAAAAACAAAAACAAATGAGTGAGGGCTTCCCTGGTGGCGCAGTGGTTGAGAGTCCGCCTGCCGATGCAGGGGACACGGGTTCGTGCCCCGGTCCGGGAAGATCTCACATGCCGCGGAGTGGCTGGGCCCGTGAGCCATGGCCGCTGAGCCTGCGCGTCCGGAGCCTGTGCTCCGCAACGAGAGAGGCCACAACAGTGAGAGGCCCACGTACCACACACAAAAAAATAATAACAAAAAAACCCCCCAAAACAAAAACAAATGAGTGAGATGCAGCCCCTGCACTAAGGGAGCATCTAGTCAGATAGGGGAGACCTGGTTTCTCAGGTCATGGAGTCCCCAGTCTGATGAAGGGGTTTCCTGTTGGGGTCAGGGTCTGTCCTTTCCTCCCTGACTTCTCTGCAGGGCCCAGACCAGGGTTTCCGGGAGGCTTTTCCCCTTCCCTCGTGCTGCTGTCCACAGCCAGGCTGAGGCAGGCAAGAGTGACGAGGTTGCCCTGGCACCCAGTCTGGGCCTCCACTCTTGCTACCCAGAGTACGAGCTGGATCCTGGACCAGGGCAGCTGGACTGATTCCTCCGAGCATTAATTCAGTGCTTTGAGCCTCTGTCCCCATCATCTGGCTCCGGTTTGGCTCAAGGAGAAGGTGAGAAATTGATGAACTGGGTGCTTGGATCAATCAAGCCCTCGCAGGGAGCAGACGGCACTTTCCAAGAGTTCACGGCAAAGAATGTCACGAAGGAAGCGTGTACGGTGTGGGCAGGTCTAAGCGATGGTGCGGCTCCCAGGGACTAGCAATAGGGCAGAGTCGTTACCCCCCCAGGCCTGACGGGGCAAGGAAGGGAGGTCTTACGAGAACCCAGCCAACGCTGCTACCCTGGGAAAGGGGCCACCAGACACTGTGCCCTTAGGTGAGGAACACAGCCACTGCCGGACCCAGAGGGAGAGGGGAGCAAATACCCTGACTTTTCCCCGCCACCTCCTCCCATCACTTTCCTTCTCAGGCTTAATCAAGTCTGAAGTCAAAGATTGAATGGGCCTGGGTGACACAGTCCTTAGGGGTCAGCCCCTGTCCCGCACCCTGGAAGGTTCAGGGGCTCAGAGACAGGCAGAGGGTAGATGGGGAGGGGAGCTGAGAGAGATTCACAGCCAGAGCGCTGCTGGCGGCTCCCGTCCACCCCTCTCCGCTGCCCCTCACCCCACCTCACCCCTCCTGACCCCAGAGGCCCTGGCTGGTGGGCAGATCGGGGAGTTGCCCCTCCAAGACTCACACTAACCCTCTCATTTTACAATCTGTCTCCTTGCTTCCCAGAACTTTGGCAAATTTATTCCCTCCATCCCCTCCTTATTTCCTGCCCCTCCCAAGTCCACTGGAGGGGCCAAAGGGCAGGCAGGTCCAGGAGGTCCTCTGGGAAGAAGGGGCGCGGAAGGGCTTCATGAACTGCTAGATGAAAGAGGGTGGAGGGGGAGAAGCTTCAGTCCAAGAAGAAGAGAAAGCGGGGGAAACAAATCTTTCTGAGCCCTATACTGTGCTAGGTACAACATGGGCGCTTTCTTATCTGTTACTCATTTCCTCACATTCCTCAAAACATTCCTGAGGTTGGTATCAGGGTTTCCATTTTAAGGATGGGAAGACTGAGGCTCAGAGAGGTTATGTGACTTCTCAAACATTGTACAGCAAGCGATAGAGTCAGGATATAGACTCACGTCTGCCCGAGGCCAGGGAAGAATTAAATGAGGTATAATAAAAGTTGGTCTGAAAAGATGTGAGAAGGTTGGAATGTGGGCAAAGGCTGAACAGGATCCTACCCCCAGGGCCAGACAGAGGGCAGGAGCCTGGGTCAGTGGCTGGAGGGGAGCCAGTTCGCACAGTTTTGCTTTCGTACTTCTGGAGAATGTTCCGGGGGTGAGGGGGTGGGCGGGGTGAGGGGAGCATCCCTGGTGCCCTACAAGAGCCATGTCCAGCTCCAGCTGCTCTTCCTGCCTGCAGGCTGTGAGCTACAAGGGGTCCCGGAAGGCTTGGGAGAGATTTTTTGATTGGAGTGGCAGTCGGGGCTGGTAATCTTGGGCAAAGACCCTAGGGATGAGCTGAGAAGGCCTCGGGGGAGGGAAGGGTGGCTGTCTCCTTGGCTCCAAAGAACAATTTTAAGTGAGATGAGTTTCTCCCAGCAAAGGGCAAAGGAGAGACAGGAGATAAGGGAGTCCTGCACTGTGTATTGGGGGGAGGGAGGAGGGTCGGTGCGGTCAGAGGCCCAGGGACCAGCACCGTATGTACATGGGGGGTGGGAGGAACTGGGGCGGGAGGCCCAGGACCAGTCCTGTGGTGGGTGGGTGGATCTGTGGGCTGGGAGGTCTTGGGGCCAGCAGTGTGGGGGGTTTGGGGAGGGTGGGAGGGGCAGTCTGTGGGGCCGACTTCAGCTCAGTGCTCTCCAGGCCTGGAGCCTGGGGTGGAACCTGGTGTGGTAAGGTCCGAGGGGAATTGGGAATGAGGGAGTCTCAGCATAGCTCTTGCCCCAGACTGAGGCTTCCTCCAGCTCCCTCTGAGTCCATCCTTCTCTGTCCTGGCTCCTAAAATGAATGGACATCCCTCCCCAAGCCGGGCCTTCAGCATCGGATGGGCCATGAGGGTAGGGGCAAGGGCCTGGTGAACTTGTGTGTGTGTGCGTGTGCGTGTGTGTGTGTGTTTGAAAGAGAGAGACAGAGAGGAGAGAGATCTCTTGGATCCAAACTCTTAAGACAGCCCCAGGAGTCGGGTTGGGCCAGGAGGAACTGCCCTCCCTGAAATGTGGTTAATTAGAAAATCCAGACGAAGGCCGAGGGTGTAGAAGTAGTAAGGCTCAGACCCCCTGAAGCCAGCCTCTTCTACAGATGAGGAAAATGAGGTGTAGAAAGCAGAGAGGCTGGTTACGAACTCAATGGGCTTAAAGGAAGTCTCCCTGCCCCGCAGGCCAGGCCCTCATTACATCCCAGAGGACTGGCAGCAACAGTTAAGGTTACCCAGGGCTTCCCTGGTGGCGCAGTGGTTGAGAGTCCGCCTGCCGATGTGGGGGCCGCGGGTTCGTGCCCCAGTCCAGGGGGATCCCGCGTGCCGTGGAGCGGCTGGGCCCGTGAGACGTGGCCGCTGGGCCTGCGCGTCCGGAGACTGTGCTCCGCGGTGGGGGAGGCCACAGCAGTGAGGGGCCCGCATACCGCAAAAAAAATAAAGATTACCCACCCACGGGGATCCGTGGCTACCCCTGGTCTTAACATCCATTGAAAATCTCATTTTCCCCACGTTAAAACAGCGTTAAATAAATAGCTCCTTTCTCACAGAGTTGATGAGAGAAGAAAACGACCAAGAGCTTGGAATAGCATCTGATGCTTACTAAGCACAGAATAAATGTTAGGAAATGACAATGATGACGACCACGATGATCGTAAAAGATGCCACTGTTTTAAAGGGAACCGCTGCTTGACATTGGGTCTGATCTTGTCCCGGCTGTGCTGGAGCCACAGAGCTGGGCAGCCCATCCAGGAGGGGAGGCAGAGGCAGCAGCTGGCTGGTGTGAGGGGTCTGCCCGTCCCTCCGCATCGTGGTCCCCTGGCCCTGCACTTGCACACTCAGCACACACTTCCTGGCCTCTGCTAGGAGGTTCCCCTGTGACTCATGTGGGTCCAGGCCCCTCATCCCGGCCAGCAGCACCATGGCATCAGCCTGGGAGCGCCCAAGGGCAGGGCTCCAGCCTGCCTGGCCAACCCCCAGCCCCGAGAGGGGTCATCAGAGGCGCTGCCTGTCACCTGGCTGCCGGCCTGCACAGTGTCCGCCTCCTGCCCCGGCCACTGGGCCTGCCGTGGACCGCCAGCAGCTGACATGCACATCATTCTTCCTCTGGGCTGACGCACATTCTTCTGGTACTTTGCACAGTCACTCGTTTAATCCCGGGAGATCAGCTCTGCTCTTATCTCCATTTTTCAGAGGAGAAAACTGATGCAAAGAAACTTATAAGTGGTTTGTCCAGGATCACAGGGCTGGTGGGTGAGCCAGGCAGGCTGGCTCTAAACTCACGCCCTTTACAACCACAGTATACTGCTCTGAGGGGCCCCTTTCCTTCCTCCTCCAGCACTTGGTGGCCCAGGCTGTGTGAGCGAATGAATGACTTGGTTCCTTACCCGCACACTGTGCACAGCTCTCTGGCTGACCCTATTGCGGCATCATCGCTCCACGTGGGAAAGACCTCGCCGCCCGTTCTGCTCTATGATTTCTGTCCTAAGGTCGGCTTTTCTGTTCTCGTGTCTTTCCCAGATCCCGACTTCGTTACTCTATTTCTCCCGCCGCTCTACAACCCCTCACTTTTCACCTGTGTCCCCTCCCCACTTCCGGATCTGTACTTAGAGTTCCAGCGACTCTTCTCATTGGCTGTGGAGCAGACGTCTGTAAGGAACTGGCCAATCAAGAAGCCTTATTCTGCTCCACCCCCAGCACCACAGGTTGTAAGTTCCCTCTGGGGCGGGCATTCTGAGCAGAGGCAGGAGTGTGCACCGGTGAAGGGCTTGCTGGGAAGAGAGGGACTCTGTCTAGAGAGGCTAGGCGTGAGGAGAAAGGGGTTCAAGGCAAGACAGAGTTGGGGCCACAGAGGCCAACCCAGCACTCCAGTCTCTCCCTCTCTCCCAGTTGTGAATTGCTAGGTCCTCCTTCTGGAGTGTGCTAAGTATCAACACAAGGGATGCTACTTCCAGACCTCCAGCAATCTCTTCCTCACCTCCACTTTCCTCTGCCCAGCCTGTGGGCCTTAAGAAGTGGGCACGGACCCTGCTGTTTACTCGCTGGTGTTTGCTCCTGGGTCTGGCCTTGGTCCACTTTGGCCCAGGCCAGTTGGCACGAGCTGGTTGGTGTAACAGCCCTTCCTTCTTCCTTGGCCAGGAGGCTGCCCCAGACCCAGTTCCAGGAGGGCCCTGAGGCTGAGGGGTTCATCACAGGGAGGGGCCACATGGAGCCCCACCCCCCAGGTCCCTGTGATGCTACCTATAGGATGGTAGAGGGGAGCAGAGTTGCAGATACCCACTGAGGCCAAGAACCCAACTGCCCCAGGTGATCTGTAGGTGCTGGTTGGTGCTGCCGGGGGCTCCTGGCTGGGCTTGGGTTCCCGGGTGAGGTGGGGACCACACAGCTATGTGCTGCTTCAGTGGCAACCCTGAGTGAGAGACAGAAATGCTTAGGGAGAGATGCTCTGCAAACAGAAGTGACCTCTGCAAATCCTACCTGGCTTTGCAAACTGTGGTTGGAGCTTCAAATGCAGTGGAGCATGTTGAGGCAGGAGGAGCCCACTGGCCTGTCCTGGGCTTTTCTGTGGTATGAGTGAGTGATAGAGCAAGAATTTAGCAGCCAAACTGGAACCAGCTGCCTGCTGGCTGTATCAACCTTGAGAGTTATCAGCAAATCTTTAGTGAGTTTACCTGGAAGGTCTCTGGGGTTGTGGGGGCCTGCAGTGCGGCCCTCAATCCGTTCCCTCCACCAGTCCTGGGCAAACTCACCTGGGGAGGGAGTGATTTCTCTTTATGTATACTCCAGTCTCAGAAGCTGCCTTTGTCTCTGGTGCGTGTGTCATCTGGAACTGGAATTAGATTTGGTTATGAGTGACAGAAAAACCCAATTAATAGCGTTTTAAATAAGATCAACATTTATTTCTCTCTTACATAAATGAAGTCTGGTGGTATTCAGTCCAGGTTTGTTATGGTGGCTCTGCAAACATCAGGAATCCAGGCTCTTTCTATCTTATTGTGTCGCCAATCTCAAACATGGCCTCTACCTCATGGTGCAACATAGCTGCCAGAGCTCCAGCCACCGTATCAGCATTGCAGCCAGCTAGAAGAAGGACGTGGTAAAGAGGAGCATCCCACACACACTGAAAGTCACATCCATAATAAGTCACACAGAATACTTCTCTGTGTAGCCTGTTGGGCAACATTTAATCATATAGCTGCGCCTAGCTTTAAGGGAAGACCAAAAAATGTAGACTTTAGTCTGGGTGGTCTTATGCCAAGCTTAAAATCAGGGATCTTGCTGCTGAAGAAGAAGGTGGAACAAAGAGAATATAGCTAGCTGTCCTTTCCACAGTGTGAGACTTGAACAGAGGGTTCTGGGCAATTCATGATTACAGGTCCCTCCAGAGAGCAGCCTGGCTGCGGGGAGTGGGGCTCTGCCTCTCCATCCAGGCTCTGGCTCCAGCTTCGGGGCTTGAAGTTCCCCTTAGAGCTGTGGCAGTAGCAGGGATACGATCCTCGTGGAGCCTCCAGCAGGGAGAGGATCAGTTTGATGATCAAGGCCAGCCACGCCATCCCAAAGAGGATCCACAGAGACACTGTGTTCTTGTACCACAGAGGGTAATTCCGGGAGGGGTTCATCCCTGGGGGAGAAGCAAGGTCAGAGGACAGAGACCTGGGAAAGTCAGGGCCATGCTCCCAAAACAGAAACAGACATACATGGCTTGATGTGTCTGAGTAGAATGTGGGAAGTCCAGACCGGGTTGAGATTGCTGGTCTTGTGGTCACCTCCCTTGGATTCTAGGAAGCCTCCCTGGATTAACTCCTAGGGTTTAGAAGCTAAAATTCTTCTTTGTCTTTCTGAAGGACTCTGTGCTCTGTCCCAGTGGTCCTCAAAGTGGGGTCCCTGGACCAGTAGCATCAGCATCCCCTGAGAGTTTGTGAAAAATGTGAATGACTGGATTCCACTCCAGACCTACTGAATCACAAACTCTGGGGGTGGGCCCAGCAATCTGTGTTTTGACAAACCCTCCAAGAGATTCTATTGCCTGCTCTGTGGTTGGCCTGTTTTTGTGTTTGGTTTTCTCATGTCTGAAGGAAGGGAGCTTTCCAGGAGCTTTAGGAAGAACATTCTCATCCTACATCCTCATCCCAATGCCCTCCAGCTGCTTCTCCAGCCCCGCTTTGCCTGCCTCTCCCCCTTGAGTGCTGTGCTCTAGTCACTCTGGTCTTTCCCCCATTTCTCCATCCATCCTCTTTCCTGCCCCTGGGCCTTTGTACTTGCTGTCCTCTCAGCTCAGAACGCTCTTCATTTCCTCACCCTTCAGATCTCAGCTCAGACTTTACTCCCCAGAGACTAGACTGGGCCCCTGTCTCCCACAGTCTGTATGTTACTTACCCTCTCTGGGCCTCAGCTTCCTCATCTATAAAATGGAGACAACAAGAGCGTCCACCTTCTAGGACTGTCGCGACCATCACATGGGTTCACATCATAAAGTGCTCAGGATGGTGCCTGGCATGTAAGACCTATAGTCAGGCGGTTGCTTTCCTCGCCTTTGGATCCCCACACTGTGCCCCAGCACAGTCAGGACTGGATAAGGAATGAGTGAGGGAGGGGACGGATGGAGGCTTAGATTAGCTGTGTCAAGAGCTACTCCATCACTTAGCTCTTCCCTCTGCGCTGGAGGGTCTATCTTATCAGATCAGGATTGTTCAAAGGGCAGAGATCTGGCCTCTTATTTCTTTGACATCGTCTTCTGTCTCCACTCTCTGTACCGCCCACCCCTCTGTCCACCCCCTACCCTGTCCTGCTGGCCCCAACACAACCTCTTTTCCCTGTCTTCCCCAGCCCAAGCCTCTCTCCTAGGCCCCAGCTCGGGATGAGCCCACAGCCCCGGGCCTGACGTCACTGCCTGGCGGAAGCTGGGATTGGATTAGGCTGATTGGGTTACGGGGCCACCGTTCCGCTGGAGGTCCCAAATGAGATCAGCCGTGAGCCAGCTCTCTGCCCGTCAGCTCGACTTGCTTCTGGCAACGGAGGGGAGGAGGTGTTCTTCTCCCCTCTTATTTCATTGTTTTTTTAGCCGAAATCATAAGTGGCAGGAGACCTGGCAGCTGGCAAGGCGCTCAACGGAATTGCAAATGCATTTGGGGGAAGCGGAGGCTGTGAGCTAGGGAGGAGCAGGCGGCTGGGACCTGGGGGCTGTCCCGGCCACAGCACTGGGGCCAAGAGGAGCGACTGGGAAGACAACACACCCTGTGGCTGCTGACACAGGACAGTGGACACCCAGAGTCCAGGTGGTGGACCTCAGCACTCCCATCCGAGAAAGGGGTTTCGTCCTATCCCTGGAGGACGAGGAAGGCTGAGAGACATGGGGAAGAAGTGAGGGTGGGTTGTCCCCGCTGAGCTATGGAAGATCTTAGAACATATGTGTATGAGGATCCCTGGCTTGGGAGTCTATCCTAGACCTGTCCTTGGCTTGCCTGCTCTATGGCCTTAATCAACTTCCTTCCCCTCTCTGGGTCTGTAGATGAGGCAGTCGGGGGCTGGTTGTACAGGTTGGGCACTGCACAACCCTAAATGGTTGCCATTCACACAGAGCATGATGAGCATGGCACCCATGGACTGTTCCAGCTTCTGTCCTTGTCCCCCCTTGACTCTTATGACCTTTAAAAATGACAAGTATTATCATGTCACCTGAAAACCATAAGTGCCTTCCTTTAGTCTTAGGACAGAGTCCAAAATCCGTGACTCGGCCTGTGAGGCCCTCTATGTGACCGGGCCCTGCCTCCCTCTCCACTCTGAGCTCTCCGCTTCTACGCTGGACGTGGGTGACCATGAAATACTCTTCTGACCAGCCCGGCCATAACAGCCTCAACCCAGGGCTGTGTGATCTACAGAGGGCAAGTGAGGGTACGTGTGGTCACTTGTCACGAGACACTGAGATGGGTGCAGAGGGAAAAGTGTGAGTAGCACATCTCTGGAGATGTGGTGAAGGGGACAGTTCTGCCTGTTGCCACTCGGTGGGAGTGGGCTGCCCGGCAGTCCCTCTGGACTTAAAGGGCCCTCGTAGGTTCATACCAGGCCTTCTCAGTCAGAGCTTTTGGTTGAAGGGGACTCTGGGGGCCCTGCGCCTAATACACCAGCTTCCCTGCCCTGCCAGGCCCTCCTCACTGCTGCAGCTGTGTGGATGTCTCTGCCGCCCCATCCCCCCACCCCCCCGGTGGTGGCAGAGGCCTTGCTTCACACTTCCAGGTTGCCCATGTCTAGAAAGGCCTGCCCCCTCCTCCCCCTGCCCTGCCTTCCCTCAGGGGGCTGTGGGGCCTCTGGACATACTCACAGAGTGTGTCCTCAGTAACCCCATACAGGTTCCTCCAGGTAAGCTTCTAGGGGAGCCTGCTGTCAGCTATTCCCATCTAGGACCAAACTTTAGAAGCCCTAGTAATCCATGGGCACAAAGAGATTGCAATTGGGGGTCCCATTCCCTCTTCTCCTCCCCCCTCCTTGCATGGGCACCCTCAGAGAACAAGGACTTGTGGGTTTAGGACTATCACTGGGGACACATCCTGAGTTTCATCCTTTGAGCCCTGGGGTAAGGTGGGGGGCAGTCAGTGGAGGGGGCCAGCTGTTGCAGGAAAGCACTGAAGGTTTTCAGAGGAGCTG
Organism: Grampus griseus; assembly: GCF_964374135.1. NCBI lineage: Eukaryota > Metazoa > Chordata > Mammalia > Artiodactyla > Delphinidae > Grampus > Grampus griseus. The sequence goes on along the minus strand of NC_139004.1, from coordinate 34,749,527 downwards.
GGCAGGTGACTAACCCCATTAGGGTTGTGCAGTGCCCAACCTGTACAACCAGCCATGTGCAACAGCCCTGCCTAGACTAGGGAAACGGCAGTGGGAACAGAGAGGAGAGGGCATACCCAAAACTCATTCTCTGAGCTCTGAGGTGGGCAGATGTGGGGACGGTGGGCTCAGCTCTCCTCAGATACATCTCTCCTCTCTGAGGGTAGGAGTGATAGCATGACGCACTTGGAGGAAACTGTCCCAAAGCTTCTCTTCCAGAGCAACGGCCTCCCTTCCAAGACAGAGGATATCAGGAAGGGGCAGCATGACGCCCCTGACACCAGACCTTGCTTCCTGGGGAAGGAGAGGTTTAGGGAAGGGGACTTTGCACACAGGCCAGAAAGCACTGAGGAGTCTTAGCCATCACCTAGACCGGCCCCTCATTTTATAGACAGGAACACTGAGGCCCAGACAGGGGATATGTGAGGCCGTCTGGAAAGGGCTAAGAGTTTTGGAGTCAGGTCAGAAGTCATACCCCACTAGCTGTGCAAAACCTCAGGCAAACGTCTTGGCCTCTGTGAGCTTCGTCCTTCTCCTCAGTAAATGTGGTGACAGTCATCGCTCTTGGCTGCTTAATGGGCTCTAGCTGTTTGTTACTTTGGTGGGACCTCATTTCAATATTCCAGGCTGGGTTCACATTGCTTCTGCAGGAGAGCAGAAGGGCAGCGCCTCCAACTCACTTTAGGGCCAGAGACCTGAAGGAGGGCACACAGCCCCTTGAGGCCATGGCCACTGCTCACTTGGTGACCCTTTTGCGGGGGGAGTAAAGGGGGATGGGGCTGGGCTGGGGGTCCAGCCACCCCTGCGCCCCGCAGAATGTCCCTCTGTTGCCACCTGCTGGGCAACTGCCACAGCTTTTTAATACAAGGACAGTCGCTTCCGGGGGCCCTTGACTTGACCACGATGGGTGACGACCGCTGATTAAACCCCACCTTGGACCCTATGGGCCACACAGCCCTTTCTTACTGACCAAGTTTGGAGACCAATTGTTTGGGGGTTAGGGGAGGCTGGGATTTTCTGATTCTCCCAGACTCTCCCGCCAGACCCCCTGGGCTGTGATGTGGGCTTCGCGGCCCTGAACCCAGGGGCATTTTGTGGGGCGGGGTGACGTGGGGAGGAGAGACCCTGGGACGACGATGGACGGGGGAGAGAACTCAGGGCCGCCCTTTATCTGATGAGCTTTAAGAATAATAGGTGAGCCTGGGGAATTCTCAGGCTTTTCAGGATGGCCAGAAGTGTGGCTTACAGCATGAGGCGCAGGGTTCAAACTCCACTTGTCACTTTTTAGCTGGGTGACCTTAGCCCTATCACACCACAAAGGCAAGCTGAACCTGCCAAAGCCCGTGTCCTCTGGACTTTGGGCCCCAAACCCTTACAGGGCCTGGCACGCAGCAGGTGCCCGGGGACACGGACGATGGGCTGATGTGTGGAGGGCGCCCCTCCCGCCTCCCACTGGGGGTTCTCACCAATCACGTAGTCGCCGAAGCCCACGGTGCTGAGGGTGACGAAGGAGAAGTAGAAGCCCTCCACGTAGCTCCAGCCCTCCACGTGGGAGAAGAGAAGCGGGGGCAGCAGCAGGAAAAGCAGGAGGCCGGACAGGAGGGCGCTGGAGCCCACCAGCCACCGGGCCTTGGCCGGGTCCTGAGGGTGCACGTAGCGCCCAGCCCCCATGAGGCCTCTGCTCAGTGCACGGGGCCGGGGGCAGACAGCCTAGGGGCGCACCGAGCCGACGGCAGGGTGAGCGCTACCCTCGTAGGAAGGGGGCCGCCTTTGGTGCCTCTGCCCCTGGTGTGAGTTCTCCAGGCTCCTGGACAAGGCCTTGGCTAGCTCCAGGTCCCACTGTGTCTCCCCACTGATGTCCCTTTATCACTGAAGACCCCCGTTCTGGGCAGTGACCCCAACCCCACCACACTCCCACCAGTAACCCCGGTTCCCAGAAGGATCCCTTGTTCCCACCAGTGAACCCTTTTACCCACCACGGCCATCATTTTCTACCAGAGACTCTCCCTCCGGGTAGTGACAACCTGGCCATCCACGGCCCCGATTCCCACCACAGCCCCCCATTCTAGAAGTGACCCGTCCTTCACCCCCGTTCCTGCAGCCCCCTCACCTTCCAGGTGACCCCCAGCATGCGGGCGCAGCTGTGCACCCCCTGCTGCATGAGATGCCCCAGTCGGTTGAGCACCACGAGGTTGAGCGGAATCCCCACGAGAGCAAAGAAGATGCAGAAGAGGCGGGCGCCCATCGTGCGGGGGCTCAGGTTGCCATAGCCTGAGGCCAGAGGGAGACACTTCAGGAGGCCTTTCCGTCTTCAGGGGCCCCTGTTCCTAACCCGCTACGGACATGGCAGCTGGTATGTGCCATGGCCTTCCCTTCCCATGCAGGGCGCTGTACTTGCTCCCTCAGTCCAGCCTCAGCCACCCTTCCCAATGCAGATTATGCCCAGATTGACGGATTGGAAAACCGAATCTCTAGGGGGTGCTGTGTGCATGGGTACACACCACGAAGTGTGAGAATCCCGTCTGTCCTCGCTTCGTTTCCTCCCTCCCTGGGTGGGCAGAGGGATGTGGGAGAGGGGTGTGGGAGCCTGCAGAGCCTCCAGCCACTTCCTTCAGGATAGGTGTTAGTTTCTCACGAGTTCCCTCACAATGGGATATCAGCCCCCCATGGGCAGCAGGGACTCGCCAGCTTTGCTCATCACTGCATCTCCAGCACCTAGAACTATCTGGACCATACTAGGTACTCAGTCTTTTTGTTGAATGAATGGATGGGTAGCTGAGTGAATAAAAGAGCAAGTTGGTGATGGGTTTTATAGATGATAAATGATTTCAGGGCTCAGGCCCATCCTGCTGGCCCAGAAGTATCTGTGTGCCGGTCAGACCCTGTTTCATTCTAGGGCTTGGAAAGTACAGCCCTCCCAGGGTGCTGGTCCTAGGGTAACAGGGGTGCCAAGGAGGCAGCCCGCTGCTGCGCCTCTCAGGACCCCTTCCTTCTGTCGTGAACTGTCCCACATGTACCCGGTCTCCCATCTCCCCGCTCCCCCTCCTTTCTCTGCATTTTCTCCGTGTGCATGTGTGTGTGTGGTTGGAATCAGAATCATGAACTTCCCTATTGTCCACCTCTGAATGGCTGTCTCTTTTTTCCTGCCGTTTAGAATTCCCACCCTAAGGGTAGGTGCTGTTGGAAAGGGCAAGGGTGGCCCCCAGCTGGGTTTTGAACTCCAACCCTGTGGCTTACTAGCTACGTGATCCTGAGGAAGTTGTGCAACTTCTTTGCCTCAGCGTCCTCATCCGTGAGAAGAAGCCTTATCCTTGGAGGTTGGACCATATGGACAAAATGAGATCTCGAGTATAAAAGTGCTCCTACGGTGCCTGGTACGCAGACCAGGCGTGTGGGGTAGGGTGGAGACCCCTTCCCCGGCCCTCCTCCCCGCTCAGAGCCGGCCCAGACAGCTTTAGGGCGGCACTGAGTGGAGAGAAGAGACGGGGACAAAGTCCACATCAGGAATGGTAGAGTTGGGAAGAGAGAGGCTGCGAAATTCTGAATTAGGCGGGCCGGTCACGGGCCCAGGGCAGAGAGTGTAGGAGGTGTGGGGCTCAGAGATGAGAAACCCCCGCACATCTGGGAGACATGGCCCACAGTGACTGCATCAACATCCCCTCCTGCTCTGGAGCTCAATAAATGGTGGTAGAGTGGGTATATTTGGAATTCGTTATGTCAGCATTAGTTGAGCACCCACTGTATGCCGGGCCTTGTACTAGACCCGGGGGTGTAAGGGTGAATAGACACCATCCTGCCCCAGCCTTCCGGGGCGCAGGTCCCATGGAGTCGAGGGGCCTCCCAAGCATGCTTGCTTCAAGGTGGAGGACTGCCCAAGTCCCCGGGCAGCCTGAGATCTGCTTCCAAGAAGTATTATTTAAAGCCACAGGGAGAGTCCTCTGGGTGCGTCTGCCTGGCTCCACTCTGGGGAGGAGAGTGACTGGGAGTTTCCCGGGGAGTGGAGCTGGCTGGAGGTGGTAGCCACCAGTGGTGTCCGCCCGCCACCTGGTGGTGAGTCTGGTGTCATGCAGGCGCTCGGGCCGGGCGTCCAGGCAGAGTGCCCAGGCAGGGTGATGAGGCAGCCCCTCTGGAGTTATTTCCTGGGTGTCAGAGCCGGAGGGATCTAGGCCACTCTTCTTCCCCAAACAACAGTCCCCAGGCACCCACCCAGGACAAGTTCCACCTCTGCTCTCCCGAGGACAGGCCTAGAGATGGGGGAGGGAGGTCTAGCCCAGGGGTCCAGGTGTATGAGGGAGGAAAGGCGTTGGAGAGGATGGTCATGGGGTGAGGGGGTGCCTTAGTGAGCTGTGGAGAGGTGGGAAGGGCCACCTTCCCCAAGGCTGCGAACAGGGGGTCAAAAGGCTCTTTTTGGATTTCTGCCCCTCCTTCCTCCCCAACTTTCCCTTACCTCCCCTCTGCCCTCACCACTCCCTAACCCAGGCTGAGTGCTGGGTGGGCTTGGCCGAGCAGACCAGGACACTTACTGTGCCCAGCAGCGTCTTTATTGCTACCCGGGGGGCCTCAGCTGCCTGAAAGGCTGTGTGAGGCAGAAGTCCCCAGAGCAGCATTTCACAAACCTCCTGGGGACCTGGGTGCAATGCAGAAGCCGATTCAGCACATCTTCAGTGAGCCCAAGGTTCTGCTCCCAGGCGGCGCCCACGCTGCTGCGTCTGTTTACGCTCAGAGCCAGGAGGCCCTAGTAACCTCTCCGAAAGTAACTGGTGCCCTGTCCCCAGGGGAGGCCGCCCTCCCCAGCCCCTCCTCCCTGGCCCCATCCTGCTCTTACCGATGGTGGTGATGGTGGACACGGAGAAAAAGAAGGAGCCCACAAACTCCCAGCGCCCCATGCTGGTGGTGTTGTCGAGGACGATGTCCCCATTTTGGTAGGCTTGGATGACGCCCTGGGGGAGAGGCTGTAGTGACCACCAGGCTCTGTGGGGCGATGGGGCCCCTGCACCCAAACACACACACACACACACACACACACACACTCGTGACAATGATCCCAGCCTGTCTGGGGCTAGGAGGCTCTTTCCCTCCAAACAGGGGCTCCCCACGGGCAGGGACCATGGGGATAGCTCCTTCCCTCTCTTCACCCCAGAACCCAGGTCAGCCCAGGATATCTCACTGGCTGGAAGAACTCCATTTGTTCTCTCCCCTGCTCACTCCTGTTCTTGCAACAAGCCCTGGTACATGTGGTGTATTAGGGGAGCTGAAGATAAAGGAGACATGACCTCAGTCTTCAGCAGGACAGAGCCAAAAACTTAACTAACTTTGATACAGTGCAGTCCCTGCAGTTCTAGGCACACAGGCAGTGCACCTGCGTGATCGCGGGTAAGATATCCAACTTCTCTGCTCCTCAGTCCCCTTCTCTGTAAAATGGGAGTACTAAGCGCACCCACTTCATCGAGTCGTTGAGGGTTAAATGAGGTATTAGGTGTAAAGACTTAGAACAGTCTGGAACACGGAACATGGGAAAGGTTAGCAGTTGCTATCATCGTCATTACTGCAAATATAATGCTGTTGGAATACAGATAGGGAAAGTGTGCATTCTGATGGCGGTAGAGGCAGAAGGCTTCATGGAGGCGGTGATGTTTTAGTTGGGCCTTCCTTGAGGGTCGGATAGGACTGTTCCTGGTGGAAGGACGTTTAGGTAAATGGGGCTGCAGGAGCAAAGGCTGGGAGGGAGGACTGCATCTGGGGTGTAGAATAAGGAGACTGCAAGGTAGTTGGCAGCCAGGCCATGCTTGACTCTGCCATGCCAGGGATGGAGTGGCAGGCATCTCCCAAGGTCACCGAGCAAAGGGGAGGCAAGCTCAGGTACGTGTGCTCTGTGGCAACTGGCAGCATAGAAGATGCTGGCAGATGGGAAGGGGAGAGAGTCCTGCAGGGGTGAGTGATGGAGAGGGCCTGGGCTGCATCCTGGCACAGAGTGGCCCGGGAGGCACAGAGAGAAGATATTCAGAAGCCCAGGGCTCTGGTCTTATTTGGTGTGGGTAGTGAGAGAAGCATCTAAGAACTCTGTGAAGGTGTGTGGAGGTGAGGCCAAGGACAGAGATTTAGAACAGGTGGAGGAACAGGGCTGGGAGGAGGAGAACCGCTTGCTCTTGACCCCGTGGGAGTTTGAGGGCCGCGGGAAGTTGTGCTTACATGTCTGCACTCAGGGGGTTGATCTGGGTTGGAGATACCACATCCCTATTCTTGGGGATGGTTGAATCCACAGGGGGTTGAGGAAGGAGGAGAAGTGGGGGTGGAGCAGGAGGGCGTGGAGAGGAAGAGATGAGAGCCCCCCAGGGATCCTTGGGAAACACCCACATACACAGATCTGTACTGAGCCGGTACTCATGGTTGACAACCCCAGTGCACTGGCTATGAACCTGTGCATTTGTATTTAACCTCTCTGAGCCTCATCTTATCCATCTCTAAAATGGGGATGATAATAATGGCACCTACCTGTGAGGTAGGTGGGGATGAAGCAAGTTAATACAGCAGGAACAGTGCCTGACACACAGTAAGTGCTACACAGAAGCATTTACTATCATTCCCGTTGCCATCATTGTCACGTTCCTTGGGCCCAGGCTGCTGGTAATTGAAGTTCACCACCTTTTCAAGCGGCGTGTCACACAGCCCCCAGGACTAGGCAGTCGGGCTGTATTTGTAGAAGTTGAGATGTAGGGGGTGGAGGTGTCACATCAGATCCTTAACAGAGATAGTCCTTTCCCTGTCCAGCTCCAGGCCCAGCCACAGTGGCCCAGTCTCAAGGGCTCAGGACTCTACCTCCAATCCACTGCTCCGGTCCCTTCCCACCCGACACACTTCCCTGCTACCTTCTGGGGACTAGCTTTGGGCTGGTGACTCTGGCACACAGGCCTTGCCCTCCTCGCCAGAGGAGGCACGGGGACTGCAGGGTGGGGATGGTGGTCTAGGGGCGCAACTGTCTGCACCCACTGACCAAGCCACGGTCCAGGACATTGATGCTTCCGCCAAATCCAAGCAGCGCCGGGTCCCTCGTCGCCTGCCCAGAGTTGAAGGAGACCTCCGTCCATCTGTGAGGCCCTGCCCGGAAGAACCCTCGCCTGCCTGCCCTCCTCCCCAGGCCCCGATGGGTCTCCCCCACCCCCTCAGCAGTCTCTGTCCTCCGTGACCTCTGCATCCTCCCACCCACCGCCCCCTTCAGCCCCTCCAGGCCTCCGCCCAGCGCTCTCTGCTGTCCTTGCCCCCAATTCTCAAATTTGCACCTGGGTCTCCGGTGGAAGGGGCCAAGGGTGCCCTTTCGCCCTTGGCCCGCGGTCCGACATCGACACAGCGCCGCGCGGTCCCAGGTCGACCCCTCCTGCCACCTCCCAAGCCGGCCAGCGCGCTCTGTCCCTACGCCGCCCGTACCCTGTCGGCCCCGCCAGCCAGCTCTGGACCCCGTTAGCGCGCCCCTTGTCGTCCTCGTCCCCAGATTCGGGTGTGTGCGCCACGCAACTCTCTGGACAGGGAGGGTCACGCCCTCTCGCCCCGAACCGGGGACTCATGGCGCCGCGCTGCGCATTGCTCTCGCCGGAGCTGGGCTCTTTCCATCGGGGTCCAGCCCAGTTCTGGGGTCCCTACTCGGCAACGCGCGCCTCCGTTCGTCCCCGCGTCTGTGCCCTCCACTTTCTTTTGGAGAAGTGCTCCCGGCTTTGCCCTGACCCGAGCCGGTGCGTGCCCTCTCGCCGCATGCCTGTGCACCCCGTGCTCCGCTGCGCCAGCCACCCCCCTACGCCCCACCACGCGCCCGGGCCGCCCCGCTCGCCCCTGACCCGGATCAGCGAGTCCAGCGCCGGGCCATCCAGACAGGTGAAGTTCCGCAGCAGCGCCCACTTGTCGCGCTGGAATCTCTCGCTGGAATCGTGCGCCGCGGGGCTCTCCAGCAGCCAGAACACGCCGGTGCCCAGTGCCAAGTAAGTCAGGTAGGCAAGCAGCAGGAGCCATGTGCTCGGCATCGCGCAGCCCCAGACCCTGCCCTCGGGCGCCTCCCGTGCTCTCCGCCTGCACTCAGCAGGAAAGGCAGGGAGGCCGGAGCCGGGAGCCATGGACCAGGACTGAAGCGGAAAGGAAGGGCTAGGAAGGAACTGGGCTGGTCCGTTCTCTAGCCAACGCCTGCCTGTGCCCAGTTTTCTCAGCAGAGGAGGCGTGCTGGGGAATGGGACAGCCCTGCCCCACCCCCACCGGGATCCAATCCCAGGGACAAAAAGAGGCCCAGCTGTGGGCATCTGGCCCCGCCTTGAATGTGTGTGGAGTGCCCACCCCCAGGCAGGCCTAGCTCTGGGAGAAGGGGAGGGCTGCTGGGTGACCGCGGGCGCTGGGAGAGAAGGGGCCCAGAGCCTCCCAGCGTCCTATAGCGAACAGTGGGAGGGACTCTTGCAGACCGCACGCAGGGTGAAGAGAAAGTGCGAACGAAGTTTATTGTCCTGGGGCACTGGGACTATTGCCACGGACTTGCTGCCTGTCGGGTCCTCTCTGGGTCTCTCCCATCACCATCCTTTCCTTTATGTGCCCGAAGATGAGGGGCTCCAGCCAATCACCACCTGCCCATGAACTTGGGAGGCAAGAGGGGCCTTGACCAGTGGGCTTGTCCATTCCCTGCTTCTGAAGAGGCCCCCTCACTGCCTCCTCCACCCAGGATGGAGGAAGGGTCCAGGGTATGTGAGGAGTCCTGGGGGTCCTCAGTTTCTCAGGCCTCTCCTCTGTCTTAGGAGGTCCTGGGTGTAACCCGGGTCTCTTGCTGCTGTAGATCCTCCCCTAGGTGTCTCATCCGAGCCTCCTCTGCTTCACAGCCTTGCCTCAGGCCTGTCCAGAGGTCCCCAGCCACTTATGGGTCTGTCTTGCTGAGAGAGGTTTGCAGTCCTTGGTGACGTTGGGCCTTGAGATGGACTGGTGTAAATGTCTCCTTTCCTCCTGGCCAGAGATGTCACAGTCTGGCAGGAGGGAGACGAGGCTGCACAGCGTATTCCCAAGGGGTGCTGGGCCTCCACGCAGGTCATTTCCTGGCAATCTCCTGGGATCAGCGGGCTGGTGTGTTCCCAGGGAGTGTTTGGAAAGGCTCTTAGGAGCCCAGAAGGGGTGATGAGGTCAAGGGGTGCCCTGAGGGGTTCAATGGAGGCCTTGCCCAGGAAAGTGGGTGGGACACCCAAGCGTGCCCAAGCCTTGTTCACGGACAGCTCTAGACCTGTAGGCAAGGGGGACTGGCAGGCCTCGAGGCAGCTGGCCTACCCCTCCGGCGGGCAGCTTCCTGAGGGCAGACGTCCTATTTGCATGAAGGTGGCTCCCAAGTCCCCGCCTGGCCCTCTCCCGTCCTCGACCCACCCTGCCAGCTGGTCCCATGGGCGCTCGTCATACCCAGGTCTGCCCCTCATCGTGGGGTTTTGGCCACTGGGTCAGGGTTGCCTCTCTGCTTGTCTAGTCCTTCCATTTGGAGGGCCCCAGAGCCTGGCCCAGTGCCTGACACACAGTGGGGGCCTGACAGCACACTGTGCATGTATCAAATGAGGCCCAAACAAAGTTGCCCCGTGTTTGCTGTCCTGAACGAGGTCTCCTGGGTGGAGGACGCAGGGAGGGCGATGGAGATTTGGCCACAATGATCCATGTCTAGATTCAACTTTCTCGCATCACTTTGGAGGGGGGGGCTCTGGGACCCCTGTGCACATCCTGCGCCACACGCATCTGTCTCCCATCCTGTCTCTACCTCTCCTTTCTGCTACTTTCTTGGATGCTCCTGTCTCCTTTCTCTGTCCGGAGAGCCCCCGAGACCAGCTCTGGCTGGGAAGTGAGTGGGTTGGCAGAGGAGGAGGTGTGGCAAGAAGGGGGCATATGGGGTGACGGGATGCTGGGGGGGGCTTCTGTGGCCACTGGGGGGCCTCATGCAGAGATGGGAATCTTCTGAGGTCTAGGGAGCCCATTAGTCTCGGGGGCTCCCCTTTCCTTGAGGCCTCTGCTGAGCAGCCAGAGCTGGGAGCACCTGTGCAGAAGCAGGGGGCCCAGTGGGAGGACCAGTGCCAGCCACGCCAGGCCCAGGAGGATCCAGATGGCTGCCAGGCTCCGGTACACAGAGATGTAATGCTTGCTGGGGTCCGTGCCTGGCCGGGAAGGGGGACATGATAAATGCTAGAGGTCCGAGGGCACAGCCACCCCCCAGGTTCCATAAGGGCTCCCACCAGCCTCCCAATAACAAGGATCGGCAGTGGAGGTCCCTGGGGGAAAGGGTGATGGGTCCCAGACCAGCAATTTCTGAGGATGTTGTGAGAATTCACAGCAGCCTCACAAAGTATTTGTCTCCCCTGAATACCCAGGGGCTCTCTGGTCCTCAGTAATTACCCCCTGCGGACATCTCCCCATCCCCTGAATCCCAGCGGGCCCCACCCCGAGATCTGGGATGCCTCTTTCTCACCGACGACGTAGTCCCCAAAGCCGATGGTGCTGAGGGTGATGAAGGCGAAGTAGAAGCCCTCGCTGAAGCTCCAGCCCTCCACGTGGCTGAAGACCATGGGCGGGAAGATGAGAACGAGCAGCGTCCCCAGGGCCAGGAACAAGGCCAGGCCCAGGGTCTGCAGTAGCTGGAAGGGGAGGAGTCTGTCTCTGAGTCCACTTGGAAGACCCAGGATTGTAAATTGTGGGGGGTGGGGGTGGTGGGGTTCTGGGGCAAATTAGGAAGTGGGCTGGACCGTAGCCAGGTCCCTGCCCCGTCCTGCCCTGCAGACCTCTGGGATGGGGGTTGTATCTGTGTGTGTGTTACCTTGCCCAGGCCAGGGAAAGATTCGGTCAGAGGGATTGTGTTGGTGGGTCAAGCTGGAGACTCCTTCAGGTGTGGGGTCCACATGTACAGGCCCCCAGGGAACTCAGATCTGGGACGGAGGATGGGCATTGAACTGTCCCAGATTCCTCTGCACCCCTGCTTTCTTAGCGTGCCTAGCTTTGCAAGGGGCCGATAACAGGTGGGCACTGGTGGTGTTCAGGGTGGCGTGGAGTTTGCTTTTGGAGTTCTGTGCCGCCCAGATAGATCCCCCTTCAAAGAAAACCTTGCCAAGCCACTGGCAGGTGGCCTCCAGCCGGCAGCTCCCTCAGGGTGTATTTCAGCCTGGCCCAAGGGCACACCTTCCCAGGGCCTGACTGAGCCCAGGGCAGAGTCCTGGCCACGTCAGCGCCCACTGCGGGACAGCTGGGGCGGCCGGCACCTGCCGAGCTCCTCGAGGGGTGGACCAAGGCTTTGTCCAGCCTGCAACACAATTTAATTTCTCCTTCTGCCCAGTCCTTTTCTTCCATAGGTGTTGACTCCTAATACCATGCTAGCCAAACTCTTGTCTCAGTGTCAGCTTCTGGAGGACTCCACCTGCAACAGACTCTGTCCCAGCGGGGCTGTGGGGAGGGAGGGGCCCTACCTGGGAGCGCCTGGGCTGGTCCTCCCACCTCTCCAGTGTGGTCAGGTGGGCATGCAGCCCTGTGCCCAGGTGGTTGAGGAAGAGCACGTTAAGCGGGATGCCCACCAGAGCGTAGAAGACACAGAAGACCTGGCCTGCCTCCGTGCTGGGCGCCAGGTTCCCGTATCCTGCAGTGGGAGGAGGGTGTGCAAATATGGGGAAAGAAGAGTTCAGAACTGCCTCCCCGACAGACTCTGGCAGAGGTTGGTTTCCCACCACCACTGGGGGTCGGGGCGTGGTGAGGGGAAACCCCTCTGCTCCCGTGAACACCCTTCTCAACCTCTTCTAGAATGATCTCTATTTGTAAGAATCCTGCTTGTCTTTGAAGGTCCATCTCCAAAAACACTGCCTCTAGGAAGCCCTCCTGACTGCCACTCTCTTCCTCTCTACTAGGTGTGATCTCCCACAGTGCTTTGTGTCATTCCTATCTATATTCTACTTTGCCCTGTGCTCTTGTCTTTGGCTTATCTTATCCTTCTTTATTGGTTCAGAAGCTCCTTGAGAGCCAAGCTTGGGTCTGATCCAAGTTCATACTCTCCTACCTCCACTCTATCTTCTTTGAATGTCACTTGAGTTCAAGGAAGGTGTGTGGAACTGGACTTAATTGAATGGATGTGGCGACCGGGGTTAGTGGGGTCTGGGGTTTCCTTGTGGGAGGTGGTGTGGGTTTTCTGGCTGAGGGGGTAGAGCAGATGCTTGACCATATGCCCTGTCCCCTTGGAACACCGAGATAGCACCTGCAGCTGGGTGGACAGTACACGCAGAGGACTCCCTACCCCAAGTCCCTGCTTCTCTCTACCTGAGAGACCTTTGGGCAGGTCCAAAATACCAGAAAATTAATACATCCGGGATCAGCCCTCAGCCAGCAGGGGCAGGAGCTGGTAGATGTATATGCCTGCTTCCTCTCCCCTGGCAGGGCTCTCCTTAGCTTCTCAGAGGGTCTCCAGCACTGGTGAACCCAGTCGCCCTAAGCAGTCCCCTGCTCATACTGCAAACTTCGTTGCCTTTTCCTGTCTCAATTTCCCACTTGTCCTGCTTCCCGGAATCGTCTCCTAGATAAACCACATCCTAGTCTCAGCACCTGCTTTTGGGGAGCCCAAACTTCAGCAGGGGCATTGGGGGTGCCCTTCTCCACCCTGACCCTTTACCTATGGTGGTGACGACCGTGCCCGCAAAGAAGAAACTGCTCCCGAAGTCCCAGTTGCTGGGGTTGGTGGAGTTGCCTTTGGGGTTCACGCCCTTCACCCAGGCTTCCATGATGACCTGTTGGGGGGGAGTGGCATGGGGTGGGAGGACGAGGGGAGCTCACGGCACTGGCTGGTGGCCAGGCTCTCTGCAGGGTGCTTCCGTGTTGTCTCACCTGGTGATATTCTTACTCACATTCCCATTTCACGTAAGAGGAAACTAAGGCTCAGAGTGGCTGACTTGCCCAAGGTCATTGAGGTCCAAATTCACTGCCTGCTCCACTGGCCAGGGCCGAGTGAGATGCGCTGTCAGTGTGGCTGGTGGAAGGGAAGGGTCCTAAGGAGGCGGAGGGCGCTTACGGACTGGGGTGCAGGTGGGAGATGCCACCTACAGCCAAGAGGGTGAGACTCCATGGGTGGTCAGAACAATGGGAAAATTTCAGGTAAGCCCTGGAAGGGCTTACTTGGGAACTTGAGGTTCAGGACCACGGGGAAGCCATGGGGCTGCCCTCCCATGGGGCTGGATGATTCGGGACAGAGAACCTGGCGCTCTCTGAGCTTCCAGGTGAGCTGGCAGCCTTGCTCTTTGCTGCCCCCTAGTGAGTCCCAGCCCAGGCCTGCCCGAGAAATTCCATCAGAGGCCAGGGCAAAGGTCCTCTGGGTGTGTGTGTGTGTTGGTGGTGTACATGTATGGTGTGTTGTATACATGTGGCGTGTGCATGGGTGCCGTATGTTGCATGTGTGTGCACGCTGCTGTTTACGGAAACAGAACCCCACAGGCTCAAGCCTGAGCCCCTCTGTCCCCGGGCCCAGCCCTCTCGGAGGTGGGCAGGACTCCCTCGCCCATCTGCTCTCCATCCTCCTCCCCTGTCGCTGTGAATTGTCCCAGGGCAGCAGTGCAGCCTCACCACCTGGTAGATCCCTAAAGGCAGGAAGGAGGCAGTGGGGGAGGGAAAGCTCTAGCCTCCAGTTCCTGTGGGAACCGTTTCCCCGCTGGCTGGGTGAGTGTGCTCTGCCGGGCTGGGATGGCCCCTGAGGGCCAGGCCAGTCTGGGTGTCCTGACACAGGCTGTCTGCTTCTCGTCAATTTGGCAGAACTGGCCTCTTCCCATGTGAACTTTGGCCTCCCCTCTTTCCCACACACCCAGAGAGGCCAGGACTGAACATTCCAGAACACACCCGTTCCCCAGAGACCCTCGCACGTGGGAGAAGCACTTGCCCTAGACCCAGCTGTCCCATACTCCAGCCTGAGGGTCTCCATCCTGCCCAGGAGGGGCTGTGATGTCGGCGAGGGCACTGGGCGTGGGGCGCCCAACGTGGACCATCCCTTCTTCTCTAAGAATCCGCGCGTGGTTAGAAAGGCAGACGCGAGTCCCGGGACCTTGGGCAAGGCCTTCTTTCCTCATGGTGTTGGTCTTCAATACTGTTGTTACTACTGTTTATAGCTTTTTCCCTTCTTGTCATCTGAACAGTACAGCTGACCCTCCATATCCATGGGGTCCACACCTGTGAGGTTCACATCCGCGGATACAGCGGGCTGGCTGTCAGGTACTTGAGCTTCCACGGGGCTCCAGGAAGCAGTCCCGTGCAGATACCGAGGGGCAACTGTAATCTGTGTTCTTTGGGAATCTTTCTGTTTTTTCCTTTTTTTGGATCTTAGTTCCCTGGTTCCCTGGTCCAGGATGCAACCCACGCTCGCAGAAGTGGAAGTGCATGTCCTAACCACTGGACCGACAGGGAATTCCCCTCTGGGAATCTTATCCTAGCATCCTTCTGCCTCTCAGCTAGACATACCCTGGCAAGTGAGGGTCCCTCCCAAGGGGGCTGAGGACCTCTGGGGAGGCCTGGGGGGTGTTAATCTGTGGCGCCTCCCTCGGGGCTGCAGTCCAGCCTGTGTCTCTAATTAGGCCCCAGCTATGAATCCTTCCGCCGCTCTCTGGCTCCTGGGTTTCGCCTCTAACCTGGGGCTGAGTGTGGAGGTGGGTCCAGGGTCTCCAGGGCCTCTGCCTTTTACCCCCTGGGTCTTGGGAGGCTCCTGAATCCTTCCCAGCCCCGATAGGGGTGCTGTGGTCCCAGCCCTGTGCTGCTGGGGAGCAAGGAAGTGCAGCCAGAGGCCGGAAGCCTCATTTCCTGGGAGAAAGCGCCTGGACAGGCCTCTCACAGCTCCGGAACGTTCTCTCATCTCCTAGGCCAACCCACTTCTCGTCTCCTAGGCCAGCTGTTCTCCATCTTCAGGGGGCATCAGTGTGACCTGAAGAGCTTGTTAACACACAGCCTGTTGCCCCCACCCCTGAGTTCCTGATTCAGTAGGTCTGCGGTGGGGAGTGACTGGTGGCATTTGTAACCAGTTCCCAGGTGGTCCACACCTGGGACCACACTTTGAGAACTGCTGCTCTAGGTGGTATCCTGCCCCCTGCACTTATGCTAATTTTTGTGTTGAAGAGCAGCCAGGCTTGGGTGCGAATTCTGCCTTTACCACTAACTATGTAGCTTTGACCAACGTACTCGACCTCTCTGTTCCCCAGTTCCCACCTGCAAACTGGAGACAGTGGTAGAGATAGGTACTATAATTATGAGGAAACACATGTAAAACACTGGGCCCCAGGTGATGAATCAGGACTGGTCTGACCCCAACGTGATGACCCTGCTCCCTGCTGTTTTGGGCACGTCGTGAACACTCAATACGCGACAGCTATTGTGATGATTCCGCAGCTGGCTAGTTCCTTTGCAGCAGGTGGGAACACTCAACCCCCTGGTCTCCAGTGCCTTCACCTTCCCCTCACAACACCCTGGTTTTGCCTGGTTTCTGGGAGAGAGGGTGCTGGGGCCCCAGAGTTTGTACAGAGGGGCCCGAGCAGGGGTGACCCGCTCTGCCACCAGAGAGAGGCCCGGGGGGCACCGTAGCTCAGTCACCCCAGTTGCTGCTCATCAAGCCTGGCTGCTCCTGACCTTTATCTGTGTCTCCAACTCAAGTGTGGTCAGCACAGGGGTGTGATCTGGGGAGAGGGCAGAGGGTGCAGCAGCCCCGGAGTCGGGGAAGGGGAAGCTGTAGGAGTGTGCAGGGCAGAAATGTGTGCAGCGTTGATAGCACTGACACACGTTTCACATTTATGCAGCAAGTGGCAGCTTAGAAAGCACTTTTAATCAGCTGTCAAATGTCTGCAGCATATAAGGTTATTCTTCTCTCCTAGAAGAGGATCAGAGAGGTTAAGTGACTTGCCCAGTGTCACACAGCAATCCGGTTGTAGACCTAGGGCCAGAATCCGGCACTAGGTCTCATCTGGCTCTCTGTTCCCACCACACTCTGCTTCCAAATAGGGCCTCAGCCATAAGTGATGGCTCTGGACCTGCAACGAGACCCCTCTTCTGCCCACCGGCCCACACCAGCATCTTCCCTTCACCTGCACAAACTGCTCCACGGCCTGCTGGTCCAGGCAGGTGTAGTTCTCCAAGAAGCGCAGCTTCTCAAACTGAAACTGGTCCCTGGACTGAGCCTCCGCCTGTTTCTCCAGCAGCTGGAAGATGGTGGCGCCAAGCAGCAGGTAGCAGACATAGGCCAGCAGCAGGGGCAGCACCTGGCCGCCCCAGCAGCTACAGAGCCTGGTGCAGGGCATGGCGTGCCCAGGACTCTGCCAGGGCCGTGGGGCTGGCTGTGGGTTCAGAGGCGGGAAGCGCCCGGGGACCTGTGCCCAGCCTCCTGCCTGCCTCGCCCTCCTCGGCACAGGTGTCCAGAGGCTGGGGAGTCTGTTTGAACAGTGCAGCTCAGCTTGGCTGCACTAAGTACCGTGAGTGCAAACAGTCCTGCCACCCCCCGCCCAGCCTTTTTTTTTTTTTTTCCATGGAGAGCAGCAAGTCAGGGGCAGGGACCCCCTCAGAGACCTAATGGTCCTCCTGAGGCCATCGTGTCTCACCTTCTGCCTCCAAGTTGGATGGGCGCTTTGGGGCCAAACCAGATGCTCCCCTTCACTCTGCCCAGGGCCCCTTGGCAGCCCCCAGCTTCTTACCCATGATAGCTTCAAGCCCCCAAGCTTAGGTGCTGGGGAGACATCAGAATGAGTGTGAATAAACCTTGTACTCAGTTGCCTTGGCTATGAAGTGGAGCTAGAAGGATGGACCCGGCTACTGGGGGAGCCTGGGGATGAGGGAACTGGGTAGCAAATTGGGGCAAAGCGAACATACAAGTGACGGATCAGGAACAGTCTGAGGGTCGATGCTCCTAATCAATTGGTTGCACTTGCTTTAGAGCTTTTGCTGAAATTTTTCCTTGCTTGAAACCTTTAGCAGGTTAGCTTGGGAGTTCAAGTATATTCAGAGTCCTGCAACCATCTCCACAATCAATGTTGGAACATTTTTATCACCTCAGAGAGAAACCTTGTACCCTTTACCTGTCACCTCTATTTGACCATCCTGCCCCCTTGACCTCTGGCAACCTTTAACTTGCTGTCTCTGGATTTCCCTAGTCTGGACATTTCATATAGATTCAATCATACAATACGTGACCTTTGGAGTCTGGCTTCTTCAATTAGCATAATGTTTTTAAAGTTCATGCATAGTGTAGCAAGTATCAGTACTTCATTCTTTATGGCTGAATAATAGTTCATTGCACAGATGTACCAACATTTCACATATCCGTTTATCAGTTGATAGATATTTGGCTCCTATGAATAATACTGCTATGAATGTTCGTGTACAAGTTTGTTTTTTTTTTTGCGGGGCTGTATGTTTTCATTTTTCCCCTGTATGTACTTGGGAGTGGAATTGCTGGGTGACATGGCCACTCTACGTTTAACTTTTTGAGGAACCACCAGACTGTTTTCCGAAGTGGCTATACCATTTTATATCTCCACCAGCAGCGTGTGAGGGTTGCCAGTTCTCCGCTTGTGTTTTCTGGTGTTTCCTGTAATGCGCTGCGCCGGCAGACACCGTGAGTTGCCAGCCTGATAGCCTTTCCCTCCTTCCCGGCTAACAGAATCCCACGTTTGTACACGTCAGCCCCAGGCAGTGGAGCATGACTGGTCTCACCCATCATGACAGTCCCGCTCCTCGCTGTCTCAGGAACAGCCCTGAGAGGGGGCTTTCTGTACGGGCAGTGGAGTCAGTGAAGGTGCATAGGGGTGTGGGGCAAGTGAAGCCAAACAAGGCACCGTAGTCCTGGCCTCCTCCTGGTTCCCGGGGAGCCCTGGCCGGTGAAGCACACCCCGTTGGTTCCCTGCAGGCAGGGAGGCTGCGCTTTCATCTTCCCGGCCCAGGCAGTCATCCAGGCGTCCCTGGCTCTGCACCTAGAGGCAAAACAGCTCCAGGAGCCGGTGGATAGTCTACTGAGGAGCCCCAGGTGCGGCCAGGCCATTGGAAGCAAACTCACGCTAAAGCAGAGGAGAGGAGCCCAGAAATGGGGAGGGGGCCAGGGGATGGACCGCCCCTTGCAGCCACTTTCCAAGCTCCCTTGCAGCTGGGGCCACCTGTGAGCCAGTTCTGGCCAATTAGATGTGGGCAGAGGCAGCTGCGGAGGTGCGGGGCAAAGGTGTTCCATCCAGACCAAGGGTTTGGCTGCAGCCGGCCCCACCTTCCGCCCATCTGCCCTGAGTGCACAGATGACGGCACCTGTTCAGCCACCTCGTGTCCTTGAGGGAAGGTCAAGAGCGTCGCAAAGACGCTCCGCTGGTTTCCTCGCCTACCTCAAGATTTAAAAAAGTCTTTTTTTAAAAGAATATTTTATTTACTTATTTGTGCTGGATCTTAGTTGTGGCAGGCGGGCTCCTTAGTTGCGGCATGCAAACTCTTAGTTGCAGTGTGTGGGGTTCTAGTGTCCTGCCCAGGGATCAAACCCAGGCCCCCTGCATTGGGAGTGCAGAGTCTTAACCACTGCACCACCAGGGAAGTCCCTTGAGATTTAAGAAAGTTTGACACATAAGTCCTATTTGTTTAAGCCAGTGTTACTTCCCAATGGTTACATAAGTTTTCTTTTCTTTTAATTGTTCAAGGCTTATTTGAGTTGGAAGGAATAGGAACACAATCTGGTTATCTCAAGTAATTGAAATAATTCGTGGTAGGAAGCCGGGAGCAGCCAGGGTTCTGGAAGAACTGGGCCATGACCTCACTCTGAACTCTCCCCCATTAACGTGCCCTGCCCACCCCCTCGGGGTGCCCCCTCCCCTCATCCTGTCCCAGCAGGGATTCCCTCCCTCTGCTGAGTTCCGCTCCAGGCTGACCCCGGCATCCGGTCGGCACCAGCTCCCGTTGCCCCATGCTTCTCTCTTTTGGTATTGCTTGGTTCAAATCCTCTCAAAGGCTGGGGGTCCAAGAGCACCTTTGCATGTGAGCCACTTCACAGGTGTCTGGCCGTCCTTGGGTCATGCACGACCCTCAGCTGATGGGCCCCAGCCAGGGGTGGCGGCGTCACACGTACAGGTGTCACTTGGAAGGGACGGTGCAGAGGCAGACACCACGGGCGTTATGTCCAGGGCAAGCAACCATGGTTTGTATAATGAGAGATGGGGGGCGGGCGGGGAGGGAGAGAAGTCTCATAGGAAACGAAAGCAAGGGGGAGAATGTTACTATTTTCAAGTGTATGAATGATCAAGGGAGTGGTAGTGAGGACACGGGGGTCCTCATCTGCTCTAAGGCCAAAACACAACACACACACAGTGGGTGGAGGTGCAAGCGGCGACGTGGAGGCTGCATGTTATAGGAACATCCCGACGCTGTAAGTGTGTGGAAGGCAGGCCCAGGTGTCCCTGCAGCACCTCATCCTCCTGCGGTTTAGGTGGGGCCCTGTCTGGGGGTTGCGGGCGCCTTCTCTGTAGTCCTGCTGGTTCTGGGTCCCTGAGGCCGCCGGGGGGTCTAGAACCATCTTCCGGAAGGCCTTCGTTGAACCCAGAGCTTTCCCAGACAGCACCACACTGGGAAGCGGGCATGTCTTGGGGCAGAAGGAAGCGTCTGGAGTCACAAATCTCCCCCTTGACTGTTTCCTCCTCGTGTTTTGGAGAGACTGGGAGAGAGAGCTGGCCGTCATCTCGTCACTGCAAACTCGCTACGTCCTGGCTCTAAGCTAGGGTTGTACTTATACCTGCCAGGCCGTGTGACAATCAGGTCCCATTTTATTGCCCTGGAGAAGTTCCATATGTGAAGAGTTCTCTCTTTACTGTATGGAAAGCTATCAGCTGCTGTCTGGAGGACTTGGGCAGGTCTTAATAACCTCTTTATTTATTTATTTTTAAACATCTTTATTGGAGTATAATTGCTTTACAATGTTGTGTTAGTTTCTGCTGTATAACAAAGTGAATCAGCTATACATATACATATACATATATCCCCATGTCCCCTCCCTCTTGCGTCTCCCTCCCACCCTCCCTATCCCACGCCTCTAGGTGGTCACAAAGCACTGAGCTGATCTCCCTGTGCTATGTGGCTGCTTCCCACTAGCTATCTATTTTACGTTTGGTAGTGTATATATGTCCATGCCACTCTCTCAATTCGTCCCAGCTTACCCTTCCCCCTCCCCGTGTCCTCACGTCCATTCTCTACGTCTTAGCAACCTCTTTAGCCCTAGTATCCTCGCTGGGTCTGGACATGGTCCACAGGTAGGTGGTGGCTGTTGTCAGGTGGAAGGAAAGGAAGGGAGAGAGGGGCGAGTGCAGCGGGGGAGGGCTGTCTGTGACAGGTAGGGGAGGGGGGCTGGCACAGCCGGCGTGGAGCCCTCCCTCCCTGAGGGCCTGGGCAGGAAGGGGTGCCAGGGTGACTGTGGGCCAAGCCCTCCACTCCTTTGTGGACCCCCTGTCGAGGGCCTCCTCCCACCTGTCCCCTGCCGCTGCTGCTTCCGTTCCGGCAGGGCATTACCTGACTGGAGTTTAAGACAGTCTTTCCCAGGAGCTCTTCTGGCTTAAGGAGGCCACAGAGCTAAAGAACGGAGGCATAGTGGTGGACTTGATGGGAGGTCAGCTCGAGAGGTCCTCAGAGCCCTCCGCGCCCCAGAGCGAGCCCCCGCCCCTCCCTCCCTTCACTCGTTCAGTACACGCTAGTCGCTGCCCTCTGTGTGCTGCCACCTGCTTTGGCTACTCCCCTGCCTGGCTGTGGCCTGGCTTGGGTAGGTTTAGGAGGGAACCCGCAGGCCTGCAGGGACCTCTGCTGCTCATCAGACGTTGCACCTCCGCACCCGACACCTCCCCACGTGGGCACCACTCCGCCGTGAGCAGCGGGCGGCCGTAGGGCATGATTTATAATCCCTTTCAGGGAATGACTGCTGCTAATGGGCTGAGCCAATTTGCGCTTCCCAAGCGGGGAGGGCAAAATCAATTAATGGAGAGTCGAACATGGCCAGGCCTGATGGCAGAGTGCGGCCTGACATCCGGCAGTGATAAGGGAGATTGGAGGAAAAAGAAGAAAAACACCGCCCCCCCTCAAGATCAATTTCACGTACAGTGGGCAGAGGATGCAGAGCAAACAGAGCAGCTGGACATGGGCCTCTTTCCGTCTGAATGAGCCTGGAGATGAGGGGAAGGCCAGCCCGCCCACACACCGTCCAACATCGGTATTCTCTCGAGGAGCCACTTAATAGGCACGTATTCGCACAAGTGAAAAAGGCACGTTCTGGACCGGAAGTAAGGGGAGGGGCTAAGGCCCCCCTGGCCCAGGGACGTCCCCTGCAGGGGAAAGGGCAGGTGGAGAGAAGGAGCTCTGGTTTCAGACCCTGCTGGTGGCACACGGGGCCAGAGTAACAAGCTCTGTGTGTGGGTGTCTGGGCTCCTGGCGGTGTCCCCGCAGTGAAGGGTGTGGGAGAGCCTCCTGTGTGGAGGCAGGGGGCGCAGGTGTGTGTGGGGCTTTGTCGCCCTCCTGGCCAGAGAGTAAGACGTCAGGGGAGGTCCAGCCCGACGGGGTGACCAACAGAGGAGGGGAAAGCGGAGGGGAGGTTCGAGGGAAAGGCTCAAGACCAACACACAATCAAACAAACATACCGGTTATTGACCTTGTTCAGAAATTTCCAGTGTTTATTGGAGCAGCAGGATCCCTTTCTCACGAGAAGTCTTTCCCTGAGCCCCGGGGTGTAGCGCAGTGGAGAGTGGGGCTCTGGCTGAAGTTGGAGGCGGCTCTCATTTTCACCAGCCCGGAGAGCTGGATGCAAGAGCCCCCTCCCCACCCCATGATTCTGAAATAGATGTCCTTGCCTGAGCTGGACTGTCCTCGGAGCAGACTCTGAGGCCGAATGTGGGTGTGAGTAGTTCGTGTGGGAAGTGATCCCAGGGAATGATCCCAAGAAAGAGGGCAAGAGAGACGGGGAGGAAGGCGGCCAACGCAGTGTGTGTGACGGAGCAGGTGACCCCTGTGGGCATCGGGGGGCTCCACCTTGCTGGGCTCTCGGGGACACCGTGTAGGGCTCACTTCAGAGTTGTCCCCCAGGGCGGAAGGAGGCTGGGGTGTTTATCCGCCAGCTCCTGTCCCCGTCAGTTGAGGATTGCTCCAGGGCAGGTTACCTCCTGCACTGCCGGCTTGCCCTGCACACAGGTGATGGGAAGGCTCACCTCACCTGTTTCTCTTCTCTTGGGGATCAATGTCCTGTACTGCCTTTGCTCCCATGTCTGAAAACCATTGTTTTACAGTTTTGTCTGGTCTTCAATTGCTTAAAGAAGGAGGCTAACATAGGTCCCTGTTGCTCTATCATGGCCATAAGTGGCAGTCCCACTTTTTCATGTACAGCGTGCTCTCAAGTGCCTTTCGATAGGCAGCACGGAGGGACGGAATGAACTCTGAGAAATTCCGGGTCTAGTCAGGGACTGTCTCTGGGTTTCAATTTCTGTAGCTGTTCTTACAATTAATGCTTCATAACTAACCACCCCAAGTCTCAGTGGCTAATGACAACCAGCCATTTACTTTCAGGAGAATGGGTCTTTGGGTCAGCCAGGGCGCAGCTGACCTGGACTGGGCTTGATGGGGAAACTCTGCTCCAGGCTCCAGCGCCGCAGGCTGGGCTCAGGTCTGCTCACTGCATGTTCTGGGATGTAGGCTCAGGGGGCGGCACCTGCCCAGACCATGATCTTCCCAAGCAGATCACTGGCGTGCAAGAGGCAGGCCCAACCATGCAAGCACATTTCACGCCTCTGCTTGTATCATATCTGCCAATATCCCACTGACCAAAGCAAGTCACAGGGCCAAGCCCAAATTTAAGGGGTAGGGAAGTGTACTTTGCTCCCATGAGGCCATGGCAAAGCTTTGGATGTATATCATTATTATTACAGGGGGTGAAGAATTAAGGCTAGGTATTCAATCTACCACAGTTTCTCTATTTGCTTTCTGAAACTCCCTCTTTTCAAGGTCCGAGAAAGTCACATTCCACACCTCCCTCTTCCTAACACTTCCTGCCAAGGGAATGGCAGAGCCAGTTCCGTTCTAGTAGGAACTGGGCTGGGTCACTGGCCAGGCCGCTTTCTGGAAGACATTTTGGAAAGCTCCACATTTCGGCCTGGAGTGAACTCAGATACTCTGGACCTCTTCATGGCTCCACTGAGCCTGGGTGCATTGCTGGAGAGTCTATTCAGAACATTTCATCCATTTCTCCCGTTTGCAGGGGCCAAAGAGCTTTGGGGCAGATGCACCGTGGTGGAGCAGGTGTCCACGTCAGAGGCCAGCTTCCCTTGGGAGGGACTTTGGGAGCTGTGTTCCTCTCTTCTTCATTTCCTCTCCTGCCTTAGTGATTGTTCTAGGAGGTGGATCTGCACCCTGCATGGGGCCACACCACATGTCCCTGTCAATAAGGCCTTTGGATCCAGGAGATAACTTCTTGGTGGGGGAGCTACAGTCCACACACTGTAAGCAGTTCCAGAGGGCCGGGGCACTAAGGTGTGCCAGGTACACTGAGGCTGTTTCTGACGGACTCTGGCCCACTCCACACCATCCTCAGGGCTCTTGAGAGAGAAAGAGTGTGCGTGTATTTATGTGTGTGCCCTGTGGACTTCTGGAGAGGTTTTTCGAATCAGGCTGTAAGGGCTGTTTGGCCTCCCCCGGTTCTATGGACTTTCCTGAGGACTTATCACGCGCCAGAGAACTGTGAGGGCCACAATGCCCAGTGGGCCTCAGTCACAGAGCCCAAGGGAGGTCGTGGGGGCCTGAGAAGCAGGAGAGCTGGTTCTGACTCTGATACTCATGAATTGAGTACCAGCTCGTGCAGGGGACACAGTGATGAACAGGACAGACAGGTCCCTGTTGTCATGGAGCTTTTAGTCTTGGCGGTGGTGGTGGGGTTTGCGGACCATTAAAAAATAAGCAAATAGGGAATTCCCTGGCGGTCCAGTGGTTAGGACTCCTCATTTTTGCTGCCCTGGACCCAGGTTCAATCCCTGGTTGGGGAACTGAGATCCCACAAGCCACAAGAGGAAAAAAAAAAAAAAAAGCAAATAAAGAAAGATGTCAGGTAGTAATGATGAAAATATAACAGAGTGAGGACCAGGGGGTCACTCTAGTTGGGGTGATCAGGGAAAGCCCCCCGAGGAGAGGACATTTGCCACTAACTGGCTATATACCAACAACCAGGTCCTCCCATTCGCATTAGTTTTCTAATGATATAAATATATCTAATGATATAAATGAGTTTTCTAATGATATTTCATGACATGAAATGTCATGATCTAGCTTCTCCTGTATGATCCTTTTACCCAGACCTGAAAAGGGGTGGGGGAAGCCGATTATGCCGTGTCCTCTCTCTGCTCTCTCTCTGGGGTGGCGAGGGCCTGCACTTAGGGGACAGAGATAATGGGAGCAGTGGACAAGAACTTTTATTCAGTTGGCTTCATCTCCAGGTGCCATCCCTCTCCCTCCTCCACTCCCCTCCCCCGCTGCAGCTGGCTTGGACCCCTGCTGCCAGGACCCTGAGGTAGGCGGCAGTTCCCCTAGGGGCTCCGGGTGGGCATGGGGCGGCCCACCCACCGGGCCGCTGGCTCTGTGTCTGGAATGCTGAGAGGGCTCCTGAGACGAGACCCCCCCCCCAGACGCTCCCCCCGTGGGAGCGGGGAGAATCGGCCCAAATCCTGCAGAGCCCTAAGAGGCGGGGTGAAGGCGAGGCCCAGGGCACCCACACTGCCCCTCTCAGCTCTCTGCAGAGCTCCCGGATGGGTGCTGCCATGTCCTTAGACCTTGCAGTGGGGCAGCGGGGGTGGCTCCCTGGAGATACAGCTGATTTCGGCACTGCCTACGGGTCATCCAGGCCGTGGCGGAGGGTCCGGCCTGGGAGGTCAGGACTGGCTGTCCAGATGCCCTGGATTCCACTGCCTTGTCTTTGGCTCTGACCTGCTGTGTAGCCTGCCCCAGCCATTCCTGGGCTTCTCAACCAGGGGCTGGGGCAGGGGAGCGGGTGGGTAAGTAACTAAAAATAACCCATTATTGTTTGCCCCTCATTCTACCAGTGTGAGCTTCCCCTGCCACTACACTAGGATGGTACTATTTCATAATCTCAAAGTTTCTGATCGTCTGCGTGAAACACCACCACGAGAGTGAGCTAAAGCCCTCATCCCGCCCCAGCACCCTGGCATTGCCTGACTGCCAGCAGCTCCAGCACCCACAGCAAGGATGGCACCGTAAGCCTGGCCCCAGCCTCACTGGCAGCCTCCAAGATATCATCCTTAAAGAAGTAGCCCCTCCACCAGAATCAAAGTCACCGGTTGCTCCAGCAGCCCACAGATCGCTGCTGAAGACGGGGCCTTCATCTGTACTCCGTTCTTGCTGCCGCAATGCATGGTGGACGCTTATTGGAAACCTGAAAGGAGACGAGTGTTCTTGGTTAGGCTGTGCGTGGAGCACGGACCCCTCCTGGATGGAAAGGCAAGGGGAGGAGGCTGCAGGTCACCACTCTGGGTGTCGGGCAAGGCACCTCTCAGGGCCTAACCTCTCAGGGCTGCATTTACTCCCCTTTGCAAAGGTTTCATCTCTCTGAGTCAGGATCCACCCTCCTTCTCCTATCCCACGATTTTCACTGACCCTCCGACTTAATTCTCGCAGAGATTCTCTCCTTGCTTTTTGCCCCAGATGTTCATTGTATTGCATGATGGCCCCTCCTGACCACGTGGCTCCATCCTGTAGCCTCCCATAGCTGGATATGGAGAAGGGTTCTCTGGACTAAGAAGCAGGACCCCTGAGTTCTAGCCAGGATGGTCCCCAACCTGTGGTGTGACTTTGGGCAAAACATGTTTGTTCTCTGGGCCTCACTTCCTCATTTCCAAATCGCTGGAGCAGACAAGGTACCTGGAAAGAGCAACGTAGCTAGCATAGCTCCTTGCTTCACAAAGAGTGGTCCACGGACCGGCAGCCTTGGCATCTCCAGGAGCTTGTTAAGAAATGCAGAATCTTGGGCCCACCCAGACTCACCGGACCAGAAAAGTGTGAGAACTAGTGTGAGTGACGTGCAGTTAATTTGCTTAAAGTTTGGCTGTCCTAATAAGAGCAAAAGGGAATTTCTGAAGATTCTCAGGTAAAGAACACAGTGTTAAAAAAAAATTGCAGCAGGCAGAGAGGCTGAGGGGTGAGGCAGCACGGGCAGCTGGGTGTGGCCATGGGGACCCGGCAGTGGGAGAGTGTGGGCGTGGTCCGCTTGCTGTTGCTGGGGGAGAATTGGTAATTCTCTGCGACACATCGAATGTGGGAGATAATGGGGAGGAAGAGAGTGAAAACAATTCAAGGCTGTGAGCCGTTGGTCCTTCAGACCTAGTTCTGTGTGCAAGACCCCAGGCAGGCCTCACTGGTTAATTAAATGGAGATGGTCCTTAGTTTTAAGACGTTCTTAGCTGTCCTGATTGAATCCCAGGACAGGAAGGGAGAATGTCAGACACACCAGACCGTGGGAAGGTAATGTGCTCTAGTCACCCTGGACCCATGGTTCCCAGCTCTGCTACAGACTGGAACCCCCCGGGGAGCCCTTTGGAATCCTCCTACCCAGGCCACTCCCAGGATGGGTTAAATCAGAATCTCTGGGGTGGGTCCGGGCGATTCTGAGGAACAGCCAGGCCGAAACCCGTTGCTTGCATCTCTCTATTCCAAGGACTGGCGAGGGCAGGTACCGGGGACCAGCAGGCATGTGGCTGCTGAGTAAGTCACGGGTCTGATGCTTCCTCTGCCCCACGGACGAGCACCCAGGGCCAGGATGAGTGGGAAGGAGTGGGAAGGAGTCTGAGCCAGCCCCCACCGCCGGGCTGTCACCTTCCCCGCAGACAGTTGCCCGCGGTGATGACTGGGGGCAGGGCTGGGGCGCAGGGCTGGGCTCAGAGTGCGCACGTCACCAGGACACAGCTCCTCACACAGACGGACCTCAGCCCACGACAGATGTGCCATTTCCAGTGCACTCTCTACTTTATGAACCTTATTTAATTGCTGGAGCTCTCAGTCTATATTGGGATTTTGTGACTGTAGATTCCCAGAATGGAGGGTACTGCTGCACCCTTTACAAAACAATCGCTGGTCTGTGTTGGACCAGTCCTCAGCACAGAGGCCAGCTTCCCCGATGATGGTTCCCTGGCGCTCAGCAGTTTACAGGGGACTTTTATGGACGTTATCTCAGGAGAGGCTGACCACCCAGGCAAAGGTGGAATCTGAACTCGACAGATGTGACAGGGAGGCTGGAGGAGGTGACCTGCCCACGGTCTCCCATGGCGGAGACAGCCCTTGTGTTTGGGTCTCTTCCCTCTCGGATCTGTGTTCTTTCCGCTTCGCTGGGAGGGCTCCTGACTGAAGGAGAGAGCCGGGGTTTTTTCAGAACACAGGTGGTGGGGTTGGGAGCTCAGGGGGCTTTGGAGCCTCCTCCTGGCACCAGCTGGAGAAGAGGGCGTCGTGGTCACGGGGGTCACACCAAGGTTCCCGTCCAGACAGAAATACTTCCAAACTCAGGGATTAAGGAAGATTAAAAACAACACAAAACAGAAGGCACTCTAGAAAGGGGTTAATCTCTTAAAGCCATCCTTGGCAGTTAGAAACAGATTTGAAACCATGGATGACTAACACCCCTTACGGGGGGAGATACACCTGTCCACGTGCGCCCCTGGCAGGGATTTAAACGCTCCACAGCTTTTCCACGCATCCTAAGTCAAGTAGATTCATGCCGGCCCTTGGTGAAGTCTAAGAGCTGGACAAGTCGGGCAAGGCTTGTGTTAAATCACTCTTTCTGGGCTGCTGCTCCCAGGCTGACGGTCACAAATTCCCTGTAATGAGCACTTCTGAAGGAGCCCAGGCAGACAGCGCCGCTAAATTAAGAGCAGAGGGGCCCAGGCCAGGGGAGAGGGAGTGTTTGCTTTGGCTGGGGAAGTGCCTGGGCCCCGGCCTGTGTGTTTGCCTGCCAGGGAGGCCTGATAAGTGGGCTGCGTAGAAAGCGCTGCGCGGTGGGACCTGGGCCATCTGTGCATCGGGAGAGGCTGCACCTGCTGCCTCTCAGCCCCGACCTGGCCGGAGAGGGACCCTTTGTCACCCTGTTTTCAGCTTCCTTGTGGCCCCATGGTCACTAAGAACCTGGAATTATTTTCTTTCCCTTGAGAATAAAAATGGAACCCTCGAACTTCTGTTTGTTTTGATGAATTACTTCCAGGCTGCTGTTTGTTTGGAGAACAAAGCTCTCCAGCTGCAGGGAGGGTGGAGGCCAAGAGAAAACACCCGCCAGCAGGGTGGCTTTCCAGACAGCACGGCCCCGGTGGAGCGAGCACGGGAGGCCAGGGTCCTCCTGGCTCTGCCGTTTGTGAGCAGTTCCCTCTCCTGTCAAAAGGGGGATCGCACTCTTGGCTCTGGGTAATTTACAGGAGTGTTGAGGGAATGATATATGCGGAAGAAACGTATAACTGGTAACCTGCCATACGCATTGTGGTAGAAGCGCCCCAGTCTTCGGCCCAGCTTTCTGCACCAGCTGGGCCGGTGTCAGCAGGAAGACGCCATCCTGACATAGACCTTGGGTGTCTGCCTCTTCTCTTCTGAGAAGGTTGGATGATCTCATCTCTATTATGTGTACAAAAGCTAAGTAAATATAACGTTAAAGTATTGCTTATTTGTAGACTTCTTGACAGGACAAATAACGGTTGGTTTTTATGAATTTGTTCACTGAGGGGTGTGTCTCCCAGCCCCAAAAGCCAACACTCCCTCCACTTATGTCCTGGACATCATCCCCTCCAATTCCTCAAAGAACTTTCTCCTGCAGTTTTGGTCCTCTTTCCCAAATCATAAATTCCCTCCCCCCCCCACACCCAGCACTGGGCCTTCCCTTTCAGTATATAAGCGAGTCTTCATGACCCTCACGTGTCCCATTCAGGCGGCAGGTAAGTCCCGGCCACCCTCCCCCTGGACCTTCCTGGGAAGGTGCTTCCCTGAGAAGTGAGCCACTTCCGGCCCTCCACAGCCTACACTACATACAGCAGCCAGAGCGAGCTTTCGAAAGCACTGATCAGATCACATCACGCTATGGTTCAAATTCTTCACAGAGCTCCCACCACTCCTGGAATGGAAGCCAAGGCCCTTACCCTCACCTGCAAGGTCCATGTGATCTGGCCCTGCTCCCTGGCTCGGCTCCCCCCGCCTGTAACCAAGCCAAGCTCCTTCCCCTCCAGGGCTGGTCACGTTCTGCTCTTCCCAGACTGAGTGGAAGGTTCCCTCCCAGAACCGCATGGCTACGCCATCCTCACTCTTCAGCCATCAGTTTCAAGCTCTCCCCCCACCGCCGTGTCCCTGGGGATCTCTACACATTACATATTGCAGCTACTTAAAGCACTCGTTGGCACCTCGGATGACCTTATGTCTTTGTCGACGTGGTCATTGTCTGTCTTCTTCCTTCCAGAATGTAAAGGGCTTGAGTCTGTCCTGTTCACTGATATGGCCCCAGCACTGGTACAGGGCCTGACATACAGATGGTGCCTAATAAATGCAGTGTTCATTCACTGATTGGCTGTTCAGTATTGTTCTGTGTCTGATACATATCATTAGAGTATTTGGGGGAGAGATGGGGCCTTGGAGAGCACTGAACCTGAATTCAATTGTTTTTCTTTTTTAGACAAGGAACCTGAGGATGAGAGAAGGCAAGTTATGTGGTCAGGGCGTCACGGCAGGTTGGTGGCAGAGATGGCGGGTCCCAGGTCTCAGAAAAGACCTGACAATGGCGCTGATGCTGCTGGTGCTAGTGGTGAAGAAGAAAGAACAGTCAGCGGGCCGGCATCCCAGCGAGGGTGAGGACGATATGACAAAGGCCACCCTTTCCTGGGGGTGCTCTGTCCACGTGCAAACCTCCTGCTATCTAAACTGCAGGGAGCTGGCGGTGAAGCTGCGTGTAGGCCTCTCGGGGCAGGAGTCGGACATCATAGGATCCAGGTCGGCCGTTTCACCCATCAGGGTGCCTTGCTGCCGTGTGAAAGCAATGCCAAGCCTGACGAGTAGCCTTTGGATTACAGTGCTGGGATGAGGCTAAGACTAAAAGCGGGGCTGGGGTAGGGGGCCCCGGATGGAGCCTAGTCCCTGTGGGTCTCCAGGGAGAAGGAAGGAGAAGAGAAGGCCTGTCCACGGTGGCTGGGCCGGTGCCAAGACGAAGGGGAGAGGTCAGTGATGGAGGCCAGGAAGGGTCTTCTCTTTCTCATCCTGTTTCTGACACACCACATATTTCTTCTGTAACTGTTACCATGTCCGCAGGCCTGAGCTTTTAAGTGGTGTTTACATCTCCAACTCGCTGGCAAGGACCACGCTCCAAAAGGAGAGTGAAATTTGGAGCCAGGGGTTAAACAAGTTACCAAACCATCACTCAGCCCTTCCTGTTTGGAGAGGGCTGTGCAGAGGGGAGTGGGCTCTGGGGACAGGCAACAAGAGACGCTGAAGATCTGGAGGAGGGAGAGCAACTTTGCCAAGCAGGGCCGGGGCACCTGGGCCAGCCACCCCCTTGGCCTGTCTCGGTGTGTCCAGTGCTGCCTTCTGGGGCTTTCTCCAGGGGGAGGCCGAGGCAGGCACACGTGAAGTGACTGCAAGGCCAGGCCCGAGGCTTTAGGAACATTCGGGAAGCTTCCAGCTTCCTCGGCTCTAGCCTCCCCCCCTCGCCGCCCCTTGACCATGGCCCTGGAGGAGCTGCCAGGGAAGGTGCACTGACCTGTCCTCTGCAGGATGCTCTGTCTGGCCTTGACGAACGCCAGGATGTCGGAGTCTGTCTGGCTGTCCCCCGTGAGCGGGACCGAAGACACTGGCCTCTCCGGGATCCTGGGGACAAGCACAGGTCACACTTTACCACGCCTTATGTTTGGCCCCAGAGCTCACCTTTCCATAGTGCTTTCCCACGTTCACTGACTGGATCTCACCCAGGGGCTGCGGGCTCCTGCCTCCTCGCCCCCCTCCTTCTCTGCAGCCCCCACAGCAATCCTTCTGCACCCAGACGAGGCACGTGTCCCCCAGCCCTTTGGCTCAAACCCTTAGTGGCTTCTCATCACTCTTGGAATGAAATTCAAACTCCGTCTCTGTGTGATGTGGGCCCATTCACTGTGCTCCGGCCACCCTGCTACTCTGTTACACCAAGTTCCTTCTGGCCTCAGGCCCTTTGCCTCGCTGTCTCCTCTTCCTGGGCTGCTCTCCCCTCAGACCCTTACACAGCAGCACAGACTTTCTCTCGGCATCTTCTCCATCCCCTCAACCCACCTTCCTCTCCCTGCACCCACACCCTCCCCCCACCCTGCCCCTAACTTACCCAAACCAAGCCCATTCTACCTGGGGCCAGATTCCTTTAGCACCCAACTTAGATGTCGTATCCTTTAGGATGTGTCCCCACTGCATCCCCATCCCCTACCATGGCTTAGCTAGTTGCTCCTGAGACAGAGATAAGTCTTCTCCCTTCTCTCCTTAAAAACAGAAGCATAATATTTAGCCCAGCAAGTTGCCGCATTAAAAAACGGCATTTCCCAGCCTTCTTTGCAGCTATGTGTGGTCAGGTGACCAGGTTCTGGCCAATGAGATTTGTAAGAAGTGAAATCCCCTTAAAAAGGGAGGGATGCCTGTCACCTTCTCCCTCCTCCTTTTCCATCCACCTCCTATACATAAAATCCCCCTTGAGAAAATTCAAAGCAAGGTACTCCCCCGGCTCTGCCAAGCGTCCATCCTCACACCTGTCACTCCACACAGCAGGTGACAGTATCCACTCTCTTAGAAGGCAGCGAGGATTATAAATAGCAAAGGTTGCTCGTTATCACATGTAATTTTTGGCGTTCCAGCTGCAAGTCAGTGAGAAGTGCTAAAGCAGAGTTGCGGCAGGGAGACTGGGACAGCTCTGGAGCTGTGTGCTCTGTCCAGGGCTGGGAGGGACGGTGGGTGGAGTTCACCCTTGGACGGCCTGCCTGCCACGGGAAGAAGGGCATGCAGGTATTCTAGTCAGAGGGCGTGGAGACACGTGCTGGGGAGAGGCCTCGCGCCGGCTTTGTTCATCCTGGAGTGAATGGCTCACAGCCCTGAGGCCAGGCTTCTCAACTCCATGCCCTTCCCTGCCTGGGGACTCTGCACAGGGCTGGTGGGCCACGTGGAACTGCCCCTGGGCTGGCTCCTGTTCCTTGAATGGCCCCAGGTACGTCATTTACAAGGATACATGAAGCCACTCTGCCTGCATGGGGCCCCAGCGACCCCGGGGAAAATTCCTTGGCTCTGGGAGTTGGCATCTGTGAGAGATCCCAGGGAATTCCTGGGGTACCACGGCGGAGGCCTGCCCTGGGCTCTGTCTGTGAAGCCACTGCACAAGGGGCTCCTTGGGTTGTGAGGGAAGCAGATTGGCGATTTCAGCCTGCTGCACCCACAGCAGTGGCTGTCACAGGTGTCAGAGAGGGAAGACCACAGACCTGTCCTCCAGGGGGCTGCTGGGGCTGCTCTGCTCCTGGCTGTGCAGGAGGGAGCCAGGCGAGGGCAGGATTTTCCTGGCATATACGTCACTGCAAGAGACAAGTCGACAAAAGAAAAAGGTATGGGAGGAGGTTTACAGAAGAGAAATTTAGAGTTTATATCTAGGAGCTGTATGGACTGAAAGTTTGTCTCCCCAAAATTCATACGTTGAAATTGAATCCCCAGTGTGATGGTATCTGGAGGTGGTAATGGTATCTGGAGGGAAGGTATCTGGAGGGAAGTTAATTGGAGGGAAGGTAATTAGTTTGGATGAGGTCATGAGGGTGGAGCCCCCATTATAGGATCGATGCCCTTATAAGAAGAGGAGGAGAGATCAGAGCCGTCTCTCTACCAGGTGAGGGCACAGAGAGGAGGCCGTCATCTGCAAACCAGGGAGAGGGTTCTTACCAGAAGTGGATCCTGTGGACTTTGATCTGGGACTTCCCAGCCTCCAGAATTGTGAGAAATAAATAAGTCCCTGTTGTTTAAGCTGCTTCGTCTATGGCATTCTGCTACGGCAGCCCAAGCAGACTATGGCAGAAGCCAAGAATCCTCTGTTGTGGATGATGATTAGTCAGTTATACCAGAACACCACAGACTGGATGGCTTAAACAACATGAATTTATTTCTCTCTGGAGGCTGCAAGTCTGAGATCAGGGTGTCAGCATGGTCAAGACTGCCGACTTCTCGTTGTGTTCTCACATGGTAGAAAGAGAGTGAGCTAAGTCTCTGGCCTCTTCTCATCAGGGCACTAATCCCATTCACGAGGGCCCCACCCTCATGACCTAAATGCCCACCTCCAAAGACTATCACTTTGGAGGTTAGACTTCAACATATGAATTTTTGGAGGACACGTTCAGTTTATAACATTCTGCCCCTGCCCCTCCCCCCATTCAAGTCCTTCTCATGTAAAATACATTCATTCCATTCCACCAGCCCCCGACTTATGCCAGCATCAACTCTAAAGTCCAAAATCTCATCCATTGAAATATCATCTAAATTAGATATGGGTGACACTCAAGGTATGCTTCATCCTAAGGCAAAAATGCCTTGCCAGCTGTGGACCTGTAAAACCAGACAAGTTATGTGCTTCCAAAATGCAATGATGGGACAAGCATAGGATAGACATTTCCATTCCAAAAGGGAGAAACAGGAAAGAAGGAGGGAGTGACAGGTCCCAAGCAGGTCCAAAACTTAGCAATGCAAACTTCATGAGATCCTAGGGCTTGAGAACAATCCTCTTTGGCTTGACACTCTACCCTCCGGACCCACTGGGGTGAGGGTCCTGTCTTCTGGACCCATGGGTGGAGTTGCTGCTGAGCTCTGCTGGGCAGGGGTCGTGCCCTCATAGTTCTGCTGATCGGCTCCACCCCGACAGCCTTGGGCAGAGGCTGTCTGGATTGTTGAAAGCAAGGCTATCGTCTCCCTTTTTGAAATGGAGGAGGCAGCTGTGATGATCTCTGAATTGCCTTTGGGGAAATTCTTCCCTTGTCTTGAAGGATAGTGCCCATTCACAACAGAATAGTTCTATGGTCCTGTCCCGTGAGGTCCCAGAAGTCCACCAGCCTTCCTTTCTTCCTCCCATCTCCTTCTGCTTCAGTTCAGTCTGGCAGTTTTTCTGCTGGGGAGGCTGATGAAGTCTGGGGTTCACACCCACACTAATCTCCTAGCGTTCTCTTCTGAAGATGTTTTCTCATTTTTTGCTGTACGGATAGGCTGAGAGTTTCCCAAATCTTTAAGTTCTAGTTCCTTTTTGCTTAATAATTCCACCTTCAAATCTTTCCTCTCTTCTTGTATTTTGCTGTAAGCAATCAGGAGGAGCCAAGCCTCTCCCTCAGCACTTTGCTTAGAAATCTCCTCAGCTAAATGTCCAATTTTATCCCTCGCAAGTGCTTCTTTCCACAAAACACTAGAACATGAACACAATTCAGCCAAGTTCTTTGCCACTTTATAACAAGATCACCTTTTCTTCACTGTCCAATAACATGTTCCTCACTTCTGTCTGAGACCTCACCAGAATGGCCTTTACCATCCATATTTCTACCAACATTC
This sequence comes from Grampus griseus, assembly GCF_964374135.1. Lineage (NCBI taxonomy): Eukaryota > Metazoa > Chordata > Mammalia > Artiodactyla > Delphinidae > Grampus > Grampus griseus. The sequence goes on along the minus strand of NC_139004.1, from coordinate 34,714,937 downwards.
TCTACGTGATTATTTCCGTATTCTCTAAGAAGATAGCAGCTTTCTCTACAGCTCTCCTCTTTCCTTTCTGAGCCCTCACCAGAACTGCCTTTAAAAGTCCATTCGTGACAACCTCAGCATCTTCTAGCACGTGCTTCAAAACTCTGACAGCCTCTACCCATTACCTGGTTCCAAAACTGCTCCTACATTTTTAAGTATCTGTTATAGTAACACCCCACTTCTGGTACTAATTTCTGACTGAGTCTCTTTGGGCTGCTATAACAAAATACCGCAGGCTGAGTGGCGTATAAACAATGGAAATTCATTTCTCACAGTTCTGGAGGCTGCAAGTCTGAGATCAGGGTGCCAGCGTGGTTGTGTTCTGGTGAGAGCCTTCTTCTGGGTTGCAGACTGCCGACTTCTTGCTGTGTTCTCACATGGTAGAGTAAGCTAGGACTCTGGCCTCTTTTTATAAGGTCACTATTTCCATTCTCGAGGGCCCCACCCTCATGACCAAATTAGGTCCCAAAGGCCCTTTCTCTTAATACCCTCACACTAGGGATTAGAGTTCAACATATGAATTTTGGGGACACATTCAGTCTATAACAGATGGTTTATACACTAATTTTCATTGCTAGAGCATTGCATGTACCAGCTGTGGTCGTGGAACAAAAACAACAATGATCACAACCGTCCTTTATAGACACTCTCTGCACACCAGGTTCTGGGAGGGTGCTCTGCAAACATTACGCTATTTAATCCTCTCAATAGCCTCACCATCCCCGTTATATGGACGAGAAAGCTGAGGCTTAGAGAGGTTAAAGAAATTCTACAAGTTGCCCAGTCGTAAGTGGCAGTATCTGGATCTAATCACAGCTCTGTGAGGCTTCAGAACTTGTGCTTTATTAACCGGACTCAGCTCTGGCATTCTGAGGAAACACATGCTGGAGACACATGGCTTATCCCTGGCCACATGGACTGAGCCTGGGTGGCCCTGGCTGACCGGCTCTGTGCTCCCTGAGTGAGGAGTTAGACCCAACAGCTCATGCAGATGCAGTTTTGCCCATTTAATTGATGTGCGCTCCTTGCCTTGGATTCTCAGTTGGGAAAGAGTGGAGCCCAACAGCACCCCTTGGGAGGTGGAGAGGCAAGCTATCCTGGGATGTCAGTGCCATGAAGGGATCCACTCCCTTGCTTTGCAATGTCCTGCTTAGACACAATATTGGAGTAGAAAGAGGCCTCCGAAGTCACCTCAGAACCCTCATTTCACAGGTGGGGACTCTGGGGGTGACTGGCAGGCAGGGTTAGAGACAGGTGCTCTGGCTTTGCTCAGCACGCGTCAGCAGCCCCAGGCTCTCCACAGGCCCAATAACCAGCCGTGAGCACTGCTTCCTCTCCAGCTCCTGTCTTCTGCCCTCTCCTGTCTCAGCCAGGGCAGGGCCTCTTACCCTGGGCCTGCCTCCACCGTCTCAGGAATGTGGGTCCTACAAACGGGAAAGGAAATCAGAGCCTGGGATTTTTTTTTTCCCCCCTCAGATGTCTATTTCCCAGTATCCCAGAGACTCTGCACTGAGTCTTCGGGTGAGCTGAGCATCTGTGCTGAGGGTCACTGTAGGACCAGAGGCAGCCACAAGGTGGCAGGCTCTGTATGCCTTTCTTTGGAGAACAGAGGCAAGTTCCTAGGGTTCCTTCTGAATGGTTCCTGGTGCAGGCCTCAACTAGGGAAGGAGAAAGGGCTTTCCATCCCGCAGGTGCTGCAATGACACCAGGTCACGGTCAGTTTGGAAGCTGCAGCAAGTCTCACACGATCAAGCCACTGGCACACAAATGGCTCATGAACTCAATGGTTTCCCGGCCGAGCCTTTTCTAAGAGTCCAGGGAGTGCTCACAGGTGCTAACTGTTGAGGGCTGGGAGTGGGTGGAAAAGGGCAGAGATGGAGGTGACAGGACAGATGGGGGCATCCGGCACCCTCTGCAGAGGCCCAGCTGCCCGTCCCGTTGCCTTGAGCAGCTCCCGCAGGAGGATGGCGCAGTGTGATGGCTTGGGGCTCCTCCAGCCCCGAGGCCGCAGGAGCATCCCTGGGTGCCATAGCTCGGCCTCTGAACCCTCAGGGTCATACCATGACTTTTGCCCTCTCTCCTGACCCACGAGCCTTTGACGGTGAATTCACTTCTCACGCTGACACTCCTTCCGGAGAGAGCGCACAACGGCCATCAGAATCAATCATCTCTTCCTTCACAAGGATTAGTAAGTAATATTAATAGTAATTAGGCCTCCTAATGATGGTTGCCCATCACAGTGTTGTGAATTTAGTGTGATCAGCCCACAGGCCCAGAGCATCCCTGGGGAAGGGATGAAATCAGGTTTCTGTCAGAACCCAAGGAGCAAGAGGACCAGCCCCCGGGCTGCAGTGGTCCCATCAGGAGCAGCATCTCTGGAGCTCAGGGGAGACAGGCAGCTGGACTCTCACTCTCCTGTCCCAGCAGCTCTGCAGTGGCCCCGGGACACTCGCCTGCTCATGGAAGAATAGTGTCAGAGGGACCTCGACGCATCTTACAGATGAGACGAGGGGATCCCAAAGGGGGAGCTGGCTTGCCCGAGGGCCAGCACCCAGAAGAGCACCCTTTGTGAAAGTCTAAACTGAGGGGACTCCTTGCAGGTAACCCATGGTGAGCTGATGGGCACCTTTGAGATCCAAGGTTCTGAACGTCAAGGTTAAGGATCTTTTGGCAAGCACATCTAGGGATCACCTTAACTTGGGATACCTTAGGAATATCTTGGAAGGCCAGGCCAGGATAGGCCCTGCCTCTCAGACAAGGTAGATGCTGGGGGAGGATTCTAACGGTGTTTCCCGAGGAGATCCTAGGAGGCCTTCCCAGTGGCCAGTTCTTAGACCCATTCCAGGGTGGACACTCTCTCAGAGAAGCTGGCAGAGGGATGGACAAATGGACAAACAATAGAGAGTGGCCTTGGCCTAGAGGGAGCCTGGGAGGAGGGGGGAGAAGCATCGGGAGGAGGAGGAGAAAAGGGGGAGAAAGAATGTAGGGTGGGAAGGGTTAGGTAGAGCAAGAAAGTGGGGGAGGGCTTCCCTGGTGGCGCAGTGGTTGAGAGTTCGCCTGCCAATGCAGGGGACACAGGTTCGTGCCCCGGTCTGGGAAGATCCCACATGCCGCGGAGAGGCTGGGTCCGTGAGCCATGGCCGCTGAGCCTGTGCGTCCGGAGCCTGTGCTCCACAATGGGAGAGGCCACAACAGTGAGAAGCCCGTGTACCAAAAAAAAAAAAAAAAAGAAAGTGGGGGAAAGTGAGGGGAAGAAGGGAGTGAAGGAGTGAGGAGGAGAGAGGGGGAGAGAGGGGGAGGCAGGGGAGCATGGGGGGCCGGGAGGCAAGGAAGGAAGGAAAAACCGTGGCTCGACATGGAGCCTGGAGTTCAGGCTGAAGCTGCAGCTCGTCCCATTGTTAACCACAGAGTTCAGAGCATCACGTTCCCTTCCTGGGCCTCAGTTTTCTCATTAGTGAAATAGGATTGATTTCAGGGTTTCTCAACTGAAACGATGGGGCCAATCATCCCATCCTTGGATTGGAGTTCCCAATCCAAGGGAGCTCTGGTTTTCCAGTCAGAGGTTGGCCTTCTTAGGAGCCATAATTTTGCTCTTTGAAAATCTTTGTCTCTTGGGAAAATCAGATCGTGGACACATGGAAAGAATGGGGACCCCAAGCAGGAGGACCTGGCACTTGGACGAATATGAGGAAAACACATTTGTACAAAATAGTGCAGAATATGAGTGGGAAAATGTCACCTTCTACTAAACAACAGGATACGCACGTGTCCCTAAAGGATGGTCGTGGTCATTAAGGTTAAAGGAAACTGATGTGAGGAGTGAGGGGAGAGGGGGGGCCGGATGCTGACAGGCCTGGGTTCCAGTCCTGGTCTCACCTCTCATTAGCTGGGTGACCCTAGCAAGTTAGTTGATCTCTCGGAGCCAGAGTGTTCGCATCTGTAAAATGGGCGCAATGATAGCACATACGTCACACACGTGTTCAGTTCCTGGCCCTTAGAGCCCTCACAGGAGATGTGATTACCGTAAGAGAGGAGAGCCTTGGAGAAGCCTCCTTGGAGAATTTACGGACGCCAACAACTAATCCTCCACAGTTGGCTGTTCACAGAGAATGTCTGCGAAGCCACAATGACCAGGGGCAGGGTCTCCTCCCTGCCTCACCCCTGGTAGAGCTCTGTGAGCTCTTCTCTGCCAGCTTTTTAAAGCAGTGGCAGGTGACTTCTTTATCAGAGGAGGAGCCCAAGACCTTGCCCTTGCCAGTCTCTAGCAGGACCCTTCTCCTCTCACCTGTCCACTGTAACCTTTCCGCCCACAATGAACGGTATCTGAACTACTCTGTGCGAAGGAATTTAGGGGTGCCGACCTCTCATAGCCGAGACATCTTAACAGACACTTCTCAGGACACTTGGTTATCTCTGCCGAAGGTTAGAGATCCCACCTGAGCACCGGCTGCCACCACAGATGACAGAGACTGAACAGTGCCCCGAGCCTGCCTGAGAGTCCACTCCCCAAAGACCCTCCTTCCAGCATCATCAAAAGTGCTGGGGGTAGAGCTCAGGGAGCATGATTTTGGGAGAAGCTCCTATAGGTAACCTGATACACGCCTTTGAAATTCAAGGTTCTGAGCTTCACTTGGCAGGCACGGTCTATGTCTACCTTATAGCCCTGGAGTAGTTTCACCGGGCCTTTCCCAACACACACACACACACTCACTCACACACACTCACTCACACACACTCACTCACACACACACTCACACACACACTCACACACACACACACACACTCTCTCTCACACACACACACTCACTCACACACACACACACACTCACACGCGCACACACACGCACACACGCACACACACACACTTCATTGTCTTGAAGCAAAAGAAAAATTAGAGCTGGAGCTTCCTGTTTGCTGGGCAGGATACTCCTACCAGTAGGAGCTTGGAAGAGATCAGAAAAGAAGCTGGAGAAATAGTCAGGGGTTCTGAGAAGCCTCCCACTGGGGAGGAGGGCTTAGTCTCGTGTGGCGGACACTCGAGAGGCTCGGATCGGAGCCGGAGCCAGAGCAATGACTGGGGCAAGCTCTGGGCTGGCTGGACTAGTGTTTTTTAAACATGCTCTGTGGAGTCCTGGGGTTTCAGGGAGGGGGCCCAGAGTGGGGCAGCAGGAAGGCATTAGGGGTTGGAAACTCAAGTATCCCAGAGATTAGCAGGTACCCAAGGGAAGGCACAGAGAGGGCAAGTGTGGGACACTAATGCCAAGCTCTGTATTGCCACGGAGAAGTGCAGCTGCCTACTTACACTGCCTTTAAGTTTTTTTAAAAAATGAATGGACTATTTTTCTTACAAAAGTTTTAGGTTTACAGAATATTAAGCAAATAGTACAGAGAATTCGCATGTATCCTCTCTCTCCCGGCTTGTATTTTCCCCTATTACTAACATCTTGCATTAGTGTTGTACATTCATTACAACTGATGAACCATCATTATTAACTGATGTCCACAGCTTACGTCGGGGTTCACTCTTTCTGTTGTACGATTCTATGGATTTTGACAAATGCATACTATTGTATATCCATCATTACAGTATCCTACAGCATAGTTTCACTGCCTTAAAAATCCCCTGTGTTCTCCCTATTCATCCTTCCCACCCCTGCCCTCTCTCCCTCTCTCTGATCTTTCTACCTGTGTGCATAGGTTTGCCCTTTCCAGAATGTCATAGCTGGAATCACACAGTATGTAGCCTTTTCAGACTGGCTTCGTCGCTTAGTGATATGCATTTAAGTTTCCTCCACGTATTTTCATGGCTCAATAGCTCATTTCTTTTTATCATTAAATATGGAGGTACCGTTTGTCTTGTTTTTCCATTCACCTTTTGAAGGATACCTTGGTTGCTTCCAGTTTTAGGCAATTATGAATAAAGCTGTAAACAACCATATGTAAGTGTGGATGTGAGTTTTCAACTCATTTCAGTAAACACCAAGGGGCATGACTGATGAATCGTATGGTAAGAGTATGTTTAGTTTAGTAAGAAACCACCAAACTGTTTTCCCAAGAGGCTGCGCCTTCCCATCAGCAATGAACAAGGGTTCCTGTTGCTCCACATCCTCACCAGCATTTGGTGGTGTCAGTTTTATTTTATTTTTTTATTATTATTATTTTTTAGTTTTATTTTATTTTAGCCATTCTCATAGGTGTGGAATGGTGTCTCATTATTGCTTTAATTTGTATTTCCGCAATGACATATGATGTGGAGCATCCTGTCATACACTTATTTGCCACCTGTATATCTTCTTTGGTGAGGTGGCTGTTCAGATCTTTTGCCCATTTATATATGTTTTTCAAATATTTTCTCCCAGTCTGTGGTTTGTCTTTTCATTCTCTTAACAGCGTCTTTCACAGAGCAGCATTTTCCATATGAAGATAGTCAAACTTATCAATTTTTTCTTTCGTGGACCTACACTGCCTTTTAAAACACCAGCGTAGCCAAACAGAACATACCTTGCCGGCTGTTAACCTGGGGCTTAGGGGCTCACGTAGGAGATGTTTCCTAAAGCTAGAATACAAGCCGAAGTGCTGGCCCTGAGGGCCAGGTTGGGGGATGTGAAGAGGTCCAGGGAAAATGTCAGCCAGGTGGTGGCCAGCTCTCTGGTTGGCTGTTTTGTTTTAAGAATAGTTTCAGATTTAGAGAAAAGTTGCAAAGATAGTACAGAGAGTTCCCCTATACCCCATACCCAATTTCCCTCATTATATAATCTTATATTAGTGTGGTACATTTGTCACAACTAAGGAACCAATACTGATACATTATTATTAACTACCGTCTGTTCGTTATTTGGATTTTCTTAGTGTTTCTGATCTAGTTCCCATCCAGGATAGCACATTACATTTGGCCATCATATCTCCTTAGGCTCCTCTTGTCTGTGACAGTTTCTCAGAATTTTCTTGCCCTTGACAGTGTTGAGGAGTACTGGTCAGGTATTTTGCAGAATGCCCCTCGACGGGGACTTGTCTGACGTTTTCCTCATGACTCAACCAGGGTTATGGGTTTTTGAAAAGGAGACCACAGAGGTCATTGCCATTCTCATCACATCATCGGATCAGGGACACCGTCTGGCAACCCTCTCCCCAACCCCTTTTAAAAAGCTCTATTTCACATTTCCAACGTGAGAACTCAGCTCTGCTCAGACCCAGGCAAGGAGCGTTCCTTGGCAGTCGAGGCCGAGGCCCCACTCGTGCTGGCCTGGTCTCTGCCATGCGGACAGTGGGCCCGTCTCAGAGATGCAGGATGGATGACGCAGGTGTCATTGGCTCTACCGCCCGCGCTGTGCGGTTGGAAAGAGACAATAACGTGGGTGGCATGAGAAGGAACCTGCCTTCAGAAGGTGTGTGTGTGGGAAGTATAGTCTGTGCTGGCTCATGCCATCACTCAGGGACACTGGTTCTGGGCGTCCTCACGGGAGGCTGCCCACGTCTCTCCTGAGTCTGTGCTAGGACAGAGTCACTAACCAGAGGTTCCTGAGTCCTGGCAGGCTGACTCCCCTCTGCCTTACCCAACATCCCCTCCACAGTTCCCCCCTCCCTCTCCCCTCCCACTACTGCCAACCGCTTCTTCCCACCCAGCGGCAGGACCAGGGCTTGCACAGTTTGGTTAAACTGCTTCTCTTGTCACTGTGGCAGTAGGTTCACTGGCTGTCAGAGCCGGAGGGAAAGGGCCGGGGTGGGGGGAAGGGGGCGCGGTACTCCAGTAAAGCCTGAGAGCCACTGGCCTGAGTATTTTCAACTAATTTAACAGTGAAAGTCACTCATCTTCCCGGATCAGGCAGCCTTCACTTAGAGCATCAAGACTGGGTTGAGGAGAGGTAGGGCCTCTTTTCTGGGCATCCCAACCCTGTCGCAGGGTTCTCCCCTTACCTTTTGCTAGAGAGAAGCTGGGACCTTTCGTGCTGGGATTCTGGCGTCTCGGGAAAGGGTTTCATGTGATTCAGTGAATTCACCGCTGGGGAGTTTACCTGTTGGTCCAAGAGAAAGTTTCACAGTGTAAGCATGAATCTAATGACATGGGGAAAATGTCTTTGATGTTATTTCTTAAAGGGAAAAAGCCAGCTAGAAAAGTTGGTATGTACATGTGTGGGGAAAAAAATAAATCTAGAGGTAGTCATGACCTTAATGAGGGGCATCACAACATTCTCTTTGGATGGCAGGATGATGGGTAATGTTTGATTTATTCTTTGTGCTTTTCCGTGTTTTCTAAGTTCTCCATATTGAGCCTGTATTACTTTTTAAAGTTAAGAAAAAGTGTTTAAAATGTGATCTGACAGTTCTCCAGAACTCCTTCCTGGCTTTGCTTTCCCTCGTCCCAAAGAGATGCTGGCAGAGTCAGGAGCGATGCATTCATCATGCATGTGGGGGCAGCTCCAGCAGGGTCCTGGAAACCTTGCGTGTCTCCACCCAGGTCTCCTGAGCAGCGATGAAACCCCAGCGGATCTGAGTCGTAGCAGAATGCCCCGCGCTTCTCCCAGAACATGAGAGCACGGGAGGCTTGTGAGCAGCTGCTGCCAGGCCGTCTCCCACTTCCTCGCCATCTTGCTCAGAGGCCGTCATGGGACAGTTTCTCATCACCTCCTATGTTCTAATGAGGGTTAAGGCTTCTTGCCTGCCCCACTCAGGGTATATCCGCCGGCTATAAAATGGCTCAGTGGCTGCATGGAATTGCTACAGGGCGCCCCATCATCCCTGCTGTGGTCACCTGGTCCCTTCTGTTTCAATGACATCCTGTGGCGTGGAGGGCACAGGGAGCTGACAGCTTGGCTACCCTGCCTTTCACTGTCTATGCAAGTAATAAACGGTCTGAATCCATCAGCCTCAACTGGGTCATACGGGATGATGGGAGAACCCTCATCACTGTCCAGTGGCCGGATGCCCATGGGCACCAGCAGTGGCTGACGGTCTCACCCACTGATGACCTCCCGAGGGAGGCTTCTTAACTGGAGAGCAGGGGCACTGTGAACGTGACTGGGAACCAATGACATCTTTATTCTTCCTAACTTCTACCTGAAATTTAACATATCTTTCGAGAATTAAATGTAGACAACACACCACAGTAGAATGGGTGGTACCAGTGACTCCGCCACCAGTAGAAATTACAGATATTTTCAGATCACATTACAGTTGTTGCAGAAATCTTGAAATACTGTGTTCATCACTACTTTGAAATTGTGGTAAATATTGAGCCCCCCAGATCTTATTAATTAATGCATCTGTAAAATGGTATACATATTACTATACCATAACTGTGCTGCTAAAATATTGTGATAACTGCATTTCCATCTTATTGGTTTTATTTGTCATCTTGTGTATTTAGTTTTATCCAAATATGTTTCTCCATCGTCTGGTCACGCGGCCACTTGGTAATGTACGGGTTACTGCTCGGTTTTGTCCTTGGGACACTATCTTTTCTGGCTCTCAGTTTCTTGTCCTTAAAATGACACAATCAGCCTGTTAGAGAATTTCTAAGGGTTCTTCCAGCCACAAAAGTGGTAGGATTATGTGTATGTCATCTCTTTTATTATACACAGCTGAGGGGTCACATGAGGACAGTTGGAACTGGGGGTGTGTACTAACGTTTCTTAACTGGTTCTTTAGCCTTCATAATATTATAGAGAACTTCTAGGAATTTGTCTAGGAAATATGCAAAAATGTATCTTCAAATACTTTTCTAGTGAAACGACCCCCAAACAACCTAAGCATTAAACAACGGGAGATTAAATATATTAGAATAAATCCATATGCTTGAACAGTGACAGCACTGGAATGATGTCATGGCGTCATGCCATGGAAGAGGTGGCATGCTGGACCACTAAGTGAAAACAAAAGCCGTTTGTGATACTTGAAGACTAATATGATTCTATTTTTATAAAAGCATATGGTTGTATATGCATAAAAATATAAAATAATATAATCCAACATATTAATATCGATTATCCTTAAATGGTGGGATTATAGTGATTTCACCTTGTGTTTTTCTGTGTTTTCTAAAATGTATACTATATATATATATATACACACACATACGTGCATATATATGACTAATAAAGAACAATCAGTGTTGTCACTCCGTCTCCGGAAGCGATGGTGGCAGTCCATCGGCTTGGGGAGCTACACCTCCCACCCCCTGCATTTCTATGCGCCAGGCACTAGCAAGGAAACGGTGAGCCCCTGACCACTCACGTTCCTTGTTACTAAAACGAGCCCTCGCTTCAGGAGGTAGGGGCTGAGAGCACGTGCACTGCGGGTCTAAGCCCCCATTCTTTTCCCTCTGCTCCGCCCCACCATGGGGCTGGGGGTCTGGCCCCTCCCTGGCTGCCCTGACGTTCCTCAGGCCCCAGCAGGAGGGTGGGCTCTGGGGCAGCGAGGGGCATGGCTGCCAGTACCTGCAGGCTGGTGGCCTCCTCTGCCCACCAGGCTTCAAACTCTTTCTGCAGCTTCACCTTGGCTTTGTCCATGAGTAGCTGCAAATGCTCAATCTCCACCTTCAGCGCCTTCAGGTGCGTGAACATTGCTTTATACCTGCAGTGGAGTCGGAGAGGAGTCTTGAAAGTCACTGGCAGGGAGGGAGGGCTCTAAAGAGACTGGCGGCGGCAGGGCCTGAGCCTCAGAAGCCTGGCCGTGCAGCCCCGGTGCCTGGGGCTGGGACCTTACAGTTGCCCACCCAGGCCAGAGTATGGCGCCAGCATGTGAGCCCACAGCCAGGTGTTTCTGTCCAGTGGGCCGCGGGGCTCTGTGTGTGACAGGACTAACCCCTCTCCAAGAAGGACAAGTACCATTACTGGGCACTGAAGGGCAGGCGTTGCTCTAGGCCCTTGCCGTCTATAAACTCATTCAATCCTCTTCGCAACCCTATGGGGAAGGCGCTATTATCATCATCTCCCCTTTACAGATGTGGAACCTGAGGCATGGAGAGGTTAAGGAACTTGCTCTACGGCACCGAGCTAATAAACAGCGGAGCCAGGGTTTGAACCCAGGCCATCTGGGGGTGGGGGCAGTGTGACAGGGGGCGCTCAGGGTACATGCCTAGCCAGCCCAGGGGTGGGTGGTGTGTGTTACAGTGACAGCATCGCCCCCTTGAGAGTAAGGAAGGTTTCTTGTTTGGTTTCCCCCAAACGTCTCCGTGGCAGAGGAGATAGCTGTTGAATGCCTAAATGAATGAATGAACTGAGAAGCTTGTACCAGTAATGACCAGATGTCTGTTTATGCTTGAGGTTCCTCGCTCTGCAGGTTAAATCATTCTGGGGCCCTAAATGGCCGCAGGAGGGTCTGATATTCTCTGGACACCTTGCAGATAGGAGCCTCAGGAGAGAAGTGGGGGGAAGGAGGTCCTCCATGGTCATACTTCTGGGCTCCCCTAGAGGGCAGCAGCAGACAAGACTCGCCGCTTCCTGGGCTGCAGCCTGGGCTGGGGCTGCAGAGGCTGCTCTCCCTGCCCGATTCGGGGGTCCCAGCGCTGGAGCCTGGCTGGGCCTTCTGCTCCCCACTCCAGCCTCACCCTGCCTCGGCTTCCTGCATCTCACGACCGCCTGCTGAAAGGTGGCACCTCCTCCAGCTATTTTAGGACCCGCTTCCAGGGTAGCTGCAGGCTTGGGACGGGCGTGGCCACCCTGCCCTGCCCCACAGCTCCAGGTGGCCCCGAGGGGCTGGGGTCACGGTGTGTGTGGCGAAAAGAAAGGGCACCTTCTCTTTTCTTCCTGCAGTTGTGATCGCAGCTTCTCTTCCAGCAGGTCTGGCGTCGAGGGCACGGGTGTGTTTTCTGAGATACCTGGAGAAGGGAGATGCTGATGATTCCCTCCAGCGAGGAAGAAAGGTCAAGGGAGAGTGTGATGTTTAGAGCGGATGACACAGTCATCGTGCGTCCCAGGTGAAAGGGGACCCTGTGAGTCCTTCTGGGGCCTTTGGATGGGCGCCGGCTTTACCCACCTCCTCTGGGTGGCAACCTCTGCGCGGCTGAGAGCCCCAGAGGAGGGTTCCATGATTATGCTCCATCCACTGTCCCTCCCACTGTCCCACATCTGTCACTGGAAGGGAATTCTTCCTTATATCGCTACCAATCCTTTTACCATGGAGTTCACTCGTTTCCTCTTGAGTCCCCAGGGAAGATGCAAAACACCATCTCCCCCTCCTCTGATACTGAGCCCTTCATAAACCAAGAAGGCATCACTGAAACGGCTCACATCTTACTTTGCATCAGCTGAGGTGCCGAATTCTCCAGCCTCAAATCATGTCTCCCGTTTCTGACTTCCCTCTGAAGCAGTGGTTCTAAGCCCGATTAACCCACTGTGCACCCAGGGCTGAGAACCACGCTCAGACGCCCTGCCCACAGGACCCTGGCAAGTCCTAGGTGAGGGCTGCGCCCCCAGACACGCCAGCTGTCACTGCTGGTTGCCGGGTTGCCTGCTCTGGTGGCTTGTGTGCTCGTCTGGAGCCCATCCTTTCCTAGCCTGGTGGGTGGGGTCTGTCTATCTTCCCAGGAGGCTCTCGGTGGTTGTACTGCATTTCTCAGCCTCAGAAGGCGTCTTCGGAGTCATGCAGCCCCACTTTTTACTCTTTGGAGGGGAGACGCTATCACACGCTAGGTGCTTTCTGGACATGATCAGACTTAATCCTTCTGGTACATTGGAGGTATTATTGCTCCCCTTTCACAGATAAGGGCATGGAGGTTCAAAGAGGTTAACCTGCCCAAGGCCGCGCGGCTAACTTGAGGAGCCTGGATCCAAATCCAGGTTTGTCTGGTTGCAAGGCTCTCGATTCAGAAATTCCTCCGATAACATTTCTGAGGATGGTCATCTGCTTTCTCCCCCCATACTGCCGGGGGTGAGGCTGAGTGCTTTACACTGAGCATGCCTCGTTGCGGGCAGCTCTGTTTCCTCTTAATTGGAGCTGAGACCTGCCCCACTAACTTCTTTTCACCTCTCCTTTGGAGCTCTGGAGCAGCACGGTTTGTCCTCCTTCTTAATCTGATGGTTCTTTAAATACTTTAACGGCAACAGCAACAACAACAAAACACCACATGTGCCTGGAGCTTTATTCCCGGGCTGACTCTGCCTAATTCTCTCACCTAAGGGCTCAGTAGTAAGGTGACTTTCTAATCGATCTGAAGTACAGAGCCTGAATCTGGACATCATACTCCAGATAGGCCCGAGAGGGGCAGCGTAGAGAAGAGTTCTCCTAGCCTTGAAAAATTTACGTTCTATATTTCTATAGGAGGTGAATTACTAACAATGACCATTTACCGAGCGCCTTCTATATTCCAGGTTCTGCCAAGTTCTACTAGACGCTGGGCTAGGTGGTCTACTCATCTTATTGCTAATTCTCAAAATAACTCAGCAGGGAAGGCATTACCATCTCATTTCAGTAAGATTCTGAGGCTCAGAGAGGTTGTTGAATAACTCAAAGTCACAGAGCTAATAAGTGGTAGGGCTGGGATGTGAACCCAATTTTTCTGGTTCCAAAGAGCTAGATGTTTATACCAGGCAGCCCCCCAGCACTTTTTTTGTTTCTCAGCAGCTTCGTCATTGTCATGGCCATGTCAGTTTGTCACTGTCTTCTGTTAAGCTTGCGGCCAGTTTACCCACGTTCCTATATTTATGAGTGGTTGTCGAAACGCATTCTATTTCAGTGTGATTATCCTTTTAATCACAAAGGCAACATTTCCCGTTTATTGGGGGCTTAGCCTGCTGAGAGGTCCTTATTCTGGCATGCCTTATTCTTTCCCTTTGGGCTGCTTTGAGGTCGTGATCTAACTCATTGATAAATACGCTAAGCGGATCAGAATTCTGTTCTTTATCTGCCAGGCACCTGTTACCCTCTGTCCCTTGTGTCAAGTGTCTCACCCCTGAGCAAGTGTCTCACTCATAGATACCATAGACTTCCCAGCCGAAGGCTATGCTGTCCCCCATGCTGGTGCATCTTAGTGGCCCTAATGAGCCAAACTGCCTGTCCTCGTCACCCATGGTCCTCCAGGCCTAGGCACCGGAAGCCCCTAGAGGGCAGGGACTGGTCCCTCTGCTCTTTGTATCTCCCCAGTGCTTTGTTTGTTCAGACTCCGCGTCCAGGGTGCCCTCAATGCTGCCCGTGCTCACTGGCCCTTGTCCTCTCTGGGAGACGTCAGACCTGATAAACTGAAGGAAGTATCTCAACACCAAACTGATAACGGTAGGACTTGAAATAGAATATTTCCTTTCCTAATGGTTTCAGAAATGGACACATGTATCTCCGAGTCTGTTAAAAAAGAAAAGCTGTGGCTCTCCTTTGTCCTTTTAACACTTTTTGATCCCATACCAAGGAACCCCCTGAGAGATGCAGTGAAGACCCTGCTCTGGGGTGACGGCTGGGCCAGTGAGGAAACTGAGGCCAGATCAGGTAGGACCTTGAGGGCCTGGAAAGGACGTTGGCTTTGAGAGAGCTGAGAGGCTGGAGGGCGTTGCGGGGAGGAATGGTGTGATCTGTTCCTCTGATAGCCAAGCCAAGTAGTTGCTTTGCTGGTCAAGACAGAGCTGCTCCAAACTGAAGCGTAGTTAATGTGAGGTGGCGCCAGGGTGGTGAAAGGATCTGGGAAAGAAAGCTGGGGCAAGGGAGCTTGGGCAGCCAGAATGAGGGCACAGCGTACCCCCAAGACACAAGCTACCCGCGTTGCCATGACAACCAAAGGGGCCTCTCGCCAGAGTGATGTCTGCTGAGTGAAATGCATTGTGCCCTCACCAGGAGACGGCCCTGGCTGCCCCTGCTGCTTCCTGCGGCTTGGCTGATCAGCCCTCTCTCGAGAGAAAGAGGGGCTGGGAACTCAAAGGGAGCCAGACAAAACGACTGAGCAGGAACAGAGGAAAAGGGAGTACGTAAAGGGCAGTTGCGCTTTGCAGGTCCCCATGCCCGCCGGGACTGTGGCCAGGGACAGAAGCTCCAGTCACCTGACAGGAGGCACAAGGAGTCCTCCTTTCAAGCACAGGACTCTGGCTGGGATGGGAGCACTGAAGGTCATAGCCCCGAGTGGCCCATGAGGTCACGCTGTGAGTCTGTGTGGGCAGCTGTCTCCCACACAATACAGAAGCGAAAAAGAAGGGCTTCATTCCAGCGGCTGTAGATCTGAATGTCACACACGGAGGAAGCCCTGAGCAGTCAAATAGTAACTGGAACTTACAAGGGCGTGGTGACTCAAGGGCACACACATCTCAGGCTGACCCCACCTCTGATGTGTCAGGTGTTTGGAACCAGCAGCACAAGAACAAGTGGGTGCTTGCTGGGAAGGCCAGCCTCCTGTGGGTCCCCTCATACCTGGCATGATTTCAGGGTCACTGGAAAGACCACTGTCCCTTCTCTTCCCACCTCCCCATACCCTACACACACACACCCACACACCCCCCAAAACTCTCCTACAGTCAGTAAATGTCTGAAATGCGTAGAATCTCATTTCTTTCATGCACTGGCTGTCTACTGGGGGTGCACCTGAGAATCACCTGAGGTGCCTGTAAAAGCAGAGACTGCGGGCCCTACCCCAGGCGTTCTGAGTTAGGATTTGATGGTAGGTTCCCCCGTGATTCCGACGCTCGCCCCTTGTTAAGAAACACCGTTCAAGGCTCTGCGTCCAGTTTCAGTGCAAGTACTCCATGCAGGAGTCCCTGAGGATGCAGGACCTGCAGGGCTTCCTATAGGATGCTATACGGGGGCCAACATGGCCCTTTGCCCCCCGCCCACCTTCCAGACCTTGGGAAGCCACTGTGGGGCAAAGGAGCTCAGGGGTTTGAAGCAAGGAAGTCACACTCTCTGTAGGGCTGGGCTGCCTGCACTTGGCCCTTGCAGGTGGTGGATCTCTGAATAACGATATCCACCACGTGGCTGCTCTGTGGCCCTTATATCACAAGCCCATCACAGATGGGGAAACTGAGTTCTGACAGGGGAAGTCATCTTCCCCGGGATCACACCACTGGTAAAAAGAGCTGGAGTCAGGACCCAGCTCTGTCTGACATCAAAGCGGTGCTATTTCCCTTGCAAGCGACTGGCATAATGAAGGCAGCCACGGGGCAGATCACTGAGGTCGGTATTGACTCGTCCTTGGTATCTGAAGGTGATGCTCTTTTCCATGAATGCCTTTCAGGTGCGGGGCCGGGGCTGACAAAAAGCCTCAGTCTCCCCCCCGAGTGCCAGCCTGTGCAGACTGCCCTTTCCTAACCGAAACCACGGCCTGCACGCTGCTCCCACCGGGTATCTGCAGCTCGCCTGATGGGTGCGAGGGGCTTCGCTACCCACGTTCCCCACGGGAGCCTGGCCCCCCCAAGGCAGCCCCCAGAACACCCGGAGCCAGCCTGCTTGTCTCCTTAACTGTGTGTTAGGAATCCTAAGGAAGGCGGTATTGACGTTTCCAACCAGGCGCCAGCCGAAAGGGGCCCTGTGGTCTTCCAAGGAGCCAAGGCCGGTGCCCTGCGCGGGAAAGGCCGTGAATTATGTGGCTCTACCGTGGCAGACGAGACAGCAGAGCCACGGAGGCCTTCCAGCAGGTGGCCTTAGCTGTCCAGCTACGGATTCGCTCCCTGAACACCCACTCTGGGCCTCCTTGGGCTACACTGTCTCACAGAGCCCAGATCACAGCCTCCCCTTGCTTCCGAAGTCAAAGTGTCTGTTCTACCCAAGATGGATGATGTCAGTAGCTCAATGACCACAATGGTCAGCAGCTCAGAGGCAAAGATTCTGGCTTCCCGATCAGACCATTTCCTGTTTCATGGCTCAAATGTATTGCCAGCTGGAGCGATCACACGCTGACAGGTGCTTAGGGCCACCATGCCTCCTGGTGTTGATTTTGTGAAACACCATCGCTGTCCGCAGCAGGCTCGGACTCAAGGGCGTGGTGAATACCCTGCGGACCCAGGGCTCAAGTCATTGCTCAGGTCCCCACTCACCACTGCTGTCCTACCCGCAGGGAGTATGGGGCGCTCTCCAAGAGCACAGTTGGCCCAGCTTTAGCACAATCAAAATCCTTCCCCATGCCGGTTTGGAGCCTGGACTCTGCCCATGGAAGGCCAGCTGCGTCCCTTCCCTCCTGAGTAACTGCCTCTGCGTCCACTCCGGGCCTCTCTGCCCATGACCAGACCCCTGGGATGGTGGCCTCTCTCCTTCGGCATCACTCCCCTCCACTGCATTCCCGGAGGAGGATGCGGCCCACACAGAGGGTCAGTGTGGACTTGCAAGCGATACAAGGGAGACCCCAGGAGCATCCCGCATTCCCAGGAAAGATGCTTCTCGTCTCTTTACTTACTTCCCGACCACGATCACCTCTGCTCAAATGGGAGCTCTCTCCTTCCCCCAGCTCTCCACAGTCCTTTCTGCTGGGACCCCAGCCCCATCTCTGCGTTCCAGTCGGCATTCTCTGGGCGCAGCCACTCAGAGCCTGGCACCTCCTTCTGAGGCTCCTGGTACCCTCTCCCCACCCCCTTCAGAGGCAGGCCTGTGCAAAGGCTGCTCCTGCCTGCGTCCAGCCCACTGAGGCCTCCTCACTCCTCAGAAGTGTGCCGACATTACTGAACTCAGGGTTTCTCTACAAGCCCAAGTCCGTCGGCAATTCTACCCTCTTGTCACTTTTGCCTCACTGACCAGTGGTGGCCACATTTCTTAATCTCAGTGGCTTTTCAGAGAGACATTAGCAGGTAGCTTGGCATCCCTAAAACCCAGCTATACCCTTGTCACACTGGACCCAGCGAGTCTGGAGTGTTCTCAGGATACCTATGACCTGTTGGGGAGGGCAGTTTTCCCCACACCTGTGAGGGTGAGCACAGGCCTTCCTCCTGTGAAAACCTCTAATGATAATGATTAGTGGGGTTTGGTCAATTCTCTTGATTGGCTTGTAAAAGAAATTTTAGGACTTCTAGGAATTGAACTGAGAATCCTTCATAAAATCATCTCCCTCCACTTTTGGACAACTTATCTGCTACTAGGCAATTTGTAAGCCAATCTGTTCATTTGGCAAAATTTTGTTGTATTTCGGAGTCAAAAGTGAGGTCGGAAACAGACTACACAGTAGAACTGGCACATTTTCAAAGTGAGGTGGCAAGAGTGGGCAGACAACCAAGATGCGCACATTGACGTTAGAAAAGGGCCCAAAGAAATTTCTGGAGATTTTTTTTAAAGACCCTAGTAGTTTGCCTTCAGCCCACCTTATCCGCTTCACTGGGGGGAATGTGTGTAGAGATCCTTCCCAAGGTAGGGAGAGGGCTTGAAGGAGACAGCTCAGAAAGGTTGATGAGAACTCTTGGGAATCTGTGTGTTTGTGGTGTGGTATGTGTGTGCGCATGGCGTGTGTTTGTGTGTGTGCACGGTGTGTTGTGTGTGTGCATGGTGTGTACCGTGTGTGTGCACGGTGTGTTGTGTGTGTGCACGGTGTGTTGTGTGTGCGCATGACGTGTGTTTGTGTGTGTGCACGGTGTGTGCTGTGTGTGCACGGTGTGTGCTGTGTGTGCACGGTGTGTTGTGTATGCACGGTGTGTTGTGTGTGTGTGTTGTGGACAGAACTGTGACTCCCCTCAAGAACTCTAGAGGGTGGGGCATGTGATGCTGGGTGAGAAGGAAGAGCAGAGTGGCTGCCATTTCTGTGGCAAAAGCATGGGCTCCAGCATGGAGGAGAGCCAGTTAGGGTCACCTGAGATCAGAGGCATGCTGGCAGATGTGTCACAACCAGCTCTCTGGAGAGAAAAAGCCCTGATTTGTAGTGTTTGCCAGTGTTTGTGGTGTGACTGATTTCACGCCACCAGCATGGTGCTCCCGAATCTGGAGCTGGGAGGAGATGCCCATGGTCAGTGCTCGTGAGCCAGAGTGAGCGGGGTCCAGCACAGCACTCAGACCCTCCGGCACGCCACTTAAAACCTAGATCCCTTTTAATAAAGCCACCTGGAGGGACCTTAGGAGAAACAAACCTGGCGGTGGACTACAGGAAGCCTGGGAGAGCTGGGCCTGTTCCTTTTGCTTCTCCAAATCCACTCTCCGCCCTCTCCTCTTCTGCTCCTCACCCCAGGAGCCTGGCTGCTAGAACAGTGGGCTTCCTTGCCCTCCGCCCTCTGGCTGGACTCAGCCGATGGGGAACGTGGGCAGGGACTGGAGCATGGGAGGAGACAGGCTGAGGTATTTCTTTCCCCAGACATCTCTGTAGAGGCCACGAGCTGGATGCCCTGCTTTACTGAAGGTCACAGCTCCTATCAGACGGCCAGAGCCTTTTTGCACAGCCATTACTTTTTTTTTTTTAACATCTTTATCAGAGTATAATTGCTTTACAATGGTGTGTTAGTTTCTGCTGTATAACAAAGTGAATTGGCTATACGTATACATATATCCCCATATCCCCTCCCTCTTGCGCCTCCCTCCCACCCTCCCTATCCCACCCCTCCAGGTGGACACAAAGCACCGAGCTGATCTCCCTGTGCTATGTGGCTGCTTCCCACTAGCTATCTAGTTTACATTTGGTGGTGTATATATGTCCATGCCACTCTCTCACTTTGTCCCAGCTTACCCTTCCCACTCCCTGTGTCCTCAAGTCCATTCTCTAAGTCTGAGTCTTTATTCCTGTCCTGCCCCTAGGTTCTTCAGAACCATTTTTTTTTTTTTTTTAGATTCCATGTATATGTGTTAGCATACGGTATTTGTTTTTCTGTTTCTGACTTACTTCACTCTGTATGACAGATTCTAGGTCCATCCACCTCACTACAAATAACTCAGTTTTGTTTCTTTTCATGGCTGAGAAATATTCCATTGTATATATGTGCCACATCTTCTTTACCCATTCATCTGTCGATGGACACTTAGGTTGCTTCCGTGTCCTGGCTATTGTAAACAGTGTTGCAGTGTACATTGTGGTACATGACTCTTTTGGAATTATGGTTTTCTCTGGGTATATGCTCAGTAGTGGGATTGCTGGGTTGTACGGTAGTTCTATTTGTAGTTTTTTAAGGAACCTCCCTACTGTTCTCCATAGCTGCACAGCCATTTCTGTCTTCAAGTTTCATAACTGCTCATTCCCTTGCCCTCTTAGGCCTGATGCTTCCTGCCTTGCTGCTGTTATTACCTCTGGGGTACTGCGATCTCCTTTGTGGTTTCCCTACCCTCTGCTCACGCCTTTGTCAACAGGACTTTATTCAACTCTCTTCACAATAGCTAATTTGAGTAGTGCCACTTGCTTCCCGTTTGGACCCTGACCTGTACAGGTAAGCAACTGTCCGAACGAGGTGCATTCCCTCGAGACAAGGAATGTGTGGGTCAGGGGCCTCCAGGGACCCGTGGAAGTACCCCGAAAGAGCAAGAGTCATCTTTGAACATTTGCTGGGCCCAGAGAGCACAAAGCTGTGTTACAATGGTACCAGTTCAGTGTGATCTTTACCAACTGCCTTTCCTCCCTTCCTTCTTCTCTCCAACTCCTTCTGGGGAAACAGCTTAGCAAGTGAGTTAGAGAGAGAAGAAGCTGACCATGTCCCTCTCTTTCTGGTGGTTGGCCTTAGCTGGGGAAAGGGAGGGAAGTCTTTTCTTTCAGTGAAATTTGAACTATTGAGACTCTAGTTACAATATAGAATGACCATTGTGAGTTCCTGTCTTTTTTGTTGTTGTTTGTTTTGCTGGTAATTAACAATGAACAATTGAGTTACTGGGCTGCCCAGTTTCTTCCAGGGGCAGGAGAAGAACTCTCTCCATTGTGAGGATTTATAGAAACAGGGGGAGAGGAATAAAAAGCAGCCTTCACAGGCCCTTCCCCTGTATTGTTCAACACGCAGGCAGACCATCTGCAGCTGTTAGTCCCTCCCAGAGAATACAAGGCACCTGGAGGAGAAAATGAATGGCGGTAAACTTTCCATTTTCCTCTTTAAGTAAAATGATCCTGACATGAACGGTAGTGAGGAAAATGAAGATGAATTGGGATTGAATTGGGATTCACTTTTTACTACCACTTCTACCAACACAATGATTCCACGAGAACAGTCATTTGTGTTTGATTTCTGAACCGTTGGAATCTAGTCCTTCGTAGAAATTATTATAAACCATTACAAACACAAAAAAATATTCGAAGAATGATATAATAACAATAGTATTTTGGATAATCTAAAAATCAGCAGTTTGCCACAGCTGCCTTAGACTTGGGCTTTGTTTGGAGCTAGAACGGTTCAGAATTGGTGGAGGCCTCCTTTGTGCCCTCCCCTAGCCCCTCCCTCCCTCCCTGAAGGTAACATCACTGTCCTGATGGAGCTCCATAGCCTTCCCTTCGTGCTTTTATATTCGCACTCTGTGTCTTTCGTGCCCTGTAAACATTACTTAGCCATTTCTTGACTTAAGGGGTGGCAGAGTGTTCTCTTTATAACCGTTTGTCGGACTGTGCACCTGTACTTGTGTGTTTTATGAATCTTTCATGTCCAAAGCTCCCATTCCCTCCCCCCCGACAAAAACTATTGAAAATTTTGGAATTTACACAAATGGTATGGGTCCATACATATCCTTCAGCAATTTTCTTTCTTTCAATCACCATTGTGTTTTTGAGACGTATTCACACTGCTACACGTAAATCTAGTTTATCCATGTTGAATTCTCTGAGGTGTTCCACTGTATGACTGTATCACAGCTCTCGCTCCCTTATCCACCCCCTACGGGGGACCTTTGCGTGGTCTCCTGTCTTGGTTCTTGTTCGTTTGACTGTCTGCTATGATAAGAACAATGCTGCCAGGAGTGCCCCCTCGGGCACACATGTGACACCATCTCAGGTATATGTTCCTAGGCGTGGAATTGCCAGGTGGTGGAGGTTGCATATCTTCTAGATATTGCAGATTTCAGATATTGCCAGATTCATCCCCAATGGTTGGTCACAGACTTTATCTATACAATTCACTTCTCCCTGCTTCTCTTTTCCTTTTCTTTATTTATATGGAAATTGCTCTGCTCTGCTCTCTGGGTGTCCCCTGCCCGCAGCTCTCCGTACAACAGTGCCCTCATGGTTTTCTGAATAGACATCAGTATTTTCAGAGCAACACTTAGAGCTTTATGTTGGTTATTTGGAACACAAAGCACCCATCGTTTGTATCTGAGCACAGACGACCCTGGTTTCTTGTTGGTAGGTCTTCCCCAAACTCATCATCAGCTTCCTTGGGGATTTAGGAAGGTCTTACCCAGCTCCACTATGCTTGCAACAGAATAGGTCCTGCAAAACAGTAAGAACTTTTCTGGGCTGAGACTGGCCAAACACAAGAGAGCACAGATGGAGGAGCCGGCCGTGGTATATTTTATCAGATACATTTTTGCAGGTGAAGTCAAGAGGTTACAATTTTGTCTACTGTGTTTGATTGTTATGGACTGTGTCCCCTCCAAAATTCACATGCTGAAATCGAATCCCTAATGTGATGGTATCTGCAGGTGGGGCCTTTGGGAGGTGATTGGGTCATGAGGGTGGAGCCCCCATGAATGAGATTAGTGCCTTTCTAAGAAAAGACCAGAGAGCTGGCTCGATCTTTCCAGCACAAGTGGACACAAAGAGAAGCCGGCAGTCTGCGCCCAGGAGAGGGACCTCACCAGAACCTGCCTCTGATCTCAGGCTTCCAGCCTCCAGAACTGTGAGAAATAAATCTCCATTGTTTATCAGCCACCTAGTCTGTGGTAATTTGTTACAGCAGTCCCAACTGATGGAGACATTGGTCAAATGCCTAATTCACTCAAAGCAGCACATATGGTTTCTGCATATCTGCACAATGAAAAATGTGGCTCTGGCAACTGGTAACAGGATCATCAGTGTTCAAGTGCTCAAAGGAATAGACAGCCCCTTCCTGGGGCTTGATGTATTTTTGCAAAGAAGAGTGATTTATAGAACCTGTGAGCAAATGTGGGTAGAGAGACGTGGTGACTGGGGACCATGGTGACCTCCACCAGTTATGCCTACTCATGTTGGTAGCCCAGGACTGTGGTAGCTCTGTGGCCAGGGGCTCTGCCCACTGCCTGGGCATTTGGTTCCCGACACCCAGAGTCACAGTTCATGACAATTCACTGAGCATCTACTTTGTCCTCGGCTCCATCACATATACACCTCGCTCAGCACTGAGATCAGTCCTGGGGAGTAGGGGTTCTTCTTCCCTTATGGACACGGAAATGCAGGAAGGTTAATGGGCCAAAGTCCCATGACTAGCGAATGGCAGAGGCACCCTCAAGCAGGGTTCTCCTGACTCTAGAGCGAGTGCTCTTTTTACTAACCCATGGTCGCAGTTCAAGACTCACCCCGGGGCTGATGCCCACAGCCTTCCATTCTCCAGAACGGCTGCTGAGGGAGTCGGAACTCCTCCAAGGGTCTGGAGCCTTGGCAACTGGGAACTGGGCAGGGAAATGGGGTGGGGACTCCTTATGACTCCCAGCCTCCATCTTGAGCCTGGAAATTTGGCCAAGGACCTTGTGTCACCGAAGCTGACCCTATATTCACAAGCACCTGTGGATTAGCATCGGCTCAGGTGGTGAGACTTTATCACTGGTCTTACAGAGCCACCTGAGTCCTTTTGGAACCAGCTGAGATGCCATCTCAGCCTCTGGGGCAGCTGCTTCCTTTTCTTTCTCCCTTACTCCAAAGGGTCGGCATTTAGATCATTCATTTCAGGTAGGATGAGAACATCTCTAACCCACCCAAGCCCTCGCATGTCTCCTCGCCAAGGCTGTGAGTGTTTTCTGCATGTCTTAAGGAACTCTGTATCCACAAAGAGATACAGTTGTGGCACTTGACGGCTGAGGAGGGTTAGAGTCATTTGTTCATTCAACCAGGGATCTGTAGACGTCCGCTAAGCCCCAGGGACTGTGATGGGCTGTTGGGCACAGGATATCATTTAATCCAACCACCCCCATTTTACAGATGTTGGAACCTAGGCACAGAGTCCCTTAGCTGGTGAATCTTTAAGGCAAAAATCGGATCCCTTAGATATCACTGATTTATTCAGCTAACACTTAGGGAGGACCTTCTGTGTGCCAATCACTGTGCTTGTGGCTGGGGGAGAAGGATAAAAGACTGAGTAATTACTATACAAGTGACAAGTTCTCTTATAGAAGCATATGCAGAGTTCCGTGTGAGCCCAGGGGAAACTGAGATAGCTCTGGGGAAGGGAAGCTTGGACTGTCTGCCTTTGGAAATGTCTCAAAAAGAGCTGCAAGTTCCGAAGGGAGGAAGATGTGTTCAAAGCTCAGAACCTTTTCTTCAAGCAAAGGCTTAATGACAAAAAGAGAAACAGAAGTTGCTTTGGTTGAACCAGGTGAAAATCCTGGGGTCCTGCCATTTGCACCCTGGGTCCCCTCACCCTCACCCTGTGGTCCCAAAGGGGCCACAGGTGGCCCAAATGGGTCCCCTAGAGCCCATTTTGAAAACCACTGGGCTGGCTGATGCCGGGAGGGTTGCTCCAGTTGTCTCCATCAGTGGTTCCTCCCCTCATCCTGGAATTCCTGGTCTCATACTGGGTGCTCAGTCTAGTCTGCTGAATAAATTGATGACAGCCTGGCCTTTTGCTTTCTCTCAGATTTGTGGCTCCCGGGCTCAGAATTCCAAAAAGCATTTCAAGACTCAGGCTTAATTTTCCACCACACGGGAGAAGGTGGCAGTGGTGGTGGCCTGTCTTTGGAGAATGGCAGGGACGCCACAAGAGGTCACTGCAGGAACACCGTTCAGGAGAAGAGAGCTCCTCAGAGCGCTCTAAGCTGGAACAATGAGGTAGAACAGGGAGCCTTCAGGGTCAGTGCCTCTGTCGACCCTCATTAAGGCCCTGCTGGGATTCAGCGCTGTCACTGCCGGCTCTTCAGGTCAGGTAGCGTGTACTACCCGGTGGTAATCCAAGGGCCCCACGAGGCATTGCAGCTACAGTGGCCTGTTCTCAGGGGTCGCTTCTGCGTGCCATGTGGTCAGCGTGGGACTCCCCGGGCAGCCCCAGATTTCGCTGGGCAGTGTCTGCAGCAGGTTTACCCAGAGATGGCCAGGAGTCCTCAACCCCTCCCTGGGCCTGGGCTGCAGGCGTGTGTACCCGGAGGAATCACCCAGTGCAGGGGCCGGGTGAAGGCTTGGGTGAGGGGGGTCTCCAGGGTGGTACAGATTATTTACTCATCAGTCAGGTAGCAAATGCTGAGGAGTTCGAGCTACCGCCTGGGGCTTTCTTTTCCTAAAAGGCCTCTTTGACCAAGACTTCCTTGCTCAGAAATGCTCAGTGGCTCAACTGCCTGTGAGAGAAATCTTTGGATTCAAGGCTCTCAGTGAACTGGCCCAGCTCACTGTGTTAGCCTTTTTCTGGACTAC
Source organism: Grampus griseus (assembly GCF_964374135.1). Classification (NCBI taxonomy): domain Eukaryota; kingdom Metazoa; phylum Chordata; class Mammalia; order Artiodactyla; family Delphinidae; genus Grampus; species Grampus griseus. The sequence continues at coordinate 34,689,589 of NC_139004.1, read as the reverse complement.
TTCATATCAACTCCCCACAAAGCACAAAACAAACACATACCACACACACACACACACACACACACACACTGTATACACCCCCCCACATACATATACATACACATCACACACACACTAAATACACATACATCCCCTTCATACATACATATCACACACACACACACACACACACACACACCTCGAATCAGCCTTCCCCCCACTCCCCACCCCAGCACACACACGACAACTATCCCCTGCTCCCACCCTCCTCTCTGTGGTTCTGACTCCTGCTTATTCTTCAAGGCTCAGCTCAGGCCCATGGCCTTGGTGACACCCCCCAGGGGCCACTGTCTCTGTTAAGATCCTGGAGCTCTGATGGTCTGTCCCTCTCACCTGCCACATTTCACACGCTACTTGGTAGTGCGATGGGCCTTTTGAATTTTAATCACAGGCACGTGGTAGAATTTTGATTGTGAGCTGCAGGAGATCCAGGCCCTGATCAAATATTGCTTGGAAGAGACACCTGAGAGAGAGGGCACAGCTCCCGTTCCTGGGATGGCTTCCTGGGCTCGCCCTGAGCTGTGAGGCCGTCAGAAAGCAGGGTTCCTGGAGTACATCACCTCTCAGTGAGTTACGCGCTAATGTCAGGCCTCTCGCTTTTACAGAGGGTCAATGCGAGAATCATCTCGTGGAACATTTCAGTATCTTTTGTAAAACTGCAGTTGACGACATCATTCACTATGTCACTCAGTGTCCTTTACACAAAGGTCCCCACGATAAATTCTGGTCTGTGTTTAGTTCCAGAAGACATTTTATTTCTGCAGATAAATTAGTTAGTATGCTTCCTGTGGTCAGAAAATGAAAACTGTGTAACTCTGGGTACTCCTCTTTCTGCTCGGTGGCTAGATAAGACAGAGTCGGATTTATTGCCTTGTGTTGTAATCCGCTCAGCTGTGGGCTCCGAAAGCACTTACTCCTTCTACTTCTTTTAAATGGACTTATTTTATGTTCAAATGTCTCATTCCACTTTTGCAAGATGTGTGAGTCTGGGAGTCATCTGGGGAAGCACTGACTTGGCCTGTTTATTGCCTGTGCTGGCTGCCGGGGGTACAGAGATTAACTTGACTGCCCCCAGCTTTCCAGGAGCTCACATTTTAGAGTGGAGAATAGCTATGGAAATAAATAATTACAAAACAAGGCTAAAGGACAAAGCAGACTGGCGAGAAGCGGGTGGGCAAGGCTGCATGAAGGAGGTCAAGGCCAACTTGGTTTGGGGCTACAGTAGGAAGAGGTCAGTGGGTAGAATAATACATATGTCTAAATCCGGAATTAGATAAAGAGTTATCTTTTTAATGTATATATCCCCTTGGGCTGGCTATGCACCCTTCGAGGGCAGGCACTGAATCCCTGTCCCTCTGTGGACTCTATAGTGCTCAGCCTGGGGCTGAGGGCCGTGCGGTGTGGTGGTTACAGCACAAGCTCTCAAGCTGCATCTGCATTTGCATCCTTAGCTGAGCAAAGCTGGGTAGGTTCACCTTAACCCCTTTGGGCCTTAAGTAAAGTGAGGATAATAGTAGTACCTCCCGCATGGGGATTTTAGGAGCTTCAAAGAGGGAAATACAAGGAAAGAGCTTAGAGCCATGGCACATGGGGAGGTACTCAAGAAACGTCTGCTGATTAGTCCCCGCTGCATCACTGACAACACTTTACCACGTTGGGGAGCTAGCACAACAGAGAGGGAAAAACACACACAGCTGAATTCAGCAAAGCACTCTCAACTCAGCCAGCTCGATCTAGTTCAGTTAGTATCACTTCCAAATGATGCTTCATTGAAAAATAATAGTTTTATTGTTTCCTGATATCGTGTGCGGGAGTCAGCCCTGCTCTAAGTCCACCAGTAACTTGTTTGTTGATGATATTCTTAGAACCGGTCATTGATGATTTTCTTAAGAAACCCACCCCCTCCAGCTCTGGCTGTCACATCAAGGGGGCCCACTGGGCCCAATTCTTCTCTTGCCCCACTGTCTCCGTCGGTTTCCCTGGTCACTGCCTTTCAAAAGGACCAGGGTCCCTTGGGTGGGCAGTGAACGCAGGCAGAGCCATGATGTGGATTTTCAGCTGGGAAGGGGAGTAGAAGGCTTCTTAAGAGCAAAGGTGCTCATGCACAGAATGGGCCTTTCCGTAGGTGCTTCTCTGTGTGCCAGTGGCATGGTGGGAAATGGTTAACAACCAGCTCCCTGGGAAAGAAAGCCCCAGTTTATAACAGTATTTGCCCTTGGTGTAGATACTCCCACTGTGGCTGATTTCAAGCTGCCAGTGGGATGTCACTGAGGGTGGAATTGGGAAGAGAGGCACAGAAGCACACCGTGAGACAGCGTGTCCAGGACACAGACGCAGTCATTGTAAATAACCTCATGAGCAGAGATAGCAGTAAAATGTGGTAAATGAATCAGGAAGTGATACATTTTGAGTGTTCCCCAAATTCCTGACAGGCTGACATGCTCTCCACTGGAGCCGGCCTTCTTTCATCAGTCTGCTGTCTCTTCCACACGGGCCTCTCACCTCACCATTAAGTATGCTTTACGAGATTACACTTCTGCAAATTTTCTTGGCCGTATGTCTACTTATACAAGCAGAGACATATTCTTATGCAAAATACACGAGAAAACTTCTCCTGCTCAGACTTGCTTATTACTCCTGACCCCCCCAACCCCCCAAAACCCCAAACTCAACCAAGTGACCCCACCTGCACTTTCATGGAAACTTAGGAACATGTAGGTAAAAGAAAGAAATAATATCAAAGGGAATACTTGAAGTGGAGGGTGAGGGAAAGTAGGGAGGAGAAGAAACAGACAAAGAAACAGAACAGAAAGGGGGAAGGAACCGCAGCACAAACCCGCAGAAATGGAAGGGTGAGACCAGGTGTAGTCACTGCCTCATCCCTGTACTGAAGCCCAAACTACAGGACGTCAGGAAGCCAAATACACCGAGCGAGTTGTTTTTGTTCTTACAGGAGCCATGGGTCCTGGCCTGCAGCCCCAAGGCTAGTCTGAAGGGCAAGGGTTAAGGCAGGAAATGGCGCTGGAAATAATCTGCTGCATTGAGAGCTTTCTCTCAATGAGAAGAAGGCCCTTCTGAAATGTGTCCCTTGGGACACATGTGCACCGGCGGGTCCACAGCCCCATCAGACAAGCTCCTAAGGCGTCTGGATAGCAATGTGGCATTTGATCTCAAAATGGCAGCTGGGAGATGGTAACACTTCTTCTCTAATTGGGATAGTATGCTTTTAAAATAAATAGGTATTTCAAATGCTCTTAATTAGACTTTCAGCCAAAGTGCTTTCTGTTTGAAGTTTGCTGATTACTTCAGGCAAAGTTGGGCCCTGCTGCACCTGACACCTGCTATAGTTCATAAGAAGGCTCCCAGAGAGGTGAACACAGGAATTAAGAAGGAGCCTGCGGTTGAAGAGACGCAGCAGGGTTGGGACGGGGGGCGGGGGCATAGAGGATGGAACACCTCTTGCCCTGAAAGCCATGGAAACGACTCCCCAGGCCCTAGAGCAAAACCGCCCTTGGAATTACTTGAGTGGTATTTTCCACATCATTGTTTCTGTTCAACAAGCATCATGAAGACTAAAGAAGAGACAAGGTGGCAGCCAGCGCTAGGGATGACTCCCTCTCCGGTGACCTGCACCTCGGCGCAGCTCCCCACAGAGGTCCCTGTGCCCTTCCCAAGCACGGCGCTATGAGTTAGGGCCCCGGGCAGCCCTGGCTGTGTGCTGGGGAAGGTGCTCTGCAGAGTCCTGGCTCCAAGACCCTGCCCAGGCCTCTGGCAACGGGAGGTCAGGCCCAGCACATCTGCCTGACCCCTCAGTCCCGGGGCCAACAGGGAAAAGCTCAGGCTCCATCAGTGTGTCTTAGGCTTCCTTGTTCTGTGTTTCTGATGTAATCAGTAGTTATTTGGTATGATCATTGTTACGACCAAAACTAAACAAGCAACCTTCCCAATAATCCAAGTTACTAGGCTCAGATGGGTTACCCTCATGACGCTGGGGCTCTACTCCATTACCCCCAGAGATCCTGCGCACAGGATTTCTCCAACTGCAGGTCATTCCAGGGGCCAGCCCCTCTCCAGGGGAATCCCGTTGTTCGGAACATATGAACTGCTTATTTAATCAAACCTCTGGAAGGCTTGATCCCAGGCTAGTGGGAGAGGATACGGGGGGCCCTGCCCAGGAGCCCTGTTCCACCAGCCTTCCAGGGAGCTGCACACTCCTCCTGGGTGACTTCCTTGGGTCACATGTCACAAGGGGGCATTTTCTGCAGATGCCCACTGCCTAAAAGGTGCCCAGGCCCTCTTACGATATCACTCTGTTGGTTTAGTGTTTGCATTATTAATGTATGAAGTGGGCCCATCGTTGTTGTGGGCAGTAAATTGCATGGGGACCAAGAGCGCCCAGTGTGGACTCAGAGACCTGGTTCAAGTCCTAGTTTCAACACTTACTAGCCTGTGACCTTGGGCAAGTCACTGAATCACCTTCATCTGGAAAAGGCACTGTGCTCTTAGGACTGTTGTGAGGATGAGGAGACGTGCACATAAACCAGTGCACAGAGGTAGTTCAGCCACTGGTAGCTGTTTTCATCACCAACCGTTACTGCTGCGATGAGTTAGTCGTGGTTCTAGAAAGCTCCGAGTAGGACCCTGAGGAGCTGGGACATAAGGGGTGAATTGTCCCTGGTCAATTGCTCCCAATTGACTGGTCCCAGAGAGGAGGGGCGTCCCAAGAAAGCTGCACTGACCGCAAACCTCCCCTCCTTTAACCTTCCCAAGGGTTCTGGATGGGTTGTTGTTCAGCTGGGCGTGGGCTTCCCACACCAGGTCAGCCTGTATTACCTTCCCCGTCTGCTTGCAGGCTCCACTTTGTACCCACCTAGAGCTACCTGCTGCACGTGCCGCTGGGTGATTTCTTCCTTCAGGCGACCTGTCAAAGACACAAAGGAAACCACTGGTGAGTCTCCAGTGGGCTGGAGGAAGACGTGGCCTAGGAAGCAGGTGGCGAGCTAAAAAAATTAGGTAGAGTATGAAAGACCAAGCAAGCATAGCCCTGCAGGTCCTGGATGTGTGGAACAAGAGGCTGCAAAGGCTGGGGCCCTGGCGTATCAATATAAACACACATTTCACCTTTGGACTATCTGTGGGTTCAGTTATCTTAGTATGTCACTCATAATCTTTGCTAGGGCTACAGTCTCTTAAACAGTTCTATGTGTCTATTATTAATGAAAGGGGAGGCAGGATTTGATCTTTTAATAATTTATAGGATCCCTTTTAAATCCACTTCTTTCTTTTAAGCTATAAGAAACTGTGTCAAAAAATATGGTGGTTTTAGTTGATGATAACCTTAATATGAACACGACAGTTGATCATTTGGTAGGAAACACATCTAATTCCACGTTGCACAAATAAAGGTCTAGTGTGTAGATCAAGGGAGGTGAGAGCACCGCCGTACTCTGCAGTGGTCAGACCACAGTTGGTTATCTGTTCTAGGAGCTACTTTTTGTAAGGAACATTAGTAAAATAGAAAATACTTAGAAGATGGTAACTGGGATGGTGAGGGCTCGGAAACCACGCCATGTGAGAAATGGTTAAGGTGACTGGAGATGTTTAGACAGGAAAAAAAAAATATTTGGAGTTATGGAGACAATGGCTGTCTATAAAAATCTAAACATTGTTATATGGATGAGAGAACAGATTTATTTTTGTCCTACTGCTGAGGGTAAACGTCAAGTCGAATGAAGGCAGCCTTGGGGCTCAAGACGGGGAAGAAACAGCTCACAACGAGGACTGTCTCCACGTGGATTAAGTTGTCTCAAAATGGACTAAATGTCCTGGCAGAGCAGTGAGCCCCTTCCTGAAAACGCTCAAGCAGAAGCTGGGCAGCCATCTGTTGGGCTGTTAGATGGAGAATTCCTGCCCTGGGTAGGAGCTGGGACCAAATGACCTCCAGGCTTCCTCCGTCTCTGAAACTCCGTGATGCGGTGCTGGAGGCATGGCTGCAACAGCAGCCCTGGGGTTCGTTTATGTCCAAGCGTTCAGCACACTTGTTAAAATGTCAGCGCTGTCTGTATTGCACGTCCCATTGGGGAGATGTGATCAGACCACTGGGGGATTCTGAGAAAGCCTGGGAACTTCATTGCTTCCTTTCCTCATATACAGTTCATTCTATGCCTCAAAGGCTACACCTGAACTGAGTTTCCAATGAAGCAGTCACAGGAGACCTTGTCACTCCCCAAAAGTTCTAGGGCACTCCTAGAATATTATGATTGGGAGGGATGGCAGAGGTCATTCAGTTTAATTCCCCACACAATTTAGGAGTTCCTTCTACAGAATGAAAGGGTCATTTCACCTCTGACTTATATGTACCCCGGCTGTTCCACTGGTTAAACTGTATATAAGGAATTGCTGATGAGCTATTGACACCTGATTCCTTGGAATTTTCCTATTTGGACCTGGTGTGTTCTCTGGAACAGCATAGAAAAAGGATCCTCTCTCATGAGCAGTGAGACCCCTTTACACATCTGAGGGTGCTATGGTTTCTCCACTTAGATGTGTCCTCCCTGGGTTAAACATCCCCAGTTCTTTCAGCTCCACCTCGGAAGCCACCGTCTCCTGGTGTGTCACTATGCAGGTCTGCCCTGCCTTCCACGTGTCCCCCCTGGAGAGAACTATGCACAGAGAGGGAGCCAATGACTGGGTGGAAGCGATCATTGCACCCTAATTCCAAGTGGGGGCGAGTGAGAACTTAGGGAATGTGTTGGAAGGGGGTGAGGAGGCAGAAACCTAGCCCATGGATGAGTACTGGATGAGCCTGGAGCCACCAGGACCTGAAACCCAGCCCAGCCATGGCCAGAGGTGGGCTCTCTTCCCCACGTGACCCTAGTGTCTGCACCAGCAGAGTCAACGAGTTGGGGGCACAGGGGTGGTGCTGGGCTGAGCCTCCAGTCTGCCTCAGACATTGCTGACTTGATTTTTAAAGAAGCACGGCACACACGGTCGTCAAATAAAAGGAGACCGTGCTGCGGCGAATGCAGTTTCGAGGAGGTCATCGAGGGCTTTCTCACGCCCACAGTATGGAGCACCGATGCTGCTGTGGTGCCTGGCTGGTTTCCCGGGTATCTGGCGCAGGTGCCACGAGCCTCTAACGTGCCTGAGTACCACCCTCCTAAGGAGACTGGACAGTGACCTGCTCCTTTAGAGCCCATACGGGCTGCCTGCCCCCTTGGAAACTACCTCCCCGACAACAAGCCTCCCCGCCAAAGAGTGTCCTCGACGGCTGGCCTCCCTGACCATGCGACTCCCCAGCTATGCGCCTCCCATAGGTGCTCAGCCTAGTGTGTTGTGGCTTCCCCTGTTCCTACCAGAGTGACCAGGCTCCCCTTCCAAAGCCCTGGGGAGGCTATTTTGGAATGACAGGGTGAAATATTCTCCACAGATCCAGCCTGGGAAATACTGCTCATGAAAATAAAGAGGCGGGGTTTTGCCACCAGGACTGAGAGTTCTATAAACTGCACAAACGTAGATACCTATTCCCAGAACAATGAGCCATCCCTTGGGGTCGTGAGGTGGGTCATTAGAATGCCGCAACTTGATAAAGGTAGGTGGAAAATCTGTTTAGTGATGCTCAATTCCGGCCAGTTGGCTAACACCTCCCACCACATGGCATTTTTTGCTTTTGAGAGCTTCCCAAACAAGCTTCTAAAAATAGCCTTATGGCTGATACCTAATTGCACTTTTCAACAGGGCCATTCTTCATGTGAAGGTAACAGTCTCTGTAATCGGCTGGATCTTGCAGCTCCATAGGTCTTGGCAGAAGAAGGAGATGAGGGGGATTGCAGAATTCACTCAGCATGCAGCTCGCTGTCATTAGCACGGTGATAAATCTGCTACTTTTGGCCTGGGTTCCTGGACACATCCCTGTCCCGAGGTATGGAAAAGAGATGAAACGGAAACAGAGAACTCCCAGCCCAAGGCAGGAGATGGTCTGGGAGGGAAGCCGGGGAGGGGAGGAGCGCTCTGCTTGTAGGAGAATGGTGGTAATTTGTAATTTTGCCTCCGGTAACTTACAACAGTATACGCTGGAAACACCTTCTCTCGCTTTTGGATTCATTACTTGACAAGAGTGGAGGTGGCAGCAAGGGGTGCAGGGGTACGCTGAGCTCCAGAAGAGAGGCATGACCTTTAAAAACACCTGCGAGCAGGGTATGTGCCAAGTGGTGGTTCATAGGAGAGGTATTATCATCATGCAGAAGCAAAACTCATTCTTTTAGAGTGATACTCAGTTTTCTGGATAAAACAATTTTCCTCAAGCTTCACACTGTATTTTGCACGCGTGTTAGCTTGAAATCGTTCACCAAGTGAAAGCTGTTTAGCTGGTCCAGGACAGAGCCCTTCACTCATTCTCCCTCGGTACAGCTGTTGCAAGCTGTTTGTGCAGCTCCCACGATGCGGTGCCTTATTGAGAATGTTGATGTTCCTGTCAAGCAGTACCTATTTACTGTTCCTCCACCCTGTGTTAAGCACTGTGTTCTAAGTGCTATGGAACCTACAAACTAATAGAAGACTCCATCCTAGTTCAAGAAAGTTAGCGTGATATGGGGGATGGCAGACAGGTGGCCTGCATGCTTTTCCTTTAAAAAGCTGAACCCACGGTTGACCTTGTCCTTCCATCCTGGATGGTTTGCTTTCCTGCTGAGTCTGAGTTTGGCTCTTCAACCCAGTACTTTGGGCAGCGATAAGCAGTCACTTGGAGTTGGACTTTGAGATGAAGCAGACCTCTTTGCCGTTCTGATTTTACTAGAAAGTAATTACAGATGTGTAGGTAGAGAGAAGTAAGTTCAAATCCCAGATCTGCTACTTCCTAGTAGGGCAGGTTACTGAACATCTCTAAGCCTCAATTTTAGCATTTGAAAAATAGGAATAATAATCTAACTGTGATAATACCTGCTTTACTGGGTGGATCAAGAGATAACGTACCAGCATCTGTGACACATGACACTAACTTTAGGCATCAAGGTACTTTCAGACATACTGGAAGGATACTATGTTCATAAGATGACAGGCCCTGAAGGGCAAAGGGCTAAATGTCGATCAGTGCTAGAGGGAAGTTCAGAGGAGGAAAAGGTGGGTTAGTGGCACTAGGAAAGGCAACATTACTAAAGGTGAGACTTGAGTAGGTTCCGAAAAGTGCAGGGGGTTAAGGGGGCCGTTGGGAAAGGCCCAGAGAGCTGGGCCCTTAAAATCAGGCACATTTGTCTCCTCCTTGCTAATAAATATTTCCAGTCACAGAGAGCTGTTGGAGCAAGATGGTGGAGGAGGTCAGGTATACATTGGTTTGGGGCAGGGGTTGGAAGGAGGGCTTGAATGGGGGAGTAAGGCTGGGGGGAGACCGAGTTCTAATCATACTAGAGTCCAGGATCCTAGGTAATAATTACCAAGGGCTTTGGACCCAGGTAAAAATCTCTTCTTCCATTTGACTATACTACTATGGTATCCCGGGAAAATCCAATGAAAATAAACTTCAGTAGCAGGATTGGGGTGTGGGGAGAACACACAGAATGTTTCCTGCCTGAGGGGCCTCTTTGAAAGGGGAGGTCTAGTTAGTGGTTCTGAATTTGGAGCATCGATTGTGGCTGTGACGTAGAAGCCAGTTTCCCTGTGCTCTAAATAGAGGACTGTGATTACCAGAGGCTGGATTCCCTAAGCTGTTTGTAAGGCTATCTGGGAAAAGAATGGGCCTAGCATAAATTAAGCGTGCGATCCTTAGATGAATTTCCAAGAAACGAGTACATAAATCATTTGAAGCCTTAAAATCAGGCACATTCATCTCCTTGCTAATAAATATTTCATCAGGCTTTATCTAAACTTGTTTGTGTAATTTGAGTATCTATTGAGGCAAGAACCACCTCTTCCCACCACAGCAATGGCGGGTAAAATTAAAAAAGAGAATATCGAGAAGACTTTGCTGGGTTAGATTACAAGACGTATTTCTGAACACCAGGAGCAGGACAGAGATGCAAAATGGAAAGTGGACCTTAAGCCTTCAGCCTCGGGGCTCCGGTCCAGAGGCAGGAAGGAGGTTGAAAGTGCAAGACATGGTTGCAAGCTGCAGGGTGGGGAGAGACTCCCCGCCACCCAGCCTGTGAGTGAAAGGGGACGGAGGAAAACAAGTGCTGCCTGCTGTTGCCTGGGGCTTGGGTCACGCCCACTGCAAGCCCAAGGTGGAAGAAAGGGCAAACTCAGCCTCTCTGCTTGCTGAGCCGAGCCGCCCACTGACTCTGACCAGGTCAGCCACAGCCCTGTCCCAATACTGCCGGGAACAGTTGCTCCAAGTTGTCCTTCTTGGAGCTGCTTTTGTACTGGGGGCCTGGAGGGTCTGTCTGACAGAGAGGGATGAGCACAAAGGGACAGGGAGAAAGAGAAAGAAAGAAAATGGTTTTCATTAAAAACGAACCTGTCCACCAAAATGCCAAAGTATATGAATAAATCTAATGCTAGAAAAAGATCGCAAAACCAATGGTTGGGACCTGAATTTGTTATAGATGAAAAGGTAGTTTTCTGGACAGGCAGAAAAAGACATTTATTGATACAGAAGCACAGAGGGCTGAATGAGCCATACTCTTCAGTTTACTGCACACCATCCTTGTCAGTCTGGGCAAAGCCGTGTGCGTGCGCTCCTGTGCCCTGCTTCTTCTAACAGGCACACGTTCTAACTGGTTCGATGCATACCCTTTTATTGTATGTAATCTTACATCTGTGTTATAAGTTTTCTGTGCAATTTGTAAGCTATGGAAGTAATGCTGTGCTACAGAGCTCATTCTGTTTCCTACCTATTTATCAGCACAGCGTTTTTGACATCTACCAGTTTTGCTATATGTGCATCTAGTTCTCAGTTTATAACTGCTACATACATTCCATACTGTGTACCCCCAAATTTTACTTCCCTTTCCTGAGGCTGGAACAACTAGATTGCCCCCCATTCCCACTAACAGAAATAGTGCTGTGATGACCATCCTTGAACATGTAGTCTGGTAAGTCTGTGAGAAAACTCCTTTGTTGGGTCTCAGCAGATCCGTATATTGAATTTGAGGCACTGTTCTCCATCAAGACTGTGCCAGTCTACACTCCCAAGACAGACTTCAAAATAAGCATGTTGAGAATACCCAAAGAGATGAATGCAGGCATAAGATTTCTTTAAAAGGAATAAGAAATCATGCAGCAAATAGGTATAAATGAAATAAGAATAGGTGGATAGGAAAGAAATTTTGAAATGAAAACTAGAATCACTGAAACGAACAAACAAAAGATAGAAGGAATAAGGGACTAAACACCAGATTGGACATATCTTAAGGGTGAATTAGTGAACTGGAAGCTAATATAGAAAAACTCATCCCAAACACAGCACAGAAAGCAAGAGGTAAAAATGGAAAGAGCAGTTAAGAGTCACAGAGAAGAGATTGAGAGGTTTCATCATTTGCCTGATAAGAGTCCTAGAAGAAAGGAATGAGGCAGTGGTGAAGAAGCAATATTTGAAGAGATAGCAGTTGAGATTTTCCAGAATTGAAAAAAACATAAGCCCTTGGATTGACAGTGCACTCTGAGCATTGAGCAGGATAAATAAAAATAAATCTACCCCTGGACATATCATAGTGAAACTGTATAACTTCAGGAGAAAAGAGCCACTATGATCAGCTTCCAGGGGACCTGCAAAGACCAACTTAGACAACAGCCCCGGCCCCAGTGACAGCAATAGGTCCTGGAGACAATGGAGGGAAATAACTGTCAACCTGAATTTTATACACAGTCCAACTATCATTCATAGGTGAGGACACAATAAAGTCATTTCCCAGGCTTCCCTGGTGGCGCAGTGGTTAAGAATCCGCCTGCCAATGCAGGGGACACAGGTTGGTGCCCTGGTCCGGGAAGATCCCACATGCCGCGGAGCAACTAAGCCCGTGTGCCACAACTATTGAGCCTGTGCTCTAGAGCCTGCAAGCCACAACTACTGAAGCCCACATGCCACAACTACTGAGCCTGCGCTCTAGAGCCCGCGAGCCACAACTACTGAAGCCTGCGCACCTAGAGCCCCTGCTCCGCAACAAGAGAAGCCACCACAATGAGAAGCCCACGCACCACAATGAAGAGTAGCCCCTGCTCGCCGCAACTAGAGAAAGCCCACACAGAGCAACGAAGACCCAACACAGCCAAAAATATATAAATAAAATAAATAAATTTATTAAAAAAAACGTCATTTCCCATCATAAGAGGACTAAGCTTTCACCACCACTCCCCCGCCCCCATCTCCGAAAGGACTCACTGAGAGGCAGCCAAGCAAGAGAGCATGGACTCTGGAGCCAGGCTCCCTGGTCAGCAGACCAGCCGGGCCACTTGCTGGGCAAATTCGGGTAAGTTATGAATGGCAGTGTGCCTCAGTTTCCTCATCTGCAAAATAGGGATAATGACAGTATCTGTTGAGAGGACCGAATTAGGTCACCTATGTAAAGTGCTTGGAAGAGTGCATGGCGTATAATAAGAACTATGTAAATGTAAGTCATTATTATGATGATCAGCAAGAAGAAAAACACAGAGAAATATGGAGGATAAAGAAACAATGATGAACATAAAAAAGTAGAGTACTTAAGTAAAAATATTTAAGTAGCTACCATAAACACCCTGTGTGTGTGTGTGCATGTATGTGTGAAAACTAAAATTTTAAGCAGTAATAACACTGGAGCTAAGGTGAGAGACCGTCCAACAGGGACTTAAAGCAAGCTACAGCCCTGGATGTGGGTGGAGGAGGATGGATTTGGAATAACTACAGACATTGTTACACTTACTTTTTAACTCTAGAAGAATAGAAATATGTAGCATAGCAGCCAAATCAATAGAGAATTAAAAAAAATGCAGGGGAGAGGATTGCAGAGAGGGAATGCCAACATTTTAACAATTCAACACGGCAGGAAAGGAGAAAAGAAGCAAAGAAGACAGTGAGAAAAAAAGGGCATAAATAATCCTGTTTGGTCAAACAGTGGCAAGAGCCTTCCATATATGTGTATGTGTATAATTGTGTGTGTGTGTGTGTATGTGTGTGTGTGAGCACACGCACACCCATATACACGCTTATATGAGTGTGGAGGTGATGTGAATGGGAATCTACAAAGCTGTTACAATGGGTTAGCTGCGATGGAAGTGGTGTGGTGAATGAAATGGGTAAGGAGGTGAGAGCCAAGCAAGACGAAAACAAAATCACACATCACTAAGCGTGTATGATTTATGGTTTATGTAAAAATATATTTGTGTATGTTTATAAAATGCTTCCCGGAGAGGGAAATGTGGTGCTACTGTAGCAGGCTGAAAATTGTGCTCGGGCACCTGCCACACGTGCGATGACTGAAAATACTCACAACCTGGGCATCAGTGATAGGCTGGGGGTGATGGGGAGTGTTTCAGTTTATTTGTCAGACCTCTGTTTTTGCTCAGGAACATGATTGAGAAGGGGGGACGATGGAGGATGGAGAGTCACAGGGAGCCCAGAACAGCAGCAGCAACCCAAGAGCTGTCCACTGGCCTGGGCTGGGGGAAGCATGTGGGACGTCTCCAGCCCTCCCTAGGTGCAGAAGAAGACAAGTCCTTCCTGGGTTCCCTAGAGACAAAGGTCCAGTGACAGAGCACAGAGTGGGAGACCGGAAATGGTCTAAATGCTGGGCAAATGTTTTTAAGCCTTCTCATTCCAAAACGTTATTTCAGTTCTCCAGAATTCAAGCTTCTCCTTCCATTTAATATCATATTTGGTAACATTATTAAGTCACACAGAGAGGAGAACGCAGCTCATTCTGAAAATACCAATAATTTTAAGAAAAAACATATTGTAACTTGCTTTGATTCCCCTCATGGGGCTTTTCACCAGGACACCCCATCCCCTTGGTCCTCCCTTGTAGAAGAGGATGTGCCCTGTAATTGATGACCATTTCAGCTCGGGATGAAAGCACCAGACAGCAGTCTGGGCTACTTTCTTACCTCTAGGATGGTATATGATAGTATTTTGGAGGACGCTCTCATTTATAAAATATGACCAAATTATACCATGTCTGGCAGACCCAATTCTTTTCCTATGGGATATTCATTCTGGTTACCCAAGTAATCATAATAATCATACAAGATTAGCACATTCTGTCTGAAGCTTAGGCATTTGGCTATTGTATACGCTTAATTAAGCTAAGGAGCTTATTGATATCACTATTCCAGTATGTGATAATATTCCATAGACATATTCAGAGAATTAAGTAAATAAGTGCATTTGTTAAAAGCTCAAACAAATGTGCAAGTAGGTAAAGCATAAGGAAAATTTTCAGCTCAGCAACCAGCATGAATTGTTACATACTAAACATCTCAGGGAGCTGAGGATTCATGACTGTGTTGGCATCCATTCAAAAGATGTTACTTTAGATGTTTGGAAGTTCTTATCTCAGCAAGGGAGGAATATAACTAGCTTCCACGACCTGCCCTGGAGGAGTGGGTATAGATCACAATCCTTCTTTCCGTCTGAAGACATGGCTCTGGTTGCCAGGGATGCTATTTGGGGTGAGGGGAGGGCCCGTGCAGCATGGCCTCTGACCTCCATCCCTGAAGCCCCAGGGGTAGTAGCACAGGACACTCTCAGAGGTGCCTGGGCACATTCAAGGCTCCCCTGCTCCAGGATGGGGGCGCAGGTATATTCCACCTATTCCCAAGGTCCCCTGCTCATGCTGGAGGCTAGTTTGTATGGCCCCCTCACTGACTGTGGAGGTAGAGGGCAGGGTTCACCTAAGGAATATAAAATACCCCCCAAGCACTAAGATGTTTGATTTGGCAATGTACGTAGTTTTTAGATGGATTAACATGAAACTAGTGAGTTTTACATTGTTCTTTGATATAAATAATAAACTCTCTCACTCCAAGATAAAGCTTGGTTCTATTCACTTAGTTTTAAAAATTAGCTAGTGCTTAAAAAAAAGTCAATGGAAAGAAACATGCCCCAGTTAAGGTTCACTGCTGGTCAGACTGCCAGCTGGCATGTGAAATCACTGCCTTACACGGAGTGCTTCTTGATGTGGGAATTGTTCTCCGTCTGAAGAGGCTGGAGATTAGGGGAAACGTGTCAGTGAGTTTGTAAATAAAAGACGAAATCATACGGAAATGGTTTCAGCTTCCAGGTTCAAAAGTCATTGTTTATGTGCTGCTACACCTGTTGCTTCTTTCTCGCGCAATGGGCCAAGCCCTCTAATCCACGAGGGCTCCTGGGCTCTGTCTCTGCAGTCACGGGGCTGGGGGCGGGGGGCTGGGATCTATTGGTGCACCTGGGGAGAATCACCCAGGGGAGCCAATGGGGGCTAAGCTTAAGGGAAGGAGCCAGTGGGAAGACTAGGAAATGGTGGTGGAAGTGGGAAGCCAGAGAAGGGTGGTTGGCCTTCTGAGAGCACTGAACAGCAGTGAAGACTCATTCGGTAGGAGGGCCGTGGAAGCTGGCAGGAGAAATGGCAGCGGGAACCCTGGGCCTGGAAGAGTGGAAAGAACACGGGCTTTGGGAGGACGCGAGTTGGGATTGCCAGTGACTACCTGTGAGTGACCTTGGGCCACTTCATCCCTTTGAGTTTCAATTTCTTCACTAAAATTGGGTGATAACACCACTCTGGTAAGGGTGCTACAAGAATTAGACAAGATATACATCAACCACCCACCACAGTGCCTGGCACATCGTAGGGGCGCAAAGTGGGGTAGCATTGGTGGTGGTAATAGTAAAAGTAATTATCATGGGGGGGTTGAATTACAAATAATACTGTATGGAGGACAGGAGAAAACAAACTCACTGCAATTGTTTCTAAGGCCTTGGTTATGTTCACATATGATATGACATCTGCATTTTCCCGTTCCCTTTCCTGAAAGCCATCTAAGGTCTTAATTAACTCGTTTCCTTGGGCCCAGTGGACTGAATGGAGGTGCTCTATCCCCCAGTGGGCGCAATGTCCCTGCAACAGTCCCAACTCAGGGCTTCGGCAGCCACTGAGTCCAACTCCAACTTTTTACAAATGTAGGACCGCACGGACTACACCCCCGCCTTTGGATCGGTTACTCAGCCTCAAGTTCACCATCACTCTCATTAGTAACGGGGTCTTTCATATTCCTTTATGATGGTAAATATGACTGATTTCTGCAAGTGTAACTAAATGACTTTTAATAAGCTTGCTTGAAGTGGTGGTGGTAATGGCTCTATTTTCAGAGCCTGAGATGATTCCTACCCTCATCCTTTTATTTTGTTTAATTTTCCAGAAAATAGCACTAGAGCTCTTTTTCCTGAGGTTTCTGTGGTGGCTGAATATTCCCAGCAAGGAGAGGGGTAGGGGAGCGGCTAAGAGGGAATTGCCGGCCATTTTGCAGAGGATGCTCTTTAGCAAGAATGTGGTTCCCCTCCCTGAACTTGAACTCTGCCTTCATGAAGTTCTAGTGTACACGTCTCTATTTCTGTACAGATTTCAGTCCCAGTAGTTAAAAGCTGGTCATTTTGGGGATAAGTTAGGACTAGTTGGGGATAGTTAGGACTAGAAAAAGAGGCAAAGCAGATCACAAAACCAGGATGGAGGCTTTTGCGGCAAAGCTTTGGGAGAGATGAAGGAAGCGGAAGGGGGAGTCCCCCCAGCCTGAGACCTACACTTCTTTATTCATCAGGGTGGCGAGGAAGGGGACGCGGGTCAGAACACGTGTAAGTACGGCTGACGGCGCCGGGTTTGGTGCTGCGTCTCAGCGGAGTCAGCAACTCCGGGTGAGAACATCGGAATAGGGGGTGAATACTCAGAGGGAAGGAAACAGGCACAGAGAAGGAACTGCCGTCATACACAAAAGCGGAAATAATTGACCAGCTTCATGCTGAGACTTTAGGGGAGAGAGATCCCGAAGCTTTTTCAGTGTATAAGGAATGGTGAGTGGAAGTCAAATATACAGAACCCATCGCGACAGACTGAAGATGAATTAGGTGTTGCGCGTTCTTTAGCGTACTCGCTTTAGTGTTTTGTTTTGGTGAATATAAAAATGTTTGCAGGGCCTTTCATGGGTTTACTCACAAACTCAGTCTTATTTTTCACAAAAAGCCTTAATCCTTAATTATGACTTTTCCTATCACAGGATATTCAAATCCCTCGTGGCTGGGGATAGATGAATAACTGTACTCTATAAATTAGAAGACACGACAGTGCACATCTCAGGGCACAGCAACTGATGCGAATCCTCATTTCAGCAGAAGCTACTTTCCTTTCAGCTCATGGAGTATATTGGTGGTCAGCTGCTTCAACAGCCCAACGGGTGCCGGGAGGCGAGCAGACCTTCACCTTCTTTGAACTGGGGAGGATTAAAATTCTCAGAATTAGGAGCAGCTGCTGCCTTCTATGGGAGAGTCTGAATATTATCTTTGAGGCAAACAGCTCTGTTTGAGATAATCTAACAACTTTAATGGACCATTTGAGTCTCTGCATGTAAGGTTCAGCTCCACCATTCTTGGGGAAGCTCTACACATGAAATAACCCCAATACAGGTGCTTCACGATGAGAGTCGGGTGTTCCATTTGGTGTTGTGTGTTCAGAAACACAGATTGGATGTTTCTTTAGCAGAACTATCTGCTTGTACAGCTAGCGAATTTTTTTTTTTTCTATATCTCCATGGAGATTGTCTTACACCTAAAAGGTAGTGTTTGTGTTTGGCCAACGTGATGGTTACTTTTATGGGTCGACTTGGCTAGGGTCTGGTGCTCAGATGTTTGGCCAAACAACTAGATGTTGCTTTTAGATGTGATTAAGATTTACATCAGCAGACTTTGAATAAAGCAGACTCTTCTCCAGGATGTAGATGGGCCTCACCCAACCAGTTGAAGGCTTTAAGAGAAAAAAGATAAGCTACTCTCTGAAGCATCAGTGCACACACCTGCTGTTGCTTTTGATTTCTGGAAGGCATGTAGCTTCAACTTGTAACAAAATATTTGTAGTCTTCAATAAACTGTGGTATTTCTTTAAAAAAAAAAAATGGGGCTTTCCATTAGCCTCAAGCCTTTGGCAAAGTCTTGTAAAAGTCTGCCCGGCCCAGTGTGGGGCGGTAGCCAGGGGAGCAGGGTCCCTGAGGCTGGAGCAGTGGCCACCAGCAGTGCCACCGTCAGAGGGCGGGGGGCCCAGCAAACGGCAGCCCCTGCAGTGTAGAGGAAGACGAAGCCAGGGGAGGAACCTCAGGCACGCGCTCCAGAGCCGTCAGGAGGCAGCCCCTGGAGACCCTCATGGGAACAGTCTGGGGACTTTTTTCAAGACAAGTGGATGAATATGTAGCAGTAAAGCCAGCAGGGACGCTGGCCATAATCATTTGGGAATAAAAAGGAGGCTGGTGAGGCCAGGGATGTGTGAGACTCCTGGGGAGCAGCCTCCTCTAAGGCTGTGCCCGTCCAGGGACAGGAATGGTGGCTTCTAAGGGCGGGCAAGAGGCAAGGAGCCATGCAAACTGGAAAAGGATGGCCTTCTCTCAAACGCGGCCTGGATGCTCATCCGAACTCACAAACTGCTGAAGAAACAGAATCTGCTTAAATCTGTTCTTTTCACCCTTCTCAAAAACATCAAAAGCTAATATTTTGCAGACAGCTCTAGGCTGGCCATGCTGGCCCGGCCTCATGGGGTCCAACACAAACACACCTGATCTAGATTTGGCCGGCATCAGGAGGCCCAAGAAGCGGCCAAGGAATTAGGAGAGGAATCTGAGGACTGTTTCTCATCCCGAAAGCCCTCCACTTGAAATAGCTCTTGCTTTGGAGGAGCTGAGTGAGCGTGTGCAGAGGAGGGGGAGTGGGGATGTGGGGAGAAGCGTATGAATCCATCCGGGTTCAGGTAAAAGGATTTTGATGCTGACCTGTCACTGGAAACAGATCTGACTCCTTCTTCACGGCGATGAGTATTTGTACTCTTTTCTCTTCACAGTCAAGGGTATCAGTGAAGAGTGACGATGTGTGACATATGGGTTCCGTGGGGACTTTGCTCTGGGCCTCAGAATGTTGTCTGCTGGAGACAACAGGCTGGAGGTAATGACCTTCCATACCACAGAATCGTAGAAATCTATTTTTCGCGGATTACGTGGCAGCAGACTAAAGTCAGTGATCCTTCGTGGGCTGTTATTTTAGCCATGAGGGGGCATTCGGTGGAGTTGGTGGTTTTCACCTGGATCTTAGGAAATCACCAACAGTGCTCCTCCAATGGATGGATGACATCTTCCTGCATGATGTCACACATGACATGAGATCTTGCGCACACAGCAGGAAACGAACAACTAAGTATCTGGATGGCAAACAGAGTACCCCTGATCCCTAAGAGTGTGACATTACCAGTATTGACATCGTGACATCTAGGAAGCTGTGGAAGGGCTCCGAGGCCTGCCTGTGGCTCCTCCACTCTCTTTCATTCTCTCAGATCCAGCCTGCATAACCCCGCTCCCAGTTTTCTCTGTCTTCCCTTCACCCTTTGAGTTATGGTGACCCCTAAGTTAGTGAGGTGTCTTCCAGACGCAGACCCTAGTACAAGTAGCTTATTTGGGAAGTGATCCCTGGACAAACTGATAAGAAAGTGGGGAAGTGAGACACAGAGAGAAAGTGGCCAGTGAAGCGGGCACTAGCCATCCAGTTCCACTGTGGGCAAGTGCAGCTGAGGCCCACTGGGGACCTCTGAGGGCGAGTGGAGGACACACGCCTCCAAGTTGTCCCTGATGGGGGTGAGGGAGGTGGGGCGTGTATATACCAGGTTTTAACAGTCACTGGGTGAGGCCTTCTGGGGGGCATTCATTCCCTGGCACTAGCCTGCGCCACATGCATCTCTTGGATGGCCAGAGAAGGCTCTCAGAGAGACTGGAAGGTGCTAGCAGATGAGACTGTGCTAGGTGCACACACGATATGCATCGGGGATACGGGTGGGGCTCTGACAGCATTTGCTCTATCCTTTATTTCTTGTTCTTCATCCTCCTTGTCTGAAAAAGATTAGTACTGCCTGCGGTTAATATAGTCTCTTACAAACAGCTAATTCGCTGGCTACCAAGCCAGCAAAGAGAGAGGCAGAGGAGAGTCAATATTCCAGCCAGTCCGCTGCCTCATTTCTTATAGGTCTGGCTGGTACTGGGGGCCCAGGTTTATTTTCTGGCTTAATAGCCCCTAGTTTTCTACTGACCACATTTTAACAGACAGCGGATTTCCCAGACCTTGGCACACATTCTGCATGTTGGGGTGAGCTACTCTCTCTTGTGGCCTCCGTTTCCCGCTTTGAGGTGACACCTTGGAAATGAAGCTCTGATAGCGGAAGCTCCTTAACACTTCTTCACGGGGATCAGCTTTCACGTGGAGCACCGGGGAGGTGGTAATGTGTTGCTATGACGGTAAATGACACTTTGACCAACCCCGGCAGAGGTGGACACCACGTGGAAGCACGAGGGATTCAAGCCGCTTCAAGGACTCAAGCTAGAACAGTGGGAACAATGCATTCTCCTTTCCTCACTCTGTGCCGTGCCTGGCAGAACCTTGCAGCAAACTAGGAAGTCAGGGAAAGACATCCCTGGCTGGGGGAAGGTTGGTGAGATGCTGTTATGTGGAGAGAGATGAAAAGATAAGCAAACTGTCTTTAAGTGGGACAGAGAACAGAAAGTCTCCAGAGGCGCATTTAAGAAACCCATAGATTTTGCTGGGATGACCATAGAAGGGGAAATTGCATTATAGATGATTATCTCTGGTCAGATGTCCCCAGATCTTTTACTGGACGCTTATTTGTGGTGACCTGTTACTCCACCACCAAGGCCTGGCTGAGAAGCCCCGATTGTTTTATCAGGGGCTCCACAGAGTAACCTCAGGGCCCGAACCCCACGAATCGTCTTTGTCCTATCTTCTCAACCAGCATATGAGTATCCCAAAGCTGGGACTCTCTCCTAGGGATTTGTGTGTCCCCCACAGAGCCCTGGAGTTAATAGATGTATAATAACCGCCAAATGAATAAATCACAAGACCTAGAGTTTCTGCCAATATTCCTGATCACAGAAGCCCTCAATTTCCTACTCTTTCACTCTTGACAGCCCTACCCGAACTGTGGAAAAACTGTAGTAAAGGTTCCTACTGTGTTCAGCCTGAAATAATTTACCAAATCTTGTGCTCTTAACTTACACACAAAGAAATTTAAAAAAATTTAAATTTCCCTTCCCAGAGAAATTTAAAAAAATTTCTGTCCTCTACATAAGATTCATTTCAAAATTATAGCTGAGATATGTTAATATTCCCTTCCATCTTCTTTTCTTGTGGACTCATCCTGTTTTATTTTAAATTTTATTTATTAAATTAACATACAGTAAAATGGACTTGGCTGTGAGTGCATGTATGCACGCACGGATAATTCGATGAGATTTAACACATACATAGATTTGTGTAACCACCATCGCAATCAGGATTCCCCGAAGTTCTATGACTTCACAAAACTCCCTCATCCTGCCCTGTTGGATTCACACTCTCCCCCACTCCTGCTCATTGTCACTATAGTCGTCCTTTTCAGAAGGTCATAGAAGTGGAATTAGGTTGTGTACAAGTTCATGAGCACGATGCATCTGGGGTTTTGTATGTTGTCATATGTACCAGTAGTTTGTTCTTTTTATTGCTGAGTAGTATTCCATTTTATGTAGTTGAGCCATTCACTCAACAAAAGACATTTGGGTTATTTCCAGTTTTTGCCAGTTGTGAAGAGGACTGCTAGACACATCTGTCTACAAGTTTTTGTGTGAACATAAGTTTTAATTTCTCTAGGGTAAATAGCCGAGGTGTATCATATATCTATGTGTAACTTTATAAGAAACTGCCCAAGTTTTTTCCAAAGTGTCTTTACCATTTTGCATTCTCAATGTATGAGTTCCACATCCTTGTCAGCACTTGGTATAGTTAGTTTAAAACATTTTTTTAAATCGATTTCAGTAAGGTATAGTGATATCTCATCATTGTTTTAATTTACCTTTCTCTAACTACTAATGATGTTGAATATCTTTGCATGTGCTCATTTGCCATCGTATATCTTTGGTTTGTTTCAAGAGTTGTTTTTTTTTTTTTTTTTTGCGGTACGCGGGCCTCTCACTGTTACGGCCTCTCCGGTTGCGGAGCACAGGCTCCGGATGCGCAGGCTCAGCGGCCATGGCGCACGGGCCCAACCGCTCCACGGCATGTGGGATCTTCCCGGACCGGGGCACGAACCCGTGTCCCGTGCATCGGCAGGCGGACTTTCAACCACTGCCCCACCAGGGAAGCCCGTTTCAAGAGTTTTTTTCCTTAATTGTTGAAGCATAGTTTTAGGAGCTGCTTTAAGTCTTTGTCTGATAGTTTTTTTAAAAAATAATATTTATTTATTTATTTTGGCTGCACTGGGTCTTAGTTGCAGCACACAGGATCTTTAGTTGCAGCATGCATGCAGGATCTAGTTCCACGACCAGGGATCGAACCCAGGCCCCTCGCATTGGGAGCTTGGAGTCTTACCCACTGGACCACCAGGGGAGTCCCTGTCTGATAGTTTTAACACTGTGTTATGTTGGGGCTGGTACTTATTTATTGTCTTTTCCCTTGTGAGTTGAGATTTTCTTGGTTCTTCTTATGCTAAGTAATTTTGGGTCACATCCTGAACATTTTCAAGATCTTGTTTAAATCCTAAGGAGACTACTGATTTTTGTTTGTTTGTCTGTTTCAGCAGACAATCAATCTGGTTAGGTTCAGGTCACAAATTCCAGTAAGCCTTCTTCGGACTGTGGTTCCAATGTTGGCTCCGTTTTCAAAGGCTCTGCAGTGCTTTTCAGATTTGTTCCATGTGTGTGCTACCCAGTGGCCAGTCTGGGACTTGGGTGCTGGTCTATCTCACAGCAGGATTGTCAAAGCCTTTGACATGCTCTTTAGATCCGTGCATGCTCAGCCTGAAGGTGAGCCCTGTAGTTAATATAAACAACTTTATGGAATTACTGTCTTGATCTCCTTCTCTCTGTGATCTACCTGACACATTATGACTTTCTGAGGCCTGGCTCCTGGACCCCTCAATGCTGCCATGCAACTCCCAGGACTATGTCTGCATCTCAGACCAAGCAGTGGGAGAACAGAGAGGAAAGAGCAGTGGGAAGTCTTCCCATGTTTCTGGTACCACGGTTCCTCTGTTCAGAATGGAGGAGTCTCCTCCATCAGAGTTTTGGGCTTCTGTCTGACGGCTGCTGCTGCTTCTCTGCTCCCAGAAGATTCTCTGGGAGTGCCAATTTGATGACACTGTGAATTCTGGTCTCCTTCCCTGAGTTGCCTGCTACCACTTACTTTTTGGAATTCTCAGACAGCTGCTCCACGTGTTCTGTCCATGGTTTCTAGTTGCCTTCAGTAGGACAGACGGGATGGAGTGTGGTCACCTTGTCCAGAACCTGGAAACTCACACTGTTTTCTGTTTGTTTGCTTGTTTCTGTTTTGTTTTTTTTTAATTTTAAGAATACGTCCTTCTCACTAGCCAGTTGTACAGTTAGGGCTCAAAAATCTCATCCATAATATTTGCTTCCTTTTCTTTTTTCATCGTAAGAGCAGACTCATCTCTCTCCTTCCCCCAGCTCATTAGCTGATCTGTTTACACTGTATTTAATTCCTTATCAAACCTCAGGCATTTGTACCTTCCTGATCCTCTGACCTACCAACCAGGCCAATTCTCAAACACTGAATCTCTCCATTACCTGCCTTTCTGGTCCTGTGTCTAGAGCACTGTGGCTCTGCCTCATATCAAATTCATACTACAGAAAATCTAACAGCCTGGACTTGGGTGATGTATGGCAATATTTATCACATTCATATGATGTCTTTTGTCATTCTAAATTATGTAATCTTAAGCCATTTTCGTTAAACTTGGGAACAAGAAAGGAGAGGCTGTTACTGTTATTAGCTAATAGTGATTCAGAAGCTCTAATGAATGCAATAAGACAAGAAAATAAAATACTAAGTGCAAAGACTGGAAAAAGATTTTTCTTTTGTGATGAATATGATTTCATTTCTAGAAAATTCAAGAAACTATAGCAAGAGAAAGCCCACTAAAATTGAAAAGAGAATTTGGTAGGATGACTGGGTACAAGAAAAATCTATTTTTTTAAACAGATTTTTTTCTATCCCAGGAAATGGAACAATATTCCATTCAAGAAAGCAGCAAAAATTATAATACTCTCAGGAAGAAATCCTACTCCTAGGACTCTATTCCAAGGATTGGCAAACTAGGGCTGGCAAGCCAATCTGTCCTGTGGTCTGTTTTTGTATGGCTTTGGACTGTGACCTCAGAATGGTTTTTACATTTTTATAGAGTTGTAAAAAAAAAAAGAAGAATGTGCAACAGAGACCATAGGAAGCCCACAAAGCCTAAAATATTTACTATCTGGTCCTTTATAGGAAAAGTTTCCATTGAAGTAAAAGGACCAGTATAAAAGGATACATGTGCATGGGTGTTTATTGCAGCACATTGTATGGCAGAAAAATGGAATAAGGCAAATACCTGTTAACTGGAAAATGATAGAAAAATGTTGTGACACAATCATTCTATAGAATATTATGCAGCTACTAAACAGAATGAAATATAACTACCCCAGCTGATGTGGAGGGATTTTATATGTATATTCATATGTATATGAAATTCAGGATACAGTGAAAAGCAGGATGCAGAGAAATGTACATAATATGCTTTTAAAAAAAATAAATTTATTTATTTATTTTATTTTTGGCTGTGTTGGGCCTTTGTTGCTGCACTCGGGCTTTTCCCTAGTTGTGGTGAGCAGGGGCTACTCTTTGTTGTAGTGCGCGGGCTTCTCATTGTGGTGGCTTCTCTTGCTGCAGAGCACAGGCTCTAGATGTGCGGGTTTCAGTAGTTGTGGCATGCGGGCTCAGTATTGTGGCTCGTGGGCTCTAGAGTACAGGCTCAGTAGCTGTAGCACATGGGCTTAGCTGCTCTGCAGCATGTGGGATCTTCCCAGACCAGGGCTCGAACCTGTGTCCCCTGCACTGGCAGGCAGATTCCCAACCACTGTGCCACCAGGGAAGACCCCATAATATGCTTTTTATCTCTCTCTCTTTTTTTTTTTTTTTTTTTTTGGTAAGACAAGCAACCCAATACTTCATATAAGTATATGAATTTAATATAATTATATCGACATGGATAAGAATTTAGAAAGGCGAAAGGGGCATGAATACTTTTGGTAGGCCTCAGAGGTTTTTGAGTGAGGAGGAATTGACTGGAGCTGTGGCTTGGGGATATTCACCTTTAGAATGCAATCTTTACTACTAATCACCCAGAATTCTAATTTAAAGGTGGCCAACTTCCTCTCTCTCCCCAAGACCCTTCTGTTCGATGGATTTCTCTCTTTCGGAATCAGTGTCCTTGGATTCTACTTTAGCAGCTGAACAGCTCTTTTCCTTTGGCAGCAGTCTGAGTCAACCCTGACTCTGACCTCCTTCCTCTGCAGTTCATCCTCTGCCCCCAGTAGCAGCAGAAGAGAGGTACTGCCATTATTGTCCCATTGAGTGCTGACTACGGAGTCACCATTGCACCATCGGCCTTCCAGGTGTTGGACCCCTTTTTGCATGTGACGTCACCTCTGTAATGGGAGTTAATGAAGGCTGTGTCCCAGTTATCTCACCAGGGGTGAGATGAAGCTAGACCCTTCATGACTCCTCTCCATGACATAGCTTTTCCGTTTTACAAGACACCTCTGCAGGAATACACCGAATACGTTGTTTCACTACCTTCAAATATAGACCTGGCCTGGCTTTGGATTACAGGTGCAGGCAATCAATAAGCTTTATGTCTTTGATGTCCCTTGTCTATTAAGTTTACTTGGCACTTTACCCATTTCTGTACTCATTCCTTAATTATTTGCTTTTGTCTTCCAACAGAGGGAGTACCCAAGGACCCTAGTATTTGCTACTGAGTTACCAGGTAGTGTGACATTCCAATTATTTATTAGCAGGTTTTCTAGATTTCAGTATTGCCTAAACATGTGCTAATAGGTTGTTTTGCAAAACACGATTAAGTTTTTAAAATATTCAGGCATTATTAAAGATGTCTTCAATAAAGGTTAAGTTAATAAAATCAGTTTTTACCTCGTTACAAAGCTTATGTTTTCAGCAGTAAGATTGCCAGGTTTGTGGTCTGCTAAAAGGTTTAAACATCTGTACGCAGGAATCATGCATTCATGTAGTGGCTAGTGGCCAAAAGACAATGATCTGCAATCATCATCATGTTCAATTTTAACCCATATATGTTTCAGTGAGATCTGTGCAGTATGACCAAAGTTATCTTGGACATCTTTGGGGCAGAGTTACGGTGAGTCAGGGTTGATAACTCCCAACTTGTGGGACTTGTGGACAACTTCAAAAAAAGGAGAGCAGACAGATTAGTCTTATCCAAGGAAATTTTTAAAAATTAGAGAGAAGCAACTGTTTCAGGGTTCTTCCAAAAATCTTAAGAGAAAATTAAAACAAGTGACAGACTGGAAGAAAACATCTGCCAACTATTCCGTGGAGAAAGGCCCAGTATCCAGAGGATACTAAGTGTTCCTACAAATCAAAAGGAGAAATCCAACCACCCAATGGGCAAAGGATATGAGACACACGAAGAAGCACTCACTTCCACTGGCTGTCAGTGAAATGCAAATTAAGACAATAAAGAAACACCATTTTTTGCTCTCCAACTGGCAAAGCCTAAGATGACTGATATTACGATGTAAAAGCAAGGATGCAGAGGAATGGGTACTGTCACACACTGATGCAAATATAAACTTATGAAACACTTTTGCAAAGGCAAATGGGGAGTACTCATGAAAATTAAAAATGCATACCTGCTGTTGTTCTCCCCAGTTCTACTTCTAGGCATCTACCTCAAAGGAGCACTCATGTTTGGAGTGGACTCGATCTCTTTGACTCTTAGTGGCCCAAAATCTGTGCTTAGACACACGATGGTTGGCTGCAATACGTCTCTGTTTACTCCCAGTCCTTTTGGGCAACCCCAGCTCCGACCAAACATTGATACCAGACTTTGGGGAGTCCCTGTGGCACTCACTCTGGTTTCCCTGCCACTGGGCCCCCTTTCAGATTTGCTCAGGTAGCTGCCCAGGGTTGGGCTTTTGTTCATGATATGCCTGATTAGTGATGTAGCCTAGATGTGCTCGGGAGGGAGCTTCCCTGCTTTATAAATGCTGCCTGAACGGCAGCCGTCTACCTGCCAGAAGAGGAGCACAGAGTGCCGGCGGCTGCACGAATGTCTCTGCGTGGTGTTTCATTGCCTCCTCTGAAGCCCTGTGCTGCAACTAGCATGCCTTGCTGTGGAGCTGCACGTGTATGTTTTAGGCTTAAGTAAGTTGTGGTGCAGACCATCCATTAGAGAGCGGGGCTGGTCCACGGAGTCCCGTTATTACACGAGGCCAACACCAAACCATGGCCATCTCCACCCGGAGCAGAACGGCCACTGCAGGGAGGGGATAGTCCCACTCTTGTGTGTGCTGTATTTTTGAAACACGGTACTTTTCAGCAGGTGGGCTCATCAGTGATTTCAGGGTGGTAGACGGTGGACACAGCAAACCTGCTGTTTTCAGATCTTCCCTGTACAGCATCACTGACAAAGTCCCTACTCTCATTTCCGCCTTAACTATCATTATTCCCCCTTTTTAATCAATGTAAGGAAACGAAATACACTTTTTCTCCTTGGAAGTGAGAAAATACGGTACCAACTATCTTCCCCTGGCAAATGAGTAAGGTGAGCCCAGCTTGTGCTGCTGTTATTTAAAGACCATCTCCTTCCCTTCAGAGGGCGCCGACGGAGCCTGCGGGGACCACCCATGTACAGATACACGCCTACTGTTCCCCATCTGTGAGCTTCCTGGTTTACATAAAAGTTGGCACTTTTCTGCAGGGTTATTCTGATCTCTAGATAATAGTATCTGCTGGGAAACTTATTTTTGAAATACTTGTATGAAAATTATCATGTCAAGAATGTATACTACTGCTGTGATGAGATCAGGATGCCTCAGCTGCCTTCTGAAAATCTGAAATGACTCTCCTATGAGAAGAAATGTTATTTTAAGGCATTTCATTAAATGAAATAGGTGTTGGGAAAATTGGTTGTTTGAAAAAGATTCAACTTAGAGCCTCAGCTTATACTGCATTCCAGAATAAATCCCGAATGAGTTGAGTGTGAAAAATAGAACAATAAAAAAAACTATAAGAAAATTTAGGAAAGCATTAAACAAATACCAGGCAATGGACAATCCATTATTATTGCTGTTACAATGACCCTTTCTGAGTACAAAAGCACTGGAGGAAGTTGTAGAAGAAAAGATCAACGAATTTGATAAGATAAAAATAAATAAAGTCCCTATATATTATAATGCACTTTACAAAGACTAGTCACTATTCCTGTTGGTAAAACAAAGGGACAAGGGCAAGATGCTTCCTGGAGAACCTAGAAGTAAAGGAATTGATGTCGCCTTATAAGAGTTGAACTGGCAAAAATCTTCACGACCGTGAGATAGAACCGAGAGAATACAAGATGTCAATCGTTGTGTCTGCTCTATCCATCCTGTTTATAAAACAGAAACCTCCCCTGTCACACCCTCTTTTGCCTAGGTGGACACTTTCTGAAACACAAGACCTCTCTTCCTCCCTGGCCACATCTGCCTGGACCAGAGGTACATTTCTGACTCAAAGACAGCACATTCTTAAGCTCGCCATCAG
The DNA here is from genome assembly GCF_964374135.1 of Grampus griseus. NCBI lineage: Eukaryota > Metazoa > Chordata > Mammalia > Artiodactyla > Delphinidae > Grampus > Grampus griseus. The sequence goes on along the minus strand of NC_139004.1, from coordinate 34,660,773 downwards.
CAGCTGTCCTGAAGGCCTAGAAAAGATAAATCGGGCCAGTCAAGTTCTCTTTCTCATAACTTTGAGCTAAGAAACAAGCAAATAATTAGCTTGTTACCTTGGGAACAGAGTTAAAGGATGCTTTCAGGTACAGCTGGGGCCAGAGCAGACCAAAGCCATGAGCGAGCAGGACCCAGGGTCAGCAGGGCCAGCAGGTTGCGAGAGCAGACGTGCACAGAGGTAGCAAGAGGCCCCAAGGGAGGCACGGGGCGTGTGCTGGCCTCTGGAGCCGTGCTGGTTCCCGATGACCCCCTTAACCCCAACCCGGGTCCTGGCTCTGGCTCCCGTTGCAGCTTGGAGGGCTCTCAGATCTCATGGCTGTATCTCAGGGGGATTCATCACCATGCAGGCATCCTAGGCCTGAGCTAGCTCAACTGGGTTTCTATGTCTGAAAATCAAGGGGGCCAAAGTAAAACTGATTATTCCTATGACCTGAAGCAATGTGACTTGGGGTTCACCCTAGAGAGGCAGGAGCCGGGATATAATTATAGTTTAGTAAGTAGAGACCTAACAAGTGGTTTCTGTCTTTTCTGGAGAAAAGGGTATTGTGCACAGAAGAGGGGTGGTCGGGCTGGAGGCTGCCTGTATTGTTGTGGGGATATTCGCTCCCGCGGGCGGTGGATGCCTGGTGTGGCTTCACCGTGACTGTGGGAACCTATCTGTCAAAACTCTTCTCCTTTTTTTGACTCCCTTTGTGCTTGGGGCTGCTTATTTACTAACCTTCCAATAAGGAATCTACTTTTTCCCCTGGGAGAAGGGGCCCTGGATGGAGGCAGTTTAAGAGTTCCTGTCTATAAAAGAACATCCTCCATGGAAAATTAATAGATTGCCTCTCTGGTTTATAGTGAGTTTGATTGGCATTGGACAGCCTTCCTGAGTCCACCCAGCAAGGCCAGATCCTGGACGTTGTTTCATTCACTAAGGTAAGACCACCCTGTCAGGACTCTTGGGAGGCAGCCATCCATCTTTTTTTTCTTTTTTTCCTGGCATTCCGACCAAATCACTGCTTCCTTCTTTATATATGACAATTATTAGCGTTACCTCTTGTCAGTTAATATACTCCACAACCCTCCAGCTTGCTCAAATCATTTTTTTTGTTGTTGTTGTTTGATCTCCAAAGTATGACAGCAAACATTCAATCAATTCTATGAAGACATCAGTCGTACTGGTTATGGGCTGTCACTCCAATAACTGCACGTCTTGGAATCTCAACATTCTGAATTGTTACAGAAAGGACTTTAAGAAATCTGCTTTGCTCTTTTCATCTCTATATACACTGAGTCATCTCAGAAAGGTGCCAATCTATCCTGCTTTTAATGATTCCTAGAATCTATATCCATTTAATTACCTTTTCTGACAAAAATGTCTTTTTCACGTGATCAGCTATAGTTTCAATACAACTGAAAATTTTTTCTTCCTTTTTGAGTCTCCTTAAAGATGAACTACAATTGACTGGTCCCTCTGCCTAACATCAAGTAATACACAGTCTGTCCTCATGCAACTAGGTTTCTTTAACAGGAATCACTCGTATGCAGTTGGTTAGAGGGAGCTGAGGTCAGTATCATACAGCAGACTCATTTGTTGACATAGGATTTTTTTCCTAGTAAATTCAAGTTTTGCATCACCGAGAAAAGGTCGTTAAACACAAAACTAGCAGAGCTGAGCCCAGCAGTCGGGCGGAGGGAGCTCAGGACTGAACACACCCCTCTCCCCACACTCTTCCTCCGAGTCCATTGTGGTCAGTGATCCTTCTTAGAAGGAAGCGCTTCTTCCTTGTTGAGGGGCCCTTCCCATCTTTGTATGTGTTGTTCACGCCTCCATAACTCAGCCCTCAGCCCTTCCTGTATGCTCTTCTACCATGATAGCCTCATTTTGGAAAAAAAATGGCTGTTTTACATAGTGTTTCCTTATGCATTAGGAATTTAACATGTCTTTTAAATTTATATCATTATTTTTACTAGCATTGCAATTGGTTTTCTTAGAGTACTCGTTATGAAATTGCATGGGTTTTGAGAGGTCTTCCCAGTCTTAAATCTTCTACAATCCCTGCTAGTTTTTTTATCATGCAATTTTGCATTTATTCCATTATAGCAGAGGCACCAGTACTTAAGCCAGTTTTTAAATTCCTCATTCACAGCTTTCTTTTTTCCAGGATAAATTACTCTAAACGTTGTAGTCTCTCACAGGAACTACTATTCATTCCTTTACAGATGCATCTTGTTTCAAGCCACAGATCAATATCTGAAAGGTTTGCAGTGAATACGATTGTTGTCGGCCCAACATTTCTTCCTTTGGGGAAAGATACCTCTTTAATTCCCTAAAAATCATGTTCAGCTTGTGTGGAGCAGATGGGCTAAGCCCCGAGGAGTGGGCACAGGATCTAGGATCAGTCAGTCAGAGTGTTTCATTCCCCTGAATGCAGGGACTGCTTCAGAGATGGGTGTATGACCTCAGCCAGGCCAGTCATCCCTCCCTCCAGGGACTTTTGCTAACACTGTTGGAAAAGACCCTGTTTACTGGGATTATGAATTCTATAGACCATGTAAGCCTAGAGCTTTCAGAGGCACCTTCCCACTAAATGGGGAGAGGCTATCAGAGAACCTAGTCGAGTAGCACTGAGAGATGGGAGTAGGGGAATGAGGTTGCATGTGAAGCCAACTGTATTCCTTGGATTTCCTGGTTACATGAGACAATAAATTTCCTTTCATACTTACAGCCAAACATCCTGGCCAATACAAGCTGAACACAGATTAATTAAATTTGTTTGATAAGAGTAATTAGAAAAATCGAACTAAATACTCTAACAGGCAAGTAGAGCTTATTATTTAAAATAAACTTGGTGGATTACTTAATAAAGCCAAAAAAATCTACCTCATAACTTTTTCATCACGACTTTAGCTGCTTTTCTCTGAACCACCTCTCTTCCTGTAGAGAGGCAGAGCTCCCGAGAAAACACAGCGCACCTGGAAATGCTGGGCAGAGCGAAAGGGTGACCTCTTGACTTTTGCATTTCTTACTTTTGAGAACGTAGTATTTTTTCACTTTATGGTGACATATTTTTATTTTGTGGTCCTTGATGATTTCTATGCCTGCCCTTAATCAGGCTTTCTCTAGTCCAATTTATTGGTGCTGGTTTTGGTACTTAAGCATAAGCACTTCATTACACCCATTCTTACTAACCTCATCTAAGTTTATGCTTTGAATTCTCTCATGTTTTCTGAAGCATCGGTAAACCCACTGAGCTGGAATTGTATAGAGCCTGAAAATACAACTCCTCTATTCTATTTTCCAAACCACTGAAAATGATAGTTGAAATGTGGGACACTGAAGCCTACCAGGGATGCTGCAAGCCCGCAGTGCACCTTTCTGCAAATTGGAAAAAGGCGCCTCTTCCTAGGGCAGATACAACTGTGGGCCAGTGCACATGGGATGGAGAGCAAGGGTAGGCTGGGTGTCCGACCCCACTCACGCCTGCAACTGAGCCCCACTGGGCAAAAGGTGACCTATCATGAATCATGTTACAAAGACCCTTTTCATCTTCTTGGGCTATGTGTGCACGAGCTAGGGTCTAGTGTGAGCCTTTTGTTGGGCACAACAGATAAAGGGCAGAGATTCAGGAGAACTGAGTAACAGCTTAGTGAAATGTTAAACTAAGAAAAAAACTTCAGAGTCAGATAAATCTGAATTGATGGGGATAGTATACTGTATGTAAAAGTTTTGGAGTTGGACAGAAATGGACTTTGACTCCAGTGTGGCCACTAAGTAGGCCACCTCCCTGAAACTCCGTTTTTAAAAAATCTGCAAAATAATGATAATACTATATTTCGTAGAATCTAGACTATATCAATTGTAAGACCCTGTCTCATTACAGAGGTTTTTAAAATGAAAAAATGGCCAAGTGAATGGTCAAATGTTTTCCTGACTTCAGAGGTATTAAGACTGTAAAAATTGTTTATTTCAGACTCTATGACATATGGTAATATCCACTTTATAGGTAATGACTCATCTCATTGCCTATAGGATTATGAGGATTAAATTAGATAATGCGCGTGTCAAGTTCTTGACGCGGCCCAGAGTCAGTGCTCAATGAAGCTGCTGTAGGTGTGATGGTTATTCAGAGTTGGTGACAAATGATAACAAAAGGATAGACTTGATAGAGGTCTTCAGGGCCTAGCAAGACGATCTGGATATAGTCTTTCCTTTACGCCAGGGTGAGATAGTAGAAGCCAATATGCACGAGGTAGGTCTAGAAGTAAACCTCAGAGGAAGATGAAAGTACAGAAAATGCACAACAGAAAATAATCCTATGTATTCTGCTGATGGAGACCCAGATCTGAGTAATGATTTTCCCAAATCCCAAATGTTCAGGAGATACATTTTTAAAAAGTGTACTGTTCAAATGGTGGGTTGAAGGTCCTTCTTTGAATGTGGAGTAGGAGAAAGAAAACTTCCAGAATGTTCTGTTCCCTTTTCTAGCGTTTCCTGCTCTCTGACAGCTACTCCTATTACATTACCTGTGATTTCTGAAGTGATCACTGATTGGCTCCCCAGTGAAAACCCTCCTGTGCAACAATCTGTGATGGGCATTTTCCTTTAGGCCTGGAGGGGTCTGTGGAGGGCGAAGAGGTCCAAGACGTGTCAGTCAGACTCTTTCACCTGCCTCCACAGCAGCTGGTTCCTGGACTGGTCGAGGGTAGGCCTCAAGCCAAAGAACAACCATTCATTGTCCTTTGTTGCCAAAGACAATGCTGCCAGTGGTAGCTCACTGATGAAAACCAACGCCAGGATTTTAATAAGTGAAAAATGGCCTGGTTTATGCCGCTGCTTTGGAAGCTGTCTGTTTCTTTCCCTACAGTTTGGGCTTTAATGGCATCTTTAGAGATATGATGAATGGAGGTGGGTATACATGCATATGTTCAAAACACAGCCCCATGTGATGGAAAGCAGCCTAAATGCTATTGTGTATGGGACAGGCAAATGCAATGAAAATGGCTCTCCTTTCTGAAACAAAGACACCGTTCTCTTTTGAGGAGACCCTAAGTTGGTTATTTCTTCCATTTCTGATTTCAACTTGTTTCAACATCAGGACTGATGTAAATGGCGTACAGAGAAGGACAAGAAAGGAGTTTGTGGCAAGAGTTTAATCTACCTAGTTTGGGTTGGCTTGTTATAAGAAAAGGAAATAATATGGAAGTTTTGGTTGACTGATTATGCCATGTAAAAATTAGATATTATGTGGTCACTCCTGAATTAATAGCCTTTAGGGATTTTAAAGAATGAAATTCAAGTCGCAGCTCTAGATCACGATGTCAGAGAAAAAGCAAATTGCCTGAGAAGAGACAGTGGCAACCTGAACTCTAAGCATGTGGGCTGGCTGATGTGTAGATCACAAACACAGCTTCCATTTCCTCTCGGCAGGCCAATTACATGTGCACCCCCCAGCATCTCACTCCTGCCCCGAGGTCCAGAGGCAGGATGTGGCTCAGTTTGGGAGGGGCGCTGAGTCATCATCCCACGCAAGTCATGGTACATCTGTGCCACGCTCCCACCTCCTGACTCTTAGATTAATTAAAGGACTTGGAGGGGAATGAAAATTCCACTTGATTTAATTTCTCCCTAAGAAAAATGCACTCAGTAATGTCATAAATCTCTTGAAACCAGTTTCCTTCAAAGTTGCCTTGGAAATTTTAAATATGTGTACAAGTTCCACCTTGTACTTCCTTAATCTTAACCTTGTGTCTGAGATGCAGTGGTGGAGGGGCTACTCCCTGTGGTCAAGCACCACGAGGGGCTTGTTGAGTAACGGGGCTGAGTCTCAGCGATCCACTGACCTGGGCCCTCCTTGGGTAAAGAGCACATTTGAAAGATGCTTGGCCAGGAGATGGGTCTTAGTCTACTATTTGCATAGAATGAAGTAAGAGTAACACTGGTTTTATTAGCACCGCTGAACTAGCAGCCACTTTCTCGTTAGCAATAGATGTTTGAATTTTAACACTGGTATGAGCCCTACTTATTATTATCTAGAAAACAGAAAGGTCTACTTGCCCAGGGCTTCTTCTAGTATACCTGGATTCTTTGTGTGTAACTTACAGACACCCTCTCTGGAAGATCAATTACATCCCTCAGACCCCGGGCCCCTGCCTCTTGGGCAGCTTGTAGGGCAGCCACCAATGTGCCTAATCCCAAGAATGTGGCAAACTGGATTCATCAATGTATGTTTTCGCACCACAGTTACGGTGAACTTAGAATTAGTTGTGACAACAAGTCATTGTATTCAGAGAGAAACACTAAGTGTATTAGTATAGGCCACTGGTGCCTTCCATAATTAGCATAGTTCATTAGTGTTGGAACAGTTTCATTTTGGTTTCGAGAGTTAGATCTTTTTCAAGAGCAAAACTTTATTATCACTTTCTGGGCAGAAACGGTTTATAAAAGGTCCTTCCCTCTTGTCTCCCCAGGGATGCAAATAGACCGTTAGGAGCTTCCAGTCAGACAATTCTGACAAGCCGGCTCTGGATCCACTTAAGCCTGTTTCCCCTTCCCTCACTATTGGTTTGGGTCACTGACCCCTTTGAGAATCAGATAAACTATGGATATTATCTCTAGAAAAGTGCTCCTGACCTCCAATTTTTTTTTCATGCAGTATTAGGAGTTTTGAGAATTCACGCCAAGAAAGGAGTTTTACATAGGATTTTAAGAGAGACCAATTACACTGAAGTAGTTATCAAAATTTAAAAAATTTTTGTGATATAGAAATATCTATGTGCTTTCATATAAATGCATTAAATAACAAGATCTACTGGTGAGTCTAATAACTCCTGTAATTTTGAAGTACTGATGAGTATAAAAGATATTTTATGATGTCTGCTAACTGTGCTGTGAAATGAAAATGTCTGTGATTTCCGCTGTGACAGGTGCTGCTACTTCTACTGTGGTCTGCTGCCGACATTCATCATTGGAGGGGGTGCTAAACTGAAGTTAGAGGTTAGTGAAAATAAAGATGCATTTTTCCTGCATCCAAGATCCTGGACCTTAAGTCAAGAATCTCAGAGACTCTGGAGATTCTTGGCCTGGTACTGGGCATGGCTCAGGGCTTGGCGGCCTCAACTCTTTCCACTCAGGCCACAGAAGAGAACGTGGGGCTCCCTGTTTCCCTAACTGAAGTGACCTGAGGCTATTGTGAGCTTCCATATTCTGTAGGAAAAGCCAAAAGGGACATTCATAGTGGCTTCCGTTCTGTCCTCACTTATGAGAGGAGAAAGGTGAGGACAAGGGGGACACAGGGAGTCAGCTGTGACCAGGTAACTCCTGCTTTCTCTAGCACAGAGACGAAGCCACAGGGAAGCTGCAGCTTCGTGAAGCTGCCCCAGCCTGGGAGATGGGTCACCGTGTGTCTTCTAGCCTGGTGTGAAAGAAACATTTTCCTCTCACTTTGACAAAGATCTGAGGCATACTATTTTCGAGTTAGCCTGTTGCCTTAACCTCACGGGTCTAGGGATGCTCACTAAAGTGAGGGAGCCCTGCTGGGCAGCCTGTGCCCTGGGAAGGCACAGTGACTCATTCTTTCCTCTCATCCTCCAGGCGGCTTACTGAAATGGCGCTGAAAATTGCGCACCTGGGCCAAAAACAATAAGTATAAGCTGTGGGAGGCGTAAAAGTGTTCCATGGCACTCGAAAATGAGAAATGTCGCTATAATTGTACAGTTACGACCAGTTGGGCTACTGCTGGAAAACACCAGGAAAAGCAAAACTTTCTCATTCGGATGCTAGAGCTCAAGGCTGTATGAGGACGAAAAATTCAAGTTCTAGACGAAAGAAAGTGCTTCTCCTGATGGATGGTAGGAGAGATGACAAACTTCCAAGGAGAGATGCTCTGAAAGCGGCTTCCTTGGCACGGACCTCCTGAAACTCATCCTCACAGCTATTTGGAAGCACATCATGACCTGATTTTCACCAGGAAAATGGCCTGTGAAAGAGGCTCACAGAATATCATCTGCTTACCAATTTTAACTCTTGCTTCATTTATACTTTCTCCCAGGGCCTTTGCTTCGGAAAATCTGGAGGAAAAAAAAAAAAGAAATGAGAGCTTAACCTTTTCTGTTCATCCTAAATTATGTTTTAAAAATAAGAGCTTTCCGAGAGGTCTCTAAAATAGTATAAAGCTTTATCAAAAGACATAAAAGAAAATTTAAATGAATGAAATATATTAGGCTTAAAAGTAGAGATAAAATTTGTATTAATTACTGGTATCGTGCCTTTTTACTCCTCTCTCCAGCATAGAACTCCATGCTCATAGTCTCTGATTTATGTAGATTTATCAAATCTACTTTTGATTTCTAGTATTTTATGATACGAGGGAACCAGAGTAAAGCACGGCTGTAAGCCTTCTGTACTGTGCTCTGTTAATCACAGTGCCAAGATCTTAGAGTCAAAGAATCCTTAAAGAACATTTTTTTTTTTCTTATCCTTTTTGTTTTCTGACCAGCAAACTATGGCTGGTCATGGTGCGGATGCATCCCAACACCAGTTTCTGTAAATCAAGTAGTATGGGACACAGCCATACCGATTCGTTTGTTTATTGTCTAAGGCTGCTCTCACACTGCAAAGGCAGGGTCGAGGGGCTGGGACAGAGACTGTAGGGCCTGCAGAGCTGAAAATATTTACTATCTGGCTTTTTCCAGAAAGAATTTGCTTACTCCTGTTATATATGATGTTAAATCACATTGTGGACATATAAAAACAAGAAGAAAAAAATCCCTAATTATCCCCTACCCAGAAATAAGCTCATTTTGAGATCCATCCAGTCTTCTTTCTGGCCAGTTTTTACAGAGTTAAGATCATACCAATATATGATTTTTGTGCTTTGGGTGTTTTGTTTTTACTCAGCATTATTGGTCCTTCCCTATGTTATCAGAAACTTCTCCACTCTCTTAGATTGCTGCCCACTAGTCCACCAGATGCTGTGTTGAGTTTACTGAATGACTCCTATTTTCTAACAGGTATTCCTGAGATGCCCCCTGAGAGCCCAACCGTGCTGGAGAAGTGTAGGAAATGGCCTTTGTAAAAACCATACCATCCAGGCCCCTACACACAGCGGGCCCTTATGAAATGTCAATGCCCCATCCCCAAATCTTTCTGGATCTCAGTAAATCTCAGATGTCACATTGTTTCATCCATAAATGCTTTAGTCGAGCAGGAGTTTGTAGAGGAAGTGGGGAGAAGAGGGCATTCCAGGCAGGGGAACAACATAAGCAAAGGCCAGAGTGCCCCGCAGCCTCCAGGCTCAGTGGAAAAGAGGCGTGAATGATGTCACTGCTATTTTCTGAATGTGTCTGCTGGGCCTGAGATTGCAGACAGATGTTGCCAGGGAAGGGGACTAAATTTTCTCTTAGTGTTCGGTTTCTTGGGACTCCACCTCTGCCTCCTTATTAAGGGTGTTCAGGCTCATCACAGATGACATATGTCCCTTCCTCAGCTAGTGCCTGTCACCTTCCGGAGAGAAATGCAATCCCATTTGATGCCATGAAGACTGAATTCAGCTCAGCAAATATTCATATCATGTGTAGCTCACTGTGCTGGGCTCTGTGGGCTCATTCTGGCCTCTGTCCCCTGGGCGGACAGACTCTGAGGTCTGGTCCGGGCCACTCAGATGAGGACTATCTTCATACTTGAAGTTCTGCCAAGTGCGGGGCTCTAATTGTTTGGTGGTCGCTGCATCCATCCCCAATACCTAGGATTTCATGGGGTTTGATAGTCCTCCATTGCTCAATGAGTGGCCCCCCTTACTGCCTGTTCCAGAGAGTTCTGGAAGCTTTAGATTCTTGGGAATGAGGAAAACACAAGAGCAGGGCTGCAAAGCTGCTGACATTCATGTCAACGCTGGAGGCAACCAGAGGAGAGCTGGAGGAGGGAAGATCCTGCAGGCAGAACGGGCCATCTCTGCAGCAGCCCGGCTCAGAGAAGCTCCGACAGGCGTGGAAGGGAGCCCCCCAGCCTGGCCGGTGCCCACGTGTGCCTTAGGGGGCACGGCGAGGAGCTGCTTAGTGCTGCGGTCGACCGTCTCCGGAGAGCCGCCCCACACCCGGGCTGGCGGACACCACCGGGAGCCAGGAGCTGTTCCATGCTCTCCTCTGCAGCCCAGCGCGAACTCAAAAGGGCTTTCGCACTGAAGAGGTGCGGGCTGAGGGCCGCCCTGTCTCCGCCAGACCATTTTCCCTTCAGGCTGCAGTTGTCACTGCTCCGGACCACCCCACCCACATGTTTTCCTGATCTCCGGTTGTCAAGACAAACCCTTGCCTAAGGAAGCACAGCCCTGAGGGGGAAGGAGGGGAGTAAGGGATGGCGGGAGAGATGAGAAAGAAGGTGGCCCCCCCGCACTTCTGCCCTGTTTCTCCTGCGCACCCTGCACCTCCACACCTCCCAGCCCAAGTCTCCCCCAGCCCCGCCCCCTCCCCTTCCTCCCGCCCCAGCCCGCGTTCTGATCTTCCCAAGGGGGAGCCTCCTGACTCCTGAGCTTCTAAAAGGGGCACATTCCCATTAGGGATGTGGTCCAGGTGGTTGAACCTGTGCTGACTTTCCCCAGGGGTGCCGCCCTCCTGGACAATATCTGAGGCTGCTGGGAGGAGGCTGGTGCCGGGGAGCCGCTGAGACTCAACCAATACCACCTGTGAGCCCCTGAGGGTCTCCTACTCCCGGTGCCCAAACATTCCTATCGGGGAATCTCTGCGGGCTCCATCTGAGGAGCATATGGTGCTGGGGGCAGTTCCAGGGCGGGGCCCAGCAGACTGCTCTGCCCACCTGCGCGCGCAGAGAAAGCTCTACCTTGGGGCGAGGCCTGGGTTTGGAAGGGAGAAGGAACGCAGCGCTCTGCCTGCTCCTTCGCAAGCCTGGCTCCCTGTGACATCCAGCCCTCACCCACCCAACAGCACCCACTGTGCGCCAGGCTCTGTCCACAGAGTAGAAACAATTCTCTCCCGTTGGCTTCCACGTTACATCACCTCCGTTTTCTGCCCTCTCTCCCTGGCTGCTGCTTCTCAGTCTCCTGTTCAGGCTTTTCTTCTGCAGCCTGTTCCTTAGATGTTGGTGATGGTCAGGGTTTAGTCTTAGACCCTCTCCTCAAGCTACCTCTTCTCTCTGGGCATTCCATTCGTTCCACTCTAGGCAGTGCCTCCTCTAGGGACACCTCCCAGATCTCCATCTTGGCCCTGCTTTATTTCCTGACCCACTATCCAATTGCCCATTTGATGCCCTGCAGATAATTAAAACCCACAGGACGTAGAGCAGAACTGATGCCCTTCCCTGAAGACCTCCGTGCCTTCCTCCCATCCTTTCTCCTCTCGCTGCACAGCACCCACTCCTCCAGGTGCTCATGCCAGTAACCTGCACACCATCCTCTGCCCTGCTCTCCATTAGATCCGTCACTCAGCCCTGGAGTCTCGCCCATTCTACGTCCTCAGTACCCATCCTGCCGTCCCACTGCGCTTCACCCTACTCCACCTGCCTTGGGAAGGAGCTGTCACTCTCCCCCAGACCACTTCAACGGCTCCTTGCTCAGCTCCCTGCATTCATGCTGCCTGCCTTTGGGCTATTTCCTACCTTTCAGTCTTTCCTGTCTTCTGGTCTGGTGTGATTAACTTAATATGTTGATTATTCACAGAGTGAACAAACATGCAATTTTCTTCCCCATCAGAGAGAAAGACCGTTTGTCTGTATAGTCTGTATCTATGCCCTTTCTTTCCTCTGTTGACTTGTCCCTGACATGGTACTTTGGCTGCCTCTGTTATAGTGTGATGAAGATCCACCTTTCATTTCCTTTACGCTTTTTAAAAATACCGAAATAGAAACTTTCATCCCATTTCCCCATCAGGATGGCTGCCCTCTTGTCTCCCATTGAGCGGTTCCTTCCCTGACTCTCAGGAAGCCGCTGCTACATTCCCCTACTCCTAGGAAGCAGTTCTCACGCAGTTTTCTTGGCTGCTAAGGTTTCTCAAAGTCAATTTCAAATTGTCATTCTCAAGCCAAAAAGCAGTGTTTTTGAGTACCATTTTTGTGGCCAGCACTGTTTTAAAAAACTGTGGGAGGCTTAGAAGATTCTAATCTAATCTCTGCTCTCAGAGTCCATAATTCTTGTTCAGGAGACAAGGTGTAAATACAAAAAACAAATGGCAAAATAATAAAGGTTAAAACTGGAGTCTAACAGGAACCAGGGAACTCCTATTTGTCATGGACGTTATTTCCAGATGGTGCCACGAGATTTCTCGCCACTCTCGGTCCAGTTTTCCCGTTGGCGTTAGATTGCTGATCTATTCTCTATCTGAAGGATCCAACTGAGTGAAGGGGTGCTTTTCTTGGTTTAGTTCACATTATCAATGCCTTCGTTTCCAATTGCGGCTAATCTCCCCATTTATTTATTCTTTTGTTACTTAATGGGACTCAGTGACAGGGGATTCAGTTTGCATGAAAGATCTGCCACAAAAGAAAGTTAGCTGTGTGGTGCCCGGGCACTGGAATTTGCCAAGCATGGGGTTTCCAACCTCTCTTCATCTTATTATATACTATGAGGATGAGTCATGCCTGAAAAATGTGGTGATTTTCAACTGCACTTCTACTTGAATTGTCTTCTATTGAAAAATCCGGCTTAAGAATTGGCTCACGTGCTCTAGTTCACAGAAGGGTAAATATCCCATTAATGTGCAACATCTTGTTTCTGTTGTCACAGGCAGGCAGCACAACTTTCCCCAGACTGGGGGCAGAGCTGAGATGCACTAGAAGTTCCCTGTGGGGTAGCAAAGGGTGCCGGCAAGAAGGGGAAGAAATCGCTCCTACTAAGTAACACTGATGTCTGAGCCATTGATGGTCCCCTCCTGCATCTCTGCATCAGCCTTGCACTCTGAGGGAGCTGAGGGAGTTCAAAGGGATCTGGGCCACCAATAGTCTCTATATTTGAGCTCAGAAGCTACTCGCCATTGGCTAACAAGGCTGAGCTGCACCAAGGTTCGTGTGTGGGGTCCTAAGCCCCTCTTCCGTGGACTTTTCCAACAGGATGGCTCAACACCTGAGCCATCGGATGGCAGACTTATTTGACGTGAGAAGCGGGGAATAAAGTGGGAGCCCAGGCCTGTGGGGCTTGGTGGCGTAGGGTTACCAGAAAGGTAAGACTTTCTAAGAGGAAGTCTGCTAGAAGTAGGGTTAGGGAACAGCAATTTCACGCCACCCTGAGGAACACCCCTCTGGCACGTGTCTGTATCCCCAGGACCGGTCAGTCCTCCCACAGATGGTCCACGTGGTGCTCCTGGTCAGTAGAGGGAATGGGAGCAAATCTGTGGAAGGGATCAGGGTTGCTGCAGACCGTTTCCTAAAGGGAGGCATGGAAGTCATGCTTTATTTTGATGTCTGCTATGGGAGCACTGGTTGTAGTTATTTGTTTTCATATAAAAACATTTCTCTTTGTCCTCTGCCATCGCAGTTATGAGCATGTAATATCTGATAATTGAATACTCTCCGTGAATGCAAAAAAGTTTCCAATCCTGAGAAAAGAGTAGGCCATGGCTTACTCTCCCCAGTACCAAATATTCCTTTAATAATTGGTAACATTGAACAGATGTAGACATTTTAAAAATGTGGGCTGGCCTCCTGACTTTTCATTTGATTTGAAAAGACTGATTTACTGCTGGGAAAACCTCTTCTCAGAGGAGAGCTTTGTGTGAATTTCATTAATTCCTTTACTTCGTGGCCACAAGGAAGATGGGACCACCATTATTACCAGCCCATCCTGTGCGATTTAGATGTATTTGAACCCAAAAGCACATCTGTCCCGTGGGCTGTCAGAACTCTACTATTCTACTAGAGTTAAGCGAGCTCTGTATTGGAAGCCCACAACATCCTCATCTCTGCCATTCCCTCAACCCACCCCCTGCTGGGAAAAGACCTAAACTCAAGGGTACAAGCCCGATCCTAGAGCCATACCAATCTAGAACAAGAAGACAAAGTATTATGTTCTTCCTAAGCCAGTGGTTCTTCAACCTGAATGTGCAGAGGAGTCGCCTGGTAACTGGTTTAACCTGTGGAGTTTTGAGGCCTTCCTGCAGAGGTTCTGGGTCTCAAGGTCTCTGGACAAGGTCTCTGTCTGGCCAGTGGTTTTCAAACCTGGTGGCAGGTTGGAATCCTGAAACAAATGGATGCTCAGGCTCTACCTAATTCAGTGAGACTATCTGCGGAGTCAGGCCTAGGCTCTGGTAGCTTTTACAAGCTCCATGGGTCATTTTACTGTGAAGCAAGGGTTACGAGGCGCCCGTATAAGCTATGAAGCCTGAGGTGCGGACACAGCTGAAAGCTCCTCGGAAGTCACTGGACGAGGCAGCTGTCATCCAGCTTTATATGCTTGTCTCCAGACGAACAAGGTGTCCTGCTTCAACACATCCAACTGACTCTGCTGAAAATACATGGCCTGCACCAGGGAGAAGCATCGGAAAGTCTGTGAAACCCCTGGATTCACAGGCTAAAGTGTGGATGTGCATATTCCATTCCTCTGGGGACAGAGTCTTCAGCTTTCCCTAGATTCACTTTATCTTCTCCCCACCCCTTGGTTTACTCATCTGTCACTCATATCCCATGCTGGGCTCCCATTCTGCTCCCCGCAGTGCAGCCATTCTTACGGTCAAAGTAGATGAAAGTATATATATATATATATATATATATATTTTTTTTTTTTTGCAGTACGCGGGCCTCTCACTGTTGTGGCTTCTCCCATTGCAGAGCACAGGCTCCGGATGCACAGGCTCAGCGAGCCCGCTCCGCGGCACATGGGATCCTCCCGGACCGGGGCACGAACCCATGTCCCCTGCATCAGCAAGCGGACTCTCAACCACTGCGCCACCAGGGAAGCCCGAAAGTATATTTTTTGTTCAGCTGTTTTTGTTTGCTTTGCGTGCATCTGTTTATAATTTACATAAATCGTGTGTTCTTACTTAGCGCTGTCCTTGTTGGTACGTGTGCATTAATCCATCTCCCACCTGCCACATCCGACTCCCCAACATGCAGCCTGCACAGAGAGCTCCCCAGCATTCTATCTCTCGACTTCCCCAGGGATGATGCCCACAAGGTCTCCAGTGCTCCTCGGCCACAAACAGAGCTGCTGTGAACATCCTCATGTATGTCCCCTCCTGAGTCCATGAGAACCTCTCGGGAGATACAGTCGGCCCTCTGGGTCCGTGGGCGGAACCTGTGGATTTGGAGGCCCGACTGTACTACCCATTTTATATAAGGGACTTGAGCCTGAGCCAATTTTGGTAACTATGGGAGTCCTGAAACCAATCCCTATAGATACTGAGGCATGATGGCTGTAAACCCAGGAGGGGAACTGCTGGGTCACAGCGGGTGCAGACACCTCTTTGGTTAGGAGGGCTGCTCTGGCCTTCACTGAATTCCTAAAGTGATCTGGGATCCATGCCCCCCAAGTGCAAACGTCACTGGTCAACAGGCTGGGCTGGGCCCTCAATGCTGCTTGCCTTTCCTTTTTTATTTTTATTTTTTTTGCGGTACGTGGGCCTCTCACTATTGTGGCCTCTCCCATTGTGGAGCACAGGCTCCGGACGCGCAGGCTCAGCGGCCATGGCTCACGGACCCAGCCGCTCCACGGCACATGGAATCCTCCCAGACCGGGGCAAGAACCCGTGTCCCCTGCATTGGCAGGCGGACTCCCAATCACTGCGCCACCAGGGAAGCCCTGCCTTTCCTTTTTCTTTTCCCCCACTTCTCCTTCCACTTCTAAATGTATCAGCGTCAGCCCATCTTGCTGTGTTTTTCTATTCAGGCTTCCTTCCAGGCTCCCCTCCCTCTGACATTCCCTACTGCCCGGCTCCCTGGAGCCTTGCTGGGTCAGTGTTTCCCTTGTTTTTCTCTCTCTCGCTCTCCCGCCCCCCCCCCCCCCCCCCCACTGGCTTGCTTCTGCCTGAGGCCTACAATCTTGCCCAACTCTCTCCCCTTCTGAAACCAACTTCCCTTCTCCTCAGGCCACTCGCCTTTTTCTTTTACAAATGTCTCCCACCTCTCACGGGCTTTCTGAACACATTGCTCACCTCTCTCCTTTGCTCAATTCCTTCTCACTTGCCCCTTCCCTCCCAGCGCCCAACCCGTGCTCTTCCAGCTGCCAGCCCCCCATGCACTTGCCTGCTGCCTCCTGCTTGTTTCTTTGGCGCATCTGCCACCCCCGACAACACGCTTCCGGGAGCCGTCTCCCCTCTTGGCTCTCAGGCAGGCCTTTCCTGCTGGCTCTTCCCCTCTTCTCAGTCTCCCTCATGGCCTCCGCCCTACCCCCCACCCCTTTCCTTGAAAGCTTTCCCTGTCGTTCTACCCTCCAGGCCCTTGTCCTTCCACATGTTTTCCTGAGAGAGCTCATCCCCTTCTCATGCTTCCTTGAAACATTTATAAACATATGACTCTCAAACCTGGATCTCATTTTAATTCAACAAATAGTTTTTGAAAATGTACTGTGTGCTGAGATGCAGTCATATGTGACATATGAGAGTTCGCAGTCTAGAACTCTAGTTTTTGAACTCCAGAGCCACACGTCCAGTTTG
Organism: Grampus griseus; assembly: GCF_964374135.1. Taxonomy (NCBI): domain Eukaryota; kingdom Metazoa; phylum Chordata; class Mammalia; order Artiodactyla; family Delphinidae; genus Grampus; species Grampus griseus. Next base: position 34,644,157 of record NC_139004.1, on the reverse strand, counting down.
AGGACATGCGTCGAATTCATGGATTAGTTGAAACAAACGATGTACCTCTAAGTTTTCTCTAAAGGGTCCAGAACACAGGCTTGCTGGACAACCTGTCAGCAGATGGTGTAGCCTGCTCTGCTTCCGGCCTGGGGAACACACCAGAGGTGTCTGGGTCACAGGATGTGCATGTGAATACTTCCTTTGACCAAGAAGTACAGGATGGCTTTCCTGAGCAGCCGGAGGGCCTAGAGTTCTAAGAGGTATCATTTAGTTCGTAGACACTTTTTTCCTTTGCCTTTGGAGCAGTGAAATAGCAATAGAGTCCCAGGCTGATGAGAATTCACGTGAGATGTGAGAATTGTATACAAAGTGCTGTCAGTCACAGCCCTGCTCTAATGTCGCTTACCCAGCGGTACTGGGATGATGAGGCTTAACGTATGGGAGAGAAGGGTACCAGGCTGGATGTCATTCAACGTGAAACTGCACACACCTTGTGCCTTTTTTCAGAAATCAATTTTCTCTAGGCTGGCCCAGCTAAGCTTCGGAGGACCAGCTGCTCACCGTGCCAGCCTTACCTCTGCTTCAGAATCTGTTTGTTGTCTTCGATGGTGACGCTGTCAGCATGGTCCCTCTTGAAAATTTCAAAAGCCTCCTGGCGTCCTAATGACATTTCCTCTCTCATCCCTGTTTGGAGACACGGGGAAATGGCCTCAGTCAGAGCATCAGGATCCCATTAATTTCACTGTCGCTTTAGTCAGACTGTAAAGCCAACGAGGCCCACAGCAGAGAGGCTCCTCACCAGACAGGTGACCCCAGGCCCTTCCAGCTGGCCGCCGCCAGCCGCCGAGGAGGCCCTTTCAGTGACACCCGCCGCGCCCTGTGGGCCTGAGCCTGGGCATCCACGTGACTCGTGGGGGGTGGAGTCTGGAATGTCTGGTCAGAGGAAATGAAAACCAGAGCGCCAAGCCCCGGATGTCCGGGGACATCTGCAAAACCACTTTCTGCCATCACTCAGGGCCACATTTCTGCCCATTTTCCTGTTATGCCCCATTTTGGTTTTCTGTGAAATTTCACCCTGAATTTCCAGGCATTTAAGTAAAAGAAGTATAATCCCAACTCAAAGACTGAGAATCTAGAAAATTCTGCCCTTAGTCTCCATAGAATGACTCATCCTTGTTACCTGTGTCTAGTGAGAGGCCCCAGTTCTCACTTGAGAGTTAAGTTCTCAATCACAAGATCCGCAAGCAGACTGTGGTGCAGGTTCCTGGCTCACGTCTAACTTCAACCTCCTGAGTCCCTTTAGCCACTAGAGGCCAAGCCTGGGCTTATCTCCTCTGTGCGCCTCTTGTCCCCCCTGTCCCAGAGGCTGGGCCCTGCTCAGGGGCCAAACTCTGAAACCAGAGTCAGAACGGCCAGGGCCCAGGGAATGAGCAGATGGCATTCCTGCCCCGAAGCCCTCTTCCTCGCAGACTCCCAGGGTGACGCTCCAGGCAGGTGTGGGTCTGGGACTCCCATGGTGACAGCTGCATTCACAGCTGGATTTTGGATAAATCTATGGAGTCATTTTTTTATGCCTCTGCCCTTGGTTCCCTTTCCTGTATTTTCATCCACTTAACTCTATCTTGGAAGCCCTGGCTGAGTGCTACCACCTCCATGGAGCTTTCTGTGAGGCCCAGACTAAACAAATCCTCCCTCCACTGTGTTTCTGTGACATGCACAGCCCAGTAGACACTGCCACTTCACGTGACAGCCCTTTCTCATGAAATGCATGTCTCGTAGGAAGTAGAGATAATATCTTTGGTGAGTCCGCAGCGTCTCGCTCAATGCCTGGCATTTAGAAGGTGCTCAACATATGTCTGTTAAACGAATCGGGTCAGGAATGAACCAGGAGTGATGAGGAGCCTTGCTCTCGTTGCCATAGGAACACAGTCCAGGACTAGAGGGACTCGCTCTGAGACCCAGGGTTCCAGAGGTGCGTTCATGTGGGCCACATACCACATCTTTTGCCTGGAAAAGCCCCGGTGTAAGGAAGTGGACCAGCCCATCTGACACCAATTTAATGATGACTGTTGATAAAAATAGCACCATGAAGAATGTCTGAATGGTGAGGCACACAAAGACACCCCACCCTTTTCCAATCAGAAGCAAATGGGCACATCTCAGTTCTGTCTCCACATCTGCCCCGCACACTCCCGAGTCGGGTGGGCCTGGGAAGGGGTCTGGGCGATGTTCAGAAAGATGAGCCCTGATACGCGAGAGACATTAGCCAGAGAGTGCTTTGGCCCAGCGGAGCCCACCAGGAGCCAAAGGCCTCATTCCACACCTTCTCCCCACCCTAGTCCATGCCCAGCTCTGACAATGTATGCCTTTTATTGCGTCATTTTTATGATTTATCATTTTTATGATTTGTTTTAACCACAGAGGGTAGAGGAATGAGTCTCTCTGGACTAGGGCTGGGGGGAGAGGGGAGCTCCACCAAGACTACACTAAAATCCACCCGCCTGTGGGACCCCCAGATTGCTTCCCACACAGGAGGTAATGAGAGGGCTTCCACCAACCGGAGGCGGCAAGGGTGGAGGTGGGGTGGAGGGTTGTTCAGAAAGCTACAGCGAAGAAGAAGCGTTCATGGCCTTTACTCTCCCAGGCTCTGCTTTCTTTCAGAGCTGACAGCCCAGGGTGACAGCTGGGTGGAGAAGCCAGGGCAAGGTTTCCCAGCACCCATGGTGCCGATACGGCGGTAGGTCCCGGAAGAACTTACAATCAGCTGAAAACCCCACGGGGCCTTCCCTAAGGTGTGGAGGGGTCCAGGCAGTGGGAGCAGAAGGGACAGGGGGCGCACAGAGGAGATAAGCCCAGGAGGGTAGTTTGGGAGCATTTTGCAGAGAATTTTGAAGGTCGTGCTAAGAAAGTTGGGGCCAACGCCGTGACATATTATACACAAATCACCAACTTTCAAAGACTTAAAATTTAGTAAAGTACACACTATGGGATAGTTACACTGGAAGTATTTGATATTTCTGGTGATTTAAAAGGCACTTGGGGTCCTGCAGTGCCATGGGCTTATGGTCAGGAACACGGGATTGGCTTTTCTCCTGCTACAGTGGAGGAAGAGTCTGGCATTGGTGTTCTTTGACGGTGTTGACCTCAGGTGAATGGACATGAGTGTGACGGCTGTAATCCCAGCAGCTCGTATCCTAAGTGTCTGCTCAGGGAGGTCAAGGTGAGGTGGTGAGGATGCCCATAGACTGAAGGCCAAGAGGCAAAGCCAGGCCTGGAAGCCTACTGGGGCTTCACAGCTGCCACGTGGAGGGTGAGGCTGGGTCCACAGGGAGGGGCACGTGGAAGGAACCCCACAGGCAGCTGCGGTGCGTGACCCCGGCTCCACCTCCGTCCCACTCTTGTCCATTCCCGTTCTGCTGGCTCAGAGACCATATCCAGCCCCCTTTTGGACTGTGCTAATAGACCAGTTCTCACTCCAGTTTGGGGCCAGCCACTAAGCTAATCAGCAGCTTTTTATTTACTGAAGAGATGCCTCCACCTCCCTTTCCCTCTCAGGGTTTGCAAAACAGCTCTTTCTCGTCTGGCGAGCTCTTGCCCCTAAGCACACATCGTGCACTAAAAACACCAGGAGCCGTGGAGCGGGCAGTGACTGAGGGCTCACTTCGCTATGAGATTATCATCAATTTATTTAATTCTCTCGATAAGTATTTATTCATTTTGTTTATTCACGTGCTAGGCATGTGACAGAGATATAAACTTGAACGAGAAGATTACAGCATGATCCTTGCCCTTAAAGAGCTCAAAATCTAGTAAGGGAGAAAGAAAAGTGAACAAATAATTACAAAGAAGCTGCTGCTTGCTGTAAGGGAGGCGTGTTGTCCAGCGCTAAGCGGCGGGGAGGGAGGGAGGGCCGGCTCTGTCAGGGAGTGTGTGAAGGGTCCTGGAGATGAAGCGGCGCTTGCGAGGTGGAGAAGTGGAAGAGATCCCAGGAGGAGCGGTCGGAGGAGTGTGGATGAACAGGGCAACTGGATTAATATGCGCGGTTCTGCCACCTGATAGGAATGACCTTTGGGTGACTCAGAAACGAATTTTTTGCATACCTGACGCTAAGCATGGTGCCAAGTGCTTTCTTACATATTATTCCAGTTAAACTTGTTCGTGATCCCTGGTCATAATTTCATTTTACAGAGGAGGAAACTGGGGCTCACTTAAAGAAAAGGTTATAAAGGGGTTAAAAAATTGCCCAGCTTTCCGAGGAAGGTAGACCTGCTTTTAGACCAGTTTTTCCAGGGAAAAGTATGCCTGATAGAGGAAGCAGGTGGTGGGCCTCCAAATGATCTGGTAGAAATAGATTTACCCAGGAGATTGTCCTCTTATTAGTGCCTATCTTGTCTAAAACTTTTAAGTCTTTTTTTACAGTATCACAGAAAAAACAGAACCATGAGTTTTGTTCACTGTTTGCAAAGTTCACTTCATATGTTTTTTTTTTTTGCGGTACGCTGGCCTCTCACTGCTGTGGCCTCTCCCGTTGCGGAGCACAGTCTCCGGACGCGCAGGCCCAGCGGCCATGGCTCACGGGCCCAGCCGCTCCGAGGCATGTGGAATCCTCCCGGACCGGGGCACGAACCCGCGTCCCCTGCATCGGCAGGCGGACTCTCAACCACTGTGCCACCAGGGAAGCCCCTACTTCATATGTTAATATGTTCTGTTAGTGTGTCTAGAATTTGTAAGCACCATGAGGGCAGGGGTTTTTGTCAGTTTGGTTTGCTGCAGCCTTGCTAGCACCTGGATAGTACCTGGCACACAGGGGGAACTCAGTCAAATATCTTTTGAATGAATGAATGAATGAATGAGTGAATGTATGTTTTAGATACTTAGCGTTGTTCCTTTTAGGACAGTGCACTGTGACGCGATGGCAGAGGAGAGGCACGCACTCACTGCTCTCCCTCTCTCCACCATCATGCTATGGGGTGGGTCCCTGTATGGTGTGATTTTAGAAACCCAACACCATCTTCTCCCCACTACATGTTACCATTAGAGGTGAATTTCAACTCCAAGAAGCTTTTATAAAAAAAACAAATACTCTTGAAGGCATCTATTTTAGGGCTAGCAAAGAAAAACTCCATGATTTCTTGACAATTAGCTAAGAGGTTCTGCAAAGATGAGGCATAAGATGGTGTCTCAGGCTGGTGCCAGAATCAGGGGGATCTGAGCTTGCAAGGGAAGATGGATATACTTTTCCCCAACTTTGTTTAGTCTGTCAAACTCAGAGGCTCATCAGCTTTGGCCCTCAGGAGTTCTGATTTGCCATGCCCACTTCTAGTTCTCAGTTGTTTCCTTTTAGTGAATTTCAGTCATAGGTCCCAGTGTTAAATCCCAGAAAATATGGATGACTCAGAGAAGCCTGCTGGCTTGCTGAATCACAGGACTGTTTAAAACCTAAAGGAGAGTAAATAAAATATCACAGGGTAGTATAAAATTTCAAACAAAACAAAGCAAAAACCAAAACGCAAAAAAACCCTAAAGGAGAGGAGTTTCTCAGTCTCAGCACCAAAATAGGACATTACAATTCTGGGCTGCAAGTTGGATGGAAAATATTTCCAAGTCCTGAAGGTACAACCTCTTCTGGATTTTGATACCTATTAAAGAGCACTTAGATAGAAACGGCAGTCAATGAGGTACCCTCCAAATTAGCCTTGGAGTTGGGTTTCTGGAAATGATAGGCACCCGAAGTTCTTAGGTACTGGTCCCTTACAAATTTCTTAATGCTCCTTTTTTTTTTTGCCATCCTGAAATTTGGTTCCTTATTTTTCTAAAGAATACAAATCAGTACTTTTGGAAGTCCTCCCTGCCCCCAACACAGGGCCCCATGGAAACCAAATGGAAAGAAAAAACAACGGAAATGGAGAGTTTATGCTGCTGCCGTTGGGCCTGCTGTCTGATTTCCTTTAGTCTGGGCCTCCTGGGCCAGAGCTCATTTTCCTGGCTGCCCCCAAACAACCTACTACTGCTTAAACTATTGCTTAAAAATTGACAGGAATAAAATGATGGAGAGTTGTGTTATTCAAGCTGAAAAATGATTTGCTAATCAGAGCCAAAAATATATTTTCCTTGGGAAAGACATTTATTCATGTGGTGCCTCACTTCCTTCTGACTGAAGAAGGAAAGAGAGAAAAAAAGACCAACAGGGAATGAGGAAAAGTGCGAGATGGGGTGGATTCCAAGGGGAGAGGGGGTGTGAATCCACCGTTTGGGACTAAAAACATGAGAAGACTCAGAGCTGGGAAGGGACATTCAGGGCTCAGGCAGGGAGAAGGCTGGTACGAAGGGGATGGTTACACTCTCTGCGGCTTGGTAGCAGAAACTTTCGAAACCAAAGATAAGGGAATGGCTTTGATATAGTGTTATGATGAATACCTACAATATGTAGACCACGGAAGTGCACACAGGAATGAGAAGCAACAGGTAGGGATAGAGTGTATTTTTTTGGTATCTGATATAAGTTCTATATGCACTGAAATTTCTCAGTAAGTGTTGACTTAGGTGAAATATACAAAAATATCCTCCCACAAATAGCCAGAAGAGAATTCCATCCTCTAGTGTGTGGAGAAGTTAGAATGAATGGGCCAACGGGAGGGAAAGGAACGAAGACTGTAGATGACAGGAAGGGATAACTTATCAAGGTGGCATGAAACATATAGGTCAGGAGGGATAGGAGGACCAAGGGAAGGGTCAGTGGTCCAGCTTTCTTGGGAATGGTGCTTGGAACGAGGATGTCCGCGGGGCCATAGAGAGGAATTGATGGTTTCAGGCTGAAACTCGGGTGAAGGACAAGTCAGCAGCTCCTAGCATGGAGAGCAAAGGGTCCTTTGATGCTGGACTGAATGAACTCATGAGATCGGGAGGTGCTAAAGGATGGAACGTCTCCCAGAAAGATTAGAAAGGACATCTGAGATACTGTCTTCATTGTCCTCCCCACCCCATCTGTGGGGTAAGTGCTGTCATCTAGGAAGGAGGAGGTTTTCGGAAGTTACATGAAAGACAGAGATGGCACATATGTAGCTCCCATGTTCCCACTTTCCTTCCTCACACCCATGGAAGACATTGCTAACCAATCATAGCATCCTTCGCTGGGGAAACTAATTATAGCACTAGAGTTGTCAGCGTAGCTCTTCAGGCAGCCTCTTCCAGTCAATCATCCCTGGCATAGAAGCTCTTCCTGTAATACATGGCTCCCACATTACTACCCAATTAAATGACAGCTGCCGTTACTTTCATCATTCCTGTGCTTTAAGGGAAAAATGGCTGCCTTCTTCCATCACCTTAGGGGCTGACATGAAGTTAATTTTCCCCAGGGAGTGGCATCAATGCCCTGAATCACTGAGAGTGGCCGTCTGGGAGGAGATGCTGAGGAGCGCTCTGTTCATGTCTCTCCACTGCCAGGGTGGTGCAGGTCACCACAGGAAGAGCCATGTGCCATGGCTCTGTTTACTTTAAGGGCCAGGAGCAGCTCATCTACAATTTGTGGGGCTGCTGGGTGGGTACAGCAGGGTATGGAATCAGAGCATGAAGGGAAGACAAAACCACTTAGCCACGGCCAAAGTGACTGCAGATGTGAAGACCAAAGAGGAGATCTTTTGGGGGTGACCTAGAACACTTGCCCAACCTGCTTCTCCCTTTTGATTGACAACTTCTGGAATGGGTTGGTGCCCCAAAGGCTTTGGGGTCAAAAGCCTATGTTCAAACCAGGTGATACCACCTGGGCTAAAGTCCTCAGATTAGGACTTGCCTTGGAGTTTCCTAAATTGCCGCATGAAAGATGTCAAAGGAGAACCTTAATTAGTAGATTCTTAGGGCTGGCCTGGAGCAGGCTGAAGCATGGCGGGCTTGGCAGGGCTCTAGGGAGTGGAGTGAAGGGAAGATCCAAAGTGGAAAAAGCCACTGAAACCTTAGGAGACCCACCCCATGGCGGCACCACATCTAAATAAATCAGATGGGTTCCTGACTCCTGGTGCCAGAAATCACACATCCCACTGGCAACCTACCAGGCCCAGCAGCACAGACCGTGTAGGCTGGATGGAATGAAGGGGCAGCGCACGAGGCAGGCTGTTTCCTTTTTGTCTTGGTGCCGGGGTTGATTCACCCTCCTGATGCAGCTGTGTCCTAGATGTGGGCCTGAGAAGGTGAAGAAAGGTCCCATGTGCCAGCCCAGTGGACGGGCTTGGAGCCCCTGAAAGAAGGGCAGCTGCTTGAACATAGTTGCTCATTTCCAGCAGTAACGTAAAACCTTCAGACAATGGTCCCGAGACCATCTGCCGAAAACTGTCATTTTCCTAACCCAGCATCTCTGGGGTTTTTATTTTGTGAGTGTTCTTATTCAGGACAAAATGCCCATGTGGGTTGCTTAGAGAGATCTGTGGATTGACACAGGCGTGGAGCTTGGAGAGCAGCCTGGGTCATGTTGGCATTTCTGCGTTTTGGAGTTCACTCAGGAATCTGGAGGCCAGCAATGTTTCCACGAAATAAGACATCACCCTGTGGCTCCTGCTGCCAGGCTAACCCGGACCTATGGGGTCTTTTTCATCGATTTCAACCCACGGATGTGGCAGCCCCAAAGGGCCTTGGAGTCTCATTCCATGCCCAATATTTGGACCAACCTTGGGAATCATGTGTGTTCTAGCCCTTTGTGGGTTAAAGGGCAGTTGACTGAGAGGCCCACTGAACAGAAAGGTAGCATTCCTCTTCAGCTTAGAAAGAGGCTCCAAATTCTGTGGAATCTGAAAAATACCGGATTCCCTGAGTTTGACATGTCTTGACCACTTCCAAAGGCCATGGTTAATAGGGTTCTGTTGCCTGGTCACCACCCTGACGAGTTTGGTTCTTGTGTCAGCCTATGCTTTGGGGACAGTGGCTAAAGCTGAGTTCACATGTCCTATTGTCTGAAATGAGGCAAGTTTTCTATGTATGCCTAAATTAGGAATAAATTCCACTCGTCTCAAATTTATTTTGATACATTTAAAAAAGAGAATTAAAGAATTACATTCTAGCCAAATAGCAAAATTCTCCTTCCCTGAAATGCATGTGGATTTAGATAAAATTCTGTTTCCCTGGGTTGGAAATAAGTATAAGTCAAAATGGAGTTTAGATATGTCAGTGTTCATTCCTTGGGGGAAAAAAAGGAAGGGGAAAATTATTTTTTGTGTGTGTTTTCTATGTGACAGGCCCTGTTCCATAGTTCATAAATATTAACTCAGTTAATCTTTACAATGACTCTACTGGTGGTGGTGGGGAGCTAATGCTTACTGAGAACTCTGTGCTACAGGGATTATACACGTCTCATTTAATTCTCACAGTGACTCTGTCAACTAGGCAGTATTGGGCCCACTTTACAGGTAAGGTAACTGAGGTTGAAGGAGGTTAAAAGTGACCCCAACACAACAGTTAGTAAAATGGCAAAGCCATAACTTGATCCCAGGTTTGTCTGACTCCAAAACCTTCTCTTTGCATATAGTGTCGCTCGATGGAAATCATTTGCCAAGTAGAAATGATCTCATAAGTACCAGCAAACCACTGAGGTCAGACTGACGGAGTCAGGACTCAGAGGTGGTAAAGAGAAAAAAGGCAGTTTTTGGAGGGCTGTGAGCTGGCATGTGGACTGAAAGCAGCTCAGAAGAGTTGGGGAGGTCTTTGTGAAGGGGAAACAGGGAAGGCACCAGGTGGCTGGGAGGAGTTACTTCACCTGGGGACCCGTGGGGTGGGGTAAGGATCAGAGGTAAAGGGGGAGTTGGCTGACTTGTGGTGAAGCCTTGACTCTCTATGAGGACTTTGTTAGTTAGCCAATTACGGCTGGACCAGTTAAATAGTTATCTTTCCCTCAGGTATACGGAGCTTGTGCTCAGAAGGGTCTCCACGATAAAAAGAATTTATGCACTTAAGACGGTTTTGTTGGACTGAGCAGGAGGGATACTACAGGGAAGAGAAGAGAAGGGGCAGGGTCCAGGTTCTCAGAGTGTGGACTCTGCAGAGAATAATCTCCCACCCCAAAAGAGCATCAGTCGTGAAAAAGAGGTGAAAAGGATCTAGGAGGCCATCATTTTCCCTTTGACCTCTTTGTATCCTAACTGCTTCTTTTCTGGAAAACATCTCATTGTTTAAATGAAACACCTGTTTGTTCCCTCAGGCAATGAGTCAGTTGGTGAAGCAGACCATCTATTAACAAGTACTGAGCATCTACGCTATGGACAGCCCTCTCCCATGGCTCGTTACAGTAAAATAGAAGAGCCACTGCCCTTGGCCTTAGGATAGAAAGCAGTGGGAACATGGGAAGGTCAAAGCTTACGTTACAAAGCAGGAGAGCACCCCGAGACAGGGCACTGATAGTAACGCGGTACAGATGGTGCGGGTGGTTGCGCAGGCGCAGAGGGGCTGGTCAGACTGCAGAGGGGCTCTTGGAGGAGCGTTCCTTCTGGGGCAGGTTTTAGAGGAACCGAGGGGCAGGAGCTGGAGGAAAGGAGCTCGGCCTGGTGCAGAGCCTGACTGAGAGTACCTGGGGGTTTCCTTGGGCTGTGGGGGAATTGGGGCTCGAGGGACCACTAGGTGCAGACACCACACTCCTCACTACTTCCCTGCTTGCCCAGGAATCCCCAGGCAGAGGCCACTGGACTTTTCCACACCTACTCAGGCAACTCTCCTTCCCTCACATGACTGAGGAAGAATACTGGCTTTAGCGTGTAACCTCACTGTTCCTCCTGTCCAGTGGCTGCAAAAAGGAAACAGGATTTGGAGTGAGAAGCCGTGGGATTGAGTGCTGGCCTCACTCCAGCTGTGGGACTTGGGTGGGGTCTGCCATTTAAATTGCTCCCAGTCTCAGCCTCCTCATCTATAGAGTGAAGCTAACAGAACTCCTGTCTCTTAATGTAACTGTGAAGGGGTAATGAGAGGAGGTGCCATGAAGTGCATAGCTAGCTCCCTTTTAAAACTACTGAATACCTTTTTTTTTTCTAACATCTTTATTGGAGTAGAATTGCTTTACAATGGTGTGTTAGTTTCTGCCCTATAACAAAGTGAATCAGCTATACATGTACATATATCCCCACATCCCCTCCCTCTTGCGTCTCCATCCTCTCCCCCTAATCCCACCCCTCTAGGTGGTCACAAAGCACCGAGCTGATCTCCCTGTGCTATGCAGCTGCTTCCCACTAGCTATCTATTTTACGTCTGGTAGTGTATATATGTCCATACCACTCTCTCACTTCTTCCCAGCTTACCCTTCCCCCTCCCCGTGTCCTCAAGTCCATTCTCTACGCCTGCATCTTTATTTCTGTCCTGCCCCTAGGTTCTTCAGAACCAATTTTTTTTTTTAGATTCCATATATATGTTAGCATACAGTATTTGTTTTTTTCTTTCTGACTTACTTCACTCTGTATGACAGACTCTAGGTCCATCCACCTCACTACAAATAACTCAAATTTGTTTCTTTTTATGGCTGAGAAATATTCCATTGTATATATGTACCACATCTTCTTTATCCATTCATCTGTCGATGGACACTTAGGTTGCTTCCATGTCCTGGCTATTGTAAATAGAGCTGCAATGAACATTGTGGTACATGTCTCTTTTTGAATTACGGTTTTCTCAGGGTATATGTCCAGTAGTGGAATTGCTGGGTCGTATGGTAGTTGTATTTTTAGTTTTTTAAGGAACCTCCATATGGTTCTCCATAGTGGCTTTATCAATTTACATTCCCACCAACAGTGCAAGAGGGTTCCCTTTTCTCCACGCCCTCTCCAGCATTTATTGTTTGTACATTTTTTGATGATGGCCATTCTGACTGGTGTGAAGTGATACCTCATTGTAGTTTTGATTTGCATTTCTCTAATGATTAGTGATGTTGAGCATCCTTTCATGGGTTTGTTGGCAATCTGTATATCTTCTTTGGAGAAAGGTCTATTTAGGTCTTCTGCCCATTTTTGGATTGGGTTGTTTTTTTTTGATATTGAGCTGCATGAGCTGCTTGTATATTTTGGAGATTAATCCTTTGTCAGTTGCTATGTTTGCAAATATTTTCTCCCATTCTGAAGGTTGTCTTTTCCTCTTGTTTATAGTTTCCTTTGCTGTGCAAAAGCTTTTAAGTTTCATTAGGTCCCATTTGTTAATTTTTGTTTTTATTTCCATTTCTCTAGGAGGTGGGTCAAAAAGGATCTTGCTGTGATTTCTGTCATAGAGTGTTCTGCCTATGGTTTCCTCTAAGAGTTTGATAGTGTCTGGCCTTACATTTAGGTCTTTAATCCATTTTGAGTTTATTTTTGTGTATGGTGTTAGGGAGTGTTCTAATGTCATTCTTTTACATGTAGCTGTCCAGTTTTCCCAGCACCATTTATTGAAGAGGCTATCCTTTCTCCATTGTATACTTTTGTCTTCTTTATCAAAGATAAGATGGGTTTATCTCTGGGCTTTCTATCCTGTTCCATTTATCTATATTTCTGTTTTTGTGCCAGTACCATACTGTCTTGATTACTGTAGCTTTGTAGTATAGTCTGAAGTCAGGGAGCCTGATTCCTCCAGCTCTGTTTTTCTTTCTCAGGATTGCTTTGGCTATTCGGGGCCTTTTGTGTTTCCATACAAATTGTGAAATTTTTTGTTCTAGTTCTGTGAAAAATGCCATTGGTAGTTTGATAGAGATTGCCAGCAATCCTTTACAAATATGCTTTACATCTCTTTGTTTCTCCTGGTCTCTTTTTAATCCCAACGTAAGGCACCACCTTTGCTCACCTGGACTGTCTCCTAACTGCTTTGCTAAGCTTCCATCTTACTTTCCTATGATGTTTTCCTCACATAACAGCCTGAATGATTTTCTAAGAACACAATCATGTCACTCCTCTGCTTTAAATTTTCTAGTGGCTTCCTGTGGCCCCTGAACACGCCCCAAACTCCTCAGCCTGGCAGGCCTCACATCATCTGGTCTCTGCCTACATGTCTCCCTCCCCATGCCCCAATCACACCTCCTTTGCTCGTGCCTTCTTGGCTCACTGGTCTTCTTTCAGATTCTCATATATGTCAATACTATTCTTATCTCTGGGCCTTTACACTTGCTGTCTGTTCCTTTTGTCTGGAATGTTCTTTCCCTGAACATTCTGTATGACTATCAACTCCTTATTCAGTTCTTAGCTCATATGTCAGCTCCTTTGGGTCCCCAACCCAGCCCAATTGTTTCCTACCCTGTTATTCGGTTTTATATCCTTTCTAACATTTGTCACCATCTGAAACTACAGATATGTATATATTGTGTGGACTGAAAACTCCATATAGGCATATCTATCTTGTTCATTGCTCCTTCTCTGGTGCTGGGAAGAAAGGAAAAAAGGAAGGAGGGAAGAAGGAGGGTACGAAGGAAGTGAGGGAGAGAGGAGGGAGGGAGGGAGGGAGGAAGAGAGGGGTCACAGTCTTATCGGAAATAGGTCCCCCTAACAGGCACGAGGTTTGCACCCTTATCCTGCCTTGCACTTCAAGGCCAAACTGACTCCTATGAAGATTCCCAGGTTTGAGCTCCCTCCTCTTTGTATCCACAATCAGAATATTTAAAATGACCCTTCTTTCCCAGGGACCTGCCTGGGTGAACTTCCACAGGCCCTTGCTAACCCATCCCCTGAGTAACCACATCACCTCACTCTCCTGCTATCTCTCTCTCACTGAGTTTTCACTTTTTATGGTTGTTTGTTTTGTTTTTATTTTCTGAATATTAAACCTAGAACTAATTATTTCTAAAGGGAGCCAAACTGTACTTCACATGTAAGTGGCGAGTGGCCTGTGAGAACAGCTCTCATTCCCTTCCCTGGCAAGACCTTCCATTTCTAAGGTAGAGAAATGAGAATCTATGGGGCTATCTAGCATCATTTCAGAATGTGATAGGGTCATCTAAGTTAATATCTGTGTCTGGCATTCGTACATCCTCAACAGGGAGAAGTAATTTGCTATTGTGAACCATTTGCATTAAGCCATTCAGGAAAGTTTCTGAAGAATTTTTCTTTCATAGGTGCATTATCCTATAAGGATTCAGAAAGGAATATAGTTGATGCAGAAGGCAAGTCCTGAAGATTTAAACCCCCATGTCTTTGCCTAATGAGGTAAGAATATGTAAAAGGTATTATTGGGCTTCCCTGGTGGCGCAAGTGTTTGAGAGTCCGCCTGCCGATGCAGGGGACACGTGTTTGTGCCCCGGTCCGGGAAGATCCCACATGCCGCGGAGCGGCTGGGCCCGTGAGCCATGGCCGCTGAGCCTGCGCGTCCGGAGCCTGTGCTCCGCAACGGGAGAGGCCACAACAGTGAGAGGCCTGCATACCACCAAAAAAAAAAAAAAAAAGGTATTATTTTACTACTCCTAATTATCACGATATAGCTTGCCCATTGCCAAAAATTTGGGAAATAAAGAATGGTATAAAGAAGCAGGAAAAAAAATCACTCACAATCCCTTCACCTCTGTTTTTTCTATGCTTTGCTTTACTACATAGTTAAGATGATAATGTATATACAATTATGTAACCTGTTTACTTACTTCACTTAAAATTATGTCACAACCCTTTATTCTAAGTCATTAAATTCTTCATGAATATTACCTTTTACGGTTATATCATTTCATCATTATAGTCCATTCCTCAATATTGGACTTATACATTATTTTACATATATGCTCTGTAAATAATGCTGCAGTGAAGATCTTGGTGTATAAATTTTACTCCACATTTAATTACTTATTTTCTTAGTTAATTAATACAACTAGTATTTACCGAGTGCCCACTATATCCCAGTTACTGTACTTAGAGCAGATGAACAAAGGTCTACTTCCTTGGAGAGCGTACATACTCCTGAGGGTGTACAGACAAGAGGAGCAAATAAATCCATATACTGATTAGCTCTATGAAGAGAGGTGATGCAAAGTAAGGGGACAGAGGGAGATGAATGACGGGGGAGGCGATTTTCCTCAGGAGGGTTAGAAGAATGTCTCTCTGAGGAAGTGGTATTTGCACAAAGACATTTTGGATTATTTCTGTAGGCTAGATTCCTAGAGGGAGTTTCTGAATTAAAGTTCTTGCTTTCTAGGAAGCCGGTTTACTCCCTGACAGTTCTGGAAGAAATCACAGTTGTAGAAATGCACCCTACTAGGGCATGATCTTGATGAGCAAGTTACTTAATTCCTCTATTCCTTAGTTTTCCTGTGTGAAATGGAAATAATCACACCTGTTTATGTACACCGTGTCTGTGTGTGTGTATGTGTGTGTCACGGGGGCGGCAGGTCTGCGGGTGGCCGCAGGGCAGGGATGTTAAGGTTCTTGCATCCCAGGAGAACGAGGGCAGGGAGCAAACGCGTGTCTGTGAAAGGGGAGAGATCAGGTTGTTGAATGTATGCAGGGCATTCCAGTTGATGAAAGCGTAGCTGAAAGAGGGTTCTGGAAGGTGTGGCATGAATGCTCACTGTGTCTAACACGTATCAGGTGGTCAGTAATGTATTTTGAAGGAAAGGAACCCAACCTGTCAAGAAGAGCTGACTGACAGAAGGAAAGGTCTTAAATGACTGGTCACGTAGCAGTGCCCTCTGGCTCATGATTTGTCAAGAAGACACTACAAAGACAGCCTCTTTTCATTCACGAGTCTGCAAATAGGTGGTATCCCCAGTTTTCTCAATCATAAAATGGAGCGAGTAATGTCTACTTCATAGGCTTGTTTGGGAGATTAAGTGGGCTTGAAATATGGAAAGAACACAACACTGTGACTTGTTCACGGTAGTTATAAATGCTTGTTTTTCTCCTTCAACTTTGTATAATTAGGTGGGAAAGGATCTGGGATAGTGAGAGGTGGGACAGTGGTGTACAGCACCCAGAGGGCTCTAAGTAAACCTCAGCCCCGAGAACTGGATAGTTTATTTGCTTATGCACCAGCGTTTGGGTTGTATCCTTTTGAGTTCTCAGATCTGCAGTAATAAAATCATTTTGTTGCATAAGACAATTAATATGTGCTAATGTTGACAAAAAACTCCCAGGAAGGAGTTTCAAGGCCTTGGTTGATGGCTGATGGTAAACAAAGTTATCAAAGGCATGCATTGTAGCCTCAGACATAAATGCTTTCTTCATCTAAAATGATTAATCTAATTTGGAAAACAGCTCAAATCACGTATTTCCTTTGGGTCTTTCCAGCAGTTTTCCCTTGGGCTCCAGTCCCTCCACCTCCACAGGTCCTGCTGTAAACTCTTTGCTGTGTCTCTCCCTCCTCTTTCAGACCCTTCTCATCCAGGCGAGGCTCTTTGTAAGATGTGCCCGCCTGGGGACCTGGCGGACCCTGCTTGGGTCGTGCATATTTGTATGGGGTGGGACACACACGTGACATGCCCGCTACTATCATCCTCCCCTTTCCCAAACTCCAGGGATGTCCAGGAGGTTCCTCACTCTTGAGGCATCCAGGGGAGGCCACAGATCGGCTCCATCTGCTGCTGGCCTCGCGGCTCCTACTTGCTTTTCTCTTCCCCTATCTTTGCTGCAATCTCTTCACGTGGTAGCAGCATGTAAGCGGCTTTTCTCAGTACTTGCAGTAATAGCCTTTGTCTGACTTCTTCCTTCACTGTTTAGTTTTCTTTTTTTAATCCTGCCTTTTCTTTAAGCCAGAAGCAGAACTGGATTGTGGAAAACAATGCCAAGGGCTTGGGGCCCTGATTTCTGCCATCTGCTATGGCAGGAAGAGGCGGGGGAAGGAAAGGGTGCTAAAAGTTAAGTAGCAGGATGAAGAATCTCAGTTTGATTTGCTTAAAAGCTTCTCGCATTGGCATGCATCTGTGGTGGAAAATGTTCACTGGCAGATGCTCTAGGACCTGGTTAACTGTTTGTAGTTCACGTGGCTGGGTAGACGGACTGTCCCTGCTGCCGGGGCCCAAGAAGCTGCCTTCCACTTCACTGGGTCCGCTACAAGCTTTGGGTTGCCTCGGTCAGTAATTTGCTCTCTGGAGACAAAGAATGCTAAGAGTGAGCAGGCTGAAAGGCCCTCTGGCTGGGCTTCCTCATGTTACAAACAGCCAGTCTTTGAACTTGTAATTATGAGTCATGGGGCTCCCAGTCTGGTGCAAAAGTGACTCATTTTAAGCAAATTATCAGTGTTTTCCCTATTACCAAATGCTGTGATCAGCCATTCTGTATATATAAAAAAAGGAACCGTTTTATTAAAAGAGCAGGATGTGTGGAAGGAGAACGAGCTGCACTATGCTTTCCAGACGTATGGACCCAAGTCAAGCGCAGGCCCAGTGTGAGCCAAGCAGCAAAATAAAGAGTAAAAATGGCACAGAAAACAAACGAACAAGGAAAACTCATTTCGGAACAGATGCAAAACCAACTCTAAGCCAGCAGCATACGATTCCTATAATGCTATGATTCCTGGACATTCTCCCCTGCCCTCCTTCCAACTCACTTGGACCTACTGGAATCAAGGTCAAGGAAGAAATACCTATCTTTGGGTCAATTTAACCACAATGTTGTTAGAGAGTCATTGATGATAGATGCCTCTGAGTTGCCCAAAGCTAGTTACTTAGACAGATGGACTTACAGACACAGCAATCATAGTAAATAAATGTGATCTAGTGATGAGTCTGTGGTGGAAGGAGAATTCCACGGCCTTCTGTCCTAGAGCCCTCTCCTGAGGACACCTGCTATGTGAACAGTCTTTGGCTCAGGAAACATTTGAAATGATCATTGCCCCTTAGTCAGTTGCAAGAGTAGTAACTGATCTGAAAAGACAATTTTTCTTCTCTGATGCCTTGGGTATGATGAACAATTCCCAGGACCGCAATAAGAGGAAATGGGCCCAGGTTTGACATTTCTAATTAACACCTTTACATAGGTTTCTCATTCACCTACACCACTGTAGGAAGACTCCATATGCTACATGGGGAACTTGGCTCTGAGCTAAATTGTCTGATTTACAACCTTTCCAAATTATTTTCAATTTAAAACTGCCTCTCTTGGGACTTCCCTGGTGGTCCAGTAGTAAAGAATCTGCCTTACAATGCAGGGGATGAAGGTTCAATCTCTGGTTGGGAACTAAGATCCCACATGCTGCAGGGCAACTAAGCCCGCATGCCACAACTACTGAGCTCGCCCGCCTCAACTAGAGAGCCTATGTGCCGCACACTACAAAGCCCACGTGCTCTGGAGCCTGTGCACCACAACTAGAGTGAGAAAATTCACACGCCACAACTAGAGAGAAGCCCGCATGCTGCAATGAAGAGCCCACGCGCCATGATGAAAGATCCCGCGTGCCATAACTAAGATCCCACGTGCCGCAACTAAGACCCGACACAGCCAAAAATAAATAAAATAAATAAATAACAAATAAAACTTAAAAAAAAATCTTAAAAAAACTGCCTCTCTTGTTTTTTGAAAACTTTATTTCTCACCCCTTGCATAGAAACCATATACCAAAAGACTATTTTTGTATGTTCTCAAATCCCCAAAAGAAAATCCATTAATCAGTCACTCAATGTTTTTGAAATATCACCTTCTAAGCATTCTGCTAATCATAGCAATTGATAAAGAATCAGCAAGAGCCATAAAAAGTAAAGGTGGAAGATAATAGTCAGCAGTCATCTCCTAATTGACAATTCCAGTACCTGTTTTCAATTTTCATACCTCTTGACCTCTCTGCAGTATTTAAATATTCCTTAATTATTAAAATTTTCTTCTCTGCCATTTTGGCGTAGTTCCCTCCTTATTCTCCTGCCATGTCTCTGACTGTTCATTGTGAGCCTCCTTTACTGGCTGCTACACTGCATGCCCACCTAAGGAGGAAGTCAGTGGGGATGGAAAGGAAGTGTTGAATTCTGCGGACATTTCTCATGGAACACGATGACATATACTATGTGAGTCTATGTTAGAACGCTTGAGTTGCAAATAATGGAAACTTAAGATTGAAGATGGCTTTAAAAAATGGATAGTATTAGTTCAGGCAACTGAAAAATGCAAAGGCAATGCTGGTTTCGGGCACTCTTTGACACAAAGACTCAAAAAGCAAAAGAAAGAAAATGTTGATCTGAGGAAGTCACTCAAAACGCAGCACAGACATCTAAAGAGATGGAAAATATGAAAGAGAGACAGCGATGTGAAAGACAGGGTAATAAGACCTAACCCATGCCTAATAGGAGTTTCCAAAGAAGAAAACAGAATGGGGGAGAGTCGATATTAAAAGAGATAATGGCTTTGCATTTTCCGGAAATAATAACTATGTGGATCCTGGTATTCAGGAAGCACAATAAATCCTGGGCAGGAAAAATAAAAACAAAACTCATTCCCTAAACATAATATTGATACCAAGAGCACCAAAGACAAGAATCTGAAAAGTAGCCAGGGGTTTTAAAAGGCGTATTACTTACTAAAGAATGGCAATTAGATTTACAGCAAACTTCCCAATGATAACAATGGAAACAAAAAGACAATAAGATAGTAGCTTTAAAGTTTTCAGAGAAAATATGTACCAACCTAGAATTCTATATTCAGCTAAATTGCCGTTCAAATGTGGGAGACAGATTGCTTACTCCCCTCTCCACCTTTATGCAAAGCCCAAACTTTAGCATCAATTCCGAGCAATCTTTACTCCAGCTACACACAATTTTTCACCAGTATCCAAACACACTGTGTCTTCTCAGGACTTCAGGCTTTTGCAATACTGCCTCTTTGGCTTGGAATGCCCTTTTCCACATGGCAGACACCAACTTATTCTTCTATTTTATTTCATGAAGAAAAATGTTGAATGCATAAGAAAGAAGGAAGATGTAAGAAGAAATAGTAAAGGCAAGTAAAGTTAAATAAATAAGTAAATTAGGAGGATAAATCTAAATAAGTAGTGCCTGTATATAAAAATATTAATACTATTTGTTAATTTGGAATAAAGGAAGAATAAAAATAAATCTAGTAATATATTGGACAACAATAATGTTTAAGATAGAGAGTGCTTTGAATTAAAATGTTCTAAAGTTCTTTTGTTTAGGAAGGGGTAGAACTATTAACTAACTTTTGATTTCACAAAGTAAAAATTGCTTGTTAAATTTGAGAATAATAGAAATAGCATATAAAATGTCCAAGCCAATATAGAAAAAATAGAGGAAAAAGCCCTCAATAAATCTACTGAAAGTAGGAAAGAAACAAAAGAAGCAAAGACAAATGATAGTGAATGGAAAGGATAAATTAAATAAAACCATGAAATCCAAGATATTAGTAATCACAATAAATGGAAATTGATCAAATTCACTATTATAACAATAAAGATTGTCAGACTGGATTTTAAAAATCCAACTATATTTTTCTATGAGAGACACATCTAAAAATATAAGGACCTAGAAAGGTTGAAAGTAATAGGATTGAAAAAAATATTAAAAGCAAATGCTAACCAAAAGAAAGCTAGTGCAGCAACGTTAGTATCAGGCAAAATAAACTTTAAGCAAAGTGCATTGTTAGGGGCTAACAGGCTCATTATGTATTGATAAAAAGAAATCACAAAGCAGATACAGTAATTCATAAATTGAAAGCTCTGATAGTGTAGCATCAAAATGGATAGAACCAAAGTAAACAAATTACAAAAAAGTAGCCAAATCAATTACTATAATGGAACATTTAAATATACCTTCTCAATAATGGAAAGATCAAATAGACAAAATGAGTAAAACTGTTGAGGAGTTGAAATAATATGGTTAATGAGCTCAATCCAAAGAACACACAAAAATCCTATATCCCAAAATGGGAAAATATACTTTCTTTTTAAGCATACATAGAACATTGACAAAAACCAAACATATACTAGTTCCCAAATCAGGTCTCAACAAGTACAAAGATTTAATCATAGAAACCATGTTCATTGATGATAGTGCAATAAAATTAGAAATTAAAAACAAAAATACACCTTTAAAAAGTCCATATGTTTGATCATTTATAGAACATCTTAAAATTACTTATGGGTCAAAAAAAAACACAAAAAGGAAAGTAGACACTATTTATAACAATGTTAATGTTTTTATAGCAAATCTTGTGGAATGCAGCTAAAACAGTAATTAGTGGCAAATTTATAGCTTCAGGGTTCTATTAGAATATAAGGAAGACTGTAAGTTAATGAAATAAGCATACACCTCAAGCAGGTAGAGAAACATCAGGATAAATCCCTTACAAAAAAGAAGGATATAAGAGGAACACACCTGTTCATATCATTCGCCTGCTTAGAGAAATATTCTGCTTACTCCCCATTCTGCCCTTATAGAAACCCCAAATTCTACCTTCAATTCCAAGCAACCTTTATTCTGGCTAAATTTTCATCAGTATCTAAATACACTATGTATTTTTATGCTTTTGCAGTACTGCCTCCTTGGCCTTTCCCACATGGCAGGCTCCAATTCATTCCTCTAATTTCAGTTCAAGTGCTACCTCTTCTGGGAAACTTTTCATGACCCCTCCTGACAGAATTATTAACTTCCTTATTGCATTCTTTCACATTCATTTCAATATAAAATGATTTTTAATACAGAAGTGAGCATGCACGCATGAATAAAGTGCTAAAGTAGGTAGTCAAAAAAGAGGTTTTGGAAGACATCAGCCTTAAGCTAGAATTTGCTTAAAGCTCAGCTAGATCTTGTTTAAGGCCAAACTTAATAGCAACAGGAGTAACCTCAGCAATAAATCATAGTTAAGATTTATTGAGCGCTGCTCTGTACCAGTTAATAGTTGAGGAGAGAAGAAGTATTCTTCATGGGCAGATGACACAGGCAATATAAGTGAGGCCAACCATATTGGTTGGCTAACCTAAAAATCATCCCTAATCCTCTTCACCTTTGCCTTCTTCTTACTCTAGACAAGCACTGTTCAATAAAAATATAATGCAAGTCATATATATAATTTTAAGTTTTCTAGTAGACACATTAATAATGTAAAAATAAACAGGTAAAGTTAATTTCAATAATATATTTTATTTAACCCAATATATCCAAATATTATAATTTCAATATGTAATCAATATATATAAACAAGATATCTGCATATGCTTTTTTTTTTTTTTTTTGCGGTACACGGGCCTCTCACTGTTGTGGCCTCTCCCGTTGCGGAGCACAGGCTCTGGACGCGCAGGCTCAGAGGCCATGGCTCACGGGCCTAGCCGCTCTGTGGCATGTGGGATCTTCCCGGACCTGGGCATGAACCCGTGTCCCCTGCATTGGCAGGCGAACTCTCAACCACTGCGCCACCAGGGAAGCCCTGCATATGCTTTTTATAATAAATATTTGAACTCCTTTGCATATTTTATACTTAACAGTACATCTCATTTCAGACACTGAATTGACATAGAAACACGATCTATATTTATGTTTCATAGAATTTACAATTTTTCCAAACATCCTTAAAGGTTTTCCAATAACCAAAATGAGTGCTAAAATAGTATTGTCTTTTAATAGTTGCATCCATATTGACAAAGCTGGTCAATGAAATGTTTACGTGTAATACTAGAAACAATGCACGTGCCTGTTGACATGTGTACTACAATATTAAAATCTTGTGCCACGCAATGATTAAAATGCATGATCATAGTGAAATGTAGTCCGACTGAAACAATAAATTTGTAGCTAATGGAGATATGTTTTTTAACTGCTTCCATTTTTATATTTAAATTAAATATAAAATAATTATAAATTAATATGATAGATTAAAATTAAATAAAATTAGAAATTCAGAGCCTCAGTTGCACTAACCTCAGTTTAAATACTCAATAGTCACAGGTAGCTAGTGGCTACCACATTGAACAGTGCAGCTCTAGAGGCTGGAAAAGCCATATATCCATGTTCCCAGCCTTCCTGGCACCCTTAGGGTGGCTGTATAATACATTTTTGACCAAAGAAAATGTATGACAAAGTTTCTAGTGGTCTTTTAGGAAGTCTTTTGCTTTCCTGATAAAGGGACAAACTTAAGAAGAGAATGTGCTAGCACCATTCCCTTCTCCTTCTTCTTGCTTTGCATGTGAACATTATGTGATGCCTGGAGCTATAGTAGATATCTTGTTGCCATGATGTAACTCATATGAGGATGAAAAATAAAAACACTAGAACGATGAAAAAATAAACAACTTGAAACCCTGAGGAAAATCACTGAGCTGCTGGACCAGCTCTGAGATTGCCTACCTTTGAACTTCTTGATAAAAATATAGTGTCCCTCTCTATAACTTAAATCATTAATAGACAGATAATACTTGCAGTTGAAAGCATTCCTAATTGATACAATGAGCATGGCATGCTGGGAAAAGAGACAATAGGCAGCCTGAATAGGATAGAGGTACATGTTAAGGAATAGTAATAAGTTTAAAGAGATGGGGTAGAGCCAGAAAATGGAGGGTCCACTAGATAGCTCAGCTGAGAAGCCCAGAGTAGTGTAACTGTCCTTGTCTTATGAGCTTGTCATGTTCTGTCTTTTGTATAGTAGTTTATATATATGTTCTTTTTTGGTTACTAGATTATAAAAGCTGAGAACTTTTACAGAGAAAGTATTCAGTAAATACTCATTAGCTGAATGATTAGATATAGAGCTGGAGGGATGAAGACTGTCTCTTCAGCATAGATCAGATGTTTAACATTAAAAAAAATGCAGCAAACTAAACCCCTCAGTGAGAAACCCTATTAAGGAAAGTCCTTGGCCTAACTTTTCTGTCCCATAAACACCTAAAACAAAAAGGACAACATTGAATTGAATTTTGCCTAACCCTCTCCACTTTCAACTTAATTACTAAGTAGCACCTTTATCCTTCCTCTGACACTTGGCTTCTATTTTCACCTCTTTGAACATGTCATACCTAACCTCATGGTGACCTTTCTGTCTTTAGTCCTCCTTTATCTCATTCCCACATCCCACCCACAGTGTGAGAGCAGGCCTCCAACTCCCAGCTCGAAACCTGTGCAAACCTCTACTGGCCAATCTGCCTCCAGCCCCATCAACGCCAAACTACAAGCCAGTCAAATTCCTCTGATACTATATTTTAAAGAACATGTAATTTTCTTTTTCAGATTTTAAGATAATACATTCCTTGTAGAATATCTGGAATAAACTTAAAAAAGAAATCTCTAATCTGACTACCAGGAGATAATAACTATATTTCAGGGTATTTTCCATCAGACATTTCTCTATACATGTTGAGACCTATGTAACATAATTAAAATCATATTACAAACAACACTTGCATTCATCCTTTTCATTTCTCATCACATCGTGAAACCTTTCCTCTGTAATTAGGAATTCTTCAAAAGCATTAAAAAAAATAACTGCACGATACCCCAAATAGCCATTCTTTAACTTAACTATATCTTTATATCATCACTTCTCTTTTCTGATTCCCCACAGTGACTGCCAATTGTCTTTTGTATTAAATAAAAATTCCAACTCTTGGACTCTGTCAGGTGCTGTCATTCTACATCTGCTTCTACCCTCCAGCTGGTGTTTCATGTTCCAGACAAATAAATTGGCTCACTCTTTCCCACACAACTTGCCTCTCTCCTTCTGAGCCATCCTTCATTTGCTTCCTCTTACATCTCTGTCAAATCATTGTTCTCCTTAAAATTTACCCCAGGTGTCATTCCAGTAATCTCCCACTATCCCTTTCTTTATATTTCCCATATCCCAGTTTCTCTAACATATGGGTTTATGACTTGAACAGTTTGTAGCTGGTTGCATATATGTTTCTACCACGTGGGTTATGGTGTGATAGGGTGGTAGGGGCCAGCAAGATGGGCCAAGAGCAGGAGGAACAGAGCTAGCAGGTTGGGGGCCGCTTCTTCTTGACCCCCCGTTGCACTTTGTGAGGTCTGGTTGGCTTTGGAAGGGAGACCAGGCCTCATATTCTCGTGCTCAGGACTGAGTGGCGGGGAGTGGTTCATGTTGGCCCGGCTTTGATTAACAAGATAGACTATCAGGCATTTGGAGACCATCTGCATTTCCAGGCTAAATGAAAACATGTTTATTTTGGCTGCTGAGTACCTGGAGGATGAGGGAACCTCTGTGCATATGAGAGTCTTAGCCTTCTTTTGGAAAAAGTGATCTCAATTAAATCCAGTATCTGCTTTAGATTAGCCAGTGTGTTAAGTATAAACTTGTGCACTAACTTAAGGGTCCTGGCGACGTGTCCCTACTTTTGCATTTAACGTTTCTTTATCTCACACAGCTATTCTTTTTTTTTTTTTTCCGGTACGTGGGCCTCTCACTGTTGTGGCCTCTCCCGTTGCGGAGCAACAGGCTCCGGATGCGCAGGCTCAGCGGCCATGGCTCACGGGCCCAGCCACTCCGCGGCATGTGGGATCCTCCCAGACCAGGGCACGAACCTGTGTCCCCTGCATCGGCAGGCGGACTCTCAACCACTGCACCACCAGGGAAGCCCACAGCTATTCTTTTATAATTGAAAATTGTGAACATCTGGTTAAAAGTTGAATCTGGAATACAAAACAGCCACTAGCCTCCTCCTTCTCAGCCTAATCAGGCTATCACTTGTCTTGACACAGCCTAGATGCCAGCAGGCCAAGGTGGCCAGGCCAGGTGGAATGTTTGCAAGCACCACTCAGTGGAGTAGGACTTGTGCTAACAAGACCCCGAAGGACCCACTGATCCCCTGACTGTGGGAGATGGTTACAGCTTGTTGAATTCAGTGTAGTGATCTATTTACGATGGATTAAAGATCTTTCAAGAACTGCCTTTTTTAATTGATCATTTTTACCCTTGTTAACTTACAACAAACTTTGAGTTACTGAAAGCATGACTGTCCCAGTTTATGGCAAAAGAAAGTTATATGCAAACCAGGTTTTGTGCTTGTTAGCCACCTGAGCAAAAAGTTGGATGGGAGCTAGCAGCCTTAAGATGTACCTGTAAATTTTAATTGGTCAGGACTTCATTCTGTAGTCCACTTTCCCAAATATTTCTGGTATCATCAGAGAGCAGTATATTTCTTATTTCAAGAATAGGCCATGGACTAACTCTGCTGCTTCCCTAGGTGAACAGGGATGCCATACCCTCAGTATGCATAAGTTGTGAAGTAAGCAGCCCTATTATTTGGTTACTAGCATCACTGGCCATGAAATTATCAAGGGAGGGCAGGGAGGAAGGTCAGATGTTACCACATAGTGTGATAGACACATCTCTGGCAAATGAAGAATTTTGGACGAGTAACTCTTGTCTCTTCAAAAATCAAAGCAATGACATTGTCATCAAGAGACAGTTGTAGGTAACTGAGAAACAGCTACCAAATGTGAACCCTCTGAATCATCCTTGACTCCTCCTTCCCCTCCTTCCCCATTTAATTGGTCACAAAGACCTTTTGATTTCCTCTCATATAAATCTCTCCTACTCATCTCTCCTTCATCTTCAACACTGAGGTTTTGGTTCAAAACCTCATCATCTCATGCCTAAACAATTTCATCTCTTATCTTCCGAATTGTCTCTCTGACTCCATTCTAACCCTCTCCCTATTCTTGTCAGGAGTATCCTTCTAATGTCAATCTGATAGTTTCTCTCTGAAGCTTACATATTTGCAGAGGTTCCCTAGTGTTTATGTTTACTGTACCATTTCCAAACCTTATGGATTCAACAAGTGGGCCTCAACTTAAGCCTTTACTTCTGCTGCCCCCCACCAGACAGTGCGTCTTGTGTTCTGACTACGCTCAACCACTTGAAGGTCCTCCAGACATTTCATACCTACCAGGCTTTGGCACATCTCTGTTCTTTTTGACTATGCTGTTCCCTATTTCTCAAATGTTCTTCTCCAGCACCTCTGAATTTATTTCAAGAGGCAGCTGAAATGTTGCTGCCCCTGAAGCCCACCCTAATTCCTCCAGAATAGAACATCATTCCCTCCTCCCCATGACACACCACTCTCCACATGCCGACCCCCCAACCCCCGCCCCAAGGGCTCCTTTACTTTTATCTATCTCTTTGACTTCTCTGTGAGTTCCCTGACCTTAGCAATTTGTACTCCAGGAACTAGCACAAAGCCTCACATATGTATCCTGCTCATTCATGTTTGCTGAATACATGAACATGGTGATAGAGGAAGTTATTCTGATAAAGAGTTTTGTGTGACACCAAGACCAACTTCCCTTCCTCCCTCTCTCCCTTCCTTCCTTCTTTCAACCCTTCCCCATTCCTCCCTCCCTTCCTTCCTTCGTTCCAACAAACACTGGATACCAGAACTCTTTCATACTTTTTGGAAGAACATAGAGCAATGGTTCCACAGTTAAAAAATCACAGATAAGGGAGTTAGCATTTCCAAAATGGTGGTATGAGGAGCTCAGAGGGCCTTCTCACCAGAAAACAACCACAGCTAGTGAAAAATTTTTTTAAAGTTCTGGAAATTATCCTAATGGGACATAGCAAATGGAGAAATATGTATTCAAGAAGATCTACTAAATCTTGGTAAGAACAGTGAGAGTTTGTGGCATTTGAGCCAGGACCTACTCCCTTCCCATTTCCCACTTCTGCATGATGGAAGCTTTACTCTGGGTGAATGCAGATTAGAACACAAGGCTCCCTCTCCCCTTAGATCCCAGACTAGAATTATGGTATCTCTCTAGGAGGGATGGGCTGCCAACAGTTCTCATGATCCCCAGCTCTGTGTTGCAGAAGTTTTATTCTAGGCAGGAGGAGATGACAAGCCTGGGGCTTCCTTCTTTCATCCATCCCCCACTTTAAAAGCAGAATCTCCACCCCAGGAGTAGCAGATTAAGAATACTGGGTCTTTATTGCCTTGCCCCGGTTTGCTCATAAAGTGATGGTTCCATGCTAGAAGAGATAAGGTGAGAAGACAAAAGGTTACTGCAACTGGCCAGCACTCTAGTTGTAAAGCAGGAGTGTCACTTCAAGAGAAGCAGACTTGTCATGTATAAGGGAACCCCAGGAAGATTAAAAGCTGACTTCTCTTCAGAAATGATGGGGCTAGAAGGCAATGGGATAATATATTCAAAGTCCTGGAAAAAAAATGGTCAACCAAGAAATTATATCCAACAAAAGAAAAATTAAGATGAAATAAAGACATTCTTAGATAAACAAAACTGGAGAGAATTCATTGCTAGCAGATCTGCCTGACAATATATACTAAAGGAATTTCTTCAGGCCAAATGCAAGTGACTTCAGACATTAATTCAGATCCATAAGAGGGAAGAGGCCAAGATGGTGGAGTAGGAAGACCCTGAGCTCCCCTCCTCCCATGGGTATACCAAAATTACAACTATTCACAGAGCAACTATTTATGAGAACGACCTGAAAACTAGCACAAAACATCTTCTACAACTAAGGATATAAAGAAGGAACCACAACGAAATGGGTAGGAGGAATAGTCAAGACCTGCACCCCCAGCTAGGTAACCCACAAACAAGAGGATAATAACAATTGCAGAGGTTCTCCCCGAGGAGTAAGGGGTTCACACTCCACATCAGGCTCCCCAGCCTGTGGATCCTGCACCAGGAAGATGAGCCCCCAGAACGTTTGGCTTTGAGGGCCAGCAAGGCTTGCTCTTGGGAGAGCCAGAGGGCTAGAGGAAACAGAGACTCCATTATTAAAGGGTGCACATAAAATCTCACAACACTCTAAGGTCCAGACTAGAAGGAGTAATTTGAAAAGAGCCTTGTCAGACATAATTTCTGATCTTGGAGAGCCTCCCAGAGAGCCAAGAGGCAACTGGAACTCACTCTGGGGACATATTGGGTTGGCCAAAAAGTTCGTTCGGGTTTTTCCATATGATGCTATGGGAAAACCCAAACGAACTTTTTGGGCAACCCAACAGATATTGATGGCAGCCATTTTGGGGAGATAAAATTCCAGGAGAAGAATTAAGTGAAGTAAAAGTAGGCAATCCACCCAATAAAGAGCTCAGATAATAATCATAAAGATGCTCAAAGAACTCAGGAGAAGAATGGATGAGCACAGAGAGAATTTCAACAAAAAGTTAGAAAACACAAAGAAGAACCAAACAGAGCTGAACAATACAATAACTGGAATAAAAATATACAGAACTAGAACAAATAATTCTAAAATCTGTATAGAAACAAAAAAGACCCTGAATAGCCTAAACAATCTTGAGAAAAAAGAACAAAGCTGGAGGTATAATGTATAACATTCCCTGATTTCAAACTATACTATAAAGCTACAGTAATCAACACAGTATGGTACTGGCACAAAAAATAAGCACACAGATCAATTGAATGGAATAGAGAGCCCAGAAACAGACCCACACTTACATGGGCAATTAATCTATGACAATGGAGGCAAGAGTATACAATGGGGAAAGGACAGCCTCTTCAATAAATGGTGATTCATGTAAACGAATCAAACTGGACTACTTTCTCACACTATATACAAAAATAAACTCAAACTGGATTAAAGATTTAACTATAAGACCTGGAACCATAAAACTTCTAGACCAAAACAAAGTCAGTAAACTCTTTGACATCAGTCTTAGTAATATTTTTTTGTAATATGTCTCTTCAGGCAAGGGAAGCAAAGCAAAAACAAACAAATGGGACTACATCAAGCCACTGAGCTTCTGCACAGTGATGGAAATTATCAACAAAACAAAAAGGCCACCTACTGAATGGGAGAAGACATTTGCAAATGACATATCCAATAAGGGGTTAACATCCAAAATATACAAAGAACTCATACAACTCAACATCAAAAAAAAAAAAAAAGAACTCTATTTAAAATGGGTAGAGGTTCTGAAGAGACATTTTTCCAAAGAAGACACACAGACACATGAAAAGATGCTCAATATCACTAATCACCAGGGAAATGCAAATCAAAACCACATGAGTTATCACCTCACACCTGTCAGAATGGCTATTATCAAAAGGACAACAAATAACTAGTGTTGGCAAGGATGTGGAGAAAAGGAAACCCTCGTGCACTGTTAGTGGGAACGTAAATTGGTGCAGCCACAATGGAAAACAGCATGGAGGTTACTCAAAAAATTAAAAATAGAACTACCATATGATCCAGCAATTCCACTCTTTGGTATGTACATAGAGAAAACGAAAACACTAATTTGAAAAGACAAATGTACCCCTATATTCACCGCAGCATTATTTTCAATAGCCAAGATATGGAAGCAACTTGTGTCCATTTGGATGAAGCAGATATGGTATAAATACACAACGGAGTATTATTCAGCCATAAAAAAGAATGAAATTTTGCCATTTGCAACAATAGAATGGACGTGGAGGGTATTATACCAAGTGAAATAAGTCAGGCAGAGAACAACAAATACTGTATGATTTCACTTATATGTGGAATCTAAAAAGCAAAACAAATGAACAAACATAACCAAACAGAAACAGATTCATAGATACAGAGAACAAACAAGAGGTAGCCAGATGGGAGGGGAAGGGCAGGGGAGTATGAGAGAAAAAGGTGAGGGAGATTAAGAAGTATAATCTTCCATTTACAAAATAAGTGACTCATGGGTATGAAATGTACAGTGTAGGAATAGTCAACAACTATGTAACTATGTAGTTATGTAGCCAATAACTATGTAACTATATAATATCTTTCTATGGTGACAGATGGTGACTAAACTGATCATGGTGATCATTTTGAGACATATAGAAATATCAAATCACTGTACTGTGCACCAGGAACTAACATAGTGTTGTAGGTCAATTATACTTCAAAAACAAACTAACAAATAAGTTCATAGAAAAGGAGATCAAATTTGTGGTTACCAGAGTTGGGGGGTAGTGGGAGGGGGAATTGGATGCAGGCAGTCAAAAGGTATAAACTCCCAGTTATAAGATAAATAAGTACTAGGGATGCAATGTACCACATGTTAAGTATAATGAGCACTGCTCTCTATTATATACGGAAGTTAAGAGAGTAAATCCTAAGAGTTCTCATAACAAGGGAAAATTTTTTCTATTTCTTTTATTTTTTATCTATAAGAGATGATGGGTGTTCACTAAACTTATTGTGGTCATCATTACATCATGTATGTGAGTCAAACCATTATGCCATATGCCTTAAACTTATACAGAGCTATATGTCAATTATATCTCAACAAGACTGGAAGGAAAACAAAAACCACATGAGAAAACAAAGAGCACCAGTAAAGGTAATTATGTGCATAATTATAAAAGACATTATATCTCATATTTCTTCTTTTAACTGACTTTAACAGCAATTATATAAAACAATATGCATGTAATCATATTGTGTGGCTTATACCATATAGAAGTTTAATAAAACAAACAACACAAAAGAGGTGGTGGGAGCAAAGTTGCATAGGAGTAAGGAAATTACCAAGTTACACCAGATGGTAACTTGAATCCACAGGACTAAATGAAGACAATCAGAAATGGTAAGTCAGAAATACAGCAAATTCTATAAATATATAATTGCTCTCCTTTCTTCTCTCAGCTTATTTAAAAGATATAAAATTATATAAAGGAATAATTATAATGTATGATAATATAATCATATAATAATATATATAGTAATGCTAGGTTTGTAATATATAAAGATGTAAGGGAAAATGGAACAGTGCTATATATGATTAATATTTTTTTATCTCACTGGAATTAATTAGTATAAATATGAAGTAGATTCTAATAAAATTAAGATGTATATTTAAGCCCAAGCAACCACTAAGAAAATAACTCAAAAATATAGTAAAAAAAATCATTAAAGAAATTAAAATGCTACACTACAAAATATTTGCTTAATGCAAAATAAAGCAGTTAATGAGAAACACAAAAGAAAAATGGCAGCTATAAATCCAACTACAGCTATAATAACATTAAATGTGAGTGGATTAAACAATCCAATCAAAAAAGCAGAGATTTTTCAGATGCGATTAAAAAACAAGATCCAACTATGTGCTGTAGGAGACATGCTTTACATTCAAAGATACAAATAGGTTGAAAGTAAGAGGACAAAAATGGTGTATCATGCAAACAGCCAACTAAACAGCAAAGCTAAAGGGACTTACCTAATATAAGACAAAATAGACTTTAAAACAAACATTGTTACTAGCAATAAAGAGGGATATTTTATAATGGTAAAAGGGTTAATCCATCAGGAAGATATGACAGCTACATGTATACAACTAATGACAGAACTGCAAGAAAGATAAAGCAAACTCTGACAGAACTGAAGAGACAAATAGGCAATTCAACAATAGTATTTGAAGATTTCAACACCCCATGTTCGTTAATGAATAGAACATTAAGGAGAAGATCAACAAGGAAATAAAAGACTTGAACTATGCTATAAACCAACTAGACCTAACAAACATCTATAGAACACTCTTTCCAACAACAGCAAAATATACATTTTTTTCAGGTGCAACATTCTCCAGGACAGACTATATTCCAGACCATAAAACAAGCCTCAATACATTTAAAAGGACTGAAATCATACAAAGTATGTTCTCTGACCACAGACTGGTGACAGGGAAGACCAAAGGGGATCATATTGCAGAGGAAGGGCCAGGAGCTGAGATATCAGGGACAAGGAAGGAGCAGTTAAGGCAGAGGAGGGGATTTCATGGTTTGAGGTTCAAAGTTCAGAGGTCTCAGAGGAGTTTTATATGGATTAAAGATCAATGCAGTAACAGCAGCTCATGGTGTGGCAGGTGGCTGAGTTGAACAATGCGGCTAAGTACAGCTCAAACCCCCACCTGGTAGCTCCTGCCCATTACACAGAGGTCACAGATTTCTCTGTAGGAGCATCTGGACTGGTCACAGCAGAACATGCAACAGTGTACCCTAGTGAACTTGTCTCTAATCACTTCAGACTGGAATCTACCAGATGACTGTCCTGGAGATTATCTAAGGATGATGCCTAGGACACCCAGGAGTATGATTAGGAGGGGTTTCTTTTCATGCTCCCAGGTGATGTGGAAGATGTTGCACATTCACAGGGTCAAGCTTAGGTGACATATTTTGGGGTACGAAAGATGAATAATATGTCACTTTTTCACCTACGTGAGTAACTTTTTCACCTACGTGAGACAGATGTTCCTACTACTCTCTGTGAGTGAAACATTTGGAGAGAAGCGTTAACTCCATCGGTGCATACCCCTCCCGGCAGCCACATGAGCTTCCAAGGGAGTCGCAGGCACTAACAGCCCACACTCCTTCATATGCTGCCCTTTTTAATGTGGGCTCCTTTAAGATCATATTGCTTTAAGATGATCAAATTTTTCCTTTAATGGAACACCACTAAGCTCTTTTTCCCCTTGACCTTTTAATTCATGTTGAATAATAAAACTTAACATTGAGCTGTGATTTGACATTACAATGACAGAGATGCCAAAGCTAAGGCCTTGAGTTGGTCAGAAGTTTGCAAATCTTGGTCCAGCAGGTTTTCAGGATGCAGTCTGGAAGTGTTCTAAATGCCAAAAGAAATGTGATACCCCTCTCTTTTGTTTTCATTTCCTTTTATCCTGGTCTTCTTTTCTCCTGGTATCTATTTTTTTTTTTGCAGTACGCGGGCCTCTCACTGTTGTGGCCTCTCCCGTTGCGGAGCACAGGCTCCGGACGGGTAGGCTCAGCGGCCACGGCTCACGGGCACAGCCGCTCCGCGGCAGGTGGGATCTTCCCGGACCAGGGCACGAACCCGTGTCCCCTGCATCGGCAGGCGGACTCTCAACCACTGCGCCACCAGGGAAGCCCTCTCCTGGTATCTTTTATAGTCTCCACTTTTCCCCCTTGAGGCGGCCTCTCCAGCACGTGGGCCCACCTCTCCCCAGGGAAGGCTCTGCTGTGTGCAGAGTGGCTGCATTTGCTGCTAATTTTGCTTCCTCCTCTCTGACTCCCTGACCTTTCTTTCCATTATGCCTCTGTGGACCACACCCAGACTTTTTACTGCCTTCTTCTCTGGTCATAAGATTGAGCACTCCCTTTGCTCTCTGCCAGCTGTGCACATGGATCTATCATACTCTCTCTGGGCAAGGACACTAGTCACATAGCCAGGCCTGGGCACTCCATATCTTGAGTTTTCCTTTTCTGTGGTCATTTTATAGGTCCTCCATTCATAAAGCCACATGTGTTCAGAAAATGTGTGCCCCTGATGGCTGCAGGCTATTCAGAGACCCTCAGGTGTCCTGACCCTGAATGCCACCAGGAGGGGGTGAGAGAGTAGTAAATATCCTTTCCCAGCCCATCGGGGGGAACAGCTCGAAGTAGAAAAGGTCTAAGTAACTCAAGCCTTTGTATTCCTCCCCGTGGAACTACTTTAGCTCTAGGAAAGAGAGGTTCTCCCTACATACTCGCTGAGCATCTCAGTTTTGGGGATACATGTATGGTCTTTCTGAAGAAACATTAAAGACATCATAGAGAGTGGAGTAAACAGTAAATACATGGCCTTCTACTTCTTCCATTTTTAAATGAAGACCTTGATACTGTTGACACACCAAAATAGCCCAAAGTCCAGGAGTCCTAGCACAAGTGACCCTTAAAATCTGTCTTAGAGCACTGTATACTAATATAAGTAGCAGGAAACCCCTCCCTGTACCCTGCCTTCCAATCCTCTACTAACCTGCATCTTCTTCCCCTTCACAAGCAAACGCCTAGAAATGCTATCGGTATTCCCTGGCTCCATTTCCTCAACTACTCTTCACACCTCATTTCACTGTGGTTCCTATACTCAGCACTCTACTGAAACTGCTCTTCCGAGGTCAGCTTCCACCTCCTTATTGCCACACCCAATAATCTTTTTTTTTTTTTAATAGATCTTAGTTTTTAGAGCAGTTTTAGGTTCGCAGCAAAATTGAGGGGAAGGTAAAGAGATTACCCATTTACCCCATGTCCCCACACATGCATAGCCTCCCCATCATCAACATCCCCCACCAGAGTTACAACTGATGAAACTACATTGACCCATTATTATCACCCAAAGTCCATAGTTTACAGTAGGGTTCACTCTTGGTGTTGTACATTCTGTGAGTCTGGACAAATGTATGATGACATGTTCCACCATTACAGTATCATGCAGAATAGTTTCACTGCCCTAAAAATCCTCTGTGGTCTATTTATCCTCCCCTCCCCCTAACACCTAGCAACGAATGAGCTTTTCACCATCTCCAGAGTTTTACCTTTTCTAGAATGTCATATAGTTATAATCATACAGTATGTAACCTTTTTATATTGGCTCCTTTCACTTAGTAATACGCCTTTGAGGTTCTCCCTCATGGCTTGATAGTTCTTTCATGACTTGATAGTTCATTTCTTTTTAGCGCCAAATAATATTCCATTGCCTGAATGTACCACAGTTTATTTATCCATTCACTACTGAAGGATATCTTGGCTGCTTCCAAGTTTTGGCAATTATGAATAAAGTTGCTATAAACATCCATGTGCAGGTTTTCGTGTGACATACATTTTCAACTCCTTTGGGTAAATGCTGGATCTTATGGTAAGAATATATCTAGTTTTGTAAGAAACTGTCAACTGTCTTCTAAAGGGGCTATATCATTTTGCATTCCTATCAGCAATGAATGAGAGTTCCTATTGCTCTACATCCTCCCCAGCATTTGGTGTTGTCAGTGTTTTGGATTTTGGCTATTCTGATAGGTGTGCAGTGGTATCTCACTGTTTTAATTTGCATTTCCCTGATGGCTTATGATGTGGAACATCTTTTCATAAGTGTAATTGCTGCCTGTATCTTCTTTGGTGAGGTGTCTATTAAGGTCTTTGGTCTATTTTTTTCATTGGGTTGTTTCTTATTGTTGGGTTTTAAGAGTTTTTTTGTATATTTTGGATAACAGTCCTTTATCAAATGTCTTTTACAAATAGTTTCTCCCAGTCTGTGGCTTCTCTTTTTATTTTCTTGACAGTGTCTTCCAGAGAGCAGAAGTCTTTAATTTTAGAAGTTCAGTTTATCAATTCTTTCTTTCAGAGATTATGCCTTTGGTGTTATATATAAAAAGTCATTGCTAAACCCTAGATAATATAGATTTTACCCTATGTTATCTTCTAGGAGTTATAGTTTTGGGTTTTACCTTTAGGTCTGTGATCGATTTTGAGTTACATTTTTGTGAAGAATATAAGATGTGTGTGCATGTCCAGTTGTTAAAACAGCATTCGTAGAAAAGACTATCTTTTTTTTCTATTGCATTGCTTTTGCTCCTTTGTCAAACATCAGCTGACTATATTTATGTGGGTTTATTTCTGAGTTCTCTATTATCTTCCACTGGTCTATTTGTCTATTCTTTCACTGATACCACATTGTCTTGTTTATTGTAGCGTTATAGTAAGTCTTGAAGTTGGGAGTGTCAGTCCTCCAACTTTGTTCTTCTTTAATATCATGCTGGTTATTCTGGATCTTTTGTTCTCCATGCAAACTTTAGAATTAGTTTATCAATATGCACAAATAAATTTTTGGGATTTTGATTGGGATTGCATTAAATCTATAGATTAAGTTGGGAAGAACTGACCTCTGAAGATTATTGAGTCTTCCTGTCCATAAACATACAATGTCTTTTTGTTTATTTAGTTCTTTGGTTTCTTGCAGCTGAGTTTTATAATTTTCCTCATATAGACCATGTACGAATTTTGTTAGATGAATAACTAAGTATTTCACTTTTCTGGATACTAATGGAAATGGTATTGTGTTTTTAATTTCAAATTTCACTTATTCATTGCTGGTATATAGGAAGGTGATTTATTTTTGTATGTAAACTTTGTATCCTGCAACATTATTATAATCACTTATTAGTTCCAAGAGTTTTAAAAACATTTATTATTGTTTATTTTCTACATAGACAATCAAGTCATCTGTGAACAAAGACAGTATTATTTCTTCTTTCTCAATCTGTGTGTGTGTGTGTGTGTATATATATATATATATATATATATATATATATATATATATATATATTTATTTATTTATTTATTTTAAGAACTAACCATTTTATTTATTTATTTTTTTGGCCATGCCTCATGGCATGCGGGATCTTCCCTGACCTGGGATAGAACCCATGCCCCCTGCAGTGGAAGTGGAGTCTTAACCACTGGAACACTAGGGATGTCCCCAACCTGTATATCTTTTATTTCAATTTTTGTCTTATTGCATTAGCTAGGACTTTCAGCATGATGTAAAAAACAGTGGTGAGAACAGGATATCTCTGCCTTGTACCTGATCTTAGTGGGAAACTTTTAAGTTTCTCGCCATTAAACATGATGTTAGCTGGAGGTTTTTTGTAGATAGTGTTTATCAAATTGAGGAATTTCCCCTCTGTTCCCAGTTTACTGAGAGTATTGATCATGAATGAGTATTTGATTTTGTCAAATGTTTTTTCTGCATCTACTGATATGATCATACAATTTTACTTTTTTAACCTGTTGATGTGATGGATTATATTAGTGTATTTATTTATTTTTTATAAGCAGGTTCTTATTAGTTATCTATTTTATATATATTAGTGCATATATGTCAATCCCAATCTCCCAATTCATCCCACACTCCCCACCCCTGCTTTCCCACCTTTATGTCCATAGGTTCATTCTCTACATCTGTGTCTCTATTTCTGCCTTGCAAACCAGTTCATCTGTACCATTTTTCTAGATTCCACACACATGCATTAATATATGATATTTGTCTTTCTCTATCTGACTTACTTCACTCTGTATGACAGTCTCTAGGTCCATCATGTCTCTACAAATGACCCAATTTCGTTCCTTTTTAAGTCTGAGTAATATTCCATTGTATATATGTACCACATCTTCTTTATCGATTTGTCTGTCGACGGGCATTTAGGTTGCTTCCATAACCTATTGTAAATAGTGCTGCAATGAACATTGGGGTGCCTGTGTCTTTCTGAATTGTGGTTTTCTCTGGGTATATGCCCAGTAGTGGAATTGCTGGGTCATATGGTAGTTCTACTTTTACGTTTTTAAGGAACCTCCATACTGTTCTCCATAGTGGCTTTATCAATTTACATTCCCACCAACAGTGCAAGAGGCTTCCCTTTTCTCCACACTCTCTCCAGCATTTGTTGTTTGTAGATTTTCTGATGATGCTCATTCTAACTGGTGTGAGGTGATACCTCATTGTAGTTTTGATTTGCATTTCTCTAATAAATAGTGATGTTGAGCAGCTTTACTTGTGCCTCTTGGTCATCTGTATGTCTTCTTTGGAGAAATGTCTATTGAGGTCTTCTACCCATTTATTGACTGGGTTGTTTGTAATACTGAGCTTCATGAGCTGTTTATATATTTTGGAGATTAATCCTTTGCCAGTTGATTCATTTTCAAATATTTACTCCCATTCTGAGGGTTATCTTTTCGTCTTGTTTATAGTTTCCTCTGCTGTGCAAAAGATTTAAGTTTCATTAGGTCCCATTTGTTTATTTTTGTTTTTATTTCCATTACTTTAGGAGGTGAGCCAAAAAAGATCTTGCTGTGATTTATATCAAAGAGTGCTCTTCCTACATTTTCCTCTAAGAATTCTATAGTGTCCAGTGTTACATTTAGATCTTTAAATCATTTTGAGTTTATTTTTGTGTATGGTGTTAGGGAGTGTTCTAATGTCATTCTTTTACATGTAGCTGTCCAGTTTTCCCAGCACCACTTATTGAAGAGATTGTCTTTTCTCCATTGTATATCCTTGCCTCCTTTGTCATAGATTAGTTGACCATAGGTGTGTGCGTTTATCTCTGGGCTTTCTATCCTGTTCCATTGATCTATATTTCTGTTTTTGTGCCAGGACCGTATTGTCTTGATTACTGTAGCTTTGTAATATAGTCTGAAGTCAGGGAGTCTGATTCGTCCAGCTCCGTTTTTTCCCCTCAAGTTTGCTTTGGCTATTTGGGATCTTTTGTGTCTCCATACAAATTTTAAGATTTTTCGTTCTAGTTCTGTAAAAAATGCTGTTGGTAATTTGATACAGATTGCCTTGAATCTGTAGATTGCTTTGGGTAGTATAGTCATTTTCACAATATTGATTCTTACAATCCACATTCATGGTATATCTCTACATTTGTTTGTGTCATGTTTGATTACTTTCATCAGTGTCTTATAGTTTTCTGAGTTCAGGTCTTTTACCTCCTTAGGTAGGTTTATTCCTAGGTATTTTATTCTTTTTGTTGCAGTGGTAAATGGGAGTGTTTCCTTAATTTCTCTTCCAGATTTTTCATTATTAGTGTATAGGAATGCAAGAGATTTCTGTGCATTAATTTTGTATCCTGCAACTTTACCAAATTCATTGATTAGGCTAGTCGTTTTCTGGTGGCATCTTTAGGATTCTCTATGTATAGTATCATGTCATCTGCAAACACTGACAGTTTTACTTCTTCTTTTCCAATTTGTATTCTTTTTATTTCTTTTTCTTCTCTGATTGCCATGGCTAGGACTTCAAAAACTATGTTTAATAATAGTGGTGAGACTGGACATCCTCGTCTTGTTCCTTATCTTAGAGGAAATGCTTTCAGTTTTTCACCATTGAGAATGATGTTTGCTGTGGGTTTGTCATATATGACCTTTATTATGTTGAGGTAGGTCCCCTCTATGCCCACTTTCTGGAGAATTTTTTTTTTATCATAAATGGGTGTTGAATTTTGTCAAAAGCTTTTTCTGCATCTACTGAGATGATAATATGGTTTTTATTCTTCAATTTGTTAAAATTGATTGATTTGCATATATTGAAGAATCCTTGCATCCCTTAGATAAATCCCACTTGATCATGGTGTATGATCCTTTTAATGTGCTGTTGGATTCTGTTTGCTAGTATTTTGTTGAGTTTTGAATCTATATTCATCAGTGATATTGGTCTGTAATTTTTTTCTTTTTGTAGTATCTTTGTCTGGTTTTGGTATCAGGGTGATTGTGGCCTTGTAGAATGAGTTTGGGAGTATTCTTTTCTCTGTAATTTTTTGGAAGAGTTTGAGAAGGATGGGTGTTAGCTCTAGATGTTTGATAGAATTCACCTGTGAAGCCATCTGGTCCTGGACTTCTGTTTGTTGGAAGATTTTTAATCACAGTTTCAATTTCAGTGCTTGTGATTGGTCTGTTCATATTTTGTATTTCTTCCTGGTTCAGTTCTGGAAGGTTAAACCCTACTAAGAATTTGCCCATTTCTTCCAAGTTGTCCATTTTATTGGCATAGAGCTGTTTGTAATAGTCTCTTATGATGCTTTGTATTTCTGCAGTGTCCATTGCAACTTCTCCTTTTTCATTTCTAACTTTATTGATTTGGGTCCTCTCCCTCTTTTTCTTGATGAGTCTGGCTAAAGTTTTATCAATTTTCTTTATCTTTTCAAAGAACCACCTTTTAGATTTATTGATCTTTGCTATTGTTTTCTTTGTTTCTATTTCATTTATTTCTGCTCTGATCTTTATGATTTCTTTCCTTCTACTAACTTTGGGTTTTGTCTATTCTTTTTTCTCTAGTTCCTTTAGGTGTAAGGTTAGATTGTTTATTTGAGATTTTTCCTGTTTCTTGAGGTAGAGTTGTATAGCTATAAACTTCCCTCTTAGAACTGCTTTTGCTGCATCCCATAGGTTTTGGATCATTGTGATTTCATTGTCATTTGTTTCTAGGTATTTTTTGATTTCCTCTTTGATTTCTTCAGTGATCTCTTGGTTATTTAGTAATATACTGCTTAACCTCCATATGTTTTTGTTTTTTACACTCTTTTTCCCCTGGAATTTATTTCTAATCTCATAGTGCTGTGGTCGGGAAAGATCCTTGATAAGATTTCAATTTTCTTAAATTTACCAAGGCTTGATTTGTGACCCAAGATGTGATCTATCCTGGAGAATGTTCTCCGTGTACTTGAGAAGATAGTGTAATCTGCTGTTTTCAGATGGAATGTCCTATAAATATCAATTAAATATATCTGGTCTATTGTGCATCAAAGCTTGTGTGGCCTTATAAATTTTCTGTCTGGATGATCTGTTCATTGGTGTAAATGAGGTGTTAAAGTCCCCCACTATTATTGCATTACTGTTGATTTCCTCTTTTATAGCTGTTAGCAGTTGCCTTATGTATTGAGGTGCTCCTATGTTGGGTGCATATATATTTATAATTGTTATACTTTCTCCTTGGATTGATCCCTTGATCATTATGTAGTGTACTTCCTTGTCTCTTGTAACATTCTTTATTTTAAAGTCTATTTTATCTGATATGAGTATTGCTATTCCAGCTTTCTTTTGATTTCCATTTGCATGGAATATCTTTTTCCATCCCCTCACTTTCAGTCTGTATGTGTCCCTAGGTCTGAAGTGGGCCTCTTGTAGACAG
The DNA here is from genome assembly GCF_964374135.1 of Grampus griseus. NCBI lineage: Eukaryota > Metazoa > Chordata > Mammalia > Artiodactyla > Delphinidae > Grampus > Grampus griseus. The sequence goes on along the minus strand of NC_139004.1, from coordinate 34,602,917 downwards.
CATATATGTGGGTCTTGCTTTTATATCCATTCAGCAAGCCTGTGTCTTTTTGTTGGAGCATTTAATCCATTCACATTTAAGGTAATTATTGATATATATGTTCCTCTTACCATTTTCTTAATTGTTTTGGGTTTGTTTTTGTAGGTCCTTTTCTTCTCTTGTGTTTCCCACTCAGAGAAGTTCCTTTAGCATTTGCTGTAGAGCTGGTTTGGTGGTGCTGAATTCTCTTAGCTTTCGCTTGTCTGTAAAGTTTTTGATTTCTCCGTCAAATCTGAATGAGATCTTTGCTGGGTAGAGTAATCTTGGTTGTAGGTTCTTCCCTTTCCTCACTTGAACTATATCATGCCATTCCCTCCTGGCTTGTAGAGTTTCTGCTGAGAAATCAGCTGTTAACCTTATGGGAGTTCCCTTGAATGTTGTCATTTCTCCTTGTTGCTTTTAATAATTTTTCTTTATCTTTAATTTTTGTCAGTTTGATTACTATGTGTCTTGGCATGTTTCTCCTTGGCTTTATCCTGCCTGGGACTCTCTGTGGTTCCTGAACTTGGGTGGCTATTTCCTTTCCCATGTTAGGGAAGTTTTCCACTATAATCTCTTCAAATATTTTCTTGGATACTTTCTCTCTCTCTTCTCCTTCTGGGACCCCTATAATGTGAATGTTAGTGTGTTTAACGTTGTCCCAGAGGTCTCTTAGGCTCTCTTCTTTTCATTCTTTATTCTTTTTTTTTTTTTTTTGCGGAACGTGGGCACTGTCGTGGCCTCTCCCGTTGCGGAGCACAGGCTCTGGACGCACAGGCTCAGAGGCCATGGCTCAGGGGCCCAGCTGCTCCGCGGCATGTGGGATCTTCCCAGACCGGGACATGAACCCGTGTCCCCTGCATCAGCAGGCAGACTCTCAACCACTGCGCCACCAGAGAAGCCCATTCTTTATTCTTTATTTTGTTCCATGGCAGTGAATTCCACTATTCTGTATTCCAGGTCACTTATCCGTTCTTCTGCCTCAGTTATTCCGCTATTGATTCCTTCTAGTGTATTTTTCATTTCAGTTATTGTACTGTTCATCTCTGTTTGTTCTTTAATTCTTCTAGGTGTTTTTATTTAATTCTTCTAGGTCTTTGTTAAATATTTCTTTCATCTTTTCGATATTTGTCTCCATTCTTTTTCCAAGGTCCTGTATCATCTTCACTATTATTATTCTGTATTCTTTTTCTGGAAGGTTGCCCATCTCCACTTCATTTCGTTGTTTTTCTGGGGTTTTATCTTGTTCCTTCATCTGGTACATAGTCCTCTGCCTTTTCATTTTGTCTATCTTTCTGTGAAAGTGGTTTTCGTTCCATAGGCTGCAAGACTGTAGTTGTTCTTGCTTCTGCTGTCTGCCCTCTGGTGGCTGAGACTATGTAAGAGGCTTGTGCAAGCTTCCTGTTGGGAGGGACTGGTGGTGGTCAGAGCTGTGTGTTGCTCTGGTGGGCAGAGTTCAGTAAAACTTTAATCCACTTGTCTGCTGATGGGTGGGGCTGAGTTCCCTCCCTGTTGGTTGTCTGGCCTGAGGCAACCCAGCACTGGAGCCTATGGGCTCTTTGGTGGGGCTTATGACAGACTCTGGGAGGGCTCACACCAAGGAGTACTTCCAAAAACTTCTGCTGCCAGTGTCCTTGTCCCTGCGGTGAGCCACGGCCACCCTCCACCTCTCTGCAGGAGACCCTGTAACACTAGCAGGTAGGTCTGGTTCAGTCTCCTATGAGGTCACTGCTCCTTCCCCCTGGGTCCTCATGCACATACTACTTTGTGTGTACCCTCCAAAATTGGTCTCTGTTTCCCCCAGTCCTATTGAAGTCCTGCAATCAAATCCCATTAGCCTTCAAAGTCTGATTCTCTGGGAATTGCTCCTCCTGTTTCCAGAACCCCAGGTTGGGAAGCATGATGTGGGGCTCAGAACCTTCACTCCAGTGGGTGGACTTCTGTGGTATAATTGTTCTCCAGTTTGTGAGTCACGCACCCAGCAGTTATGGGATTTGATTTTATTGTGATTGCGCCCCTCCTTCCATCTCATTTTGGCTTCTCCTTTGTCTTTGGATGTGGGGTATCTCTTTTGGTGAGTTCCAGTGTCTTTCTGTTGATGATTGTTCAGCAGTTAGTTGTGATTCTGGTACTCTCGCCAGAGGGATTGAGCACATGTCCTTCTACTCCACCATCTTGAACCAATCTCCTATTAGTTGATTTTTGAATGCTGAACTAGCCTTGCATAGCTGGGATAAATACCACTTGGTTGTGGTATATTATTCTTCTTTTACATTGTTGGACTCAATTTGCTAATATTTTGCTGAGGACTTTTTTGGGAAAAACTTTTCAGCTTTATTGAGGTATACTTATTACAGAAAATATTGCACATTTTAATTTACATATTTTGATGAGTTTGGACATATGCGCACACCTGTTATATCATGACAACAATCAAGGTAATAGACATATACATCACTTTCAAAAGACTTATTGTGTCCCCTTGCTTTTTTTTGTGGTAAGGACAGTTGGCATAAAATCTACCCTCCAAAGAAGTTTTTAAGTGTACAAAACTGTTGTTAACCACAGGCATTATGTTGTAACAGTAGGTCTCTAGAACTTACTTATCTTGTGTCAGTGTAACTTTATACCCAATGAGCACCTCTCAATTTCTCCCACCACCCATTCCCTGGAAACCATTATTCTAGTCTCTGCTTCTACAAGTTTGACTATTTTAGATACCTCATACAAATGGAACTGTCTGGTGTTTGTCCTTCTGTGACTGACTTATTTCACTTAGGATATTGTCTTTCAAGTCTATCCATACTGTTGAAAACAGTAGGAATTCCTCCTTTTTAAAGGCTGAATAATATTCCATTGTATACATACATGTCACAGTTTCTTTATCCATTTGTCTGTCAATAGATATTTGGGTTGTTTCCATATTATCTATTGTGATCAATGCTGCAATAAACATGCGAGTGCATATATCTCTTCAAAATTCTGATTCAGTTATTTTGGATATATATCCAGGAGTGAGATTACTGGATTATATGGTAGTTCTATTTTTAATTTTTTGAGACATCTCCATACTGTTTTCCATAGTGGCTGTGCCATTTTGCATTCCCACCAACAGTGTACATGAGTTCCAATTTCTCACACCCTTGCTAACACTTGCCATTTTTTGTTTTTTTGATAATAGCCATCCTAACAGATGTGAGATGATATTACATTGTGGTTTTGATTTGCATTTCTATGATGATTAGTGATGTTGAGTGCCTTTTCATATACCTGTTGTCCATTTGTACGTCTTCTTTGAAGAAACCTCTATACAAGTTCTCTGCCATTTTTTACTCAGGTTATTTTTTAATTAAAAAATTTTTCTGCTATTGAGTTGTAGGAGTTCTTTGTATATTTTGGAAATTAATTATCTGTCATATACATGGCTTGCAAATATTCCCTTCCATTCTGTAAGTCACTTTTTCACTCTGTTGATTGTTTTGTTTTCTGGGCAGACGTTTGATAAAAGTTTGATAAAAGGAAACACTTCTGAACTCATTTTATGAGTCCAGTATTACCCTGATACCAAAGACAGACAAGGAAAGAAAATTGTAGGTCAATATACCTGGTGAACACAGATGCAAAAATCCTCAACAAAATTCTAGCAAACCAAATTCAACAGCACATTAAAAGGATCACACTTCATGATCAAATAGGATATATTCCTGGGATGCAAGGATGGTTCAACCTATGCGGATAAATAAATGTGATACACCACATTAACAGAATGAAGGATAGAAATCATATGATCATTTCTATAGATAAAGTATTTAAGAAAATTCAACACAATTTTATGATAAAAACGATCAACAAGTTACATATAGAAGGAATGTACCTCAGCATGATAATTGCCATATATTACAAGCCCACAGCTAATATTAAACTCAGTGGTAAAAAATGAATCTTTTCCTCGAAGATCAAGAAGAAAACAAAGATGCCCACTCTTGCCACTTCTATTCAACTTAGTACTGGAAGTCCTAGCCAGAGCAATTAGCCAATAAAGAGAAATAAAAGAAATCCAAGTCAGAAAGGAAGAAGTAAAATTTTCTTTGCTTGCAGATGACATGATGTAGAAAATCCTAAAGATGCCACAAAAAATCTTTTAGAAATAATACATGAATTCTGTAAAGTTGCAGGATACAAAATCAACCTACAAAAATCAATTGCATTCTTACATGCTAACAACAAATGATCAGAAAAGGAAATTTAAAAAATATCATTTTCAATAGCATCAAAAAGAATAAAATACTTCAGAATAAACTTAACAAGGAGATGAAATATTTTTACACTGAAAACTACATTTATGAAAGAAAATGAAGAAGACAAATAAATGAAAGACACCTCGTGTTCATGGAGTAGAAGACTTAATATTGTTAAAGTGCCATGTTACTCAAAGTTATCTACAGATTCATTCCAATGCCTATCAACATTCCAATAGCATTTTTTATAGAAATAGGAAAAAAGTCCTAAAATTCTTGTGGAACCACAGACATAGAATAGCCAAAGCAATCTTGAGAAAAAAGGAACAATGTTGGAGGCATTATACTTCCTGATTTCAGAAAGTTACCATAATTAAAACTGTATGGTACTGGCGCAAAGACAGATATATAAACCAATGGAACAGAATACAGAGCCCAGAAATTAAACCATGCATATACAACTGCAAATGATCTTTTTTTTTTTTTTCTCGTGGTACGCGGGCCTCTCACTGTTGTGGCCTCTCCCATTGTGGAGCACAGGCTCCGGACGCGCAGGCTCAGCGGCCATGGCTCACGGGCCCAGCCGCTCCGCGGCATGTGGGATCTTCCCGGACCGGTGCACGAACCCGTGTCCCCTGCATCGGCAGGCGGACTCTCAACCACTGCGCCACCAGGGAAGCCTCTGCAAATGATCTTTGACAAGGGTGCAAGAATACACAATGGGGAAAGAATAGTCTCTTCATAAATGGTATTGAGAAAACTGGATATCTACAAGCAGAAAAAGAAACTGGACCCTTATCTTATACCATACACCAAAATCAACTCAAAATGGATTAGAAACTTAAACTTAAGACTGAAAACTATAAAACTCTTAGAAGAAAACAGAGGAAAACTTTCATGCCATTGGTCTCGGTAATAATTTCATGTACATGAAACCAAAAGCACAGACAACAAAAGCAAAAATAGACAAATGTTGAGGATGTTTGCATATATGTTCATGAGAGATATTGGTCTGTAGTTTTTTCTTTTAATGTCTTCATTTGGTTTTGGTATTAGGGTAATATTGGCCTCATAGAATGAGTTAGGAAGTATTCCCTCAGCTTCTATCTTCTGAAAGAGATTATGGAGAACCAGTTAACCCACCTGGGCCTCCTTCCTATTGTGGAAGGTTACTGATTATTGATTCAATTTTTTCAATGGATATAAGCCAATTCAGATTGTCTCTTTCTTCTGTGAGTTTTGGCAGATTGTGTCTTTCAAGAAGTCAGTCCATTTCATCTAGATTATCAAATTTGTGGGCATAGAGTTGTTCAAGGTGTTCCTATATTATTCTTTTAATGTCTATGAGGACTGTAGTAAAGTTCCTTCTTTCATTTCTGATATTAATAATTTGTGTCCTTTCTCTTTTTTTCTTAGTGAGCTGGGCTAGAGTCTTACTGGTTTTACTGATCTCTTCAAAGAACCAGCTTTTGGTTTTATTGATTTTCTCTACTGATTTCCTCTTTTAAATTTCATTGATTTCTGCTCTAGTTTTTACTGTTTCTTTTTTTTCTGCTTACTTTGGATTTTATTTGTTTTTCTTTTCCTAATTTCCTAAGGTAGAAGCTAAAATGATTGATTTTAGATCTCCCTCCTTTTCTAATACACACATTCAGTGCTATTCATTTTTTTTTCTGAGCTCTACTTTCACTGTCCCATAGAATTTGATACCATGTTTCCATTTTCATTTAGTTCAAAGTATTTTAAAATTTCTCTTGAGATTTCTCTGGCCCATGTGTTACTTAGAAGTATGCTGTTTAATCTCCAAGTATCTTGGGATTTTCCAGCTGTCTTTCTGTTATTGATTTCTAGTTTAATTCCACTGTGGTCTGAGAACAGATATTCTGTGATTTCTATTCTTTTAAATTTGTTAAGGTGTGCTTTATGGCCTAGAATGCATCTATCTTGGTGAAAGTTCCATGTGAGGTACAGAAGAATGTGTATTCTGATGTTTTTGGATGAAGTAGTTTATAGATGTCTAGTATATACAATCGAATGATGGTGTTATGAAATTCAACTATGTCCTTACTCATTTTCTGCCTGCTGGATCTGTCCATTTCCGACCGAGGGGTATTGAAGTCTCCAACTATAATAGTGGATTCATCTATTTCTTCTTGCAGTTCTATCAATTTTTGCCTCATGTAGTTTGATGTTCTATTGTTATGTGCATACACATTAAAGACTGTTATGTCTTCTTGGAGAAATGACCCCTTTATCATTTGATGCCCTTCTTTATTCATGAGAACTTTCCTTACTGCGAAATTTGCTCTGTCTGAAATTAATATAGCCATTCCTACTTTTGATTAGTGTTAGCATGGTGTATGTTTCGTCATCATTTTACTTTTAATTTATGTGTCTTTATACTTAGAGTGGGTTTTGTAGACAACGTATAGTTGAGTCTTGTCTTTTGATGCCCTCTGACAATCTCTGTCTTTTAATTTGTACATTTAGACTATTGACATTTAAAGTGGTTACTGATACTGTTAGATTAGTATCTACCATGTTTGTTACTTTTTTCTATTTCTTGCCCTTGTTGTTTTTTCCTATGTTTGTCGTCCACTCTTTTCAGCCTTTTGTAGTTTTAATTGATCACTTTATATGATTCTATTTCTCACCTTTCTTAATATATCAATGGTACTTCTCTTTCCACTCTTTTTAATGGTTGCCCTAGAGTCTGTAATATAAAACTAATCCAAACCCACTTTCAAATAACACTATTTTATTTCATTGGTAGTGTGAATAATTTATAACAAAATAATCCTAATTCCTCCTTCCCATCCCTTGTATCATTGCTGTCATTCTTTTCCCTTATGCATAAGCCTATATACAGTTGGCCCTCTATATCTATGGGTTCTGCATCTGCAGATACAGATGGCTGATTGTACTACACCATTTCAAAAGACTTGAGCATCTGTGGATTTTGGTGTCCATGGGGGTTTCTGGAACCATTCCCCTATGGATACTGAGGAACAACTGTATACAGACACATACACGTGCACACAAACACACATATATACCTTTATATATATATATAAAACATACCTTAATTTAAAATGCTTTATCACTAAAAAATGCTAATCATGATAAGCTTTCAGCAAATAAGTTATCTTTTTGCTGGTGGAGGGTCTTGCCTACAATTTGATGTCTGCTAACTGATTATGGTGGTAGTTGCTGAAGGCTGGAGTGACTGTAGCAATTTATTAAAATAGACAACAATGAAGTTTGCTGCATAGATTGACTCCTCCTCTCACAGATGACTTCTCTGTAGTAGGCAAGGCTGTTTGATAGCATTTTACCCACAGCAGAGCTTCCTTCAAAATTAGAGTCAATCCTCTTAAACCCTGCCACTGCTTTATCAACTAAGTTTATGTAATATTCGAAATCCTTTGTTGTCATTTAAACAATTGTCACCGCATCTTCACCAGGAGTAAATTCCATCACAAGAAACCACTTACTTTGCCCATCCATAAGTAGCAACTCCTCATTCGACAAAGTTTTATCATGAGATTGCAGTAATTCAGTCACATCTTCAGGCTCCACTTCTAATTCTGTTTCTCTCACTACATCCACCGCACCTGTAGTTACTTCCCCCACGGAAGTCCTGAAGCCCTTAAAGTCATCCATGAGGATGAGGGTTGGAATCAACTTCTTCCAAACTTCTGTTAATGTTGATGTTTTGACCTCTTCCTATGAATCACTAATGTTCTTAATGACATCTAGAATGGTGAATCCTTTCCAGAAGGCTTTCGATGTACTTTGCCTAGATCTATCAGAGGAATAACAATCTATGGGAGCTACAGACTTACGACATGTATTTCTTAAAGAATAAGACTTGAAAGTTAAAATTACTCCTTGATCCATGGGCTGCAGCATGGATGTTGTGTTAGTGGGCATGAAAATAACATGAATCTCATTAGATATCTCCGTCAGAGCTCTTTGGTTACCAGGTGTATTGTTAATGCAGTAATATTTTGAAAGTAGCCTTTACTTTTATTTTATTTTTAAAATAAATTTTATTTATTTATGTATTTATTTATTTATTTTGAGCTGTGTTGGGTCTTTGTTGCTGTGTGCAGGCTTTCTCTAGCTGTGGCGAGCAGGCGCTACTCTTTGTTGTGGTGTGTGGGCTTCTCATTGTGGTGGCTTCTCTTTGTTGCTGAGCACGGGCCCTAGGTGCATGGGCTTCAACAGTTGTGGCACACAGGCTCAGTAGTTGTGGCGCATGGGCTTAGTTGCTCTGCGCCATGTGGGATCTTCCTGGACCACGGCTGGAACCCATGTCCCCTGCACTGGCAGGCGGATTCTTAACCACTGCACCACTAGGTAAGTCCCTGAAAGGAATCTTAAAAAAAAAACTGTTTTTGAGCAGTAGGTCTCAACCATGGGCTTAAAATATTCAGTAAACCATGTTATAAACAGATGTGCTGTCATCCAGGCTTTGTTGTCCCATTTATAGAGCAGAGGCAGAGTAGATTTAACATGATTCTTAAGGTCCTAAGATTTTCAGAATGGGAAATGAGTATTGGCTTCAACTTCAAGTCACCAACCGCATTAACCCCTAAGAAGAGAATCAGCCTGTCTTCTGAAGCTTTGAAGCCAAGCATTGACTTCTCTCTCGTGATGAAAGTCCTAGATGGTATCTTTTCCCATTATAAGGCTGTTTCATCTACATTGAAAATCTGTTGTTTAGTGGAGCCACCTTCATTAACTATCTTAGCTAGATCTTCTGGATAACTTGCTGTTGCTTCTATATCAACACTTGTGGCTTCGCTTTGCTATGGAGATGGCTTCATCTCTTACACATCATGAACGAACACCTGCTAGCTTCAAACTTTGCTTCAGTAGCTTCTTCACTTCTCTCAGCCTTCTAGAATTGAAGAGAATTATGGCCTTGCTTTGGATTAGGCTTTGGCTTGAGGGAATATTGTGGCTGGTTTGATCTTCTATTCAGATCAGTAGAATTTTCTCCATATCCACAATAAGTCAGTTTTGCTTTCTTATCATTCTTGTGTTCACTGGAGTAGCACTTTTCATTTCCTTCATGAACTTTTCCTTTGCATTTACAACCTGGCTAATTGTTTGGTGCAAGAGGCCCACCTTTAGGCCTATTTCAGCTTTCGACATGCCTCCCTCAATGAGCTTCATCATTTCTAGCTTTTTATTTAAAGTGAGAGAAATGGGATTCTACATTTGAACACACAGAGGCCATTGTAGGTTTATTAATTGGCCTAATTTCATTGTTGTGTCTCATGGAATAGGGAAAGGAGAGTTAAAGAGATAGGAGAATGACTGGTAAAGCAATCAAAACACACACAACATTTACCAATTAAGTTCATTATCTTATGTGGGCATGGTTCATAGTGCCGCCAAATAATTACAATAGTAACATCAAATATCTCTGATCGTAGATCACCAGTAAGTTTTTATTTACCATCACCAATTCCTCCTCCAATGCTCTTCCTTTCTTTATGTACATCTGAGTTTCTGACCTATGTAATTTTCCTTCTCTCTAAAGAACTTCTTTTAACATTTCTCGCAAGGCACATCTACTGACAATAAATTCCCTCAATTTTTGTTTGTCTGAGAAAGTCTTTATTTCTCCTTCACTTTTGAAGGATAATTTCACAGGACATATAAGTCTAGGTTGGTGTTTCTTTCTCACAACACTTTAAATAATTAACTCTACTCTCTTCCTGTTTGCAATGTTTCTGAAGAGAAATTGGATGTAATTCTTATCTTTGTTCTTCTACAGGTAAAGTGTTTTTTTTCTCTGGATCCTTCCCGGATTTTTTTTTTTAATCTCTGACTTTCTGTCATTTGAAAATAATATACCTAGGTGTAGTTTTCCTGGAATTTATCCTATTTGGTGTTTTCTGAGCTTCCTAGATCTGTGGTTTGGTGTTTGACATTAATTTAGGGGATTCTAAGTCATTACTGTTTCAAATGCTTCTTCCATTCCTTTCTCTCCTCTCCTTCTGGTATTCTCATTACACATATGTTACACTTTCTGTAGTTGTCCCACAGTTCTTGGATATTCTGTTCTATTTTTTTCTGTCTTTTTTCCTTTTCAGGTTTAGAGGTTTCTACTGCGATATCTGCAAGCTCAGAGATTCTTCAGCCATAACCAGTTTACTAGTGAGCCCATCAGACGTTCTTCATTTCTGCTGCAGTCTTTTAAAATCTCCAGCATTTTCTTTATTTCTTCCTTAGAATTTCCATCTATCTGCTTACATTTCCCCTCTGCTCTTTCATATTTTCTATTTTATTCATTAGAGGGCTTAGGATCCCTTAGGATATTAATCAAGGCTTTTAAAATTCCTGGTTTGATAATTCCAACATTCCTGCCTATATCTGAATCTAGTTTTAATGCTTGCTCTGCCTCTTCAACCTGTTTTTTCTTTGTTGTTATTTGTTTGTTTTGCCTTTTAGTACATCTTGTGATTTTTTTTCTTGATAGCCAGACATGATGTACTGGGTAAAAGGAACTGCTATAAATAGGCCTTTAGTAATGTGGTGGTATGGTGTGTGTGGGGAGAGGGAAGCATTCTGTAGTCCTATGATTAGGGTAGTGAGCTTATGCTTCTGGACTGTGAACTTCACACATTTCTCAGTCCCCACCTCTCCCCTACTTCCCCTTAGATGGGACAGAATAGCTCTCATGGGCTGGAGTTGGATATTTCCCTTTTTCCACATGGAAGGCTAGAGTCAGCTGGAGTTGGTTATTTTCCTTCCCCTAGGTTGGTTAGGCTCTGATAAAACCCAGAAGGTTAAGGAGTTTCTCCTGAGAGAAGATCTTGCTAAGAAGAGCAGATCCATTTGCATGGAATATGTTTTTCCATCCCTTTACCTTCAGTATATGTATGTCCTTACTTCTGAAGTGAGTCTCTTGTAGGTGGCATACAGATGGGTCTTGTTTTTATTTATCCATTCAACCATTCTATGTCTTTTGATTGGTGAATTTAGTCCATTTAAAGTAATTATTGGTAGGTATGTACTTACTGCCATTTTATTAATTGCTTTTTGGCTGTTTTTGTGCTTCTTCTCTGTTCCTGTCTTCTTCTCTTTCTCTCTTCCCTTGTGTTTTGGTGGTTTTCTTTAGTGTTATGTTTAGACTCCTTTCTCATTGTCTTTTTATTTTATGTATCCCATAACTAATTATTGTAATTTTAGTTAATTTTACTACTTTTGCCTTTTAACATTCATTCTTGCTTTACACTACCTTTATTAAGTACCTTTATTACACTACCTTTACTACACTACCTAAAGTACCTTTATTACACTACCTTTTCCAGTGAGATATTTACTTTCAGATGTTTCTTATTATTAATTAGTGCCATTTCTTTTCTGCTTAAAGGAATCCCTTTAACATTTCTTGTAGGGCTGGCTTAGTGGTGGTGAACTCCTTTAACTTTGCTTATCTGGGAAACTCTTAATTTTACCTTCAATTCTGAGTGATAATCTTTCTGGGTAGAGAATTCTTGGCTGGAAGTTTATTCCTTTCAGCACTTTGAATATATCATGCCATTCCCTTCTGTACTGTAAGGTTTCTATTGAAAAATCTGCTGATAGCCTTACAGGGTTTCCCTTGTATGTAATGCTTTTTTTTTTTTTTCTCTTGCCACTTTTAGGATTCTCTTTTTATCCTTAAATTTTATCACTTTAATTAACATGCCTTGGTGCGTGTCTCTTTGTATTCATCTTATTTGGAACTCTCTGGGCTTTCTGGACTTGTACGTCTGTTTCCTTCCACAGATTAGGGAAGTTTTCAGCCACTATTCCTTTAGATAGTTTTTCTGGCCCTTTCTCTCTCTCCTCCTTCTGGGACTCCTATAATGCAAATTTTATTCTGCTTGATGTCGTCTCAAAGGTTCCTAATGTATATTCACTTTTTAAAATTCTTTTTCTACTTTGCTGCGCTGTCTGGGTGAACTCCATTTCTTTGTCTTCCAGCTTGCCAACTTGTTCTTCTACCTCATTCAATCTGCTGTTGAATCCCTCTGGTGTATTTTTCAGTTCAGTTTTAACTTATGTTTGATGCTTTCTTATATTTTCTCTCTTTGTTGAAGGTCTCACTGTGTTTGTCCATCCTTCTCCTGAGTTTGGTGAGCATCTTTATGACCATTACTTTTAACTCTTTATCAGATGGACTGCTTATCTCTGTCTTGTTTAGTTCTTTTTCTGAGGTTTCGTCTTGTTCTTTAGATTGGAACACATTCCTTTGTTTCCTCATTTTGCCTAATTCTCTGTGTTTGTTTCCATGTATTAAGTAAATCAGCTCCCTTTCCCAGTCTTGAAGGAGTGGTTTAGGTAGGAAATGTCTTTTGGTGCTCAGAAGAGCAATCCCACCTGGCCACCAGAGCCAGGTGCTCAAGGGGTGTTTCCAAGGTAACACCCCTAAGGGGTGTTAGAAGGCTACATGAGCCCTCCCGCTGTGGCGGAGCCCTGGCTGCTGCTGTGGCACACTAGTGGGTGGGGGTTGCCTCTGGAATGGCTGCAGGACCTGGCCATGGCAACTACCAGGTGCTGGTGGATGGAGCTGGCCCCCAGAACAACTATGGCATTCAGCCACAGTGGCTGCTTGGTACTGGTGACCAGGGATGGCCCCCAGAATAGCTGTAGGGCTCAGATGTGGTGGCTGCCAGGCACTGGTGGGCAGAGTTGTCACCTGGCCAACTTTGAGGCCTGACTGAGGCACAGGAAGGGATGGGGCTCTCTGTAAGTCATGCCCACTGGTGCTAACAGGTTAGATGGAGATTTCCAAAATGGTGCCCACCAATGCCAGTATTAGCAAGGTAGCCTGAGATCACAAAAAATGGCTCCCACCAGTGTCTCAGTCCCCAGGGAGCATCCCCAACTTTTCCTGCCTCTCTGGCAGAAGCTTCAAGATTAGTAAGTGGGTCTCCCTCACCTATGGTCCATGCACTTTTCAATGTGTTATTTTTGCCCTGGTTTTCAGGTCAAGTGAGTCTGTGCCCTTTAAGAGCAGGTCTTCTGTTCCCTGAAGTTCTGTAGTTTTCTTGGACGTATTCCTGTTGGTTTCCAAAGCCAGGTGTTTTGGGGGCTCACTTCTCCTGTACAGGATCTAACGGTTGGGGGTGCCTGATGTGGACTCAAATCTCTTGCTCCTCAGGGAAAGTAACCATGACTTTGTGATCCTTCTTGATTGTGGATTGCCACAACTGGGGCGTGGTTTTTTTGCTTGGTGTGGCTGTATGTCTGTTTCTCCTACCTGTCTTGATGTTGCTCTTTTACCCTTTGTTGTGGAGACTCTGTTCAGCCAGTTTTTAGGTCCCTTTCAGAGGGAATTATTCCATATGTAGTTATAAATTTATTGTGTCTGTGGGAGGAAGTGTGTTCAGGATCTTCGTATACCACCATCTTGAGTCCTCTCCTAACATATTCATCCTTAAAGAAAATATCCTTTTTACTTGAGTTCCCTTTAATTGCAGGTATCCAGTATCTAAGGCAACTGGTATACAGTAAGTGTTCGATAAATTTCCTTCTTTACTTTGCTTGCATGAATGAAGTATTCAATACATCCTAACAAACCTTATATTTCATGTCAGATACCCAGACTCTTGACTAATTCCATAGGGTTAATAACTGATCAAAAACCCACAATAATAAATGAGCTGGACTGTCAGTTCCTACTGTGAAGGGGCTGTGGTCTGAAGCTTCTTTTCTGTTTCTTTTTCCACAGAGGAACTGTGGGCCCATAGTAGGGCTAAATACTTGGTGAGAACTGTGTGTTATCATGTTGTGGTTTGTAAATTGTGGCAGAACAAGCTTATCTCTGGATAAGAGGTCAACCTAAAGAGTGATTCCAACTCTAGCTTGCAGTTGAACTGCCTTGCAGTAGACCCATTGCCCTGATGGTTACCAGGGTAACCATTCAGAGGTATTGATTACTCATTTATCTCTGTGTTTGGATATAAGACAATTGCTGTGACCTCAGATGATCACAGAACAATTTTATAATGGTTCTATTGCTGAAACTGAAGATAATGCTTCTTCTCCTGCACTTCTCAGTGCCACAATTCCTTCCCTTAAACTAATTTTGCAATGAGCTAAGAACTGAGTCCTGGAAAGGGCCATAGTTTTGGGTGCAGAAGACTCAAGTCAAAGTCCTGACTCCTTTTTATGAGGTGTGTGACATTGGGCAAGTCACTTAACCTCTCCTGGCTCCTCCTTGTCTACAAAAGGGGTGGCTGGTGGAGATGGAAATAACATATAAAGGTGTTCGGGGGAGGAAGTTATACAATGAATACAGATGCATGGAATAGACTCTTAAATGCTAATATCTGTTAAAATTGTTTCTTCTTGACCAGTCATTTAAACACACACACACACACACACACACACACACACACACACACACACACACCCCAAAAGTGACAACAGAAAGGAAAAGAACCAGTGGTGGTAAGTTTGCAGGTATCCTAATTTTCCAAGGGTCCTAATTTTAAACAGCTGATCTCTATCAACAGAACTACTTAAAACATCAAGTAGAGTCCCCATTCACATCATTTTCCTAGGTCCCTGGCAATATTTTTTAGGATTACTTTCAGTCACAGAGGGTCTGGAATTGGGGCTCTAACCTGAATTACAGGTCTGCCTTTTCATTCTTCTTTTCCTGTCCCCTTTCTGCCTTGTTGCTCATTAGTGTGGCTGTCACCTCTGACCCAGTCCCTGGCTTGATGTGATCTTATATTCTGGGCTGGGCTCAGCTTTAAGAGACCTCCCTGTAACTGTGGAGGAAAGTCTCATTCTCTGAGGAAGAAGAGGAGCTTCATAAGCAGGTGGAGGGATTCATGCTTCTTCTGGGGGTGGGCTTTCCTTTTCACACAGCTGTTAGAAAAGTCACTTCAGGTAACAGTGCACCGTGGAAAGTTCTGCCGTGGTCTTGTCTTGCTGACAATTGCTCTCACCCTCTGCCCGTCTAGCAGTGGCTTTTCTTTGACTGAAGATAGCATAAAATAAACAGTTGGCAAATGTGCTGCTGGAGAATGGAATTCCATAAAAGTCATAAAACTAACAGACAAACAATCAAACATGCTTTGCTTGTGGCTTATGGTATTTTGATGTGGGAACGCATAGAAACAACAGAGAAATGAAGAAAGCAAGCTTGAAACTCCAGCTAATGACAGTTTTCATGTCCACAGGAGCTGAGTTCTGGGTGGATTCTGAGGGAAAATGAAGCTGGAAGGAGCCTTATTTTATCTCTCCTGATTTACTAGTTAGTTCTATGGAAACCAGTTAATCATACCAGCTCCAAACCACTCTTTAAATGAACCAGAACCCATGGAAAAGAGCTGTAGGATTCCTTCCAACGCTCCCCCACCCCCGCTGAACCATCCCTCACCTTCCTAGGGATGAACAAGGTATTTCATGTATCATTCTCCATTTTTCAGCCCAAGGTAAATAATTATTCACTCTTAGAATGCTGCACATAATCTCTGAACATACATATGTTGCTTTAAATCTGCTCCGTGAGCTTATCACATCTTGAAGAAAGAATCATATTTAATTGAAGATTTCTAACTCCAATAGCACAAGCATCTGTGCAACCATTTATCTACTCATTCATACAAACATTTATTGGATTTACAAATTTTGACTGAAAACCTACTCTGTAGCAAGGCACTTGGGAAAGCTCTGGGACACATAGAGAAATGATAAAGTCAGTCCCTTAAGAAGGAGCTTAAAATCCATCGGGTCCATGAACTGATGAAAAGATGCTCCACCTCACTCATAATAAGAGAAAAGCAAATTAGAGCTGTATGAAGATTTCTCCCAATAGACTAGAAAAATCCTCCAAAGTGATAACCCACTGTGTTGGCAAAGCCGTAGGGAAGCAGGCAATCTCAGATATTGCTGGCAAGAATGCAAAGTAGTACAACTCCCCAAAGAGGGCAATTCTCAAATCTCCATTAAAATTATAAATATATGTAGAATTTGATGCAGTGAGCCCATTTGCAGAAATTTATTCTACGGTTATACATGCACACATACAAAATGATATAAGGGCAAATTATTTTTTGCAGCGCCATCTATAACAGCAAGAGATTATTAAAAAACACATCCATCAATAAGGGTCTGGTTCTACAAATAATGGAATACCATGCAGGTGACAAGAAGAACGATGTGGAAAAATCTTCAAGATCTATTATTAAGTGAGAAAAGCAAAACCCAGAGAAGTGTGTATAGCATGTTATTTATTTATTTTTTGTAAAAAGATGGAAAATAAGAATATACATTAATATTTGCTTGAGTTTGTGCAAAGAAACTCTGGAATACACAGGGAGGTCATGAAAGTGGCTTAGAGTGGTGGTGTTGTGGTGGCAGGGAGACATCGTGCCTGGTGGGGATAGAGCAGATGGGGAGAGAGGTGGGAGCAAAACCCTTTACTGTATGCCTCTATATTGTTTGGATTTAAGAGTCACATGGCTGTATTACCTCTTCAAAAAATAAAATAGGTATGTTTTAAAAATTTTTTTAGGGAAGACATCACATGTTCCAATAATGTGTACAATACACGTTGCTGCCTTATTTTCTTATTAAATTTAAAACTCCTTGAGGGATGAATCACTTAAGAGCCTTTTAAACTAATCTCTCACATGGTTTCTCCCTCTCCAATTTCTCTTATAAACCCTTGCCAGATTGATCTTCCCAAATACCCCTTTAGACAGATTGCCAGAAATGTTTCCTTAGGGTCTCTGCATCAAATTCAAACATCTCTGTTTGACTTTTAGGTCTCTCCCCAAACAAACTCACCTCACCCAACCGATGCAATCTAATGTCTACTCCTGAGATCTCCAACAAGCATCTTGTGCTCCCATCAGGCTGGGTTCAACATTGTTCTTGAACGTTTCCATCCCTGTGCTTTCACTTGGGCTATTTCTCCTGTCTCTGGGGATGCCTTCCACTTTGCCCTCTGTTTATCCGGAGCCTCACTGTCTTCCAAGGCCCCTCCCTTCCCTAAAGACTGTGCCTTGAGCCCATACTGATCTATCCCTTATGTGACCTCCGCAATACTTACCATCAGTAGTGCAGGCTTGACTTTGACTCCGTGTAAGATTGTTAGATCCTTAGAGATAAAGCCTATGGGACCTAAACACACACACACACACACACACACACACACACACCCCACTGGGACCCTTGGGAGGCAGCAACATCAACCATACACATCTACAGCTTTCTGGGTCCTACTAAGAAGAGGTTGTCCAGTCACAACTGTAAGGACTGGCTAGACCTCAACCCATCCCCCACCTTCTGCTTTAAGTGGGGTTTTAGGGACCCTGAGGAAATTCTCCAGTTTCCTGTTAACTGTTACTTGCATAATAGGCACCCTACCTTTAGACCAAACTGAACTCCAAACATTCCTGGCTGTATCTAGGGAACTGAAGGGTGGTCCCACGTGGAGCACCCCCTGCCCCCGCCCCACCATCACCACCAGATGAGACAAGAGGCGAGAGGACATTTGAGGTAAGAGAGAAGAGAGTTCAGCACCCGTTCTCAATCCCTTTAGCCCGCATCTGAGCGCTATGGAGCAAGACACTGCAGGTCAAACTAAAGGGTCCGTTTCCACGAGGAAGCCAGGAACCACACAGTAAGACTCCGAGTTTGTGAGGGAGCCATCTGCTCTGCCCACGTGGCTCTAGGTCAGTGAGAATGGAGAGAATGCAAGGCAGCTTCCACATTTTTTGAGTTTTGCTGCTGGGAGGAGAACCAGAAGCCAGAGTCTGAGCCAGGTGGCCTGGTGAGCGTGGGACAAGTGACTACTCAAGGCATGGATGTCAGGGAGGGGACTGCTATGGAATTACAAGAAATACCAGTTCTTGAGCAACGTAAGATCCCCGTAGGCGCCGTCAGAAATCCCTGGGTGGTGAGGGGATTCTGCAGGATGCTGAGGATGGGAGTGGATGGTGGCAAGAACCAAGACATGTAGCTGATTTCTGCTGGCGTGACCTCATCCACACCCACAAGGAGAAGATGCCTCAAGAAATTCAGCTTCCACTTGACATTCATCAGTGAGCTCCTCCCACAGTGTGGGGCCCATGATCTCACTGGTAATGAACCCATGGTTTGAGTGACAGAATTTTAGAATATGAGTTAGGAATGGCCAGTAGGTTGCATCCTGGGTGCTGACTCCTTCTCATCAACTGGGGAGTGGCCCCTTGGAGTTCCATCGGGAAGGATTTTGAACGCCAGTCCGGCTCACTGGGAGAGAGCACCATAATCCACTACACATGTCTGCCCTGGGCTCAGAATGGGAGGGTACACTTTCTGTGGACTTGTTATCCTTGATCCCATATTACAGACAGGGAAACTGAGCCCTAGAGAAGGAAAGTGGCTTGTTCAAGGCCTCCTTACCAAGGTAGAACTAGAACCTATAGTTTCTCCATTACCCTGTAAGGTCTGTTTTTGTTTTGTTTTGTTTTAGATAAAGGAAAAAGTAAGGGTAATCAAAATAACAAATGATCCAAAACTTTGACTTCAGTTAATAGTTTTATTCTTCCATCCCTTCCCTCTGTCCCTCCACAACAAACTATGAGTTCCTCATAAAATAGTCAACAGATTTGAGATTTTCTCCTTCCTCTCTGGCTCTCTGCCTACCCTTTGGGGGGTGGGGTGGGGAATTACAGGGAACCAAATAGACAGAATATAGGCAGTCTGAAGGAGCAAGTAGGAAAATATTTAGTTCATGCACAAACAGCGAATAATCCAGAATCGATGGTACCTGCAACCCTTTCTTGTAGGCACTCAGATCTTTTCCCTTCACAACTGCTGCTTTCCTGAAGCTCCTTCCTCCATCCCTGCCACGTACAACCCCTACCCAGCTCCACATCTGATTTCTGCAGCTGGGTTTATGAGGAAATATTGATCTTTTAAGATTTCCCACCTGCCACATCACATTATGAGTCACCACACTGGGGTGTACCTTTGTCTGATGTGCCAACGTTCTCTGCTAGCATCTGAAAAGGCAGTCTTTCACTCACGATAACTATGTGAAATCCATTGATATAGAGCAGGTTTTAAACTAGTGCATTTCAAGCATCTGAAAGAGATCTAAGGTTTGACCCTAACATGAAGGGCGTGGGCACTTAAATGTTTTGCTGTTCTTCCAGGCCTTTATCCAGGATTCAAAGGGAAAACTCAAGGACTGTTCCTGTAATATTCAGGATGTTAACCCTAAGAGAAAAGGGAAATGGAAAAAAAGCCTTTCAGGAGCAATAAATGAAATGAGACAGCTTCTGACGGAAGACAAGGTATCTAAGAGTGACATTTCTCGGTGACTAGCTGCTATATTCATTCCAGAAACATTTACTGAATTCTGACCGAGGGCTAGGAACCAGGGATAAAAAAATGAGCCAGTCATATTCCATGCTCTTCAATTCACTGTGTGGGGAGGGCTACACGCATGTGAACGGGTGATGTTGGTGCAGTGTGACAAACGATAATGAAGACGAGGGCACCGAGCTATGGGAATACTTTCAAAAGTGACTTAAGGGGACTTACTGCTGCTAACATTTATTTTGTGCTTTTATACTCTGCCGTACATGTGCACCTGTGCATTTTTTTCCTCATCTCTGCTATTATATTGTAGGGACCACGTTTCAACATACTTTTGTTGTTTACAGGGTCTTCCCTATAGAGATGCTTACTAAATAATTAGATCTACAGATATTGATCGAGCAGCTGGTACCTGGTGTGACACAGAAAGCAGAGGAGGCTTACTGTGATGAATACGTTCATTCCCCCATTCAAGATGATAGTTCAGTGAAACTGAAAGGCATAATATGATAAAGGGCCATAAAAGCAACACACACAGTAGTGCTGGAATGCAGGGCCAGGAGTGATCAGTTCTGTGTGGATCAACGGGGAGGCGTGAAGCAGGGGACACAGCGTGGAGCAGGGTGGGAGACGACCACAGGCAAGAGTTCGGGTGGAGCGGCAGAAGAGGCAGGAAATAAAGACAGGCCAGGGCCATGCTGGGGACCCTGAACTTTATTTTCTAGGCAACAAGAAGCCTATTGCTGATTGGCTGATGGAAGTGATTAATTTCAGCAGTCCCAGGTGTGTGGGAACCCGGCAATATTACCGGAGTTCAGCAATTGCTGAGAGCCACCTGGACTGTGGACCCCGGTGCCATTTCTCTCTGCATTCACCTACATTCCCCGTGTTAAGTACTGGGCCTTTATAGGTGAAGGTATCGTTCTTCCCTCTCGCACAGGCCAGGCCACAGGGCGCTGTCTCGAGACACTCCGGCGGTCAGCCTGCACTTATGATGCATCATCCCTGCCCCTCCTCAGCCTGGTGTTTGCTGCCCCTGGGAAGCCTCTCTTACCCAGTCTACACAGCGAGCCCTCTGAGCCCCTATTTCTGCTCTCCTCTCTCTGGCTTTCCTCTATCAGGTTCTGTCCCCACTGCATTTCACTGCCACGTCCCCAGTCCCAGCCCCAGGCTCTTTCCTTGGCCCGAGGATTTCTCCATCTTATAGATGAGGAAATAAAGCCTTAGTGAGGTTGACAGACTTGCCCCTGTCACTCTCTAGAAAGTGCACTTAGCAGAAAGGGATCAGCAGTGGTGCTCCCAGCGCTGGGACACTGGGTTACTTTCTGGCAGTGATGTTAACGAGTCTACACATAGTGGATGAGATTAACCACCTGCAGAGCCATTTCACACACAGGATGTCTCACAAATGAAGGAAGAAAGGAAAGCTCTAGAAATTTAGAAAGCTCAAAGAGTTCACCCCCGATATTTTATCTAAAAACCTCCCCCCCACCCTTCCCCAAAACCACAACTCTTACTATGTTTGATTCTCTCCAGAGCGCCGCTTATGTCCTTGGATACTTGATTGGTAACTGTCCCATTCACTTGAATATGAGGCCCTTGAAGGCTGGGGTTTTGTGTCTTCACCAAACTCTGATCCCAGCACTTAGAACAGGGCTTGGCACGTAGTAAACAATGGATTAATGCAGCCTGTAGCTGAGTGATTTTCAAGTGAAGAGCTTGAAAAAGAACTACCCATGTTCCCCACCCTCCAGAGATTCTTATCCCTCACCTCTCTCATTGATAAGCAGTGTGCAGAGAACCACTGTCACAAAAGGAGTTGTTGGCCTTTCACGTATTTGAAGCAGAGCAAAGGAGCAAGCCTGAACACGGGTATCAACACATTTTTAGAAAGAATGTGGCAACACAAGAAGGAATGGTAAGAGATGGAGCTGATTCGTACATAGCACTCACTCCAGGCCCAGAAAAGGGCTAGGTGCTTCATATTTTGCAAGCATTCAATCTTCACAACAACCCTATGAGGGAGATGGTATATATTAACCCCACTCTGTAGATAAGAAAACTGAGGCACAGGAAAATCAAGTCACTTGCCCGAGGTTGCACAGCTAGGCAGTGGGATTCAAATCCCGATGGTCAAGCTCTAGAGCGCACACCAGGCAATCCAGAGCAATGCTTGTGGCAGATTGAAGATGGCCACAAGCACTCTAACGTTCCTCCCCTCGAGGGACTCCGTGTACCCTCCTCTTGAACCCGGGTTGGCCTGCAGCTGACTTGACCAATAAGGAATGACAGAAGTAACACTACGCCAGTTCTGCGCCTAGCTTTTAAGAATTTCCATTTCTTTCCTCTGGAGCCTTGAACTTCCACATAAGTGGTCTGACCACCCTGTGGGAAAGGCCAAGTGGAGAGGACCGGAGGCTCCATGGAGAGAGTGGAGCTTGGCAGGGCCCAGCCCTCCCTGCTGGGGCTCCGGGCCTGCGGAGGAGCCATCTTGGAGCCCCAGCCCTGGCCGGCTGACTCCACTGGGTAACTCCATTCGATGTCACGTGGAGCTAATCATCACTCAGCTGACCCCCGTCTAAATTCCCGAGTCACAAAACCATGAGCTGTAATAAAATGGTTGCTGCTTTACACCGCTGAGTTTTGGGATAGTTTGTTGGGTAATTATGTTACATTAACCAGAACAGTGTATTCACACTTTCTGAGACACACAGAAAGAAATACATTTTTGAGAAAACACACATACACACTAGAGAAACCCTGAAGTTTAGCTTTGACTCCAGACTTTGAAAGTGCCTGTGGCCTAGAGCCTAAGACATCATTTCTGGAATCTCTGAACTCATGAGTGATCAGTGACAATGTGGTGGCACAGGCTGCACGAACCCAGCAATGTTAGTAATAAAACAAGCCATGTTTGTTCGCATAGACTCTTAACATCCATCCATCCATCCATCCGAAATAAAATCTCACAGAACAACACTTGCCCTTATTACGTGTGATACACTCTGACAGTCTCTGTTCTATTTAATTTTTAAAATACTCACTGTGACCCACTAAGTTACCTTCCTGACCCACCAGTGAGTCAACGTCAGCAGTCTGAGGAAGACTGGGCACTGAGGAGAAGCTTGTCAGAGAATGGGCATCACCCAGGAGAGGCAATGCTCAAAGTCAGCCAATCCTGAGGTTCAGTTTACTCGGCAGACAGAGTGAGGTTGGAGACACTGCCCCCATCCCCTCCCTCCGTCCTGGCTTCATGATGCCGATGTTAAGATCTCCCATCTGACTGCCTTGTTCTGATTCCAGACTCAATAATCAGCTTAGATAGTTTGGCCTGTAGTTTCTGCACATGCTGCTCCCTCTGCCAACCCCACCATTGCCCGATGAACAACTCCTACTATTCACCCATCAGGACCATCAGAGATGCCCTCTTCCCCCAGAAGCCTTCCTTGACTCTCTGCGGCTGGGTTAGGTCTCCTCTCTATGTATTCTAAGCTGACTGTATTACCCTTGCCTGTTTACTAGGTGGTCCGCTCTGAGAGCTTAGCAACTGTATCTTATTTAGCTATGACTCCCTAGAACCTGACACAGTACCTGGCACTGAGTAGGCACTTGGTAAATATCTGTTGAATAAGCAAATATCTGTCTAACCATGCACATATAACTACTAGAGAAAGACTGTCCTGACCAGCCATTCCCCAACCAAACGTTAGAATTCCAACTTGCTTGGCAAACATAAACAATATTGTAAATTTTTGTCAATTGACATTTTGTGATGTATAGCCCTCTCTTCTGTGGGTTTAGTTTGCATGAGTCAGTCCCCACTAATTTCATTAACCCTGGGAGGAATCACAAGATTGTTTCTAGAACGGCAGTGCTGACTACAAGACCTTTATGATTACTGAATTAATGTGACCTTCTAAAGTCTTGACGGCAGCCATCATGCGTTTGACTCCGATAGCCCTACCTTGCTCCCTGACATCAATTATAAGTGCAGGGCCAATATCTGAAATCTGAGGCTTTAAAAAATACAGCTGTTTTCTATATCTTCATCTGAATTGAAGTGATGACAGTCTTAGAAATAGGTTTAAGGTATTTTTCCACTTTTTACAATTTCATATAAAATCTTTGTTTTCTAAATTGCCTTTGACTTTGAATTTCTTTTGTGGGATTTCTTTTTTCCTTTTAGAGGCTCAGTTTTTTTTTTTTTTAAGGAAAGCTCTTAACAATTTTCCAAACTGCTTTTGTCCCAAATCACATAAGTTGGTACTCGTTGCGTGTATCTCTTAGTTTAAAAAGTCAGGGATGGTCATGGTAATAGACTTGAGAGATATCTCAGCTGGAACTGAGGTCTGCAGGGACCTAAGCAATTACTGTTGTTATTAAAATAACCTTGGATTATTTATTTCTTACTTGTTGTCAGGGTAGAAAATGAAGAATATTAGTACTTGAGCAAAAATCTCAAACAGGAAATCGGAAGACCAGAAAGGGATGATAACTGTAACAAGAGCAGCAGTATTTCAGTGCCTTCAAATAGCAACACTGATCTGGGAGGGAGTATTTCCCCCAGTGGCTGGCTTAACAGAACCAAGAAAATAGCTGTGAGGGAGACCCACGTGGGAAGAGGGTGGGAGGATAAAGTTCTTATAAATGAGCAAACTGAACCTTACAAGAAACTACTTAATACAAACCTAGAGGCCCTATGACTTTATACTGTTAACAGTCATTTCAGAAAGAAAAATTAAGTTCTTTTTTAGAGCAGGGCAGAGTCTAGGGAATGATCCAAAGAGCAGAAGGCAGAAGATACATTCAGAAATGAACTACTGGTGGTGCCTTTGACCTGTGACATTTTTGTTCTTATCCTCTGGCCAAATTTCGCCCTTGGATATACGTAAAGGTTCTTACCAAATTAAGTGGAAGTTAAATGTGCATGCTCAAAGGACAGATTTGGCCTGTACTATGTTTCCAAAGATATTAATAAAGCAATAGAAGTGAAAAAGATTGTTAGGCCATCAGAGTTCTTGTTTCAGATAAGAAATGCCAGGACAGATGGGAAGCATTGCATTGCTTTCTCCTTTGGAGAGGCTCCATCTTTGGATTCCCTGACATCAGGGCATTCTCACTAACACTTAACTGTGTCCAAAAAAGCGTGGTCTATTCCAGGGAAACATCTCAACCCCTGCAGCAGAAGGCGCCTAGACAACGTGAAAGCAGAAGGGATGGTGAAGACATCAAATAAGGGAAAATATAAACTTTTATTCCAAAGGAGAAACAGTCAGTCATCACACCTTTCTTGAGGAGAGATATGGGAATGCTATGGGGGAAGAAGTACTGGTTTGGGAATCCAGACAAGCAGTTTTTGAGTTTGATATTTGTTACCAATAGGCTGCCTGACTGTGAGTGCGACAAATGAGTTCGCCGCGCTGAGCTCTGGGTTTGTCATCTATAAACAAAACGTCTGGTTGACAGGATAAATAACCTGTCCTTAGCTCTAAGACTCTGTGATTTTATGAGATATAAAGTGATCTATAAAAGTACTCTACTAGCAATTAAAGGCAACGACGAAAGTTATAAAGGGGCAAGAAAGGAAGTTAAAACAACTCTTCTTTTGAGAAGATTATGGCAATGCTTAGGAAAAACCACACTAAATAATAAGGATAATAATGTGACATGAGTAATAATAACAATGATTTATTTAGCAGCTACTACACAAATGTCAGGCTGTGGGCCAGGCCACTGTACATTCACCACCCCTAACCCTCAGCTGAGTCTGCATACTAGGTGTGGTAGATGGTATTTTCCAAAGATGGCAATGATATCTCCCATCCCACACACTCTTGTAGAATTTTGTCCCTTCACCATCAAGAAGTGGAGTCTAATTTCCTTCTCCTTGAATCTGGGTGAACTTATGACTTATTTGTATTTCTTTTTTTTTTTTAACATCTTTATTGGGGTATAATTGCTTTACAATGGTGTGTTAATTTCTGCTTTATAACAAAGTGAATCAGTCATACATAAACATATGTTCCCATATGTCTTCCCTGTTGCGTCTCCCTCCCTCCCACCCTCCCCATCCCACCCCTCCAGGCTGTCACAAAGCACCGAGCCAATATCCCTGTGCCATGCGGCTGCTTCCCACTAGCTATCTACCTTACTGTGTTTGTTAGTGTGTATATGCCCATGACTCTCTCTCGCCCTGTCACAGCTCACCCTTCCCCCTCCCCATAACCTCAAGTCCATTCTCTAAGAGGTCTGCATCTTTATTCCTGCTTTACCCCTAGGTTCTTCATGACATTTTTTTCTTAAATTCCATATATATGTGTTAGCATACGGCATTTGTCTTTTTCTTTCTGACTTACTTCACTCTGTATGACAGACTCTAGGTCTATCCACCTCATTACAAATAGCTCAATTTCGTTTCTTTTTATGGCTGAGTAATATTCCATTGTATATATGTGCCACATCTTCTTTATCCATTCATCTGATGACGGGCACTTAGGTTGTTTCCATCTCCGGGCTATTGTAAATAGAGCTGCAATGAACATTTTGGTACATGACTCTTTTTGAATTTTGGTTTTCTCAGGGTATATGCCCAGTAGTGGGATTGCTGGGTCATATGGTAGTTCTATTTGTAGATTTTTAAGGAACCTCCATACTGTTCTCCATAGTGGCTGAACCAATTCACATTCCCACCAGCAGTGCAAGAGTGTTCCCTTTTCTCCACACCCTCTCCAGCATTTATTGTTTCTAGATTTTTTGATGATGGCCATTCTGACTGGTGGGAGATGATATCTCATTGTAGTTTTGATTTGCATTTCTCTAATGATTAATGATGTTGAGCATTCTTTCATGTGTTTGTTGGCAGTCTGTATATCTTCTTTGGAGAAATGTCTATTTAGGTCTTCTGCCCATTTTTGGATTGGGTTGTTTGTTTTCTTGTTATTGAGCTGCATGAGCTGCTTGTAAATTTTGGAGATTAATCCTTTGTTGGTTGCTTCATTTGCAAATATTTTCTCCCATTCTGAGGGTTGTCTTTTGGTCTTGTTTATGGTTTCCTTTGCTGTGCAAAAGCTTTGAAGTTTCATTAGGTCCCATTTGTTTATTTTTGTTTTTATTTCCATTACTCTAGGAGGTGGGTCAGAAAGGATCTTGCTTTGATTTATGTCATAGAGTGTTCTGCCTATGTTTTCCTCTAAGAGTTTGATAGTTTCTGGCCTTACATTTAGGTCTTTAATCCATTTTGAGCTTATTTTTGTGTATGGTGTTAGGGAGTGATCTAATCTCATACTTTTACATGTACCTGTCCAGTTTTCCCAGCACCACTTATTGAAGAGGCTGTCCTTTCTCCATTGTACATTACTGCCACCTTTATCAAAGATAAGGTGTCCACATGTGCATGGGTTTATCTCTGGGCTTTCTATCCTGTTCCATTGATCTATATTTCTGTTTTTGTGCCGGTACCATGTTGTCTTGATTACTGTAGCTTTGTAGTACAGTCTGAAGTCAGGAAGTCTGATTCCTCCAGCTCTGCTTTTTTCCTTCAAGACTGCTTTGGCTATTCGGGGTCTTTTGTGTCTCCATACAAATTTTAACATTTTTTGTTCTAGTTCTGTAAAAAATGGCACTGGTAATTTGATAGGGATTGCACTGAATCTATAGATTGCTTTGGGTAGTAGAGTCATTTTCACAATGTTGATTCTTCCAATCCAAGAACATGGTATATCTCTCCATCTATTTATATCACCTTTAATTTCTTTCATCAGTATCTTATAATTTTCTGCATACAGGTCTTTTGTCTCCTTAGGTAGGTTTATTCCTAGATATTTTATTCTTTTTGTTGCAATGGTAAATGGGAGTGTTTTCTTGATTTCACTTTCAGATTTTTCATCATTAGTATATAGGAATGCCAGAGATTTCTGTGCATTAATTTTGTATCCTGCCACTTTACCAAATTCATTGATTAGCTCTAGTAGTTTTCTGGTAGCCTCTTTAGGGTTCTCTATGTATCTTATGACTTATTTGAAACCAGCTGAATGTGGCAGAAGTCATTCTGGTTGGCCCTAGGACTACATCATAAAAGGCAGTGCAGCTCCTGGCTTGTGAACTGGAACATTAGCTCTTGAAGACTTTCACTGTTAAAAAAGCAACCTGGCTGCTTATATGTTGGGAGCTGCCATCTTGTGAGAAAGCCCTCACAGAGATCGCATGGAGAGGTCCCGAGACAATGTGAAAAGAGATGCCTGGATAGCTCCCAACTTTGCCAGCACCCCCTCTCCCTACCGTTCAAGCTCCAGCTACCATCTGACTGCAACTACATGAGAAGCCCTAAATCAGAACTACCCAGCCTTCCCAAATCCCTGATGCAGAGAAACTGTGAGAGATAGTGAAATGATTGTTGTTGTTTTAAGCCACTAAATTTGGAGTGACTTGTTACCTAGCCATAGCTAACCAGCAGGTTTGGGTACCTGTGGTACCTAGAATTGGGGTATTGCTGTAAACAAAACCTATAACATGTGACGTTGGCATTGCGACCAGGCAGTGGTAGGAAGAGACTCGAAGAATCTGTTAGTCAAAGCCAAAAGAATGTTAAAGAGAATGTTAGCAGAAACCTTAAGGAGGCTTCACGGAAAGTGATGGAAATATTATTTGAGCTGGAGAAAAGGACACTTTTTTTTTAAATTTATACTTTTCCATCATTTTATTTTATTTTTATTTATTTTTTTGGCTGCTCCACATGGCTTGTGAGATCTTAGTTCCCCACCAGGGACTGAACCTGGGCCCTGGCAGTGAAAGCACCAAGTCCTAACCACTGGACCATCAGGGAATTCACAGAAAAGACTCTTGTTATGGTGGTGTAGTGGTGGGAAGTTTAGCAAAATTGTCACCAGCAATAATACGGAAAATAGAGATTTTTATAATTAGAGTCCACCTCTTGATGGTGAAGGGACAAAATTCTACAAGAGCGTGTGGGATGGGAGATATCATTGCAGCCATCTTTGGAAAATACCATCTACTGTACCTAGTGTGCAGACTGTACTGAGGGTTAGGGGTAGTGAATGTATATTGCCTGATATTTGTGTAGTAGCTTGAAATAAATCATTGTAATTATTACTCATGTCATTATTATTACCCTTATTATTCAGTGTGGTTTTTTCCTGAGTACCTAATGAACCTAAGAATTTAGCTAGAGAGTTTTTCAGGAAGAGTATTAAGGTTTCTTCTAGCTGCCTATATTACAATGAGAGAGGAGAGAAATGAATTAAGGAACAAGCTAGTCAGTTTTTGAGTAGAAGCTGGAAGAATTTTAAAGGGTCCAGCAGAGTCTTTTCAGTCAGCAACGGGTTCTTGAATTAAGGAATAGCTTCCTAGAAAAGATGACATCCAGTGTGGGACAGTAAGATCCTTTGTTAAGACCTCATAAAGATCTCGAGATCTTGTCCCTTTCTGGCAGATAAATGTTGTCCTAAGGATATTAAGGGCATATCTCACAGATCCTTATAGTCAAATAATAGGGCTTCATTGTCCCACAGCAGCCTCACAGGGAGCCCAAGGTAGAAGAGGACCTATTTTAAAGAGATTCATGGGTGTGAGTTTAGTCTAACAGAGTGGATTATAAATTGATATGCAGGCAGCCCATGAAGTTTTGCTTTTCTTTTTTTTTTTTGCGGTACGCGGGCCTCTCACTGTTGCGGCCTCTCCCGTTGCAAAGCACAGGCTCCGGACGCGCAGGCTCAGCGGCCATGGCTCACGGGCCTAGCCGCTCCGCGGCACGTGGGATCTTCCTGGACCGGTGCACGAACCCGTGTCCCCTGCATTGGCAGGCGGACTCTCAACCACTGCACCACCAGGGAAGCCCAGCCCATAAAGTTTTAAAGGAAATTGTATCAGTTTGGGCTGAAAGTGAAGAGATGGTGCAAAATATAAAGAAGGCTTTGGACCCCCAACCTTTTGAGGATAGAAAGTATGCACAGAAGTTGCTCATTTGCAAACTCAAGCCACTTCTTACGGAAAAAAAAGGATGACCCAGAGACTGGAACCAAGAGCAGAGCCAAAAGCCATGGAAAACATTAGAAATGCATTAGACTTCCCAGAAAGTTGGACTGGGTTCTAATGATGGACTTGGAACTATGTGCTTGGATATTTTTATAGCTGCTCTGGCACAGTGCCTGCTGTGTGCCACCCAGTCTCCCTTTTTTGGAACAGGAGCATCTACTGCAGTTATCTAACCTCAGAGCCAAGTTCAGCATGTATGTTATATGTTGGGGGCAGGTAACCTGTTTCTACAGATCTTCAGCTGGTACTTACAAAGTAGTGTCCTAGGAAGAACACCAGGATCAGATTTAGAGCTTAGACCTTGAACTTAATGCTTTATTCAAGCTCTTGATTTTTATAGGAAAAATTATAGCTCAATGCATGGGAACTGTCATATTTAATGTGTTGATATCATTTTCTCCTTGACATCTAAACCATTATCTTAGGTCTTACTTCCTCTATGAAGCTCACAGCTTCATGACTGAGAATAAGCTCCCTTAGAGCAGGAATGGGGCTTAAATTTGCCTAGTATGCAGCTCAGGGTCTTGCACTTATTAGGCGTACGTTAAATGCTTGATGTTAATGAAAATGGTCATGAAAACCTTGTGCTCTTCCTTCTTCTACAGAAACTAGGGGATGTACTTCTTGCTGCAGAATTCTTAGTTCTAACACTGTCAATCCTGAATGACTCAGAAACTATTTCTGCAGGATAAATCTTGTAAATTCTGAAGTTTTAGAGCTGGAAGGGATCTTAAAAGTCCAAAAGTTCACCCCCTTCATTTTACAGATAAGGACATTGAGGTTTTATTGGTCAGTGGGATGATTTACCATACAGTGGTTAAGTGACCTGCCCAAGGTCATGTCATTAATGATAGAGCCAAGACTAGAAATTTCTCCTGTCATTCCATTCTTGCATTCAACAAAATCTTCTGAGAGCTTGCTATTTGTAAGACATGGGTTAGATTTCCTTTTCTTTTCTGTTTCCCTTTGATACTCATTAGATGATGTTAACCAGAATCAGGAAGTAGAGAGGCATTCAAGCCAGTCTGTTGACTCCCTTTGTAGTAGTTCTAGAAGAGGTTTGATGGGTGGAGATGTCAAAACTGTTGCCTTTGGCATGGTATTGTCTGTGATTTTGGATTATTTATGCCAGATATTTTGTATACCACTTTACTACAGATAATCAGGAATTGAATACACTGGTTATTTTCCAAGTAGAATATATTTCTTGCTCATGTGGCCACCTTCAAATTATACAAAATCTAATTCAAAAATTTACAGCAATCCTTCCTACTAGTTGCTCTGGCCTATTCTCTGGCCTTTTCCAAAACCCATCACTGCCTCTCCGTAAGACAGAGCTCAACCTGGAGCTCCTCCTGGCCTGAAGAACCTTCTTTTGGTCTCTTTCTACATACAGGTTGGCCAGGTCCTGGCATCTTTCATCAAAATCTTCCCCACTCCTGGCACCAAACCTCTTGTTGCATAACTCCCTACATAAAGAATATTGTCTGTTCCCAAGAACACTAAGAACTTTCTTGATATTCTTGGGAAAATCTCACTAATGAACCCACTTCCTCTTTAATCCTTTAGGGACTGTAAGTGTGGAATGTGGATTCTCCCATCCTTACCAGTGTTTCTTTCTTGTCTAGTGTTTATTACTGACTTGCTGCATAGCTTAGAGGGTAAGGGTGATATCTGGTAAGTGACTCTGGGTAGTCCCTGGTAATCTGAATGCACTCAAGAGAATTTAATATTACCTTTTGAGTTTAAGATTGCACACTCACTCAACTGACTAAGTCCTAGGAGTATTGCTCGGTTTTAGTCACTTGAATGTTTATATATTAAGAAGTAGATACAGCCTCTTCCTTAAAAAGTTTCTAAAATAAAAGGTTTACAGTGAAATAAGTGATAAATGAACAGAAATTAATACTCAATACCGAACAAGAAAATATTGGGTTTTTTTGAAGGTTAAATAATCATAGTCATTTTTGTAGCACTTAGAGAAGGGCAGACACTTGAAATAGTATTTTTGTAAAAGAAATATGAAAAACTACATCATTCAAACTAAAGCATATTCATATCTGATATAACAAACAAATCAATGCTTTTAGAATTCTGAAGTTTGGAAGGAAAGACTAATATTCAGATGTAAAATAATGGGGTATTTTATTAATGGTGAGAAAAAATATTGTGATATTTGCTTATTCTCTATCTTTGGTCCTTTGGTTTTTTTTTTTTTTTTTTTTTTTTGCACTGGTCCTTTTTGTAGAAAAGAAAATCAGATGAATGAATGGTGAGGTATATACCTAATGGCAAATGGTTAAAATCTACAAGAAATTCCTCTTATGACTTTATAGACAAAAAAAGATATGGAAGTCTATATGAGCACGGTGAATCCACAGAAACTTTCTAAATAGGTGGGGTAATTGCCAGGATCATCTTTCACCAGCTTCCAAACATCCTTTTTGCATCAGGAGAGTTTCTCAGAGGATGTGATATGTGGACATCAGAGGCCTCAGAGCTGCCAAGTTTATTCGGAGAAAGGAAATAAAGGTGGAAAAAAATCTGCATCTGCAGCTCCCATACCCCACATCGGTGGTCACTCCGAAACGAACCAGTCACCAACAACATTTTCAGCCGATGAGATAACTGCATTCCCAAACAGCTTCAACACGGACAAATTACTGTAATTACAACAGTTTCCGCAGAGTCCTGGTTCTTTTGAGGCACTAGTGAAGGGAGAACTGAGGGGACTTGGTCTGGCCTCTGCTCTGTGTGTCTCTGTACTAAAGGGAAGCTGGGATGGGACGGTACACACAATTTAGCCGGGTACAAACAGGGAAGCAGGCCTGGGCCCACTGGCTGCTAAGTCCTTCCTCAGTGGCACCCTGTTCTACCGGCTCTGCCCTAGAGGGAGATGTAGGCTTCCTGAGGGCAGCCACAGTAACCACCGCCTTTGTACTTGGTATCTCTGTGGTTCCTTCCACCAGCGCTGCCTGCTACGAGGAGCACCGAGTGTCCCCTCTGTTAAAGGTTTTATGCATACAAAGGTGTGGGGAGTGCAGTGATCAAACACGCCTGGAAAATGATGGGTCAAACAAAACAAACAGTGGTAAGGGGGGTGGTATTCTAGACCTTTAGTAAATGAATGCAGAGTGTCATTCTCTAAAGGGGAGGACGGGCTGTTTAGCATGAATGACAACGCCTCATTCACGAACTTTCCCCAGGACGATGATCTGGGGAAGGCTGCCTTCCAGGTGGTACATGCTCCACATCTTTTGAGCTGAATTGACACGGGATAATAAGTCCTACCTTTTCACTGGTTACCCCTCCACATCCTTGAGCAGAGCATACTTCTCCTTGGTTTTGCTTTACAGTGTTAAACACTCTTTTAGACTTCCTTCCCCTGGAATGATCACCATACTTTCTTATTATTCATAAATTTTGAAAGTCTGTCTGCCTTGCACACCAGAAAAGCTGGGAAGGCAGGTTCACCACATATGCCCACGGGCTCCCTCTTCTGGGTATGATCACTAACAGCCTTCAAGAATAGGGTGTCCAGAAGGAATCCACCCTTTCACAGGTGATCCCACCAACTAAGGTAATCTACTGATAAGACTGCTACTACTGCTGTGTTTTGGGCACTGCCTCTCTCTAGCTGCCCAGGATCACATCGGCTTTGTTAACAGGCATCACACAAAGTTAGCGGCCAATTGAGATCCCTGCTTCTTCTACACGGGGAGCTGCTTCTCCTGAGACCCTCCTTTTGCCATTTTCTTTTTGTTTGTGTGGTGGTTGGTTTGAAACAGCTTTATTGAGATATAATTCACATAAAATTCAACCACTGGAAGTGTACAATCCAATATTTTTTCATACATTCACAGAGTTGTGCAATACTATTGCCACAGTCAATTCTGAAACATTTCCATTAGGCTAAAAAGAAAACCTGTACCCTTTAGTTATTACCTCCCAGTGACCCCATGCCCTCTGGCCCTAGGCAACCACTAACCTACTCTCTGTCTCTACAGGCTTGCCTATTTTGGACATGTCATTTAAACAGAAACATATGTGGGTTTTTATTATTTATTTATCAACATCTTTATTGGAGTGTAATTGCTTTACAATGATGTGTTAGTTTCTGCTTTATAACAAAGTGAATCAGTTATACATATACATATGTTCCCATATCTCTTCCCTCTTGGGTCTCCCTCCCTCTCACCCTCCCTATCCCACCCCTCTAGGTGGTCACAAACCACCTAGCTGATCTCCCTGTGCTATGCGGCTACTTCCCACTAGCTATCTATTTTACGTTTGGCAGTGTATATATGTCCATGCCACTCTCTCACTTTGTCACAGCTTACCGTTCCCCCTCCCCATATCCTCAAGCCCATGCTTTAGTAGGTCTGTGTCTTTATTCCCGTCTTACCCCTAGGTTCTTCATGACCTTTTTTTTTAATTTTTATTTTTCTCTTAGATTCCATATATATGTGTTAGCCTATGGTATTTGCCTTTCTCTTTCTGACTTACTTCACTCTGTATGACAGTCTCTAGATCCACTGTAGCTTTGTAGTATAGTCTGAAGTTAGGGAGCCTGATTTCTCCAGCTCCGTTCTTCTTTCTAAAGATTGCTTTGGCTATTCAGGGTCTTTTGTGTTTCCATACAAATTGTGAAATGTTTTGTTCTAGTTCTGTGAAAAATGCCATTGGTAGTTTGATAGGGATTGCATTGAATCTGTAGATTGCTTTGGGTAGTAGAGTCATTTTCACAATGTTGATTCTTCCAATCCAAGAACATGGTATATCTCTCCATCTGTTTGTATCATCTTTAATTTCTTTCATCAGTGTCATAGTTTTCTGCATACAGGTCTTTTGTCTCCTTAGGTAGGTTTATTCCTAGGTATTTTATTCATTTTGTTGCAGTGGTAAATGGGAGTGTGTCCTTAATTTCTCTTTCAGAGTTTTCATCAGTAGTGTATAGGAATGCAAGAGATTTCTGTGCATTAATTTTGTATCCTGCTACTTTACCAAATTCATTGATTAGCTCTAGTAGTTTTCTAGTAGCATCTTTAGGATTCTGTACGTATAGTATCATGTCATCTGCAAACAGTGACAGTTTTACTTCTTCTTTTCTGATTTGGATTCCTTTTATTTCTTTTTCTTCTCTCATTGCCGTGGTTAAAACTTCCAAGACTATGTTGAATAACAGTGGTGTGAATGGGCAACCTTGTCTTCTTCCTGATCTTAGTGGAAATGGTTTCAGTTTTTCACCACTGAGAACGATGTTGGCCGTGGGTTTGTCATATATGGCCTTTATTATGTTGAGGTAGTTTCCCTCTGTGCCTACTTTCTGGAGAGTTTTTATCATAAATTGGTGTTGAATTCTGTCAAAAGATTTTTCTGCATCTATTGAGATTATCATATGATTTTTATGCTTCAATTTGTTTATATGGTGTCTCACATTGATTGATTTGCATATATTGAAGAACCTTGCATTCCTGGGATAAACCCCACTTGATCATGGTGTATGATCCTTTTAATGTGTTGTTGGATTCTGTTTGCTAGTATTTTGTTGAGGATTTTTGCATCTATGTTCATCAGTGATATTCGCCTATAGTTTTCTTTTATTGTTACATATTTGTCTGGTTTTGGTATCAGGGTGATGGGGACCTCATAGAATGAGTTTGGGAGTGTTCCTCCCTCTTCTATATTTTGGAAGAGTTTGAGAAGGATTGGTGTTACCTCTTCTCTAAATGTTTGGTAGAATCCACCTGTGAAGCCATCTGGTCCTGGGCATTTGTTTGTTGGAAAATTTTTAATCACAGTTTCAACTTCAGTGCTTGTGATTGGTCTGTTTATAATTTTCTATTTCTTCCTGGTTCAGTCTTGGAAGGTGTGCTTTTCTATGAATTTTTCCGTTTCTTCCAGGTTGTCCATTTTATTGGCATACAGTTGCTTGTAGTAAACTCTCATGGTCCTTTGTATTTCTGCAGTGTCAGTTGTTACTTCTTTTTCATTTCTAATTCTGTTGATTTGAGTCTTCTCCCTTGTTTTCTTGATGAGTCTGGCTAATGGTTTATTAATTTTGTTTATCTTCTCAAAGAACCACTTGTAGTTTTACTGATCTTTGCTATTGTTCCCTTCATTTCTTTCCCATTTATTTCTGATCTGATCTTTATGATTTCTTTCTTTCTGCTAACTTTCAGTTTTGTTTGTTCTTTCTCTAGATCCTTTAGGTGTGAGGTTAGATTGTTTATTTGAGATTTTTCTTAATTCTTGAGGTAGGCTTGTATACGTATAAACTTCCCTCTTAGAACTGCTTTTGCTGCATCCCATAGGTTTCGGATCATCGTGTTTTCATTGTTATTTGTCTCTAAGTAGTTTTTGATTTCCTCTTTGATTTCTTCAGCGATCTCTTGATTATTAAGTAAGGTATTGTTTAGCCTATATGTGTTTGTGTTTTTTATGGTTTTTCCCCTGTAATTCATTTCTAATCTCATAGCGTTGTGGTCGGAAAAGATGCTTGATATGATTTCAATTTCCTTAAATTTACTGAGTCTTGATTTGTGACCCAAGATGTGATCTATGCTGGAGAATGCTCTGTGTGCACTTGAGAAGAAAGTGTAATCTGCTGTTTTTGGATGGAATGTCCTATAAATATCAATTAAATCCAGCTGGTCTATTGTGTCATTTAAAGCTTCTGTTTCCTTATTTATTTTCATTTTGGATGATCTGTCCATTAGTGTAAGTGAGGTGTTAAAGTCCCCCACTATTATTTTGTTACTGTCAATTTCCTATTTTATAGCTGTTAGCAGTTGCCTTATCTATTGAAGTGCTCCTATGTTGGGTGCATATATATTTATAATTGCTATATCTTCTGCTTGGATTGATCCCTTGATCATTATGTAGTGTACTTCCTTGTCTCTTGTAACATTCTTTATTTTATCTGATATGAATATTGCTACCCCAGCTTTCTTTTGATTTCCATTGGCATGGAATATCTTTTTCCATCACCTCACTTTCAGTCTGAATGTGTCCCTAGGTCTGAAGTGGGTCTCTTGTAGACAGCATATATATGGGTCTTGTGTTTGTATCCATTAAGCGAGCCTGTGTCTTTTGGTTGGAGCATTTTATCCATTCATGTTTAAGGTAATTATCGATATGTATGTTCCTGTTACCATTTTCTTAATTGTTTTGGGTTTGTTTTTGTAGGTCCTTTTCTTCTGTTTCCCACTTAGAGAAGTTCCTTTAGCATGTGTTGTAGAGGTGGTTTGGTGGTGCTGAATTCCCTTAGCTTTTGCTTGTCTGTAAAGCTTTTGATTTCTTCATCAAATCTGAATGAGATCCTTGCCAGGTAGAGTAATCTTGGTTGTTGGCTCTTTTCTTTCATCACTTTAAGTATATCATGCCACTCCCTTCTGGGTTGTAGAGTTTCTGCTGAGAAATCAGCTGTTAACCTTATGGGAGTTCCCTTGTATGTTATTTGTCATTTTTCCCTTGTTGCTTTCAATAATTTTTCTTTGTCTTTAATTTTTGCCAACTTGATTACTATGTGTCTCGGCGTGTTTCTCCTTGGGTTTATCCTGTATGGGACACGATGTGCTTCCTGGACTTGGGTGGCTATTTCCTTTCCCATGTTAGGGAAGTTTTCGACTATAATCTCTTCAAATATTTTCTCTGGTCCTTGCTCTGTCTCTTCTCCTTCTGGGACCCGTATAATGTGAATGTTGTTGCATTTAATGTTGTCCCAGAGGTCTCTTTGGCTGTCTTCATTTCTTTTCATTCTTTTTTCTTTATTTTGTTCCTCAGCAGTGAATTCCACCATTCTGTCTTCCAGGTCACTAATTCGTTCTTCTGCCTCAGTTATTCTGCTATTGATTTCTTTCTTTTTTTTTTTTTTTGTTTGCGGTACGTGGGCCTCTCACTGTTGTGGCCTCTCCCATTGCAAAGTACAGGCTCCGGCCATGCAGGCTCAGCAGCCATGGCTCACGGGCCCAGCCACTCCGCAGCATGTGGGATCTTCCCAGACTGGGGCATGAACTTGTGTCCCCTGCATCGGCAGGCAGACTCTCAACCACTGCGCCACCAGGGAAGCCCTGCTATTGATTTCTTGTAGTGTAGTTTTCATTTCAGTTATTGTATTGTTCATCTCTGTTTGTTTGTTCTTTAATTCTCCTAGGTCTTTTTTAAACATTTCTTGCATCTTCTCGATCTTTGCCTACATTCTTTTTCTGAGGTCCTGGATCATCTTCACTATCATTATTCTGAACTCTTTTTCTGGAAGCTTGCCTATCTCCACTTCATTTAGTTGTTTTTCTGGGGTTTTATCTTGTTCCTTCATCTGGTACATAGCCCTCTGCCTTTTCATCTCGTCTATCTTTCTGTGAATGTGGTTTTCGTTTCACAGGCTGCAGGATTGTAGTTCTTCTTGATTCTGCTCTCTGCCCTCTGGTGGATGAGGCTATCTAAGAGGCTTGTGCAAGTTTCCTGATGGAAGGGACTGGTGGTGGGTAGAGCTGGGTGTTGCTCTGGTGGGCAGGGCTCAGTAAAACTTTAATCTGCTTGTCTGCTGATGGGTGGGGCTGGGATCCCTCCCTGTTGGTGTTTGACCTGAGGCAACCCAACACTGGAGCCTACCTGGGCTCTTTGGTGGGGCTAATGGCGGACTCTGGGAGGGCTCACGCCAAGGAGTACTTCCAATAACTTCTGCTGCCAGTGTCCTTGTCCTCATGGTGAGAAACAGCCACCCCCTGCCTCTGCAGGATACCCTCCAACACTAGCAGGTAGGTCTGGTTCAGTTTCCCCTGGGGTCACAGCTCCTTCCCCTGGGTCCTGATGTGCACACTACTTTGTGTGTGCCCTCCAACAGTGGAGTCTCTGTTTCCCCCAGTCCTGTCAGAGTCCTGCAGTCAAATTCTGCTAGCCTTCAAAGTCTGATTCTCTAGGAATTCCTTCTTCCATTGCCGGACCCCCTGGTTCGGAAGCCTGATGTGGCACTCAGAACCTTCACTCCAGTGGGTGGACTTCTGTGGTATAATTGTTCTCCAGTTTGTGAATCACCCACCCAGCAGTTATGGGATTTGATTTTTTGTGATTGCGCCCCTCCTACCATCTCATTGTGGCTTCTCCTTTGTCTTTGGATGTGGGGTATCTTTTTTGGTTAGTGCCAGTGTCTTTCTGTTGATGATTGTTCAGCAGTTAGTTGTAATTTTGGTGTCCTCGCAAGAGGGAGTGAGAGACGTCCTTCTACTGTGCCATCTTGGTTCAGGGACGACTGTGTTACTGTTGATTTCCCCTTTCATGGCTGTTAGCATTTGCCTTATTTATTGAGGTGCTCCTATGTTGGGTGCATAAATATTTATAAGTGTTATATCTTCTTCTTGGATTGATCCCTTGATCATTATGTAGTGTTCTTCTTTGTCTCTTGTAATAGTCTTTATTTTAAAGTCTATTGTGTCTGATAAGAGAATTGCTACTCCAGCTTTCTTTTGATTTCCATTTGCATGAAATATTTTTATCCATCCCCTCACTTTCAGTCTGTATGTGTCCCTAGTCTGAAGTGGGTCTCTTGTAGATAGCATATATATGAATCTTGTTTTTGTATCCATTCAGCCAGTCTATGTCTTTTGGTTGGAGCATTTAATCCATTTACATTTAAGGTAATTATGTACATATATGTTCCTATTACCATTTTCTTAATTGTTTTGTGTTTGTTTTTTGTATGTCTTTTCCTTCTCTTGTGTTTCCTGCCTAGAGAAGTTTCTTTAGCATTTGTTGTAAAGCTGATTTGGTGGTGCTGAATTCTCTTAACTTTTGCTTGTCGGTAAAGGTTTTAATTTCTCCATCGAATCTGAATGAGGTCCTTGCTGGGTAGAGTAATCTTGGTTGTAGGTTTTTCTCTTTCATCACTTTAAATATGTTTTGCCACTCCCTTTTGCTTTGCAGAGTTTCTGCTGAAAGATCAGCTGTTAACCTTATGGGGATTCCCTTGTATGTTATTTGTTGTTTTCCCCTTGCTGCTTTTAATATTTTTTCTTTGTATTTAATTTTTGATAGTTTGATTCATATGTGTCTTGGCATGCTTCTCCTTGGATTCATCCTGTATGTGATTCTCTGTACTTCCTGGACTTGATTGATTATTTCCTTTCCCATGTTAGGGAAGTTTTCAACTTTCTTTTTCTCTTCTTTTGGAACCCCTATAATTCGAATGTTGGTGTGTTTAGTGTTGTCCCAGAGGTCTCTGAGACTGTCCTCAATTCTTCTCATTCTATTTTCTTTATTCTGCTCTGTGGCAGTTATTTCCAATATTTTATCTTCCAGGTCACTTATCCAGTCTTCTGCCTCAGTTATTCTGCTATTGATTCCTTCTAGAGAATTTTTAATTTCACTTATTGTGTTGTTCATCATTGTTTGCTTGCTCTTTAGTTCCTTGTTAACAGTTTCTTGTATTTTCTCCATTCTATTTCCAAGATTTTGGATCATCTTTACTATCATTACTCTGAATTCTTTTTCAGGTAGGTTGCCTATTTCCTCTTCATTTGTTTGGTCTGGTGGATTTTTACCTTGCTCCTTCATCTGCTGCATAATTCTCTGTCTCCTCATTTTGTTTAACTTACTGTGTTTGGGGTGTCTTTTTCACAGGCTGCAGGTTCATAGTTCCCGTTGTTTTTGGTGTCTGCCCCCAGTGGGTGAAGTTGGTTCAGTGGCTTATGTAGGCTTCCTGGTGGAGGGGGATGGTGCCTGTGTTCTGGTGGGTGGGACTAGATCTTGTCTTTCTGGTGGGGTGGGCCACATCTGGTGGTGTGTTTTGGGGTTTCTGTGCACGTAGTATGATTTTAGGTAGCCTGTCTGCTAATGGGTGAGGTTGTGTTCTTGTCTTGCTAGTTGTTTGGCATGGGGTGTCCAGCAGTGGAGCTTGTTGGCCGTTGGGTGGAGCTGGGTGTTAGTGTTGAGATGGAAATCTCTGGGAGAGCTGTCGCTGATTGATATTACATGGGGCTGGGAGGTCTCTGGTAGTCCAGTGTCCTGGACTCAGCTTGCCCACCTTGGAGGCTCAGGCCTGACACCCGGCCAGATCACCAAGACCCTGTCAGCCTCATGGCTCAGAAGAAAATGAAGAAAAAATGAAACAAAAGAAAAATAATAAAGTAAAAAGAGAGTAACCAAACCAATAGACAAATCCACCAATGATAACAAGTACTAAAAACTAAACTAAGATAAACATAAAAATTAGAAACAAATCAGTCGCAGACAGCAAACCCCAAGTCTACAGCTGCTCCCAAAGTCCACCACCTCAATTTGGGGATGATTCATTGTCTATTCAGCTGATCCAGAGATGCAGGGTACATCAAGTTGATTGTGGGGATTTAATCCACTGCTCCTGAGGCTGCAAGGAGAAATTTCCCTTTCTCTACTTTGTTTGCACAGCTCCAGGGTTCAGCTTTGGTTTTGGCCCTACCTCTGCTGTGTAGGTCGCCCTCAGGCGTCTGTTCCCCACCCAGCAGCAGCTGATTAGGGCTCTCTTGCTCTGTCAGGCCGGGGAGAGGGAGCGGTACTGTAGTCATAATTGGAATGCAGGGCGAGCCTGTGGTGGCAGAGGCCAGTGTGACATTGCAACAGCCTGAGGTGCACTGTGTGTTCTCCAGGGAAGTTGTACCTGGATCTCAGGACCCTGGCAGTGGTGTGCTGCACAGGTTCCTGGGGGGGGGGGGGGAGTGTAGGTAGTGACCTGTGCTTGCACACAGGATTCTTGGTGGCAGCAGCAGCAGCCTTAGCATTTCATTCCCATCTCTGGGGTCCGAGCTGATAGTCGTGGCTCGTGCCTGTCTCTGGAGCTCAGTTATGTGGTGCTCTGCCTTCTGTGGGCACACAGGGAATGAATCCTCTCTCCTCACGCACACTGAAACAATGGTCTCTTGCCTCTTAGGCAGTTCCAGATATTTTCCCGGACTCCCTCCTGGCTAGCTGTGGCGCACTAGCTCCCTTCAGGCTGTGTTCACACAACCAACCCTAGTCCTCTCCCTGGAGTCTGAACTCCAAAGCCTGAGCCTCAGCTCCCAGCCCCCACTTGCCCCGGTGGGTGAGCTGACAAATGTCTCAGGCTGGTTAGTGCTGGTCGACAACAATCCTCTGTGCAGGAATCTCTCCGCTTTGCCCTCTGCATCCCTGTTGCTGTGCTCTCCTCCATGGCTCTGAAGCTCCCCCCCACCGCCGCCCACCCCCTGTCTCTGCCAGTGAAGGGGCTTCCTAGTGTGTAGAAACTTTTCCTCCTTCATAGCTCCCTCCCAGAGGTGCAGGTCCTGTCCCTATTCTTTTGTCTCTGTTTTTTCTTTTGCCCTACCCAGGTATGTGGAGATTTTCTTGCCTTTTGGGAAGTCTGAGGTCTTCTGCCAGCATTCAGTAGGTGCTCTGTAGGAGTTGTTCCACATGTAGATGTATTTTTGATGTATTTGTGGGGAGGAAGGTCATCTCCACGTCTTACTCCTCCGCCATCTTGAAGGTCCCCCCATATGTGTTTTTTTGTGACAGGCATCTTTCACTGAGCATGTTTTCAAGGTTCATCCATGTTGTAGTATGTACCATCAGTACTTCCTTTTTGAGGCTGAATTGCATGAATACACCACATCTTATTTACACATTCATCAATTGCTGGACATTTGTGTTATTTCCACCACTTAGTTGTTGTGAAGAATACTACTGTGAATATTTCTGTAGATGTTTCTGTGTGAACATGTTTTCAATTTCTTTGGGTATGTACCTGGGAATGGAATTGATGGGTCATAGGGTAACTCTATGTTTAACTTTTTGAGGAACTGCCAGACTGTTTTCCAAGTGACTGTCCCATTTTACCTTTCCACTGGCAATGTATGAGAGTTCCAATTCTTCTGCGTCCTCTCCAGCAGTTAACTTTTTGATCTAGCTACTACAGTTGGTGAAGTGGTAATCTTACTGTGGTTTTGATTTACTTTTCCCCCAATGACTGATGTTGTTGCATATCTTTTTACCTGCCTATTGGTCATTTGTATATCTTCTTTGGAGAAACGTCTATTCAAATCTATTGCCCATTTTTTAATTGGGTTATTTGACTACTTATTGTTGAGTTATTAGTACTCTTTATATATTCTGGATACCAGACCCTTATCAGATATATCAATTGCAAATATTCTCTCTCATCTCATAGGTTCTCTTTTCATTTTCTTGATGGTATCCCTTAAAGCACAAAGGTTTCGAATTCTGGTGAAGTCCTATTTATCTATTTTCTCTTTTGCTGCTTACGTTTCTAGTGTGTATCCAGAAAACTATTGCCAAAACAAAGGTCAGGGAAATTTATCCCTATGTTTTCTTCTAAGCATTTTATAATTTTAGCTCCTTGATCCATTTTGAGCAATTTTTGCATATGGTGTGAGATAGGAGTTCAACTTCATTTTTTTGAATGTGGGCATCCAGTTGTCCCAGTGTCGTTTGTTGAAAAGACCATTCTTTCCCCACTGAATGGTCTTGGCATCTTTGTTGAGAATAAGTTGACCATAGATATACGGGTTTATTTCTGGTCTCTCAATTCTATTCCACTGGTCTATATTTCTGTTTCTATTCCAATACCATACTGCCTTGATTACTGTTGTTTTGTAGGAAGTTTTGAAATTGGGAAGTGGTGAGTCCTTTAACTTTGTTTTCCTTTTTTAAGAACACTTTTGTTATTCTGGGTCCCTTGCATTTCTATATGAATTTTAGGATGAGCTTATCACTTCCACAAAGAAGTAAGCTGGGATTCTGACAGAGATTGCATT
Source organism: Grampus griseus (assembly GCF_964374135.1). Taxonomy (NCBI): domain Eukaryota; kingdom Metazoa; phylum Chordata; class Mammalia; order Artiodactyla; family Delphinidae; genus Grampus; species Grampus griseus. Next base: position 34,559,512 of record NC_139004.1, on the reverse strand, counting down.
GCCTCTGTAGATCAATTTGGGGAGCATTACCATCTTAACAATATTAAGTTTTCTGATCCATGAACATGGGCTTCCTTTCCATTTATTTAAATCTTTAATTTCTTTCAACAATGTTTTGTAGTCTTCAAAGGATAACTTAGACTTTCATTTATTAAATTTATTCCAAAATATTTTATTCTTTTTGATACTGTTGTAAATGGAATTGTTTTCTTAATTTTATTTTCAAACTGTTCATTGCAAAATGTACAGAAATACAATAGATTTTTACATATTAATATTGTACCTTGTAACCTTGAACTCTTTGATTTGTCCTAATAGTTTTTTTTTCCCAGTAGATTACTTAAAATTATTTATATACAAGATCATGTTATCTAAGAAGAGAGACAGTTTTAATTCTTCCTTTTCAATCTGTATACTTTTTATGATGTTGATTTTTTTAATACTAAGAGCAGAACTTTACATTTATTTCTATCCCATTTAATTTTGTTTGTTTTAACCCACAGTTAAGTTGCTTTTGTTTGTATAGTCTTCCAGTGTATTTTGTTTGTAATTCATCTTTTTATCTCCAGAATTTGGCACAGTGTCTGGTGTTTTGCATTTAATAAATGTTTGCAAAATTAAGACTGTGGTATGAATCTGCAACTTTTGTAAGCTAGTTATGTTCTGAGTATTTAATTGACACTATTGTTAAACAACATGGGTGCCAATATAATTTCTAGAGTACCAAGATTTCAACAGTGGTGGTAGTCGTGCCTAGAATCTGCCCTTTCACAGTAGCAAGAGGCCACACGAGAGGCAAGAAATGGCAGCCTCAAGAAGCAATGGATGTACAATCATTATGAAAAAGAATATGGAGGTTCTTCAAAAAATTAAAAGTAGAATCTTATGTAATCCAGCAATCCCACTCTTGGGGATATATTCAGAGGAAATGAAATCAGTATTTGGAAGAGATAGCTACACCCTCACGTTCATTACAACATTATTCACAATAGCTAAGGTATAGCTACAATCCAAGTGTCCATCAATGGATGAATAGATAAAGTAAATGTGGTATATATAACAATAGAATATTATTCAGCCTTTAAAAAGAGGGAAATCTTTTCATTTGCCACAACACTGATGACCCTGGTGGACATTATGCTAAATGAAATAATGTAGGTACAGAAAGACAAATACATCATGATCACTCATACAAGGAATCTAAAAAAGTCAAACTCACAGAAGCAGAGAGTAGAATAGTGGTTGCCAGGGGCTAGGGAGTGAGGGAGATGTTTGTCAAAGGAGCCAAAAGTTCTTTTATGCAGAATGAACAAGTTCTGGAGACCTAATGTACAGCATGGTGACTATAGGTAATAGTACTGTATTGTATTCTTGAAATTTTCTAAGACAGTAGATCTTAAATGTTCCCACCACACACATACGCGTGCACACACACACAACGTAACTATGTAAGGTGATGGATGTGTTAATTAGTTAGGTTGTGGTAATCATTTCACAAGGTATACATATGTCAAACATCACGTTGTATACCTTACATATATACAATTTTTATTTGTCAATTATACCTCAATAAAGCTTGGGAAAAAATAAAAATAAAATGAAAAAACAAAAGCAATGGAGACACCACTGGCACAGACATTGGCACTGGTCTTGTGAACACTGACAACAGAGAAGGAAGGTGAGGCATCCTCACCTTGGGCAGCAGATGGCACTAAAGAGGCCGAGCAAGAAAGGAGGAGAACAGCCGCCATAATAAGGTGGGGAGAGACCTGGGTCATGTGCAATTGTGAAATTCTCTCTGTGGACTCTTACAGTTAATGGAGGGGGTGTACCCTCAGGGAACTGGGGACGCCAAAAGAAGAGGTAGGAGTGAGAGCCAACTGTGAGAGCCGTTTCACCTCAGGCTGCAGTGGGCTGGAAAAACTTGAGCCAGACGAACAAAAGTCTCTCCGTTGCAAATTATTTCTTCAATTCTATCTTCCCCTCAAGATGCCAGTCCAGTTTTCTTCTTTCCCTTAATTTTGAACCCCTAAGCTGCCTGCTCTACTTCTTCAAATCCCACACAACCCGCAACCCATTACACTGTGGCTTCGATATCCACCACCTATCGAAGGAGATCTACCGAAAGTCCCTCAGATTGCGCTGTCACATCACACTTCATTTGCCACATGACCGCAGGCTGGATGGGAGTCAAAGGCGAGGCAGAGCCTTCTGCATCTAGACGCTGTGCTCAAATGGCTTAAGTGCCTCCTGCAATAATAGTGATCCTGATACAGTGCTAACATGTCTTGAGTACTTAGTCTGCTCAGCCACGATTTTATGCATGTGAATGTATATGTATACATAGACATATTTAAGACTCATAGTAACCCTCTGAGAGTTCGGCAACTTCCCCTTTCCTTGTAAATGGCAGAACCCAGGCCCTACACCATTCTCCTTCCTGCTCACAGTCATTTGAGGGAATGAAGTTTAGAAAACAGTGAGCCCACTTTATCAAGCCTGAGAAGGTTACAGGGTAAGTTAATCTATTTTTATATGGAAATCTTGTTTATGGAGAAACTACCCATTATGTCCAATGTCTAGAGTCAACAGAAGCCACTTAACAATGGTAAATTATTAACATTTTCACACTGAGCCCAGAATGATGAGTATAAATTTAGTTAAATTATTACACGACTAAAATGAGTCGAAGCCTTGGTTAATACTGCTTTATGCTTTAGGAGTTCGACTCTTTTGAGATCTTTCTGAAAATTAGCAAATTGAGGAATTCTATTTTGATTTATAGTGCTTAATCAAATTATTTAAAAAGTGTAACTTTTGTACCAGATTTACAAAACCATGACCCTGGTAAAATAACCGCTAGGGTCACAAAATAAAGATTGCAAACTGGAGCTTTCAGTCTCTTGCCTGCTTAATAGGGGCAGGCTTGACTGCAGACGCTACGTGGCCATGTCCTGCTCCTCCACAGGGCAGCAGCTGGGTTATACTAAAAATGGAAAACTGCTCATTCTACATCGACTCCCTGTTGCAATCTCGCTAAGTTCCTCAGTGACAGGAGCCAGCCTGCCAAAATGTCAGCATCAGGATCTGGTCCAAGGTAAACATCAGCACTGCGTGGCTAATGCACTGAATTGGAGTTATGCTGCTACCCGCCATTCCTAACTCAAAGATGACTTGCTGTATCCAAGAAAAACAGATCAGTCAGCATGAAAATTGGTACAGTTGTCAAGTGGAGAAGTCAATGCTGTTCAAGTCCACTGTCATTCGCCAAGTCTGAGGAAGACCTTAAGAATTGCAGGCTTCTGACAGACCCCTTACTTGGGCTCACCAGACCTTATCTGTAACCTCCCAATATCCTAGGCAGTTGGGTCTGTGTGGAGAGAAAGGGATTATTTGATCTGTTTAAGCAGTCTATTCTAGCACAAAGCACAGTGTTCAGGGTTCCTGACCACCAGTCTAAGGCAGTCTAACCTGTTCTATATATTAAACAGTGAGAAATTTCTACCAAAGCGACAGCTGCCATGTGGTCCTATGAGGTCAGACCTCCAGATAAAGCCATACTGAAGTCACTTTTGACAACCCTTTACTCTGTGGTCACCCCCCACATCCCCCTGCCCCAAACTCATGTTCCTAACTTTTCCTAATGTTCCTGCACATTCTATCTCCCTGTCCTCTTTACCATACAGCCCATCCCCCTGTGCTATTCCTCTCCACATTTCTGTAAGTAAACATCTAACAAACGGATTATAAATGATTGGGGACTAGAGAGTCAGCTTAGTTATTTTGGAAACTTATTCTTGGCTGCTCATCTTTAAAGGAAAATTCTATCCTATTAACTAGGAATCCAGGATGTCTTAAAGAGAGGAGGACTCTGTGATTCTCAAACTTTAGGGTACATCAGAAGCATATAAGGAACTTGGAAAAATGTAGTTTGCCTGTAGCGGGACCCATATTCACCAACTGCCCGCAGGAGCTCAGGATTTGGCATTTTGAGAAACGCTGTTCTAGACACAGACCAATTCCCTTCTTCCCAATTCCTGGGCCCTGCACGGTCTACATTTTCAAAAGCTTCTCAGATGATTCTAATGCAGCTGGGCCACAGACCTCACTTTAAAAACCTAGGGAGAGATGGGGTGATGTGTGTGTGCGTGTTTGGGATGGGGCATGCCATCTGGGGTGGCTTCAGTTAGGGAAAGGCAGAGGGGGATGCACTGGGAAGATGAGGCTAGAAAGCGGGCTCAGGGCTGGGCTGTGCTCCAAGTATGGACTCTAACGTGTCGGGGTGGGAAGACCATGAAGGTAGCTGAGCAGGTGAGAGAGATCCAGGTAGTCTTGCGGGTGATTCACCTGGTGGCGGCATGGAAGTGCTTGGAGAGTAAGAATGGAGAAAAAGAAACCAGCTTTAATAAATACAGGTGAGAAATATTCCATTGTACATATGTGCCACATCTTCTTTATCCATTCATCTGTTGATGGACACTTAGGTTGCTTCCATGTCCTGGTTATTGTAAATAGAGCTGCAATGAACATTTTGGTACATGACTCTTTTTGAATTATGGTTTTCTCAGGGTATATTACTCAGCCATAAAAAGAAACGAAATTGAGTTATTTGTAGTGAGGTGGATGGACCTGGAGTCTGTCATACAGAGTGAAGTAAGTCAGAAGGAGAAAAACAAATACCGTATGCTAACACATATATATGGAATCTAAGAAAAAAAAATGTCATGAAGAGCCTAGGGGTAGGACGGGAATAAAGACACAGACCTACTAGAGCATGGACTTGAGGATATGGGGAGGGGGAAGGGTAAGCTGTGACGAAGTGAGAGAGTGGCATGGACATATACACACTACCAAACGTAGGGTGGATAGCTAGTGGGAAGCAGCCACATGGCACAGGGAGATCAGCTAGGTGGTCTGTGACCACCTAGAGGGGTGGGATAGGGAGGGTGGGAGGGAGGGAGACGCAAGAGGGAAGAGCTATGGGGACATATGTATATGTATAACTGATTCACTTTGTTGTAAAGCAGAAACTAACACACCACTGTAAAGCAATTATACTCCAATAAAGATGTTAAAAAAATAATACAGGTGAGAGACGATTAAATGGAAAAGAAAGGGCAGCTTCCTGAGTTCAGGGGGAGAACTGGCCAGAATGAATAACCAGTTTGGTTGTGGGGAACTAGGGGGTGAAGGCATCTGAAATCACAGGAAGTTTTCCTACCAGGACAGCTGCTGAGATCATCAACTGAGGTAGGAAAATACAGGAGGAGGAGCTAGGGAATTAAAAGGAAGTGAAATTGGGAGCACATTTCCCTAAGGGTGCTAACTGAGGCACCCCAGGAGCTTGGGCTCTGGTACTTACTAGCTTTATGGTTTGAGGCAACTTACTGAAACGTTCACATCCTCAGTTCTCTCATCTATGAAATGGGGACAACAACGTTACTTTTGCCTCAAGGGGTTCTTTGAGGATTAAATGATAGTGCAAGCGAAGAGTTAGCACAGAGCCTGGCACATAGAAGTGCTTGACAAATGCGCTCATTGTTGTCAAAGAGTCATCTCAGTAGAGATGGGAGTTAGGGGTTGAAGAGACAGGCAGAGCCAGAGCTAGAGACAGAGGTGTGGAGATGTCCGCATAGGGGAGGTAGCTGAGCTTTGAGAAGGGCTGAAATCCTTTAGGGAGATGGGGTAGAAGGAGATGCAGACCAAAGATCTGGGAGCCAAGGATTTGTGGATTTGTTATAAGCAGATCCTGAGGGTCCTGACCCTCATCTGGTTATTTTTCCGGGAGCCTTTGGTGGGCAACCAGAGGGCTGGTGAGATATATTTTTAATAATAAAAACATATTTATTACTAATAATATATATTTTTCCCCATGAGGCCACATGCTACCACTTGACTATTCCATTTCTTTATAAAATATTTTCTTTCTTTCTGTGCAGCCAAGTGCCATGAAAAGCCTCATGTTTTTGATAAAAATATTTTAGTCCCCTTCTCCAGGTGTGACACACCATTTGTCTAATACCTTCGTGCCTAGCAGCCTGGACTTGCAGATGATCAGAAACAAAACCCTGGAAGAAAGGTGAGGATTGGGGTTGGGAGAGTTCTAGTATAATTGCAAGCAGAGTTTTGCAAAGTGTGAGCTCTGTGCTAGCAATGCAGATTCCCAGGGTCCACCCACGAGGATCCTAACAAGGGATTCCTATATCCATTAAAGTTTGATAACCCCTGAACTAGAGGGATGGGTTCCAGAGGCTACGACCAATAACGAAGAAGCCAGCATAAAGAATCAGAAATAAAAGGAAGAACCTTTCGTCTCTACAGAGAGACTAAAGGGGTGGTGATGGTTAGAAACAACATTATTTTTGAACTCTATTCTTTTCTTTTGTCCTTTGATTCTGTGTCGTTGTCTAATGTAGGATTTTGTGTATGTTCCAATTGCCATCCTTTGTTCATTTGCTTGTGATGCTGGTGGACCATAAAGAAGGGAGCATTTCCAGGTTTTCTGGAAGGTGCGGCCTCACTCTTTCCCAGCCCTGCAGGACCCAGGGTGTCTGCGGCCTCCCACCTGCAGCCTGTGCCCAGTCTTGGCCGTGGCAGGTTGCACATGAGCAGCCTCATCCACTGAGCTCTAGGACGAGTCTCGCCACCACTTGCCAGTGTTCTAGTGCGCCTGGCGGAGAGCCTAGGCTCCGTTGCGTCTGCCTGTCACCGTCTTTCCCTTCCTCCCCTCCATGCAGGCACAGGTTGTGAGAAAGCGTTTTGCCCCAGCTTCTCTGCCGACTACTTCAGTTCCCTGCTGAACTGCAGGCCCATCCTGGGCTTCATTCACATTGGCTGGGACCCTGACATCCATCTGGGCCCCTGCAGATCCTTGCAGCCAGCAACTAGCTTCTATTTCTTGTACCTCTAACCACAGGCTAGGTTCTTAACACAAATCGACTGATTATGAAGAGCTACAGGAATGTTTCTGTCCTGAAACATTCCTGTAGCTTTGCCTCCTGGAAGGACGTCCACTAAAATTCGGTCCTGTGAGCCAGGCACATCTATATGTTTTTGGTTTTGTTTCCCAATTAGCTCTTCAACAGCCCAAAGAAGTAGGTATCATCCTCCATTTTATATAGATAAAAGAAATGAGGCTCAGAGAGGTTAAGCAACTTGCCCAAAGTCACACAGCTACTGAAGGCATATGGATGAAGATTCTAGTTCAGATCTTCATGACTCCAGAACTCATGTTCTTTCTTCCATGAGGTAATGGCTGGCTTCCTGCTGGTGTTCCCATTGGAGTTTAACATGACGTTTGAAATCCTACAGCAAGTGATCTGGCTGCCTTTTTGGGGTCAGTCACCCTGATGCGAGGTTTGTTTCCCCAGTGTCAGTGGCATATGCATCAGGCTTCCTCCTCCTCCTCCCTGCAGACTCCCATGTGCCTGCACCTGCTCACGTCACGCAAGTAGCAGATACTGGCAGGCTGCTGACTTTTTCACTCTCGATCTCTACTCACCGTCATCCACGGTACGTTGAGGCATCGTTACCATGAAACTAATGAGGCTCCATTTTTAGAGCCCCTCTTGCATGAGCCCCTGAGTGGGTCTTAGTAGTACAGGGACGTGGTCATGAGGTATTGTAAAATTTTCAAAGGTAAGATATTTTCATCACAATCGGTCAAGACCCCTGGATCTTCCACTTGGATTTCCCCTCCATTCCACTTCCCATCCAGTCTGGAAGTGTGGAGTGCTGGAGTGACCACTGGTGCTTTAGGATCTGACTAAGGAGAACATGTAATCTGGTTTTAGCATAACACAGTTGCATCGCTTTTAGTTGCTGCTGTTTATGCTTAAGTTATTGCTAGTGGTCCTAGTGTCAGAATAGCCTCCTGCGATGCATTTTCCACTCACTGCCATCTCACCCGGCATTGTGGCAGGAAGGTACAGGTCTGAGGTTATGCCATGATATGAACATGCCCTGTGGCACCCAGGGCTAGATTTTGGTATTGGAATAGAAACAAGGTTTGAATGTATGAACACAGAGACGAGTCTGTGGAGGTGGAAAAATTCCTCCAATTCTGATAGCTTACATAAAAGGAAACATGATGGAGTTTTCACAAACTTGACAACAGTTCTAATAATTTCCACAACATTAACAGTGACCAGTTGAAGAGCTGAAAGAATCTTTTCTAAACTACCAATAAGATAAACAAGTTTCAGCTGACCATGCTTAGAAGAAAAATTGAGTAATCTTTCTATTCTCTCTATGGAAAATAATATTACCAAATGGTCATATGAAGTAGTGATCAAAGATTATGCAGTGAAAACATAGAGAAAAAGTATCATAGAGGAGTGTCAAGCAGTTAGCTAATTGAAATACTGTATTTTTCTGGATTTTGTTATTTGTTAGCTTTTTAAAATTTGTAATATGCTGTGATTAAGTTCTTTTCTCATTATTTCATAAATATTCAATTTCATATCTACTTTTGAATTAATAGTTTTTTATTCTTTTCCTTAAAGAGGACCCCCTCAAATTGCATAAGCTTCAGGCCTCACAAAACCTGGATTTTCCCCTAACAGTGACATTTATGAAAGTGCTGTCTAGATCTAGTGGTGAAACTTGTAAAATGTTGGTAGGTTCTTTTTCTTTTTAAAAAATTTTGTTGGGACTTCCCTGGTGGTTCAGTGGTTAAGACTCCACTCTCCCAATGCAGGGGGCCTGGGTTGGATTCCTGGTCAGGGAACTAGATCCCGCATGCCACAACTAAGAGCCTGCATGCCGCAACTAAAAGATCCCGCACGAGGCAACGAGGATCCTGGGTGCCGCAACAAAAGAGCCGGTGCAGCCAAATAAATAAATAAATATTAAAAAAAGTTTTGTTGTTGTTGTTCTTCTCTTTCCTTTGGGAAGTTAAAGTGCTCAAATGAGGAGCAAATCCCTGTCCTTCACCTTCCTGGTTCCACCTGTACACTGGCATCTTCATTTAGGCATTAGCATTTAAGCAGAGAGAACGACGCAAGAGATTGAAAGAGACAGAAAAACCTCTTTCACATAGGGCACACAGTGGAAAAAGAAGGCAAGTGTGTTCTCTAAATATCTATTAATTACATATATACATAAACACAAAATGTATAAGATTTAATTTTTGCATCCCTTAGACTAACCCTGAAATACAAAGAAATGAAATTATTCAAATTTCAATGAAGTCCCCCAATATTTTCCTTGCTAATCAACACATAGAGAGGCCATATATATTCACACAGAAATATTCACATAGAAAAAAAGATGTAATGAAACACATTAAATTACCTCATTTAATGAAACTACTTGGATGAAGTTTCCAAAAATAATCATTCAAACTCAAGATTTTTTTTTCTGGAGATGATGTCCTCTACTACTTGGTTTAATCATTTTCAGGTTAAATGGATGGATGGACAAATGGAAAATAACATAATACTAACTTGAACATCAAAACCTGATTAAGCTATATGAAAAAAACTTCTACATGTAATGCACATTAAATTCACATGGATCAGAATGAGGTAAAGGAAATATTTCAATTACGAGGATGGGATTTCATTCTATATTTGAGGCTCTTCTTGTAAGCCTCATTCTGTTTGTTCAGACAAAAGGGCTTTCCCACATCTTTATCAAACCCAAATGTCTAGAGACAGGAATGCAGGCTTTCATAGTTCAGGAGGATTTAAAAAGAAAACTAGGTGATGTCATGAATAGGAACCATACTGGAAGATGAAAAATAGGAGATTAACACCAAAATAGACCTTCTTCCAATGTTTGATCTGGACGCAGATAAAACTGGCCCGCTCTCCTCTCCTTTGGTGCGATTGTGTCACCTGCTGTTGTGGTCTGGGCTGTATTCCTCCCAGCTCTCTCCCACTTGCCATCCCTTCATAAGTTCCCTGCCCATGATTCTCTTCCATTTCTACTCTCCTGGTCACCATTCTGATTTTGGTTCTTACCATTCAACCTTTGATGCATTATCCTAAGTAAGAAAAGAAAACTTTCCTCACCAACTCCCTCAAATACTTCTCTCGTATTGTACTCTGGTCTGACAGAGCAGAACACACCTGACAAAATCATCACAAAGTGATGTGGGAGATGCAGATACTTCATCTCTCCCACCACAGCAATGGAAGCAAAAGCTGCAAGGGGGCCCTCTCCACTGTCAGCCAACTGTAAAGAAATACCCAGCACACCAGATTGCTAGATCAAAATTTCATGACACTCAATTCCATCAGTATGGGAATGTCTAAATCACCTGTGACATGACCACATTTACGCGTCATGTAAAATACTGAAGTGGATCTATGTATGAAAGTGGATAAACCTCCAAGACACATTATTGAGTGAAAAAAGCCGTCTCAGAATGATAGCATTTACTACAATGTAACTTTCATGAGGGCAAAGATCTTTGTTTTATTCAGAGTTCAGTTGCCAGCACCTAGAACAGTTCCAGTACAGAGTACGCGCTTAACCTCTGTTGAATATTGAATGAATGAATTTAAGGAGAAATATACAAATATATTCAAATTAAATAACGCTATACATTTTCTATGGATTTATTTATTTATTTTTGCGGTACGCGAGCCTCTCACCGGTGTGGCCTCTCCCGTTGCGGAGCACAGGCTTCGGACGCGCAGGCTCAGCGGCCATGGCTCACGGGCCCAGCCGCTCTGCGGCATGTGAGATCTTCCCGGACCGGGGCACGAACCCGTGTCCCCTGCAGCGGCAGGCAGACTCTCAACGACTGCGCCACCAGGGAAGCCCTCTATGGATTTATTATATAAAAATATGGATTTATATATTAAATAAATATATAAATAATATCATCTATATTATATATTGTATTATTTATATATTTGGAATTATGCCATTTATATATAAATATACATACATATACATATGTGTGAGTATATATGTATGTATTTAAAGAAAAAGCAAAGTAAACATACATATAGTTTTAACTGGGGAGGTGGGGATTGGGAGATTGGTGTGAGTTGTCAAAGGAAACAGTGTTATTTGTAAGGTTTTAATTTTTTAAAAGGAAAATATGTATGAGTATTACTTGTAAAATTAGAAGTTTTATGGCATCATCCTTGCTAAGCCATATGGATGTGTGGCCACACACGACACAGAATAATCTTACAAAATCCTTCTACAGTCTGCACGCAACAAATGTCGGGTCTGTCTTGATAATAAACTCTCCAGATTTCAGCTTCAGTTACCAGGAGACCAGCTGACTGTGGCTGGTTCGCCGACCCCTTTCCTGCTCTTCCCTGACCTCTGTAACCCCAGGAATTAACTTCAGTGAAATGACAGCTGTACCTCATGTGGAGTGAGCCCTGAGAGGACAGGAAGGTCAGAGCAGCAACATTTCCAAGCAGCACACTTCATTCTCCATGCTCCCTCCCTGTACCCTGTCCTTCTCCCTTTGGCCTGCTCTCCAGGCTTCTAGAAAACAGGCCTCCATCACTGTGGTACCCCACTCACATGTGTCATTTCCTCAGAGTACCTGTGTTTATCTTAGCTAAGTAAAGAGTTGACCAAAGGAAATGCACTGAACTACAATAATGGGTGTCTCCAGCTTAACCTTTTAAAGGTTGTTACTTCATTTGGCCAAATGAAACTGAAAGTGAGGCCATTTCAAGCTTAGGGGAGAAGGCTATGTTGGGCAGAGCATCCCTAACCCCCACCAGAGGCCTTTACTGTTAGGGATCAGGAAAGGATGTGAAGGAGAGAGTCATGGTGAGAATCCAGATGCGGCAGCTTCCATCTCAACATTTGGCAGATTGGTGAGGGACAGTGAAGGACAGGGACTGAAGAGAGTTCCTCCCCCTGGATGCGTTAGACACCATCTATTGCACTATTCACTTGCCTGCACTTGGTGAAAACTGGGGTTTTAAACCCCAGGGTCAATCTTCTGTCAAACAAAACTATTTAACAAAAATGGTACTTGGAATACCAGAGCAATGAGTCCGCGGATGATGAAGTTCTATGGGTTCTGTTTGCTAATGGCAAGAATCGATTCTTTCACACAACATATGAAATTAAAATGGAAGGGGTAATGAGCAATGATGTTATGAAATGAAAATGATAACCAATTAAGTTTTTACCTCTGCTTAAATTTTTTTTTAAAAAAGAGCCTATCTATTGTATATCCGAGCTAACATAATCCATGTAACAGACCTTGATGAGTTCGGAGAGCACAATAGTCTGTCTCCCTGGAGGACACTATCAAAAAGCCATCTTGGGTCTTGGTGAGAAAAATCAACAAAAAGCCCCCACATTAGGCAGAACATCACTTTTCCATTATCTCATACATACAAAATGCCGTTCTGATCCTGCTTGTGTTTACAGAATAAAGTGGGTCAAAGGAATTCATTGAGATCATAAAGGGCAAGAGAAATGCTAGAGGATAGAAACCCAGTAGCTGCTACACTTAATGGAATGGAAAAAAATGGAAATTTAACCGATGAGTCAGTAAATCAACCATTTAGATAGTTCTGGACCAGCAAGTATGGCAGGACATTTCTTTAATTTAGTGCAGACTAAGAGGACTAGAACAGGATATACTAGAAAAGCCCAAAAGATGAGAGTCAGTGTGCATGCATGTGTGTAGTGTGTAAGTGTGCTGTGTGTTATGTGTGAATGCCTGTTGTGTGCGTGTATGAAAGTATGTGTACACGCGTATATTTGTACAGCTGGGATTGATAGAAGTGATTTAGAGTCACTGCGCATTATCTGAGTTAAGTGATGAGCATTGCAGACTAATGGCTAAAAAAACTCCATTTCTCTTTCTCATGTCATTATCAGTGGATTGTAAAATACTGAGGTTACGTATCTCACTGAGAGTTTTACTGTAATATAGGAGGATGATTAAGCAACATAGGGCTTGAACTATGAAGTTCTATACTATAGTCGTGTAAAAAGAATATGCCAGGCATCACCTTGTGATCAGTAATATAAATTTCTACTGAAAGAAAAAGATAGCATGAATGCATTCAAAGCCCAGGTGGTGTTCACACCTCAATGAGGCCACTGTCTGGTAATGAGGCCTGAAGGGCGAGCCAGTGACTACATGGCACTTTTTGGAAGAAACACTGTCTGAACCCATTAAGCCCTTGTGGGTGAAGTCACTCACAGGCTGCAAAATGTCACTCAAACCATCCAAATGGTAAGTGTTGAGCTTCTAGAGAAATTTAACTACTAAACAGAGATCTGTAAACACATCCCAGTGGCACAGCTGGAGAGGGAAAACGCTATCATCTAAAAACTCAGGGTATCCTTGAGTTGATTTTCATCATGCAGTGAAGATGGGAAAACTACAGTGTTAAATGTTATTACCTCTTTGTTATATCTGTCAACTTGGCAAAGGCATATGACATTATGCACAGAACTGAGTTCTGGAAGCTTCTAAGTTTGGATGCCTTGAGAAGTTCATAAACACCCATAGGCTCTCCTGACTGTAAGGCTGGTGAAGGAGAGTGGAGGGTATTTCAGTGGAAGAAAGTTGCACGTATAATAGTTCTGTTTTGGTTTGTCAGCTTGAGGAAACCAGGCTCAGGGTATTTCTGGGCATCTGAAAAACTTCCAAAGGAATAGACCACATTGTTAATGAAAGTATTGGTTATAAAATATATTTCTGAAAATAACCACATACAAATGGCTGGGCTCTAGGAACACACTCACAACAAGATATGGCCATGGTGCCATGATATCTTGGCATGGTCTAAGCCAGTCCTGGGCACTGACAACTGATCTGAAGAATAAGTAGCTGGATATACTAGTACCAGGTGAACTCGACAAGTAGCAAAAGACTGCAAACAGTGTTCTACGCGCACAAGCATCCAGTGAGATGCTGATGGGAATTCGAGGCAAAAGTTTGAGGAATACTATGTACTATAGCACCCCTGTCCTCCTCCTAGGTTCAGAAACCTGGACTTCCACCAGCCTTGGAGGAAACAGATGAGGGACAGAGTACAGAAAGCTGCAGTGTCCTGTGTGCTAACGAGCCCACAGAGACCTCCCTATTCCTCTCCTGGAGCAGTTCCTTAAAGGCTACCTATGATTCCCTATACCAAGGAAACATCACAAAGAAAAGGGCCAGGAGAAGTGTTGTCAGATAAAATATAGGACTTCCCAGTTAAATTTGAATTCAGATCAATAATGAATAACTTTTAGTATAAGTATGTCCCAAATACTGAATGGGACCTACTCATACAGAAAACAAAATCTGTTGTTTATCGAAAATTCAAATTTAACTGATTGTCCTCTATTTTACTTTAATGTTCCTGCCAGAGGGTATACATCCCTCTTCTATTGTTTGTAGAAGGTGCTCAACACAACACAACTTTATGCCGCTCAAGAAGTTCAGGAAAGAGATGGTTATAGGATTCCCAGGAAATCTCTGTTCACCAAAATGAAGTAGAAAACCAAATGCAAAGAACTTAACAGATTCATGGAAGCACAGCATTAACCAATGTAGCATAATTAGAGGATGAAGAGACAGATCAGCCTGAAATGCAGCGAGATAGGGTGAAGCAGTATTTCTGAGCAAAGCTTTCTGGCTGAGGGAGGTTAAGAGGCAGAGAAACAGGTGACAAAGGGCTTCTCAAACAATGATTGGGGTTCTAGTCAAAAGACAAACTTCACATGTGTACAGTGCAGAAAGTCTTATTGTTTCCATGGTGGCCTTTTCAGTCACACCTACTCCCCACTCAATGTATATACTGATTGCGGTAAATATTAATAACATAATCATAAACATGAAAAACAGCTAAACCTAACTGTAGTAGAAGCAGAGTGGTAAATTCTGGCTTGGGCTGTAGGAGCAACTGATAGATGTTTTATAAAGATCATGTCTTATGCTCCAAATAAAGTCAGGGTTCATCTATCATGTTTCCAAAATACATTCCCTACCAAACACACGGGCAGAAACCATTTTTATCTTTGTTGGTATAAATCCCAGAAAATCAGCTTTGAAGAAGGGAGTGCTGATGGAATTCTCGAGCTCCAGGGTGAAGGCAAATACTATAGCTCAGTGCAATTATTGTCTCTCATCGCAAGATGAAGGCTGATTATACTATGGCCACAGGGAAGTAACAGAGTTAAAACTGTCACATAAGGATTCTCATCTCTGACTGACCCAAGTCAAACATAGGAGAAAAAGAAGCTCCTTGATTCAATTCTATTTCTCTTGCTTTAGTGTCTCTGTGTTACCTCCAGAGGGGGCTCTGAGGAGGCCTCTGAACAGTGAAGACATATTTAGGAGCTTACAGTTTAGGAAATACAACACCAAATTTATAAATATCTGACATAGGAGTGACCCATATCTACAAAACCATACAACCACTGCCACTGATGCAAGAACAGCCCCCAGGCCGGTGTCCCAATCCCTAGGAGAGCAGGTGCCGTTGCAACCAAGCAGGGCTCCATCAAGAGATGAGCATATGTGGCCATACCTACTGCTTCGCCACAAGGTGGGGAAAACTGTACCTGGGAGACAATTTTCAGCTCCTTCCCAAGCTTTTCCATGCTGTATCCTTGTCCTAACCTCCACAGGGGCTGGGGTTTCATTGGCAGTGGAACATTTTAGAAGCCAGCTGATCTTTCTCCCCACCTTCATTCCAACACATCATCCAGGGAGAGTTCATTTAAAAGGGAATTCTCAGAAGCATATCATTTAAAAACCAATAAGAGGCTGAATCTGCTACACGTATTAGGCCTGTAGCCTCAAGGATAATCAATCTTACCACGACTTGTATCCCTGTTGTCTTCGGCCACCCATAAGATGCAAGCCCCTCCGAGCAGCTGTCACCTCACATGTGACTCCTGACTTCCTTGCTCTACCTCTGCTCATCCCACCCATCCCTCCTGCCACTACTGGCCTCCCAGAGCACCTGTCCTAGGCTGCTCTCTGGACCCCACACTCCACTGTTGATTAAACTCTCTCACATGCTCGACATCTTCATGAAACACCCCCTTCAGCTCTTTCTAATCACTGAAATCTGACTCTTCCCTCAAGGATACTCCCTGCTCTGGAGCCCTCTTAAGTGGAGGACGTTCATTCTCCTGTAACGTAAGTACCAGAAGGGCCAGAGATGGTGCTGAGTGCTGGCCTTCTTCTGGCTCCTCGATACCATTTCAAAATCACTGTGTTTTTTTTTTTTTCTTTTAAACACCAAAGCCAAATCTTTTCCTCCTTTGAGATCTGTGCCATTTGGTTCTGCTACCCACTCTTTGTGATGCTGTAACTTAAGGCTGCTTGGTATGTATATATGTACGTATAGATAGATAGACAGATGGATAGATAGATGATAGACAGACTGATCCAACAGTGAACAAACCAGGCAGCTAACCCAAGCTGACTTGGGCTTCTGGCTCACAGTATTCCTTTCTGCCCCATTTCCTGCCAATACCCGGAATGACTTCAACGCCCACAAAGAAACTCCACTTAACAACCCCAGCCTCAAAATTCCTTAACCTCCAGTGACCTGTGTGACCACTTCCATCTCACTTCCTCACTTCCTACTCTTCAATCTGGTACAGTGAGCTTTCTGCTCTCGCAATCTTTGAAATTGCTTTGGCAAAGGTCACTGATCACTTCCCATCCAACCCAGTGGACTCTCTGTAGTTCTCATCTTACTGGACCACTCTGTAACATCCAGTACAGTCAACCACACCCACCTCCTTGGAACTCAGTCTCTAGCCTGGCTTCTGAGGTCTCCCTCTCTCCTGACTGTCCTGCCTTTCAAGTTCTCCCTTGCTGGTTCTTCTGCCTCAGCCTACACCATCTATTGGGGCTCCTAAGTGTTCTGCTTTTGATCCTTTGCTACCCGTCTCATTGGACGACCCTGTCCACTTTCATGGCTACAAGTCCATGACAGATCCATATCTCTAATAAACCCCTCCCCTTGAGCACTAAAGCTGTGTATGTGCTGGCTTAGACGCTTCCACCTCACACTCATTCTCAACATATCCATACTTTGACAAATAACCTCTCCCCTAAGCCTGCTTCTCTTCATGTATTCACTGGCTTGGTAAGTGGCACCATATCTGCTCAGAAACCTGGGAGAAATCCTAGACTTTTCATCTCAACCTCATTCTGATCAGTCACAAGTCAGTTCTCCTTATGTACTGCAGACACTCTTCTCATCCTTTCAGTCCCTACTGTGTCTGGTTTGATTCTGGCCCTTTTAATTTCCTACCTCGATGGCTACTAGAACATCCTATCCACTTTCCCTCCAGTTTCCAGTTTACTCAGCACATCGCTATCAATGATCTTTCTTTAACAGAAATCTGGCCACATTACTCTCATACCAAAGAGCTGTAATGGCTCCCCACTGCCAACAAATAAAGTTCTAAATTCAGAAGCAAGTCTTTTAAGCTTCTCATGAGCTGGTCCCTCTTCAGCTTTATTTCTTGCTAAATACCATTCCATCCACACAAATCCTAAAAGCCACCCAAATTAAACGCTTGCAATGTCACAAACACACCATGTGTTCCACACCCCTATGAATTTGCTTGAGAAGTTTCCTAGTCCTCAGTGCTCTGACCTTTCTTCCCTCCTCTATTCATTCTGCCAGACGTAAATGTGATGACTCTGTGAAGATTTTGTTCAAGGCCCAGCTCTTCCGTACCTGTTTCCTAAACCTGCCCAGGAAGAGTTGACCTTCCTCTTCCACGTCCCATGGCACCATATATGCATATTCACCGTAAGTCCTCTTCTAGACTGTAAACCCTCTAACAGGCACTGCATCTCATTCACCTTCTAATCTCCAGCACCTAGCACTGCCTGGTTCATTGCTTAAATTCAAAGAACCTGTATGTAATGAATTAATTAGGAACCACTGCTCCTGCAGCTAAGGATAGTCCTTCATGCTTTCCACAAGCTCTGTAATAGAATGTCTCATACTCTACACATCATCTCAAATAGCACAGCACTACACACGTTCTAGACAGTAAATAAATATATAATTGATTAAAGAATAATGTTTTATTGCCAAAGTCTGGGCAAGACTCTGCATGTGTGTGCACGTGTGCTTGTGTGTGTGAGAGAGGGAGAGGTAGAAAGACAGACAAAGAGAGAGAGAAGACCTCTATTCCCCTGCTGGCAGAGCGATAGGGCTGTGTTCTTGGCGTCGCAAGCAGCAGGATACATTTTGTCATAAAAACAGTGCTAAAAATGGTGATTAGATTATATAATTCCTTTATTTTTCAGCTTTTCAGTCATTTTTCTACCCTATTTATTCTGACTCCCTGTACATCTTGTTAAAAACAAGACAACAGGCTCCAAATGGAGTCACTTATGCTAAACCCCACATCACCAAATGGAGACTTAATTACAGTTTTGGCTCCTCCAGAAATGGAGTCTTAAACCAGTCAATCAAGAATCGCCTGGTGGGCACTAGACAGACAATCTGCCTGACAGACCCCTGACGTGCCCCAAAGGAAAGCGACCTTATCATAACCAAGCTGCCTTTTGCCAGTATAACTTCCTTGTTCCCACTGCCTTCTGCCTGCAAAAGTCTTTCATTTTGTACAGCCCCTCAGAGCTCCTTGCTGTCTGCTAGATTGGATGCTGCTTGATTCACGAATGGTTGCATAAAGACAGTAAGATCTTTAAAGTATACTCAGTCGAATATTTTTTTTAAACAATCTCCAAAACCCCAGCTAAACAAATATTCCTGCCAACTCTACATATTTTTTCCTTGCTTTCCTGTTTTCAAGTCTTTGCTCATATTAATCTTTAAACCTGGAATTTATATAATGTTCTTCCCTCCATCTTTGAATATCCAAACTCTATCAACCCTTGGAGGCCTAACTTCCATGTTGCTTGCTCTGTAATGTCTTTCCTGATCTACTGATTAAAACTCTTCCCTTCTCTTTTGAATTCCTGTAGTAGCATGTCTTGTAGCTCCTGCTTATAGCACTTGTTATTTTATTCTCTGCTCTTTGGGTACTAAACCAGGCCCCAACATTTAAATTAAGCTCCCAGAGCCAGAGAGCGTTTCTCAGTTCACCTCAGTCCTCGGTCAACACTACCCTGGGCCCCTCCTTTCGTATATGAAGGATTCAACAAATTCTCCCTTAGTGAATAAGAGAAAAGAGTCTGGAGCCTCCAGGCCATGGCTTTCAGGTCACTTTTTAAATGCCAATGACGTCACCTGTGAGGAGTGGATTCTGTTAGCATCTCAAACCCTTAAAGAAAGTGGTGAGTCATGAGGGACTTCTGGAATATTGACCGGTTCCGGTAACTATTTGGAACGTGCAGCCAGAGAACTAAAACAGAAAAAAACAAAACAAAACCCACAACAAGACAGCAACAACAAAAACCCCAAACTATAATACCCCTTCTATTTTAAAGAGACCAATATGAATGACTCTTTGCAAACTGTGGGATTGAACAATCCCTGTCATTATTCCCATAAAACTGAAACAGACATTTAACCTCCAAAACAACAAAAGGCCCTGAAGCCCCTAACCTCCCTCTGTCTTGGCGGGTACCTCATGCAATGACTGGGGGTGGGGTTCTCTGGGGAACCACGAGTTGGGTTTCATTTTCTTTTCACACAAGAAATTTGAAAGAAGTCATTTTTAGCCTAAAGTGGGGGTGAATAGAAAAAGGGGGAGGGTTACTGAAGAGGAAACAGTTCCACAACAGTCTCAGAGTGGAAGATGGTCAAATTTACTTGCTTTCCGCATTAAGACAGGGATGGTTAATAGAATCTGACAACACCTACATAAGGCAGTAGTACTTTCCATCCAAACAACATGCTTATTAACTTTTTGCATTTGGTATAGTTTACACAAGCCTCTTGTATATAAAATAGTGCATGAATATAAGCCTAATCACCTACTAAGATGTTAAACACTGCAACAAACTATCCCATTACCTGTTGCTTTGCAGCACTGATTCACCCGCAGCAATTTTCACTCTAACTGTAGTTTTGCCAAAATAAAATCAATCCTCCACCAATCCCTCCTCCAAATGGTTAGATTATTATCAGCCCATTTGTGAGCCTATTCCTACTTAAAGTCATTGCTAGAACTATATCCAATGACAGTGAAAACAACTCAAAAACCCTTTCAGCTATAAGGCTTTTCTCCAAAACTCTTTTACCTCATTTGTACTTGGACTTTGCAAACAATTTCCATTATTTTCTCAGTGATTTTCTATTCAAGTGAACTTAGTTCATCCTCCAAACAAAACTACAGTCTATCTCAATAGCAATATCAAGGGACAAAAAGAGTTACTGAAAAAGTTAACTATAATCATGAGTTAGGAGAGAGATTAGAGATACTATGGGAAGAATAATTATGAGAAGGGAGATGGTGTGGGCAAGAAGAAATAGAAATAGAAAAGGTCTGGCATACAGCAAGGGGCTGGGCAGTGATATCAGAGGCCATTTCTGCACAGGCACAATGGTGTGTGTCTTTGGAAAAGGCCAGTAAAGAGAGTTCCTTCCATCAAGAGCATGCGGTTCTAACACAGGAACTGATTGTGACATTTCATTTCGGCAGAGACGCCAGTGCTGTATTCTCTACAGCCAATGATGCCAATTGTCGCTGGGCCATGGGAGGCACCATTTCTCACCTCTGTGAAGAGCCTCACCAGCCACCCAGAGACCTGGGGACCAATCCTCACCCTTACCCGCCATAGCCAACTAGTCACCAATCCTTGCTTACACTACCTCCTGGAGTGTTTTTGATCTCCCACCTCTCTCTCATCATCTCCATCCTCTGGCTGGGACTACTGGACTGCAACAGCCTCCTAAAGATCATCCTGTCCTGCGCCCTCTGCCAATCTGTTCTACGCATGTCACTCAACCTGTCTTCCCAGGCTCCCACTCCCCGGATCCCACCACACCTGCCTTTTCCACTTCATAAAATGCTCCTTTCCACCACAAAGGCCTTGGAAGCTATTGAAGTGATTCCTTCTGCTTGCAATGTTCCTTCCAGCCACACCCCTACTCTCATGGCCCTTTTGGATCTTCCTGGTCTTAACCTGAGGTAGAGCCTCCCTGGTGTGTGCTCCCCAGTCATACAGAGGTGTACTTTTGCAATTAATTGTTCAAGGCTCTCTTCCCTGTTAGTCTGTACGTGCTCTGAAGTCAGGGACTGTGCTGGTCCGTGCACGTCCTCATCTATAATGTGGGGGTAAAACAAGAACTTATAGAATAAGGATTAGATGAGTTCATTCAGGTAGCAAACTTTGAATCGTGCCTGGCACATACAACGACTATGTAAAGCTCTAGCCATATGATAATAATCGGCACAGTACCTAGAACAAAGTGTGAACTCAATAAATATATTGAATGAATGAAGGAATGAAAAATATGATGGTTGAACTAATGAATTCACCAAAGCAGAGGACCTCTTTTCTTCCAACCAGCTGTTACCCATAAGAGAGTATAGAAATACTGTATGGAAAACGACCACAGAGAAGAATGATTGCTTTTCCCTGTCTACAGCCAACGCGATCAATGGTAAAAATAGCATTTTTGTTTCCTGGGATTTTGAATTTATCCTACTGTGTTGCTAAAGAAATATGCACAGCAAGGAGATTTAGAATTAAGAGATAAAGGAATATAACATCACAAAATACACTTCCAGGCTTCTCAGTCTTGTCTTTATTAACTAAACAGTGTCCTTCTTAACGAACACCATACTCTTTCATTATTCCCAAGCTAGAGCCTTTAGGAAACCACACACGTCAGGTTGTCCATCCGAACAAATGTTTACATGGAAAATTTCAACCTACGTTGCCAAAAGGGAAGCTCTTCACCCCTTTGTTCTAGTACATTCCATACTTCAGATTCCTCAGTGTCTTCAGGAGAAAGGCATTCGTCACATAACTATACATCATGTTCTGCTGGTCTAGTAGAAAGAGTAACATACACAAACCAATCTGGGCTTCTAGCGTGGCTCTGTGGTTGCTCTTGTGGCAGTACTGACACACTTGTCAAAGGCTACACTTGGGGAAGGTGCCTCAGTGTTAGTCTGACCCTGTCAATCCTATTATCTGACAAAATTGTGTGTATTTATTGTCCTTTAAGGCAGACTGTGATCTTATTTTAAAATTATTTTGCTGCAGATAGCTCATTTAGATTTAGAAATAAACACTGTTTCATCACGTTAGTGATGATCATTCTTTCCCTCCTCTATTGGAGGAACGTTTCTGTTCCTTTCTCTAGAGTTAACTTCTCTGCTGTTGTCCTGGACCCACTATTTCAGCCTCTGTGACAACCCACACTTTGTGTTTTCAGTTCAGTCATCAACTTTAGAAACTGGCATTTAAGAGATTTGCTAGTTATAAAAAATTAATTCTAACAAATAAATTGTGAGAGCCTTTGTCCTTGCACATTTAAAGCTAAAGGATGCTACACTGCATCCCATTATGGAGAATGAATATTTCTTTTAGGATGGATACACTTTACTTGGGGTTTTGTGTTATTGCTGCTGCAGCTGCTTCTACTACAACTTCAAAACTTCAAGAAATGCAATATTAAAAAGGATAAGACTTACGATGAATATAATAATAAAATTATAATCATTTACACGTTTGTTTACTTTTTATATGGATATATAATTTGACAGCCTATGTTTTCTATTCACAGTTATATAGTTTATGTATATACATAAATATAACTGACCTGTTTTTCCGTGGAGCACACTGGATCTGTACTGAGAAGTGCTGGAGTCCGGGGCCTGAGTGGGAGCTGAGGGTGGCAACATCCTCGGACCTTCCGGGTTCCCAGGTGGGAAGGGGGAGCTCTGGGAGCGTCTCAGTTCACTTCTGTCCATGCTGGAGAAGCGGAGAGCATCCTGAGCTTTCTTCTTTTCCTTCTTTAACATAGTTACCAAAATATCTAAAACTCGACTTAAGGATTTAGTGATTCATGCTAGATTATAATGATCAAAACACTCATTTTCAAATGAGATTAATATTCCCAATAATATTTGCTATTTGTCATGCAGTAAAGATGGACTAAAGAAAGACTTCACCTTCCTGAGGTCCCTGATACAGTGATGGATCATTTTGGGAGGCTGCCGGGCTTTCAATACGGCACCATTACCATCATATGAAAAATTAGCAAACCCAAAGGTCTTTAAAATCTTCTGAGTTTAAACTAATTCGGACTTAAAACTTTTATGAAAGGGTTTATGAAAAGGAAAATGAACACCAGGTAGTAGTAGACAGTGGAGCTACGTCTCCACCTGTGAGTAAATAGGACTTTAATGCAGGAAGCTGCTCTGGAGGCAGCAGGATGGGGAGGGAGGGAGGACGCCAGAGCCCCCCCCCCCCCAGCTGGCAGGTCAGCGAGTCAGTTCTGGTGGCCAGAGCACCCCCATGTCCAACACATGCTTCTTTAGTGTATATTCAAATGGGGCTTCAAGTCACTGTCTTAAAAAGTCTCTAATGTTTGGTCCCTCTAATTTCACCGAAAAGAGGAGAATTATTGGTAAAGATATATCATTTGAAAATGCCAATTTTGTGGGCCATTTAGATCTATTAGGAGCACTGATTCTGAGTGATAAAATCACTCCTTTCTACCCTACTTCACTGTTCTTTCAGGTTCAAGACGTCAAGAACTCTAAGGGGTTCTGCCATCACGAAGAGAAAAGACGATACTCCCTCTTGAGAATCTCAGAACTCTACCTGCATGTGCAGTGAGATGAATTCAAGGCTTTCACCTGCCCTAGAGATGGCTTCATTAAAACAGGAGTCTGAGGAAACACAAAGGTGGCGTGGGAGGGAAGACTGCTACGTAGAAAGGAGTGGAGGGGGGCATCCAGGTACACTCGTCCTTGCACAGGTAACATGGAATGCACTTGACTTCCATCCTCCGCCTCAGCTTTGGCCTCACCTTTTTGGTGATTTCTGGAAGCACTATCAGTTTTTCTCTCACATGCCCTGACATGGCCTCCATTCTTCGCCTCAAAAAAGCTTGTATTTACCAAAGGTGTTCACAACTTCTGTGGTGTCTAGGCATTGGTTCTGTCCAGCTCCCCTACTCCGCTGTGTGGGGATGATTAGCAAGACCATCATACACTTTCACTGTTTCGTGCACGGCCATGGCAACATCCTTTCCTTCACTCAGTCAACGATACTCATTGGAGCTTATACCGTGTGCCAGGCAGTACAGTATTCTAGGCACAGAGATAGAAAGATGAAAAGGCAGACTGGTTTCTTGCTCTCATGAAGCAGATGTCCTACCGGAGAAAGACAGATCTCTCTCTCTCTCTCTCCCTCTCTCTCTCTCTCTCTCTGTCTCACACACACACACACACACACACACACACACACACACACAAGACATTAGAGGGTAAAGTGCCAGAATGCTTATTTTTAAAAAGTCAAGAGTGACTGAGTGGCCGCTCTTCACTGGGTGCTCAAGAAAGGTTCAAGCCTCAAGAAAGGCTTTTTTAAAAAGTGACATTTAAGCTGAGATCTGAATGACAACAAGAACCAGACAGAGGGAGGGCATCTAAGCAGAGGAAGTGGTGAGTGCTGAAACCCTAAGGAGAAATGAGCTGGGCGGTGGTTCCCAAGCAGGGGCTATTTCACCACCCACGGGACACTTGGCCACGTCTAGAGATATTTTGGATTGTCCTTCTGGAGTGGGGGGTAGGTGCTGCTACTCGTGTCCAGTGGGTAGAAGCCAGAGATGCCACCCAGCACCCTCCACTGCCCGGGACAGCCCCAGTGGCAGCAGTGCTGAGGTCGAGAAAACGGGTGTTAGCAGAACGACAGGAAGGCCGCTGTGACCGCAGCCTAACATGTACAGGGTGGCGGAGGAAGACACGAAGCCAGGGGCTGGGCAGGGGCAAGACCACGTGTGGCCGCCTAATCCGGAGGAGGGAGTGTGAACGTCGCTCTACGTATAATGGGCAGTCCCTCGACGGTCTTCATGTGATTTACATTCAAAAAGGCCACAGTAGAGATGCAGCTTCTCTGCTGCCTCCCTTCCTCTCACCTCTCCTTTGTCTTGCCCCCCTTCCCACTCCCGTTTCACTTGGGCCTTCACTCATGCCAAGTGCAGGGCTGGGGACTAAGTGTCACCTTGTTATGTGTTTTGTGAAGGGATGTCTGAACTTTATTCAGACTGATAATGTCACTGAAACGACACCATTTTCCCTC
The DNA here is from genome assembly GCF_964374135.1 of Grampus griseus. Taxonomy (NCBI): domain Eukaryota; kingdom Metazoa; phylum Chordata; class Mammalia; order Artiodactyla; family Delphinidae; genus Grampus; species Grampus griseus. Next base: position 34,534,362 of record NC_139004.1, on the reverse strand, counting down.
CCTTTCCAAGAACATTCCATGCTGCTCACTCATTTTGTTTGCAGTACTATCTTTTCTTGAGCTCAAGTATTATCACTTTTTCTCCTGTTCTAAGCCGTATCTTTCTCACTCCTCCTATCACTGTCCTGGCCTTCTTGGTTCTACCAAAAAAGATATGAAAATATTCTCCAACCTGACTGTGAGATACTATGAAATTTCAGGAGCCTTTCTTGGTCATTAGCCCTTGATAAATGTAAGCTTTGTGACGAGTACATCTTAGATGCTCTTTTTCCTTCTTCTGAGTCTGCCCACTGTCCGTGGGGTCCTATCTTCCACGACATAACACTCTACGGCACTCAGAGCACTTGCCATAAGGCAGCTTACCGACTTTGCTTGGCACTGTGACGCGGGCGAGAACCAGCTTCACCGGGTAGTTACAGAGATAACGGGTGAGGAGCTAGGACGTCAACCTGGGTGTGAACTTTAAGTTTAGTGTGCTTTTCACCATGCCTCCCACACACCCTCACTTGCAAATATGAGTCTCAGAAGGTGGGGACCCTGCTGGAGCTGTTCACAGTCAGTAAAGAATCCGGTGCAGCCCCACATGGACAGCGGTACCTGGATTTACCAGTGAAGAATGATGTATGTCTCTCTCTCACTCCCTTCTCAAAATAAACATATATGAACAAGCCTAGACTGTTCCCTCTCTGTCATATCTCATTTCATTCCTCCCATACACACAGACATTCATAAGCCCAGAAGGGGATTAAGGAGTTGGTAGGAGTATTTAGGGGAGATGATCCTAAACTAGGATCAAGGCCAGGAAAAGAAGCAGAGCTCAGACTGGGGCTGGGGCCAGGACTGAGGTCTAGGCTGGGACCATCCCTGGAGATGGATAGGGTAGGAGAGAGGAAAAGGAATGCAAGGGTGACAACACTGTGGGCAGTGCTCAGAGACAGGGGCTGGTGTGGGAGTGTAACGCACGGTCGAATCTACTGTTACTGGCCGGATAAGGCGGCAGCTCAAACTCACTTGAATCAGACATCCAGGGTCTGCTAATACTCAACTAAAATTAGAGACTGAGGTCAATCAGGCAGAATGCCCACCTCGTATTTGGTTTGGTTTTACCTCTTTATTACTGGATTTCCTTCATGTAGGCTATTTTTAGGAATTTTGCATAATAGCTAAAGCTAAAATGCCTTTTAGTAATTTTTAAGAAAGGAACAAAAATATTTGCTCATAAAGAACTGACTAAAGTCGTTGCTTGTGCATGTGTAAAGCCTGCAAATGGAATGAAAATGTCACATCTTTTGCAAGAAGCTTGAAAGATAAAATAAGAAACAATAGTGAAGAAATGCTGGGGAGACCTGAGGTCTAACCACCCAATAGGGGCTTTTTAGCAGCAATCACCTGGTCTGTAAGAGAGGCAGCTCTCGCGGGCTGCTAACCATTTTCAGCACCCAGTACGTGCTGTCTCCTAGAGCCGTAAGACGTCTGTCCTCAACACTCATCTACACATTTGTAAGTGGAACTCAAAGCAATAGCTCTGGCTTTTAAGTAAAAAGTTACATTGAAATCAATCTCTGCTCTTCATAAGCTAAATACCATTTGTCGTTTCTCAGCCATCATTTGAGCTTCACCCACACACCAGCCACAGATTCTGGGCCATAACGAGGCTGTGGTCAGCCCAGTGTCTGGTCAGCTAGCTAAAGATAACCAGCTAACTTTACTGGCTCAGGACTAAAACAGAAAGAGCACTGCGGAGCAGTCAAAAAATACACTAAAAGAAATTTAATGTTGAGACATGGTGTAAGGAAGCCCATGCTTTCCAATAAACTGAAATATCTCCCATAATAGTAACTATATCTGGCTAAAAACAAAGTAAGTTTTTTTCTTTTATAGCAACTCTGGTTTTGACTAGTTCCTACCACGTGTTTGCCGAAGGGATATTTTACTTCTAAGTGGAAAGAAGCAATGTGAGCTGGAATCTGGGTGGGGAGCTGGGGTGTGTGGTTAGGGGAAGACAGCTAAGTGTTCCCCGCTTCAAGCCAGTAGAAGACTTTCTCGTCACTTCAGAAAGGATACTGATTTCATTGTCCCTCTGCTGTAGAATATCTCGTAGCTTTTTATATTCTTCCTCTTTTAATGGTTCTTGACTGTTTTGATCTTTGATTTCAGAGGAGGCTATGCTTGTTCCATGGATGTTCTTGTCATTCAATAGTTTCTGAAAGATGAAACAAGAGCTTAGCGTCCATACCTCAACTCCAAATGTCTTTGTTTCTTTGATTCTTCTCGCCTTTACCAATGCCTTGCACAGATCAGGCGTGTGTGTCCTCCTCTGACTCCCTGACTTGCACTGCAGTTGCCTTTGCTTGAATGTGTCTTTCTCCTCCTCCTGCCTGTCTTCTTTCTGTCCTGCTTCCTCATTCCCCTCCCCCTTACCTTATCTCTGCTTCCCTAAACCAGGGAATTCCTGCTCAAACATTATCTCCTCTTGAACACTTTCCCTTTCTCCATAACCCCATACCACTAATTCACACTTTCTAAAAAACCACTTATCATGTATTCTAATTATTCTTTACATATGTGTCTTCTCCGTGACTTACTCATTCAACTTTGCCTTCCCTACGCCTGGTCCAGAGCCAACTCACAACAAACATCTGTTATCTTAATGAAATATGCCAAATTACAAGTCAGGCAGAAGTGGAGGGTAACGATATTGCCACCGTGTCATCATGAAAGGAAAACCTAAGGCTGAAGCTGCTGCAGAAAAATGAAGGACACAATTCTTTTGCTATAGCTTCAAAATAAGTAGGTTTTGAACACGGAACTATTCTGTGTAGAAGGTAGAGATTCCTGGCAAAAGCTTTAGAAGCCCATGGTCTGAGCTTACTCATTGGGAAGTAAGATACAACCTCTGAAGAAATTCAGTGATCCTCTCAGCATTGATTCGAAGATCATACTGTTCTAGACATGGGAAGCAAGGTCCTAAACATTTCAAGAGTTGGTCAACTAGGAAAGCTTTATTACAGTTTGAACATGGCAGACAATGGCTTCTACTAGTGGAAATGGTTAAGTTTACCTTTAAATAATGGAAACAGTGATGAATTTTACGCATATCAGCGCCAACCTCTAGTTTACTCTCTGGATGCTGGTCTTCCAAAAAGGATGTTATTCGCTTTTCCAGCCTAAAAAATACATAAGGTATGAGAACCAACTATGACCTTGAAACTTTAGAAATTCTAATGGCATTACTTTGATGGTTAACATTTGAAGTACAGGATATTGTTCTCACTTCCTTATGAAAATATGGTTATCTGATTTCACTATAAACCTTAAGGGGGAGGAAAGAAATTGACAACGTGAAATCTGGAAATGATGCAATTATTTGACTAATTTCCAATGACTTTGCACATGCAGCTTTCAATACAAGAATCATTTGATTTCTACAAAATATGCATTCTACCCAAGCTGACTTTCTATGTATGCCCCTGTGCCTAGCTGCAACATTGCTACAGAGAGTAATGAATAAGTTTTTGTTTTAATTAGTTTCATTAAAAATTCATGCTACTCACACTATTTACAATAGCCAGGTCATGGAAGCAACCTAAATGCCCATTGACAGACGAATGGATAAAGAAGATGTGGTATATATATACAATGGAATATTACTCAGCCATACAAAGGAATGAAATTGGGTCATTTGTAGAGACGTGGATGGACCTTGAGACTGTCATACAGAGTGAAGTAAGTCAGAAAGAGTAAAACAAATATTGTATATTAATGCATATATGTGGAACCTAGAAAAATGGTACAGATGAACCGGTCTGCAGGGCAGAAATAAGAGACACAGATGTAGAGAACAAACGTATGGACACCAAGGGGGGAAAGAGGCGGGTGTGTGTGTGTGTGATGAATTGGGAGATTGGGATTGACATATATACACTAATATGTATAAAACAGATAACTAATAAGAACTTGCTGTATAAAAAATAAAATAAAATTCAAAAAAAAATTTCATGCTACTTGGCCTGAGCTGGGACCTCAGTGATGCTCCAAAGCCTTTTAATCATTCCTGGTTGACATACAGTGTTCACAGTGGCTCTTCCAGATCCTTCCACAGCCTGAAGCCCGCCACTACTCTTTCACTCTCCATCAATAATGCAGCTTCTCACTAGACTGAGAAAGTCAAAGCCATTCAAGGGGGCTCCTTCGGCTTCCTTTTCCTTCACCTCCCAGGGTCTCTGTCTTACTACTCAGGCCCTCTTCCCTCTTTTAAATATTTTGGATACTACCCTTCCTCCTTCTCATGGCCAATCTCTCTCCTAGGCTCTCTTCAGGCTCCTATCAGGGTTACCTGATTAATTCCTCCTTATCACCTCTCCATGCTGACTCTTTCCCCTCTGCTTACAATGATTTTCACGATTTTCCTATTCTAAAACAAAGAAAAATAGAAAACAAACACCTGCCTTTGGAGGGAACATCCACCCCTTCATGAAGTCCTGGTTTAGTTAGTGGCATCACGTGTGCTTATATTGTCTACATGGCATTCTAGGGTCTGCACAACACCTTGGCTCCTCTATTAGTTTATGAGCACAATGGGGCAATTCTTTTTTTTTTCTTATTAAAGTATAGTTGATGTACTACATTGTATGTTACAGGTGTACAATATAGCGATTCACAATTTTTAAAGGTAATGCTCCATTTATAGTTATTATAAAATATTGGCTATATTCCCTGTGTTGTACAATATATCCTTGTAGCTTATTTTATACAGAATAGTTTGTACCTCTTTTTTTTTTTTTTTTGGCGGTACGCGGGCCTCTCACTGTTGTGGCCTCTCCCGTTGCAGAGCACAGGCTCCGGATGCGCCAGCTCAGCGGCCATGGCTCACGGGCCCAGCCCCTCCGCGGCACGTGGGATATTCCCAGACCGGGGCATGAACCCGTATCCTCTGCATCGGCAGGCGGACTCTCAGGGAAGAGAGTCTTCCTTGCGACACCAGGGAAGCCCAGTTTGTACCTCTTAATCCCCTAGCCCTATGATTCCCATCCCCGCTTCCCTTTCCCCACTGGTAACCACTAGTTTGTTCTCTGTATATGTGAATCTGCTTCTTTTTTGTTATATTCACTGGTTGGTTGTATTTTTTAGATTTCACATATAAGTGGAATCATAAAGTATTTGTCTTTTTGTGAGTACATATATATGTGCTAGTATGTTTATTCAGGCTATTTTTATCAAGTTATCTAGGAGGAAAGATTTTTAAAAATAATTTAGATTAAATAATATATATTTCTTTTCCAATAACCCTAAAGAATGGAGAAAAGGTAAAAAAATCTGATTCCCCAAAACTTTGTTATCACTTGTGTTCTTGTTTCGAAGGAGGTGAGGCATTTTGATGGCTGGGATATTCAATTTTTTTTTATTTTTTTATTTTTTAACATCTTTATTGGAGTATAATTGCTTTACAATATTGTGTTAGTTTCTGCTGTATAACAAAGTGAATCAGCTATGTGCATACATATATCCCCATATCCCTCCCTCTTGTGTCTCCTTCCCACCCTCCCTATCCCACCCCTCTGGTTGGTCACAAAGCACCAAGCTGATCTCCCTGTGCTATGCAGCTGCTTCCCACTATCTATTTTACATTTGGTAGTGTATATATGTCAATGCCACTCTCTCACTTCGTCCTAGCTTACCCTTCCCCCTCCCCGTGTCCTCAAGTCCATTCTCTACATATGCGTCTTTATTCCTGTCCTGCCCCTAGGTTCATCAGAACCCTTTTTTTTTTTTTTTTAGGTTCCATATATATGTGTTAGCATATGGTATTTGTTTTTCTCTTTCTGACTTACTTCACTCTGTATGACAGACTCTAGGTCCATCCATCTCACTACAAATAACTCAATTTCATTTCTTTTTATGGCTAATATTCCATTGTATATATGTGCCAAATCTTTATATATTCATTTGTGATGGACACTTAGGTTGCTTCCATGTCCTGGCTATTGTAAACAGTGCTACAATGAACATTGTGGTACATGTCTCTCTCTCCCTGTTTTTTTTTTTTTTTTACATACAGCAGGTTCTTATTAGTTATCTATTTTATACATATTACTACATATATGTCAATCCCAATCTCCCAATTCATCCCACCCCCACCCCAACCCCCGCTTCCCCCACTTGGTGTCCATACGTTAGTTCTCTACATCTGTGTCTCTATTTCTGCCTTGCAAAGCAGTTCATCTATACCATTTTTCTAGATTCCACATATATGCATTAATATACAATATTTGTTTTTCTCTTTCTAACTTACTTCACTCTGTATGACAGTCTCTAGGTCCATCCATGTCTCTACAAATGACCCAATTTCATTCCTTTCTTTGGCTGAGTAATATTCCATTTTATACATGTCCCACATCTTCTTTATCAATTCATTTGTCAATGGGCATTTAGGTTGCTTCCATGACCTGGCTATTGTAAATAGTGCTGCAATAAACATTGTGGTACATGACTGTTTTTGAATTATGCTTTTTTCAGGGTATATGCCCAGTAGTGGTATTGCTGAGTCGTACAGTAGTTCTATTTTTAGTTTTTAAGGAACCTCCATACTGTTCTCTACAGTGGCTGTATCAATTTACATTCCCATGAACAGTGCAAGAGGGTTCCCTTTTCTCCACACCCTCCCCAGCATTTATTGTTTGTAGATTTTTGATGATGGCCATTCTGACCGGTGTGAGGTGATACCTCATTGTGGTTTTGATTTGCATTTTGCTAATATTTAGTGATGTTGAGCTTCCTTTTATGTGTTTGTTGGCAATCTGTATATTTTCTTTGGAGAAATGTCTATTTAGGTCTTCTGCCCATTTTTGGATTGGTATGGAAACACAAAAGACCCTGAATAGCCAAAGCAATCTTGAGAAAGAAAAACAGAGCTGGAGGAATCAGGCTCCCGGACTTCAGACTATACTACAAAGCTACAGTAATCAAGACAGTATGGTACTGCACAAAAACAGAAATATAGATGAATAGAACAGAATAGAAAGCCCAGAGATAAACCCACGCACATATGGTCACCTTATCTTTGACAAAGGAGACAAGAATATACAATGGAGAAAAGACAGCCTCTTCAATAAGTGGTGCTGGGAAAACTGGACAGCTACATGCAAAAGAACGAAATTAGAGCACTCCCTAACACCATACACAAAAATAAACTCAAAATGGATTAAATTCCTAAATGTAAGGTCAGACACTATAAAACTCTTAGAGGAAAATATAGGCAGAACACTCTATGACAGAAATCATAGCAAGATCCTTTTTGATCCACCTCCTAGAGTAATGGAAATAAAAACAAAAATAAACAAATGGGACCTAATGAAACTTCAAAGCTTTTGCACAGCAAAGGAAACCAAAAGCAAGATGAAAAAAGAACCCTCAGGATGGGAGAAAATGTTTGCAAATGAAGCAATTGACAAAGGATTAATCTCCAAAATATACAAGCAGCTCATGCAGGTCAATATCATGGGGCAATTCTTAACTCTTATTCCTCCGTGTGTTCCCTCTCCCCCACTCTGTATCTAGAGTATCAATATAGAATCAATGGAAATGATTCCCTCTATGTTGGGATAAGACTCTTGATAAGGAAGGTGTAAGAATGGCAATCAGTATCTATTATGCTAACTATCATCATACAGCAGAAGTCTATCTTCCTCACATTGTTTTGAAAATATCTGCACACCTTCAGCATCAGTTTAAATGGTACACATTTTCTTTTCACTATTACTATCAGCCCACTCAAATAAGATGTAATGATTTCCTTCACATAGCAGCTTTAGATTTAATTCTTATCTCTTCCTACAATCTGTGACACGTGACAGCTGATGCTTCCAAGTATGAGACAATTTGTATTGTAATTTTTAAGGAGCTTCTTCAGATGGAGGGATACTTATTTGCATTATTTGCAATGTTTCCTTCTAAAATAGGGTTTCAAACCATCAGACACACAGAGAGATTAGTTTCTGATACAAAAATTTTTAATGTTTTTTTAAAACATTTTTTTTAAAATGTAAAGTATTATAAAAATAGATGTTTATGAAAAGAATTCCAAATAACACAGATGTGAATAAATTAAACACTCCCCTCCCCACCTCCATTCTCATCTTCTTTATTTTCAATACTTTGGATAATCCATTATTAACAGTTCCTCTAACTCTTAACGAAGCAGATACTTATATTCTTATGTACATTTGTAGATTTTGTTTGTTTATACAAAAATGAGATCACACTTTGAATAGAGTTCTGTATCATTATTTTTCTAAACAACTTACCACCAATAATATTCCATGTCAGTACATATATAATAGAACTATTTCAATTTAAAATATATATATATTTATTTTATTTATTTTCTTTATTTCTTGGCTGCATTGGGTCTTAGTTGTGGCACATGGGATCTTCGTTGCAGCAAGTGGGATCTTTTTGTTACAGTGCGCGGTCTCTTTGTTGCGGCGCTTGGGCTTCTCTCTAGTTGTGGTGTGCAGGTGTTCTCTCTCTGGTTGTGGCGCTAGGGCTCCAGAGTGCGTGGGCTCTGCAGTTTGTGGCATGCAGGCTCTCTCGTTGAGGCTCATGAGCTCAATAGCTGTGGCACATGGACTTAGTTGCCCTGCAGCATGTGGGATCTTAGTTCCCCAATCAGGGATTGAACCGGCATCCCCTGCATTGAAAGGAGGTGGGTTCCTTACCACTGGACCACCAGGGAAGCCCCAGAACTATTTTATTTTTAATGGCTGTATAGTATTCCACAGTATGGGTGTCCTGAGCCTCTCATGATGGACATTGAGGCAACATATTCATAGTTGCTACTTTCCTCTGTCACCCATGAGGAAGCCTGGATGTACAGTTGTCAATTAATGAAGCTTCAAAAAATTGTAATGTGTATCTATTTGTATTTTCCCTGAATACTTAACAAAAATCTGGAACTTTGAAAATTACCATTAGTTCTAGGATATACCCATTCTCTGGAGTAAAAGCATTTTTTGGTTTCCAGTGTCCCTAACAATTCAAATAGCTAATACTAGGTTAGAAGCAATGGTTAATCAATTCTTCCGTCTGGCTTTTTCTTTAGAAAATTATTTCTCCTGTATAGTTTGATCATAAAGTAAATATTTTAGGAAACGTCCCACGAAGCAGGGCTGAAGCGGCCTCCTAGTTCACAAGAAAGCATTGTAAGACACAGGCCTGCTGATTAGCTGAGTGGCCACTCACAGATCCCTCAATCTCACTGGACTTTGGCTGTGCCATCAAGACTCTCGTTCTGCACAATAATAGTATTGGATACAAGGAGGACCAGGGACGTAATCCAAAGAAATGGTGAAGAAGTTCTGCCTAAATGAAAGAACTGGATTTCTTTACCCATTCTGAGACTCGACTAGTCTGATATAAAACTAAGAATGAAAATCAGGTCTTTTCTTTTTTCTTTTTTTTTTTTTTTTAATTTTATTTATTTATTTTTGCTGTGTTGGGTCTTCGTTTCTGTGCGCGGGCTTTCTCTAGTTGCAGGGGCCACTCTTCATCGCAGTGCGCGGGCCTCTCACTATCGTGGCCTCTCTAGTTGCGGAGCACAGGCTCCAGACGCGCAGGCTCAGTAGTTGTGGCTCACGGGCCTAGTTGCTCCGCAGCATGTGGGATCTTCCCAGACCAGGGCTTGAACCCGTGTCCCCTGCATTAGCAGGCAGATTCTCAACCACTGCGCCACCAGGGAAGCCCGAAAATCAGGTCTTTTGACGTGCAATTTTTTTCTCAGTGCTTGAGACGACAGAGCCTCTTTAGATAAGAGAAAAATGCCTGGTCTTTCTTTCATACATTAAATGATTTATTGTTGAATTACTTTTCTTATCAACCAAGAAGTTGGTCTAATAATTAAAGTACAGAAAAATGCCTAATTCAGATGTTTCCGATGTACTCCTCTCACAGTTAAGAGTGAACAATTGACCCCAAATTCCCTGCATTTTCCTATCTCCCAAAATAGTTCCCAAGTTCATACCTAGTCACTGCTCCCACTGAGGGGTCTCCCAGCTGCCAGAACTCTGCTAGCCAGTGAAGAACTGTTTGCAGAAAAGGGTCTCCAAGGAGGTCAAGTGAGTACGATAAAGTCTGTTCTTTATGAGAAGCCCAAGTAAACAAGAAACTTTACTTATTCTCTAGTTTTTCCAGGAGAAAAGAAGTAAAAGAATCCTACTGAAGAAGTAAAAATAAACATATGCCATTCAGTTCTAGTTCATATGGACAAGAAAGATGGTAGATAATCTACATGTGTCTGAACACATAACTTGACTGGTAGGTGTTTGGTGACTATACCTATTTGCACCAAATTGACGCTGATGAGCTAGCTCTGACAACCTGTAGCCTAGTTCAGCAATTCCACTGAACTATAAATTTTGATGCCTGACCACACCATAAGAATTGACCGTAATTCCTAACATGTGCCTTCCCCCCTCAAGACCACCATACTCCTCCCTTTTTGCTCCCAATATTTCTTGCCAAGGAAATGAAATTTTGTCTGTAGCCATATTTTTGTGGAAATTTAGGTTTAGTAGTGTGAATAAAAAGGGAAAGCAAGTTAATCTGTTGTTAACAATAGCAAATATTACTTGGACAAGCAGTAAATGCTAGCTACTAGTCTGTACCACTTGAATACATCATTTCCTTAATTTGCACAACAACTAGATGAGCTAAGTACTACTGTCGTCCTTATATCATAGACGAAGGAACTGAAGTACAGAGAGGTTATATATCCTGTCCAAGGTCATACAGCTAGCAAACAGCAGAGCTGGGATTCAAACTTGGGGAGGCTGACTTCAGAGTCCAAGGTTTAAGCACTATGCTTACCATACTGTAGCAAAGTTACTAAATTTATTTGAACATCATGCTGGGCAATGCATTTCTAAAAGGGAATGCCATACCTTCTAGAATTCTTTGAGGAGGTAAATAGTTGAATAGACAAGAGGGAAATAACTGGGTAGCAGTTGCTTGGATCTTAATAAGGCCACTGATCAGCATGATTTATAACAGCAAAAGAAGTAGGAAAAGAATCAGAATGTCCACGTTAGGAAATTAAATAAATTATGGCCTAGTTATGTACATAGTTAAGCAACTGTTTAAAATGGTGGTGAAGAGGTATACTTACTGACATTAAAATATTCATGATATATTATGATAGGTTAATAATGAATCCCTTTACAAGGATTCTGCAAGTACTCTGCAACACATCCAAAAAGACAGAAGACAAGAGACAAGAAAGGAAGGAAGGAAGGAAGGAAAGAAGGAAGGAAGCAAAATCCTGAGATTTTTGCCCCGTTGCCTTTGGCTCAAGAACGTTTATTATCTCCTTGTGAGAATAGAGACTAGTGATCCAAGCTAAACTTGTTCTTCTGCAATATTTTTATGACTATGTTAGATTCAACTGTTTGTTAAATGAAGTTCATTGTTTATACACTGAGCATGATTATGACGTTCTCACTATTCTAAAATAATCTTTGTTTGTAAAAAAAAAATTATTAACATGCTCCTGTCAGCATTAGCATATCAAAATGGGCTAGACACCATATCTCTATGTCACTGGTTGTGGGAAAGCTGGGAGAAAAGAGGAATGGGCATTAGTAAGAGGAGCATACCTAAACTGGGGTATGGAAACCCTGGCTGGTTCTAAACTCCTGGGACAGCTATGGGAGGTGAGCCCCAGGGAATAACTGGGGGACGAGGGTAGCAGAAGTGTCCTACAACACAGTATTCCAGGGAATTTACGAAAAACAGTGTTAGGGAGTGCAAAACACCAGGACCTTGTCCTCTGATACTGAGCTGGAAACAGTGAGGTGGATAAAAGATACCCCACTTGGTGGGTCAGGGCTGTTTGGTGGGAGAATCATGGAAATGCCTGGTATCCCTGCACTGATGGTCCATCTGGCTTCTCACTGGTTCTGAGAGAGGAATAGGAGGTTCATTCTAAAGGGCTAGAAACGAGAGCTGATTGAAAAACGTAACTAGTACTAATTATACCAACAAGTATCAAAATCTGCCCGACCTCTCCCAGTCATTTTGCCACTAAGCATTGCACCAGCAAGGATAGGCCGTCCCCGACAGCCTAAGCAATGGGGTTGCTGACAAACTAAAGTCACATATCAACATAAGCAAAGATATTTTTTAAAAAGCTGGAAAGCAATGATAAAGATAGAAGGAAACCTGGTAACTCTTAACTTCTAGGAATATAACTAAATAGGAAGAATGAGATGATAGTTATACAATTAAAAATATTGATTACTGTAGGTAAAGAAGGTGGCTGAACAATTAGGCTGAATGATCTCAACTGTCAACTAATTAATCAGCTTCTGTGGGTCACAAATTTCTCATCCGTAAAAATGTGCCAAATAATATCATCTCTAAACTCTTTAAGCTCTATGAAATAAGGTAATACAAGGAACAAAGAGAGGGTATTTATTGTCTGGCCCATTAATGCCTTGCTATTCTTTGTGTGAAAAATAATAGGCCAACCTCAGATGCATCACCTGGGAGCCTTGCAGAAATGTAGAATCGCAGGCCCCATCCTAGACCTGCTGAACCTGCACTTAAACAACATTCCCGGGTGATTCGTGTGTGCACTAATGTTTAAGAAGCATTACAACAAGGCAACTTGTTGTCGAACTTTGAGTCATGTATATATACACAGTTTTTGGCCCTGGAAACCAAAAAAAGAAGTAACTTGAAACGTTAAATGAACGAGTAACAACATCCCTTGATGGTCAACTATGTCCTGGCTACTGTGCTAGCAACCTTACATGTTTTCTCATTTAAGTGGGAAAAGAATTAAACAGAATATTATAGTCTGGTTCTCTTTATAACTGGCTTCCCCTAGTTATTTTATTATTACTTTTATTGAACATCCATTACACGTCAGGCACTCTCACATGTATTGTTATTTATCTGTACCATAAACCTAAAAATTATTTTCCCTCTTTCATAGATGAGGACAGAAGCACTCATAGAAACAAAGTAACTTGCATACTGTTACAAGTTAGGAAACTGAAACACTGGGATTTAAAAACTGGTCTTTTGAATCAGGAACCCTCAGGAACCCTCACTCTTTCCACACATAACACAAAGCCTCTCAATCAAGTCATAAAAATGTCTTCCATTTGCCATAATCCCTAATATACTAAATTTGTGTTTTCAATTCAGAACTTCCCTACAGACTTTAAAAAATATGGGCTTCCCTGGTGGCACAGTGGTTGGGAGTCCGCCTGCCGATGCAGGGGATACGGGTTCGTGCCCCAGTCCGGGAGGATCCCGCGTGCTGCGGAGCGGCTGGGCCCGTGAGCCATGGCCGGTGAGCCTGTGCGTCCGGAGCCTGTGCTCCACAATGGGAGAGGCCACAACGGTGGGAGGCCCGCGTACCGCAAAAAAAAAAAAAAGTAAAGATGCAAACAACAAGGGCAATGAGATCATCAAATAAACGTTGTGTCTTGCATTTCAAAGAAAATAATGTTTAATAAGATGCATCAGTGATGGTGGGGGGTGAAGGAAAGCCTTATTTTGACGTTACTAACATGACAAGCTTCTTTTATAGGGTATGGCCCTTTAAAACATACAGTGTTGGAAAAGCACGTAATTTATAAAAGTTCAGATAAGAACAATAAATTCACAATTTATGGTTAACTACAATCCACAGGACATGAAAAACTGAAGGCTGAGATTGTGCCAACAGTACTACAACCAAAGGAAACGATACAAATATTTTTCGGGGTCATTAGTTTCATGTTTGTTTTTTGTTAGATTCTGCTGAAAGAACTATTCCCAATTGGCTTAAAGGTGGTTACTTCAAGATCTTTTTTTTTCTTTTAGAATTCTCTGGTCTATGACAAGTATTATATACATTTATATGATCCCCAAGCCCTAATCAGTAAGTGAAAGACATGGACCCTCATGTGCAAGGAACTGAGTTCACTGTCAGCCACTTTGTTGGAATGAGCTCTTTTTAATAGCAGTAGGGGCCAGGAAGTTCCTGGTTTGGGTGATACAGAGGAAATTCCTATACAGAGTTTACTGTCAACATTTCTCTTAGTAACACATATTCCCTTTACCTCCACCAAGCAGTTATATGGCGCCTCAAAGGCAGAGCTGCACAACTGCTTGATACTTTCAGTGTTTTGAAATAGCAAACACAAAACATCCAAATCAAAACCCAGACTGGTGTGCCTCTTTAACAGTGAAGATATAGCCTATTTATAGGAAAACACATTCCTGGCCATGTACTTCAGTTTATGGAATTTAAAAACACTATTTTAAAATAATTTTAAGTAAAATAAAATAACTTTAAAGACACTAAAAAAAACTTTTAAAAAGGCAATGATGAAGGCTTTTGAAAGGTTATAAAAATTGATTTTGTCAATTCATATTTTCATGTATCCAATTTATTAAAGGCATATATATATATTTTGATATGACCAAATGTTTTAACTTCAGTAGACACAGAAAGGTTCAGTGTTTAGAAAAAATGTAAATAAGAGATTAAAATAATATAATCAATCCCTAGCTATTAATAACTGCCTCTTTAAATTCTACATGTATCTTTTTTTTTGAATTTTTTATTTTATTTATTTTTTTATACAGCAGGTTCTTATTAGTCATCAATTTTATATGCATCAGGGGATACATGTCAATCCCAATCGTCCAATTCATCACACTACCAACCCCAACCCCCATGGCTTTCCCCCCTTGGTGTCCATGTTTGTTCTCTTACATCTGTGTCTCAACTTCTGCCCTGCAAACCGGTTCATCTGTACCATTTCTCTAGGTTCCACATACATACATTAATATATGATATTTGTTTTTCTCTTTCTGACTTACGTCACTCTGTATTGCAGTCTCTAGCTCTTTCTACGTCTCAACAAATGACCCAATTTTGTTCCTTGTTATGCCTGAGTAATATTCCATTGTATATATGTACCACAACTTCTTTATCCATTCATCTGTCGATGGGCATTTAGGTTGCTTCCATGACCTGGCTATTGTAAATAGTGCTGCAATGAACATTGGGGTGCATGAGTCTTTTTGAATTATGGTTTCCTCTGGGTATATGCCCAGTAGTGGGATTGCTGGATCATATGGTAATTCTATCTTTAGTTTTTTAAGGAACCTCCATACTGTTCTCCATAGTGGCTTTATCAATTTACATTCCCACCAACAGTGCAAGAGGGTTCCCTTTTCTCCATACCCTCTCCAGCATTTGTTGTTTGTAGATTTTCTGATGATGCCCATTCTAACTGTGTGAGGTGATACATCATTGTAGTTTTGATTTGCATTTCCTTAATAATTATTGATGCTAAGCAGCTTTTCATGTGCTTCTTGGCCATCTTTGGAGATGTCTTCTTTGGAGAAATGTCTATTTAGGTCTTCTGCCCATTTTTGGATTGGGGTGTTTGTTTCTTTAATATTAAGTTTCATAAGCTGTTTATATATTTTGGAGATTAATCCTTTGTCCATTGATTCATTTGCAAATATTTTCTGCCATTCTGAGGGTTGTCTTTTCGTCTTGTTTATGCTTTCCTTTGTTGTGCAAAGCTTTGAAGTTTCATTAGGTCCCATTTGTTTACGTTTGTTTTTATTTCCAGTACTCTAGGAGGTGGATTGAAAAAGATCTTGTTGTGATTTTTGTCAAAGAGTGTTCTTCCTATGTTCCCCTCTAAGAGTTTTATAGTGTCCGGTCTTACATTTAGGTCTGGAATTCATTTTGTTTATTTTTGTGCATGGTGTTACAGAGTGTTCTGATTTCATTCTTTTACATGTAGCTGTCCAGTTTTCCCAGCACCACTTATTGAAGAGACTGTCTTTTCTCCAATGTATATCCTTGCCTCCTTTGTCATAGACTAGTTAACCATAGGTGCGTGGGTTTATTTCTGGGCTTTCTATCTTGTTCCATTGATTGATTTTTCTGTTTTGTGCCAGTACAATATTGTCTTGATTACTGTAGCTTTGTAGTATAGTCTGAAGTCAGGGAGTCTGATTCCTACAGCTCCGTTTTTTCCCCTCTAGTTTGCTTTGGCTATTCGGGGTCTTTTGTGTCTCCATACAAATTTTAAGATTTTTTGTTCTAGTTCCATAAAAAATGCCATTGGTAATTTGATAGGGATTGCATTGAATCTGTAGATTGCTTTGGGTAGTATAGTCATTTTCACAATATTGATTCTTCCAATCCACATTCATGGTATATCTCTCCATCTGTTGGTATCATCTTTAATTTCTTTCATCAGTGTCTTATAGTTTTCTGCATACAGGTCTTTTGACTCCCCAGGTAGGTTTATTCCTAGGTATTTTATTCTTTTTGTTGCAATGGTAAATGGGAGTGTTTCCTTCATTTCTCGTTCAGATTTTTCATCATTAGTGTATAGGAATGCAAGAGATTTCTGTGCATTCATTTTGTATCCTGCTACTTTACCAAATTCATTGATTAGCTCTAGTAGTTTTCTGGTGGCATTTTTAGGATTCTCTATGTATAGTATCATGTCGTCTGCAAACAGTGACAGTTTTACTTCTTCTTTTCCAATTAGTATTCATTTATTTCTTTTTCTTCTCTGACTGCCATGGCTAGGACTCCCAAAACTATGTTGAATAATAGTGGTGAGAGTGGACATCCTTGTCTTGTTCCTTATCTTAGAGGAAACGCTTTCAGTTTTTCACCATTGAGAATGATGTTTGCTGTGGGTTTGTCGTATATGGCCTTTATTATGTATAGGTAGGTTCCCTCTATGCCCACTTTCTGGAGAGTTTTTATCATAAATGGGTGTTGAATTTTGTCAAAAGCTTTTTCTGCATCTATTGAGATGATCATATGGTTTTTATTCTTCAATTTGTTAATATGGTGTATCACATTGATTGATTTGCCTATATTGAAGAATCCTTGCATCCCTGGGATAAATCCCACTTGATCATGGTGTACGATCCTTTTAATGTGTTGTTGGATTCTGTTTGCTAGTATTTTGTTGAGGAATTTTGCATCTATATTCATCAGTGATATTGATCTGTAATTTTCTTTTTTTGTAGTATCTTTGTCTGGTTTTGGTATCAGGGTGATGGTGGCCTCACAGAATGAGTTTGGGATTGTTCCTTCCTCTGCAATTTTTTGGAAGAGTTTGAGAAGGATGGGTGTTAGCTCTTCTCTAAATGTTTGATAGAATTCACCTGTGAAGCCATCTGGTCCTGGACTCTTCTTCATTGGAAGATTTTTAATCACAGTTTCAATTTCATTACTTGTGATTGGTCTGTTCATATTTTCTGTTTCTTCCTGGTTCAGTCTTGGAAGGTTATACCTTTCTAAGAGTTTGTCCATTTCTTCCAGGTTGTCCATTTTATTGGCATCGAGTTGCTTGTAGTAGTCTCTTAGGATGGTTTGTATTTCTGTGGTGTCTCTTGTAACTTCTTTTTCATTTCTAATTTTATTGATTTGAGTCCTCTCCCCTTCTTTCTTGATGAGTCTGGCTAATGGTTTATCAATTTTGTTTATCTTCTCAAGAAACCAGCTTTTAGTTTTATTTATCTTTGCTATTTTCTTTGTTTCTATTTCATTTATTTCCGCTCTGATCTTTATGATTTCTTTCCTTCTGCTAACTTTGGGTTTTGTTTGTTCTTCTTTCTCTAGTTCCTTTAGGTGTAAGGTTAGATTGTTTACTTGAGATTTTTCTTGTTTCTTGAGGTAGGTTTGTATAGCTATAAACTTCCCTCTTCGAACTGCTTTTGCTGCATCCCATAGGTTTTGGATCATCGTGTTTTCATTGTCATTTGTCTCTAAGTATTTCTTGATATCCTCTTTGATTTCTTCAGTGACCTCTTGGTTATTGAGTAAGGTATTGTTTAGCCTCCATGTGTTTGTGTTTTTTACGGGTTTTCCCCTGTAATTCATTTCTAATCTCATAGTGTTGTGGTCAGAAAAGATGCTTGATATGATTTCAATTTCCTTAAATTTACTGAGGGCTTGATTTGTGACCCAAGATGTGATTTATCCTGGAGAATGTTCCATGCGCACTTGAGAAGAAAGTGTAATCTGCTGTTTTTGGATGGAATGTCCTATAATTATCAATTAAATCTAGCTGATCTATTGTGTCATTTAAAGCTTCTGTTTCCTTATTTATTTTCATTTTGCATGATCTGTCCATTGGTGTAAGTGAGGTGTTAAAGTCCTCCACTATTTTAGTGTTACTGTCAATTTCCTCTTTTGTAGCTGTTAGCAGTTGCCTTATGTATTGAGGTGTTCCTATGTTCGGTGCATATATATTTATAATTGTTACATCTTCTTCTTGGATTGATCCCTTGATCATTACGTAGTGTCCTTCCTTGTCTCTTGTAACATTCTTTATTTTAAAGTCTATTTTATCTGATATGAGTATTGCTACTCCAGCTTTCTTTTGATTTCCATTGGCATGGACTATCTTTTTCCATCCCCTCACTTTCAGTCTGTATGTGTCCCTAGGTCTGAAGTGGGCCTCTTGTAGACAGCATATATGTGGGTCTTTTTTTGTATCCATTCAGCAAGCCTGTGTCCTTTGGTTGGAGCATTTAATCCATTCATGTTTAAGGTAATTATCGATATGTATGTTCCTATGACCATTTTCTTAATTGTTTTGGGTTTGTTTTTGTAGGTCGTTTTCTTCTCTTGTGTTTCCCACTTACAGAAGTTTCTTTAGCGTTTGTTGTACAGCTGGTTTGGTGGTGCTGAATTCTCTTAGCTTTTGCTGTCTGTAAAGCTTTTGATTTTTCCATCGAATCTGAATGAGATCCTTGCCGCGTAGTATAATCTTGGTTGTAGGATCCTCCCTTTCATCACTTTAAGTATATCATGCCACTCCCTTCTGGGTTGTAGAGTTTCTGCTGAGAAATCAGCTGTTAACCTTATGGTAGTTCCCTTGTATGTTATTTGTCGTTTTTCCCTTGCTGCTTTCAATAATTTTTCTTTGTCTTTAATTTTTGTCAACTTCATTACTACGTGTCTCGGCGTGTTTCTCCTTGGGTTTATCCTGTATGGGACTCAATGTGCTTCCTGGACTTGGGTGGCTATTTCCTTTCCCATGTTAGGGAATTTTGCAACTATAATCTCTTCAAATATTTTCTCGGGTCCTTTCTCTCTCTCTTCTCCTTCTGGGACCCCTATAATGCGAATGTTGTTGCATTTAATGTTGTCCCAGAGGTCTCTTAGGCTGTCTTCATTTCTTTTCATTCTTTTTTCTTTATTCTGTTCTGCAGCAGTGAATTCCACCATTCTGTCTTCCAGGTCACTTATCCGTTCTTCTGCCTCATTTATTTTGCTATTGATTTCTTGTAGTGTAATTTTCATTTCATTTATTGTATTGTTCATCTCTGTTTGTTTGTTCTTTAATTCTTCTAGGTCTTTTTTAAACATTTCTTGCATCTTCTCGATCTTTGCCTCCATTCTTTTCCCGAGGTCCTGGATCATCTTCACTATCATTATTCTGAATTATTTTTCTGGAAGGTTGCCTATCTCCACTTCATTTAGTTATTTTTCTGGGTTTTATCTTGTTCCTTCATCTGGTACATAGTCCTCTGCCTTTTCATCTTGTCTGTCTTTTGTGAATGTGGTTTTTGTTCCACAGGGTGCAGGATTGTAGTTCTTCTTGTTTCTGTTGTCTGCCCTCTCTCTACATGTATCTTTTGAATCACTTTTTGCTGTATGCAAAAACTCTATTATTTGTGTTTAATGTAAACATGAATACCTATCTCCATAAATTCATCATAAATAAGAAACTGACTTATAGGAAAGAGAAGGATGGGGTGGTAGAATGGGCAGAGAAGCTAGTTAGGGAGCAGGATATCTGGTGGCAGGAAAATGTAAAAGAAGTTCACATTCAGAAAGGGGGTAATGACAGGAGAAATGAGGTAGAAAAGGTTTCATTATGCAGAGATGGAAAGAGCTAGGAGAGAGAAGTTAAACTGGGCTAAAGCTTAGAGAAGAGTGTAGTGTAGAGACAGACATTTAGGGCAAGGACTCGGGAAAAGGATGAATTGGATTAGCATGTGGAGGGGCTACCAGGAGACCCCCTTGGAGGAGATCACTGGGGACAGTGAGGAGCAAGAGGGAGGGAGAAAAGAGGGGGACAGGAGGGGGCTGGGGGAGGTGGGGGAACAAGGACAGGAAGGAGGGGAGAGGGGAGAGGATGGGGTAGAGAGGAAGGGAGAGGAGAAAAAGGCAGACTTCAGATGGATAATACCAGAGTGCGCCTATGGAACAAGGTTAATCAGGAAATTTGGAGGAAGAGAGCCAGGTGGAAGTGGATTGAGCTCTACCATAGCTATATATCTCATCTCCATGGTTAAAGTTTCCCAGCTGTAGTCTTCCCTGACAGTTGATTAACTTGAAGGACTAGTGAAAGCTTTATCCATCCTTTGCTCCAATTCTCTGAACTCTTTTTCTGTAATTCTGTCTTATATGAAGTTATATTTGTAGAAAACATTAACGTTTAGAGATAAACATTTGTCAGCTGGTTCTCTTACCAAAATTTAAATAAGAGCCTCAGTTTACATACAAATATGCAGAAGATAAATATTTTTTTTAAATTAGAAAACTTATAAAAGTTTTAAAAGACAGATGTAAAAAGATTTTGTGGGCTTTCCTGGTGGTGCAGTGGTTGAGAGTCCGCCTGCCAATTCAGGGGACACGGTTTTGTGCCCCGGTCCTGGAAGATCCCACATGCCGCGGAGCGGCTGGGCCCGTGAGCCATGGCTGCTGAGCCTGCACGTCTGCAGCCTGTGCTCCGCAACGGGAGAGGCCACAACAGTGAGAGGTCCGCAAAAAAAAAAGAAAAAAAAAAAGATATTGTTATGTAAAAATACAAAGTCAATCCTTGTGGGTATGTTCCCATTTGATAACAAATAATTGTTTTTAACATCTTTATTGCAGTATAATTGCTTTACAATGGTGTGTTAGTTTCTGCTTCATTAACAAAGTGAATCAGCTATACGTATACATATATCCCCATATCTCCTCCCTCTTGCGTCTCCCTCCCACCCTCCCTATCCCACCCCTCTAGGTGGTCACAAAGCACTGAGCTGACCTCCCTCTGCTATGCGGCTGCTTTCATCTAGCTATCTATTTTATATTTGGTAGTATATAAAAGTCCATGCAACTCTCTCACTTTGTCCCAGCTTACCCTTCCCACTCCCTGTGTCCTCAAGTCCATTCTCTACATCGGCATCTTTATTCCTGTCCTGCCCCTAGGTTCTTCAGAACCTTTTTTTTAGATTCCATACATATGTGTTAGCATACGGTATTTGTTTTTCTCTTTCTGACTTACTTCACTCTGTATGACAGACTCTAGGTCCATCCACCTCACTAGAAATAACTCAATTTCGTTTCTTTTTATGGCTGAGTAATATTGTATATATGTGCCATATCTTCTTTATCCATTCATCTGTCGATAGACACTTAGGTTGCTTCCATGTCCTGGCTATTGTAAATAGTGCTGCAATGAACATTGTGGTACATGACTCTTTTTGAATTATGGTATTCTCTGGGTATATGCACAGTAGTGGGATTGCTGAGTCGTATGGTAGTTCTATTTTTAGTTTTTAAGGAAACTCCATACTATTCCCTACAGTGGCTGTATCAATTTACATTCCCACCAACAGTGCAAGAGGGTGCCCTTTTCTCCACACCCTCTCAGTATTTATTGTTTGTACATTTTCTGATGATGGCCATTCTGACTGGTGTGAGGTGATACCTCATTGTAGTTTTGATTTGCGTTTCTCTAATGATTAGTGATGTTGAGCATTCTTTCATCGGTTTGTTGGCAATCTGTATATCTTCTGTGGAGAAATGGCTATTTAAGTCTTCTGCCCATTTTTGGATTCGGTTGTTTGTTTTTTAGATATTGAGCTGCATGAGCTGCTTGTATGTTTTGGAGATTAATCCTTTGTCAGTTGCTTCATTTGCAAATATTTTCTCCCATTCTGAGGGTTGTCTTTTCTTCTTGTTTATGGTTTCCTTTGCTGTGCAAAAGCTTTGAAGTTTCATTAGGTCCCATTTGTTTATTTTTGTTTTCATTTCCATTTCTCTGGGAGGTGGGTCAAAAAGGATCTTGCTGTGATGTATGTCATAGAGTGTTCTGCCTATGTTTTTCTCTAAGAGTTTTATAGTGTCCAGTCTTACATTTAGGTCTCGAATCCATTTTGAGTTTATTTTTGCGTATGGTGTTAGGGAGTGTTCTAATTTCATTCTTTTACATGTAGCTGTCCAGTTTTCCCAGAACCACCTACTGAAGAGACTGTGTTTTCTCCATTGTATACCACTGCCTCCTTTGTCATAGATTAGTTGACCATATGTGTGTGGGTTTACCTCTGGACTTTCTGTCCTGTTCCATTGATCTATATTTCTGTTTTTGTGCCAGTACCATATTGTCTTGATTACTGTAGATTTGTAGTATAGTCTGAAGTCAGGGAGTCTGATTCCTCCAGCTCTGTTTTTTTCCCTCAAGGCTGCTTTGGCTATTCGGGGTCTTCTGTGTCTCCATACAAATTTTAAGATTTGTATAAGAATGCCATTGGTAGTTTGATAGGGATTGCATTGAATCTGTAGATTGCTTTGGGTAGTAGTCATTTTCACAATGCTGATTTCAACATTGTTGAAACAATGAAGAATCAACAATGTTGATTCTTCCAATCCAAGAACATGGTTGGTATATCTCTCCATCTGTTTGTATCATCTTTAGTTTCTTTCATCAGTGCCTTATAGTTTTCGGCATACAGGTCTTTCGTCTCCTTAGGTAGGTTTATTCCTAGGTATTTTATTCGTTTTGTTGTGATGGTAAATGGGAGTGTTTCCTTAATTTCTATTTCAGGTTTTTCATCATTAGTGTATAGGAATGCAAGAGATTTCTGTGCATTAATTTTGTATCCTGCAACTTTACCAAATTCATTGGTAACCAATAATTTGATTTATTCTCTCATATGGAAAATAGCTGTTTGAAATGTGTTCGTGTAGTATTAAATCTAAAGCAAATTTATGTAAATTGAATCATACATTATTATCAATTTCTATATTAAATTGAAGATGGGTTTACAAGGTAAAGACGGAGACCCTAAGATGCAAAAAAGTCACAATAAGGAATATTGAAACCTTAATAAAGTAAATATTTAAAAGGAGATGACCATTAAATTGTTAAAACAATGATGCCGGACCTATATAAAGAAAAATACAAACTTAGAGAGGGATCAAAGAGGAAAAGAGCACACTGGGAGTCTTATGATCCTGAGTGAGAAGATGCAGAACTGTAATGTCTCTAAATTATCACTAAAAGTTAAAGTAAATCCAATAAAAGCCCCAATGCATTTTTTCCAGAAAAAAACATATACACAAAACCCAGAAATTTTTATGTACATTTTTGGGGGTGAAGGTTCTATAAATCCCCCCAAATTTATGCTTGGGCCCGATAGCACCTCTTTTGGAGATGTACATATATATTGATGTGAGAAGATATTACAATCAAGTGAAAAACATAGGTTAAAAAACAGTTCAAATAGCATGAGCTCATTTTTATTAAAATACATATTTATATGTATTCATTGAAAAATTTGGAGGCTTATGACCAAATAATAAACATTTGCTATCTTTGAGTAGTGGAATTACAATTGATTTCTACCTTTTTTTCTTTTTCTTTATCTGTCCATATCACTTTTCCACAATGAACATGAATTGTCTGAAAATGAAAAATTATAAAACCCCTACAATTCTCAAAGTAAAATTTAAAAAAATAGATAAAATTCTAAAACTTAATTTATAACATTTCAAGTTACTTTCCTTGAGGATAATGTTATGGGAAAGAGACACACATTATTTGCTATTAGGTCCTTGAAATGAAATCCACAGTTATAGTCCAAAGCTGTTCCTCTGTTCCTTCCAGATGGGTTTGGTTTGTTGATATGATCTAATTACTTATTTTATGGTGCTGATTATAGTGGTTGGTGGCTATTCCTGCATTTGTTTATCTATCCTTTGAGCAAGCTATCAGGAACCAGGTGTTAGACATCGCTGTAATTTATTATTTCCATAAGTGCACATTTTCACACTGTGGGTTTTCTTTAAGTGGCATAAACCATATAAAACTGTAATTAGAACAAACATTTGTTTCAGGAAGTCTTTAAAAATACCCAGCTCCATGTATATGCAGACCTTTCCTGTGAAAAGGTTATGGGGGAATGCAAGAGAGAAATACAAATATTCCTGTGTGTTGTGATGAAGGGTCTCATTCCTTCTTTTAAAAGAATTCCCTGGAGCTCACAAAACCTAATGTGTAAAAAGCATTAACGTTGAGAAAGCATTAAATAATGGGAAGAATGAAACAGTATGTTCATACTTTCACACTCAAGACTTTCTAATTTAGAATCAAGTACTTGGACTTCTGAAGAAAGAGCTGTCTAGGCCAGAAGAATCCAATGTGTCAACTGTAGTCCAATAAACGGCATTGCCATTCATGCCTCGTCCTTTTTCTGTTATCTGGTTTTGGTATTCATTCATTTGGCCTATTAGAACCCAAAGCACTTAAACTTTAGGAGAATAAAGTAATCATTAAAGTATAGAAACAGGCCTGAGACGGAGACAGGCCTTTTTAATCATATTAGATAACTATTTCTGAAGAACTCAAATGCTTCCATAAACTACCCAAGGATAATTAACACAAGCTGTAGACCATGCTTTTAGTTTTGGTTTTAATATCTTCAAAATGTGGTGTCAGGACCAAAAACACTTTGTACCAAAGTGGAGAAACCTCATCTGTAGTGAATTATATCTCATGAATGATTTCAGAGATCTGATTTCTTATAAAATAAGTGAGAGAGCATTAGCCATTAATGACCCTCTGGGATATTTAATCCCCAAAGCTTAGGTTATTGCTTCTCAGCCAGCCATTATGAGAAGCTGGGGTAAGGATGCCTAGGACTCAGGAGATGTGAATTCAGGATCATGATAATTTTTTTTTTAAACATTCCATGATTACTTGGGCCTCTCCTCTTCAGGTGGTGTGAATTAACCGTTTGGAAAATACTGACCAGATAGAAGATGTTTCTCAATTCTTTACCCACTGAGACATATTAGAAAGGAACTATATTTGAGACTTAAATTTGTCACTGCATAAGGACAGATTCTAAGAAGACAAGGAATAAAAATCAAGCATGTGCTAACTCCATTCATTCTTACATTGATTCAGAGAGCAGAGCATTTACTATTGGCCTACCGTGACTCAGGTGTTGATAATTAAAGATCAGTAAGACACACCCCACTCTATTCACTTTACATCCTCCTGGATCTCAAGCTTTAAAAATCTTTGAGGTGGTGTTCAATGGCAATTTTAAAACAGATATAAACACAACCATCAATTAGTTGTTTTTAAGGCAAAACTATTCATGGAAATTATGCAAGTGAAAATAAGAACTCTGATCATACAAAACAAAACTGAAATAGGGTTACAAATATTGCATCAGACACATACTGAAAGCTTATTTGTTGTTTATATGAAATTCATTTTAACTGGATATCCTGCATTCTTTTATTTGCTAAACCTGGCCACCCTGAGCTGAAAGCCAGAGAGCCAGCAGGCACTCCAGCTTGGAGCTGGCCTGTGGGTGCAGCTGCTGGGAAGCGTGGTCCTAGGCATACTGGAGGGTGCTGACAACTGCTGTTGGTTAATAATCTGCTCCCTGGTAACAAAAACAGGAGAGGCCCAATGCCACTGTTCTTTTCTGAGAGGGTAAAAAGTACTGTAAGCATTGCCCACAGCATCTAAATGTTTCCCCAGTACTACTACTAATATACTACATTTTCAATTGATTTTAAAGCTACAAATTCAGAGAGCTATAAAACTGTTTAGAGTCCTTAGGGAGCCAGAATTGGTGAAGGCTGATTCTCTCCGGGAAAAAAAAATCCAACTTGGTAGAAGTCTTTTGTAAGTCACATCATTTCTCTGGGTCTGTTTACGAATCTATAAAAGAAGAAAGCCAGACTGTGGCTTTGCTCATATCGATCCCTCCTGCATTTGAAATGTTCTCCCTGTCCAACTTCGCTTTTCTAAATCTTGTCTTAATTCACGGGTCTGCTAAAAGTTGTCCATGAGCTTCCTCCTCAAAAGTAATCTCTGCTCCTCCAATTACCCCAGCACTTCTCCTGTGTCAGGTATCACTTTTTACCTAATAGGCATTCATGTACTCGTCTCCCTTCCATGACTGAAGCCCTCTAAAGCCAGAACCTGTCACTCATTCATCTTTGTAATCCCCACCCTGCCATCCCGGCACCAAATGCCTCATTTTGTTTCATGCCCCTGCTGTGGGCTGTGGATTCAGCCTTTTCTATGTACCCCTAAGGAAGGCAGACTTTTTAGGGTAATTTTGCAGATGTCATTGCCTGAGCATTTTCTGATTCAAGTCAGACCCTCAAAAATGCCTTTGTACAGATCTGAGAAATAGCAAACAGGAATAGAAATAGCTAAAGCAATGAAAATCCTATTGCATGCACTCCTGAGGTTGTGTAATTACGGTCAGAAGTCTCTGCATTTTAAAAGGCTGACTGGGGACACTTATGGATGGAGCAGATAAGTCGCCTTTACAACAAAAATATGGACCAGCATCAGCATTCGAACCAGAAAGCATGGCCAGTGTGGATGCGGAGGGGCAGCTCACCGGAGTCAGAAGACAACGCAGAACCAGAACCGTGAAAGAAGAGTACCTAAGCCAGAATCGGAAGGAACCCTACCCTAGAAGAGGATGGACAGCTAAAACCAGACCTATGTAATAAGTTATTACCAACCTATATATTACCTGCACAGGATATGTATGAAAGTGAGTTTAAGTCATAAAGCGCTTTTCGGGAAAAGAACGCTAAGAAAGTGAAAACATAAATATCGAAGTCAAACCTTTTAGAAACAAATATTGTGCAACCTTTGCTTTCCTAACTCAGTGAGGAAACATGATACTCTGGAGGTTCAAAGCCCAGCTCAGCCACGGAAGGATCTGCTCAGCAAATGGGAGGTGCCTGGGGAAGCCATGGGCACGACGGGGTCACCCAGGGAGACCCTAGAGTAAGGCGCATCCTGTGTTAACGAGGTCTGGCACGCGGCAATCCCAGGCTTTCTACCCAGCCATCTGAGCTTCTAGCTGTGTGATACATTCAACGGAAGCCATGTGAGAACATGTTTCTGTGAAATCAGTGATACTGACTGAATCAAACACAAAATCCCATACATTGCCACTCTTCCTCTTTGGCTGATAACAACAAAGAATAAGAAATGACCTTTGGAAAAGTTAGTCATTTGATCCAAATGGTGGCTAATAAGGATAATTAGGGTCTGTCCCTGTGTTTCTTAGTAATTACCTCATAGGTTAGTGGCCCCATGATTGCTTGAACTGTGAGAAATTTAATTATTGGCATGAACTCTTGAGTTTTATCAGCTGTGGTCACTTCTACATAAACTGTTTCAGATTAAAACAAGCACTGGTTAATATACTTCTAACACACCAAAACTGAGCCAACAGCAGTGGGTGGATATTTACTTTACGGCCCTGTTCTCTGTCTTACTTCAGAAGCCAGTTCCTTAGGATGGAAAGGGGGACACATTTCCTACCAGGGGAAACATATAAGTCCTTTCCTTGTCTCTTAGCAGACCTTCCAAATAAGACCATTTCTAGACAGCATAGCTAGAGTGAATGAACAACAGTGAAGAAAACCCAGAATTCCAGATAGACCTTAGTTTCTGATGATGAACAACATAGAAAAATCTAGCTAATTCTAGAATACTGCTTGCATTTTGCCCTGTTAACTCCTAGAAGCAAGATTCAGGTTTAAGTCATCACTGTAAATCTTACACCTTTGTGGCTCAAGGGCCACAAAAGAGCAGCTCTGGAGACAGACGAAACAGGGTTCAAACTCTAACTCTGCTTCTCATCTTATTGACTGACTGTTATTTGTCTCATGAAGTTATTGTGGAATTTTTATTAGACTAATGTACATAAAAAGCATAATGCAATGCCTATTGGCAAATGCTCTATAAACAGCATTTATTTTTATCATAATTATCAGTACATGTTTGCTGAATGATTTGATGGTAACTTATGGAAAATGTTATGCGTTAAAGAACATTTCACTTTTGTATCTTTAACATATTTTTAAATACCTTTATTTTGTCTGATCATAGAGTGATGCATGTCTAATGCAAAAAGTTTAGAAAATATAGAATAAAAATGATTACTCTAATCCTGGAACCCAGAGATAACACTGTGAAATTTTGGTGTTTATCCTTCCAGACTTGTTTGTAAGCAAATATACATATATGCATACAAATGTATACATACACGTGCACGTTTTGGTTACAAAAGTAACAACATATAGAGTTTGGAAGTGTTCCCAGGTCAATATATGTATAGGTCTTCATTGATATCAAAAATCGCTGCATTAGGCAGGAATAGAGACACATACATAGAGAACAGACGTGTGGAAAAGGTGGGGGGGGGAATGAATGGGGAGATTGGGATTGACATATATGCACTACCATGTGTAAAATAGAGAGCTAGTGGGAACCTGCTGTATAGCACAGGGAGCTCAGCTCGGTGCTCTGTGGTGACCTAGATGGGTAGGATGGGGGGCGGGGTGGGAGGGAGGTACAAGAGGGAGGGGATATATGTGTACATATAGCTGATTCACTTAGTTGGATGGCAGAAACTAACACAACATTGTAAAGCAACCATATCCCAATTTAAAAAAAGATTGCTGCATTACGTTTCATTAAATGAATGTATCATAACCTAATTCCCTGTTATAAATGGTGCTGTGATAAATATTTTTATCTATACATCTTTGTACATTTGTCCTTAAGGACAGATTTCTAGAAGTTAAATTGCTGAGCCGAGCCGAAAAGCATACCCATTTAAAAGCTTATACGAATGCTCTACAGGGCTGTCCAACACGGGGAACAAGCTAAAAATTTGCCCCAGGACTCAGGACCAGGCTTCCCCGTCTGCCACCTCCACTGGCCCTGTCTACTCTGCTTGCAGGGTAAGAGCTCATCCATGCCCTCGTTGACGAGTATCACCGTCTCTTCATTCTTACGCATCTCAGTTTAATTTGCATTTCTTTGATGATTAGCAACTTCTTTGTTTCTTGATGGTTACTCTCTTCCTCCAAACTTAGAGGATAATTTATGGCTATCAGGGAACATAAGAAAAAGTGATATTCAGAAAGAAGAGGAAACATGTGGCTGCAAATTTCAACCAGGGGGTGCAGATTAAATAGAAAAGCAAACATACAGTACTGTACTCCGCCCGGCACATGCTAGTTGACTGATCGGAAAGAAAACTGATGAAGGAAGCAATTGAAAAGCATAATTGTAGGAGGTGGGCTTATGAACGAGAAGGGAGAATCTGATTTCTCCAGTAAACTGAAGAAATCACACACCAGGCACTAGTTACCTTGACATTAACGGTGACATATTTTTGAGGCTGTGGCAAAAGTCATGAGTATGCTCGGTTAAGGATAAACACAGGGGGACCACTAGGGGAACTGGGCCGGGAGGATGGGAATGAGAATGAAGAATACTCTGAGGAATAGAGCAACAAACAAACAAAGAAAACCAGTCTTGAGTCATCACTGAGTTTAGCCCCTTGGAGTCAGGTTGCTAGAGCTAGGACAGGTTGTTTGCCAGGCCAATCAGGGCAGGCTAAGAGAGCCTGTCCTTGTGTTGTCTTGAGGGATGTTTGTCTTTTGCCTCTAAGGATGTAAAGCTTCGCAGTAAAGCCCAGCCTCGATAAGACAGCCTGTGAACGCCAGACAAGACGGGTTCTGGATGCTCGGGAGAGGGTCAGCTGGAGGAGGAAACAGGGGCTACCTGCAAGAGGCACCTTACATTTTATTTGGATGCCTTCACAGGGAGTTGGATGTCTACTGTGAACTCAGATTTACATATTATTTTGGAGATAATTCTTCCATTGCGTTATGCCAAACTAGCATTTTTGGATAGGTGTAAGGTAACAAGAAGTAGGATTTATCCCAATGTTCCACTGTCATCTCATAGCCCAGTGAATGACACAGATTATCCTTGCTCTGCTTTGGGGTATCGTTAACTCTATTGGCGCTATGATGTCCTGCGTTGGAGTTCTTTAATATATAAAAATATTTTTTTTGAATTTTCTCACAAGTTCTTAGATCTTTACTTGAATATCAGGGGGATGGGTAGCTATAATTTACAGAGAAGACAGCTGAAAAATAAAAGCAAAGTGTCTATATCTAGATCCTAGCAACTTGGTAGCAGTTCTGAGAGTCCTCAAGTTGGCTTTGATATTGCATGTGGATAGTTCTTGAAGCAGGTCATTTTCTGGCATTTTATTTTAAAAGCTTGATCTATACAGACAGTTATTTGGGTGATTAATTAATCTTTCTTTCATTAAGTCCTTTACACTCCTGGTCTTTATTGCCCATTTTGAATATGATCATTTACTTGTCTTTATTTCTTTCTTTTGAAAAGCAGATGTCACACATCCTCACATGGTTCCTGCTGGCCAGGCACCAGGCTTTATGCTTCTGCGTAGGCTGCTTTGACAGCTTCTAGCGCAGGGCTCCGAAGCGCCTAACAATCCTCAGAGACTGGTAAGTGAGGCCTCAGGACGGATCTGAATCTCCAGATTTCAGCAGCAGCAAGGCCAAGGAAGGAAATAGAAGGAAAAATCTTAACACCTCCTCTCCCAAGCCTCAGGGGATGAAGCTAAGACAAACTGTTCTCTCTGAACTCTGTTTAGCCCACAGGTTTGTAAGCAAAGAGTTAAACTAGAAGATATACCCAAAGGTTCGGTTCCTAAAATCATACAAAAAGTGAGCCCCGCTTCTCCCCCCAAACAAGTAATCAAAACAAGATCCTTCTCAGTAACTGCAAAAAAAAAAAAAAAAAAAAAAAAAAAACACCAAGAAAAACACTTCAACTCAATTCATTTTGCCAATTTATAAGATTTTAAGATGTTCCCCAACAGTTTTATCTTTGTGTATTTTTAGTACAACTATTATACAGATGTTGAAATGCTAAATTCAGAAAATGGAAAACAGAAGGTTTTGCTGACATGTCCAGCGTTTGAAAGAAAGAATGGAGAGTTCAAAATAAAAACCCTGGGAAGTACCTAAAAGAAGTATTAAGGCATAAAAATAAAGTATTTATGTCAAACTTAAAGAGATGCAGAGAATTCCAACTGGCAGGAATCCTGAAGAACAGGGTGGAAGAGAGAACAGGGGCTTGGAGTCCATATCTTGATGTTGGATATAACATTTATAAGTCCCTTGCAAAGTCATCTAGGGGAAAAAGTCTACACCAACGTCACTCAAGCAAAAAGTATCTGCCTTTTACTTCTGGCATGTCTCCCACGTGCTCAGATACGGGCATTATATATACATGTTGTTTTCCTTTTTATGTCTGCCTGTATTTTTCAGAATTTCGATGAGTACATATTACTTATATACTTACATATATTTTATCATGTAAATATATATACATATTCACAAAGATTTTGTTTAAATTTATAATTTTGTTTTAAGTACAAATATAAACTTTATGCCTCAGTTCTGACTATGATTCAGGCTGCTACTTTACCTTTAAATTTCCAAATATCTTAAAGGTCTTAGCGCATTTTTCACACTTGGGGGGTATGGGAAGCTCTGTTATGGTTAAGGAAGCGGACAGTAAGATGGAAAGCAAACAACTCCAATTTGGAAGCATTTTGTGAACAATCCATTCCGGCAATTTATAGTTTTTGTTTTCTTTAGCCCTTTAGAGATACAGTCTTGTATCAACTGTATTAGAAAAGCACCACTCTGAAGTGACTGATTAATAATACACAATATTATAGCCCAAATATACAAAAAATGAATACAAATATTATAAACTAATTTAAAGTTAAAATTCCAGGAGCAGATGTAATTTAGATCTCAGAAACAACTATGTGTGTTATGCAATAATTTGCTATATGCCAAGAGAGAACATTTGTTTTTAATCCGACTGTGAAATTTAGTGTAAGAGTGGAGTTAACGAAGAAGGGCATTTTTTTCTGCTGTTTGTTAATTAACTAAAAACAGTTTTATTTTGCCACTTGGAGGTGTAAAATCAGTAAGTGACATGAATTCTTTTAAAAATAACCTTTAATTTTCTGTAGAAATTTTAGGAAATAGAGCCAGGTAAAAAGAACTAAAAACAAAACAAAACAAACCCCAATCCACCACTAGTAATTCTAAAAACATTTTCCTGGTTTTTCCTTCCGGTACTACCTCTTTCTTTGTACATGAATGTGTAAGTGTGTGTATATGCTAAAGAGAGACATTAAAACATGGTTTGCTCCTTTCTTTCTTCTTTTTTTTAATAGTTTTTTTTTTTTTAATATTTATTTATTTTGGCTGCTCCAGGTCTTAGTTGTGGCTTGTGGGATCTTCACTGCGGCATGCAGGATCTTTACTTGCAGCATGCAGGCTCTTTGTTGTGGCATGCATGTGGGATCTAGTTCCCTGACCAGGGATCAAACCTGGGCCCCCTGCATTGGGAGTGTGGAGTCTCACCCATTGGACCACCAGGGAAGTCCCTGCTCCTTTGTTTCTAATAGAGGAGGCTGACAAAATATCTAATTGAAGTGAATAGATTCCTCAGCAGCAATAAAAGTTGTATCAAAGAAGCATAGGTAATAATAATAATCATAATAATTGTGTTTAATGCATAGCATGAATTATTTTATCAATCCTCATAATAGCACAGTGAGTGGGTACTGTTATTATTCCCACACAATGGATGAGTAACTGAGACACATGTAGGTGATATAATTTGCCCAAGGTCACACAGCAAAGATTAGAAGATTGAGGTAGAGGGATCAGTTAAGATCTCCTTCGATTAGAAGGAGAGTCAAGATTAGAATTCAAGTCTCTGGACTCTCAGTCCATTCAAATAAATTTTCTCTGCCTTATCTCAGTCAGACAAAGCTCACAAAATAGCTGTGGGCAAAATTCTGAATATTTCAGATACTTCCTCCATCATTCACACTGATAAGATGAAATCCACACCGTGGATACCAAACCAGTGCGTGTTGAATCTAAATGTCAGGAAGTGCTTACTGTTCACAGAGACTGGTTCTAAGGATCCTGGTGCATACCAAACACCTGGGCTGCTCTGAGTAGAGGTCCTAGATGGAAAATGAATGGCTCATGAAAGGAGCCAGAGAGGGAACCAAGGCCCTGACAGAGTGCTCACCAAGTCACTCAACAAATATTTATGGAGGGTCTACCATGGGCCAGGTACATGGAAACAACACAGATGAAGTCCCAGTCCTCATGAAGTAGGGAGAGACAGACAACGGATAATGAAACATTAAACATTATGTTGCTGCTATGAAGAAAAATAACTCAGCATAAAGGAGATAAAGAGTGACAGGGGAAGGTGTATTTTAGATAACGTGGCCTGGGAAGGTCTTTCTGATAATGTGACATTTGAGTAATGAGGTGAGGGAGGAGTGTTTCAGGGGAGGGATGGTGAGGAGGAGAGGCTTGGGAGGGAATGAGGCTGCAGAGGTTGCCAGGGGCCAGGCCATGTGAGGCCACTAGGTCCTGGAAAGAGGTTCTGGATAGTCACAGTAGTCAATATCACTGTCATTGGGACAATTTCATCCATAATAACGAGAAATTAGGCACAAACTTTCTTGAGATTTTTCATTTTTTAATGAACAATCTGGTGTAGGACAGTGTTCAGTCATATTTCTAATAATTTTCAAGAGATTGTTCAGATTCCTGTATAAGCTTCTCTCTCTCTTTCTCTGTCTCTCCAACCTCCTCTCTATCTCTACTTCTGACCCTCTCCCTCTCCCCATCTCAATTCCTATCTCCATCTCAATCTCTTATCCTTAGGGAACATTGTTTCCTGAAATCTACTCCTCTTTGTCTCCACAGTGGAAGAACAATCAGGAGAGCTCATCATATCATAGAACTTGTACACAGCATAAGTCATGATTTTGAAACATATTTTTAATAGTGGTTTGACAAATAAAACCACTTGGATTTCAAACTATACTACAAAGTTATAGTAATCGAAACAGTATGGTACTGGCACAAAAACAGACACACAGATCAATGAAACAGAATCAAAAGTCACACATATATGGACAATTAATTTATAACAAAGGAGCAAAGAACATACAATGGAGAAAGTCTTTTCAATAAATGATGCTGGGAAAATTGGACAGCCATATGCAAAAGAATGAATCTAGACCACTGACTTATGCCATACACAAAATTTAACTCAAAATGGATTAAAGACTTGAGTGTAAGACTCGAAACCATAAAATTCCTACAAGAAAACACAGGTGGTAAACTCATTGATGTCAGTCTTCACCACATTTTTGTGGATCTGACTCCAAAGGCAAGAGAAACAAAAGTAAAAATAAACAAATAGGACTACATCAAACTAAAAAGCTTCTGCACGATGAAGGAAACCATCATCAAAGTGAAAAGGCAACCCACTGAATGGGAGAAGATATTTGCAAATCATATATCCAATAAGGGGTTAATATTAAAAACATATAAAGAACCCATACGGTTCAACAACAACAAAAAACAACCTGATTAAAAAATGGGCAGAGGATCTGAATAGATATTTTTCCAACAAAGACATACAGATGGCCAACAGGCACATGAAAAGATGTCCCACATCACTAATTATTAGGGAAATACAAATCAAAACCACAATGACACACCATCTCACACCTCTTAGAACGGCTATTATCAAAAAGACAAAGAATTACAAATGTTGGAAAGGATGTGGAAAAAAGGGAACACTTGTACACTTTTGGTGGGACTGTAAATTGGTACAGCCACTATGACAAACAGTATGGAGATTCCTCAAAAAATTAAGAATAGAACTATCAATATGCCCCAGCCATACCACTTCTGGGTATTTATCTGAAGAACATGAAACACTCATTGGAAAAGATATATGTACCCCTATGTTCATTGAAGCATTATTTACAAGGGCCAAGACATGAAAACAACCTAAATGCCCATTGGTGGATGAATGGATAAAGAAGATGTGACATATATACACAATGGAATACTACTCAGCCATGGAAAGGAATGGAATCCTGACATTTTCAACGACATGAATGGACCTTGAAGGTGTTGTGCTAAGTAAAATAAGTCAGACAGAGAAAGACAAATACCATATGCTTTCACTCACATATGGAATCTAAAAAAACAAAACAAACACACAAAATAAAACAAAGAAAACCTCATAGATACAGAGATCAGATTAATGGTTACCAGAGGTGAAGGGCGTCAACTGCATGGTGATGGATGGTAGCTAGACTAGTTGTGGTGATCACTTTGTAGTGTATACAGATATTGATTATAATGTTCTACATCTGAAACTTATTTTTTTAAAAAAGAAAACAAACCATTCTTAACAGTGGTTTGACAAATAAAATCACTTTGGAGGCCAGTGACAATAAGCCAAATATAAAAAGGATAAAGTATTATTGATCCAGAGTTAAGTACTGACAAGAGATTCCCCCTAAAAGACTGCTTTGGTATCTATCAGTAATTCTCATTCGGACTGTATTAACTCAAATACTGAAGGGAATCATTTATTTTCTGCTTGCTTCCTCTCATTTCAAAAATAATCGGAGGGTCACAGGACAAGACTTATCATCATGATGATGGTATATCTCAAATTATATGGGATGGTCTTGATTTTAGTTATTTTGTCCCATATCTTTGGGAACAACTTATCAAATTTTAGGTTCAGGAGAGCCACTATACCTATAGTTGAAATCTGTTTTTTCGTTCTAATCCAGTTCAAACATATTGAGAAACTGAACCCAATTAAACTTTTATTAGACTAGTCTAATAAAAAAAATTGAGCTGCAAGTTAAACATGGTGGAAATGACTTTTCCTGAAGTCACCTTTAAATGCTTACTTTAAAAGGATGAAAGTGCTGATGGGTTTTCTGTATGTCACTTCCTCTATAAAGTCTTTCCTCCATGGTCCTCTGTCCTTTGCAAAACAGCTTGCCCTCCCCATCTTGGATCCGGGTGTCTATGACAGCAGCTCAGCACCATCACTAAGCATGTATGTCTGGTCATCTGCCCCTCTCTCTCCAATGGCCAGCCTCCTGCAGGACCCTTTGGTTTGTCTCTGAGCTTCCGATTCTTAACACAGTGCCTGACATGGTATCAACAATACTCAATCAATGTTTATTCACTAGAAATAATGAATAAAGGTATAAATTAGTTTTATTTCAAAGTGAGATTTATTTGGTGCAAAAATGGGGATTTAAGTCTCTTCCTTTAGGTATATTTATTTGCATTGAAATAAAAGTTTGGATATCAATGAAGATTTTATTAGTACACATATGCCCTTTTGAAACAAATTTTGTGTTTGTGGGTTTGATAACACAATGTGTTTGGTTTTAAACTATATTTAAACTGTATTTGGTCTTAAATCATTTAATTGTATCAAAAGAAATCCCATCAGATAACTATTTCCAACTATCGCGCCAAGCCCCAAGGATGAAAGGTGAAGGCCTACCCTCTGTTTTGCACATGGTTTAAGAGCCGGAGGGTCAACTCCAGCACAGCTCCCAGCTTTACTGACTGTTTCAGTCTGGAAGGATGGGATTATTCCCCAATAGGAGAGTAAGTAGAGCAAAGAGGAGTTTGGGGACTCCTAAAGAGCAGGAGTGAAGGCTGCCCTGGCCAGAGCCCCAGGTCATTTCCTGTTTGGTAAAATGTACATCAAACTAGGGCATCATTTCCTTCAGGTAACACTTGCCTGCACAGGTGGATTTCCATCGTTCAATACCTTAAATTGTGTGATTACGTGCTCATGAGCCAGTCAAACACCTCTGAAGCTTTTCCCATTGTGGGTTTAATGTAGCGTATGCATAATCTTCGCTGTATTAATATTCACTGCATATTCTTTGATTGTGTGTCACAAAATGATAGAAAGAAAGGTGCTGTGTACATTCATTTAAAGCAGACATGGCTCCTGCCTTCAAAGGCCTTTCCATATGGTGGGGACACAGATAACAACCAAACAATGCCACAAGTACATGACTGTAAACAGAGATAAGTACTCCGAAGGAAAAGCACAGAAAACACAAAGATGTGCAGCACAGTCATGATTCAGTTGGGGCTGCAAGTCAGAGAAGGTGTCTTTGAGGAAGAACAATTTAAACTGAGGTTTGAAGGATGAGTAGAATAAACAAAACAATGTGTGTGCGTGTGTGTGTGTGTGTGTGTGTGTGTGTGTGTGTGTGTGTGTACATGTCCCTATGCATGTCATCACAGGCAGAAGTCAGAAGCAACTGCATATGCAATGGCCCCAGGTTAGAAGACAGGATGAAATTAAACACTGAAAGGTCGGTGCTGTTGAAGTAAAGGGAGCAAAGGGGAGAGGAATATGAAATGTGGCTGAAAACACAGTAAGGGGTCAGACCAGGCAGACAGTTGTAGGCCACATGCAGGATTTTGGTGTTTTCCCAGGAACAACAGGAAGTCAGAAGTCACTGCGGAGTTTCAAGAAGAATGAAATGGTAAGGACTGTGTTTTTAAAAAGGAATATTCTGGCTGCACAGAAAAAGATTTAGAGGGGAGCGGAAAAACCTATTATGATACAAATTTAGTAGTAGAAAAAGGGTGACAGAGGTTTGGGCGAGGATAACAACAGCAGAGGTAGTGTGAAGTGGTCCAAGTCAAGACATGCTTTGAGGACAGAGTCAACAGGACTTCCAGATGGGTTGGATTTGGGGGATGAGAAAATGATTACAATCACAGGTAGCTTCTAAGTTTCTGGCCTGGGCAACTGTAGGGTTTGTAGATACATTGACTGAGGGGGATCCAGTGGCTGAGATCAGGTCTGGAGAAAGATGGCAAAGAATTCAGCTCGGGGCATGTTGAGTTCAGGGCCAGCTGTCAGGTAGGCAATGTGATCAATGAGCAGGGCATTCAGAGAAGAATAAATATGGACGAGTAAAATAAATACGAGTCATCAGCATCTGGATGGCAGCTGACATGTGGGTGTTGCAGAGATCATCTAGGAAAAAGTATAAAGAAAAAGAGAAGAGGAGGTCTTATGACAATGCCTTGAGGAATACCCACATGAAAGGAGGATAATCTGGCCCAAGAAGCCAAAGAGCAGTCAGGAGATGGGAAGAAGACAAGAGAAGAGAAAGTTTCAGCGAGAGCGTGGTGAATAATGTTGAATGCTGCTGAGAGGTCACCGAAGATGAAGACTGACATAGGCCCATCAAACTGATCTACACTGGGGTCCATCAATGGGGCAAAAGTCAAATTGGAGTGTGTAGTGTAGTGAGTGGGGTGGAAAGGAAGGGAGATCGTGAGTGAAGGCAACTTCTTGGAGTCGTTTAGCTTACAGGAGAGGAAAGTGACAGTAGGTAGAGGGGGATGTTTGCTCAAGGGGGAGCATTTTGTTTCAAATACGGGAAACTTGAGCCCAAATACTAATAAGAAGAGCCCAGTAAAAAGAGAGAAGCTGTAGACTAAGAAAAAAATAGAAGGGGAGTTGAGGTCCCTGACATGGCAGAAGGCACTGGGGTTGAGAGCACAATTGGTGAGGTCGGCTCTGGAAGAGACACCTTCTCTACTGTAACAAGAAGGAGTAGAGGGTGGGTACAGATGCAGGATGGTGTGCAGGTTTGGCAGCAAAGCAGGAAACTGAGGAAGTTCTCCTCAACTTGTATATGTAGTCATTAATTGTAAAAATATATGTGTGCTTAGGGGCTTGTCATCAAAGATACGTTGCTATTATTAAACTAATTATAGCAAAATTTTACTTAAAGGAAAATCCCTCATTGTACAGTTTTATTTTGCTTTGGCTTGTTTAATGACTAGTCTTTTAATTCTATGTTTCGTCATACAGATTTCTCCAGTTTTTTAGAAGTCAGGTTAGTTGAGGTTAAATTTACAGATGGTAAAATTTTAAATTTGCCCTTTCTAGATGTGTAGTACTATGACTTTTGACAAATGTGTATACTTATGTAACCACCACTAAAATCACGATATAGAATATTTCAGTCACTCTTAATACCCCCCTCTTGTTTCTTTTTCACAGTTTCTTCCCCTACCCGCAACCTCGGCAAATATCACCCCCCCCCGCCCCCCGCCACACACACACACTGTGCTCAGTCCCTCTAGGTAGCTTTGTTTATGTGGTCTGCTTCATCTTAGAATGGTGCCTTTTTCCTCGTGACATCCTTTCAGGCTTCGTTGGCTTGCTCAGTGAGTGATATCTGCAATGGCTTCCCCCATTCCTACATAACGATTTAGCTTTTCATTATCATAGATTATGAGCAAATACTGTATTAAACCATGTGTGATAAATTGATATTAGATTTAAAAACATGGAGCTGAAAGTGAGCATAGATAGCATTTAGTCATAAGATAGCATTTACACATAAAAGAGCCATTAAAAACTAACATGATTAGAATTAAAAGTATAATTAATGTTTTACAATTCTCAGTGTCCATTTGTTCTTTCCACTAATACACTCTTTTATTCTCTGTTTTATATATACATATGTGTGTGTATAAATGTGCGTGTGTGCATATATCTTATTTTCCCAATAAAACTGTAAATCCTTGGAATTATTTGCTGTATCCTATATTACTAACCCCCCCAAAACACCTATTAAAATGATTAGCATCCAGTAGGTACTCAATAAATTCAGTTTGAAGGATTAACTGATTTATAAAAATTAACTAAAGGAAATAAGTTAGAGACAGACCAATACTATATGAACTTACTTATGTGTACAAAATTAAACGTTGAACTCAGAGAGTAGATCAGTGGTTGCCAGGGGCTGGAGGGCAGGGGAAATAGGGAGATGGAGGTCAAAGGGTACAAACTTCCAGTTTTAAGATGAATACATTCTGAGGACCTAATGTACAGCATGGTGACTATAGTTAACAATACTCTATTGTATTCTTGAAAACTGCCTACAGCGTAGATGTTAAATGTTCTCATCACACACAGAAACACATAGTTACATAAGTAACTATGTGAGGTGATGGAGGCATTAACTAACCTTACCGTGGTAATTATTTCACAATATATACCTACATTAAATCATCACACTGTACTCTTTAAACTTACACAATGTTATATGTCAATTATATCTCACTAAAGCCGGGAGATAAAAGAGAAAAGAAAAGCAAAGGATCGAGATGCTTGTAAATTTACTTTGGGCAAACTTGAGCCCATGAGATCTAATTCAGCTCCGTCTCAGAAAGAAAATGTTGCTGTGCAGAAAATATTCTACTCATTTAGACTTGGGCCAGGAAACAAAGCTTCCATCCTAGCCAGAGGCCTAAGGGATTTTTTTAAAGGAAGAACGAGATATGTGTTTAGAGAATCAATCAGAATTAAATCTTCACCCAAGAAGTTTTGTATAAACATTAACTTGGCTATACAGCCTCCATCCAGCTGTCTCTTTTCAAATTTTACACAGGCAAAAAAAAAAAAAAAGATGTAAACTAAAAATATCCCAATAACTGGAGGCTGACATCTGAAATCCTCTTCAGTTGAAGCATCCAAGTCAATGCAACAAATATTTACATTAAGAACTGAAATTCTGGGAAATAGTTCAAAAAATTTGATAGGGCTAGGTATTAACAGACGTCTCCAAACTGTCCAATGCATACTACATACAATATATTATCTATTAAATATCTGCTTTCTGATGTCCTTCGCAGAATCCCTGAGAGGAATGTCTTCATGCCATGCCAGTCAGCATAAGCCCAGGAATCAGCAGCACAGACAAGTAGACAAGGCTAGAACATTCCTGCCACTCTGTCCTGCCAAGCTGTGGGACTCTTCCTCTCTGCTACACTACTATCTCCCTCCCACCCTTGCCATCCGGGAGTCTGGGCGCAATGGGAGGACTGAAGCTCATTCACATTCCTGAGTAAATGCCCAGGGGCCCCAGAAGACACAGAAGCACAGACGATATGAAATGCCAGAGCCACATTAGGGGCAAATTTTAACTTATCTCTTTTACTTTAACATGATAAAGCACTCTTAAATCTGATGAATTTTAAGTTGTACCAATATTGATCTAGCTAATTATGCCAAAACATAAATGCAACTATAATATAACAAAAACAATAACAAAAAACCACATTCTCTGAATAATCCTCACCATCAGCATGAACAAGCACCAAGGTTACTGGATTGTGAAACTCTACGCTTGGCTTTGGCAGGGTGAATGCAGTTTGCAGCGTGAGCTCTCCCCAGCTGCTGGTCAGAAACCATTAATGAGATGTAATGCAACATAGTGCTCTTACACTGACAGCAGAGAAGCGACTTCATTGCAAATTGCTGAAGTTCACTTACTAGCACATAAACTAATTTTACATGATTCCTGAGCTCAAAATTAATCATCACTATCTCTGCGGTCTCATGTTTTATTCATCTCTCCTCATAATACTTATATGTTGCATCATAATTACTTGTGCTCATGTCTGTCACTGCCACTAACTTGTGAACCGATTGAGAGCTGGATCTAGGTTTTGCTCATCTTTGTGCTCCTTTCAGGGCCCAGGATAGAGTTGTGTGAATAGTAGATGAATAATAAACATTTAATGAGTGAACCAATTGTCCAGAAAAACTAATGGCAACCCTACATACTGTCTGTATAGAATCTGTTCCAATTGACATTTGTATATTTGTTATCTGTGGATCAAAGGAAACCAATCCAAAATCTAACCATCTGTCAGTATTTTAAATCTGCTGTCACAATTTTATTTCTCATGATTCTACCCCGAAACTCCTGTGACTGGCAAATTTGCTTGTTGTCAGTAACTTTTAGATAGAAACATCTGTTTATATAATAAATGGCAAGTTAGTAAAAGAGGTAATGTAAACATAATACAATATTAAATATCATAAAGAAGTTATAACAAAATGTGCTTATTATTGTTTCTTATTCTTCATAGAATTTTTCTTTTTGTGAAAGTATAGTCTGTGGTAGTCTCTTTAAGAGAGGATGTAGCATGGTAAATTTTCTGTCTGAAAGCTTGTACGTCTGAAAAGTGGCTTTATTTCACCTTCACCTTTGAATATTAATTTGGCTAGATACAAAAATCTCCATTCATAGTTCTTTTTTGTTTTGTTTTGTGTTTCAGCACTAGAAGTTCTTGTTTCCAGAGTTGTTGATGAGAAGTCTTCTCTAAAGCAGATTCTTGGTTGTTAATAATTTTCTTCTCGGATAACTTTTAGGATTATTTTCTATCTGGTGACGTTCTAAAAGTTTTCTACAACATTATTATACTACTCAGCATATGGTAACCCTTTCGTTCTGAAGTCCTATGTCTTTTTCTTCTTTTTTTTTTTTAGTTCCAAGAAATAGGTTTTCTTTCTTTAACTATTGGCTCCCCTGCATTATCTCTATTTCGTCTCCATAAATTCTGTTTTCTTACATGTTGACAAATCTAGAGCTATTCTCTACGATTCTTTTCTTTAAACTTTCTTTTTTTACCCTTTTATCTTATATTCTGGAAGAATCCCTTAGCCCCCACCTTCCTGGTTCACTAATTTGCCCCTCTGTGTTTACATTCTGCTATTTGGCCATCATTAAGTTCTTAATGGCAACAAGTACATTTTTTTCATTTTCAAGATCTCCTCTTGATCCTGTTATTGTTTCATGGATGGAATGCCATGTTTTGTATCTCTAAAGATAGTAACCACTTTTCTTGCTTAGTTCTGAAGCCCTCCAAGCTGTAAATGCTTGTTCTTGGCTTTTTCCATGTTGGCTGTCCTCATATTTCTAGTCACTCCCAACTGTGAGCTCGCATTTCCTAGACTCTAAGCTCTCTCAGCTTGGGCAGCCAGTCTTAGGTGAGGGACTGAAGCAGCTGTGGGTGCCTGTGCTCCCTACTGTTTTCAGTGAGAACAGGAGATGGGCAGCGCTGGAGACAGCAGCTGGTCTCTAGAGCTTATGCAGTCCCTCTTTGTCCTGGGCATCATCAGCTACCTGGGGTCCTTCCCTATTTCCCCATCCTAAACACTGACCTAAACACTGCAGGGAGAAAGGAAGAAGGGAGTACACAGGGGTTCATAGGAACAAGCTCCTCCCACTACAAGAGCTCTACCAACCCTCAGTGGCTGTTCCCAGCCCTCTCCTGCTCCAGGATGCCACCACTTCTAGACATGGGACCTTGGCGGTGCTGCACCATGACTTGGTCTATCCTTTTCTCTTGCCCATCTCAATCCCACTGTTCAGTCCCCCAGGAATTCCTTGAAGCTTCTAATCCCTTATTAAGTTTACTTCTTATTCTTGGGTGTGGCTAGAGATTCAGATGTTTCTTTATATCAGTTCTAAAAGCCCCCCAATCTGGAGGGAACCTGCAGCATATTTTTGCACATTCTGACATTTTGAACCACAACATTCAGAATCTTACCCTTAAACGGAGCCTTCTGAGCAGCATAGAGTACACAGGAATTAGAGAAAACACTGTTACTTATTTGATATGTTGGTCATTTCCCTGTTTGCTTTTAGATCCAATTTCCACTTTTCCCTTGTTTGACTCTGCATCACAGGAAACTACACTCCCTGACTCTTTTAACAGCTGGCTTTTGGGTAAGTTGTTCAGCCAATGGGAGGCACTGGTGGAGACTGGAAGGGGAGGTGAGGTGGGAGGTGATGCCTCTACAGCACCCATGGCTCTTCAGAGGCCTCAGCTTCCATTCTGTCGGGCAGCGTTCAACTTGTCCAGCTCCTGCTGGCTGGCACTAGTCTCTGGCCTTGGTAACACAACCTTCTACCGATGTCCCTCCAGTCCTAGGGGCGTAGGACCTCCTCCTGCTGCTCTGATCTCTGGGGTGCTGCAGCACCTCATAGTACCATCTCCTGGGCAACAAATTTCCTATATTAAATTCCTGCTGTTGAGAGGCCTAGAATGGTTTTGTTTTCCTGGCTGGATTCTGATTTGAAGATCAAAGTTCTGAAGAGACTTCTTCAAAAATAATATTGGGTAAGTCCTTTCTCTGAGGGGAAGGGAGCACCATAGTAAAGGAATTTTAAACTTGGGTTTCTCAATATCTAAGATATCCCAAGTTATTTCAAGGAGTGACATGAAATCCTCTAAAATGTGAAATTTGGCAGTACATTTCTCCTTAATTGCATATATGCCACAAAGCGGTTTTGTAAGGAAAGCCTTAGGGGCCTATCATATTATTAAACACAGTGTTCTAGAATCAGGAAATGCTATCCTAGAGGAGGAAGGCTTCGAGTATAACAGAAACCTTGCCTAAGGCTTCTCAAGCTTTACACCTACCTTCAGGGGGAGCCATGAGCTTGTTTAAAGAAAATACTTTCATCATCTGTTACTGTTTTCTCTGTTGAGAGAGGGTTATGTGAAATGACAGAAAACCTTAAAAAAAAATCTTGTGTAGCTTTGTTATTCTGAAATAGAGAATACCAGTGCCTTCTAAGCCTAGTCCGTTATGATCACTCCACAGTGCTTAATAAGCAGCACAGAAACAACTAGAGAGCCCGCCACTGTGGCCCATGATCAGAGAGAGAACGAGAGCCACGCTGTGCCCTTGGTATGCCATATAGCTGCAAATCTAAAGGCTCTGAAAGATGCCGCACTTGTAGGAAGCCCTGAATACCTGCTTTCATTTCCATCTTGAGTGTTTGAACTGTAATATATGGACCATCTATTTATTAAAGGAGAGAGCTTACTTTGGCATGGGATAAATTGGTGCTTGCAGCAAGATGCTGTTTAATACAAGGGACGTTTCTTGAATTCCTTTCAGATCTGAGATCCACAGCTTAAGAGTGTTTGGTGTATACATTTAAAAACTGCATGACTATTATACAACCTCTTTTCTTCAGCTGGCATGAGAAGGAT
This sequence comes from Grampus griseus, assembly GCF_964374135.1. Taxonomy (NCBI): domain Eukaryota; kingdom Metazoa; phylum Chordata; class Mammalia; order Artiodactyla; family Delphinidae; genus Grampus; species Grampus griseus. The sequence goes on along the minus strand of NC_139004.1, from coordinate 34,489,415 downwards.
ATTCCCATCCTCTCTATGCTCTGTTCTTTACTTCCTCAAAGCTGAGGAGGCAAAAACCCTGCCAGCCTTATCCAGCTTTTCATGGAAAGCCGCCACTCTTAACTGGCGCCTAAATGCAATTTCAGACCGTCCCAGGAGAACTTCGTTCTTTGAGGTGAATTCATAATATTAGGGCCAACAAAGAAGTTAACACAAACTTGAACGGTTAAAGAAAAAGAAAAAGTCTGCAGTCTTACTGAAGGAGCTCTGCTTCTGTGAGTGCCTCTGTCCTCTGCTCCCCAGTGACAATGGCCAGTTCATCCTTCAGTTCCTGGATTTCCTTTTGTAGGCGTATAATCATCTGCAAACGGCAAGGCAGGAGCGTAAATGTCAACTCCTCACTGAGGGGAACTATGTGACAGAGAACCATACATCTTTTAAAATTATGAACAAAAATGTACAGAGGATGATATAAAAGACACTCTTGTACTTAGCACCCAGCTTTGTTAAATCTTAACATTTTGTCAAAATAGTTCTAGGATTTTTCTTAACAAATAAAACATTACTGATGGAACTGGTATCCCTTATTCCTGTTCCCCTTCTGTCCTTCCTGGAGTGATTGCTGTCCTGCATTTAGTGGGTAGCATTTCCCTGCATGTTTTATACATTTACTCCATATGTACAGATGTGACTGTAAACGATGTATGATATCATCTTGCATGCCTTACACTTTATGTAAATGTTGCCATACTGCATGTAACTGCAACTTGCTTTTTTTTTCCCCTCACACTATGTTTTTGAGATTATTTATATTGCTTCATGTGGCTCTAGTTCATGAATTTTCATGGACATATAGTATTTCAGTAAAGGAATGTATCACAATTTACGTATCTATGTCTCCTGTTGAGGGACATTCAGGAGTTTTACTTTTGCGATTACAAAGAGTGTTGCTGTGAACATTATAAGTCTCTGGGCATGTGTGGGACAGTTTCCCTGTAGTGTGCACCTAGAACTGTGTGGAGGTAGAGTGAGTGCACCCCCTTATTATATATTGCCAAACTGCTCTTCAGAATGGATGCATAAATTCATATTCTCAGCAGCTATATATGTAAGTTCCTGTTTCCCCACATTTTTGTCATTTTGTATGTAATACTGCCAGACACTTTAATCTTGCCTATCTAGGTGGGTGTAAAATGGTCTCTTATCTAGTTCTAATTTAGAACTAGTATTTTCATGATTATTAGTGAGGTCGATCATCTTTGTGTATGCATACTGGCTGTTTGGGTTTCCTCTTCTGTGAATTATTTATTCACCATCTTGCCCATGTTTCAGTTGAGTTGTTTTTCTTTTCCTTATTAATTTGCAGGTTTCTTTATATATTCGGGATGTGAACCCTTTGTTAGTTGTATGCAATGCACATGTTTTCTCCCAATCTATGTAATATTTTTCACTCTGTGGTGTTCTTTTTGTTAAATGAAAGTTTTAAATTTCAGTATAATTTCATTATCAACTTCTTTTGTTTTGAGCTTTATATTTGTGTCTTCTTTAAGAAAATCTATTTTACCTAAAGCCATAGCAATATTTTCCTATAAGCTCTTATAAAAGTTTTAAAGTTTTGCTTTTTACATTTAGGTTGATTGGTTTTATTTTGTAGGAAGTGTGAGATATGGATCTAATTTTAATTTTTTTATGGCTAACCATGCAAGATTTGCTATTATAATTCTGTTATATATTTCCACATGTAACTTGTGTCTTTTTCTGGGCTACTGGTTAAAAACATTTGTCTACTTGACTATATGTATGGTAATACTACACTGTTTTAATTACTATATCTTAAAAAATTTTGGGCATCTAGATAGAATAAGCCCCTTCCATCTTGTTCTCTTCCAAAATAGACTTCACTATTCCTGATCATTTGCTCTTTCATATAAATTTTAGATTTGGCTTGTAAAATTCTACCAAAGGCCCTCCTCAAATTTTAACTGGAAATAAATTTGAGTAAAAGGTTAATTTGATAAGACATTAAAGTAATGCTATGAATCATTACATCCATGAACATGGTATAGCTTTCTGATTCCTTTCAATACTAATCTGTATATGTCTTTAATTAGATTTTATTCCTATAATTTTAAAGTTTTTGTTACTATTATAAACAGAATTTTTATAAAATTGCATTTTCTAATTATTGGCTTTTGATATATAGGAAGGCAATTCATTTTTATGAATGGATTAATTTTCTGAATATTATTTTGGTTATCTGTTTACTTGTTATTAAACACTCTTAGATATTCTATATGAGCAATCAAATTGTCCACAAGTAATGACAGGTATTCTTCTTATCAAATCCTCATAAATTAAAAAAAAAGTCTCTTTCCTAAGAACCTCCAAGTATAGTGCTTAAGACATTCTTGTCTTATTCCTTCTAACGTTTCAACTTTAAAATGTTTGCTGTAGTTTTTGGTTGATATCCTTAATCATTCTAAGGATGTTCACTTATATTCATAGTTTGATGAGTCTTTTCAAACTATGGATGAATGTTTAATGTTATCAAACACTTTTTCTGCATCTAGTGATGTGATCATTTCATTTTTTCTTTTAATTGCGAATGTGATGAATCACCTTAATTCATGTGATTTTACTTTTTAGTATGAACTACTTCAGATATACAAAAAGGTATAAATAATACCATGTACCTACTACTTAAGAAATAAAACATTACAGACTCTTGTGAACGCCCATCCCATAGAGCCTTCCCTAAATTTGGTGTTTATTTTTCCCATTCAGTTGTGTTTTGGGTAGTTTTGAGGACAACTTTTCAACTGTCACTTGTGCTTCAGAAAAGCTCTGTACATAAAATAATGAACAGTAATATCAGTTTTTAGAAGCAATTATAAAGGAGATGAGGAAACAACACTTGTCAATTACCAGATAATTCTGCACCAGGAAGACCTCAACATTTGTTCAATTAGCTATTAGTTTTTGACTCCTGATTTGTCGTTTCTTTAAATCTCTCACAGACTTACATCTAACACACGATAATGTTCATCTTTGTTCAAATTCCTCAAGTTCCTTCAAAGAAAAGTCTCTCTAGCCAAATTTGAAGGGAAAAAATAACCTCAATGTCTAATATGTTTATTTTCCTTCAGTTATGAAGTAATTTTTGTCTTCAGGCTAATAGTACATTCCTATCTTTCTCATTCTGCACAGTAATATTACAGGGCTGCTGGCAGGGTAGGAACAGCAGAAGAATTCATCCTAGGAGTTCAGTTCCATTTGACTTAGGCCTTTGAATTGTGTCTCCTTTTTCCAGTGGAGGTACCCTGTGGTGCTGACCAGGGACTGGACTGGAAAGGGATCCTGCCTCACCCACTGGTTTCTCCAGAAGAGAATGCTGTCAGGGGAGCTCGGGCTCCCTGAGGCAAGTAGGACAAAACAGTCAGCCCCATTATTCTTTTGTCCTTCTTTTCCTCTACCCTTCAATGGAATGATTTCAGGGAAGGAAGGGCAAACACTCAAGAGGAAGTAATTAATATGGGTAACAGTGAACTTGAGATTTTCTTGTTTGGAATTTGAGAAATTTGTAAATGAAGCACTGTTGGTAAGATTTCACATCTTTTTTATAACGCATACCACTAAGCTTACACCAGCTTATTTTCTAGAGAAAAAAAAATTTTTTTTAAAGGTGACTGATTTGCAAAGTAATATAATCTTAATTTTGGAGTTTTACAAAACTGAAATATTTTATTTCAACATTTCCAATGTTGACAGGAGTTAATTCCTTGTTGTATTTTATTTGAAGACTAACAAAATAGAGAAAAGAAAAAATATCTGCATTTATAATGAGTAGCTGAATCATGTAACTTGCAAATATTTTTCCTTTAAAAAAAGAACTTTGATAAAGAAGAATTCATTTTTATAAAACTAGAGGCTTGGCCATTTTTCCATGGATCAAACCAACTATTAACTTTTAAAAATCTCTAGAATAAGTAACAGAACAGTCATGCAAAATACTATTCTATTTAATAACCATTAGGACTTCTTTTTCTCGATAAGCTTTTATAAAAGATGGTCTATAATTATTGTCTTTAGAAAGTTAAGCTGACTTTTTTTTTTGAAAGGCTACGACCTGCCTACAAATATAACTGTGTATGATTCTGTGTATGTCCCCAGGACTCACTGTGCCCCTAACTGATGGAGTAAAGGGGGCTGTAGGTAAGAGCACAGGCCCTGACATCAGACTGTCTGTGTCTGAATCCTGCTCTGCTACCAATCAGCACTGTTACTCAGATCAGATCACTAAATATTTCTGCGTTTCAGTTTTGTCATCTGTAAAGTAGAGGAAGAGATGGCATCTACTCATGAGGTTGTTGTGAGAATTAAATGATTTAACACGTTTCCAGTATTTAGAACGTTGCCTGGTTATGGAGAGTGAGTGTCTCCCAAAATTTAACTAATCTTTGATATACTTTGATTTTTTTTAACATAGTTAAAAGTTGCTTACCAATCTGGGATCGATTTCTTCATTAAGAACAGCTTCATTCTTTATGAGTGCCACTCGTTGTGCAAATCTACAGGTAGATATAGATTCCTAAGAAAGCAAGATAAGTCCTTAAAGTGTTATGGCATAGAGAGATAAAACAATTTCTGTTCACAGGAAAAACGTGTACACCTAGAGTGATGTGCATAAAATACAACGAGGAAACATGCTTCCAAATTAGGAAGGCTTGGTTTTCCCTGGAACATTATTTTTCATTAAAATTTTGTTTGGGCTTAATATAATGACGGATGCCCAAAGTGTGGAAGATCCTGAGGTCCTAAGTGACAACTGGTATGTGCTTTTCAACTACTGATTTGTCAAACCAGAACCACATACACAAACCAGAATCATAGCAGGTACCACAATCCATAAGCATCAAAGGGTAAAAAATAAATATTTTTAACAGGCGCAAAAGAGAGGCTTTTCAAGGCATCTTACAATGCACTGGGGCTTGGCCTTGTTTGGGGAGGCACCCTGCAGCTTCCTGTTTTCCTCTCTTAGAGAAAGTCTGAGTCCCAAACATTAAACTGAAATGCATGAAACATCAGCTGGCTCTAAAGCAACCCAGGAGAGCCATTTGGCAGCCAAACTCTGCCAAGGCGTCCTGGGTGCTGTGCCCAGGGGCACGTCTAGGGACACACCTTGGAGATGTCTCCAAGGCGCCTAAGCAATCAGGAGCAAAACGGATCAGGAGAAGCCGATGGGTCTCCTCCCTCACGTCTCTGGCAGGTCTTCCAAAATTTGTGTATGAGGTTTTCTGCAAACCACCCCGTGCTATGTGAAGTCAGTTCTCAAATTGGGGGAATTACAATTCTGGCAAATAACCCAAAGCTATGAACTCTGGTGGGTCTTCACCTCTGAAGGCATACCCTAACCCAGTTGAAAAGACGGAAACCCACCCAGGACCCTCAACTCCGTCTCACAAACTAGCATAAAAACTCAGACTGAGATCTCCAGAAAGAAGAAGCAACATACGTCGATATTCCTTTTCTCTAAAGAGAGGGTGGCAATCATGGTCGTCATGCAGTTCCCTCCCAGGCTGTCTCTCAGGACACTGGTCATCATGGAGTTCCGATATGGAATGTGTGAGCGGTGCTTTTCTGAGAGGGCAATGATGACCTGTGGTGGAGGGGAAAAAGAATAGCGTTAACTTAGCAGAAAATGCACACCGGACAAACTGAGCTGCGACGGCAACAAGGATACAAAATGCAGTGACCCCCAAAACTTGGGCTCAGAATAAATATCTTAAAATATTCAGTACAGTAACAGTGAAGATGGAATGAAGCAAATATAGTAAAAACATACCATGATGAACCCTGTCATTTTTGGATAGATGATATAACTTGTGCAGAATTGGATACATTTTTATTCTGTTTTCAGTCACTGAGAAATTTATATAAAAACTCAAGAGTAAATCATGCCAGATTTTTAAAACTCCTACCAAAATTGGTCTGCAGGCCTCATCTTCAAGGTAAAAGAGGCAGAACAATAAATAAGAACCACAAGAGGCAACAGACCCTAGATTCTGGGGCCAGATTGTCCAGGTCCAGATTCTAGCCATACCAGGGCATGCCACTCACCATCTCTGCCTCAGTCTCCTCATCTGTAAAACTGGGAAAAGACAGTATCTACCTATGAGTAGTTGGGATGATTAGAAGAGTTAAAATGTGCAAATTACTTTGAGTAGAACTAGCCCATAATAAGTGCTGTATATGTGTGTTTGCTTTCACTGTAAGTGATGGGGGAAGTGCACCTTGGTTCAACTAGAGCCTGCTCATCTTGCTCCTTAGCAGTCTTACGTACTTAGTAGGAAGGTGGTAGATGGATGGATGGGAGATGGATGAAGGGCTGCTGTGGGCTGTCCCCAAGGGGAGCCACCAGGGGCTCAGGGTTTTCTGGGCAAGATGAATCCAGTGCCAGGACGCCCACTGCAAAGCATCAGGAATAAGTCACCCACAGATGTGACATGTGACTTCAGGGGCATCACAAGGCCCTGGCTCCTGAAAATACTTTCAACACCTGCCATTGTTCTAGTCTTCCCTCTTCCCAGCTGGGTAATTCCCATCATCAGAACTTTTTCTACTCCTTTAGTTTACAAAATAAGATGGGAACATTGTTTTTGAAGGCCGTTTTTAGCAAAATCATGTAACGATACCACTGGTCTTGCTTTACGCTAATGACCACAGGTTTTACTATAAACCAGAAATCCTGTGAGATTCTCTCAAAAACCACTTTTCCACTCTCAGAAATGGGCCTTCGCACCTTATCCTCTTGTTTCAAACATCTACCCAGCCTCCTCTCTCCACCTTCAGTCTGAGCCGATGGCCACACACTCTTCTTCTAGGTGTAAGCGGTCTACCTGCCCCGTCCCTCAATCCCCCACACATTCCACTCTTCCTGTGGTTACTGTCCTGCTCCTGCCCAAGTCCAGCCCTGTGTCCCCTCCCTCTTCTCCTCTTACCTACTTCGCTCCTATAATTAACCCCTCTCTTTGCATTAATTTCTCTCTCTCACCGGAATCACTCCCATTCTGCAAGCCCACAACAGTACTAAACTAAGTTGGCTCTTGCCAAGGTCATCAGCAACCCCCCTGAACCAAAAGCACTGACTGCTCTCTTACTAGACCTCTGATTTGAGTAAGGCATCAACATAGGTATTCATTGCCTCCTTCAGGAAATGCTTTAGTCACTTGGTAATCAGGACATCACAATTTTCTGGGTTTTATCTTTCCTTAAAAACTAGATAATGAATACTTGCTTTTCTTCTTCCCAAATTATATCTGTTGAAGTGCTCCAAGGCTCAGTCCCGGATCCTCTCCTCTTTCTTATCTACACGGTCTCTCTGTGTAATCTCATCCAATCCCCTGGCTTTAAATACATCCATATCCTATCCGAATGTCTCCCCAATTTACAGCATCAGCCTCAACCTCTTCCCTGAGCTACTATCCCTGAGGCAACTCTGCATCTCCACCTGGATGTCTGTTCCTGACTGTGTCTCCCCTCTGCCCCCAAGCCTGATTCTTTCTCAGGCTTTACCCATCACTACTGATAGTGCCACCATCCACCAAGTGGCTCAGTCCAAAACCCTAGGCAACGTTCCTGAATTCCTCTCACCTCCAACATCCAATTTCCATTAGGTTTATCTACAAAACATACCCAGAATTGGATCACTTTTTCCCACCTCGTTTGCCACCGCTCCAGTTCGAGGCACCGTTTTCCGTTCCTTGGATAACTGCTCTCAAGGCTCTGAATCAGTCTCCTTGTTTCTCCTTTTGCCCACCCATGGTCTCCTCTCTGCATGGCAGGCAGAGAAACCTTTACAAAAATGTAAGTTACATCAAGTCACTGCCCTGCTTACAACCTCCCGATGCACTTGGTATAATGACCCAACCCCTGTGTGATCTGGTTCCTGTCTACCTATCCAACCTCATCTCCTACGGTGCTTTCGTGGCCCACACTGGCCTTGCTGTGGCTTCACCATGACAAGCTTAGCCCCACATCACAGCCTTTGACCTTGTTTCTTTTACCTAGGATGCTCTTGCCCCAGATTTTCTTACAGCATCCTGCTTCTCATCAATCAAATCTTTGCTCAAGTTTTATTTCCTCACAAGGGCTTTCCCTGAACCCCCTATCAAAAGTCACACCCCGATATCCAGGCTTTAACTCTATTTTATTTTTCTTCTGGTACTCACCACTATTGGAAATTTTATTTATTTACTTGTTTGTTACCTGCTTCCCTACGAGAGTTTCTACTCCACAAGACAGAAACAAAGGATTTTGTTTCTCTTGCTCGTGGTCCATCGCCACTGCCAAGAACAGCACCCGGCACCCGGTACATGTGGCAGAAACTGAGTTGTCTCCCTCAGCTCTCATGATAGTCCCCATACTACTTCTGCTTCCTACAAAATTACATTTCCTAGTCTCTCTTACAGCTCACGGTTTGCATGAGACCTAGCTCCATCAAGCAAACACCCTGTGTGGGATTGGAGGTGAGTGATGAGAGGTGGTGGTCATAAGGAGGAAGACCGCATTTGTAGGTGGGTGGCAAAGGCAACTGGTTTTTTTGAGGCAGCTACAGGGAAGTTTCTGGAATCTAGGACTTAATGTCCTAAGTGCCCAGTGGGGATAGCAGTGGCGTTTTACAGAGCAGTTCAGTGGTGTGATTAGAAGTGTCTCTTGGCTGGGACTTTCCCAGTGGTCCAGTGGTTAAGACTTCGCCTTCCAATGCAGGGAGTGAGGGTTCGATCCCTGGTCGGGGAGCTAAGATCCCACATGGCTCACGGCCCAAAACACCAAACACATAAAACAGAAGCAATACTGGAACAAATTCAATAAAGACTTTAAAAGATGGTCCACATCAAAAAGATTTTGAGAAAAAAAAGAAGTGTATCTTGGTTGTTCTGCTCCTAGCTGGGTAGTACTCAAGCCCAGTTTTCTAATTTTTCTTGAGATTCTTTATGTTTAATAAACTCTATGCTGCTTAAATTAGCTAGAATCAATTTCCCAATTTGCAGCTAAAAAATCTGATTAATACAACATATGCTCAACACTTTTTTGTTAAACGAATATGAATAAATGAGTGATTGGATTAATTAGTTTTACCTAGGAAGGCAGTGGGAGGGTCATTAGTAGTGAACAAGATTTGGGAGAACTAAGCTTCAATGTAACTGGGAAGAAAGTGAGAAATATGGTGGACCCGATCACTTTGAAGACTTGTAGCACAATAAACGCAGTTCTAGGCCATTTCTTTTTCCTTTTTTTTTTTTGGCTGTGTTGGGTCTTCGTTGCTGTGCACGGGCTTTTCTCTAGTTGCGGTGAGGGGGGGCTACTCTTCGTTGCGGTGCGCATGCTTCTCATTGCGGTGGCTTCTCTTGTTGCGGAGCATGGGCTCTAGGCATGCAGGCTTCAGTAGTTGTGGCTCACAGGCTCTAGAGGGCAGGCTCAGTAGCTGTGGCGCACGGGCTTAGTTGCTCTGCGGCATGTGGGATCTTCCCAGACCGGGGCACGAACCCGTGTTCCCTGCACTGGCAGGTGGATTCTTAACCACTGCACCACCAGGGAAGTCCTAGGCCATTTCTTTACAAGCGGGTCCTGAGCAGGTACCCTCCCAGCTCTAGAGGACTTTAGGAATACCATAATAAGCCCAGACCCCTTGGACAGAAACGGATCTTCAGAGTGACTTAGAAATGGCCAGTATTTGAGAGAGAGGCAGAAGTAAATTATTCTTCGTGGTGCTGCTTTGGGTTCTCTACACTGGGCAGAAACCAAATGATCTGAATGGCACAGGGTGAGGAGGTGTTCATACAACCTGGATTTTTTTAGTGTCTACTTCCATTTTGGATTTCATGTACAAATACAATAACATGTTCCTGAAGACATTCTTTAAGCAACAAAGGGTGGAACCCCACATTACACTTAATAGTATCTCCACGTACCGAGAAACTATGCCTGAAATCAATAACTCAGTTTACTACGTCATTCATTAAACAGAATTTCTTTTAAAGAACTCAGATGTCCATGGAAGATTATCCCCTGAGAACTGACAACAATTTGGAGAGTTACAACTAGCACCGCACCACCAATTTTTTCTCCTGAACGCAACACATTCAGTGGAAGCCAAGTGGAAAGTAACACTCTGAAAAAGTCCCACTCATGTTGGATAACTGGCCGGGGTGACCCTGATTCTGATTTCTGGAGAAGGAGAGAGCAAACACTCTCTGCTCCCAGTAGATTCTCACTTAACATTTGGGCTGACAAAGACCCGGGGTCACCCAAGGAGCACTCCGTGAGGCTTATGGCTGGAACAAGTATGCATGGTCCCTTCCTTTTCCTCCATGGACTCGATTTCTAGGGTCAAGATGTACCCTGTTATTGTGGCTTGAAATGTTTTTGAGGAGACTCTTTGGAAAAAGTACTACATACACAAGGAAAACTCCAAAACCAACAGCACTCTGGCCAATAGAAATTTATTTGCTTCTGAGCACAATAAGGTGCATTCAACTCAGAACGGCTGTGCCCTGTGAGCAGGTGTAGGGTCTCACAATTATGGCCAGAGGGCCCTTACAATTCGCATGGAATTTCTATAACCCTAATGTGGGCTAATTCATGGAAGAAAGGCTACCAAACTGTCTTTTCCTAGTCCATCTCCATCTTATATATTCAAACTGAGACAGAGAAGATGTCTCAGTTTGATTATATTATGGACATCTACATGAATTTCTATTACAGCATTTATCTTACTGCATTCTAAGTATTTGTTTGTATGCTTTGCTCTTTCACTGGATGACACGGTAGCACAGGGTTTCTCAATTATACATCGATCCCCATTGCCTAACGTAACTTGTAGCACCCAGTGGACACTCAATCACAATTTGTTGAATGAATGAGTGAATGAATGAATGAAGCTATTTAAACTAAACTGTGTTATACTTCCAGTCTCAAAGGCCCATAATAAAGTACTTCATAAAGAAAATATGTTGGGCTTCCCTGGTGGCGCAGTGGTTGAGAGTCTGCCTGCCGATGCAGGGGACACGGGTTCGTGCCCCGGTCCGGGAAGATCCCACATGCCATGGAGCGGCTGGGCCCGTGAGCCATGGCCACTGAGCCTGCGCGTCCAGAGCCTGTGCTCCGTGGCGGGAGCGGCCATAACAGTGAGAGGCCCGCGTACCGCAAAAAAAAAAAAAAAAAATGTTTATAAAAGTCCTTGAATTCTGTTATTTCATCAACAGTATCTGCTCACTCTTTTTACTATTCTCCTTCCTAGGTACTCTTTGGTTCCCTCTCACTTATGTCTTTCTGTGTAAAATTCCAATATTTCTCTACTATCCACAACTTTTTCTCTAGCAGCTGCTCCTAGCTTTACTCAATCTCACATACTCATGTCCACACACTGCAGTCTTCCGTATTTATGTTCTTCTTTCCTCTCATACTGATCTTCTCCTTCTCCTCCTCTCTCCATTATTTTATGCCATAACCTCCATGAAGACCCTTGTGCAGCAGTGTAAAGAGCTAACGGCTGCAGTGATGCAGTGGGCATCTATGAAACAGATAAGTTACATTCGGAGAGCCAAAGGTCAATGACACGTGAACGTCACTGAGACCCTGGGTGAATCCATCGCGCAGATGGAGCTAAGGGCTGACAGACTCCCAGTTCTCACTGCCTGACATGCTCTGACCCCATCCTGGCTGGGCTCACTCCTGCACATTCCTCAGATCTCTGCTTAACGTCAGTCCTGAGAGAACTTTCATTAACTCTCCCTTCCTCAGTCTAAGTCCAATCCCCCACACTCTCCTCGCCCCTTGGACTTGCTCTGCAGTCTCCCATCGGGATTACAGCCACGTACTTAATGAATACTTATTCAGTGCATGTCTCCCTCCACTGGACCATGAGACCTTCGGGGCAGGGGCTGTTTCTGTTTCATTCAGCGCTGTGGTCCAGGGCCCGGCACAGTCCTCAGCACATTACTGCTCCTTATAAGTATCTGTTAAATAAATAAACTAGCTATATAGAAAATCAAATGCCACATAGCCACCAAGACTGCTCACATGAGGCTGATGTTACCAGAATTTTGAAGAGAAGAAATGTAGGGAGAGGAATAGTTTTAATGACAAGTAACAGCTTGCAAAGGTTGTGTAGAATGAAGAAAAAGAAAAGATAAGGAGCAGAATGTTTTTCTTGAGTGATTACAATTGGTGGAAATTTTGATTCAACTAACAAATATAAATATAATTTCGTATGATGGATGGATATAATGGGAATTAAATGATAGTGAAGACTCTGAAACAAGTAGGTATATTTGAAATAAAGCACTTTGAATATAGTCCATTATACTTTCATATCAATGTTACATAAATATCCTATAAAGTAAAAGGATCTGTTAAGTAAAAACAGTATGTAATATGTGAACAAGAAAGAGTTCAGGAATGCTGACTATCGTCAGAAACACTAAAGTGATCTGAACACCATGCAGGCCTTAATCTCTGGGTGTTGCATTACTGGGATTCATTTGGTCAGAGCCTAATTGTGTGTGCCTTGTTCACAGAAAGTTCCCTTAGGTTTCTCTCAATCTGCTTTTTCAGCCAGCTTGACCATTAGAAAGCATTTAATGTCAGGACAACATCATTCTCAAAAGGGTTCATTATGCAGCTTTAAAAAAGTAGTCTTTTTTCTCAAATCTTTCAGTCTCCAACATTCATTAACGGACCCTTTTGCCTCGCCAATATCCTCTGTACTTCTCCACTCCAGTTTTTGATCATGTTTCTCTTTCTTTCTTTCTTTCTTTTTTTTTTCAGAATTAGTTGCCATCTTTAACATTCAACTCACAACATTTATACTCACAGAGCTGAAAGGAACTTGAGAAATAATTTAATTCAATGCACTCCTTTTAGATGGGAGAAATTTTCTCTGGAAGATTTATTTAGCAAAATTCAGATGAGCTTTCTCTGCCTTTGGAATAAAATTCAGAAATTAAAAATTAAGCATGCACTGGGATGGACTGTAGTAAACTTGGAGTAGGGACAGGGAGGGAAGCTAAGGCAAAGAGAACCATTGCAGGGTCAGAATCACCAACTAGATGAAGTCACTACAAATGGAAAAGATACTGGTCATCTCCACATTATGGTCTCATAGCTAATCTACCAGCCCGAAAAAAATAGGCCATGGAGGTCGTTTCCAACTTATATTCACACCCACTACTAATTTTACAAAAAGATACAAGGTATAGTGAAAAAAAGTATAGGCTTTGGAGCCAAGCAATTCGAGGTTCAAATCCCTATCTCAGCACTAGCTGTGTAATCTCAGGAAGGCCTGTGGAAGACCGGAGTTAAAAAAACTGTAAGATGTGGGTAATAACTAATACCTACAGTGCAGAGCTGTTGTGAGGTTTAAATGAAATGGTTTATACAGAAGTCTAGTAGCTATACCAATGTTTATAGCAGCATTATTCACAATAGCCAAAAGGCGGAAACAAGTCATGTTCATCAACAGATGAATGGATATACTAAATACTATATATCTATATTTATATCTACACACACACAACGAGATATTATTTAGCCTTAAAAAGGAAGAAAATTGTGATACACGTTAAAACACGATGGACCTTGAAATTATGCTAAGTGGAAGAAATCAGACACAAAAGGACAAATATTGTATAATTCCACTTATACGAAAATCAGGAACAGGCAAATTCATAGTGGCAGAAAGTAGAACAGAGGTGATGGGGGCCTGGGAGTATAAAGAGATTGTGAGTTACTGTTTAATGGGTACAGAGTTTCTGTTTGGGATCATAAGAAGTTCTGGAAATGGATGATGGTGATGCTTGCACAACATTTTTAATGTACTTAATACCACTGAATTGTAAAAATTAGTTAAATGGTAATTTTACGTTATATATACTTTGCCACAGTAAAAGAAGAGAAACAAAACAAGACAAGACAAAAATGCTAGTAGAATGCGTGATGTGAAGTACATGGTCAAAAAATGGTTAAAATAGGTACATCCCACCCTACCCATTTACCTGTTCTAAGTAATGTAGTGACAAGTTGATATACTTGGCCTCTGTCAGAAGCTGGCCCCCGACTCCAGTCTTCGCAACTCGCTCTGAACCAGCCAGGTCAACCAAATGCAGCTTGGCCTGTCGCACAGTTGCAGATCCTGGTTCCTTGCTTGATAAGTGAATGGTGAATATGCAGTGGGAACGGGTTGAAGCTTGGTTCATAGGAGTCTACAATAAAAATGTTGAAAAACAAAATTGATAAACCATTAGCCAGACTATGAAGAAAAAAAGGGAGAAGACTCAAATCAATAAAATTAGAAATGGAAAAGGGGAAGTAACAACTGACACTGCAGAAATACAAAGGATCGTGAGAGATTACTACAAGCAACTATATGCCAATAAAATAGACAACCTGGAAGAAACGGAAAAATTCATAGAGAAGCACACCTTCCAAGACTGAACCAGGAAGAAATAGAAAATATGAAGAGACCAATCACAAGCACTGAAGTTGAAACTGATTAAAAATCTTCCAACAAACAAAAGCCCAGGACCAGATGGCTTCACAGGTGAATACTATCAAACATTTAAAGAAGAGCTAACACCTATCCTTCTCAAACTCTTCCAAAATATAGCAGAGGGAGGAACACTCCCAAACTCATTCTACGAGGCCACCATCACCCTGATACCAAAACCAGACAAAGATGTCACAAAGAAAGAAAACTACAGGCCAATATCACTGATGAACATAGATGCAAAAATCCTCAACACAATACCAGCAAACAGAATCCAAGAGCACATTAAAAGGATCACACACCATGATCAAGTGGGGTTTATCTCAGGAATGCAAGGATTCTTCAATATATGCAAATCAATCAATGTGATACATCCTATTAACAAGTTTAAGGAGAAAAACCATATGATCATCTCAATAGATGCAGAGAAAGCTTTCAACAAAATTCAACACCCATTTATGATAAAAACCCTGCAGAAAGTAGGCATAGGGAGAAGTTACCTCAACATAATAAAGGCCATATATGACAAACCCACAGCCAACATCGTCCACGATGGTGAAAAACTGAAAGCATTTCCACTAAGATCAGGAACAAGACAAGGTTGCCCACTCTCACCACTCTTATTCAACATAGTTTGGGAAGTTTTAGCCACAGCAATCAGAGAAGAAAAAGAAATAAAAGGAATCCAAATTGGAAAAGAAGAAGTAAAGCTGTCACTGTTTGCAGATGACATGATACTATACATAGAGAATCCTAAAGATGCTACCAGAAAACTACTAGAGCTAATCAATAAATCTGGTAAATTTGCAGGATACAAAATCAATGCACAGAAATCTCTTGCATTCCTATACACTAATGATGAAAAATCTGAAAGTGAACTTAAGAAAACACTCCCATTTACCACTGCAACAAAAAGAATAAAATACCTAGGAATAAACCTACCTAAGGAGACAAAAGACCTGTATGCAGAAAATTATAAGACACTGATGAAAGAAATTAAAGATAATACAAATAGATGGAGAGATATACCATGTTCTTGGATTGGAAGAATCAACATTGTGAAAATGACTATATTACCCAAAGCAATCTACAGATTCAATGCAATCCCTATCAAACTACTACAGGCATTTTCCACAGAACTAGAACAAAAAATTTCACAATTTGTATGGAAACACAAAAGACCCCGAATAGCCAAAGCAATCTTGAGAAAGCAAAACAGAGCTGGAGGAATCAGGCTCCTGGACTTCAGACTATACTACAAAGCTACAGTAATCAAGATAGTATGGTACTGGCACAAAAATAGAAATATAGATCAATGAAACAGGATAGAAAGCCCAGAGATAAACCCACACACATACTGTCACCTTATCTTTGATAAAGGAGGCAAGAATATGCAATGGAGAAAAGACAGCCTCTTCAATAAGTGGTGCTGGGAAAACTGGACAGCCACATGTAAAAGAACGAAATTAGAGCACTCCCTAACACCATACACAAAAATAAACTCAAAATGGATTAAAGACCTAAATGTAAGGCCAGACACTATAAAACTCTTAGAGGAAACCATAGGCAGAACACTCTATGACATAAATCACAGCAAGATCCTTTTTGACCCACCTCCTAGAGAAATGGAAATGAAAACATAAATATACAAATGGGACCTAATGAAACTTAAAAGCTTTTGCACAGCAAAGGAAACCATAAACAAGATGAAAAGACAACCCTCAGAATGGGAGAAAATATTTGCAAATGAAGCAACTGACAAAGGATTAATCTCCAAAATTTACAAGCAGCTCATGCAGCTCAATATCAAAAAACCAAACAACCCAATCCAAAAATGGGCAGAAGACCTAGATAGACATTTCTCCAGAGAAGATATACAGATTGCCAACAAACATATGAAAGAATGCTCAATATCAGTAATCATTAGAGAAATGCAAATCAAAACTACCATGAGGTGTCACCTCACACCAGTCAGAATGGCCATCATCAAAAAATCTACAAACAATAAATGCTGGAGAGGGTGTGGAGAAAAGGGAACCCTCATACACTGTTGGTGGGAATGTAAATTGATAAAGCCACTATGGAGAACAGTATGGAGGTTCCTTAAAAAACTAAAAATACAACCACCATACGACCCAGCAATCCCACTACTGGGCATATACCCTGAGAAAAACCATAATTCAAAAAGAGTCATGTACCACAATGTTCACTGCAGCTCTATTTACGATAGCCAGGACATGGAAGCAACCTAAGTGTCCATCGACAGATGAATGGATAAAGAAGAGGTGGCACATATATACAATGGAATATTATTCAGCCATAAAAAGAAACGAATTTGAGTTATTTGTAGTGAGGTGGATGGACCTAGAGTCTGTCATACAGAGTGAAGTAAGTCAGAAAGAGAAAAACAAATACCGTATGCTAACACATGCATATGGAATCTAAAAAAAAAAAAAAAATGGTCATGAAGAACCTAGGGGCAAGACGGGAATAAAGACGCAGACCTACTAGAGAATGGACTTGAGGACACGGGGAGGGGGAAGGAAGGGTAAGCTGGGACAAAGTGAGAGAGTAGTAGTATATATATGGACATATATACACTACCAAATGTAAAATAGATAGCTAGAGCGCAGCAGTCCCATAGCACAGGGAGATCAGCTTGGTGCTTTGTGATCAGCTAGAAGGGTGGGATATGGAGGTGGGAGGGAGGGAGACACAAGAGGGAAGAGATATGGGGATATATGTATATGTATAACTGATTCACTTTGTTATAAAGCAGAAACTAACACACCATTGTAAAGCAATTATACTGCAATAAAAACGTTAAAAAAAAGAAGTAATGCGAACAATGAGAATTTCTGTGGAATATCAACAGATTTAAATTTATATTTCCAGTGAAAAGACTTCATTTCCCAGGAAGTGAACACTTTCAAATGGAGTAAAAACACTTGTAGCTGAGATCCTTAACATGTATTATTTTCTCCTGAATGACTGATAACAGATGTAGCCGGGTTCATTCAGAAAGTGAAAAAAGAGTGTGAATGAGGTAAAGTTTGGGACCTCTTAACCAGTAGTATAATGTTATTTCATTACATGAGCACAATCCATACCTTAACTTTGGCTAGCCATATTGAAAATGTTCAATGTGAATTTCATGGTAAAAGAGCTGAGAATGGGTTCATAAAGAGAATTCATTACAGAATTGTAAACACAATCCACAGACAAGGATACCCAACATCACTGCTACTACCCAACACTGAACTGGGGCTTCCAGTCAAGGTAATAAACAAGAAAAATATATGAGGCATAGTGACAGGAAAAGAAGAAATGAAAGTGTCATTATATACCGAAAATATTGTGGCTTACAAAGAAAATGCAAGAATGTCTACAAATAAACTGTTAAGGGCTAAAAAGATTAGCAGGGTTGCGGGATGCAAGACCAATATGAAAAATCAATAAAGTTCTAATAATCCAGCAACAATTAATCAGGAAATATTTTATTTGTAATAGCAACAAAGATGATGAGACACTAAGAGATTAATCTTATAAAAGATGTGTAATTTGCAGAGAAAATGAAAATCTGAATAAATGGTGTACCAGATGTTAATATACCATTTCATAGATGGGAAAATTCAAAATTAATCTCTATATTAATCTCTCTATATTAATCTATATATTCAATGCAATTGAAATACAAATGCCACTGGTTTTGTTTGCAGAACAAAACAAATTAATTCTAAAAACCAGATGAAAGAGCAAATATTGGCAAAATAATCAAAAACAATTCGGTGAAAGAATAATAAGGAAAGGGGTCTTGTCTTGCTATATATCAAGGAATAATCATAACACCATAGTAATTAAAACTGTGGGACTGGTGCAGGAACAGATAGAGGATGAGATCAGTGAAACATGCTGTGCTCATTTAAGGAACTCTGTATAAGGTATGGGTGACATCACACCACAGTAGAGAAAGGATGGACTTATTAACAAATGATGTTGGAGTAATGGTCTAACCACCTTGAAAAAGTAAATTTAGATTGCTCTCTCACACTATACACACAAATAAATTCCAGAATGTATTATAGACTTATGTGTAAAAGAACACAACCTTAACATTCATAAAATATAGAAGCATATTGTAATCAACCCAAGGTAGTAATAGATAATCTATGATAAGACACAAAACACAAAACTGAATGGATTTGAAATATTTGACCAAATAATCCAAAATTAAAGAACTTCTGTGTGATGAGATCTACCGTAAAGTTAAAAGACTGGGCGATGATATTGGCAATATATATGGCTGACAAAAGATTACTATTTGAAATAAAGAACCCCCACAAATCAATAAGAAAAACAACACAGAAAAAATGAGCAAAGGATATGAACAGGCATCCCATAAAGAGGAAACATGAAAATGGTCAACAAGTCTTTGAAAAAATTGCTCAAGCTTACAAATAGTCAAGACAAGTAATTAAAACCCAACAACAAACTACTTCATTCACCTCTACTAGACGGGCAAATTTAAAAAAATAAACTCTAACAAAACAAGTGTTTGTAAGGATATAAGGAAGCAGGAACTTTTATACACTGCTGGTAGGAATGTAAATCAAGAATCTTTTTTGAGAGAATTCCCTATGGCCCACAAGCCAGCAACAGCCTGACTACTAGGTATATTTCCTAGAGAGAAACCTGGGCCAGGTACATTACCTGGGAGAGAGAGAGACAGAGGCAGAGAGATGGATGGACATCCACTGCAATACTGCTTGGGGTAGCAAAAAGTTGGTGCAAGATGTACAGCCTAAATGGACATCTGTGGTGGGAAAGATGAATAAACTGGGATAATTCAAATTACAGAAAATTAAACTTCTGTATAGACTGACATAGATTCCTAAAATAGAATGCTGAGGAAAAATGGCAAGTTAAAGAATAATATAAATACTATGATAGAACTTACATAATTAAGAAGACAATATTATCTAAAAATATTAGTTCATGGTGCTATAACTTAGGTCATTAAAAGCGTAAAACATGGACTGGAGGATATAGCAAATTAATGATAGTTGTTGCCTTTGTGAGGGATGGAAGTGAAAGGCCAACAAGGAGACTTCAACTTTATCTGAAATATCCTATTATTTTTATTTAAAAATTCTCAGAAGTAAATAGATATCAGATATCTCAAAATATCTAAAATAAAAATTATCTAAAAATATTCCAAAAGAATGCTCATGTGAGTAAACACGTTCAGCTCTCCACCTTTGCAAAACAGGATTTAACGAAAGACTTTCCATACAGATATACCTGTATTCAGATAGGGTAATATATTTAGATGCTATTTCAACCAGAAATTCTTTCTGTAAATATAAATTCTTGATATACACGATCACTGATTTACACCAACTAGCAAAATACAGAGATTTCAAAATACTGGCATAGTTTTCGTGATGATGATGTAGCTAGGGAGTTACATAGGCTGAAAATTTGACCCATTACTCGTTGCCACAATAACTATACCTAAACCTAGCCAGTGTGTGATTTTGCATGCTAAAGTGGATCAGCAAATAACCGTACATCTAAAACCGCAAACTCAAATTTAGAACCTAAGTTGAGGTGTTTTGGAAGTGACTGTAAGTTATTTGCAGAACTTAAACGTGGGTTTCATTTCACTGTTATATTTGCACAACAATGAATCGTACAGCACTGTAACAAAAGTCAAATGACAATCGATATAAATGACTAACATAGAGACTATCCCCAACAGCTGTCTTCAGCTTCCAAATTGATGCACTGAAATCACAGTAAAATGTGGACCATTACAAATAGTGGAAGAGTGAACTCATTTCAAAGGGTACATCAAATTAAATTGTATTTCTTTCTGTAGTTTGTAATTAAAATGCAGTAATGTGTAGGAGTCCATGCCTACAATTTTGTAACTTCTCATAAATATTTTCTGCATGAAGTAGTAGTTGGTGTACTCTTAGCGAAAAATTTCTTAAACCTCAGAAAACATTCTTTATGTATAGCTGTTTAAGTGTGATTGAATATGCCAGTGTCTGCTCTGTGTTTATTTAAGGACATCTTTATGTCTCATAGGCATGCCCCTACGTTTGTCCTTTTAAAGGTAAAATTGTATTTAAACATTTTTGAAACTGCCTAAGAACAGACGGCACCATTTAGGCAGATTTCATTCAAATTTAAGTGCACATTTTAAACAAATGTGCTCTTGGCACTAGAGACAGTGCCTTTGGAAAAATTCTAGTGATGATTAATCATCTGCATGCAGAGAGCTTTCACATTTCGTATCATTCTGAGTATATAGCCCCGTATTAGGCAGTACAGAGACAAGAAGGAAAAGAAGGCCTGGACCTTGCCCTCAAGGCATTTATAATCTAGTTCAGGAGCTAATAACAAAATGTGTGAAATGAGAGTGAACAATGAGAAAAAGGTAAATGTGCAGGAAAGAAAGTGATCTGTTTTCAGCACTGAGCATCCTGATCTTTCAGGTAAAACCTACGAATGTTAACCATTCCCTCATTATGGAAGCTCTCCACGCTCCTTCTATTCCTAGGTTTCTAGAGTCAAACATTCTCTCTAGGGCTTCCCTGGTGGCGCAGTGGTTGAGAATCTGCCTGCCAATGCAGGGGACACGGGTTCGAGCCCTGGTCTGGGAAGATCCCACATGCCGCGGAGCAACTAGGCCCGTAAGCCACAGCTACTGAGCCTGCACGTCTGGAACCTGTGCTCCGCCACAAGAGAGGCCGCGATAGTGAGAGGCCCGCGCACCGCGATGAAGAGTGGCCCCCGCTTGCTGCAACTAGAGAAAGCCCTCGCACAGAAACAAGACCCAAACACAGCCAAACATAAAGAAAGAAAGAAAGAACTGAGTAAAAAATTAAAAACAACAACAACAAAAAAAAAAACCACTCGCTGTAACTGCTTGCTCTGTCTCCTTTTCCTTTATTGGACCCTTTTCTCTCCAGTCCCTAAAATAGGCATGTCCCAAGCTATGGTCATCATATTTCTTCCTCTTGGGGAACTCTTCCATAGCTCTGATTCTCATTGGATTGGTACTGCAGTGTAGTTAAAAATCACACAACCAAAATTTTAGAATTGGGTGTCGGATGACCTGGTTTCTTCAAGCCCTGGTTCCATCAGTTACTAGTGTTGAAATCTTAAGCAAATTTACGTAAAGTAATTTTGGTTTTTCATGCCTTTGAAATGCCATAATAAGACTTGCTTTGCTGCAAAGAGTTGTACTAATTACCGATTGAAATGTTGAAGTGGTCCATGAACTGTAAAAGGTCATAAGAATGTCTCACTGTTGATGTTCACTCTGTTCAGATGCCTCCCATGTCCTTATTTCCAACCACAATTTCTCTGTACCCCAGAGTAGAATGTCCAAGAGCTGGACTGAAAACTCACTAAAATGCCCTGCCAGCATCTTGAACTTAATGTTACCCCAAACAACCTCATCACTTTCCCTCATTCTGTGTCCCACGGATGGATATCCAATCCGTCCTACTGCATGTACCTCTGTCAGCTTTGCTCCATCTCCAAATATCTTTTACCTCTCACCTGGGCTACTACATTCTTTCCTTACTAGTCTTCCCATATTTACTCTTGGCTCCTCCAACTGTTCTCCACCTTGCAGACAGAGTAATACTTCAAAAACACATATTTGATTACATCAATCTCACCTAAATCCCTGAATTAAACTAGCATGCTCCCTAAGACTAATATCTCCGGTTCCTACAACTGTATCTGATACAACTGTTTATCAAACTATTTTTAAAGTATGGCAATCTGACACTCTGAACTGAATTTATGCTTTCAGATGTAGCCTAACCACAGCAGAGGAAACTGGAATCTGAGCAATCCAAATCTAGCGTTGCCAATAAATAGCACACGAAGTGATAAACCATATTTGCTCCAGCCTTTTACCCATGCTATGGAATTTCTTTGGGAAACACACACACTTGTTTATTTGATGACTGCATTTGATTAGTTTTTATCCCAACATTACTATCTGTTGAGATAATTCTGAATTTTGACTGTTTTGCAATTTTGCGCTGTCAACGAATGAAACTATCCTGTATCTCCTCACCCAAACAATTTTGTAAGACATGGAGTAGGGCAGAACAATAGTATTCCATGAAGACACCCGTACTTTCTTCTCCACTAGGCAATAATTATGGGTATTTTCTAATTGGCTTCAATCCAAGTACTTTCATATACTTTCAATTTCTCTTTATATCTCCCAAGGATATTTTGAGAGACTTTATTAAATAACTTGAATTCACTTGACCTATGAATTTTTATAACCCTATCAGAAAAGTGAATGAAATTAGTTTAAAGTGAATCATTTAACAATCATTTTTCAGATTCTTTTTTAGGATTTGGTATCAAAAATATTAACCTGTCATTTTCCAAATGTTTTCTTTTTTTGCAGAGTTGAGAATAAATGACTTTCTTTTATAGAGTAAAAGTCTAAAACCCAGGCTCACTGGGTCCCTTACAGATTCATCATATTGGTAATCTGTGGTCAAGGAAAGTTAGTTTTCCTCTTTCTCATCTCCAGCCCAGCAAAAGCTGACTTCTCACTGAAGGCCTATCTGAAAGGTTACCTCCTCTACAAAGGCTCTCCACTTCCCACCTCCTCCCACCTAGACTCTGAGCTCCTTGGGGGCAGGGACGGTGTCTCACACATCATTGTAACCCTAGCATAACATTACACAATGGTGTTCAAAAATGTCTGTTAAATCGTTGACTCTTGCTTATTTCTAGTTTTCTGGAATCTCTATGGCATGCTTCATAATTTCTAAAAATTGCCAAATAATTCAGAGACTATAACTGCAAACTCTTTAAATCCATGCAATATAAGTTGAGTCTAAAAATTAGAATTATTTGTACAGCAAGATTGACTCCAATCTCTACACTTATCTTGGGCTTCAATTACCCTTTGTGCCTGACTCCAGGGCTCTTATTATCCACTACACTGTACATCTTCAACTGCCTTTTCTCTTGCCTGGAATGTCCTCTTGATGGTCAAGTATTGGCCAGTATGTCTTATGGGAAAAGTATGCCCTTCTCCTCCTCCCAAAATAAGCCTACTCAAAATTCATTTATCTTCATGAATTCCCTTGGACTATTCCCAATTGGCATTAACTACTGTGTTCAGAAAGGCCATTTAAACATTTGTGCATAGAGTAGAAGATAATTAATATCCAAACTCTGGAAAAATCCATTGTTCCAAATGGATTTTTAAATGTCTATCATTTAAAAAATTGTGACATTGTAATGGACAGTTTACAGCAGAGGGTAGTGAGGGATGACGGTGGAATCTACCAGGCTACAACTGAGTGTTTGGTGGTCAGCCCATTTCTTGCAGTGTAAAGAGTGGTGCAGATTATAGAAGGTGCTTCAAAAATGACCTTGTCAGTCAATGGTGGCTTCAAACTGTCTATCTAAAAGGGGCTTGGAGTAGCAATGTACTTGTGGAGTGGTACTTGAAGCTGCTTTTGCAGCTTTACATAACATAGCATTAAATCGAGGAAACACCACATGTCTGTATTGAAGGCTAAAGCTCCTTCTCCACCAGCCCTTCAAGCCACTTAGTGGCACTGGCTGGGCTACCACCCTAAGAAGCTCTTTCACTGAACAAGAATCATTTTCTGCAGAGCAGGAGATACTCCTAGGCTGAAAGAGAAATTTGAAAAGAAATGGTATAGCAACAAGAATTGGGTAACAGTGATAAGCATTTACAAAAGCCTGTTTATTCATCTTTCCTGTTGGAATCTGCAGATGTACAACTACTAATCCTGATGCTCTATGATTTTGTTACGCATATTCCTATTGGTAGATCAACAAAATTTTTCACTTTTTTCATTATTTCTTCATGATTTGTGGGTGTGTGGCCATTTTCAAGATTGAAAATTTTAATTTAAGGGCAAAAATTGATATGTGAATTATGATTTTTGTGTTTATATAATATACTATTATTTTTTTTGTAACAATTTTTCTACTTTTAGTTAATCTCATGTTTTCAATCACTTCAAGAATTATTACAGGTCTTCCCTGGTGGCGCAGTGGTTGAGAGTCCGCCTGCCGATGCAGGGGACACGGGTTTGTGCCCCGGTCCGGGAAGATCCCACATGCCGCGGAGCGGCTAGGCCCGTGAGCCATGGCCGGTAAGCCTGCGTGTCCAGAGCCTGTGCTCCACAACGGAAGAGGCCAAAACAGTGAGAGGCCCGCGTACCGCAA
Organism: Grampus griseus; assembly: GCF_964374135.1. Lineage (NCBI taxonomy): Eukaryota > Metazoa > Chordata > Mammalia > Artiodactyla > Delphinidae > Grampus > Grampus griseus. The sequence goes on along the minus strand of NC_139004.1, from coordinate 34,464,631 downwards.
AAAAAAAACAAAACAAAAAAACAAAAAATGATTACAAATAGTTAATAAATACAGTCTTCAATGAGTCAAGTAATTTCTTTATATTACATATTAAGATTTCCTAGGATCCTTTGAATACTTTCTTTTTCTTGTTGTATCTTATAGCTTATATTCCACTCTTATGTACCAAAATCTTTCTTTCTTCAATCAGGTCTCTATTTTGCAGTGAAATAGCTCAACAAGAATTTCCCCTAATTTAGAATAGGTCAGGTGAAGAGAATTCTCTCTTAGGTTCAACAGGAGTATATAATACACATGCTTGAGACTTTTTAAAGCAAACCATCTAAGAACAGCAGCAGACACAGAATCCAGAATTCAGCTTTCACTCCAATTCTCCTTGTTTGATAACACTTTCTAACCAGATATCCTAATTGATCTGTTCCTTTGATCATTTGCTCTAACTGAATTGAAGACTGAAAATACTAGCCTCCATGTGTTTCCCAGACTGATATCTGAGCCTTTTAGGTTAAAATTCACCCTTAACTGAGGATTATCTAACCCTCCCCCAACTGGTTAAATGATTTCTTATCTAATTCCTCCCATGGCAAATGGGTTGGTTAGGAGGCCCACCACACACTTGTTGTACTCTAACTCAGCCTGGAAAAGTGAGGCCTGACCAAACTTAGTGGTTTAGCATGTGACCCTATAAACACCTGTCTTGATCTTTTCTGAAGTTGTTTCAGAACATACTGCTTAGCAGCAAAATATCCCCAATTTGATAGCCCTCTATGGGAATTAATGACCCTAAACTGCTCATTTTCCTTTCTGATTTTTCTTTTTATAAGATACCTGGCTTTTAGAAAAGTAATCAAACTCATTTTCCCTAATTGCAAGATTTCTAGGTCCAGGGTATTATCAAAGCAACTGTGTAAAAGAGAAAAACAGACCAGGCACACCAACTTTTTTTTAAATTTAAAAGTAAGCTTTGGAGCAATCTGAAACATATGATAAGAATGTTTTTGCAATTGTGATTCACCTTTCTGATAAGAATAGCCTATTTTGTTTTATTATATATCCCTTCTAACAGGTCTGGAATCAATTTGATGGATTTTTGATTTTCATGTCTTCAAAGATCTGTTAGCTGACTTCAAAATTTTAGGAAAATTGAAAGCCAGAATTAGTGATGGCTCTTCTTCTGTTGGATGTCAATATTTAGAAGATTGCTTCCCTATGGGCCGTTTCTCCAAAATTTGGCAAATCAAATACATTTATATAAAAATATAAGTATGCTAAAGTCAGCGCACATGGCAAATTGAGGAAGAATTTTACCTACATGTTTAATTAGAGCTATGTTCAATTATCATCCTTGTTTAATATCCTTGAACTGGGTATCATCATATCAACACCAGGACAAAGGTTTGTTCTCTAACAATGGAAAATATATCATCCCAAATGCTCCCCCACCTTTTATTTACTTGACTGCAAGAGGAATCATAGCTAAATTTGGTCCTCAATGGCATTCTTGTTGTCTAGCATATACATTTTTCATCTTTTAAACTAAGGTTAACATTTTTTCTCTCTTCTCTTCCTCTTAAAATTCAGTCGGGCTTAACAATTTCCAAGTCTGACCATACACATAACTGGAAAAAATGATATTACGGGGCTAAAAAGTCTAATGATCTTCTCAAGAATTTATAGCAGTTCATTTAAACTGTCTTTAGGGAAAACCTTTTTCTATACATATTGTATACCTCGAGATTATAAGTAAACTGAAAATACCTGTTACTATCCTGTGTATAGACAACTAGAAACAGGTAGTGATAACACACAAAGCAGAACTCAGATATACATTTGAGTAATTTTATTCTTATGAAAGAAGTTTATCCTGTCAAATTGATTGTGGTAGCTCTCAATGCAATGTTCGAGTTCAGACATCGAGGTCTGTATCGGACACAGATTTGAGGACAATGTCACTCACAGTACAGATGCTGAAGGAAGAACTCTAGAAGCATAGATGTCTGGTGATTACATACATTATTTCACTCCATTTTATAGTCCAATGATATTTTTTCCACATTTTGAAGATTCCACAGTTCTCTCTATGGCTATGAAGATCTCTTGCTGTTAGAATTGGCAAGAATCCAAGTGGCAAGCCCAAAACGTGATCAAATTACTTGTTGAAGGTTTTGGGCAGTTGATAAGACCCCTGTCTCCTCCCTCCTAGTTTGAAACCAATACAAGGACTAATGCAAAAGTCAGCCTGCCAAAAAAATGAAAGTATCTATCGACAAGAAATGCTAGAAGAATAGCTTCTTCTTAACGTTGACTTCTTATAGCCCAAACTGACTTCCTGCCATTTCCCTCATGTGTATTCCTGATTGAAGATAAGCCAAAAGCAATCTATCTGAATTATTAACCCTATTTCTTATAGAAATGGTTTTACTCAGGGGCTAATCTATGCCTCTTTGCCCTCTGATCAATTCCTTCCCTTTCCTCTATTTTGCTCTGCATCACAGAGATGCAGAGTCCTAAAGGCAGCATTTCCCCACGACCCTTTTTAGCTGGCATCCAGCTGGAAAGTCAGGGAAGGGGAGAGATACTCTGGCTTTTCCCTTCCTCATGCCTTCCACTCTCCTGCCAATGCCTCCTACCCGCTGAGACCTGCCTATAGATTGTCATAGCTTCCTGTTGTTGGTCATCTCTACGAGTTGTATTACCATCCCCTGTTTGGCTTCTCAGATTCTTCCGTCATCCACGAAACAAAACTATCTGCACTGATTTCTCCTGTTTTAAATACAGAGTAGTTTGTTTTCCTTGTTAGATCCTGACTGATACACTCAATTAAATACACAGCAATTTAACATAAAGCTCTCAGATGTTATACAAGACTGACAGAAGTATAAAGTCTTTGTATTTCTTTCAAAGTTACAGGCAAGACACTGCCCATTTTGCCACACAAGACCCTTTAAACAAGTATGGATACAATCTGCCTGCAATTCAATACTCGTAAATTTGCTCTCTGAACAATGAAAACTATATAACCAAAAATGTCAAAATGATGCCCTTGTTTTTACTTGTCTGCCTGAAGAATCATAGCTAAATTTTGTCCTTAATGGCAATAATTAACTCACTCCAGTTGTCTATCATATCCATCTATCTTCTTTTAAATCAAGTTTACCTTCAAATTTTTTTTTTCCTCTTTGACATTTTTTTGGGTCCAGGTTTATATGTGTTTTAATATTGTAAGTTGCTTCAAACCCATTTGGAAAATAGATGATATATATAATACTAACATAAACATTGTTTTCTTACTAAAAAAAACATGCTATATTTGAATTTTATGAAGAATAATGAGTTAGTATTTTGTAAAAATGATGCACATTTATCAAGATAGATCAAGTTATATTATGGTAGCAAATGAACAAATAGCACCATAATCTCAGAGGCTTAAAAATCACAAAGGTTTCTTTCTTGCTCACGTTATTTCTCCAGTGTTGTTAAATGGTGGCTCTGCTCCACATACTTGACACCAGCAAAGCTGATGGGGGTGCTGCCATCTTCTAAGACCACCTCCACAACATAAAGCTTCAGGGTTTGCCACAAAAGGGAAGGAGATTAAGGAGAACTTTATGCTAGTTCTCAAAGGCTTCGAAACAAAAGTAACATGCTACTTTCACTCAGATTGCACTGGATACAGCAAGTGAACTCCCTTAACTTCAAGGAAGCATGTGCTAGAAGGAATAAACAGAAGTTTTGGTAAGTGCTGGTAATCCCTACCACACTTTTTATTTTAAAAATCCAAACAACACAAAAAGGAGCAAAGATGAAAGTGAAAATCTCCCCAAAATAACAGTGTTAATGTTTGATAAAAATTGTATTTAGATACCTTTAATATAGAAGAACATATAGAAGTACTTTACCAAAACAAAAGCATACTACACATATTCTATATATTCTAATATATATTCTATATATTCTAAGAATATACTATTGTTAATTGAAAATGACTAAATTAAATTTTATTTGAATTTAATAGAAAAATAAATAAAACTGAAGGGATTGGTGAGCTTCAGATAAATGTTTTTTCATGGTAAGAGATGTATATCTTTTCTCTAAAAGTATCTCTTTAGAATTAAGGAAAACTCATGGAATTAAAGGACTTGGGTCATCATGATTTTAACTACATGGTTGACATTTAGACAGTATCTACTTTCTTGCTTTGAAATATAAGGAAATTAGCTCACTTATAACACCACCCCTCCTCTACTTTCTAACTCCAAATTTGTGTTATATCTATTATTATTTATATTTTCAAGGTTTATAATATTTACTTACACAGTTGTTTAGTTTTATGTCTACATTTAAATAAATTCAATGTTTCTCACCAGTCCTTTTGTAATGCTTCTGGGTTCTCACATTCGTTAATTTGATTTATCTTTTAGTTGGTTAGCCTTGATTGTCAAGCAATTTTTAAAAACGATCCCTCAGTTCATTTTCTTCCAGGAGTCACACATGCTTAAAAATACTTGTCTGATGTTTTTGTTTTTAAAGGAAAACTTGAAAATTTGGCTGGGTATAAAATTATTGGGACACAATATCCTTGCTTCAGAACTTGTTCCACTGTCTTCTGGCACTGAATATTGCTAAGGAAAAGTCCAAGAGCAAACTTTTTTTAATCTTCACTCAGAGTTGGCTTGCATTTTTCAGACTGGATGTCCATAAGTTTCTTTATTTAGCTTTGGAAATTAGTAACTTCAATAGATTTTATCTTGGAGTTGAGCTTTTCCCATTTTTTCTTAGACACAGCATGGCCTTTTCATCCGCAGATTCAAGTAATGCCAGATTTCAGGAAACTTCTCTCTCTCTCTCTCTCTCTCTCACTCTCTATCCATGTTTTTTCTGTTCCTCTCACTCTTCTTCAGGATTTCTAATTACTCAAGATTGGTTTCTCCTTTGGCTGTCTTTCTAGGTATCATTTTCTCTCATTATTTTAAATATCCTTAGTTATTTTTCAGCCACATTTCCTCCTCTTCTTCTTCCTTGTCTTCCTTCTCCTCCTCCTTTTCTCCTTCCTTCTCTTTCGTTTCTTAATGGCACTTTCATCACTATAATGGCTTTCTTCTTCTCTTTCATTTCTGAGTTCTTCAAGCTTGCTTTTATTTTCTTGTCTTGTAATCTTTTCTTTGAAACTTTCTATATTTTTAAGCTATTTTTAAAAACACATATTGCTTTTAGGTAACATATTTAAGATTCTGAAGTATACTGCCTTGCTTCCTAATGTAAGGAGTCTTCAAATGTATGTTGCTTTTCCCTCCACACTCCATATACATGGAAAGATCTTTAGTATTTTCTTTTTGATAATTTTATCTTTGAGCATGTGCATCTTTTTCCTAGAGAGTAGTCTGGGAGATGGGTAAGGGAATATTCAAATTCAGTTTGTGTCCTGAGTACCTTTACTCTGCACATATTTCATTCTTAGCCTTAAGAGCACATACTTTCCTCAAATTTTTGCACTAAAAGGTCTGGGATGGCAAAACCCCTTAAGTCACAAACTCCCTGAATCCCACTCACCAAAGGCCATCTTTCTTGGCCATAAGCCTAGACCACTGACCATAAACATGGCCTGTCTTTAAGGTTTCTTCTTTAGACTCACCTTCTATAGTGTAGAAGGAATATCTAAATAATATTGCCCTATCGTGCCCTATCGTATTGCCCTTGTCTGTTTTCTTAGATCTCACCACCCTAACCAGAAGATCATTGGATTTGCATTTAAGAATTGTGACACTTTCTTTAAGGAGAAAGTGCATCCTGCCTGAGGCTGGAGGATATATGTGCTGGCTCTCAGCAACCTCCCTCACCGTAATTCAAATTTCATAGTATTTGGCAGATTTCCTCACGGTTTGAGGTTATGGCTATTTCCTTATTTCACTGAAGATGGCTTTTTCCCTTCTATTTTTCATTTTTTGTTGGTGGTGGTGGTGAATTTCAGTAACAGGGAGTACAGTAAAAATTACTTTCTTCTGCTATTTAATCAGAAATAAGAATTTTAAAGGTCAGAAGAAACTCAGGAGCTAAATTTTCACAGCCAAGAAGATTGTGTTTCTCTAATTATGTATATGGAGTGAGTATGTTTTAATATTCTATTAATGGCTGCACCGTACCACTTCATTTATTTTAATAAACGTTTTAGACTTGAAACTTATGGTTCATGCAATACCACTAATCAGGTTAGATGAGAGCAGAATGCAAACTATATTATAAGACAGAATCACTAGTTAAGAAAGACTGTGTATTTCTCATATACAAAATATAAAAAAGAGGGAGAAAAATGCTTGGGATATATTAAGTGCTCAAAATTTAAGTTCCCTTCTTTCTATACCTACTAACATATATACAGTAGATAAGAAAATTTAGAATTGTCAACACATCTTTTGCTAAGGCTTCTAGCTGCCTATTGGGACCTAATGATAAAAGATGTTATTCTCATTATAATAAGAGCAGTGTGAAATGGATTTTCCCTGTTAAATATTTTGCTCTTCTCAGGCTCACAAATCTTGGTGTATACTTGCTAATTATATACAACTAATATGTCTTTCCAACAAAAATCTGTGAGGATGTGTTATTTAGTGTCTCTCTAATGGTGTGATGGAATATGATTCTGGAACACTAATTGCAACCCAAATCCTCTTGTTTCCCACACACACTACACAAGGAGATCGAGGCTTAGAGAGCTGTTAACAAACACAATCACACAGTCAAGCTGCTCTTTCCTTCCCGTGCTGTCCTCGTGTTATTAGACAACGTGTCCAGCGACAGCTGTTTCAGTAACTGTACAAACCTACTCACTCCACTCACAGCCTGTCTCCCAATTGTCTTTGCACTTCTACAAGGTCACACAACTCACTCCAAAAGTTTGACAGAGTGCAAAGTCTGAGAGCTTACAAAACGCATCAGCACAACTCAGATACATTTAGTATGTTTTTTATTTCAAGCAAAGAATTAGGCAGAAAGACCTCTAATAGTTCCTGGGAAAATAATTTACAAATCCTGTAAATGTTGTTGGGAGGATGGTTATTTAGAAAGTGATGTCTTCCAAAAGGTCTGAAGCACCACAAATTAAATTTTAAAATGCCAAAGTCATCTGTGATGCATTCTGTACTCACCAAGAGGCACAGTGTACCATAAAATCACCCCCAATTCTGGGTCTGAGATTGCAGGATTTTTCTCCTGCAATCACCAGGTCTTCTGCTCCACATTAATTCGACAAAAAAATATTTTTAATTAATGACTGACCAACTATGTAGGTGCCAGATGCTGAGAGAATAGAGTTGAACAGGACTACAGTCTTGTCTTTCAATAGTTGCTAGCTGAGAATTGTAGGGTCTTTCCAGATGTTATACTATATATAGCATATTAGCGCTCCTGAATTCATCAAGGTCAAGAGCAACACCAGATACCAATCATACAAGAAATTACATCCAAGGTTATTTGGACACTGTATTAGTTTTCTAGTACAACAAACTAGGTGGCTTAAACAATAGAAATTTATTATCTTACAGTTCTGAAGGCTAGAAGTCTCACATGGAGGTGTTGGCAGGGTTGGTTATTCTTTCTGAGGGTTATAAGGAAAGGATCTGTTCCAGGCCTCTCTCCTTGGCTTGTAGATGACTGTTTTCATGTTCACATGGCACACTCTCTCTCTATGAGTCTGTCTCCAAATTTTCCCATTTTATAAGGTTACCAGTCATATTGGATTAGGGCCCAACCTAATGACCACATTTTAACTTGATCACCTCAGTAAAGACCCCATCTCTCAATAAGATCACTCTGAGGTACTAGAGGTTAGGGCTTCAACACAGGAATTTGACAGGGTAAGACAATTTAACCTACAACAGACACTACTGTGAAGTTTTGGTAGAAAGGACCCTGAACACTATTCTCTTCTCCAAATTAGCTTGTGAAAGAAGGCCATATTAGTCTAATTATTCACTGTGAGCAACATTATGACTCCCTAAAATGAATAGTTAAATGGCACTTTTATCAGTGGAGATTGCTCCTAGAGGGAGCACCTGATTTTGTTAATTCAGTACAGCTTCTGTCAAGATCCAGGTGAAATCCCCATGCTCCAGAAACCTCCGATAAAATCCACTCCAACCTGATGATGACCATCCCCTTCCATGTCCCAGGCCAAAATAGGAACAATGGGGTAGATGCAACTGGGCATCAGATTTCAATTCAAAACAAAACACATTCTAATAAGTAGAATTATTCATCAGTGAGCTATTGCACTTCTAAGCATGGCATCCAAAGGAGAAACCGTAAAATAAAAAGATTGACTATGTTAAAAAAAAAAAGAAATGAAAACTAAAAGAAAATTTATAAAATGGTGGAAAATGTTTGCTAAATATATGACAAAGGCAAAAGTTATCTTTATTCATTCACTCAACAATTATTTACTGAGCTCCTACTATATATCAGTCTTTGTTTCTAGGTGCAGCAGATGTGAACAAGACCAAGTGCCAGCCCTCATGGAGTCAACAAATCAACCAGACCTACCCTGACACTCCAAGAGAAGAACAAGTAGAGCACATAAACAAAGACAGAAATGCAAATGGCAAATAAAGATATAAAATAATTTGGTAATCAAAAATGCAAGTTAAAACAAATTGTTTTTTGCCTACCAAATTGGAAGAACTTTCCAATCCTGTGATGTTGGTGAGGGTACAGAATATGGACCTGATCACATACTTCTCTGGGAGTGGGTTTCAACCAGCTTCTTAATGGTAAAACCCAAACTGCCCCCAAATTTAGACTGAGCACATTTAAAATGCTAAAATGCATATTCCTGGGCTCCACGGCAGATTCTGAATCTATCCATCAGATATGGGATCCAGGAAACTGTCTTTTGACTACCATGGGGTATCCTAATACAAGTTATCCTTGGGCCATACTTGGGGACAGAGTGCTCTAGACCGTGGTCAGGGCTGAACAAACAGTTCCAGCAATGGGACTGTGCAGGGCCTAACAATCAAATGCAGAATATCTTGTTCAATTAGATGTAACTAATTGAGAGCAACATTTCAATGATAAGACAAAAAGTACCAAGTTATACTTGCTACTGGTGGGCTTTGACACTGGGTCACACACAGTTCAGCTATCACAATATTTATTCTCTCTGGTACAGCAAATCAACTTTTGAAAAAATTTACCCTAAGGACATAATCACGTTTTATTCAAAACATTGGTAGGATTACAGAAATTATTTAAGAGTGAGTTCTAAAAATAAGAAGAGGATAAAGCTATTTTTAATAACTTTTCCTTAAAATGCTAGCTATAAGTAGAGAACTTAAAAGGGAAGAGCTCTCCACTTTAGGTCCCCATATTTAGACTTTGTTTTGCAAATGTTTTCTGGTTACCATGCCAACTTCTGGATTTCTCTATGTAAATGGGAAATTGGGAACCTCGCCTTTTAAAAAAAATGATTAGTGTGTTCTTTTTATCCTGGTAAGCTCATTCTGTGCTGACAAATTATATTCTGACAGCTTGGTTGTAATCTAAAACATGCCTCTCTGGAGACTGAATAATAAAGTATTTCCAGGGATTGACAGTTACTCTTCATTTATATTTTTATGTATTTGCTTTCAATGAATTCAAGAGATAAAATGAAGTGCTACATACTTGTTATATTTTTTAAATAATTCAGAAATGTATCCTCACTTGAAAAATTTGACATGTCAATTTGATTACTGAACTTGTGAACTGTGGTGTAAGGAAAGAACATAAGCTTCTGAAACGGTCAGACTTGGAGCTGAACACTGGCTCTGCCACCTACTAGTTGTGTGACCTTGGGCAAGTAGTCTAACTCATTGAGCCTTAGTTTCCATCTATAAAATAAGAATCAGAAACAATATATACATATATAAAGCATCTACGACAATGCCAACTCTATTGAGCAGGTTCTTGATATAACATGGTAGCTATTACCAAAGACAAAAATAAAAGCCAAGCACAGAAACATCCAAAACCTATTAGATTTGGTTTAAAAGAAATCAGGCTTCACACAGGAAAAAAGTGAATACATTTTTAAAGTAATGCATAACCAACATTGTTAGAATTGGACTTCTTCATGTTTCAGCTATTGTTAAACACTCAACAGTAAATAATAGGAAAAGACTTTTGGAACTTTGTAAGGTGATAAGACATGATAGATAAGCTTGTACAAAGGAAGCTTTAGGTCCTCAAGACTTTACAATAGTCTGAAAAGATGCAGTTGGCTAAAGTTAAGGCATAACTTTAAAATAGCAAATGGCCAAGGTTTTTAGCTAATAGAGGTCATAGTGAACCAGGGCCAGGAGCCCTCCCTGACCCATTAAAGATGAGGGGACGTAATTGTGAGGATGAGGCCTGGAGTCCTCTAGGGATGCGTCACCTCAGGAAGAAGGTCAGCAGTGAGGCAGGGACAAGCTTCCCCATGTTTTCCAGCAGCATTAATGGATCTACCTTTTTCATATTCCATTGGTGGGCAGGACCCATCTCTAGTCTGTCCCGCTCCGTTTGCTGTTTATTAAACTGTGTATGGAGGAGGATTTTTAGTGGGGCATGTTAAATTTTTCATTATTACACTCCCTAATTCTTAATCTGCCTTTATTCCTTTCTCTTCAATTATTGTAAGAAGAGCATCACAGATATCGCGTGGACAAAACGTTGAAGCAATACACAAATGCAAAACATTGTAAACAAAAGAAGATATTCTGAAATTAAAAACTATGTACCGCTCTCTTTAAATAAAAATAATAAGTGAAGGGTCCTCAAATCCATATTATATGTGGCACCTAAGCTCAACTTATTTAAGTTAGTCTATTGAAGAGTACTGATGCAGACCTAGTAAGACAACAACAACAAAACTAAGGTCCCAACACAATAACAGATGTCAACACCATGCTTTCACTACCTGACTTTTCTTTCCATTTATCTATCTTGTATTTAAGGTGGTGCATTCCAGAGGGTGAAAATGGGGCAGAAAAGAAGTCACTTGAGGGAGACTTTCTCAGACGACTTCTCCTCCCAGCTTACTGTCCTCACCTATTGTTTGTCATCAGAGACAAGGCAGAACACAGAACCCGGAGAGTGTGGTTTAAAAAGGAAAGTGCCCGTGATCACAGTAAGCTGTTCACTTGGGGAACTGTTCCCACATCACCACCACCACTACCGAGACCACTTAATTCCTTTCACTGCAGTGTCGCTGGATGAGACCTTTGTGACCCTCCATCTCCAGTCAGTAACTGGTTGAGGTTAGGGCCCAAGACTGAGTTGGCTCCAGAATCCTGGCTCCAGAATATGGTTCCCAGGTAAAATATAGGTGCTCAGTTAGGTCTGAATGTCAGATTAACAACAAATAGTTTTTAGTATAAGTATATCCCCAATATCGCGCTGAGACATACTTATACTACATACCGTGGCAGTGTTCCTGGATCTGCCAACAATAGCTGCAAATGCATAGAGCACTTTCTATGTTCCATGCATTATTCTAAATTCTTTACAAATATTAATTCACTAAATACATGAAAATACATGGATAGGTAAACATATGCCAATACATGGATGACTGGAGGTTAGGAAGAATGAACTATGTATTTTAAGTTTCAAAACTTATGCAAAAATTCCTATAATTAAGACTTTTGATGAGTTGTCACTGACTAGCTGCAAATCAATTTGTAGAAAATTTAAAAATATAAAACTAAAAAAGACTAGATTTTTGTCCCTGCTCATTAACTAGCTGGAAGACCTTGGGAAAATCTCAATTCTCTGGATCTAGGTTTCCTTCTCCTAACATGAAATTGGGATGAAATTATTTTTAAAGTCATTGCTGCCCCTAAAATTCTATTATATCTTATAATGTGCAAAAAACAGCTTGCAGAGAAATGCTTATTACCTCTGCAATCATTCTGTTGGTGTCTCCTAAGAAAAGCAGATTCAGAGCTTCTTCCTCTGTGGTTGCCTGATGAAGAGACAAGTTTTTCAGGTGGATATTCTGATCAGGGTCCTCCAATACTGTCACTTTCCTAGGGAAATGGGACACAACAACACAAGGCACTTTGAGAATGAAAAGAACTTCAAGTCTTTCTTACAGGTTTCTTTTTTAAAAGCTGTATGCACGATGTCTTGAATTTATAAAATCCAACAGTACACAAGACACCAGACAGTACAGGATTAGCATCAAACACTGACATTCCCTTGACAGTACTACCAAATAGCTTTGGGGCTGAAAAGTATATTACAAGCTCCTGATTTAAAGCCATCTGTCTTGGTAATCATCAGAACCCCAAAGCATCTTAAAATACATATTCTTATTGAATTAAAAATGCAAATAGTTAATCTTCTACCTATATCAGGAAACTTGGCTATACAGTATTTTTCTATGTCATAATTCAGTTTCTTACATAGGTAATGCACAAATTTTTCTCCTTCTAATTTTTCCCTTTTGTTCAAATTCATATCATTTTCAATTTACATGACATTTCAAACTGGTTAGCTCATCAATTTAAACATGATGAAAATTGAGGCATCTGTTATCCCTCTAGGAGTTGTTCCCTTGTCTAGTTTTCTTATCAAGGTGAATTAAAAATAATCAAGAAGTCTTGTAATAAAATTTTAGTTCGTAATTATTATTTTTATGTCCATCAGATGTGTTTCTTGACTTTTTTTCATTTACAACATCACTTTTACTTCCACTGAATCCTTACAGTAAGAGCCTTAGGTCTGGAATTACATTCATCTATTACAACTGCCTCAGTGGGCATCCTGGTGCCAACACCACTTCCTCCCAGGTGAATTCTAACCCTGTTTCGAGAGTTGGCTTGTCAGTACTCTCCTTAGAGTCCTCTTAGGATTTTCTGCAAATGAACACAATTTGGCTAAACTCCTCACAGTCTTGCTTCAAATGCCTACAGATTCAAGCAATAAAGTTACTAAAGAGAGTTCCCTTGTGCCTCTTGAGTTTTGCTTTCTTGATTTTCTTAAAAATTGTTGAAGAAAGGAAATCTGTAATTCACAAGTGTTGCAAGTGTATCTCCAGATATCTGCACTTGCTTACAGCATTTGGAACTGATGATGATAGATAAAGGTTGGCATCGTTTAGCACTATTTCTCCCTTCAAAGTACAACTAGCAAGTGGACATGTGTCACCTGCCTATTGACAAAAATACATTTATAAAACCTTAAAAATGAAGATTTTGCAAAGACCATAATTTTTCAGTCTTCCATTTTGTAAGGAGGTTATCTGGACTTTCATATGTAATTTGTGGGCACTTAAAATACTAACTGCAGGAAGAAAATGTAGCTCTACCAGCACCTCTGTGACCAATATGTCACTAATAATCTAGCCTGTTGCCAAGTTTTGGACTCCTTTTTGTCTCCTTCAACAATACCACCTAAGATGGAAAAAGATCTCTTCCCTAAATGAAAACAAGTATATTTTATTTATTTTTCAACAAGACTCATAAGTGAGCCTATTAAAAATGCTTGAGTTAAAAAATGCTTAGAAAACATTAAGGCATTTTTACTGAAATAGATGAATTGTGCTCCATTTTTAGGAACCCCCTTTATTCCTTAAGCTTTGCTTCCACCCTGATCCTTCTGATATGCTCGAGAAGGTTTGCCTAAATTCAATCCCTAAGGACACAGAAGTTAGAATTCTTCCTAAATCCACAGATTCTAGGTTTTAAAGGTAAAAAGAAGTTAAGTAATATTGGAAGGAAGATGAAAGCATGAAATAAGTGATGAGACAGTATATTAGAAGTGAGAAAAGAAGAGAGTTCTGTCTTTTTCAACAGGAGGAAGAAAACAAATTTTGCAACTCTGAGGCAAAGTCACCTGTGGTACATGTTGCAAGACCAAGTCTGATACAAAACCAACCTGTGCAAGTTCAGAAAAGGGAGAGGTGGGGGAGCAGGAAACAATTCAAAGACGAGGATGCTCACATTCACTGGGCACCAAAAGTATGCCAGGGACCTGCACTGTCTTCTGTAATCCAGTTGTAATCCTGGCTGCACATAGGAATAGCCTGCAGAACTTAAAGCAACACACCGGTACCACGTGTCCTCCTAAGAGGTTCAGATTTGACTGTTCTGGGGCGTGGACTGGGTATCAGAACCTGTAAAGGCTCCAGGTGATTCTAGCTTGCAGCCAAGGTTAAGAGCCATTGACTTCATCTTTAACGACCACACAAGGTGGACACAGGGGGAGGAGGTTTCTGGTTTCTTTATCTTTACTCTCCACCCAGCTCCACCCCAAGCCCAAAGGGGAGAGTTACTCATTTTACTGGTTGGAGCTGAAGTCACTTTGGGCCATATCTACTAATAGGCAAGGTCCCTGTGAATTTTAAAAAGCTTGTCCTTCCATGGGAGGTTTCTTTTCTACTTCCCCGACCATGCAGCTGATGGGTAAACTAAGCCACCCATTAACCACAACAATAACTAAAGCTCAACTGGGGATGATGGATATTCCTAAACATCCATAGGGTTTATATCGTTGCTAAATCAAAACAAAATCTAAATGATATATCATAAATAATCTCACCATTACTTCACTGAAATGAATGCAGAAAACAAGCAAGTATGGAACTCTAAAAGTGTTCATTTATTAGACAACCTAAATGGGTCACTGATTTAGGATTATATTTACAAAGAATAGTTAGAAGCATAAGGTAGAAAGCGTGAGATGTCATCAGCAGCATTCGGCTAAGCTACTTTTTTCCTTCTAAATCATTCAGAGCCTTTGATTTGCAATGGACCTACCTCAGAACTATTACACTTCTATATTTACTTCCGGGTGCTCGTCCAGCTTTGTCACTTTGATCACAATACAGTTTGCACATGCTTCCAGTTTTTCTGTATAGAACTCTCAGCCGTCTTTTGTAACCCTGTAACTCATCACCAGGCATTTCTCTGGCACTTTTCTGATACTGTTTTCCTCACTACTTTCTGATTTCTTGCCCGTGGAGGTTTTGAAAAGTAAAAAAAAAAGACAGGTTGGTGTCCAGTTTACTTTGGCTTCTTTCATGGTTCTCTCTCTGCTTTGGGCTCATCTGTTGGGCACGCTTTAATAAAAAGACTCCACCTCTGGCATCTTTCTGGAAACTTCTTCAGTGCAACTGTCTCCAATCAGGGTCTCTCTTGCCAGTTCTTCTCCTCAGATTCTTTCCTGGTTTCTGCCCAATCCCTTGGGCATGAGGCTTTGGACCTTCCCTTATTGCCCTGCCTGCCCTCATTGAAAATCCCTTTTGCACTTAAGCCTCCCAACCAATTTGTCACTCCCACCCACTCTCATGCCTTTACTCAGAGAAGTGCAGTCTGAGCTGGGTACTACCTCTTGACTAGGTCGACTAATCTAGGAGTGAGAATGCTTTAAACTCTGCTGCTGGTGGAAAGCTTTTCAAAGTTGGAGGAAATAAGAATCATTAGCAAAAGTTTCTCTTCGAGTTGCTTCCTTTCCTGGCCCTTCCCCACCCCCCTGCCACTCCCCATGCCCTCAGCTCTCTAACAAATCAATAGCTATTTCCTGAATCCTCAGTCTACCACTCGATTCTGACTATAATTTTCATAGCTTGAAAGAGGGCTTTATTGGAGTTTCTTAAATAAACATCTTAATTCCAAGATGGAAACCCCCCGAACTATTTATTTGATTCCTCTTTGAAAGGGCCTGTGAATAGTTTTCTCTACAAAATGTTTCTAAAATGTTTAGATTTCAAGCAAAAAGCCACTGATAGCCTTAACTTGGACCCCTAAGTGGAAAAGTTCTGCTAAGTATACTCAGCCTACTCAATGATGGAGAAGAAGCAAGCTTTGTGTTTTCTCTGTAAACAGAGACTCTTTTCCATTTGGCTAAGTAGTTGGAATTTTCAGGCTTTCTAACTGACTGGAAGACATATAAAGAGCAATGGCCAAGCTCTTGTTCCCAATAATGGAAGCCATCAATGAAAGAACCCTCCCCACCCTACATCCCATCTCCACAACATTCCAATACCACCAACTTGCTGAACAGGGACTTTCCAGGAGTTACTACAGTGAATCTGGTCTCTCATGTTCATGTTATAGACAAATATTGCTATGGTGATTTCTGTTATTTTTTTCTACTTGCGAGTGCCCCGTGTGATGGTGCAGGCCAGGCACTGAACAACGGCACCTTGTTCAAGATGGTGCAATTCACATGAGTCTGTAGATTATGACTTATGTCTGTCAGGGGGCAGTAAAGTGACTTCCAACAAAACCAGCATATTACAACAATTTTTCAACAGGTAGCAGGGTTGCCTTTTAATAATCGCATGAAGGTACCATAAAGATGAGAGGTAGCTCAGTCTAGTTACCTTGACTTAGAAAAATATCAGTAGCAGGCAGCCCTCATGAAAATGGAAGGGTGTCCATCAGGCTCTTCTAAATAACTGAATAATCTCACATATTGTAAACAGAGCTGCACCATTCATTTCAAAAAGGGAATATTACCTAATTCATCATTTTCCAACTTCCTTTTTTCCCCCACCCCAACACATTTTCAGAAACTCTCTACAGGGTAGATTTGGGGGAAGATGTAAATTTTTAGAAGTATGTAAGGGGAGCCCTTCTTCTTTAGATTGATTAAAAATCTAAAAGATTTCTTCTGTTATAAAATATAATAGTTGAAACATATCACTTAAGAAAGTTTTATGAACCTGCAATAAATTTTTGTGTTGGTCTTAACCTAGACAGAATGGGCTAACAGTAATGGATACTTTTTCTCAAGATCACTATTGAGGTATTTTGAAAACTCTTTCTAGTAACTTGAAGAAGCTATCTTTTCTTTCTTGTTTTATCTAATATTATATCTTCTTACTGATAATGAAAAACATAGCCAATCACGTGACACTTTAGATTGAGTTATTTCATTTAACCCACTAAAAACACCAGGTTCTCTACTAAATATTTAAAGAAGAGATTATACCACTTATCTACAATCTCATTCAGGAGAGAGAAGCAGAGGAAATACTTCCTAACTCATTCTGTGAGGACAGCATTACCCTTATACCAAAACCAAAGACATAACGAAAAGAAAACTCTAGACTATATCTCTCATGAACATAGATGCAAAAATCCTCAGTAAAGTATTAGCAGATCAAATCCAACAATGTAGAAAAATAATTATATACCATGACCAAGTGGGATTATCTCAGGTATACAAGGCTGGTTCAACATTCAAACATCAGTCAATATAATCCATCACATCAACAGACTGAAAAAGAAAAATCACATGATCATATTAATAGATGCTGAACAAGT
Source organism: Grampus griseus (assembly GCF_964374135.1). Lineage (NCBI taxonomy): Eukaryota > Metazoa > Chordata > Mammalia > Artiodactyla > Delphinidae > Grampus > Grampus griseus. The sequence goes on along the minus strand of NC_139004.1, from coordinate 34,447,343 downwards.
ATCTGACAAAAACCAATACCAATTCATGATAAAAACTCTCAGTAAATTAGGAATAGAGGGGATCTTTCTCAACTTGATAAAGACTATCTACAAAAAAACCTACAGCTAATTTGAGAGCTAATGGTGAGAAACTCAAAGTTTTCTTAGTAAGATCAGATACAAGGTAAAGATATCCCCTCTCACCGCTCCTTTTCAACATTATACTGGAAGTCCTTGTTAATGCAGTAATGCAAGAAAAGAAATAAAAGGTATACAGATTGGGAAAAAAGACATAAAGATGTCTTTGTTCCTAGATGATGTGACAATCTATGCAGAAAACCTGAAAGAACTGACAAAGAACTCCTGGAACTAATAGGTGATTAGAGTAACACGGCAGGATACAAAGTTAATATACAGAAGTCAATTGCTTTTTTGTATACTAGCAATGAACAAGTGGAATTTGAAATTAAAAACACAAAACCATCTACCTTAGCACCTAAAAATGAAATATTTAGATATAAGTCTAACAAAATATGCACAATATCTATATGAGAAAACTACAAAACTCTGACGAAAGAAATCAAAGAACTAAATAAATGGTGAGATATTCCATGTTCATGGAGAAGGAGACTCAATATTATCCAGATGTCAGTTCTTCCCAACTTGATCTATAAATACAATGCAATCCCAATCAAAATCCCAGCACATTATTTTGTGGATATTGACAAAATTATTCTAATGTTTATATGGAGAGGCAAAAGACCCACAAGAGCAAAAACAAAATTGAAGGAGAAGAACAAAGTAGGAGGACCAACACTACCCAACTTCAAGACTTACTATAAAGCCACAGCAATCAAGACAGTGTGGTATTGATGAAAGCATAGATAAATTGATCAGTGGAATGGAACACAGAGTCCAGAAATAGACTCACATAACTATAGTCAGCTGATATTTCACAAAGAAATCAAAGCGATACAATGGAGCAAAGACAGCCTCTTCAACAAATGGTTCTAGAATAACTGGACATCCACATGCAAAAAAAAATGAATCTAGACACAGACTTTGCACCACTCATAAAAATTAACTCAAAATGGATCACAGACCTAAATATAAAATGCAAAACTATAAAACTCCTAGAAGATAACATAGGAGAAAACCTAGATGGCCCTGGGTGCGGTGATGCCTTTTTGGATATGACATCAAAGCCATGATCCATGAAGGAAATAATTGATAAGCTGGACTTCATTAAAATTAATAGACAATGTCTAAAGAATTAGAAGATAAGCCACAGACTGGGAGAAAACATTTTCAGAAGACACATCTGGCAAAGGACTGTTATCCAAAATATACAAAGAACTCTTAAAGCTCAACAATAAGAAAACAAATAACCCAATTAAAAACTGGGCCAAAAACCTTAACAGATCTCAAAGAAGATATACAGATGGTAAATAAGCATAAGAAAAGATGATCCATGTCATATGTCATCAGGAAAATGGAAATTAAAACAATAATGAGCTACCCCTACACACTTATTAGAATGGCCAAAATCTGGAACATTGACAACATCAAATGCTGGGATGTGGAGCAACAAGAACTCTCATTCATTGCTGATGGGAATGCAAAAATGGTACAGTCACTACAGTTTGGTAGTTTCTCACAAAACTAAATATATCCCATATCATCTAGCATTCATGGTCCTTGATATTTACCCAAAGAGGCTGACAACTTACGTTCACACAAAAACCTACACACAGATATTTATCGAGGCTTTATTCATAACTGCCAAAAACTTGAAAGCAACCGAGATGTCCTTCAGTACGTGAATGGATAGATAAACTTTGGTACATACAGACAGTGGAATATTATTCAGTGCTAAAAAGAAATAAACTATCAAGCCGTGAAAAAACATGAAGGAGACTTAACTGCATATTACTAAGTGAAAGAAGCCAGTCTGAAAGAGCTACATACTGTATGATTCCAACTATATGACATTCTGGAAAAGACAAAACTATGGAGATAATAAAAAGATCAGTGGTCACCAAAGGTGGAGGTAGGGGTAGTGATGACTAGGCAGAACACAGAGAATTTTAAGTCAGTGAAAATACTCTGTATACTATCATGATGAATATAAGTCATTATACATTTGTCCAAACCTATGGAATGTACAACACCAAGAGTGAAACCTAGGACTTTGGGTGATTTTGATGTGTCAATGTACGTCCATTCTTTGTAACAAACGTGTCATTTTGGTGAGTGATGTTGAAAATGGGAAAGGTTATGCATGTGTGGGGGTAGGGAGTATATGGGAAACCTCTGTACCTTCCTCTCAATTCTGTTGTGAACCTAAAACTAAATACTTCATCATGAAAAAAAAAAACAACAAAACAGGCCCAAACTGAAAGCTGTAAAATATTCTTTTTTTTAAATTGAAGTATAGTTGATTTACAAGAATATAGTAGTTTTAGGTGTACAAAATAGCAATTCATTATCTTTATAGTTATACTCCATTTAAAGTTATTATAAAATATTGGCTATATTCCCTGTGCTGTACAATATATCCTTGTAGCTTATTTATTTTGTATGTAGTAGTTTGTACCTCTTAATCCTCAAAGGTGCAAAATATACTGAGCGCTTGTTGTGATGAATTCTTGTCTTGTTTTCCACATTAACTTCTTTCTTTTCAACTGGTAAATATCCTCTACTAAATATTACCATTATTATTTCTATTTTTATGTTCATTATTTATTTATTTTTTCTTATTAGTCATCCATTTTATAAGCATCAGAGTATACATGTCAATCCCAGTCTCCCAATTCATCACACCACAACCCCCACCTCCCGCTGCTTTTCCCCCTTGGTGTCCACACGTTGGTTCTCTACATCTCTGTCTCAATTTCTGCTATGCAAACTGGTTCATCTGTACCATTTTCTAGGATCCACATATAGGCGTTAATACACAATATTTGTTTTTCTCTTTCTGACTTATTTCACTCTAGATGCATCCAGGTCTCTACAAATGACCCAATTTCATTTCTTTTTATGGCTGAGTAATATTCCATTGTATATATGTACCACAGCTTCTTTATCCATTCATCTGTCGATGGGCATTTAGGTTGCATCCACGACCTGGCTATTGTAAATAGTGCAGCAATTAACATTGGGGTGCATGTGTCTCTTTGAATTATGGTTTTCTCCGGGTATATGCACAGTAGTGGGATTGCTGGGTCATATGGTAATTCAATTTTTAGTTCTTTAGGGAACCTCCATACTGTTCTCCATAGTGGCTGTATCAATTTACATTCCCACCAACAGTGCAAGAGGGTTCCCTTTTCTCCACACCTTCTCCAGCATTAATTGTTTGTAGATTTTCCGACGATGGCCATTCTGACTGGTGTGAGGTGATACCTCATTGTAGTTTTGATTTGCATTTCTGTAATGATTAGTGATGTTGAGTATCCTTTCATGTGTTTGTTGGCAATCTGTATGTCTTCTTTGGAGAAATGTCTATTTAGGTCTTCTACCCATTTTTGCATTGCGTTGTTTGTTTTTTTGATATTGAGCTGCATGAGCTGCTTGTATATTTTGGAGATTAATGCTTTGACCGATGATTCATTTGCAAATATTTTCTCCCATTCTCAGGGTTCTCTTTTCGTGTTGTTCATGGTTTCCTTTGCTGTGCAAAAGCTTTTAAGTTTCATTAGGTCCCATTTGTTTATTTTTGTTTTTATTTCCATTATTCTAGGAGGTGGATCAAAATATATCTTGCTGTGATTTATGTCAAAGAGTGTTCTTCCTATGTTTTCCTCTAAGAGTTTTACAGTGTCTGGTCTTACATTTATGTCTCTAATCCATTATGAGTTTATTTTTCTGTATGGTGTTAGGGAGTGTTCTAATTTCATACTTTTACATGTAGCTGTCCAGCTTTCCCAGCACCACTTATTGAAGAGACTGTCTTTTCTCCATTGTATACCACTGCCTCTTTTGTCATAGATTAGTTGACCATAGGTGCATGGGTTTATCTCTGGGCTTTCTATCCTGTTCCATTGATCTATATTTCTGTTTTTGTGCCAGTACCATATTGTCTTGATTACTGTAGCTTTGTAATATAGTCTGAAGTCAGGGAGTCTGATTCCCCCTGCTCCGTTTTTTTCACTCAAGACTGCTTTGGCTATTTGGGGTTTTCTGTGTCTCCATGCAAATTTTAAGATTTTTTGTTCTACTTCTGTAAACAATGCCATTGGTAGTTTGATAGGGATTGCACTGAATCTGTAGATTGCTTTGGGTAGTATACTCCTTTTCACAATTTTGATTCTTCCAATCCAAGAACATGGTATATCTCTGCATTTGTTTGTATCATCTTTAATTTCATTCATCAGTGTCTTATAGTTTTCTGCATACAGGTCTTTTGTCTCCTTAGGTAGGTTTATTCGTAGGTATTTTATTCTTTTTGTTGCAATGGTAAATGGGAGTGGTTCCTTAATTTCTCTTTCAGATTTTTCATCATTCGTGTATAGAACTGCAAGAGATTTCTGTGCATTCATTTTGTATCCTGCAACTTTACCAAATTCCTTGATTAGGTATAGTAGTTTTCTGGTGGCATTTTTAGGATTCTCTATGTATAGTATCATGTTATCTGCAAACACTGACAGTTTTACTTTTTCTTTTCCAATTTGGATTTCTTCTATTTCATGTTCTTCTCTGATTGCTGTGGCTAGGGCTTCCAAAACTATGTTGAATAATAGTGGTGAGAGTGGACATCCTTGTCTTGTACCTGATCTTAGAGGAAATGCTTTCAGTTTTTCACCATTGAGAATGATGTTTGCTGTGGGTTCGTCGTATATGGCCTTTATTATGTTGAGGTAGGTCCCCTCTATGCCCACTTTCTGGAGAGTTTTTATCATAAATGGGTGTTGAATTTTGTCAAAAGCTTTTTCTGCATCTATTGAGATGATCATATGGTTTTTATTCTTCAATTTGTTAATATGGTGTATCACATTGATTGATTTGCCTATATTGAAGAATCCTTGCATCTCTGGGATAAATCCCACTTGATCATAGTGTATAATCCTTTTAATGTGTTGTTGGATTCTGTTTGCTAGTATTTTATTGAGGATTTTTGCCTCTATATTCATCAGTGATATTGGTCTGTAATTTTCTTTTTTTGTAGTATCTTTGTCTGGTTTTGGTATCAGGGTGATGGTGGCCTCATAGAATGAGTTTGGGAATGTTCCTTCCTCCACAATTTTTTTGGAAGAGTTTGAGAAGGATGAGTGTTAGCTCTTCTGTAAATGTTTGAGAGAATTCACCTGTGAAGCCATCTGGTCCTGGACTTTTGTTTGTTGGAAGATTTTTAATCACAGTTTCAATTTCAGTGCTTATGATTGGTCTGTTCATATTTTCTATTTCTTCCTGGTTCAGTCTTGGAAGGTTATACTTTTCTACGAATTTGTCCATTTCTTCCAGGTTGTCCATTTTATTGGCATAAAGTTGCTTGTTGTACTCTCTTAGGATGCTTTGTATTTCTGCCATGTCTGTTGTAAGTTCTCCTTTTTCATTTCTAATTTTATTGATTTGAGTCCTCTCCCTCTTTTTCTTGATGAGTCTGGCTAATGCTTTATCAATTTTGTTTATCTTCTCAAGAAACCAGCTTTTAGCTTTATTGATCTTTGCTGTTGTTTTCTTTGTTTCCATTTCATTTATTTCTCTCTGATGTTTGATTTCTTTCCTTCTACTAACTTTGGGTTTTGTTTGTTCTTCTTTCTCTAGTTTCTTTAGGTGTAACATTAGATTGTTTCTTTGAGATGTTTCTTGTTTCTTGAGGTAGGCTTGTATAGCTATAAATTTCCCTCTTAGAACTGCTTTTGCTGCATTCCATAGGTTTTTGATCATCGTGTTTTCATTGTCATTTGTTTCTAGGTAGTTTTTGATTTCCTCTTTGATTTCTTCAGTGATCTCTTGGTTATTTAGTAACGTATTGTTTAGCCTTCATGTGTTTTTTTTTACGTTTTTTCCCTGTAATTGATTTCTAATCTCATAGTGTTGTGGTTGGAAAAGATGCTTGATATGATTTCAATTTTCTTAAACTTACTGAGGCTTGATTTGTGACCCAAGATGTGATCTATCCTGGAGAATGTTTTGTGTGCACTTGCGAAGAACATGTAATCTGCTGTTTTTGGATGGAATGTCTTATAAATATCAAATAAATCTGGCTGGTCTATTGTGTTATTTAAAGCTTGTGTTTCCTTATTACTTTTGTGTCTGGATGATCTGTCCATTTGTGTAACTGAGGTGTTAAAGTCCCCCACTATTATTGTGTTACTGTCAATTTCCTCTTTTACAGCTGTTAGCAGTTGCCCTATGTATTGAGGTGTTCCTATGTTGGGTGCATATATATTTATAATTTTTATATCTTCTTCTTGGGTTGATCCCTTGATCATTACATAGTGTCCTTCCTTATCTCTTGTAACATTCTTTATTTTAAAGTCTATTTTATCTGATATGAGTATTGCTACTCCAGTTTTCTTTTGATTTCCATTGGCATGGGATATCTTTTTCCATCCCCTCACTTTCAGCCTGTATGTGTCCCTAGGTCTGAAATGAGTCTCTTGTAGACAGCATATATATGGGTCTTGTTTTTGTAGCCATTCAGTAAGCCTGTGTCTTTTGGTTGGAGCATTTAATCCATTCACGTTTAAGGTAATTATCGATATGTATGTTCCTATGACCATTTTCTTAATTGTTTGGGGGTTTTTTTTGTAGGTCCTTTTCTTCTCTTGTGTTTCCCAATTACAGAAGTTCCTTTAGCATTTGTGGTACAGCTGGTTTGATGGTGCTGAATTCTCTTAGCTTTTGCTTGTCTGTAAAGCTTTTAATTTCTCCATCAAATCTGAATGAAATCCTTGCTGGGTAGAGTAATCTTGGTTGTAGGTTCTTCCCTTTCATCACTTTAAGTATGTCATGCCACTCCCTTCTGGGTTGTAGAGTTTCTGCTGAGAAATCAGCTGTTAACCTTATTGGAGTTCCCTTGTATGCTAGTTGTCATTTTTCCCTTGCTGCTTTCAATAATTTTTCTTTGTCATTAATTTTTGTCAACTTGATTACTACGTGTATCGGCGTGTTTCTCCTTGGGTTTATCCTGTATGGTACTCGATGTGCTTCCTGGACTTGGGTGGCTATTTCCTTTCCCATGTTAGGGAAGTTTTCAACTATAATCTCTTCAAATATTTTCTCTGGTCCTTTCTCTCTCTCTTCTCCTTCTGAGACCCCTATAATGTGAATGTTGTTGCATTTAATGTTGTCCCAGAGTTCTCCTAGGCTGTCTTCATTTCTTTTCATTCTTTTTTCTTTATTTTTTTCCTCAGCAGTGAATTCTACCATTCTGTCTTCCAGGTCACTTAACCATTCTTCTGCCTCAGTTATTCTGCTAATGATTCGTTCTAGTGTAGTTTTCATTTCAGTTATTGTATTGTTCATCTCTGTTTGTTCTTTAATTCTTCTAGGTCTTTGTTAAACATTTCTTGCATCTTGTCAATCTTTGCCTCCATTCTTTTTCCAAGGTCCTGGATCATCTTCACTATCATTATTGTGAATTGTTTTTCTGGAAGATTGCCTATCTCCATTTCATTTAGTTGTTTTTCTGGGGTTTTATCTTGTTCCTTCATCTGGTACATAGCCCTCTGCCTTTTCATCTTGTCTATCTTTCTGTGAATGTGGTTTTCGTTCCACAGGCTGCAGAATTGTAGTTCTTCTTGCTTCTGCTCTCTGCCCTGTGGTGGATGAGGCTATCTAAGAGGCTTGTGGAAGTTTCCTGATGGGTGGGACTGGTGGTGGGTAGAGCTGACTGTTGCTCTGGTGGGCAGAGCTCAGTAAAACTTTAATCCGCTTGACTGCTAATGGGTGGGGCTGGGTTCCCTCCCTGTTGGTTGTTTGGCCTGAGGCAACCCAACACTGGAGCCTACCCAGGCTCTTTGGTGGGGCTAACGTCGGACTCTGGGAGGGCTCACACCAAGGAGTACTTCCCAGAAATTCTGCTGCCAGTGTCCTTGTCCCTTGGTGAGCCACAGCTTCCCCCTGCCTCTGCAGGAGACCCTCCAACACTAACAGGTAGGTCTGGTTCAGTCTCCTATGGGGTCACTGCTCCTTCCCTTGGGTCCCGATGTGCACATTACTTTGTGTGTGCCCTTCAAGACTGGAGTCTCTGTTTCCCCCAGTCCTGTTGAAGTCCTGTAATCAAACCCCACTAGCCTTCAAAGTCTGATTCTCTAGGAATTCTTCCTCCCATTGCCAGACCCCCAGGTTGGGAAGACTGACATGTGGCTCAGAACCTACACTCCAGTGGGTGGGCTTCTGTGGTATAAGTGTTCTCCAGTTTGTGAGTCATCCACCCAGCAGTTATGGGATTTGATTTTATTGTGATAGTGCCCCTCCTACCATCTCATTTTGGCTTCTCCTTTGTCTTTGGATGTGGGGTATCTTTTTTGGTGAGTTCCAGTGTCTTCCTGTTGATGATTATTCAGCATTTAGTTGTGATTCCGGTGTTCTCGAAAGAGAGAGTGAAAGCATGTCCTTCTACTCCACCATCTTGAACAAATCTCCCCATTATTATTTCTAATAATCATATTATTAGACTTGAACTCTGGTCTTTTGATTTCCCAAAGAACTTAATCAACACCCAAAGGTATTTCTACCACCTAAAGTCTGCCATTTCAGAGGTGCTGGCAACCTGTATATGATTTATTGCCTGTCTGAAAAGGCGCAAAATTGAAATGATTCATTTAATGTAATGTATCCTACATGATTCAAGGATGCCCAATGTCACTGTGGCAACATCTTCATACTTTCAAAAGGTTTCTGCTTCTTATTGTGCTTAGGCTTTCATATGCTATGAAAAGAGGTATCACCAAAAGAACTCAAGAAAGAGAACTAGGGGCTTCCCTGGTGGCGCAGTGGTTGAGAGTCCGCCTCCCGATGCAGGGACACGGGTTCATGCCCTGGTCTGGGAAGATCCCACATGCCGCGGAGCAGCTGGGCCTGTGAGCCATGGCCGCTGAGCCTGCACATCCGGAGCCTGTGCTCCGCAACTGGAGAGGCTGCAACAGTGAGAGGCCCACATACAGCAAAAAAGAAAGAAAGAAAGAAAGAGAACTGGAAGCTGCTACAGAAATGCAAAACCAAAATGAGAATTATCCATTACAGGTAAAGACAGAACCAGACTAGGCACAATTAATGTGTAGAAGAAGCAACACTTTTCTCACAGGTGGTTATATTTATTAATTTATTGGTTACTGTCATTTAATTATTTCATTAAGATTTAGCATCTATGTGAAACATACTTTCATTTATATCTTTTTTCTCAAAATTATTGCCATATATGATAGAATTTTAGTTTGCTAATAAATTGATAGGATCATCTTTCTGTATTATATTAAATTAACCAAACTTCTCCCACCCCAAATCAATATCACTTTGTAACCGCCAACAGACAAATGGCTTCCAAATCTAATGTATGTAACCATGGCTTATCATTGACTTATCTATTGCCTACAGGCAACCACCATTAGCATGATTTTCCAGATGTAAACATTTAACATAAAAAACTATGCTTGTTATCTTCCCTCTAACACTAATACCCTTTGCTTCAGCCATCACATTCCTTTTGGTGCTTCAGGCTCACAAATAATGCATCGTTTAATGAAATGTCTTGTTTGGCTTAATTTCATACGGAATTACAAAGCCCATACACTAAAATTTATCTTCTTCAGTGCTACCAACTTTTTTTTTCAAAGAAAATCATTTTCCTCCCATTTTCACTAATACTTGCTTTCTAGTTCAGATTTTATAGTTTCAGTATGACAGATTATGTGCTCAAATTTTCCACATTTGGGGAAATTATAGGGATAAATAGATCTCAAGGCAATGGATTTGTAATTTTGGAAAGACACAGCACTTCCTCTGCCAAGTAAATAGCTTTATACACCTCTAAGTTTCCACTATTGCATTTTACAAGTTTATTTACTTTTGTTTATTTTCATTTTAACATAAATTTTATTATTTTTCCAAGTATAAAAGTAATACATCTTCTTGTGACAAAGTTCAAAAATTTTTAAAGTAAAATAAATTTTTAAAACAGAGTCCCATCACAAAGACAATGATAACGATATAATTCCTTAATTTTCTTATGAATATTTTGCAGATTTGTGGTAGAATTATAAATGTATACATGTTATTATATCCTTTAATATTAATGATGCTATCTTCCTTTTACTATTTTCGGATACAGGTGCAGGGAAGGAAATGGGGGATATACATGGATTTTTCCCCCAAATAACTAATTGTGGCTCACAGTGCAGGTTGCCTATATGGGATCTGATGTCCCTTTCTCCCTATTAGGCTCTGATTTTGTTCAGGGAGTTATTTTAAAATACTAGAATTTCCCTGACTCCCTTGCAACTACAGTGGCCATGTGACATAATTCTGATCAGTCATAAGTTAGTGGAAATCAATAGGTAGAGCTTCAGGGAAGACTGTTAAAGGGGCAGCCTCAGGCAGCACATGACTTTTGCCTTTTTCCTTCCAGGAATGTGGATGTGATGTGGAACATAATGCAGGCATTTTGCAGAGGACCGAAGCCACCTGCTGAGAATGCAGCCCTGGCTGCGATCTCCAGAATTCTTACCGTGTCCGGTGGTTGGGGGGAAAGGAACGGACTATTTGATTAAGCCGCTGTAAACTGAACTGCTGTTACCCGCAGTTGGCAGTTAATTCACTAACAAAAATGTTCAATATCATTGACTGAATAAGTCTTCCCTCTATCTACATTAAATAATAACATGTTTATAGGATCTGATTCTGGTTTATCTGTTTAATTTTGAAGGAGTATAACGTGATTTCATTATTAGAGTTTTTACCGAATTTCAGTATATGGTGTCACCAGTACTCCCTCATTTCTCTATTTTTCAAACACTTCTTTGCTCTTCTTGGTTGTTTATCCTTTCAGATAAACTCTGGAATTCTATCTATTTTCTAAAGCCTTTCAGGTTTTGCTTGGAATTTCATTGAAGTTCTACATCAATATGGGAAGAACTAACCTCTTTAAAGTGTTCACATTTCTCATTCCTAATAGCTCTCCATTTACCTTCAAGCCTTCTTTTATTTGTCACTCCAAACTGTACTATTGTCTTCACAAAGTCTCTGAACATTTCCTGAGTACTTCGCCTTTTTTCGCTATCAAAAAAGAGATCTATTTTGCCATTATTTCTTCCACCTGGGTTATTCCTAGGGCTTGCTTCTTCAATTGAGTTAGATATGTACTGGAAGATAATAGGTGGTCAGCCAGCCTGAAGAGCATCAGTCTGACCTCTGGTTCATAATCACCAGCTTTCATTTTGTAAAATGTCTCCGACTATCCTAGAACTCAATCTGAAAACACAAGGTCCAGTGTAATTGGCTAAACTGCCACGGATACGTGGGCTAACTGCTATGGAAGTTTCAGAGCAGGGAGATTAATATGCTACCTGTGACCCTTATCACCTGGTCCAGATGATCACTCTAGCCACATGATGGAACCTCTTCCCCTCACTCACTGAGATTTCATTCTCAAGGCTCTTCCCCACATACAGCCTCTCTACCATGACTCAGCACTCCTCCTGCCTTGGCAGCACTGCCAGCTTGTGGCTCAGTCAGAACTCTGGTCTTGGCATATGCCAGTAAAATCAGGAAGTCACTGAGGGTCACGGGAGCAAAGACACTGGTGTGAAGGGACTGAAGTGAGCTGTGACAGAAAATTATTGGCTGATATGGGCTCCGTTCATGAGACTACTGCAGCTCTAAATGATCTGCCTGCCTTTTTTGCATTTTCAGACATCATTAGCTGGACACTTTAGAAGTTGTGTTTTATGGAAGTCTCCTGAGGTGTTTCATATGCATGTTACATTTTCCAACTAAATGGTTAGTAAAATGAAGAATACAGTTTAAATTCTTTATAATGCCCCAAAAGAGCTCACCGAAATTCTTGTAGCATAGTGAATACTTCATACATAGGATGCTGACACTCTCATAAGGTTGTAATGCTTTTTTTCTCTATTGCTTGAGCTGTAAGAGTTACAGGTGTTTCCAAACCTTGAGTATTCTTCTTAAGGACAGAATAAAGTGACCTGGCAAGCCTAAGTTATGCAAAACCCTTTTAGGTAATCTTATGGTTTTACTTTCGATGCTCAAAATTCGGAACAGATTTCAAGAAAACATGGTGTAGTATCAGCATAAATCAAATAATTCATATAGCAATTACAAGGACTGGACAGTAAGTTAAAAAACATCCCCCAATCCATATCAATACATAATTTTAAAAGTGCATTTCGCCTCTTAATCTCAGGAAAAGAAATTGTATGCAGTTGTTTATATACAAAGCACGAGGAAAATGTAATAGATTGAGGTGACAATGTTTTTCATGTCATTAATGAATCTCATGTGACTAAAACCCCTGAAATCACAGATATATTTTTACATTCCAGATATATGAAGGAAAATACTGCAGCTGTTTCTCCCATCCTTTTAGTCATCACATATTAGGCAATGGATGGTGAAAGCTAACACCTCTGTATGAACTGAATGTTTGTGCCCCCTACACCACCACCTGCCCCACAGAAAATACATATGTCGAAGCCTAATCCCCAATGTGATGGTATTCGGAGATGAATCTTTGAGAAGCAAAGGTTTTCTCTCTCTCTCTCTCTTTACACCATGAGAGAACACAGAGAGAAGACAGCCATCCTGCAAGCTAGGAAGAAAGCTTTCATCAGGAATCAAATCTGCCAGCACCTTAATCTTGGGCTTCCCAGACTCCAAAACTGTGGTAAATAAGCATCTGCTGTTTAAGCCACCCAGGCTATGGTATCTTGTTATGGTAGCCACACTGACTAAGACAGCCTCCTACCTAAGACATTTCTGATATTGAGAATGATCTCTTTTCAACTGGCCATTCAGAGTAGAGGAAACAGCTTTCCCCTTGTTATTACTCTAGTGGGACAGGCTTTGGGTAGAAGTGTGTCACTTTCAGGCTGGAGAAGTTCTCTTTTCCTCTACCATGGTCATTTGCAATGTTCTATGTTTTCCAAGAACATAGTCCCTGGCCAATTCGTCACACAGGGTATGACTGACCATCACTGGTCACTGGTCACTTGTTCAGATAATCCTGCAGGACAGCACCCCCAGCTTCTCGAGAGGTTGCTTCCCAGCTGTGTCAGTAATTGACTCAGTTGAAGAAAAGGCTGGAGTTTAGTTTTAACTTTGAGATCTGTGCTTACAGGCCCAGAAATCTCAAATGCTAACTGGGGCCAGAAAAATGACACAAATGAAAAGTGTAATGCAGTAGGTAGGTATAAGAATTGAAGGATGCATGTTTCATCTAAAGGCAGTAACTTCAAAAATTTTAAACATAAAATGTGCAGACCAAACAAAACATATTTGGTGCTGATACGAGGAGTGTCCAGAGCATAAGTGGAAGGACTGGCTTTCAAAAGGACAGAGTTTCCTGAGATGAGAGGAACATAGGTGATAGGGAAAAAGGGAGGAAGGCAGGAAGTTGAGGGAATTCATGTCTGACAACTTCCATATTCTCTGAGGTAAGGATACAATAGGCATCGGAGAGAACTGGGACAGGTAGCTCTCGACAACGGAGACATACGTTTGACATAATTATTGTGAGGCGTGAGAGAAAAAGTTCTGGGAACATGAAGATATTGCTTAGCAGGCTGAGGGCCCAGGTGAGGTTGGAGAGTATAATGTGGCAGAGTTTTCCTCTAGTCTTCTCTGAACCCCAGGTTGAAATCTGTGTCCTCAGAGAACCCAAGGCATCTTGTCACTTACTATGTAAGATGAAAATGATCATATATGAGTCTGTTCTACTAGATGAAAGCCCTTTGAGGTCAGGAACAGATACTCTCAGCCTTGCAGAGTGTCTGACACACAACAGACAGAGCTGCACTGGACTCAAAGCTTTGGCTCACACAAGAGGCTCCCAGGGCCTGAAGAAGCCCAGAAACCACAGTCAGCTCAGAGCTCAGATGGAAAAGCAGGATAAAAATGGATCCTCCAGGCAAGAGCACCATCACCCCCAGCTCTAATGTTTGACTGACTGAGGTTGACATCCTATCTCTTAGCAGACACAGAATTTGGGGGAAATATCACACAATCTATGTGAACCTTAGTTTAGTCATCTATAAAACATGTATTATGAAGTAATAGGGAAGAAGCTTTTGTATTCTACTACAAGTTAATCACTAAAGGGATGTTGCCTATAAGCTTAAAGTATGCATAATGGCTCATCTCCGGGAACCCTGTTTCCCAGGTAATGAGCATTAAGCTAAAATACCTTTGTTTAGCTCACAGGAAACATCCTGACCAGACCCACCCATGAATGACTGCAGGGAGGAAGAAATTAACGCATCTCCTCCGGAGGCTGATGGGAATCAGGAAGTGTTGGACTTTACTCCCTCCCCTTTTAGTATAAAAGGAGCCTGAACTCTAACTCAGGCAGGATGGTTCTTTGGGGCATGAGCCCACTATCTTCTCGGTTTGCCGGCTTTCCGAATAAAGTCATCATTCCTTGCCCCAATAACTCGTCTCGCAATTATTGGCGAGCAGTACGAGCTTAGACTCTGTAACAATGATACCCACTTCCTTAAATGAGAGGCTTTCCCTGGTACCTCTAAAAAAAACTTTCCCCAGGTGGATGCGTGAAGGGATTAAGGCAGACCATCTGTGTTAGAAGCACCTGGGATGCTTATTCAAACATAATTGAACCTTCTGGAGGTGGAGGCCAGGAATCTGCATTTTTAACAGTCATTCCAGGTGCTTCTTACACGTAGTTAAATTTAGAGCCACCGGATTATAACATCTTCCAATTTTGCCCCTCCTTACTCCCACTGCCACGTGTATGGGCCTAATAACTTCCCATAATGCTCTGGGCTCACTCTGACCTCCATCCATCTCATTCCTGTCCGGTACACTACTGACTGATTTTTCTTCCTGAAAGGTAGTTCCAGTCATGCTGTGCCCTGGAATAAAAATCTCCAACAGCTAGATCTTGTCTGCCAAATCCTTGCTTTCATACCTTTCCAATCTTAATGTTCTCACCTGCTCCCTTACTGGGTTCCTGCTGAACAGATTTATTAACTGTCACAGAACAAGCTCTATGCTTTGCAACTTCCCTACCTTTGTTTCCACGTGAATGCCACACTTCACTGCTCCAAGTCCTAGCCCTTCCCTCAAGGGTTATTTCACACGCCATCTCCTCTATGAGTCCTTTTCTGTTTGCTTGACCTGATGTGATTTCTTTCTCCTTTAAGTCCTTGTCATTCTTTGCACCTCTCTTATGATTTTCATATTCCACTTTATGCTATTTTGTACTATTTTTATCCACTGTGCCATGAGTTCCAGGAAGGCAAAGACTATGTTAGTAAGCTCAGTGCCTAGCATAGTGTGTGGAACCAAGTTGGACCTCAATAAATGTTTGCTAAATACATGAGTGATTCCACATGACTAGGCTGTAAGCCAGGAAGGCAGACACTTCTGTAACTCCTGTGGCACTTAGCAGTGTTTTATATCCAGTAGGTATTAGAAATATGGTGAATTAAATTTAACATCTGTCAACTTTTTCTCCTTTGATGACAAATTATTTAAAAATCACAACACAGACAAGATTTCAATACTGAACACTAGACTTTACTGACTTTTTTTTTTAACAGTAATAACCATGACTGTCTTTGGAACCTTAAATGGAATATGCATCCCTATTTAGGAATACTAAAATTATACTAAAGTAAGGTGACTATTTTCCCTATGGTTAAGACCAGTAGTTATACTGTTTTACTTCATGAGACATACTTAGATTCTAACTGTATTCCCTTTATAGCATATGACATAATGAGCTTTCAAAAGTAGAAGTTCTATTTTCATTTAAGTTACTAAATGCAGAATATCTTTAACACACACGTGTGTATATGCATATATATGTCTATAGATAAAAATATAGCCACTTAGTGTTTTAAATTAAAATTATTTTTTGTGATAATTGTAGATTTACATGCAGCTGTAAGAAATAATGCAGAGAGATCCCATGTACCCACTACCCGGTTTTTCCCAATGGTAACATCTTGTAAAACGATATTAAAATATCACAACAAGGACATTGGCATTGATACAATCCACTGATTTAGTTCAGATGTCCCAGTTTTGCTTATGCTCACGTGTGTGTATGTGCTTTAGTTCTATGCATTTTGATAGCTGTGTGTATCCGCAGCCACAGTTGAGATACAGAAGAGTCCTTCCCTAAAAGGATCCATCACTGGACTCATATAACCATTCCCGCTTCCCTCCCTAGCTCCTGTCAACCACTAACCTGCGATCTACTTCTCTAATTCTGCCATTTAATGAATATTACAAAATTGAAATCACAAAGCATATTACCTTCGGGAATTGGCTTTTTACACTCAGCATAGTTCCCTGGAGGTTCATCCAAGTTGTTAAGTGTATCAATAGTTCATTCCTTTTTGTAATTGCTGTTCTATTAAACTTAAAGATCCATAGTTTACATCAGGGTTCACTCTGTGTTGTAAATTCTATGGGTTTTGACAAATGCATGAAGTTATGTACCCACCATTGCAGTATCATATATAATAGTTTCACTGCCCCCAAATCCTCTGTGCTTCACCTATTCATCCCTCTATCCCTGGAAACCCTCCTCAATCACTGGCGACCACTGATATTTTACTGTTTCAATAGTTCTGCCTTTTCCAGAATGTCATACAGTTGGAATTGTACAGTGTATAGATTTTTCATACTGGCTTTTGCACTTAGCAATATGCATTTAAGGTTCCTCCATGTCTTTCTGTGGTTTAATAGCTCATTTCTTTTTATTGCCAAATAATATTCCACTGCATGGATGTACCACGGTTTGTTTTCTATTTGCCTATTGAGGGATATATTGGTTGCTTTTGGTTTTTTGGCAATTATGAATAAGGCTGGTATATCCATTTGTGGGTAGGTTTTTGTGGTGTTATAAATTTTCAGCTCAGTTAAATACCTAGGAGTATGACTGCTAGATGATATGGTAAGACTATACTTAGTTTTGTTAGAAATTGGAAACTGTCTTCCAAAGTGGCTGTACCATTTTGCATTCCCACCAGCAATGAATGAGAGTTCCAGTTGTTCTGCCTTCTTGTTAGCATATGGTATTGCCAGTTTAAAATTTTTAAAAGGTGTGTAGTGGTATCTTCTGTTTTAACTACAATTCTTTAATGACAGAAGATATTGAGCATCTTTCATATAATTATTTATCATCTACATATCTTCTTCAGTGAGGTGTCTCTTCAGATCTTTTTCTCATTTCTTAATTGAGTTGTTTTCTTATTGTTGAGTTTTAAGAGTTCTTTGAATGTTTTGGATACAAGTCCTTTATCAGATATGTGTTTGGAAATATTTTCTCTAAGTCTCTGGTTTGTCTTTTTAGTCTATTGACAGTGTCTTTCAGAGAGCAGATGTTTTGAATTTTAATGAATTCTACTTATGTATTTTTTCTTTCACAGATCATGCTTTGGTCTTGTATCTAAAAACTCATTGCCAAATGACTAGAGCGATAATTGCAAAAAGTGACTGACTTTAGCTTGGTGCCCTGACAGCATGTATACAAAGTCTACAGGTAGTCAATAGGCATATGCTTCTGCAAGGGCAGAGAGGTAGAATTCATTGGAATATAAGAGAAGAAGAAACAGAAAAGGCAGAGTACATGTGAGAAAAACAAGAGCATCCATCATGTGATTTGGGGGAAGCTGTGTTGCTCAGTGGTAAGGAACCTGTTACTGAGGTTATTATTGTACAATATCAAAATGACCTTGAATTCCATTTTCCATGGTTAAGCCAAGTTTAAGAATGTGGAAGGAATCAAATGTGTATATTGTCATTGCCCCTCAAATCGATGACTGCAGGAGAGGACCAAGGTCAACAGACATTTTGCCTACTGCTTTTGGATGGTATTCAGAGTGCTTGGGACATTCCAGCTCACAACAAATAATGCCAGTCAGCCTAACTCATAGGATTTCAGAGTTAGAGCTTGTCCCAGTTCAAAAGTGTGTGAAACCAGATTAACAGTGCGTACGCTTAATCCAATCCAGGTACAGCAAAAGTCACACCCCATTATAAAGAATTGCTTTCTACCTTAATGAAAGGCAAATCCTCTAAAACCCCCAGAAAACTAGCAGACTCAATACCAGTCAAATCCCATTATCCCCACACCAAAAGACTATGCAGCTCTTGAGTTGTTTTGGAATTTTATACTATTGAATATATATAAAGTAAACAGGCCATAGTCCTGGCATATGGGAATCTTTTTTCTTAATGAGAATCTTCTCATTTTTATTTTAATGAGGTTTGTTATCATGTAATTATAGTCTGAAATGTAAGATAAGAAAATCTTTCAAACCACTTTTGTATGCGTGTGCGTGTGTGTGTGTGTGTGTGTGTCTGTGTGTGTGTGTGGTAGTTCATTGAAAACATCTGTTTTGAAACTGAGGGCACTTCTGACTTGAGTCAGTGAACTCATTCTCCAACAAGAGGACAAAGCTACTAAAGAAGGAGTAGTAGTTTAAGACAGGAAGCTGGCACCAGCTATAGAGACAATCTGACCAACACTGAGAACCACTACTAAATGCCAGGCACACTGGGAAGTGCAGAGACACAGAGTGAATTAAGGCTTTGTCCTTGCTCTCAAGAGGCTTAAGGTGCCCGATTCAAGATGGTGGAGGAGTGAGACGTGGAGATCACCTTCCTCCCCACAAATACATCAGAAATACATCTCCATGTGGAACAACTCCTACAGAACACCTACTGAATGCTGGCAGAAGACCTCAGACTTCCAAAAAGGCAAGAAACTCCCCACGTACCTGGGTAGGGCAAAAGAAAAAAGAAAAAACAGAGACAAAAGAATAGGGATGGGACCTGCACCACTGGGAGGGAGCTGTGAAGAAGAAAAAGTTTCCACACACTTGGAAGCCCTTTCATTGGCGGAGACAGGGGTGGGCGGGGAGGGAAGCTTCGGAGCCACGGAGGAGAGCGCAGCAACAGGGGTGCAGAGGGCAAAGCGGAGAGATTCCCGCACAGAGGATTGGTGCCAACCAGCGCTCACCAGCCTGAGAGGCTTCTCTGCTCACCCGCCAGGGCTGGTGGGGGCTGAGAGCTGAGGTTCCGGCTCCAGAGCTTGGACCTCAGGGAGAGGACTGTGGTTGGCTGTGTGAACACAGCCTAAAGGGGGCTAGTGCATCACAGCTAGCCGGGAGGGAGTCTGGGAAAAAGTCTGGAACTGTCTAAGAGGCAAGAGACCATTGTTCCAGGATGCGTGACGAGAGGGAATTCAGAGCACTGCCTAAACGATCTCCAGAAGACAGGCGCAAGCCGTGGCTATCAGCATGGACCCCAGAGACGGGCATGAAATGCTAAGGCTGCTGCTGCAGCCACCAAGAAGCCTGTGTGCAAGCACAGGTCAGTATCGACACCTCCCCTCCCGGGAGCCTGTGCAGCCTGCCACTGCCAGGGTCCCATGATCCAGGGACAACTTCCCCAGGAGAACACACGGCATACCTCAGGCTGGTGCAACGTCACGCTGGCCTCTGCTGCCACAGGCTTGCCCCGCATTCCGTACCCCTCCCTCCCCCCGGCCTGAGTGAGCCAGAGCCCCCTAATCAGCTGCTCCTTTAACCCCGTCCTGTCTGAGCAAAGAACAGATGCCCTCAGACAACCTACATGCAGAGGCGGGGCCAAATCCAAAGCTGAACCCCAGGAACTGTTCGAAAAAAGAAGAGAAAGGGAAATTTCTCCCCGCAGCCTCAGGAGCAGCAGATTAAATCTCCACAATCAACTTGATGTACCCTACATCTGTGGAATACCTGAATAGACAATGAATTATCCCAAAATTGAGGCTGTGGACTTTAGGAACAACTATATATATATATATATATATATATATATATATATATTTCCCTTTTCTCTTTTTGTGAGTGTGTATGTGTATGCTTCTTTGGTGATTTTGTGTGTATAGCTTTGCTTTTACCATTTGTCCTAGGGTTCTGTCTGTTCATTTTATTTATTGATTGATTTTTAGTATAGTTTTTAGCATTTGTTATCATTGGTGGATTTATTTTTTGGTTTGGTTGCTCTCTTCTTTCTTTCTTTCTTTTTTTTTATTACTTTTTAAGTTTTTTATTTTTAATAATTACTGTTTATTTTAATAACTTTATGTTATTTTACTTTCTTTCTTTTTTTCTCCCTTTTCTTTTGAGCCGTGTGGCTGACAGGGTCTTGGTGCTCCGGCCAGACGTCAGGCCTCTGCTTCTGAGGTGGGAGAGCCGAGTTCAGGACATTGGTCCACCACAGACCTCCTGGCTCCATGTAATATCAAACAGCGAAAGCTCTCCTAGAGAGCTCCATCTCAACGTTAAGACGCAGCTCCACTCAATGACCAGCAAGCTACAGTGCTGGACACCCCATGCCAAACAACTAGCAAGACAGGAACACAACCCCACCCATTAGCAGAGAGGCTGCCTAAAATCATAATAAGGTCATAGACACCCCAAAACACACCACTGGACGTGGTCCTGCCCACCAGAAAGACAAGATCCAGCCTCATCCTCCAGAACACAGGCACTAGTCCCCTCCACCAGGAAGCCTACACAATCCACTGAACCAACCTAACCCACTGGGGGCAGACACCAAAAACAATGGGAATTACGGACCTGCAGTCTGTGAAAAGGAGACCGAAACACAATAAGCTAAGACAAATGAGAAGACAGAGAAACACACAGCAGATGAAGGAGCAAGGTAAAAACCCACCAGACCAAACAAATGAAGAGGAAATAGGCAGTCCACCTGAAAAAGAATTCAGAGTAATGATAGTAAAGTTGTTCCAAAATCTGGGAAATAGAATGGAGAAAATACAAGAAATGTTTAACAAGGACCTAGAAGAACTAAAGAGCAAACAAACAATGATGAACAACACAATAAATGAAATTTAAAATTCTCTAGAAGGAATCAATAGCAGAATAACTGAGGCTGAGAACGGATGAGCGACCTGGAAGATAAAATAGTGGAAATAACTACTGCAGAGCAGGATAAAGAAAAAGAATGAAAAGAATTGAGGACAGTCTCAGAGACCTCTGGGACAAACACTAAATGCACCAACATTTGAATTATAGGGGTCCCAGAAGAAGAAGAGAAATAGAAAGGGACTGAGAAAATATTTGAAGAGATTATAGTTGACAACTTCCCTAATATAGGAAAGGAAATAGTTAATCAAGTCCAAGAAGCACAGAGAGTCCCGTAAAAGAAAAATCCAAGGAGAAACACGCCAAAACACATATTAATCAAACTATCAAAAATTAAATACAAAGAAAAAATATTAAAAGCAGCAAGGGAAAAACAACAAATAACATACAAGGGAATCCCCATAAGGTTAACAGCTGATCTTTCAGCAAAAACTCTGCAAGCCAGAAGGGAGTGGCAGGACATATTTAAAGTGATGAAAGGGAAAAACCTACAATCAAGATTACTCTACCCAGCAAGGATCTCATTCTGATTTGACAGAGAAATTAAAACAGACAAGCAAAAGCTAAGAGAATTCAGCACCACCAAACCAGCTTTACAAGGTATGCTAAAGGAATTTCTCTAGGCAGGAAACACAAGAGAAGGAAAAGAACTACAATAAAAAACCCAAAACAATTAAGAAAATGGTAATAGGAACATACATATCGATAATTACCTTAAATGTAAATGGATTAAATGCTCCAACCAAAAGACATAGACTGGCTGAATGGATACAAAAACAAGACCTGCATATATGCTGTCTACAAGAGACCTACTTCAGACCTAGGGACACATACAGACTGGAAGAGAGGGTATGGAAAAAGATATTCCATGCAAATGGAAATCAAAAGAAAGCTGGAGTAGCAATTCTCATATCAGACAAAATAGACTTTAAAATAAAGACTATTACAAGAGAAACAAGGACACTACATAATGATCAAAGGATCAATCCAAGAAGAAGATATAACAATTGTAAATATTTATGCACCCAACATAGGAGCACCTCCATACATAAGGCAAACAGCACCTCAATACATATGCTAACAGTCATAAAAGGAGAAATCTACAGTAACACAATCATAGTAGGGGACTTTAATACCCTAATTTCACCAAGGGACAGATCATCCAAACAGAAAATAAATAAACACAAACTTTTAAATGATACATTAAACAAGATGGACTTAATTGATATTTATAGGACATTACATCCAAAAACAACAGAATACACTTGCTTCTCAACTGCTCATGGAACATTCTCCAGGATAGATCATATCCTGGGTCACAAATCAAGCCTTGGTAAATTTAAGAAAATTGAAGTCATATCAAGATTCTTTTCTAACCACAATGCTATGAGACTAGATATCAGTTACGGGAAAAAATCTGTAAAAAATACAAACACATGGAGGCTAAACGATACACTACTTAATAACCAAGAGATCACTGAAGAGATCAAAGAGGAAATAAAAAAATACCTAGAAACAAATGACAATGAAAACACAATGACCAAAATCCTATGGGATGCAGCAAAAGCAGTTCTAAGAGGGAAGTTTATAGCAATACAATCCTACCTCGAGAAACAAGAAACATCTCAAATAAACAACCTAACCTTACACCTAAAGCAATTAGAGAAAGAAGAACAAAAAAACCCCAAAGTTAGCAGAAGGAAAGAAATCATAAAGATCAGATGAGAAATAAATGAAAAAGAAATGAAGGGAACAACAGCAAAGATCAATAAAACTAAAAGATGGTTCTTTGAGAAGATAAACAAAATTGATAAACCATTCGCCAGACTCATCAATTAAAAAAGAGAGAAGACTCAAATCAATAGAATTAAAAATGAAAAAGGAGAAGTAACAACTGACACTGCATACAAAGGATCATGAGAGATTACTACAAGCAACTATATGACAATAAAATGGACAACCTGTAAGAAACGGACACATTCTTAGAAAAGTACAACCTTCCAAGACTAAATCAGAAAGAAATTGAAAATATAAACAGACCAATCACAAGCACTGAAATTGAAAGTGTGACTAAAACTTTTCCAACAAACAAAAGCCCAGGACCAGATGGCTTCATAGGCAAATTCTATCAAACATTTAAAGAAGAGCTAACACCTATCCTTCTCAAACTCTTCCAAAATATAGCAGAGCGAGGAACACTCCCAAACTCATTCTACGAGGCCACCATCACCCTGATACCAAAACCAGACAAAGATGTCACAAAGACTACAGGCCAATGTCACTGATGGACATAGATGCAAAAACCCTCAACAAAAACCTAGCAAAGAGAATCCAACAGCACATTAAAAGGATCACACACCATGATCAACTGGGGTTTATCCAAGGAATGTAAGCATTCCCCAATATACGCAAATCAATGTGATACACCATATTAACAAATCGAAGGAGAAAAACCACAGGATCATCTCAATAGATGAAAAAAAAGCTTTTGACAAAATTCAACACCCATTTATGATAAAAACCCTTCAGAAAGTAGGCATAGAGGGAACTTACCTCAACATAATAAACGCCATATATGACAAACCCAGTCAACATTGTTCTCAATGGTGAAAAGGGAAACCATTTCTGCTGAGATCAGGAACAAGACAAGGTTGCCCTTGTCTCACCACTCTTATTCAACATAGTTTTGGAAGTTTTAGCCATAGCAATCAGAGAAGAAAAAGAAATAAAAGGAGTCCAAATCAGAAAAGAAGTAAAGCTGTCACTGTTTGCAGATGACATGATACTATAAATAGAGAATCCTAAAGATGCTACCAAAAAACTACTAGAGCTAATCAATGAATTTGGTAAAGTTGCAGGATACAAAATTAATGCACAGAAATCTCTTGCATTCCTATACACTAATGATGAAAAATCTGAAAGAGAAATTAAGGAGACACTCCCATTTACCATTGCAACAAAAAGAATAAAATACCTAGGAATAAACCTACCTAAGGAGACAAAAGACCTGTATGCAGAAAACTATAAGACACTGATGAAAGAAATTAAAGATGATCCAAACAGACGGAGAGATATACCATGTTCTTGGATTGGAAGAATCAACATTGTGAAAATGACTATACTACCCAAAGTAATCTACAGATTCAATGCAGTCCCTATCAAACTACCAATGGCATTTTTCACAGAACTAGAACAAAAAATTTCACAATTTGTATGGAAACACAAAAGACACCCAATAGCCAAAGCAATCTTGAGAAAGAAAAACAGAGCTGGAGGAATCTGGCTCCCAGACCTCAGACAATACTACAAAGCTACAGTAATCAAGACAGTACGATACTGGCACAAAAACAGAAATATAGATCAATGGAACAGGATAAACTCACGCACATATGATCACCTTATTTTTGATAAAGGAGGCAAGAATATACAATGGAGAAAAGACACCCTCTTCAATAAGTAGTGTAGGGAAAACCGGACAGCTACATGTAAAAGAATGAAATTAGAACACCTCCTAACACCATACACAAAAATAAACTCAAAATGGATTAGAGACCTAAATGTAAGACTGGACACTGTAAAACTCTTAGAGGAAAACATAGGAAGAACACTCTATGACACTCTAAGAACACTCAAAATGAATTAAAGACCTAAATGTAATGGCAGACACTATAAAACACTTAGAGGAAAACATAGGCAGAACACTCTATGACATAAATCACAAGAAGATCCTTTCTGACCCACCTCCTAGAGAAATGGAAATAAAACCAAAAATAAACAAATGGGACCATAAATAAGATGAAAAGACAGCTCCCAGAATGGGAGAAAGTATTTGCAAATGAAGCCACTGACAAAGGATTAATTTCCAAAATTTACAAGCAGCTCATGCAGTTCAATATCAAAAAAACAACCCAACCCCCAAATGGACATTTCTCCAAAGAAGATATAGAGAGACTGCCAACAAACCAATGAAAGGATGCTCAACATCACTAATCATTAGCAAAATGCAAATCAAAACTACAATGAGGTATCACTTCACACCAGTCAGAATGGCCATCATCCAAAAATCTACAAACAATAAATGCTGGAGAGGGTGTGGAGAAAAGGGAACCCTCTTGCACTGTTGGTGAGAATGTAAATTGATACAGCCACTATGGAGAACAGTATGGAAGTTCCTTAAAAAACTAAAAATAGAACTACCATATGAGCCAGCAATCCCATTACTGGGCATATACCCTGAGAAAACCATAATTCAAAAAGAGTCATGTACCACAATGTTCATTGCAGTTCTATTTACAATAGCCAGGACATGGAAGCAACCTAAGTGTCCACTGACAGATGAATGGATAAAGAAGATGTGGCACATATATACAATGGAATATTACTCAGCCATAAAAAGAAACGAAATTGAGTTATTTGTAGTGAGGAGAATGGCCCTAGAGTCTGTCATACAGAGTGAAGTATGTCAGAAAGAGAAAAACAAATACCGTATGCTAACACATATATATGGAATTAAAAAAAGAAAAAAGGTTATGATGAACCTAGGAGCAGGACAGGAATAAAGATGCAGATGTAGAGAATGGACTTGAGGATACGGGGAGGGGGAAGGGTAAGCTGGGACGAAGTGAGAGAGTAGCATGGACATATATACACTGCCAAATGTAAAACAGCTACTGGGAAGCAGCTGAATAGCACAGGGAGATCAACTTGGTGCTTTGTGACCACCTCGAGGGGTGGGATAGGGTGGGTGGGAGGGAGATGCAAGAGGGAGGAGATATGGGGATCTATGTATACATATAACCGATTCACTTTGTTATACAGCAGAAACTAACACACAATTGTAAAGCAATTATACTCCAATAAAGATGTTAAAAAAAAAGTGGCTTAAGGCTATCTCTAGCAGGACAATAGAAAATATCTAGATCACTTCTTATTCTTTTGTGAAGGGGAGAAGAGCCACCAAATAAATCCTATCTTATGAGGTCACTAATCTTTGAACACTAGACATTGGAGGTTGGATGGTTGTTAAATATTATATAATTCAATGTCCACATTTTACATACAAAAAGAAACCCAGGAAAGTGAAAAAAAAATTATCTGAGATTGCAGGTTTGGGGCTAGAACCCAAATTTCCTGACTTCTAATCAAGTGCTCTTTTCTCTATATCACACTACCTCTCTTAGAGGTCAAAGGACTTTTCTCTTCCCATAGTTAGGCTGCACCTAATTATATCAATTAGACTCAGACTCACAGGGCTCACGTTGCTCTCCCTTTACACTCTCATCTTCAAAATGTCTCCTTCATAGTTTCAATTTAACAGATAATATCTAAACATTTTAAGGACTTACTTGGGCATAGGTGGAAGAGAGACTACCAATGCAATTAAGGCATACTTCTTTCCTCTGAGCAATGTATGTAAATGTAAACATCTGGTGCAGTATTCTCAGACACCCAAGTTATATATGTGAAACGCATCACCACCACCCACTCAAGTTTTCTAATGGAAATCTCCCTTTTAGGTCAATTACTCCTAATTCTCTAGGTCCTGTGGTAAAATCTTGAAGCTATTTTTGCTATTCTGGCATGAGAGTGAGAGTATCTTGCTTTTAATCCTTGTTCTACCATTAACCAATTAGTTTTGAAACCCTGGGCAAGTCCTACCTCTCTGAGCTTCATCTCCTCAGTCAGTAAAATGACTAGAGCACCAACTTGCTGTGATTCACCTTCTTTGCAAAACCAATCAAGTCCAAGGTGCTAGGCATAATCTTTCTTTCAGTCTTTCTTTTTCTCCTTTTCTCTCTTTCTCCCTCTCTCTCTTCCTTCCCTTCTTTCTTTCTATTTATTTATTGCATATCTCTCAGATTTCTCTCTCCTCCATGTTCATCATAGCCAAGCCCTTCTTTTTTGGATTATTACTAAACAAGCTATCAAGCTCTTCCGTGTAGATATGACTTGTTAAAAACGATTTTAAACAAGAGTTAGCCCAGAGGTATACAGGTTAGACTGGAGGCTAGAAAACTAATTAAGAAGCCTTTAGAATAAAGACCAATCTCACACCAAAAGCCTGTCATTCAAATCCCTCAAAAGCTGGCTTCCGTTGGCCTTCCTGCTTTTACTTCACATGACTCCTCAACACATGGCCTTTATGTATTGAATGCTGCTGTTTCTATCCTTCCTACGAGGAAAGTGCTTCCTTTTCCTGAAGTTATTTCCAATAGCTTCTTTAAAATCAATTTCTTCCATGGAGTCAGTAATGTTTCCTTTCTCTTAACTTTTATACACATATTAACAGTGCCAACAATAATCCCCTTTTCTAACTCCCTCTAGTAAATATTGTTAGCATAAAAAAAGATGAGCTGTAAAAACTCTTAACATTAACAGAAGAATGTATATAAAGGTTATATAACCTATTTTCTTTATTATCTCTTCTTGTTTCCTTTGCAAATTAAAATAAGCAAATGGTTGTTGACCTTTTTGGTAGAGGATTAATATATACTTTAAACTGCTTTAGAATATGTAATAGGAAAAATATTACCATGCATTTTCTTGGCTCTACCAACATTCTGAAGATGTCTGGACAAAAGTATATGAATTGTTACTAATTAATATATGTATAATTTAGGCAAATATTCAAACAAGCAGTGAGTAATGTTATATAAATGCTTGCAGAGTAACTTATTCCAGTAAGAGATAAGCTCTGAAGACTCTATTTACATTTCAGTTATGAAACAGTCAGTGCCAATCTGACCAAATGCGTGTCAATGTTAGTCAATAACAGCAGAGAAGCGTTTGGGGAAAACTTAAAGTTTCATTTTCTCTCTTTCAGATTCTCTTATTGCTAATTTGGATACCTTCTTCAGAGAAAGGCCACAACTAGAGGAGTAAAAGGGTTTAATGTGGCAAGAGCAAAGTAGTACTGTCACATCCCATCAGTCCTCTCAGCGCCCATTCTCCGAGAATATTCACTGCATTGGTTCGTGCCGACTCCAAAAAAGATTGTCTCAAGAAATGAATTTCAAGCAGTTTTGGGTCCCATCACTACTGTCTATTTGTTGTAACTGAAAAAAAATATCCACTATATTGCAAAAAGATTCTGTTATCCAGTATTTGTTAATTATGATTGAGACCAGAAACATACAAAGTTTCAAAGAAAACAAATGAAGGGAA
This sequence comes from Grampus griseus, assembly GCF_964374135.1. Taxonomy (NCBI): domain Eukaryota; kingdom Metazoa; phylum Chordata; class Mammalia; order Artiodactyla; family Delphinidae; genus Grampus; species Grampus griseus. The sequence goes on along the minus strand of NC_139004.1, from coordinate 34,419,111 downwards.
CATCTGAAAGTAATTTTCCCCCATTCTTTGTTGTTCTGCTACTCACGGCAAATCTTCCAAACTGGAGGCTTCATGTCTTGGATCCAATAGATCATAACCACATTCATTGTAGATTTCCAAATAGGAAATGTGCGTTGTATATATTTTGCTGCTGTCCTGATTGGGAAAGAGAAAGACATTATTAAATGGCTATAAATCACGATTCGGCTTAGAGAAAGATGAACACATTTATCACTAGTTTCCTCACAGTTTCCCTCCTTCACTCTCTCACTTTGTATGGTTTACATTTTCAGTTCGTGACACTTTCAAGTTGCCAGTTACCATATGTATGAGGCCTTTTTTTCCCCAATAGCCAACACCCATGATTACAAGCAACTTCAGTCTGTTATTTTTTATTAGTTCCACATTATACATAAAAAGTCAATATACACTTAAAATGAGCCAACTTGGTTGCAGAACTGTATAACACACCATTTTTTACTTTCCAGACAGAAAAAAGAACAGAATACAGAATTCTTCAGTTTAAAAATTTCAGTAGCCAAAGAGTTACCATCTTCAATCATAATTCCTTTTTAACTTTTCTAATATTCAAATTTCCAATGACAGATAACAGACAATAAATAGATATGGAAAGTGAATTCCAGGGAACATAAATAGTTTAGATCAATCAGGTAACAGTAAGAGTGGACACTAACAGTTCACTACCTGTACTTTACCTGTTGGGTTAATTTTCCTTGCCCAAGTGGCTAATTAGGGATATTCAACTGTTGGTTAGGGAGAGGTATTTTCTGTGGGTCATTGCTGAAATGCAATAATATAGGCATCAATGTAATTAGGATAAAAGTCAAGGTGACTGGTCCTACTCTCAGTTCTGCCAACAGACAAAAAGGACCCACTCCCTCTGAGATGGAATAAAAAAGGGATTTTTTTCAGGTCTCGAGAAAATTCCAAGCTCACTTTTTCAATACCAAATATCAATAATAGCACTTCTTGTTTCCCCCAAAACACAAATGCTTCCATTTCTCTGAATATTAGAGTCTTGCTACTTATAAGAGGAGAATATATTTGTGTCTTCTGGCAAGAAGGTCGGCAGATTGTCAGAGTGGATATTCACAGAGAGGATTCTCATCTATATCCAGGACAATCCATCTGACAGGTGTTATTCAAAGAAGGAGAAGACCAAGTCACAGAGATGGGGGAGAGAACAGTGGCCTGCAAATCCAAAGCTGGAATGCTAGTCATACTAGCTCTGAGCCCCTACCAAGTCAGGCCTCTGTTTCCACACTCATTAAGGTGAAGAAACTGGATAACGACTCCCTCGGCATTCTTCAGATTAAAACGAATATGATTCTCTGGTCCTAAAATGTCTCAAACTATCCAAATAAAGATACTACCATTTCATAAAAATGAAATAATACATGCAAAACTAAGGCAGCTCTCAGCCAGCACAGGACTGTAGTGAAACACTCAAGCTACAGCTGAAATTCCATGTTTGGTGTTCTGTGAAGGTGACAGCACAGACTGAATCTTTACTAATCAAGTTTTTCCCAACCAAATGCCAGAAAGCCTGTTGATGTGGGTGACTCTGGCTGCTTATGCTGACAAATAGTCTATCAATTATATTGATAGAGCTATCAACAGTCTATCATGACTAAAGTAACCTCATTTAGTAATGGCATCGTATCAGCATAATTTTGGGGATTATAGCTTGAATTAGTGCAGGAATCAGAGACTACAAATACTAGACAGACTGAGTGGTCTTTAGTCTAATCCAGTGTTTCCTAAAATATTACTTAAAATACTTGTGGAAAAAAGTGTTCCATGATCAGCATACATACTGTCCATCTCTGAAAGATTCTCAGAGCAAGTTAAAGCCCATGGGGAATCACTCAGCAACATCCTGAGATCCTGTTTAAAACAACGTATTTCTAAAACTTATCTGAACATATGTGAAATATCCCATAGATTACGGTTTGAGATTTTAGCATACGTTTATGAGTTCCTCTTAGCATCAGACAAAACTGGGTTAGAACACTGGATCTGCCTTTATAACTGAGTGATCCTGCACCCTTAACCTCAGTTGTTTAATCACGAAGTTGGGGATAATAACCTTTAGAATATGGCAGAACTGCTGTGACAGAGGAATAAGGTTCTGTATTTTAAATCCTACCAAAAATGTGTGGCCTGCTAATAGGCACCAATAAATCATTGCTGTTGCTGAGGTTATTATTATTGCTGTTATTATTATTATTATTATTTCTGAAAGCCTCCAAATAGAGAATTCAGTATGTGAATACAAAAGGAAAGGAAAAGAAAGGCAAAAAGAGCAGCCAACTTCTACGTTCATCAGCAGTGGAGAAACTCTCTTCTTTCAGAAACTAGAAGAAATAATAAAAAGTCAGGAAAATGGCAAGTCCATTGCCCAGAGATGATAGGGATAATGCCTTTGGCTCCTCTGGCTTCTGCATTTTCTGGGCTTTTGTTGGAATACACACTTAAAATTCACTGAGCTATGTGGCAGCTACCTTTCCTTATTACTCCTTTTTTACTCTTCAGGACTGCCAGACTGTAATGTAACACACATGTTTGCTGCAGACAGCCTTTTCTCTTGCCCCCAAACAAGTATGAACCTTACGATACTCAAAAATAATGAGCAGTGATTTCTAAAATAAATGGAATCAATTTTCTTCTTTTAAAATCTTTGCAAATGTGCTCCTATCACACTCACAGGCATTTTAGGACCCAGTATGCACTAGTTCTTAGTTTATCTTGAAATAAATACGTTGCATAAGTCAAATGTTTCCTTTAAGGATTCTGGAGAGCACCATGTGTCCTCTAAAGTAATCAACTGGGAGCATCTGAGTACCTGTCAGCATTTTTCCGCTAAACAATGAGGACAAACTTTATGAAGAACTTCAAAGTTGCCTCTGACTTGTTTCACCATACCTCAGTCGGGTTATAACTAATGTGTTGTACCCCATTGTGTTAATCTGCTCGTCTACAAGGAGTTGTCCTGGCTATAAGCTGATCTGATGGGCTCTCTCCAAACCAAGAAGTTATTTAGAATCATTTGGAATGAAATGGGGTTTAGAGTAATGTCAATGACAAACAGATATAAAATAATGAACCCAACAGATGGTAGGTACTTGGGAGATATTTAGACTTTTAAAACTGTATTTTGGTAACCATAGACAAAATTTAAAAAGAGACAAATAGATTTTCTATTAGGAAAGAATTTGTTTATTCTGTTTAACTTAATCAGGGGAATTAGCTTCATTTGTTCTGAGTTTCAAAGGATTCTTTGAAATTGTTCAGCAATCATTTGGCCACGTGCATATATATATGGCTATTAATGGCAATAGTAATAACTATCATTTTTTGAGCATCTCCTATGTGCCAGGAACTGGACAATATCTTTAAATACAGTATATTCAACTCTCACAGCTACTCCACAAGCCTGAGGCATTAAGGAACTGCCCAAGGCCACATCCTGTAAGTAGTGCACTTAGAACCAGGTTGGCCTGCACCAACTTCAATGATTTTCCCAAGACAGCACGCTCCCACATTAGGCCACAGCAACAAAAACTATTAGAAATTATATTCCCAGTTGGCGAAATCTGGGAACAAAACAGAAGAGCTAATGTCAGAAATAAATGAGTAAATGAAAATAAAGGATTTGGATCCAACATATACACTATACGCTATCCTTGCTTTTCCAAATTTTCTGGCATGCAGAGCTGGCATGTTTGCGCTAGTGAGTGATGAGCTGAACTAATGGGTAATTGCTACTTTATGGGTGGAAATTAGAATTATGCAGATCTCAGCAACTTCTCATCTTTGCAACTCAAAATACAAGCAGCATACAGTTGAGATATTTTGGAAAGACTGTTACACTGACCTAGTTAGGACATTTGTTATACAGAATTGCTACAACCAAAGAATTGTTGGAACTAGTAGGGACGCTGGAGATCCTCTAGTACAGTTTAGTCCCTACTTTCACAGAGGGCAGAACTGAAACCCAGAGAAGTTAAGTGACTCATTACATAGAGTTTGTTTAAATACAACCATTAAAATAAAGCCAGTCTGATACCCAGAGGCAGGGTATGTAGTGGTTAAAAAGCACAGAGTTTGGCATCACACAGACCTGGGATGGAAGCTCCAGATCAGCTACTTATGAGGATGCAGAGGAAAATAAATATATCCCAAGACTCAGTCTTCCCAACTATAAAATGGGGATAGAGGTACCTACACTGTTAGTTTTATTAAATCTTGATAAAGCAACAGGCATTTGGAACCACACAATAAATGATGCATATAATATAGATAGGAAACTCCCCTTTATAATAATATTAATTGCAATAGGATTTTTACTGTGGTAAATTCCTCTCGGCTTCCATTAAAAGTGTGAAAAAGTACAACCACATTATCCTATTCAGTGCTTTAGTAGCTAAAACAAAGGTCCATTTTGGCAAAAGGATATTCTTCAATTTAATGACAAATATAAAAGTTGGTAAAATGTGTTTTAACCTCCATGGGTGTATCAGAACAAACTCCCTTTGAGCCTTTGCTGAAGTAGCATCCCCTTTAATGAGAAGCACCTTCTGGATTTTCACCTCTTCAGCAAAATCCCAAACTTTCCTTCAATGTAAATGCCAGAGTTACTACACAATATTTCCTCATTTAGGTATAATATAACAAAATGTCACGATAAATTTTCCGCCCACAGTAAATTTCTGCTGAATATATCAAATATAAAATGAACTTAAAGCTTCATACCTTTTGTAATTGCTCAAAAATGTATGACAGTGTCCTTGGGATAATGCCTCTGTCTCTGTAGCGCTCTGCCCCACCTGTGATGGTGAATGTCTTACCGCTGCCTGTTTGTCCATATGCAAAGATGGTACCATTGTAACCTGCCAGTACACTACATAAAGAAATAGCAAACTCTTAATATCAAAATGGCTAATTGCATTTGTATTAAATGGCTAGTATTCTAAGAGGAACTTGATTCAACACTACTGAAAAGACATTTATAGAAATATCTATAAAAATATTTATGTATGTGACTATCTAGCTAGAAATTATTTTTTATCTAGGAGTCTCAGCACATCAATCCTTTTTTCTGAGAGAGGACCTATAACTCAAATGGGATCCAGTCATCTTAAATATTTTCTTTATTTCAAATTATTATTTTAGAATACAATTGACCCTTGAACAACAGGGGTTTGAACTGTGTGGGTCCACTCATAAGCAGATTTTCTTCACTAAATACATACTACAGTACTACACGATCCTCAGTTGGTTGAATCCCCAGATGCAAAACCATGGATACAGGGGGATGGCTGTAAAGCTATACTTGGATTTTCAACTGCGGGGAGGGTTGGTGCCCCATCCCCTGCATTGTTCAAGGGTCAAATGTAGTCTATCCTTTTATATTTACAAAAAATGTGCAAAGATAGTACAGGGAGTTCACATATATCCCACAGCTAGTTTCCTCTATTGTTAATATCTTACACTAGTATTGTACATTTGTCACAATTAATGAACCAATTGAAATATTATTACAAACTCTATAAAAATCTCCTTTTTAATCTAATGTCTCTTTTTTCCCACCTTTACTGAGATATAATTGACATATAACATATATAAGATTAAGGTGTGCAATGTGATGATTTGACACATGTATATATTGTGAAATGACTACCACAGTAAGTTTAGTTAACACATCCATCAACATATCCATCACCTCAAATACTTGTGGAAAAAAGTATACTTTGTGGTGATAACATTTCAGATTTACTCTCTTAACAACTTGTAAATACATAATACAGTACCGTTACCTATAGTCACTGTGCTGTATATAGATGCCCAGAACTTACCCATCTTATAACTGGAAGTTTTTACCCTTTGGCCAACATCTCCCCATTTCCTCTACCCCATAGTCCCAGGTAACCACCATTCTACTCTCTATTTTTTTTCTCTTTTTAAAATTTTTATTTATTTATTTTTTCATTTATTTTTGGCTGCATTAGGTCTTCGTTGCTGCGAGCAGGCTTTCTCTAGTTGTGGCAAGCGGGGGCTACTCTTTGCTGCAGTGCACAGGCTTCTCATTGCAGTGGCTTCTCTTGTTGCAGAGCATGGGCTCTAGATGCACAGGCTTCAGTAGTTGCAGCATGCGGGCTCAGTAGTTGCAGCACGTGGGCCCTAGAGCATGCAGGTTTCAGTAGTTGCAGCGCATGGGTTCAGTAGTTGCGGTGCGTGGGCTTCAGTAGTTGTGGCACATGGGCTTAGTTGCTCTGCAGCATGTGGGGTCTTCCCAGACCAAGGATTGAACCCGTGTCCCCTGCATTGGCAGGCGGATTCTTAACCACTGCACCACCAGGGAAGTCCCATGTACTCTCTATTTCTATGAGGTTGTTTTTATAGATTCCATATATAAGTGAGAACATATAGTATTTGTCTTTCTCTGACTTATTTCACTTAGCACAGTGCTCTCAAGGTCTATCTATCTTGTCACAAAAGGCAGGATTTCCTTCTTTTTTAAAGCTGAATAATATTCCATTGTGAAAATATACCACATCTTTATCTATTCATCCATAGATAGACACAAGTTTTTCCATGCCTTGGCAATTGCCTTGGAAGTACAGATTATCTCTTTGAGATAGTGATTGCATTTCCTTTGGATATATAGTTGACCTTTGAACAACTTGGGTTAGAACTGTGTGGATCCACTTTGACATAGATTTTCTTTTTCAATGAATACAACCAGCCCTCTGTATTCAAGGGTTTCATACCTGCAAATTCAACCAACTATGTATTGAAATTTCCATCCAGGGTTAGTTGAATCCACAGATTTGAAACCCATAGGATACAGAGAACCAAATATGGGACTTGAGTATTCATGGATTTTGGTAAATGCAAGGGGTCCTGGAATCAATCCCCCACAGATACTGAAGGTATACCCAGAAGCGGGACTGCCAAATCATATGGTAGTTCTGTTTTTAATTTTTTAAGGAAACTTTATACTGTTTTCCATGGTGGCTACACCAACTTACATTTCCACTGACAGTGTACAAGGGTTCCCTTTTCTTCTCTTGAAATCAGGTAGTATGATGCCTCCAGCTTTGTTCTTCTTTCTCAGGATTGCTTCAGCTGCTCAAGTTCTTTTGTAGTTCCTTACAAATTTTAGGATTTTTTTTCTATTTTAGTGAAAAATGCCATTGAAATTTTAATAGGGATTGCATTGGATCTATAGATGGCTTTAGGTAGTATGTTCATTTTAACAATATTAATTCTTCTGATCCAAGAACATGGTATATCTTTCCACTTATTTGTGTCTTCTTCAATTTCCTCTTCAATGTCTTGTAACTTCCAGTGTACAGATCTTTCACCTCCTTGGTTAAATTTATTTCTAAGTATTTTATTGGTTTCGATGTTATTGTAAATTAAATTGTATTTTTTCCTTCTTTTTCAGATATTTTGTTGCTAGTGTATAGAAACACAACTGATCTCTGTATTTTCATTTTGTATCCTGCAACTTTAGGGAATTTGTTGATTAGTTCCAACAGTTTTTTGGTGGATTCTTTAGGATTTTCTATATGTAAGATCATATCATCTGCAAACAGAGACAATTTTACTTCTTCCTCTCAAATATGGATGGCTTTTATTTCTTTTCCTTGCCTAATTGCTCTGGCTTGGACTTCCAGTATTATGTTGAATGGAAGTGGTAAAAGTGGGCACTCTTGTCTTATTCCTGATTTTAGTGGGAACACTTTAAAGCTTTCACCATTGAGTATGATGTTAGCTGTGGTTTTATTATACATGGCATTTATTATGTTGAGGTACATTCTTTTTATACTCAATTTAGTTGTGAGTTTTTATCTTGAAAGAATGTTGAATTCTGTCAAATGCTTTTTCTGCACCTATTGAGATGATCAAATGATTTTTATCTTCTATTCCATTACTGTGGTGTATCACATTTATTGATTTGCATATGTTGAATCATCCCTGCATTCCGGGGATAATCCTATTTGAACATCGTGTATGATCCTTTTAATATGCTGTTGAATTCAGTTTTCTAGTATTCTGTTGAGAAGTTTTGCATCTATATTCAACAGGGATATTAGTCTACAGTTTTGTGGTGTCCTTAGTCTGGCTTGTTATCAGTGTAATGCTGGCCTTGTAAAATGAATTTGGGAATGTTCCCTCCTCTCTAATTTTTTTAGAAGAGTTTGAAAAGGATGAAAAGGTGATAATTTTTAGATATCTGGTAGAATTCACCAGTGAAACCATCTGGTCTCAAGATTTTCTTTGTTGAAAGGTTTCTGATTACTGATTCAATTTCTTTACTGTTATTGGTCTGTTCAAAGTTTCTATTTCTTCATGATTCCATCTTGCTACACTGCATATTTCTAAAAAAGTTTTTCTAGGTTATTCAATTTGTTGGCATATTAAGGTTCACAGTAGTCTCTTATGATCCTTTGTATTTCTGTGATGTCAGCTGTTATGTCTCTGTTTTCATCTCTGACTTTATTTGTTTGAGAATTCTACCTTTTACTCTTAGGCTAGCTAAAGGTTTGTCAATTTTGTTTATCTTTTTTAAAAAAACAGCTTTTCATTTCATTGATTTTTTTCTATTGTCTTTCTGGTTTCTATTTTGCTCATCTCTGCTCTGATCTCTATTTCCTTCCATCTTCTAACTTTGGGCTTAGTTTGTTCTTCTTCTTCTAGTTCCTTGAGTTTTAAAGTTAGGTTATTTGTAATCTTTCTTTTTCTTAATGTAAGCATTTATAATTATAAACTTCCCTCTTAGAGCTGCTTTTGTTGCATCCCATAAGTTTTAGTGTGTTGTGTTTCCATTTGTGTTTCTTTCAAGCTATTTTTAGATTCCTCTTTTGATTTCTTCTTTGACCCTTTGTTTATTCAGGAGTGTGTTGTTTAATTTCCACACATTTGGTTATTTTCCAGTTTTCCTCCTGTTATTGATTTCTAGTTTCATACCATTGTGGTTGGAAAAGATATTTGGTATAATTAATGTTCTTAGATACTCTAAGGTTTTTTGGTGACCTAATATATGATCTATCACACATGGAGAATGTTCCATGTATGCTTGAGAAGAATGCATTCTGCTGCTGTTGGTAGGAATGTTCTGTATAGGTCTGGTAAGTCCATTTGGTTTAACGTATAGTTCACATCCAATGTTTTCTTATTGATCTTCCATCTGGATTATCTATCCATTGTTGAGAGAGAGGGATTGAATTCCACTACTATTATTGTATTGCCTACTTATACCTTCAGATCTGTTAGCATTTGCTTAGGTGCTCTGATGTTGGATGCATATATATTTACAATTATTATATCTTCATGATGAATTGACTCTTTTATCATTATGATTAACTTTGTTTCGTGTTACATTTATTGGTTTAAAGTCTACTTTGTCTGATATAAGAACACTCTTGCTTTCTTTTGGTTTCCATGTGTGTGAAATATATTTTTCCATCCCTTCACTTGAGGTCTACATGTGTCCTTAAAACTGAAGTGAGTCTCTTATCAGCAGTATATAGTTGGGTCTTGTTTTTTAATCCATTCAACTACTCTGTGCCTTTTGACCGGAGAATTTAATCCATTAACATTTAAAGTAATTATTGATAGGTAAGGATTTAATAATGTCATCTTATTCATTGCTTTCTGGCTGCTTTGTAGTTCCTTTGTCCCTTTCTTCCTCTTTTCCTGTCTTTCCTTGTGAATTGATGGCTTTCCATGTGGTATGCTCTGATTCCCTCCTTTCTATCTTTTGTGTATATCCTATAAGTTTTTGCTTTTTGGTTACTATGAGGCTTACATAAAACATCTTAACGATATAACAGTTTATTTTAAGTTGATAACAACTTAACTTTGATCACATACCCATTTGATCACATACCCAAAATTCTACCCATTTACTCCTTGCCCCATATTTTGTTTTTGATATCACAATACCTCTTTTTATATTGTGTATTCATTAACAAAATATTGTAGCTATAGTTATGTTTAGTACTTTTGCATTTTAAACTCTATACTAGAGTTAAACAATTAACACATCACCATATTACAGTATTAAAGTGTTCTGAAATTGACTATATACTTACCTTTACCAGTACGTTTTATCTTTTCATATGTTTTCATGTTGCTAATTAGTGTCTTTTCTTTTCAGCTTGAAGAACTCCTTTCAGCATTTCTTGTAAGGCAGGTCTAGTGGTGATAAATTCCATCAGCTTTTGTTTGTTTGGGAAAGTATCTCTCCCTCATTTCTGAAAGACAACTTTGCCAGTGAAGTATTCTTGGTTGGCAGGATTTCTTCTTTTCTTCTTTCAGCACTTTTATATATCATTCCACTCTCTCCTGGGCTGCAAAGTTTATGCTGAGAAATCTGCTGATAGCCTTATGGGGTTTCCCTTATTGTGAGGATTTTTTTTCCTTGGTGTTTTTAAATTTTTCTCTTTGTCTTTGATTTTAGACAGTTTTATTTTAATATGTCTTGGATAAGACCATTTTGGTCTGAAATTTTGGGGTGACATATTAGCTCCAGGAACATGGATGTCCAAATCTTTCCCCAGATTTGAGAATTCTTAGCCATTATTTCTTTAAATAAGCTTTCTGCACCTTTTTTTATCCCTCTCTTCTCCTTCTGGGACTTTAATAATGAGTAGATTCTTTTAATGGTATCCCATACTTCATGTAGGTTTTCTTCACTCTTTTTCATTCTTTTTTCTTTTTGCTCCTCTAACTGGATGATTTCAAATGACTTTTTTTCTAGTTAATCAATTCTTGCTTCTGCTTGGTTGAATCTGCTACGGAAGCTTTCTAATGAACCTTCAATTCAGTTACTGTACTCATTGACCCTAGGATTTTGTTTGTTTTTTTAATGGTTTCTATTTCTTTGTTGAACTTCCTATTTTGTTCATGCATTGTTTTCCTAATTTCATTTAGTTGTCTATCTTTGTTTTCTTGTAGTTCACCACATTTCTTTAAGTAGGTATTCTGAATGCTTTGTCAGAAAGTACATAGATCTCTATTTCTTTAGGGCCGGTCATTGGAGCTTTATCAATTTCCTTTGGTGATGTCATGCCTGCATGGGTGAACTTGGATCTTGTGTCCACAGGGGCTGACCAGGCACTGGGAATCACTGGGGTTGGTCTGGCATCTGGGTCCAGTCAAGAGCAGGGGTGGATTGGGAGCCTGGGTTCACAGGAGCTGGCTTGGAGGCTGGTTCACAGGAGCCAGCCTGGTACTATGGCCAGTCTGGAGCCTTGGGCTATGGGAGCTGGATTATTATAGAATATTTCTGCTCAACAGAATTTGTCACCAGTTATATAGCACTATCCCATTAGCAATGTCATTTGAATATAAATTTCTTAAGCCATAAATGCTCTAGGTAAATGAAGTCTATGACTTTAAGTATCAAACATTAAACATTTTATTGTTTTTTGATAGAAAACCTTCTAAAATATATTAGGCATTCCTGTCTTGAAAAGCAAAGGATACAGAGAACAAATTAGCATTTTCATTTTGATTTAGCTACAGCCTATGAAAAGTGAGTACTGTAGTGTGCTACACTGGCACCTAATGATTGTTATATCTACTTTTTTAACTTAAATATTCTCTCTTTCTACCAGTTGTCTTAATATACTATCCTCTAATATGTGCTCACTCTCCCCCCATCTTCAGTGGAATAGAAAACCAAATGGCAAAGCTTCATAGAATGCTATATAAAGATTTTTAAATGTAAGTTTCACCTATATATACTCTATGGCTATTTCTGTATTACATTGCTACAATAAAAAATAAACAAAGAAATGTAAATGGGCAAAATTTGTCTCCAGTTCCTTTCTGTACAGCCTCCTCATCCAAACTCAATCTGCCCCCTCTCCAATGGGCACTGGGAAATTTCATATGCTTCCAGTCTCATCTGTCTTAAGGGAAAATACTAATTAAAAATAAAGATGGTGGGATAAGGACCTTTAAAATTTACTTCTCCACAAGAACAATGGGAACAGTGGCAAATATAGTAAAAATCAAATTTTTCAAAACCCTAGAAGTTATCCAAAGGCTCACAACAGTCCAAAGGCTCACAACAGTCCAAGGAGTGCTTACTCAAGAAAAATGGCTGAGTAACAGTAAAAACAGTGAGCTTTATGATATTTTAACCTAATCATTCCCAACTCCACTGTAACCTTGAACGACAATAGTCTTGCAACCACAGTAAGTGTGACTGTGCAAACTAGCAACCAGGAGACTAGCAACGATTGGGGGGCAGTACAGGTTTGGAGCTCCCCAAAAAGCCCAAAGAAATGTACTTCTCTGATCTGTCTGGAAGCTACCTGGAAAAGCCCCACTCTGAGCACCTGTCATTGTCTGACCTGACTCAGAGTTTACTCAGTGCAAAGAGCCTCTCCTCATGGTGTTTATTGAAAAACAAAAAAAAAATCAGTGTTAAGTGTCTAATATTACAGTTGCCCTAACCTGCAATGCTAGGAGGCAAACAAGAGGGTGAACAAAAGCTTACAATAAACATCTGTGGAATGATATGTCTATGAGGGGGTTTGAAAAGTTATGATATATTCCTGGGGCTCTAGAGAGACACATACACATGCAGGGCTATGTGCATGCCCAGGGAAGACCTGAGAAGGTCATTATATCTCACTTGTGGCTGACTTTGAGGCTCTGCACAAGCATAAAATGAAGGCTAAGGCAGAGTTATAAATTTCTAGAGCATTGAAGGGGTACCCCAACACATACACAGAGTTCTTCATCAAAAGCTTGGAAACTGGTTCAAGGCATTTATGGAAATCTCTGTCCAATCATTAGCTGATGACCAAGCAACTGAGCAGGGATTTCAGAGGCTGCATACAACAAAGAATACAGACTTTACAGAATTAGTCTAGAAAATTCACTAAACAAACAAACCAGCAGCAGCAACAACAATAACAAACAACAATAACAAACCCTGGGGAGGGTAGGCATGTGATTTTCAGAACTGACATATTATATTACTTAAAACGCCCAGTTTTCCAACAAAAAAAGTTTTGAGACCCACAAAGAAATAGGAAAGTATTTCCCATACACAAGAAATAAAATGTTTAATAGAAACAGTCCTGGAGGAAGCCCAGACTACGGCTCACTAACTAGTTAAATAATTTATTTATTATAAATATGTTCAGAGAACAAAAGTAAAGCATGTTTAGAGAATTAAAGAAAGTATGAGAATAAGATCTCACATAAAAAAGAATATTAATAAAAATAAATTTAAAAAAAAAACCAGTAGGGCTTCCCTGGTGGCACAGTGGTTGAGAGTCCGCCTGCCAATGCAGGGGACACGGGTTCGTGCCCCGGTCCAGGAAGATCCCACATGCCGCAGAGCGGCTGGGCCCGTGAGCCATGGCCGTTGAGCCTGCGTGTCTGGAGCCTGTGCTCCGCAATGGGAGAGGCCACAGCAGTGAGAGGCCCGCGTACCGCAAAAAAAAAAAAGAAAAAAAAAAGAACCAGTAGAAATTCTGGAGTTGAAAATTAAGATAACCAAAACTTTTTTTTTTTAATTCACTAGAACAGCACATTTGACTTAATACAAGAAAGAGTCAGTAAACTGCAGGGTAGGTCAATTGAGATTATCCAGTCTGAGGAAAAGAAATTAAAAAGAATGAAGAAAAATAAATAGAAACTTAAGAGATCAACATACACATAATGGGAGTCCCAGATGGAGAGGGGAGAAATATTTAAAAAAATAATGGCTCTAAACTTCTCAAATTTGATGGGAAACATTAATCTATAATATATTTCGAAGAATCTCAGTATAGGGGCTTCCCTGGTGGCACAGTGGTTGAGAGTCCGCCTGCCGATGCAGGGGACACAGGTTCATGCCCCGGTCTGGGAAGAGCCCACATGTTGTGGAGCGGCTGGGCCCGTGAGCCATGGCCGCTGAGCCTGCGCATCTGGAGCCTGTGCTCTGCAATGGGAGAGGCCACAACAGTGAGAGGCCTATGTACCACTAAAAAAAAAAAAAAAAAAAAAATCTCAGTATACTCCACGTAGGACAAACTCAAAGGTATCCAAGTCTAGACATGTCATAATCAAACTGTCTAAAGACAAAGTAAACCTTAAATGTAGCAAAAGAGAAGTGACTGATTACCTACAAGGAATCTTCAGTAAGATTAACGATGGATTTTTCAACAGGAATGATGGAGGCCAGAAGGCAATGGAACAACATATTCAAAATGCCAAAAGACTAGTTTGGACATCTTTCTTTGCAGAAATTAACAAGTTTCTCCTAATATTTATATTTTAATTTTGTTTTCAGATTGGTCATTGCTACTGTGTAGAAATACAAGTGATTTTTTTACATAGATATTATATCCTGCAAACTTGCAGAATGTGTTTATTACTCATAATCATTTTATAGTGGATTCCTCAAGATTTTCTTATATACACAATTATGTCATCGGCAAATAGAGATACTTTTACTTCTTCATTTCCAATCTAGATATCTTTTATTTCATTTCTTGCTTAAATGCACTGGCTAGTTTGCGAGTGAGAAATTCTCTTGGTTTATGTTTACCTGGGAATGCCTTAATTTCTTCTTAATTTTTGAAGAATGAGTTTGAAGCTATAGAATTCTCTATTTGCATATGTGATTTTTTGTTTTATTTTATTTTTCTTGGTGTCTCTTACTCTTCTTTTTTAATTGAAGTATAGTTAATTTACAATGTCATGTTACTTTCAGGTGTACAGCAAAGTGATTCAGTTATTCTTTTCCATTATAGGTTATTATAAGATTGTGAATATAGTTCCCTGTGCTATACAGTAGGACCTTGTTGTTTATCTGTCTTATATGTAGTAGTTTGTATCTGCTAATCCTAAACTCCTAATTTATTCCTCACCCCCTTTCCCCTTTGATAACCATAAGTTTGTTTTCTATGTCTGTGAGTTTGTTTCTGTTTTGTAAATAAGTCCATAACTGTTCTATTTTAGATTCCACAAATAAGTGATATCATATGATATTTGTCTTTCTCTGTCTGACTTATTTCAGTTAGTATGATAATCCACAGGCCCATTCAGGTTGCTGCAAATAGCATTATTTCATTCTTTTTTATGGCTGAGTAGTATTCCATTGTATATACATACCACATCTTCTTTATTCATTCAAATGTCGAAGGACATTTAGGTTGCTTCCACATCTAGGCTATTGTAAATAGTGCTGCAATGAACACTGGGGTGCATGTATCTTTTCAAATTAGAGTTTTCTCCAAATGTATGCCCAGGTGTGGGATTGCTGGATCACATGGTAACTCTATTTTTAGTTTTTTAAGGAACCTCCATGTTTTCCACAGTGACAGCACCAATTTACATTCCCACCAGTAGTAGTATTTTTAAAAGACAGAAAGAGAAAGTAATAACTAATAAAAGTAATGAAAAGCAAATGATGAATTTCAGCAATGAACAATGGGATACACATTTTTGTTAAGAAATATTTCAGAACTTCCTAAAACCAACAATGCAGGTTACTGCCTAAATCATCCTAGCTAGAGACAGTTCTGATTTATGTAAATAAACCAATGCTTTATAAACCAAAGTTTGATATCAGATGAAAGCTCCATTGTAGAAACCCTCTCTTTCCTTTTGAAAAACGCATTTTTCCCTAGAAATTTAAATTACAAAGCTAAGATATTTTGTCATTTCTGATCTTTCAGTATTTGCATGAATAAAACAAAAATAAAGCTTCAGGCCTCTTGCAGATTATAAACTGGAGTATTATTCCACACACATCACATTTACATACTAGAAAAAATACAAATCATTTTAGTTTTTCACTTTTATTACTCTTTGTTTAACCGCAAGTAGAAGAAACCTTCTAGAAGTATCTGCATAAAGTGAGACTTTATTTTGTTTCACTAGATGAGAAGGCTTTAGAAAGCTCCTTATACAACATCTAAATCAAAGCAATCAACAACAAATTATTACTGTGATGAGAATTTAGTTCACTAAACCAAACAAATGATATTATAGTCCCTCAAATTTGAAGAGCTAAGCAGATTTGAAAACAACAACAAAGTAATGGGATCACGGATTTTATAATTGGTGTCGTTAGCAGTTTTCTAACTACTTTTTGTTCAATAGAAGAATCCTTCTAAGGTATTTCTGGAAAACAGATATCTGAACTATACTTAAACAGCTGTTTGATTCAGGAGCAGGATGGAATCATATCTGGGTGGGGCTGCCTTTATTTTTGAGGGGAGAGAGGCAAGTGAGGTAGTACCTTAAAAGATCATGCAGTTGAGACTTAGAAAAATTAATAAAATACAGAGAAATACATTATTTATAATTTTAAAAACTTTTTATCGGAACGAATCAAATTAGTTCACCAGAAAACACAAATAAACTAGTTAGTACTAAGAGCAGAATTTTTTAAGCAAATAGATATTATACTATACAGTATGTTTAATTTGACTAAAATCTTTACATCAATAAGACTAATCTGGACCAGAATTATCAAAATTAAGGTCCCTATTGTAAATACATAGCTACCTTATTACTTCATCTTGCCTTTCACCCAGTTCTAAGAGCCCCAGTAGCTTAAATTCACTAATTTTTATTCGGTTTTAATTTTCAGAACAGTTCATTTCTGTCCACTGCAGCCCTTCTTCTAGAATAAAGTCCCTCAGAAGTAGCCTCAAGCAGTTCTTTGGTGCAGCCAATTGTCTTTTACAGAGAATATGATAAGTGACTCTTACTTGTTTCACTTTCATAATATTTCTGAGTGCATAATTCAGCAGCTTGAATTTTTAAGAGGAATTTGAACCCAAGACAGTAGCAACTCATAATTAACACAATTAACATGACTCCATTTTGCCATAAATAAAAATAATCTTCCCATCTGTTAAGCCAAGCGAACCCGTAATTTGTAAAATTTCCAGCAAATTTTGGTCATGGGGCATTCCCTTTGCTATCAAGGGGAAGTGGGTAGAAAAAAATAGTGAGGGCAACCTACGCTTCAGGGAAACTTGAGAAGGCAGTAGACTGGAGAGCTAAATTGTTCTGCCCAGCAAGCTTTCTTAGTCCCTCTTCTTCTGATAATAAACCCTTCACCCACTCCATTCCATTCTTCAAGCTCATGAGGAACAGGCAAATGTGCAGGGCTTATAACTCAGGCCTGGCCAATCACACCACCTCATTCCACCATGGTCCCCCCAACTCCTGCCCTGTCTGTAACAGTTATTCTTCTAAGAGGCTGATGACATGCCTCAAGCAGAGCAAATAAGAATCCCTCCCATACGAATTTTGAGAGGAAAAAAGCTTCCTTTTTGCTGGGGTCCTTGAACCATGGCTGCCAGGGGCCATCTCCCCTGTCTTTCTGCACAGGGAAGAAGCAGAACCAAGCATGGGTCAGATGGGTGGGGAAGGAATCTTAGCCTTGTCAAGTACCTAGTTCAAGTAGCAATGACCCTGATTTTTGCAGCACCCCCTTCAATTCTCTGAGCTAACCCAGTTATGTGAGCCAAGAAATCCTCTCTTTTCTTTGAGATGGGATTCTATTTTATGTAAACAAAAGAGTCCTAACTAATACAAAGTCTCTGGAGCGACCTGCAAAACATCTTTCGTACCTTGGTTTACACCAGAGATCTCAAGCTGGCAATGAATCTTGCCTACAAGAATGCTTATGTGGGACATGCGTTCTCCCGTTTGCCACAGTCCCCTAAACTCCCTGTTGTCTTAGACTCCGTTGCTTCCCAAATGTATGATACTAGCCTAGACCTGAAGGCAGGGCTGCATCTCTGTACAATAATGGAGTGCCAGCCACAGTGTGGTCCCTGTGAATGCCATCACTCCCCCAGAGGGGCACAGCGCTGTCACTCATGAAGACTATGCTGAATCATGCCCCCTTGAGATATGTAACATGGATGTACTGGTTAAAGGCATATAAGTTTAGTTTCCCTTGGTTTAGACATCGTCCTTCTAAAAGCACGCTCTGGCAAGATCATTCTAAGGTCTTGAGAGATCCACTTTTATGATGTATTGATCTAGCTGTAAATCCTAGTAAGAAAAATAAAGTGGGTTACATGGCTAACCTTAGTTGACCTAAATCAACCACTAGTTATTTTTTGGAAAGGAATATCCAAGGCAAGGATATCTAGATTAAAAACAACCTACACATTCAAAATGTGTTTTTGTCAGAAAAATAAAACTGCAAATGTAGATTAAGTGGTAATTGATACACTTGGGATCATTATTTAAAGCTTTTCGTAAGTGTCTATGGGAACACTGGTTATTGGACTAGGGTCACAAAAAAGAAACTCATAGGCCAGATTCAGTCAAAAGAGCATTTTGTTTGTCCAGCACTATCTTTTTTTAACAAAATTTAATCTGAATGCTCTTATCCTACAGGACTGGTGCTCCCCAATTTGGGCACAGATAGTACCACTCCCTATTCCCCTCACTGGCTTATTTCAGATTAGCTGCCTTCCCTCTGTGGAATTTTGAGTTTTGCAACCCCTGGTGTAAAGTAACTCAGATAAATGTTAAGAAATTAACACTATGATTTTTTTTTAAGTAAACTAAATTGAACTAAATATAAGAATGGTATGAGCATGAACAAATCTTCCAGATTTTGAAACGTCATAGGTAAATCCCCTCACACCATCAACCACCCAAGAAACAGACTGGATATCTCTCCCATCATTGCTCACATTGAATAAGTTTTAAATTAGATGGGAGAACAGGGATGTTGGGTGCTTTCTTCTCAAACAGTCCCTTTGGCACAATCAGAACTCCCACTCTTGGATGTGTCACAAAAACAGGATCAGCAACCGTCTGTCTTGAATGATTTGCAAATTCTTCTCCTTGGATACAGGGGCTAAGAAAAAGGACCTTTTTAGGTTCTTTCCAGCTCTGTGATTCTCAGGGATTTGTTCACAGTCTTGTCCCAACTACTTCAAACCAAACTTTGCAAGAGGCAAACACATCACAGGGTACATAATCCAAACAGACTCCCTTGAAAGGATTCTCAAGATGTAAGCACACTAAACGGCTTCATGTCCATAAGTTCATGGACCAAATCCAGGCCAAAGTGCTCTCTAATTGAGGTTGTTTATTATTTCCCAAGTTTCTGAAGAAACCATTTTGTCTCAGTATTAATAATAAGCAGCTTAAATCTGGAAACATAACAGAAATGCATGAAACTTCAATAGAAGAAAATGACCCCTTCTGAACACAATCCAGTTCTGAACTATGTTTTAGTTTCAAGTCCAGTATACTGTATTAAAAAGTGAAGGCTAAATTTTTATCTTATTTACATCATGAAAAATGCATTTACTGTAGCATTTCTGACAGATATTTTTTCTGTGACCCTTGAGAATAAACACTTAGATTCATTAAATGCATAATCATTTTCAGATGACCATCTAAAGAGGCAACTAAAATGAAACAAAAGTTTTATACAGTAATGTGGAAAAATCCATTGTCTACAGAAATTTATTTGAGCAGAATCTTGCATAAAGTCTGAATTCATTTTTTTGTGTATATTTTGAAGGGATACAAAAGAGAATAGAAAACAATTTTCCCTAAAATTGTAACACTGAATTTTCTGTCAGTAAATTGATAAACCACATTTTTGAAGCACCCATTATATTATATTAAAGCCTGGCACTATGTGCTATGTGAATTTATAGGGGAAAGAAAAACCTTACAGTGCAAAATAATTAGCAAGATAAGTATCTTTAAATATATGAGGATGTGCATATATTATGCCTACATAATCTTCTAATTTACACATTAATCTATAATTTTAAAAACCCCAAGTGACTTATTTATAAATATGTTTGCAGAGAGATGAAGGATTTATAAAAACTCCTCTTTAAGGATTTGTCATTAGAAAGGCAAAGGGAGAAAACTGTATTTTCCTGGAGACTCCATTTTTTTCCTCTCAAGACTGAACAAAGCGTTTGGGCTCTCCAGCCGTCTGAGTAGGTAGAAACAGAAATCCATGAATGTAGGTTAAGAGGTGGCGAATACAGGCACAGAAAAGAAGGGAAAAAGGGGCCCACATTGTGGGGATGAGTTATCTGAAGAGTTCTGAAAGAGAGTGGAGAGTGGGAAAATGAGAACCGAGTGTGGCGGCAGAGGACAGCAGGTGGTTGCTATCAGTGTGGAGGATGCTGAGAGAAACAGCAATGGAGAAAGGATGTGAAAGATGTTTGCAGCACATTAAATACGCACTCTCCTACCCTTTGCATTTGCTTGAGAGCCTGAAAACAACCTGACTTTTGTGTATCTTCAAAATGACACACTACACAGACTGGATCACATGGAGCTCTAGTTTATATTTGAGTTACAAGCCTTCTTCTCTAAACTTTCAATCTCAAGATTAAATAAGAACTAAATAAGATCTTCTAACTTGATGTCAATTTTGTGTGAAATGGAAGACATTTTTCACATTCTTGGGAAAATTTAAACACACTTTGATTTCGATGGACAATAATTAAGGGGGGCAGAACCTTCAAGATGGCAGAGGAGTAAGATGTGGATATCACCTTCCTCCCAACAAATACATCAAAAGTACATCTACATGCAGAACAACTCCTACAGAACACCTACTGAATACTGGCAGAAGACCTCAGACTACCCAAAAGGCAAGAAACTCCCCATGTACCTGGCCGTGGGGCTGACAGGGTCTTGGTGCTCTGGTCGGGTGTCAGGTCTGAGGCTATGAGGTGGGAGAGCCAAGTTCAGGACATTGGACAACTGGAGATCTCCCAGCCCCATGTAATATCAATTGGCGAGAGCTCTCCCAGAGATCTCTGTCTCAACGCTAAGACGCACCTCCACTGAACAACCAGCAAGCTCCAGTGCTGGACACCCCATGCCAAACAACTAGCAAGACAGGAACACAACCCCACCCATTAGCAGAGAGGCTGCCTAAAATCATAATAAGTTCACAGACACCCCAAAACACACCACCAGATGCGGTCCTGCCCACAAGAAAGACAAGATCCAGCCTCATCCACCAGAACACAGGCACCAGTCCCCTGCACCAGAAAGCCTACACAACCCACCGAACCAACCTCACCCACTGGGGGCAGACACCAAAAACAATGGGAATTGCAGACCTGCAGCCTGCGAAAAGGAGACCCCAAACACAGTAAGTTAAGCAAAATGAGAAGACAGAGAAACACACAGCAGATGAAGGAGCAAGGTAAAAACCCACCAGACCAAACAAATGAAGAGGAAATAGGCAGTCTACCTGAAAAAGAATGCAGAGTAATAGTAGTAAAGATGATCCAAAATCTGAGAAATAGAAT
The DNA here is from genome assembly GCF_964374135.1 of Grampus griseus. Classification (NCBI taxonomy): domain Eukaryota; kingdom Metazoa; phylum Chordata; class Mammalia; order Artiodactyla; family Delphinidae; genus Grampus; species Grampus griseus. Next base: position 34,397,785 of record NC_139004.1, on the reverse strand, counting down.
GGAGAAAATACAAGAAATGTTTAACAAGGACCAAGAAGAACTAAAGAGCAAAAAAACAATGATGAACAACACAATAAATGAAATTAAAAATTCACTAGAAGGAATCAACAGCAGAATAACTGAGGCAGAAGAACGGATGAGTGACCTGGAAGATAAAATAGTGGAAATAACTACTGAAGAGCAGAATAAAGAAAAAAGAATCAAAGAAATTGAGGACAGTCTCAGAGACCTCTGGGACAACATTAAACGCAGCAACATTCGAATTATAGGGGTCCCAGAAGAAGAGAAAAGGAAAAGAACCGAGAAAATATTTGAAGAGATTATAGTTGAAAACTTCCCAAACATGGGAAAGGAAATTGTCAATCAAGTCCAGGAAGCACAGAGAGTCCCAGACAGGATAAATCCAAGGAGAAACATGCCAAGACACATATTAATCAAACTATCAAAACATAATGCTAAGAGCCATGAAAGGGGACATCGACAGTAACACGATAATAGTAGGGGACTTTAACACCCCACTTTCACCAATGGACAGATCAACCAAATGAAAATAAATAAGGAAACACAAGCTTTAAATGACACAGTAAACAAGATGGACTTAATTGATACTTATAGGACATTCCATCCAAAAACAACAGAATACACTTGCTTCTCAAGTGCTCATGGAACATTCTCCAGGATAGATCATATCTTGGGTCACATATAAAGCACTGGTAAATTTAAGAGAATTGAAATTGTATCAAGTATCTTTTCCAACCACAACGCTATGAGACTTGATATCAATTACAGGGAAAAAACTGTAAAAATTACACCCAAGGAGCCTAAATAATATGCTACTAAATAACCAAGAGATCACTAAATAAATCAAAGAGGAAATAAAAAAAATACCTAGAAACAAATGACAATGAAAACATGACGGCCCAAAACCTATGGGATGCAGCAAAAGCAGTTCTAAGAGGGAAGCTTATAGCAATAAAATCCTTCCTCAAGAAACAAGAAACATCTCAAATAAACAACCTAACTTTACACCTAAAGCAATCAGAGAAAGAACGAAAAAAACCCAAAGTTAGCAGAAAGAAAGAAATGGCAAAGACCAGATAAGAAATAAATGAAAAAGAAATGAAGGAAATGATAGCAAAGATCAATAAAACTAAAAGCTGGTTCTTTGAGAAGATAAAAAAAATTGATAAACCATTCGCCAGACTCATCAAGAAAAAAAGGGAGAAGACTCAAATCAACAGAATTAGAAATGAAAAAGGAGTAGTAACAACTGACATTGCAGAAATGCAAAGCATCATGAGAGATTACTACAAGCAGCTCTATGCCAATAAAATGGACAACCTGGAAGAAATGGACACATTCTTAGAAAAGTACAACCTTCTGAGCCTGAACCAGGAAGAAATAGAAAATATAAACAGACCAATCACAAGCACTGAAGTTGAAACTGTGATTAAAAATCTTCCAACAAACAAAAGCCCAGGACCAGATGGCTTCACAGGTGAATTCTATCAAACATGCAGAGAAGTGCTAAGACCAACTCTCCTCTAACTCTTCCAAAATATAGCAGCGAGAGGGACACTCCCAAACTCATTCTATGAGGCCACCATCACCTTGACACCAAAACCAGACAAAGATGTCACAAAAAAAGAAAACTACAGACCACTATCACTGATGAATATAGATGCAAAAATCCTCAACAAAATACTAGCAAACAGAATCCAACAACACATTAAAAGGATCATACACCATGATCAAGTGGGGTTTACCCCAGGAATGCAAGGATTCTTCAATTACGAAAATCAATCAATGTGATACACCATATTATCAAATTGAAGAATAAAAATGGTATGATAATCTCAATAGATGTAGAAAAAGCTTTCAACAAAATTAAACACCCATTTATGATAAAAACTCTCCAGAAAGTAGGCATAGACAGAACTTACCTCAACACAATAAAGGCCATATATGACAAACCCACAGCCAACACTGTTCTCAATGGTGAAAAACTGAAAGCATTTCCATTAAGATCAGGAACAAGACAAGGGTGCCCATGCTCACCACTATTATTCAACATAGTTTTGGAAGTTTTAGCCACAGCAATCAGAGAAGAAAAAGAAATAAAAGGAATCCAAATCAGAAAAGAAGTAAAACTGTCACTGTTTGCAGATCACATGATACTACACATAGAGAAGCCTAAAGATGCCACCAGAAAACTACTAGATCTAATCAATGAATTTGGTAAAGTTGTGGGATACAAAATCAATGCACAGAAATCTTGCATTCCTATATACTAATGATGAAAAATCTGAAAGCGAAATTAAGAAAACACTCCCATTTACCATTGCAACAAAAAGAATAAAATACCTAGGAACAAACCTACCTAAGGAGACAAAAGACCTGTATGCAGAAAACTATAAGACACTGATGAAAGAAATTAAAGACGATACCAACAGATGGAGAGATATACCATGTTCTTGGATTGGAAGAATCAACATTGTGAAAATGACTATACTACCCAAAGCAATCTACAGATTCAAAGCAATCCCTATCAAACTACCAATGGCATTTTTCACAGAACTAGAACAAAATATTTCACAATTTGTACGGAAACACAAAAGACCCCGAATAGCCAAAGCAATCTTGAGAAAGAAAAACAGAGCTGGAGGAATCCGGCTCCCTGATTTCAGGCTATACTACAAAGCTACAGTAATCAAGACAGTAGGGTACTGGCACAAAAACAGAAATACAGATCAGTGTAACAAGATAGAAAGCCCAGAGGTAAACCCACGCACATATGGTCACCTTATCTTTGATAACGGAGGCAAGAATATATAATGGAGAAAAGACAGCCTCTTCAATAAGTGGTGCTGGGAAAACTGGACAGCCACATGTAAAAGAATGAAATTAGAGCACTCCCTAACACCATACACAAAAATAAACTCAAAATGGATTAAAGACCTAAATGTAAGGCCAAACACTGTCAAACTCTTAGAGGAAAACATAGGCAGAACACTCTATGACATAAATCACAGCAAGATCCTCTTTTGACCCACCTCCTAGAGAAATGGAAATAAAAATGAAAATAAACAAATGGGACCTAATGAAATTTAAAAGCTTTTGCACAGCAAAGGAAACCATAAATAAGACGAAAAGACAACCCTCAGAATGGGAGAAAATACTTGCAAAAATAGCAACTGACAAAGGATTAACCTCCAAAATATACAAGCAGCTCATGCAGCCCAATATGAAAAAAACAAACAACCCAATCCAAAAATGGGCAGAAGGCCTAAATAGAACATTTCTCCAAAGAAGATATACAGAGATTGCCAACAAACCCATGAAAGGATGCTCAACATCACTAATCATTAGAGAAATGCAAATCAAAACTACAATGAGGTATCACCTCACATCGGTCATAGTAGCCATCATCAAAAAATCTACAAACAATAAATGCTGGAGAGTATGGAGAAAAGGGAACCCTGTTACACTGTTGATGGGAATGTAAATTGATACAGCCACTGTAGAGAACATTATGGAAGTTCCTTAAAAAACTAAAAACAGGAGTACCATATGACCCAACAATCCCACTACTGGGCATATACCCTGAGAAAACCATAATTCAAAAAGAGTCATGTACCACAATGTTCACTGCAGCTCTATTTACAGTAGCCAGGACATGGAAGCAACTTAAGTGTCCATCAACAGATGAATGGATAAAGAAGATGTGGCACCTATGTACAATGGAATATTACTCAGCCATAAAAGAAATGAAATTGAGTTATTTGTAGTGAGATGGATGGACCTAGAGTCTGTTATACAGAGTGAAGTAAGTCAGAAGGAGAAAAACAAATATCATATGCTAACACATATATATGGAATCTAAAAAGAAAAACTGGTTCTGAAGAACCTAGTGGCACAACAGGAATAAAGGCGCAGACGTAGAGAATGGACTTGAAAACACGGGGAGGGGGAAGGGTAAGCTGGGACAAAGCGAGAGAGTGGCATTGACATATATACACTACCAAATGTAAAATAGATAGCTAGTGGGAAGCAGCCGCATAGCACAGGGAGGTCAGCTTGGTGCTTTGTGACCACCTAGAGGGGTGGGATAGGGAGGATGGGAGGGAGACGCAAGAGGGAGGAGATATGGGGATATATGTATATGTATAGCTGATTCACTTTGTTATACAGCAGAAACTAACACAACACTGTAAAGCAATTATATGCCAATAAAGCTGTTGAAAAAAAAGGATGTTAAAAATAAAAATAAATAAATACCAAAAAAAGGAGAAAGGATAAACAAATTGTAGAAAAAAAAAATCAAGGGGGGTAATTTGCCCTTGGGAACAGAAAGGTAAATAAAAATGCATCTCATGAAGTTGCTAATCACTCTTCACCACAGTTTTGGTTATATCATGCATATACAAGAATCTAATGAGATAGACGAGCTGAGAGTCTGAAGCAGAAAGATATGAACTGATTGGGATCACTCATAAAGGAATTTGGGGAAAGGAAAAGAAAACAAGGCAGAAGGTATGGGCCAGACCAGTACTGAGCTGACAGTTCAGCTGAGTAATGTCAAGCTCGTCCTGCAGGCCATGGAGAGTCACTGAAGGGTTGATACAGGTGGGTGGTGGCCAACGGGTGAGTAGTGGTCACTAGAGGGGCATGAGAGCAGAGGTGGGCAGGCCAGTGTTGGCTGAGACGTCATCCTATGAGGGGTCTTTTAGGAGCCACTGTGGAAAGAGACGTGAACAGAACAGGAGGAAACAGTGTTCACAGCATTTTGTGAGAACCATATCCTGCTATTAGTTTATGGATAGTATAGTTGAGACACTATCTTACCAAGTGCTATTAACATGGTCTTAATAAACTAAAAAATCTCTAGTCCTAAAGCAATCGATAAAAATTTACATATCTAAATTTTTCTGCAGCACTGCAAATTTAATTTGATAAACACTTAACTCATTATTTTTCCTCGCAAACATATTTCTCCTCTTTCATTCTCTATAGAATTTCTCCTGCGACATCTCTATTATCCCCACTTTAAGATGAAAAAAACTGAGCTTTAAGAAGTTAACTAGATCAAAGTCACACTTAGTGAGTGATAAGACCAAAATTAAGGTCTACCTAATTCCAAATATAATATTCTTTCTACTACCTAATTAAGTTATAAAATGAATCTGACCATCTTTTTTTAAAACTTAATGATCCAGTGTGTTCATTAGAATCTTATCCAGTTAAATATTCATCTCAAAGTTGCTTCACTCAGAAGTTCATAGGAAAAAAATAACATAAAAGTCTTAGAGATTACATTTACTGGCTTCATTTTTTTTTAAAGTGAGGGCTAATCATAACAAAAACATGAAGGTTAAGGTGACAGATTAAGTTGTATACAACTAAACTACCTATTCTAATAGGTAATAGTATAAAAATTATAGTATAATAGTATATTCTAATACTTTTCATTTTCATTGCTCATCTTAAAACCACACCTTTGTGGCTCACACCACATGTAGTAAGCATCTTATAGGTATGAATGTAGTGCAGATCTATAATCTTTTCATCTTGAGTACCTTGATTTTCATTAATTATACAGTAAAATCCTGAAAAGCACTGTTTTAGAACACTTACCACTAACTAGGATGGCTAAAGTTAGGACAGAAAAATAATAACAACATTAATATCTGTGTCACCCATTGAGAGAGAAGCAAAAGACGTGCCTTTGACATCAGCATGTTAGTAATGGCATTAATAGCATAGGAGATAGAAAAGAATGTCTAATCTTTTTAGGGTTTTCCTCCTGAGGGCAGCTATCAAAGGGAGAAAGTACCAGTGACTTCGGGGACAGCCTCTAGGAAAGGCAGAAGTTTAAGAGCAGAAGAAGAAAGGACTCAGATGTTCTCCTCAATTTCCTTTGATGCCTGATATCTAAAAACTCTTTTCAATTCCCTATCTGGAACCCAAGGATCACAAAGGGATTGTAACTTGTAATGAGGTGCTAAATATATTTTACATAAAAGGTAAGCCCCTGGGTGGCTAGAAGGCTCTTAAAATCTAAAGGCGAGAGAAGGGCAGAACCACTTCTCCCTAACTTCACAGTTAGCTGACTGTTAAAGAGGAACAACAGATGGCTTTGTGAGACTGCAAAAGAAGAAATTCCAGAGAATGCTGGTGGGAGGGGGTTGGTTTTATAGACCTCCCCAGGGAGAAAGCTGGTACGGGGACCTCTGGATGCGCCGGAAAAAGAAAGACTCTTGAGTACAAAATGGGATACACTAGAATTAAACAAGCCATTTGAAAGCAATTCTCCAGGTTCTTTCAGACAAGAGGAATTGGTTCCTTGATGTGGCCCATTATTATGACCTTGTTGCTCTCAGTGTAGGATTGCAGGACTTGTGGGAGCATATGCAATGGCTGTAACAAGCTATTCTTTACAAAGGTGACGAGAAGAAAGAGGCTAATAGTAATGAGATATTAATAACATTAAATGTGCTTCAGGTGAACAGGTGGAGGAATTCACTGATATCCACAGTGAGGATGACAGGACCCGAGGGTTGTGGGGGACATGCTGCTATTTAGAAATGAACATAGAGGTCGTCATACAGGAAATTTTTCAGCTCCTCTCTCCCCTCCCAATCTCCACCCCAACATATATAAATTTATCTCTATTAGTCGTGTTCCTCCTCCTCCCATCCAAAGCTAATCGCTTCCAGCTAAATTCTAGACTGTATTCTCTCCTACCTCCCTGGGGACTTCTCTCCATCAAGTAACTCCTCTCCCGTATTTTTGACTCCTTCCTTTCTACTGATTGCTTCCTTCTTAGAAAATAAGAAGCTCAAGTTTCTCCCATCGAGAATATTTTATTTATTTTTGATTATACAAGTAATTCATAAATGCATGAATACAAGCTTATTAAAAATTTCAATTACATATAAAATTAAGTCTCCCTTGGACATAATTGCCCTCAACCAACCTCAAACTTTCACCAGAGTGAATCCCCGTTATTCTTTTTGCAGAACTTCCAGGCTTTATTACATATAGAACTGTTTTATGTCCTTTTCCCTTTTTAAATAGCTGGTTTAATACTCTCTGTATTGTTGGGTGACCTATTTTGTTTACTCAGCAATATGTCTTATCACATCAGTAGACCCATCACATTCTTTTATACTCTAAGTCTGTATAGCATTTCACAGTAGAAATATACACCTTATTTAACCAGTCCTCTTCTGATGAACATTTGCATTCTTTCCGGTTTCTTGCCATTGCAAATAATGCTAGAAGGGACAACAGCCTTTACTATTTCTCTACAAGTGGACGCTCTGAAGTGAAATTTCTGGAACTTGGAGCAGGTATACTCTCAGTTTTGGTAGATACTGACAGTGATGTCCTCGAAAGCAGCCATAGCAATATATGTTCACATCTGTAATTGAAGAGTTACTGTTTGCTCATTCTGTCACTTATTCTTACATTACCAAATCGTAATTTTGCCAATTTAGTGAGGGGAAGAACTTTCTCATATTTCTGATTTTCATTTATCTGATTGTAATGTGATTAAGCATATTTTCGTATTCATATTAAGCATACTTTCATACGTTTATTGACTAATTATAATTCCTCTTCAGGGGACTGCCTGTTCATATCTTTTGACTAATTTATAATGTATTGTTTGTCTCTTTCTCATTCATTGGGAGGAGTTATTTCCATGTTATAGATATTTGTCCTGTTATATGTTGCATGTTTTCTCCTAGATAGTAGCTTATCTTTTAATACTGTTTATGATGGCTTTTACTGTCCAAATTTTTAAAAAATTTTGATCAAGTCAAATTTGTTTCTTGCATTTTATGTCATTAAGAGGGCCTTCTGTTCTCCAACATCATAAACATGTTTTCTCCATTTCCTTCTATTTATCACTTTATTTTTTACTATTAGCTATTTAATTCATCTTTTTTTTTTTGCTAATGGCATGAGTTAGAATCTAATATTGATTTTGCTCAGTTGATAGCTAATTCCCCCAGCACCATTTATTAAATGATCCATCATTCCTCAACTCATTTAAAATGCTACCTTTATCTTACATTTTCATTTATACATGATGCTGTTTCTGAAATATCCATTCTATGCTATTATTTGTCCATTCCTGTGCTAGCACCACACTATTTTAATTACCATAGATTTATAATACGGTTTGATATCTAGTAGGGCAAGTTTCTTCATCTTTGTTCTTCTACAAAAGTGTCTTGGCTAATTCTTGCACATTTTCTTTTCCTTGTGAATTTTAAAATCAGTTTTGTCAAGTTCCAATTGCTTCTAATTTATTTGACCACAGAACTCATTTTTCAAAGATCGTTGTTCAAAAGAACATATTTCAGTGATATACTGGCTTAGATTTTATCTGGCCCAAAGATTTATTTTGTTTGGTCAGTAGAGTGTTGACCTGTTCATGTTTTTAAAAACATTTGACACTCATCTGAGAGCCAAAAGCAAATAATGAATGTGCAACAGGGTGTGTGTCTGTGTGTGGTGGGGTGTCTTTGCTTTCCCAAAGGGCAACAACTGGCTGGAGCTGAGTGGTGACTGCTCCTTGTATTTACTTAGTCACTAAGTCCAAGTTTTCCAGTTTCTGAACTTGGCCCATTTCGCTTATTTGTGCTATTTGCCTGGACCCTAGACTGCCTTTGCCTCTGAGAACCTGCATTATAGTAATACCATCCTAACTAGTCTTCAATTCATCTTCTCTGTACACTGCCACCAGAATGATTTTTCTGTAACATCTATAACTCTAATTTTCTATAACATCTATAACTGATCCACCACTCTAATTTAAAGTATTTGGCAACTTCTCATTGCTTCTAGGATAAGGTCTGGTTTTCTCTGTAGGCCATATGAGGCTTTTCTTAACCTGGACTATTTTTCATGTGTCATTTCCCATTACCTCCACATTATCCCTTCTCTAGCCATCTGACCTGTCTACAGTTCCCCATAGGCTTCCTATGTATCCATCCATACTAGAACTTAAGTTGTTTGCGTGGAAAGCCAAGTCACCCCACCACCCATAAACCTCACCCTCCGACCCTCTGCCCCATTCAAATTTCTTCTTTCCTCACATGTATTTGCCTGTATGACACCTATGTCTCCAGGTCTCTGATTCAATTCCACTACTCTCCGCTTTTCACCATTCTTTCTGACCCCTTCTCCACTGTCACCCTCACCTTCCCACCATTCGCAAGGAAGGACTGAGGCTCTTCTTCTGTGTCCCTCTTCCACTCATTACACTTCCACCAAATCAATAAGTGACTGAGTTTCTTGTCTATTTGACCCATAAGACTGTGTTCTCCTTGTGGACAGAAATGCTATCTTAATCAATCCAGTGTCTTCTAGGGCAGGGTAACTAGAAGTCTACAGGCATTCAACAAAACCTATGGGAGAGAAGTTTGGAGAGAGGAAAGAAGGAAGGGAGGAGGGTTTGATAACTCAATCATTGCCTCTATTCTTGGGGAGCTTACAGCCATGTAGAATTCTGTTCATTATTTAAAATAGTAGCATAGTCAGCATGACCAAACAACTAAGTCTCCAAGGAAAGCGCGGCATTAACTTTGTCCTGTATTTTAACAAGTGGACACAATTCATAATTATTTCTCTGACAAACTTGTAAGAGTTGTGCAATACCACAAATAAATTCTCTCTTAAAGTTTTTAAGCTTATTCTGTCTTAAAACCAATATATTTTAAACATTTCAAACAATAAAGAAATTTGATGCTAATAAGTGATTAAGTATACAAATACTTGCTTTCCACACTGGTACTTAGCAGTCTGTAAAGTCAAGGCAACCTGTACTGAAATAAGACTGAAGGATACTCTTTTGAACATTCTTCTCACATATTAAAGACCAATCAGGTATTCCAGCTTTGTAAAAAAACAAAAAAGCAACCTCCATAAAATGCCTAAGCGCCATAATCACATTTATAGAACATTTTTAGTTGTATTCTTAGTTGTATTAGTCCCATTTTGGCATTTTTTCAGCATCTGTCTAGCAGACTTGTGCATGTATACATAAAACACAAAATTCCATTAATACGACATTAAGGTTTCAAGTTTAAACACAGAGGAAACTGAGAAGTTATGGCTCTCAAAACATCTTTAGCTAACCCCCTTTCCATATTCTATGTATGAACTAAGTTTAGATACCGAAAGGTTAAGTTGAGCTGGAACACAAAAAGAACACATATATAAAGAGTCCAAATGCTCATCCTGGTTAGCGTGTCTATTTTTATTTTCAAAGAACTACAGAATAATATGATCTATTTTCCATAGACATAATGGATACACACAGTGGGAAACTGGAACAGACCCTATTTCATTTAAATATTCAGGTGGTTTAAAGTTGAATATTCACACTGCATTAAAAACATCTCTATTGCATTAAAAATTGCTATGCATTTTCAATATATTCTTAGTTCAAAAAATTAAAACAAAAATATAGAAAGCATCTATTTCCAAAATAAGAGAAGTACACAATCTTATTAGGTATCTTGAAAATTTTGTAACGGTTAAAAGAACAAAATAATTATACCTAACCATCTTACAACGTCTTTCAGTTCTATTCTCTATTTTATTTTCTCCCTAAACTCCTTTGATGCAGAAATTTTAGAAAGAATTCTGTCAGCTTGGAAATAAGCACCCACCTCTCTTGAAGTGCATAATTTGTTTCACAAATGAGAAAAAAAAAAGCTTGTTTTGTTCTTCTACTACTTAATTCAGCATATTAAGTTTGGAGTTATACATTAAATGACCTCCCTGTGAGCGGAAGCTAAGCACACATATTTCCAACCAAGGGGAAAAGTTCAGAGTGAATGAAAACAAAACTCAATAATGAAGGTCTTCACACAGCGGGTGGCCAGCCAAGCTAGAGCATGAAAGTCCAACATGGTGTGTGTCTCTTATTTGAATAGACAAAAAAGAACTACTGAGTCATTTAGGTACCAGGGCTTCCTTTTGGGTTATAATGAATAGCAAAAACTTTGGGTTAGAAGGACCAGTCTGGTTTGTCCTTCTGCTCTCAGGTAGGGCCACCCAAACTATCCTAGACAGAGGAGAAACTGAACTATATTTACAGCCTGCCACAATTGCTCCCAATAACTCATTCTAGTATTAAATAGCTCTGTCATGAGATCTTCCGAATACCTCTAGTAAATCCTTTGTGTTGAAATTGAAACCGGAAAACTGGCCCCAATGAGACTCTGACATGTGGCCCCCTAACGTGGAGGTTATACTGTACCATTAAGGCTCATACAATAGGACCGATTCTCCATGTATTTTATAGCAACTTCCCAACAGTTACTTAAGAATATCTGGGCCAAGAAAGTGTTATATACAGAAAATATATGTCCTATTTTGTTTCAGTATTTGGAATATCATCTCATTAATCTGGGTTTCTTTCCTTAAATGTGGTCACAAATCTAAGGCCGGCAAAGCAGCAGATTACAGGAAAAGACCATTTCTATATATTACCGCGGCCCTGGTCAGTCAGCAGTCAAACTGGCTTTTTCACCATATTCATAGTTGATCACGTCACGGTTAATTAGCTCAATTATGCAGTGATATTATGCAGTGATAATAATTATGCAGATAATAATTATGCAGATAATAATTATGCAGATAATAATTATGCAATTATGCAATTATGCAGTAAAGTTGTATTTTGTATGATTTACTTAGCCTCAAAGAAATGGCTTCAATTTGACCATGCAGAAAACTGGCCAACCTAGCCATATTATATTTACCCACAAATCCATATACGTAGAATAAATGTATCATCAAAATTGCCAATCAAAAAATTTGTTGAAGGCCTATTACTTACTTAATCCATTTCTTCATTCCAACAAATGGTTATGATTCCCCTTCTTTCACAGCACTATTCTAGGTACAATATAATACAAATCAGGAAAACCCATGTGCTGTAGCAGCACATATGGAGGGACAACCTGGTCTACACCTGGAGGGGAAGTTTTAAGCACAGGGTCTTGCTCGATCACTTGGGGGCTATCATGAAATTGGATCAGGATATTGTGTGAGTAGCCACCTGTGAGTGTGTAAAAGGCCTAGTTGTGTTGCCAATGTCTCTTTGGAGGCTCTGAGGTGCAGGTTGCTAAGACCAGATATATAAAATGTTAACACAATTTTGTCAATGAAGCTTTGCTTCAACAGCCAAAATCTTGCACTTTTTTTTCTAGGCCATTTAAAATGGACTTTAAAGAGTCAAGTTTTGTTGAACCGAGGAGCCCCAATACTCTCTTTATTCTATTCAGTGATATGAGTGTCATCAGTCTAAACATGCTCAGCACTGGGACCCTTGTAAAAGAACTTTACAGCAACTTCAAAATAATAACTGTTAGCATGAGATAATAACATTGTCTGAGTAGAATAATATGATCCAGAAGCTTCCATTTTCTTTCCACATAAGTAGAAAGTTAAAATATAATTATTCTGGTCAACAAAGCCATTATGAATGATTCCATAATTACATCAAGTTTTTTAAGGCAAGTGATAGCTTCCTTTTCACTCCCTGTAAATCCCATGATAGCACCTTGTAGTGCTTCACACAAAAAGCTCGTGCCTACATATTTGTTTACTGTACTGCTGCTCTCAGTGAGAGCTGCAAAATCCAAATTGATCTTACTTTCACTGCAACTATTGCTCTACGAAATCAATCACCCCCAAAAGGCTGATATATGTAGGAACAGGCACACAGCGACTATCATTCAGAGTCTGAAAAATGACACATCAAAGTCTGCTACTTCAAAAGCTATTCTTACTCTACAGTTATGTACTGATAGAAGATTTAATAATAATAATATCTTTTTTTAATGGGTGGCCTCAATTCTTTATCAAGATTCATTTCTACCATCTCCATAAAGCCTTCTTGATTCTGCTGCCATACTAATCCCCTTGATTTGCATTTCTTTTTATTTCTTTTTAAAATTTCTCTGATTATAGAAATAGTATATGCTTCTTATCAAAAACACAGCATAGATTAGAGTAGAAAGTCAAAGTCCTCCGTAACCTTGTCCCACAAAAATAACACAAGCTAACATATGCTATTATACCTCTAGATTTTTGTCAGTTGCCTACATGTCAAGAACATCTTTCTTTCTTTTCCTTTTTTTTCTGCTAAGTCCAACCCCCATCCCACTTTCTTCCTGGGGTCCGGTTTTCTTCCACTCTTAGAATCGGAAGCATCCCACCCTACCACTAGTACTAGAACTGGGAGGAAATGAAAATCAAGGACTAGAAAAGGAGTTTGAAAGGCATATGGTACAGGCAAAAATAGAAGAGAATGGTGCAAGAGACAACAGAGTCTTGGAGATAATAAAGAGTAACCTGAGAGAACAAAATAAAGTCCCTTCCCATGAAGAAGCTGATGAAGAGTTAAAAAAGACCAAGGAGTCACTACCAGATTGATATCTTCCAACATCCCTCAATCCTTTACCACCCAGCAACCAGGAGACGTCTTTGAAAAACACAAATCGGGCCAATCTCTGAGCAATAATTCTGCATAGAGATATTTTGATTTTCAACCCAGTAACCTCAGCCAACCAAAAATGGTACAACTACTTACCTTAATTGTGCTGGTGATTTTCCCACCCTAGAGAAGTTTAAATAAATAAGAATAGAGATAACAAAGTAAATCAAACCCAACTCTTAATGCTTTTATGGAATATGTTTAAGAGTAATTTTCATATCACTGGGTTATTCTAGGTATGTTTATTTAAAGAGTTTAAAATACTTAAAGAGATTATGATTTCAATTTGAAATATGTAATTGATTTCAGACTTGTGATATTAAATCAGAAGGTGTAAGAACATTTTATTTAATTTTGGAAATACTGTGGAAATGTTTAAGAAAGGTTGACTTACTACATATATATGTTTGATTATTGTTATCTTTTAAGTTGCTTATGTTCTTAGAATGATTTGCTTGTTAGGTTTGTAAGTCTGCCTTACCAGGCAGTTTAGGTACTTGAGAAATCAGATATATTAAATGAGTACATGCAGTTTAAGATGTTTAAGGGAATTGAATTACCTAAATTGAAATCAGAACTAACTGTATAGAGAACTTTCAACTCTTAAATGTGAATAAACTAAATGTTAATGAAATAATGAATGACACTGTTCTTATTTTTATATTAATATGACTAGATTTAAAAATAGAATCATAAGATTTGTAGGTTGAAGTATGTTTCTGAATGCATAGGTTTAATAGGTTAAATATTCATTTAAAACCCAATTAAATGTAAGAAGTCCTTTTAAAAATTCCCCTTGGACAATAAAATAAACTGAAAGTAAGCTCCAAGAAAGCAGGAACTTTCTCTGCCATGTTTACCCCGGTGTCCCCAGAGCCTAAAACAATGTCTGTACATAGCAGACAGTCAAAAGTACTTGTCAAATGAATACATGCAGTAGGACTTTGAGCTGGGAATCCATTTGGAGCAGTTTCTTCAGCTTCAACTTCGTATCATTCTGAAGATCTAATTCGTGTGACCAGTCACACTAACACTAATGGAAAAACCTGTGTTCTAGAATATTTGTAGATTTAAGGAAATTCAAATTTTGGAAAAAGATCGCCAGGGGACACTGCAGATAACAAGAACTGTAAGTATGGGAGTATAAGGATTTATTTCTTGGCTGGTGATTGTAGACAGATTACAAGAAGAAAGAAGTAGGGAGTTGGTGGTACATTGCAGAGTCAGAAATAAAACTAACCAGACTCAGGGGTCCCTCTGCGAGATGTTCCATGTGCTACTGAAACCACAGCAGAAGTGTGGCCGGCTGCGCGGTGCTGGACATGTGGAAGAGGTCAGAGTGAGCACAGTGTGGGCACTTTTAGATTTGACAATGAGAAGCTCCAGGAAAAACGTATGTTGAAGAGAGGAGCTTACGAAATATAAATAGCACACAAATCAAGTTGCAGAGGATTTTGGAGGCAAGGAGGCCAAGGCAGCCAGAGTACATGGTCACTTCCAAGACCTGAGCTGGGAAAGGAAGTAATTACAAGGAGTAGTACGTAAAAAGATAGAGCCAAGCCTGAGGAAGCAATCGCCTTTTATTTATTTATTTTTTAAGCTTCTCTTAAAGGTATAGACTGAGGAGAACATCTTACAATGACAGCAAAAGAGAGGATGAGGGGGAGGCAAGAAATCACATCAGGTGAGAAAGTATAGCTTTAAGGGAGAAATCTAAATCAATTCAACGAACACTAGTCACCCGAGCAGACAAATGAGTCAATAAAAATCTCGAAAGACCTGTTCCTAGTACCTAATGTGTGCTAGGTAGGGACTACTCTACGAGCTTGGGGTACAGCGGTGACCAAGACATACAGCTTCCCTGTCCACGTGGGACTTACACTTGAGGTGAAATGATGAGCATCAGAACTCATACCAATTTAAAAAGTAAAATAAATGCTGTATATAGTATAAATTCATGTGGTGATAACTGTCATGAAGAAAAATAATAAAGCAGGGGAAGGAGATGGAGAATGAAAGGATTTGACAGGATTGTTGGGCCAAGGAGGAGCAGATAAGAGAGTTCAAGCTTGGCATTTTGAGGGTGGAAGTTAGAAAACTGAGAAAGGAGACAGAGAAATTTGGGTATCCTGAGAATCTCCATCTCCTGAAGTATATGGCTGGCCTGAGACAATGGCATGACAATTACCTCTAATTTCCCCACATGATGGCAGCCTTGATTCTGAGACTGAAAACTATTAAGCTTTTTAACCCCTTAACATCTCACTGACAGATGGTAGCATGGGGAAGGAGCTGTCATTATAGGTCCTCTCGTGGTATTTCTAAATAAATCAGGGTGCTCCGGCCCCAAAATACACAGTGTTTTTCATGACAGTGGACTTTACATAAAAGTATGTGAAACGTGGAATTAGAGATGGAAAGACGGAACATGCGCTGGCCGTGAGCAACAACCAGTTACCAGCACAGGAGATCTAGAGGAAAAAAACAGCTAAAACAGGTTTATTTTTCTCTTCTCTAGCCTGAGCTAGAGTTGTGAGCATAACAAGTTAGACAGACCTTTTCGCATGCCTTTCAAAACTTGGATAAATCTTTTGTCCTCTGTGTGATCTATTTTAGGCTTAGAAAAGCTAAGTATTCAACTGCATATTAAGTAACTAAGAGCGATTTCTTTTACTGGTTCTGTCTGCAAAAGAAGAGTGATCATAGGACAAGTTCAAACGTTGACTCGTCCAACACAAAGTACACAATTACGACAAACTAAAAGTTGCTTAGAACTTTTGTCCTAGAATCCAAAGGGCCCTGAGAAGTCTCTCCCTGCTGAACACCACCCCATGAGATGCAGAGACACAGTACATGCCAGGATCCCTGTTAAGGTCATTCAGCCTTTGCTTGAATACTTCCTATGATGAGAAGCTCATTATCTCACATAGCAGCCATTTTACTTTTGGTCAAGTTTAATTGTTGCTCAGGCCTTCTGTATCCAGAGCACCTCATGATGGTAACTTTCCCTGATTGCTTCTGTTCTGCTCATCAGGTCCTACAAGTTAAATTAATTATTCTTTAAATCTCTCAAATGAGAAACACAAATGTAATTCAAACCCGCCTCCATTATAATTTTAAGTATATTTAATGTTAACTTCAATGTAGTAAAACAATTCCGTGAAAACATATTATTTTGGCCTCTTTTCAGTAATGACAAGTGGCATCTACTACGAATACAATTTATCTGGAAAATTACCTAAAATTATAAAAACCATTGAAACATTTATTCCTGAGATTAAATACTGAGCACTTTGACTATACTATAAAATTCTTATTTCAGGTAATGGCTAGAATGTAGCTTGAATATTTACTTTTCAAACTTATTTATTTATTTTTACTTCATACTTGTACATTTGATTCATGAAATAAAGGATAAAATATATTCTCTTAAAGCATTCACCTAGATGCTATGAGGAGTTGCAAAAAGGTACCCGAGGGAAAAAAAATAAATGAGAAAATCTAACAAAACAAACCAAGCTAAATGTTTCAAAGGTCACTTTTTAATTACTTGACAAAGCATCCATTATGTAAACAAAGCTCTATTCCACAAGGCATACTATCCCCCTACCACCACCCTGACTTGTAGAGGAAATGGCTAGAATCATTCAAAGCGGTTCCTTTGTTTCAGAATACTAATATTAAATAATCTTCCATGAGCATTATGCAAAGCACACACATACGAATTTATCCAAGACATAGAGGTTCTCCACAGAAGTGAAGAACTGACCTGAGTAATTCATCTAAGTGCCACGTCTTTGAGGTGCTGAATCATTTCCTTTGCTTTAAAATATTTTCCACATCTCACACAGGTCTATTCTCAGTTTATTTTCTTTTGAAAATGTTACTGTTCATTCATAGCCAGCTACTTTCAAAACTTTAATTGTAATAATAAACTCTCGGGTTTTTTCTGTATCTTGACTGATCCCTGTCATGTGAGGTACTTAGGCTTTGTACCTCAAACAAGAGGCTAAGAGGTACAGTCCCCAGGACTAGAGGAGCCATGTTTAGAGGTGTGCTGGCCCCTTTGGTGATGCGGCATGGAGCCCGCAGTCACAGCCGGCAGCTAGGACAGAGGTGGCAGGTGCTGCAGGGCGGGCTCCTGGGTATCCTGGCCTGGACTCCAGCACACTTAGACTTGTGGAAGCATTGCCCGTGATGGCAACCTACTTGCTGTTTGCTTCTCTTCCTTTAAAACTGACTTTCTGAGTAGCCCAGGCAGGAGGATGGAGTGAAAAGCCCACTCTCCTAGAAATCACTGAGAAAGGGTCCTTTAATGGAAAAGCTACCCCAGGCCTCTGCACAGATAGGTGAGAAAGTCAGCACTGCACCGTGACACTCTGAGAAATCCATGGGACTCTGCCTCCCTCTTTCCGTGAAGGTGTGCTGCTACTGCCCGCTTCTCTGTACCACAATCTGTATTTGCCAGCTCAGCTGCCATAACAAAATACCACAGACTGGGTGGCTTAAACAACAAAAATTTATTTCTCACAGTTCTGGAGGCTGGAAAGTCCAAGATCCAGGTCCAGTAGGGTTTGGTTTCAGGTAAGAGCTCTCTTCCTGGCTTGCAGGTCTCTCTGCCTTCCCCTGTGTCCTCATGTGGCTGAGAGAAAAAGACATCCCCCTCTTCTTCTTATATAGCCATAGTCCTATTCGAGTAGGGTCCCACTTTTATGACCTTGTTTAACCTTAATTACCTCCTAAAGACCCCATCTCCAGACACAGTCACATTGGAGTTTAGAGCTTCAACATATGAATCGGGGGCGAGGCGCAGGGGCACAATTCAATCCATAGCAAGTAGAAAAGAAATTGTTAGAATGGAAATTGAGTAGCCCATAAAATCTCCAGGAAATTTAGAGTACTAGACTCAGAAAATAGGCAGGAGCAAAAGGAGGCTATACAGCCAAAAACATTCCCAAACTATGCCCATAACCATTCTGATGAGGACCCCATTGCTACCATTGGATGCCACAGCTGAGACTGTCAGTCCCTGCTGCTTAGGAAGCCAAATGCCAGTGTCATGGCCACTGCCACCACCATCAGCCTAGGTACTCATTTCCCCTGCTTCTGTCAGTCCTAACTCAACATCCCAGACATCTGATTAAGAAGCCTAGGTCAAAAGGCAGCACCCTAGCTGCAAGGGATGCTGGAAAAGCAAGACTGGGGCTTTTTTAAAGTTCTATAATGCAAGGCAGGCCCTACCTCCCACCAAGACTCATATCCTACATAGTTCTCTAAACATACGAACAAGGTTCAAATGCTAGGTAGACACTCCTCCAAATGACAAATACCTATATAATTATCATCTTCTATTACAAATGGTAAGTTAATAGGTGGCATATATACATAACTAAAACAGAAGTTTCATGAAAAAAATACCCTTATCGTAGCCATGGACTCTAATATTGTCTATCTCTTCTATTTTATGTCATTGAAAACTTCTGATCACAAACAATTGATTTTATAACCTACTAGATTCTGAATTGCAATATGAAAAACACAGGACTAAGATTAAAGTCAGAAGATATGAAAAACATTTAGGAAGTTATCCAATTATCAGGCAGGAAAGGATTAGGGTGTGGGCTAGGGCACTAAATGTGGGAACAAAATACTGGGAACAGATATGAAATGCTTCGAAGGGGAAATATTGACAGGACTTCTTGATTAATGAATGTTGGTTGGGGTTACAGAGAGAAAAGGCTAAAGATGAAATCCACAATTTCTAGTCCAGGTAAGAACTTATTTCTTAAATAAATTAACTTCCTTCACTGAGAATGTGGTTACATCATTAGTTTGCCTAACGAATTTTCAAATACCAACAACAAAAAATGAGCTGGAGTCTTGGACCAAGTAGGAAACCCTGTGTGAAAAAGTCAGCACAAGGGGTCATACCAAAAAAGATCAAATTGCTATCAGGCATTTATATGGCACTGCCTTTCTGGGAAAGAGGAAGTTTGGAGAAGGGAGAATTTTGAGAATATTTTTAACCAAGTGGGAAAATAATTAGAATAGGAATAAAAAGGAAAAAAAATCTTAAAGTAGCTTAACATATGTCCAATATTTTTAGTATTCTTTATTGTTGTAAAAATACTCTAAAATATAGGAGTATAAAATACCAAAATGAATTTATTCACAAAAGATTATAGAGAGAAGAGACACAGAAGTTAGCCGTGTGAAAATTTTCCCACAAATCAATTGTATAAACTCAACTGATATGTCTGAGACACAGCAAAAAAAGGAAAGGGGTGGATGCCATAAACTATAGATCAGTCAGAGAGAAGTTGATCCTGAGCAAAATACAGGAAGAGATTATCACATGGCTAGCCTGTGTGCCTTCCTAAGTGTCTCATCTACCAGCCTGAGTGTCATGAAGGAAGGAGCTATGGCTTATTCTTCTTTATATCTCTGGTACACACAGTACACAAAATGGTACATGGTATGTACTTAGAAATATTGGCGGAAATGAATTGGACCGAGCCAAGCAAGTTCATTAAGAATAAGCCTTGGGAGCCAAATATTGAAATGTAAACTGAAATGAATAACAGAGTTGGACACATTTGTAAGTAATTTCAAAGAGCTCTGATCGGGCTTCCCTGGTGGTGCGGTGGTTGAGAGTCCGCCTGCCGATGCAGGGGACATGGGTTTGTGCCCCAGTCTGAGAAGATCCCACGTGCCGCGGAGCGGCTGGGCCCGTGAGCCATGGCTGCTGAGCCTCTGCGTCCGGAGCCTGTGCTCCGCAATGGGAGAGGCCACAACAGTGAGAGGCCCGCGTACCGCAAAAGGAAAAAAAGGGGGTTCTGATCAATGTCCACTGACAGAGATATCTTTGGTGGCATACCTCTGGGCTGTGTACATGAACTGCTCTGGTTTAATACATTTACCAAATGCTATGGAAAACCAAGCTGGTTTGTACATCAAATATACAAATGATTCAGGTCTGGGAGGTAAAAGTAACATACTAGGTGACTGAGCCATGATTCTTTTTTAAAAAAACAGAATGAGGGACCAAATTTAATGACAACAACAATAAAAATGTAACAGAGATCAACAGAAAGTCCTGCAGCTCAATAATAACAACAAACAAACTGCATTAGTACAGGACCAGGAAATGTAAAATGACTAAGACGTCCAATTCTCCCCCTATGGCTGACCAGAAGGCTTGAAATCACTCCTTCTAAAATCTACTTAGAAATTCTGGATAAAATATAACGTATACATTTTTTTTTTTTTTTTTTTTTTTGCAGTACGCGGGCCTCTCACTGTTGTGGCCTCTCCCATTGCGGAGCACAGGCTCCGGACGCACAGGCTCAGCGGCCATGGCTCACGGGCCCAGCTGCTCCGTGGCATGTGGGATCTTCCCAGACTGGGGCACGAACCCGTGTCCCCTGCATCGGCAGGTGGACTCTCAACCACTGCACCACCAGGGAAGCCCTAATGTATACACTTTTAAGTGCATAGCTGAATTTGCCCCAGAAATGTAAGGAAAATATCTAAGGACCAAAAACAAAGAAGTAAATGAAAAAGTAAAAATATATGTGCTAATGCTAGGACAACACTAGGAGTATGGGAGTAGGAAAAGAATGCTGATATCAGTAACGAAGATTTAGCCCAATATGAACTGGGTATTTAGAAATAAGATTCCTTATAAGCCTGGGGTCTATAAGTAACAGCCTACTAAAGTAATAAACAACAACAAAAAAATGCATATCCACCTATCAGCATAGGAAATGGCAAGGAAACTTCTCTGTCTCTGCCTGAACTATGGGTCGGAAAAGAAAAAGTCTTCTTTCAGCCTTCATAACCACTGACTTACTCATGTGCATAACTGAGGTATAAATTTACACTACCCAGCTGGTCTGCAAATCCCAATCACTGAAATTAATTTAAAAAGTGGTTTGAAGCTGATGACAGCCCTGGGGCAGCAGGAAGCAGCAAAAATAAATCTAGTCATAGCAACTTGCCCTTAATGCTATAGAATAGGATTCCAACTGACCAAGCTCCACTGAAGATGAGCTCACAATCCAAAATAACAAAACCCACAAGGACACAATCTACAGAAAATAGTCAGTAGGTATAACAAACAGCAGGTTCAGATCTACAAGAGCTTTAGATATAAAGACTATACAATAAGTGTGTTTAAAATTAAATTAAAATTAAGTGTTTTAAAATACAAAGACTATGCAATAAATGTGTTAAAATACTTAAAATAAGTAATAAAAAATAATAAAATAGCAAGACACTATGAAAAGCAGGACAGAAGAAAAATGACCAGACGGAACTTCTAAAAATGAGACTATGATTATTGAAATTTTAAAAATTCAATGTAAGGGTTAAACCAATTAGACATAGGTGAGGAAAGACTTGGTGAACTAGGAGAGATTATCTGAGGAAATTACCCAAAATGAAACAAAGAGCAATACAAAGATAGACAATACATATTTTTTTTAATCTAAGAAACAGCAGTGAATGCAAAGGAAAATGAATATGAGTTGCAGAAGTAGACACTAAAGAGAATAGAAGAGAGAAAGTATTCAAAGAAAGAATAGTTGAGAATTCAACTATTAAAGAATAGAGAGAAAGTATTCAAAGAAAGAATAGTTGAGAATTCAACTGCTGAAATCTTAACATTCACTAGTTTCTCAGCCATAAAAAGGAAGGAAATTGGGTCATTTGTAGAGACGTGGATGAACATAGAGACTGTCATACAGAGTGAAGTAAGTCAGAAAGAGAAAAATAAATATCGTATATTAACGCATATATGTGGAATCTAGAAAAATGGTACAGATGAATCAGTTTGCAAGGCAGAAACAGAGACACAGATGTAGAGAACAAACGTATGAACACAAAGCGGGGAAAGCCAGGGGTGTGGTGGTGATGGGATGAATTGGGAGATTGGGATTGACATATATACACTAATATGTATAAAATAGATAACTAATAAGAACCTGCTGTTTAAAAAAAATAAATTAATTAAATTAAATTAAAAAAAGAATAATGATGATTGATTTGAGTCTTATTAAAACAAGATGAAATTAAAATATTTAACAAATAAGATAAAATAGGAGATATAACCAAAGTTAATCATATAGATCAGATTAGAAATATTAATTTTAGACTTTATGAAGTCAAGTATGCTTATAAATTTTTAATGATAACCACGAAAAGAAAAGAAAGATAATATAAAATTTCCAGATAAGAAGTGAAGAAAATAAATAAGACAAAGTTGGTCAGCAAAACAGAAGGTAGGAAAAGAGGAGGAAAACAAAAAAGGCATAGAAAAAGGATAAATAGAATGTAAATATGATAGAAGCAACTGCAAATATTAGTATTCACTAAACTGACTAAAACTTGGATAAAAAAGTAAAAGTCATCCATACATCATTTATAAAGAGACACAAACTAAGATGTAAGAACATGAAATTTTTGAAATGTAAAAAGATGTAAAATTTGTAAATAATCAACTATATTTCAATAAAAAAAAAATTAAAAGATGGAAATTATATTTTTATATATCCTACTTAGTGTGGATATTCACACATTTATCGTGAGTATATCAATGTATTTGATTACTGCATGCTGGCTCAGACCCTTTGGTGCTATTATGTAATATTCTGTACATGTACTGTGGGCTTTGGTTATGGGCCTACATAAGTTGTTTTTTTTTTTTTTTTAAGAAGATGTTTGGGGTAGGAGTTTATTAATTAATTAATTTATTTTTGCTGCATTGGGTCTTCGTTTCTGTGCGAGGGCTTTCTCTAGTTGTGGCAAGCAGGGGCCACTCTTCATCGCGGTGCGCGGGCCTCTCACTGTCGCGGCCTGTCTTGTTGCGGAGCACAGGCTCCAGACGCGCAGGCTCAGGAGTTGTGGCTCACGGGCCTAGTTGCTCCGCAGCATGTGGGATCCTCCCAGACCAGGGCTCGAACCTGTGTCCCCTGCATTGGCAGGCAGATTCTCAACCACTGCGCCACCAGGGAAGCCCCATAAGTTTTTTTTTTAATAGACTTTAAGATATAAAGAATTGTTAGACATAAAATCAGTCACTGCATAGGATTAAAGGAAAGATTCTCAGGAAGATGAAGCAATTCTAAATGAATAACGTAACTTCCAAGTATACAAGAAATAAATTGACAGAATTACAAGTAGATACATATATATGAAAGTTCTTATACATCTTCGTTGGTTCTTGATAGATTGAAAAGAAAAAAAATTCTACAGGTATAGCAAACTTCGACCACAAAGGCAACAAGCTTGAACCAAAGGACAAATAAGGAATTCTGCATAGAATTAGTTATTATAAGACTTTAAACAATCTGAAATTATTCCTTGGAATCATGTATCAGGTGGAGAGTCTGGTCAAATGACCTCTAGGATCCTAACTAACTATGGGGTTGTTTAGTCTAGTTTCAATAAATATTTTGCTCAAAGGTTTAAAATCCAGGCTTTTTTCTTCTTCTTTTTTTTTTTTTCAAAACTGGGTAAGGCTCTAGGATGAGTTATAGCTTGAGGTATAAACCTCAACATTCCCACAGTGTTCCACTTTGAGTTTGGGGTGGGGTGGGGATCACCAAGCTAAACCCAAAGAAAACTTCATGGGTGTAGTCTAAAGGGAACCAAATCAAACGAACCAACAATTTTGCACAAATTCCCATGAGCCAAAACCACTGAATTTCACTCAGCAACAAAGATCTAGATTAGACGCCCCTCATCAACTCGAGCCAAAGTTTCCTAAACCTCAGACATGTCAGGGCACTGTTCAGTTTGAAAGATGAGCAAAAGCCTAGATTTCAAAAGAATTAACTTAAAACTATTCAAGTTTCTATAACATTTTGGAGTCTTTACGATGGAATAAAATTAGAAGAAATAAATCATACAAGTCCCCGGTACCCTCTGCCAGGCAGCAATATTTCTTCCCGGACATTCACCATGGGGAAAAGAAAAAGAATTTGTATACTGATGTTCAACAAACAAATGACAGCAGAATTCTAGAAGGAAAAAATAAATAACAAAGCACATGTTGAAATAATATAATGGGTTAAATTTATAACTAACATAATTATCTACAGACTTAGGTCCAAACATCAGTCTGTATATACAATTACAGTTCTACTGTTATAAAAACAGATAAGGACAAAAGGGAGCCATCATTTAATTGGTCCATAGAGACTACTTGTGTGGAAAACACTGCTGTGTGTACCGACATATGAATTTACATTTGCAAATTTATGATACCTGTGTGTCCCTTTTTAGAGAGTCCAATTAATCTGTTTACCTTATATCATTTTTAAGGGAAGAATTAGGAAGGTATTATCTGCACTGATGCTTACCTTACCCAGGGGTGGGGGGCCTGGGAAAGGCAACCGTGGGAAGAGGGCAAGAAGGATGGAAGAAAAATTAACAGAAGAATCATCTGTCCTATGAGCTTCTAGACCCTTTGGCTTTTTCTTAAATTCGTTTCGACTTTTGTACATGACATTCCATCTCCCTGGAGCGCCATTCAGAATTTGAGATCAGTCAGCATCAGTGCATAGATATCACATGGCAAGGTTTCTTTCCTTACATGAAAGCTATTAATAACAATGGTATATTATACGTCAGGCATTTCAAATAAAGCAAATACAGTTAGTTTTAACTTCCCAAGCAAACTATCAGTTCTTTGAGAGCAGGCATGGCACCTCAGTATTTGTCTGTACCAGGTACCACTGCACCTATCCCAGCACTTTTGGTGAGTATGCACTGACTGGCTTAGATTGGCCTTCAAACAACTTAGAGCCTAATAAGATAAATAACTGGGGAAAAAAGATAAATAAGACAACATCAACACAAAATCCACTGAAGCATATATAAAACTGTAGAAAGGAAATGAGTCAGGTGTTTTTTAGTGGAAAGATTGTGCTTATTGGTAGAGGAAGACAAGGTGGGCTTATCCATGAAGATAAGATCTTAATATAAGGACTAGAAACAGGAGAATGCAATATGACAGACTGGGGATGAGCTAAGATCCCCCACCCTACTTTGACAGCTTGACCAAGACTAGAAATAACTGGCCATTAAGCAAGCAGCTTTGTTAACAAGGGCAGGATAAGATGTAGGGGATTCAAGTAATAGGTTCAGGTAACTATAGAAATAGACATTTGATAAACATGCATTTAAAACCCATTTTCCCCAGGCACCATTTTATCAGGAAAGATGGGGAGTGCAAGGGGCAGTATAGGTGGGGAATGTAAAGATAAATAAAACACAGCCCTTGTCCTTAGTATGTTCACTGTATGGGATACAGACAGGTAGGACAGCATGATAAGTGCCATGTATCAAGTATCATGGGTAAAAGGAGGGAGGGTATAAATACTTCTATCTGAGAGAACCAGAAAAGTTCTTAATAAATGACTTTTAAATAACTCTGGACATTTTTGTATAATATAACATTTATATGGCTCATAACATTTGAGCCATTAAAATAAAAATTTGACAATCTGATTTGAACACAATTACCTAATGGTAATTGAAAGAGAGATGGCAAATGAAATGGTAAATGAAAGAGAGATCTCTATATCAAAGCTGCTTCTACATTTCAGAATAATATACAATTAAAAACAAAAACAGAACCCTTCATTGCTCTGTTTACAACAAACTGTCAGTACCAAATACTTAATAATAGGAACTGTGTTCTGTTTCGTCTTGTTTCATTTTCTGACCCTTGTTCATGTATATTTTCATGTGTAAAAACAGCACCTAATGATGTACCTTTTCATGCTACAAAAAGTAGGAGAAAACAACTCCCAACTTTTTAAAAGATTTAACTCTAGAATCTTTTCTAGTCACCAAATAGTAATTGCCTTTTCATTTTTCTCTCTTCCTCAGCTACCCCTTCTTCTTCCAATACTCATATCATTCAGCAAAACACAAGCAAACAAAAAGCCCAAAGCCAACATCCATGAAGAACATCAGGGAGCCTGGATGAGAGAGGCAGGAGATTCGCTAGACCTCATTCACTTCCCATCTCGGAGTCAGTTTTCCCTTCCCAGTCCTGGAGAGGAATGGAGAATCAGCAATTTGACCCCCAGTTTCCGTAGACTGGAAATGCAATTTCTGGCTTTGTGACAAATTCCACTGGAACAAAGCCAACAGCGTGCCCCATGGATTCACTATAATGGGATTTTTAACTCTATTGGCATTACGTATAAATTCAAGGAAAAATACATCCTAGGCAATGGTGAACATAATAAGAGCTACAAGTTCACCAGTGTAGAGTTAGGAAAATTCACTGCTTTTTTCTTTCAGAGGAAAATTCACGGCTTTTTTTCTTTCAGAGGAAAGAAAATATGCTCATGGAAGGGCAATAATGCAGTTCTGTCAATTCACTTGTTCCACAGGTATATAAGGACTCTAACTACATACCAGGTGCACATGGAGGTGCGGGGAATGCAGCAATGAACGAGACAGAAAAGGACCCTGTTCTCATGGAGCTTACATTCTAGTTGAGGGGAGACAGACAATTAATAAAGAAGATAAGAAAATGTAAATGTTATGAAGAGAATGAAAACAGGGTGATGTGTGTTAGAAAGTAACGAGATACATTACTTCAGATTGGGAGGTCAGAGAAGACTTCTGTGAGGAGGTAACATTTAAGCTGAGATCTGAGTGACACGAAGGAAGAACACCTAGGGATGAGATAATAGCCCCAAAGGCAGGAATAACCTCTCCTTATTCTAGGAACAGAAAGAAGGCCACTGTGACTGTGGCAAGGGGAAGGAAGAGGTTAAGTCTGAGGGGCCAGGAGAGGCCAATTGTGTAGGGTTTTGTAAACAATATAAGGGAATCTGGGCTTTAGTCAAAGTTCAACGAAGAGCCTTTGTAGTACTGTAGCCAGGGGGGTGATTAGATCTGATGTACACTTTTAAAGGCTCATTTTGGCTACTGAGTGGTGAATGGACTATGAGAGGGCAAGAAGCAGAGAGTTGCTGCAACACTGACTGGGGTGGCCATAGCCAAGCTGGAGAAGAATGGATCATTTTGGGAGACGCTTTAGAGTTCAGTCCATAGGACTTGCTGATGGGGGATGAAAAAAAAGAGCAATCAAGAATGACTGGAGTCGTTTACGGAGATGAGGGCAACTGAAGAAGGGCAGTTATGGACGAGGATTAAGAGTTCCTTAAAATATATTACCTTTTGGATGACCATTAAATATCCAAGTGGAAATGTCAAGAATATGATTAGATACAGAAGTCTGGAGTTCTGGGAGAGATCAGAGCTAGAGATAAAGATTTGATAGTTAATGACAAAAGATTATATTTAAAGCCATGGGAATGAATGAGATCACAAAGACACCAAGAAGAGAAGAGTTCGTCCAAGGATGAAGCCACCAGTGTTAAGGGCTCCTGGAGAAGAGGAGGCAAAAAGATAAGGAATTGCCAGGTGGGTAAGGGAACAGGACAGTGTGTGAGTCCATCTGGACCCTCTAAGAAGGTGACACCAAGATGGGATTAGACATATGAAACAGATATAAAGGAGGAGGGAGGAGCAGATGAAGAGAATTTCAGACCTTTTGCGGGTCTGACATCTATGAACGGGGAGGAGGATGGAAGGGTTTAATGGGAAGAGCTTCAGACCACAGTTCAGTTTTAAGAAAGACCTGGTCTGGCCAATGGGGACTTCCTGATCCAAGGTAATTATTAGAGGACTCTCATGTGGTGAGACTGTCCCAGTTCTAGTACCCCCTTCATGCTTAGTTATTTGCTGGGAACACTCCAAGGAAGCCTGGGCTCTGTTTCCACTGTCTTAGATCTAAGGGTATGAGAGCTGGAGGCTGTCACCCTGCAGCATATTCTCATGAAGGAAGACCTGAGTCGGACACCTCCATAGCCACCACAGTGTGATGTTATGAAAACCTATAGTAAAAGAGTGTTTCAAAGAGGAAGAAGAAGTTAGCCTTGTCAAATGCTGCTTAAAGATCAAGTAACACAAGAACAGGCATATGGCCATTGTTTTTGACATCATGGAGTTCACTAATGACCTCAACAAGAGCAGTGTCAGGAGGGCAGAGAAGACAGAAGTCCAGCTGGAGAGGGTCAAGGAATGAAGAGAAAGTGAAGAAGTGTAGACAAGGAGACAGACAACTCTTTTCAGATAGTTTTGCTGGGAAAAGGGAGTAGAGAAATGGGAAATAGCTGAAAGGGTTATAGTCAAATGAAGTGCATTGTTTCATTTTCAGATAGGAGATACTAGAATGTACTGATGAGAAGAATCCCTTAGATTTGAAAAATCAGTGAGGTTGCAGAAAGGAGAAAATTGCAAGTGCAATATACTTGAGACGAGAGAAGGCCTCAGGAAACAAACGGAGAGCTGGCCTGTGGCAGGGACAGGGGGACTCTAACTACTGAAAGAGGAAGGAAGCCAGAGAGTTAGGTACCGATGCAGGACGGCAGATTCGGTGGTGGGATAATAAGGTGAATTAGGTACCAATGCAGGCTGGAAGCTTCAGTGATGGGAGAACGAGGTAGTCTAACTGGGTCTATTTAGTCAGTGAAGTACAAAGCAACTGAGAGGAAGGTGGTTGGAAAGGAATATGGGAAGTTTGAGAAGAATTAAACTGGGAAATAGTCATCTCTGAGAGTGAGAAAGCAAACCTACCAGGAAAGTGTATTAGGTCTGTAAGGCTATCCTGTGTCTCTCTTTGAAGCATGTGGACATGAGTTTATAGTAAGACCCAGCAAAACAATTAATGCTTTTCTGTAGCAATATTCAGTGGCCTAAGTGGAGGCGTGGAGTAGGCGGCTAATTAGGTTTAACAAGAGAAGGGGTTTGCTGAGTATGTGGCAGGGAAAGAGGCAGAAGAATTTATGGTGTGTCTTGGCCATGGATCCAACCCCACATGATGGTGGTTACAGTGGTTGAATGGCTATGGCTCCTTCAACTTGCCAAACTCCTAGAAAAACTTCTACTCTTCTCCTCTGTTTGGGCAACCTCTGTACTTACCCTTCCTTTGTTGCTATTGACACTCACAGATATCAAAGTTTATAATGAATATAATGCAAAAATCTGCTGCATAGGTTTATTTTTGTTTTAACTGAATTTAATGACTATTTTAAAAATTTTTGTTCTTTTATAATGAGGATTGGATTTTAAAACATCACTGAATTTAAATGTCCCTTATTTGGATGGCAGATGAAAGGGCATTTTGATGAAAATAAAGAAAATAGCTCAACATGACATCTTCTTAAGTCTTTGCCAGGACAATACAGTAAGTCATATTTGGTATGGTGTTTAGCTTAATAGTTCTGTCTAGATCTCAAATGCACATAAAATGGGAATTTTTTTAAAGAAGAGATACCACCACATTGATCTTTTTTGGCATTTGCCAAAGGTAGGTGCAACTAGAAACTCCCCATTTATTTGAGCAAATCTTTACACTTATATACTCTCTTCATGCAAAAACATTTGACCAAAAAGATGCTAGTATTTACACCAATCATGTGGTAAAACTGAAACCTTTTAATCAGCAGCTTTCTATTATAGTCTTAAAGCTACAGTTTATTGCAGAATAATTCTTAATAAATACAACACCAAGGTAAGTAGTCTGAGAAAATATAAATGATTGCTTGTGCTCACAGATTCGAATTTCTGGTCAAGTTCCCAAGTTTGGCAGTTTAAGCCCAGAGTAGTATCGTGTGGGGTTCCAGGCAACAAGAAGAGAAAACTGCCAAGAAACTCTGGCCTTCTCCCATGATCCAACCGCCCACGTTAGGAAAAATGACTGGGAAGCACATTTGTCAAGAACAGAACCTTCCCTACAGAACAACCACCCAAAACCCAAACTATAAACAGCTGCTCATTCAAATGTACTATTTTTAACAACAAGAACACCTGAATCATAAATGTATGTTTTTCTTCTTTGAGCTCCTAAAAATCAACTGCATTTTTAAAGCTTGTGTATTCCTGAGACCAAAAAAAAAAAAAAAAAAAATTATAGGCTATCGTTCTATGAAGTTTTAATGATCCAAGGATCCCTAAGGGACTGTTATAGGACTGTTTCTTTATTTTCAGCATTTTAGCATGAAGAAATGAAGCTACATTTTAGGAAGCTGCTGTGTTGGAAAAAATTTTAACTGCCAAATAAGTCATCCAGAAGCAGCATACTGTAGCAACCAGGGGTATCTAGAGTCCAGAATCAACACACTGCAGCTGCAGTCAATAGCAGCACCATAGCACAAGGCCAAGAGGACAGAAAATGGGACAGGTTATGCCACAGAAGGATACGGAGGGCAATGAAAACTGAAGAATGAGTGGCGAATGTGGGGGGCAGGGTAGAAGAAGACACATCCCCTAACACAAAGAGAACAGCAAAGTGGGAACGAACTGACAGGACTGAAATTACGTAAAAACGAGGTCATTGTGAGAAATGAATACTACTAATGTCAGGCTCTTAAGAAAAGAAACAAGCTAAATTTGAACCTTTGATGAGTTCATATTTTAAAGAGAATACTTAGTTGTTGGCAAAGAATGTTTTTCAAGCAGTGCTGAGGATAATAAGTAAAATTTGCACTTCTTATTCCTTATCATCAAAGAATATCATTCTTTCAATCTTTCCTGGGTAACAGAAAAAAAAAAGTCACTCTCTTTTGAAGTATTCAGATGAAAGTGCTAGGTGAGGAGAGAGCACTGGTGATAATTTGGTGGATCAGCCTTATCTGTCATCAACATGATTAATGTTAATATATTTTATTACTGTGAATATTCCTGGAAAAACAATGAAATCCTGTATCACTCATATTATCATACCTGGATACAGCATGTAAGACCATGTAGCCTGGAGCCAGGTTGAATCCTGGCTCTATCACATCATAGTCCTGCAACTTTTGCAGGTGATTTAGTGTTTCTGTGCTTCACTTTCCTTTCCCCTAGAACAAGGATACTATTTATCCTTACTTCATAGTATAGTTGAAGGGATTAAATTAGTTACTCCATATAAAGCATTCTATCAGTGAGGATCCCAACAGGAAGTAGATGGCATACTCTATTCATTGAGGGCCTTTTTACAAAGGTATGGGACATTCTGGGGGGCCATAAGGAACAGCGCTGAGACCCGGTGCAAGTAGTAGTGGATTTGACATCACCCCTAGGGCTAAAGAGTACAAGGGGAAAGAAGGGTAACGAATCCAGAGGAGAGAGAATTATAGACAGCAGGCTGCCTTGAGAAGTAAGTGGTCTTCAGTCTGAAGAAAACAGCCAATCCAAGGTGACCTTACAGGCAGAAACCTTGGGGGAAAGTGACCTCATTGTCCCTCCCCCTATGATCTCCCACTGGGGCTTTCCATTGGCCGAAACTACCCAGCAGCCGGGGGGCAGGAAGCAGATTGATGAACCCACCAGGCCCAGCAACGAGGACAGAGACCAGGTGGAAAAGGGAAGATGGGAGGTCTGGAGGGGCAAACGAAGAGATCCAGCTCAAGCACTTCCAGGTACCGAAACCGTCCAGTGATTAGAAGCATCTTAGCTTCCACAAATATACATTAACCGCAATTAATTACATCGTACCAGTCAGGACCAACCGTGAAGATGAGCTCAGCTAGGCTACAGTTCAAGATTGATATACCCATATTTTCACTTTGATTGATATAGACCAGGGATCAGGAACTCCTTATTTATTCAATTTATTATGATCCAGGAGAAAAGAAGTATCCCAGGAACTAGCTGGAGCCTCTCTCAGATTGCCCAGCAAAAAGCTGCTACAGTATTTTGCAACCAAGCCAAACCCATAAAGAGAAGCATGGTAAGGGGCAGCCTGGGATGTGTTCTCCTGAGCCTTGGGCTTCTACAACAGAACAAACGGAGAGTCATGAGGGGGAGGAGGAGGACTGTTTACAATCTGGATTTTCATTTATTGTGAATAAAGACTATCTAATTATGAGATATACTCATTGTAGAAATGCTTGGAAATAGCAACCTGAAACGTGCTTTCTTTTTTTTTTTTTGAAACGTGCTTTCTTATCTCATCACTTAGAAATGTACTGTAGGGCTTCCCTGGTGGCGCAGTGGTTGAGAGTCCGCCTGCCAATGCAGGGGACACGGGTTCGTGCCCCGGTCCAGGAAGATTCCCACATGCAGTGGAGCGGCTGGGCCCGTGAGCCATGGCCGCTGAGCCTGCGCGTCCGGAGCGTGTGCTCCGCAACGGGAGAGGCCACAACAGTGAGAGGCCTGCGTACCGCAAAAAAAAAAAAAGAAAAGAAAAAAAAGAAATGTACTGTAAAAGGTATGAATATTTT
Source organism: Grampus griseus (assembly GCF_964374135.1). NCBI lineage: Eukaryota > Metazoa > Chordata > Mammalia > Artiodactyla > Delphinidae > Grampus > Grampus griseus. The sequence continues at coordinate 34,364,965 of NC_139004.1, read as the reverse complement.
GATATTATGAAAAGGTTAATTTTTAAATGCAAAATGTAAGAATTAAACATCAGGTTATGAAATGCTTAATAATAATGCACATGTCCATATATATTTGATCACAAAGCCAAATATAACACAAGGTGTCATTTTAAATTTTGTTAATAATCACATTTTTATTATCTAATTCAAAGTGTAAGAAACTGTGCATCATTTGGTAAGTGGGGAAAAGTAAAAACATTTCTTTGTATTTATGTAATTAGAATATTATTAAATTTTTATTAGAAATAAAATTTATAATGTAACATTTACTAATATAGTGACATAAGCTAGGATAATTCTTCCTTTTAATCTATATGCCAAATTATTACATAATTTAAAACATCCCTAAAGGGATTTTCAGTATTATATTATGATGAAAGAGCAAGTGAATCTAAAAGGGTGATAAACACGAGTGTAATAGGGAAGAACCTTTTGTATTCTATTGATATAATATTACAAGTTAATAACTAAAGGGATGTTGTCTATAAGCTTAGATTATCCATAATGGCCCATGTCTGGGAACCCTGCTTCCCAGGTAATGAGCATTATGCTAAAACATCCTGACCAGGCCCACCTGTGAATGACTGCAGGGAGGAAGAAATTAACACATTCCCTCCAGAAGCGGATGGGAACCAGGAAGTGTTTGACTTTACTCCTTCTCCTTTTAGTATAAAAAGAGCCTGAATTCAAACTCAGGCAAGATGGTTCTTTGGGGCATGAGCCCACCATCTTTCCAGTCTGCTGGCTTTCCGAATAAAGTTGTTATTCCTTGCCCCAGCAACCTGTCTCTTGATTATTGGCCTGTTGTGCAGCAAGCGGTATGAGCTTAGACTCGATAACACTAGTATAAGGTAATGATGTAATTAGATAAAAAGGCAGAGGCCAATTCTTGTTAAGTCTTGCATGTAAGGCCTCAAATAAGGGGCTTAAACTTCATTTTGTAGACAACAGGAAGTCCCTGAAGGTTTTCAGCTGGGAAGGAATAAGATTGGTGCAATAGTTTAGAATGATGAATCAGGTATGCAAAATGACCTGGGTAGCGAGAGCCTCGAACAGGAGGCCAGCTGGAAAAGCAGATGGGCAGGTGTCACTTGTGAGCAGGGGCCTGAATTGAGGGTACTGTGGGGAATGGACAGACAGGTGGAGACAAGCATGAGAGAGACAGTGAGGGGAGGAAAAAAGGAGGAGGAGGGGAGGGAGGGAGAAATGGACAGTGAAGAAGAATGGACAGGACTTGTTATTGACTAAATGCAGAGGACAAGGGTAAAGGAGGACTCAAAATAACCTCAAAGTTTCAAGCATAAACATTGCCATGTGTCATTAATAGGAGAGAGATCAGGAGGAGGGGCAGATGGGTGACTGCATTAAGCTGATAAAACAACAAAGGGAGAAGACAACACCATCCAGATGGAATGGCCAAAGGCAGGGGAAAATGCAGGGACAGGAGAAATCCACTGATCGAGATGTGAACTTCAACGAAGAAAATATGCAGACAATATCACAGCAACAAGGGCTGGAAGTAGGGTTGCCGGATAAAATACAGGATGCCCAGTTAAATTTGAATTTCAGATAAACAACAAATAATTTTTTAGTGTAAGTACGGCCCGTGCCACATTTAAGACGCATTTATACTTCAAGTTTATTCATAGTTTATCTGAAATTTAAAGTTAACTGGGTGTCCTGCATTTTCATTTGCTAAATCTGGCAACCCTAGCTTAGGAAGTGAAGTAGCAAATGAACTTCTGAAAGAGGCAGACTGAACTGGAGATAAAGGCCTAAATTTAGTAAAAAGAAACCCAAACTTAAAGCTAAAGAAAACAAGTCTTTCTATGTTCAAATTTTTTAAAGCCACCTAATTTCCCCAAAGTAACCATTGACATTCTTTTCATAACATGATGGCCATATGGAGACATGATGAACTTTGGTTTAGTTTAAGGTCACTGTAATAGATCATTTAGAATCCTGCTCAAAAAGAATTTTATTGAGGAAGTTTCACACTTGCTTTTTCATCCGTACTTCCAATCTTAGAGAGGTTGAAAACATCAGGTAAATAGCCAAACAGCTTTTCAATATACTGAAGTTGTGATATATGATATTCTTCACAGTGTGGTCTTAAACACATTTGAACATGTTCACAGTTCAGAAAAGATATGTTATGTGCCTAACAAAGAAGAACGATGGTTTTATCACTGAGGTATATCTGAACCTCTATTCATTACTTATTTTGTCAAGTAATCTCTAGGGAGAAATATTTCTACCACACCTATACTTTAATACATTTACTGGAGGCTACTTAATATACAAGCCTATTGTACTCTTACTATTCCTTAAAGGAGATACAATGTGTGAGGTGAAACAGAAGAGTTATAACCATTGTTTTCTCATGACAGAAGAGTGTGCTATACTTAAAATATACATAAGCCCTACTTTTAAAAGTGACACAACAGTGCACCAGCTAGTTAGGTAAGAAATGAAGTAGTTTCTCAGCATCGAAAGGATAACTATCATAAACCTCACATATAAATTCACTTGAGGAAGAATGCGGTGGTAACGGAGCAACATGTGAGAAAGCAGTGGTCACATATGATGTAAGCGTAGAGCAGCAATGCCCAGATCAACACACACATATGCCCGGGGGAAGTCAGTACGTATAGTACCTATGTGGCAGGACTCTGAGAAGATTCACCAGGAACCTCTTTAAAGCACGTCTGAGGCCTTAGGCAAGAGAAGGAAAGGCGCTCTTAAAGGCACCAAATTAGCACAGATCCAGAGATTTTTAAGACTTTCCTAACTTGGAAATGGTCACATGGTCAAATGGTCACATGGCCTTCCAGCTCCTGACCAATGCTTGTGTATTGGAGACGAAGTACGAGGCAGAGACTCCTTGTTGCCTCCCAGTAGTCATTCTCCCCTTCTTCCTTAGTAACCAAACCCCAGATTATAGCTGGGCACGTGGCCTCCCAACTAAAAGATTTACTTTTCTCTGCCTCACTTACTGCTTGGTGTGGCCATGTGACTGAGTTAAGACTAATGAAATCTAAGTGGAAAGGCCGTGTGGGAATGCCAACAGTTCTCTTTAACAAGAAGCAGCTGCAATCTCCTCCGCCTACTCACGCCTTCCTCCCTCCTAGAAGGTGCATCTCTGGGCTGGAGTTCAAGCAGCCATCTTGTGCCACAAGGTGATGTGATAAGGAAGGTGGTCACAGACCTGTCCATGCAGTCTTGGACTGCCTATCTCCAGGATTCTTTTAAGTGAGATAATAAATGCTCATATCTTTAAGACCTATTAAGTTTTTCTGTCACTCACAGATGCATCAAGACCTCATGGATTCAACTCGAGAGTATATATATGTACGTAAAATATCCCAAAGTGCTTACAGCCTAACACATGGTAGAAACCTAACACATGTTAGTTCCTCTTTATCTCGTATGGCATCATCACAGTCAACCCAAAATCTACACACACATGTCAACATCCCATTAACCAGGTAGACTGAGCTGTTAGATACCATAGAAGGACACAGCCAAAATACAAACAAGCTCTGTTCTTGTTCCTTATTTTCTATAGTCATCCTTGAAAGTCCTCAGGCCTTCAGTATTTCATAGGTATCTCCAAATTGATTTGGCTTTCTTTAAGTTGCCTACTTATTCAAGGCAGAAGTTTATCTGTCCAGCTTGTTTTCTTATCTCGCTTCCTTGGGAACACCAACATCCTGTCCTTTAGCAGAACTTCTCCCCATCTCCAAGTGATACAGGTAGGGCCAACAGTGAGGCTAGGGGAATCTAGGTAAAGAGGGTACCCCATCCTCTAGTGATAGTGATTCGTTTGGGCATGGGCATGGTGCCAGAATCCTCACACGGACATTCTATTAACGTCAGTAGGAAAGATAAATGTCCTTTTTGAAAGTTGTGGTTCTGCAAACCTGTAAACTTGGAGCTGCCAGCCACATGGAGGATACTGAGACTGAAGTCAAAATATTTCTAGGGGCTTCCCTGGTGGCACAGTGGTTAAGAATCCGCCAGCCAATGCAGGAGACACAGGTTCGAGCCCTGGTCTGGGAAGATCCCACATGTCGTGGAGCAACTAAGCCCGTGTGCCACAACTACTGAGCCTGAGCTCTAGAGCCCACGTGCCACAACTACTGAAGCCCACGCGCCTAAAGCCCATGCTCTGCAACAAGAGAAGCCACTGCAATGAGAAACCCGTGCACCACAACGAAGAGTAGCCCCCCGCTCACCGCAACTAGAGAAAGCCCACGTGCAGCAACGAAGACTCAAAGCAGCCAAAAATAAACAAATTAAATAAATAAATTTATTTTAAAAAAAAATTTCCAGACTTCCTAGTAATGTAAGCCAATAAATTTCTTTTTCTTTGATTTGAGGTAGGTTTTTATTTCTTGTCACTGAGACAGTTCAGTAGACTAACATTAGACAGGTCATTTTTCCAGGGTTCAATGACATATTAAGAATAAAATAGATTGGGAAACTATAGAATCCACAACTTTTTAGTATCTGCATTGTTATCTTCTTAGTACTGCAAAATTCTGATTCATATTACTCATATAATAGTAGTCATATAATATTACTAATATCACATGGAAACTGGGAAATCTCTGGAGCTATGGCTTCATCTAATATAGATATGAAACTATTGCCGTGATTTTCATCCTTCTAATTAAAGACGCTAATCATGCTTTTACATCATATCAACATTTAGAAAATAGTTTTGGTGTGCTACTTAAGTGTTTCATTATTTTGGTGACTTCCTTAGAAATCTAAATATTATTGTCCTGATATAAAAACTCCCTCTACCAGAAACATACAGATAGCACAGGAACTTTCAGTAACAATTTCTCCCATTAAACAAGCAATTACATTTTTTAAAAGTAGCAGGCAGCACAAGTTTGTTATTTAAAAAATGGATACTTCCTACTTGTAACAATAATCCTGATTTTGTCTCAGTGAGAAGAAGTGTTGGTGTTCTCATGATAAAACTAACCAAAATTAAATCACAAATAAAAGAAATATTGATTTTCAAAGATCCTAGTGCTTCAGAGTGAAGTTAGTAAATATACATTTACACAAGTTAGTGAATATACATTTGAATTTCTACAGAGCTATGGATAAAGAATATTTTATATATGAATAAGAAGAGTTCCTAACTCCTAACACAGTTGGCTATGCACCTAAATTAAGAAAATACAGACACTCTTAAATGAAAACGTACTATACTTCTTTTATCATTTAGATTGAGGCAAAACAGGGTCTCATAAGAGATAAATATTCTTAACAGGCAAATAAAGAACACAGCCACTGGGGTTTTATTTTTATTTCAATTGTTTAAGCTTTTGTAACAAAGTTTTTAGTGTTCTGAAAGCCTTTTACAGCTATAATTATATGAACAACACAATTTAATTAGCATGCATTCAGTGTACAGCTCTATAATAGGAATTTTCATTAATTAAAATAGATGGAAATACAAAAGCATTAGCTGTAAACAATTTGAGGAATCAAGAATCTAATTTGTCTTTTGCACAACAAAGAAAAACACATTGCAGTTATGTGAATAAATTTGGCTTGCACAGCAATTGCATGTTTATCTAATAATTTCAGATTTCATTCATTTTAGAAATATCCACTGGGTATCTACTATACGTCAACATTGTTATAGGTCTTGGGAATCATCAGTGAACAGAACAGAAAAAGATTCCTGTCCTTATGAAGTTGACATTCTAGCAGAGGAGACAGAAAATGTACAACAGACACAGTACATAGGTAAACTATACATGTCCAATGGTGATAAGTGCTATGGAAAAAAAAAAAGAAAATGTAGACTAATGTAAGGTGGTCAGCGGTAGCTGGGGAGACGGGTGGGCTGTAGTTTTCACTAGCTAGGGTGGTCAGGGCATGCCTCATTAAGAAAGTGACATTTGAGCAAAGACTTTAAAGAGGTGACAGTGTGAGCTATGTGAGTATCTGAGGGAAGAGCATTCCAGGCAGAGAAAACAGCCAGGGCAAATGCCCTAGGGCTGAAGATTTGTGGACTGTTGAAACCTGAAGCCTAGAGAGCAAAGGGGAGAATATGAGAAGAAAATAAAAAGCTATAAGGTAAGGGACCCTTTGTTTACAAGGGGGAAGCAGGAGGGCCTTTCTGGTAGGGCTAGTTACAATATTTGTGAGGCCAAAGACATAATGAAAACGCAGGGCCCCTTGTTCAAAAAGGAAAAAGTGCTGTCAAAGATATTAAAATATAAAGCCTTCTCCCTTAAAAATATTTTAGTAATTACAGTGATTACTTACAATTAGATGAATAATAGTATTACATGAGTAATGATAAACTTCCAAATTGTAAAAAAATAATATGTTGGTGTTATAATTTTATATAACACAAAAATAATAATACTTTATTAATATATCTTGATTGATCATACAATTTTCCTGACTTGTTTTTCTATGTATGCATTTACTAGGTCATCAAAATTTGTATTTTGAGCAATTTCATTTTCAGTTGATATAACTGAAAGCTCTTAGCAAATGCAAGATCACAAATAATTTTTCTTTCAAAAGTTTTCCTTCTTGTGATGATAACTTTTAGGATGTACTCTCTAAGCAACTTTGAAATATACAATACAGTACTATTAACTATAGTCACCATGGTAGGCAGAGGTGGTCAAAAGGTACAAACTTCCAGTTATAAAATAAGTAAGTCATGGGGAGGTAATATACAAATAATTTTTTAAAAATTTTTATTGGCATATAGTTGATTTACAATGTTGTGTTAGTTTCAGGTGTACAGCAAAGTGAATCAGTTATACATATACATATATCTACTCCTTTTTAGATTCTTTTCCCATATAGACCATTATGTACAAATAATTTTTAATTTTGAGAAAGATCTTTCTGCTGACGTAACTGTTACTGGAGTTGTTAAGAGTATTTCACAAGCTGTGACAACACTGAGATAAATTTCCTATAAATTATTTCAAAATATAAAACTTAGTATATCTAAGCTGATGAGTCTTATAAAACAATTTCTCTAAAAAGATTTAACTCTTCATACAAATCAGTTTCATGTTAGTTTGAATTTAATTGTTTTATAGATTTATTTAATTTATTTATTTGTTTGTTTGTTTTTGGCTGCGTTGGGTCTTCGTTGCTGTGCGCAGACTTTCTCTAGTTGCGGCAAGTGGGGGCTACTCTTTGTTGTGTTGCGCGGGCGTCTCATTGCAGTGGCTTCTCTTGTTGTAGAGCATGGGGCTGTAGATGTGCGGGCTTCAGTAGTTGTGGCACACGGGCTCAGTAGTTGTGGCTTGCGGGCTGTAGAGTGCAGGCTCAGTAGTTGTGGCGCACCGGCTTAGTTGCTCCGTGGTATGTGGGATCTTCCCGGACAGGGCTCGAACCCATATGCCCTGCATTGGCAGGCAGATTCTTAACCACTGCCACCAGGGAAGCCCTGAATTTAATTTTAAATGCAAATACATACAATGCATTTTAATGTTTCCTCCGACATCTCCTGTAACTTGTGGAAGTTGAACAAGAAACCGAGTGGCTTTATAATTTGTACATAATTCAAAACACATGTTTATATATTCTATCACCATATCTATATGATTACAAGGAAAACTTTAATTTAAAAATTGTCTTCTGCATTAATTGGTTCATCTCAAGCTTCATATGAAAATAGTGTCCTTTTCTGTTGAATGTGATGATCTTTAAATTTAATTTCTAAGCCTGCAGATATTTTCTTTACAATGTTGCAGCAGTTTTCAAAACTGAAAACTCTAACCTCTCTGAAGAATTCTATCAACTCTCTGATATGCTTTATTGCCATGTCCATATATCTGCTTTTATTTTGTAATAACTTACTGATAAAGTTTGCAGCCTGAGCACCAGCAGTTCCTGTCCCAGTGCTAAGGCTGGAGACTTAAATATCAGATGCTGCTAGGACCAGCTCTGGGTACACAAGGGACAGCCTGCCTTGCATGCCTGTCCTCGTGCTGCTCCCTTGGGAAGCCCCTATCATCTTGAGTGGTCACTTCTGCTGATGCTATGGTGGTCACTCTCACTTATCTAGGTCCAAGCCCCAGCATGCCTGCCCCCTCAGGGTCCTGCAGTGCCCTGGACTGCTCCCAGGTGTACAGCTGGCCAAACGCTATTGCGTGGGTGCTGCCTGCTGTGCCCGAGCTGAAAGGTCAAACAGGATGGAGACTGAAAGATGTCCACTGATTCAGCAACAGGAACATCACTGGCTAATTTAGTCAGGGCAACTTCTGTGAAATGGAAGGAAATACATAAACGCAACTGTGTGATACAGCAATTTCAGGATCAAAGGACTATATGAAAGGAAGATCTATTCCAGTTTCAGCTCCACAGACTAATTACTGTGTGACCCTGCAGAAGTCAATTAAATGTTCAGAGCCCTGGTTTTCTCATCTAAAATGGGAATAATACCTAGCTACCCATAGGGTTATGGTAAACATTAAGTGAGATAATACATGTGAAAGTGCTATAAGATTGGCAAAGCTCTATATAAAATGAAATGTATTCACTGTTATCAAATAACAATATGTAAATTTGTTCATGTTATTTAGCAAGAAGTACACTAAAAATCTGACCAAAACCACATGGCCAAGAATAGGAAAGGCCAAATTCACTGAGAATGATGGAAATTCTGCTAAAAGAGCCCTGCTCCAAGGAAAGCAACTTTCAAATGAGGAAGATATTTAGATCTGCAAGTGATAAAGCACTAGCTAAATTTACTGCTATAGTTTCTCCAACAATTTAAACAACATGTTTTAACTATGGTTGTGCTTTTTGCCACAGTCGATTATAAATGCAAATAACTATAGTAAAAATCTTGCCAGTTGTAATCAATCACTACACATTTGTGCAGGAAGGATTTTCCAGACGGCTTTGCATTCTGTTTGCTTTCTTTGCATATCATTCTTTGGGAGGATATGAAGGTGAACAGTAATAACTAGAAGTATCTTTGGATCATCTGTAAACGTATCCTCAAATCCTGAAATAAAGATCTATGGTAAAACTGCAAACTTGTGCCTCAGGAGAAACCAAAGCTAAAGACAGTCAAGGGGAAAAAATCCATAAAGAAAAACATTCATAACTCAGTAAAATCCTGAATTGGAATGAAAAATCTTTGTCTATGGAAATGTTGGTGAGGAGCCAAAAATGGATGATAGCTAAGAGTTATTGAGCACATACTGTGTACTGAGGCATATGTTTCTCATGGATAGTCCATTTGATCATGGCAAATGAAGTAGCAAATGAAGTAGCTATTACGGTATCACTTTCCCCATTTACAGACTAAAAACTGAGACACAGAGAGATTAAGTAACTTGCCCAAGCCACACAGCTATTAAGTATTAAAATTGGCAGCTGAACCAAGCTTGTATGGCTCCAAAGCCCACAGTCTTAATCAATGTGTTATACAGTCTCCCACAATTACTTCTTCAAAGAGAATTATAAAGTTCCTAAAATTACTTAATTACGGAACAGTCTAAATAGTTTCTGATGTCTCTGCTACTTTTTAATCTTCCTAAAAATGTTAACAACAGAGTATTAAACCAAGATGGGTCCCCTTCTGAACATGGGGCCCTGTGTTACTACATACTACACCCATGAAGCCTGCCCTAGCATTAGCATAAAGTGCTTTTATTCATTTTATAAATAAGTGGGATGTAAATTATAAAAAAACAAATACTAATTTTGGAATTGGAAAGTTGTGTAGAGGACACCTCAGATCTCTGGGAAAGATATCATTAAAGACGAATACCACGAGTACCCCCTCTGTTCCTACCCCCGACCCCTCTCAACCTGTATGAAGCTTTGTACCAAGATCAGAGAATCCCAAACTTTAGTTCTAGTTTAGTGCATCAGAATTACTTAGAGGGTGGTTTAACAATCTGTTGTTCAAACACAGATTGCTCTGATTTAGCAGGTCTGGGTGAGGCCCAAGAATCTGCATTTCTAATAAGTTCCTAGGTGACATTGATGCTGTTGGTCCAGGGATCACACTTTGAGAACCATCAGACCAGACAAAAAGGCAGCTATCTGTAGTTTCATTTTCAATTCACTGAAAAGGCCTCTGTCCAAATAATATCTCCGGAAGGAACCAAAAGTGAAACTCCTTTTACAAGAAATAAAGTCCATCACTATGCATTCAGCAAGAAAGGGAAGGCTACAGCTCCCAATAGATAACCCTTTACGTGCTAGTTCTATCACTCAACGAATATTCATAGAGTAGGCAGTATGTATTTGACACTGTTTTAGGAGCGGGGTATACAACAGTGAACAAAGATAGACCCCGGGCCTTCAGGAAGTTTATACTTGAGTGGGCGGAGACAGGCAATAAACAAATTTAACAAGTAAATACTGCCTATAGTATGTTAGTTGGTGATACATGCTATAAAGAAAAATAGAGCACATTTAAGGACAGAGAAGACATCTGAGCAGAGACCTGGAGGACAGGAAGGGACAAGCCAGGAGTAAACCTGGGAGAAGAGGGTTCTAAGCAGAGGGATTAGCAAGTGCAAAGGTCTTGAGCTGGGAACACACTTCATGTGTTTGACGAATAGCAATATAATGTTTTAAATTATTATGAATGAGGGAAATTTTCTACTGTCCTCAAGGATTAATGGGAAAAATGATACTGAGTGTGTGAATGTCAGAATATTGGGAAGAAACAAGGAGAGCTCTCGTCACACTCAATATGCAGATAACTTCTCCATTCTGGTATCACAATGTTTTAAGAACACAATTTCACATAATGTAGAGGTTAAATACAAATGCACTTCCTCACCCCTCGGGTGGGACAATGCTGAGGCCTGTTCCTCGCAGTCTCCCAGAGAACACCAGTGGGATTGAGTCCCCGTTGCCTACAGCGGTAACCTGCTCTTTAATGCACCTGCAGTGGCTTCCTTTCCTTCCCCACCTCACTTCACCACGACCTGACTGGTGATTCCTGGGCTCACCTTGCAAGTAAACTACTTCCACTCAAATCCTGGCCTCAGGATCTGCTTGAAGGAGTAGGTTGGCAGCCTAAGACAAGTACCTTCTAGCTAAGGAGTCACATCGCTGTGTGAGGGCATCTCTGATCCACTTGTCAGTCTTTTTTTTTTACTGTCTTTAATTCAAGCAATGCCTTTTATTTTAGCACTGGCCCAGCAAGTTTCATCACATGTACCTGCTCTGTCAGAGAACTCATAGTCCCAATCAAATGGCTTCATAAAACTCTCAGGCCATTTTTTCAGAGGTATTTTATCAAATGAATTACAAATAGCTTTACATGTAGTTATCATTGCAAAAATGATGGTATCATGCAATTTCTTGACTGGTCATTCTTAAGAGACATCCAGATTGAGACTTATTTGTTTATGTACAATAATAAAATCCATATTTTAAAAGTGCATCCTTAGTACAATCTCTGCTTGTTTGATGGACTGCCGCTGCTCTCTCCAAGTTCATTAGCTGTGGGTGGAGTGGCATTATTATCCCCTTCCTCATTAAGATCTGGGAGTACCTCAAGGTCATGCTCTTATATAATTCCAGGGTTTTAAGCTGATATGTATTCCTGTTTTTAAACACAAAGCCATGTTTTCAGTTGAAAGTATAATTTAAAAAGTGTTAAAACATTAAGAATATTAGTAAAATCACAAAAGCCATAAATGTGATTTATAAGGAAATTCAGTGTAGCAGGAAGTGGGGCCAAGTACAGGTACATGTTTATAAACAACACATCTGGTAAGTGAACTTGTGGCCTGAAGTTGAACAGATCTGTGGGAGCCAAGGGGTTTTTGTACAATTTGGTGGTTGACCAGTGTTTTCTGCTTGAAAGCCAACTTTGAGAAAAATAAATGTTTACTGGCAGGCATGTTTGGGTGAATGTCTAATGAAATTAGCTTTACTGAGACTCATGGGGGAGAAGTTCTAGTCTAATCATTCAGATTACTGAATTTACTGAATAGAAGGGCATCATAAAACAAAGGACACTAAAATTTTCATACCTGGTGATACTAACGTTTTATTTTGAAATAATTATAAATTTACAGGGAGTTGCAAAAAGATTACAGTGTGGTTCGGTGTACCTTCACCCAGTTTTCCCCAATGGTTATATCTTGCATAACTATAGTATATTATCAAGACCAGGAAATTGACATTGGTACAATACATGTGTAGAGTTCTATGCCATTTTATCACATGTGTAGATTCAAGTAACCATCACTGCAGTCAAGATACAGAACTATTCCATCACCACAGAGATCTACTGATGTTGACACTGTACCAGTTTGAACGAAGTATAGAAACCTTACTTCCCTTTAAATCCCTTTACCCTCCCCGTTTGTAACTGTCATCAGACAATGCTTTGTTTTTTGCTTCATCAAACACGATTTTTCAAACTCAAGAGAAGAAAAGTTTATTTTATTAGTGTACATTTTTGTTCTTTCTCTTGTTCCTTCTTTTGTTCTAATGTTCCAAGATTCATTCTTTTTTCATTTTCCTTCTTTTAAGAACTTCTTTTATCCCTTCTTTTAGGATAGATATGCTGGCAACTAATTCTCTTAGTTTTCTTTTGTCTGAAAATGTCTTTATTTCCCCTTTATTCCTGAAGGATAATTACACTGGGGACAGTATTCTGGGCTGACAGTTCTTTTCCTTCAGCACTTGAGAATATTCTGCTACTTCCTGCTAGACTCCACACTTTCTGATGAAAAATACACTATAATTCAAATTATTTTTTCCCTGTAGGTAAGATATCATTTCTTTCTCATTGTGTTCAGATTTTTTTTCTTTGTCTTTAGTTTTCTGAAGTTTAACTAATATTTGTTTTAAAGTGGATTTCTTTGAGTTTATCCTGTTTGGAACTTTCTCAGCTTCATAAAGTTCTAGGTTTATGCCTTTTGCCAAACTGGGGGAATTTTCAGTCATTATTTCCTTAAATATTTTTCAACTATACTCTTTTTCTCCTGTCTTTTGGGACTTTGACAACATGAATGTTAGATCTTTTGCTGTAGTTCTGACAGGTCCCTGAGGGTCTGTTCATTGTTTGTTTGTTTTTTTTCAGTCTATTTTCTTTCTGTTATCCATACTGGGTAATTTCTATTGTTATATTTTAAAATTTATTAATTCTTTCATCTGACCTCTCCATTCTGCAGTTCTTAATTTCAGTTATTGTACTTTCAGTCTGAAATTCCAATTTGATTCTTCTTTATATCTTCTATTTTTTTTGCCAAGACTTTATATCTTTTCATTTGTTTCAAACATGTTCATGATCGCTCGCTGAAGCATTTTTATGATGGTTGCTTTAAAATCCTTGTCAGATCATTCTAAGATCTGTGTTATCTATGTTTTAGCATCTGTTGATGGTTTCTCCTTATGGAAGTTGGTATTTTCCTATTTCTCGACATTTCTTATTTAATGCATAATTTTTCATTGTATCCTGGATAGTTTAGGCATTAGTTACTGAGATTCTAGGTCATACTTAAAACTTCTATTCTAGCAGGTCTCTTCTGACATCATGCTACTGCCAGGTGGGGGTAAGGGTCCCGGTTCACCACTCTGCCTCTCTTGACACCTGTGGAGGGGCCTCATTCCTGTGGACAGAGGTGAGATTTCAGGCTCCCTTCTAGGCCTCAACCGACACCTCCCTGGACAAGAAAGGGAGGGGCACCTTGTGATGCTCAGTGACCTCACAGCAGGGTTGGGAGGCCTTGATACTGCTGGATGGTGGTGAACTCCAGGATCCTCAAGAGACTTCCACTGACAACCTGAGGGAGGGGAGAATGGAAGCTGTTACCTCCAAGTGGGGAGGAAAGTCCTCCCACTCCTCAGATACCACCCTGGCAGCAGCAGAATGGGGTGCCTTGTTACAGCCCGGCCTTTGCTATCTGGGTGGGGGTGGGGCCATGAGTTTTTCCATGGTATTTGGATGGAGCAGGGCAACCAGTATCTAAAAGTTTCTGTCTCACTGGGTTGCCCCCTTTCCTGGTGACTTGGCTATAGAGAGCAGAAGTTTTTTGGCACTTTTGTCTAAGTCTACTGGTGTTTCTGGGTTGCCAGTTTCTCCAGCATCCAGTCTGGGATACATGAAGCAACAAAACAAAACAAAACAAAAAAAACACAGGGAACTCATGGCTGTGTCATTCCTTTAGGTCCTGAAGTCCCCTGGCCAGTCTACCTTCTTATCTCCACCTTTCAGGGTCTTCTTATATTCTTCTATATATAACGCCCAGAGCTTTTAGCTGTACTTAGTAAGAGGATTAGAGAGAAGTATGTCGACTTCATCTTTGTCTGGAGACAGAAGTGACTGGCCATAGTTTTAAAGTGGCAAAAAGAATAAAGATTTCTAACTTTTCAACCCTTAGACTGAACAGGGCATTGACGTTCACAAAGTACACTCATATTCATTGTTTCTTTTCATCCTCAAAACAACCTGGTAAATGTAATATTATTAGCATCACCCTTTCTCAGATGGTAGAACTGGTTCCGAAGTGAGAGGCCTGACCCAGAGTCACATAGTGAGTTCATCACAGGGCTAAGGCCAAAATTAGATTATTCTACTTGTTGCCAAATTTTTTGAGCCAGATGAGGTAGAAGCATGAGTACACAGAGGTGAATAACTGGCTAATAAGATTTATTTTAAATACTCTTTTGTGGCCCTCCTTCTCTCCCTTTCTGGTCCTCTTGTCTTGAAGGTGCAGGATCTATCTTCTGCCTGTGCAGCAGGACTGGGCAAGCTATGTGACCCACAGCATCATCAGCAAAGCCTGTTTCCCAGGGCACAGGTGAGAGCCCTGCTGGGCTTGGCCCTGGCCCCACTGGAGTGTGGGACTGCCCCTCCCATGAGGAAATCCCTCTACCAAGCCCTGGCCTCCCCGCCAGCCAGAGCACAGGTGGACAGGTATTCTCCAACATTCTTCTCCAAGTCTGAGGTGGTAGCCCTGGGAGCTTTCTTTTCCCCTTCACCCTCTTCTTCTCATAAATTGAAAGGCTGCCCTTGATATTGTTCATCATTCGTGAAATCAAAGGTTAAAAAGCAATGGTTCACAATAGGTTTTCAGAAACCATCCTGGCTGGCCTTGCTGCAGTGCAGAGGCTTTAGCTGCCCAGTGGCGCCAGCTATGGGGACCTGTATCTTGGGCGCAACCAGTCCTCCTGGCAGTGTGCGCCCTATTCATTTTGGTCAAACCATGTTCTTCTCTAACACCAAATTTCCAAATTCTTCCAAAAGCACTCACTGTACCTAAAATGAATTTCCTACACCCCAAGCTTTTAGGTAAAGCATAAGATTGGCTGGAAAACTGGGGTTCTGCAGATTTACAAGTGCATGTGATAAAACCCCCGAAAAGTCTAGATTTCAAAGTTTTCTGCCTAAATCTTTAAGTAAAATTCATACTCCAGAATGATGTGCTGCGTTCAGCTTGTGGCTTCAGGTATCCCCTGACAGAGCACCACATACTCCCAAGATCAATGCACTCCAGCTTGAAAAGCATAACACCAGGTGAAGTATCAAGCAAAGCTACAACCTCTTTTATGTGGTGCAGCGCCATACACTAAACGCATCTGTGGACCTGCTAAATTTCACCTTTCCAAAAACTTATTCCAAAACCAGTGAGCAAAATGAATATGCTAGAAGGCGGTTTTTACCTTCAAAGTTCAGAAGAGGCGGAATGTACTTCCTAGTGGAGATGTGCTACAGAACAAATAACCACAGAGATTCTTTTACTTAATTTCCCATGATACAAAGTTAGAGCTTTATAAATTCTCACCACCAGTCCTGCAGTTCTGCAGCCATGGAGTCATATCACTGATTTAAGTAGGAAAAGATGCATCTAAATTAGTAAGATTCCTGAACTACAGAATTTTGGAAAGAAATATGATTACTTTTATTTAGCTTTAATTGTACACAGTAACCAGAATTAAGCTACAATAGGTTAACCCAGTAGAGCAGCCTTAAAGGGGCAATGTAAGATGAACTGGATTTACACTGAGCATGTGTTCCTGGAGACTAACCTTCACCAGAACAGCAGGCACTTCCGTTTAACATCGAAAGTGGCACAGCTTCCATTCACCAGGCCTGCCAAATTATATAATTCTTAAAACTATATTTTTCAATTTATGGGATAAATATTACTTCAAATATTGTGTATAAATGACTTTATTGATACCTTGTATTTTACCATTCAAAGTCCCACAATTCAAGTTTTCCTAAAGTGTGAACATACTATATATGACACATTTAAAGGCAATGAAAACAGAGATTCCCCCAGGCTCTTAGTTTAGTGTTAATTTCCTTGATAACCCTCTCCTCTGCAGATGAATCAGAGAGAGACGTGAGTCTGCCTCCATCTGTCCATCCACTATTTTTTTTTTTTTTTTTTTTTTTGCAGTACGCCTCTCACTGTTGTGGCCTCTCCCGTTGCGGAGCACAGGCTCCGGACGCGCAGGCTCAGCGGCCATGGCTCATGGGCCCAGCTGCTCCGCGGCATGTGGGATCCTCCCAGACTGGGGCACGAACCCACGTCCCCCGCATCGGCAGGCGGACTCTCAACCACTGCGCCACCAGGGAAGCCCTGTCCATCCACTATTGAAGAACACTTTCCTGCAGAGTAGGAGCCTGGATTAGTGATGCTGAGCAGAGCCCTTGGTGGTGAGCAACACCCAGGAGGAAAGAGTGTTCTCACACCCAGCAGACAAGCTCAGGGCACACCATTCCTTCACCACAGACACTAGGGGAGCCACAGTGAACAGAAACAGCATTCTCAAACAGACAACGGCACTCTCAAATGACAGAGGTGAGCCCACCACTGAGAATCACCAAACATCCGAGGAAAGTCTGTACTGGGAAAGCAACGCACCAAACTCAACAGTAGAAGAACGTTCACATAAAGAGAAAGAAAAGCCAGTGTTTCCAAGAAAGATAATTTTCTTCACAGGGAAAAGGGAGGAGATCACATGAATAAACAAGAATAGACTTTTTTCATTTCCTACAAATGAAAACTAAAATTGTAAAAACTAAAAATTTAAGAGGTAGGTGATAGAGAATATACATGGCTGAAAAGCAAACCACCATCCTGGAAGGATATAACTGGTAGTTCTGGATCCAGAAGTTCCAGAAAGAAAGAATAAGTAAGTTAGAGGGAAGAAAATTAATTTTTGAATCATCAAAGAAATTAGCAATGTGATGACCCCTGAGCTTGAATATAAGGGTTTTTAGATTGAAGTGGCTGAATGAGAGACAAGAATAAATGATTATATGAAAAAATAGCCATACCTAGACAATCAATAGACTCACTGATATAAAATTTCATAAAAAGAAAAAGAAAAAAATCCTAAAAACATCCAGGAAAGAAGGGTATTTCCTAAGAAGAAATAAGAGCCAGATTGACACTGACATCTATTCAGCAACACTGCATACAAAGAGACAATGAAGCAATATCTTCATAGCTATGAGAGAAAGGAATTTTTAACCTAGAATTCTATACCCAGTCAAACTGTCATTTAACTGTGAAGGGGAATGAAAAGCTTCAGAAAGCTCCCCAGTCTTGAACTCTCTCTAAAAACTTATTAGAAGATGATTACCAGCAAAACTAAAAGGGAATCCAAGGAACAGACATAAGTATAAGAAACAGTGAAAAGCAAAGAAAAATAACTTAGAGATAAGTTTAAGCAAATGCTGATAATGAAAATGATTTTTGACAATCCTGAATAAAATTATCAGTAGATCTCAATACCAAAAGTGCTGGGAAAGTAGGAAAGGCAAAGTAAAAGTGTGCTAAGGTCCCTGCCTGCGGAGAAGAGAGACAGACAGGCAGGCAGATGGAGGAAGTTCAGATGTTGAGAAAAAATACAAATAAGTTTTAATATCTGAATTTAAACCACACAGAGGTGTGTACACCTTGAGAGAGAAAATGGAAAGTGGCAAAAGCAACAAAGAGCACAGTCAAACCAACAAACAGCATGAAAGGGAAAAAAATAGAGAGTATGATAAATAGAAAAAAACCCTGAGAGGATAGCTCGAAACACTATTACAGTAATAATAATAAATATTAACAGGTTAAAGTTACCAATTAAATATCAGGGACTCTGAGTTTAGCTACAAAAGCAAAAGCCAAATATATTTTATTTACCAGACCTATATTTAAAGACAAAATGACACAGGGAAGTTGAGTTAAGAGATCGAGAAAGATAAAGCAGATAAAGGCTAACATGAAAAAAATAGCAAAAATAGTTTCAGGAAAAATGGGACACAAGAATAAAAGTATTAAAAAGGACAATGAGGAATGCTTCCTACTGATGAAAGATACGATTCACTAGGACCAACTTGAGCAGCCTGGATAAAAATGCTCTTGCCTGTCATTTTTCAAATCCTGTCATCATCGGGCTGGGCATCTTTGTCAAGTCAGTGAACAAAACAAATAAATCTCCAGCCTTCAATGGAGCTTTTGTTCTAGTAGAAGACAGACAAACAAAGCAACTAGTAAGTAAACTATATAGTACGTCAGACGGTGATAAGTGCTCAAACAAATAAAATAAAATAGGGAAGCGTGACAGGGAATGCAGTTTCAATCGGGTACTAATAAAGGAAGGCCTTCCTGAGAAGGGGATACATGAACAAAGACTTCAAAAGAGCTGAGGAAGCAACTAAGCAGATTTCTGAAGGAAGAGAATTCCTGTCAGAGGGCACAGCAAGGGCTCAAGGGGGAAGTGGGCTCAAGATGGGAGAGGCAGTCAGTAATGGGGGGGGGGGAAACAGACATCCATGAAACACAAACTAAGGTCCCCTCCCCGAATGATTTTAGAAAGACTCAAAATAAAACACATGGGATGGGCTACCTGAAAAATGACATAACCCAAAACATTACTAAAAAGAAGAGAATTTTAGAAATGTGTGACATCCAGTCAAGGAGACCTGAATTTAGTCTAAAGAGATGCTGTTGGATTGTGACTACAACTAAAATAGCTTAAGCCTACTCAATTATATTCTACCCACTGTGACGGAAGACAGTATAAAAAGAGAAGGGCTTAACAAGTTTAGGGATCTGATGGACAGCATGGTGACTGTAGCTAATAGTATTTATAAATGTTAAAAGCTGCTAAGAGAGCAAATCTTAAATGTTCTCACCACAAAAAAGAAATGGGAACTACGTGACGAGATGCAGGTGGTAGCTAATACTATGGTGAGAATCATTTTGCAACTTATAAATGTGTCAAATCAACACACATACCTTAAACTTACACAATGTCATGTGTCAATTATATCTCAATAAAGCTGGGAAAAAAGAGAGAAGGGCGTGCTTTGAGTAGGATTCATGAGATAGGAGTCTGGGAGACAATGTGTGTCGATATATTTTCAGCAATGTCGTGGTTGAGGGTGTACTGATCCGTGGACTTGAAAAATGGGTTTACTTAGCAGACATATTTTTCATTTGAATAGTAAAGATAGATATATCTGGGGTTAATTAGGTCATAAAATCACCCAAATGATTTCAGGATCAGAAAGCAATCTTATTACTAGTAGTTTCCCATACAGACTCCCTACAGAAAGAGAGTGTGCTTATCTAAGGGCTTGAGAGTCTAGTCTCAAGGAGACTTTGCCAACATATATTAATAAAATGGCACTCCAGTTTGTTCGGAATCATTTATTCTCATGTGAGTTTGGTTCCAGTAGTCAGCAGCCTGGAACTACCTGGGTATACAGAAACAAAAGGGACCTAAGCTAAGAGTCAAGCTTTGAAATAGAGTTATTACACAGAGGTAGAGTTGGGTCAACCAGAATTAGGCCTCCCAGGTGTCACAGTCCTTCATCTGTCTAACCATATGTTTGAAACATTGTACTCAGAAAACAGCACTGGACTTAACAGTTAGACAACCATCTAGGACTCTGCTACCACTAGCCACTAACCCTGAGCAGTGCTACTTAATCTCTCTAATCCTCAGAGATTTACATATCTTTCAAAATGGGAGTAATAATAGCTATTCTGTCTATCTCACTGGTTTGTTTTGAGGCTCAGAATCTAAATCTAAAACAAACAAGGTGTAACAATAGAAGGTATTAGTACTGCCATCATCACATGCCCTACAGCCTGAGTACATAATTGATATACTGAAGCACATTACCACAGTTATCTGAGAATTGAAGGCAAGATGAAAAACCACTAATCCACTGAACAAAATATAGGAAATCCTACCTCTCAGCAACTGGTTTGGCAATGTTTTCAAAAATGGTCTCTTGCTTTTCATTCTGATCAAAAATCCTTTGAAATCTGCAAATGTGAAAACAGTAATTATTTAAAAGCTTGAGCCTTCAAACACTATTGGATTAATACATACTTTTTTTTCTCCTGAAAGCTTTGTAAATTACCTCATATTTACATCACTGGGCTTAACTAACCTAACACAATGTTTGCCCTGTAGCCCCAAACACACTGTACTCTTGTACCCCTGTATACAAATGGTGGGTAAACAGTATTGCTTTGACAAGATCTGCACAATAAATCCCTCTGAAAAACCGCAGCAGCTTTGAACCAAATAATAAACTGTGTGTTTTTTAGCTCTCAAGAGGGACAGTGTCTGCAATTGGCATCAAATTCAAATCTAGATAAGTGCATGAAATGGAAACCCAAGAACAGGATGTAAACAGCCAAAGAACTTCTGATGTCTGACCTGTAAGAAAAGAATGCAGCTGTGAAATGTATGATTTTTGAACTTAGTTTTAAAGTTTTAAACTGAAGTTTATTTTCCATTAATTAGGTACTGCACCTAGTATCAGCTACTTAATTCTTAGGACAGTTTGTTTCATTTTGTTGATCATGAGTCAAAAGTCAAACAGTAAATTAAGATAGACCTGTCCTATAAAGGAAATCTTGATCCGACTGGCAAGGCTCGAGCCATGGGGAGGGGGGATGGTATCCATTGCACCCTTCTTGCAGTGGCATCCTGATTTAGCTTAGTACAGGATCACAAGCACAGCTGAAAACCTGGGGGGAGACTCACAACCTATCCTTATACAATGTGTTAACTCACAACCAGCAAATATAGCCCCCATTCAAACATCATGAAGAAACAGACAGGGAGCAATACAAACAGGAAGGAAAGTAAAAAAGGGAGAGAAGGCAAGGAGAAGGGGGAGAAAGAGAGAGAGAGAGAGAGAGAGAGAGAGTGCATGCATAAGCACAGAGGGCAAAACGTTAACAATTGATGAATTTCCCACAAAGGGTAAAGGAGATTTGATTGCATCATTCCTCCACCTCTTCTGCATATTTAAAAGTTTTCAGAATAAAAATTGGGAGAGGGGGTACATGAAAGCAAAACCTTTGAAACACCCAAATCCTAAGCAGCTTTCGAAGTGCTTAGGAACCTTTGGTGTGTGTATCTGCCCACACAAGTGAGTTGGGCACATGTTCAAGTAAAGTAGAGACTACATGAAATGTAGGTTTGTTTTCACTACTCAGGAGTTCAGAAGGATGTCTGGAGCTGGGTTGGATATAAAATGGAATGAAATTCATTGTCTTTAATCAACATTAATTTCAAAAGATTCCTACAGCATACCAACCACCCTTTTGAAGAAGCAAATAATGAAACTATATACAAAGAGAGATTGTAAGGCACTCTGGGTACTCATTTAGCAGGCCAGATTATATTTCAGCAATATTTACTGAGTGTGCCCAGAACACTCCTCAAGACCCTATAGGTGTATGAGGGCTTCAGATAGGAATGTTGAGATAACACGGCTGCTCATGTGCTCTCCAGAGCACTACCCACTGTGATGTCTGAGCACAGACCCAGCGGTGCTTTTAGGTGATGATGCTAAGGCTGTTTTGCTTCTTTTACCAGGTTGGTGATGACTGAGCGAATGAATTAGCCATTCCCAACTCCACTTCCTTAAGAGGAATGACATCTACCACCATGTAAACCAAAGAGATGGCAGGAGTTTCAATAAGTCACACATTGTGCATTAAACATAAAATATCATCACCCCCAAACATTTTACTTTATATAATGCAGTTGTATAGTAATCTGGAAAGTCATTATGATCAGCTGTCTTCTGAAAACCACTGAAGAGCAAAATAGAATCAAAGAGTTTAATAAGTTCAATCTAATCCTTTACAGAGGAAGAAATTGAGGCCCAGAGAGATAAAGCAACTTACTCGTGGCTGTGGAGCTAATCTACAATGTGCCTTGAGACATAATGTAGGTTTCCTGATTCCTAGCAGGTCCTTTCATTTATTAGGAGGTTGTGTAGGCTTTTTCTAAAGACCATTTCAAATGTGGTCATTGCTTATCTCTTCTCACCCCAAATCTGTTCCTCCCGGTCTTCCTCATCCTGGTAAATGACACCTCCATCCTTTTAAAAGTTCAGTCCAAAACCCTTAGAGTATATCCTTGACTCCTCTCTTTCCATTACACTCTATATATGACCCACCAGCAAACTCTGTCAGCTCTGACCTTCAAAATACATCCAGAATCCAACTATTTCTCAACATTTCCACTTGCTACTACTCTGGCCCAAGCTGCCACAATTTCTTGCCTGGTCTCCCTTGCCCCCTCACAGTCTATTTCCACATAGACTGCTAGCAAGAATGATCCTGCTCAAACATAAGTGAGATTATTCCATTCTTCTGCTCACAACCCCCCATTACCTTCTCTCAGCACTTTGGGAAAAGTTCCATATGATCTGTCCACTCTGCTGCCCCTTTAACCTTCTTCTTCCCCTCCAGCCCCCTTGCTTACTTTCCTCCAGCCACACATATCTCTCACTCTTCTTCAAACGTGCCAGGCACTCTCCCATCCCAGAAACTTCGCTCTTGCAATATCTTCAGCCTGGAATTCCCATCCCCCAGGTATCTGAATGTCTCGTTTCCTTACCACCTTCAAGTTTTTGTTAAAATGTACACCTTTCCTGAAGACCCCGTGAAATATTGCAGCCACCCCTCCACTTTGCTGCCCCTCATCCCAGCACTCCTTGTTCCCTTTCCTTGCCTTATTTTTCTCCACAGCACTCAACACTTTCTGATACATACACCTTGCCCGTCCATCTCCTCCCACTAAAATGTAAGCACCTAGGAGCAGAAGCTTGGTGGCATTCCCTGCTGTATTCCTAGCCATTAAAACAGCATGCAGTGGATGGTTAATAAAGATTTATTGATTGCATGAATTTTCTTGGGAGAAAACAGCCTTTAAAATACTAAATATTTATCTCTGAACATATGTATTTTACTAATTTCTTTATTTAAAATACTAAAACCAATGTTCTTTTCAGAGATTTAGAAAGAATGATTAAGAGATTTAAAAGAGATTTAAAAATAAGCAGATAGCACTTTTTCAATAAGCATGTGTTTAAATTGCACTCTGTTTGTATCTACATAACACACAGAGTACTTTGGACAGGGCCGATGGATAGAAACATGGCCAACTGTTTCTTAGCATTCAAACAGAATCATGCTGAATAAAATGTTTTAGCAAACTGTGGAGACAGGCCTAGGGTATCTGTCATTAAGTCATAGCTACTAAGGTACGTAGCATGCTTACACCAGTGGGAGAATGCCCCTTCAGAAAAGTAAGTCATATATTAGAAGGCTACTCCTTAAAGGATAGAATGAAAGGCAAAGAGGAGCCAAAAAGACCTGGTTAGGACCATCTCACCATGTAACCTTGTGCTAGCCATCCTGCTTGTACTTACTGTAAAAGGAGACACAAGAAGAAGAAGGGGTGGAGGCGCTGGGAGAGATATATACATGATAGACAAAGGGGGGAGTTGTGAAGACCAAAGAGAATCTTTATAAGACAAAGTAATAATAACAATAATTACAATAATAATGAGGGGGGAGGAGAAATAAGAAGTGGAGAGAGAGAGAAAGAGAGAGAGAAACACAAAAAAATATCTGAGATGGTTTTATCCAAAGGGCAAGGGCAGGAATAGTCTCAAAATAAGGCCTATGAAAAACAACATAGAGAGGAATGCAAGAGAGCAATTAGGATTCCTTCAGCAGGACCCAGGAATCTCCTACCTAAATTTAGGCCAGAGACTAAATATGGGTTTAACTCGGGCTCAAACTTCTCCAGAAATCAAAAGTGGGGATTAAAGGAAATGATGTCATCTGAAACTGGAAAATAAAGGCAGTATGAAACAGCCATAATCCCCAAATTTAAGGCCTGGCTACTAGAATAGTATTCAGACAAAGGGCACTGATGACAATCCAGGGGTAGCTATTTGCTACTTTCCACCTGAACCATACAGTTCTGAACTGTGCTAGAGAAATAAAACGTAACACATAAATATGCATATATGTGTAATTCAAAATTTTCTAGTAGCTTCATTTCTTAAGTGAAATGAAACAGGTAAAATTATTTTTAATAATATATTTTAACACAATATATCCAACATTTTATCATTTTAACATGTAATCAATATGAAAAAAAATCTTGAGCTATTTTATATTCTTTTTATTTCATACTAAGCCTTCAAAAATCCTTGATATATCTCATACTTACAGTGCATCTCAATTCAGACCAGCTACATTTCAAGTGCTTAAGAGCTACATGTGGCTAGTGGCTGATACACTGGACAGTACAGATACAGAGCGTACATATGTACACTTGAGGTCAGTATACCATTTATGTTATTAAGAAGGCTCACCTATACAGCACACAACTTTAATAAAGTTTAGTCATGCACTGAACTTCTTATAAGAGCTAAACTATAGTGGGCCAAAAAGGAAAAAGATAACACTTGATAAACAGATATAGTAAAGAAAGGCTGAGATCTTGGGCTATCCTGTTGGATACAGAAATATATCCCCTTTTTAACTTTGGGCACAGCAATGAAAAGACAACTTGAATTCTATCTACTAGATAAAATAGAGAACTGTGGGCTTCCCTGGTGGCACAGTGGTTAAGAATCTGCCTGCCAATGCAGGGGACACGGGTTCGGGCCCTGGTCCAGGAAGATCCCACATGCTGTCGAGCAACTAAGCTCGCATGCCACAACTACTGGGTCTGCACTCT
Source organism: Grampus griseus (assembly GCF_964374135.1). Taxonomy (NCBI): domain Eukaryota; kingdom Metazoa; phylum Chordata; class Mammalia; order Artiodactyla; family Delphinidae; genus Grampus; species Grampus griseus. Next base: position 34,339,924 of record NC_139004.1, on the reverse strand, counting down.
AGAGCCTGCAAGCCACAACTACTGAGCCCACGTGTCACAACTACTGAAGCCCATGTGCCTGGAGCCCGTGCTCCACAACAAGAGATGCCACTGCAATGAGAAGCCCGCGCACCACAACGAAGAGTAGCCCCGGCTCACTGCAACCAGAGAAAAGCCCACGTACAGCAACAAAGACCCAACGCAGCCAAAAATAAAATAAATTAAATAAATTTTTTAAAAAATAGAGAACTGTACTACATTCTCCCCAAGAAATGGTACCAATGATTTCACAGTGTCTATTAAAGCAGTATAAGAATTAGTTCAATAGTAAAACAGAAATGAAGATGAAAAGAGAAAGGCTTACTTAAATCTGTAGCTTTCTCGCTTATTATTCACAAATCCATCCGCCAAATCACGAGGTAAGATGATCTCCAAGCTAGGTGTTAATTTTTCATCTTCATCTATGGAATAAATCTGAAAATGTGAAGACAAGTGAATATAAAATGGTAAAATTATGGCTTGAACAATGACCATGTTATTATGACATGCATTGTAATAGTGTTTAAAAAACTGCACTTTTCAGATAAAAAGTCATAACATAGCACAATTTGGATAATTTTCCTCTTTAAACTCTGTGCACACTCAAACAAATATATGGAACTGAACAAGAGGTAAAACCGAAATCAATGCCCAATCAAAGCTCAAATCCTCTTTGAATGATGTAACATTCAAATTTGAGTATCAAGTGTCTGTCTCCATTGTTGAGAAGCTAATAGCCCTGACAACAACATATTATCTAAGTATTACTTTGGAATTATGTACCAGAAATTAACATTTTACTACAACCAATAAGCATTTCTGAGCAGTTCCAAAATGCTAGACACAGAGATGAAAGGACTGGGTCTGAGCCTTCTCAGAGAGCTCACAAGAATGCCCTAATTCAAGTTATGTTCAAAGAAGTAAACGTTTCCACGAGACATATTCAAGCGTCTGATAAAAGACATGTGGTTTCAAAGGAGACATGTAATTCATGTCTTTGATGTCATTTTCAAGATTCTCCTCCCAGCTCAGCCACTAATTAGAAAATGACCTGGGAGAAATCACTTAACCTCCTTAAGCTGATATGGAAATGAAGGGTCTTAACCAACCACCTTTACAACTGTAATATTCCCTGATTCTTTTCTTGGTTACCTACTCCTTTATTTATTGGCCAGGAAAAGCAAGAGTCAAGCCTATAAAGAGATCATGGGGAATAAAGAAAAGTCTATGATTCAATCTCCAAAGACCTGGGTCTAACGCTGATCTCAATTCACCAGCTGTGTGACCAGCCACTGCTTTCAGAATCTCGGTACCTTATACATAAAATGAAGAAAACAGAATTGCCCCCATTACAAGATTGCTGTGGGGCTCAAAGGATGTCATGGAAATGGAAGCATTTTGTAATGCACCATAAAAAATGTTAGTCATTAGATTTAGAGGTTTTTAAAAAAGATTTCTTGTCTTTCATCAAGAAATAAAATTCCTTCTAACAGGCAATACTTCCTGTTTAAGACCCATTTAGATGCTTGATTATGGGGGAAAAGTCATATTTTTAAATAAGTAAAAGCCTATCTAAATCTCCAGAAAGTCTGAATAATTTTCCTATGCAGATTTTTATTGAGCCCTCTCATTTAAAATGTGAGGAGCTCATGTAAGAAAAGTCATGCTGTAAAATAAAATTATTTGTAGAAAGTAATGGCAGCAGGTCCAAGGCTTTCTGGCTAGGTTTTCTCAAGAGACATTTAAAAATTACATACTATAGGGTATTACATTATTTTTTTTTAAAGGTTAATGGCTAGACAGGTGAGTTAAAGGAGTGTGTAAGACATAAAACATAAAGGAGTGAGAGGTGCCACAACATTTTAAAAAATCTGTAACACTCAGTACTCAGAAGAGAAAAAGGATCAATAATTAGAGTAGCTACTGTGACCCTCAACTCCTCTCATTAAGCCATTCTTTGAGGCATTAAGAAAAGTCCCTAATGAAAAAACTTGTTTACTCTAATAGATTGGCTTTCTACCGTTAGTCATAAAAATATGTGAGATAGTTTGTTTTTAATAGGAGACAGATCAAATGCAAGGATGAATATGAAAATACTTCAAAATATACAAGGCAGTATACAAATGAAAAGCATTGCCATTGTTAAAATGATCACAGAGCATCTTCTTATGTACCTTTTAATGTATTAATCTATAAATTATCATAATTTAATATACAGTGCCTTAGGGAATACGATTAATGAAGTAATGGAGCCACAAAATGAAGAGGAAAAAAAAACACCTTTGAATCACTTGGTTTAATGTTACAAGGAGCGTTTCTAGTCAGAGAAACAACCACACAGTCTTTGGGGGGCAAAAGGACAGGGTGCTAAAAGTGGGATTTCTAAGGAAGAGCAGGGATACTCTCTGCTCCAGGCACAGATGAACTCAAAATTCGTTCATCTGCGTTCTCTTATGTTTGTGTTATGCGGCATAATGTTGCATCTCGGTAAGAATCTGACATTATTAAAATACACTATGATACCTAAAAACACTTCCTGGAGTAGCAAACAAGCCACTCCACCGAATCTCACCAAAGAAATGCAAAAGGAGGCACACTGAAATATTCAAACATTGCATTTTAAGGAAAGAGGAAGTTCAAATTAAATCCAGCATTCTCCATCAACCCACCACCACCCCCAGTCCCACTTCTATCCATCTTCTCATGTTACCATATCCAAGCATCTGTTTCTGACTGCTGAGTCAATGTAGACAAGTTCAATATTTTTAGCTAAGAATCTGAGGAGGGCTGGGGGGGTAGGGAAATGTTACATATAATTTTTATAACTGATGCACTTTTACAACCCTTCTTGAAAATGAATGTAGGAGGAGAGAAAATGGGATGATACCCATGGCTCCTTTCTATACTCTTTATTCCTTAAAATTCAAAAAAAAAAAAAAAAGCCAATATTTTCTTTGGAGTCTTCTCATGCATCTTTTCCTTAATGTATTCCACAAATGAAAAGACTGAAGATGATGACGATGACAAGACACTATATTCTCCTTGTTTTAAATACATAAATTACATGAGGCAAATGCTAAATTATGGGCTGCTATGATGTTACATATATACATACACACTGTGTAGATATGGGGTAGAGATAAAATATTATTAATAATATGCCCATTCCAGAGACTCGTGAACAGGACTCAGATTGCCCTTGCCTATATCCTTATTTTGTGAGGCAAAAAGGTTTTGTCCCAAGAGCCAAGAGCTTTGGAAAAAAAAAATCTTTAATTAAAATCAGGGTTCTGCCACTCAGTAGGTGGGTAGCTTGGCCAAATTATTTAACCTGAGGCAGCTTCCTCATCTATAAAATGAAGAAAATGACATCAATCTGGCGGAGTTCTCTTGAGACTCAGGGATAATGTAGACAAAGCATCTAAGTGGTAAGAATGACTATGGTCCTTCCCAGGGAAAGAAAACAACGTTTGAGAAGCATTCAAAGTACAATATCTCTGCTCAGAGTAAGGGTCATGTCTTAACTTTCTTTGTACCCTTTCGAGTTTAGCACCCTAGAGGAAACACCTAGTAATGCTCAGTTAATGTTTTCTGAATAAAAAGTTTATGTGTATTCTGTGTCAGGATGCATAAATATCTATCCATATCTGTAATGAGTGTATGTCAACGTTCATGCTTCTGTTCCTGATAACAATACAGTTAGTCAACGAATTCTAAGGGCCCATTGCGGGCAGAGCACCGTGTATGCTTTGTGTATCTTTATCTGTAACTATTGTCCTATCATCTCAGACACGGATAGGCACGTTTCTCTTGCTTGCACGTTTTGCCTGAGGACGAAAGAGAAGCTTGAGTGTACCTGGGTGGGCACAGCTGTGTGACTGTCTTCCAGAAAGGTGCAATAACGGTGAACAGCTGAGGCGCAGTCTACGTGAGCGTACACGCAGACGTACCTGCACGTGCACGTGTCTGCCGCTGCGTGAACATGTGCGTCCGGGGGTACGCATGTGGCTCTGTGAAGGTTAGTCTGGACCCGCAGGGCTGGGTTGGGTGGGAGTGTACTGGGTGTCTGTCTGTCCGCGCCCCTGACCGCAATGCGCGGGAGTCTGCGAGGCTGCCCGGGCTCCGTGTCCAAGTGTGCTGAGCTCCGGGCCGCATCCAGCGCCTGGCGCCGAACCACTCACCCCGGCCCAGGCCCCTCGCGTGCCGCCCCTCCCCCGGTCTGAGAGGCCCCGCCGCGCCGGCGCCCGTGCTGCTCCGACCCGTACCCCTTGTTGCTGCTTCCGGACAGTGGGCTTCACCCTGGCGAAAATTTGGATAGTCTGCTTCACCATCTCCTCCCCGGTTCTTGCACTGACCCTTGACCTCTCTCTCAGGCCGCGGCTCCCAAATCTTCTGACTCCCGCCACCTCAGGCGAGACGAAGCCTTAGCAACAGTAACTAGGGACACTACCCAAGGAGCACCGCGCCAACCAGGACCGCCTCCTCTCCCTAATTGGTTGCTGACGGGTTGGGGAGGCCCGAAGGGAAGGATTGAGGGTGGGGCGGGGCAGAGCCTAGCGGGGAGAGCTGCGCATGCGCATGGTGAGGTCCGGCTTCTGGCTTAACGCCAGAGCTGGCCTGGAGAGTGGTTAACGGGGTGATAACCGTCGTGCCTTGCTAGTTCTTCAATACATTCTTTCTCTCTGCCAACACCTCTTTTTAGCACTGAAGTCATTCTGGTTTTTATTATTCATTCATTGAAGAAATGGCACTTGATCTGTGACAGCAATATACTGGCCCTGGATCCTGAGCTGAGCAAAACTTCCTGTGCCCACTTGGAGGTTAGGGTCTGATGAAGGAGACAGAGTTTTAATAGGAAATTACAAGTTATGTTGGGGTAGCGCGGGGTTCTGTGGAAGGGCACCTCATCTAGTTCTGTTTTGGAAGAGGCCAAAGTTGGAGGAAGGGGGACTGTTTCCCATGCAGTGGTCCTGGCATGAAAGGATGGGCTCCGGTGTGCACTGTTGGTGGGAATGTGAGTTGGTACAGTCACTATGGAAAACAGTGTGCACGTTCCTTAAAAAATTCAAAATAGAACTGCCATGTGATCCAGCAATTCCACTCCTGGGGATATATCCAAAAGAATTGAAATCAGAGGGATATTTGCACTCCCATGTACACAGCAATATTAGCCAAGATATAGAACCAACCTAATTGCCCACTAATGGATGAATGGATAAAGAAAATGTGATCTGTATAATGGGATATTATTTTATATATTTATTATGTTTTATATTTATAATGGGGATATATATGAAGATTATTCTGCCAAAAAAGAAGGAAATTCTGCCATTTGCAGCAATGTGGATGGGCATTATGCTTAGTGAAATATGTTGGAAAAGAAAAATACTGTATGCTCTCACTTATATGTGGAATCAAAAAAAGTTGAACTCATAGAAACAGAGAGTAGAATGGTAGTTTCCAGGGGCTGGGGGGTGGGGGAATGGGGAGATATTGGGCAAAGGGTAGGAACTTCCAGTTATAAGTTCAAGGGACTTAACATACAGCATGGTAACTATAGTTAACAATATCATGTTATATATTTGCTAAGAGAGTAAATCTTAAATGTTCTTTTCAGGAAAAAAGTAATAATGAGGTGATAGAGTTGTTAACTAGCCTCATTGTGATAATCATTTCATAATATATGCATGCATCAAATTGTCACATTGTATACCTTAAACTTATATGTCAATTATATCTCAGTAAAGCTGGAAAATAAGTAAGTAAATAAGTAAATAACAAAAAGAAAAGAGGGGCTCCTCAAAAGATACTGTTAACACATGGAAAGTTGTTCCACATCATTATCCACCAGGGCAATACACGTTAAAAACCACAATGAGATATCACTACACACCTATCAGAATGGCTAAAATTAAAAATAGCCGCAAAACCAGATGCTGACAAAGATACAGAGAAACTGAATCACTCATACATTACTGGTGGGAATATATAATGTGAAACATATCATAGATAATTGTACAGCTACTTTAGAAAACAGTTGGGTAGTTTTTTACAACACTAGAGACGCAGCTACTATAAGATCCAGCAGTTATGCTCATGGGTATTTATCCCAGAGAAATGCAAACTTGTGTTCACACAAAAATCTATACAATGAGTGTTCATGGCAGCTTTATTCATAATAGCTCCAAACTGGAAACAACTCAGATGTCCTTCAACCACTGAATGGTCAAACAAACAGCGGAATACTATTCGGCAATTAAAATGAAGAAACTACTGATGCATATAACAACCTGGATGAATTTCCAGGGAATTATGATGAGTAAAAGAAAACAGACTCAAAAGTTAAATGCTGTATGATTCCATTTATATAACATTCTTGAAATGACAAAATTGTAGAGATGGAGAGCAGATTAGTGGTTGCCAGGGGTTAGGGAGGCGGGGGGGGGGGTCGGGTGAGGTGCTACGGCTCTAAAAGGATCTTTGTGATGCACTGCTCTGTATCTTGACTACAGTGGTGGGCACAGAAATCTACATATGTGATAGAACCGCACACACACACACACGTGCGTATAAAATTGCTGAAAGGTTAGTAAGATTGAATAAGATGGACGGATTGTATCAACGTTCATTCCTTGGTTGTGATATTGCACTATAGTTATAAAAGACGTTACCAGTGGGAGAAACTGGGGGAAGAGGATGCAAGATCTCTCTGTGTAATTTCTTATAATTGCACGTGAATCTACAATTATCTCAAAATAAAAAGGTTTTAAGAAGAAACGCTTAGAAAAGAAAAAGAAGAAAGGCTTAGAGAATGAAAAGACAAACCACAAACTGGGAGAACATTGCTGCAAAACACATACCTGATAAAGGACTGGCATCTGGAATACTTAAAAACTCTTAAAACTTAATAATAAATAGGAAAACAAACTACCCGATTTGTTTTTTTACGAAGGGTGTCAAAGCATTAAACAGACATTTTCCACTATAAGGATGGCGAGTACATGAAAGATTTTCAACATAATTAATCATTAATGAAATGAAAAATTAAAAGTACATTCAGATACTATTACACACCTTTTAGAATGACTAAAAAGAAGAAGATAAGCTGGCAAGGGCTGGCATGGATGTAGAGTATCTGGAACTCTCAAACATGGCAGGAGAGAGTGCAAAATGGACCAGCCACTTTGCAAAACAGTCTTCTACTTTCTTATATATAAAATTGTATATATACTTACCATGTGACCCAGCAATCCTACTTCTAGGTGTTTACCTAAGTGAATTGAAAACTGATGTTCACACAGAAAGGCAAACAGGAATGATTATTGTGGTTTTGTTCACAACTGCCAAAAGCTGAAACAAAGCAAATGTTCTTCAACTGCTGAATGGATAAACAAACTGGTACATCCACACAATAAAAAGAAATGGACTGCTGATGCCTGTAACAGCATAGGTGAATTTCAGATTTATTATGTTGAGTGAAAGATGCCAGAGGCAAAGTTACACACTTTAAAATTCCACTTTCATGACACTCTGAAAAAGCAAAACTATAGGGATAGGACCACTGACCAGATCAGTGGTTGCCAAGGGCTGGGGGTAGGGAAAGAGGTTGATTACAAATGAGCATGGGAGAGTTTTTTGGGGGGTGATGGAATGGTTTCATATCTTGATTTTAGTTGTGGTTACATGACTATGTACATTTGTCAAAAGTCATAGAACTATCTATACACTTAAAGGGGTAAATTATACTGTATATAAATTGTACTATTATAAGAAAAGCAAAAAAAAAAAATAGAGGATGGGGAATGAACAGGTGTGGCAGTAGTGGGGATGGAGGAGAGGAGAGAACCAGGTATTTATGAAATAGATTTTAAGGACTTTTTCACCTGGTGCTGTGTGGAAAGGAAGAAATGACTCAAGATTGGGCAACTGTGTTGTTTTCATACGTTGGCTTTTGTGAATCATGCTGCAGGGAACATGGAATGCATGTATCTCTTCAAGATGCTGGTCTCATTTCCTTCAGATATATTCCCAGAAGTACGACAACCTGTGTCCATCTACGAATGAATGGATAAAGAAGATGTGTTGTATATACATATACAACGGAGTATTATTCAGCCATAAAAAGAAGGAAATTGCAATTTGCAATAACATAGAGGAAGGTAAGTGAAATAAGTCAGACAGAGAAGGACAAATACTGTATAGTATCACGTATGAGTGGAATTTTTTTTTAAAGTCAAACTTATAGAAACATGGAGTAGAATGGCTGTTACCAGGGATTGGAAGGTGGGGGAAATGGAGAGATGCTGGTGAAAGTTTCAGCTATAAGTTCTGAGGACCTAATATATAGCCTGGTGACTATAGTTAATAATACTGTATTGCATACTTGGAATTTGCTAAGAGAATAGATCTTAACTGATCTCACCACCAAAAAAAATTTTTAAAGTAACTATGTGAGATGATGGATGCGTTAATTAACTTGATTGTGGTGAATATTCCACAATGTATACCTATATTAAATCATCCCACTGTACACTTTAAATATATACTTTTTTTTTTTTTTTTTTTTTTTTTGCGGTACGCGGGCCTCTCACTGCTGTGGCCTCTCCCGTTGCGGAGCACAGGCTCTGGACGCGCAAGCTCAGCGGCCATGGCTCACGGGCCCAGCCGCTCCACGGCATGTGGGATCTTCCCGGACCGGGGCATGAACCCGCGTCCCCTGCATCGGCAGGCAGACTCTCAACCACTGCGCCACCAGGGAAGCCCTACAATTTTATTTTTCAATGATTCCTCAATAAAGCTGGAGGGAAAAGACTGGGCAATTGGGTGTGTGGTGCAGGTACTCACATGGACACGTAAAATAGATCAGAGAGGGAAAGAGGAGCATAAGAATTTGGGGACGTGCTCAATTTCAAGCGCCTGTGGGACTTCAATCCATAGTTGGATAAAGTTTAGGAGAAAGCTATGGCTGAAAATATGGAATGGGGGGGTCATCACAGGGTTTTTTTCCAGAAGGTGATCAAGTCATTTACAAGGAGGGATGCTGCAATCCTAACACTGACGGTTGGAGGTGTAAGCAGGGCTACAAAGGAGGCTGGAGGAGCAGCTGGAGTGATGGTCTGAGGCAGAAAGGAGAATGTTGTAGCAGGAGAGCCAAGGGGAGAGGACGCTTAAGAAGAAGAAAGTGTCCAACAGTGTCGGATACTAAAGAGGATGCACTGAAAAATGTCCACGCAGTTTAGCAACTAGGAGGTCATTGGTAACCTAGACAGCGGCTTCAGTGGAGCGATGGGGTCAGAAGTCAAGATTACAAGGAGGCCCAGGAGTAAAGGACAGGCTACCATTCCAGAAGCTTGCTGCTGAAGGGTTGTGAAGAAGTAAAACACAGGGTGAAAGCTCGAGGAACCCAGGGTAAGGAAGGGTTTTTTGTTCGTATCTAAGGGGGTAAAACCAATAAGGAAGGGGAGGTTGAAGGTACAGGAAGAGAGAAGATAATGTGAAAAATTGGCATTATACCAAGATGGTGCAATGGAAGAGGCTAGGGAGCAAGGGTATTCATAAAAGATCATTTTAAGTGTTGAATCATGGAGTCTAGGTTGCTTAGAGCTGCTAGTGATGTTTGACATGCAGGAGTGTTATGAGGTTTGGAGGGACAGTGATGGGTCCAGCATATGGGAAATTTACACTTCTTGTCTGAGCGCCAGGCCACATGACCAAATGCATTGAAGGGGAAGAAGTGTGGGTTCAAATCCCGCTTCTGTCATACCTAAGGGTGTGACATTGGGCAAATTATTTATGTTTTTAAGTCTCAGTTGTCTCATCCAGTAAATGGGGATGGATAATAACAACAGCTATGTCGCTTAGTTGGGAAGAATACATGTGGATACGCATATAAAACTATTACTGTCAGGTGAATAGAGAAGGCTCAGCACCCAAAGGGTTCTGACCTCTGGACTGGATTCCTTTGCTTGTAAACGCCTCCTAAGGGGTGGAAACTGCAACATATATATGGATAGGAGACTTACCAGGGATTATAAACTCACATCTCCTGGGGCCAGACCGATGGAGTAAGCATGTCAAGCAGGCAGGTATACGACAATAGGCGGTGGTCCTGTCAACTGGAGACTCTGTGCCCCCAACTAAAAATATTCACGTTCAAAATAGCTAAAGTACAAGGCTTCCTAAATAAAGCACGACTGTGAGCCCCCAGCTTACAACCTCTGTTCCTGTTGCTGGTATAGCCGACTTCAGTAACTCCCAGGCCCAGTGCCTCTGACAGGTTTACCAAAATCTCAAACAGATGGCTCTAATGGGTATTAAATAAGTTTTGAGATTAAATCTCCAAGTTACAGTGTCTTTCCCACAACTATTAATAGGTTGACATTCACTATTATTATTTGCACCTTATCCACTTGCTTAAATATGGGCATTAAGATGCCTTCAAGTTGTTTAAAAGATTCTTGAGCTCTGCAGTCGCCAAAATAACATATAACTGCACCAGGAAAAATAGCCAGGGTTTATAATCCTCAAATCTGAAAGAAATCAAGCTGTGCCTGAAATGAATTAGCCTATAAGCAAGTTCGTTGGGTTTTGTTTGTTTGATTGTATGTTTTTTAAGAAAAGTCGAAACTGTGATCCAGTACTAGTTTTCAACTAGCTCTTTAGCTGTTGATCCTACAACTATAAAATGCGTTAATCTTTGTAGGTCTGGAGAGGGACCCGTTAAAATTTTATGGGCTGGTAATTCTGCTATTATAGAATATGTACCTAAAATTACCTAACTGCAGTAAACTTCTCCTTCCTCTATTTTATTCCGTGGCTTTGGGGGATTTATGATTGTTTGTTCAAAAATCTTTCACAGCCATAGCATCCCCCTTTGTTATCAGATGAGCAAGCATGTTCAGACAGGAGTGGTAGGGCCTCCACGAACAGGACAGAAAACATTTGATTGGGGTCTTCTCCTATTACTTTACTCCAAGGGGCAAGACAAGGAACCAGAATTTTGCTGTTTATTAGTAAATAGCCTTATTAATAGAATAAAAGTCAACCGCTGTAAACTGTCCCTCTACTCTCTTGAAAGCTGCTCTTATCCATAATAAGAACTCAAGAGTATGTTTGGGGATGATGGATAGGACGTCAGGCATGATTCCTTCATGCTTGCTGAGGGTCCCTGACTGAGGATCCCATGGAAAGGAGTTGAAAGCCGAGGAAGAAAGCATATTTTCTGTGGTGGATGCTTTCCTTGAAAATCCCCTTGTCAGCCGAGCTCCAGCTCATCGGTCGTATGAATGGTCCTTATCAGAGGGATCCCCTCATACCTGGTAGAATAAAAAAGCCACTTATTCCATTGTTTCTGAATCAAGTGGAGAATACATAGAGCATTTTCTGGTACTCATTAAATGCAGAATAATAACAACATGCTGTTAAATTGTGGAGCAAGGGCACCACAAAATCTGTAATATATAATGTCAGCAAAGAATTTTCTTTTGAGAGTATGTTCAGCTAATTTAAAGCATAATTTCATTACCATAACCATCTTCACACACAGAGCAGAGTGGAATTCATAAAACTTTATACCAGCACTTGGGTTCATAGGATCCCAGTGGGAATCACTGGGTTTGGTAAACTGGCACCCCCTCCCTTTCCCTATCAGATGGTGGATGCAGATTTTTGACATTAGCCTGGGACCTGTCTCAGGTTCACCTCTGTCTGGCTGAGAGGCAGAGGCTCCTTTCCTCCTGCTTTGTCTGATCCTCTTCCTGCAGCTCTCCTGTGGCTCTCACTGAACAGCGACATCAAAGTCATTTATGGCTGGAAGCTGGTGGCCAGCCATATGGAATTACAGCCCAGGCTCTCGCCGGATTACAGAGTGTAGCATATGAACCAAATGACAGTGCCATGGCACAAAGGCTGGTAAAGCCTCCAGTTTTGAACGGAAAATATGACTGTGTATTTATGCACAGGCTCCTCATAAACAACCTGAATGTTTCACCAACATTCCCATGAAGCAAGGGATGGGCCGAGTTAAAATAGCTCCAGAATGCCTCTCTTCTAAGTAAATTACCCACCCTGTCCTATCTCCTCCGGTTGTTTACTTTAACGTGTTTCCCTGCATATTTCAGAACTCAAGAAATGCTTACCGACAAATAACGTAACTTAAGACATAAAAGAAAATGGCTCACATAGCAGAGTTCCTTTATCGAACGCATTATTATTGCCACAAAGTCTAACAACACCTTACCCATCCTGGATGTAGCTCTTGAGCAATCACATCTGCCTACATCTCCACCTCTTCCTCTCCTATTCGCTTCTCAATCCCTGCAGTCTGACTTTCATCTCCCACGCTCCACGGAACCTGTTTAAACTTTGCACCTCCAGAGTGATACCTTTCTGTGTATACATCCTGGAATAACATCATGATAGACCCAGTTGCCCAGGCTTGAGCTCAGAGTTGCTCCTCGCTGCTTCCTCCCTCTGAGATAGCTATATCCAGACAGTTTCCAAGTCCCGGTGATCCTACCTCCTAAATATCAATAACTTTTGTCTCTTTCCAGTCAACTCCATGCTTGCTACTTATTGCCTTAATGTGGCTCTTCGTCCTCTGCCAGCATTAGCAAAGATCTCCCAGCTGCTTTTCATGCCTCTAATCTCGTTCCCCTTTATTTCATCATTGACACCTGCTACAGGATTAGCTTTATACAACGCAAATAAGTCCACATCACTCCTTGTTTGAAAACCACCGATCCTTCCCTGTTACAAATAGAATCGAATCCAAAGAGCCTTCCTAACCTGGTCCCAAAATGTCTTTACATCAACTTCACAGCCCTTATCATGTCCTCCACCCCTACTTCCCTGCTCCTCGACTCCAGCCACTGATTTCCCGCAGTTCCCAAACTTGCCATGCTTTTGCATGTCTCTGTGCCTTTGTGTGTGCTTTTCCTACTGTTTCCAGTGCTCTTTCCACCTTGTCCATTAGGAATACTCAACTCACCTTTCAAGACCCAGCTCAAATGCCACCTGCTCTGTAAAGACCATCACCCCCACCTCCCCTTGGCAAAGTTAGTGACCCTTTTCTGTGCAGCTATATCTTATACATCCCTTTGTAATACCACTTATTGTTCTATCAACATTGCCTGTATGTATCTGTCCCCCCTTCGTGCCAGGGATTATTTAAAACTTCAACTGTTTCCTGTTTCTGTCTCTGTATTCCCAGTGACTAATAAGGCTTTACGCACATACCACAGACTTCTACATGCCTCATGAATGAATGAGTGCATGCATAACCCATTGCAAGGAATCAATAAAATAAAAGCCCTCCAATTTAAATTTTTTATCTGAGGCTCATATTTCCGTGGTGAAAATCCTCCTCCTCCTCTCTCACCCCAGAGAACAAAGGTAACCTGCAGACTGAGTAGACACTGAACAGTAGAAAGAGTTAGAAGCAAACACAGCATCGCCATTTCCATTTCTGAACCCTCTTTCTTCAGGCACAAAAAGATGGTTACCAATTTCCCAGGGTGATAAAGAGAGCACATTAACATTCGTGTCAGTGGACAAGAACAGAAACAGAGTGATAAGTATAAAAGCAAAGTAGTCCCATTGTTAAGTCAGTGAGTTTCACCCAGGGTGTCTGGGAAGCACTTAATGAATCTCGGAATAAACTTGTTTTTAATTTTAAAAAGAATGCAGTTTACGAATGACTAATTAAATGTTTATTCACCTTCTTTTGTTTCATGTTAAAAAGGGTTTGTTGGAAAGTTTGACATAGGCAGTCGCTGGCACTTCAGTAAACTGCTCTTCCTTCTCTCCCGTGAGTTTTACTCCCCCAAACACTAGAGGAATGTTTCCTAAAATACACAGCCTCTTGCCCTTTTCTCCCTCCTCTTTTCCCAGCCCAGCGTTCAGGGCCAGGTGAAACATCACTTCCTCTGAGCAGCCTCTCCTGATCCTCTCAAACTCCATACATCGCTCTAGCTCCGAGTTCCCTTAGCATCCTGTATCCTTACACCACACTATCATTATTACTTATAATAGACACTACGTACTCACCATGGTTGAGATTCAACCATTTTGTTGCGTGCATAAATAGTCTGGTTTTTCGCTTTTGTTTTTGATTTTTTGGGTTTTTTTTGTGGTACGCGGGCCTCTCTCTGTTGTGGCCTCTCCCGCTGCGGAGCACAGGCTCCGGACGCACAGGCTCAGTGGCCATGGCTCACGGGCCCAGCCGCTCCGCGGCATGTGGGATCCTCCCGGACCGGGGCACGAACCCACGTCCCGTGCATCGGCAGGCGGACTCCCAACCACTGCGCCACAAGGGAAGCCCAATAGTCTGTTCTTTTGATTCGCTGCTAGTAGTCCATGGGTTAGATGTGCCGCGGTTTGTTTATTCACTCATCCAGGGTAAGACATAAGTCTTCATTTCTCAAGGGTTAATGCCTAGTAGTAGCATTGTTGGGTCATGGGGTTAGTGTATGATTAAATTTGTAATAACTCCTAAAAATTGTTTTCCACAGTGACTATACCATTATGTCCTCTAAACAGCAATATTTGGGAATTTTAACTTCTTTCTAGACTCATCAGCACTTGGTATGGACACTCTTAAAACACGTTCTAGACATTTGATAAGTACTGATATCTCACGTGGTTATAATTTTCATTCTCCTAGTGACAAGTGATGGTGAGCCTCTCTTTACAGGCTTATTTGGCATGTATATATCTTTTTTTTTTTTTTTTGCAGTATGCGGGCCACTCACTGTTGGGGCCTCTCACTGTTGTGGCCTCTCCCGTTGCAGAGCACAGGCTCCAGACGCACAGGCTCAGCGGCCATGGCTCACGGGCCCAGCCGCTCCACGGCATGTGGGATCTTCCCAGACCGAGGCACGAACCCGTGTCCCCTGCATCAGCAGGCGGGCTCTCAACCACTGCACCACCAGGGAAGCCCTGGCATGTATATATCTTTGATGAAGTGCAAACCTTTTGGCCACTTTTTAATTGAGTTATTTGCTTTTTGTTGAGTCTGTACATATATACATATATTATATATGATTTATGAATATTTTCTCCAAGTCTGTAGTTTATGTCTTCATTCTCCGAACAGTGTCTTTCACAGAGCAAAAGTTTTTATAATGTTAATGAAGTCTAATTTATCTTTTTTTATGGCTCATGTTTTTTGGTGTTAGATCTAAGAACTCTTTGTCTAATTCATGATCATAAAGATTTTCCTCCTTTTTTTTATAAAAAAGTTTTATAGCTTGACATCAATAGTCTTACATTAAGTCTTATGATGCATTCTGATACATTTTAAATTAATTTTTTATAAGGTGTGAGGTACATGGAATTGAATTGAATGTCTTTGGAGACATTTTGCCTTTACCTTAGAACACCCTGCTTCCAATTCAACCACTGCAAGACTTAAGATGCCCCATTTTCTTACGTCATGGTTGTAACTCTAGTGAGAATCTTTGAGGCTGGGCAAATTTGAACTGAAGAAAGGCTTAATTTTAATCAGACAAGCTGACAGCAACGAATATTAATAAAGAAGAAATAGTGCAGGTGCTAAAATATCTAGTCCTTGCTTTGACAAGTATTGGTTGGCAAAATCAACATACAGTATGTGTATGTTTATCTCTATGTATACATCTGTTCAGTTATACACTCTCTCTCACACACACACACACACAGACGCATCTATAGACTCTTAAATATTTCTGAGTTACTGCCTCTCCTTAGAGCTTTAAACTGTAATTTTACTTGTTCAGAAATTCCAGCTACCCTTTTCCCAGAGGCAGGAGATTTTGGTTAGTGGCTTTAGAGTTTGTCACAAACTGTCACATTCTTCAGTTTATAACATGGCCTTGACTTGGGTAGACCAAAGATGGATTTTCCATTACATCATTTAGAAATGGATAGGCCTTTCCATAAACACACTGAGACAATTTATCCCAACTTTTACTTTTTTTCTGTTTCATTGTCATGTTTTAATGGCCCTTTTGCTGGCAACCAGCACATCCCTTTGGGCACCGTTGGCCACGTCAGGAAGCTTGAGTGCATTTGACTTGCCCTGAATCAGCCAGGATGGCAGAGTGTCTTCTTTGCCAAGCCCACTGAGATTGAGACCTGAGGCTTCCCCATCATCACTTTATACCCTGAGGCCTTCACGCAGAGCTGGGAGCCTTTTAAATTTCTTGAATTGAGGCTTAATGACTTTCTCTGTTATTAATTCTTCAGTGTTTATGGGTTCACTTAATATATCTCTGTCAGGCTTTAGCCTAAAATATTATCTTTGAATCAAAAAAAAAAAAAAAAAAGCAATTTTCTAGGCCAGACTTTACCAAAAAACACAGAATACTTATTGTAAAAGATTGGATTGTTCAACTCTTCACTCCCCTGCAGTAGGGTTGTACATCTACACCCTTCCCCTTGCAGCTTGGCAAGGTACCACCACAGGACAATGGGACAGTGGAAGGAGTTTACTTCCCACCATACTGCACTTTGTTGGCACTTGGCTTGGCCAATGGAATGTTGTGGAAATGGCAGGAACAAAAGCTTTGTGTATGCTTACATGGTTTGGCTTGTCTTCTTGCACCCCTGTGATTCCCATAAGAAGAGCATGGCCCTGCTGGCTTCTATCCCATCAGTTTGGGCCCAGAATGAAACACAAAAAGCTAACCCAAACCTGATTTGCAACCTGGACCTAAACTAGCCAAGCTGCAGCCTGAAGCAGAGCTGCCCTGGCCAACCCACAGACCAGTAAGTAAGAAAAGTAAAATGCTTGCTGTCTATAAGCCACTGAGTTTTGTTACTTAGCATTATTCCAGCAATAGACGACTAATACACTTACCTATCTCTCAGTCATGTTTTCCATAGACAGTCAAGTCCATATGAAACCCAGCACAAACTGTTACTTGCTAGGAGAAACAAACAAGTGACTATTGTAGCCATGAATCAGATAGGCTACCATCTTCTCATGGATTTTTCTCCAGCATAGCCCATTCTTCAAGAATCTGCTCTAAGCAGATTTTCTGAGCATCCTTTTAGTCGGATCAGTCTGTGTAGAATTACAGAATGCAAAGGCTGTCATTTCCTAGTTGTCCTCATAAGTGCTGGATCCCCACAGCTGAAGCCTCTATCAAGTTGTTATGTTACGATTCATACATTAGCAATGGTACAGCTTCCAAGCTGTAGGAGCCAGATTTCTTGGCAATAGAAAGAACCATTAAAATTCAGCCTTTACCCAAGAATATTAACAAACTCTGATCGTTAGCAGTTAATGTCCATTGCAATGCTCAGTGTGTATCAGCAGGAAATGATAGACTGTCCTTTGTCTTCCGAATATCGCCAGATGAACACAGTTTCTTACATTCCTAGCTCCATGAATATACGTGCATTTTGCAGTTACATTACTGGGGTTGGCCAGACCTTACGAGTATATTTCCTTACACTTAGATTTTTAGCTAGATAATTTTAATTGGAATCTTTCATTACAGTGTACTGTTTCAAAATCTAAGGACATAGCTGGAAGTTTCCTTTACCAAGCGTATCTCAGAATAAGATGCCATCATCTTACCAGCAGAAAGTTCCTAGGCCACCTTGAGTCTCAGATTTGTATCTTTACAGCATGATCAAAGAGTCTTCCTAGTTTTAATGCCCTGAATATTGAAAAATAATCACCAAGCCCATAAACGTCATGCTTAACCTTATAAAACATGTGTTGGCTCAGTTCATTTTCTCAAAGCTCACCTCCCCTCTCTGCCTTGACTTTGTCTACTGCTCATCCGGCCATTCCTTTCTTCCAGGAATCAGATTGCTTCTCTTCTGACTAGCCAAACGCAGGCAGATTGAGCAAGGCTTAACTGTATGAGATCTTTAGCCTACAAGAGCACACATTAAGGGGCGACATTATAGTCACCTTTTAACATTTGATGGTGTGTCATGTAAAAAAGGCAATATGTTAGAAACAAAAAGAAAGAAAAGAAAAGAAAGAAGGAGTAGGCTTGTCCTGTGTTGCCATGGAAAGAACAGAGCTAGACAAACCGGTAAGAACAAGTCATAGAAAAGAAATCGGGCTCAATGAAAAATCTTTCAAACAATTGGTGATGTCCAGTTACAGAATAAAAAGCAGTGAGCCCCTGTCAGTGAACGTGTTCAAGCTTCTCAGGCATAATAGATACTTAATTCCTACGTCTCTGAGTACCTTCCAGCTCTAAAATATTATGATCTGATCTATTTGATTCTCTGTAGTGTATCAGCATGAGTGTTTGTGCAGTGCAGGATAACATGGGCCATAACATTTTCATGATTCTGAGATTAAATGGAAAAGCCAAGCAGAATTTGTAGTCTTGAATCTAGTATGTCCTTTTGAATAGTCCTGGCTTCTGTGGAGTCCAAATTAAAATATCTTACATCGTAAGATAGAAAGCATTCTGTGTCTGCTGGTTAGTTTTCTGTTATACCCACAGCCTGATCTCCACTGTCTAGAAACATAAATATGTGTATATCTCTATGGCTGAGATCATGTTAATTTATTACCTCCCATGGTAGTCCTGAAAGAAGCTCGTTACTCCACTTTCTATTTTCTGACCACAACAACTTCGGGGTTACGTTTTTTTTAATCCAGTTATATTAACATTCAGAGTGTACCAAGAGAAACACTTTCTATGCAGACTTAATAAATCAGGAATACAATTCAAAAGGAACAAAAATGGTATTTAGTGAAAACTTCTTCCTTCTCCCTTCTCTAAAAAACCAAAGGTCAGATTTAAAAAAACTATATTTGAGACTTAACTTGACCATCCAGATGCTTTAGTTTGAGATTGGGATTATTTTCTTCTACCTACATGTAACCTTTAGAAAGTCCTTCACTCTGATTGATTAGTGGCAAAGTAAGTGTTTGAAAGAAAATGTCTTTCCTGAAGCATCTTTTCCCTGGTGCAAAATTCTAGGTTAGCAGTCATTATTTATTTACTTTTTTTCAGCACACCAAAGCCTGGATTCTGGCCTCCATCTATGTTGTTGAGAAGTCAGTTGTCAGTCTAACTGCAGCTCTTTTTGAAGGCGTTCTCTTTTCTCTCTGGCTGCTTTTACAATTTTCTTTTTGTCTTTGGTTTCCTGCAGGTGCCATCTACTGCACCCAGGTGTGAATTTCCTTTATTTATCTTGCTTTTGATTCATTATGCACCGTGAATTGGTGGTTTTCATCGGTTCTGGAAAATTCTCACCCAACATTCTTCAAATATTGCTTCTCATCCTTTATCTTTTGCTTTTTCTTCTTGAATGCAATTAAACATCTTAAAATTCCTTGTTATATACTCTATGCCCCTTATCTTCACCTCTGCATTTTCTAGGGATTTTGTTTGGTTCTCCATGCTTCATTTGTAACATTTTTGATCCATTTTCTAATTCTCTAAGTCTCTCTGTAGGTGCTATTAAACCTCCCCATTGAGGTCTTATTTTGGTTACTATATTTTTCAATTCTACAACTTTTTATTCGGTTTCTTTTCAAAAAAGCCATGTCACTTTTTATGGTTTCCAGTTCCATGCTGTAGTTTTCAGCTTGTCTTTTTAGCTCATCGAATATACTAAACATAGGTTTTTTTGTAGCCTGTCTCTAGTAATTTTAAAATCTGCAGTCCTATAGCCTACTTTTCACTTCATATTATATTGTTCACATAATGTTATCGGTCTCCTTTCTTATAATTTTGATATCTGAATAATATTATGTTGATTAAAGGAATGATAGTTTCTTCATCAATAAAATGGGGATAGTCTCACCTCTTGGGGTAGCTGCCTGACTCACAATAATTTATCTCAGAGAGTAGACCCTAAGTAATTATTTCTGCCCCTATGTATCTTTGCAATGATTATGACTTTAAAAATAATGTTTATGAGTAGATGGAGTCTTGAAGAAAACATGGAAAAATGAAATAAGTTGATAGGGTATTTGAATTGCATGTGTTTAAATTTCCCATTATTTATATTGAAATACACTTGCACAGTAAACATAAATCATAAAAAGTAAAATGAAGTTCTTTAAAGCTAAAATGGTAATATTTTATATTTTAATGAGCACTTACTATGTATCAGGCCCTATTCTAAGCTCTTCACATGTATTAGTTCATTTAATCATCTCCCAGCAACCCCCTTTGAGAGGTATGATTATTATTCCTATTTTACAGATGAGAAAGTTGAGGTACAAATGGGGTAAATAACTGTCCATGTTCACACAATTAGTAAGGGGCATGGCCAGGATTCTAGCACAAGCAGTTTGGCTCCAGAAATCACTTTCTTAATTATAGCTTTATGAAAAATAAGAGGAAACAGGAAAGAAAAAAGAGTATCAGGAAGTATACCTACACCAGTATACCTCTTGTTACCACATCTTCTTTGACATCCCCAGCTCCATTCTGTACTAGCCTTAGAGGACTACGAAAAGGTGTGATGAGAAAAAAAGAAAGTGTTCTAGGTACTATGGATGTGTAACAAGTCACCCTAAGACTTAGTGGCATAAAACAACCAGTTGTTTTGCTCATGGATATCATGGGTCAGGAATTCAGAAAGGGTAAAGGGAGCAAGGCTTGTCTCTGCTACACAATGTCTGGAGCCTCAGATGGAAGACTTGAAGCTGGGGATAGAATCATGCAATCCTCTGAAGGCTCCTTCACTCACATGTCTGGCTGTTGTTGATAACCATTAGCTGTGAGTCTCAGCGACTCTCCAGGGAGACTTTCCTCAGAAACTCGTTTGAGCTTCCTCATAACCCAGGGTTGGCATCATCCAGAGTTAGCACTTTCAGAGAAAGAGAAAAAGAAGTAGAGATAGAGATGGAGATGGAGAGAGGGAGAGGGAGGGAGAGTGAGGATAAGGCTGAAACTTTTATGACTTAGCTAGGGAATTACACAGCATCTTTTCTGCCATACTCTGTTGGTTGATGTAGTCACGAACCCCAGCCAGGCTCAAAAGAGGGACAGTCACATGTAAGAAAACCATATGAGATGGGATATATATTGGCAAATATAATATGCCTGAAAAGGAATATACAAAAGTTCATTTCTGTGTTGCACCGAAGGCAACAGAAAGAAGAGTGGTGATTTAGGCAGTCTTTTTTAGGTAAAAATATAGCTAACAGAAAAATATGCATCTTCACCCAGAGTAATGGTGAATAAACAGATATATTAATTTACTTGAAAGCAAATGAATTTAAAACTAACGATCTTTCTAAATCTTCCCTGAATGATTTATAAACTGCCTCCAGTATTTTACAGTAGGACACATTCTGAAGGAAGAAAAAGTCTGATTTCACATATAATGACTGATCTTTATATCCAAGGACCAAACTTAGAGTACAGCTGTGGGACAACGCTTCCCATAAAGCAGACAGACTCTTTGATAACGAGAGCTTATATGGGGTGGCAATTTCCTTCCTAAGTGTAAATTATGACACAAACAGGCACTTCATAGAACAGAAAATGTGTCTTTATTGTCACTGAACAACAGTGACACCAAAAGATTCATGTTAAGAAAAACAAATATGATCCTTCAACAAACATGGTCAATGAGACCAGATTGGACATTCTACTTATGAAATGAAACTGACGCCTATTACAAACCAACAGATTATGACATACTGTGCCTTCCTGAATATCAGAAAGCCTGAAATATCAAAGACTGTTCTGCATTCACTGGTTTTACCTAAGACTCTGATTTTAAGGTCAAAGGCAAAGCCGGAATGGTTAGAAGAAGCTGGCTGTGAATCTCCACTATATCGCAGAAGGCCACTTCTAGATCATCCCTACCCCAGTATGCATCAGATGAGGTGGGGCAAATTTCAAACCAAACAGGCTCAATAAAATCCTATTCAGGAACAAATCAATATGTATTCAAATAAAATCCAAATTCTCAACCTGTGCAAAAACAGCTGTGAGTTATTAGCAAGATATCTCTTAAAGAAAATGATCATAATTATAAAATTCAGAGGCATCAAAGCCAGACACAGGCACAAGAATGCACAATCCTATCCAGGGCAGATGGATATGTGGGTTGGACCAAATGCTTTATGGGAACCTCAGTAGATGTGCAGCTAAGACGGTGGCAGGGAGGACCAGGAAGAACTGGAACCTCTGCTGGACCACTCCTCATGCCCGCCCAAACCCTCTGGAATGTGTGAGCTCCTTCACCTCATGCCAGGTTGTTTGGTCCCTGGTATCCTAGTAGCAATACCTTTAAGAACAACAACAAAGACAATTCTGAGGCAAGACATGATGATTAGAATAACTACTTAAGAATCTCTTTGTGTGTCTATTATTTATCCTGACCACTGGCAATTGGCAAGTTTATGCAGAGATCACCTGCCTGTTTTTTTGTTTGTTTGTTATTTTGCGGTATGTGGCCTCTCCCGTTGCGGAGCACAGGCTCCGGACGCGCAGGCTCAGCGGCCATGGCTCACGGGCCCAGCCGTTCCGCAGCATGGGGGATCTTCCCGGACCAGGGCACGAACCCGTGTCCCCTGCATCGGCAGGCGGACCCTCCACCACTGTGCCACCAGGGAAGCCCGACCTGCCTGTTTTTTTAAGTCATGAAGGTTTTCTTTTATGGTGGCAGGAGTCTGTTTAAGATTGTTAAGTAGTAAAGGAATACTGTGAATATAATTTACTAGAGCTTGTGTAAATCGGAAGTAAATCCAAATTTACATATGGGTTAAAAAAAAACCTAGAGGATGACTATATAAAATTCTTCCTGTTGAACTAAGTGATTTTTAAATAATTTAAGAATATACTCTTGAGCTAAAACACTCGGTTGTTGGGAAAACTCATTTTCCCTGCAAAAGGAAAAAGAAATTTCCAAAGGCTGCTTATGCATTTTGCTGCTTTGCAGTGGTATTCAATTGCCAGACAGTTCTGAAAGTGTGTCTTTGGAGACATATCCAGCTTAGTGGGCACGGAGTCTGGATTCTGCTGCAGTGCAAGATGCAGTTGCTGATCAGTGCATCCTCCTTCCTCCGGGTCATCCTGGAGCTTTTGGCTGACCCTCTACTGGAGGACAGAAGAAGCTTGCCATTCTTTGGGGAGCAAACTTGAAAAATGACGTTTTATTTCAATCTCACTCATAGTCAACATGGACCTAACACATTATGTGAGTTCCTTCCCTTGTCTGACAGTGGAACCAATGGCCCGCTCTGGTCCTCTCTCACTTAGCCATATTGGGTCATACTTGTCCACACAGCAGTCTCCTTACCACACTGCAGGGGGACTCCACCCACTGCCCAATATCATCAGAATATGTTGTCTCTCTGTGTTCCCACTTCTTAATGGCTGCTGCTTTCCCCCCTCCTCAATGGCTTTCAAAGGCCTTATTATCCATTTGCCAATCTCAGCCAATAAGCGCCTTCCTTCTGGCCACAGACTTTATAGAGCTGCCCTTCTCTCTCAAATCACTTGTCAGACCCAGAACAAGCTCCTGCATCCGTATTTCCACATAGGGAGGTTGTTTATAAAAGGCCAAGGGGCTTGCTTCATTTCCCCATTGTCTGGAACATACCCATCATTGCACGGAATTATACAACATATTAATGGCTTCTGAAAATAATGCTTACCGTGTCTCTTGGAAAATCAGGATAAAATTCACTTCGAATAAAATGACCAAGGTGAGCTTAAAAAAGAAACCCACAAGAACTCACTTTCTGAAACAAAAGAGAAGCCCTTTTGGCCTGAGCAATGTCCTCAAATTTATTTCCAGTCAAGGATTATCATGGAGACAAATAACCCAACAGATACTGTTATCGAACGCAAGTTTGTGTGCCCAATGAGCAGTGAAACTAAACAAACTGGAAGGTCAGATTTTGGAGCAGAGAAAGGTTTATTGCAAGGCATGCAAGGAGAACAGGTGGCTTGTACCCCAAACCCCCAAACTCCCTGAAGGGTTTCAGCAAGCATTTTTACAGGCAAGGTGAGGGAAGGGCTTGGGTGGTTGCTGCAAACATCTTGGTGTTGGAATCTTTTGTTCTTGCAGTTGTCCCCATGGGTCAGGTCACCATGTTCCTGTAAACCTCCAAGGAGATAAATGTTATTCTCTGCTCTGCAACTTTTTATCTCTATATGAATAGAAAAGTGTTACACCCTTAAAGGTCAGAGCCTTGAGAATGGTCTATCCTGTATATTTCAGGCCATAGGCAACATTCTTCACTTGAAGCAAAAGCAATAGAATACAAAGTTTCAAGTAAAAGAAGCAGAGCTAGTATGTAGTCAGATTTGTTCTTTCTTATTATAGTACTTGTGGACTTTTCCTAGTAGGGCAATGGATTCTCTACCATTCTACCATTCTCTTCCCACTCCAGAATCCATACTGCTGAAAGGTACAGAATCTACGGGACCAGATTGTAAACATCTAGAAATCAGCTTCTGAGACTTAAAACACATCATTATGCGTAGGGTAGGGTCCTCAGATACTGTTAATTTAGCCATAGTTCAGCTTCCAGTTATGTGACATAAGATAAATATTTGATAATACAGGTTGGATTAAATTACCTCTATATAATAGGTCTGACATTTAGAAGTAGAATTTCTAAGATCTCAAGCTACCAAAAAAATATAAGAAACATAGAGAAATTCCCTCCTATCATCACACAAATAGTGAAATACTCTCTAGGGAAGCTGAGAGGTTGTTCATAATTAGTTGAAAATGTATTTCAGCTGAACTAGGATCCCTCACGTGTACATTGTCCTTGGAGGATTTCAGCCACTTTTACGGCTTCAGCTACCTCCTAACAGTGGATGATTCTCAAAATGCTTTCCAACTCCTATCGCTTTCATGATCTCTAGACCACTCATTCCAACTCTTTCTTGGAAATCTCCACTTGAGTGTTCAACAGCCAGCTCAAAATTAATACGTGCAAAGCTAAACTCTAAATTTGCTCTTCCTCCTATTCCAAATATTATTTTATAACATTATCCTCCCTGCTGGACCCTAACCAGAAACCCGGGCATCATCCTTGACCTTTTCTTCAACCTCACTCTCTGGAGATACAATCAGTTACCATATCTCATCTTGTGTGCCTTCTTAGCTCTTTTTATTTTTAACAGTTTTTTGAGTTTTAATTTACATTTCATGAAATAGAAATTTTATGAAATTACATTTCATAAAATTCACTCACTTTAAATAGGCTCTTCAATGTGTCTCAATAAATGTATATAGCTGTGCAACCGTCACCACAATCCAGTTTTAAAACACTCCCGTTATACCGAAAAGTTCCCTATGCCTCTTTGCATGCCCACCCTGGCCTCAAACAACCACCTATCTGTTTCTACAGTTTTGCTTTTTCTAGAAATTTTGTATAAATGGAATCACATAATATGACAGCTTTTGTATCTGGCTTCTTTCACTTTCCATGATGCTTTTGAGATTCATCCATGTTGTTGCACGTACCAACAGTTTGTTCCTTTTTATAGTTGATAGTATTCCCTTGTATGAGTATTCCACATTTTGCTTATTTACGGACATTTGATTGCTTTTCCAGTTTGGGGCTACTGTGCCTAATATTGCTAAGAACATTCTCATACAAGTCTTAGTGTGGATATATGTTTTTGTTTCTCTTGCATAGATAACTACAACTGGACTTGCTAGTTTATACGGTGAGTGTATGTTTAACTTTTTAAGAAACTGTCATAGTTTTGCAAACTGGAGCTCTATTTTACATTCCCACCATCAGTGTATTTAGCTTCCAGATCCTCATTTTCCCACATCCTCATCAACACTTAGAATTGTCTACCTTTTAATAGTAGCCACTCTAATAGGAGTAGCAGGGCATTTCATTACCATTTATTTTGTATTTCCCTGCGGGCTAATGATATTGAGCATCTTTTCATGAAATTGCATCTGTTTATCTTCTTTGGTGTTAATATTTTCTGCTCTTTTTTATTGAGTTGTTTGTCTCTTATTATGGAGTTGTAAAAGTTCTTTATATTTTCTGGATACAAATCCTTTACCGGGTATATGTTTCGCCAACATTTTCACAGAGTCTGTGACTTGCCTTTTCATTTTCTTTGTGGTGTCTTTTGAAGAGCCAACATTTAACTTCTTAGCTCTTTTGCATCTGGCTCATGCCTCTCTTCCCACAGCCACTTCCTTGAGTTCAGCTCTTTACCATTCTTGGCTGAATTTTTGTAGTAGCCTAATAACTAGTCTCTTTATCTCCCCATTGCATTTTCTAAAATGTCTTTTGCTTTCAGGACTAAACATAAAATTTGTAGCCACACACATGGGACAGCTATGGAGGGATGCCTCTCACATCTCTCCCTGAAGAACCTGATGCAGAGAGCATAGCGACTGACAGCCTCCAGCCACCACAGCTGTGGATCCGCCACAGCACTCACTCCAAGGCCACTCTTGCTCCAAACTGCACCAAGCCAGTGACTGAGCACCACGCGAGACTCTCCTAACAGGCGACCCTTGCTCGGGAGCTCCTAATCAGCCTTGCCAAGGCTTTCTCAGGATTTTGCTGCAGTCTGAAGCTTTTCTGACCCAATCCTGCCTTTCCTCTTTCACAGGTGTCAAACCTACATCACAATCTGAAGGCTCTCCTAGCCTTCTCCTATTTCCTCTCCCTTTATCCTTACAGGTATTTTTCCCAATAAATCTCTTGCCTGTCTAGTCCTATCTAGGCATTTGTTTCTCAGAGGACCCATCTGACACAACAGGCAAGGCCATTCTTGATCCAGCCCCCAACTGACCCCTCAGTCGTCCGTGAGCTTGTGCCTTCTCCTTTCAATATCATGACTATGGAGGGAACCAGGGCTTCTTCTGCCATATCCCAGCTTCCTCTCTTTTGTTCAGACTTCTGAGGCAGCAGAAGAAAAGTCCATCTGCAATACTAGAAATACTAGATACTAGCAATACTAGAAATACTAGAAATACTAGATACTAGCAATACTAGAAACGCTATGATAATGTGCTGAGGAAGCCTTATAGGAAGAAGCCTTATAAGAAAAGCAGGGACTCCAAAGAAAATTCAGCCCTTCCAAAGAATATGTACCCCCAACACCTTCTTTTGAGCTATGTGTTGGAGGAAGAAACAAAAAAAAACCCCTTTTTCCGTGGGGAGTTATTCTCCTTGTACCCATAAATAAATTCACTCTTCCTTGCAAAAAATGGTGCTCCTGACCCTACTCAAATGTGCCGTTGGAAGGGTTTTGTCAGTGAGAGACAGCAAGGGGACATGCAGTGTTTATCATCATAGGAGTCTCATGGGGCTCTTAAAAAGTTGCAGGGCGCTGAGTCCCAACCCAAACCTCCTAGACTAGACTTTCCAGAGAAAGGCACTGGGAAGATTATTTTGGACAAGTGCCCCAAGTAATTCTCAGGATGTTTGAGAAATACTGGTAGAGTGGTTAAGAATACAAGTACTAAAGCCAGCCTGATTTAGTTTAATTCTAAATTCTGACCTTTGCTAGCTGTGTAATCTTGGACAAGTTCCTTAGTTTTCTCATCTGTGAAATGCGATAATGAATAGTACTTCCCACATAGGTTGCCATGAGCACCCAAAGAGTTAATGGTTACAGTATGTGTAGGACAGTGTCTGTGATGTAGTAAGTTGCTCATGAAATCTGAACTCTTTGTACTGTTGTTGGTATTGTTATTATCACCACCATTTTAAGTCTCATTAGTGACAGATCAAATGCAACAAAATCATGAGCACCTGCCAGGTATTATGCTAGGGTCTAGTATGGAAAGAGTGTGTTTTTGAGGGGTAGGATTAAGATATAGAAGTGAGCACAACATACCATCTGCTCAGAGCTAGGTGAGTTTTTCCTTTACCCATCCACGCTCTCCCGTCTAATCTCCTTCACCCATGGCATTCATTAGGTAGCTATATGCCGGGATTAGTAGCGGGCTCTGTTGTTGGTGCAGAGACAAGCTTAACAGTCTTTGATCTGGGCTTCAGAGAGGCTCTGAGATGTACAGGAAAGAGTCTCTGAGTCATCAGTTCAGAGTTCAAATCCCAGGATGTCTCATTAGAGTAGTGAATGACCTTGAACAAATTACTTAAGCTCTCTGAGCTTTTGTTTCCTTCATTTCCGAATGTTTTCTACCTCTCTATTGTGGGCTATTGTGAGGCTTAACTGAGATGATGTATGTAAACTCCCTGGCACATGCTGGGGGCTGAAGAAATGGACATCCCACCTTGTTTCATTAGGACTGTTTTTGTTCACTGAGATAGATTTTAGTTTTTAGTTCACTGAGTAACCTACCCACAGAGCCTGGATGAGCCCAGCTGTATCCCTGTGAGAGGAGAGTTTCAAGGCCCTAAAGGTTCCCCAGACTGCCAGACTTATAACTCAGATAAACCATTTTCACTGTGGATGCCTCTGCATGAGAATTGTCACTCACTCCTTGCACGTGTATTATCTTGTCCTTTACTCCTATAGTTCGGGAGTGGCAGTTCCAGGGTCGTTTAAAAATACTGATAGACATACATGTCAGCTCAACAAACCCAATTCTTTCCCCAAACTTTGACTTTGGTTTCATCAACGTGATTTCGAATTCTTGCTCTCTGCCTCGATGCTGAGCACATATGGCCTCTGTAAACATGTCTTCAAAATGTTTTCAAAGTTTCCAAAGTGAACTTTGGAACAGGACAGTAATATCACCAAAGCAGCAGTCATTGGGAAAATAATCTTTTCAAACAGGCTAATATGCTTTGGACTTTGATGTGTCCAAATTTCAGAGGAATGTATAAATGTGTTGGTATAAATTTTATTTTTTAAAAAATTTAGGACATTTCCTGAAGTAGTTGCCAAACTGTTGCCTAATTTAGAATTGTTCTTTCCACCCTGGTTTGCAAGGGCTTTGCTATGGGGTAAGGTTACATAATGGAGACTGCAAATCAAAATTTGCTTCTTACAGATTTCCAAGCTTAAAGCGAAAGTTAGTCCCCCAAAATGGATTAGAAAGTACTTGAAAGCTTTCTGAAGTGGTGGGTAGGATTACACAAAGATAGTGATGGGCAGTTCATAATGTTTTTGCTATTTTTCAGGTGTGATGGTGAACTCCTGCAAGTTAATAAAACAGAAATAGAGATATAACAAAACCTTTTTGGCACTGAGAATGAAAATGCTGGGATATTCTAAAAATTTGTTAGATAAGCAATTCATGTTCAAAGTGAAATAAATCATACAAATTATATGATTGATTTATTCAAATATGAGTCTATACTTCAGGGAAAAAATGATTTCTGAGGAACAGAATGAAATTCTGGACATCCCTTGATGAATAATGGCAACTACTTAGATAAAACTGGGATGGAGTCACATGAGGTGGAACGCCAATTCCTAGGAAGTTGAGCCACAGCGGATCCTTATGTAACCTTGTACAAAAAGGAGAGGTTATCCCTGGGATGACAGGAAGAACCTCCTTTTTTTGACAAAGTGCAGCAAGTAAGTGGAATCCTACCAGAAGAGTTTTAGAAATGCCACTAGATGAGGGCTAGTGCCACAGCTGGAGTGGCAGCAGGCAAGTTCTCGCCTCCTTTCCTGGTGTGAGCTGAGAGACTGTTTAAGATGTTTAAGAGAGTCCTGCCCAAATTAAGAGATTTAAAGCACATCCCAATGCAACCTGGCAGAGGGATATTTTTTAACCTTAGTCCTTGGCATGTGTTTTAGTCATTTATTCCTGCAAAACAAATGATCTCAAAACTGTGGCTTGAAACAACAATTTATTATTTTTCATAATTCTGTACTCATTTGAGCAGTTTTCTTCTCCAAGAGGTGTCAGCTGGAGAACTTGGAAGCACTCAGCCGGTAGCTGGGCTGGCAGGTCCAGGAAGGCATGCTCACAGGTCTGTCTACTTGGTGCTCCATCATGTTGCCTCCCCACGTGGTTAGCGTGGGCTTCCTTACAGCATGGCGTTCTCAGGGTAGTTTGGCTGCCTACGTGGCAGCTGGTTTTGCCAGGTCTTGGAAGTTCCCACTCAGGGCTTTTGTCACATTCTGTTGATCAAAGCAAGACATAAGGCCAGTATAGATCAAAAGGGAAGAGACACGGATCCCTCATCTTGATAGAGTAGCATGCACGTACAAGGAGGAAAAGGACTGATGGCAGCCCTCTTTGGGGGGTCTCGACCATAGTCTGAAAAAGTGGGGCATTCGAGGCTGGCGGTTGATGGCGTTGGAGAAGAGCATGAAATCAGGCTAAGCAGGGGACAGCCCTATCTGGAGGCACAGCTGGTGTGTGAAGCTTATTAAAGCGTAGGCACTTGGGCACCAAACTGTGGGTAGAAGTTCAGAAATAGTGCAATGGGAAGTTGATCCTAAGGAATCGTAGGGGAAAGGAGAAAAGGAATCTGGGAAAATTATACCAACACAAATCAGGCTTTCTGCGATACCGTGGATTTTTAAAAGTTAACTATCTATACAAAAACAAGATCTTTTTGCATCATCTTTGTATCACTGATGACTCAAAGCTTATGACTTTAGGTGAAGAGCAGGGAGATAAATGGCTCAGAAAAGATGGGGCCAGAAAAGTACAGTCAATTGCCTGAGCTTGTGCTGGTTGCAGTTGGCTTCCCCGTCACTGCTTTGGAGCCTTGACGTGAAGTAGCCAGCGTTCTCATGGCGGAGAGGAAGTGCTCTCCTAGGGAGTGCTTGTAGGTGTGGTCATCCTAAAGACCTTTGCTGATGGGAGTGCTACTGGCGTTTAGTGGATAGGGGCCAGGGCTGCTAAACATCCAAACACCCCACACACTTGAGGAGAACTGTGCCAGCCCAAATGCCAGCAGCACCCTACTTGAGAAATACAAAGTAGACAATTGGGGTGGTATAGAGTATTTGGGTGGAAAATATTGAACTTGGAAGATGCAAGGACTGTAAGACCCCACAATAGGCTGTAGTCTTATGGTAAGACCAGAGTCAGAAGTGATACTAAACTGTAGGAAGTATGGTGCCTATAGAAAATACACTCTTTAGATCACGTACCCAAAACGGCCGCCTTTGGAAACATGCATTTCCTCACTTATCTCAACCATTCTGACATGTTAGATGGAGAATCAAGAAAGGTTATGATTTTTTTTATAGAAATAAGACTGTACCATAACCTTGTGAAAACTTCTTTCTAGGGACTGGCTTATCTCTATCTGTGGAAATTATGGCATCTTGTTTTTGTTGTTCTTGTTCAGAATCAAATATGTTCAGTTTTGCTGTGAAGAGATGTTTTTATTAACATGTAGAATCCTATTTTATTCTTCCCTATTCCAACTGATTTTCCCCCACCTGCCAACCAGTTTTACATTGTCTGTCAAATCCGGTCTTTGATGGCAGTGGAACCTGACTTACGTAGAACCTTACATGGGGTCTAATACGTTGCTTTTCCTCCGGAGTGAAATTCACATCGTGTTGCAGAAACATACTCTGCAGCCTTTCTCTTGCAGTGATACATTAAAAAGTGAGCTTGAATTTGGGAGTCCTGGTCAGTCTGATCATAAAATTGTCCCTCCCAACATCAATCTTTTTCTTCTATTCCTCCTTCTTTGTTTCTTTTTATGCTTTTACTCTTTTGTGTAGCTGTGACTAATCAGAGATTTTTCTCCGAGGGAGGAAAGTGTTCCATGTGAAGCTTGGTATTGTCCATCCCAAGGTCTGGAAATGACCTAGGTGTTTGCTGCTGTGTGGTCAGCAGATGGATGTCTCACCCACTCCTAAGTTTCAAATTTTAAAAGCTTTTTAACAACCTCAATTTGTCAATGGATAATACAAACTAGGCACAAACAGCAGTGATTTAACTGGGTACACTGACATCTGCTTTTACAGCCGTGTACTTTTGAAAATTGCGCACAAGTATGTTGATGGAGTTCACGTTGACCAGGAAGAAAGTCACTGAGAGGGGCAAGCTCTAACACATGTAGTATAGATTTTTATTATCCATACAGTGAATTACCTGTGGCAAATTTGAAATCCCCACTTTATTTCTTCTCCTACCTAGCACTTATCTGGACTCCTTCCCTCTGTGGTTGGTTGATGTGTGCACTGGGAATGCAAAATCATTTTAGTGCATTCTCTTTGATGACTTGGAAGGCATTTGAAACCACGCAGAGCCGCAGGGTCATGGTTATGAAAAACAATTATTGTACTGGAGATTTACAGATGTACTGGTTACTAGAGGGTTGTGGTTAATAGAATGTTAAACAACAAAGAGTTTATTGTATAACTATGGAGGAAAAACCTCCCCAACAGCAAAATACATAATCTCAGAAAGTCAGGAGATCTGGAGGAAAACACACAAAGTTAAGTTTTTCCTTTATAAAAAAAATTCTTCCCCCAAATTAAATGGTTCGAGTTTTAGAAACTTACCCTGTGGGAAATACATTGCTTCAAAGGAGAAAGAGATTAAATGTAGATGCAACAGGCAGTGTCTCCCATATGTAAACTCTTTTCCACAATGTGGTTAAGCATTTGGTGAAATCTGATTAACTCCAGTCACTAGGGAACTGTTCAGTGGCTTTTTACTTCATTGCACTGATTCTGGCCCTGTGGACCTCCTACTGCACATGGAACATCAGACCTGATCTTTCCGTGGCAAATTCAAATGCAGTTCAGGAGCTACCATGACCCTTTACACTGAATGCATAAACCTGACACTGCCTTTTAATACCATCACTTGCCTTAGACTCTGGTAACCAGATACATAAATTGGGTCTTGCTAAGAAGTTCACCAAAACCTAAGAAAACTCCATCGTGGTAATGCTCATTATATCACAGTGGATGGGGTTGTTTCTGACCATTTCCCAAGACCAGTGAAGTGAGCTGTGTAACAGACCAAACCCTACTGAGTTTAATGCGTTATGTAGACAGGCTACACAGTGCCCGGCAGCTGGTGGTAGCATATGTTTCTGTCCAGTGACGGCTCTGGATGTCTTTGACTTGCCCCTCCAGATCCATTCCCTACCCGCTTCCATCCTTCTCTGTGTCCAGCAAGGCTGACCTTGGATTTGCCCGATAGAGAGGGGAGACACAGCATTGGGAGACTCAAAGAA
This sequence comes from Grampus griseus, assembly GCF_964374135.1. Lineage (NCBI taxonomy): Eukaryota > Metazoa > Chordata > Mammalia > Artiodactyla > Delphinidae > Grampus > Grampus griseus. The sequence goes on along the minus strand of NC_139004.1, from coordinate 34,306,896 downwards.
AGGGAGATCAGGAGATTTACCCCTCCCACTCCTGGTTCCTAACCTAGCTGGTAGCTACTTCCTTCTACTGAAGTCAGTGGCTTCTTTGGGTCAGCCCACTCTGCCTCTGTGTTCTGGTAACCACTCTCTCCCTTCAGGTTTAGGAACTGGAATAACTCCTGCTCCGGCTAGCCCCAGGTTGCTGTAAGACCTTTTGTGGATTCTCTTTCCTACCCAGACTTTTGGAAGTAGCCCCTCTGTTAAGCTGGCCTTAAGTAACCCAGTGAGTACGATGGTCTGTCTCCTGCTGGAACCCTGATGAACACACAGACTTAGCCCACTCCTCTTTGTATGTAACTCCATGTGTCCCAGGCTGCAGGTAGGAATGGGATAATAATAACAGACACAAAAGAGTATTTTTCTAGTTCCCCTGCCCCCAAGCTCCCTGAAGAAATTTCAATTCCTTGCTGCCCAAATCAAGTCCCCTTGATTTGACCCTTTGGATACACAGCCTTCCTCCCTTCCTGCCCCAGCTCAGTATGCTGACAACTCTAGCCATCTGAAAAGGCAGCAGTGCCAGCGTTGCCCCTGATGGCTCCCCTAGGTCAGCTGCTGCAGAGTGTCTGGGCCAAGGTCCCCGGTGTGGACTCTAAAGTTGACACTGTGGCTTTCAAACTGCAGCTGTCGTCACCAGTCCTGGCTGTCACTGCTATGCTCCGCTCCTCCAGTCTCAGTGTCCCATGGAAATGATACTCTTTATCTTTGCTTGCTTTTTATCAGAACTCCCTTGGCCAGAGACTTGGTCAGAAGCCCAGTGGAATGGGTCAGAGTTTAGTGTTAGTGAGAGATAATGCACTGATCTTAGAATCAGGCATCCCTTTGGTTTACCAGCCCCTTGTCCTTAAACCAACTTCCCCAACTCCATTTATCCTTCCCTTGGGAAGTGTTCTCTCTCAGGAGTCAAGTTTCTCATGTAAACAGTGCCCTGTTGGGCTGCCCTGTTATTTATTCTTCCAGACCTGCCTAGAAATGTCTGGATCCTAAGGGGAATTCGGCTTAGATTCACTCGATACCTTCATCTGCTGGCTATTCTACTTTTGCCCCAGAAACCCACCCTCTACCCATATCTGCCTCCATCTGTGCTCGGGAAGGCTAAAGTCTATGGATTCCATTACCCAGGCTCCCTTGCCCTCTCAGTGCCATTTGGGCTCAGGCAATGGAAGGCAGTGGCAAGAAATCAGAGGGTGAGCAGAGAGAGATCTCAGTGTTTACTCCCCTCCCCACCCAGCTGGGGTGCAGTTTGGTAGTAGCTGTTTACATATAGTTACAGTAGCTACCAGGTCGCCCTCACCAGGGCTACAGCTTTTGCTGCATTCTGGCAAGAGTGCCCCCACTCCTTAGTCCTAGGGATGTGTGGTGGGCATAGCTGCCCCCCAAAGATGACCACGGCCTAATCCCTGGAGCCTGTGAATACGTTACATTACATGGCAAAGGGGATTTTGCAGGTGTGGTTAAGGTAATGGCCCTTTTAAGATAGGGAGAGTAGCCTGGGTTATCCAGATGGGCCCAATCTAATCACACGAGCCCTGAAAAGCAGAACTTTCTCCAGCTGGAACAGGATAGATGCCCCAGTAGAATAAACCAGAGACGCTCCAAGTGTGGGAAGGATTCAATGTTGGTTCTGAGATGGAGGGGCCAGGGAGGAGGCTCTACCCCCAGCTGTCAGTCAGTAAGGAAACAGCTCTCAGGCCTACACCTGCAAGAAACTGGACTCTGCCAACAACCTGCATGAGCTTGGAAGTAGGCTCATCCCCAGAGCTGCCAGAAAGGAACATGGGCCTGCGGACACCTGTCTCCAGCCTTGTGAGACCAAGGAGAGGGCCCAGCTGAGTAACACTGTAACCAGACTTCTGAGCTATATAACTGTGAGATAATAAACAGGTATCATTTTAGGCCACTACATTTTTAGTAATTTATGGCAGCAGTAGAAAATGAATACAGGTGATGACGTCTTTCCGTTGTTGCTAGTCTTTGGGTGCTGCACGGTCCCCTCTTGCCCCCTTAACTCTGCCCACACCATGTCAAAGGCTCTTTTCAGTTGTGCCTTTGAATGGCTGCCTCTTTCCTGCCCAGACCCTGACTCACATGCCAGGCTCTATTTAAAAGCCCTAAAGATACTCATCTACGTATTTGCTAAGTGGTCATAACATGTTCTTTTTTTTTTTCCTTTTATTTGATGTTTGCATTTTTTATTTAGGTATATAGTTGATGTACAACGTCATGTAAGTTTCAGGTGTACAAGATAGTGATTCAGAATTTTTAAAGGTTATAATCCATTTATAGTTATTATAAAATATTGGCTACATTCCCTGGGTTGTACAATATATCCTTGTAGCTTATTTATTTTATACATAGTAGTTTGTACCTCTTAATCCCCTCTCCTCTCTTGCCCCTCCTCCCTTCCTTCTCCCTGCTGGTAACCATTAGTGTGTTCTCTATATCTGTGAGTGTTTCTTTTTTGTTATATTCACTAGTTTGTTTTATTTTTTTAGATCCACATATAAGTGATATCATACAGTATTTTGTCTTTCTCTGCCTGATTTATTTCACTTAGGATAAGACCCTCCAAGTCCATCTATGTTGTTACAAATGGCAAAATTTCATTCATTTTGAATGACTGAGTAGTATTCCATTGTGTATATATGTACCACATCTTCTTTGTCCATTCATCTGTTAATGAACACTTAGGTTGCTTCCATATCTTGGCTCTTGTAAATAATGCTGCTGTGAACATTGGGGCACATGTATCTTTTTGAATTAGTGTTTTCATTATTTTAGGATATATACCCAGGAGTGGAACTGCTGGGTCATATGGTAGTTCTATTTTTAGGTTTTTGAGAAACCTCCATACTGTTTTCCACAGTGGCTTCACCAATTTACATTCCCACCAGCAATATACAAGGTTTCTGTTTTCTCCAAATCCTCGCCAACATTTGTGGTCTTTTTGGTGATAGCCATTGTAACAGGTGTGAGGTGATATCTCATTGTGGCTTTAATTTGCATTTCTGATTAGCGATGTTGAGCATCTTTTCATGTGCCTGTTGGCCATCTGCATGTCTTTGGAAAAACGTCTATTCAGGTCTTCTGCTCATTTTTAAACAAGTTGTTTGTTTTTTTGATATTGAGTTGTATTAGCTGTTTATATATTTTGGATATTAACCTTGGTCATGACATGCTCTTGAAATACAAAGTGTAATAGGTTTCATCCGTGTATATAAGCCATGTGTCTCATATAGCCCAGCACCTATTAACTGATAGTGGGGATTTTAACACCAAATGGAGATTTTATGTGTGGGGTCAGTGATCTAAGAGAATTTCGCTGCTCTTATCCCTGGGATTTCTGAGGTCCTTCTGGAATAGGATGAGAACAAAAATCAGAAAGACATGACATTTGGTGCCTCAAAATGTTCTCAAGAGTTCAGCTACTTGGAGACCTATGTACCAAGGTCGGCTGGGCAGGTCACTGCGCGGTGTGTAAGACTGAAGGATCTGATCCCAGTGTAGACAGCTCATTCCCATCTCTCAAGAGCATGAAGGACACCCAGTCCTGCCCTCTGTCTCACACGTAGAGTTCCCCCCATGGTCCAGACGAGATGGTGTAAGTGGATCCACACTGCCAGTGAGAGGCTTGCAGATGGTGGGTATTTTTCATTTGCCAAATACAGTTCATCACGAGACGCTGTCCTGCTGTCCTTGCTCCCCTGAGTTCACAAATACAACACAGCATCATTGCCTTGGCTTTTGAGAGGCTCCCAATATAGAGACTTTTAAAAATCATCTTCTGGTCCAAGAGAGGGAATTAAGGCTGTGCTTTAGAGAAGCAACATGGTAAACACTGGAGTCATGATGAAAAGACAAAGGATTGGATTTCACGTTACTTTGAAGTGATATCTCCCCTGATTTACATTCCCCAGGGGTCATTTGGGTGTTGGGTGTTTTCACGGGGACGTGGATCATGCTTCCATGACAATAAGCCGCGGATGTTGGTGTCATAACAACTCTGCAGCTTAAAGCAGAGCACAAACTAGACACTTCACAGGGCCTTGTTTCTCTCACCAGTCACAGCCAGTCCTAGACGTAATGGGAAATATGTCACTAATTATAAACAAGCAGACAATGGAGTTTGTTTTTTGCCCTGAAAATCCGCTCTCTCTCCCAGTCAGATCTGAATGCATTTTCAAGCGTAATAGAAACCAGAGCTAAGTGCTTTGAGGCTTTTATTATGTGCACAGAAGTAAGTGAAAAACTCAATCCAAGTTTTTAAAAATTGAGCCCCACTATGTGTGGATTGCTTTACATATATTTTTCTCTAGCAGGTAAAAATATTCCTGCATGTTTATTATGATCCCTGCTACCCATAGTTTATAGATGAGAAAACCAAGGCTTGGTGTGGTTATTTTCACTTGGACAGGGCCACCCTGTTAACAAGTGTTGAAGCTGGAATTAAACATTATGTCCATCTGGCTCCAAACCCTAGGCATCAGCCATTTCATCACACTTCCACACCAACTAATTTTTCCGAGGAATTTAGGGATACTTAACCTTCTTCTCAGGGATGCATTACTGGGGCTGGAAGGAAACTCTTGCCTTATCCACTCTTTTGCCTTCCAATAAAACTACATCCAGGGCTTCCCTGGTGGCGCAGTGGTGAAGAATCCACCTGCCAGTGCAGGGTACACGGGTTCGAGCCCTGGCCTGGGAAGATCACACATGCCGTGGAGCAACTAAGCCCGTGCGCCACAACTACCAAGCCTGTGCTCTAGGGCCCATGAACCACAACTACTGAGCCCACGTGCCACAACTACTGAAGCTTGCACGCCTAGAGCCTGTGCTCGGCAACAGTAGAAGCCACCGCAACGTGAAGCCCGTGCACCGCAGCGACGAGTAGACCCCACTTGCTGCAACTAGAGAAAAGGCTGCGCATAACAACAAAGACCCAACACAGAAAACTAAACAAAACAAAACAAAAACACTACATCCAAATTACTACAGATAAATACTATTTCTAGAACTTTCTCCTAATGGTTCTCACTGCCCGGAAGTTCCTTCTTATGTCTGACCCGAGTATTTCTTGCTGTACTTTGAAGGCTTCTCTCTTGCTATGCTCTTACTGTAGAGGGAGAGCAGCTTAATATAAAAGCACCTCGCAGACCTGTGGGTTGTGAAATAGCTGCTCACCGGCCCCTCCCCTCTGTGGAGGGGGAGAACTCATCCTCTTAGACCAGACACAGAGCAGCTAAAGAAAATCAATCTCCTCTGTAGGAACTCAGCATACGTTTGGGTTTTTTTTTCTTTTAGTTTTTAACATCTTTATTAGAGTATAATTGCTTTACAATGGTATGTCAGTTTCTGCCTTATAACAAAGTGAATCAGTTATACATATACATATGTCCCCATATCTCATCCCTCTTGCATCTCCCTCCCTCCAACCCTCCCTACCCCACCCCTCTAGGTGGTCACAAAGCACCAAGCTGATCTTCCTGTGCTATGTGGCTGCTTCCCACTAGCTATCTATTTTACGTTTGGTAGTGTATATATGTCCATGCCACTCTCTCACTTTGTCCCAGCTTACCCTTCCCCCTCCCCATATCCTCAAGTCCATTCTCTAGTAGGTCTGCATCTTTATTCCCATTTTGCCCCTAGGTTCTTCTGACCATTTTCTTTTTCTTTCTTTCTTTTTTTTTAGATTCCATATATATGTGTTAGCATACGATATTTGTTTATCTCTTTCTGACTTACTTCACTCTGTATGACAGTCTCTGGGTCCATTCATCTCACTACAAATAACTCAGTTTCGTTCCTTTTTATGGCTGAGTAATATTCCATTGTATATATGTGCCACATCTTCTTTATCCATTCATCTGTCGATGGACACTTACGTTGCTTCCATGTCCTGGCTATTGTAAATAGAGCTGCAATGAACATTGTGGTACATGACTCTTTTTGAATTATGGTTTTCTCAGGGTATATGCCCAGTAGTGGGATTGCTGGGTCATATGGTAGTTCTATTTTTAGTTTTTTAAGGAACCTCAATACTGTTCTCCATAGTGGCTGTTTCAATTTATATTCCCACCAACAGTGCAAGAGGGTTCCCTTTTCTCCACACCCTCTCCAGCATTTATTGTTTGTAGATTATTTGATGATGGCCATTCTGTCTGGTATGAGATGATATCTCATTGTAGTTTTGATTTGCATTTCTGTAATGATTAATGATGTTGAGCATCCTTTCATATGTTTGTTGGCAATCTGTATATCTTCTTTGGAGAAATGTCTATTTTGGTCTTCTGCCCATTTTTGAATTGGGTTGTTTCTTTTTTTGATATAGAGCTGCATGAGTTGCCTATATGTTTTGGAGATTAATCCTTTTTCAGTTGCTTCATTTGCAAATATTTTCTCCCATTCTGAGGGTTGTCTTTTCCTCTTGTTTATGGTTTCCTTTGCTGTGCAAAAGCTTTTAAGTTTCATTAGGTCCCATTTGTTTATTTTTGTTTTTATTTCCATTTGTCTAGGAGATGGGTCAAAAAGGATCTTGCTGTGATTTATGTCATAGAGTGTTCTGCCTATGTTTTCCTCTAAGAGTATGAGGTGTCTGGCCTTATATTTAGGTCTTTAATCCATTTTGAGTTTATTTTTGTGTATGGTGTTAGGGAGTGTTCTAATTTCATACTTTTACATGTACCTGTCCAGTTTTTCCAGCACCACTTATTGAAGAGGCTGTTTTTTCTCCACTGTGTACTCTTGCCTCCTTTATCAAAGATAAGGTGACCATATGTGCGTGGGTTTATCTCTGGGCTTTCTATCCTGTTCCATTGATCTGTATTTCTGTTTTTGTGCCAGTACCCTACTGTCTTGGTTACTGTAGCTTTGTAGTATAGTCTGAAGTCAGGGAGCCTGATTCCTCCAGCTCTGTTCTTTCTCAAGATTGCTTTGGCTATTCAGGGTCTTTTGTGTTTCCATACAAATTGTGAAATATTTTGTTCTAGTTCTGTGAAAAATGCCATTGGTAGTTTGATAGGGATTGCATTGAATCTGTAGATTGCTTTGGGTAATATAGTAATTTTCACAATGTTGATTCTTCCAATCCAGGAACATGGTCTATCTCTCCATCTATTTGTATAATCTTTAATTTCTTTCATCAGTGTCTTATAGTTTTCTGCATACAGGTCTTTTGTCTCCTTAGGTAGGTTTATTCCTAGATATTTTATTCTTTTTGTTGCAGTGGTAAATGGGAGTGTTTTCTTAATTTCACTTTCACATTTTTCATCATTAGTGTATAGGAATGCAAGAGATTTCTGTGCATTAATTTTGTATCATGCTACTTTACCAAATTCATTGATTAGCTCTAGTAGTTTTCTGGTAGCATCTTTAGGATTCTCTATTTATAGTATCATGTCATCTGCAAACAGTGACAGCTTTACTTCTTCTTTTCCAATTTGGATTCCTCTTATTTCTTTTTCTTCTCTCATTGCTGTGGCTAAAACTGCCAAAACTATGTTGAATAAGAGTGGTGAGAGTGGGCAACCTTGTCTTACTCCTGATCTTAGTGGAAATGGTTTCAGTTTTTCACCATTGAGGACGATGTTGACTGAGGGTTTGTCATATATGGCCTTTATTATGTTGAGGGAAGTTCCCTCTATCAGCATAGGTTTTAACCTTTCCTGGCCTCTCCCAACTAAAAGTCCAACTTGCCATAAATCTTCAGTACTCTTAATGATCTTTTTCACACCTCTGCTCTCCCCCCGACCCTGTGGCCCCCACACTCAGCTTATTCCCCACTATCCTTGAGTTAAAATATAGGGAAAGAGAAACTGGACATCAGGCTGAATTGAGTTGGATATAAACATCAATTGCTGTATTAAACTTTGCTGAAAAGTGTCCTTGTGGAGATCAAGCTGATAGAAGCACAAAAGGCCAGGAGAAGTAGGGAGGCCACCTCTCCTGCCCAGCACTTCCGAGGCTGTTAGACACACCTGGCTGAGTATGTGAGCAGCTTGATGGAGCCTCTCATGCGGTTGGAAGATCAGAGCAGAGTCTCCCCCATGTCTTGTCTCTTCTGAAAGAGCCTCAGGCTCATCTGGGAATGGAAAGCCAGAAGAGGGAGGCTGCCTTGTATGGCCAGAGATCAGAGGGAGGGCTGGGTGGGCTGGTCAGTGGTTGGTAACAGAATTCCAGTCCAGAACTCACAAGGCTTTGAAAGGGAGCCAAGGCACTAGATGGCAGGCCCTGGGCTTGGTTCAGAGGAAGCCACAGTGGGTACCAGGATGCTGTGAAGACCTGGGAGCTCGTTGGCTTCCCACTGTTGGCATCTGACACCCTGGGTGTCCTGGGGGAAGAGCAAACCCATGCAAGTTGGGTTCTTGCCATGCTGTCTTCTCCTGCTCCGTGAGACGTCCCTGAGCTGTTACATCCCTTCCCAGGGCTTCAGTCTTCACCTGGATCGAGATGGCCCTCCCTCCACCCAAATTTCCATGCTCAGCTTGGACTACTCTCCTAAGCAACACACTTCTATTTTGACACCCCCTGAACACATCTCCCCAGAGACCCCACAGGCTCCTCAAGTTTAATATCCCAAACCGAGATGACCGTTTTCTCCTCTTCAAAATGCTTCTCCTTTGTTCCCTGCATTGGTCATTGGCGTGACTCGTACCGATTCTCCCAGGTGGGAGAATTCCAAATCCTCTGTGCCCTCTGATGCCCAGACCCCGCCCTCAGCCACTGTCTTAGTTCAGGTCTCGCCCATCTCAATGGAGGATTGTAACAACCTGCCACTGGCTTCCCCACCACAGCCTTTGCCCATCATTGACTCCACCCTCCACCCCGTCCTAAACCCTCTAGATCCAGCCACACCCCTGCTCTGTAGCTCCAGTTGCTTCCATGCTGCCTGCAGGACACAGACAAGGCTCACTGGTCCCTCACACTCTGACCTGCAAGTAAACTTCCTGACCTCATAGTCCATCGCCCCTCCTCACACCCTGCAGAGCCTCAAGGCTCTGGAACCAGCTTGCTGGGATTTGAATCCTGGCATCTTAGACAAGGGTTTTATTTTGCTTTTATTTTTTCCTAAGGGTGAAAAGCTATTGGGAGGCATCTGGCAGTCTCTGCCACACTCACTGAAAGACCTTCCAGCCCCACTGGAGTGATACAGATATAGATGTATACATCCACACATCAGTGCATATATAGATATATACTTATATTAAAAAGTACCCACTGAGCACTTTCTAGGTGGGTAGACACAGTTCTAAATACCTTATATGCATTATTTATTCCTCCCTCAAGCCCTCTGAGGTAGCCATTATTATTAGCCCCAATTTATAGATGAGGAAATAAAGGCACAGAGAAGTTAAGAACCGGCTCAACGTTGCATAGGTAGGAAGTAGCAAAGCCTAGACTTGAACCTCTGCTGTGGGACTCCAGAACCCACACTATTCAGTACGATGCCATACCTCCTGTGCTGCATTACCCCCTCGCAATACACCTTCTGAGTTAGGGAGAGTCCCCTGCCTGGGCACCCCAGGGATCTTATTCTCCATTAATTCCCTTGTATTTTAGAACCATGGAAAATCAAAATTGGGAGGCCTCTCGGCTCTGGTCCGGGTTTTCCACTGTTCAGAGAGGGAAAGTGACTTGTTCAGAATCACACAAGAGAAGGGCAAGGCCCAACATAGAACTTCCACGCTGCTTTTGTGTTATGTCTCTGGACTTAATTTATCACTCATTAGCTCCTAGTTATCTCGCTTCTGACTTGGGATTCCTGCAATATCTACTGCATTTCAGAAAGAAAGGGGGGAAAATGTGTGTATGTGTATACACACATCCCCACACCCACAGACACACACACACACACACACACACGTTCAATTCTATAGCTGAAGATCTCTCTTCTAGCTTCTCCGTAGTGAGTTCTTGATCCCCAAACTCTCCTTTTCCCCTCCCTGGGCATCTAGCCATCTCATCCTTTCCCAGTTCTTGTTGATTTTATCTAGGCTAGAAATGTGGAAGCAACTACAGTGCCTCAAAAAGCTAAATACCTTACGATGACTCTGCTCATCTGTTACCAATGCCCGGCGAAGGCAAACAAGGACTAACAAAGGCAGAGGGATAAACACATTTAAGCCAGACCGATTTCCAGAGAAATAATTTAAAGACGGTTCAAACAAGCGCTTCAAACACACAAGAATAATGATTTCCCCATGGATACACTGTGTGCTTGCTGGCACTGTAACTTTGGCCTTACATGCAGGATCCCATAAAAAGTTAGGGGCAGGATAAAAAGAAACAAGTAGTGCACGATGGAGTGAAGCCATTTGCACTGCAGCAGAATATCCCTGACCCAAATTACCCAGCCGGAGTCAGCTGTCTGGGGATTCCAGATGCCTGAACACAGCAAATTTGATGTCCATGGAAGTGTCATTGATGGATGCTGGGACACACCAGGAAAAGACCCCTACCTGTTGCCTCCCTGTGATTTTTTTTTTTTTTTTTTTTTTTTTTTTTTTTTGGAGTGTGCTTGGCCCACACCGAGGCCCCTGGAAGACAAAGTCCTACTGAGTTCCTACCAACCCCCTTGCTGCTGAGCTGTTTAGAGAAGACAAGTGAGGAGACCAGGAAAGTTCTTATCCTGTGCTCTCTCTATTCTTCACTCATGTGAAGACTTTCCCAGCTTGAGGGAGGAATATAGGCCAAGCCCCCTTGGGAGGAGTTCCGAGTGAGAAGCCCAGTTGTGGGACCGATCAGGAACCCCAGGGCCAAAGGAATCTCGTTTATCATCTCATTCATTATTAGATCAGGCTACATATGGATACAGAATGACGGCCAAGGTTGAACTACCCATCACAGAAAGGGTGCTGAAAGGGGACCTGGTGAGGTTGGTAACTGCTGTCTCGTCCTGCATGGATTCTTCTCTCTGTCCTGGCTTCTCTGGCCTGGTCAGACCCTGTCTCTGGTTTGGAACCAGCCACTCAGCCTTTGGTCAAAGGCTGAAGATCCTGAAGATCCCGTTCTTCAGTCGGGAGCCCGGGTGCTGACGGCCTGTCCTAGCTGGAGCCCTCTTGCCGAGGCAGAAGGTAGCCCATATTCCTGATTGCCCTGCTGTTTGGATCCACACCCTATAGCAGGGACCAGCAAGGCATGCCCTGAGTCTGTCTACACCACAGGTCTTGCATGTACAGATTAGCTGGCAGTTAGGATTGCCCACACCACTGCTCCTTTCCAGTATCCTGTTTAAAGGGTTTTTCATCTATGTTCATGGATTTATTTATTGTTGAGACGTATCAGGAGAAAAGGTAGAAAATAATATATCAGCGATTTACATGTGTGTGATTTTGTCGAGAGAAGAAATCCATTTTGTTTAAAGAACATATCATCATGTGGATGATAATAATGATCATAATTATTATGATGGCAACAGTATCTAGTGTTTTGTGTGCCCTGCACTGTGCCTCACATACTTATGTTGGCATTATTCCTGTCATTCCCCTTTTGCAGAAGAGACAATCAAAGCACGGAGAGATTAGGTAGCTTGATCATAACCACACAGCTCTGCGGTTGCACACACAGAAATGCTGAGAAGTTTGATAAAACAAAACCAGCAGAATTCTGGACTTGCTAGTTCAGGAAGAAAGTGAGAAGGCGCCCAAGGGACACTTAATAAGAATAAAGTGGGGCTTCCCTGGTGGCGCAGTGGTTGAGAGTCCGCCTGCCGATGCAGGGGGCGCGGGTTCGTGTCCCGGTCCGGGAGGATCCCGCGTGCCGTGGGGCGGCTGGGCCCGTGAGCCATGGCTGCTGAGCCTGCGCGTCCGGAGCCTGTGCTCCGCAACGGGAGAGGCCACAACAGTGAGAGGCCCGCGTACTGCAAAAAAAGAGTAAAGTGAACAGAGCCTTGGCCCTCTGAGCGACTCTGATCTGGCCTCATCGTAAGGCTGATGATGGTTGCATATGCCCAGTCTTCCCAGAAGCATAGACTGCTGAACAACTGATGAAACTCTGTGAGCAGATAAATATGCTACTAGCTTAGCTTCGACCCCTATTCTCATTTACTCTCCCCTAATTTTGTCCAATATGTAAGCATTTTTTTCTTAGCTTCAAAGGGAACTTGAAAAACAAATGAGAGGAATAAAGAGAACAGGGAGGCCTGCTGACCGTGGCTCTGGACTCACAAGCACACTCTGAGTGCACACTTACGTAAGAACAGTAAGAATTCTCACACTGCCATCTCTGTACATAAGGTCGCGGCGTTCATAAATTTTGGCCTTCTGGTTAGAAGTAAAAGGAATGGCCTAGAAATGGATGAAGATGACACTCTGGAAAAAGGGCAGAACCTTTTTTGAAGTTCAGGTTTTATATTTTAAAGCAATGACACGGAAAGATAATCTGACTTGTTCAAAAGGCTTATTTTTAATCTAAAAATAACGACTTTCTACTAAAAAGGGAGACTTGGGAGGAATAAGGAGAAACAGTTTTCTGTGGGTGATTTATAAAGCAAGCTATTTCTGGGGATTAAGACTGTCTACCTGGGTTTGAGTTATTTGATTACTTAAAAACTTGAATGAACATGAGGCAGTTAATTTGCTGGCTTTCTTGTCGACCTCTGTGTCACTGTGTCGTCTCCAGATGAGCACGGGTGAGATTTATCTGGGGTGGCCCCTCTGCCGCACTTGGGCCTGCAATAGCACTTAGTCCCTCTACCTCCCACGGGCCCCTCCTCCGCCTCTCTCACAATGGTTGCCTTTGAGTCCGGAGAGCCTCAGTCTTGTGGGCCTCTGTCTAATGTCTCTGAGGAAAATGCTGGAATCCCCCGGAAGGGAGCAGAAGTGGACGAGGAGACGTCATTATCCCAGAGCTGACTGTAAATTGTGCTGTTTAGTCTGTAAAGCAATGAGGTCTGGGGAGTGTAACGTGATGCTGTAGGCTGGCTGGCCTCTGTGCCCTTGTGGGTCTGGTCTGTTAGTTCTCCACGGGCACCAGCACCAGGCTTTTCGGGCCAGTATCCTGCTCTCCCTAACCCAAGCGCATGCGCTGAAATACATCAGTTTCCTCTTAAGAGTTGAGTAGCTGTGTGTACAAAGGGCCTGGATCCCGAGGACCTGAGTTCAAACTGCAGCTTTGTTTCTTTCTTGCTGTTTCCTGAAGTCGGGCCGGTAGCTGCAGCTGCCCTGAGTGCATCTCGGTCGCGTTAAATGGTCCTCATCACCTCTGCCACATAGGTTGAACCGAACTGTGCAGGGCTGGCTGGGCCTGGCATGTGGTTAGAGTGTACCGTGTGTTCTCCTAGGTCTATCTGGGTCCCTTTGCAGTGTGGCTGGTGACTACTTGATTGGCAGCAGCCATGTTCAAAAGATCTGCCATCGTTTCTATCTGCTTCTTGAGAACCCTGGCTGCCCTGACGACCTTCTCCATGGATGTCCCTCCACCGCCACTTCTGCAGCATTCTAGCTGTGCCCTGTGCTACCCGGTATTAAGTCGGTCTCCCTTGCTATTCTCTGTGACAGTATCCTGGCTGTTTCCTACGTACCACTCAGCCAGAGGTTTCATTTTTTCTGTTTACATCTTCTTATCTGTCTTCCCCACTTGACTGTGACCTTTACAACAGCGTGGACATAGCTGCCTTAGTCACATTATGACCTGGTACCTAACATAGTACCTGACACATAGGGACTGCTCAGTAAATACATTGTGGGATGAATGAATGAAAAATAATACACACATGCCCAATAGGCAGGTTGGGGCCGATGCCCTCCTCCTTGCTGGCCTGATACAATCTCAAGGTCAGAATCATGTCCTTGGAAGGTCTGACAGGGCAGCCTCGTTCCTGATTACCCCTGGGCACCTCCTCCATCCTCCACACCACACACAGCCTTGGACTCTCTACCTCTGGGCTTCCTTGACATAAACAAGAAATAACCTTTTATTTCATTTACGCTACTGTTACTTTGGATTTTCTGCCATATGTGGCCAAAAGTTATTTGGTTTATATGCCAGGGAATTTATGTTCAAGGGCAGCTCCACTGGGCTAGAGGCTGCTTTGGAACAGCAAAGTAATGAAGGCCCTGTGTGTGTTTGAGTGTGGGGAGGCGCTGGGGGCAGCGGGGGTGGGCGTTTCACTGGAATCCTGGGTGTGTTTGGTGCAGGAAGGAACTTCTTTTCCCCAGTGAAAGATAAAGCGCTAGGAAGAGTCTTCCACATTGCACATTAAGCTGAGCCTACTTTGCTCTGTGTGGACTCCAGCGCACATTTGTTTTAAATTATTCTCTAATTGCTTAAGTGTTTGTGGTGTCTTTGCTCTTAACTTGGGGGCCTGGAGAGTGGAAGGAGGGAATCGTGCTGTCCCTGACCCTCTACCCCCAGGATGGAGACCCTCACAGAAGCTCCCCTTACTTGGCCCAGTGAGAGGCCAGTTGGTCAGAAAGACAAGATCCCTGGGTGTGAGAAATGGAAAGACCACCAGGCTTCCCTTCTAATCCTCCAAATCCCAAGCCCTGCCTTGGTGTTGTATTGGGAAATCTGACTGTTTTGCTTTTGCGGCAATGCTAACATATACCCAATTAGTCTGTTTTTCTTAAAATCCACCCACTCTTCAAAAGGAAAAGAAAATAGCTGGGGCTGAAAATAGTTCAGTTGTATATGTGGGAGCTATTGCCAGAGCTTTAATAAATACCGAAAACCTCTTATTGGTCTTTGCCAGACCTGCTTTTAGGGCAAAAAGCTGCAGGGACCTGTCCGAAGCACCCTCTGCTGGGATCGTGGGTGGGATCTCATGGCTGTGGGGGGAGGGGGTGGGAGGGGAAGATCCCACATCTCACGGAAGGTAGGAGTCATCACAGTCAGAGACTGTCAGAGATGAGAGAGACCAGGAAATCATAAAGATCAGCCCTATCGTTTTACACCTGAGATAACCTGAGATGCAGAGATGGGGGAGGAATTGCCACGGGCTCACGGTTTGGAAAGCAGAACGGTGACCTGAACACATTCTTGGTTCCCCTCTCTCCTTTGACTCCTCAAGTCAGAGGCATAGAGAGTCCAACTTCCATATTTAAGGGGCAGTCCTCCCATGAGCCACACCTGTGATTTCTTCCTACCCAAATCCAGTGACTTCTATATTCTGTTCAACTCTAAGAAAAGCTAATCATTCATTGAGCCCTCACTCTGTGCCTCAGCCCCGCACTTCACACATCACTCATTGGATCCTTATAACAACCTTCCAAGTTGATATAACTATTAGGTAACTCTCATAACTCGTAATAGTTGCAAATAATCGGTAGCTATTATCATCCCCTCTGAGGCTCAGAGAAGTTATCCATGACTTGCCCAAACTCACACGACTTGAATGTGATGGGGCTTAGATTTGGGCTCAGGGATTCTTACAGTCTGAGCCCCGAGTCCCCAGCCTTAACCACTGTACCATATGGCTCTCCAGACTTAAAAGGTTTTAACTTTTCTGTTCAAGGAATCTGGTACTACTCATCAAACATCAACAGACCACATCCCCAGAGTGATTTTTCTTTGGTGATGATG
Source organism: Grampus griseus (assembly GCF_964374135.1). Taxonomy (NCBI): domain Eukaryota; kingdom Metazoa; phylum Chordata; class Mammalia; order Artiodactyla; family Delphinidae; genus Grampus; species Grampus griseus. Next base: position 34,291,344 of record NC_139004.1, on the reverse strand, counting down.
GAGTCACATAGATCTGTTCATAGTTTCTGGTCTGCTGTGCTTTGTGGCCATGCTTGGGGCCCATGTTTAATGGATAGAGCTTGTATAAATTCTCAACTCCTGCTTGCATAGTTTTGAACGGGAGCCAGGACAACAGAGGGCACCTCAACAGAACCAGGCTGCAGTACAAACTCTTGGACTGTGTGATCCAGCATATCCAATGATGCTTGAGGTGTCTAGTCAGATTGGGATGCTTCTATGAAGACTTTGGCTGGCCTTGATAGGTGAATTACAGCACAGCGTGTCAGAATTTTGAGCAGACATGCCATCCTATGTGGATAATGATCCTCCTTTGAGAAATAGCTCTGCCTTGCTCCTGGGTCCTAGTAGAGGCTGAAAACCCCTGACCATGGGTCACCAAGTTACCATATGACTTGAGTGGCACATCATGAATTAGGTGTCAGGTGTCGGACACATTAAAACACAAAGTTGGGCATGCAGGGACCACTTCATCATCAAATGGAAGTGGCATACATGAAATTGGGCTCAAACAGGTCTTAAAGCACAAGTAAGTTGCATAAGCAAGTGGTCCAGATGCCGAGGCCCATACTCCTGCCGAGGGTCCTGGGCATTCTCACAGGGCCCGTGCACAAAAGAGCCCCATATTTGGTTTAATGCTCTACTGTCACTGTGTTGAAATTCATAATTTTGGAGGAAGAGGCCCTTCATTTTCATTTTGCTCTGGGCTCCACAAATTATGTAGCTGGTTCTGTTCCTGCCACCTTGCTTCCTCCCTCTCAACCTGTCTCCATGGCTGCACGGGTTTTTTTCTATGATCAGTTGATTTAAGAAAAAAAATGTGGGGGCTTCCCTGGTGGCGCAGTGGTTGAGAGTCCGCCTTCCGATGCAGGGACACGGGTTCGTGTGCCGGTCCGGGAAAATCCCACATGCATTGAATCTGTAGATTGCTTTGAGTAGTATAGTCATTTTCACAATGTTGATTCTTCCAATGCAAGAACATGGTCTATCTCTCCATCTGTTTGTATCATCTTTAATTTCTTTCATCAGTGTCTTATAGTTTTCTGCATACAGGTCTTTTGTCTTCTTAGGTAGGTTTATTCCTAGATATTTTATTCTTTTTGTTGCAGTGGTAAATGGGAGTATGTCCTTAATTTCTCTTTCAGATTTTTCATCGTTAGTGTATAGGAATGGAAGAGATTTCTGTGCATTAATTTTGTATCCTGCTACTTTACCAAATTCATTGATTAGCTCTAGTAGTTTTCTGGTAGCATCTTTAGGACTCTCTACGTATAGTATCATGTCATCTGCAAACAGTGACAGTTTTACTTCTTCTTTTCCAATTTGTATTCCTTTTATTTCTTTTTCTTCCCTGATTGCTGTGGCTAAAACTTCCAAAACTGTGTTGAATAATAGTGGTGAGAGTAGGCAACCTTATCTTGTTCCTGATCTTAGAGGAAATGGTTTCAGTTTTTCACCACTGAGAATGATGTTGGCTGTGGATTTGTCATATATGGCCTTTATTATGTTGAGGTAGGTTCCCTCTATGCCTACTTTCTGGAGAGTTTTTATCATAAATGGGTGGTGAGTTTTGCAAAAAGCTTTTTCTGCATCTATTGAGATGATCAACTCCTTCAAGTTGTTAATATGGTGTATCACATTGATTGATTTGTGTATATTGAAGAATCCTTGCATTCCTGGGGTAAACCCCACTTGATCATGGTGTATGATCCTTTTAATGTGCTGTTAGATTCTGTTTGCTAGTATTTTGCTGAGGATTTTTACATCTATATTCATCAGTGATAACTGGCCTGTAGTTTTCTTTTTTTGTGACATCTTTGTCTGGTTTTGGTATCAGGGTGATGGTGGCCTCATAGAATGAGTTTGGAAGTGTTCCTCCCTCTGCTATATTTTGGAGGAGTTTGAGAAGAATATGTGTTAGCTCTTCTTTAAATGTTTGATAGAATTCACCTGTGAAACCATCTGGTCCTGGTCCTGGGTTTGTTGGAAGATTTTTAATCACAGCCTCAATTTCATTGCTTGTAATTGGTCTGTTCATATTTTCTATTTCTTCCTGGCTCAGTCTTGAAAGGTTGTGCTTTGTAAGAATTTGTCCATTTCTTCCAGGTTGTCCATTTTATTGGCATATAATTGCTCTAGTAATCTCTCACAATCCTTTGTATTTCTGCAGTGTCAGTTGTTACTTCTCCTTTTTCATTTCTAATTCTGTTGATTTGAGTCTTCTCCCTTTTTTTCTTGATGAGTCTGGCTAATGGTTTATCAATTTTGTTTATCTTCTCAAAGAACCATCTTTTAGTTTTATTGATCTTTGCTATTGTTTCCATCATTTCTTTTTCATTTATTTCTGATTTGATCTTTATGATTTCTTTCCTTCTGCTAATTTTGGGGTTTTTTGTTCTTCTCTTTCTAATTGTTTTAGGTGTAAGGTTAGGTTGTTTATTTGAGATTTTTCTTGTTTCTTGAGGTAGGATTATATTGCTATAAACTTCCCTCTGAGAACTGCTTTTGCTGCATCCCATAGGTTTTGGTTCATCGTGTTTTCATTGTCATTTGCCTCTAGGTATTTTTTGATTTCCTCTTTGATTTCTTCAGTGTTCTCTTGGTTGTTTAGTAGCATATTGTTTAGCCTCCATGTGTTTGTATTTTTTACAGATTTTTTTCCTGTAATTGATATCTAGTCTCATAGCATTGTGGTCAGAGAGGATACTTGACACAATTTCAATTTTCTTAAATTTACCAAGGCTTGATTTGTGACCCAAGACATGATCTATCCTGGAGAATGTTCCGTGAGCACTTGAGAAGAAAGTGTATTCTGTTGTTTTTGGATGGAATGTCCTATAAATGTCAGTTAAGTCCATCTTGTCTAATATGTCATTTAAAGCTTGTGTTTCCTTATTTATTTTCAGTTTGGATGATCTGTCCACTGGTGAAAGTGGTGTGTTAAAGTCCCCTACTATTATTGTGTTACTGTCGATTTCCCCTGTCATGGCTGTTAGCATTTTCCTTATGTATTGAGGTGCTCCTCTGTTGGGTGCATAACTATTTACAATTGTTATATCTTCTTCTTGGATTGATCCCTTCATCATTATGTAGTGTCCTTCTTTGTCTCTTGTAATAGTCTTTATTTTAAAGTCTGTTTTGTCTGATATGAGAATTGCTACTCCAGCTTTCTTTTGGTTTCCACTTGCATGGAATATCTTTTTCCATCCCGTGACTTTTAGTCTGTATGTGTCCCTAGGTCTGAAGTGGGTCTCTTTTAGACAGAATATATGTGGGTGTTGTTTTTGTATCCATTCAGCCAGTCTATGTCTTTTGGTTGGAGCATTTAATCCATTTACATTTAAGGTAATTATCTATATGTATGTTCCTATTACCATTTTCTTAATTGTTCAGGGTTTGTTTTTGTAGGTCTTTTCCTTCTCTTATGTTTTCTGCCTAGAGAAGTTCCTTTAACCTGTGTTATATTTAAGTTTTTAAGGAACATCCAAACCATCTTCTAAAGGCACTGTACCATTTTACATTCCCATCAGCAAGGTATGAAAAGTTCAGTTTTTCCACATCCTGACCAACACTTACTGTTGTCTGTCCTATTGATTGTAGCCACTCTAGTAGATGTATGGAGGTATCTCATTGTGATTTTAATTCTCATTTCCCTAATGACCAATGATGTTGAGTATCTCTTCATGTACTTATTAGGCATCTGTGTATCTCCTCTTATAAAATATTCGAATATTTTGCCCATTTAAAAATTGGGTTTTTTGTTCTACTTATTGAGTTGTAAGAGTTCTTTGTATTTTTGGATATAAGACCTTTATCAGATATATGATTTGCATATATTTTCTCCATATATGGCTTGTCTTTTCCTTGTCTTTTCATTTCCACAGTGTCTTTTGAAAGGCAAAACTTTAAAAATTTGACGAGGTCCAGTTTATTATGTTTTTCTGTTATAGATTATGCTTTTAGTGTCATATTTAAAGTCTCTTTGCTAAACCCAAGGTCACAAACATTTTCTCCTCTTTTTATTCTAAGAAGTTTCGTAGTCTTAGTTCTTTCATTTAAGTCTATTTATTATTCAAGTTAATTTTTTTTAACGTGGATCTCCAGTTTCTCAGCACTATTTGTTGAAAAAATTATCCTCTCCCCACTGAATTGTTGAAAATCACTTGTACAGAAGTGTAAGTTTTATTTCTGGACTTTTAATTCTGTCCCATTGATCTATAATATAGATGATATGTAGATTCTGTATGCCCACTCTATGTCAACACCACACTGTCTTGATTATTGTAGATTTATAGTAAGTTTTGAAATTGGGTAATATAAATCCTCCAAATTTGTTCTTCATTTTCAAATTTGTTTTGGTTCTTCTAGTTCCTTTTCATTTCTATATAAATGTTAAAATAAGCTTGCCAATTTAATTTTTTGCCAAAGTCAAACAAGCAAACCCTGCTGAGATTTTGATAGGAGTCTATACATTAATTATGATGTATAGCATTGAGTCTATACATCAATTTGGGGAGAAATGCCATCTTAACAATACTGAGTCTTCCAATCTAGAATACTTAAAAGTATGTTGTTTAATTTCCAAATATTTACGGATTTCCCAGATTTCTTTTTGTTGTTTTTTATAATTTACTTCATTAATCTGTGATCAGATGCCATATTTTGTATGCTTTCAATCCTTTAAAATTTATTAAAACTTGTTTTATGGCCCAGCATATGGTCTTTCCTAGAGAAGGTACCAGGTGTGCTATACTAGAAATGGAGTTTTAGGCAAGGAAGATATTTCCTAATGATAAAATGGTCACCAATATCTTCAGATTATCAAGAACACTTGAGACATTGTCCAGCAAAGACCATGTACTAGGCCATAAAACAAGTCTCACAAATTTTAAAAAGATTGAAGTCATACAAAGTATGGTGTTTGACCACAAGGAAATTAAATTATAGTATCAGACAAAATAGACTTTAAGATACACATACACATGTACACAAAATGTTATATCAGGTTGGTTGGTAGAGTTGTTCAAGTCTTCTATATCCTTGCTCATTTACTGTCTAGTAATTTGATCAATTCTCGAGAGCAGAATATTGAAGTCTCCAACTATTATTATTGAATTTTCTGTTTCCCCTTTCTATTCTGTCACTTCTTATTTTATGAATTTTGAGGTTCTGTTATTTATCATATCTTCCTGATGATTTGACCATTTAATAATTATGAAATATCCTTCTTTGCCTCTAATACTATTTCTGGTTTTGAAGTCTATGTTGTCTGATACTAATAGCCACTGTAGATTTTTTGCAGATGCTGTTTGCACGGTATATTGTTTTTCCAACCTTTTGCTTTCAACCTGTTTGCGTCTTGGAATCTAAGGTGTTTTTCTTTCAGACAGCATGTAGTTGATTCTATATGTTCATTCACATTTAGTGTGCTTATTTTTATGGTTGGATTTATATTTACCATTTTGGTATTTTTTCTGTATATTTTCTGTTCCTCCTTGACTGCTTTTTTGCATGTTAAATAAATTTTTAAGAAGTGTCACTTTAATATCTGTTTATTTAAACTATGCTTTGTGGGTAATTTTGCCTAAATTTTTAAGAATAGTTTTGCTGGATTTAGAATTTATTGGTTAGGAATATTTTTCTTCAGCACTTTGAATATGTCATTCCAATCTTTCAGATGAGAAGTCAGCTATTAACATATTGATGCTCCCTGTATGTAAAGAGTTTTTTTTCTCTTTCAAGATTTTTCTCTTTGTCTTGGCTTTTAAGAGTTTAGCTATGATATGTCTAGGTGTGAATTTCTTTGTGTTTATTCCACTTAGATTTTTGAGCTTCTTGGATCAGTATATTAAGTAGATCAGTAGATTTTCATCAAATTTTGGAAATTTTATGCCACTATATCTTCAAAAAAATTTTTTTTTCTGTCCATTTCTCTCTCTTCTCTCCTGGGACTCCCATTATATCCTGATGTTGTTCCAGAGGTCTCTGAGGCTCCATTCACTTTTTCTTCATTTTTTTTTCTTTCTGTTCTTCAGATCGATAATTTCTATTGATCTATCCTCTAGTTCATTGATTCTTTCTTCTGCCATCTTGAATCTGTTTTTGAGCCCTATAGTGAATTTTTTACTTTAGGTGTGTTTTCAATTCCAGAATTTTCATTTGGTTGTTTTTAAAAATATAATATCTGTGTCCTAATTGAGAATCTCTATTTGTTTAGTCCTTGTTGTCACTCTTCCTTTAATTCTTTAAACATTGCTTTCCTCAGTTCTTAAAACATATTTATAGTAGGTGCTCTTAAGTCTTTGTTAAACCCAGCATTTGAGGATACTCATAAAGTTTCTACTGCCTGCTTTTTTTCTTGCATATGGGTAACACTTTACTGTTTCTCTGTGTGTCTCGTAAATTTTTTTGTTGAAAACTGGACATTTTAGATTAATTTTTTTGTAGCAACTTTGGATCATGAAGGTTGTCGTTGCTATCACTTGCCTTGGCTAAATCTGTGAAACCTGCAGTATATGGACAGTGATGTCTTAGTTCAGTTCAGTTGTGTTTTGATATCCTTACTTTCATTTATAAGCTTGGCTTCCTAAAGATCACCCTTGTATCTTCCTAGTGCAGTGGTCAGTGAATGATTTCACACAGCCTCAAGTCCGAATACCAGAGATTCCCAGTATTCTTACCCAAAGTTCATCAGTTTGTAAAGTATAAACACTTCTCAGATTGTCATATGCCTTTGGTTGATTTCCATAGTGCCAAAATGGTTGTTTTTGTTAATTTAATCCTGATTTATAGCTGCTCTGGGGAGACTGTTTGCTTATCTCCTTACTCAGCCATAGTTAGAAGTCTCCTCTTCCACAAAGAAGTTTTTACTCGACTGGTATGGTTGTAAAATGGTTTGCATATATCAGGCTCTTTTCCCTATGAGCTTTTGGTGGGTTCTTCAGAGACTATTCAATTGGGTCCCTTCAACTGCACATCCTATATACGGGCTTGTGCATTCTCTTCCTTCCGCTGATTTTCTCCCATTTAGTTGGTTTGCCAGTGGCCCACTCTGTACCAGCTCTTGATATTGTGGTCCCATAATTCTTCCAGGTAGTCCTCTTTGATAAGATCTAAACAGGTCTCCTGGCTCCCTTTCTCACCCATGTGGCCCACATATGGTTGTCAGGACACATGGATAAATCCTTGTCCTAGCAAGCCTTGGGAGTGCCAGCCTTCCCAATAAAGTAACTACTCTCCTTTGATCCACCACCAAATCAATTTACCATCTGTCTCTTGCCTTCCAGGTTTCCAGGCTGGAGTTTGACACTGTCCACAATTCCCAACTTCAGGAAGCACTTAAGTCTTTGAGTCACTCCCCTCAAGCTGTTCTCACTGTGGGGGTGAAAAGAAGGAATTCTAGTGCAGGCATCTCAGGGAAATCTTCCTCATCACATTCTTTCTCAATTTCCATGCTTCCAGTTCTTCTTATAGGAAGGAGTTTTTGGAGACATGAAACCAGTTCCTAGATACTTCCCTTTGAAAATCCGCTTCTCACTCTGAAAGATTATTTTATAATTTCTTATCTATTGCATCTCGCTGCCTCATTAAAAATTCCAATTCAGCATCCCATTACAATTGTGTTTATTTTTAGAGACTTCTTCTGGTCCCCTTCAGACTAAACAATGTTTCTGAGAGTCATGGGATGTTCATAGATGTTATGTGAGAAATGGGTCCTGTGAGGAAATAACTTTGGGGAATACTGTACTGAGCTAAGTTCAGCAGATCTCTTTTGCTGTGGGCCTTCTTCTCAGAACTTTCCATATGCTAATAGGCACTGTGCAGTTCCAAGGATGGGGGTAGAATATATAGTTTTTATCAAACTTATTTGATCATGAGGAACACTCCCTCTGCCTTTTTTGGCAAGCCATTTAAAGGGCTTAGCATTCCATAGAATGTATTTTGGAAATTGCATTTTGGCCTGGAATTGCAACTGGACTGGAAGGTACCAGTGGAAAGGGAAGGTATTTTCTTATTCATCCAAAGACAGGCAGTGTACTATTGACCTTCACCTCATCCTAACCACAGTGATTCTGAAAGTTTCATGTGCTTTTACTTTTTTTTTTTTAACCTGCATGTAGCTGAGCTTTCTTTCCCTCCACTAGATTGAATTTCTTATTGATAGAAATCCCATCTAGTGCCACTTTGCATCACCAGGGCTTACCACAGTGCCTCAGACTTAGCAGGATGAGTGAATAAATAGCACTCAAGAAGGATTTCTTTGCTGCTGCTTCTGCTACTGTTTCTTTCTTTTAAAGAAAGTAAGAAAAAGTCCCTATACTAGAGTCCCAAACCACATATATGCATCAATCAGACAAGCCTATTGGGTGTTTTTGAAACTCCCCAGTGTCTGTAAATCTGTGCTTATGAATATTCGCAGGATTCAGGAGATGCGCACATGTCCTTGCTTTCTCCAAGGGCAACCAGGGTGGGTTTTCTCTTTCTTCATTTCTGTGTGTGTGATTGTATACACACACAGCTGAAGGGATGAGTTGCTGAGAACTTTCCAAAAGAAATGAATGGGATAAAACAGATTGCCAAGTTACTGAGTGGTAATTAAGAACAGATTCCTAACATCATCACTCTGCCATTTTTAAGATATTTTCCTTTAAAAGACAAAACCACCGAATGATGAAACGTGTCATGCTTCTCCTGATGTCCCTTAGTCTTCCAAAAATCCCTGCTCAGTTGCATACACACCTATACGCCAGCCCAAAGTCAAACAGACCCAAAGATTGTAAGCAGTCTCAAATTATTTTTCAATGGAGAAAAATGAGCGTGTGTGTGTGTGTGTGTGTGTGTGTGTGTTACCCATTTTCATTCCCAGTATAGGTCAGTTGGGAAGATTTCTTTCTCTCAAACATTTCAAAATACAATGTCACCTTGAAGCTGACTGGAGCATTTACCTCTGAGCATTATTTTTCAAAGGGTTTTGAGCTACTGAAAATGGGACCGTCATGGGAGTTTGTATGCAGCCCTGACTGCAAGGACTCTGGCTCCAGAAATAACATAAGCAGCTGTGGCTACTCGTGGGCATGGCCTTGGGGACCCTGGGCTCTGATCACACATTGTCTATGGGGGTCAGGAAGGAATTCCACCCCCTTTCTCACCCACTCAAGCACTCTGCACACTGTGTACCATAGCCCATCCCACATCTGGCCAGGTGTGGTGCCTTACTGGCCTCTGCCGGGGTGGGGGGGGGGCACATACCGGATTAGACACACGCACAGCCTGCCTTGCCGTGGGGATGGAGGGCTGCCGCCACGATGTCCCAGGTTTGTGTGTCTTGTGGTTAAACACTTAGGATTTTGACGTAGGCAAGGCAGCAGAGCCGACCCTCAAAGCCGCTGCAAACAACCTGAGAAGGCTTCTCAGAAATGCAGTCCTGTGCCTCGGAAGGAGACAGCCTTTATGGGGGCAATTTTCCAATCGCTGCCTATTTGGTGTGGTCATGTCTGAGCCAGGGGAGGTTTCCTGGCAAACTCCAGGCAAAGATGTTTGCAGAGAGCTGGATGTCAGGAACCTAGTGAATTGTATATTAATGTTAAGTGCATTCTTGGTATTAACTAACAGAAGAGCTGTGTGTGTGGGGTTTTGGGGGGGAGATGGGAAAAGGCAAAGAGAGGAAGAGGCATGTAAGAATAATGGTCATCTGTAATTACAAACATTCTATAATTCAATCCTCACTCTGGCACCATGGGGTTGATCCTCCTATTATTCCATATTTTTTCAGAGAAGCTAAATGATGCTCTTACTAGCTGTAAGAGCTACAGCTGGGATTAGAAACGAGGCTTTTCTGATGCCATATTCTAACGCCTTTCTACAAACCTCCCACCATGATGAGAACCTAAAACATCTTCAAGCAGTTCATGTCCTATTGGCAGGTCCTTTCCAGGAAGAAACTGTGATACCTCTGACCTTCTTTCTTCAGTTGTAGCTTTAGAAGTTACTGTTGCTTAATGGAAGTCCAGGAGGCCTGTTCTAATCAATGGAGATTACATCCCTCAATATAGGTGAAAGAAGCAGGATGGGCCCATGATCAAAACACTTGATGTGTGATGTGTCCGTGCTGAACTGGGCCCAGTTTACAACAAGCTTCTTCTGCACTCTAGGCATTACCAGCACCCTTGATACAAAGTTTGGTACTTCCCTGATCAGAGCCTGGGGTCAGCAGGTGGAATCTGACAGCCTCAGTGGTGGAATGAGAGAGACCTCACAATTCTTAGCGTTCCTCTTCCTCTCCAGTCTCAGAAGAACTCGTTGAAGTAGAGACTTTCAATCCATTTGCCTCATTTAACCTTGTCAACAATCCTTTGGGATGGAATGTTCTTCATCCCATGTTATTGCTGAGGAACTGTATTAGTCAAGGTTCTCCAGATAAATAGAACCAACAGGATGTGTGTGTGTGTGTGTGTGTGTGTGTGTGTATAAATAGAGAGACAGATAGATTTTAAGGAATTGGCTCATGTAATTGTGGAGGCTTGATGAGCTCCAAATCTGACGTGGTAGGCTGGCAGGCTGGAGATCCAGAGAAGAGTTGAAGTTCAAGTCTGAAGGTTGTCTGCTGGCAGAATCCTGGAGGTCAGCCTTTGTTCTATTATGGCCTTCAACTGATTGAATGAGGCCTCCCCACATTATAGAGGTTCCCCAATTTAAATGTTTATCTCATCCAAAAAACACCCTCATGGAAATATCCAGAACAATGTTTGACCAAATATTTGGACGCTGTGGCCCAGCCAAGTTGACACATAAAATTAACCATCACAAACAGGAAGCTTCAGAAAGTTACCTGCTATGCTGAGCTCACACAGCAGTGAGAGGCCAGGCTGGGGATTTAACCAGCGTCTCTGATTCTAACACCTGAGTTCTTTCACCATCTTCTTTAGCCCGTGTCAGTAAATTGGGGAAGGGCATCTGTTAATCATCACACTGATTGGATGGCTACTCACGGGATTCTCATTGATCCTTCACAAGGTTTTGGCTGAATGCTCCAGGGATCTGTGTGGTATAGACTAGGAGCTCTGGCCCTGGGAAGTGGGCAAGGAGGGACCTTTGTAAAGCCTACTTCTCCCACGAGTCAGCTGGGCCTCGGAGGTACATGGTTGGCTTTGGAAGCAGGGACAAGCTTGCTGAACTATTTGAGGATGCCTCTGGGAGCAGCTGGAATTTTCCAGATGAGCAGTGTGCTGCACAGAGCCTCACTGTGTGTTCAGGGAACATTCCCGGGATATGCAGGTGACTGACATGAAGAAAGATGGAGCTGCCCCCAACCCCTGGGGCAGTCTTGAGAACAGGAGATTACCACCCCCTACATTAGGGTTCTGTGTGTGATAGTGTTGGGGGTAGGGGCTCTTTCTTCATCTGAACCAGATGATCTTGGAAGGGGCCCTCCCACTTTACAGATTCTTCAGGGCTCACCAACCTCAAAAACAGCCTCTTAGCATGGAGAGCCACATATTTTATAAGCTTTACCTGTTCCTCTTCCCAACAGAACCCAAGTAAGCTCACCTGGGGAGGGATGGAGACACGCCCCCTCCCCCAGACCTGGAATATTCTTCCCCTGTTCCCATCATCGCCCACCACCTCTAAGTCTCTGGCCCTCTCTCGCCTCATCTTTAATACCTTTCTTTCTCTCACTTTGCCTGGAATAAGTTAACGAGGATATTCTAAAAGGAGTTAATTCGTAAAGGAGTTAACGAGGCTATTCTGTTTCTCATTGGGTGTGCCTCTTCATTTCTGTTGTGTCTGCTCCTGCTAACTTCCATTAATTCTGCTACATTTCCTTCTGACTGTGGACAAGTAGATTGGCCTGTGGGGTGATCTCCACGGGAGAATGATCACACCACAGCTCCTGATCCTAGAAATGAGTCAGTCACAAAGACCTCTTACGCTTTAGTCACTTTCCTGCATCTTTTTTACACTAATCATTAAAAATAGACACCATTTATCTACTACTTGCCATATGCTGGGCAATATAGACAAAAATAGTTAGAAAAGCAGGATTAAAGTTGAGAGGAAAATGGTGGTTGGAAAGTAGATTTGGGCGTAGAGACAATGGTTGACTTTCCCAGACAGTCGTGGAGCCTGCAGTAGGACTCAAAAGAAAGGAGGAAATCACAAGAGGAGAGTCGGTGATGGGCAAGAGAAGGTTGGTAGCTGATAGATCCCTGGGAAACATCCACATCCAGGTGGAAGAAGGGAGAGAAACTGCACAAGGGAAGTTATGCTGGGAAGATGTCCCTGCGAGAGGGGAGTGCTTCCAGAAAGGAGTGGTGTAAACATCTCAAAGGATGTGACAATGAAGAGTGACAAGACTGGATTCAACTAAAAGGCCATGTGACCTTAGAAAGAGCAACTTTCTAAGGGATTCAGGGCAGGATGTCAGAGTATAGCTGGAAGGTGAGAGGGATTCAGGGTGACGATGGACTGGACTTAATTCCCCAGGTGGACTGTGACACTTTCTAGTTCCAGAATTTACTTTCAATCTCTTTCATCTTGGTTGAATTAAATAGAATTCATGCCAACTTAGGAATAATAAGGATTCTTTATTGGACTTTGTTGTTGGGTTATGGACGTTGTTGCAGAAAATACACAGAACTGGAGTCAGAAGAACTAGGTTAGGATCCAAGGGTCCCTTATTTTGTTGACTGTGTGATCTTGGGCAGGATATTTATCAAATCTGGCTTCTTTTCTTATTTAAAAAATGGAGGTTATAGTGATACTTCTCCAGATTGTGAGGTTCACAGGAGATATATGTGAATAGGCTTTGAAAACTATAAAGAATGATGTCAGCATAAGGTTAAAAAGAACTGTCGTGTAATGCTCAGGAATCGTCACAATATTATATTTTGGTGGATAGATGGGAGTATATCAGGTAAGATTATACTTGGCTGTAAAAAACACAAGACTCAACTATTATAACTTGAACACATAGGAGTTTTTCTCACCTGACAAGAAGTCAGAGGAAAGTTCAGCCACTTACGGATGTCATCTAGGGCCTCAGCTCCTTTTACGTTCCCGCTCCGCCATCCTGAAGTGAGTGGCTTTTTTTTCGAGGTTGCAAGATGGCTGCTGTACCTCCAGGCATCATATCTATGTCCTAAGAGAGAAGAAATGGGGGAAGGAGGAATAGCGAGTGTCAAAGGGGCATGCCATCTGAATCTGACTTTTTTTTTTTTTTTTTTTTGCGGTATGCGGGCCTCTCACTGTTGTGGCCTCTCCCGTTGCGGAGCACAGGCTCCGGATGCGCAGGCTCAGCGGCCACAGCTCACGGGCCCAGCCGCTCCGCAGCATGTGGGATCTTCCCGGACCGGGGCACGAACCCGTGTCCCCTGCATCGGCAGGCGGACTCTCAACCACTGCACCACCAAGGAAGCCCCTGAATCTGACTTTTTCTTAAAGAGTCTTTGTGGAAGCTGACCTCTGCCTTCTGCATGCCAACCTCACTGTCCAGAACTGGGTTTCATAGCCATCTCTAGCTACAAGGGAGTCCGGGATGGTGAATATTGGAGGCTTCCAGTTTCTTTAGCTGAGGAAGGCAAGGGAGAAGGGGCTTGTCAATGGCTTTCGGAAGCCAATGTGCAGTGTCCACCACAGAGCAGAGCTCACCCTGCCAATGGAACTTTGATGTGAGGAAGGGGATGGAGGGATGTGGCAGTGGGTATGATGCTCAGGAGGGCAACTTGACAGTGACCAAACAGCAGGGCTCTGGGCCCTCTGTGGCTTGGACCAAAACATCTTAGCTGTCTCCCACCGAGAGGCCCAGCCCCAAGGCTTGGCTCTTTTTGGCAATCAGCCCTAACCAACTGCCACCAAAGGGGTAAACGCATTCCAAGTCCTCGAGTCTCTGCTGCACTGTAACGTGGTTAGAACCACACCCCCACCTGGGCTAACAGGAAGCTCACTGGAGTTGTGTTGTTTTCGTGATGATTTGTGGTTATCCGTGCTCATTCTCCTTAATGGGGAGTTGAATACCTACACACTTATGTTATCCAACTGTACAAGCAATTTGCATCCCCTGCGTGTCATTTTTCAGTTCATTCTCCAGTCTTTGGGAACCATGTAGGATAAGGCATTACACTCTCTTTCTCTCCACTCTTCAAAGATGGCCTTTAAACCAAGCCATTTCCCTAAACCCCTTCAGCTAGATGGAGAAACAGACGACCATTAGAATCCAGACCTAGAAAACTCTACCTGGGTCAACACCCAGCATGGGCACCATCCGCTTGCTCACTCCTGGGAGCGTGGGGGAAACAGAGAAGATCCAGACTCACCCTGAGGATGGTGTCCGTCATGGAGGAGACAGTTGTTCTTAACTAAGGCAATTTCCAGTCCAGACCAGCAGATGGATCACAACCACATTTAAGAAAAAAAAAGCAATTTAAAAAGTATGAATAAGAGCTATTGTAAACGGCTCAAACTCTGTACGTAAGCAATGAAGTAAGATGAACTGACTGGTACTGAGTTGGAAAAGCTGTACAGAGGCAGGGAGTGTGGAAAATAATTTAATAAAAAGAAACTTTTTTTTCACGCACCCACTCCCAAAGAAGAAATGGAAAAGTTGTTAGCGTGTGGACCAGGGCTTCTAATTAGCTGCTCTGTTATCCCCTTTCTTGCCCTAGCACCTTCCTGGCACTTAGTGTCCCCTGAAGGTACTGGGTCGAAGGAGAAGTCTCCCCACCCACCCCCAGCACCTGACCTCCCAGCCGGCTCAGACCAGGGGAGGAGTGAGGAGCAACCCACCCACCTCCTAGGTCACCACTTCTGCCTCCTTGACCCTTACATGTTTGCAAAACAGAGGGAGCCCTGAGAAGGCTCCTCGCCAGCGTTGGAAACAGCTACCCTCATTGTCTGCCTCGCCCTGCCGGCTGCGCTCTCCCTTCCTCCCTCCCCTGCTCTCTGTCTGAAAGTGTGAAAATTACAAATCCCAAGGAACTGCAATCAGAACTCTACCTAGGGAAAATTCAGAGTATCCTTGCCATAAATATCCCGCTCCAAGACGCCTGACGTCAGAGCGGGGCGGGCGGGCGCGGGGCCGGCCCAGGGGGAGCGGCGAGGTTTCGGTCGGAAGACTGCGAACTCAGTTCAGCGCGGAGCCGGCGCGGCGGGCGGCGGGCGCGCAGCCGGGCGCGGGGCTGCGGGAGCGGCGGACGCGCCATGGGCGCCCCGCGGTAAGTGCGGCCGTCCGTCTCTCCTCCCTGCTTCGCGTCCGGGGGCGGGGAGACCGCGGGAGACTTTCCGGGGCACTACCCCACTTCTCTCCCCCTCTACTTTCTTTCCAACGCTGCAAGGGGATTGGAAAGGCAGCGGCTCCACGGGCTGCCTGTTTTGTTTCTCCAAAGTGCTTGCGGGAGCCGCCGAGGATACTTGAGTGGGGCTCCCCGGGCCTGCGTGCGTGTCTGCGCCGATGGGTGTGATTTGCGTGTCTGTCTGGATGGGCACATCTGGACACAGGAAATGTCTTTGGAAAACTTAAAAAAAAAAGTTTGTGGCTTTGAAATCTGATTCCTTGTTGTCACAAGTGGACGGACATAGCCGGTGCCCCCCAAACGGACAACTTTTTGGTGGCGGCTTTTCCCGGTTCCTTCGGGTGATTTAACTCTTCAAAGCCCCCGGCTCCCGCTTGCAAGCCTGGCTCCTGGCCAGCAGGCTGGGCAGAGGGAGCGAGGAGGTTCTTGCTCTCAGAAGCAGTGGGACTTGGGAGAGGGAAGGAGCATCCCAGGAAAGGGCTCCTGAGTGGGGAATCCCAGCACCTGCGACTGCTGCCCATCCATCCGCCTGCTGCGGCCCTGACAGCGCCAGGCACTGCAGCTGTGACTTAACCGCGAAGGAAGGATCTGGTCTGGAGACAGGTAATTGCAAAGGGAAGGAGGAGGAGGTGGTGGCCAGGACCGAGGCTCCGTGTCCAGCCCTGCCGGAGAGCGGAATGGACGTGTCTGCCACATGTGCCCACGGTGGGGGCCGTTGAGGGTTTTCTGGGAGCGCCCTGGTGCCCCAAACAAGATGCAAGCTCGTAACATAAAGAAACATGTCTGAGCTGTGGGGTGGAGGAAGGGGAGTGGTGGGGGAGAGGGAGAGAGATTTTTATCAAAATTGAACACAGATTTTTGAGGTCTGGGCTTGATTTAACTCTTCTCTCTCTGCCTTGGCCACTTTTCCACAGTCCTGTGGTGGATTTGCAAAGTTCCTGGGAAGGTGGGAAGGAAAAAACAAAAAAAAAATCACACCTCTCCAGGAAAGAGGCCCTGGAGATTTTCCTTCAAGCCTACGAGGGAAAGAGAGCAACTTCCCATCTTTAAATAGTTTCAAGTTTTGAGTTGCTCCCCGCCTTTCCGAGTTTGGTGTCAGTTTCTTGGATTTCTCTGAAAAGTTGGCAGAAGGAGGGAATGGATTTCCCCTAGGTCGTAGAGGGGGAATTGTGCCCTACTGAGTGTAGGCGGACGCGGGGCTGTATGGATCCAGCAGCCCTGGGTTGCCCAGTGCACGCACTGGATGTCAGTAGTTGTTCCACAAAGAGAGCCCTTTCAGCTTCATCCCGCGTCTCTGGTTTTGTATTTTGCAGCAGAACCAACCTACAATGTTTGGGTGGGGGGAAGATTACTGGACTCTCCCTGTGTCCTAGAAGAAAGGAGAGAATAACAATAGAGGGACAGGGAGGAAATCTGGATACAGAAAGGACCCACAGGAAGTCGAAGATTTGGGAAGGATTTTAGAAATTATACAAATTGACCCCTAGGGAAGAGCTATAAAAGACTGAGCAGACAGCAATGTCAGCTATAGACTCCTTTAACTTCAGGAGTATGTCTTCAACTTGAGTGCAGAGAAGAAGAAGGAGATCGCGCTAAGGGCCGTGTAAACAAAAGTGCGTGTGCATGGGTAGTGGGGTACCCGCGAGATGCACGTGTAGGCGCTTGTTTCTGTATTGGTGACTGCGTGGGGGTGGTCGTGGCCTCAGGCCTGGAAGTGTAAACGGGCCATTTCTCAGTTGCTCTGGGAGCTGCATCGACCCCCATCTCTCCCTTTTTTAGAAAACAACAACAACAACTGTGCTGTGATTGTCGTGTTCCCTGGTAGTTGCACGCTGCGGCTCCTAACTCCTAGCTGAGTTTACAGAGCTTTTCGTCCAGACCCTCCGATGCGGAGGGAATACTCGTGCCCCCATCAGGACAAAAAGAGGAGAGAAACTTCTCCTGGGCCTTAGTACTGAGAAGAGAGTCAGGAGTTCAGGAAGGGGGAGGGTGTGAGGGGGGTGACCAGTAGAAAGGCCGGTGGAGGTGGAGGTTTTTAGTTTTGGTGAGTGTAGGGGAGGTTGAAAGACGACTGCTTTCTGTGGGAAAATGTCCCCTCCCCAGTCTTCTTTCCCAACCCCCGTCCCCAAAGTGTTCTGACACAAAACAGGTTAAACTTTTGCCATTACTGAAGAGCCCTGGATCCAGAGGTAAAGAAGAGGGTGGGGCGAAGCATAGGCGGTCAGGAGGGTGCAAAGATCGTCAGTAGGCCCAGGCTGGCGTCTTTCTTACAGTGCAGCTGATGGAAGTAATGATTTAAATATTCCCACCATTTGCAGATAGAAGGCTGAGTACCCAGGGGTGGAGGGGACCCATCTGGGAATCTAGGGTGGTCACTTGTCCCAGCACAGGACGCCTCGGGGACAGCTGAGGGTGAGATCTGGGCTCTCAACTCTTTCATCACCCTCTCTGGAGGGTCAGTGGAATCCTGACCCTTTTGAGTTTGCTCCGGGGAACATTTCACCAACTTCAGACCAGGGACGGATTCTCAGGCCGCTGACTCTTGGGCTGATATGGAAGCCTGCTCACTGGCCCTTCTATCAGCCCAAGTTTCTGGCCCACGCTTGGGTCATCTCTGAGATCAGAATGCGTAGGGTGCATTCTCAGGCTCTCCAGAAGGCCCAAGGGGCAGAGGCACCTGACAGAAAGAACCACTTGGGGGATGTCCTTGGCTTTGACAGCAGATGGCCCTCTGAACATCCACAGCCAGAGTCTCTGTGTTCAGGGACTCTGTGTCATTCAGCTCTGCATTTCACATGCAGCCTGGACCACAGGAAGAGTACAGACATCAGAGCAGTCTGCCCCGGGAGAGAGCTAGTAACCTGGGATACGTTACTTATTCTGTCTGAGCTTAAGCCGCCGTTGATATTTACCTCACGAGGTTGTCACACACATGATATTTATGCAAAGGGACTAAAACAGAGCTAGGAATGTCGTAGACCCTTCATAAAGGGAATCCCATAATTTTATTTTCCAGTTTTTTAGCCATCAGGAGCCCGTGTGGTTTGGAAAGGACCTCTTGCCAGATCTGGCTACGTATTTTCCATTATTGAAGGCCGTTGGGTGGAGTTTCTAGGGCTCAGGTCACCCTTACTTCCTCCCTCTAGAAACATCAGCTAGTGGGGATTATCCGGGAGCGTGGCCGGTTCGTTAACCTGAGGGGCGGGAGAGGGCACGAGGCATCCTGGATATCTGGTCTGGAAACCACTCCTGTGTTTGAGCTCTTGGGAGGGAAGAGGGCAGCAGAGCCAGTTGTATGTGTGTGGCTGGGGGCAGTGGGTGGGAAGGTGGGAGGGGGACAGGAAGATCAAGGACCAATGGAGTCTTGAAGGACAGGCCCGAGGTCAGAGGAAGTCACTGCTCCTCAAGCGTGCTCAGGTCAGAGTGAGAGGGGAGAATCTGATGGGTTGTAAAACTGGAAGCTTTCGCCATCTGTAAACATCTTGGTGGGCAGGGGCTGGGGAGGCTTCCCCCTCCCACATCGACACGCTGTCTGGTGGTGTGGCGTGGCTGGTCCAAAGGACAGAAAGAGCATCTGATGTGGAGAGAGCAGCTGCAGGTTCTCTTGGCCCATCTCAGAGCTTCTAAGTTATCCTTCAAGTTGACATTTAAGACTTTGAAGATCGCATTTGTTTCTGCTTTGTCCAAACTCTCTCTTTAACCATGGCCTGGGATGACTTTGCAGCTTTTAAGAGGCTCAGCCAGTGGCCAGCTTCTCTTGAGATGGCCCAGATTGGGGGTCGGTGAATTCCTCACTCCTGGCACCATCTGTTTCTCCAGACTCACTCCTCACATTTTTTCTGGTTTGTTTGTTTTCTTGTTTCATTATGAGGTTTTAAAACTGCACCATCCAAATGCTGTGCAGTGAGGAAATGCCTTTTCTTTCGACCCATGGTCGATCATCAGGCTAGTGCTGGGTGAGACTTGTCAGACTATGGGCATTAGCAGGTGTGTGGAGTTCTTTCTGGGCCTCCCCCTCAAAAGAAAAGAAAAGAAAAGAAAGAAACCTGGGAAAAAGAAACTCGAGGGAGTTCGGTAGCTCTTTGAATCCTGGCTGAAGAGGAGCTAAATTATTTGTAGGATGCCCCACGGGTCTGTGCAAAGAGCTTCAGAATCAACAAGACCCAGGTTTGAGTTCCGGAACCGTCGGGTCACAAGCTGTTCAGCCTCTGAGTCTTCTTCATCTGTCAGATGAGAACGAGAGGTGTTCTCACATCCCAGGGTTGTTCTGAAGATGAAATGGAATAATATATGGGAAGAACCTAGCACACTGATCAGTGCTCAACAAAATGGTAATGTCCTTCCCTTTTTAGTTCTAAGCCCATGAAAGTACATGGGTTTGGACATTTGTCCATGAGTCAGAGTAAATAAGCCACTTATTCAAGGCTTCACAACAGTGCTTAAAGCTCAGCTATCCCTGCCTGGAGATGGAGACCTTCACTATAAAAGTGGGGCACGGATCTGCGCTCCCCATGCCAGACAAATGGCAGTCCCATGCGATGCTCTACTAGAACAAAGGAAAGACCACCAGGTCACTTACCCATAAACCTGGGCTATTAGTGAGTTACGCATAGAGCTTGCTTTAGAAATCCCAAACACTGTCTTGGTCCAAAGAATTGAGGTCAAAACAGAGGAGGGAAACCACTGAGGTAGGACCCAGCATTAAAACTGAAAAATAATGGCACGATGACAATAATACCTGACCTTTGTATAGCAGCCTGCAGGTTGAAAAGCACGTGGCCTCATTTCATCCTCATAACAATCCTATGAGATGCGTGTTATCCACATTTTACAGCTCAAACCGGGGGCTTAAAAGACTTACCCTCCCAGGGAGATCAGCTTGGTGCTTTGTGACCACCTAGAGGGGTGGGATAGGGAGGGTGGGAGGGAGACGCAAGAGGGAGGGGATATGGGGATATATGTATAGGTATAGCTGATTCACTTTGCTATACAGCAGAAACTAACACCACATTGTAAAGCAATTATACTCCAATAAAGATGTTAAAAAAAATCTTCACCTTTCAAAAATAAAAAAAAAAGACTTCCCCTATTTCACACAGTAAGTGGAAGAAACAGGAGGTAAGCAGCTACCCAAGCAGTGTCTCAACCCCTCACCTGGGAAGCTTGTAAAATTATCAGTACCTGGACCCCCACCCCCACCCCAGACCAATTAAATTAGAATCTCTAGGGCTGGGGGCCCAGGCACTGATTGTTCTACAAGTGCCCCAGGTGATGTGAAGGGTAAGTTGAGAGCCACGGTCTAAGGGAATCGTGAAGAGGACCAAGGTGAGGAAGCAGGGTATCGAGCTCAGGTGAAACAAACAACCAAATCATTGCTAGGATTTAAGCTCCATGAGGGTGGAGACTTGCGTGGTTCTCTCTCTACCCAGAACCTAGAACGTGCTGAGCGTAGTAAGGTAGACACTCGGTGAACGCTGGCTGAATGAATGAACAAACCACTCTAGATGGGGAGCCGACAATTTCGCAGCCAAGTCCAGCCTGTCGCCTTGTCATGTAAGTAAACAAGCCTTGTATGTTATTGGCATGTAGCCATGGCGTTTCTTTATGTGTTGTCCATGGCTGCTTTCATGTGAAAAGGGTGCAGTTGAGTGTTGAAACAGAGGCTGTGTAGTTCACAGAGCTGAAAATATTTACTGTCTGGCCCTTTAACAGAAAAAGTTTGATGACTCCTGCCCTGGTTCTCAGAGTGACCAGAGCAAGGGTAGCGTACGGAGGACTGTTACAGCCTGGGGGTCAAGCATACGGATTCCAGAATCCGACAGACGTGTGTTTGAACCCTGTCTCTGCCGCTTACCTGTTGTAAGACCTTGCATATTATTTCACCTCTCTGAGCCTCAGTTTTCTCATCTGAAAAATGGGGAGGATAATAAGTAATACCGACCTCAGGATGGTTGCGAAGATTGCCAGCCCCTGGCCTAGAGTAAGCATTCAACAGACGGTAGCTAACCCACCTGTGATGGCTGTGGTTGTAGTTCCTGGCAACTACCCAGTCTGAAGGAAAACTAAAGTCAGAATCGAATCTAAATCTGGTGTCACGAACAGAATGAAGGATGCGGCAGGAAAAATAATCAGTCGGTAAGTTGGTGGGAGGGAGAAGGATTGACGTGAGGCTTTCGAGGTAAAGGGGGTCTTTTTAAGACGACACAGGTCAGGCCCCCCGACGTGTGAGTGAGGTGCTGTTTGGCTGACAGCTGTGTCAGCCAGTGACGCCCAGCATCCCTCAAGGGTTAACTTAGGCTTTATTGCACTGAGTCTAGTCACAAGCATGTCCCACCTCTATGCCCTTGTTTGTAGTTCGTTCTACGTGAAAGGCCCTCCCCCAGTCCTCATATTCCTGGGCTACTTGTCCTGCCAGGCTTGCTCAGGGGGCCCCTTTGCTCCCAAGCTCCCTTAGCAAGCCTCCCCGCCCCCCCCCAGTCACCCCTCCTCCTCCCTCCCACAAACTTAAACTGCAGCTCTGACGTAACATCTAACGCGCTGCGTCACAGTCAAGGCAGGATGGAGTCTCTGTCTTCTGAACGTTTGGAGCGCATTAAAGCCAAATTGCATTGTAGAAGCCACACCTGGTAGCCAAACAGTGTCCATTAAACCCTTGGTTCAACTCAGTGACAGCTGAGTTAACTCTTGGGGAATCCATCTGGGACTTGCCCAGGAGCAAATCCCCATAGCCAGCCAGATAGAGAAGAGTGGTCCAGTTTATAGACTCCATGGGTCCTTTGTGTCCTCATCCCTCTGCGCTACGGTGGCTCCTGCCCTCTGGAACACCTCTCCTAAGGAGTAGCCAGGGACAGGGAAAGAGGGAAGAAACCTAAAACCGACTCTTTGACTTCTTGTCAGCAGATGTGGTGAGCAGTTGGGTTTTGGCTTCTCTGGGCTTTTCATGTCTATGTGCCAAAATAATTGCGAGTTGGCTTGGTGTGGTCAGCTTTCATTAGCACGGTAACAGAGCGAGGCATGGTCACAGATAATAGCAAACAGCAGATAATTCACAGCATTTCCATCCAGATACATAATTCGGTGTTGTATAATTTTTATGGATTTTAGTGGCAGATTTATGTTGGTGGCAAATATATATTGTATATGGAATAATATTAAAATTGTTATTTTCTAATGATTAAGGAGAAGGCAGAGAAGAATCTCAGCCTTAAATTAAATATTCCCTTTGAGCAATCCCAGACGGACAATTAGGAACTGATTTCTAAAGGGGAGGGAAGAGAGGGAATGAAATAGTATTTTTATAGAGCTCCCCGCTATGCACATGGCACTGTGTCGATAATTTTTAAAAATAATTTTTAAAAATGTATTCTTTATTTGATTTTTCAAAATTATAACAGTAATTCTCGCTTGCTTAAACACATGAATCAATATCATGCAGAGATACAGAAAGACAAGTGGAAAACGAATAGCATCTCCACACCCTGGGAATTAATGTTTAGAGTCTAGAGTTAATCATTCCCTATCTTTTCCTTTGTTCATACAAATACTACAGGTGTGTATACATGTATGGTGGAGTCTTGTCTGAGTGTTTTTCACCGAGATGGACTCTGTGTATATTACTCTGCAGTATACTTCTCTTCCCTTTGACCATTTATCAAGGTTGTCCCTACGATGGATGGAACTCTATTTTTTTCTGATTTCTTTATGCCTAGACACACACAGCTCTATGTATCAGTATTTGAGGTCATGCCATTCTTGTAGCGAGGTTCAATTTTTTTTTATCAGTCAGTTGTTAAACGTGGTTTCATCCTGGGTGATCACCGGTTTGGGTCCCTGAGTCTGACATACCAAGCATCCGTCACCCAGGAGAGCTGAGTGGTGGATGTACCTAGTCTGTGACCATCCTGGCTGTGGCTGCATGCTGTGTGTGGCCCTTGTTTGTCCCCTAGGGAAGCTGTTGAGCGTCAGGCCCTGTGGCTGCCCCCTCCTTCTCATCTGATTCAGTCTTCCCTCCTTGGGTCTCCTCAGTCGCTGCCTATGTAGGAAGAGCAGCAGGAAACACCAAAGATGCATACGTTGGACTGGAGAACAGTGTTGATGGAGCAAGTCAGGCAGTGCGGGGTAGTGGTCGGGTGTGTGGACCCTGCGCTCAGATCAGCGCACTGCACCCCCCGACCCCGCAGGACTGAGTCCCAGCGGCAGGCAGTGCTGGCAGTGGCCAGCCCTCTTTGGAATTGCCTTCGCCGAAGAGAACCGCCCCAGCGGCAGTCTCTCTACAGGGTCACCTGCATTCAGTGACCAGTGGGGCCCCTCTGCCCCAATGTGGGGAAATTCTAAAGGGCATCCCAGCTTCAGGGCTCCCCAGGGGGCCGGCTGAGGCCTTCCCTGAGGCCGTCTGGCAGCTGTACTTCTCCCTCTGCCCAGTGCTACCTCCTACCCGAACCTCCCACCCATGAGCGACTGATTCCAAGAACCCTTCCTACCTGCCCAAGAAGTTTTACTTATTTTCCGTGAAATTGTTTTGGAAGAATCCGTTGTTTTCCAGATACTTGGTGGTGGCTATGTCAGAATATGAAAAAGTGCGTTTTTTCCTTGTGCTCTATTTTGTGTGTTTTCTATGTGCGATCCCGCTGAGTTCTCTACAGATAGAGTTGTTCCTAACTGGGAAGGCTGAACAGATATGTTGATTTTATTGCCAAATTTGTATTTGCCCCTGCTCCCTCCCCCAAACCCCCAATGCCAGGCTGAGAGGTGTGGGCGTATCAGGGTTGGAAGCGTGACCAGATGGCTTTGTTGGCATCCTGCCTGGAGACGGGCTGGACAAGTTGCCCTTTGGGAATTCCTCTCTATCTTACCAGTGCTTCTGCTATATAGAGGGGGTGGTCTCAGGGGGCTCTTCTGGCCCACTGGGAGCCACCTTCCTGCCTGTATAGGTATTCACATCATGCCTGCCTGGGCCTCTGTCAGATCTGATTCGTCCTTACGGGGGTGTTTGTTTCTTACTGCTTTGTCCCAAGTAAGGGAGGTCTTTGGTGCTGTGTACTGAACATTCCACCTTCCGGATTCTGTACACTGATCGGCTGCCTGAGTGCCAAAGCAAAGCTTGCCCGCATGATGGATTCCCGATGGGCCAGACTTGGGGACACAGACGCACAGCTGACGTCTGACCCCGTTCCTGGGCATCAGTGTCAACACTCCCTCCCTCCCTTCCTCTCAGACACCACAGCCCCCAGCCTCAAGTTCCCCTGATCAGACAGCGAGGGAAGGGAGTGATTCCAGGTCAGTGGGAAGATCCCTCAGTATCTCCACAGTGCCAGAGGCAGCTTTGAAGTTCATCTGAAGCAAATTCAGAGTTTCTGTGGACTTTGGGCAGTGGACTTTGGGCAGTAGAAAGGCCAAGCCATTTTAACTCTTCTTTTCCTTTTTTTTTTTTTTTTTAAATCGCCATCAATATATTTATCAGTCTGTTCCCTATCATGTGACATTGGGCTGGCAGCTGCCCAGAGAGAGCTAGGAATTGCCTCTGCCTTTCTGAGACACTCAGTTGATAATTTACCATTACCACTGCCCTGAACAGAGGTGATGTTATTGATGTCTGTGGGCTGCCTACATGGAAGCTGGGACTTATAGCTGATAAACAGACCAGACTTCTGAGTAGAAAGCTGTGGGTCGGAGCGTAGGCACTGGCTTCAGATTCTGGCTCCACTACATGTTAGCGGTGTGGCCTTGCGTGAGTTACTTCATCTCTCTGTGCCTTCATTTCCTTATCTGTAAAATGGCTTGTTATGAAGATAAAGTTAATGCATGATTTGGTAAAAAGAAAAAAATAGTACTTGAAACCATGGCTGTCGCATAGTAAGTACTAGGAAGTGTTAGTGATGATGATGATGGAGATGATGATGGAGAACAGGGACCCAGCCTCATGAGCTCTGTTGGCCCTGCATCCTGCACGATGCTTGGCCCAGAGCTGGGGCCCGATGAGCGTTTATCAAGTAAAACATGCCACTGCCTTTTTCCAGGTGTCTACTGCCTGCTTAGTCTGCTCAACTCTCTACCAAAAAAATATGTTTTACATTTAGAATGTTTATTTCATTTAAAATTTTTATTGAAGTTCGACACGATTCAGAAAATACAGCTTATAAGTATATAGCTCAATGGGTTTTCACACCTGTTTAACCAGCATCTAGATCAAGAAACACAACATTCCAAAGCTCCCACCTCCCCCATCCCGAGAAGTCCCTTGTGTCCCCTTCCGGTGACTCCCCTTCCATAATCCTAACTTCTAACAGTAAAGATTACTTTTGCCTGTTCTTGAACTTCAAGTAAGTGGAATCGTACAGCGTGTACTCATTTATGTGTGTCTCCTTTTGCCCGGCATGACGTGTCGATGACTCCTTCCCATTGTTGTGTAGTATTCCATTATGGGACTATCTACACTTTATCCACTCTTCAGCTGGTGAGCATTTGGGTGGTTTCCAGGTTTGGGACTGTTGTGAATAGGCCTTGCTGTGAACACTCGTGCACTTGTTCACGGGTAAAGAGAGGAATGCTTCTCTGTTGCTGTGCTCCTGGAAGTGGAACAGCTGGAACCTAGGGAATGCATGTGTTCAGCTTTGGGAGATATTGCCAAACAGCTTTATAGAATGGCTGTACCATGTTTTCCACTTTCTGTAAAGACGAAGAAGGCGTTCTAACTTGGTAGTGTAGGGGCTTGAGGCCTGGTAATATCCTGGGCTTCCTGAAATGTGCATATCCTCCAAACTCTTGGTATCTGAGAGCTCACATGTTCTAGAAATCCTTGGGGTGGGGTGGGGTGGGGGTAGGCATATCCTTTTTACCAGGCACTGTACTAGGTGTTTCACTTATACTCCTTCACCAAATCCTCGTAACCATCCCATGAGCTGAGATTGGTGTTATTAATCCCTCATACAGATGAGGAAACAGGCTCAGAGCAATTGAGTGAGATACCTAAGATCCTACAGGAAGAAACTGTCAGAGGATGTAAAACAGGTGTACCTGCATCTAAAGCCATTTTAGGATCTGACGGTGAATGATTTTGGCTTTGGTGCTGACACCGGAGAGAAACACAGACCCTCTAGAACCTGTACCAGCTGTGGGTGGTGGCTATGAGAAGACGTTCTGTGAGATGGAGCAGAAATAAGGCAACTCAATGACCTTGGGAGGTCAAATTGTTTTCTTGCCCAGGGACAGCTGGAGAAAGTCATAACTTTCCTGGAATGCGAGGGCGACCATGTCATTTGCTGTGTAAACCAGCACTCTTTCAAGAGCGAAAGGGCACTAACTGGATAGGACGCTGGGAAGCAGGCGTGAATTGGGACTGTCCCAGCTTTGCTCACCCCCCTGGAAGTCTGAGCGGGCATCCCTCTCCTGGTCAGTGGGCTGTACAGGTTCTTTTTAACCCTTTCAGAACACTGTCTCTCTGGACTCTGCCCTCATGTGACGTACTTCTAGTCTCTGTTTATCTTAAAAATGAGTCTGGTTTTCTTCTTCCCCTCTACACAACATTCCCCACTCAGATGGGGCTCTGACAAGGTGAGCTTCCTTTAACAGATCCTGTTACCACTGAGATGCATTTGCCAACAGACTAGAAGCTTCTAGAAGTCTAGGGCTGTGCCGTAGTCACTGTGGTATCTGTGGCACTTAGCCGGGTGACAGACACAGAGTTAGCACTCCAGGAATATTTGACTGTGACATTTATCCATGTGCTTGTTCGTTCATTCATTCATCGTTCATAAAACCAGAGCTTAGTTTAGATTCTATCCTCTTTTTTGATCTGACGCCTATTCCACTGGTCCAGAAAGAAAAGTCAATTGTGCGTGCGTGTGTGTGTGTGTGTGTGTGTGCGTGCACACAAAGGACAAAGAATAAAAGGGATCAACTTAATGAGTAGCAAACGCATCATGGAATTCGATGTCAGGATCTAGCTTTGAATTTCAGCCATCCACTAACGAGCTGCACTGGCTTAGATAAGCGATGTAGCAATTTAGCATTTCTGAGCCTCGGTTTCAGCCATGTGTGCAGTGGGAACGACAGTAATGCCCGGGGTAGAGGAGTGAAGTAAATCTATGACGCAGGGTATAGGGAACGTGCTCAGTACGCTGTGAAGTGCTGTATAATTCCTAGTTGTTAGTGGTTGTGGTGGTTCAACAGCTATTTGAGAAGCACCAGTGGGAGGCGCTGTGTGCTGAGGCAGGTCCTGTGGAGCGCATCCCCCATGAGCAAAATCTACACCCCCTCCAGGGTCTCCGGTCTCTCGGTGAGGCATCAGCGCGTACGTGGCAACCCCACGTGGCTGGGAGCTTTTATTAATAAATGAGGAAGGAATCAGCAAATTCTTCAAGGTCTTAGGGATTTGATGTGGGTGTCAGAGATAAGGATGCAAAGGATAATTAATTTCTCATTAAGCCCACAGCTGCATTTTCACCAGAGCGACAGCAAGAAGCATTTAAGCGCTTATGTGTGTCCTGCAGTGTCTTTGGTATAGTGTGGTGGCTTCTTGTGCAGATTTCTGGGGTCAAACTGCTGGGATGCAAGTTCAGATTCCACCCTTTATTAGAATGGTAGCCTTGGGCAGGTATTTATCCTCCCTGAGATTCAGTTTCCTCGTCTGTAAAATGGTGATAGTAATAGTTCCTACCTCCAAATGAGGAACAAAGTAAGACTTGTAAAGTACTTAGCGCAGTGCCTAGAGCACAGTATGTACTCCATAAACCTATGTTATCATTGGCCAAATAATTTGTTTTCCATGGAATACGAGGTACTGTATGGTGCTGATGCAATACATAGAGAAAGGAAGCTTGTTTTGCGATGGGAGATGATGTCAGGGAAGGCTTCGTGGAAAAGAGGCATCCCCAAGGTTGGCTTCTTTTACACCCGGAGCAACAAGGCAAAAAGTTTATGTCCATGATTACTCTGTTCTTAAAGCTCAGAGAAGAAAATTGAGCGTGGAAGAAATTCCTTTCCTTAAGACACATAAGTTGAATGCCTACTGGAACTTTGAAGTTGAATACCGTGTGTTCCCTGCCCTCATGCACTTCCAAACTGGTTCATCCATCCTTGTGCCAGGGACAGGGGATATTAAGATGAGTCCTCCAAATACTAACGGTGTTGTCGAGGAAGGATCTAGAAGTGAAGAATACTATCCCGTGTCATCAGTGCCGTGAGTGGGAGATGCTCAAAGTGGAGAAACTTAGCTTCCATTTAAGAGTGGTTGGGAATGTGAAGACGTTATGGAATCTCCTGCCCAGTTTCTGTTGTGATGATAGGATGGTAAATACACGGTGCTTCCTGCAGCGGGAGGATGGACAAATGGTTCCTGTGGTTCCTTTGGTGCGTCTGTGATGTCCAGATAGTTGTGTGTCTTACAGGTAAAGGGCACAATGAACACACTCTGAACTTTTCCTAGACAGTGTTGACAGGGTCTACAGAAATGCATTTCTTACGTTGCCCAGGGATTGTTGGCATTTTTGTTTCATGGGCTTCATCTCTAATGTTATGACTCATTTAAAAAATCTCTATCTCAAAGCCAGTTTGCAAGAGGAAGTCTTCCCTCTGGCTCCGGCCACAGCCCCTCCTCCCTCTCCAAGTTTCCTAGTGAAGAAGTGAAGAAATACTATCCAACTTGTTCAAACTTTTATAAATTAAAAGAAAAATTCTTTTGGTTCTTCAAAGCATGCAAATGCAATTCTAAGACTGCAGTGATGCTATAGAATAGTAAACAAGTGAACAAATGTTCAACCTGACTCGGAATCAGGGAATTACCGTAAACTGAAGTCTTAAGGAGACAGCCATTTCACACTCATCAGAATGCCGCCCCCCACCCCCGCTGCCAAATTATACTCCTCCCATTGTATATAGAGCCAAAGACAACTCCCATTCACTAATGGTAGGAATTAAATTGGTACGGACACTTTGGGGAGCTATTGGCACAATCCAGTAAAGTTGAAGATATACTTACCCTACGACGCAGTGATTTCATTCCTATGTAAGTCTAGAGAAACTCTAATACATGTGGAAAAAAAAAAGACATGTTCAGGAATATTCATCATGGCATGTTTTCTTTAAGAGCTAGAAAACTACCCAAATGTCTCTCATCAACCAGAA
Source organism: Grampus griseus (assembly GCF_964374135.1). Taxonomy (NCBI): domain Eukaryota; kingdom Metazoa; phylum Chordata; class Mammalia; order Artiodactyla; family Delphinidae; genus Grampus; species Grampus griseus. The sequence continues at coordinate 34,261,918 of NC_139004.1, read as the reverse complement.
GACTGATTACGTCATTTGATTTGTATGTACAATGGAATACTGCGGACTACAGTGAAAAATGAATAGACTGTGCTATAGGGATATAACCCCAGAAACAATATGAAGTGGAAAAAGCACGTTGCGGAAGAATGCCATTGCTATTAAATCATACAAAATGATATGCTTTTATTTACACATGTTTACCTGTGTAATTAAAGTGTAAAAAAACCATTATTTTGGAATAACCACCAAATTCAGAGAAGTAGCTCCCCCTAGGGAAGACAGGAAGGAAGACCAGGGAGGGGTACGCAGGGCTTCCGTTTGTATCTGCGGTATTTTATTGCTTGCGATGGCTACACACGTTTCTTATCTACATTTTGTAGAGGGGTAAAATATTTTCTAATTGAAAACAAGGTGATTTCTAAAACTGGGCACAAACTCCTGCTCCATCCCCTCTGCCTGTTGGCAGACACACTGTAGAGTGACTGTGAAACTGCTCTCCATCTGCTCCAGGTCCATACGGGAAATTTTAGGTAGATGTGATCGTCTTCAAATGGAACGTTCTCCAAACATCTATACGGACCCCGTATGCACACGGTATTCACTGGTTTTTGACCTAAAAATCTTGACCTATTTTTTTTCTGACTTGTGGGTTTGGTGGGATCATATTTTGATATGTTGGTAGAGATGCAGAACAGGGCCATAGTAATAGAAACCAAACAGCAGCTCTCTGGCTCATTCTCTAGCAAACTGCTGGAGCCTCCTCTCATCCCATCTCTCCCTTGGGAGTTCCTGGGATCCCTTGCTGGTGCTGGCAGGTGACCACGGCCACAATCCTCACATCCCTTTGATAAGGACGTGGGACCAACATTCTCAAGTATTTCTGACTGCCTGGGTTGGGGAGGGGGAAGAATCTCCCTCTCTGCGGGCTTCCCTGGTGGCGCAGTGGTTGAGAGTCCGCCTGCCGATGCAGGGGACACGGCTCGTGCCCCGGTCCGGGAAGATCCCACATGCCGCGGAGCGGCTGCGCCCGTGAGCCATGGCCGCTGAGCCTGCGCATCCGGAGCCTGTGCTCCGCAACGGGAGAGGCCGCAACAGTGAGAGGCCCGTGTACCACAAAAAAAAAAAAAAAAAAAAGAATCTCCGTCTCTGCACCATAACTGCCTGGTTTCAAATGAAGTTCTCTATCCCTTCCGAGTTCCATCCATTCAGCCCTGGCTCTGTTGCTCTTACAAACATCCTCAAGTGGGAAAGCACCCACCACTGGCACCTGCTTCACTTTCTTTTACTTGACAATGAAGCCCTGCTGACTTCTTCCCTAGGTGCCTGTTGAAATGCAGCCCATCCATCTCTTTTATGTGCCCTCCTCTTTTCTGCAGCCCCCTCTCCCTTGGAATCTGGTCCGGAGCTCAATCCCAGTGACACACACCGTGTTGGCCTTGAGTGCCTTGTCCTGTGTTGTGCAGCCTCTGTCCTTGACCGTGACCGTGAGCCTCAATGCTCAGTGGTTCTGCACCAGTGAGCCCCCTTCTCTGGCTTGCGTGGTGCTCGCACTGGGGACTGAAGCTGGGGGTGGCTTTCCTCTCTGCCTGCGGCTTATTTATACATCATATAATTCACCTTCATTAAATGGGAGAAAGTTGCACCAAACTGGGACTTCGGGGAGCAAATCCTAGGTACATGGTTGCTCTGAGAATGGACACTGTAGTCCATAACAGGCTCTGGGCAGGAAACAGCTGGCACTCCCCAAAGAACTGAACTGATAAGAACGTAATGAGAGGGCTATTTGCAGAGAGATGAAGGGCTAAGGAGATGGTGAGGCCCCCAGGAGCCGACAACAGCAGGAAGCTCTTAGTACTGTTACTCCTGCAGGGGCAGGGGGGAGGACTGGTGTTATCAGAGCCCTGTGGCAGCCGGAGCTGAGGAGGAAGGGCTGCCTGGCTGGAGCTGTGGCCCTAGAGGAACACAGCCCCTGCCAGAGCCATGGCTTAGCAGAGGGACAGTAAAGGAATAACACCTGAAATCTCTCTCCTCCCACCCTCCAATCCCCTGCTGTTGCTTCCCACTTGTCGAGTCCCACTGAGCAGCAGAAGCCCAGGAAGCTGGGTGATGCATTCTGGAGAGGCCAACCTTCCCATTCCCCCCCAGGGTGGGATCTTGGCAGAGAAGGGCAGGGAATGGAGGCAGAGGGGCAAGCAGAGAATAGGCAGCACCTTGTATATTCCTATGTGATGTGCAGTCATCATGTAACTAGAAAGACCAGGTGTAATGAGAAGTCCCCTGTGATTCAACCTGTACTAGCATTCGGGCGGTTTGGGCTATGGTTTGGGGGACTGGTTGACCCCTGGCTTAGATGGGTAAGCGAGGAAGGAGGTCTGGGAGGGAAAGGAACTGAGATTCGTGGTTATGGGTCATGGACTTCGTTCTGTGCTTTGAAAAGGAAGATGATTTGAATGAGACTCAGGGATTGCTGTTTATCGTGCTCCAGGTAGTTCCCATACCTTAAAATGACTGAGCTTGGTGGTGGCAGGTTGTGGTCTTGAGACCTGTTCCGAGCCCAACCCAAGTGACACACACCACGTTGGTCTTGAGTGCCCTGATGGACACGCATGTGAGGCTGAGGACGCCCTTAGCTGGAGCTAATCTTCCCGGAGTTTTCCTCCTGGCTCCACTTTCATCCGCATCACTCATTACCCTCGCAGTGAGGTTCCCCTGAACACATCTCACCTGTGAAGGCTGTGATCAATGTCAGAGAGGGAGCCTTGATCGAATGACCCTAATTGCAGAGACATGGTCTCTAAACACTGTGGCAAGGTACAGAGAAAGTAGAAAATAACATATCTGAACTCATAGGGGTACAGGGCCTGCCCTGGAGAATTCCCAATGCAGCATGTACGTGCCAAAGATAAGGGGCACCTGCAAAGCAACATATCGAGAGAAAGTTCACAATATACGAACAAAATGTGTACTTGGTAAAGAAGGGTAGGAGAATAGAGCCATTGAAGTTGGTGGGCTTTGGTAGCAGAGAGAGTAATAGCCCTCTGACCTTGCCTAAACAGTTGACATCTCTCAGCAGGCCTCAGTTTCCTCATCTGTAAAATGGGCAAACTAAAGGTCTATTTCTCATTAGACAGCTGCAGGGGTTACATGGGAACATGATGTGAAGCACAGGGCCTAGCACACAGTAAAGGTTGGCTATTATCAACATCATTATTATTCCTGAAGGTGAATGCCAGTCACCACTTGGAAAGAGGAGTGAGGATTCCAAGATTCCAGAAGACTTGGCACCCCCTTGTGTCTTTTAATTGACCTAGTTCATTGCCCTATTCCAGCCAACCTCACAGGCCTCAGTTCTTTGACTCCCACTCATGTCCCGTCAAGGGTGACGTGGGTGCTTGTGGACCTGTCCATCAGCTTGGTCCCCTCTAGGTGGAGAATCGTGAAATGTTCAGGAGGAAAAGTATGAAGGGTCATCTTGTCTCGCATTTCCCAAACCGCATTTGCTAAACCACTGGGTTCCCACAGTGGCCCTGGGAAGAAAGTTCTGTGGTTAAAGAAGTTGAAGCAGCCCTTCCATCTTTGCTCTTCTTTCTCTCACGGAGCTACAATGCTCAGAGAAGCACTGCAGTCAAAAACTGGTTTCACATTGTTTAAACTAGTACTCTCTCAATTTATTTATCTAAAGAGGACTTTTTCCATGGGACACCCCACAGGACTAGTGTTTTCAGGTGTATATCGGTTATAATTTGTGTTCAGCTACACGGTACAGAAGCCCAACTACATGGTACAGAAGCTTAACTAGGGTTCTTTACTTTTCTCATTTTTAGGACAGCAGATGCAGTCCTGAGTTGGCAGAGTGCCACCACAGTACCATGAGGAACCCAGGCTCCCTCTATGTCTCTACTTCAGCCTTCCTTAGAATGAGATTTTTGCCTTTGTGCTCACTGCCTCTTGGTTACAAGATGGCTGCATCACCACTAGCTTCACATCTGCATTCCAGGCAGGAAGAAAGAGAAGGACAAAGCACAAAAAGTGCATGTCAGCTAATTGTTTCTCTTTAACAAGCTTTTCTGAAATGCTTTTAACAAGCTTTTTTTTAACCTCTAGAAACTGGTTAAAACTGTGCTAAGGAGAGACTTCAAACTAAAAGGGAGTCTGGGGGGCTTCCCTGGTGGCACAGTGGTTGAGAGTCTGCCTGCCGATGCAGGGGACACGGGTTCATGCCCCGGTCCGGGAAGATCCCACATGCCGCGGAGCGGCTGGGCCCGTGAGCCATGGCCGCTGAGCCTGCGCGTCCGGAGCCTGTGCTCCGCAACGGGAGAGGCCACAACAGTGAGAGGCTCGCGTACCGCAAAAAAAAAAAAAAAAAAAAAAAAGGGAGTCTGGGGGAAGCTAAAAGATTTTTAAATGGGCATTTTGCTACCTCAAACCAAAGCAGAGACCTCTTAGTATGGAAGAAGGAAAGAATTAACATTAGGTGGGCAATTTGCATCATGTGCCATGTTCATTGATCAAACCTTTGCTTCTCTCTTCAGTGGGTCGAATCTAAAAGCATCCCATGCAGAAGAAATAAAAACAAAGCAAGCAAAGAAACCAGCCAACCTTTGTAATCAATAGAAAACACACATTCTAAGCAACAAGGCACTTGGGCCCACAGACTCATTGGGAAGATGCTGTTGGTGCCCCGTGCAGGTCTTGGGGCTGCCGTGGGTATTCCAGCTAATGGCTCACACCTGTGGGGACTGCCCTGGGGTTATTGAACCCCCTCACCCTGAGGTGCCTGGGGATTACATCATGCTTACCCCACCCTCTCCTGCATCCTGTGGCCAGTGACTAACTGGCGAAAAGGTACAAAGGCCCCACTCCCTTGTTCCAAGCGGGGGCGGGGGGGCAAATGTGGCAGTGCCCTTCCTTCTCCAGAGCTCCCCACAGGATCAGGCTGAAGCTAGACGTCTCCTAAAACCACATTCTCACCAGATCCTTCCCCTGCCCTCTCTTCTTTCCCTCATTCCCTTCCTGGTTTCTCCTGAGAGCACGGCCTCAGTACATGACATATACATGAATCTCTGCTGTCTCAGGCTCTACTTCCAGGAAACTAGATCTAAGGTGTCCTGGGTCAAGCAGGGGGCGGGGGTCTGTGTGGTCTTCACTTCCTTCTAAGGGATTTGGTGTAAAACCTGTCCCCTCGGTCCTGTTTGTGGCCACTTTGACTTAGCCTGGGTGCCGTGGGGACAGCTCTGCATTTCACCTTGGTGATGGCTGTTGGGGGACAGCATCTTTGCAAATCCTGTCAAATATGTTTGGGGAGAACTCAGTGCAGGGCACTCAGCAGGCAGAGTCTAGCACTGTTATCTTCTCAAGGCAGATATTCTTAGAAACAATGATTTGCATTCTTAAGCCCACGAACTGTTTGAAAGGACTTGTCATGTGTGGTGTGTGTGTGCGCGCACGCGCGCGCGATTTTCCATCTTGTGGCAATGGCAGTGGGGTATTTATAGCTGGATCTACAGGGCCATTCTCACATGGCTAAAGAAAATGAAAACCTCATGTGGATTTTGTTTTGTTCACCCCCCCGCCCCCACCCCCACCCCCACCGCCTTTGCCATTGCAGACTCTCCGGTTCTTAAACCCTTGTTGTTGTAACCAGAGCCGCGCGGAGTATCGCTGCAATGGTGAGGTTATGTAAATTTACTATTTCAGGCAAAAGCGCCGGTTCTGCCCCAGTTAGGCCTAAGAGGGGACATTTGGGGTGAGCTTGCGGGTGACCCTAAGTGGCAGCCCCACCCGTCACCACTCTCTCTAGAAAGTCTCCCCGGATTAACTCTGTGGAATGTGGATTCCCCAGGTCACCCCATGATCCCTCTGCGCATATGAGCTCCTTGGAAAGACAACTATTTTCTTTCCCCCTTGTGTTTTCGGTATTCTTAAGCCTTTCATGTCTGTGTTTTGCCTTCTTGGTTAGACAGAAAACACCCCGGGGGCCTGGTCTGTTTGCCCAGGTTAGTCTGAGCCTTTGGCAGCAGCTGTATGGGGAGCTTGGGGTGGGCGTGGCAAAGGCTGAGGCCCCTGCTTCCTCCAGATGGATGAGGAACTCCTGGGGTTCTCTGGGCAGCAAGGTCGGGGTGTTGACCTGATCTCTACGGAGAGGCCAGAGTGCTTCCTGACCATTTCAGCTGAGAAGGCCAAGGGACCCAGGACCCCTGTAGACCGTCTACCATTTCTTTCTGGTGACCTGGAACCCACACATTAGCACTTTGGATTAAAGCAGCTGGGGCTGCAGAGGGTCTGCGCTGTGGCCTGGGGAGGGGTGCACGGCCCTAACCTGCCAGAACATTCGAATCACCCGAGGGGCGTACGATGGAGGGCGCTTAGTAAGCTTAGCTGCCGTGACCCCGGGAGCTGAGTCTTCTCACTGCCTGGCCATCCCCAGGGCTGTCAGGCCTCCTGCAGCTGGCCCACTGCACGGAGAGCTTTATAAACTCCCACTCATTAATCTCTCCATCAGCTGAAGGCCTACTGCGTGCCAAGCACTGGGCTGAGCACTTGCACGCTTCAACACACCTCATTCTCATAAGACTTGCAAAGTGGGTGTTATCCCATTTTACAGAAGAGAAAACCGAGGTTCTAAGAGTTTAGGCACCTTGCCTGAAGCCATGTAGATAGGTAGAGGCACAGAGGGCCTGTCTCCAAGAATCACGCCCTCTGTACCGCACCCCTATACGTCGTAACCATCTCCTTTCTCCATGAGCTGAATAACCAACTGTGACTTCCGCCGTCCTGTAACTCTGTACCATCAACAAGCATTATTCTGTATCCCCACCCTGCCTTGGTAGGCTTCTAGTCGCAGAGTGGACGGTGCCTTCTGATCTGGGGGTCAGTGGGGAGCTTCTGGAGAGCCTGTGCCTTGAACCCTCAGGTCCTGCACCTCCATCCTGCTGCCCTCCTCTGCCATGCACACACCACCCCCTCTTTTCCTGCGTCCCTCCTCTTTCCACTCCTGTGAGTTCTAGAGGGTTTCCAGCCCTAGGGTAGAGCCAGCAATTCATTAGTCTTTGTCCTGTTTCCAAGAATCCCAGATATACAAGAATTCCTCATTGAAAAGTCAGGCATTCTTGGGGAAAGTGTGTGTCACCGAGAGAGAGAGATTCCTCACATTGGGAAATGAGATCCCAGGCCAGTCCAGGAAAATAACTGTGGATTTCAGAGCCAGATGGAAGTGGATTGGCTCTGCCTGACACCCCATCCCCCGGCTACCCACCCCTCACAAACCACATCTGGGGAATTTGCCTTCCCAGTTCATCTGAGGGCATTTACCGGATGACATTTTCCTCCGGATACAGAAGGGAGGAAGAGGTGGATTGGGGTGCGTGTGTGTGTGTGTGTGTGTACACATAGATCTTTTCACCTGCAGGTCTCTTTCTGTGCAGCTCCTCTTGGCGTGAGCCACTCACCTCATGCAGAACATTCTAGTGAGTTTTGGTTGGGGGGAGTGGATCCCAGGATACAGAATGGCAGACAGTGAGTTCAGCTGGTCATCTCGTCCTACTTAGGGGCCGCTCCGCCTACCAGGGCGTCTCAGGTCAGTCAAGGAAAGGTGTTCAAGGACACTGAGAAAGGACCGTCTCGTGGCTACACACTCACAGGCTAGAAATAGAGGACAAGAGGCAGCGCGTGAGCAGAGGGCAGAGCAGCTGCAGAGTGGGATATAAGCAAGAAAAGCTTTAGAAGGATATGAAGGTAAAATACACACACACACACACACACACACAAAACCTTCCCTCCTTGATTATAAAAGAAATACAGGTTTATTATAGAAAATACATAGAAGCAGAAAGACAAAAAATTAGCCTATAAACCCATCACTGGAGGACTGAAGGGGGCTTGGGCCTTTCTGTGCCTCCACCCCTGCCCCCCACCTCCTGGCCACAAACACCCTTGGAGAACTTGCCCCCCTCCCCAGTCCAGTGACTATTTGGTCACTCACATTCCAGTCTCTCTGCACATTTTTAAAGCAAGGTTGAGTACCTACCGTTTGAGCAGATGTTAGACAGTTTTGTGCATTGGTTTTGTCCCCTCCCCTTAGTGTCAGCAACTTTGTAAATGAAAGAAATTTTAAGCTAGCTATGGAAAGAGGTCCTGAGTCATGGTTTGGTGGAGAGAAAGCTCAGAACTGGAGGAAGGGTGCTTCAGCACTGGAGGGTACCCCCCTGGGATGAAAGAGCTTTTAAACGATGGAGGGAGACAAGGATCTCGAGCTCAACCTCCCGACTCCTGCATGGGCTTTGAGCACCCAAAGCCTTGGACTGAGGCTTGGCTTCCCTGGCCACACATTTAGCTCTGATGCCATTACTGAAACTTACTCTAGGGCAGGCGCTGTAATGAGCCCATCACATACACTTCGTTTTTACAACTCTGAGTTTTAGGTGGTTAGTTATTCCACTTTACAGGTATGGAAACTAAATCTTAGAATAGTGAAGAACCTTAGCGAGGACAGTTCCACAGCAGTAGAGCTATGATTTGAATTTGTTTATCTTTCTTCTAACCACTGCCCTGAACAGCTTCCTGTCCATGGTAGAAGGTGTTTCCTGGTTAAACGTTTCTTGCTCAGACTTTCTGGATGGACTCACCAAAGAACAAGGGGGCACATTCCCAGTGGTTCCAGGGAGGGCAGGTAATCAGAATTATTGTGTTTTCCCTGGGGCTGGGCCGGGGCAGGGGGGACTCGAAAGCCTCAGCCCTGCCATCCGTAGTGGGCATCAAATCAGTAATCCCAGTGTCGCCACTACTCACCACTAGACTCTTCCTCCAGGAAGTCTTCCAGGTTGAAGTCCAGTTGACACTCATCCCTCCCTTCCTCCATTCTCTTTGTTAGTAGCCTTCTCCAGTTTCCAGCTACTCAGTAGTTGATCTTGTGGCCAGTTGTCACCTGAGCAGCCCTGTCTTTGATATTGTGGCCAGTTGTCACCTGAGCAGCGCTGTCTTTGAGATTCAGAATAAATTAGCTGGATCCAACCCGCACAAACACAGGAAGCCTGGCATCCCTCCAAAGGAGCAGTGGTTCTCAAAGAATGGTTCTGGACCAGCAGAATCAGTATCCCCTGGAATTTGTTAGAAATGCAAGTCCTTGGGCGCCCCCCACCCCCCGACCCGCTACAGCAAAAGCAGCAGGTGCAGCCTACCTCTTTGTGTTTTATCAAGCCCAGCGGGTGATCCTGGTCACACCAAAGTCTGAGAACCGCTGGTCTAGAGATGCCCAAGTAAGAGGGATGGCTTCAATATTTCCTGTCACCTCTGGCTCTGAGTTCCTATTTCCATCCAACTAGTTAAGGTTATTAATTATTGCTGGTCATGAGCAGGGTGGCCATGAAGTTAGGAACACGGGCTCTGGAACTAGACCACTTGGATTTGAATTCTTGCGTTACCCGCACTCACTGTGGTCCCTGAGTGGGTGGCTTAAATCCTCTCTGCTTCCGACCTCTTATCCCTAATAAGGTTAGCCGTGACGTTCCCCACAGAGCAGCCGGGAACCTTTGGTGTGTTTGCATGTCAAGTACTTGAATAGTGCCTGGCACACAGTAGGCCTGCAATAAACGTTCACTGTTATTACTGGTTTCATGCAGATGGGCTCTCTTTTGCACTGTATTAACCCAGTGGTGAAATTTAGTCCTTATACCCTGATTTACAGAACCCACACACATACCGTTTATACGAGGGCTTTGTGAACGTGGTAAACTTTAAGGAGGTTTGAGGAAACCAGTGGTGTTTGCATTACAACAATGCAAACAATTGAAATTGAAGATTGGGCAACCTTGTTCTGAGAGGTGGATTGCTTGGCCGGAAGTCCTTCCTCGCTCCCTTCTTGGTGCTCACCAGCCACTCAGCCGACTCCCTGTTTATTGTGCTGAGTGGTTCAGCTACCTTTCCTCTCCAGCCCCACTCCTAAACTTTGCTCTTTGCCTCCCTTTTAAATCTAAGGACAACTTCTAAATAATGGACCCTCTTATCTGATTCTTATGCTGATTTCCGCCCCATCAGGGAGGAGAGAGCAGCAGTGAAATGTATTTCCCTTCCCACGTGAACTACACTGCCTCTCAGAGCGCTTTCGTGGCGCGGTCAACTTTGGTTTATCTATATATGTATGTGAATATTGATCTGCTTATCTGTATCTTTTTTTTTTTTTTTCCTGTTGGAGCATGTTGCTCCGCGAATCTTCTCCCTGCTGTTCGTTGTAAACCTTCACACCTGCACAACTAGGGATTCAGTCTCAAACAGGGTCTCCGTCTCGGTACTAGCCTGGATAATCCTTTTTTGGGGAGAGGTGGTGCTGTTCTGGGCATTATAGGATGTGTAGCGTCATCCACGGTCTCTACCGATTCAATGCCAGTAGCATTCCCTGGTCGTGACAACCCAAACTGTTCCCAGACATTGCTAGATGTCCTCAGCACTGCCCCCCAGTTGAGAATGACTGGTCTAAGCTAAGTTCTTTTGTAATAGTTTAAATCCATTACATCTTAATCTGTCCCAGAGTTTACCTCTGTAGTGGTTAGGGAACTGGATTTATCCATGGAGAAGAAGGATGCAGAGTCCCAGCAGCCTCTGGGTCACCAGTGATTCCTAAGGAGAATCATCAATGCTTTGTAACTGCATTTCCTTTAAGGCTCCACGCTTAACCTACGTGCATTTAAGCCAAGGACATCCTGCTCCCTTCCCAGTACCCCCTCTAATCCGCTTGACTCCCCCCACCGCCACAGCAGGAAGCCTCACAAGAACTAGGAATGGCCTTTGGGTTTCGGCTTATAAATACTCACAGTCTCATTTTTCTTACTGAGAAAATTTTTTTTATCATGTTTAACATTCTTGTTGCCGTAGTGGAAACTTTTGTTCTTTGGAGAGTTTCCCATTCCAGGCCCAGGGTCAGATTCCTCAGCGGAACTCTGAACATTTTCTAGGGAAGTTTCTTTCACCAGTGAGATTGTACCTTTGATACACTTACACGACTGAGGTTGGATTCCGCGTTAAGACGTCCCAGGATCCTAAGGTAGACAACGAGGGAAACTGGAGGAAGAGCTGTGTATCTGGGACTCAGTGGGAGGCTGTGATTAAAATCATTTTATGGTTCCATTGCTTTTTTGGTTTTTTTTTCTCCTTACACTCTAGCATCTCAAATCTAGGACGAACAGACAGTGTTTCAGTCAGTATAAGTTAGATTATGCTGTGGTAACACATAGTCCCCAGAGTTCAGTGACTTAAAACAACAGAGGTTTCTTTATTACTCATGCTACCTGGTTTGTAGTAGGTCAACACAGGACCTGTACTCATTACAGTCACTCAGGAACCCAGGCTGGCAGAACAGGCACCTCCCTAAGTGCAGACGATTGCTGTGCCAGAGGGCTAAAGAGGGTCTGGTTTTGCCAATTAAATGCTCTAGACCACTAGTGACACTTGTATTAGTCAGAGTTCTCCAGAGAGACAATAGGATGTATGTATCTCTATCCCTCCCTTCCTCCCTTCCTCCCTTCCTTTCTCCATCCCTCCCTATCTTTTAGTTATTTTAAGGAATTGGCTCACTTGATTGTGGGAGTTGGCAATTCCAAAATCTGCAGGGCAATCCTGCAAGCTGGAGACTCCTGGAAGAGTCGATGCTGCAGCTCAAATCCAAAGGCAGTCCAGAGGCAGAATTCCCTCTTCCTCGGGGGACGTCAGTCTTTTCTTTAAGGCCTTCACATGGTTAGATGAGGCCCACCCACATTCTGGATGGTAATCTGCTTTACTCAAAGTCTACTGATTTAAATTTTTGTCTCATCTTAAAAAAAAAAATATCTTCACACCAACATCTACTTTGAACAAATATCTGGGACCATGGCCTAACCAAGTTGACAGATGACATTAACCATCACAACACCCAGCTTCTACTCTCAGCTCATGGGCCAGAATTAGTCACGTGGCCCCACTCAGACACAAGTGTCCAGGAAGTATGATCTGTTGTGTGCCTGGAGGGAGGAGTGGGGACCAGTGATATTTGACGAAGCATCAGTAATGATCACAGCTATGACTTCTGTTACCTGAGGATGAAAGAAAGCCTCAGTCTGTGTTGTCCCCATTCCGATGCGTTCTGCGAAGTCGATGTGGAAATGATTTTGTTTTTTATATTTTCTAATTTTATTGGAGTATAGTTGATTTACAATGTTGTGGTAGTTTCAGGTGTACAGCAAAGTGATTCTGTTATACATACACATACATTCATTCTTTTTCAGATTCTTTTCCCATATAGGTTATCACAGAATGTTGAATAGAGTTCCCTGTGCTATATAGTAGGTCCTTGTTGGTTATCTGTTTTATATATAGTAGTGTGTATATGTTAACCCCAAACTCCTAATTTATCCCTCCCCACTCCCCCCCAAGCTTTCCCCTTTGGTAACCATAAGTTTGTTTTTGAAATCTGTGAGTCTATTTCTGTTTTGTAAATAAGTTCATTTGTATCATTTTTTAAATTAGATTACACATATGAGTGATATCATAAGGGATTTGTCTTTGTCTGACTTCCTTCACTTAGTATGATAATCTTTGTGTCCATCCATGTTGCTGCAAATGGCATTATTTCATTGGTTTTTTTATGGCTCAGTAATATTCTATTGTATCTATGTACCACATCTTCTTTATCCATTCCTCTGTCGATGGACATTTAGGTTGCTTCCATGTCTTGGCTATTGTAAGTAGTGCTGCAGTGAACATTGGGGTGTATGTATCTTTTCAAATTATGGTTTTCTCTGGATATATGCCCAGGAGTGGGATTGCTGGGTCATATGCTAACTCTATTTTTAGTTTTTTAAGGGACTTCCATACTGTTCTCCGTAGTGACTACAGCAATTTACATTCCCATCAACAGTGTAGGAGGGTTCCCTTTTCTCTATACCTTCTCCAGCATTTATTACTTGCAGACATTTTTGATGATGGCCATTCTGACTGGTGTGACGTGATACCTCATTGTAGTTTTGATTTGCATTTTCTTTTCACGTGCTTTTTGCCCATCTGTATGTCTTCTTTGGAAAAATATCTATTTAGATCTTCTGCCCATTTTTTGATTGATTGATTGATTTTTGATGTGGAAATAGTTTTAGACTTAGACCTATCTGCCCTCTTTGCTCATAGGAGATGTCCTGGAGGGGTTGGGTTACAGCACAGCCTGGCCTCTAGGGGACTACATTTTAAGACTGTTACTCAACACCTTCCTCTGTTTTTTCTTTACTATTACGTGTTTTCTGTGTGTGGTGTCGCATTCAAGAATCCTTGTACGTTGTGTACTTGAAGAATGCCCTGAAAAATAATGTAGCCTTTGTGACTTTCTGTTAGTACGGAGTCTTCAGGTTGTGTCTCTCTTGCTTGGATCAGGAATGGCTCGGGTGCCAGCCCTCACTTTGCCACGGTGTCACTCTGTGCTTCTGACAAGTCCCTCCCCAGTCTGGGCCCAGTTTTCCCAGCTGTCTAGAGGGGCATTGAGCAATGGGGTCTCTAAGTTTCCTTCTGGCTCTAATGTTCTGTGTGCCTTTGGTCCACACCCTCTGCTAAAGTCCCCTACTGCCACCCCTACCCTGAGCCAGCGTTTGTGGACTGGCTGCCTGGTTGGGTACAGCCGGGGCTGCATGACAGTTTTCCTCTGTGAAACTGGCAGGATCATTCTGGGTTCTCACTTGAAGCTGTGGTCTCATTAGTGCCCTGGCCATGCTGTGTTCACGAGCCCAGAGAGAATCTGTTCTGCAGCCCAGCCGGGAAGCACCATCCCCACGCCTGGCGGGTGGGGGAGCCCAGGGCAAGGATGTGTTGAGCTGGAGCACAGGGAAGCGTGCAGAGGGCAGGGCCAGGAGGTGGGAACCATCTGTTTTACCCGAAAGTGAGGTCTGGGAGCCAGGCCAGCCCTTCATGGCCGTCCGGGCAAACCTAATGCCCAAGGGGCAGAGTTTCGAGGACCTCAACATACTTGCTTCCACAGTATTCATATTTGACCCTTCCATCACCCACTCCAACCAGTTGTTTTTTAGCTTAAACGAGATAATGTTAGAGGAAGGACCTGGAAAACTATCCATGCTCTTCAAACAATAATAATTACTATTATCACGTGCTGCCTTATTCCATAGATACTTTGGTGCTAGGGCTAGAAAAGTGAACAAAGACACGAAATCAATTAGAATACAGAGTGATGCCAACTCTAAGCATGGGCAAAGCTTGCGGGAGCTCAGACAAGGGAGCAATCAGTTGTGCTCGTCAGGGCGGAAGCCTCCATAGGAACGGTGACCATTAAGCCGGGTCTTAGTGTCAAGGACTTTACAGGAAGAAGAAAAGGGCGTCGTAGGCAGAAGGTACCGCATGAGCAAATATCAGAGTTCTGGCTAGGCTTAGGGAAACCTCTGGAAGCCTGGCCTGGCTGCTGGGTGGGGTGGGACAAAGTGAAGGGAAGCATCAGAGGGGGTGGGTGATCATGTTATGAAGGGTCTGGAATAACATATGAGGAGGAGTCGGGTCTTAACTGAGTTTTTTGTTTTTTTTTTTAATTACCAGGTATGGAAAAAGTTTTAATTTCAGTTTTGGCTGAAAAAAAAAGCTATTGCTTTAATTTTATTGAAAGTCTGCCTGTAGCTTGATAATGGGCAAAATGTAAATAGATTTCATCACAGTGTTGCTGGGCTGTCCTGTTCCAGGACATTTTGCTCCTCTCCTTCCTCTTAGAACTTCCGTGTAGAATAGAGCAGAGAGATCTTCCTGCTCTAGTTTTGGTCATTTTAAATATTCAGGTAGGAGATAGGAGACAGAATATTTATTGTTTTCTCTTTATAAAAGGAAGAACTGCTTATTTTAGAAAGTGTAGAAAATAAAATGGTAAAGATGAAAAAAACCAAACAAACACAAGTAATTCTACCCTCCAGACAAGTTTGGTGCTACCATTTGGGTAATTCCTTCCGGTGAGCATTTAAGGGCAGACAACCTTGTCTTGCATGTTGCCTTTTTCACAGCATGAACCTGGCCCTGGTAGGGGCTTCTTCAGCATTGGTGACTGATACAGTGAGGTTCCTCTAGACCCCTCTAGGGAAAGCTTAGTGGTTGAGTAGAACCACATGTGTTCAAATCCTAATGTTCCCATTCATAACCTGCAGGACCTTGGCCATTTCCTCTCTCTAGGCCTTAGTGTCCTCATCTGTAAAATGGGAACAACAAAAATAACGGTATCTACACACTCAAGTGTGGGGACCAAATAAGTTCTTTTGTGCAAAGCACATAGGAAGGAGCCTCGCACACAGTGAGTGATTCCCGTTTGTCACTGGTTTTTGTACTGCCCTCTGGGTGAGTCCAGCCCTGAGGGAGGAGCTGCAGGTGGACAACCTTCCCTATGAGAACAGTCTGTCTCATTGTCCTACACAGCAGGAGAGGGGTCAAGGTTAAGTCCTCAGGATTAGACTTGTGAAAAAGCCAGGGTCCCCGTGCTTGTCCCTGGCTTTTCCCTGGAGGAGTCTGGCTCATCCCCACTGGCTCCTTCCTGTGTAGCTTTTTCCCCATGGGCTCCCCAAGGCAGGCTGTCCCTTTCAGAAAGCAGCCACACTCTTTGCTACTCCTCCGTGGCCCTGCCTCCCCTGCTCGGTGCCTCCCTGGGCTGCAGCTGGGACCCTCCAGCAGAGGGAGGCTGCTTTGAATCAAGTGCACACTCCCCAAGAATCCATGCCCAAGGAAGGACTTCCTGGCCACAACGCCCGCTGCAGCACTGGACTCCCACCCCTCCGCCCTGGCTCTGGGACATACAAGGATCATTCTTAAGGACTGAGCTCAGGATCCCTAAAAAGAAAGTTGGAAAATAGCTGGATAAACTTGGGAAGTGAAAGAAACCGTCATATCTTCCTGCTTGGATTGCGGATTGCAGTTTTGGGGGCTGAGTCTGGTGATTCTTGCCAGATGGAATCTGATGGGCAAACGTGGGAAGGAGGGAGACAGGGGTGGGGTGGGGGGGTGGTGCTGGGATTCCCACTGGGTAGTGAGCCTTGGACTTGGGGCTAGCCCCCTCCCCTCCTCCCAGTGGTTGCCACCCCTGAGGCAGGGAGCTGAAGGTTGACATCTGGAAACATCTGGAGCCTGGCCCAAGGGGTGAAGATCAGGGAGGGGCAGATTTCTCTCATTTGGGGAAAACAAAGTGTGGTCGGTAAGGGCTGTTTGCAAAGATGCCCGAGGCCAAATGCAGTGAGTGACACTGTGATTTCTGTCTCAGCTGGGGACTCAGGAGTGAGGGGACAGACCAGGCCCCAGGCTTGTTCTCCAGGCCCCTTGGACAGGGCAGCTGCCCGTGAGCAGCAGCAGGCAGGGCTGTAGCAGAGGAGGTGGGTCTGCCCCGGGCTGGGAAGAATGGAAGGCCTGTTGTTCTGAAGCCTGGGAACGCCGCCCTGGAGGGAGGCCCACGCTGCTGCCCCAGCTCAGAGTGAGAAGGAATGGCGGGAGGGCTCCCTGCAGCAGGCAGAACGGGACTGAGCTGGCACCTCTACCCTCTGCGGAGCTAGCGGTCCCCCAGCCCTGTTCCCTGTGGCATGGGCACAGGTGAGCTCCCTGCCTTTGAATGCCCAGGTGCGGTTTGGAAGGCTGGGAGGTAGCCTCCCACGGAGAAGGCAGGATACAGAAGCAGCCTCAGCTCCTGCGCTTACCCAGGCCCTGAGCTCCAGATCAGAGATGCTGTCTGCCAAATTCTGCTCCAAGAGTTCTTTCCTATGCTCTGTCGTGTGCCTGGCTCTGGCTGTGGGATTACCCAGATTTAAAAAAAAAAAAAAAAATGCCATGATGGAATTGGGAGGGTGCAAAGATCTGGAAAGATGTTTTGGATGTGAGATTAAAGCTGTCTTTGAAAAGTAACAATAATTACCATTAATTCTGTACCTTGAATGTGCCAATCACTGTACCAAGGGCTTTATGGGTACCGTCTCATTTAATTCTCGCAGTAATTCTTGGAGTCGCGAATAATTGCAGAGATTTTATGGATGAAGAAACTGAGGCTCAGAGAGGTAAAGGACCTTACCTGAGGACACAGAGCTGGCAAATGGCGGAACCAGGACTTGAACTTCTTCATTCATTCAATCGTTCATTCACGTGTTAGTAGGCCATTAGGCTCAACTTTATTAAACTATGTGCCAGCCATTCTAATGGACACTGAAGACACGGCTGGGCCTTAGACTGGGGAAGGTCTGGCCAGCCTAACTCCACCACCCGGTCCTCAGCCCCGTGCAGAGTCTTTCAGATGATGAGCGCAGAGACCCTTGGGGAGAGTTGTGTTGAGAACTCAGCTTGAGAATGTTCTTTTCCTTAAGAAATGTTTCCTGTTGTTTTCACTTTAATAATTGGAAATTGAATGCATTCATTGTGAATCATCTGAACGGCCATCATAGAACCTACTCCTGGCCTGAGGTTTTAGTCCCTGAGTTTATGTTTCTGAGCAAGTTGGCACCACGTGTGGTTTCCTAAAATGATAGTGTTTGACTTTTAATGCTTTGTTTCTTAAACCGGATCCTACATTGTATGCTTGGAAGGTCCAAATACCAAAGATTAAGAGAGGCTGCACTGATCCTGCTGCAGGGAGGGTGCGGTGTAGTAAGGGTCTCCCAGGAGCAGAGGGTTCAACATCCCCTTTCCCTGGGGCAGAGTGAACTGGACTTAGCCGGGGCGAAGCAGCATGGGCGTCTGATCTTCCAGCCTCCTGGTCTCCAGGATCAGGGGGCACCCAGTCCAGAGACTCAGGGAGGAACGTGCAAGTCAGGAAAGAGGAAAGTCCCCAAATTAGGGGCCAGCAGCCCCTCTTCCAACACAGCATCTCTGACCTCTAGCAAATGGATGTTCCCCTCTAAGCCTTTCCAGATGGGACAACTTGTGCCGAGGCTGGGAGGGAAAGCGCCGAGCCTCCCGGGAGCGCTGTGTGATCTCCTCTCCAAGAGGGGCATGCTCTGGCCACCCCAGAACTTCAGACCTCTCCGAGGGTCCAGCTGTTGGCCAACAAGGCTGTAAGCAGGATCCCTGACATAGGGAACTGTAGTTGTGACCCAGGCCTCGCCACCCCGAATATGAGCAGGTCCATTGTGCTGGCCTGGTGCCTCGGCCCTTGGATGGGGCTGGGAGGCTGGTGTGGATCAGATAACCCCCCAGTGCAGGCGGCCGGAGGCGAGGGAGCCGGGACCCAGACCTCCTTTTCTTCCTCGTCCATCTCCTTTTTCTCCTCCTTCTTCTGCTGTTGAGGTTTTGGGTCTTGCCGTGTGGTCATACCTCCTTTTGAGTAACGATCCCGTGAACCTTTACTCTCTGGTTACTGTCCCTCCCCTAGATCCTGGGCGATCATCCTGGGCTTGGGCTTCCTTTCTCCAGACCTCTCTCTGGCCCCGTCCATCTTCTACATTAGTTGCCAAGCTGTGAAGTCCCGAGGGCGCAGAGTTTGACTTTGGGGGCCGTGAGGTCTCCGTCACATTCACTTGACTCAAGCACCAAAGCAGCCCGTGACAGTATGGAAATGAATGGGCGCGGCTGTGTTCCAGTGAAACCGTATTTACAAAAACTGGCGGACTGTGGGCCAGCTTTGGCAACCCTGACCCAGATGGAGTTGGCCTGTGCAGAACACATTTGCTGGTTCCCTGTGGCCGGCTGGACTCCTTAGCGTAATGGGCCGACCCCCTTCTACATCTCTGCATGCAATCTTCTTCACTGAGTCCTTCTTGTACTCCCGTGAGCTCCATCCCTCCCACCCAACCTGCCTTTTCTTGAACTAACTCTTCCCTTTCCTGCCTCTGAGCCCTTTTGCCTGTTCAGTGCCCCCCGCCCAGTCCTATCTACTCCTAAGATTTTGGCTCCTTGTTCAGGTCAGATCTTCCCTCTTTGTGTCCCGCCATGACCCTGAACCCCTGTACCCTCTCCAGCACAGGGAGTTCTTCCTCTCCTCTGTGACTCTGTCACTTCGTTCTTGCCTTGGAAGCGACCCTTCATATGCTACACTTTAGTAATTTGTTGTTCCTTACTGTATCTCCTCAAGGGCAGGAATTGATAGGATAGGAACTGGCTGTGCCCGCCACCTCCCCCATCCCTGGCTCCGTGCCTGCCCAGCAGTAGGCAGGCAGGAAGTAGCGTTGGCACAAAGGCTCATGACCTCTCCCTTTCCCCCTCTAGAGCCCCTGTCCCAGCTGGGGTCTCGCTGAGCCATTTTGGGAAATCAAGGTCTCATCACGTGTCAGGCCCTGAAGCATCCTGGTGCCAAGTCCATCTCTGGCCCTGTAACCTGAGCCTGCTTCTTCCCTGCGCCCCGTGATTGGGTGGCGCTGTTTGTTTTGACATCCCGAGAGGGGCATGAGTGGGAACACGAGAGATCCAGATTTCAAAGCAAGCATTTTCTCTTGTAGCCGCTGTAGGCCAGGCCCCTGCCAGCTCCAAGGCTCCTGTGTTAGCATTTCCAGTTAATTAAGAAAACAAGCCCCAAATCCCTGACTGCGATGGTTCTGCAGATTCAGGACAGAGGATGCGTGTCGACGTGTAGGAGAGGCCTCCAAGCTCCTGCAGGCAGGGTGAGCCAGGGAGGTGCCCCCCGTGCCTTCTCAGCAAGAGAAGATGTGGCCGAAATTGGATCCTGGGCAGCGAGCTCCAGACAGGGCCCGGAGTGTGAATTTCTGGTCCCCCTGCCCATCTCGGGGTGTTTTCTGAAGGGATGGAGTATGGAGCACAGCCAGCGGGATGAGAAGAGCAGAGGAGGATTCCAGAGCCTGGAATTTGCCACTCTTCTTCTCCAGAGCCAGGTTATTCCAACTGCCTGGCTAGTGGAGGACAGTGGTGAGAGGTGGCCTGGGGATGGCTTCAGCTGAGCCCATGGGAGCTGACCTGCCAAGGGGGAGCCCCAGTCAGGGCTACCCCTCACCTATGCAGAGCCTTGGTGTGAATTTAAAAAGGGTATCCTTCCTTAAGGGAAACGTAGTTAAATATACTGCTGTAGGAGCAGTCCAATCCACCCTCTCCCTTGCCCACACTCTGTCTGTGGTACCCAGGAGAAGATGCTGGGCCTCCACCAGCACCATTCCCTGACCCGGGTGTTATTCAGCTGGTGGAGATTGGAATTGGGCCTCTGGGTGGTGCAGGAGCACAGGGGCACCAGGCATTGGTGGTGAGGGTCTGGCCTGCACCTTCTCTCCCAGGTGTGCCTTCCCTGCGGCCACGATGGATTCACACATCCCCGTGGAAGTGGGACTGTCTTGCAGGTCACAGCCTGGACACGGCATACGGTGGTCCTGGCGCCCCTTGGACAGAGTGTGGCAGGAGAGAGACCCAGTCCTCCTCTACCACTACTGGCTGGTCCAGGGCAAATCGTTTGGCCTTTGTGAACCCGGTTTCTAATGGAAAATGGGGATGAGACGCACATAGAATGTGTGTCCGGAAGGTGTAGGCATGTCGGTAAATATTGGATAAGGCGTATGCATACTGGGCCTGGCTCAGTGAACCTGGCTTCTTTCCCCACTGGACGTCTGTCTTGGTCCATCCTGCCTGCTGGCCATGTATCTGGCTCCTGGAAAAGATAGTGGGGAGAAATAATCACATCTAATAAAGATGTGATTAGTTTCTGCTCAGCTAGGGGAGGAGAGGTCTGGGGAGGAAGGGGTATAGGGTCAGCTCTCGGTATCTGGTTTAACTGTCCAAATAACCAACAGTTGGTGACAGATGGTTTTTGACTTTTGAGAGCCTCCCCTCTATCCCTTGGGGAATCTCAGGGCTCCTTGCCTTCTCCACGTCATTGCTTCATCATTCACAGGGCAAGGCCACATTCTGCAAGCAGGCGGGGTCATTTGGGGAAAGCGAGTCTCTGAAAAGGTGAATATCCCTATGGTGCTGTAAAGTGGGAGAGAAGTCATTTGAAGTTTTGGGGAGAGTTTCAAATCTTTGTTTCGTTCCTTCCTTCCTCCCTTCCTTCCTTTTTTTTTTTTTTCTTTCTCTCTCTCCTTTCCTTCCTTCCTTCCCTCCCTTCCTTCCCTTCCAACACAATCCTTAAGTTGTGTAGCTGGTATGACCAATAGCTCTTCTTTCCTGGAAAACATATCCAAAACGCCACCTGATCCTCCCCAAACTCCCAAATCCCTGGACACCAGGTAGGTTTGCTTTCAGCTTCCGCTGCTGATTTTAGAGCCGTTTTGCATGCCCAAATTAAGGAAACTATACATAAAATGAGGTGTGGAATATGAGGAAAGGTACTGATGGTAGATGAGTAATGATAATCGCTTGTGAAGTCGCAGGTTTCTGTGACATCCACTTGGCAGATCAGAACCTTTTGGACCAACTGTTGGGAAGATCATCTCTTTTTGAAAGGGTTTCTAAATATTCTCCAAGCTTCAAAGAGAAAATCTGAGGTGAAGACTGGGAGAAGTTGTGAATTTGTTTCTAGAGTATTAGGGAACACATCATCCAAAGAGAGAGGCGGTATCGCTTGGCCCCTCGCAGGACTCACGATCTTTAGGGAATATATTCACTGAGGAATCTTGGTTAAGGTTTTCAGAGTTTTTAAATGACATTTTTGTAGTTGTTGTTTCTGCTGAAGATAGCGTATGTAGAACCGTTTAGAGGAAACCGAGAACTGAAGAACCAAACCATGGTTTGTCTGCCACTGTTCTCTAGCAGGAAAGAAGAGTTCCTGCTGAGAATTTGAGGATGGGGTTCTAGACGTGGGCTGTCGTGAGTTTGCTCTGGGTCCTGGCGTAAGTGGCCTTGCCTCTTCTCCTCTGTAGAGTGGTCTTGAAAAGTATGGTCACCTCCACTCTCAACACCCTGTGCTTCCCAGCAGCCTGAGGGGGCCTCCCCGCAGGGTAGTCAGAGAAAGGAGTCAAGTTCCTTACACACTGGCGGGGTTGGGGGATGGGGAAGTGGAACCATCCAGAAACAGAACAGGGTAGTCTTTTCCAGGGTCAGATTTTTGCACCCAAGCTTGTGGAAGGGCACTTGGTCACTCCAGAGAACAGTGGCCCTCGTGACTTGGCTCTCTGAGTAGGGGTCCACTGAGACACCCCTGTGCCTGGCGGGGTGTGGGGCTCGGGCCTGGGCTGCTTGTTCAGGGCCTCCGTCTCTGTGTGCAGTACGCTTCCCCTCGACCTCCTTGGTCTGAGCATAGTTTCTCTTAACGGACCAAAGGAGACTTTGGAAAATCCCAAACCCAGTTTCAGAGTTCAAGGAGGGTGGGTCCCTCAGGACCAAGCCCTGGGCTACTTCTCAGGTCTGGCCACACCCAGCTCTGTACGCCCCGCCTCTCACCGGCTGTGTCTTAACTCTTGCCCTTCCTTCTGCCTGAAGGTTGGTACCTGGTGAAGTAATTAGCCATCCTTCAAGGCTCAGTTCAGAACACCACCACTTCCGCAAAATCTCCTCCCCGCGGTTTCAGGGAGGTGAAGTTCTCTTCCTCTCTGTCCCGGCAGACCTACCCCCGATGTGGCACTTAGCGTGATGCTTGAGAACCACTGTTCCGCCTGGCTGTGTCTAAACCAGGAGCTTCCGGAAGGCAAGGGTTCCGACAGACTGACTGTGCTTTCCTAGTCCCCCTGACAGGGTCCAGCACACAGTAGGTCTTCATTAAATATTGGCTGAATGACAAGCGAAGGGAACCTGTGCTCTTTACAGTTTTCCACCGAGAAGGAGGCAAGCAGGAGTGGCCGGTGTTTGGGCCATTTCCCCAGGGCCCAGCTTCACAGTGGTGTCTGAACAGAGCGCGCTAATCGGCACCTCCCCCCACCCATCCCTTCCATGCCAGGGGCTGGGAGCGTGTGTGGATGGGCCTGCAGTGAGCCCAGGGCTGGAGTGGGTACCAGCACCGTGCTGTCCTTCTGCAGAGACCAAGGTGCAACAGCTGTCTGCTCTTCCTCGCCTTGGTCCCCAGTGGCCTGTGATTCCAGCAGCACCTGGGGAGAACCCCACTGCTTGTGCCTGTGAAGGACGCCCGTGCTGGAGGCCGAAGAGATCCCATGTCTGGCGCCAGTTAGAGAGTTCTAGCGTGTTGAGCTTTTTATGTTTATCAAGAGGAACCTGGGCAGTATCAACTTCCACGAATGCCAGGGGCATCAGAGGAGAGCAAGGGCTCCTGGGGGTCAGGAGTGAGCTTCCCTTCGGGGAGTTTATGCCCTGGCGTACTCAGGCACGTTTGCCGTGTGCCTCCCACGTGTGCCCGTCACTGTTCTAAGCTCTGAGGGTGCAGCCTGACCATGTTCCTGCCCTCGGTGGGGAGCTTACTTTCTAGTGAAAGTCCCTGAAGACTGAGAGGATGGGAGCTGAGGCCAGTTTCCCCCACAAGGTGATTCTGAGCTGGCCCCTTGGTGAGGGATATCGTTTCTCCGTTCATCAACCCCTGCATTCTTCCCCAAGACGCTGCCTGCCAGAAACACCTCAGTGTCACCCTTCCAGATTCTTGGCCCTCCCTCCTTCCGCAGGCCATGTTAGAGACCCCTCCCCTAGACTCCCACCTGCCCTGTGCCGCTCTTCCCCCTCCCCAGCCAGCTTACCCGTGGTCCTCCCTTTCCTGACTGACCAAGAGCATCTTTGATGACCAGCTCTATGTTTTATTCACGGCCACCTCCCTGCTGTGTGCCGTGCTTGGCACAGAGTGGGGCTTCCACATGCAACTGAGGAATGAATGAGCCATGGGGCAAACGCTGGGTTTCATTTATTCATCTTCCTCATGCATGCTAAGCTTGTGTGTCTGTGTTCATCTCTTTCTGGGTCAGTCCTGGAGAGGGATGGACTCTTGGGGAAGTTGCTGGAAAGCTGGAGCATTGGGGGAAATGAAGACTTGGGGGGAATGGAGACACGGGAGAAGACCCCTGTTGGAGTCAGCTCTTCTGGGTGTCCTCTCTGTGACTTGGCGGCATGAGGCTCACCTGCCTTTGAACATACTCCCTCCCCCTGGGCTGCGAAGGTGGGTAGGGCTCAGAGCCAACAGAGCTGAGCTCTGAACACAGACCCTCCTTGTGCTGAGGCCGGTAGCTCCCTCCTCGTGGCTAGGGACGAGGCAATGCTGAGGGACAGACCTGTCCCTACAGGCCTCTGGTTCAGTCACCCCAGCTGGGCCTGCAGGAGAGCAGGCCGCCTGGGAATGGCTGGGAAGGCCAGGCCTTGGGCCCACCTCCCCCGAGGCCAGGATGTGGCGTGGGACCCAGGCAGGCGGAGGTTCCCACCGCTCACTCCTGCGCCCAAAACGCTCCAGGCTCAGGCAGTGTGTCCCAGCAGGAGGGGGTGGGGAGAGACTCCAGCTGCCCGGGTCAAGACTCCACGTCAGGACCAGGGCAGCTCCACAGGCACCCACCTCTGACATTTATCCTCCACCTGGACAACTGCCAGTGGCCCTGCAATGCAGCCTTGCCTTGCCGGTGGGGGGTGGGGGGGGGAAGAGATCTGGGGATTAACCATTGCAGGCCCTGCCTGAGTCAGGCCGGGACTGGTCCTCCCAGATCAGCCGTCATCCATCCACCATGTACCAAGGGCCGGAGTGGGCATATTCACAAATGTTTTCTCATTTCATCCTCACGTCAACCCCATTTTCCTAATGAGTAAACTGAGGCATGTGAGTTACATAATCTGCCTAAGGTTCTACAGTTAGTAAGAAAAGTTTCCTGTATTCATTCTTTATTACAGGGTCTGCTATGTGCTAGGCAGTAATTCTAGGCACTGTGGATACACAGTGAATGATGGACAAAAATGTCTCAGGGAGAGATAATAAATAACGTATATAGCATCTCACATGGTGATAGGTCTATGTGGAAAATGAGGCGGGAGAAGGGAGTGGACGGTGCTGGAAGAGGTTTTTTGTTTTTGCTTTTGTTTTAAACCATTATTTGTGCTATTGGATATTCATCATTGACTATATTCCATGCATTAAAAATTTTTTTTTAATTTTTATTTTATTTTGGAGTATAGTTGCTTTACAGTGTTGTAGTAGTTTCGGGTGTACAGCAAAGTGATTCTGTTATACATATATCCATTCTTTTTCAGATTCTTTTCCCATATAGTTTATTACAGAATACTGAGTAGAGTTCCCTGTGCTATAAGGTAGGTCCTTGTTGATGATCTGTTTTATATGTAGTATTGCGTGTATGTTAATCCCAAACTCCTAATTTATCACTCCCCTGCCACCTTTCCCCTTTGGTCACAGTAACTGTGTCTGTAAGTCTGTTTCTGTTTGGTAAATAAGTTCATTTGTATCATTTTTTAAATTAGATTACACATATGAGTGATATCATATGGGATTTGTCTTTCTGACTTACTTAGTATGATAATCTCTGGGTCCATCCATGTTGCTGCAAATGGCATTATTTCATTGTTTTTTATGGCTCAGTAATATTCCATTGTATATACGTACCACATCTTCTTTATCCATTCCTCTGTCGATGGACATTTAGGTAGCTTCCATGTCTTGGCTATTGAAAACAGCGCTGCAGTGAACATAGGGGTGCATGTATCTTTTCGAATTATGTTTTTCGCAGGATATATGCCCAGGAGTGGGATTGCTGGATCATATGGTAGCTCTATTCTTAGTTTTTTAAGGAACCTCCATACTGTTCTCCATAGTGGCTGTATCAATTTCCATTCCCACCAACAGTGTAGGAGGTTTCCCTTTTCTCCACATGGAAGAGAGGTTGTTTTAAATAATCTCAGTGAGAAGGTGAACAATCATTGCTCCGCAGACAGTGCTTGCTGGGAGCCAGGCACGACCCTGATCACCGTATACAAGACCACTAACTCAACCCCAATTACATTAGGAGGCAGATTACTATTACATTTTCAGATAGGAAACGGAGGCACAGGAAGGTGAAGTAACTGGCCAAAGATAACACAGCAGGTCAGTGGTGCTGGGGTCGGCACTCAGGCAGCCTAACTCCTGAGTTCTGGTTTGTACCCACTATGTTGTTCTGCTAAGCCTGCCACAGACGGTAAGTGAGTGGGCAGGTGAACGGCCCTGCAGGACCCTATCCCGACAGGCCAGGCAGGTGTAAGGGGGCAAGTGGCCTGGTACCCCCTCCTCTGCAGCCCCCTTGGTGAGGAAAGGGCAGAGCAGTGGGCACATTCATTAGAGTTAAACCTGAGTGAGAAGGGAGGGCGTGACTGTGTTTGCAGAGAACAGTAGGAGAGGGTGAGAACTCCAGGCGGGGGCCTGAGTCTCAGAGGCTGCAACTCTCCCCTCCCCACGCCGGTCCCTCCAGGCTCCCTCGGCTCTCCTAGGACTCACATCTGAAACAAGTAGGACTGTCTCTTGCTCTCGTCCGCATCTGCCCTGCCTCCTTGTCAATCCGAGAAGACCCTGTTTAGTTATGGTGATGATGAGGCAGCTCATATTTTTTGAAGGTTTCCTAAAATGGCTGGGGAACATGTATATGGTACAACTCACGTGTGCAGGAAAAAGTGATTATTTGCTCTAATTGATAACTTGCAATTAAAATCTTATCTTAGTAAATAAAGGTACTTTAGTCTCTTCTGCTGGGAGACAGGGGCTCATGGTCCAGTGAGGTCAGGATTCAGACCCCCTGTGAGGTGTCCTCCAGGGCCCTCCTCTGCCATCTGCTTGCTGGCGAGGCTCCAGTTTTCTCAAGGCTGCAGGGTCCCTGCTGACGTCCACTGATGTGTTCTGTGTTCCCTCTGCGTCTTGGGCCCCTGTGCTGAAATCCACTGGAGGAGCCAGGTCTGGTCTTGTCCCGGGGCCTTTGAAGGGTTACCTGGCACCTGTTGCTGAAGCTGCGACTTCTTCAGGCCCCGTGGCTCTCCCGGGACTCCCGCCTGCCCCTGGAGGGCCCCAGTGTCCAGCTGTTGCCTGGATGTGAGGGCTCTGGATGGGTGGGCCCAGGGACAGCCCCCAGCCCTTGCTAACCTGCCCCTGGCCGAGCCCTGTTGCTCTGAGCCCAGCTGAAGGCAGGGCTTCTCCAAGGGGCGTGGCATTTCCCTAGGTGTACATCGCTGTCCTGGGATTCTCCAAGTCATTGGCTCCTTTCTAAAGATGTCCCTCCCCCCTGGTGTGGAAGGGAGTGAAATCCTGGCCATTTAATTCCTTTCCCTCCTAGTCCTAGAAAGGTTTTCTGTTCCTCATTCCTGTCCAGAGAAAACAACATTAACTCTTAGTGACCCTTCCCTGCTCTACTGACCTTTTTGTTTTGGGGGTTATAAGTCTTTGACCAGAGAAAATAAGGCTGTGTCTTAGCGCTGATATTGGAAGAGTACAGGAGAAAGGAAAGGAAAAAAAAGAAAAGTAAAAGAAACAATTACCTGAATTTCCCAGAGGCAAAATATATTGGGAAATATTTTCAATATTTCCCTTGTAAAGTACTCTGTATCAGACACGCAGTATTATTCCTGAATTGTCAGTTACTCCTCATGACTACACTATGGGGTATATCGTGTCATGACAGATGAAGAAGGTGAAGCTTAAGGAAGTTAACTTTCCCAAAGGTCTTAGAGCTAGTTAGCGGCAGAGCCGAGCATAGAAGCAAAAACTCTAGATTCTCAACTCCATCCTATTCCTGAGGCCTTTGCTTCTCAGAAAGGAGTCTTGGGGTCAAAGTTCTTTAGCACTCAGTAAAAATAAAATGTGGCCCCTTGAATAACATATATCATCCCCAGAGAAAGGGGGATTGGCTTCAGTGGACTCAACCAGGGGTAAAAATATCAAGACAAACGCCTCATGTTGTAGGAAATCTCATTCCGTGCTAGCAAGGGCTGTTGATCTTCAGATTCCCCCCCATTCCTGTGTATGGGAAAACGTCCATCTTGCTGTTCTCATTCAGTCTTGGCACGAGCAATGATTTTCACTACCTGTTGGGATGACTGTGCTTGACAAAAAGTGTGATGTGACAGCCTCCCTCCACTCGGCCTCCCTAGTTAAATAAAGAGGCCTTCGACTCGCAGCTGTAGCTGTTTTGTGCAGAGCCTGGTACAGCCCTGACTCAGCTCGCAAGTCAGCCCAAGCCCTGCCCTTTTCTGTCTGCCAGTAGCTGTTTTCCAGCTATGAAGGACCGTGGTGCAACATTTGAAAATTCAGCTCTGGCCCCTGCTGGCACTGGAGTTGAAAGGCCAAGGCGGGTATCTGAGCACCACCTACAAAGAGCCAGGGGAAATAACATTTTGCTTTATATATTTAGCTTTTATTACACAATCAGTTGTTGGTGTTATAACATTTTTTTCCCTTTAAATAAAGGAAGGGGAAAAAAAATCCCCGCACAGTCATAACACATGCACATGGATTCATTTTCCCAAAAGCCCCAGTGCCCAGGGCATTCTGAGATGGAGGGGTGAGGAAGGGAAGGGAACAAAGTCAGTGGGACGTGATTAAGATGACCTGAAATGGCGGGAGCCAGGCCACTGCACAGGCTCATTAACAGACTTACTGCTTTCTCTTCATTGCCTCCTCCAGGAAGCCCCCCCTGGTGTCCCCCTGGTCAACAACTAGGCTCTCCACTCACGTCACAGTGCCTTACTGTGTGCATCCCATATTGTATTATGACTGTTTATATGCCTGGCTTTCCCACTAGACTGTCATCTCTGGGTGCTCAGGAACATATCTTATTCATCTCTTATCTCTGGTGCCTGGTACATCCAAGCAGGTCAATAAATGTTGGTTGAGATGGTCCTTACGATGCCAAATACAGGGGCTGAGTCAGGTACTGATGATGACATGCACTGAGGCTCAGACAAACTTCTAAAGTCTCTAGGATGGAAAGCAACATGGAACCATGAAGTGTGTTATCCGTGTCTGATAACGGGTATGTTTTCTTTGGTGTGGTTTGTGTGTGCAGGACAAAGAGGGTGCCATCTCACCAGTGGCTGGTAGGTCTCTTCTCGTGCTAAGAAAGAGGATTAAACGGCATGATCATGAACTTGAAGAACATGACAAGGGGGCCCCATTATCTCCTTAGGACTGTGAGCTCCCACTCCAGTGCTGCCTTCCTTAGGCTGCGGGAGGGCAGGGACGGTGTCTCTTTTGTATCCGAATCCCTGCTGCCCAGTCACAGAGTGTTACCAAGTCCAAGCTTGTACTGCTTGCTGTGTGACAGGCCAATAAATGGAGAGAGATGAGTGGTTGGGGCAATGAATAGTGACTTTATTCAGAAAGCCAGCAGACTGAGCAGATGATGGACTAGTGTCCCAAAGAACCCTCTTGCCTGAGTTAAAATTCAGGCTGCTTTTATGCTAAAAGGGGAGGGGGCGTGGCTGGTTGTTGCAGACTTGGTGCTGGAATCCTTTGTTCTTACAGCTGTCCACATAGGTCTGGTCGCACTGTTCCTATCAGTATCCAACAAGACACTTGTGGTTCTCTGTTCTGCACCTTTATCCATTTATCTCTATACCAATGGAAAAGTGTTGTACCTTTAAAGGTCGGAGCCTTGAGAATGGCCTATCATGTATATTTCATGCTATAGGCAACATTCTTTTGCAAATGTGCAGGTGTGCAGAGCATGACTAAGCACAGGCAACAGAGTACAGGGGTTAGAGCTAAAGGAACAGATCCAAGATGGAGTCAGGTTTGTTCTTCTCTGTTACAAGAGCAGATGCTCAGTAAACATTTGTGGAATGGATGGATGGATGGGTGAATGCACACATGCAGGAAGGAACTCTTGCAGTCCAGTGAAGTTCATCAGGGAAGACTTCAGGGAGATGAGCTTTGAGTCTGGTTATGAAAGAGGAAAGAGTATGCGGTGGCAGAGAGGGCTTTGCGGTCAGGTGAGGGGAGACAGGCCATTGGTACCCGTTGGTTTGGATACTTCTAACCAGATGCTGACTCCGAATGGCCATCTCTTGGGGGAGAGGAAGACTTGGGGGGCTGTGGGAAGTCCTACAAAGACACAAGCCTGGAGAGAGGGTTTTTTCCCCTTTTTATTTTGCTCCTTTTCCTCCAGCACTTGGAACTGAACACATTGCTAGGATTCCTTGAGTCCCTAGGGCAGGGGTCGGGGTGCAGTTAGGGGGGTAGTTCTAACAAACGAGTCTGACAGAGGCATGTGGCGTGCGGCCCAGAGAGATAGGGAGTGGGGAGGGGGGAGTGAATTGAGAGTTTGGAGAGGAGGGAGTTCTATTTTGGGTGACTTTGACTCCCAGCCTCTCTGTCAGCCAGATCTGCAGCAGACCCCCACCCTCTGCACACAGTTCGCTTGTACCTTCTGTGCACTGGCTTCTGCTCTGTTTCTGGCTCCCCTCCTGCATCCTTTCAGACTTGGCTCTCTCTCTCTTTGGTGTTCTGCCTCTTGGTATTCTTGCCTGCATCCGAAACCTCCTCTCGACCTTTTCAGAGAAGCTATCCCTGAATAACAGCCACATCTACAGATAATAATCAACATCTGCAATTTATCTCCAGTCCTACTACGTGTCATGCACCACACTAGGTGCTTCGTGTGTCCTGGTTCAACTCACAAGAAACACGTGAGGTCATTAATCCTGTGATCGCTATTTGACCAGTGAAGAAACTGAGCCCCAGAGAGGTTGGGTGAACCCCAGGCAAGGCCATCCTTAGTGTTGGTGGCAAAGATCTGCCCAACTCAGAAGCCTGTGCTCACAGCTACACAGCCCTCCCTCTGAATCAGAAACTCTGGGGGTGGGGCCCAGTGAGCTGCATTTAACAAGCCCTCCAGGAGATTCTAGAACCAGTGCTTTAGCTGATCTGGCTGCGACCTGGCTGAAAACCTCCCAGTCCACCCAAGATTTGGAGAAAGCTGATTCATTCACTGCTATTACTCATCCCTAAGATTCCATTGACCCGCTCCTGGCATAGGGCAAGTTGCTTAAGGTTCCCGAGACCTTGTTCCCCTGGTTGTGAAATACAAGCAACCCCACGCTTAGAGGGGAGCATCCCTGGCTCCTCGTTTCCAGGAGAGGAGCTCCCAAGAGTGGTGACTCAGCACTGATGGCACCTTAGCATCACCTGGGCAACTTCTACAAGTTATCAATGCATGGCTCCCTCCCCGGACCAGGCCAGCATGTCTTGGGGTGGGATCAGGGCGTGAGTGGCTGAAATGGACGTAGGGGTGGAGAACCTTGGCCTGTCCCTCCCCATCACTTCCTCAGGGGAAGGAGTGAGGCACCTCTAACCAATGGCTCTGGGAGGTTATGAACTGGGTCTGCCTACGCTCGCTCCCTTCCCTGGGCTCTGCCACCTGCAGGGGGCGCATCTGGCCAGCTCTGGGGGTTGAGGTCGGGAGCCCGCTCCTACGGGAAGGTCCACGGTCACCCTCCTATGCCGAGGACTGGACATGTCAGCTGGCCTCACTCATGGGTGAGACATTAGCAAGTCCGTTTGGCCAGAGAGACACAGCCGCTTACTCCCACAGCTCTGTCAGGAACGTGGCTGATACCGTGACCTCTATCTGTTTGCTTCATGTATCTGTTTCTCAACTGGTCCTGAACTTGAGCCAGAAGAGGAAAGTTTTACGTATGGACCCCACAAAATCCCAACACCAAATGCTGGACAGAGTTAGTGTTGAATTTAATGAGATGCCATAAACAAGGCAGCTAATTAGTTAGTGGTCAGTAAAAGTTTGTTGCCTATGAATCAAAACCTAGGCCCCTCTGGTCACCACTAAACCTCCCTGGGGAGGACTGAGCTCCCAGCCTCAAACCTCCACCACCAGTTAACTCCTTAGCCCTCTCACTTCACTCAAGGCAGTAAATGTCAGTGACTCTGGGTAGGGGTTCACAGCAGCTGAGAGAAGAGCAAATTATTTAGAATTGGCTGTGCCTTTTTTTTTTAAACAAGTTCCCAGGTGACGCTGATGCTGCTGGTCTAGAGACACATTTTGAGATCACCTGAGCTAAGTGTGAAAACAAAAGGCGCTGGCTGGAGGGAATGCCGGGGGGAGGGGCATCTCTCGATCCAGATGGGGTCCAGTGTTTGGCAAGCTTGGCTGCAAATTAGAATCACCTGGAGAGATTTGCCAATTCCAGAGCCCTGTAGGGTAAATGACTGATCCCGTTTTCCCAGGACTGAGAGCTTCCCTGGGATGTGGGACTTTCAGGATTAAAACTGGGACAGTCCTGGGCAAAGCAGGAGGAGCTGCTCACCACAGTGGCTCCCCCACACCTGCCCAGGGATTCTGTTTTAATTGGTTCTGGTTGCGATCCAGGCATAGATATTTTTCAAAATGCCCCATGATTCTACTGTGTAGCCCGAGATGAGAACCTGGGGGATTTGATCACAGCTCTGGAAAGAAGGAGTGACTTGTGAAAAAGGTTGGTACAAATGCTGGTGAAAGAGAAGGGGGTGGAGAGTGAATGAAACCGCCTGCATCCCAGTCCCTTGGGGAACTTGTTAAAATGCAGATTCCTGGGTCCTTTCCCAGATCTACTGACCTGGAAACTCTGAGAGCAGGGCCCTGGGATCTGCATCATTGAGAAGCCTCTTACGATGATGCACTGTCCTTGGAGATCTGCTGAGGGTGGGAAAACCAAGAGCTAAACTGAAGGAAGAGAGCTGGAAACGCAGGCTGTGTTCCAGGTGGGTAGCTTGTTGAGGGTTTTTGGTCTGAGGCCAAGAGGAGCATTAGTAGGGTGCAGGTGGAGTCCAGAAGAAAGGGGTCAGCCTCAGCCTGGCTGGAGGACAACCAAATCAGTAAGAAGGGATGGGGCCTTGAAGAAGTGGTTCCAAGCTAAGAGCACGTACCAGCTCCCTGAGTGAGCGCGAGGTGAGGTCAGTGCTGCCGGCTAGATGTGCAGGACTCATGGCCCCCCACCCCCTGACTCTGTGACCACACAGCCATGTCCTGTGTGTCTGAGTGGGGCCTGAGCGTCCACATGGGAGATCAAAGGGCCCATACAGGAAGCATTTCTAAGTGGAATCGATTGAGCGTGGAGACTGATTGGATAATTTATAACGTAAAGGAGGGAACAGCATGTGTGTATGTGTGTGTATGCGTGCGCACGTGCGCGCGCACACCTGGTGGGCTTTTGGACAGCCTGTCAAAAGCTGCCTCTCACCCCAGCCCAGTCAGTTATGGGCTTGTGACCTTGGGCAGGTCACTTGACTTCTCTGAGCCTCAGTTTCCTTGTCTGTAAACTCAGGATGCTAATACCCACTTCTCAGTGTTTGATGTGAGAATGAAATGAGATAATACGTGCAAATACCTGGCATGTAGCAGTTCTCAAGACAGAGGAAGAGTTCAGGATGATTCTGTGGTTTGAACCTCGGACTGTGGAGTCATTCACAGAGAAAAGCAGGGGTGGTCCGAAGGGGGAAGGAGGTGAAGGCGGTCTGAGAGGAAGTTGATGGGGGCGGTGCCAGTGCTTCTGAACAGAAATGTGGGTAGTTGGAAGCGAGCTGGAGATGGGGGAGAGGAGGTTTCGAGAGTGGCTGCTGCTGAATTTATCTGAAATAAAGAGATGGAAGGTTTTCTGGGAGGGAGAAGGGTGAGGGAGAAGGACAGAGACCCGAGGTGTGAACCTTGGCAAAGCCCCAGCACAGCTGCTGCGGGCCCGGCCCTGTGCTGGGCGCAGGGTTCCTGAGAGACTGTGCTACACTGTCCCCAACCTCAAGGACCTCACAGCCCAGTGAGAGTGACGCTAATTCAGGAAGCAGCCGTGGCTCTGATGGGAGAAAGGCAGGAGAAATGCTGAGGAGGGGCCCTACACCCACACCTGTGGGGAAGGGCGCAGGCTGCCAGGTGAGTGGCCAGGAGGAGGGGGAGGGCCCAGAACGGAGTGTTCCAGACGGGGATCAGCCGGTTGAAATCAAGGAGAGAGAGAGAGTGTGTGTGTGTGGAGCGTGGGGACATGCGGCTCAGATTTCACATCGTTCTGAAACACCGCGAAGAGGGAACTGGGAAGAGGGCCTCTGCAGGGGGAACAGGATGGAAGGAGGTGATACTGATGCGCACAAGTGCAGTTTTCAGGGGAGGTGGGCACTGAGGACGGAGGCGAGGGGGAGACATGAGGGGCCCTGCTGGGTAAATAAGGCCCCTTAGATGGAGACAATCAGGACACAGCTTGCAGGGGTGTCAGGGTCAGAGAAAGGTGATTGAGGAATGGGGGAGTCCATGCATAGACTGGGAACTATGGAGGGGATGGTCTGAGTTCCAAAGAGGAAACCCTAGCTTCTGTAGCCTGACGTCTCACAGCCAAGGTCTCGTTTCCCTTGGAGGAAACATCCCGTTCCTGGAAGCACAGAGAGGAAAA
Organism: Grampus griseus; assembly: GCF_964374135.1. Classification (NCBI taxonomy): domain Eukaryota; kingdom Metazoa; phylum Chordata; class Mammalia; order Artiodactyla; family Delphinidae; genus Grampus; species Grampus griseus. The sequence goes on along the minus strand of NC_139004.1, from coordinate 34,227,787 downwards.
ATATCGTATGCCTTTTATATGCAAGATGCCTTTTGTTTGCTGGAGGGTGGGGAGGGGGGAGAGTAGAAACAAACAGAAATGAAAATGTCCCGAGTTGCGTCTGGGAGTGCCAAGATCTCATTGAACCACGCAGGTTTGTGAAGGCGCACACCTTTGCCTCGCTGAGTGCCGCTTGAGACCTCTTGATGGTGTCTGGCCAAGGTCTGGATGCCTTTGACCTCCATTGGACTCTGAGGAAAGGTTGAAGGACCTGAGTTCATTGGATTTTCCATGAAGATTTATTTCTGGGGTTAATAACTTTCTCCTCTCTCTCTAACCCACTCCCACCCCCTGCCATGAGATAACTTTCATTCAGGAAGAGGACCTGCTGCATACACGGCACTATGTCATGTTCTCAGGGGGCTCAGAGTCTAGATTGGGGGAAAAGCTCATTGGCATAAAAAAAGATAAATTAGTACATTAACACAAGTGCCACAGAGTACTATATGATGCAGTGTCCTAGAAACAGAGTAGACAACAGGGGCTCTGAGTTTATTTGGGAGAATTCAGGTAGATGAGAATGGGAAGGAAGGCTGCTTGGAGAAGGTAGGACCTGCATAGCGGAGGGAGAGGAGGGGCAGGAAGCAGAGGTGGGCATGGGGATGGGGTGAGGGATAATATTGCCGACCCAAATGTATTGGGTTGGCCGAAAAGTTCATCCGTGAACCGCTTACGGGAAAACCCGAACGAACGTTTTGGCCAACCCGATAGAACCAGCAGAACCAAGTTTTGAACTCTGTTTCAAAGCTGACACATTCTCTTGCTTTAAGTATTTATCCAATTGCAGAAGGACACGCAACCTTTGAGTTATGGAAAGCCATCACATTGGTGATAGGCTTTATAACGAATAGTCAAGAATTCAGGAAGTACATACTGTAACGTATCTGATGCATCCGCTCTTACTGAGTTCCTGCTGTGTGTGCGGAAAGAGCCCGGTGGGGGGAGTCGGAGATAAAGTGGAAGTGTCCAAGCCCTCTAGGAATTTTAATCCCTTGAGCAATGGCGCGTTTAGGGAGGAGTGACCAGGGAGCCTGCAGTGGAGGGGTGAGGTGGGATAAGGAGAAAAGATGAGGGTGGGGGACAGCCCAGAAGTTACTGAGTGGCCCTTCAAGGCCCTTTGGGCAGGAAGCCACCCCAGATTAAAGTAACTTGTCTCTGTTCTGTCCTGACCATTCAGGGACTGTGTGTAACATTTTTGGAAACACAGGGAGTGGCTGGCTGGGCTGCTCTTCCTGGGAAAGGCTGCCCGAGCTGGCTGCCTTAGAAGATGGGCAGGACCAGCTGTGCAATTCACAGGCCCCAGTGCAAAATGGAAATGCAAGCCTCCCTGTTCAAAAATTATTAAAGATTTCAAGACGGCAACAGCAGAGCCTTAAACCAAGCCCGGGGCCCTTCTGAAGGTACCCAGCTCGCATACCCAAGAGGCTGGTCCAGAAGATGGGATAGCCTGGATCTTTCTGTGACTCGGTGTGTGGTAAGATGATGGGACTGGACTGCTGTCTGTGGCTGGGGTACAGGGCTTCTCTGTGCTAGTGCTGAGTTCTTCCCTGAGAGGTAGTTGGGATGGGTGATGGGGAAGGGATGGAGAGGATTCCATGGCTGGGGGGGTGGGGGGCGACCGTTTACCGTGATGCTGCTATTTCTGTGCCACGGGGAGGCCGTGTCTGAGTTTTGGAATCAATTAGACTGAGGTTCAACGTGTTTTATGAACCCTGCTAACTTGGGCAAGTTGCTCACCTTCGCTAGGCTTTGATTTCCCTCTATGTAAAAATGCACAATATCATCTTTGTCGGATGTTGGAATAAATTAAGTGAAAGAATAAATGTGAACGTTTGAGCCTAGCCTAGCTCTTAGTAAGTGTTAGTATCCTTCTTTCTAAAAATGTGCTGAATATCTGTCTTGTAAAATATGGAGCGTGGAATAGATTGGGTATACATTGTCAGCTATTTGTTTTTTTCCACCTCAGGCTTATTGGGGAAGTGGCTAAAATATAACACCAAAATTTCAAATGGCAGAGGGAGTGTACACCCCATTATAATAGACACCAAAGGAAACCCAGCTGCATCTGCTGGACACACACATACACCCAGAGGGATGTGCACACGTGCATGTGTACATACACGCTCCGGAACTGAATTGAAACTAGGTTGGAATGAGATGGTGTTTCACAGGAGAGAGCCCTAGTGTGGGTGTCATCTCCCGGTTCTGAGCCTCAATGTCCTTATCAGTCAAAAATACTGCCCTTGCTGGGTTGTCCTGGGATTAAATGAGATGATGAATGTGAACACCTGGCCTCTGGTCCATGGCAGATACAAGAATCTTCTGGTGGATCTCTGCTCCCGGGCCTTAGTGTGGTTCACGGGAAACTGAAGACAAGACATTGCCTTCCCCACAGTAACATTTCCTGCATATTATGCTTGGGCAGCTCCTTATAAACTAAACGTGGGCTGATTTGAAATTGACGTGGGGGCTGGTTATCAGTGATATTACTGTTTCCTCAGCTCATACGCTGGGTCTTCTCTCTGCAGAGACTTGAAAGTCAGTGGAATCTTGTATGTTTGTTTCCTGGGGATGAACACACGTGACACCATACATACACACACCACCTACACGTCCATACTATACCACATAAACACACACACTACACGTATCATGCTATAAACATACACATACACACCACCCCATACATATACCTCTGCACCATAGCGTCAAACCCTCTCACATGCCAACATGCATTAATATCTTCCCTCCCTCCCTTTCTTCTTTGGTCATTTCTGAGTATCTCCTATACTTGCTTGTCCAGTGGGCAAGGGTTGGGTATCCCCGCACCCCAAACCCACATCCCTCCTGTTGTCTTGCTCTAGAAACTCCAAGTCATGGCCACCTTTCTCAGTCCCCTTTGCCATCTCATCTGCCTCTAACAAATTCCCAGGCTGAAAGTACCTTATTTTAACCCACCCAGAAGCCTGGGGCTGCTGTCAGTTCAGGTCTACCCCCCAGAGACCTCCAGGTGAAACCGGGCTTGCGCTTCACTAGGCTCTTCCATGGGCAGAGCCCTGAACCTTAGCCACCCCTGGGGAGGAGGCTGGGGCCGGGACAGGGGAAGGGAACCTGGTTGGAGGGCCTGTGATGTGCCTAGTGCTGTGCCGGCTTCTCGATATGTGCTCTTTGTGTGATGCTCACAGTAGCCGTGGGAGGTGGGCTTTGTCGTCCGTGTGCCCAGGAAGGCAGTGAAGCTCACAGGCTTAATATGAAAGCATACACTCCTTACAGTAAACCACCCGTCTCCTGGAAGACCAGACCAGATCAGCTGAGGCCTGGGCCTGGAAGGAGCTCCTTGTTCCCCTTCCCCCCACCTCTGGGCGGTGAGGTCTTTCCTAGAACCTGTAGAGCAGCTTATGATACTAGCAGTCTTCTAGAGGGTTGCCAGCTGCAGTGGCCAGAGCCCTTGGCAGTTGGAGATGGTGAGGCTAGGAACAGACGTGTTTTGTTTGTTTTTAACAACTCTATTGAGGTATAATTGGCATACCATAAACTTGACATAATTCAAGTACATAATTTGATACATTTTAGCATATGTATGTACCTTTGAATCCATCACTACCATCAAGATCATGTTTGACCATCATCCCCCAAATTTCCCTTGTGCCTGTTTATAATCCACCCCCTCCCTGCCCGCCCTCCACCCTCTCCATAGGCAATCACCCACCCGGTTTTATTCACTATAGATTAGTTTGCATTTTCTCAAATTTTAGACAAGTGGACTCATACAGTATGTACCCTTTTATGCTCTGGTTCCTTGTACTTAGTGTAATTTTTTTTTTTTTTTTCCGATACACGGGCCTCTCACTGTTGTGGCCTCTCCCGCTGCGGAGCACAGGCTCCGGACGCGCAGGCTCAGCGGCCGTGGCTCACGGGCCCAGCCGCTCCGCGGCATGTGGGATCTTCCCGGACCGGGGCACGAACCCGTGTCCCCTGCATCGGCAGGCAGACTCTCAACCACTGCACCACCAGGGAAGCCCAGTGTAATTATTTTGAGCTCCATCCACGTGTGGCGTATATCAATAGTTCATTCCTTTTTATTGTTGAGTAATATTCAATTTTATGGATACACTATACAGTATTTTTTTATTGATTCGCCTGTTGATGGACATTTGGGTTGTTTCCAGTTTGGAGCTATTACAAATAAAGTTGCTCTGAACATTCATGAATAAGACTTTGTATGTGCCTGTGCTTCCTTTGTTTTGGGAAAACACCTTGGCATGAGATGACTGGATCATATGGAGGTGTAAGCTTAACTTTTTAAGAAACAGCCCAACTGTTTTCCATAATGACTGTGCCATTCCGCACTTGCACCAGCAGTGAGTGCTGCAGTCCTCCCTGACACATGGATAGAGATCTGATTTCCAAGCTGGTTTAGTATGAAATTTGTGAGCCCCACCAAACGGCTCATCCTAAAAATGGAAGCGGTCGGCTTTCACTTTGGATTGGGAACCCTGAGGGATGCTGAACCTAGCAATGTAGAATCAGGTGCTCCTAGAAATGTTATTCAAAGGGCTGTTTGCAGAATGCTGGGAGAGGGGAAAAATGAGAGTTCGGCCCTGGTCCCAGCCTGAGATCCTGTGGGGCTGGACCAGGTCTGGAGCTTGGTGTTTGAAAATGAAACAGATGCACCTGAGGCATTTTGGAGAAAAGGTAAAAAATGCATTAACAGGATGGGGCGTTAGGGCGGGAAGAAAAAGAACAATGGAAGGGGACTTGGAGCTTGGGAGACTATAGTTTTGTGAGGGCAGGAGCTATATCTGCGTAGTTTGCCCTTAAATCCCCAGCACCAGGAGCAGTGCTAGGCATAGAGTAACTGCTGAAAACAGTGGAGGTGGAATGAATGAACAATTGAATGAAGGATGAACTAATGGAGCTCAGGGGATAGGATTCCATTCAACCAGCGTCATTTAGCACCTCGTGTGTTCTGTGGCACAGAGCCTAGTGTCTGGTGTGGAAGGAACTCTGGAAAGCGTGTGGTTTGACCTCCTCATTCACAGACAAGCCTCAGAGAAATGAGGCTCTTAGCCAAGGTCATTCCTGTCTTGCGCAGGTAACCTGCTGGAGCAGAGTTGGGACTCGAACCTGAGTCTCCTCATTTTTAGTCTACTGTTTATCTTCTTCTTTTAAAAATAATATTATCTTTTCTGATGAAAAGAATAAACGCTCATTGTAGGAAATTTGAAAAAATCCAGAAAAGGATAAGAAAAATAACCCTAAGCTCCAGCAACCCAAGGATAATTACTTCAAGCTGTCACACATGTGTGTGTGTGTCTATCTGCCTATATATCATCTATTATCTATCTATCATCTATCTATCTATCTATCTATCTATCTATCTATCTATCTATCTATCTATCTATCTATCTATCTATCTATCGTCTATTTAACCAATCCTTATGTTTTAACATTTTGGCTGTTTTCAGTCATTTATAGCATTAGTAACCCTGGGATGCATGTCTGGTCCTGAACCCTTGCTGGTTTCTCTGATTATCTCCCGGTGCCCTTTCCACTACACGATGCCCCCTCTAAACCCTTTGTATGAACAGGGAGCTCAGAGTAGAATGGAACCCCCCACTGGGAGAGAGCTCTGCAGACATTCCCAGACCCACACACCTGTACTACCCCTATCATAACCATATCCACACTTTATGATGTTCATTTGAGTGTCTCCCTTCCCCGCCACATTGAACTCGTTCACCCTTGTATTTTTCCAGCTCTTATTAGCAGGGTACTTAGGTGCTCAACAAATATTTGTCAGAGTGAATGAATAGATGGATGTAATTGTATGAACAAGAGTGAGGGGCAGGTGAGGGGTCCCCCTGGGTCTGCCTTTTCAGTCACTTGCGTCCAGGAGTTAGCTCAGCCCCCCTCCCCCACCCCTGTCCTCCCCTACTCTTCCCACCCTGGAGAGCTGGAAAGTGCCTGTGATCCAGGATTCATGTCCAGCCAGGCCCCGACACACACGCAGGGCCTTTTCTGGTGTGAGTGCAGGACGCAGAGTGGGACTAGCAGGTCTGTAACGATGGCACTGCACCTGGGGAAGACACAGCCCAGGGTCCAGAGTGTGACCAGGTGCACAGGCCCAGCGAGGGTCCCAGGGCCGGCTTGCCTTGACGGGACCTCGATGTCCCACCTTCATGAGTGACACAATGCCTTTGTCTGGGACCCCAGGAGGAGTGGGCAGTAGGGAGCTTCTCCCAGGCCCCGGGTTGCCTAGAATGGTGTGAGTTCTCAGCACACTGGGCACTCTGGTGGGAGACCTGGCAGGATGGCCCAGGAGGAAGCTGTGGGTAGTTTTCCCTGCAGCCCTTCAATAAAGCAGCCCCATTGGTGTGGGCCAGGGGAGGGGCTCAGCTTCCCGGAAGCAGAAGGGGGTGAGGATGGGTTGTCACGTGTTGGGTGGTTTCCCTTTGGCCGGGAGCCCCGGGCCTCTGGCTCTAATGGGTAGCAGAGACTTGGGTGTTGAAATTCCTTCATCCCTTTTACTTCACAGCTGTGGCCCAAAGAGCTCCCCACAGCTCCCTCCCCTTCTCAGCCCAAGTCCTTGCTTTCTGTGCCCAGTCTGTGTGTTGCCAAAGCCCCCTCATGCAGTCACACACGTGCGGGCACGCACGCCCCTCCGTGACATCCCCGGCATCTGTTCCCTTCTCTCCTCTTTGGCAGCTCAGGGCCTCATTAACTCTGAATCAAACAGAACTGCTTCCAGACTCTTCTCCCTCTCCCGTCTCTTCCTGTAATCCACCCTGATACGGTGCCACCAGAATTGTTCGTCCAAATCCCAGCTCGGATCACGCCTCACGGGCTCTCCTTTACTATAAGCCAATCAACGAATCAGCCAATAAACCAACCATCCTTGAGCTGCTTCCTCCTCCCCCTCCCCCTCGGCCTGCCGTTCAAAGCCTGCCTTTATCTGGTCCCCAGCTCGTGTTCCACTGCACCTCTTTGAGCCCTGCGTCCCAGCCTGGCAAAGCGACTTCCTTTGGCCCCTCACTCACCTGGATGCCGGGTCCTCACTCTCGCACGCCTTTGTCGTGAATGGGTTTCTTGGACCCTCCCACTGGCACGTGTTGACCTCTTTCCTCGGAGACCTAGCTTCAATGCCACTTCCTCTGGTGAATGTTCCAGACCACCCCGGCCAGAAGCCACTCTCCCCTCCTTGCAGTCCCAGAGCCTGGAACTCCCTCCCTCCTTCTCTCCCTTGCATCCTGGTGGTTTCTACACTGTGCCTCCCCAATAACACTGTAAACCCGGTTGAGGATGGGATTTGGCTCATCTAAAGCACCCAGAAAATTGCTTTGTGAATGGTAGTCACTCAGGGAATGAACGGATGGATGAATGAACGAGTGAGTGAATGAATGAACGAATGCATGCTTGACCATGGCCTTGGAGAGCTACTATCTGCTTGTTTTCTGTCCTGGTGAGACAAAGAAATCTATGTTCTCTTTATCATTTCTCAAAATGAGAAAACCAATTGGAAAATCCACAACTTCCACACTCACCCCCAAGTCAGAGAAATGTCACTTTGCGGACTTTTTCAGTTTCACTTTACCAGCAAGACACCCCTTTCTCTCCTCCTTCACCCACCCTGCAGCGGGGACCCTGGGGCTACAAGAGTTTACTTTTACTTTCTTGACTTTCCCAGAGCAGAGGGGAAACCATAATTTAGGCGGCTGCTAAAAATAGCTCCCCAGTCCTGGAAAGAGAGCTTGCTTATTTTTGAAAGCGTTCCCCGCCCCCTCCCCAGCCCTGCCCGAGGCTCACAATACAAGTCAGATTGTTCTGAGTTCTGTCCTGAGAAGGACAGGGAAGTCACGACTGGGCCCTGTCCACCACGTGGCCGAGCGCTGTCTAGGAGTGCTCACAAACTCCATTTTTTGGTCCTAGTAAGAGGTGGATCTCATTCCCAGCAGCCTCTTAGACAGCACCCAGCGGGGACAGTGTGGTAGACATGGGGTCTGGAGACCTGGTTGGAGTCCTAGGCTAACACTTTGCATCTTTCTGAGTCCCAAATTTCCCCACCTGTAAAGGAGGGGAGCAGGGCGGTGATCGCGTTTACCCTACAGGAGTGTGGTAAACGTTTGAGATAAACCTTGAACATGGTAGATGTTCAAAAACTGATCATTATAACTTTATTATGATCAGAGTCACTGGATTTAAAGCGGGGCACTCCTGTTTTAATGGGTAAGACAGGATTCGTGGTGAGCTCGTATGCTATACTAAGTTGAAACATATGAAATGGATGGTTTTGTAGATTGAAAAGAATTGAACACTGTCAGCTACATATGATTCAACCTAGTAACATAGGGATCAGTAAACTTTCTGTAAAGGGCCAGGGGGGAAATATTTTCGGCTTTGTGGGCCCTAGGGTCTCTGCTGCACGAAGCAGTCATAGACGATGAATAGGTGGTGTAGCTGTGTTTTAATGACTGCATTTACAAACACAGGCTGTGGGCTGGATTTGACCCCTGTGATATTTGCCAACCCCTGTAATAATATGTAAGGCTCATTCACATAGAGAACCTTTCTGTAATACATACAGCCAACATTTTCGGGTTTTTTCATAATTATAACAGTGGCTTATCTATATGGCTATTAATAGTGTTTACTATCACTAGGCACTGTTCTAGGCACTTTACAAATTTTAACTAATTTCGTGCTTATGACAACCCTATGAAGTATTATTATTATTTCCCCATTTTACAGATGAGGAAACCGAGGTTCAGAGAGGCTAAGTAACTTATCTGAAGTCACATAGAGCTCATGGCAGTTGGACAGAACCCCACCAAGTCTGTGGGGTAGAGTTGGATGTTGGCAATTCGGGCAGCTTCAGGGTGGAAGCAGGGGTAAGCTTGTGCGGGGTCCCAAGCCTGTTTGCTATCCACAGAGCACGAGGGGGAGGGTCTTCAGAGACTTGAAGTGGGAGCAGGCGTGGTGTAGCTGGGTGGTGGAGGGATGGGTAGGCAGAAGGCTCCGGAAGTATGGCCTGGGATGGAAGAAATAGACGCTTAGGAAGCCGGGTCCTGGATAAGGTGGGCCTGGGGCCATTTCCCAGGTGACGCCCAGTGGCACATGAAGGGTCAGTATGTAGGGAGGAATCTCCTGCCTGGGGAACTGGACATGGTTTACATTTCTTACGTTTCGTGCAGCATCTCTGGGGAGCTCTGGGCCCCATTCCCAGACCCGGACCCCGGGGGGACCTGGTCGGGAGAAGAGGGCAAAGGAGCAGGCTCCCCAGGGTGCCTGAGCTCTGCTGTCAAGTCAAGGTCCTTGGATACCCTGTTGATTCCCTTTGCATACGAGTGTAGCCACAAATTAACAGGACGCTGGCTTCACGCACTCTGTGCTGTTTCTCTCTCCGTGCCTTTGCTTATGCTGTTGCCTTGCCTGGAATGCCTTTTCCCACCCCTTGCACCCTTCCTTAATTCTCTTATCTCTTTCAAGACTAGGGGCCATGGGTTCGATCCCTGGTCAGGGAACTAAGTTCCCACAGGCTGCGGCCAAAAGAAGAAGAAAAAAAAAAAATTCCCTGGCGGTCCAGTGGTTAGGACTCCGTGCTCTCACTGCCGAGGGCCTGGGTTCAATCCCTGGTCAGGGAACTAAGATCCCACAAGCTGTGCGGCGCAGCCAAAAAATCGAAAAACCAAAAACCAAAACAGAAAAAAACCCCTCTTCAATATCACCTCCTCCTGGAAGCTTTCCCTGACTTCTTCTTTACCCCCCAGGCTGGTCCAGGTCCCCTTTCTCAGGCTCTCTCACCCCATCCTTCTGGATTGTCACTGCCTTGACTCCCTCAGCTCCCCCGCTAGAAGGGGACCTGCTCGAGGAAAGGGACCAGGCCTTGTTTACTCCTGCGTCCTCACCACCCAGGTCAGTGTCCAGCACACAGTCTAGAAACTGGTTAAAAGCGTGTATGTTCACGGGTGACACCGCGGTCCTCAGAACCTAGCCCCTCACCCACAGGATGTGGTTGTTGGGCAAGCTGCCTGATCTTCGGGGGGCTTAAGGATCAGTAAGAAGGGTTAGTCATGCTATTGGAGGGTTGGGGGCGATAAATGAGATAAAGCACAAAGTTGTCAGCTCAGGGCCTGACTCCTAGTTGGCACTTGAGAAGTGGCCAAGGAGAGATGCAGCAGCATATCCTTGCCCTGTTACCCCCACGTATGGAGCTCAGGAGAGGGGATAGGAAAGGGCAACTTGAACATCCCGAAGTCACAGCATCAATCCCAAGAGCTAAAGGAAGGGTTTATGAGTCAGCTTTGGTTCTGGGCCAAAAGCACTGAACTTGGAGTCAGAATATTTCGTTGCAGTTCCAGCTGTGTCCCTTAGCTGCTGGGTGTCCTTGATAAGCCACGTGACAGCTGCTGAAGCCTCAATCTCAACATCTGTAAGGGGGGATAATAGTAATAACCACCTCACAGGGTCACTGTGAAGCTGAAATGAGATTGTGGAACCGTGAAAACACCTGGCCCAGCCCATAGGCAATGCTCAGTCATGAATTATTGAGTTTGGATCTAAAGAACACTTGAGAAAGCTCTGAGCAGGTCTCAGATCAGGTATTCCTTGGACACAAGACCTATGGCTTAGTGTTTTGTAGCTTTAGAGTCAAACAGTCATGTGTTTGAATCCTAGCTATGCCATCACTAGCTGTGTGTCTTTAGGCAAGTTACTTAACTTCTCTGAACCACAGGATTTTGTTTTTGTTTTTTTCTTTAAATCACTTCTTTAAAACCGTGCCATCCATCTCGCAGCATGAGAGGTAGCTATAGCCCAGTGTCTGGCAAATACCAAAGCCTCAAGTACTAGCATTGTTCGGCTCTAACTTAAGACTTAGGAGTAAGCACTAATGATATGGGGATTTTGAAGCTTTAATTAATGTAAATAAAAACTGGTCTGTCGAGGAGCTGGGGCCAGGGTTTGGGGTTAAGGGTTAAGATTCTCATCTTTGCAAACCAAATGGGAGTTCTGGACTCAAGTAATAGGAAGTGCTTCCTGGCTTGGGGTGGAATGTGGGAGGAGTGCCCAGTGTAGGCTGAGGACAGCCCCTGAGGGGATCTTTGGGAAGGAGATTGAGCCAGGCAATGTGGACGGTTAGACCTGAAGGGGCCCTTGGAGGTCTTCAGCTGAACCCTGACACAGCATAGAGAGGTAACTGAGGCCCAGAGAGGATGACATTGTGGCCCCCGACCCACAGCTGCCTCGTGACTAGCCCTGTCCCCTGAGTTAAGGAGCTATGTTTTCTCCACAGTGTGGAAGGATGAGGCCGTGATGAGGTGAAGTCTGGCTGGACCCAGAGGACTGGAGACCCCGAGAGAGTTACAGGAGGGCTTATTGGTGGTGACCGGATGGTTTGGCGTCATGGGCCACTTGGTCTGGGTTTAGGGACTGATAGTCCTGGGAAGACCTTGTCCCCACGGGGAGAAGGGGAGGGGGCAGGCAGACAGGAAATGGAGGGCTTGGAGCTGTTGGTGTTGGGGAAGTTTCCATGGAGAGAAAGGTGGGTGGTGGTGGTGAGGGCGGGGTGGGATCAATTTCTCAGGCCCAAGTTCAAGTCCACTGGCTTTTGTTTTGTTGTTGCTTCCTGTTTTTCCATGTTGCGTCTCAATTCTCCTTTGATGGGGAGACCCTCCATGGATCCTCTTTGTAAAAGGATTTTGGAGAAATGAATCGCTCTGGCCACCTCCACAGTTCCACTCCCTGCCCAGGGTCAGGGACAGGGGTTTACTTTTCCAACTAGAGGTAGCTCAGAGCCTGAGGAAAAGCCCTGATCCTCTGGTTCAGACGTCCCAGTTACCAAAGACGAAGATGGGTGGCTTCTTAAATCTGGCTGAGCAAGTTCTTACAATGCCAGGCCTTGGTGGCCCCGTCTGTGCCCGGAGAAGGGCTCACGGTTCAGGCTCTGGGCAGGGCAAGTCTCACTTTGCTGGTGATCGTGATAATGAAGCCACAGCAGCTGTGCTGCCTTTCTTTATTGAAAGCCTGCGGTGCTCCTGGCATTTTACTTACATTATATCGTTTATTCTTCACCAAAAGCCAGTGAGGAAAATGCCATTGTTACCTTGGTGTCACAGATGAGGAACCTGGGGTTCTCAGAGGTTAAGACCTCCTGCTCAGGGTTACCCAGATGGGAAGGCAAAGCCAGGAGTCAGATCCTAGTCCGTCTGACTTCAAAGCCTCTGCTGGAGTGAAGGGGGGTTAGAGCAGGAGAGAAATCGGGGCGGTGGGAGATGGAGATAGCTCCTCCCAGTGGAGGAGAAGCAGGCGGCCTTTGGAATCTCCATAACCCTCTCCTGGTCTACAGGGAACCTTGTTTATTGGAGCTATTTCTTTTAAAAAAAAAAAAACATTTCTTTTTTTTTTAAATACTATTTTGTTTTTTATTTTTTGTCCATACCATGTGGCTTGCGGGATCTTAGTTCCCCAACCAGAGATCGAACCCGGGGCCTGGCAGTGAAAGTGCTGAGTCCTAACCACTGGACCACTGGGGAATTTCCTGGAGCTGTTTCTAAACTGAGCTGTAGAGTCTGGTCTTCTCTGGTGGGGGAAAGCTGCAGGAGGGGCTGGGGCAAGATGGGGACAAGGGGCATTAACATGGAAGGAGGAGCTCTGGTGAGGGTAGTGACCAGACCACAGCCTGAATGCTGGAGTCCTGGGTTTCAACCCCAGCTCTGTCCCCATAGCTGTGTGACCTCAGATAAGACGTTTCCTCCTTGGACCTCAATCTTCAGATCTCTGCTGTGAAGCTAGATGCTTTCCAGCTGAGGGCCTGGGGTTTTAGCCTTGGATCTGCAGAAGGGGCCCCAAGAAAGGGAGGCAGGGACAGGCTTAAGAGGGGTTCCTGGGGAGGAGGGCATCCTCAGGAACATAAACACGCTGAGGAGCTGTGAGCAGCCCGCCCTTAAAAGGGCAAGTGTGCGGCACTCCCGGGGTGGGTGCAGTTAGGGTCCTTCTCTGTGGGGATGGTACTTCCTGTTTGGAGGGTCTCTGTCTACTTCTTCCTTCTTCCCTCCTCCTGAGGCCACTCCACCTCATTTCTTGTACTCAGGGGAGACCTTAAAAATATTTAAAGGAAGTTATGGCCTGGCACCAACCAATCAGAGCAGTCAGAGCTGTGAACAGCTAGTGTAAGACTAACGGAAAAGGCCAGCTATATGCCAGCCCCCGGCCCCCGCCCTGACTGCCCTTGGTAAAGCCTGGCTCAGGGGCTGAAGGCAAAGAAGGGCAAGGAGGGAGAGTGAGGGAGCGAGAAGTCGAGGAAGTGAAGGCAGAAGAGGGTTCACAGGTCCTCCCAGACGTCAGCCCATCCCGCCGCAGAGCCCCGTCATGCCATCCACCCAGCCTCACCACGCCTCAGGACCTGCCCTCCCATGCTTGTGCCCTCAACAAAGCAGGCTTGCCCGCCAGCTGCAGCTGCATTTTGGAGGCTGATGAAACCAAGTGGACCTTGTCTGGACTCTGCATCATCATCCTAAACTGACGATGGGCGGAGGACCCAGGGGAGTCCACCCCTATCTGCCTAACAGAATTAGTGCTTTACTGAGCCTGACAGTGGGATGCCAGGGTCTCATCCCACCCACTCTTTTTTTTTTTTTTTCCCATTGGCTATCAATTCCCCTGGAGAGCTTTAACCTCTCCCTTCCTCCCTGATTCCTCAGCCGCCAGCCTATTGCAGGCCTTTGTCAACATAAACCAGGATTCTGCACTTGTCTGCCGGCTGCTTCCTCTACCCGCAGCCTCGAGACTGTCCCCTTGTTCCATTCAAGGGTTCCTGATAGCTTAACTACTAGGAATCAGAGATTTCGATCAATATTTCTGGACTGATTGATAAAGACTCCTCTTCTCCTTTTCCATGAGCACAGGTTGTTTGCCAATTGACCAAAAAATATTTCCTGAGCACCCACTAAGCACAAGGCATTTTATTAGCCATAAAGGGGGGAAGATGTCAAAGAAGCAGGAGGCATGGCCCCTGCCCTCAAGGAGCCTTCACTGTAGCTGTGGAGAGGCAATACGTAAACGCAGAAAAGATGACCAGTAATACAAGGCAACCTTGGATAGTGTGTTATGTTAGGTATTCCTGGGTCTATTAAAAAAGTCTTTTTTTAAATTGAAGTACAGTTGATTTACAATGTGCTGTTAGTTTCAGGTGTACAGCAAAGTGATTCAGTTACACATACATAAATAGCTATCTTTTTTCAGATTCTTTTCCCTTATAGGTTATTACAAAATGTTGTGTATAGTTCCCTGTGCTCTACAGTCTGTCCTTGTTGGTTATCTATTTTATATATAGTAGTGTGTATACGTTAATCCCAAACTCCTAATTTAATAGATAGATAGATAGATAAAGGGAAGGAAGGATCAATCCCTTTGCATGAATAACCTGAGGTTTGTATATATTGTAGAAAAGATGTGTAATTCTTGGATTGTATAGGGCAATATTTCTTAAAATATCTTTGGTAGAAAATAATTCTGTAGAAAACGTTTTGAAAGTTCTGTGTTCAGATACATTTAATAAATGCTAGCAAACATTTTGTAAAAAGTGTCACAAAGTTTATAAAGAAAGAAAAAGTGGAGTGATGATTAAAATGCATCATGTCTTATAGGAGAGGCCAGGTCAGATGCCGAATTTATTAGCTAGATTGTTAGGGCTTAGGAAATAAAGCAGTGTTCTCCTTGAGTAACCTTGGGTTCACTAGGAACAAGTTATGCCACATTTATCTTTTTTTTGTTAAGGTTCTAGAACTTGGTTCAAGGGAATGCCTTGGATTTGGCGTTTTTGGAGGTGCACAAGAACTTAGGAAACAATCTCCTGGGGTGTCTTTAGGAAATGAGGGCTAGGGCTTCCCTGGTGGCGCAGTGGTTGAGAGTCCACCTGCCGATGCAGGGGACACGGATTTGTGCCCCAGTCTGGGAGGATCCCACGTGCCGCGGAGCGGCTGCGCCCGTGAGCCATGGCCGCTGAGCCTGCGCATCCGGAGCCTGTGCTCCGTAACGGGAGAGGCCACAACAGTGAGAGGCCTGCGTACCGCAAAAAAAAAAAAAAAGAAAGAAATGAGGGCTAGATAAGCACATGGGTTCATGGGTTCAGAGCTGGTTGAAGGACTATCCCCTGAGACTGTTAATGACTACTTCTTTGGCATTCCCAGACAAAGTAGCTACGTCATCTGGGCCTGTCGCTCTCCTTGCTGTGGTCAACATTTTTAGCAACAGTGTAAGTAAAGACCATGGAGACATTTTGATCATTCTGTTAATGACCCAGATCTAGGAGAAACAGCTAAGAATCATGACTCAAAAATACCTTGACCCCTTTGGGTGTATTACCCGAAAGCACTGAGAGCAGGGACACAGAAAGATAGCTGTACACGTTCATAGCAGCATCATTCACAATAGCCAAAAGGAGATAGCAACCCAGGTGTCTGTCAAGAGATGAATGGATAAACCGAGTGTGGTCTATGCATACAGTGGAATATTAGTCAGCCTTAAAAAGACAGGATATTCTGCTACAACAAGTATGAACCTTGAGGACATGATGCCAAGTGAGATAAGCCAGGATAAGTGCTGTAGGATTCTACTCACAGGAGGTACTTAGAGTAGACAAATTCACAGGGATGGAAAGTAGAATGGCGGTTGCCAGGGGCTGGGGGGAGAGGGAAATGGGAAATGATTGTTTAGTGAGTACAGAGTTTCTGTTTTACAAGATGGAAAACAATTCGGGAAATGGATGGTGGTGGTGGTTGCTCAGCAACGTGAATGTATTTAGTGCCCCTGAACTATACGCGTACAAATGGTAAAATGGTAAATTTTATGTTCTATGTATTTTGCCACAATTAAAAAAAATCTTGACCCTAAACCTGTGATGTAATGTTCAATAAGGATGAAGGCAGAATCTTATTTCTATTCAAAAAATTAGGATATATTAATATGAGGAGAATATGGCTGGGCAGCAGGGTGGTGGATAAGCAATGGTCTCTCTAGTGAACCCGCCCAGATCTGAAACCATGTTTAGGAACCATTGGTCAGGGGTCATTTGACCCTTTCCGGAAGCCCATGTGCAGGTAATTGGGCTTAACCTACCTGGTAGCTGTGTGACATCAATGACTAGGGCCAGCGTTCAGCCTCATGCTGGTCACCATAGAACTAGGCTCTCCCAGTGGCAAAGACTTAACCCTTTCTGTTCCAACAACCACCCAACTGTTGGGTGGCCCTCAGTTCTGATCTCTGGCCATAGTGCTGTCCTCTGTTCTTGGTCGGTATGGAAAGCAGATTTGACCAGATCCCCTTCACTCTTGGCTGGACGCCGTTCCAATGATCAGCCCCATTTCCTTACTGAGGGTTCACTCTAATGGCTCCCCCAGCTCACCCCTCCTTCTGGATGGGTGGGTGAACCCACGCCCTGTTGATATTTCACATCCATCCAAACATGCCTGGCTGCAACAGACTGGGCAGAAAGCTGTGCGAGGCTTCCATCCTCTGGTCCCATGGAGGCCCCCACTCCAGGAGCCATGCCATGTGATTAGCTCGGTGTCTTCCCTGCCAGCCGACGTCAGCCCTTCTCTCCCCATTGGATGACGCCTTTAAAGCGGGTATCCCCAGACCCTGGAGTGAATCGAGTGAGTAAGGAATCCCTGCTGGAAACTGGTCTGCAGGGGACCAGAGGACAGGGAACAGGGTCCCCGTCTGTACAGTCAGAGAGAGAGTAGGCTGAGTGCCAGCTCTGACCTCCTGGAAGTCACGTTCTGTGACCACAGCCCTCCTGTCTCCTCTAGGGGCACAGAGGGAGAATCTGAAAGTGTTCATGGCTGTGGGAGAAGGAAGGGGCTTGGCTGTTGGGTTGAAGGCTCCTGACAGTTGGGCAACGAAGTCATGGTGGCAGAGTGGCCGCATCCCCGTCTACCTGGCCGCCGTGCCTGACCACTCTGTGCTTTCTGTTCTACCCAGATCACCATGAGGACCTAGGGCGTCTGCCTGCGGACTGTCCCCCCAGCTGGAAGTGACCATGGCCCCCCGCAAGAGGAGCCGCCATGGCCTGGGCTTCCTGTGCTGCTTTGGAGGCAGCGACCTCCCTGAGATCAACCTCCGGGACAGCCACCCCCTGCAGTACATGGAGTTCTCCAGTCCCATCCCCAACCCAGAGGAGCTGAACGTCCGCTTTGCAGAGCTGGTGGTGAGTGAGGGGGTGGGAAGGGAGGGAGGTTGGCGATGGGGAGGGCCACGGCTAGAGCAGGCAGAGCCAGACAGAGGGCAAGGGCCCATGTGCCGGCATCTTCACCTCCTGAAACTCTGCTTGGGGCTGAGGTGAGCCCCGAGGACATTTCAGCTATGGGGGAGAAACAGAGTTACTCGCTGGGGTGGGCACCATGAAAGGTGGACCTCCGTCATATCTCCACTGGATTTTAGACCTCGCGGGGTAGCAGCAGGCTCCCATGAGAGGAGCAGGTCCACGCCTTTGTGAAATCAGGCAGTGAGGGGCCTCGGAGAACATCAGAGCACTTGGCACCTTTTTCTCTTCTGCTCGCTGGAATTTCCCTGGGATCCTTTTATCTCGAGCACAGAAAGAAGAGACAGGGTGGAATTCTGTAGGCGGACACTGGGTACCTCAGAACAGGGGATGATTTTCTTCTTTTCATTGAAGTATAGTTGATTTACAATGTTGTGTTAATTTCTGCTATACAGCTAAGTGATTCAGTCATACATATGTGTACATTTTTTATATTCTTTTCCATCATGGTTTGTCATAGGATATTGAATATGGTTCTCCGTGCTATACAGTAAGACCTTGTTTATCCGTTCTATACATAATAGCTTACATCTGCTCATCCCAACCTCCCACTCCATCCCTCCCCCAGCCCCCTCCCCCTTGGCAACCACAAGTCTCAGAACAGGGGATGATTAACCAGAAACAGGAAGGTAGAGATGCCTGTATCACACTTGGAACGTGGGTAGGTTCTGGGATGACGACATCCCATGTCTAGCCTGGAGAAGACAGAAGCTCTGTCGTTTATACTGGTAGCAGCTCTTCCTGACCCTTTGTGATACCCATTCAGACCACAGCAGCACCCTGTGTGTGACATGTCATACTCTGACCGCAAGGAGACAGAACAGGAAAGAAGCATGATTCCTCCCTTGGGAGGTCTGATGGTGAGACAAAGCCTGCACACCAAAGAAAGTCCCGGATTGGGGAGCAGGACCCCTGCCCAGGACTCGGGCCTGAACCCTGGCAGAGAGCAGTAAGCACAGGGTCATCTACCGTTAATTCCTGGTCACTCATTCTCATGGCTGACCTGTAGAGAAACAAGGCAGTGTGATTGGGAACGGGGTTTCACACTTGGATCCGGTCACGGATGTATCTGATTAAGGCGATTCAGTTCTTCAAATCACAGGACCACTATAAGATGGGACCCAGCACGTGATGAGAAACAGTGACCCGCCTTCCTCATCATATCAGCTTCAGGAAAACTCATGGTCCTGATTCATGCCTTTCCTCAGGGTGGGGCCGGAGGTGGGAGAGAACAAAGCCTTTACTAGCGTAGAATAACGTTCAGAGCCTGATCCGTGTTAGTCCTGCAAGATCCGTTTTTTATGCAGAATACTGCTGACGCCAAATATGTGGGTTTTCCCACACCAAGCAGTTCTCCAATTTTATACAGACATCAACTGGGCGTCCTATGATTTAACTCAATTCTGACATTTACTACCCAGAGTTAGCGCAGACCCCTCAGGTTAAGGGCTCAGATCCACGAGACAGCCCCCAACTTCAGACGCCCACCACAGGTGGTGGGTCCCAGCTTCCCGACACTTCTGTCCAATGTGGCTGCAAATCGGGGGTTCCCACCATCCTCTCCTCAGGTTTGATAATTTGCTGGAGCCGCTCGCTCACAGAAGTCAGGGAAACACTTTGTTTACTATTACCAGTTTATTATAAAGGATATTCTAAAGAATACATGTGAACAGCCAGATGAAGGTGTACGTAGGGTTAGACCCAGAAGGGTAAGGCTTCTGTCCTGAGCACAGGAGTCTGCCCGTGTGGAGTCTGGGCTTCCCCACCCTCGCAACCCGTGGATGCATCCACCCAGCCGGAAGCTCTCTGAGCCTCACCATTTAGGGGCATTTATGGCAGTTTTGACATGATAGATTTTTTTAACTTGATCTGTAGCCCTTCTCTCCCCAGAGTTTGGGAAGTGAGGGTGAATGTTCTAGGCTTCTAATCAAGGCCTGATCCTTCTGGCGACCAACCTCCACCTCGAAGCTATCTAGGGTCCACCAAGAGTCACTTCCCCAGGAGAAAAGAGGCTCCTATCACCCAGGAAATTCCAAGGGATTTAGGAGCTCTGTGTCAAGAACAAAAGATATTCCTATCACTTCTATCATTCATGAAATTCCAAGGGATTTAAGAGCTCTAGGATAGGAGCTGGGAATGAAGATGAAAAATATATTTCTTGCATTAATCCCGGGCAGGGATATCTTCTTGAGCAGAGCACGTGAGTTTTGAAAGAAGGACATGTCAAGGAGTGTTCCTTCCTTTGGCCCTTTTAGTCACCAAGTATTTATTGAGCATTTTAAGTGGCAGGGTTTTTTGGTTTTTTTTTACAAGTTACTTTGGCAAAAAAGGATGAGTCAGACCCATCTTGTCTGCAGGAAGACTAGCGTGAGGTATTGATCAAACAAATGAAAAATAGTTCTTGAGAGACTGCTGTGTGCTGGGCCCCGTGGGGCTGCCAGGGATTTAGTGATGAACCAACAGGAGCAGTTCCTGCCCCCAAGAACATGAAGCCGAACGGGAAGGCCGATCTTGAACAGTAGTGATAATGTGGTGGGTGTTTTGAAAGGAAATGTTTGGGGAGCTGTGGGAGTGTCTAGCAGGGAGCCTTCTTCTAGACCGGCGGTCATGGTGGCTCCTCTGAAGCAGTGACACTTCCATGGAGATCTGAAAGCACAGCGATGGTTAGATAAGTGAATGGAGGTGCAGAAGAGGGCCACGGAGTCCCCCGCAGAAGCAGCAGCAGATGTGAGAGTCTCAAGTCAGGAAAGAGCTGGGTCCTTTTGGGGGGAGCACCATCACGATGAGAATAACCAAGGATTTTGGATTCGATCCCAAGGGTGATAGAAAGCCACTGAAGAGGTTAAGCAGGGGTTTGAGGTGATCCAATCTACTTTCCTAAAAAAAGTAGGGTCCCTCCATCCAGGGTGGGAGAAGGGACACATCCACTCATGGGAGAATCTCTTTACTCAGTAAGGGCACCTTACCTTTATAAGTTGTGACGGTTGTCTAATAATGTTTAATTTAAATATGTATGTCACAGAGCTAATAAATGAGATGACCAAGCCTTTATAATTAAAACACTTGAGTATTCTAGAAGTTACTGTTTTTTCCCCGGGAAAATGGGTAACTACTTTTTCTATGTGTATATTTTTATGTAATTAGCACTGTGTTCCTGGTTCAGGGAAAACATGCCCTAAAGCAATAATGTTAGATATTAAAGATTAAAATCCAGTGCAAAAAAAAAGGTCTGTGTAGACCATTGGGAAGCTCTTGGTGCACTCCGAGCTGGGGAGGATGGTCGCTTGGACTAAAGTGTTAGCAGTGAGGATGGGGAGAAGTGGACAGATTCAAGAGCTACTGAGAAGGAAGTATAATAGGATTTGTTGGGATTGGTGAGTGAGCAGGAACTGGGGAACACCAGGTTTCTTACGTGAGGTTGTGGTGGATGGTGGGACCCTGTACAGGACAGGATGTGCCAGTGGAGACCCAGACTTAGGGTCTGGGTCTGATGAACAAAGTTTGCATATGTTCTCTGTGCCTCAGTTTACTCACCTGTAAAATGGGTTGTTGCGAGTTTAATGAGTAAACCTTAAGCACTGAGAACAGTGCCTGGCACATCCTGACACTGCATGAGTGTGGGAGGTACCTGAGGGTCACCAAAGTTGATCAGTATAGGAGGCACCTGGGTGCCAGGATCGGGAGCTCAGGACACTGGTGAGCTGGAGGTACAGGTTTGAGAGAGTTTAGGATCGTCACTGAGTCCTTGGCAATGGCTGCGAAGGCTTCACCCCGGGGAAGCATAGAGGAAGGGGAGGAGAGGACTCAGGATGGTGCCCTTCGGGACTTCAACGTTGGATGGTAGGAGAGAGGAGGAGAAGTCGGGGGTCCCAAGAGGAACGTACAGTGAAGCAGGAGGGACTGCCCAAGAGCGTGGTTGTCCAGGAAACCAGGGAAGAGAGACTCAGTAAGGAGTGGATGGTCCGCAGAGTCATGGGCTACCTGGGCTGAACCAAATTGCCAAGAAAGGTCCTTCGATTTAGTGACAGAGACCACTGGTGAGAAAAGACCAGTGTGTACACAGCCAGGATACAAGGTTGAACATAACTGCTCTGGAGTTCAGGAAGGGAGAAGTGTTCTTACCTGGGAGGGGCTGTGGAAGGCTTGTGGGAGGATGCTAACTTTGAGCTCGGGAATCAGACCAGGGTCCACAGGATGGGTGGGCCAGGAGGGCAGGCCGGGTGGAACTAACTGCATAAGCAAAAGTAGAAGAGATGGAGTTTGTGTTGGGCAGGGTCAGGTGCACAGAACTCTATCTTTTTCTTTTATTTCTGATTCTGACCATGGAAAGGAAATGGTCAGAAACCTTGAGCAGGGTCTGGGGACATTCCTGGGATATGAAGAGAGTGGTTCTAGGGAAGAACCTTCCTCTAGCATTAGATCTGCTGGAGTCTTTAGTTCGAAAGGCAGGTGACCCGATGGGCATAGTTTCAAGTTCTCTTTGAATGTGCCGTGGAGGATGGCAGCCACTGGTCACGTGGGGCTGCTGACACTTGAAACGTGGCTGGTCTGAACCAGCGTGAGCTGTAATGGGAAATCCACACCAGATTTTGATGACTTAGTTTGAAAAAAAGAATGTAAAATACCTCGTTGATCTTTTTTTTTTTTTTTAACATTGATTATATTTTGAAATGACCATATTTTAGATATTTTGGGTTAAATACAGTGTATTATTAAAATTAAGTTCAACTATTCCTTCTTAATTTTTTAAAGTGACCAGAACAATTTTTTAAATACATGTGTCTCACATTATATTCCTATTGGACCGTTCTGATCTATGTGAAGGAAAGTCTAAAATGTTCTCGTTGAATAAAAGTAAAGGACAAAGAGTGTAGATATTGATATTTAAGACCCTTGTACCTTCTTAGATATTACTTTCACTATCACTTTAGAAAATGTAAAGATTAGTAATCCTATGCTTTTTTTTATCTTAATGTAAGTTTTGCTTTTATTTTTTTGAAAAAAAACTTACAAGAATTGAGCTGAAAAGCACATTATGTTCCCATGGCCCGTTGACTGTTTTTTTTGATGAGCGCCTGCATAACTCATGAATCACAGGAGAAGAATTTTCAATAATAAGAGAACTTTTTTAGGGGCCATTCAGCACAGCCAAACCTATAAAATCATCCCAAACTACCGAAAGAGTTACCCTAAATTTGATGACGTCAGAAACTACCCAGTCCTGCTCCTGGGGAGGCGTGGGCCAGCTGCTGGAGCCCAGCCTGCGTGTGCACAGCCTTGTCTTGGTGGTGGTGCAGCAGGAGGGCTATCCCTGGCAGGCACACCTCCATGGGAAGCAGACCTCCCGCGGCATGGCGTGCCCTCGTTGCCAGGAGAGATGCTCAGCTCATCATCTTTACCAGGTCTCTTCAGTTGTGCTGGGACCCATGCTGAGGTTGGGGGAACCAGAGAATTTCTGGGGGAGACATTCAAAGGGCACAGAGGCTTGAAGGGTGAGGGCAAAAACTGGATCAGTAGACTGATTTCTTTCTTTGTCAAGCCTTGATTTATGGTGTTGACGAGCTTAAGAAGGACAAGGAAGGAAAACAGGAAACTCCAGGCTAGAGGACTAGAGGCTAGCAAAGCAATACGGGAGATGGGCAGGGAACAGGGGACCTGGATAGGAGGAGCCAGGGACGGGGACAGGAAGTGAAAGATGCTTGGATAGAAGCTCAAGGGCTTGCTGCAAGGAGATGGGAGGATGGGGCTGAACTTCTAGAAAAAGAATTGCCCTATCATATCTTTGATGCTCTTTGGAGGAGGACAGCAGGCTGAGGGCTTTGAGGGAATTCGAGGGAACTGTAATTTCCTGTAGGACCGAATATTCGAAGGTCAACCATGTCTGGGTTTCAGATGTATTTCTTGTTGTCTTTGCAGGATGAATTGGATCTCACCGACAAAAACCGGGAGGCTGTGTTTGCACTGCCACCTGAGAAGAAATGGCAGATCTACTGCAGCAAGAAGAAGGTGCCCTCTCTGATTCCCTTCTGCTGTCCCTCAGGGTCCACAGCACGGCATCCCTTGCCTCCATGCTTTGCTCATTCATTTAACCAGTATTTATTGTACACCTGTCCTGTTCTAGGTGTTGGAGGAGTGACAGTGAATAAATCAGGACAAAAATAATCCCTGCTGTCATGGAGCTTACACTCAGGGACATAGGATTCTGGTTTTCAAAAATCCTGGAGGCAGGTGCCCACTGGGTTCCAGGAGTTGGTGCTGGGTAAGGGAGCTATACGATAACAGGTCTAGGGAATTCCCTGGTGGTCCAGTGGTTAGGACTCCATGCTTTCACTGCCATGGGCCCGGGTTCGATCCCTGGTCAGGGAACTAAGATCCCACAAGCTGCGCGGCCAAAAAAAAAAAGTCTAGATTCCTTTCTTGTGCCTGTGCGTATGCAGAGAGGGTGTGCGCCCTGGGCCATACCTGGGGGCAGCTCTGTTGGAAGAACTCCATTTGGGGGGAAGTGAGTGGTCTCTTCTGGATCTTGAGCCCCCCCCCTCCGCCCCGTCCCAGGCTGTGTCCCTGTCCCAGGGCAGCATGCACATCAGGGACACACACTGGTCTCCACTCTCCCCACCCTTTCCTCCCTTTCCTCCTCTCCTTCATTAAAAGATGTCAGTCCCCTGGGCTTCCCTGGTGGGGCAGTGGTTGAGAGTCCGCCTGCCGATGCAGGGGACACGGGTTCGTGCCCCGGTCTGGGAAGATCCCACATGCCGCGGAGCGGCTGGGCCCGTGAGCCGTGCCGCTGAGCCTGCGTGTCTGGAGCCTGTGCTCCGCAACGGGAGAGGCCACAGCAGTGAGAGGCCCGCGTACCGCAAAAAAAAAAAAAAAAAAAAAAAAAAAAAAGATGTCAGTCCCCTGAATATGGTCCTCCCTAGAAGGATGAGCCGGGCCGCAGTCAGATCTTAATTGGGTTTTATCTCCTCCCCTCTGCTTTCCCAGTGGCTGTGCTTTCTGCTCTCTTCCTCCATCTCTATGTCTCTTTCCTTCATCTCTTTCTCTCTACGTCTCTCTTGCCTCCTTTCTATTTGAGCCTGTTTCTTTCACTCTAGTTTTCTTTTCTTGGCCCACCTTCCTCCCCACCCCTCCACCCTCTCGTTTCTCAGGCTTGCAGCTCAAGAGTGTATAGGTGTTTGGGAGCTAGGACCCGGTTCTTCCCACACCTGAGGCTTAGAAGTCTCCCTTCTGGGAGAAGACGGGCAGGTCTGGGATGGTTTGGGGCTGTTTCTCCTTCGTGCTCCTTAGAGCCCATTCCTGGCTCTTTTATAACTCTTCTCGCTCAAGATATTTGTTCTGGGCTCCATACTGGGCCAGACCGAGCTCATAAAATTGGTCACTATTCTAGAGTTGGAAGGAACCGAGGAGCAACCCAATCTAGTCTTTCATTCTACACAGGAGGCCAGGAAGGCCTAGAGAGGCCTTCACACAAAGTCACCAGCCAGTCGTGGCAAGTGCTGCAATGATGCTGGAATGCAGGCCTGCCAGAGCCTTGAGAACCTGCATGCACTGCAAGCCACTGTCTAGTAAACTCAGTGTGCATGTATTAAGCACCTGCAGAATACTGTGCTCTGTGTTTAGGAATCTCATTGAGAGGAAAGCAGGTCTTTCAAAAGCTCAAGTCGTGGAAGGGAGGGAGGGAGGAAGGAGAAAATTAATTTCAGGAGTAGCTCATCCTATCTCGTGCTTCTCCACTTTCCAAACTGATTTACTCTGGAGGTCCCTGACATTGATCCCTTATGCAGCTAAAATAAAAAACGCACTAAAAGGTAAGGACGTCTCTCGCCACCTTCCAAACCAAGTTGTGTGTCATCTCCCCACCCACTTTCACACCCCCCTCTCTTTCCACATGGTACTTCCTCTTGTCTCTAACACTCTCCCCCTTTCTTAGCTTCAGTAATCTTGAGTAACTCAGCCCAGTCCTCTCAGACCCCCTACCCCAGCCCCCGCATGAGCCTTGTGTGTTAGATGCCCCCCACCCTGGGTTTCCATGGCCCACAAATGGACATAGAGCACCGGTCACCCTGCCTCTGGCACAAGACAGACTACTATGTGGATGACTTTTTGTTCAGTACTTTCAGGGTTCAGTGCAGTGATTGGCATGTAGTAGGTGCTCATTAAAGGCATGTGAAATGGCTAAATGGGGAGCCAGTAAAGGCAGAAAAGTATGTGTTTCATGATATGTTCGTTTATGTTCTGTGGTCTCCTCTCTAAGGCGGAAGCTAGAATTTGGGGACTTTGGTCATATATATCCACGTGAAGTCACAAAGACCCGATCAAGCCAGGTTTCTCACTGATCTAAAATTTGGATTTTTTTTTTTTTTTTTTTTTGCGGTATGTGGGCCTCTCACTGTTGTGGCCTCTCCCGTTGCGGGGCACAGGCTCTGGACGCGCAGGCTCAGCGTCCATGGCTCACGAGCCCAGCCGCTCCGCGGCATGTGGGATCTTCCCGGACCGGGGCACGAACCCGTGTCCCCTGCATCGGCAGGCGGACTCTCAACCACTGTGCCACCAGGGAAGCCCTAAAATTTGGATTTTAAGAAACAAAATCGTGAAGCCAGAGTGGATGAGGCTGAGGGATGCAGGGCAAAGTCCAGGCCGGCTGGCAGGCAGGTGGTTCAACAGGAAGGTTCTGGAGGAGGTAAATGTTCATGCTAATTTGAAAGCAGGAAATTGGCAGAAAGCAGATGAGGGGGAACCTCCAGATGAAACAGGGACAGGGACAGGAAGGAGGAGGGTGTGTGTAATGCCCAGAAGCAGACCCACTGGCCGGAGGAGAGGACTGGATTTTCAGTCAGCATCAGTTCTTGTCCAGCTCCCCTCATTCCTGCCCACACTTGGGGAGGACTTGAGGCTTTCTCTTGGGGCCCGAGGGCCATGTCTCATCTGGGCTCTACCTCCTAGCTGCACAGACCCTTCCTCCTTCCAAACCCAGGGCCTTGGGAGTGTCTTTTTCCCTCCTTTTTTAAAGTTACAGTTTACTGAGTACCTACTATGTGCTAGGCGCTGCACCAAATGCTCTATGTCAATCAGTGCTTCCCAAACTGTCTGAAAGACCAAGTTTTTAAATATCCAAACTGTCACCGACAAATACTTTTGTAAAATACGATGAGAATGATATTATCAGAAAACAATAAAATTTGAAAAAGGAGATGTACAAAATATAAGCACACATTTTCATTAGATTCAACAGACTTAAAATTGTATTTTATTAAATAGAGTCAGAACAGATATAACAGGGGGAAAAAAAGAATTTATTTTTAATTGTGTATATTGTTTGAAAGTGTATACACCTGTGTGGTTTCTGCCTCTGTCACTGGTTGGTCCTGAGATTCGATGTCCACGATCTGCCTTTTGCCAAGGAGGAAATGGAAGCCTGGGGAGATTTTATAACTTCCTCGAAGTCACCTTGTCTAGGCTGGGCTAGGAGATGAATCTGAATGCTGACCTGGGACAAAGCTCAGGGTCTCAGACTGTGGGCCTGTCTTGCCGGGGGGTCCATCCAGTCCTTCATCTTGTTCCAGGAACAGGAGGATCCCAACAAGCTGGCGACCAGCTGGCCTGACTATTACATCGACCGCATCAACTCCATGGCCGCGGTGAGCCTCGCCCCTGTCCTGCCCCGGCCCTGCCTGGAAAGGCTCTGGGGAGAGTGGTCATCATCTTCCCCTGCACCCCACAGCCCACCCTCTCTGGGGATCAGCAACTTTTCAGTTATTCTCAAGATTTTATCCTGATCCCTCCCTCCCCTGTGTGACTTTAGATCCCCCCAAACCACTGAAACATTTATTATGTATGTATCACACAGCCTTGGGAAATAGTCTGGGCTGATCATTCTCCCCATTTTACAGATGAGGAGAGTGAAGCCTGGGAATGGCTATTCTCAGAGTCTGTCACTCTGTCTTAGTAAACCGTTCCCTGAGGCCTCACCATTCCTGAGGCGAGGGCGGCCCCCGGGTCACACTCGGGCCGGGAGT
Source organism: Grampus griseus (assembly GCF_964374135.1). Taxonomy (NCBI): domain Eukaryota; kingdom Metazoa; phylum Chordata; class Mammalia; order Artiodactyla; family Delphinidae; genus Grampus; species Grampus griseus. The sequence goes on along the minus strand of NC_139004.1, from coordinate 34,200,418 downwards.
GGCAGGGAGCTGGGAGACAGGCAGCCCAGCGTGACCTCTGCCCCCTTCTCCGACCTCAGATGCAGAGTCTGTACGCGTTTGATGAGGAGGAGACAGAGATGAGGAACCAAGTCGTGGAAGACCTGAAGACAGCCCTCCGGACACAGCCCATGAGGTGATGTCCCCTTCCCTCACTTCCTTCCACGTCCCCTCACCCAGCGGTCCCCTCAGCTTCCCGAAGCTTCACGCAGAGCTCTGCTCCCATCCCAGTACCCTTGGCCAACTCCACTCTCCCGCATCCCCTAGAGCTCACTTTACCTCCTTTCACATCCTGGCTCCTACACCCCCTCTGTGAGGAGCAGGGATGCTGCCAGAGGATAGGCATGTTGGGGAGGGGAGATGAACATGGGAAGATGAGATCAACCTCAGATCCTGAAGAGAAACTGAAGGCAGGTGCTTGTTTTATTGGGAAAACAGAACAGGATGGGGGGGTGGGGGTTGGGCATACGGACAGGTACACAAGAAAGAGCTGTGCACGTGAGGGGCCCCGCGCCAGAGGGGTGAGTGTGGGTGAGAAGTACTCCAGCCACTAGGGGCCGTTGTGGTGTCTCTGGATGAGATTTCTCCATCTAGAGTGGGAGCAGGCAAGGAAGGGGGGGATGGGTGTCTCAAGGGCTGAAAAGAGCCTCTCCCCATGTCCCAGGCCACATTGTGAAAGGGCCCAAGAGAGCCACAGGCTCCTCTTGTGTCTGGCAACTCATTCCGGCTTGTGGGAACCAACTCTCAAAATGTTCAGCAGTTTTGCAGGCTGGTTGTTAAACATAGCTATGATGAAAATGTAAATTACATCAACTCATGATTAAATAAATGCTATCAAAAACAAAGGTAATTAAGTGCTTGAAACGTATCACTCCTTAATTACCTGATGATTTGACTCCATTTTACTGTTATGCATGCTCTTTACTGTTACCTGTGCTCAGGGAGTTTATACCCACTGTGTGTGCCTGGTGGGAATATGTAAACGGTGCATCTCTTCCCAGCTCCACGTTCAATGACACACATTGATACTTTGAAATCAGCTATGCTGGCGGTATTTATACCATGGAGATTGGCAAACACCACAATCAGGCCTTTTCTTTCTCTAGAGCTCCAGCTGTTACCAGCACAATGATCTTTGTGTGTGTGTGTGTGTGTGTGTGTGTGTGTGTGTGCACGCGTGCACGCATGCATGCACATACGCACACGTGCACATGTGTGGTCTAGGTTGACCCAGGAGCCTGGAAATAGCCTCAAGGAGAACGGGGGCCCCCTAATCCCTGCTTGTTGCTCAGGCGGGGTGGGGTGGGGGCCTGGTATGGGCAGGGGATGAGGAAGGATGAGGAAGTCAGGAAGTAGAAGGGCTGAGGGGAGGTTGCCGGGTTCATCTCCCACTTCCATTTATTTTTTTTTCCCCATAATAAAATTCTGATTACAAAAGTCACACACAGTCATGGTGGAAATTTTGTGGAATACATAAAAGTATAAAATAGAAAATAAATAATACCTATTTTTAACAATTTAAGAGTACATTCTATTTTTCTAGGTGTATTTCTTTAATCATGTAGAAATACAAATGCTCTGGGGATCAAATGTACTAATTATATGTAGTGCTTTCCTCACCTTCATTTACGACATTTCCTTAGATCATTAATTATTCTACTGAATCAAGGGTTTTAAGCCTCTGTGTGTGTGTGTGTGTGTGTGTGTGTGTGTGTGTGTGTGTGTATGTATGTATGTGTATGTGTGTGTGTATGTGTGTGTATGTATGTGTGTGTGTGTATGTGTGTGTGTGCCATGGATGACTTTGCCACCCACATGAAACCTTTTGAGTGCTTATCAGAGTGATGTTGTTAAATAGTAAAATAGATAGAAATAGATAAAGTTAAAAATGAACCAATTAAATTGAAATACAGTTACCAAATTTTAAACATTTGTGAGATAGCAATAAATGTACTTCTTTATGCCTTAAATAATAAGAACTAGCAACACCATAATTTTGAAGCCCTGATGAGTGGAAATGATATTTTGAGATACCTGTAACAACTGTAATTAGAGATGAAAATAGCTGTGATTTCTTTGTGTGACAAAGTCACAGATTCTGCTAATGCCACTGTAGTTTATTGCCTACATTCATCACTGAAGGAAATGCTAAATTTCAGGTAGAGGTTTTACCAAAAATAAAAGTGTAATTTTCTTTTCCCATCCAAGTTCATGGACCCCTGAATGTTAGCCATAGACCCCTTAGGGGAACACAGATTCCAGGTTAAGAACCACTGAACTAAAGGGTTTTTAATGTTTTTTTGCTAACCTTCAAGATAGCTCAGATGTTTTCTTAGGGATTCCTTGAAGAGTGCCTTCCCCAGCCTTGATCCCTTGTTGCAGTGACTCTGATGGCTCCCATGTCTGCAAGTCCTCCTTGTTTTCTGACTGTAATTCTCTTAATTCCCATCGTCCTTGGTGATGAGTCTTCAGGTTTAACAGCCATGATAATTATCCTAATAATTATCATGATCATCTCTTTCACATATACACCTTCATAGCTGTGTAACCCACAGTCAACGACGTGCAAATGCTTGGTATTTAAAATGCAAATAAGATCTGAGTCTTGTGAGGTGATAGGATTTTAGCGCTTTAGATAAACTTTACAAGTGAACCAAGTGGCTACTGTCGGTGGGACACAGCGGTACCCGGGTAAGGGGATAGCTGTTTGCAAAATGCATACAGAATAATAGGCAACTGCAGGATACCTGTTTTGCTGATGGCTCTGGTCTGGGCAGGTTTGTGACCCGCTTCATCGAGCTGGAGGGCTTGACCTGTCTGCTGAACTTCCTCCGGAGCATGGACCACGCAACCTGTGAAAGCCGCATCCACACCTCCCTCATCGGCTGCATCAAAGCTCTGATGAACAACTCCCAGGGGCGGGCACACGTGCTGGCACAGCCCGAGGCCATCAGCACCATCGCACAGAGCCTGCGCACGGAGAACAGCAAGACCAAGGTGGCCGTGCTGGAGATCCTGGGCGCCGTGTGCCTGGTGCCTGGCGGCCACAAGAAGGTGCTGCAGGCCATGCTACACTACCAGGTGTACGCAGCCGAGCGGACGCGCTTCCAGGTGCGGGGCTGGTGGGGGGCTTATATCAAAAGAGCTGAGGAGCCTTAAGAGAGGGGCGGTTTGGCTGGGAAAGTGGACTCCTCGCTAGACCGTGGGTTCCTTGAGACTGGAATATGGGTCTGCTTCATTTTTGTGGCTCAGTGTCTCTGAACCCAGCACCTGGCTCATAAAGGGGCTCAGTCAAGAAATATTGAATCGGGGTTTCCCTGGTGGCGCAGTGGTTGAGAGTCCGCCTACCGATGCAGGGGACGCGGGTTCGTGCCCTGGTCTGGGAGGATCCCACATGCTGCGGAGCAGCTGAGCCCGTGAGCCATGGCCACTGAGCCTGCGCGTCTTGAGCCTGTGCTCCACAACGGGAGAGGCCACAACAGTGAGAGGCCCGCATACCGCAAAAAAAAAAAAAAAAAAAAAAGAAATATTGAATCGAATACCGTTGCTGGAGTGGAGATTTTAGGCCCGATGCCTGGGCCGGTGCCTACTGTAGGGACACTGGGACAAGTCCTGGGAACTCAGGCCATGCTATGCTCTTTTCTTCTCCCTGACCTGCTCCAGGTAAAGAGATAGACAATACGTATAGTGTCTTGGTACTAAGTCTCAATAGATGTGAACTGTTATCACAAACATTATGGTTTATCCACCACTATAGACTATATGTTTGTTCTGTCATCAAACATTTTAAAGCACCTACTCTGTTCAGAAAGTGACCCCTGACCCTTTGCAGAAGATGCAAAGGAGGTAAAAGGTAATGTCCGTGCTATCAAGGAGCTGGGCAGGGAATACAGTTACTCTTGGTATCCTCGGGGGATTGGTCCCAGGACCCTCGTGGATACCAAAACCTGTGGCTACTTAAACGTCTTATATAAAATAGTGTAGTATTTGCATATAACCTATGCACATCCTTCTGTATACTTTAAATCATCTCTGGATTACTTATAAGACCTAATATAATGTAAATGCTCTGTAAATAACTAAGTACCATTACATGCTATGTAAACCGTTACTGGTATTCAGCAAATTCAAAGTTTGCTTTTTGGAACTTTCTGAAATTTAAAAAACATATATATTTTCAACCTGGCATTGGTTGAATCTGCACCTGTGGGACCCACAGATACGGAGGGCTGAGGAGCTGTAAACAGCTGTAAAGTGCTAAAGCATCTTTCCGGCATCACCCAGCAAAATAAAGCAAGTCCCCAAGGCTGAGTGGACAGGAGACTAAGGTAGGCCTGGGGCTGAGATGTACAGAGGCAAAGGAGGCTTCCTGGAAAAGGTGAGCGTTAGGGAAGATCCAGGATGAGACTGGATAGATTGGGTAGAGAGAACACATGGGGCATTCTGGGCGATCGGAATGGCAGGAGCAAAGGCACAGAGGCTGGACTCACAGGATCCTGAGCCCTCCTCTCTTTTTCCGTCCTGCCTTTCCATCCAGACCCTGCTGAATGAGCTGGACCGAAGCCTAGGCCGGTACCGAGATGAAGTGAATCTGAAAACAGCCATCATGTCCTTTATCAACGCTGTCCTCAATGCGGGCGCTGGAGAGGTGAGGCATCTTCTCTGTGCCCTTGCTGGGCCCTGACTTTCCGGACCTGGGGAGGAGGGCGTGAGTGCCGCCTGGAGACGTGGCAGAGGGTCGGTGTGGCTGACACTACCATCCCTGTCCTCAGATTATCTGTATCACCTCTTGCCTCCTTCACGTGGGGCCAAGAAAGAACAGCTTGTCATAAACCTCCCTGTCACGAGCGGTTCCTGGGGAGCTTCCTGCCTGGGTCACCTCATGCATTATGCATGTCATGGACAAACCCCAAGCTTGTCTGGCTGATGACTGTTTAGGATGGTGGGGGATCATTGATGGGAGGAGGGCAAGTGTTGGCCCTTCTTTCTAGAGCTTTCTAAAGACCTGCTTCTGGACTGATTTCTGGGGAGCTGATCATGCTCTTCTAGCACCTTCTGTTGGGAGGTGTGACTTCTGATTTTCCTTCTTTTGGGGTCAGAATGGGATTCCCAGACCTTAAAAATAGCAACCGTCGAAGAAGAACTTGAAGAGCAGGTGAACCCCCCAAATGCTAAGGCAATCAGGTGCCCCAGTCAAGGTCAGCTTGTTGAAGGTCAAAAGGGGCCATTTAATGATCTCTGCTTTTCCCTGTTTTCTGCCGGCATACTTTTTTTTGCGTCCCGTCCTGATGACCTGAGTTAGGGGGGGTGGATTGGGGGAATTACCTGTCCCTAAGATGCTGATGTCACCTGAGTCAGTCCTAGCTATTTATGCTGACATCTGTTCTGGTTAGTTGCTAACCATACCTCACCAAGCGGTTCTTATGAATATCATTCCTGTAGGTGAGTGATATCATGCCCATTTAACTGATGAGGAAACTAAGACTTGCAAAAGTCACAAAACCAGTAAGTGACAGAGCCGGGATTGGAACCAAGAAACGTCTGGTTCCAAAGTGTGTGCTCCGTATCACTCTTCAACACTAATCTTTGAGGCCAAAAGCTTAGAGAAAACTGGTGAAGGACTTAAAGGAAGTGAGGCAGGAGAGCTAAAGGGAGTAAATAACAAGGTCAGAGGATGTCTCCTCCCACCCTTTCTTGCAACTCTGGGACTCGAAGCAGTTCTGATGAGTTTGCTGCAGGGGATGTGGTGGGACTGGAGTGGCAGTGAGGGGGCCCCTGGGGACTCCTGTGGAAATTGAGACCAGCCAGTGAGTCTGGTCCTCCCTTGGTGACCCCCAGGATAATCTGGAGTTCCGTCTACATCTACGGTACGAGTTCCTGATGCTGGGGATACAGCCTGTGATCGACAAACTCCGGCAGCACGAGAATGCCATCCTGGACAAGTAAGGCCCAAGTCACCCGTCCCCATGCAAACCTACAGTGACAACGCCTCAGTGGGGGATGGTCAGGACTCCTGTAGAGGTTTCTGTTTCCCTGGAGACCGCCTCCCGCACCCAGCATCGATTCAGAAGCAGCTCTGGGGGGCGGGAGGTGGACAGCTCCCCCACCTTCTTGTCTCACATCACCTATGCCCCTGCCTGTCCTCTTTGCTGACCTCCTGTCTGATCTCTGATGTTATAGGCAGGTGGACCCAGTAGTCCTCCACTGTGGCAGTACTGCCCGCTGCAGGGAATTTGGAACCATGTAGGGGTGTTCTTTGGTTTTCAAACTGGCCGGTGGGGGGCACTACTGGCATTTGTTGTAGGGAGCCAGGAATGTTAAACGTCCCGCAGCGCCCGGCCGCTCAACCAAGAAATGCTCCCCGTCAAGGTGCAAAAGCTCCTGTGCATCGCTAGTGAGCCTCTCTGCTTCCACCCCACTCGCACAGGCTATGTTACTACGTTAGGTCTTAAGGGAGAGAGAACGGGTCCTTTTGTGGTGGCGTGGAGGAGTGGATGGGGTAGAAGGTGAGAGATTGGCTTTGGGTGGGGACATGGGACAGTACTGTCTGCAGGGCAGGAATAGAGATGCCAGACATAGAGAACGGACATGCGGGCACAGGGGAGGAAGGGGAGGGTGAGACAAATTGGGAGATTGGGATTGACATATATGCACTGTCATGTGTAAAATAGAGAGCTAGTGGGAACCTGCTGTATAGCACAGGGAGCTCAGCTCAGTGCTCTGTGGTGACCTAGGTGGGTGGGATGGGGGGCGGGGAGGGAGGGAGGTCCAGGAGGGAGGGAGGTCCAGGAGGGAGGGAGGTCCAAGTGGGAGGGGGTATATATATATAGCTGATTCACTTGTTGTACAGCAGAAACTAACACAACATTGTAAAGCAATTATACTCCAATAAAAAAGAAAACAAAGAACACTGGGGAAGGTAGAGGTAGGGCAGTTGTCCTTGACTGCAGGTGCCAGGGGACATCTGGCAGCTCCTGGAGACATTTTGTGGTTGTCACAAAGTGGGGGATTCTGCTGGCGTCTGGTGGGTAGTGGTCAGGGATGCTGGTACACATCTTGGAACTCACACACCCACCTCCCAAAGCCAGGGATGACCCAGCCCCAAATGTCAGTAGTTCCGAACTTGTGAAAGCCCGATGGAAGGTGATAGGACCCTCGGTTGGCCTCCCCGAGGGATGGGCATGGGATTCTGTAAAGGAGGAGAGTGTTGACATACAGGCAGCTGGCTTCTTTCTGGCTTTGCCTTGGCCTCACCTGAATGAAGCCTTCAGATTGAGTGAGTGGGGGGCTTGGAAGGGCTGTAACCCTCACCCGGGGCTTGCCTGGCGGTGATGTCTACTCCCTGTATCCCCCTGTCCTGTCTAGGCATTTGGACTTCTTCGAGATGGTCCGGAACGAGGATGACCTGGAGCTAGCCAGGAGGTTTGACATGGTGAGGAGCCTGCAAGGATGGGGCGACTGCAGTGGGTCCCAGATGCCGTGCTGTGGTAGGTCCGATGTTGGCTGGGTTCCCTGGTGGGTGCCTCCACGGCCAGGTCCCGCTTCTGGAGCCCTGGCAGTATGGTGGCTCTGCCAGGCCTCACCAGCAGACCCTAACCGGGGAGAGCATCTCCCACTGCAAGCCCCAAAGGAAAGACAGACAATTCTTACACATGGTTCCTCTCAAATGCCTCCCCTGGGATGACTTTCTCTGTGTCTTCCAGTAATTTCCTGAGATACCTTTCCCCATCACTAACCTGATCATGCTTAGCAAACAACATCATTTCCATTTTAGCCTTGGTAACCCTGAAAATCCACACATCTGCTGCTTAAATATTGTGTTATAAAATCCCTACCCACATGGAGACCTCCTTTGGGGTGGTGCTTCAGTAGCCGAGCACCATCCCTTTATATTCTAAAAAAAAAGCCCTGAATTTAAAGAGAAGGAAACTGATGTTAGCAAAGGACAAGCAGCTTGCTGTTGTCACACAACGGCAGAGTCGGTCTGGAATTTGCACCTGTGAACCTATGCCATGTGCTCCTTGACTCATCCAGGCCCCTGCTTCCTTCCCTTAGTTTGAATCAGTAGTTCTCAACCAGGGGAGATTTTACTTCCCTTGGGGACACCTGCAATGTTTAGAGACATTCTTAGCTGTCGCAACAGGTGTGAGGAAGATGCCCTTGACGTCTGGTAGCAATAGGGCCAGGATGCTGCCGAACAGCCCACAATGAACAGGACAGCCTCCCACAACAAAGGACCATCCAGTCCAAGATGCTGGTGGTGCCGAGGTTGGGAAACCCTGGTTTATATAATTAGCACAGCTCTCTCCTCCTTTTCTCTGCACCTCTCTCTCTTTTTTTTTTTATTTTTTTGCGGTACACGGGCCTCTCACTGTTGTGGCCTCTCCTGTTGCGGAGCACAGGCTCCGGACGCACAGGCTCAGCGGCCATGGCTCACGGGCCCAGCCACTCCGCATGTGGGATCTTCCCGGACCAGGGCACGAACCCGCGTGCCCTGCATCGGCAGGCGGACTCTCAACCACTGCGCCACCAGGGAAGCCCATGCCCGTCTCTTTTTTAAGCCTGGACCAGAGGCAGGAAAGGAATGCTGCTGCCAGACAGGGCTCAGTGGATGAAAGCAGGGTCTTCTCCCTCCCCATTCTCTCCCTCTGCTGCCTTCCCCTCCCCTCTCCCCATTCACTATGCCCTCCGCACCCTCAGGTCCACATCGACACCAAGAGTGCTTCCCAGATGTTTGAGCTGATCCACAAGAAACTGAAGCACACAGAGGCCTACCCCTGCCTGCTGTCTGTCCTGCACCACTGCCTGCAGATGCCCTGTGAGTAGCTCCCTCAGCCGGCCTGAGCCCCTGGCCCGGGGCAGCTGGAGACAAGGTGTCAGAAGCTCTCAGGGTTGGGAAGTCTCCCCGTGTCTCCCCCTGCACCCCAGTTCCCAGGAGGCCAGGCCATAGGACTCAGGCCTGTGCTCTTCCCTTCCTCCTGGGGGTCAGGACTTGCACTGTCCCCCAGCAGAGGAGCGGGAGACTCAGCCCTGAGCAATGCCATCATCCTGGTCCAACAAGTGGGAGCTTGATCCCTGAAGGATCCAACAGCTCTGACTGCCAGCTCGTGGCGGGGTCGTGATCGTTCTCCTCAGGGCATTCCAAAAAGGAGTTTTGTGCTTGCGGGGAGCAGCACAGCTGTGGGAAGAGTGTGCCTTGCCTTTTTTTTTTTTTTTTTAAGATTGTATCAACTCCTCTATCTAGCCCTTGCTGGCTCCCATCCTACCACCCTTGTTCCTGACTCACCTTACAAATACCAAATGTCAGTATCTATAGAAGCAGATGCTAAGCTCTTACGATCCAGGTGTGCCTGGTGACTGAATAAATTATACATAATTACTAATAGCCACACCAGCATGCAATTTGAAATGAGCTATAACTGCACCATTTGGTACTGAAGCTCTTCATAAAATAGAATATTTGGAAACTGGCATGGCCCAACATAATGGTCAGCCTAGACAGACTCGCTTTAGTGGTGATGACGTTGGTGTTGGTAATCGAGGTGGTGGTGACAGCTACAATTTATCGTCGCCATCTCTGGGCTGGGTGTGATGGGAGGTCTATTAAGATAGTGTCTCTATACATCAGAATGGCTTAAGGGGTGTGTGTTATTATCTCCAATTCACAGTGAGTGAACCTGAGGCTCAGTGAGTCTGTACATATGAAGGAATTTTGTTTCTTTGGGGTCAGGGCTTTAGATGAAACACATTCTACTTCTGTGAACACAGGCTTTACCCTGTGTTCCTGGTTGAAAGGTAAATGGAAAACGATGGCCACTTTGCAATGCATGTGTCAGTGGAGTGATGGAAAGGAGGACAGACACAGTGACCTGGACCAGGAAGCTGCCAGCTCCCCAAAACTCAGTCTAGAAAGTCTTCGTGGAAGACGTGGGAAATCCGACTTCTGCTCACATGACTTCCTGTGTTTAGTGCTCCGAGGGCATCGTGAACGGGTCCCTCTGTTCTGCCTCAAAATGGGGCTGTGCCGATGTGACCTTCCACTTTGTGGGCATTAGGGCTTGCCTTTGAGGCCAGAATCATGCTGCTTGACCTCCCCTTGGTGGTCAGTAGAAACAAAGTACTTGGATCAAGAACCAAGGAAGAGGAGCTTGTGGCCATCACATGAAAAGAAAGTCCATGTCCAGCCAGACTACGATTAGAAGGGGATGCCCGTGGGGCCCTGTGCAGGCGCAACACACGATGCCTTTGCCTTCACAGTTCAGGGTCACCTTCACCACGAAATCTGCCAGGATTCCACAGCCACTTCTTCAGCCCATTCTGACCCCCTCTCAGTGTGCGCCTGTAATGAGTCTCCATTCACCTTCCTCTGTAGGACAATAGCATTGATAATCCTAAAACCTTTTCTTTCAAAAAAATTTTCCCTGGAGACTTCATTATTCAGCGTGTAATGTTTGGAGCAGATTTGCTTTCTTAAATGTGCTTTTTGAAGATAATTGTAAAGAAGCAATTTGCATTCCCCAGGCATAGGATACTCAGGGTACCAACAGGGAAGAAGACGGCCAGAAAGCATTTCAGGGAATAGAGAAATATATCTAGACGGTTGACACATTCATAAAAGGTCAGTTGCAGATGAGCAAGAAATGATAGGATTTATGAGTCTTCAGTATCAGTAGTTGCATTGCCTCCCCAGTCAGACGGGGAGCTTGTCAAGGGAGGGGAGGGACTTACCTCCCCAGCCTGGCCCCAGGGAGTGACGCTAGGGCAGGGCCCCAGGGGGTTCCGGGGCTCAGTAAAGATACGATGCCTGTCATCCCTCAGACAAGCGGAACTTCCAGCAGTGGCAGCTCCTGGACCGCATCCTCCAGCAGATCGTCCTCCAGGATGAGAGGGGCATGGATCCTGACCTGGCTCCCTTGGAGAACTTCAACGTCAAGAACATCGTCAACATGTGAGCAGTGGCCGTCCCTCACCTGTCTTCCTCTTCGTTCCCCATCCCTCTCCTACTTGGGGTCTCACCAGCGAAACCTCAGCTCCCTCTCTCCAGCCCAGACACCTCCAATAGGCCTTGAGCAAAATCAACAGAACTCCCCGAGATAATGGAAATGTTCCACACACACACTGTCCAAATGCGGCTGCTGAGCCCTTGACGTGTGGCTAGTGTGACTGAGGAACTGAGTGTTACATTTCATTTAATTTTCATTAAATTCAAGTACTCACGTGACATGGCTGGCGACCACCATATTGGATAGCACAGGTTTAAAGGGGGTGTACGCAACTCGCCGTGATCCACTGCATTCAGTGGATTGAGGGGGAATTACACGTATCAACACGGAGGAGAAGTCAGCAAACTGTGGCTACAGGCTAACCCCCGCCCTCCAGCTTGTTTCGTATGGTCCACGAGCCAAGAATAGTTTTACATTTTAAAAGAGTTGTTAAAAACAAACACAGGAATATATGACAGAGACTGTACAGAGTATATAAAACCGAAAATAGTTACTCTGCCTCTTTAGAGAAGGTCTGCCAACCACTGAAAATAGAGCATGACAATTTAATCATGAGGCTGTTAGAGAACGATGTCAGAGCCTAAGGTCTCTGGCTTATCATCTTTGACCCTGGGTGTAGAGAAACACCGAGAAATGAGTTTAAAGTCGTGTCAGCTAATAATCAGGCCTCATGTTAGCACACTGACTTTTAATTTTAAACTTTTACTTTCAGTATAAGCCTAAGTCAGTTGCCCTTAAGGAGACGAATTGGCTCTCAAGGATTCATTGTGCTGCGTCGCAAAGCCAAGGAGAAAATGATTTCTGAACTATTCACGCTACTGTTTTCATTTGCACAAATAGCTGGGTGTTGGTGTAGTCAAAATCCTAACTGGTATCTTGGATGAGTACAACTAGGAAAGTAATCAAAAGGCAGCTTTATTTATTTTTTGAAGTTTTTTAAATTTAATTTTTATTTTATATTGGAGTATAGTTGATTTACAATGGTGTGTTAGTTTCAGGTGTACAGCAAAGTGATTCAGTTATACATATACATATATCCATTCTTTTTCAGATTCATATTTCCCATATAGATTATTACAGAATATTGAGTAGAGTTCCCTGTGCTATACAGTAGGTCCTTACCGATTATCTATTTTATATATAGTAGTGTGTACATTAATCCCAAACTCCTAACTTATCTCGCCCCCCCACCTTTCCCTTTTGGTAACCATAAGTTTGTTTTTGAAGTCTTCGAGTCTGTTTCTGTCTTGTAAGTAAGTTCATTTGTATCATTTTTTTTAGATTCCACACATAAGTGAAATCATAAGATATTCGTCTTTGTCTGACTTCGCTTAGTATGATAATCTCTAGGTCCATGCATGTTGCTGCAAATGCCATCGTTTCATTCTTTTCTATGGCAGAGTAATAGTCCATTGTATATGTGCCACATCTTCTTTATCCATTCCTCTGTCAATGGACATTTAGGTTGCTTCCATGTCTTGGCTATTGTAAATAGTGAAGGCAGCTTTATTTTTATCTTCTGCTAATTCTTTACATTACTTAGTGGGGAAGCTGTTCCTCTTGCCAGAGGATGACGACTCCTCAGGTGCAATGAGGTTTTTGCTGCTTCTTGGACAATGGGAGTCCTAAGCTCACTTTCAGCTGCCAACATAGCCTCAAATCTGCAAGTAGAAGGGCTAGTCTCAGACGTGAATCAATATTCTAGATTGGATTTAGCCTTGAGTCTCTCTCCGTGGACTGGGGCTGGAAGCTGCAGTGGGAAGAGAGTGTGAGAGTGTGTGTGTGTGTGTGAGTGAGTGAGTGAGTGTGATGGTTGGCTTCTTTCTCTGTGTTCTCTTTCTCTTCTAGCCCCTTCTACCCCACCCCCCTTTCCTCTAGCTAACCATTTTCTGACCCCCACCAGAGGCAGCATGGGGGCAGGAAGGAGAAAGGGAAAAGGCCCTACTTGATCAGGTAACTTAGTAAACAGGCTTCCTGCTCTCTGGGCTTGGCACATGGATAAAGATACGACATGTATTCCTGGGGTCTTCAGAAGTTCCTTGCTGGGTGCCTCTCGCTACAAAACCCTGGTCACTGGAGACACATGTTTTTCTTTTTTTTCCTCCAGGCCTGCTTGGCACCATCCCTTCCATCAGGTCCTGATTCACTGGCAATACAGTACACGTAGACGTACACTGTTGAAGTGTCCAGATGGACTTTTTGGATGAGACTTAGAATAGCTTCAGCCTAATTCCTCCACGATGCTCTCTGGCTCGTGAGAAACCCTCATGCAATCTCTCATACTAACAAATTCTTGGAGTGTCACGGGTCTCCGCCTACCCTCTGGACCTGCCTAGCCCCAGTCCACCATGCCTCCCTCCCGGTGTCAGGGAACATGGGTCAGACCCTCTGGGTGGGCGCGAAGAAGTCACTTCACTAGATGGTGCTGAAGGAGGACCCCCCCCACCCCCCACCAGAGAGGATGACAATGGCTCTCTCCAAAGAAATCTGTTCACAAATTATTTCCCCCATCATACTTCACTCCCTCTTTATATCCTTGACCTGGTTGAGGAGGCCAAGAGTCATGGATCTAACTTCTCTGTGTTTTCAGATTTACAAAAGAAATGATTATTGAGATCTCACCTTGGAATTTCACCTCTCTTATACCTTGATGTCTGGGTAAAAGCTTCATCTTCACCGCTTGTAATGAGTTTGACAAGAATGAAGGGGCTTCCTATGATTTAGACACATGCCCTCTTTACCCTCTACCCACTTACTCTGTGTTACTGGGGTGGGCGATTTCTCTTGCTCTCACACATTGGTCATTGGAAGTCTGGACCATGGTAAGGCCAATATTTTGATCTCTCTCAGATGCGAGAACCTATTTTTACAAGGGGGTACAAATCATTGTACAACTAAGGGAAGCCTGGGATTTAGTCCTGGCTTTACCATGAGTTAGCGGTCGTCTCCTTTTCTGGTCTTAGGAGCTTCAACTCTATCCCAGAGGGGTTGGACTCTAAGGGTCCTTTCAGCTTTCTCAGATCATGGAGAGACAGGTAATGAGAACTTGTCAGGGATGGAACCTGGAGAGACATCTGGAGAGTCAAAATCCTAGCCTCCTTGATGTGGCTGGACAGATTGGAGATCAGGGTACCAATGTGGGGAACTGGAAGATGCCATGTCTTCTGGGAAGCTGTGAGCAAACAGTCAAGAGACCCTTCACTCCCTGCCAGGCTCATCAATGAGAACGAAGTGAAACAGTGGCGAGACCAAGCGGAGAAGTTCCGGAAAGGTGAGGGGGCTCTGCCCAAACCCGCTCCCTGCTCCCCACCCCTCCCCTGCCCAGCCGAGGACCCCATTTCCTCCTTTGGAGAAGGACACACACGCATTCACATCCTCTCTTCCCATTTCCCCTCCTGTCCTTCTTCCATCCCAGAACACGCGGAGCTGGTGAGCAGGCTGGAGAGGAAGGAGCGGGAATGCGAGGCCAAGACGTTGGAGAGGGAAGAGATGATGCGGACACTGAACAAGATGAAGGACAAGCTGGCCCGAGAGTCCCAGGAGCTGCGCCAGGCTCGGGGACAAGTGGCAGAGCTGGTGGCCCAACTCAGTGAAATCTCAGTACGTGGCCCCTCCTCTGCTTTTACATAGTTGAGCCGAGACCTTCAGGCCAGTGGGGGGAAGAGCAGGCGTGGGGAGGAGGTGAGGACCCCAGCGTGGAGGAGACCTCAGACCAGGATAGAGGGGACCCTTGAGGCTGCAAGGTTGGCACCTGTGTGAGACAAAAACAGCGTTCCTTCCTCCGGGTGACACTGTCCCAGGAAGCACACCGTGGAAAGCAGAGTGCGGGTGGGGTTTGGGCTCCCCTGCCCCTCTCAGCTGGGTGCCCTTGTGCAGGCCTGTCTGTATCAATCCCGCTGTTGCGTGTGATGACTATGACTGTCCACTATGTCTGTGTTTGCCTTGTGTGTGTATCTGTGTGTTGGATGTTCAGGATGCAGAGGGAGAAAACGGGGCTTAATTGTGTGTGGGAGGTGAGAGCAGGCTTCGGGGTCTAGTCTAGGTGGAGAATAAGAGTAAGGGAAGGCACAGTGATGGGGGACTCGAAAGGCATCCTTGTTGATGCTTTGTCTCTTTGATGTCTCTGTCTCCCCACAGACAGGACCTGTATCTTCCCCACCTCCCCCTGGGGGCCCACTTACCTTGTCTTCCTCGATGACAACCAGTGACCTGCCTCCACCCCCGCCCCCTCTACCGTTCACCTGCTGTCCCCCACCGCCACCACCCCCCCTACCCCCCGGTGGGCCTCCCACTCCCCCCGGTGCCCCACCTTGCTTCAGTATGGGCCTGCCCCTCCCCCCAGACCCCTTCCCCAGCAGTGATGTCCCGCTCAGGAAGAAGTGTGTCCCCCAGCCTTCACACCCACTGAAGTCCTTCAACTGGGTCAAGCTGAATGAGGTGAGTAGCAAGGAAGAGGTCAGCGGATCCATTCTCCTACAGCCTGGGACAGTTAGCCCTATGGATTGATAGCCCGCTATTTGCAGATCTCCACCTTGGGTGCTCTCTTTGATGGGAGTGAGGGTAGGCACAGTGGACGCAGAAGATGGGGCTGCTGCTGCCAGAGCACAGGGAGGCGATGGCTTGGCATGCGGTGATGCTCACATTGGCAGAGCCACCTACAAACGGAATATGAGTGTGCTGAGGGTTACTGGAGTAATACAGGGCCAAGCGGGGTGCTTTCTAGACGAGACAAGGCCTTGGCTAGAATGTTAAGGATTGGGTTGATTTGAGGAAAAGGGTGGAACACATAGGTGAAGATCTTGGGCCCGGGTCTAGAGATGGACTGAAATGATGAGGCCGTGACAGGGTAGCAGGGCAGGGGCAATGAAGAGTTTGATATCAAGGTGCAGCCATTCTGGCATCCTCCCAGGGGAAGGTGCAAACACTGGCTACTTTTCTAGACTGCTCAGCAGTGAGAGGCCTTCCTGAATATCATCCACGAAGAACCACCCATCCCAGGCCCACATGTGGGAGTTGATTCCTCTATTGGATTCTCATGAGTGTAGAGTAGAGATGCCCTGGGTCACGTTGGACCCCTGGCAATTGAAGGCCAGTTCCAGCCTGGGCCAAGCACTGCTCTGGTGCTGTACTATAAGAGGACCAGTGGCTTCATCCTTGAGGTAAATAGATACAAGAGAACTGGCCTCAGTTAGCCTGACTCACGTTCACCCTCCAAAAACAGTCTGGAGCTGGGACTGATGGACGCCCTCTGACCTTGTATGGGGCCAGGGGACTAATTCTTGGGGAATTCATTACCATACCACTCTGTGAGCTTAACTTAGCTCCAGTGGAGACTTAGAGTGGGAGGAGACACAGGTTGCTAAGTAGATGGTCGGCTAGTTTGCTAGGTGCCTTCTCCTGGTGGTAGACCAGTTAGCCCGTCAGTCTGAGGCCTGCTTTGTGTAAAGCTTTCTGCTGGGGGCTGTGATGGATGATAATAATAAAAGGTGAGACATAACGTTGCCCTGAAAGAGCTTTGCATCTGGCAGTTAGGAAGTGTGTCCAAGGAAACACCCTGAGGTCCTGGGGATGGGTTGCAGGAGAGGTTCTAACCTCTAACCAAATCAGGTTTGGCTCTAACTAACGGTGTGATCTGCGGAAATCGTTCGTTTCATACCTGTTTGCTTGTCTGCGAGATGATCTCTGATTCCTTCTACCTCTGGTTTTGTTATCTAAGTGGAAAGACGAAGCATGAATATAGCCCATTCATTGCCTCCTGGGCTTCTGATAACATTTCCAGTCTGAGTTATTCAAATTGTGGAGCCACCTGCTAGCAGCATTTTGAAGGGACATTGTTAAAGTTCGTAACAACTGCATCACACAGCTCTGCCCTGTGGATACTTCTCCGTGGTCACAAGGCCAGCCAGAAAGGCCAGCTGCATACGGGCAGGCAAGCAGCTCTGCAGAACCAAAGGTCGTAGGCGGTGTGGAAACATTCACTGTTCATGATCAGAAATAATATTTTTTTAAATTGTGGTTTAAAAAAAAAAAAGAAAGAATTTTGTTTTTGCTTCCTGTGCTTACAACGTATCATTTAAGGTTTTAAACATGTAATGAAGGGTTGATTAGGCATCTCAACAATTAAGGAAAGCAAACAGGGCACCTAATGTTTTTGTAAGATTTTCATCTTAAAGAGCTTTGTGCTTAGGGTTTTCTCTGGGGTCCAGTAATAATAAAGCCTATATCAATTCCTCGGGGGCCCGGAGCAGGCCGGAGTCTCATTCCTAGACTGGAAAGTCCAGGTTTGATGGAGCACATGTTGAGGAGCCCTTGTGGGACATGTAGCAGCAGGGGTGAGGGAGGCGGGGCTTCGAGTCATATTAGTGAACTTATCATCCCAGTCCCAGTCTTTGAGTTGAATGACTAAATTCAGGTTATTTCGTCATTTGGGCTGTAGTTTCCCAATCTGCAAAATGGGGGTAATTACGATAACCAGATCAAAGTGTTGTTGTGAGAATTGACTTAATACATACAAATTACTTGGAACAGTGACTGACACATAGAAAACCTTTAAAATAAGAATATTAGATGAGTTATTATTCGTGGGACTACCATGTGTGCTTTAAGTGTGTTCTCTCCCTTAATCCTCATCCAGTTCAGTTAGGTAGATGTCATTGAGACTCGGTTTCCTTTCATGGGACATGGGAAGAGAAGAGAACCTCTCTGTTTGCCAACAGCTTCACTTAGGGGCTGTCTGACCCCAAATGCTCGAGGAGGGAAATGTAATGAAATGTGTTTTCGAGAAAGAGTTCTCTGGCTTGTAAAGGATGTCTCTAGAGGGGCAGAAGCCCCAGGAATCTAGACTGGGAGTGGTGAGGTCTCGGCCAGAGGGGTATAAAAATTCAAGAATGATTGTATGAGGTGGGCGCATCTTTAGGATGTAGAGGATGTTAGGAACGGATGTACATCTCTCTGGCCTCAGACCTCAGCTGCACCTTCAAGAAGGGTCGCAGGTCCTTCTGGTGACCATGGCGAAGGGAGAGTGTTTGGGAGACAGTGAGGGGGATCCTGGGTTGTCTGTTGTCTCAGGGGAAGCTCTTCCGGATGTTGAACATCCAGCTCTGTCATTCCAGCCCTTTTCCTTCTCATCCTGGCCTCACTGAGAATAAGAGCAGTGGGAAGCTTCACCTCTACGGGCCTTCCCTCTCCACCCACCTCCACCCTGCCCCGGTCCGATTCCCCTTCCCATCTTCTTTCTGTCTAGCAGTCTGGTTCCTCATCCCAGCCCCCTTCCCCTGACCCACACATGCTCCTGTACACACACACACACACACACACACACACACACACACACACACACACACACACACACACACACACACACACACACACACACACACACACACACACACACACACACACACACACACACACACACACACACACACACACACACACACACACACACACACGTTGTTTCTGCCATGAGAAGAATGCGTCTGTGTTGGGATTGGCCGGTTGCCTGCATCCCTTGCTGCTCCGAGCTGCCCAGCCCAGCATTCCACGAGAGGGTCCCTGGCCTTAGGAAGGCCACAGGAATGTCCCCACCCGCCCTGCTCTGGCCTCGCCTCCCCTTTCCAGAGTTTAAGAAAATAAAAGTAAGTGAAGGATACGTTTCTCTCTCGGAGCCTTGCTGAGGGTGATGGAGGGAGGAGGCATCGGCATTAGGAAGGTCCCTGACTACCCCCAGGCAGAGGGGGGTGGGGAGGTTCTAATTTAAAGGACAGTGAAGCTCTGGACGAGGTGAGGGGTCCTGGGAGGGGGACTCTCATCTTGGCCCTCGAAGTCATTATTGGGATGTTACAAGACCACTAGGGCATTCCTGGCGTGGACAACAGCTCTTCCCCAGATCCCCGGAGTGGGGTTCAGTGCAAGGATCCTACACAGAGGTGGGCAGTGCCTGAGCTGAGAGACCTTGTTATGTAACCCCTGGGTCCATTCCAGTTATGAGGGATGGGACACCCTCTGACCAATGGAAACTTGTGGAAGAGTCTTGCTGGCCTGAGCAGTCACTAAAAAGGGGCCAGGATGTCCCAGCCTTTGGCATTCGTCCACTTTCTGGGAATCTGGAAAAGTGGGAGGAAGACCACTGGGAGAGAAAATGACCACCTCAGATACAGGAAATACAGTCAGCCCTGAAGATTTGAGGATCCCAAGTGTGTGTGGGCACTCTTCCTCTGAGAACACTGGTTTGGTTTGGTTTTTCTGGAAGGAGTTTCATACTCTCCTTTCATACTTGCCCACCCATCACTCCAGCACTCCCTTGATTTCTGGAATGTGCTTACATGTAGCCCCAGGTGAAAAGGAGGAGAAGGAGATTGCCTGTGGCCTCTCCCCTGGAGCAGAGTATTGAAGAGGAGGGGAGGGGGAGGAATCGACCCCCTTCTGAAGGTCTGAGAGCCTGGCTATGGGCCTGTGTGCACCTGGAGGACAGGTGGGGTTAGGGAGGCATCGCGCATCTCCATCATGAAGGAGCTGAGTCAGCCACGGGCTCTCCTCCCTTCCCTGAATCTTAGGAACGTGTCCCTGGCACCATATGGAATGAGATTGATGACATGCAGGTGTTTCGGATTCTGGACCTCGCGGACTTTGAAAAAATGTTTTCAGCTTATCAGAGGCATCAGGTAACACCCTGCCCCCTCTAGCGTCTTGAGTCTTGACTTCACACACACCCTTGAACTCAACCCTCAGCCCCTCCCTTCCTCTCTTCCTCCCTCCCTCTCCCTTCCACATATACTGAATTGATTTTTTTCTTTATCAGGTACCATGTTCTTTCTGGGGACATAGATATGAGTTAGTGGGGTGCAGTGCATAGGGGGAAACATCCCATTGTATTAGTTTGTATTTGCACATCAAGTGGTGAAATGATACGTTGTCCATTTCTCTCTCTGGTCTTGGAGCACTGGAGGTGGAGTAGCAGGGCCAGGCCACTGTTGACCTTGCTCTTTTTTCTGGCCCTGGGACCTAGGAACTACACCTACAAGGCGTTATAACTTTTCCACCACATTTTCTGCTATACTTTCGTCTCCCAACACTCCCAAGAGTCGAGCAGAGGACGTTAATGTTTCAAGGAAGGTGGAGCTGCTTCAGGTCACACTGCGGGGCTGGGGCTGAGGCTGGGGTTGGCCAAGAGAGGCCCTGGCTCTGCTCCGCAGACACTGTGTACAGAGGCTGACCAGCAAGCCTGCTCCTCCCGAGGCAGGACAGGGCTTGGTGTCAGGACGCGCGTGCTCCCGAGGCAGTACCTGCTGGGTTGGCCCAAAATGCCGATTCTCCAACCTCACCCTCCCGTGAATGTGAGGGCCCAGGAATCTGCATTGCAGAGCTGGGGGCCATCCTCCGAGGTACAACCTGGGCATTAGCAGCCTAGAGGCCTCGGAGCGTTTGCTTCGTCTCTGGCCCGCCTCCCGGGAGTTGTTTCCTCTCCAGGCTGTGCTGTCTTCTCCCATGTTTTCTCCACTGACTTCAGGTTCCAGCCCTGAGGACTTCCCCAGGTGCCTGTGAGTGGGGTCTGGGCCCTCATGGCTCCTGGGCAGAGGCAGCATGTCATGGCTGGTCTCCGCAGGGCTTTCTGCCGAGGCCAGAGCTGTGGATGATCCTTCCTGAGGGCGGGCTGGACCACGAGCTCGTGTGACTCTCCTGGGCGACCAGCCAAAGGGGTGCAGGGAGGGCGGGGCTCTGGCCCTGCCTTAGGGGTCTAGGGAAACCAGATGGCTGTTTGTTTAACTTAAATGTAGGTGCTCTAGGCCTCTGATCCTTGACCCCTAATTCCAGGAAGCCCTGTGCCCATGTCCAGCTGGCATGGTACAGGCAGCAGCTGCGGCCCGGCTGGGGCAGGAAGAAGTTCTCTGGAGCATTTGTTGCTCCTGTGATCAGTGCTCCCGAGCCAGGGATGGAGGGAGTGTGTGCCGGGGGGATGTCAGTCCTGGGCGAGCACACACCTCCCCCTATTTTGAGAGTCTTCCTCCGGGCCAGGGTTCCAGCCTGGCCCACCCAGTCTCCAGGGCCCTGAGGTAGGGCTACGGTGGGGGCTGGGGGGAAAGAGGGACTCCGGAGTTTAGGACAGGCTGGGCCTGGGGCCTCCCAGTTTGGGGAGTGGAGGGGAGTGAAGACGGACAGCGCCCTGCTCTGTCTCCCCTCATCTCTCTGAGCCTGCTCAGTCCAGCACCCTGTTTCAGGGCTGGGCTCACCTGCACTACTGTCGCTCTGCAGGTCGCCCGGACTCTGGGGTGTTGAATTCACAGCAGCAAGGCAGGAGACCCAGAGCCTGTGCTGCCCTGGTCACCTCCTCTTTTTTTCTTGGGGTCCGGGGTGCGTGGGACAGGGACGGGCCTATGAGCGTGGTCTTCCCTCTGTGCCCTCTGCGTGTCCTGAGTTAGTGACTTCAACCTCACCCGGGTCAGGAAGGGAGGACCAGGGGTGGGCTCTGCCCCCTCTGCTCCCTTCGAGATCAAAAGACAGACAAGGGGCAAAGGGTAAGGAGCAAAGTTCAGGGACGCCTGCTTTTCTCTGTCTCAGTGAATGCAACTTTCACGTGCTTTCAGCTCAAGTTCGGTCGTGGTTGGGTCTCCTCCCCTATTTTGAAAGATGCGGGGGTGCAGGAATGCCCTCTGGGCGGATTCCCAGCAGAGGAGCAGGAAGAACTGCAGCTGAGGCCTGGGGTGGGGCAGCTCGGGGGCCTGGTCCGACTGGGGAGTGGTGGTCCCCCTGGGCACGGGGCACTCAGGAGAGGCTGCCTGTCCTCTGCTTGGCCTGGCTTCTCTGAGTGCATGTCTGCAGCTCCCGTTCAGTGCTACTGGCAGGTCTCCATCTCCAACCCTGGGGGTCTCACTGGGGTGGGGCAGACGGTAGATGCTGAGGGGTTCCCCATGTCTCTCCTACTGTTCTTGGGTCCCCAGACCTCTTGGCTAACGTTGTGCATGTTTAATTCTCTATTGGCTGTGGCTGTTACCCGCCTAGGAGCTGATAACTAATCCTTGCCATCAGGTGAGTCACTCCTGGGGCTCTGGGCACTCCAACTTTTAACCGCTGCGCTGGGCTGCTGCCCTGTACTGGGCCCAAAAGAGAGGGCTTGTCAGTTCTACCTTCTGCCTTTTTACCCATCTTAACAGGGTGGCGTCAGGGAGTGTCCCCAAAGAAAAAGCAGAAATGTAGGGAAGGGAGCTAATGCGAGCAGACCCCTACCAGCAGTGGAGGTGAATGTCTACTGGGGTGAAGAGAAAGCTTCCAGGTCTCATGTCTTACCCACTAGGCCCAAGGCAAGGCCGTCCTGTAAGACTGCACAGGCTAGGCACTGGACAATTCCGGGGGCACAATTCACAAAGACAGTGATGTGAGTGGCAGCCCCTGGAGTCATCCAACCTGGAGCATGTGCTTGGAAGGACCTCCCAAAGGAAGAAACAGTCTCCTGTCTATCTCACCAGGGGCCAAGAGAAGGCCAGGGGATCTTTGATTTCTTGGGAACTGCCCGCTGGAACCCCAGAGGAGAGAACTTTGCAGGGAGTTGTGCCTCAGTTTCCCCACCTCTGAACTTATGGATGCCCTCTACCCTGGGCACACTGGGCTGTGCCTGAAGTCCCCAGGGAGGGGTCCAGGAACTGTGACCTTAAGGGGATTTGGAACCAGCTTCTCGTCATAAGATTGGGGAGGCTCTCTGGGTGGGCTGGGGTGGGGTAAGGGTTGATTGTCTGGGACACAGTGTAGATCACACTACACAGCCACAGGGGTCAGTCACTCCCCGTCTAGTTTGCCCACAGAGGGCAGTCTCTGATAAAGGGTCTTCTTATTGCCCCCGACCCAGTCTAGCCCAGGGTAAAGCCCCAGAGCCTCCTATTGGAGTCAGATATTAACCACCCTCCTCTCTCTCTCCTGTCTTTTTCTTTCCCTCTCTTTCTTCCGCTCACACCAGGAGCGTTCCCTGCTTGTCACGGGGGTGGCTCCTGGGTAGGGGGTAGGCAGAAAGAGGACTGGGGAAAACACACACTTCACCCTTTGTACTTGGCTTGTCGGTTGCAGAAAGAGTTGGGCTCCACGGAGGACATCTACCTGGCCTCGCGCAAGGTCAAAGAGCTGTCGGTCATCGACGGCCGGAGGGCGCAGAACTGCATCATCCTTCTCTCCAAGTAGGTGCTCGCCCTGCCTCTACGGCCCCTGCTCCACAGTAGGTTGCAGGTGGGAGGGACTGGGTCCCCAGGAAGCAGAGGCCTGAGCTGGGGCTAGAGAGAAATATGATGGAGCTGAGTGCCTGGGGGAGAGAGGTGCCTGGCAGAGGAATGGGGTGATAGCAGTATCTGGCCTCCCCCCCCCCCGTCTCCTGGCTGTCCCCTGGGGCGGCACGGGGCCCCTGATCTCGAACCCTCTTCCGGGAGCCCATGCTGAGCAGCAGTGAGGGGCTCTGCAGACAGGAAACTGCCCCATCACGCGGCCCCTGACCAGCCTGGTCAGCGTTTGGCAGCGGAGTTGCTCTAAGCCCGTGGAGGGCCCCGCTCGGCTCAGGCCACAGAGCAGCATGATCTCAGCCCCCAAGCATTTCCCGCGGCTGCAGAACAAACAGGGCAGTATCTGCACTAACAGCATAGCTTCTGTGCGGGGCCTCCCGCCAGAGCCGGGGTCAGAGGTCCCCGCCTCCCGTACTATTCTTAGCACTGCCCCAGCTGCCCCGGGCCGTCCATCCCCGCTTGCCTCTCCACAAGGTCCTAAGCCTCAGTTTCTCCCCCTTAATGCTTCCCCAGGGCCTCCCAATGGGTGTGCATCTGGAGGGGCTGTGTGTGTGTGTGTGAGTGTGTGTGTGTGTGCACGTGTGTGTAGGGGGTTGCTTCTCCCTCTCCCAGACAGCAAGACGTGTTGGAACAGCTGTGCGGGACCCGAGGCGCTGTCAGAAGACTGAGACCTGTTCTGTCTTGAAGGAAACAGGAAACTGCCCCCTTAGTGACCTGCCCATATTCCCATCCTCCCGTGGAGATGCCGTGGGTATTTCCGGCATGGGGAGAGGGATCAGAAACTCCTCGCCCTGTCTCAGTCTACGCTGACGATGGCCCTTTTCCTCCCAAATGTCCCTATCCATTAGGATGGAGACTCAAGCAAGAAACCAGAGACTCACGTCTCTAGAGACTGAAGTATCTCAGGATTGAGTTATAGAGTGAACCGTGTGAGTTTAGTCTGAGAAGGCTTTGCAGAGGAGGGAGTGCTATCAAACGTAAGCGAGAGAGAGAAGGCCCGGGCACTGGCTTCTGAAGAAGGTCTGGGGTCTGTCCTGAGCAGAGGGGCCAGGCCAGGCTGCTCAAGGTGGGGTTTTTGCCTTAGGTTGAAGCTGTCTAACGAGGAGATCCGGCAGGCCATCTTGATGATGGACGAGCAGGAGGACCTCGCTAAGGACATGCTGGAGCAGGTGAGGCCCCTGAAACTAGGGGGTGGCCGGACCCCTTCCTGACGGCCCCCAGGGAGGCCGAGTCTCTTAGGTCAAGGAAAAATCGGGCTGGGGGCTGGAGGAGTGAGGGAGAGGTTTATAGAAACTTCCCTGGGCCAACCTTTCTGAGGAGAGACCAGAAAAGGCTGCATCTTTTTTCAGGGGATTGAGGCCCCCAGAAATATATGAGGAGTGACCCCCCACCCTGCCATGGGCCTCAGGGCAAAGGCAGTGACCCATAACCGTATCTCCCCCAAATCTCTTCCACATCAGTCTGTTGTGTCCTTCAAGAGAAACCCAGAAAACACCAAGCAAAACCACCATCAATTGGACATGAAAATTAAGAACTCTGTCGATCAAAAGGCACTATTACTAGAGTGAAAAGGCAAGCCAAGCTTTAGGAGACCTTTGCTTTATGTATAGGTCACAAAGATCTCATATTCAGAACAAAGAACTTCACAAATCAGTGAGAAAAATGACAAACAACTTAAAAATGAGCAAAAGACTTGAATAGGTACTTCATGAAAGAGAATTTCCAAATGGTTCAATACTATCAGTCATCAGAGAAATATGGAAAATCACAGTGAGGTAGCACCATCCACCCCCCTAAACAGCTAAAATTGAAAAGGCCAACAGTGCTGGGGGTTGGCAAGGATGGGAAGCAACTGGAACTCTCATTGGGTAGAACCATTTTGGAAAACGATTTGGCAGTACACCTACCTATCTTAGTGCCCAACAGTCCTACTGGGTACAAACACCAACTATGGGAATATTTATAACAATTTTATTTATAAAACCCCGCAAACTGTGAACAACTCAGCTGTCTACCAGGAGCAAAGTGAACAGACTGTGGTATATTCCTACGATAGAATAGTGCTCAGCAATGAATAAAAAATGGATTACCAATAACTACGTGGAGGAGGCTCAGAGGTTATGTTGAGTGAAAGAAGCCAGACCCCAGAGAGAACACGCTGCATGCGTCCATGTGTATGAAGTGCAAGAATAGCCAAGTTTTATCTAAGGTGACAGAGTTCAGCTGAGAGGCTACGCTGGGGGATGGGGGTGGCTTGGTTACTGAACTAGCACAAGGGACCTTTCTACGGGGATGGAAATCTTAGTTTAATCTGGATGGTGGTTCAGTGGGTGGATAGTTTTGTCAAAATTCATTGAATTGCACATTTAAAATGGATGCATTTTATTTTATGTAAATTATACCTTAATAAAGTTGGTTTAAAAAGAAAAAAATCGGGCTTCCCTGGTGGCACAGTGGTTGAGAGTCCGCCTGCCGATGCAGGGGACACGGCTTCGTGCCCCGGTCCGGGAAGATTCCACATGCCGCGGAGCGGCTGGGCCCGTGAGCCATGGCCGCTGAGCCTGCGCGTCCGGAGCCTGTGCTCTGCAACGGGAGAGGCCGTAACAGTGAGAGGCCCGCGTACCGCAAAAAAAAAAAAAAAAGAAAAAAAGTAAAAGAAAAAAATCATTGAGCTGTACACTTAAGAACAAGTACACTTTACTGTAGGTAAGTTATATCTCAATTTTAAAAAGTCAGAAAACTAAAATAAAAAGAAGGAAGTCTAGAGCTGGGTGTCTTGTGTCCCCTTGGGGCAGGTGAAACATAAACCACCCCCATGAGGATGCACCTCTCTTTTATGGGGGGCCCTCCCCATCTTGAGCCTGGTCAGTGTGTGGGCTTCCATGGGCTGCCCACCCCCCATGTCAGCTTCTCACCTGTTTCCTGTCTGACCATCACCTGCCCTTTGCAGCTCCTCAAGTTCATCCCGGAGAAGAGTGACATTGACCTCCTGGAGGAGCACAAGCATGAGATAGAGCGGATGGCCCGTGCGGACCGCTTCCTCTATGAGATGAGCAGGTCGGGGGCAGCAGGCGCGGCCAGGAGGGGGCGGCGGTGGGCGGGCCAAGGAGGGGGCTGGAGCTGCTCTGGGGTTGGGGGCCTCACGATGCAGCCCGCCCTGTCCACAGGATCGACCACTACCAGCAGCGGCTGCAGGCCCTCTTCTTCAAAAAGAAGTTCCAGGAGCGGCTGGCCGAGGCCAAGCCCAAAGTGGAAGGTATGGCTGAGGGCTGGGGAGGAGGCCTGGGGGTGGGAGGCAATGGACAGGCACAGAGGAAACCTCCTTCCTTATTCTTGATTGCCCCCGGAAAACCAAAGTCAAGGACAAGACGTAAGTCTATGAGTTTTGTAGATGTATGCACTTGTGTACGTGTGCACACGTGCCGGCCACGCACCCCATTCCCCGTGTCTCGGCATGCAGGCTCTCCAAGGCGGGGAGTCTGTTGACATCTGCCCCAGCCTGGAACAGAAATGCTGAAAAAATGACGATGACATTAAGCCCCTAGAACACTTGTTGGCACAGATTGCTCTGCTTGAGAGGTCCTAGGTGCAGAGAAGACCTTGGACACATTATTTTAAGTGTGAGCTACTAAGAAAGTAGGAAATTGGGCAGCGGGATCCCCAGAGGTATCTGATTTGCTGGGGTTGGGAACCCCTCCCACCTTTTTCAGGTGAGAACTTTGTAATTAAACGAGAACCACATGCCAAGTACTGTGTGAAACACTCCACGTGGATGGTCTCATGTGGTCCTCGCAACGCTACGGGGGCCATTCACTCATCTCTAAGATGAGGCTATGTTAGTGGCCCAAGGCTGTGTTGCTGGTAGGTGGTGGAGCCAGGATAGGAACGCAGATGTCGTTCTTCAGAATCCATCCCTTCCCTCTTGTCCTGTAGTACTTCCCAGAGGGCATGTCCCTGGAACTGCCTGGGGATGGCAGAGGATGGAGGCACAGGGAGCTGGGGAGAAGGGCAGGTGGTCAGGAGGGTGGGCAGCCGTGAGGACCCCAGAGGGAAGAAGCAGGAGAGGCTGTGAGGCTCATCTGCGGTGAGAACAGGATCAGCAGATTGGAATGAGAGAGCCAGTGTCCAGGATGCTGGGGGGCAAGCTGGGGGCAGAGCAGAGCATGGGCCCCCTCTGCTGGACACCAAGCTGCCTGCACTCCCTTGGAGGCCCAGGCCAGAGAATGGTCCTTCCTGGAGTTTGATGAGCTGCTTCAGGAGGATTCCCAGGGTAAGGTGGAACGTGGCAGGGTTAGAGGCTGACGTTTTCTGTAATCTGACGGACACACGCACACCCACGCACGTGCATGCACGCAACAAGGGGTCCGCAGGCTGTGTGATCATAGATAACGGGTCTGAGGGGGAAGGAAAGGGTTCAACAGTGACTCTGCAGGTCTGAAGGCACCTCCTTCCCTGGTGATGGGTGAGTCCTGCTGCTGACTGCCTTTGGGGCGTGAGGCACAGATAAAGGGGTTCAGCCCAAGGCATGTGTTCAACTATTTGTGTCTCTTGGGTCAGTGAAGCAAAAGTGAGCAATCGCCTGTCATTTGGATCTGTGGAACCAGAGCAGTTTAGCCGCCAGGTAGATTTTTTCTCAGATAATTTCCTGCTCCTAGGAGCTCACTCCTAAACTCTCCCTAAGAGGTCATCAGTGCACGCTCAGGAAAGAGCTTCCCTTTAATATCGAGCTAAGCAGAGTGAGACGCGTTTGGGATGGCAAAGCCTGCTGAGGAAAGTAACAGTCGCTCTGCTATCGCCATGGCTACCGTTCTAGAATGGTCTGGAGGTCTCTTCCGTCCCAGACTTGGGAGCAGGTGGCTGAAGTGGTATTTGACAGAATCAGGTCAGTGGGCTTGACTGGGGGCAGAGAGGTGAGGAGCGTGCAGGGGTTGGGGTCCATGCTCCTCCCTCCAGTTCTCCCAGGAAATATTCCTGGAAGAGCTAAGATTTGGCCTATCCCAGCTGGTTGATGAGCTGTTGACCCCTGTCCCCAGCATCCCTCCCTCCCCAGGCAGGGCCTCTGGGTCAATTTGCCGAAGGCCAATTCATCAAATCTGACAAATTTACCAATTCTTCTGTGAATATATTCATGAACATATTCTTGAATATATTCTATGAATATGTTCATTGCTGAATATACCAAATTTACCGGCGCTCATTATGAACATATGCACTGAGTACAGTCAAGATGAATATGGCTTCACATGTAAACATGCTTATGAATTTATTCATGAATATATTATATCTAAAATGTCTGCATTGCATTATGGGAGTTTTCCCATTTACACTGATTCCCTTTGAACTCTTGTCAGTTTCTGTTTTACCAACATTTTAGCATTTTTAGGATTCCTCTGCAGATTTTTCAAATAGCAGCCTATCAGCCTTAGAAAAACTATCCCAACCGGTATGCGTTGCCGGAAACTCTGAAGTAGTTTACTTAAAAAAAAAAAACCAAAACAACTTGTTATTGAAATATGCACATAGAAAAGTACACAAATCCTAAGAGTCCTAATTGATGAGTCATCCAAAAGCGAATGCACCTGTGTGATCAGCAGGCAGGTCAAGAAATGGAATGTTTCCAGTCCCCCAGAGCCCTTCTTCATGTCCCCCTCTCAAACATTACTTCCTCCAAATCCTCTGAAGGTCTGTCTATCCTGAACTTTCTGTAAATGGAATAACAGTACAGATAATTTTATGCTGGTCTTTTGCTCAGCATTATGTTGTAAGTTATCCCTGTTATTACAGGGAGCGGTGGGTTATTTATTTTCAGTGCTGCGTTTTATTCCATTGTATGAATATACCATAATTTACTTAACCAATCTAGATGGAATTTTTTAAAAACACAAACTAGAAACCATTCAATTATTCATCAAGAGTACTGCCACTGTTAGGTCACAGAATAGGCAGATGTTTCAGTTTAGGAGCCGCTGACCAACCTTATCTCTTACTCATTTTTTGTGTGTGTGTGTGGTATGTGGGCCTCTCACTGTTGTGGCCTCTCCCGTTGCGGAGCACAGGCTCCAGACGCGCAGGCTCAGTGGCCATGGCTCACGGGCCCAGCCGCTCCGCGGCATGTGGGATCCTCCTGGACCAGGGCACTAACCTGTGTCCCCTGCATCAGCAGGCGGACCCCCAACCACTGCGCCACCAGGGAAGCCCTCTTACTCATTTTTTTTACAGCTTTTTTTTTTTTTTTTACAGTTACTTTAACTGCTTTTGAAGAGTTTTGCAAAGTTTTAGTCAAATGGTTTGCATTTAACCTTCATAGCAGCATCTTAAGGAATGTTCAATTTGGCAGAAGCCAAAGATCATAATACAATGGTTTGATCTTCTCACCACCACATTTAATAATCCAAAATCATATTCTATAACTGGCAGCCAAATTTTCAGTGTAGGATTTGTATCCTAATTCTGCACATCCACCATTAAATACAGAATAACTGAGGAAGGGCCAGAGTACCCACATCAGAATGAAATACTGAAGGTTTGGTTACTGTTAGTCTTAGTTTGTATTTCCAAGAAAGGTATCATTTAAGGAATTGGAGGGAAATTTTTAAATGCCTAAAGGTTGGAAAATTCTTTTAAATGATATTCAATAGGCTGTCTAGTAACCTATTTAATCAAATCTAAGACACCATCAACTGCAAAGCACACCATTATCTTATAAAACAAAAATATGAAAATACTGCAATTGATGATGTTATAATTTAATTGACAGGGATGTTTTTCTTTCCAAAAAGATCAACAAAATTCAGCACTTCAAAAGAGGCAGAAACAGTCCCATAGTATGTAAAATGCAGAAGTTAAAAATTTTAATCACTAGGTTTAGAAAAGTAAAAGTATTATATATATATATATTTTTTTTTTTTAATTTATTCATTTTTGGCTGCGTGGGTCTTCGTTGCTGTGTGCGGGCTTTCTCTAGTTGCGGCGAGTGAGGGCTTCTCACTGCAGTGGCTTCTCTTGTTGCGGAACATGGGCTCTAGGCACATAGGCTCCAGTAGTTGTGGCACACAGGCTCAGTGGGTGTGGCTTGCGGGCTCTAGTGTGCAGGCTCAGTCATTGCGGTGCACGGGCTTAGTTGCTCTGCGGCATGTGGGATGTTCCCAGACCAGGGCTCGAACCCGTGTCCCCTGTATTGGCAGGTGGATTCTCAACCGCTGTGCCACCAGGGAAGCCCAAAGTATTACATTCTTGCATATATCCACAGAAAGAATATGTTAAGAGTCTAAATATATGCAAGGAAAGATGATACATCCTCCAATATAGTCTTAGGAAGAGTTGGCACGTTTTGAGAAAGGGTTATTTGGTGAATTGGCTTTTGGCGAGTTTGCTTCCCCTGGAGGCAGGTAGATGTGGAGAAGATCGTCTGCTGGGCTGTGGGCACAGCCTCTGCCCCTCTGAAGCTGACACTTAACGGCGCCTTTTCTGGACTTTGTGGTGGCGTCATCACCTGTCCCTCCTCCCGCAGCCATCCTGCTGGCCTCCCGGGAGCTGATCCGCAGCAAGCGTCTGGCGCAGATGCTAGAGGTCGTCCTGGCCATCGGCAACTTCATGAACAAAGGGCAGCGTGGGAGCGCCTACGGGTTCCGGGTGGCCAGCCTTAACAAGATTGCCGACACCAAGTCCAGCATCGACAGGTGCGACCTGCCGGCTTCTGGAGTCTCCGTCTCACCCCATCCTGGCCTCTCCCCTCCTCCCCGTTACCCTCCCAAAATATGCCACAACTTCCCCCTAACACCTCACCCTAGTTTCCGCCGGACCCTCATTCCCAATTCCCTTGGCCCCGTACCCCTGACCCGACTTTCACCCACAGAAACATCTCTTTGCTCCATTATCTGATCATGATCCTGGAGAAGCATTTCCCTGACATCCTGAACATGCCCTCTGAGCTGCAGCACCTTCCAGAAGCCGCCAAAGTCAAGTAAGGGGTCCTCTTGAGGCTGCCTTCTCCCTGTGATCCCGCCCTCTCTCATCTAAACTTCCTCCTTCGGGGCTGCTCTGAGCTGGCTCAGAATGAACAGCATCTCGGGGTCTGCTCTGGGAGAACCCAACGAAAGACACTCTTTGCTCTCAAATCCTCATTTCAGAGATTCTCTCAGGAAACAAAGCGGGGAGTGGGGAGCTGTGACAGGGATGGGGAGAATGCCGGCAATGGGGTTGTTGTGAAGCCACTTACCACTGCAGGCGAGCAGAGCTTAATCCTGCCTCTGCAGAGTGTGGGAGACAGTGTAGGACACTCGCTCCATTATCCCCACAAGGGGTAAGATAGGCATCATCTACCATCTCCTGTCACTCACTGGCTGGGGGTGGGCAGTAACGCCCTGGCCCGCAGAAAAAGTGCTCAGTGGTTGGAAGTCAGGGCTGTCCACTACAACGGATGGTCCAAGGAGATGGCGGGGGTGGGGTGGCGGGCTCCAGGGGCATCTGCTACAGGCGAGAAGTCAGACCTGAACGTATATAGGCTGATAGAAGCATCTCCAATAGAAGCAGAAACGCAGAGGTAAATAGCTAATACACATCAAAGGTATACTGCATGCAAGATACCATGTTAAGAGCTTATGAGCATTACCTGATGGTAATAAAAATAAATCCAAGCCAGAGGCCATGTGTTGGAAACCTTCCAATATGCAGCATGACATTTCCGGTCTAGAAGGATCTATAGGACATAAGTTTCACCCGTCATTTTATAGAAGCACAGACAGAGCACAGAGGGGACGTGATTTGCCAGGGCGACATGTTAATAGCCAAAGCAGGGCTGGAACCCGGGTGCACTGACTCCCAAAGCCATTGGGGTTTGCTCTGCCTTGTACTAACCCCAGCTCCTCTCCCTCCCTCTGTGTCCCCCCGCCCCCCATAGCCTGGCAGAGCTGGAGAAGGAGGTGGGCAACCTCAGGAGGGGCCTCAGAGCAGTCGAGGTGGTGAGTACATCATCTATGCCTGCCTGGGTTTGAGGGGATGCTGCCCGTGTTTGCTGCCTGTCACTGGGCCAGAGGGTGGACCCGCCCACCCCCCCCCAGATGCAGACCCTGTCTGATGCATCTCTGTGACCCAAAGCTCCTGGCTGGGGCGACAGAACAGCTGGCACAGCAGGTACAGCCTGTAGCATAGAGTGAGTGCTCAGGAAAGGATAACTGAATTACCCAAGGCTTAAATTTAGACTGAATAGGAGACATCCACCTGAGACTGTGGCCTATCACTGTACAGTGGAGTGGAGTGAATGAGAAATCTGCCACGTTTAAGATTGATTCAAATCGATGGGACAGAGGATCTGCATGCCTTGGAAGCTGACTTAGGGCCGGTAACACCTAGTGTGACACTGGGGACCACTGTCCCCAGAAGTTCTTATGTCTCTTCACCTCCTGCCTGGGCCAGTAGAGGACCCAGGGGCTATACTTTTTTTTTTGCTGGAGACCCAGATCTCTACTATTCCTGATCTAAGTGCTTCTCAGATGATACTGTCTCTAGCCCAGTGTGGAGGTGGCCCACTCCTTTGTTCCCATCTAGGAACTAGAAAGCCTTCTCATCTTCACTGGGCGTATGTGGGAGGCGGTTAAGGGGATAGTGGGCTTAGAGAAAGAAGTATGAGAAGGAACCTTTTGTTGCCATTATGGCAGTGGGGGGACGGGGCAGGGGGCTGCTTTCTAATTTATAGCCCTTTAAAGTGCTACCCAAAATGTGGTCCGTGGACCATGAACCAGCAGCATCACGTCAACTGGGAGATTTGGAAATGCATCTCACACTTTAATCGGCACACAAATCACCCAAGGGTCTTGTTAAAATGCAGATTCTAATTCTGAATGGGGCCTGAGAGCCTGCTTCTTAAAATTTCACGCTGCTGGTCCCAGACCACGCTTTGGGTAGCAGGATCTAGAGAAAGAAATATGGCAGCAGGGGCGAGGGAAGCATAGAGGCAGGGGGTACTGGTTGATACCTCACAATCTTTGCCACCCTTAGAATTTGAGACCCAGGGTGTACCCTCTTCCAAAGGAAGGCTCAGTGTCCTGCGATTGGCAAGGAGGGTGGAGGACGTGGTGAGTCCCAGCATTCCTGACTCTCGTCCTGGCACTGGTCTGACCAGCACTTGGCTCTCCCTCCTCAGGAGCTGGAATATCAGAAACGCCAGGCATGGGATCCAAAGGACAGGTTTGTCCCGGTCATGAGCGACTTCATCACGGTCTCCAGCTTCAGCTTCTCAGAGCTGGAGGACCAGCTCAATGAAGCCAGGGCCAAGGTAAGGGCGCCCCAAG
Source organism: Grampus griseus (assembly GCF_964374135.1). Classification (NCBI taxonomy): domain Eukaryota; kingdom Metazoa; phylum Chordata; class Mammalia; order Artiodactyla; family Delphinidae; genus Grampus; species Grampus griseus. The sequence goes on along the minus strand of NC_139004.1, from coordinate 34,166,851 downwards.
CCCCCAGGCTGACCCCACCCCCACCCCTCTGTCTTCACTGGTCCTACCACAGGTGGCCCAGAAGGGACACACCCAGAGGCACAGAGCTTTGAGGAGAAAGGGTTTCCTCACTCCTACAAGAAAAGCGACAGCAACGCTGTTGCAATGTTCACAGTCTATTGACCAGATGTCAGGCACCCCATGAAGTGTTTTCCATCCTCTGTCTCACCGCCTACCTTCTGGGTTTGTTGAAAGGCTATTATCCCATTCCACAGATACGTGCACTGAGATCCACAGACGTTAAGTAACTTGCCCAGGGTTGCCCAGCTGTGACAGACAGAGCTGGCTTAGAAGCCTGACTCCGGAGCCTAGCTTTGCTCTCGGTTGCTCTGCCTCTTCCTGCTTTGCACTCTGACACGCCTCTGGACCCCAACTGTGGGAGTCTTATTGAGATGTGGGTCCCCATTCAGGAGGTCGGGGGTGGAGCCTGAGATTCAGCCTTTCTAACCAGCTCCCGGGAAACACCCATGCCGCTGGCCCAGGGAGCACACTTAGAGTAGTGAGGGCTTTCTTAGAGGGTTTTCAGTAGGTTGAATTAGAGATGGTAGCTCTCAGTAATAGTGCCAGGCAGGTAGCTAGCTAGCACTCTGCATCACTAACTCATTTAACACCCCCCCCAACAGTATAAAGTAGGTCCTATTATTATCCCCATTTTACAATGGGGAAGAAACCGAGGCACAGAGGGGTTAAATAACTAGCCCGATAACTAGATGATCTGACATCCTTGTGGTCCTGACCTTAGGAAGTGCTTCCCAAGGTCTGCAGCTCCTGGTCCCGTACCTACACCCTAACAGACCCAGAGGTCACTCTGGGCAGCCTCTGTCAGTCAGCCTGGGTCTCCCACCTCCCAGGTGTCAGCCTCAAGCCTTTCCTTCCTTCAGCCTTGTCCTTACCCTGATGACGTGGGGGGGGGGCTCCCTTCTCTAGCCCTGCCCCCCCCAAGTCCCCCCACCTGGATGAGCTCTGCTCTGGCTGGAACTCAACTGCCCACCAGGCTCGGGGGCGACTCTCCACCAACCCTTCTCTTCGACAGTTCTCCAAGGCCCTGATGCACTTTGGGGAGCAGGACAGCAAGATGCAGCCGGATGAATTCTTCGGCATCTTCGACACCTTCCTGCAGGCCTTCTCGGAGGCCCGGCAGGACCTGGAGGCCACGCGGAGAAGGAAGGAGGAGGAGGAACGACGGGCGCGCATGGAGGCCATGGTGAGGGTGCTGCTGGGGCCTGGGTCTGAGCAAGGCTGAGGGAGTGGAGAGCGCGTGGGCGGCGGGAGGCTCAGGGTGCCCTCGCAAGGAGGAAAGTGGGGCCACTTGGTAGACCCAGCCCAGCCCAGGCGTCAACCCGCGAAGGAGGGCAGGTGTCTGTGGCCTGGACCGCGGTGGATGTGCTGGGCCGCGGCCTCTCACCCGCCCTCCTCGCCCTTCCAGCTGAAGGAGCAGCGAGAGCGGGAGCGGTGGCAGCGCCAGCGGAAGGTGCACGCGAGCAGCGCGCTGGACGAGGGCGGCGAGTTTGATGACCTGGTGTCAGCCCTGCGCTCGGGCGAAGTTTTCGACAAGGACTTGTGCAAACTCAAACGCAGCCGCAAGCGATCAGGGAGCCAGGCCCTGGAAGCCACCCGGGAGCGGGCCATAAACAGGCTAAATTATTGACCTGGGGGACTGGCCGCAGCGGGAGGCTGGGAGACAGGGATGGGCCCAGGGCAGCGGAGTGGAGGAGGCCGTGCTAGTGACACTTACACAATTCGGTGCTGGATTTAGAGCCCTGGGCTGGGTCCTGGGGGCGGGGCTACGTGGCAGGACCCGGTGTCTCCCCACCTGAAGGGGCTCCCCTCATCTCCTCTTCCCATCATTCTTCCTGCACCCTGGCCCCAGGGGTCACTCTTTGAGGCGGACTTGGCCATCCCGGGCCGGCCCTGCTCCCTGACCCCCAGCACGGACACCCAAATGTTGGCACAGAGCTGTCCCATCTCTAGCCTGGAGAGAGGTCCACGGACCTCGTCTAGATTTCACGTGCCGTGGGGAGTAACGGGCGGGGGCATCCAGGCTCCCATCTCTCAAGAGTAGGCTTAATGGAACGTTGATATGGGGCGAAGTTTCCTATTGAAAGGAAGAGGCATGACATATGCTAGCTAGATGTGTTCCAGGAAAAAAAAAGATGCTGGGAGTCTGCAGGGACCAAGTCATCAGGACAGGGTGACAGTGCCTGTTTCCTACATCGCAAGCCCTCTGGCCCCTCTTGCATGTCTTAAGTTTCTCTCCCTTCCCTCCTGCCATCTCCATCCTATACTAATCCAGAATCCCGGAAAACTCACCTTTGGGTTCCCACGACTAGGGCTCACTATCAGGTACTTGATGGATCTGGTAAGGGAAGGGGTTCAAGGAAGAAGACCCCATTCATCACCACACCTCGTACGCTGGGCACAGGGACCCTGGAATGAAACTGTCCTTCCCCACCCTGTACCACCTGACCGTTGTCTTGAAGCGAGACAGTGACCTCACACGTTGGCTAGGGGTTCCAGAGGGCAGCACCTGAATGGCTCCACCCAGAGCGCCTGGGTTACCACTGAACACTACTCGGACCCCGTACTCGTCTGACATCTGCCACTGAGCAGAAGGCACAGTGACCTCCTGCTCTGTCCAGCCTGCAGGAGACACTTCCAACTGCGTTCGTCTGGCTGAGGTTGGCCCTGGGGCATCGGTTCCGAGGGCTCCAAGGGCAAGAGCTGCCCTCTGCAGTTACGTGCCACCTCTAAGGGAGTAAGGGGACCGCCTCAGGGGCATTCAGATGGGGGGCAGGCCCAGAGAAGGCAGGGTGGAAAGCTGAGGGGGGTCCCACCCCCCGCCCCCAGCTCTGGGACCCGACTTGGTTCAGCCGACTTTCATTCTGGTTCTCCTGTCCGTTCTCACCTTCATTCTGTCCACCAGGAGCTGTCCTTCTGGGGCAGGATGATGGCTGGTATCTACACAAATTTTCTAAAAGGACAGAGGTGAGCTGAACTCCATCAAGGCTCATTTTTAATACATTTCCAACCCCCCAGAGTTAACCCCTCATCCTCTGTATCTGTGAGACCTGCCTGATCCTCCCTACAACCCCACATCAACAGGCTCCCTGCCCTTCTATCCTCCTGCCCTTCCCTTTTGTGTTTCTCACCTTCTGACCTCCTCCTCCAGCTCAGGGTTATTGCCAGTGGACAGACTGGTGGGCTGGGCCCACTCTTCAGCTGCCTATCTTTTCTGGGGGTGGGACCATAGTAGCTGCAGGGGAAGAAACACAGGGTTGCTGAGCCCAACATGGGTGTTGGTTCAAGGGGGAGGATTGAGCAAGTGTAAGCCTGGTGGGGACCGGTGTGAAGCAGCCATCCTGGAGTCCAGGTGTGGGTAAGGTGAAGGCTTACCAGGAAGAGTGGCCGCAGAGCTGTGTGATACCCACAAAGCCCCCGCTGGAAGAAGCCGGCATTGGGACAATGGGAAGGTTGTGGTGGGACCTCGCAGGGTCCTCCCCCAGACTGGCCGGGCCGAAGTCCACCTCACCCACTGGGACCGGGAATAGGGAGGGCTCCACGTCTAGCCAACAGGCCTGCCCAAACCCCGGTATTCCCACCCACCGTGGAAGGCTGGATACGCACCAGGGAAGAAGGAACATGGAAGACGTTCGAGACACGCTGGATCCACAGAAAAGCACAGTTCGGTTTAACTGTTTACAGAGGACACGTATATTGATTGTTCCAGGGCTCAGGCTTCTCACCTCTAAAGATTTTGCTTTCTCTATTTATTATTTTTCTAGATCTGGCCAGTGGCTCTGACACCAGACGCCACTGTAGCCAGATCGCCAACAGTGCCTTGGACCACAGACCATCACGGCTGACTCAGCAAGAAGTGCTGGTGCCTTGGAGACAGCTGAGTTGGTCCTTGATGTGCTAAACGTTGACGCCTGTTGTATTTGTCCCTTGGTCGTTCCCAGGTGCCCTTCCTGCCACCTTTGGGTTCATTTCTCCAGCTAATTTTGTGTACAGCGTAAAATTCAGTTAATCTGATGCAAACTGTCCCCTTCTCAGCAGCAACACCTGCTCCCCCTCCCCTGTGAGGGAAGGGAGGCGTGTTTAGGGCGGCGGGAGGAGAAAATTCTCCGGGTGAATGGGGAAGGGTCTGGTCCAGGCTCTTCCCCAACCCTATTCCCTTTCCACCCTTTGGGGGAGCCGTGACCACCCCCGCCCCCCACCTCTACCGCCTCCACGCCAAGGCTGTTCTCACCAGCTGTTTCAGATGACAAATGAGGCTAATGTATAAATTCTGCAGCGTCCTTTTCGCCTGCACCTTTTTTATAGAATATATTGTAATACTAAAAAATATTAAATCCGTGCCACCCCTACCTAACCGGCCTTGAAACTTATGCCTTCTTCCCACGCTGGGACGTGAGGCGTGCTGGGGAGCGGCATAGCCCATGGTGTGTTGGAAGCAGATCCTACCCGCTCTGCGAGCCCCGACTGTGACATCCTCAGGAATTCCGCAAGCCAGTTCACGTCATACGGTAGCTTGAAATCGGCCAAGGTGGGAGGACTTAGACCATGGAAGTTGGCCTTTTTTGCTTTTCCAAGAGCTAGTTGTTAAGCATTTGCCAGCACACCTGGGTGCAGGGCCAGAGGAAAGGCAGGCGGGGGGCCGGGGGAGTGAGGCTAGAGCTAGACACCTACCCACACCGAGAGAACCCCGCAAGCGCGTCCAGCGTTTGGGGCTGTGTAAACCGGGAGCCTCTAATTGCACCCCGTGACCTCTACCAGCCGGCGACGGGATGGGCTTCAGACACCCCTACCTGACGGTGCTACTGGAGATGCTGCATCTCTGGGCCTCCCTCTCCACTCCTGCCTTCTCCCCCAGGGAAGGCGGGGTGCACGGAGAACACGCCGCTTTGCTTTTCCAGCGTCTCTCCTGCTCCTCTTCCCCCAGGGGGCGTTGGGTTGAGGGGTGGGCCTGCCATCACGGCGGCTCGGTGCCCTCGGCACAGACACAGTCCTCATTCTTGCATCCCCCAAATGGGCATCGTGGCTTTATTTGGTGCACCGTGTGGGTGAAGGCAAGCTCCATTGCTCCTCCTCCCCTGGTGTGTCCCAGGACGAAGGGGTGCAGGTGGAAAGGCCGTGCGCGGGGCAGGTGTGGGAGGTGTGCTTGGTCAGGAGGCCTCAGGGCTGTGGCCCACGAGGCCCCTGCTTGGGAGCCCTTGGTTCCCTCCCGGGGAAGGAAGGAGAAGAGGAAACCCAAGAGAGAAGGGGAGGTTATGGGCTCAACTGTCGGAGAGAGTCCACAAGTCACTCAGTGTGATTCGGGGGTTATCTAGCCTTGCTTGCTGTGGCCAGCCCCCTCCCACGACCTTAGGGTCCAGGAAGGCTGACGGGCCTGCTGGTTTCCTCTCGGAAGAAAGGAAACCTCGCAGGTCAGTGTAGGTCATCGAGCAGTAGAGGGGTGGGCTGACCTGGGGTTCCTACCGGTTGAAGGTAACTGGTGGCGGGGTGAAAGGAACTTGACATCTTTCCCTTGGCTGAAATCTCATCCCATCTCTTGACCTCGCTGGGCCAGGGGTGAGAGGGGGCAGGAGCTCTACGTCCGATGGAAGTCCCCCCGCTGACCCCCGGTCTTGCTGACGAGCTTGATCTCCGCCAACACGATGTCCCTGCTGACAGCCTTGCACATGTCATACAGGGCGAGGGCGGCCACGGCAGCGGAGGTCAGGGCCTCCATCTCCACCCCAGTGGGGCCCCGAGCCCGGCAAGACGCCCGGACCACCACGGCGTGGCGTGTGCTGTCCAGCTCCAGCTGCACCTGGACGTGGCTCAGGGCCACGTGGTGGCACAGCGGGATCAGCTGGCTGGTCAGCTTGGCCGCCTGGATGCCTGCCAGCTGGGCCACCACCAGGGCGTCTCCCTTCTTTAGCTGGTTCTCCTGGACGAGCTTGTAGGCCACAGGCCCCAGGAGGACCACGGCTGAGGCCACGGCCACCCGCTCTGTGTCTGGCTTCCCACCCACGTCTACCATAGCCGCCTGTCCTTCCCTGTCCACGTGGGTCAGTTGGTCTGAGGTGGGCAGAGGTCCTGATGGGGTGGCAGGAGCCCGGGGCTCTGGGCTAAGGCACTTTGGGTTGGCATCTGAGTCGAGGTGGGAACTGTAATGTCTCTGAGGGAGCCCAGATGCCAGCCACCACTGGGCGAGGTGAGGGATCTGGGGGGCCAGCCCCCTTTCCACAAAGTCACCGTCTGGCTGGAGAAACTCACTCTGTGCCTCAGACCCTGAACATGGAGGGAGTCCCTGAAGGAGATGCTTGGAATGGCTGGTGGGGAATCTTGGCACATCAAAAATAACTCTGGAAGGAAAAGGAAAGAGAAGAAAGGCTCAGTCCAAAAGGTAGGTCTTTTCCCACCTCCCTCCCCAAGCCTCTCCCCACCAAACCCCGAGTTCTCCCGTTCACACTGGGGAAAGGGGAATGAGGGGCAAAGAGCACAGCGAGGAGAGAGAGAAAAGCGATGATACACAGAGAGGGGCCCCCGGAATAAACACGTGCAGCCCTCCTCGCCAGGAGGTGCACAGGGCCAGGGTCCCGCAGGCTCTGCCTGCCCTGCAGTGGGCTCTGTGGGTGCTCCCACCTGGGCTCCCCTCCTCACAACTTTCCTGTTGCCCAAGTTCTCTTAAGAAACACCTAAGGTCTGAAGACTGAAGCCTCGATCAGATGACTGCTCTGTCCCTTCATTTTCTTAAAACGATAGCGAGGCCTCCGCCTGAATTACCAATTAGTTACTCTCATCTTCACATTCTCCGGGAAGGGCTAAGAGAAATCATATAGTTTATAGGCAACACACTAAGGTAAATATTTAGTCTATTTCAACAATATCTCAAGCAGGTGAGAAGCATACACAAAGCAACAGGATGCTCTGAATGGTCCCAGGGGCCTCAGGGACCTTGTAGGCTCTTGTTACTCAAAGGTGGTCCAGGGACTGCCAGCGCCAGCACCATGTGAGGACTGTTAAAAGAGATGCAGCCCGGGCCTCCCGAATCCGAATCTGAAATAACAAGATCCCTAAGGGAGTCACAGGCACGTGAAAGTCTAAGAGGCCCTGTTCTAGGCAACTCCTGGTTTTATAGAGATCAGACCACTTTAGTTACTCTATATCCTTGAGAGTATTATTATTCCTTCTGAAGCAATTAGGCCTCCCAACCTCTAGCTTTCCATCATGCTCTAGCCCCCCTACCTTGTCAGTGTCAGAGGTACAATTATCAAGGCACCCCCCACTCCTTGCCATCAAGGCGTGTCAGCATGGGTCAAGGCCCAACACAAGAGGATGAGGATGGTGGAGGTGACGGCAGAAGAGAGGTGACACAGTTTTCTTCCCGATGGCATGCTGTGGTGAGCCGCCCTTCCTTCTCTGGGTGGCTGGTGTGGTCCCTGGGCTGTCTCTGGCCCACTCCAGCCCACATGCCTCAGGGCTCTCTGCTCCAAGTGCTGGAGGAAAAGAATCCCTTCCCCTGGTCTTCTCACTGCTTCCTCTTGCTTAGGGCACAATTCAGGGGCCCAGATCTGGCTGTGGCCAAGGGGGCGAGGCCTCCCCTGCTCTAGCCTGGGCATGCACCAGAGAGATAACAGCATCCCCAAAGCTCCGCATGGACCAGCCAGTTCCCCAGGGTTAGAGACCACATGTGGCTCAATAAAAAGGTGTTTCTGTTTGAAGCATCCTATGCACATAAGAGACGCCCTGGGCCCGTAAGTTCCCGGGAGTTAAGGAATTAGGCAGTTGAGATCCTGGCTGTGTCCTCCCTAGGAAGCTGAGTAGCACTCTTAGCTTGCTGCCTAAGCGCTGCCCACACAGAAGCATAACAACACAAGGACCAACGGGCACTAATGGTCCAGACACGCACGTGAATTGACCCACAGGACAGAAGGGAAGGGACGCCTGTGACTGTATCCAAGCTGGGAGATTCTAAAGCCTAGGACAAGATCTCTCTTACCCAGAAGCTCCATTTTCAGGGGACAACTAACATAGCGATCATAAACCTGGAGGACCCCCCCGACCCGATTTCTGGTGAGACAGAACGATGATTTCTGTGGCATGTACAGTAAGAGGGAGCCAGGGAAGGGAAGAAAAGCCACAGTAAAGGCTTGGAGGGGTAGGAAAAGGTGAAGGATGAGAACCTCAGGATGAAGTGCAGGATCAGGGTGGGGGGGCGCCTACGGCAGGGGCCCCACCCCACGGGACCCCCCCGACAAGGGTGAGTGGTTACGTACTGATGGGTCACCCACCGATGAGGATCATGGGCCGGTTCTTCATCTGGGAAATATTGAACATGCCTGGGGCGAGGGAAGGATGGGGGGGGAGAGGAGAGCAGGGAAGCGGGGAGAGAAAGAGGGCGGGGAAAAGAGTTCACTGAAACGAACGATGGACACAGAGGTATGACAGCCCCGTGGACACGCACTCACCTACCGCAGCCCGACAAAAAACCCCCGCCGTACACTGCAAGGTCGCCCATGATGGAGCCCATGACAGTTTTTGGATGCCAGGACCCTGCCCTCCCTGTCAGGGATGAGAGAGGGGCAATGACACCCCTCTTTCTCCACCACCCAATGAAACAGCCTGAGAGAATGTGGGGCCCCCCGTCCTGTGCAGGAGAAGCATCACTGCACCCCAAGTCTAGAGGTCCAGCAGAAGTGACGGAGAGCACGGACCACACTGAGTGCCACTGGCTCACTACAGACCTCCCTCCTGCTGACAGTGGCCCACTCACCGCCCAGCCTGGCCTCCCCGCCCCCTCACCTGCATGCTGCCGCTTCTTCCTGCCCACGGCAGCCCCAATGATGCGCAGCAGCTCCTCCTCAGAGGCCCCCGCCCGCAGGTGATCCCGTAGAGATACCTCTGAGTTCCCAAAGAGGCAGACCTGGAGAGATCACATTGCAGGTGAGGCCAACATGCCCCCCTCATCCTGAGCCTTGGCCCCCATCCTTGGAGCCCCCCTGGGCTGGGCACGAGGGCCTCCCATGGCTGGTCATACTCAAAGCAGGTCTTCCTGCAATGAGGGGCCGAAAGTGCTAGATGGAGGAGTCGGAGGGGCTGGAAGGGCAGGAGGCAAAAGCAGACACCCCAAGGCCTGCATCATCTGACTTCCGGTCATGTTTCCTTCAGCGCGTGGTGCGTGCTTGAAAAATACCAAATAACTGCCGACAGATACAGCACATGAAAGTCTAGATCCACACCCTCTCCTGAGACATTCCACGCAAAGGCCTCTTCACTGCATGAGAACGGACCCCAGTCAGTGGGAGCTGAGCCCCGGCACGGACATCCATTTCCCCTCCATCCTCTTCCAGTCCCTTTGCTCCCGGACCCTGCCCGCCTGGCCCTGACTCGGGGCTGAACAGCAGAGGGCTGGTGGAGACGGCAGCCTGAGGTCATTCAAACTTGACTCGATGCTCCCCTGACTCTGGGAGAGGCTGGGAGCTCTGGGGGGCTCGGGGTGGATGGGGCAGTCCCAGAAGGCGGGAAGCCCCACAAAGCACCTACCAAGTGTCAGCCCCGTGCAGGGAGCTGTGGGCACAGAAGCACGGGTGACAAGCAGACACCATCAGAGAAGACATGAACGAGAGCTAAGCGGAAGAGACACCCACTCCCCCGTGCTGGTCAGTCCCCCTTCCTCGCTCCCCACCAGCCCCCACTCTCTGCCCTCTTCTGCAACCAGAGCCCCCCTCCTGCTGGCTTCTGCCTGGGTTTGGCTGATGGGAGGTCAGAAGGTGAGAGCAGAGAAAGGCCGGGCACTTCTCGGCAGTGGTGCTTCCGGCCACAACCACAGCCCCAGCCAGGCGGCCGCTCCAGCTCTCCTGGGAGCCCAGTGACGCCAACTCCTCCCCTGCCCCTTCCTCCCAGGGGTGGGACAGCAGTTTGCTGCTGCTCATCCAGTGCCCTTACAGGTCCCCTTAACCCTGCGCTATAAACAGCCTCTTCCTCACATTCTCCTTAGAATCCTCCCTCCACTTCCCGCAGCGGGGTGGAGGGGACTGACTGACACAGTTACCACCGACTGTCCACTCAGTCCTGTGCCTCCAGCCCAGAAGACACCCTCGCTTTATAACAACCTGCCGCACAGTTCCTATCGGGTGTCCAGCCTGACGGCCCAAACCCAGCCACCAGCAAGCCCCCGATCCCAAGCAGATCCCAGAGCTGACCAGACAGCCCGGAGCCTCTCTCTCCACCCACACCTGCAGCTCCAAGTTCTTTCACTCTTCCTTCCCACCTTCACCTTAACTCTTACATATCTGGAACATCACGAAGTGGCCATTTAACTGTCTTTCTATTTCCAAATTCAACCTGGGAGTTATTCTTCCTAAAACATGAATCGGGGATCTTGCTCCCCACCTTGTATAAAAACTCTGCCCAGTGTCCTCCTGTCAACAGGACACACTCTGCACCTTGCATGGGGTCACTCAAGCCCTCCACGAGGTGGCCTCCCCACAGCTGACTTTAATCTGCCCTGGCCAAATCAGGATGAACGCATCCATCCTCCCCCACCACTACCTCCCCCCCACCACGTCCAGTCTCCATGGCTCACTGAGGTCCCTGTGCGCTCCCTCCAGGTTCACCACCAGAAGCCTGTCCGGCCCCTCATTTGATGAAGAATCCCGTGCTGCCACCCATTAGCTCTTTGTTTGGTCTCACAGGGAGTCTCTGTGGCCTCACAGAAGATGGGCATGTCCACGCCTCCCTTCCACCCGCCGTCCCTGGGCCTGAACGCACAGCATGTGCTGATGAGATATTAGATATGAGTAACGGATGCTGGTTTCAGGAATGAACCCCTGGCCTGGTGGGAGGGGCCAACCAGGGTGGGGGCTGGGGGAAAAGGGCACATCGATCCCCGCCCAGCCCTCCCACAGCACTGAGTCCTGGAGAGTGGCTCCTGATCAACCAGGGACCCAAGGAAGGAAGGAACCAGGGTGACGGTTCCACGGAAGCCACGAGTTCACCTTGATCTGCTGCTCCCACGATCCTCCCATCTCTGACACTATCTCACCATCACCCCGTGTACCCTGCTAGCCTCACCTCCAAACAGGGGGCACGGGTAGGAAGCCATAAACAGAGCACAGAGGGGACAGGGGTGCCCACGGGGAAGGAGACACTCACCTTGAGGTTCCCGTCAGCTGTGATTCGCAAGCGGTTGCACGTCCCACAGAAATGCTCAGACATGGACGTGATGAAGCTGACTCGGCCTCGGAAGCCAGGGATTTTAAAGGCCTGTGGGTGAGCAGTAGAGGGGAGGGGGATAGGCAGCTGAGTGCCAGCTCTCTCCCTGACATCAGAGCCCTTACCTCTCGGCCCTCTCCCCAGGAGCCCTGCAGAAGGCAGCCCCCAAGGCCCTCGGACAACAGAAGACTCCAGTATGAAGCCCATGAGCTCTCCGCCTGCACCTGGCCTGCCCCCAACAAAGGCTGCTAAAGATGCAGGAACCTGAGGGCAGCACGGCCAGGGGCAGCCACGTGGAAGAGCCAGACAAGCACCCGCTCCACCACTCAGTCCAGTGCATCCTACAAGTTCCTTAACCTCTGCCCCACGTCGGGCCTGCTTCTGCGTCAGTGAAGCAGGGAGGCTGCTATGATGGCCCTGGAACACTTCCTGCTTAAAAGGAACTGTCCTGCATCACTGACCCCACCCCCAAAGCAGCCCCTGCCAGCTCTCCCGTCCTAGGGTGGAAGCACCACCTTTCTCCCGGCCCCATCCCTGCCCTCCCGCCAACCTTGGCTGTGCTGGATTCTTCCTCCGGCAGCTTCTCCAGCTCCGGCCACTGCTGCCTGAGGGTGTCCAGCATCTCCTTATAGCTGACCATCTTCTTGAAGTTCCACTTGTTGCCTGTATTGGGGGTGGGAGCTACTGAGTCACATGATGCAGGGACCCAGGGGCTTCAAGTTCACCCTCCCACAGCCCAGGAACCAGTTCTCCGCCGCCAGGCCAGGAGGGCACAAGGTGCCTGAATGAGTGGATGGAATCACAGCCACGCCCACTCTGAGAAGCCTCCGACCCCCATCGCAGCCCCGGTGCCTGCCCAGGCCCCTCCCCACCACCCCTGGAGAAATTCCTACACACACAGTGGTATCGGGGCCAGCAGCACCCACAGGGGCAGCCGAACCTTGTCCGCCCTCCTCAGCCTTTCCCAGGGTTCTTGACAGCCCCCCGTCGTGCTCTCAGCGGGGCTCTGGTCCAGCTCTGCCGACAGGCGCAGCCTCCTCTTCCCCCACCCACCCTGCCCTGCGGCACTGACCATCAAAGGGCATGTACTCTATGAAGCGCACGTCCAGGGGAAGGCCCTCGGTCAAGGCCACGAAGTCCAAGAGTTCGTCCTCATTCAGGCCTCGCATCACCACACAGTTCACCTGGTCCAGGGATAAGAGGACCACAAGGGCTATCCCCACTGCGTTCTTTTCCAGGGATGACCCTTGTCGGGGATCTGACACCTGCCTAGGCTCTCCACCCAGGGTCCCGTTCCTTGTGTCCCTCCCCCAGTTCTCCATGGGTTGGAAGATTCCATGGGTCAGTGGTTTTCTCCCCTCCCTCGTGGGGAGTGGGGGGCAGGGCTGCATGGAGCGGGCCAGGAAGTGGTGAGGGGTACACCGCAGGTGCACTGGCCAGGGCTGGGGCCTGTCTTGGGGCCAGGAAGTCCTCACCTTCACAGGACTGTAGCCCAGCTCAATGGCCTTGTGGATGCCCTCCATGACCTTGCGGAAGCCTGTGGGGAGGGAGAGGAACAGGGTCCAGGCACTGCCTTCCTCTCCCCCACGTCCTCACACCCATAGAAAGCACCAGAGCCACAAGGAACCTCAGAGACCGCCGAGTCTGGGGACCAGAGAGTAAATATTTCAGGCTCTGGAGGCCAAGAGGCAAAATTGAGGCTATTATGTAGATATACATCATAAAGATTTTATTGACTAAATTCAGAATATGGTAATAATTGAGTATAATATTTGTAACACCACTCTGGAATAGAATGAAAGAGTGGAATTCTTTTTGCAGGGATAATATGTTGCTTAATTGGTATTCATGGTTAATGTTCCCTATCATTAAATTCATTGCAAATGTTATCTGCAAAATCCATTCTTGGCTCGAAGGCTGTAAGAAAAACAAACCAGGCAGGGGGCTGGAGTTGGCTGGTGGGCTGTAGTGCGTGGACCCTGATCTAGGTGAACCCCCTCATAGCCCAGATGAGGAAACCGAGGTCCAGAGACAGGCAGGGCTCAGCTGGGGGTCTCGCACAGAAGGCAGGACCCCCAACTCCCTCCTGGTGCCTGCTCTTCACCAGTCCGACCGTTCACCCACTCTTCATATTCTCACCGAGCACCTACTAAGCGTAGGTGCTGGGCCAGGGCTGGTGAGCGATTCCCATGCACGTGGCTCTCTCCTATCTCTGTGGTTAGTGCAGTAAATGTGATCCCAGGCTGGCTTCTCCAACCCACCGCAGCTCAGTCATGTATCCAAACATGTGAGCGCCTCCGGCATACCGGCCCCTCCCCCACCCCCAGCCAGCCTCCACGGTTTCCTTGCAGCATTTTCAGAGTAAGACGGCAGGAAGAGACGGCAAAGGAAAGACTGTACAGCTTTTATACAAAATGCCATTAGGATAATCTAGAAATTCTCTCTTCCGTCAAGCCCTCTCCCTCCAAAAGGAGGCAGGGGACACAGGGATATGAATGGGAAGGCAGATCTGGCATCAGGATCTACTGTCTCCGATCCTCATTCCAGGAAGGAGTCAAGGAGGCAGGGGGCATGGGGAAGTGGGGCTGGGGGTTCTCTGGGTAAAGCTCACAGTTATACCTTCCACTTTCCCACCTCAGAGCCCCTGCGGTTCTCGACTGACATTCCTCCTCAGAGTAAGCTCCCTTGATCTGACCACCCGGCTCCTGAAGGGCCAGCATGAATGCCTCCTCCTTGAAGCCCTCCCAGTCTCTCCCTGCTGGAGGAGAGAGCCCTAGAGAGAAAGAGTTCTCTCTTCCACTCTGCAAGTGCTTGAACTGACAGCACAAGACAAGCAAAGGTGGTTCCGTGGCATCACACCTTTCGGCCCTTCGTAGCCTGTAAGGCAGAACAGTGTCCTGTGCGTCTGTCCCCTCCACAGCACCTGGAGCAGCCTTTAGAGGGCAAAGACACTCCCCCCGCCCAAGCCCTTCCTCAGCATGCTGCCAAATATAAACAGGAAGTTACACGCTGGGGGACGGTGGAAAGAGGAGGTGGGGCTGAGAGCTGGAGGCTGTTTCCAGAGAAGCAGAAGGAAAGCTGGGTCTCCCCGGCATCTCTCTGATCCTCCAGAGAGGCCTCAGTAGTGCACCACCCTCCCCAAATCAAAGGGCATCTGAGCCTGTGCAGAACCTCCCATCCCAACCTGGGGCCCACGGATGGTGGGCGCTGGCCTAGTGAGACCCGGGGCTCAGGCCCCTCCGCTCTCCACTGCCACCCTCTCTGATGGAGCCTGGCAGGAGGAGGCTGTGGGTGTGCTTGCTGTAGGGGGTGAAGGAAGAGGCTTACAACAGGATGGGCTCAGGGAGCATCCTTAGGCGCTGGGGGACCCTCAGCTGGCAGTGCTGGCCCTGTCCCTGGAAGCCCAGGGCAGCTAGCTGCTTCCACCCCAGGCTGCCCCACATTTCCTCAGAGCTCACTACAGGGTAACCAACTTGTCTCAGTTTGTCAGGGACTGTCTTGGTTTTAAAACGGAATGTCCTGTGTTCTTGAAACCCTCTCAGTCCTGGGCAAACTGGGGGCAGGGTAGGGGGAGGCTGGTCACCACAGCTCATTAGCATCCGATCCCAAAATGTCCCCAAGAGTGCGGCTACAGAGACGAGGGACCTTTAGCAAGACTGAGGGATGAGGTGTAAATGCCTAGGCTTAGCTATAGCCCAGGCACCAAGAGGGAGACCAGGCCCCTTGCACCGGCCACAGCTCCCCAGCTACGAGGGCCTGGGAGGGTCACCGTCCACCGTGAACCCCATGTGATCACCTTTCCTGCGGACGATGAACTCAAACTTGGCTGGTACCAGCGTGTCCAGGCTGATGTTGATGGTACTGAGGCCAGCTTCCTGAAGCTGCGGCAGCAGCCGGGCTAGGTTGATGCCGTTGGTGGTGATGCCAATGGTCCTCAGCCCTTCCAGCTGGTGGAGCTGTGCTGGAGAGAGAACAGCAAGGGCTATTAGCCTTCTTGCTCTTGGTGAGGCCAGGAGAAGGGCTGGAAGGAGAAACTCCGAGCCAGATAAGATGGATGGAAAAGGGGCTCTCTGCGGACCTCTATTAACCAGGCTTAGCTTAATAAGAAATATAAGAATAAGAAATAACCAAACGATTAAACACCGAGTGCTCACCTTGCTAGAGTGCTGACGGGATCAGATGGATCAAGGAGACCGGCGCCCAAAGTGCACACTGGAGACGGTTCTATACAAATTGGGAGGGTAACTAGCTGCGCCCAGCTTAGCAGTCACCTAGGCAAGGAGCAGGAGGGGCCCTGGGCCTGTCAAGGAGGTTGCCTGTCTGGGGAACTATATATGGATGAGTTGGGTACGTTGGTCTCCCTCCCATGCCTGTGAGTAGGAGGAAGGCAGCAGCTTCTACCCCAAGGCTACAGTACTTAAGCGAGCTGAAGGGGGTGGGGGCAGCCCTGAGTAGCTGCAGATACTCAGGAGACGGGATCCCTGGAGTCCAGAAGAACTTCACTTCCCTTCTTCACAAACTCAGGGGCAACCAGCATAAACAGATATAGCACTGACAGCCAGGCCAACAGAAGCCTTGGACACTGAAATGAGTACACAGCTAAGAATCAGTAAATATGGGCTTCCCTGGTGGTGCAGTGGTTAAGAATCTGCCTGCCAATGCAGGGGACATGGGTTTGAGCCCTGGTCCAGGAAGATCCCACATGCCGCGGAGCCACTAAGCCCGTGCGCCACAACTACTGAGCCTGCGCTCTAGAGCCCGTGAGCCACAACTACTGGGCCCTCGCGCCACAACTACTGAAGCCCACGCGCCCTAGAGCCCGTGCTCCACAACAACAGAAGCCACTGCAATAGGAAACCCACGTACCACAACGAAGAGTAGCCCCCGCTCACCACAACTGGAGAAAGCCCACGTGCAGCAACGAAGACCCAATGCAGCCAAAAATAAAAATAAAAATATACATTAAAAAAAAGAATCAGCAAACGTTTTAAAAGAATGCTGTGATATGGGGAGGGGGAAGGGTAAGCTGGGATGAAGTGAGAGAGTGGCATGGACTTATATATACTACCAAATGTAAAACAGATATCTAGTGGGAAGCAGCCGCATAGCACAGGGAGATCAGCTCAGTGCTTTGTGACCACCTAGAGGGGTGGGATAGGGAGGGTGGGAGGGAGACACAAGAGGGAGGAGATTCAGGTTTTTGTGAGATGTTACAGAAAAATCCAAATGAACTTTTTGGCCAACTCAACAGAAGAGTGAAAGAGGAAGAAGAAAGGACAGAGATAACAGAAGATGACTCTTTCAAAAAGCAGAGTTAGATAAACACAGATGCAAAAATCCTCAACAAAATATCATTAGGAAACCAAATTCAACAACACATTAAAAGGATCATACACCACGATCAAATGGGATCTATTCCAGGGATGCAAGGATGACTCAACATCCACAAATCAATCAATGTAACACATCACATTAACAAATTGGAGAATAAAAATCATGTGATCATCTCAATAGATCCAGAGAAAACATTTTATAAAGTTCAACGTCAGTTCATGATTAAAAACTCTCAACAAAGTGGGTATAGAAGGAATGATCCTCAGCATAAGAGAGACCATATATGACAAGCCCACAGCTAACATCTTACACAAGAGTGAAAAGCTACATGCTTTTCCTCTAAGATCAGGAACAAGAGAAGGATGGTCACTTGTGCCACTTTTATTCAACATAGTATTGGAAGTCCAAGCCACAGCAAATGGAAAAGAAAAATAAAAGGCATCCAAATCAGAAAGGAGGAGGTAAAACTGTCCCTATTTGCAGATGATATTATACACAGAAAACTCCAAAGACTCCACCAAAAAACCATTAGAACTAATCAACAAATTCAGTACAGTTGCAGGATACAAAATTAATATGCAAAAATTCATTGCATTTTCATACACTAATAACAAATTATCAGAAACAGAAATTAAGAAAACAACTTACAATTGCATCAAAAAAAATAAAATACCTAGGAATCAATTTAACCAAGGAGGTGAAAGACTTGTACACTGAAAACCGTAACATGCTGATGAAAGAAATTGAAGATAACACAAATATTGATAAATGGAAAGATATTCTCTGCTCATGGATTAGAAGAATTGATACTGTTAAAATGTCCCATACTACCCAAAGCAATCTCCAGATTCAATGCATTCCCTATCAAAATTCCAATGGCATTTTTCACAGATATAGAACAAACAATCTTAAAATATGTATGGAACCATAGAAGACTCTCAATAGTCAAAGCAATCTTGAGAAAGAAGAACAAAGCTGGAAGCATCACGCTTGCTGATTTCAAACCATATTACAAAGCTATAGCAATCAAAACAGTATGGTATTGTCATAAAAAAAGACACATGGATCAATGGAACAGAATAGAGCCCAGAAATAAAGCCATGCATATATGGTCAATTAATTTACAACAAAGGAGACAAGAATGGAAAGGACAGTCTCTTTACTAAATGGTGCCAGGAAAACTGCATAGCCAAGTACAAATGAATGAAACTGGACCACTATATTATACCATACACAAAAATTAACTCAAAATGGATTAAATATTGATCTGAAACCATAAATCTCCTAAGAGGAAACATGCAGTAAGCCCCTCTGACATTGGTCTTGGTGATGTTTTGGATTGGACACCAAACGCAAAGGCAACAAAAGCAAAAATAAGTGGGGCTACATCAAACGAAAACGCTCCCACACAGCAAACGAAATGGAAAGTCCACCTACTGAATGGCAGAAGATATTTGCAAATGATACATCTGATAAAGGGTTGATATCCAAAATATATGAAGAACTCATATAACTCAACACTAAAAAAAAAACCTATTAAAAAATGGGCAGAGGATCTGAATAGACATTTTTCCAAAGAAGATACAC
This sequence comes from Grampus griseus, assembly GCF_964374135.1. Taxonomy (NCBI): domain Eukaryota; kingdom Metazoa; phylum Chordata; class Mammalia; order Artiodactyla; family Delphinidae; genus Grampus; species Grampus griseus. The sequence goes on along the minus strand of NC_139004.1, from coordinate 34,148,689 downwards.
GGATGGCCAATAGGTATATGAAAAGGTGCTCAACATTACTAATCATCAGGGAAATGCAGATCAAAATCACAATGAGATATCACTTCACATTTGTTAGAATGGCTATGATCAAAAAGACAGGAAAAAACAAGTGCTGGAAAGAATGTGGAGAAAAGGGAACCCCTGTTGGTGGGAATATAAATTGCTGCAGCCACTATAGAAAAGAGCACAGAAATTCCTTAAAAAATTAAAAACAGAACAAACCATATGATCAGCAATTCCACTTCTGGGTATTTATCCAAAGAGAGTGAAAACATTAACTCAAAAAGATATATGCATTCCTATGTTCACCGTAGCATTATTTATAATAACCAAGATTTGTCCATCAATGGACGAATGGATAAGGAAAACGTGTGTGTGTGTGTGTGTGTGTGTGTGTGTGTGTAATGGAATATCATTCAGCCATAAAAAAGAAGGAAATCTTGCCATTTGTGACAACATGGATAGCCCTTGAGGGCATTATGCTAAATGAAATAAGTCAGACAGAGAAGACAAATACCATATAATCTCACTTATATGTGGAATCTAAATAAAACCAAAAAAAAAAAAAAACCACACACCAAAATCCAAACCAAACAATAATCATGGATGAGAACAATACTTATGTACAAGGATGTTAATCGGTGAGCAATACATAATAAAGGGATGTAGGAAAACATCCAGATGGCCAACAACAGAAAACTGGCTAAATTATGCTTTGTCTAAATGATGATGGAATATTATGCAACTAAAAATGACTCTGTAAAAGAATAAGTTAGGATGTTGGGAAATACACATGTCACATTAAATCCAGAGGGCAGGTTAAAAACAGTAGTTGAAAACTAGGTGCAAAGAAAAAAGACAGGAAGGTCGCCAAACCAAGATGTTGACAGTGGTTACAGTTGGGCAGTAGTGATACTATTTTTGCTTATCTGAAATAAACATGTATTACTTTTGTAGTAAGAAAATGAAAGTTTAAAAATAAAAGTTGTTGTTTTAAAAACAAAGAAAAGAACTTTCCTCTGGGACTCTGACAATATGGAAAATTAGTAGTAGTTTTTGGCTCCCTCCACCAAATCAACCCTGAAGAAACACAGAATCCAGGAACTTAAAAAAAAAGACAATCTCGAGAAACTCACAGGAAGATGGACAGTCCTTTCGAGCTGGTATGGGGGAGGGGGTGTGTAGCCTGGGGTTGAAGTAGACTGGCAGAGAATGGAAGCAGTTAAAGGAAAGCAAGGCAGTTCAAGCTCTCTCCTTACCCTCATCCACTGATGCCTCAGAACAATTGATGCTGTCCCCTTCCTGAAGAATTTGGTGGTAACAGCTCCAGAGAACTAGCTTAGGAGGTCAGCTCAGGGAAGCTGCCAAAGCCTTGCTGGGATTCATCCCTCCACCCTCCCCCTCCAAATCCCCAGGACTGGTGGATTAAAATGGAGAGTAACTGCCTCCTTCCAAATCTGCTTCTCTCCGAGGGTTTGAAGGTGAAGGTCTGTCATATCACATCACTCCAGGAGGTGCCATTCTCATCACAGTCTAAGTCAACAGCATCTCCCAGAGTTATGCAAGTACACAACCTGCGCTGTCCTACGTGGCCAGGCTGGTCACTGGTGGGGAGATTACAAACATGAGTGAATAACTGTGATTTTCGGGGCTCTTGAGCTCACTGGGTCTATTGAAGACTAAGATCTGGACTTAAACCTTTTCCCATTAAGCAGTGCCATTCAGAATAGCTAATATCCTCGGGGGAACAAACTTACTGCCTAAACTAAGGAGACCCTTGAGAAGTACAACCAGTGCTTCCCCCACCAAAAACAACACAACCCCAAACACCCCCAACCCTCTCTATATATCAATAGAAATGATCAAACAGACCAAAATGTAAGATAAACATAAATACAATAAAAGAAATAACAGAAGATATTAACAATATGAAACAAAATGTTTCATTATAAAAGGGAACAAGGGAAAGTAGTAGTTAAAAACAGTATTGTGAAATAAAGAACACAAGAAATAAGTTAAATGGTAATATCAACATAGGAGACATTGATGAGTTGGGAGGTAAGATTAAAGGGCTCTCCCAGGAAAAAGAGGAAGAGAGTAAGATACCAAAATATATTTTAAGAACTGTGGAGGCCCTAAGTAGAAGGGGCAACATCCAGGTAATAGAAGTCCCAGAAAAAAATTAAACTGGAGAGAAGGAAGGAATATCTGAAAACATAACAGAGTAATGAAGAAAAGTTTCCCCAAATGTAACGCAAACGTAATAGAATGAAAGGACGATGTCACTGAATGCCAACAGGACAGATGAGGAAAAGCCTATCCTAGACACATTACAGTAAAATTTAAGAAAATCAAATAACAAAGGCAACACTCTAATAACTTGCAGAGAAGAAGTGTGTATAACCAAGAGCAAAACCCAGACTGACATCAGACTTTTCCCAACAGCCAGACTGACTGTAAGGAGACAATGCGGTGACATTCTTAACATAATGAAGGAATGAACCTTGGACATAAGATTTTAAAAGCATTCAAAATATTATAAAACTACTACTTTAAAACATTTAAAAAACTACCTGGTATGTCAGATTTAATTAGATTCACCATCAAAATTAGAGTCACCATTAGACTCATATCAAAAAACTTTTAGAGGGGGCTTCCCTGGTGGCGCAGTAGTTGAGAGTCCGCCTGCCGATGCAGGGGACGCGGGTTCGTGCCCCAGTCCGGGAAGATCCCACATGCCGTGGAGCGGCTGGGCCCGTGAGCCATGGACGCTGAGCCTGTGCGTCCGGAGCCTGTTGCTCCGCAATGGGAGAGGTCACAACAGTGAGAGGCCCGTGTACCGCAAAAAAAAAAAAAAAAACTTTTAGAGGAAATATTCAAATAAGAAGAGAAACAAATTCAGGAGATGCTGTAAGAATTATGGAAATTATGAATGATCAAATACCTTGGTAAAGTTTGTTGTTATCTTAAAAGGCAGAGCATGTGCTTATAAGAGATACAGAGGGGCAGACTATTTGTAATGACCTGAAAGAAAAATTATAGAAAATATCAACAATACAGGTGGGGGAGGGTTGAAAAAAATCAAGGGCCTAAGAGTGTGCTAAACTTTTTGCCTTGTGAGGAAGAAAAAAGGGGGAGGGTCATTTATTTAAAAGTCAAAAAGGAGGAAAAAGAAGCACAAAAAAAGCGTGACAGAAAAAAGTGTAGAAATGAGTCCAACTATTTCAACAATTACAACAAAGGCAACTAGAATAAACTTGCCAGTTAAAAGTCAAAGATTGTCAAATTTGATCAAAGTAACAGCTATGTGCTATTGTAAGAGACATATCTAAAGTATAAGAATACAGAAAGGTTTAAGATGAATAGATGAAAACAGATAAAACAGCACACTAAAGCTAAAAGCAAGGTGATATAGCTTTAGTAAAATAAAATACATAGACCTTAAGACTAAAAGTATCATCATGGAGAGAGACCTACTACACAGTGATAAAAGATCCAATTTATGAAGAAGACATAACAATTCTAACCACATATGAACCTAATAAAATCACCTCAACTATAGATAAAATAAAAGCAACTGGACCTCTGGGAGAAACTAACAAAACCACCTACTTATTTATTATTGGCAGGCCAAGCAGATAAAAAGCCAGCCAAGATTGACATAACCAAAGGTTTGGGAAATAAAATTAACCAGCTGGATCCAATGAACAAGTATAGACTTCTTCATGTAATAATTAAAGGACAAGCTCCTCAAGTATATAAAAAACATTTATAAAAACTGCCAATATACTACGTCATAAAGCAATCCTCAATAAATTTAAAAGGATAAGTTTCATAGAGATAAGATTCTCTGACCACAATATAATTATACTTTAATAAAAATATGAATTAAAATCCTCATATTTTGAAATTAAAAACACTTCTAAATATCTCATAGATCAAAGAAAAAATCAGAAAAAATAAAAATAAATGTTATGAAAACAATAGGCTACATTAGGACAGAAACAGAAATAATGAAATAGAATATGAATACACAATAAGAGGTTCAACAAGTTCAAAAGTTGGTTTGTTTAAGAATAGCACAATGGACAAATCTCTTGCAAGATTTAACAACAAAAAGAGATAAAGACACAAATAAACCACATTAAGAATAAAAAAGACAAAACTGCAAGTAAAACTAAGATAAAAAGATAGTAAGAAAATATTACCAACAATTTCATACAACTGACATAATGACAAATTAAAAAAAGAAACTATCAAAACTGACTCCAAAAGTAGAGAACTTGAATAATACAGTAACTATTAAAGAAATTGAAGATGCAATTAAAAATCTCCCTACAAGGGCTTCCCTGGTGGCGCAGTGGTTGGGAGTCCGCCTGCCGATGCAGGGGACACGGGTTCGTGCCCCGGTCCGGGAGGATCCCATGTGCCGCGGAGCTGCTGGGCCTGCGAGCCATGGCCGCTGGGCCTGCGTGTCTGGAGCCTGTGCTCCGCATCGGGAGAGGCCACAACAGTGAGAGGCCCCTGTACCGCAAAAAAAAAAAAAAAAATCTCCCTGCAAATAAAATACCAGGCACAGACAATTTACACGTGAGCTCTACCAAACTTTTAAAGAAGTGATTACCATCAATGTGGTGGTGTTGGAAGGTGGAGCTCTTAGGAGGTGATTAGGTCATAAGGATGGAAGGATTAGTGCTCTTATAAAAAAGATTCTACAGATCTCTGCAGCATCTTCTGCCTTATGAAGATAGAATACAATGAAAAGTCTGTGACCCAGAAGAGAGCCCACACCTGACCATGTTGGCACCCTTATCTTGAATTCCAGCCTCCAGAACTGTGAGAAATCATTTGCTGTTCATAAGCTACCCAATTTGTGATATTCTGTTTTAGCAGCCTGATACACTACCTAACTCATTCTTTGAAATTTAATACCACAAATCAGTTAAGGCAGGCATGAAAAAGAAAAATCATACACCCAATTCACTCACGGATATAAATGCAAAAACTTACACAAAATATTAATAAACTGAACCTAACAGTAGACAAAAGCATAGCAGACCATGCCTAGGTTGAGTGTATTCCAGGTACAATGTCAGAAAAGCTATCAATGTCATTCAGAGTAACAGAGTAAAAATGAAAAATCATAGATCATCCTAACACACATTAAGAAAGTGTATAATTAGGGCTTCCCCTGGTGGCGCAGTGGTTGAGAGTCCACCTGCCGATGCAAGGGACACAGGTTCGTGCCCCGGTCCGGGAAGATCCCACATGACGTGGAGCGGCTGGGCCCGTGAGCCATGGACGCTGAGCCTGCACGTCCGGAGCCCGTGCTCCGCAACGGAAGAGGCCACAACAGTGAGAGGCTCACATACCAAAAAAAAAAAAAGAAAGTGTATAATTTAAAAAACAAACTTAGTACTAGTAAGGGAACTTCATTACCTAAAAGTTATTGTGAAAAAAAGCTTCTAAGAAACATCATTCTAAAACTAACACAACATTGTAAAGCAACTATACCCCAAAAAAAATTTAAAAAAGAAAGAAACATCATTCTAAATGGGGAAACATTAGGAGTATTCTTTTATTACCACTACTATTCAACATTGTACTTGAGATCCTAGATACTGCAATAGGACAAGAAAAGGAAATTAAAGACCTAAAGATAGGAGAAAAAATTGTCTTTAGTTGCAGATGATGTGGTTGCTAGTGGAGAAAACTCCAAAGACTCTAAACAGACATATTATAGCATTGATAAGAGAGTGATAAGAATATCAACCATGATGGGCTTCCCTGGTGGCGTAGTGGTTGAGAGCCCGCCTGCCGACGCAGGGGACACGGGTTCGTGCCCTGGTCTGGGAAGATCCCACATGCCACGGAGCAGCTGAGCCCATGAGCCATGGCCGCTGAGCCTGCGTGTCCGGAGCCTGTGCTCTGCAATGGGAGACGCCACAACAGTGAGAGGCCCGCGTACCGCAAAAAAAAAAAGAATGTCAACCACGACAATAATAGAAAATATAATTTTAAACATGACACTGTAACTCTGAGGATCCTAGCATAAAGCAGAATTCATCCCAGATGGTTAAAATAAAGAATTTAATGAAAGGACTACTCACAAAGGTGTGGGCAGACTTAATGGTCTCAACAATGAACAGTACAGCACTCAGACTAGAAACACTAGGGATCCATAACCATGCCTAGGGCCAAAAGGACCTGGGGAGGAAATTAAGTTAGGAGTCCAGTTAAGGCACCATGGAAGACTGGCTGCCCTGTAGGAGTTTTAGCTCTGAAGGGAACTTAGCTACAGTCAAAAACCCAGCATAGAAATAGAGCAGGGAGCAGGAAAAAAAACAAAACAAAAACCTGATCTCATTGGCCAAACCCATCAGGAACCCAACAGGCAAGGGACCCTGGGTGATGTAGTCCCTAGGGGCCAACTACCTAGAGCAAAGAACGGGGCAAAGGAGGGAAATGGCTGTGGGAAGGTGGGGATGTGAACAAACAAGATGTCAATTCCCCCAACTTGATACAATGCAATAAAATCCCAACAGATACACAAACAATGAACAAAGGGAATTACAGAAACTATTCCATTTACAACAGCATCAGAAAGAATAAAATACTTAGGATTTAACTTAACCAAAGAGGTGAGAGCCTTGTACACTGAAAACTACAAAACACTGCTGAAATAAATTTAAAAAGACATAAATAAATGGGAACACATCCCATGTTCATGAATTAGAAGACTTAATGTTGTTAAAATGTCAATACTACCCAAAGCAATCTACAGATTCAATGCAGTCCTTAACAAAACCCCAATGATATCTTTTGTATAAATAGAAAAACCCATCCTAAAACTCATATGGAATCTCAAGGGACCCCAAATCATCTCGAAAAAGAACAAAACACTGGAGGTCTCACATTTCAATTTCAAACCTTCCTACAAAGCTACAGTAATCAAATGTGTGGGATTGGCATAAAGACAGACATAAAGACCAATGGAATAAAACAGAGCCCAGAAGTAAATCCTCACACATATGGTCAAACGATTTTTGACAAGGATGCCAAGACCATTCAATGGGGACAGGACATTTCAACAAATGGTGTTGGGAAAACTGGATATTCGCATGCAAAAGAATGCAGTTGGACCTAAATGTAAAACAATAAAACTCTGAGAAGAAATCATAGGCATAAAGCTTCATAACATACCCAAGAAATCACTGCTGAATCCAATGACCCAGAGGCACTGGCAACAAAAGAAAACACAAACTGGACTTCATGAAAATTTAAAAAAAATGTACATAAAAGACACTATCCACAGAGCAGAAAGGCAACCTACAGAATGGGGGAGATATCTGAAAATCATATACCTGTTAAGGGATTAATATCTAGAATAACAAGGAACTCCTAAAATTCAACAACAAAAACAACCCAATTCAAAAATGGGCAAAAGACTCAAAGAGACATTTTTCCAAAGAAGATATATTAATGGCCAATAAACACATGACAAGATGCTCAACCACTACGGAAATACAAATCAAAACTACAATGCAATACTACCTCATACTTCTAGGATGGCTACTATATAAAAAAAAAAAAAAAAAAAAAAAACCCAGAAAACAACAAGTGTTGGTGAGGATGTGGAGAAACTGGAACCCTTCTGCACTGTTGATAAGAATGCAAAATGGTATAGCCCCTGTGGAAAACAGTATTGAAGTTCCTCAGAAAACCCAGAATTACCACATGATCCAGCAATTCCATTTCTGCATATAAACCCAGAAGAACTGAAAGCAGGGTCTCAAAGAAATATTTGTACATCCATGATCACAGCAGCATTATTCACAATAGCTAAAACATGGAAGCAACCCAAGTTGACCAATGAATGAATTACCAAAATGTAGTGTATTCATACAGTGGAATATAATTCAGCCTTTAAAAGAAATTCCTCAATATGCCACAGCATGAATGAACCTCGAGGACATTACGCTAAGTGAAATAAGCCAGTCACAAAAAGACAAATACTGCGTGATTCCACTTATACGAGGTTCTTACAGTAGCCAAAATCATAAAGCTAGAAAGTATAATGGTGGTTGCCAGGGGCTGGGGAAGAGGAGAATGGGAGTCATTATTTGATAGATACAGATTTTCAGATTTACAGGAGACTGGAAATAGATGGTGGTGGTGACTGCATAAATGTGAATGTGAATACTTAATACCAATGAGCTGTACATTTAAATAAGTTGGTAAATTTTATGTTATGTGTATTTTAACACAATAAAAAAAGGAGAAAACATCCCAACAGAATTTTCCAGGGAACTTGGTAGGCAGATTCTAAAATTTCCATGGATGGACAAAGCTTAGAATAGCTAAAGCACTGCTGAAGAATAAAAAGGACTTGCCTTATCAGATAAGGGACTTATTATGAAGCTACGGAGATTAAGACTGTATGATATTGACACAGAGATAGACAAACTGAATAGAACAGAACCCAAAACAGACCAATGCACACATGGTAGATTTATGGAGGAAGTGGGAACTATTTAGTAAAAGGAACTAGAAAAAATGACCATTCACATGGAAAAAAATGAAACTGGAGTCCCTGAAATTATCCACAGATTAAAGACTTAAAAGCAAAAAGCAAAACTTTAAATATTCTAGTAGAAACATAGGTAGTTGTTCTGACCTTGGGTGAGGTGTTTCATTAATAAGTACAAAAAGCACTAACCATAAAAGACAGAACTGACAAATTCAAGAACTACCATTGTCAAAAGAATTGTTACACAAAGTATGGCTTGCTTTTCAAATTGGAAGAAGACGTTTGCAACATACATCAAGAACTTGGAACAAACCAATATGAAAGGATAAATAACCAAATAGAAAAACAGGCACGTGATACGATTTGGCATTGAAGAGAAAAATAAATATACACGGCTAATAGGTGACAAGATGACTGACCTCATTCTAAACAAAGAAGCACAAGTCAAGACCACAATAAAATAGCCTTTTATACCCAGTCCACTGGCAAAGGTCCAGAATGATAATACTGAATGTCGGGGAGGATCCAGGGGATCCTTAGGTACGGCTGGGGACAGTGCAAAGTAGCACAGCCCCTGGAAGACAATGCCGGATGGTTCGCCAAGATTAAACATTCACGTATTCAGTAACCCAGCAAACTCCACTCCCAGAGGAATTGTATACCGAGACACATGAATGAGAATACACGTATTTAAAGCAGCACTGTTTATAATATCAATAAACTGGAAACAACCCAAATGTTCACTAACAGGAAGTGCGGTGTATTCATTTCATGGAACAGGAGGTCGCAGAGAAAATGAACTGCAGCTCTGGATGACATATGTTCATTTCAGTTGCGTCAAAAGAGTGATTCCTGAAAGACTGCACACAGCACGATTCTTACGAAGTTCAAAAACACCATCTCAGTTTTAAAAAGCAAGGGAATGATAAACACCACGTTGAGGAGTGTTTCCTTGGGAGGGAGGAAGTACAGGGTAGGAAAGTCCACACAGGTGGTTAAAGATTCTTGCCAGGGTTTGATTCTTCCAAAAAAATTAATGAGGTAGTGGGTTTCCTTAGGAATTCATAACATTATTAAAACATGTAAATAAATTTGTATGAATAAAGTAAAAAAGGCCAGGCACGGATCAATAATGAGATTATGTCACAAACCCAGGATTAGGATTTAATCTAATTCTAGGTAACTAGAGTCCATCAAAAATAAAATGAAACAAAAAACTTCACGCCATTTCAAAGCCTTCAATGGCTGCTCTCCATTGCATTAGGCCTCTTATGGGCTCTAAGCTGTGAGAACTGGATGCTCCATCATTCATTTCTTCAACATAACGGAAGAAAGGAAGGGAGGAAGGAAGGACAATACAGGGAAAGCCTGCAGGACTGAGTGATTCTCCAACTAAGCTGTCATCTGACAGCGGAAGTCAGCCTTGAAATTAGAACCCCAAATCCTTCCCCTGCAAACACTGCCAACACTATCACAGTATTGATACTTGTATGTTTACAGGCATACCTTGGGGATAGTGTGGCTTTGGTTCCAGACCACTGCAATAAAGCAAGTCACATGGGTTTTCCTGGTTTCCCAGTGCATGTACGAGTTATGTCTACACTATCCTTGAGTCTATTAAGTGTGCAATAGCATTAGCCTAAAACAATGTACATACTTTTATTAAAAAATACTTTATTGCTAAAAATTACCACTATTAAGCCTTCAGGGAGTTGCAGTAGTAACAAAGATAACTGATCACAGATCACCATAACAAAAATAATGAAAGTGTTGGAAATATTGTGAGAATTACCAAACTGTGACACAGAGATACAAAGTGAGCAAATGCTGTTGGAAAAACGGCACCGATAGACTTGCTCGATGCAGGGTTGCCACAAACCTTCAATTTGTAAACAAAATGCAGTATCTGTGAAGAGCAGTAAAGCAAAGCACCATAAAGTAAAGTGTGCCTATAGTTCCCCTCTTTTCTTTGGGAAAATCTCAAACCTTCACCATCCAACGTGGCAGCCGCTAACTACATGGGCATTTACATCAATGAAAGTTCCAAATTCAGTTCCTCAGTCACAAGAGCCGCTTGTGAAGCCCAAGTCTGGCTACCTTATCAGACAACACAGATAGAGAACATTTCCATCACCCCAGAAAGTTGTATTGGACAGCACTGCCTTACACCCAAGAAAAGGAGGGAGGAGAGGAACTTGTTCATACGCAAGCCAGGATGGAGGAGTGCCGGAGCGTCTTGGGGTTGGTGGAGGGGATCACAGACTGCTGACGGAGAGCTGAGCTGTCTTCTCAGGTGGAGATCGACAACACCAGTCCCGGGGCTGACAGCCTCAGGCAGGGACCCCGAGTGACCAGGACAGCCTGCTTGGTGAAACCGGCAGCCCCTTCACTCTGCGCCCCCAGGGTGGGGTCCCTTGAAACTCTCAGCTGGGAGGGCGGGACAAGTGCTTAAGAACATGCCCCTCCACTTACCCCAGCCCTTCTTCCCTAATAGCCCCACCTGCCCTGCCCTTCGGGGTGATTTTGCTCTGAAGAAGTACCCCTGGGGAGGATCAAAGGAGCTAGGCTGGGAGATGTCAAAGTGTTAGCAAACACATCAACTGCCATTTGTCTTGGAGCACTGGGGGAGGGCTTGGGGAGGGGTAGAGTTCCCCCTACCCCACCCCTGCCCCATCAGTGCACACCCTTAAAGCAAGAGATAAATCCTCCAAAGTCAGCCACTGCAGGTGGTCCCTGTCCTAACCAGCATCTATGTGGTGATAAACCCTTGCCAGCCTCATGCTATCAGCCAGGACCAACAACCCAGGGCCAGCAGAGCAGGAAAGGCTGGGAGGTGACCAGCGCATAGATTAGGACACTGAGGCCCAGGGTGGGGCAGGAACCTGCACAAGTTCACACGGCCAGGGGGTGGAAGAGCCCACAGCGGGAACAGGGCTGCCGCCTCTCCTGGCTCCCTGGCCTCCTACTAAGCAAGGTGGTGGCTTCCGTGGAGACTCTGCATCCTCCCATCTGCGCTCAGTCACCCCTCTCTGACCAGCAGTGATCACAGGCTCGCCCACAGGCCCTGGACAGAGGGCAGATGAAGTGCCCTGACCGAGGGGGCTGGGGCCTGGCCAGCCAGGTTTGGCCCTTTCCTGGAACCCAGGCTGCTTTTCAGGCTCTGAGGAGCTGCCTGAACAGGGGGTCAGGTCAACTCCCCTGGGCCAGCATGTGTAGCCTAGGAATGATGGCAGGATTCCAGATCAAGCGATCGGTGGGGGTGGGAGGGAGCTGGCCACAGGGAAAGAGGGAGGAAAGAGCTTGCAGGGGTCCCTGGGCCCCTCCTCGGGGCTCCCACAGCACCTGGGCTCCTCACCAGATGGCGGCGGGCTCCAGGGGCTGCTTCCGCCAATGGGCTGGGGGTCCCTGAAGGCTGGGCCTGCAGCTCACTCCCCTCTGATGCCAGCACAGTGCCGGGCACGTAAGAAGGCGTTCCAGAGAACGTTTACTGAACCAGCAAGTGAGGCAGAGAGCTGGGGGCTGGGAGATCCCACCCCGCGCAGCTGGAGCCGGGGCCTCAGCAGTCAAGAACACGGAAACTTATTTTCCTCAGATTCCATCTTTTACAATTAAATGCTCATGGTCTCTGCCTGACCTCGGGGCTTAGAACCAGCCTATGGCAAGAGGCTCTGCTGGGCCATACACAGCACTCGCCACTAGCTGGGCATTTCCTTCTCATTTCCTCCCAAGGTCCACCCTATAAGGTAGGTTACCCTGTCTGAAGGCTTAGGACGGACTTTAAAAGTTGCTCAAGATATACTACTAGGGCTTCCCTGGTGGCGCAGTGGTTGAGAGTCCGCCTGCCGATGCAAGGGACGCAGGTTCGTGCCCCGGTCCGGGAAGATCCCACATGCCGCGGAGCGGCTGGGCCCGTGAGCCATGGCCGCTGAACCTGCGCGTCCGGAGCCTGTGCTCCACAACGGGAGAGGCCACAACAGTGAGAGGCCCGCGTACCGCAAAAAAAAAAAAAGATATACTACTGGTATGAGGTGCAGCTGAGATTCACACGTGGACACGTCATCCTTCAGAGATGGTATTTTGAACCACCTTCACTCATCCAGCAAACACCAGTGAGCCCCAACTGTGTGTAGGCGCTTCCCTAGGTGCTCGAAACACAGCTGTGAACAGAACCTGCCCAGCTCCATGAGAGCTTTCATGCTAGTTAATGAGGAGACAGACAAAAACCAACCAAATAACACCACGTGGTAGAGTAGGATCGCCACACTTTTTCTGTTAAAAGGCCAGACAGTAAACACTTTTGGCTTTGCTGGCCATATGGTCTTTGAGGCAACTTAGCTCTGCAACAGGGGAGATATGTAAATGAGTGGGTGTGGCCATGTGCCAATAAAACTTTATTAATGGACAGTGAATTTTAAATTTCATATAATTTTCAAGTGCCACAAATGCTATTCTTTTGATTTTCTTTTTCAATCATTCAAAAATATAGAAACTATTCTTAGCTTGCAGGCCACACACACACAGGTGGTGGCCTGGTTTTGGTCCATGGTCTGTACCCTGCCAACTCCTGGGAGACAGAGCAGCTGGGGTATGTGAGGGGGAATTTAGACAGAGCAGCCAAGGAGGTCTCCCCAAGGAGATGACACGGGAGCAGACCCCTGAATGAGGCAGGCGGGGAGCCCTGTGCTCCTGGCAAAGGGAACAGCATGTGCAAAGGCCCGGCAGCATGAATGCAGGGGAGGACGGAGGCCAAGCGGCAGGAGAGGGGTCTCTGCGGTTGACGGGAACCGGATCACGTGGGCCTCCAAGCCCTGGTGAGGACTTTAGTCTAAATCTGACATCAAACCACTGGGCTCTGGCGCTTACCAGCTTTGTGACCTTGGGTCAGTTACTGAACTTCTTTGTGCCTCAATTCTTTACAAACTGGGAATAGGAATGGTACCTGTGTCAGAAGGCGTAGGACTCTGTGAGCATAATGCCGAAAGGACTGTGAGCTTCTGATATTAATATTGGAGCCCAGCTGGAGGAGGCACAGCTGGGAGAGGTGGTGACGACTTCTGTCAACTCACCCACGATGTCCACCACGTCCGGCCGAACGAGCGGCTCCCCGCCTGTGAGTCGGATCTTGTCTACACCTTCTTTCACAAAGAGGCGGGCCAGGGTTAGGATCTCCTCTGTGGTCAGCAGGTCTGCCTTGGGGGTCAGAGGGACACCCTCCTCGGGCATGCAGTATTGACCTGAGGGGAGGGAGGGGACGTGGAGGAAGGAAGTGACGGCAGCGGTCAGGCTGCGATGTCACCAGTCCCCAACTCCCCCACCAGGCCACAAGTGTCTCCTGAACCCCACCCCAGTCATGAGGAAAGACCCGGCCAAGTCTGAGGTGGCACAAACCCTGGGCCAGATTCTCTTTGGGGCTCACCACTCTCACCTACAAAATTTAACACCCCTTCCCCAACTGGCCTTGCTGTCCCTCAGGGCTTAAAGATGATAAATGAGGCTGACAGCTCAGCCTGGCTGGAGGTAGGGCAGGCCGAGACATGAAAGGCCAGGGCCCTGGGCACATTCCTTCTGCCATCGTTCATCTCCTTCATTTCATCTGGTTTTGACAAACAGGGACCCTTCTCTATGTGTCCTAAGGTGAAGGAGGCTGGGAGGTGCTCCCTGGCCTGGGCAAAGCTGCTCTCCTCTGTGGCTACACATGTTCTCACACCCAGTTTGTCTCCTACAGGCGATCATCAGTCCCATTTCACAGGTTGGAAAACTGAGGTACCACCTGTTCAGGGCGAGGTAGCAGAAGGGGATAAATGAGGCGAGCCCTGGCCAGCGAGGGGGCACCACCTCCTCCCATCAGTTCCCATGGTACGGGTTTAATCAGTACCAGTGGTCAGGATCCGCTAGAGGGTCATTCAGTCAAATCAGTGAAAGGTCCAGAATTGGTCTTTTAAGATGGAGCAGATTAGGTAACAACATCAGAACATCAGTACTGCACGTAATGGGTATTGTTTGGTTAAACATTTACTACACATGCACGTATTTATAGGCCATGAAGTAAATGTATTTCTTATTGTGAGCTACAGTGAGAGAAAGGAAGGAAGAAGAGAAGGAGGGAGGGAAGGCAGGCAGGACAGATGGACAAACACACTTCGGAAGCCCCTCCAGCGGTGGATCTGGCCCAGAGCACTCCGCGTGGGGTTATGAAACAAGGACTCTGTGTACTAGCCTGGCCCCAGACAACTCGTCTCATGGGACTGGGGTTGGGGTGTCTTTATAGCTGGCACTGCTGCCTATCTCACTTGTTTACACCGTCCAGCAGTCCCCATGCCACGTCCTGAACCGTGGGGACTGCAAGGAAACAGGAGGGAGGGGAAAGAGCCCCGAAAAGTGGGAGATCCCAGGCCAACCTCAATCCTAAACCCAACAGCAATTCTGTTCTCCAACCTAATCCCAAGTAGAACCCAGCTTCCAGGATCATAAAACTCACCCTTGACCCCTACCTTGCCCATGAACCCCACCTGGCAAGCAAGGAAGAAGGGCAGATGGAGTTTTCTAGAAAAAGGAATGGGGAGGATTGAGAAGGATTCCCAGACACGGGGTGATTTAGGGGCTACTGCAGCAGAGGGACAGGAGCCCAGGAGGGCGACTCACATCTGAGGTTGCACTTCTCAGTGAGGGAGATCCGCAGGTAGCTGTGGCGCCGGCCGAAGCTGTCGGTGAGGAAGGCAGAGAAGGGGGCCGCGTGCTCCCTCAGGAACCGCCTCCGTCCGGACGGCACCTGCGACAACAGGGGCTGGGGGAGAGGTGCGAGGAGCGCCCACCTGGGGAGAGCAAGCCCTCTCCCCTCGACCATCCCCTCCCTCCTCTCTGACACCCGCGCACACTGCTAGCCTTTCCATCCACATGGGCTCCGCAGTCCTGGGGGTCTGGTATTCTCCTCTTATTCACAGGTTTGGAAACAGGCTTGGAGGGAAGGATGTGCCCCTCCAAGGTTCCACACTCAGCCCCAAGATGGAGGACCCCTGCAGGGGTGCAGCTGCCTACCGGCCGGACAGCAAGGCACAGGGAAGGGCACTAAGCCCCAGCCGGGCCCCACCTCCTCCCTGCTACCCCTCCCTCAAAGGAAGCCTATCCAGGAACAGCCATCTCTAGCATCTCTTGGATGGGTCACTGGGAGGGCAGGTGCCATTTGGCACCTGGCTACCACGCCACCAGACAAGCACGTCCAGAAAGGAGGAGGGAGACAACAGGTAGCTGAGAGGGAAGGTGGCCTGGGACACGGAAGCCACTTGTCCAACCCAGGCCTCTCATTTCTTACCTTGAGCTCGAAACAAAGTCACTCACTGTGAGGGAGGGGGTGTCACACAAGCTGCCTCCCCCTTGTGGATGGGGGGCTCTCTGGGGCCTCCTCAACACCCAGGAGGACCCAACAGGCCACACCCCCAGGAGCAGCCGGGGGCCACGCCCAGCTGAGGAGGGTAAACCCATGGGGAAGGCTCCCCTCCCACAGAAGGCCTTGGGGGGAAGACAGCACACTAGAGGGACCCACAGAGGGAATGAGGCCACCAGCCTCCAGGAAGGGAGAATGGAGGTGCCAGGATGGCCACACACTAACCCCGTGCCCAGATTGCTTTAGTCCTTATCCTTCACCCACCCGTGGCCAGAAGAAAGGATTAAGAACCCACTGTTTGGGGTATAAGGGGAGGAGATGGCCCGAGGCTCCCCGCAAGGCCCAAACTCATCCTGGGGAGAGAAAGGAGGCAGCCAACCTCACCCTTTCCTAAATCTGAACTAGTTTGTTCTCTCTCCCCTCCCCCATCCCCCCATTTAGAACACAGCCCTGGGTCATGACATGCTGATGAGATAGATAACTGCTCCACAGAGGTTAACAGTTTGCAAGGCATCTTAAGGTTTCCAAAGAATGTTCTCTGTTCCATCCCCACACCTAAAGGGATTATTATAACCAATTCTTGAATGGGGTCCAAGAACACCTGTGGCAGAACCAGGATTCAAATCCAGGTCTTCTGATTCCAAGTTCTAAATTCCTTCCCCTAGTTGCATAGGGTGTGTCCAAGAAGGTACACGGGATGGTACATAGGGCGGGGAGAAGTCATTTCTCTAGAATCTTTAGAACAGAGAAATTATGACTGTGGTGGTCATCCGTGAGGGCTTGGGGACACACTGGGAAAGTTCTCTAACTCCTCCAGGCCTGCTCTCCCAGCTGTTAAATAAGAACACAGTTGTGGGCTAAGGTTGGCTTGCTGTAAAGGAGGGGGCTAGTCAGGACACTGGTAGGGAAACACCCAGGATTCTCATGATCTTGTAACCTAAGAAAGCAGGCCTCCAGCCCTCCTGAGGTCCAGGAAGAAACATTTACTTCAGAGACCTCCTCAGCCCTGGCTACATGTTAGAACCATCTGGGGAGTTGAAGAAAAAAGTTCTACTGGAGACCAGCTGAATTCAGTCTCCAGATGCTGTGTGTTTCACTTCTCCAGGTGATTCTAATGTATAGTCAAGGGCCACTGACTGACTCAGGAAGTAGAAGGGATACGAGAGGTAGAAGGGGGTGCTTCATGATTTTCCTGGGTCCATAAAACCGACCTCGCTCTGCCCGCCCTAAGACGGGTTTCCCACATCCTCTAAGAAACACTGCTCACAGCCCCGTGACGAGAAAGTAGCCGTCATTTCTCTGAACTGCAGTCTGAAATAATAACAACAGTGTTCCTCCTTCCCTACTCACCCCACTGCCTTTCCACCAGTACCCTCGGGGGTGGGGCAGGGACACTTCAGAATCTCGTGTCCCATCCCGGGACTTCCCTGGTGGCGCAGTGGTTAAGAATCGCCTGCCAATGCAGGGGTCACGGGTTCGAGCCCTGGTCCTCGAAGATCCCACATGCCGCGGAGCAACTAAGCCCCTGCGTCACAGCTACTGAGCCTGCGCTCTAGAGCCCGCAAGCCACAACTACTGAAGCCCATGCGCCTAGAGCCCATGCTCTGCAACAAGAGAAGCCACGGCAATGAGAAGCCGACGCACTGCAATGAAGAGTAGCCCCAGCTCGCTGCAACTAGAGAAAGCCCACACACAGCAACGAAGACCCAACGCAGACAAAAAAATAAATTAAATAAATTTATTTTTTTTAAAAAAAGAGGGTTTCCCTGGTGGCACAGTGGTTGAGAGTCCGCCTGCCGATGCAGGGGACACGGGTTCGTGCCCCGGTCCGGGAAGATCCCACATGCCGCGGAGCAGCTAGGCCCGTGAGCCATGGCCGCCGAGCCTGGTGTCCAGAGCCTGTGCTCCGCAACGGGAGAGGCCACAACAGTGAGAGGCCCGCGTACCGCAAAAAAAAAAAAAAAAAAAAAAGAGTCCCATGCCCATTGGCCACCACAGTCCAGGAGCTCAGACACCTGGGAATCAGCAGCTACTCACAATTCAGTGATTCGTTAGTCCCCCCAGACCTCACCTCCTCACTTGCCAAGATGCCCTCCTCACCCTAATCTTCACATCCTGGGAGAGGTGGCTGGGTGAGGGAGGAGCGAAAATAAAGCCGGGAATAGGGAGCAAGTGAGACGACCCAGGAGCATGACTCAGCAGAAAGCGGAGAGGGAGCCGAGGAATGGGGCAACCCAGAATGGAATTAGGCCCCCACGGGAGGGGAGGCCAGATTTCACTTTCGAGACCTGGAGTGACCTTATCTAGATTCGTTCAGACTCTGTACACCCAGTAGCTGACGCAGCCTCCTAAACACACACACCAACACCTGACGCAGCCTCCTCCCCTCCCCCTCCCCCTCCCCTCCCCCTTGCAAACTCCTCAGTTGGGTATTAACACACCTCATCCCTGCCTCCTCCTCCAACACTGCATGCCCTACTTTCCTTCTTCCATTTTTTTTCTTCCCTTTAAACTCCCTGGAGGAAAAAATATCAGCACCAGTCAAAGGAGCCCAGAATCCTGGGAGAATTACTGGGCAGATGAGACGGCGATGCCTCTCGCCCAGGCGGGGCTAGGACATGTCAGAAGCAGAACACCCTTAGGTGCTCGTATTCTCCGGCCCCGGCCTGGATCAGGCTGTTTCCCCTGGGTGGGAAGCCTTCCTGCCTGCCTCTGTTTCCCGGTGTCATAGCAGGTGTCGAACCGTTGTGTCAGTGAACAGACAGGCAGGTCCCTAATCCAGAGGGAAAGGTGGTGTGTGGAAAACCCAGTTGCAATGGGGTTGCCATGCATTTCTAGGCTGGTCTCTACTGTCAAAATGGTTTAGCCTCATACGGTGGTTCTCAGCCTTTGTTACACATTAAAATCACCTGAAGACCTTCTAAGACGTGCTGATGCCAGAGCCCCAGCCCAAAGATTCGGACTCAGCTGCTCTCTGGGATGGGGCCCTAGTGGTTTATCTGAAACGTCCCTGTTCAGCTCTGTAGCCCAGGCTGAGAACCACTGGCCCTGCCACACCAGGACCCAGTGCCATTTTAATCCGGGGTGATTGTGGTCCTGAGCATAGGCTTTGGGAGCAGGTAAACTTGAATTAGAAGCCTGGCTCTGTTACCAACTAGCTGTAGAGCTAGTTGCTTACCATTCTCTAAGCCTTAGCTTCCTCGTCCATAAAGTGTGGAAAATGATCCTACCTACCTCAACCGGAGGAGTTCCTGTCACACGGTAGGTGTTCAGGACCGCTCCCATTCTCTTAATCTAACTCCTACTTACAAATAACTGTTCATCATGTAGCCATGGAGGGGCACTCGTGTGTGTGTGTGTGTGTGTGTGTGTGTGTGTGTGTGTGTGTGTGTGTGTGTGTGTGTGTGTGTGTGTGTGTGTGTGTGTGTGTGTGTGTGTGTGTGTGTGTGTGTGTGTGTGTGTGCGCGCGCGCTGTGACTAGTTTTCCCACTCTGTCAGTTTCCCTCGTCTTGCAAAGCCCTACTTAATGGCAGAGGGCCCAAGGCTGGGGTTTCAGACCTGCTGTCACACCACTCAGAGCAGGACACGTGGGGTCTGAGCTTCCCGAGAACCACAGATACTAGTGCCACAACCAGGAACTAGGCAGCCTACCACATGCTCCTGGTTATATCTTGTCTACCAACCCAGTGCAGACTGGGATGGAGTGGTGGGGAAGAGTGGTAGGAAGGAGTTAGTTAAGGGAGGGACCCTGCCCTCAAAGTGCCTTCCCTAATATTCACTAACCTTGGGCCTTTGATCTGAATGATAAAGGCCGACCCCCAAACAGCTCTGGAGCGTAGACACTAGAAGAGCAGGAGAAAAAGAGCACAGGCCAAACCCAAGTATCACTGGCCCTGATTCACCTGCTCCTTGGGAGGATGTACACCCAGCGTGGCTCAAAATTAATCTCTATTGAATGAGGGGACCTGGCAAAGTGCCCAGCCCCAGCCTTTGACCTCCGCTCCCCCTCCAGCCCCACCCTAAGTGTGACGTCTTCACACCTGTGGCTCCCAGCAAGGATAATTTACACTTCACTGAAACAAAGCTGTTGAGGGGCTGGGCAGGTTGGAAGTCCAGGCAGCCCCCTGAAAGGTCTCCTTTCCTTCCACGTGTGACTGCGCCGCCCCGGCCCTCCTCATGTACCAGTCCCTTCCTGCACAGCCCTCTCCCACGTTGTGTTCTCTCCAGCCCCCTGAACAGCTGGGTGCCTTTGCCTGGCACAGAGTCATCCTTTCCCCTGCCCCTGCCCCAAGGAAGCAGGCCCAGGACCTGAGGCCAGCCCCTTGTCGTCCCAACAAAGCCTGCACGGAGCCTGAGAGGGAGAAAGAAGGGCGTAGTGCTTGCAACTGGGGGAAGCCCTCTGTCTTGCTGCCCCAAACAGGCCGGAGGGAGCTGTCTCCCCTACCCGCCTCCCCTTTCCACCTGCAGAAGCTCCTCAATCTGCCCCGGGACCAAGCCCAATGCCCCCATCCACTGTTCTCACAGCCAGCTCCCTCCCCTCACTGCACAACTCTCCCACACCTACACCCCGACACACAGACAACAGCCGGGGGCTTTCCCTGTCTCTCCAAGCACTTGCCATCTCAAACCAGACCTCAGGGCCCCGCGTAGGGTATGGGGAAAGACACCCTACAGGAAGGGAAGGGAGGACAGGGCTTCCAGATGCCCCCACCCCTGCTCCTGCCAACTGGCAGGCTCGGTGGATTGGGTGAACATACCTCTGAGATTCTGCTAAGGACATTCTGTGCCCTCCCCTACTGCGTACAGATGGGCTAGTCCATCCCACTGGTTTTAAAGACAGGAAGAGAGGGGAAGAGACAGGCCCAGGAGCCAGGTCAAACTGGGGGCAAAGCGAGCATGAAAGCTTGGGGCTCCCTGTCCAGTGCTCTGTCACGTGCACCCTCACCAGATCTGTTTCAAACAGCCAAAAAATACCTGCTAACTCTACTGCCTGCAGAGCACCGGCTAAGCACTGTACCGAGAAAGGCAGGGGAGCACCCAGCACCCAAGGAGCAACCTGTCTGCTGAGGATAACCCTGGTGGGGAACGTCCAGGGTGGGGGGTCTGTGATCAGATAGTTGACAGAATGACTATCCTGAGTGTCCAGGTGGGAGGGGACTTAGGGGACACAGTATGTGGCAATGGCAGCAAGAATAATTACAACAAACATGTGCAATCCACGTGCACAGCACGTACATGTGCCAGGTTTTGTTCTAAGTATATATATATAAAAATTATGTTAACTCCTTTAAGCCCTATAACCACCTTATGAAGTAGACACTTATTCCCATTTTACAGAGGAGAACACTGAGGCACTGAGAAGACTTGCTCAAGTTCACACAGTTAATAAGTGGTAGGGCTGGGATTCAAACCGAGGCATTCTGAGTCCACCTTCTTACCTGCTAACGCTACCTGCCCTCACGGTGTAAAGGTAAGGGTAAGAGCAGCCTCTCTTCTACTCTCCCCACAGAAGAGAAGCAGGAGCACAGGTGCTAGAGTTTGAGCTCTGGTTCCCTTACTTTACAGCTCAGGGACTCCAGGGAAGTTAACTTCCATGAGCACCCTCACCTGAAAATACAAACTCTACTCACTTCACATGGTTTATTGTGAGGACTGAGAGACCACGAATGAAGCCACTTAGCACAGGATGAAAGGTTCAAAGTAAATTAGGGGCAAGGGGGAGAAGAAACTTCCCTTTTCCTGAATTCTTTGAAGATCTCTCATCTTTGCTTTCCCATTTTTCCCTCCACAAAGTTCAGAGTTCAAGGATACTGACAAACTTCTCCACCTCCCAGAAATGGGATCTGCTTATCTGAGGATCCCACGGGTGGGGGGAAGGGGGGATCAGATCTGGAGAAAGCAGGTCAGGCTGAGGCCCTCCCCTTGATTGAGCAACAGCAGGTGCATGATCTGATGAATCCCAGAACCTGAAGCCCTGAGCCAGGAGGTGGGAAAAGAATGACCAGATCAGCCTAGAAAAGGCGTCACCAAAAAAGAGATGCTTCTCCCCAAATGATTCCCTGACAACATGGACAAAACGAATTTAAAACTTCTTATGCTGGAAACCCCTCTGAGAAGCTGTTAAGGACTGAGGGGGGCTATCCCAACCCTAAAGAGATAGCGGAGTCCCTAACCTGCAAGAGCCCAGGTCCTGACTCCATTCTGCTCTAGAAAGAGACTGAAGCCTCTTAAGGGAAATGAAGATGAAACAAAGAGTCAGTGAAGGACGAGTCACACAACCCTGTGACTACAAAGTGACAACTGACTACTGGCAGCACCAAGGTGACATTTTTAGTCAGTGCCACACTATGAAGTGGAGTGTCACAAAAACACCTGATCACACACAACCTCCACTGGGGGGCAGGGAGGAAAATGTTTAAGGAGGCTGGGTGTGAGGCAGGGCTGAAAGGGGTACTAATAATATCTCATTGGTCCCAGAGTCCTGCCGCCTGCTCCCCCATCTCTAGGAGTCACTCAGACCTGGAAGGGGGTTGCACGAATGGGTGGGCAGGGAGGTTTATAAGCCAGACCCCAAGGAGCGCCCCACCCCGCCACCCCTCGTTGGGATACCGGGTGAGACTGGGCAGTCTATCTAGAAAACATCATTCCACTCCTCTCCCCACCCCTAAATAAGCGCTGAGGAGTCCCTCGCAGAGGCAGACACCCCTCCCAGAAGCAGCTACCGCGGACGGGCCGGGGTGCTTCTGGGCATAAGGTGCAGCTGCCAGGCCACCCCCTCCCCAAGAAAGTGTGGATGCGGGAGGCTCACCTCCACGGTAGGTTGGGAGGGCTCCCCGGGGTGTGGCTGCGTCACTAGAGCGCCCGAGCTGCAGCTCCGGACGCTGGACCTCAGGACCCGCCGCAGCATCCGGGACACTGGTTGGGACGCCATGAAGCCTGTCCGGCAAGGCGAGACTACACTGGGTAGCCGGCTTTGGGAGCACGCTAGCCCGGGACTCGCTGCCCCGGGTCCTCCCGGCAGGGGCGTGGTGGGGGCGGGGCCATACCAGCCAATCGGTGAGGGCACCGTGCCGCGCGGCCTTCTGGGAGTTGTAGTCCGCACCCTCTGCTCCTATCCCAGGAGGCTAAGTGTTCTAGGCCTTGCAAAGCACAAGTTCAAACTCACCCAAAGATCTTCAGTCTTTTCCTACAGGCGGCTCTGGACTTTGTGCCAGTCACACCACGACCTAAGTGCTTTAGGGTCAGGTGAATGAACTTTAAGGAGGTACCAAAAAAGTGGGTTATCAAGATAAATAATTTTTTTTTTTTTTTTTTGGCGGTACGCGGGCCTCTCACTGTTGTGGCCTCTCCCGTTGCGGAGCACAGGCTCCGGACGCGCAGGCTCAGCGGCTATGGCTCACGGGCCCAGCCTCTCCGCGGCATGTGGGATCTTCCCGGACCGGGACACGAACCTGTGTCCCCTGCATTGGCGGGCAGACTCTCAACCACTGTGCCACCAGGGAAGCCCAAGATAAATAATATTTTAATGCAATATTTTAAAAAGTCAGGGACTTCCCTGGTGGCGCAGTGGTTAAGAATCTGCCCGCCAATGCAGGGCATACGGTTCGAGCCCTGGTCTGGGAAGATGCCACATGCCGCAGAGCAACAAAACTACTGAGCCTGCGCTCTAGAGCCCGACTCCTGAGCCACAACTCCTGAGCCCCCATGCCACCGCTACTGAAGCCCGGGCACCTAGAGCCTGTGCTCTGCAGCAAGAGAAGCCACTGCAATGAGAAGACCACACACTGCAACGAAGAGCAGCCCCAGCTCACCGCAACTAGAGAAAGCCCCTGCGCAGCAACGAAGATGCCACACAGCCAAAAAGTAAATAAATAAAAAATTTTAAAAAAAAAAGTCAGAATCAATGCAAAACAATCCATAATAAACAAAATATCAATATTTTATATAAAAACAATAACTGATCCTGCATGTTTACGACTTATGACTTGCCTAACTCCTTTCACTGTTGTCTAGGCCCTGATTGTAGGATGGTCAGCTCCCTCCTTCAAGATACACTTCTCCAGGGACTTCCTTGGCAGTCCAGGGGTTAACACTCTGCACTTCCACCGCAGGGGCTGTGTGTTCCATTTCTGGTAGGGAAACTGAGATCCCACATGCTTTTTTTTTTTAACCAAAAAAGTTAAAAAAAAAAAAAAATGATGCACTTCTCCAACTGTGCCCCCAAAGGAAGCTAACAATCTTGGCCTCTCTGTTTAAAAAAGTATGTAGCAAGAAGTCATTAAATGAGTAGATATCATCTTTGGAATACTTCCTACACACCAAACACCATGCTAATGACATGGAGGAACCTTAAATGTATATCACTTAATACTTACAATAATCCTACAGTTACTAGAATGTCAATTTCGCAACTTAGGAAACAGAAGCTTAGAGAGGTTGGGTAATTTTCCCAAAGTCACCTGGGTGATAGGTGGCAAAACTGGGGTTTAAACCCAGGACAATATGATTCCTAAAGTCAAGATTCAGTATGTATCAGGAATTGGGAGGGGTGGGGGGTGTCCCTTTCTCTCTCTCAAAAACAAAGAGCTATAGTCTTTAAGGTTTTTCATGGAATGCACACTCAGTAATGAGTCTACGTACTAAGAATCTTATGCTCAAATAGGCCTATCTGTTGTATCCAAAACTATCACCATGGAATTGCAAGAACCAAACGCTGAGTAGCATCATGGGAAACTCACCTTTAGTCTGATGCTAAAATCCTAGCTTTTCTGAAAGTCTCATTGCATTCGTACAAGTCAGTTGTAGTCAGTTATCTTTTCCTTTCCACTAGTCTATCAATTCTTCAAGACCAGGATCTACTTCCTTATTTCCTAATATACACTTGGCAGCTAGAATCTTTCAGTCAAAGTTCAGACAATACATGCAGGGGGTGAGAGTGTGTCTGAGTACATTTGAGACAGTAGGACAGGCCTCACAGAAGTCTATTTGCAAAGGGCCTGAGGACCATGGAGGACTGTTCAAGCTCTGTCCATGGCTAAGCTGGATGCCTGTCTTCCCTCCCCCACCCCCATCCAAAAGGATCCAGGACAAAACTTGGAAACAACCAAGATGTCCTTCAGTAGGTAAATGGGTTAATAAACTGTGGTACATCTAGACAATGCAATATTATTTCAGTGCTAAAAAGAAATGAGACATCAAGCCATGAAAAGACATGGAGGAACCTTAAATGCATATCGCTAAGTGAAAGACGCCAATCTGAAAAGGCTCCCTACCGTATGATTCCAATTACATGACATTCTGGAAAAGGCAACACCATGGAGACAGGAAAAAAATCAGTGGTTGCCAGGGCTTAGTGGGAAGGGATGAATAGGTGGCGCACAGAGGACTTTTAGGACAGTGAAGCTACTCTTTGTAATATCACAGTGATTGTACAGATCATTATTCATTTGTCCAAACACACAGAAGGTACACCACCAAGAATGAACCCAATTGTAAACTATGAACTTTGGGTAGTTGTGTTGTGTCAATGTAGGTTCATCAGTTGTAACAAATGTACCACCCTGGTGCGGGATGTTGAGAGCCAAGAAGGCTGTACATGTGTGGAGGCAGGGAGTATGTGGGAAATCTCTGTAGCTTTTTCTTAATTTTTCTGGAACCTAAAACTTCTTTAAAAAAATAAAGCCTTTATTTAAAACAATCCAGGATTGGTTTCCTGGGCATATGCCTGTCACTGCCTCTCTCTCATAATAGAAGCCTCAAGTATCCAGCCCTCATTCAGATCCCTCCTCATTCCATCGGTAGCTGTGGACTCTCTTTGCAAGTTTAGGCATTTTAATTAAGTAATGAAATTTTAAAATTTTTAGAAAATATTGTTTCAACAATTTCTATAATTTCTCCTCTTTTGGACCTTGTTCACGATGTTCTCCATTTGCCTCTCCAGACCCACTCCCTGACCCTCCCCACCCCGCTCTGGGGACTAGGACATTGACGTCTACCAACTGCTTGGATGGCATCATCCAGGCACCCTTGTCTCTGGTTTCCAGATGGATCTGGCTAGTAGGAGGCACAGGCAGGAGATTAGGGAGCAGAAAGAGAAGTCAGAGTATTTATTTCTCCTGCCTGTTTTGCTCTTGTTTGGCACTGACTATGCCTTTCTACAACTATACCTGGCATTGCATGGCCCTTCTACCATGAGTCCAGCTCTCATCAGGTCCAACAACACCATTTCTAGCCATTACCCTTCAGGTTGGGTGGGGTTGCCTTTCCTCTGTTGATGGTCACAGATGCCTCAACAGCAGTGGGCACTCTTAACTCTGCCCACACCTCAAAAAATGGTCCCTTCAAAATCCCCACCTAAGTGTGCTCTCTGTTTCTTGCTGGTTCCATGACTGACAAAGGATTCAAGGACTTCTCCCTCCCGTAGTACCCTAGATTCACCCTTGTTGACAGTGGTAATTACAACAGAGTAATGGCACTGCGCCACCAGGGAAGTCCCTGTGCCTCACCTTATATTTAATAATCCAGCAAAATCCTATTTAATTGATTTTTCACAACCACCATCCTGTGCGGTAGATGAGACAGGCCCATTTACTTTTGAAAACCCAAGAAGTTATTTGCCCAAGGTTAGGCAGTGATCTTGCCAGTGAGGATAGGGAGCCAGATCTTCCTGCTCCAAGCCAGGCCTCCTCCCAGTCTAGCACGTGTCTTATTCACAGACGCTTGCCCCTCCTTGACTGCTCTAGCAAGGGAACATGTCACATGCAGTGTTGTCAGCCCAGCCAATTTTGGCTGTGTCCCAAATGAGCAGGAAACAGCTTCTGAGGTGTTTCTAGAAATGTCAGCCTTTGATACCCTTTGTTTCATTTCTCCACCCCAGTAATTACCCCAACTTAATTTACTAAGCAGCAATCGTATAATCCAGACGGTGGGACTTGATTTTGCTTGCGGAAGAAGCAGGTCTGAGTAAGTGGATCTGATTGTCTTCGGGGAATTAGAGGCTGTTTTCTAATTCCAAGGAGGAACAAAGAGGGAGTTGCTTTCTTTTAAATACATGGACCTTCACATAGTGAACTCCAACTCTGCAGGTTTGAGTAGAATAAAGTCACGTGTAATATCATCCCTTGCCTCCTAGGCTGGTGGGAGGGAAATCAGTCAGAGGGGTAGATGTCCAGACCTCTCTTTCATCCTGCCCTCTGCTCCCCTGCCAGTGTTTTCCATGGATAGAAACCAAAGAGAAGCCCGAGGGCAAGGGAGTCCACGGAATCAACCACTTACAGCAGAGAACGGGGCAAAAAGAGGTGGAAAATGATCCCAGGTAAGGGTGGAGCAAATGGAGAACAAACAACCCAGAATGCTACTAATACAGATATCAAAGGGCATTCCTTTCCTGGAATGGGGCCAGGCAATATCTTTAAAGAAATAGTAACTCACAGGAGGAATTCATACTTATTAATTATCCATTGCTGTGTAACAAGCTACCCCAAGTGTAGTGGCTTGAAACAAACATTTTCTCACACAGTTTCTGAGGCTCAGGACTCCGGCAGTGGCCAGCAGTGTGGTTCTGGCTTCGGTATCCCATGAGATTGCAGCCAAGATACCCACAAGAGCTGCAGTCAAGCTTCAGCTGGGGGTGGAGGGTCCGAGTCCAAGACGGCTCACTCACATGGCTGTTGGCTGGAGGCCTCAGTTCCTCACTGGCTGTTAGCAGGAGGTTTCTGTTCCTGGTCTTGTGGGCCTCTTCAAAGAGCTACTCACAACATGGTAGCTGGATTCTCCCAGAGTGAGAGATTCAAGAGAGAACAAGGGGGAAGCCACTTGCCTTTCACGAACTGCCCCCCAAAGCCTATTACCATCACATTTGCCACATTCCATTTGCTAATGTTCCTAAATTCAGCCCACATTGAAGGGGAGGGGAACTAGGTTCCACCTTTTGAAGTGAGGAATATTTAAGAATTTATGGACTGATTTTGAACCACCGTACACTCAGAAGGAGATTCGGAGGAGAAAGGGTTCAGGGTGATCTCAAGTAGTGATGAAGAGCCATATTTACCTATATGCCTTCTGCAATATAAGCCCTCTGAGGGTTGGTGCCAGATCTAAGTCATCTGTAATCACAGCACCTAGCACAGTGTGTAATGTACAATAACCTCCCAATAAATGTGCATTAAATAATACACTCTATATCTTTGACTTGCCTTTCCAGCATGGTGTCTATGTCAGTCAGATTGGGCTAGATTGTGCTGTTGTCACAAACAACTCCAACATTACGATGGCTGAAAACCACAAATGTTTCTCATGTGTGTTACATGTCTAGCAAGGGTTAGCTTGGAATTGTTTGCCTTCAGTGTTGTCCTCACTCTGAGCCCCAAGCTAATGGGGCAGCTAATATCCACAGAGAACGTTAGCTCATTGCAGCTCTATTTACAATAGCCAGGACATGGAAGCAACCTAAGTGTCCATCAGCAGATGAATGGATAAAGAAGATGTGAACGTCAGCTCATTGCAGCTCTATTTACAATAGCCAGGACATGGAAGCAACCTAAGTGTCCATCAGCAGATAAACAGATAAAGAAGATGTGAACGTTAGCTCATTGCAGCTCTATTTACAATAGCCAGGACATGGGAGCAACCTAAGTGTCCATCAGCAGATGAATGGATAGGAAGATGTGGCACATACATACAATGGAATATTACTCAGCCATAAAAAGAAACGGAATTGAGCTATTTGTAATGAGGTGGATAGACCTAGAGTTTGTCATACAGAGTGAAGTAAGTCAGAAAGAGAAAAACGAATACCGTATGCTAACACATATATATGGAATCAAAAAAAAAAAGGTTCTGAAGAATGTAGGAGCAGGACAGGAATAAAGACGCAGACGTAGAGAATGGATTTGAGGACATGGCGAGGGGGAAGGGTAAGCTGGGACGAAGTGAGAGAGTGGCATGGGCTTATATACACTACCAAATGTAAACAGATAGCTAGTGGGAAGCAGCCTGATAACACAGGGAGATCAGCTCCGTGCTTTGTGTCCATCTAGAGGGGTGGGATAGGGAGGGTGGGAGGGAGACGCAAGAGGGAGGAGATACGGGGATATATGTATACGTATACCTGATTCACTGTGTCATACAGCAGAGACTAACACACCATTGTCAAGCAATTATACTCCAATAAAGACGTTAAAAATAAATAAATAAATAAACAAATAAATAAATAAAGAGGGAAGGAGTGTGCAAAAGAGCAAACCGGTGCTTAGAGCTTCTTCCTGAAATGCCACACATCACTCTGCTCAAGCAAGTCACGTGGCCACATTTAATTTCAAAGGGAAGAGAAGCTTAGCCCTCTGGCCGAGAGGGGAAGCAGATATTGGTGAACAATAAAAATCTTACCAAGGGAACAAACTTCTCCTTGTGCTTTAATGTATCATGCAGGTTCTTCTAGTTCCCTGGAGAACTCTTCCCTTTATTCATCCCTGTGGGTTGCACTGCATACTGAAACCAGCCACAGCGGTTTTGTGTCTACACATGTCACCGTAGTCCCAGAGCCATGAAGTGCTGACTCCAGCATTCAGTTGTCTGTCATTAGCAAAATTAGGAGGAAGAGAGTTTGTAATAAGTCTTTAATTCAGTGGTTCTCAAAGTGTGGGTTTCGGAGGTCAACTGTTTTCTTACTAATACTAAGATATATAATACTTAGATACTCCTTGCCTGTTCTACTCTCATGCTCCTATGACTGTACAGAGGAATTTTACACAGGCTCTCCAATTGCGATTTCAAAACGGATTGAATGCAAAAGCAGGTATGAGAATCCAGCTGTCTTCTGTGAAGCTTGACATCAAAGAGGTTTGCAAAAATGCAACACAATGCCACCTTTCTCCCTAATTTTTGGAAAATATAATTATTTTATTTAAAGTGTTTATAATAGGTATTGACTTTGTTAATTTTAAATGAGTTAAATATTTTAAAATTTCTCAGTCTATTTCTAATATGATATAAATTAAACAAATTGACATAGTAAATATATATTAAATAGACATAACACACATAAGCAAAAATTCTATGGGGTCTTTGGTACTTTTAAAGAGTAGAAAGCGTTCTTGAAAAAAAGTGTGAGAACCGCTGCCTTAACATAGACCCCCTCATCTTTTACAGACCCAGAGCCATCCTAATAGTGCTTTATAGTTGCTCTCTGATCACATTATCTTCCCTAAACCATAAAAAACAAACACAAAACATAATTTCATGCCAATTCCCTTATTTCCCTGGGCTCCTGGTGGGCTACCTGTTTTGCGAAGGGGTTGGTGGAGGGATGATCGTTTCAGGGGGTTCCTCCCTAGCAGACCAAGTTCAATGCAGGAGCCCCACACTGGGAACCAAACCCACACTTCAGGTGTAACCTCTGCGATTTAG
The DNA here is from genome assembly GCF_964374135.1 of Grampus griseus. Lineage (NCBI taxonomy): Eukaryota > Metazoa > Chordata > Mammalia > Artiodactyla > Delphinidae > Grampus > Grampus griseus. The sequence goes on along the minus strand of NC_139004.1, from coordinate 34,118,351 downwards.
TCATTTTCTATTGGTTTGGTTCAGGTTCCTCATCAGTTAGAAATCATAAACAGGTCTTCAGTTTTATTGGGATTGAATCAAATAATGCATAAGCAAGTGTTCTATTGTTTTTATGATATTGTTTGGGAGCAAGGAGTGCCTTACCAGGTCACCAAAACCATCCTTACCCCACATGAAAGAGCTTAGAGAGATTGATTGCATCGGGTTCATTAAGCCTCCAGAGGAGCTTTTATTAGAATTAGGTAACCCCCATGAGGGATTTGTGGGTCCATTATAAACCATGAATACCTCAAAGCAAATTAGCTTAGCTGCTTTCCAAGAATAGGTCTCTGAGAGCAATAATGGGAAATGAGGTAGGTACAATAATGAGTTGGGAAGATCGAGAAGGGATTGCCAAAAAGGATGGGTCCCAACAGCACCCCGACTACCAGGGAGCCCTGGGATGTTCGGCACGTGGGAGAAGAGGAGGGCATGGGAGGGCATCGAGAACCTTCTTCTGAGACCTTCCCAGACCTTTTGTAGACTGGCTCTTCATCACTACTTGAGATCACCCTGAACCCTTTCTCCTCCGAATCTCCTTCTGAGTGTACGGTGGTTCAAAATCAGTCCATAAATTCTTAAATATTCCTCACTTCAAAAGGTGGAACCTAGTTCCCCTCCCCTTCAATGTGGGCTGAATTTAGGAACATTAGCAAATGGAATGTGGCAAATGTGATGGTAATAGGCTTTGGGGGGCAGTTCGTGAAAGGCAAGTGGCTTCCCCCTTGTTCTCTCTTGAATCTCTCACTCTGGGAGAATCCAGCTACCATGTTGTGAGTAGCTCTTTGAAGAGGCCCACAAGACCAGGAACAGAAACCTCCTGCTAACAGCCAGTGAGGAACTGAGGCCTCCAGCCAACAGCCATGTGAGTGAGCCGTCTTGGACTCGGACCCTCCACCCCCAGCTGAAGCTTGACTGCAGCTCTTGTGGGTATCTTGGCTGCAATCTCATGGGATACCGAAGCCAGAACCACACTGCTGGCCACTGCCGGAGTCCTGAGCCTCAGAAACTGTGTGAGAAAATGTTTGTTTCAAGCCACTACACTTGGGGTAGCTTGTTACACAGCAATGGATAATTAATAAGTATGAATTCCTCCTGTGAGTTACTATTTCTTTAAAGATATTGCCTGGCCCCATTCCAGGAAAGGAATGCCCTTTGATATCTGTATTAGTAGCATTCTGGGTTGTTTGTTCTCCATTTGCTCCACCCTTACCTGGGATCATTTTCCACCTCTTTTTGCCCCGTTCTCTGCTGTAAGTGGTTGATTCCGTGGACTCCCTTGCCCTCGGGCTTCTCCTTGGTTTCTATCCATGGAAAACACTGGCAGGGGAGCAGAGGGCAGGATGAAAGAGAGGTCTGGACATCTACCCCTCTGACTGATTTCCCTCCCACCAGCCTAGGAGGCAAGGGATGATATTACACGTGACTTTATTCTACTCAAATCTGCAGAGTTGGAGTTCACTATGTGAAGGTCCATGTATTTAAAAGAAAGCAACTCCCTCTTTGTTCCTCCTTGGAATTAGAAAACAGCCTCTAATTCCCCGAAGACAATCAGATCCACTTACCCAGACCTGCTTCTTCCACAAGCAAAATCAAGTCCCACTGTCTGGACTATACGATTGCTGCTTAGTAAATTAAGTTGGGGTAATTACTGGGGTGGAGAAATGAAACAAAGGGTATCAAAGGCTGACATTTCTAGAAACACCTCAGAAGCTGTTTCCTGCTCATTTGGGACACAGCCAAAATTGGCTGGGCTGACAACACTGCATGTGACATGTTCCCTTGCTAGAGCAGTCAAGGAGGGGCAAGCGTCTGTGAATAAGACACGTGCTAGACTGGGAAGAGGCCTGGCTTGGAGCAGGAAGATCTGGCTCCCTATCCTCACTGGCAAGATCACTGCCTAACCTTGGGCAAATAACTTCTTGGGTTTTCAAAAGTAAACGGGCCTGTCTTATCTATTGCACAGGATGGTGGTTGTGAAAAATCAATTAAATAGGATTTTGCTGGATTATTAAATATAAGGTGAGGCACAGGGACTTCCCTGGTGGCACAGTGGTTAAGAATCCACCTGCCAATGCAGGGGACACAGGTTCGAGCCCTGGTCCAGGAAGATCCCACATGCCACAGAGCAATTATGCCCCTGCACCACAACTATTGAGTCTGCACTCTAGAGACCAAGAGCCACAACTACTGAAGCCCGTGCACCCTAGAACCCGTTCTCTGCAACAAGAGAAGCCACCGCAGGTCGAAGCCCACACATGGCAATGAAGAGTAGCCCCTGCTGGCCGCAACTAGAGAAAGCCCACGCACAGCAACAAAGACCCAACGCAGCCATAAACAAACAACGAACAAGTAAATATATTAAAAAAAACTGTTAGAAAAAAAAGATGAGGCACAAAAAGGTTAAGCAACTAGTCCAAGAACACATGGACAGTAAGTGGTAAAGCTGGGATTTGAACCCAGAAGTCTGGCTCTAGAATCTGTGCTCTTAAGCACTATGCCCTGTTGGTGGCCTTGACCCTGACCACACCCCTCAGATAGTCCCTTCAGTTAATTCCCTGAGTAACTCTTTAGAGCTCTCACCTCTTTCCTGCTGTAATTCTGTACTATAGTCTATTGTCTTTCACAATCTTACAAAAGACTCAGAAGGGACTGGGACATACTTACAAAACTAATTTTGAGTTAGAAGAACTTTATATTTTATATCAAAACCAGATTCTAGGTAAAGAAAGTCTGTTAATTATAAACGAAAAAAATTCCATTCCCTAGCTCTTTTCTAAAGAATATTATGAAGCTAACATGAATGATAACACAAGTTCAAAATCTCTTATCTGAAGGCCTTGGGGCCAGATAGATTTTGGAATTTAAAATGTTTTGGAGTTTTGAAAAGTCTTATTTAATATATTATACACACTGTATGTGTACGCAAAAGTGTTTGAATATATTACATAACACAGGGTTTAGGAAAGCCTTCAGGAATCAAACAAATTTTCTGCAAGAAAACAGATTCACACTAAGTGGGATAGATAATGGTTATAAGTAGTTCATGTCAGTAGGTCACATTTTGTTGACAAATGAAGGATGGAAAAACTTTATTTTTCAATAGTAGTTTGGTTTTTGGAATTAGAGATAAAGGCTTGCGGACATGAGGTAATACAGAATCGGGCCAAGGGTAGTAAACCTAATAAACTGTCATCAGAGAGAGGAGTACACACTTCCCCCTTCTAGTCCTAGTTACTTCCTCAGGGAGGAGGATGGAGATTCCAGCTCTGTTGCCTCCCCAGGTCAAGATGAAAGAGATTTTTTTTTTCCCCTGGAGATTTGGTGCACTGGGGCTGTCCTTATGCTACGAAACACTGACCCTAAGAAAGAAATCAGAGTTTTTGCTTTTGGGGGTGGGGATAGCTTCTGTTTGCACCTCCAGACCCCCTTCTCCATCTTTTCCACCTTGCTCCGGGCCTCAGAAGGCTGACCTGTAGAGGCGACCTGTGCCCTCTGGTTTCTGACTGGGTTTGTCCAGCAGGGAGTCCTGGCAGGAGATCAGAGCAAGGGAAGGACAGTGGCCGGACGCTAGTCCCTCAGCTCCTGAGTGGCTGCCCTGCGATGGCCATGTCCTTCAATTGCAGTCACAGCCTCTGTCAAGGTGTCCTCCCCATGTGGCTCTCTCCTTCCTGGGGTCGGTTATCCGTCCCCCCCTCCTTGTTCCTTCAGACCTAGGAGTGGTTACCACTCTTCAAACACAGACAGACAGACAGACACACACACACACACACACACACACACACACACACACACACAGAGTCACCAGCTCCAGGATACTGCACTTTCCCTCGCGGTTTTCCTACACCTTTATGTTTATGATTTCCCTTTCCCATTTCTCAGCATTCGAAACTCCATGAATATGCATGCTTCTTCCCTGTGTGCTGTTACCCATGGGTCCATTTATTGAGACACAAGAAAGGCCCCCAGAAATGTGTGAGGGGCCGGGTGATCAGGCAAAGATGTCAAGGGCGTGGTCATCCAGAGCAGACCCAAGATGGCAGGCATCCCATCATTCAGTTCACTCCCTATGGCCTCTGCAAGAATCATTTTTCCTAAGAGATGACTCCTTGGTCAACTGGCTTTTCGTTCTTTGGCTGTCTTTCCCGCCCCCAGAGTGACTGTATTCAGAAGGCATGGATGTGCCCTCAGAGCTCTGCCTCTACAGTACACTAGAAGGGAGACCTAACTCTGGGCAACTGGAGACTGTTCATGGGACTCACACCTCTACCAGCTTCCGGCACTGCCAGCCTCTTCCAGCCCTTCCTGTTCTACTCTTTCCCCAATCACACCTTGCTTTTCGTCTACCCTTGACCTTTGGGGAAAGGGATAAGCGTAGAGAGAGAAAGCGGAGTAGCTGACACCTGCTGGTTCATCTGACTTCCATGCCTGCTTCAAGGCTGCGCTGCCACAGTCCCGCAGCCAGCCATTTCTTGGTTCATTGCTCAACTTTAGGACAAATTTTTTCCCCAGCTCCTAGCACATGGTGCAGCACAGGCAACAAAAGAAAGGTCAAGTCACCGGGTTCTCTATTTTAACACAGAGTAGGTAGAACTCAGTCATAGGGAGGAAAAATGCAGGAAGATGTCCTAACAAGCATGGAGATGACTGTGTCCCTCCTTGTGCTTCTGCAGCAGAGGGTCAAAGGGCAAAGCATTGCCATAGCGTCTGTACCTCTCCCTCCTCCTGCTTCCATTCAAAGAAGAGAACGTGAGGCTGAGAAAAGCTTTTATCTGTCAATACATCCCAGACCAGACATCTCCCACCTCTGCAAGGACTAATCTCTTGCTGGTACACTGCATTGTTCCTCTTCTTGATTATGCTAAAATCATCTCATGCCTGGCTTTAATTACACTTCAAAAGGCCCACTTCTATTGGCGTAGCCATACGACTTGGTGAAGCGGTCGTGGGTGGGTTGGCGTGGCAGACACCAGGCTGGCACCCTAGCCCACGCTCCCTGGACCCTCCAGTGTACACAGTAGCTGTGGTTTTCATCTGCAGCACGGCAGTTCTTCCCACCTGGAGCCTGAGGGTTTTCTCAGATGCCAGAAGAGCTTATTGGCAAGGGTGGGGGGTGAGCGTTGGTGAGGGGACGCCTCCGGAGGTACCCCTCACCCTAGTGGGGCATGGGAGGCAGTAGATCCATGACCAGGGGAACCATCCTGAGGCCTGGTTCACACGTCCCCAGGGGGCCCCAGAAGGCCTGCACCCTGGCTGTGCATGGCTGTGTTGCCCACTAGTGCCCCCTGTCCTGCCTTTTCTCCCTTCCCTGCCTCCCTTACCTAACTACTTCGCTGTGCTTAGGGGTTCACCTCCCAAACAGACTACCTGTACCCAAGTACCGGTCCAGGGTCTGTTTTCAGAGAAATCTAAACTAAGACAGTTGGAAAGGAAAAAAAAAACAAGTCATTTACAGTTGCTCTCTGCTCCTCTCACTTCTCATTCACTCCTCCACCCCACGGAGGGCTGGCTCTGTCCCTGCCACTTTGAAACTCCAGATCTTGCCAAATCCAGTGATTCTGCACTATCACACTGGACCTCTTGGTAGCAGTTAACTGACCATTTCCTCCTTGCAGCACGCTCCTCTCCCGGTTTCTGGGACAGCATTCTCTCCTATTTTCCTCTTACCACTGAGCTTTCTGTCATGGTCTCAAAGATGCTCTTTTTTTCCACTTCCCACTTAAGCACCCACATTCCTCAAAGCCCCTCCTTAACCCTCCTCTATTCTCATTCCTCGCACTCTCTGGGGGCCACCAACTTCACTGGCTTCCATTCCAACAAATGCCAGGGAGGCCCCCATCCATGCATCCCACCCAGGCCTCTGTGTGGAGCCCCCTCCTAGGCAAACCTCCCTATGGGCTAGAACCTCTTCTACGTTCCATGGCTCCTCAGATAGGCAGGCTTCCAACTGACATCTCTGTGGTGGAACATTTTTCCTCTAAAAATCTGCCAGAGAAGGATGGAAAAAAGGCAGGAATGTGAGGAAGTGCAGCTGGACAAGGTTAGGATCGCCTCTACCTTGGGAAGCAATCTAAGCAAAATGAGAGGTGAATGGAAAAAACGAGTGAAAAGAAAGGTGGCAAAGATACAGGAGAAGGTTTCTGAGAAGGCAGAGGGGGAAGACTAGAAGGAAGGAGGAAGAAAGGTTCAGATTCAGAAATACTTGCAGGTGCCAGGGAAATACGCTAATGGCATCCTTGCTAGTTGGCCTGTTTCCTCCTTGACCCAGGGGGAAAGATCACTTGCTGGGGGTGGAGTGAAACGGAGGCTCTGAGAGTGGAGGTAAAATTTTGGAATGGGGCATGAGTTAGGGTGAAACAATGGAAAGCACAACACAAACTGGCTTCAAGAAAACAAGGAGGAGATTAAGTGACTGATACAACTTGACAGTCTAAAGGCAGACTTGGATGCAGGCATCGTTTGGCCCAGAGGTTGAGGATTCCATCTGACTCCTGCCATTCTCTTATCCCCCCACCCCTCATGTTTTAGCAGTTGTAGACACCGTACCCTCACTGTAACACCCAGAGCGAGGTGGTCTCCTCTGGGGCTCCTGCAGAAGACAGGGGAAGCTTATTTCCCAGAAGCCTCTACAATTGTCTCCTGGTGTCTCATTGGCCCAAATTAGGTGGTGGGCTCATCCATGACGAACCAATCACTGTTGGTTCACATGACGAAGCCCATCAGGGTCCACCCCTGGAAATGCAAATGAAGTCAAATCCACCCAAACAACATGGTTGAGAATGGGGGAGGGGCACTGCCTCAAAGGAAAATTTGGGTGCTTTTGGGAGGAAATGCTTGAGGTAGCGGAGCTGGGGGAACAGATGCTGGGAAGTCAACCAACAAAGGTCCACCATAGTTCGTTTCTGAGGCAAATGTGAGAAGCAATTGTTGAAACATTTGTCAAGGTGATAGGGATAGAGTAGGATAATTAAATAGTCAGTTTAGAAATCCCACTAGGGGATTAAGGGCAGAAAGGGAATATTAAGAGAGTTCTGGAGACTGTTGTAAACGAATGACCACTCAGGAAAAGAATCCAGTAACCTAGCAACCATCGACACTACCTTGAAGGAAGACCAGGTGCGCCCAAGCGCCAGACACACTCAGGCCACAAACCCTGGTAGTTAAAACACACGACAGTAGATATGGGGTCTGAGTCTCGTTACATGAAATCAGAGAGTTAATTGTCCTTGAAGAGTAGCATTTCTACATGTAGTCAAGACAGGAATATAGGTGAAAGGGGACATTCTACTGAAACCTGAGATGAACTACCGTATCTTAGTATAGGTTACCACCCTTTTGCTAATATACATATGATTTAGATAGCACCATGATGGTCCTGGTTAAACCATATAGGGCCAAAGGAGGAACTAATGATGTAAGCCTTGACGTCTGCCCAAGAATGAGGAAGAAGGTGGCCCTCTCCCCCCCAACCCTGCCGCTTTTTCTTTGATTATGAAAGTGTTGCCGCCTTTGTTCTCGGGGCTGCGCTCCTTTGCCTGCCTGCTCGTATCTCTCACAAGCATCCTGTGCTAATAAACTCACTCTGCCTGCTGCTTTGCCTCTTACTGAATTCTTCCTGTGCTGAGACAAAAGAACCTGAGCTTCAGTAAGTCCTGACACCAGGTGAGCGGGAGGGAGACGCAAGAGGGAAGAGATATGGGGACGTATGTATATGTATAACTGATTCACTTTGTTATAAAGCAGAAACTAACACACCATTGTAAAGCAATGATACTCCAATAAAGATGTTAAAAAAAAAAAAAAGACAGTGGGTTCGAATCTCGTCCTAGTCAAGGATCGTGGGTCCAGGTCTCAATCTGAGCTGCGGTGGGGGGGGGGGGGGGGGTTCAAGTCCCAGCCCATAGGTTTACGTCCCAATCTGAGTTTTGGCTGGGTTTGAGTTCCACCCGAGAGGGGGTGTGGTTTCAAAGGCGTGCTGTGCTCAGGCAGGGTTTTGATGTGTGTGGAGCAGAGAAATCTGCAATGGCTTCATGCCTCTTGGTTCTATGATTGTCTGTGGCAGCCTGGTGGTAGGAGGGGAGAAAGTGAACAACAGGACTGATCCAGAGTTAGAGGCCTGCCAGGTACCTGCGAGGACAACTGGGCAAGATGTGAGCCGAGGGTACTAGAGGGCTTGAAGTGATGGTGGGGGAAGCAGAGAATTTGGAAAGGAGCTGAGAGATTAAGCTTAAATGGAGTGGTTCAGGGACTGAACTTGCAGGTGAACTCAGAGAAGGTTGGGTTGGGAGGAACAGGAAGTGTCCCCGGGAGACAGCAAGAGAGACACAGTGAGCTAGAAAGAGAAAGCTAGCAAGAAAGGATGAGGGTGACATATTGGCATTTAAACTTCAGAGGGAGACAGTGATGGGAAGGGGTTTCCCAGGTTCTATTTTCTCAATGAAGACATCATGACACACGTATGACAAGTCAGAGTGGGCTCGATAGCAACACAGTAAACATCTAAAAACCCACACCAAAAAAAAAAAAAAAAAAACCACGAAAACAAAAATCCCACACCAGTCTCAGGAATCTGAGACATATCACCAAGGTTTCATCTGCCTGGGTGTCCTGTCCCCCAAATGTCAGTCCAGCTGGGCTTTTCGGGCAGAAGGGCCACTGGGGGCTACTGGCCATCTACCTGTCTCCAAAACTGTCTATATAACTCTGAGACCACCTCGCAGTTTTCCTTCAGCCACGGGCTCTGGAAGAGTTTGTTTTGTTTTATTGTTATTTTGCCTTTTTGTTCCAGAATGGTTCAGAGCACCTGCACCTTTGTTCCAGGATGGTTCTTGAGACAGAAAAGAATGGAAAGGAAGGATGCCAGGAATAGAACACACTGTATGTTCTAACGTTTTTACTTTTTAATCAAACACATACTCTGGGCTAAGGAGATGTGCACAGAATTTTGACAGGATGAGCAGGCAAAAGGAGACTTAGGTGGGATCTAAAGTTCTAGTTGACTGTCTTGACCACTGACGTGCTCTGTGAATTAAATCCAATTATTTAAATATACAGACCCTCGGTCATTACATATACACCATGAGCTTAATTATGGCTTTATATCAGAGGTCAGCAAACTTTCTCTGAAAAGTTTGTGAGTAAATATTTTAGCTTTGGTGGGTCATACAGTGTCTGTTACACCTACTCTGCTGCCGTAGCAGGAAAGCAGCCGCAGACAATATGTCAACCTGGAACCGTGGCTGTGTCCCAATATGACTTCATTTACGAAAACAGGCAGTCACAGACTAATTGTAAAATGCAAAACTATAAAACTCTTGAAGACAACGTAGGAGAAAACCTGGATAACGCAGGAGGAAACTAGATAGCCTTGGGTATGGCAATGACTTCTTAGCTACAACACCAAAGACACGATCCTTGGGAAAAAACAGACTTCATTAAAATTAAAAATTTCTGCCCTGTGAAAAACAATATTGAGAGAATGAGGAGATCAGCCACAGACTGGGAGAAAATACTTGCAAAAGACACATCTGATAAAGGACTGTTACCCCCAATATACAAGGAACTCTTAAAACTCAACAGTAAGAACACACACAACCCAGCTTAAAAAATGGGCCAAAGAGCTTAACGGACACCTCATCAAAGAAGATATACAGATGGCAATAAGCATACGAGAAGATGTTCTACATCGTATGTCATTGGGGAAATGAAAATTAGAACAAGAATGAGATTTTTCTACACCCCTACTAGAATGGTCAAAGTTCAAAACACTGACAACATCCAATGCTGGTGAGGATGTGAAGCAACAAGAATTCTCATTCATTGACAGCAGGAATGCAAAATGATGCAGCCACTCTGGAAGATAGTTTGGTGGTTCCTTACAAGACTAAACACATTCTTATTATACGATCCAGCAATTGTGCTCTTTGGCATTTACCAAAGGAGTCGAAAACTTACGTCCACACAAAAGCCTGCACACAGATGTTTCTAGAAGCTTTACTCATAATTGTCCAAACTTGGAAGCAACCAAGATGTCCTTCAGTAGGCGAATGAATACATAAACTGTGGCATAGCCATACAATGGAATATTATTCACTGCTAAAAAGAAATGAGCTATCAAGCCATGAAAGATATGAAAGAACCCTAAATACATGTTACAAAGTGAAAGAAGTCAATCTGAAAAGTCTACGTACTGCATGATTCTAAATATATGACATTCTAGAGAAAGCAAAATCATAGAGACGGTAATATAAATCAGCAACTGTCAGAGGTTGGAGAAGGATGAATAGGCAGAGCACAGAACATCTTTAGGGCAGTGAAAAGACTCTGATACCATAATGGTAAATACACGTCATTATACATTTGTCCAAACCCATAGAACGTACAACACCAAGCGTGAACCCTAAGGTACACTATGGACTCTGGGTAACTCTGATGGATCAGTGCAGTACTCTGGTGGGAGATGGGGATAAATGGGGAGGCTGTGCACGAGTGGGCACAGGTCAGACATGGGAAGTCTCTGTACCTTCACCCGGCTTTTGCTATGAACCTAAAACTGCTCTAAAAAATTAAAGTCTTAATAAAATAAAACAGGCAGCAGGCAGGATTTGACTCCTTGAAGTATAAAAAGGGGAGTATATGTGGGAGCACATAACCTGTTTCTTGGGTCCCTTTGACCTAGCTTTGGCCACTAATGGGGACTCATCACCTCTGTGGTCTAATCCAACCTCTCTCGCCTAGACGTTTCTGGGAGGCCCAGTGGCTGTCGCAAAGATGCTAATAAATACAACAGACTATTTTTTTCCTGCTCGTCTCCCCCGCACACACACACACCTTTACTCTGTTAGTAACTAAGGCCTGCTCTGCCAGGTGAAAGACCCTCAGTCCTTTAGATGCCAAGCCCCTCACCCCCCTGCCCTCACCTGTGCCCAGTACAACCCTGCACTACCAGATGGTAGCATCGTATGCTGTCAAAAACTACACAAATTACACTATGCTCATAGCAAGTAGGGTTGAAAGCTTCTCATATTATTAACATCTAATAGAGGGCTATTAAAAAGAAAACAGGTAGGGCTTCCCTGGTGGTGCAGTGGTTGAGAGTCCGCCTGCCGATGCAGGGGACACGGGTTCATGCCCCGGTCCAGGAAGATCCCACATGCCGCGGAGTGGCTGGGCCCGTGAGCCATGGCTGCTGAGCCGCGCGTCTCCGCAACGGGAGAGGCCACAACAGAGAGAGGCCCGCGTACCACAAAATAAAATCTATTTAAAAGAAAACAGGTAAACTGGTGTCCATTTAGGCCTGATGTAATGGGGAGAAAGATTTAATGTGGGGGTGGAATGAGGGTAAGGCTGATGTATTAGAATACCTATTGCTAGCTACTAGAATTAACTTCTATTGTCAAGCCACTAAAAAGTCATTGGTTTATTTTTCATCTGCATCACAGTTTGATGCATACTGGGGCAAACTCCACAAAGTCCCACAAGGACCCAATCTTCTTACATCATAGGATGCCACCATGTTTTAGGAATGTGCCTTTCTCTGCATTCAACCAGAGCTAGAAAAAGATGGGAGAAGGAGGGAGTAGAGAATTTTCTAGGGAGATTTTTATGAGTCATGCCTAAAGATGGTAACATCACTTCCATTTATGTTTCCTTGGCCAACCAATTCATATGGCCAAACCTAGCTGCAAAGGAGGTTGGGAAATGTAGTCAAACTGTGGATCCAGACAAAGAAGAAACAGGTTCGTTGAACATATAGGAAGACTATGACAGGTGGGGATGAACTGAGTGACAGACATTACTCGCTACTCAGAATTACTTTCCTGGTTGACAACTGAGTCTGTTCCTGTTGGGACACAATTCTCTATGGGTCTCGCCTTCTGAGCAGAGAAACTGACAGCACCCTGGGCTACCTTTTTTTTTTTTTTTGTGGTACGCAGGCCTCTCACTATTGTGGCCTCTCCCATTGCGGAGCACAGGCTCCGGACGCGCAGGCTCAGCGGCCATGGCTCATGGGCCCAGCCACTCCAGGGCATGTGGGATCTTCCTGGACCGGGGCACGAACCCGCGTCCCCTGCATCGGCAGGCGGACTCTCAACCACTGCGCTACCTGGGCTATCTTTTCATGGAGGTCCGACAGATCCTTGGAAGGTGGAAACAGTGTCTCCCTCCAGAGCAGAGGGCACATTTGTTTGATGTCCAGGATTAAAAAGATAGTGCAACCCTCTGGGGCAAAGGTTAGACACATTTGCTTGCAGCCCCTTGAAGGACTGACGTTTCCTAAGTTTGGGGGCTTCTCAGGTGTGATGCAAATCTATTATGTGTTCAGCATCCACCTGGGCTCAGCCCTGCCTCGCCCCATGGCCCTCGGTGGGCAAGGAGAACCAGTGCTAACATGAAGCTCATGCTGCCTGCTGCGCTATGAGTAATAAAGTCCCTTGTTTCCAGCCAGGCATTCTGTGTCTTCTGGAAGCAACCCTCAAACTGCCAGGCTAAGTTGTCAGGCTTGCAAGTAAGGTTAAATCTCAGACCCTTTGGTTTTTGAGAGTTACCTGATCAAATGCATCGTGGTCAACATCTAATAGATGCCTCTGGCTCATGAACCTTCTCTAGACTTATGGGACCCCAAGTAGCAGACCTGATTCACACTTAAGTTGAACACCCTGTGCTCAGTTAAATGAAACGACGTCAGTGGTAACAGTGAAGCCCCTAGAGGCACGTGTAACCTAATATCAGGGTCTCCGCCACGTGGAGCCCCAGGGCACCATTCACATCATAGTCTAGAGATATGCAATGCGGCTGCTCTAACTATTGCAATACTTCATTGTTTCTAACACCATCTATGGGAAAATACACCATTATTTTAGGTGCCACTGCAGAAAAAAAAGCTGCCAATTAAACCATAACAAAAATGCTCTCTATTATTTTGATTTTTTACTGTATATTTATTGAAAGATCTGATACTTATTTAGACAGATTTATCATATCTCAACCTTGTGTACACATAGGAAGAAAAATAACTGTTCCTATTCAACATTACTGGAGGGTCTAGCCAGTACAATAAGAAAAGGCAAGGGGCTTCCCTGGTGGTGCAGTGGTTGAGAGTCCGCCTGCCAATGCGGGGGACACGGGTTCGTGCCCCGGTCCGGGAAGATCCCACATGCCGCGGAGCGGCTGGGCCCGTGAGCCATGGCCGCTGAGCCTGCGCGTCCGGACCTGTGCTCCGCAACGGGAGAGGCCACAACAGTGAGAGGCCCGTGTACCACAAAAAAAAAAGAAAGAAAGAAAGAAAAGGCATAAAAGTCGGAAAGGAAGAAATAAAACTGTCTCTGTTTGCAGACAACATGATTGTTTATGCAGAAAATCCCAAAGAATCTAAAATAAGTTCCTAGTGTGTTTATCCTGGTTGGAGGATACTAGGTGAATACAGAAAAGTCAATTTTATTTTCTTATACTGCCAATGAACTATTATAAATGAAAAATTAATGCCATTTGCAATAGCACCCAGAAAAGCCCATGAAATACTTAGAGCTAAATCAAATACATGAAAGGTTTATGCTTAAAACTATAAACATTGCTGAGAGAAGTAAAAAAACTAAATAAATGGAAATACTGTGTTCATGGATTGGAAGACTCAATATTGTCAAGATATCAGTTCTCTTCAAACTGATCTATAAGTTTAACACAATCCCCAAATTCCAAAATTCTAGTTTTTTTTTTTCTTTGTAGAAAAGGAAAAGCTGATTCTAAAATTTATAAGGAAGAGCAAAGGGACAAGAATAGTCAAAATAATTTTGAAAAACAAGAATGAGTTCAGAGGACTTACACTATTTTGAGATTTGCTCTAAAGCTAAAGCCATCAAGATAGTATGGAATTGGCCAAAGGATAGACAATAGATCCGTGGAATAGAACAGAAAATAGACTCACTTATATGTTCAATTGATTTTCAATAAAGTTGAAAGGGCATTTAAATGGAGAAAACGTTTTTCAGCAAATGGTAATGAAACAATTGGACATTAACCTATACCTTGTACCATATACAAAAGTTAACGTGAAATGGAGTATAGACCTAATTGTAAAAACCTAAAACTCATAAAACTTCTACAGAAAAACAGGAGAAAATCTTTGTTACATCTAGTTTGGCAAAGATTTCTTAGATAGGACACAAAAAGCCATGAGTCATAAAAGAAAAAAAAAACTTGACAAATTGGACTTCATGAAAATTACATATTCTGCTCTTGGAAAGACACTGTCAAGAAAATGAAAAACAGGCCACAAACTAAGATAGTACTCATGAAACATCTGATAACGGATACCCAGAATATAAAGAACTCTCATAACTCAGTAAGAATATAATCCAACTAAAAGTGATTTGAACAGACGCTTCTTCAAAGGAGATAAATAGATAGCAAATAAGGCCATGAAAAGATGCCTAACATCATTAGGAAAATGTAAGTTAAAACCACAGTGAGATACCACTACAAACTAGGAGAATGACTATACTTTTAAAAAGCTGATCATACCAAGCGCTGGAGAGGTTGCAGAGTAACGAGAACTTTCATTCATTGCTGGTGGGAATGTAAAATGGTGTAGACACTTTGGAAAACCGTCCAGCTGTTTGGTATAAACTTAAACACAGACTCATCCCACAACCCAGCAATCCTACTCCTAAGTATTTACCCATGAGTCATAAAACTGTATATCCATACAAAAACCTATACCTAAACATGTATAGCTTTGTTCATAACTACCCAAAATGAGAAACAGTCCAAATATTCTTCTATTGCGAACGGATAAAGCCTGGTATAATCACACAATTGAATACTACTCAACAATAAAAAGAACTGAACTGCTGATAAATGCGAAACCATGATGCTAAGTGAAGGAAGCCAGGCACAAAATGCTGCATGATGCTACAGAAAAGAGAAAATGACAGAGATAGAAAACAGTGGTTGCCAAGAGCTGGGAGTGTGGCTTGGGGATTGGATACGAAGGGGCGCGAGGAAATGTTAAAAATATTCTCTTCTTGATTTCAGTGGTGGTTACATGACATTACGCATTTTTATCAATTCATAGACCTGGATACCTAAAAAGGGTGCATTTTACGATATGTAAATTATACCTCAATAAATCTGACTTAAATTTTAAAAAATTGGTTAAGGAATCCTTTTTTTTTTTTTTTTTTTTTGCGGTACGCGGGCCTCTCACTGTTGTGGCCTCTCCCGTTGCGGAGCACAGGCTCCGGACGCGCAGGCTCAGCGGCCATGGCTCACGGACCCAGCCGCTGCGCGGCCTGCGTCCCCCGCATTGGCAGGCGGACTCTCAACCACTGCGCCACCAGGGAAGCCCAGGAATCCCTATTTTTTTCCCCATAGAATCCAAGTCCTCTGAATTCTTTTCTTTTCTTTTTTTTTGAATAGATCTTTATTGGAGTATAATTGCTTCACAATACTGTGTTAGTTTCTGTTGCACAACAAAGAGAATTATTTGCAATGAGAGCTGATGTCAGAGTTTTTCCACGCTCTGTCATTCTCTGCGGAATTAGCAGCTTTGGTAATATTCTTAGGAGGGCTCTACTATTGTCTCCGGGATTTTCTTTCAAGCTGCTGACGCTCAGCTGACAAGCTTTGATGCCGGGTCTTTATTGATCTTCCTAACAGTTGTCAAATAGAAGGTCTGCAGACAACAATCAGGGCTCATAGTTCCGGTGGCATATTGGTCAGTTGCAAATCCTGTACATTTTAGTCAACGACCGTTTCAAGACAATTTGAATGCGGGTTAACATTGAACGTTTGTGCACAGGCAGACAACAACAACTACATGGTGGCTGCCACATGGATAACAGCAATGGCAAGAATGTCAACTTCAGGGGTATTAAAATGTGAGAAATGCTCATCTTCAAGTTGATAAGATATTATTACTGGGAGAAGTGGAGAAGCTGGACTCCAAAGGCCCTTTCGAAAATCCTGTCAAAGACAGCGACATGGCAGACTATTTTTAATTAGTCTGTTAATTTTTTTCAGAGAACTATGTTTTCAATTATTTTAGGTAATGTGTATACACAATACAAAATCCAAACTGTGAAACAGAGAATACAGTGAAAAATAAGTCTCCCTTCAACCGCTGACCCTCAGACACCAAGTTCCCTCCCTGAGAGAGAACCACTGTTGGGGGTCCCCTATGTCTGAACTGCTTGAGGAGAATCACTCTGGCAACAAGGCAGAGACTGAAGAAGCGGGAGGAACAAAAGGCCATTTGTCAACTGAGAAGAAATGACAAGGGCTTCTCTGGTGGCGCAGTGGTTGAGAGTCCTCCTGCCAATGCAGGGGACACGGGTTCGTGCCCCGGTCCAGGAAGATCCCACATGCCGCGGAGCAGCTGGGCCCGTGAGCCATCGCCGCTGAGCCTGCACGTCCGGAGCCTGTGCTCCGCAACGGGAGAGGCCACAACACTGAGAGGCCTGTGTACCACAAAAAAACAAAAACAAGAAGAAATGACAAAAGTCTGGTGGTGGGGGTGCAGGAAATGAAAACATAAATTCAGATAGTGGGGATGTATCATTGAGAATTGCGCTGAGTTACACATACAAGCAATCTGAATAATAGTGACTTAAGACAAAGATTTATATTTTTCTCACATATAAGAAGTCTGGGTAAGCATTTAAGGGCTGATGTAGCTGTTCCGTTATGTCATTAATACTCAAGCCTCTTCTATATTTGTGCTCTACCATCTTTAGAAGGTTGCCTCAAGGTAGCAAAATGGCCAGTGCTGCTCCAGCCATCATATCCATATACCAAAGACAGAAGGAAGGGCAAGAGTGCATGTGCTTGCTCTCTCCTATTTATCCTAATTCAGATCAACCCTCTGCCCTTCTGCTTTTCTATCTGCTCTCTGTTTCAGCAGGCTGCCCTGTGTGGGCTACATCAGTGGCTTTCTTGCCCTTGGCGTTGTGATGGGTTCAGCCAATACAATCCATGGAAGGAGATGAGAATGTGAGAAGAGAATGAACTCAGGATTTCTTTCCCTCTGACTCCCTCTCTACAAAGTCACATCTGGCTGGCTGCCTCTCTTTACCTGAAGGCCACTGTTCTCAAGGCAGTCTGCTCTACCCAACCCTCTCCTTACCAGTGCAGAAATAGAGAGAACAGCTTGGCTGACCCTAATCTTGTACTCATATTCTATCCTTCATGATGTCTATACATAGTGTGCCAGCTGTTCCCTTGCTGGGACTCTGAATGATACAAGTCACAAGCTAGTTGAGTCAGCCTCTTTTAAGAAAATTTCCTAAAAGTTTCACCCAACAATTTTTACTTGTAGTTAGAAGTTAGATGGCCATCCTTACAAAGGGAGGGAGGGATATACAGGTGGCTTATTGTTGGTGGTGGCTTTTTCGGGACTGGTCATTTGTAATGAAGAAGGAAAGTTGGATACTGAGTAGGCAGCTAGATGGTTCTATCATAGGAGGGACTAGAGGGAAAAATAAAGATGCCCTGTGAGAAACAATATTAATTTGCAATCAGCCAGACTGAGAACAGAGGGATGATGCATCAATCATTGAATTTCCAGTAACAGTCACATTTTAAAGGTCACTGTCAAATTCATAGGTGACTGCCCTTGAAAGTCCCAAATTTTGAAAGTCTTTTTCTCCCCCGTCTTAAAGAGCCTCTTGTAGAATCTGATTAAAAATAGACTTTTTTAACTCTGAAAAAACACACGTAAACCATATACACAATTGTTTAACAATATTCTTTCTACACAAAGATCCAATGCAATAAAATCTTTTTTTTTTTTTTGAAGCGTAGCATAGTTGTTAAGAAGTTGTATCCTGGAGCTAAACTACCTAAGTTTGAAACCTGGTTCCACATGTACCAGTGGTGTGTCCTTGAGCAAGTTACCTAGCCTCTGTGTTTGTTTCCTCATCCATAAAGTGGGTGGGGTGGCCATGAGGATGCATTTGGCAGACCTTCTAGTTCAGGGAGTGTATTGTCTGAGGGCCCCTGCTGCTGCACTTTGGAATCCACTGTGACATTTGTGACAGAGCCACTTCTCCCATGGGCATCTCCCCACCAATGATGTAATATGGCAGGAAGACCAAGGCAGACACATTTCTGGAAGACACTAGACTCCATCAGCTAACTTTGGCTGGAAGACAACTCCCTCCCTGAGCTCTGATGAACTTCACTAAGACTGCTCTGCAGTCTAAGACACTTCTACCAACCTTCCTTCTCTTTCTTCTTCACTCAATGTTAGACCTGGGCTGTGGTCTAGTGACTCTCTCAGCCATTACCGGCTCCCCCTCATTTCCTTTTTCACAGGCATTTTCCTTAATAAAACCTTGGCACACTTATTCTGATCTTGGCATCTGCTTCTTGGAGGACCTGGACTAACACAGTGGGGATAATACTAGTTCCTACCTCTCACTGAGTTGTTGAGAGGATAAATGAGTTAATTCATTTATTGTGCTTACAATAGTGCTTGACAGATAGTAATACTTCAATCCATTTCAGTTATTAAAGACAAGACCAGATCTTACATTTCTAGTATTATAGCAGATTAGATAACCCCCAAAACCTTCCATTATTAAATACCATAAAAGTATGATGAAATATAGAAAATAGTCTTCTACCTGCATAGCTGAGTTTATAAAAAATATAAATCCTAGGGGCAAAATGGAGAGAGACCTAAAAAAGAGAGCAGTAGTCTTCATTTCACACTGCCGCTGTCCCCAGGGAATTTGACGGAGCCTTTGAACATAAAGCTGAGAATTGTCAAAGAGCTTTAGAAAAAAGGTGGGGACTAAAAGCCAAACCATCAGCAAAGAGAGCTATAAAGGAAGCTTGTCTATCTTCACTTGTATCTGGATAAAGGGAAAAGATCCCTCAAGACTGAAGGCAGAGTTTGGCATTTATACTACTCTTGTGGCTGAGAACTCCCAAGCTGAGAATATCTGTGACAAAGGGAATACAAGTCCTCTCTGGAGGGACAAACCCTCAGCTAAGGATTCTCAGGATTCTCTTCAATATAGTCCTGCTGAAGATGAACTCACAATCCAAAATTACAGAACAAACAAGGAAATACTCCACCATGAGTGAGCATTAGCAATATGAGGGGCAGGATTAGATTTCTAACAACTTAAGATAGTTATTTTAAATAGTTTATAATTTCTGGCTGATATAGCTAATACATTAAAGAACAGAATTTCAAAAAACATAACGAGTGTGTCTTTATTCCTATCCCTCCCCTAGGTTCTTCAGAACCTTTTTTTTTTTTTTTTTAGATTCCATATATATGTGTTAGCATACGGTATTTATTTTTCTCTTTCTGACTTACTTCACTCTGTATGACAGTCTCTAGGTCCATCTACCTCACTACAAATAACTCAGTTTTGTTCCTTTTTATGGCTGAGTAATATTCCATTGTATATATGCGTCACATCTTCTTTATTCATTCATCTGTCAGTGGACACTTAGGTTGCTTCCGTGTCCTGGCTATTGTAAATAGAGCTGTAATGAACATTGTGGTACATGACTCTTTTTGAATTATGGACTTGAGGACATGGGGAGGGGGAAGGGTAAGCTGGGACAAAGTGAGAGAGTGGCATGGACTTATATATACTACCAAAGGTAAAATAGCTGGTGGGAAGCAGCCACATAGCACAGGGAGATCAGCTTGGTGCTTTGTGTCCACCTAGAAGGGTGGGATAGGGAGGGTGGGAGGGAGACACAAGAGGGAGGAGATATGGGGATATATGTATATGTATAGCTGATTCACTTTGTTATAAAGCAGACACTAACACACCATTGTAAAGCAATTATGCTCCAATAAAGATGCTTAAAAAAATAAAATAAAATAAAAAACATAACGAAAGATTGAGATTCTCAAAAAGAACCAAACAAAAGTTTCAAAGACTCCCTTATCTGAGGTTGTCTAGAAAGCAGAGCCTGAGGCAAGGATTAGGATGCTGATCTTTTATTCAGGAGATGAAGCCTGTTGAGATGAAGGCAAGGAAGAAAAGGGGAAGTAGGGCAAGGAAAGGTGTGAAGCAAGGTGATATGATGCATTACAGTGATAGTCTCTGTTTGATAAGCTATGAAGAGACAGCTAACCACTGTCTCTTTGCCTAATATCCAGGACTTCTCTGGAAGGTTTTCAAAAAGAAACAGCACTTCTGATTGGAAGGAGAATTTATCTGCCCAGCTCCCTCCTGTTACCCATTTCCTATTGCCCAAATCCACTCCATGGAGAGCTAACCCATAGGTGTTGCACTGTTCACCCTTTGATGTCACTCAGGAAACCAGATCCTCTGTTCAGAAGTAGAGGAGCAACTTGGTGCAGACACCCTGGCATGTGGAAGGTGAAGCAATGCAATCCCAGGCCTCCAGCCAGCCTGGGGAGCTCAGTAGAGTACCTGTACACTGTGTGAGTTACTGGCAGTTGCAAGAACTTTGAGAATAGGGAGGCAGTTTGATTCTGAGAAGGAACAAGGTTAGTTTCTGATGTTAAATTAGATATGCAGTGATTGAAATTGAGAAATACTGTCCAGGGGATAAACAGTATATTGGATCCAGATGAAGACAAAATTGTGGATATAGAGATAAATTAAATTATACCTATGTGCTGTATTCTGGATAAAGAAAAAAAGCAAAAAAAAAAAAAAAAAAGAGGCATGAAAGAGTAAAAAGTCCAATTTATACCCAATAGGAATTTCAGAAGGTGAGATTAGAGAATAAGAGGTTACACTGATAAAGAGCACGCATCCTTAGATTCAGTTTCTATGTGATATTTTTGATGCCCAAGGGCAGCTTTTGTACACAGAGAATATTATTTTCATTTATTTGGGTTAGATTTTTAAAACTTTACTTACTGAAATTATAAATTTAAAAGTCTAGATTTTCTTAAACTCCTAAATTCATCTTATAAGTTTTATTATACGATTTTAAATCCAGTAAATTTTATATAAAATAGAAACAATTTTCAGGGAAACTTTAACATAAATCAGACTGATTACTTAAGGGAATTAGATTTTAATTAATGTTAAATAAACTTGAATAGGACAGGCTAATTACCTTTACTTCAAATAATATGCATACATTAATGTATTCAATTTTCTTTAAGACGTTGGAATGTCTAAACTCAACAAACTTATGACCCAATAAACTAATCCTTCCCACATTATCAACCAACTCTCTAATGCAAGTTCTTTTAACCACTCTACCACTGTTCATAAACTAAATCACTTACACCATTCAACTTCGAATCAAGCATTTAGTTTGGAATTGCAGGCCAATTTGTCATACATTTTAATATATCAAATTCAATTATATTTTACAAGTATTTTAAATGCCAAACACAGTGATTATGTTGATTGTAACCCAAAATGATTAATGCCATGGGTTTGACATACTTCATAATTTCATGTTTCTGGGGTTAAGAGACACAACCCAGTAAGGTTTACTGTGACTTTAAATTCCTGAGCCAATAACTCATGATGACAGTATGCTTGTCACCTGAGGCAAGTTGGAGGTGCATATTGAACAGACACATTTGGTACAGGGATGCCAGACCTGCAGCTGCCTATGTCCAGTGTGGTCTTTCCTGCATCACAGATTGACATACTGAGTCCAGTTTTAGTCATCTTGAAATTATAGGAGACCCCAAATCTATACCCTTCAGGTGGGGTTGATACCTCCTGTTCCAACTACACAACCACACAATACTTTTTGTAACCTCTTTCCGTTCTGATGACGAGATTTTATCATCTGAAATTTTCAACCTCCAACCAGATTGCAACTGATTTTGTTCATTCATCTCATTACTGTCTGGCTGAACTTTATTTTCATCTTTTTTTCCCTCCGTCTTTGGACCACAACGTTTTGGCAGAATCTAGTCAGACTTTCCTTATCTATAGTCTTTGACTGGCTTTATGATCACAGCAATCATGAGTGGCATAAATAAAAATAGATGCACACTAAGACACACTGAAGTGCAGAAGAACAACAAAAACAGAGAGAACATCTTGAAACAACCACAGCTTTTTGTGCCAATAGCGCTCCTGCAAACATGGTGAAAATGCCTTAAACCGGTGGGACTTTCTGTAGGAAGTGTGGCAAGCTCCAACCCCACAAGGTGGCACAGTACCAGAAGGGCAAGGAGTATCCATATGCCCAGGGAAAGTGGCATTATGACAGGAAGCAGAGTGGCTATGGTGGGCAGACTAAGCCAATTTTCTGGGAAAAAGCTAAAACTACAAAGATTGTCCTGAGGCTGCAGATCAAAGAATTCTGGCTATTAAGAGATGGAAACACTTTGAACTGGGAGGATTTAAGAAGAGAAAGGGCCAAGTAATTCAGTTCTAAGCTTCATCTTTTGGTGTTATGAAGATAATAAAATCTTGAGATTAAGTTAAAAAAATAGAAAAATGACATATCACCAAAGTGAAGTGATAAATAGATAGCAGACTTCTAATCAACAACACTTGAATAATATCTTTGAAGTAAGAGAAACAATGAATCTACAATTTTATACCCAGTCAAGCTATCATTCAGGAATGGGGAAACAAGTCATTTTCAGAAAGGCAAAGAATAAATTCATTAACAAACACTGAAAATACTGCTGAAATACATAGATCCTTCTGTATGAAAACTCTTGCTATTTGCTATCTGTAACTCAGGAATGAAATAGATGGTGTACTTTTCAGTCTCAGCATTCAAACTCATTATCCAAATCTAGGAACCAAAAAATTCAGATGACGAAAAAAACTTATACTAAAGGAAGAAAGAAATTAATTCACAAAGAAAGAAGTGAGGCTCATGAAGGAATGATGAGCAAGGAAACTGATAAGCATATAGGTAAATTTAAGTGATTAAAATAATAAAATAATAAAAAACAACTATTTTTAGAGGAATACAAAAACTATGTAAATAAAGTATATACTGATGAACGTGTAAAGTAGGATAGGTGATAGGAATGAGCAAGTTCAATGTTTGGCAAAGAGCAGGAGTTTAGGAATGTTGATTGTAGTGGACATTGTTGACACCTGACCCATATTCTCTGTCCACCTAAGTTCACTTATCAATGGGGTAGACAGTGTAACAGGCTGCCAGGTGTTGCTCAAGCACATGTGTCTCTCTTCTATGCCTGATGTCTTTCTCCTGCATCATAGAACTTTCTCTGACTTAAGCAGGTGTAACCTGGAAGTGCAGGAGCATTAACACTTCCAGGGATAAATTTCAACCAATGGGGGAGTCAGTAGATAAATGCCTCTACCTCCTTATCTCCTCATAGGACAACTCTGAAGCAAGTTCCACTTGGTTGTTCAGAGGATTTGAGCCCCCGTTACCCACAATAACCTGCTCATGAGCATTTCCCAGACCTGTTTTTCTCTTTTCCCTGCCTCACTTCCCCTTTCCCTTGTTTGTGCTTCCTGATGTCACTTCCCAAATGCCTGTACTCAAGGTCTGGTCCTAGGGCAGCTTTTGGGAGAATCCAACCTGAGACACTGATTAGTTTTAGAATTTAATTCATGTATGCTTGTGACAATTCTAAGAGTAATCACTAGAATGGTGCAGACAGAATGTGTAACTTCCAAACAAATATAGGTGAAAAGGAGAAATTAAAAAAAAAAAAGGGATGGAGGGGGAGAGAAACTTAAGAGGATAGATGTCATATTTCATAGAATGTAAGATGACATCACTTGTAAAATACTCCTAAATTTTGCATGCTACTAAGGAAGAAAAAAGCTGCTAATGATGACTTCAATTATAGAGGTATTCTAATTTCAAAGATGTTTAAATGTGGGCGAAAATATGTGTCTTACAGTTGATGAAATTTGGCAGTGCAAAGTAAGATTTTAGAAATAAATGTTAATATTCAGTAATCACAATATGAAGGGACTAAAATCATTTAGAAGATCAGACTGTCTAATTAGTTTCTATTTTTAAAAAAGATTAGCTGAAACTGTATATAAAAGACATACTTCAAACATAAAATATAAGGTCACATGTAAAAGAACTGAAAAAGATAACACCAGGCAAATACTGACCAAAGAAGGCTGGTACAGCTAACTCAAAATGAGACAGACTTTATCTCTAGAAATGCTTTTAGCTTTAAGGAGGGTCACTCCATAATGATAAATTTTCAATTCATGAGATATATTTCTAAATATTATACACCTGAAACATAGCCTCAAAATATATAACACAAAAAAATTGAGAGACCGACAAGGAAAAATGTCAAATCAATTGAAGGGAATTTTTTACATATATTAGTTTTGATGGAGCAAGCAAATGAAAAATTAGTAAATATTTAGAAGCTATTAATGACATAACAATTGTGATATAATGAGCATATATTGAACCCTTATACTTCAAACTGAGAAATATAAATTTTACTCAGACATGAATTAAACATTTATGAAAATTAGCTACACATTAGTCCACACATCAAATCTCTACAAATACTAAAAGAATATCATACAGATTACATTATCTGACTGTAGTACAATTAAGCTAGAAAGCAATTACAAAGATCATATGCAAATATATTTGGAAATTTAAAAACCACACTGTTAAGGAGTTTTGGGGTGAAAGACCATATTGCAAGGGACATTTAAAATTATTTCAACTGAACAATAAGGAAAATCTACATATCAAAACTCATGGGGTATGGCTAAGGCAGTACCTTTAGAGAAATGTACGTCCTCATATGCTCAAAGAAGTCTGAACATTTATGAGTTAATCATCCAACTCAAGAAATTAGAAAGAACAGAGTTCAAAGTAATGAGAGGATAATAAAGATAGGATCAGCAATTGTTGTAGATTGGATTATTGGTCTCAGTTCTTCATTCACCTGTAATAGGATTATACATCCACACCCTTTACCCACAATGGGAGGATACTGCAAAGTTATCAGGCAGAATATGCTTCCTTGACTCATTGAAAAGGGGCCTTATCATCGACTTGCTTTACCTAATGGAACGTTAGCAAATTTGATCAGAACAGGGGACTTAAATAGGTTTGTGCAATTTAGTTTGATTTCTCACATGCCTGCCATTCCCAATGAGAAGGGCAAGCCTCAGACAGCTGCGGGTCTAAGAAGGATGAGACATGAACATAACCCGCAACTTGGAGTCTGAAGCCTGGATTGCAGCCTAACCCAGCTGATATAGATGACTCACATATCCTTTAGCAAGAAATAAACGCTTGTTATTTAAATGCTGAGTTGTGGTTTGATATGCAGTATTGCAGCCATAGCTAATTCATTCATGAAACAGAAAATATATAGTAGAGCATTGCCAGACATAAAATCCGATCTTCTGAAAAGATATCTATCACAAAACTTTGCCACACATAATGGAAGATGGGGGGCCAGAGTGGTGGGGGGAGGAGTGGGAGGGAGGGAGGGACAGAAAGGAGGAGAAGGAGGGGAGAGAGAGAGAGAAACAAATGACCAAATGATGAATAAAAATGGAGACATAGCTATAAATATATCAGTGAGCTCTAAAATGAAAGAATGCTGTGAATAATTTTATGCCAATAAATTTGGAAACAAAGTAGACAAACAAAGTAGACAATGTCCTGGAGAAACAATTTATTGAAATCAACTGAAAGAAAAAATAGAAAATCTGAATAAGTGTATAACTATTTTAAAAATTAACTAGTAATTCAGACTTCTGATGGAGTAGATGATAGAATAAATATACTTTTCCCTATTCTATATTCAAAGTACAACTAAGAACCCTGAACATCAAACATAAAACAAACATAAGGGGCTTCCCTGGTGGCGCAGTGGTTGAGAGTCTGCCTGCCGATGCAGGGGACGCGGGTTCGTGCCCCGGTCCGGGAAGATCCCACATGCCGCGGAGCGGCTGGGCCTGTGAGCCATGGCCGCTGAGCCTGCGCGTCCGGAGCCTGTGCTCCGCAACGAGAGGCTGCAACAGTGAGAGGCCCGCGTACCGCAAAAAACAAAAAAAACCATAAGATGACTCTGAAAGGTTGAAAGAAGGCAGATCAGGTAGGGACCACAAAGTAGTGAGTTTCCTGGGTTTTCTTTTTGCCTCATAAATAACAGATTTGAAGCTGAGTATTCCAGAAACCAAACTGCTAACAGGTGCAGACAAAAAGAAGTTCCAACAATACCATACTTAGCAATAGTAATCAGACCACTTACCATCTCTTATCTTACTCAGTCTAAAATGTCTCCACTCAGGTTAAGGTTGACTTCAATTTTTTTTTCTAAGAATGATAGATGGCTTGAGCTTTGAGTAATTAAAGATTCTATTTTTACACTTTTTCTTTCTTTCTTTTTTTTAATTTGGCCGCACTGTGAGGCATGTCGGATCTTAGTTCCCTGACCAGGGATCGAACTCGGGACCTGGCAGTGAAAGCGCCAAGTCCTAACCACTGGACCGCCAGGGAATTCCCTATACTTTTGCTAAAATAACATATATATATATATATATATATATATATATATATATATATATCTTTATTCTTACAAGGCCTTTTATATAGTTAACATCTTAAAATGACAAAAATTAATCCATGTACCTAGTCCAAGTAATGTAGAGTACAGACAGTCTCTGACTTACAATGGTTTGACTTACAATTGTGAGAAAGTGATATGCATTCTATAGAAACCAAAGTTTAAATTTTGAATTTTGATCTTTTCTTGGGCTCGACTTACGTGGTATGATACTCTCTCATGATGCTGCTGCTTCCAGTCAGCTATGATATCGACAACCATTCCGTAACAAACAACCATTGTTTTTCACTTTCAGTACATTATTCAATAAGTTGCATGAGATACTCAACACTTTATTATAAAATAGGCTTTGTGTTAGATGATTTTGCCCAACTGTGGGCTACTGTCAGTGTTCTGAGCACATTTAAGGTAAGTTAGGCTAAGCTCTGATGTTCTGTAGGTTAGGTGCATTACATGTGTTTTCAATTTGAGATATTTTCAATTTACAGTGGGCTTATCAGGACATAAGCCCATCGTAAGTTGAGGAAGATCTGTAGACAAAACAAATTAGAATCTCCTTCCTCAGCCTTCTTTCCCCAGAACCACCACTTAAATTTCTGACTTTACTTCTGGTATTTATCTATATGTCATTAAAAAAATATTTTTTTTAATTTTTGGCTGCGTCGGGTCTCAGTTGCGGCACGCGGGATCTTTCGTTGCAGTGAGTGGCCCTCTCTCTAGTTGTGGCGCATGGGCTCCAGAGAACATGGACTCTGTAGTTGCAGCACATAGGCTCTCCAGTTGCAGCATATGGGCTCAGTAGCTGCAGCACTCAGTCTCAGTTGCCCTGCAGCATGTGGGATCTTAGTTCTCCGACCAGGAATCAAACCTGTGTCCCCTGCATTGGAAGGCGGATTCTTAACCACTGGACCACCAGGGAAGTCCCTATATGTCATTTTAAGTAGTAAAATATTCTTGACTGCTCACATTTAGACAGACCTGTGTTATAAAGGTGAGAAAATTAGCGAGCTTATACTTCTTTCCATGTCCCTTCTCACCTTCCCCCGTTTGACTTTATTATCCTTTTCACTTTGACAAGATTTACATTTTTGTTCTTTTAAAATTACTTGTTTTCTTTCTACAGATTCTGAAAACTGAAACTAAATAAACTTCTTTATAAAATTATGATTATTTAGCTTTTATTTGTAGCAGAATCCCAAGGAATATGATTGAACCCTTCATAGAAGGAAGTGCAGCACTTCATCGGTGCCCCTTGAAGGGGACAGGACCAGGCACTGATGTTACAGACGCTTTCTTTTCGTAATTATTCAGCTTCCTTTGCTGGTTCTGGGATGTACTCAGCTCCTACCATGTCTCATATTTCACTCCATCTTTTTGGATTCCATTTCGTAAAGTACAATACGTCTTTCATTTTTAACACACAGGGTTAGTGGGTGGCAAACTTTCTGGATCCTTGTACATCACCAGTGGCTGCCATGAGTGCATGCCCCTTGGATCTCTGGCTGCAGAGAGCATAAAGGATCCGTGGTCCCCACTGCTGCCTCCAGAGATCCATCAGGGAGTTCAGGCTGAGGCTTCCCATAGGCTGCCTCCAGCTAATGATGAGTAGGGCAATCCGGGACCCCACTTGGGCTTAAGGACTTCCCGGAAGTCTTTTTTTTTTTTTTTTTGGCCGTGCCATGCGGCTTGCGGGATCTTAGTTCCCTGAGCAGGGATCAAACCCAGGCCCCTGCAGGGGAAGTGCGGAGGAGTCCTAACCACTGGACCACCAGGGAATTCCCCTGGAAGTCTTTTTGAACTCCTCTAAAATTGCACTGCAGTCTAAGACACTCCCACCCACCCTTTCTTCCTTCCCTCTCCCCTCTCCCTGGAGTCAGAGGGTCAGCATTGAGGTCTGAGAGCTCGCCCACCCTCTTGGGCTCCTTTGTCTCTTTAGGTGTTTGCCCTCATACACTTCTTACGCACATAATTCTGTCTTGGCATGTTTCTTACAGGACCAGAACTTGCATAACATCTTTATTTCTCCTCACATTTGATTTGTGTTTTGGCACCTAGAATTCTACACCCACCCATTTTCTGATTTTTGAGGGCATTGCTCCATTGTCCTTTAGTATCCAGAACTGCTGATGAGGTCTTTATTCTTGTTTCTTTGCAAAAAAATATTTTGAAATTTTCTCATTCTTGAGATACAGAAATTTCACTAGTATATACCTAGATGTGTGTATTTTAGACTTTTTTTTCTGCTTAATAATTGATGGGCTCTTTCAATTTAAAGACATATTCTTAGCTGTTACTTTCTTAATAATTTCCTTTCCTCTGTCCCACCCTCATTTTCTCTGTTCTGTTCTTCTGAGACTTCTCTTAGAACTTCTCGGTTTGACACTCCTGAGAACTACATGTTTTGGCAAAAGAGCTGGGTTTTGTTTGTTTTCTGTGGTAGTTGGTTCTGGAATATGAGAAGCCCAGGGCAAGTTGTAGAACCAGAACAGGATTTGCGGGGAGAGAAGCCCTGAGAACCACAGGAAAGCAGATTCCAGGCCAGGTGTGTGTGTGTGGCTTTGGGTTCTCACCTGGTATAGTTGCGAGCTTGGAAACACGCCCTTTGTGGTTATGGGAGAATTTGTTTCAGTACAGGTTATATTTTCTCTCTCTTTTAAAATAAATAACTAATTACTTAATTAAATTTATTTTTTGGCTGCATTGGGTCTTCATTGCTGTGCGCAGGCTTCCTCTAGTTGCAGTGAGCGGGGGCTACTCTTTGTTGTGGTGCGCGGGCTTCTCATTGCGGTGGCTTCTTTGGTGGCAGAACATGGGCTATAGGTGCGTGAGCTTCAGCAGTTGTGGCGCACGGGCTCAGTAGTTGTGGCTCACGGGCTCTAGAGTGCAGGCTCAGTAGTTGTGGCACACGGGCTTAGTTGCTCTGCAGCATGTGGGATCTTCCCGGACCAGGGCTCAAACCCATGTCCCCTGCATTGGCAGGTAGATTCTTAACCACTGCGCCACCAGGGAAGTCCCTATATTTTCTAAATTTATGGAGAATATATAACTGAGTGATGGGGGAAATTCACTGTATTTGAAAGCCTTCATGTTCCCCTTTTCAGGACCCAGTGAGCTTGAGCTCTTTGTGGGAGGGGATGGTCTGGAAAACAAAGGTGATGATGTCTGAGCTGGCATTTGAAGGCTCCATTGTAGAACCCAGGCATAGGGATTAACTTGGCCTGTGGTCAAGAAAGTACAGGGTAGTTTTGGAGAGGGTTATGTTCCCCTATTAAGTGGGGGATTCATGTACAGCAGGAGACAAGGCTGGGATAGAGAACTGGGGAGTCAGATTGCGGGGGGGCCTTACCTGAATGCCCTGCAATCAATGTGGACTTTCTCCTGAAGGAACCCTCTGAAGGTTTTTGAAAGGGGAAGCGCCATGACTGCTATATTTGGGTTTTATTAAGATGCTGCTGGTGGAAAGTAAATTTAGAGACGGGAGACGGGAGACAGGTGACTGCCCACATTAGGGAAAACCAGTATTTATTTCTGTTTTCAAGGCTGGGACTGGGCAGCCAGTTGAGGGCAGGGTGAGCAGTTAGTGATCTGTCCAGGATTTTGGTAGCTGGGAGGCTGGGAAACTGAGAATCAAGGAGGCAACGGCAGGAAAGCCCAGAGAAGAAAACTAGGAGAGGACAGTTCTGCTCCTCCAACAGAGAGAGAGAGAAAGAAGAGGCCATTTGTGAGATGTGAAGGCACAGAAGATGGAGAAAGTGGAAGAAATGTTGTAGGACCTGGCCAAGAAAACTACCTGGGAAGGACTAAGAAGAGAACCCACTTGGGGCAGGAAAAGATGAACGTGTGGGAGAAGCAAGTTTCCTAGCTCTGTGGGCTGCAAATGATCTTAGTGGCCGCCAAACAGGTGTGCAGAAAATCAAAGGTTCCTTTCTGACATCTTCTCCTTTCCTTCCAGGACATTGTGTTCATCTGGTTTTCCTTCTACCCCTCTGGCTACTTGGCTTCAGTCTCTTTTTTTGGTTAGGTGGTACCACTCTTCTAGACCTCAAAATGTCAGGGTATCCCCGAGGCCCAGGCCCTGGACCCACTCTCTGTTTACTTCCACCCCTTGGATGACCTCCTCCAGCATCTTGGCTTTAAATGTCATTGGTAACCTGAGGACCTCCTATTTATATTATCTATCAAACTGCCTACTTAATATCTCTACTTGGATATCTAATAGGCAACTCAAACAAGTAAAAGGAACAATTTTTGATTCCCCCTTCATCCTCCACCAACCTACCCCTCCTCCCCCATAATTCCCCATCTCATAAAACAACAATTCGCTTCATCTTGGAGTCAATCCCGGTCTACCTGGTCATTTTTCCCTTCTGAGTCATATTCAATTCATCAGCAGATGCTGTCAGTTCTACCTATGAATCTCTGTCCTGCCCCTGAGCACATCTTACCACTCCCAATGACGGCCACCTCCTAGAATAAGCCAATACAACACCTCTCCCCAGGATTCCTGCAATAGGAATCTGTTCTCCAGTGATCATGTCACTCTCCTACTCAAATACTCCCTCTGGGGATGGCTTCCCATCACATTTAGAGTAGAAACTCAATATGGCCCCCAAGGCCCCATTTGAGCTGCCCCAGCTTCCATTCCCTACCTCTCTTCCTCTCCATTAGCTCATCCAGCCACCCCCATTTTGCTGTTCCTTAAACATGCCAACGACATTTCTCACCTCAGGGTCTCTTCCTGGAATGTTCTTATCCAAGATATTCTGCTGGATCACTCTTTTACTTCATTTAGGTCAAAGAGTCTTTCCCTTACCACTCTTTTTTTTGTTTGTTTTTGTTTTGCGGTACGCGGGCCTCTCACTGTTGTGGCCTCTCCCGTTGTGGAGCACAGGCTCCGGACACGCAGGCTCAGTGGCCATGGCTCACGGGCCCAGCCGCTCCGCGGCATGTGGGATCTTCCCGGACCGGGACACGAACCCGTGTCCCCTGCATCGGCAGGCGGACCCTCAACCACTGCGCCACCAGGGAAGCCCCCCTTACCACTCTTGTTACCCGGTTTTATTACTTTTTTGTAGTCCTAATCACTATACAACATTATATTACATGTTTACTTTTTACTATATATTTATTCCTTCAATGAAAATTGTCTACCACCACAGGAACATAGCCCCAGGAGGAAGTTTGCTTCTCACTGATGTAGCCTCAGCACCTAGAAAAGTATCTGGCCCGTGATAGGTATTTAAGGAGTACTTATTCGAATAACAGACAGAAGTATGATTGGGCCCAAACTGGAAACTGGCAGGGTAGAGATCAAGGGTCAAGGGCATTGGGGGGTTGAGGGAGTTGGTGAGGATACAGCTGGCACAGCTGGCCATGGATTCCAAGGCAGATATGAAGGGGAGAGGTCAGGAGCCTGGGTAAACGTGGTGATGGGTGGCGGGCGTGATCGGGCATCAGTAAGTGTGTACAGAGGGAGGAACAGAAGAAAGGAGCTCTAGTCAAAACGCAAATGCTGGAGTCAGATAATCTGGAGAAAAGAGAATGTGAATACATTGAGTAATTATGAATTTTTTCAGAACAGGAGCTACCTTTTTTTTTTTTTTTTTTAACCTCTGTAAAGAGTTTAACACATACCAGACACTCAATCCACTGGCGAACGAGGAGACCCAATTTCCAGGCTCTGCAGGTGTACATTTTTATCCTGGTTCCTTGTGTTTTCCAAATGCTACAACAAGAACACCACATTCTCATGCCGCGTTCACGTCTTACAGTCAATGATTCCTTCTACTCATTGCCACCTGGGCTCTTCCCTTCTTCTTACAGGAAGTTGGGACGATGCAAATCAGATCCTCTGAGTTGGAGGTAGAAAATTGCCTTTCTGGGCAAGACTATATCTTGCCCAGAGACTGGTGGCAGCAGCAAGACTCAGTTAGCTCACTGGCACAGCGAGTGGATTCCACTAGTTCCCCAAATTCCCCTCAATTTCTGACACTGGAGGATTTCAGACACATACGAGTTCTAAATGCCTCTGCAAAATTTCCTTTTGAATTTGCCCTTCCCATTTCTTCCGTTCCAGGCTACTTCTCCCCTCACTACTGAATAGCTTCCTCCTTCGTTGATCCTACGGTTTTGCAAAATGCATCCAGATTAATTTTCTAGGTACTTCCTCATAACCAGGACGCTCTCTGCTGAGGTATAGGTTTCTTGCACCCAACACAGTCCCTGGCACACAGTAGGCATGCAGTGAGAGCTTGCTGAATGGAACTGAACAGTGTTCAACACAGGGGCAGTGAGCTAAAAGCCAGGCCTTCTGCTCTACGTACCTGACCATTTGCCTCCTCTCAGGCCAGTCGCATTTCTACCTCTGGAAAGCCTTTCAACCTTCCCCTCCCCTTCCGTCCCCTCCCTCCATGTTCCAT
Source organism: Grampus griseus (assembly GCF_964374135.1). Classification (NCBI taxonomy): domain Eukaryota; kingdom Metazoa; phylum Chordata; class Mammalia; order Artiodactyla; family Delphinidae; genus Grampus; species Grampus griseus. Next base: position 34,085,414 of record NC_139004.1, on the reverse strand, counting down.
CCCAAGTGATGGGTGGAGAAAACAGACCCAGCTTCTCAGGAAAGCAGGGTGAAGTCTTGCACCCACAGGAGAGAATAAACATAATCCTTGGGATTTATGCTGACAGCAGCAACCTTGCAAAATGCATTACCAAAAATAAGAGGCAAAGGTGTTTTTGTTGTTTTTGTGTTTGTATCTGTTTCACTGCTGGCAGAATTGAACAGACGCTAAGTCAGTCAATTTCAATGACTTCAATTCCACATTACATGAAAGAAGGCAGGGAGTCCTGTTAAGGGACCAAAAAGTGACCCGAAAATGTGGATAGATTTTTTCCCATGGAATTTTGACTATATCCTACTTGTCCTTACTCTTTCTCCCTCCTGCCAGCTCTTCTCTCCCCTCCCCCTCCAACTGGGGTCCAGGCTGAAGTGGATGGTGTTCAAGGAATTTCCTGGTTCTAGAAATCCACCAAGAGTGGTGCCAGGAGTCCCAATTAGTGGATCCTACATCGCCTGCCCTTTTCCCAAGATGAGGAACAGACAAACCACTACGGCATGGCTCTCCAGTTGCGCTTCTAACCAGCGCATGCTGGCCATGCTCCAGATTTAAGTTCTGGGGAATGCAAGAATCACAGCTTGCTTTGGTGGAACTGTGCCCAAGGCTGCGAACAGAGGCGTGGCTATTCTGGCCCCAGGTTGAAAAGAGAAGTAAACAGAAGGTGGGGTATAGAAACAAGCTAGTAGAATTGGAAGTAGGGGTAATTTCCCCCATTAGGAATATTTTGCCAAAATTTGGACTGTAGAGCAGACACCTTATTTTCTGATGTCTTCATAGGACATGTGTGAGTGCCGTTGGTGACAACCGCTGATGTGGAGGAGACGTGGGGAGGGGTGTTGTCCTGGTAATAGCAACTCTGGCATAGCCAGTGTCCTTGACATTGGCACCCATAGATCAGACATTATGGGATATCTGGTGATGGTGGTCCTTTCAGCATAGATAACAGGGCCCCTGATATCTCCCATGGGTTTTGGGAGCTCATCAAGCATGGGGAGGGGGTGATATTCATGAATGAACTGCAAAAGGACACATCAGCCCAGTGAGTTAAGGTAGGGTTTTTTGTTTTGTTTTGTTTTTAAAAGCAAATAGGGCAGACATTACTGTTAGCAAGATGCCTGGAGTTATTGACTGGCATTGACAATTCCCAAAACAATCGAGGAGGAATATGAGGGGGCTGGAGGTCATTCAAAATAGCCAGGGAGGGACCCAGAGAAATGCCATGTTCTGCTAGCATGGCCATCCGATGTCTCTGTTAGTGATGATGACTGGAGGCTGGTAAAGGAGGATAGCTTGTGAGCTGTAGAGCCCTATTCCCATGGGAGGAGTTGTGTTCATGTGCACGGAACTGGGAATACTAGGGCAAAAGAGCCTGGATTAAGAAGAGACAATCACTGAGGGACCAGGCAGAGAGGATGGGGTGCCCCTGCCTCCCAGGTAGGTTGATGAGGTACAGAGGCAGCCGGGGTTGATCTTGCAAGATGATTTCCAAAGATTCCCACTAGATGGCAGTGTCGGTCAGCACATGAGTCTGCAAAGGTTTCCTGGAGAACAGCCTGGGCTCAATGGAAAATGTCATTTCACAGATGAGAAGATGGGGGATGGGGAGGCAGGGTGACTTGGTCCAAGAACACCAATGACTAGCCCTGTCATTGGGCTAGAAGCCCTAGCCCTCAGGCTTCTAGGGACAATGCCATGACCCCAGGTTCTGCTTCCATAACTGCAGAAGTTATTTTTAACATCTAATCTCCCACAACAAGGGTCAATCTGAGCACATCAATTGCTTTGATTTTCATAGAGAGGTCATGAGTCTTAGAAGGCAGCTACACCATGGCCTGTGGGATAAAGTTCAAATCTACAGCCTGGCTTGTAAGATATTCCCTATGTTGCAGGATTTCCTTCCTTTTAGGACATGTCTAGGTTACTTAAACAGCACCATGCAGAGTTTAAGGAGCTTGGTGTTCGGAAACCTATGCAGTTAACAGTCCCTGAACTGCTGCTTTGGGAGGCATTCCCTGACCCATTAGGAGATTTCATCACCGCCGACTTTGTGCCATTACTTATCTACTCTCTACTGTTAAGGATGTAGGTTGGAGGGGGTACGACGGCCGGGGACCCAGAGGAGGATGTGTGGGCATTTCTTTTTTAAATTTTTTTCTTATATTTTAAAAATATTTCTTACGTTGGTTTCTAAGTCTGGTGACCTTAGCTTCAGAAATAAGAATAATAACAGTTAACATCTGTGAGCACTTAGTACATACCAGGCATGCTACCGTCATGTACACCGTCTTATGTAAGTCCCAGAGCACGTAAACAACACGACGACAGAGGCACTTATATTATTCTTTCTTGACGTACGAGAAAGCAGGCTCAGAGCTTGTGATATAAAATCTGAACTTCACAGCATCACAATATCTTAAGGCTGGGTGGTTTCTAGAGCTGACCTAATTCTTTCACCTTCCTCCATCCAGAAACTAAACAGTTGCAGAGATTCAAGGAGATAATTTCACCACCTCCTCTGGCTACTCGCACAAGGCTCTAAATCTTAATTGCAGGAAACTTTCTTTTTAATGCAGACACAACAATTTTTTAAAATTTCATATTGGGGTATATTTGATTTAAAATGTGTTAGTTTCAGGCGTACAGCAAGGTGATTTAGTTACACATATACATGTATCTATTCTTTTTTTTTTTTTTCGGTACGTGGGGCTCTCACTGTTGTGGCCTCTCCCGTTGCGGAGTACAGGCTCCGGACGTGCAGCCTCAGCGGCCATGGCTCACGGGCCCAGCCGCTCTGCGGCATGTGGGATCCTCCCGGACCGGGGGCACAAACCCGTGTCCCCTGCATTGACAGGCGCACTCTCAACCACTGCACCACCAGGGAAGCCCCATATATCTATTCTTTTTCAGACTCTTTTCCCATATAGGTTATTACAGAGTACTGAGTAGAGTTCCCTGTGCTATACAGTAGGTCCTTGCTGATTATTTATTTTATATACAGTGGTGTGTATATGTTAATCCCAACCTACTAATTTATCCCTCCCTACCTTTCACCTTTGGTAACCATAAGTTTGTTTTCTATGTCTGTGAGTCTATTTCTGTTTTGTAAATGGCATTATTTCATTCTTTTTTATGGCTGAGAAATATTCCATTGCACATATCTACCACATCTTCTTCATCCATTCATCTGTCGATGGACATTTAGGTTGCTTCCATGTCTTGGCTATTGTGAATAGTGCTGCAATAAACATTCGGGCGTGTGTATTTTTTCGAAGTATGGTTTTCTCTGGATATAAGCCCAGGAGTGGGATTGCTGGATCATATGGTAGCTCTATTTTTAGTTTTTTGAGGAACTTCCATACCGTTCTCCATAGTGGCTGTACCAATTTACTTTCCCACCAACAGCAGACACAACTATTGAAGCATGGAAAATCCCCCCCAAATAAACCTATAACAAGAGACTCCAGATTGGCCCAGAACCACCTTCTCCCCACTTTATACTCTGCAACCGAGAGGCACTGTGCACGTTTTGCATTGCTAAGAATTCTGCAGCTCTAAAGTAACTTACAGTAAGAAGAAGCTTGGAGTAATAGCTTTCCTCATGGGAGGCTCTCTCCTGGCTTTAAGTGATCTCACTAGGCGCTGCTTGTGCCTCAGCGATGGTGTGGTTGCCCAATTCCAGGCATATTTTCTGGGTTTCAGGCCGCATGTCCAGGACTCTAAAAGCTGTGGGTGAATTAAAGCAAACATCACTGTAACACACATTCACTTTCACTTATAAGGAATCCAAGTCTCAAAAGCAGACAATCCCTTAGGAGCATCTCTTTAAAAGAAACCCACAGTCTCAATGGACATTAGCTGTGTGGGCATTTCTAACAATCCCCTACTAGATGAGTAAGGACTCTCTTGGTTGTGACAGAAATCCAAGTAAGTCTACCTTAGACAAAAAGGAAATGTTCTCGCCTTCAGGAAGGGTGCAGGTGCAGCGGGGGAAGACTGGAAGCAGGGATTCCATGATCTTCCTAGAACATTCTCATGGCTCTTCTCTGGTGCTTTAAGTGTTAAATTCATTCTCTCCTATGGAAGACTGACTTTCTCTACTCATCTCTTGCCAACTTCACTACCAGAAAGGAAAAGGCTCTTCTCAACCAAGACTCAGTTAAAACAAGAAGAAGGAATGACACTTGCAGAAGAGGGGCCTGTGACCGAAGCAGGGCCAGTCATTTGCTGCCAGGGAACCAGGTGCCCTGAGTGGTCTATCTTGGGTCACGTGCCCTCTCACAAACTATGATTGACAACGTCTGGCTCAAACTGCAGAACTGGAGTAGAGGGGGAGAATTCTTCAAAAGAAAAGTGTTCTTACTAAATGAAAATGGTATTTGGGAGGGAGGAAGGACGCTGAGCAAGCAATAATGGATCTCTATGTCTCGACTCCCCAGGTACCCAAAGGACACATTCACAAAAAGTAGAAGATGTAAACTCAAGTGCTTCTAGCTAGGTCAAGGATGTGTAACCCTCAGAGCCCTGAATTATGCCCAAGGCTTGGGTTTGAGGTTTAAGTAGAACTTGCTCCCTACCCCGCCAACTCAAAAGTCATAGGTCAGTAATCAACGCGCTTAGGAAAAGAGAGCAGAGCTTCAAACTGCAAGGAGGAAGGAATTTGGCAAAGTTACCCACACAATAAAGATCACAAAGCTTCCAGAAGGGCTCTCTCATTCCAACTGACGGAATCAGTGCACTGAGTCAGCAACCCCCTAGGAGGCCTAGCTCTGTCCCAACTAGTAAATGAGACCCAATCAACATCTCAGCGATCTGGGTAGATAACAAATTCTCCTGGGTGGTGAGTAGGATTAGGAAGGAGTGGATTGATCGGTGGAACCGTTGCCTCGGCATTTACCCACTTTGTGTTCTGTTGGCCCAGTGGGCTCGAGATTACGGTCCTCACTCACATCTACGGTCAACCAGGAATGAGACAACCCCCTTCAGTAGGGGAGACCAGGGGTCAGCAAGGGGAACCTCTGAGGCTACCCCCTGACATTGACCACTAATTTTTATAAACTCCTAGAACCAGAGAAATGGGCAGTTCTGCTGTTGGTTCTAGAAAATTCTCAAATGAACAGAATTAGACATTTAGCCCCAAATCATAAACTTACCAAATGTTGACCCCCTACTGTATTTGCCAACCAAATAATTACTAGCCTTATAGAAAATTCTGGTTCACTAGAGCAATAAACACCTAAGTATCACAGTACAATGACTGCAGTATGAAAACTGTCCCAAATTGAAACCATATCTTCACCCTTTATTAAATTCCCTTGGAGACATTTAAGTTCTAGCAACGTATTCTCCCTTTTTTTTGTTGCCATGGAGAAAACAGAATCTCTCTTCCCTGGGGGAAATGAAAGTCCCAGAGAAATTAGAGGCCAGAGTCTCATTGTAATTTTCTAATATATCACAATCAGCTAGACACAGCCTCACTGTGTTCATCCTGTTTACTTCCCTGCACACACCCACTCCTCCCACCCCTCACCTTTCTCAGATCCTTTTCTGCCCTTCTCTCTGCCCTGGGAGGCTGGTCCCTGGGAACTGCATCATTGGAGCTCCCTTGCTTGCTGCCTTCTCATCAGGTTCAGCCAATGAGAGCCATTGATTGGAGCCTGGAGGGTGGGAAGAGAGGTTGGAAGATTTCTTCCAGCTTCCTCCCTGCTTTGGGACATATTTCTGGCAGTGGCTGTGTACTTGAACGACTACAGATTCTGTCTAGAAACCCCTTCTACCCAGATCTAGCTCTCAGTGGGCTAAGATAACACTTTTTCCTCTCCTTTCTTATTTAAGGGTATTACCAGGTTCCTGCTGTTGCCAGCCTTGGTGACTCAACCACCCTGTTGATTCCCTTAATTCTGTCCATACCTCTGACTGTCCTTTAATTACATCCTCTTCCTTTGACCCACTGGTGTTGCCTCCTGTTTCCTGATGTGACCTTGACTTCACACTTAAATACCCGGCACCAGGCAGTCTGGGTCCTTCTCCAAGAGCAGGATTCCAGGATGTCTTCCACGAAAGCGGATGGAATCATTTCAGCACCTGCATTGCTGAATTAATTCCAACTTGAAGTCTCATCTGTTCCACTTTTCCAAAGTTCCAAAGGGTAACAGGACATAAGGATGTCATAGCACCAATCCTAGACCTAGACCACTTAGTTACAATAGCATTCCCTAAACAAGAGTGATGTTTCCAGAACACAGTGCTTATTACCGTGTCTGGGCCCACATTGCTGTTGCCAGCTGTCAACACTAACACAGACGAGGTGCCGTCTGGGGGAATTAAGGTAGACAAGAAAGCAAAAAGAGAAAAGAAAATTCCGAATTTCAGCTTCACTGAATGCCAGAGCATTTGTCAATAATGCTGTTCACCAAACATTCACCCATCTTCCCCATTCCAAGCACAGAAAAGGACTGATTTCCAGGTTCCTTGTGGTTGGGGGGGGGGGGGTGTTATGACTAGTTCAGCCAATGAATCTTGAGTAGAAATGACTGGAAGTGATGTGTGTCTGTCTGTGGCTGAGCACTTACTATCTGGTGTGAGACTTTCCAGAGAGCTCTTTCCGCCAATTTCAAAATTTGGGATGCTTCACCAGCCTGGGTCCCTTAGTGACTATAATGAGAACCCCCAAGTTAATACATTATGAACATGAAGTATGAGAGAAAAATACATCTTTGAGCCACCAGAATGGAGGGACTGTGTGTTACTACAGTACCATCTAGCTTACCCTGATTCAAATTATTTTTTAACATAGTAGAAGTCTAACGAACTCAATGACCTTGACCACTTGCTTCGTTCCAAGCCTTGCCGAAGCCCCACTTGAAGAGCTATAGAACCTGTCATTGCTTATGCTCCAAAAACCAAGTGCAATGCATCACGTCCTCTGGCTCACACTCTGTAATGTCTTTCTTTAGCCTTTGGATCCCCCGGGCCATGGCTGATTTTGCTACTCCAAAGGCAGCACCAAAATCCCTCTTTTCCACCAGTTTCCCTGCAGCATCAGTTCCTCTGGAGAAGCAAAAAATGTCCTGAGTAGCATTTGAGAATGAGTTTCTTGAGATGAGGGAGGAGGAGTTGTGATAGCAGAAGCCATTCTACCCACAAAGATTAAAGAGTTTGCTCTGAATTGCATTGGCTCTGGCCCAGCCGACAGCCCTTCCCTCTCCATGTGGGGTGAGGTTAGCTGGCAGAGACTCATTACACATGCAGTCACTTCCACAGTTTAATGTCCCAGAGTGAGTCTCCCCTGACCCTAGGAAAGACATTTCTAATGAAGGCCACGACAACACCCAAGCTCATTTAAGATCCTGAACCAGCCATACACCAGAGACCACAACCTTCTAATAATGTAGTGATTGGTTCCCAGATTCTGTGAATGTACCCACTTGATCTGCCATGATTTTCCAAGTGTTACAAGCAGAGGGGGAGGAGTTTAATAGCACTAGATGGTATTTCCATGGGACTCTAGAATGTCAGTCATTTCTCCAGTTTACAATGTTCCTTAGAGAAGCACAAGGAACAGGAGCTGAACTGAAAAGCAATTATTCCTTGACTACCAGCTAGAATAGGGTCTCCTCCTTCTGATACTTACTCTTTTTTTAAAATTTAATTTATTTATTTTTATACAGCAGGTTCTTATTGATACTTACTCTTTGCAAAAGCTAGGTAGGAGGGCTAAGAAGCATGGTAGACAGCTTCCAGTACGGCCTGCAAAGAGTCCCATCTAGTGCTATCCAGACTCAATCTCCAGCAGTGATCCCCACACCTAGAAATAGCCACACTCTTATGCAGTCTACTCCCACCTTGTATCAGGATTGGTCTGTGTGATTAACGCATGCAGCCATAGCAATGGCATGACACCTCTAAAATTAGGTTATAAAAGACATCGAAGCTTTGTTTTGGGTTCTCTCTCCCTTTTGGATCACTTGCTCTGGAAGAAGCCAGTTGCCATGTGTTTTGAACATTGAGGGAGCCCTACGGAGAGGCCCGTGTGGTCCTCCTTCCAACAGCCTGGGAGGAACCAAGGCCAGCCAATGCCCACGTTGAGTGAGCTTGGGAGCAGATCCTCCAGCACCAGATGCCTGGTGCCCCAGTCAACAGCTTGACTGTAACCTCCTGAGCTAGAACTACCAAACGAAGCCATTCCTGGCCCTTGAGATTATGTGAGATAATGTTCTTTTAATCTGCTAAATTTTGCAGTATTTTTTTTTATGTAACAATAGATAATAAAAGGCCAATGGCTCTCTGAACCATGGGACCTTCCCAAACCTCTGGTGGCCAACAGCGTACCAGAACTTGAAGCAACATTCAGCCTCTTGGTTCTGCCTTCTGGGGTTGAGTGCCATGCCTCAACGACCCACCCATCAACTCTATCCTTTTGGGAGCAGAGGGGTAAGAGAACAGGAAAGGAATGGGTATACAAGTAGATCTGTGATGAAGAAAGGAGACAGTTTGAGATTTATTTCCACTTTTACACATACCTAGACTAATGCTTCCCTTTATTATCTGTGTAATGGTCTGTTGTTGGCCGAGCTGGGCCTTTCTCATTGTACAGGCAATGCCTCTACTTCTCTTCCAAGTGTACCTAAGTGCATAGATATACCGGATGAGAGGTTTTGCTTTGGAAATTGGGGGAGCAGTTTTGGTTGGAGACGAAAGTCTAGCAAGCAAGTGTAAACAAAGGTAGTGAGGGGTCTGAGCTCAACAGTCACAGTGACAGAGGCTGAACTTGCTCTTCAGGAGAGATTCATACACAGAGCGAGGCTCTGGGCCCAGGAGAAACACTCTGGATCTGGGCAGGAAGCTTTTCTCCCTCTTTTGCTGCTGTAACCCAGGAACTCAGGCATCTCCAGGTTGGATAACCCAGTATGCATGCCCTTGGCAGTGGTGGGTCCCTGTCCCTCAGAGACAAGATCAAGTTAGATTAAATCACCAGAAGCAGGGCTGACACCAATCTGCAGTTACAGCCCTCCTTCAAAAATACCTAGAGTCGCTTCTGTTTTCCTAACTGGGCCTTTATTAATACAGGCCCATCACCCAGGAAATCAGAAGAGGAGGAAGATGGGAGACTAAACATGGGCTTTTTTTTTTTTTCTCAGACCTATCCTGACACCAACTCGGTGTCTAAAAATTCCATTCTAAAGATTAATAAATAAAAAAATTCCATTCTGACACTAGCAGCTGATGGAAGAGACGCATAGGGCAAGGTCAGGATGCGGGGGTCGTCCAGAGCTCCTTCCTTCTCCAGGTGTGCCACCCTGCCGGCACCTCAGCGTGCTCACCAGCTGGGAAGTTCCTTGAACCTCATCGTTCAGGGGTGTTTATGGTTGTTTCATTATGTAGGTAGGATGGATTAAACCGTTGGCCATTGGTGATTCAACTCAATCTCCAGCCCTTCTTCCTTCCCCGGGGGTTAAGGGGCGGGGCTGAAACCTTCAACCTTCTCATCACGTGGTTGGTTTGTGTGACAACCAGTCCCACCCTGAAGCTATCTAGTGATCTCTCCTCCAACCCATGAGTCATCTTCCTAGCACACAAAAGATAGTACATTCCAGGCGTTTTAGGAGCTCTGTGCCAGGAACCCAGGACAAAAATCAAATATTCTTTATTATACCCCAGCAAGAGACTTTAGAATAAAGTGACAAAGTTGGGGCAATTTTTGAATCTCCCCAGGAGTACACAGAGGCCGTAGTGCTGGGACTCTGGGCCCCTGCCCCGCGTCTCCAAAATGGGCTGCTCCAGGTTGCAGGGGTGTGTCCCACAGGTGAGCTCTGTCATCACTCATCCTATGGGAGCGGTGAAACGGTACATGTTTTCAGCAAGGAGCCACTTCAGGCAGAACTGAACTCTCAGAAATGCCTTGCGCTACCTGCTCAGGGATTCCTTCAAGCAATGTCCCAGGTGACAGTTTCCTTTGCACTAGGCCAAACCTAAGGTATGGAAAGAACACAGACTATTACCTTGAATATTTAATATTTTTCCCTGGGAGTCTTGAATCATGAAGAAAAAATGAGAACGTTCAACATGTGAAGAAAATGATTCTTGGCTCCAGGAAAAATCAGACTAAGCATATTTTGATTTCAGTACTATAAAGGCAATGAAATTACCTTTATAATATAGCAAATACTCCTATAGGAAAACTATAATTTTCTTTTTAAAAGTGGTTTTATTTTTTTCCCCCTTCTTATTAATTTTTAAAAATCTTGAGTTGACAGCTCTGTTACTGATACCAAAACCCACGGAGGGTTCCTTGGTACATTTGACTGGATGAAACTGATGGCCTTGGGTTTCCTGTGCAGCCATACTGCACATCTAGGGAACCAAGTTTGTATTGGCTATAGGAGACTAGAGGAAGGAGTTGGTCTCATCCTTCCCTGGGAGTGGGACTGTCTTCATTTAAAGATAAGGTGGGGTGCACTGTGAAGGGAAAGAACTGAAGTTATGTCTCTTACTTTAGCAGTTTTCTGCAAAGCAAAATATCCTAGAAGCAAACAAAACAGTTCTTGAAGACTTGCCTTATGCTGTTTCCCTGCATATGAGCTTCTCAAAAAATAAAATGCACCAATAAACGAGTTACTTTTTCATTTCCATATGTGGGGAAATGTACAAAGCTCTGGTGTGTATATATATATATATACCTACTCACAAGTATTGCAGTTGGTAATGTTTTCATACACTTGCAAATGTTAAAAGTCAAAAGTACTTCAATCTTGTACTCTTTGTAAATAAGCAAAGTTTTGTATATGATTCTTTTACTCATTAAAAGCCTGTAGTTTTGTTTTTGTTTTTGTTTTTTTGTGGTACGCGGGCCCCTCACTGTTGTGGCCTCTCCCGTTGCGGAGCACAGGCTCCGGACGCGCAGGCTCAGCGGCCATGGCTCACGGGCCCAGCCGCTCCGGGGCATGTGGGATCTTCCCGGACCGGGGCACGAACCCGTGTCCCCTGCATCGGCAGGTGTACTCTCAACCACTGCGCCACCAGGGAAGCCCAGCTTTTATTGTTTTTAAGGAGGCTGGTCAGGACACTGAAATAACAAAATGCTTTTAGAAATTAAAGAAAAAAGAAAGTAAGGCCATAAAAAAATTTTTTAAGTCAGGTAGTGAGATGCCTGGTACATTTGGGTCACACACATATGATTTCACATCAGACAATGGCTTATTAAACACTGCCTGGGTACAGACACTGAATATTTGAATATTCAAGAATGTTTATGGTATTGAATGAAGAGAAAGAAGGCTAAATTCAGTCAGCTGTTTGGCTGCTGAATTTTTACATTTTAGGACTTAGTTTCCTCATCTGTAAATTGAGAGTCTTAGATAAGACTTCTAAGGCCAGTTTTAAAAAATACTTTAAAGACTACAGCTTCCGGTTTCTCATCAACTGTTTAATAGTATCATCTCTATTAGCTACAGGTCAGGTTCTCAAACTTGACTGCACACTGCAATCACCTGGGGAGTTTTAAACCATCCCCAAACCCAGCCGCTGCTTTGGGATTGACTAAACTGGTCTTGGGTGTGGCCTGAGCATTGCGAGCATGGGAGGTGGGTGGGGAACAGTGGTCAAGGGGGTTAGATGCTCCCCAGGTGATTCTAATGTGTGGCGAAATTTGAGAACCACAGGTCTAGGTCCTGCATTAGAATCACCTAGGTTGCTTCTTAAAGGCGCAGGTACCCTGCTCTCAGGCTCAGATTCAGTAGGTAGAGGATGAAGCCTAAAAAGCTACTCTTTAAACAACTTCGTCCCGTGGTTGGTGCAGTGGTTCTCAGAGCCACGACTGAGAGGCACTGCTTTAGATAATAATTCTTGGGTGCTCACTTATGGTTTAGATAAATGGGACCAGCCTTAAGGAACAGCTCCTCCGAATTGGGTTCTATCTTTGGGAAACTGGGAGACAGTGAAGAACAGTGGGGCAAGTGGTCATTCCGTGCAATTATTATAGGTTGAGATTTACTTGGGAAAAGTTTGGGATGTTGTCAAGAGCAGGAAAATCCCTCCAGCCACGTGAAATCCCCTGTGAAAACAGAGACCCAGATCTGAACTGTTTAGACAGAGCCACAGGAGACCATACCACAGGCCAGAGTGTCTGGGGCTCAACCAACCTCTTTCTTCTTTATAAAGACCCATCCATGTCTTCTGAGTCCTTACAACCTTGGACATAAGCAAAGTGCTCAGTGACATTCTGCAGTGAATGCTATGGCCTGATGTCACAGCCTTTGGATGGGCCCATCATATCAGGACACGCAGTGGGCAGTACTTTCCTGATGGTCTGGTCCCATACAATCACCAGTGCCCTGCTCTGGCATCCAGGATGCCCATTTCATCTGGACTCTCTGAATAATGGTGGAGAGGAGCAAAGGTGTCTGGTTGGGTGTAGCAGCAGAAGCTGTTGGGGCCCTGTCCAGACTCTTCCAACCCCCTCTGTTTCAGTGCATGCTGGTCTGACTTCCATTTCCCAGCACCTGCTTCTCTGCCTGAAGACCTTTTGTTTTATCCTCAAATACAGTAATACACACATGAAGCCCTCAACTAATGACTGATGGGAGTTGGAGGGAGCTTCCTTGCCTCTTGGGTGGGGTAACTCTGAGGTATATTTCCTGCAGTGGTTCCCAGAATTCCTCAATGGGATTAAACTTCAGAGCCCACAGTGGCAAGTAACACACCCTTTATTGATGCTCCCCTTCCTCTCACATCCCCACTCCCCAGCCTGACCGATTCCATCCATGGATGAGGTTGGCCAGCCTGTCTTAGGAGGTTTCTGGATGGGAAAAAGAGGGAAGACTCTACTACATAAGAGCATTGAGACAGTGACCCTGCCCCACTAGTGAAGCATGGCCCATGAACGTCAGATTCTGACCTATTGCACTAGCCATTTCTCTCACACAGAGGAGCAAGGTGATGCTAAAAGGTAGTAGACATTCCTCTGTCTTCATGCTCCCTCATGGAAGGGGAAAGGAGGTCCCTTCTTTCATGGTCCATGTTTGTAGTGCTATTAAGCCCATTCCTCCACTGAGCACAAGTCTACTATGTAGGTAGACCTATTAAATCTCTTTCACGTCATCTCATTTCTCTTTGTCTCCTGGGTCATGCCCCTATCTCAGGCCACCAAAAAGCTGGGGTCAACACTACAGAGTCTCACGTGCAAACTTTTCTCCATTTGCCCCTCCATGTCCTTCTCTGTGCCCAGGAGGCTGACCCCCACAGACTGCATCACTGAGGTTTCCATGCCATCTGTCTTCTGCTTAGAATAAGTGGTGTGGTAAAGGCTCTCACTGATGCTAGTCCCCAAGCGCTGCACCATCCTTTCTGGGCTTAATCTGTCCACACCTCTGTAAATGTCCTTCATTAACGTTTCTTCAATGAAACCTTATAAGTGTGTCATATGTTTCCTGTGGGAAGCCTGATGTACCCTCTAAATCAGGGGTCCCCAACCCTGATTAGGGTCTCCTCTGTTAGGAACTGGGCTGCACAGCAGGAGGTGAGAGGCGCGCGGAGTGAGCGAAGCTTCATCTGCCGCTCCCCATCGTTCCCCATCCCTCAAATTACCACCTGAACCATCCCCCCACCCCCGACTGTGGAAAAACTGTCTTCCACGAAACTGGTCCCTGGTGCCAAAATGGTTCGGGACCACTGCTCTAAATGATCCCCCTGTAGTATGCCCCTATAATCCATTCTGCACACAGCAGCACAGAGCCACTTTTCTAAAATGCAGATCTGCTACTGCTCCCCTGATTAGCATGCTCCCATGTGATTAACTGCCCTCAGGTTAATTTCCAAACTCCTACAAGTTCCCACATGATCTGTTCTCATGTTTCCTCTTGTCACCTTCCCCCTTGTTCTTTTCAGTACAGCCAGACCGAAATTTTTAGTTGCTCAAAACCTCCTTGTCTTGAATGTTTACAACATACAGCTGTACCCCCCTCATCCACAGTTTTGCTTTCCACAGTTTCAGTTACCCGTGGTCAACTGTGGTCTGAAAATACATGAGTGAAGAGTTCCAGAGATAAACAATACATAAGTTTGGAATTGCAGCCATTCTGAGTCATGTGATGAAACCATGTGCCAGCCTGCTCTGTCCTGATTGGCATGTGAATCATCCCCTTGGCCAGTGTATTCATGCTGTACACATTACCCACCCATTGGTCACTTAGCAACCATTGGGGTTATGGGACCGACTGTCACAGTGTCACATTCACATAACTTTTATTACAGTATATTGGTGTCATTATTCTATTATTGTTGTTAATTTCCTACTGTACCTAGTTTATAAATTAAATGAACATATGTATAGGAAAAACATAGTGTATATGGGGTTTGGTACTCTAGTTTTAGGCATCCACTGCCTTGGAATGTATCTCCCATGGATAAACGGGGACTATTGCATGGCTTTCTGCCTAAAACCTGCCCTCTTCCTCCTTTATCTCCTACCCCTGAGCCCTACAATCTCAATCCTTGATCTGGATAGATTCTACTTGTACGTTAGGTCTTAGTTTCGATGTCACCTCTTCTCCCATCAACAGTCTGGATTAGGGACTTCAGTTTTCGTAGCACCCATTTATTTGCCCACGTGTCCCAGCAAACTATGATGTCCCTGCCTTCCAGAGCTCTCTCATCCTATTTCCAGTCTCAGGAACAATGCCTGGGAAAGGAACAGGATAGTCAACAGCTCAGTAACTATGACATTTGTTCACTGGTTTTGTTTCCTGCAGAAATGACCTCCTTCACTGGTTTTCTTTCCTGCAGAAATTATCTCCTGCTCAGCCTGCAACTGTGGTATACAACTAAGAACCTTATAGCGAAAGGGATGGAATACAGGAACTCTCAGGCCTATTGGGATCCTATAAAAAGAAAACAAAAATAGAATGTTTCTCTGGCTTCAGATCACCCCGCTCTCAGGGCTTAATGCTGACGGACGGTGCACATCCATATTTTAACTCAGCCTCTGGATGTTTGAGAATCCCTCCACCTATATAGACCTTTTTTCAAAGATAATTACTATAGAACCAGTCTCATCATCATGTTTTTAAAAAAATCTCACATAGAATTGGATTATGGATTGGCTATGATCTTGTCTTATAAAGCATTCATCATGAACCCATGAACAACTTGACATTTAGCTATTTTTAATAATACTTATATTCTCCACCCCCTCCCCCCCACCCCCAGATTAAGACCTTGACAATCACCTACCTCTAACAATGCAGTTTCATCCATCCCCTGCCCCTGCTTTTCCTGCCTCAGGTAACTACCATCCTGAATCCTGTGTTGATTACTTATCGGCTTTCCTTTTACTATAACTATAAGTATAAAGAGTATTCATTTGCATTTTAGTGTTTTTAATTTTATAAAAAAGGCATCTGGATATAATTATATATACTACACATAAAAATAATCCTTTGGATTTATTTTTTCACTTTATTTACTTGGTTAAAGTTCACATGTATTGTTATATGTCACTGCAGTTATTTTGTTCTTTCTGCTGAATAATCGCTCACAGTAAATACATCATAATTTATTCATTCTCCTTCAGGGGACAGGCATTTGGATGGTTTCCAAGGCCACTGCAAATAATGGTGTTACAAACAGTCTATTACATGTCTCCTGTTGCATATATATCAGTCAGAATAAGCTATTATATGCTACAGTAACAAACAACTTTTAAAATCTAAGCCTTAGAACTACAAAGGTTTACTTCTCACTCATGCTATGTCTCCTCAAAGTCAAGAAGGAAGGCTCTGCTCCTTATAATCACTTAAAGACTTAGGCTGACAAGATAGTCATCACTTCAAATGTTGATAGTAGGTATGCCAGAGGGGAAAAAAGGGAGCCCCGAAGGATCTGACATCAGCATTTCAGTGATCTGGCATGGAAGTGACACATCCCTTCCACTTAGAATTCACTGGCCAAAACAAGACCTATGGACCCACCCAGTCACAAGGGACCAGGAGGTTCATTTTCACAGAAGAGGGGAGAACCAGATATATTCAGAAAACAGTCTGAATATTCAGCTTTAGGAGATAATGCCAAATACTTTACAACCCAGCCATTCCCCTCCTGTGTATATATGCAAAGAATTTTGCACACAGTTATTTATTAATGCTATCTTCCAGAATGATTGTACCAAATTATACTTCCACTTGCATGATAAGAAATCTTGTGGATGCACAGCTTTTCCAACTCTTCGTATTGCTAGATTTCAAGAATTTTCTTTTTTCCAATTGAATGGGTATAAAACGGTATCTCACTGTGATCTTGATTTGTACTCTTTTGATCACTGATGACTGTCTTGTTTTTTATATATGTTTCATCTTCTGTGAAATGCCCACTTATGTCTTTGCCTATTTGCTATATCCTTGTAGGACTTCTTTCTATATTCTGAATACTAGTATTTTATAATTAGTATGTATTACAGAAATCTCTCACTTGGGAACTTGTCTTTTCACTTCCTGGATGAAAAACTCTTAATTTTAACATAATCGGGTTTATCAGTTTTCTGTCATGGTTAATGCTTTTCCTGTCTTAAGAAAAATTTCCAAACTCCAAGTTGCAAAAAATGAAACTTTCAAATTCTCCGTAGGAGATAAGTGAATTCTTTAATTCATATAAAGCTATTGGACGTGTGTGTGTTTGAGGGTTGTATAAGTTCAATTTGATTTTACTCCATATGGTTAAAATTTTTCAGGGATATTTGTTGAAAAATTGTTCCTTTAACTATAACATGACATACTGTCATGATATGTTTCTGGGGCTCCATATTCTTTTTGTCAATTTGTCTATTTTTTTCAGTACCACCCAGTTTAAATTAATGTAGCATCATATTTAGTGATTGTATCTGATACAGAAAGACTCCCTTATACCTCTTTTTCTTTTTTTGTAGATTACTCTTGGCCATTTGACATTCCATATAAGGTTTACAATCATCTTATTGAATTCTATAAAACACAGCTTTAAACTTTCAATCAAACATGCTATAATTCTCCATTTGTTTAAATCTTTAAAAATATGTCTGAAGGTTTATTTTCCCTATACAGGTGTTACATATTTTTTGTTGGATTTATTCTTAAATCCTTTATATTCTGATAGTGTTATAAATGATGTCTTCTTCTCTTCAACTACATTTTCCAATTGTTTGCTGCTGCTATCTAGACATACAACCAAATTTGAATATATATACTATTCTTACATCCAGGCTTCTTAATACATGTTGTTTCTGATTAAGTTTAAAAGAATCTATATACAAGTTACCTTCTATAGCCAATGGAAGTTTTATTTCCTCCTTCCCAGTCCTTATGCCTGTATTTTTCTTGTCTTATTACACTGGCTAAGACTGTCAATATAATGTCAATAAATTAGTGAAAATTCTTATTTCATTTCTAGTTTTAAAATAAATGCTTTTAATGATTCCCTAGTTTAAAATTTCTGTCATAAATGACTATAGAACATTACATGTCTTATCATGAGCTTTTCAGATAACTGTCATGAACTGTGAAGGGTCTGAGATTTTACCCTCCATGCAAGCTAGTAAATGAGACTACCATATCTTTATAGACTCTGGCAAAAGATACAAGGCTCTTGGGTAAGAGATAAGGGACTGTTACCCATGGTGCAGCAGGAAGCATTATCTTCATGCCCATATCTGATCCCCTTGCCCCTCAAGCCCTATGAGAACAGCACAGGGCTGCCACATGCAGTGGATTTGTGCTAGAGCTGAGAAAATCTGAATCTTTTAAAATAGGCTACAAGCAAATATGCCCAACGTTCAGCTTGAAGTGAGACATTATCTTTATTATACAAGACAGTAAAAAAAAACCCAAAAAACCCTGTCATTTGCTTCAGAAAGACAATATCTTTCAAGGCTATCTTCTAGGCAATGATCTTGAAGTCTGGAATAAAGGACATGGGAGCTTCTGCTCACAAAATGTGCATAAATGTAAGATCCATGGAGAACTGTCCCTCAATATTTTCTGTTAACCTGTTGATGTGGCAGGTTATACTTATGAGTTTTCTAATATTAAGTGAGGGTTTCCTCAGTTTCCTCTTTTGGTACTTCCTGCATTAGTTTTTCCAGTATCAGTCTTGGAGGAAGGGGTTAACATTGGCACCTTGGTAGTTCTGGTGGCTTCTCATCCTTCAGTATGGCTGCAAAGGCTCTCTGTACCTACCAAACCTTGTGTGAGGAGGTCAGGTATTCCCCATCCAACTCCAGATGGGAAATTAAGACTCACAGCATTCAGTGATCAGCCCAAAGGCCAGAATGATCTCCACAGTCAAGCTGTCTCATTCGAGGTGTGGGCCGGTATGTCTGACCTTCCACCTGCATCTCCCTTCTCCTACTTTCCCACTCACCCCCAAGATAAAGAAACACACAGCTTGTCAGGGAACAATATTCCCATCAACTTCCTCTACTGCCAACCCATGGCTGTCAAGATCATGCCTCTTCTTAGGCAGTTTTACTTAAATTTCCCAATCAGGCTAAACGGAATACAGAAGAACCATCATGGGGCTCTGCCCCAAGCAGATTTCCAACGGGGACATGTACTGGGCCCACCCAGATAAGAACGAAACCAAGACATGAAAAGGAAAGTAACCATTAGATGACTTCACACCTATCAATTTCCGCTGCATGATCCTTTCTGTCTATCCAGAACCCTCGAGCTGCAAAACCATCCCTAACCAGCATCCCACAGCCAAACCTTTTTCACCTTCTTCTCCCTCCCCCCTTTCAAAGCTTGTCAGTCCCTTGTCCCATCTTAATAATTTAAAGAACCATCTGTACAGTTAGGAATAATAGATGCTGGTAGATTTATGACCTTCCCCTCTAACATAGGCATTTTATCAGAGCTTGTTAAAAATGCTCGTAATTCCATAAGAGTGGTGAAAATATTTAGAGGTAATTAGGTAAGTAGGTACCTTGGAGAAGCATATATTAGGGATTGGTATTTTTTCCTTCCCTAGGATTGATTCCTAGATGCTGTAAACTACGGGCATGGGAGATACAGCATAAATGGGGATCAATAGGAAGGGCATTTGGGGGCTTTATCACCCCTGCAGGGACTGGGGATGGGAACTCACGCATCTAAGCACAGGCAAGAACTACAGAAAGGATGCGGTATCCCATCTCTAGATCTCCAAGCCTGCTCACTCTCCTCTTGTACAAACCGTCTGTCTTTTCATACCTGACTATCCTTCTGGCTTGAGAGACCCCAGGAAGGAAGTGGGAGGAGGGCTGGAGAGGTCTAAATGGTAACCTGGAGCTGTTAACTCAGACTTTTTAGGTTTGCCATCAGCTACATGGATGTGCAACCTCCCAATAGCTTTACCAGTAACTCACCTCACCAAATACCCTGTTTCTCACTGAAGTGGGTAGGGAGGAGGGGAAGATCAGTTTTCGATGTGTACCATTGAATGAGTCGTCTTCTGCTTTCCTAAAGCCTTTGTAACCACGTCAGAACTCCAGCCATTCCCAAGATACGCCATGTAGCCAACCACCACTGGGTGTATCCAGACACTTCTCCCTCTCCCTGAATCCCCTTCCCCACCTGATCTAGGTAATGTCTTTCTCCCTGTAAATTCAGTCTAGCTGTCATCTGTGAAGTTACCAGTAAAGTCCTCTCCTTTCTGACCGCCTTCCCAAGAGGGGGATTTGACTACCCTCCTTGCTATTTACTAGAAACATCTTCGAGGTGTCAGATGCGGAGGGCCATCGTGCTGTACCGCCTTTGGTAACTGCCTCCCTTTCTAAGCAGAGTTTCTTGGAAGCAAGGAATCCCTTTATCTCTCTCGTTGGTACTTAGCACGGTAGGATTTCTTAAATTTGTTCATAGGACATTTCCCCAGGCAGCCAACAGGATATGTCTCTTCTTTTCAGGGTTTCTTGCCTCATTCCATCAGGCTGAGGGGTGGCAACAGCTCCACTGTGACCACCATAGTATCCTTTGTGAGTCCTTTCTACCCCACCCTCGCCTGGTGAAGAGTCCCCTCTCAAATCAACCTTCTTCCTAATAGGAGTTCTTCTAATGGGAGCCGTCTGTTTCTGCTGGAATCTTGACTGATACTTATAACTTTATAAAATATGTTTATAAATACAGTTTATACAGTGTCATTATAAACATGGTCCTTAGGTTTTATAGTTTAACATTTGTTACTACATTGACACAGTATTTCTTCTGAAAAGTAACGTATTAGGGGGCCTGCGATCATAGATGGCATCTCAGAGAAAGTAGTGAGAGAGGATGAGAAGCCGCGTGGCCTTTTAGGGGGATGCTAGCAGGCTGCACAGGCAGCCCTGCTTTGTGGTTGGTGGGCAGTAGTGTGAGCATCTTGCTCTAGAACCCACTAAAAACAGGGATGAGCTGTGTGCGTCTCCAGTTTGACAGAGGAGCTGGGCACCCAGTGCCTGGCCAGCTGAGGGCAGGAAGACCCGCTCGGGCTCTGGGTGGCAAGGTTGCTGAGCGCCAGCCCAGGCCAGGCCAGACGGTCCCCTGGGGCGTGTGAGGGTGAGGAACAGGCCTGCTCTGTCCCAGTCACAGACTGTGCTGGCTGCAGGCAGTTTCCTTCCCTCTGAGGTCTCATCAGTGGGGGACCCACAGCTGCCAGAATGGTGCTGATATCCTTGTTAAATATTTAAATTTCATTTGCCGGAGCAGCAGGTAAGATGCAATTAGATGTTACAGGAAAAGACGCTTCTGAGAGCTAGCTCGTTCTGTATCTGGGGACCCTGCACTCTCCCTTCCACTTCCTTCCTCAGGGCAGCATCATCAGGGAGCCTTTGATCCCCCTCAGGCTAGGCCGACAGCTTGCTTCGGATGGGAGATTGGCTGCAGGAGATGCTGTAAGTCCTGATGGGGCTGGAAAGGGGCTGGAGAAGGGGAGGGCCAGGTGTTAGAGAGGATGGGAAGAGAAAGAGTGTTGCAGGTGCAGGCCAAAGGCTGAGATGTGGGAAAATAGGCTCTCGCGTTTGGGATGATCCTATACAATTGGGGAAATGCTAGCTGACATTTACTAGTGTTTTAAAGTTTGCAGAACACTTTCACATTCATTCTTACTGAATTCTCAACAGACCTGTGAGGTCAGATTATCAGTGATAAATCAAATGGGCTTAGAGTTTGGGGAGAATTTCCCCAGAGTCTCAGAGTTGGCCCTCCAACCCAACTCTGATGACACTTCTCTCCAGGCTGTGATATGGGACCCTGTGCCTCACATCCTCTAGACCCACCTCTTACTCCAGTCACTGCTGTCATGTTCTGCCCAGAAGCTCCTCTCACTCCTGACCCCTGCTGACACAGCGGGAAGCATGGGCACAGAGCAGCTGATGTCCAAAGGGACAACTGTCGACCAATGGAACAAAGGAGCCAGTAAATAAGTGCCCCTTGGATGGACATTTCCGGGGGCCCTGATACAGCGCCTAGAGTCTCAGGGAGAGCACCCTTCCTCGTCCACGTCTGTGACCAGCTTGATGGATAACACGTGCTTGTTTTGGAATCCCTTCCTTTCCTGTCGCACTTAGAGATCTGTTTCCTCATTTGATTTCTTGGACTCACTTCTCAAACTGAATTGCCTACACATAAGCCCCTCCTGTAGACTTTGATTTGTGTCTTTCAAGCTAAGACCATCATGATTTCTTTTTCCATCAGTGCAGGTTGGAGGGGTGGGAACAGGACTGATATAGATGGTTTGCTAATTACTATCTGTATTAACAAGTTAACTGTTGTAACAAGTTACCAAACTTGGCGGCTTAAAACGAATTTATTCTCATTAGTTCTGGAGGCCAGGAATTCAAAATCAAGGTGCCAGCCGGGCCACACTCCCTCTGAAGCTCTAGGGGAGAGTCTTTTCTTGCTTCTTCCAGCTCCTGGTGACTCCAGGTGTTCCTTGGCTTGTGGCTACGTCACTCCAATCTCTGCCTCTGTCTTTACATGACCTTCTCTGTCACAGTTCCCTCTTGTTTCTCTCATAAGGACACCTGTCATTAGAGTTAGGGCCCACCCTAAATCCAGGATAATCTCATCTAAATATTCTCAATTACATCTGCAAGGATCCTATTTTCAAATAAGGTCACATTCTCAGGTTCTGGGGGTTGGGACTTTGACATATTTTGGTGGGGGGGGGGAGCATTATTCAACCTGTTATACAACCCCTTTGCAGAAAATATGGAGATATACAGGCACCTTGAGCTGCGAATCTCAGGATATAAAAACCTAGAATAGAAGGCAGGCAAAGAGAAGGTGTGAGCCCAGAGAAAGTGCTGGAGGGAGTAGAGCCAGGTGGTGCAGTGTGCAGGTGTGGCCAAGAAGCAAGGCTGAGAAGAAGCCAGATGTAACCAGTGTGTGGGCACCTTGCATGGAACCTGGCCAGGCTCTGCAAGCGGGAGCAGGCCCTAACAAGCTGGACCTTAAAAAATATTTCAAAGGTAACTAGATCTCATCCAGGTAACTTTGCACCTTCATTGAAGATGGAATGCACAGGTCTGGAGTATAGCAGCAGACTAGATCTGGTAAGAGACTCAAAGTTCATGTCCTAAAGGAAGTACAAAGGCATTCTCTTCTGGACTAAATCGCGGCCGTGTATTGATGAGATGGAAACAACAAGACTCCTGAGTTTGGTCCAGAAAGAAAAGTACAAAGAGAGCCTGGATGTAAGGAAATGAACAACAGGCTCTGAGCATTGGCTGTCTAGGCACTAGACATTGTGGTGGGTGATATCCAAGTCTAATTAAAAATGCACAACAGCTAGGTATCTTTAAAGTAATAAACACTGATTATAGATACATCTGCTATATACTATATAGAACTTGGAAAAGCATAAATGTTGCTTGTAGTAAAACCAACCTGAAAAAGCCACTGTTGTATTTAATGCTTGCAAAAATGAGATTGCACTGTTTTTAATTACATTTTGTATTTTCACGTGTCAAAGTATATCAACATTTTTTCATGGTGGTAGAACATTCTATTGTATAGAGCTACCAGAATATAATCACATTGCCAAGTATTTAAATTGTATTTTTGTATATTTTCTCCTATTATAAGCACTACAATGACTGCTTTTATACACTCGTCTAATGACAAATTCTCAAGAGTAGAATTTGCTAAGTTAAAAGGCTATGTGTATTTTTGTCCTTCAAGCCTAATTTTCTTTTATTGGTCAGATGAGATCTCAAGTGTACAACCCAATGAATTTGACAAAAGGTATCCACCTACTCAAAATACAAATCATTTCCACCACCTAAGAAAGTTCCCTCACATGCCCTTTTAGTAGTCAACCCCATCCCTACTTTTTACAGGCAAACTCTATTCTGATTTCCTTCACATTAGATTCATTTTGCCTGTCCTTGAATCTCATAACTATGGAATCATATGGTTTCTCTCTTTTGTGTCTGGTTTCTTTCAGTGAACCTAATATTTTTCAGATTCATCCATATTGTCACATGTATCCACAGATCATTCTTGTTTTACTTTTATATTTTGTATTTATACATTTTAAGTTTTATTTCCTTGTAGGAAAAATGCTATAATTTGGCTTCTGTTGATTTAATATTATTGTTATTTTTATTGTACTGTATGAATATACCGTTGGTCCTCCATGTATTAATATGTGGGTTTTGTATCCACAGATTCAACCAACTATGGATTGAAAACATTTGGGGAAAATAATCCCAGAAAGTCCTCAAACGCAAAACTTGCATTTGCTGAGTGCTGGTAACTATTTACGTAGCATTGACACTGTATTTACAACTATTTATATATATAGAACTTACACTGTGTTACTTATTATAAGTAACCTAGAGATGATTTAAAGTGGAGGATGTGCATAGGTTATATGAAAATACAACACCATTTTATAGAAGCGACTTGAGCATCCACAGAGGCTGGTATCCGTGGGGATCCTGGAATCAATCTCCCCACAGATACCGAGGGATGACTGTATCACTGTCCCATAGTCCTGATTTTACAGAGAGGGCACAGAAAAATGGTGCCGTCCTAGAATGTCAGAGTCTAAAAGATTCCCACATCTTTGCCCCCGAAAATGAGTTGGAGATGATCTAATGCAGAACATTCTAGATATAAAGCTTTAGTTCATAGAAAAAACTGTAAGGGGTTGGGGATTTTCTCGGCACTGTTCTATAGGGTCTCTGAGAGCCTTTGGAACAGACATCACTCATTTACAACTTCATTCAGGGAAAGACAGGGAGTGGAAGAGAGATGTGGGAAGATGTAAGGGCTGGGCTTCTGGAGAGCAGAATTTCTCCCTGCCTGGTAATTTAGCAACTCCAATACTCCCAGGGGCAGTAACTCTGGAGGAGGTCGGTTAATTACTGCCAGGCCACAGAATAAAATTTCCCCAAGAACCCCCGTTTTCTGAGCTAATTAAAAGTTTAATCCGGTGGGACTCTTTCCCGGCAAATTAACATCATGGACTTCGATGAACTGATGCCTTTAATAGACTATGGTATTTTGGCGGACTTAGTCACAGTTGTAACTCCTCTCCTTAATGAGGTCAGCTAGGCTAGACCCGGACATTCAGGTCATTGGCACCACGTGGACCAGAGCAGTGAGGGTGGAGGAGAGTGAAGTTCGGTTAGGAAAAGCCCTTTCAGTGGGCTCATTCATTTTTGACCAACTCTATTTATGATCAGAAGCAACTGACAGGAAATCAGTTATGCTGCAGGAGTTCACTCAGTCACTGGGGTTATTAGAATGCCAGGCACTGGGTACAGGAAGATAAATATGACTCTTTCTACCTCTAGGAGTTAGGAGTCCAGAGGGAAGAAGACTTCCAACATCCTCCCGTCCCCACAGACACACATTCACAGTTGTTCCTGTGAACTAAAGATTTATATCTAGAATGTTCTGGTTAATAACCTACTACAGTGGACACATCCTAAGTGTCACTCTGTTGTTGCCCTGTGAATGTTAACAAGTACTATGGTGTACCCGCTCTACCAGCATTGTGGGGTAGAGGAGGGAATACAGAAGCAAGGGGAACTCTGGTTAAGAGTCACTATCACTTTAGTCTGGAGGATGGTCTTATAAAATCTAGAATATTCGACTGCCTTAATTTCAGATGGAACCCTACCTACAAATTATTTCAGGGCTCCTCTAAGTACAATCAGGTATCAGGAGATTGGGCTGATAATTTGATTGGAAGTACTCATGGAATTTTAGTTGTCAGACTTTAAATCATTTTAACAGCGGCCTCTATTTTCTGAACCAAAATCAGACTAAGGTCTAAAGTAATATGGTTCCTGCTGCTACAACTTCAACCCATTCCTTCCTAAGACTGGTGCAATAAAATGCAGCCATGGACGCTACCTACCTCACTGGCGATAAGGTCATGGTGGAGACCTCTATCTAGCTGTCTCTCATGGAGGGGGTGTTGAGGGTTCTAAATAAGTCCTTAGAGAGGTCCAGTCAGCTCAGGGATCTACTAAATTATCCAAGAGGACTTTGGAGGAAAATAATGGGAAATTCTCACCCTTACCAACAGAAAAATCAGGGGTTTGAGTGCCCTGAACTTTCTCAAGCTAGGCTCTCCATCTTTTCTGTAGCAGGTGCCAACATGGACACACAGGACAGGCTGGGCCCAAGAAGTGTGGAACAAGTGATCATAAGTGCCCTTCATCCCCAAACCCTCACCTTGGGAATAAGCTCCATCATAAGGGAGTTTTTCCTTAAAATATCTTGCACACGCTTTCAAATGTATGGTGAATATTCCTACTCTATCCTAGGCTGCTTTCCCCACCCACCCTGAATGTCTCATTTCTTGAATTCATGCAGACCTTTATTATTATTATTCTTTTTTTAACAGAACACTTTCCCCCTCTTTCTCCCATCCTTCTTTTCTTGGCTAATTGCTACTCATTCTTTAAGTCTTATGTCTTCCAGACTTCTGGATAGTCTAGTACCTCCCGTAGCAGAGTATGCAGCAGACATCACCACTATTCACTGATATCCTTAATGGCACTTCTACTTCCCCACTCCCTTGAAGTGTGCCCATGTGACATGATTCGGCCAATGAAATGTGATGTGTCACTTCTGGGTAGAAGCATTTAAGTACCTATGGCTGACACACCACCTCTCTGGTTCCCCTGAAACCTCAGTAACAGTGGAAGCAAGTGTTGATATGGCAGTACAACGTCACATGAGAGACAGATACACTGGAGGGTCACCCCAGAGTAGATTTTACACGAGTGAAAGATAAACTTTTGTTGTTTAGAGACCCTTTTAGAGATGTTTGTTACCACAGGGTAACATAGCATATCCTGCCTACTACGTGGTATTAGACTCCAAATAGTCTAGTTAGGTATCAATGACTCAATGTCTTACTCCTGGGGCTGCTGTTGTCTCTACCTTGAGTTGCCCATTCATGTTTTTATTTCCCAAAGCACCGCAAGCCTATTGAATTCGTTACAAAATTTGAAAGCTGTCACTTAATACATTAACATTTTAACTGTTGCTCAATGAAGTACAGTGTAGGTTGGGACAGCACTCTATATCTTACAGCTATGCCATCTGAAACTCTTGGTCTTCAAGATTACCATGGCAGGAGAAGAGAATGAGAGAGGAGAAAACATCAGAACACATGTTATGCCCACTCATATTCCATTGGCCAGAAATAGCCCCACCCTAATTGCAAGGGAGGCTGGGAATATGAGGAGCACATGAAGTGGTTGGTGGAAACCAACTGTCTCTAATTCACCTATTAT
Organism: Grampus griseus; assembly: GCF_964374135.1. Lineage (NCBI taxonomy): Eukaryota > Metazoa > Chordata > Mammalia > Artiodactyla > Delphinidae > Grampus > Grampus griseus. The sequence goes on along the minus strand of NC_139004.1, from coordinate 34,058,641 downwards.
CCACCCTTTGCTGAAAGGCTGGGGGTACAGGATGTGGGATTACACCCCTGCAAAGCCGGAAACAAAACGAATGATAAAATCCTTCTTGAAATCCTCAGCCAGCCCCATCCCAGGAATTTCTTCACTTCTCTTAGAACCCAACTGCTAACCTCTCCTGTTAAGTATCCTCCTCTCCTTCCCAGTGAAATTCAATGGACGCTCACCCCTCACCCCACGTGGTACCTGTTTTGCCTTTCCAAAGAAGGGAGGTACTGATGGTCTGAGCCACCCGCCACAGTCCCACCTGGGTACAAAAGCCCTTCCATGTCCCCCACTTCTTGTTTGTAGGGAAAAAGCTTTCTGCCTAGGTCCTAGACCTTCCCTGAGTTCCAAAGGGCAGATTCCAGCAGTTACTAATTAGGGGAGTGAGGAAATGCACCAAGAACAACAGTGCAGGATGGGGCCGGCTCCGGTTTCTCCTCAGGGGATATGCACAACGATCTGATACATATCTTGAGTTCTTCTGCAGGAACTGAGGCCCCCGCCCACGTGGAGGATGGCAACTTCAGGCTGAGCACGAGCACAGGGACCCCAGGCTGGTTGAAACCAGAAGGCTAATGATTGAGATTCTCAGAACGCCACCTGTTATCTCACCAACCAATCAGAGGAGGGTTACACACCCTGCAGCCCTCCCCCCAGGTTTTGCCTATAAACACTTGTTTCCTGAAACCCCTCGGGTCTTTTGAGCGTGAGCCACTGGTCGTCCTCATTTATTGGCCCTGAAATAAACCTTTCTCTGCTCCAAAGTCAACATTTGTGTTTGTTTGGCCCCGCTGTGCTTGGGGCACAGGAACTTGGGTTCAACAACACGCTCTCAGATTAATGACTCACAGAAGCTTTAAAATTCATTTTTCCAAACTGAGATTAGATAAAATTCTCCGGCAAAGTACCCTCTTCCTAGTTGTTTCTAAATCAAAGGGGACTGATAGAGCGTTTGTTCTTCCTTTCTTTAGATCAGGTGTTAATAAACCCTGATCCTCAGTCTGAACGCAGTCACTGCTGCCACATGCTTATGGAAAGTTTTATTAGCACATGGCCACAGCCATTCTTCTATGTATTGCTATGGATGCATTTGGGCTACAATGACATGATGACTATTTGTGACAGAGACCAACTGTCTGGCCCTTTAAGAAAAAATTCGTTGACCTCTGGTTTAGAACAAACTCAAGGGAGAGTTTTTTCTTCTTTGTATACATTTGACTTTCTCTTGAAACTCTCTAAACCCTCCCCTTCAACCCCCACCCCCCCCCCCAGTGTAGCCCCCCTGTAGCTCCCTTTTCACTGTCTTTCCCATTATACTGTGACTGCCAGTTCACTTGCTATGAGGGCCCGGAAGATTCCATCTGCTCCATCGGTTCATCTCCCTTCACAGCACCTTGCTCATTAAGGTGCCCAATACATTTGTTGAATGACTGAGCTCTGACATCATCTCATCAAGGTACGGCCTGAGAAAGTAGTTGCCTTCGCCCTGTTTTTTTTTTTTTTGGTTTTTTTTTTTTGCGGTACGCGGGCCTCTCACTGTTGTGGTCTCTCGCGTTGCGGAGCACAGGCTCCGGACGCGCAGGCTCGGCGGCCATGGCTCACGGGCCCAGCCGCTCCGCGGCATGTGGGATCTTCCCAGACGGGGCACGAGCCCATGTCCCCTGCATCAGCAGGTGGACTCTCAACCACTGAGCCACCAGGGAAGCCCCGCCCTGTTTTTTCATGGGAGTGGAGGCATTGTGGGAACCACTGGAGATGAAAACTGCTTAGACGGATGCTTTCAGATGGAGGCCGGGAATGAGTTACAGGGAGCTAAACAGAGCTTGGGACAGCAGCCAGAGTGCCCAGGCCAGTGGTCTTCAGTGACCTCAGTACAATGATCCTTTTCTCTGAGCTCTTTGATGCGTAAACGGATGGGAAGCACTGACTTAGAACTGAACACAGGGGCCAGGGACGTGCCAGCACCCTGATCTGTCCAACTAGGGGACCCTGACGACCCCAAAGCCACTGTGAGCTGAAAGCTCCTTTCACAAATGAGGCAGCTCTGGATGGATAAGAACCAAAAGAGTTGCACACCTTATGGATGGGAAGACTGCGAGAAAAAGGAGCATGAACAGGGAGATGAAAGAGACCCATTCCTCTTTGCCATCAAACTGGGTTGCCCACGCCACCTGGCATCTTCCAAGGTAGTTCACTGAGCCGGGCCTTTCCGTGAGCCCTGCCTAATGTTCCAAATATCAGGACTGTAATTACTTCTCTCCTCCATGGACCCTGACCTTTACAGAGCCCAGCTTTCTGAGCTTGCCTCTGACAGCCCAGCGAGCCCCCAGGAGCTCCTTTACTTGTCCAAACGTGCATTTTCTGAGCACAAACATGTATCACATTTATCAAAACATCTTGCGTGTCACCAGGGAATAAGGATGAATAAGACAGCCCTGTCTTCCTCGAGGAAGCTTACACTGAAGTTTGCAACTTGGTCCAGCTTCCTGGTGCTTGATGATTTGGTCACCTCTGGATACGCTCCACAGAGCTTTCCTAGAGGCCCCCTCAAATGGACCACACGAGGGAATGGATGCTAAACACTCATCATGTGACCCTGGTCACATATACCTGGTCCATATACCTTTCTGGGAACAAACGGTAAAGTCCTTGTCATTCTGCACAACTTACTCTCAGGTCCTGAGATGTATATACCCTTAGCAAAGCTAATCTTTCCCCTCCTTCAATCCCCACAACAAGTCTTGCTCTGGCGTTTTTTAAATTGGGGAGGAATTTTTTAAAAACACCCACAAACCAAAAAATAGAAGACATAGGAGCTTGGTTATCCAGGTGGGGAAATCAGAGGACTTAAAGACTCTAAACCGATGGAAGCCTGGTACACACTCACCATCCTCTGTGCTCGTCTACTTTGTCCCCTTCCTCTCTGTAATGCCACCCAAAGTGCCACCTATTAGGAGTCCCCTAGATGCCAGGCAAGGAAGGGGGAGGGGCGCTTCCCAGTACCTGGGAGAGCAGAAAACAAAACCAAGGAACTGATCAATATATCTGGTGCCACTGGATATAAATTGATGTACTGGTAGCAAGTTATTTACAAATGATGTTTAGCTGTAAGGGACTGGACATCATTTCCAAGTGGACAATTCAGAGTTTCCCGTGAAGATCACTTGCTTCTCCTCTGCTCCTTCTCCCCAGTTCAGCATCACTACGTCACTGAACCCTACGCCAGTGGTTCCACACAGAGGGACAGAAGCAGCTTGCAAGAAACAGATCTGTTACACCGTCTAGGAGATCAGCACATTCTCCCCCTCAAAAAAAAAAAAAAAAGAAATTCTAAATGCTCCAGGCGACATGCAGCGTATCCATGGATGGATGTGGGAGAGACAAGAGAAGTAGAGAGAATCCACGGACACTTGGAAATCCCAGCCCGAGTACTGTGAGGCATCCCAGGATCTTCTACCTGCACTCCCACCTCACCCCAACCCAGCAGAAACGGACTTTGCTACAGACTGCGTTTTACTTCTGTTGAGTTGGGGCAGCCAGCGTGCTTTCTGGGATTCGTACCAAGAGGCTTAATTATTCCCTTTGTCGACAGCAATGACCACGATAAGCAGACTCACTATTAACGTTAGAAGGAAGCAGGCTCAAGAAGTGGACGCCTTACATGTGAAAAGGTCAGTAGAAATAAAGTATTTTGATAAGAACTTCCATGTCCTTGTACTGTGCAGCTGCCTCAGTTTCCCTCAACTCTCCCCAATAGTCTGTGACCTTCTTTGGGAGAAACAGTGCATTTAAGGTTAGGCATAACTTTGCCAACCCTTCAATCAACAAGAAAAAGAAGTCCCCTCCACCCCCCAATTTTGTGGGCCTAGGGAGAGGCAGGACTGTCTGGAAACCAGAAGGAAGTTCTCCTGAAGGAGGCACTGGCAGACACCCACACAGCAGCTCCCCTCAAATGGACTACACAAGGGCACAGATGCTAAAGTCTCACCGTAAGAACCTAGAATAATCCTTATACCTTTCTGGCACTGATTAACAGGTATTTTTCAGGGTAAGGGGACAGAGAATTAAGACCTTATCCCCTGCACCAAGAGGTGAGCCTTCAGGGCTTCCCTGGTGGCGCAGTGGTTGAGAGTCTGCCTGCCGATGCAGGGGACACGGGTTCGTGCCCCGGTCCGGGAAGATCCCACATGCCGCAGAGCGGCTGGGCCCGTGAGCCATGGCCGCTGAGCCTGCGCGTCCAGGGCCTGTGCTCTGCAACGGGAGAGGCCACAACAGTGAGAGGCCCGCGTACCGCAAAAAAAAAAAAAAGAGGTGAGCCTTCGGCAAAGAGCCAGAGTGCAGCTCTCTAGACCTTCCAGCCTGATGCAGCTCTCACGCCTCTACCGTGTGTGGTTTGCGCCTGGGCTGTGAGAGAGCCCTGCTGCACTGCTCCTCTTCCTGAACTTCGGAGCTGGAGAAAATGTGTGTGTGCAGGTAGTGCGAACACTTATGCAGAACTGATGTTCAGTAACCCCATATATGGCTGGTAAGGAATTTACAAAGCTCGTCTTATATTCCCCCAGAAACTGGCCGTAAGATAAGGAAGAATTCACTGCAAGTTGTTTAAGGGGTGCATAGGAATTGGTAAGGGATTGAGGAAGTAACGTAGGGAAAGGAAGGAAGCCACTTGGAGACCTTGGGTAATAGCGTGCCACAGAATTATCCCACGTCAGGGAGAGGGAGAGGGAGAGGGAGAGGGGGAGGGGGAGGGGGAGGGGGAGGGAGACACTTGGGGTATTTATACACCTCTCAGTCAATGGCTGAGGGAAGCTCTTAGGGAATGTTAATTGCCTAGTGCTTTGGGCCTGATGTCAGTTGCCCTGTAATTTCAGAAAAAGCTATCAGGCACAGAGATGCAGATACTGACAGTTGGAAGTCAAGTCCTGATACTCTAAAGGTCGAAGGCAAGTAGGAGGATTCCCAGATTCTGCCTCAGCTATAACATATCAAAATGCACAACCAGACGACACCCAAAGGGAGAGCTAATGAAGGCACAGGAAAGACTTTCTAAGTCAACGTCAGGATCTACATGGCCGGTGTTTGTCCTTTCCTAATAATCCCAGAAATCCCCCCTGCCCACAAGAGCGCAATCTCACTTTACAATAAGTAATTGGAAAATGGTTTTCACTAGTCACTTTACATCCAGTATATACAAATCCAGCCATCTTGTTATGAATCCTTTTCCACGAGAACCAACCTCCAATGTGAGTTAAACAGCAAACTCTCTCCTGGTTCATTTAAATGATTAAATTTGCACAGGTTCAAGGACATGTCTAAGGTGGGTATGACTACCCACAGAATCTCAATTTGTAATAAAATGAAATTACATTCCAGCAAATATCTTAGATTTAAAGGAGGTCAGAACATTTCATACCTATTATCTACCTCACTTTCTCTAATGAAAATCCTTGATCAGGCAACAGGGCTTAAACAGGAAAGATTTAGAAACAAAACTGTTTTCAGAGCTCTTGGTTAGAGCAGGGTCCCCTCAGTGTCTCTGAAAAATAAGATTAGTGCACAGGGCTCAGTTTGAAGTCACCTCAGAATCTACTTATTTGGCCACCACCCATCTAAGATGGTCTCAAAACCCTTTATAGCAACCCAGCCATGAACTGAGCCTGCAGCTGCTCAAATAATGGAGGAGGACCCCCTGACTTCCAGGGGATCCACTCTTTATTCACACAGCCCTGAAAGCCAGGGAATTTCTTCTAAAGCCACACAAGTCTGCCTCCCTATAATTTCTGCCGTCAGGGCTGCACAGAAGAACCCACCCATCTTCCTCAGGTCAGCCTTCACATGTGGAATGATAACGGCAGCGACCACCGCTTGTTGACCATTTGCTATGCACCAGGCGCCATGCTGGATAGTCTACCCATGCTGGCTGCTGTAATCCTCCTACCACCCTTAGGAGGTAGTTATGGATTCCTCCTTTATACATTAAAAACTGATGACTAGAGTGGAAATCATGAAAATTGCCCAAGCTCTCTCAGCTTGTAAGTGGTTGGGCCAGATTCAAACCCAAGACTGATTTGAAAGCCACATGACTTCCTTGACCATCCAATCATCTCTTCCAAAGTCTTTCTGAGGTTCTTGAACCCTTCTTCATAAGCCCTTTGGCCATATTCCTATTTCTGCCAGCATGCCTTTCTCTGTTACATCCCTCTCTCTCAGCCTTGACATTTTTCACCTCCAGAAACCCTTCTTGGATTATATACAGAATTCTCATCTGGACTGTTACTTTATCCATCCACCTTTGAAGGTACTATCCTGCCTCCTTAGTTAGCTCTGACATCTCCTACTGTGGAAGGCCATTATCTCCCACCCCCTTTCCCCTGTAGCCCTCACCCTAGCCCCAGGGACGGGATGTTAACCTTAGTGCCAAGATGACCTTATGTCGTTCTACCCAATAGACTTCAAGTCACGGAGCAGTGCCAGATCAGCACCCAGCAGAATAAAATTAGTATAAATTTAGTAATTTATTTAGTATTTAGTAATAATAATAATTTAGTATAAAATTAGTATGTATTGTGGACTAGCTGACACACTGAAGTTAATGTCCCTACAATTCAATAATTCAGTCACGGTATATTAGATTCTAGACATACCAGACACCTGTAAGCCAGTGGCACAGGAAGTCTCTACTGTGTTCTAAAATTCCCTGAGCATCCTTCCCTGTTCTTTCTACTAAGGAGGAATACCAGGAGATCTGGCATCACCATACGTGGAATAGTGGTGGTAGATTTGGCAGGTGGGGTTGCCCCGAGGCTTGGGCACCCAAAGAACCTTTCTCGAGCCTATTGGTACTTGAATCCAAGCGGAGCACCATATGCCTGCTGGTTCCAGCTACCTGACCCAGGAGAAGTAGGAAAGCATAGGGCTTAGGCTCCTCTGGAAAGAGCAGACACTCAGGGGCTATTTTCTCATCATTGTCCTCTCTTGCCAGACCTACTTGGTACCTGCAGGTCAGCATTCTTGACCACAGCACTGAGAGCAGAAGGCAAGGTGGTGGTAGTAGGATTGGGTCCAGAGCAGGGACAAAGGCAAAGGACTCCATGTAGGGGTCCAGGCTTGAGGGATTCACATCAGAAGAACTCTTGGGGAATTCTGACTAGTCGGATTAGTCTGTCCATTGAGATTTCTGGATGTGGTATTCCTGTTTCATAGATGAAACCTGGGCAAACCATTCTACTTTCAAACCAAAGTCACAACAACTAAGTGGCAAACTCAGACATTGGAATCAGCTGTCCGAGCCGAGTCTAAGACTTTTTCAGGCCACCTCAAGTTGACGCCCAGCATCTTAGGTTGGGTTCTGTCAGAAGAAACCCCAAGATAAAGACGAGAGGAAGTTATTTGGGAGGTGAGCCCAGGAAAACACAGATAAGAGAGGGCAGAAGTGAGACACAGAAGGGAAGGCGGTCAGTGAATGATAATGTTACCAAGCTCATCACCCCTGCGGGGCATTCGGAGAGCACACACACCTCAGGCAGCCGGGGGTGCATACGTCACCTCCTATTAGTCACTGGCTGAGGGCTGCTCCCTGTGGTGTTAATTCCCTGCCCCTTCAAGGCTGCCCTTTGCCAGATTTCGACAGCCAGTGGAAGCCCTCAGATGAGGAATCATAGGCGCAGCTGAAGTCGAACTTGAAGACGCTGAAGTGGTGAAAGCCAGGGGATGAGGGCAGGGCACCAACACGATCTGACCTAAATGGGTTCTCACACATCATGCCAAGTTCAGTAACATCTGTTCAAAGTGCGCTGTGGCATGTATTTCAGAACCAGGCTGCAGAGCCTCGAAATCCTGAGCCAGGTGATATCCTGAGACTCAGAGCCCGGCCCTTAGTACCTGTGCGAATGGGCTTAGCTCGGTCCTGAGGGGCACTTGGGGGTGTCGAGTCACCCAGGCACATTGCCTGCTACAAACATGGGGCTTGAACATCGTGTCTCCTCTGCAGTTGATTCTCACCATAGACCTATGTCAAGGGTCGGCAAGTTTTCTGTAAAGCACTGAACATCTTAGGATTTGAGGGCCATCTGTTCTGTTTGAACGAGTCGACTCTTCCAGTGTAGAAAGCCATAGCAGTCATAACCGATACATAAAGAGTCCCGGGAACACTAGAATGAGCGGGTCACCCTCACCAGAAAGGTGTGCCAGCCACCCTGGGAGCGGATCCCCCAGCACCGGTCAAGCTTTCAGGTGACCGCAGCCTCCTGAGCTGCCCTGAGCCAGAATCGCCCAGCTTAGCTGCCTCGGATTCCTGACCTGCAGAACCTGGTATAATGTTAAGCTAACTTTTAGGGTGATTTTTTGCACAGCAATACATAACAAATACATGCACGTAGTAAAGAACCAGCCCTTCTGCCAGTTCTTGGGAGTGCAATTTGATGTGGGTACATACAAAGTGAAGAGAAAATTAGGAGACCTTGGTCCTAGATGTGTTCCTAGAGATACCTTCATTATCCCCTAGCCCGTCTGCCGTGGGAGGCTGGGCCGCATAAACAGGCTACATTGCTGCTGTCTGGAGGAGTTTAGTCCATAAGGAGCCTGGGCAGAATATCAGAGTAGGGGAGGGAGGTCACTTCTGCCTGGCTGTGCTCTTGACCGAAGGGCACCATTAAGAAGAGCTGTGACTTTTTCTTGGGACTCATCCTCCCTCCCCCACCCCAACCTCAGGGCCCAAGGGTGCTAACAGCAGTGTGGCTTGTTACTGACCACTCCTGTGGTTCCCCTACTCCCAACCCCCAGCTGTGAAAAGAGCTCTTCTGGAAATAAGTCCTCACTGAAGGATCCAAACTTGAGTGAGACACCTGTTCCCTTTTGGGACCCCCCCTGACAGATCCAGAGGGGTGAGCCACTGCTGGGCTCTGACCTCAGCCTCAGTGGCATCACCTGGCAGGCAGCTCCCCTGTGACAGTGCAGGGGGACCTGGGGGTTGATCCAAACTCTGCTAACAGGTGCTTCTGGGAGCGAAACAGGAACAGCCTTAATATTTGTCAGCAGAATGTCACCACCCCGTTCTGATAAGCAATATTTTAAGCCATGCAAGAAGCCCCTGACAGTGGGACGTGCCCTGAGAGGCGGTGTATAGCGCAGCCCACAGCATGTCCTGGGAAAGTGGCTCTCGGGGCAAAGCCCAGACAATGTCCAGGCCACAGAGCCTTGGGATTCCCAGCCACGTAGGATCCTGAGACTCTGGGGAGCCCCCCTGTCGGGGATGCTCTTATCTCAGTCCGGAGGGTCATCTGGGGATTCCTCATCACCCACGCACTCCCCTAGTTGCCTTCCTGACTGAGCTAGGCAAAAGAAGCAGGCAATACGGCCCCACCTGTCCAGGCTTCATCTCAAGGAGACAAGGAGTAGGACAGTTTAGTGGCTACCATAGGAGCCAGGTGGGGACTGAAGCAAATGGGCCTGGGGTCTAGTCCTGCCACACAGCCAGCCTCCAGTCCAGCACCACAGCTGAAGGAAGGCAGGGCATGTCTGCAGGAATCCTGACCACGCCTGCTGCTGACCTCAGCTTGGCCATTCCTCGGCCTGTGGGTCAGACAGCAGGGCAAGCGCCTCTGCTCCCGACACTCAGACAAAAGCAGGAACCCACAGGAGCTGGGAACCGGTCATAAGCACTCGTGGGTGAAGGACAGACACACTTCTCCGGCTCTTCCAGCTCCAGTTCTAGGTGATCATAAAGGAGAAAAGCAACCATGAGAAGGGAAGCATCCTCCCCTCTGGGAAGTGCTGCAGTTCCGCTAACTCTCAATTAATTACTGGTGTTTATCTAATTGTCTAGTTCCTCAATGCATTTCCTGCTCTGTAATCACTAGCTCTCTGTCCAGGGAGGATTCCCAAGGGCCTCTGTCCTGCTGTCTCAGTCTGAGTTTGGCTGTTTCGGGAAGGAGAGAGGAAGAGAAGGCAACAGAGGAGGCTGTGAGTTTGATTCTGGCCCATCCTCTCAAGGCCAGTGCAAGTAGCACCTTGACTCAGACCTATGTCTAGAGGAACTAAAGTGACCCATAACAAAACGCCACTGTCTCTTGTGCAAGCCACAGGGACCCCCACCTGCACCCTCCCCGGGGATTCAGGGGTTGTCATCCTTGGCTTCCACAGCCTGGAGCCAAAACAGAATCAGCAAGGAGGAGCCTCATGCAGCGGGGAAAGCCTTAGAGGGGGGAGTCTGGGTGGGACATTTTCACATCAAGGAGGGACTTGATGCCATGCCTTTCGGGGGGAGTTCGTACCCAGTGACAGGGGCTCTGGGTATAAAGGCCTGGTCATTCTGGCCCCAAACTGATGGGCTCCAGTGGCTGCAGGGCTCCCTGCAGGGTTGCTACAGGCTTTGTTAAGTTGGCTTCACAGTTCTTCCTCTGCCCCATCCTGCTGCTGCTTCTTTTTGTAGGTGCTGTTCCCTAACCAGCTTGCACCTCTGACAGAGAAACTTGACATACAGAGGAAAATGTTCATCCTTAAAAAAGCTCTGTGTATGATAGATGGGATCAGAGGAGGGTTTTAAAAGCTATTTAAATGTAAGAGAATCTAGGGCTTCCCTGGTGGCGCAGTGGTTGAGAGTCCGCCTGCTGATGCAGGGGACACGGGTTCATGCCCCGGTCTGGGAGGATCCCACACGCCGCGGAGCGGCTGGGTCCGTGAGCCATGGCCGCTGAGCCTGCGCGTCCAGAGCCTGGGCTCCGCAGCGGGAGAGGCCACAACAGTGAGAGGCCCGCATACCGCAAAAAAGCCCCCCAAAAAGTAAGAAAATCTAGATGAAATGCAGAATCACTCAAACGAGCCATAGGGGGCTTGGAACCAATGGCGGAGCAGCGAAAATTGTGACTCTGCCTTAAGTTTCCTTTAATCTAACAGTTCCCCATCTCTAGCCTGAGGTACACAGGGGATCCCCACCACCCCTCCGGTCTGAGCGCAGCCTGCCCACTGCCAAGAGTAAGCCAGGTTGCTGTGCTCCCAAGGACAAAGGACATTTGCCGCCTCTGTGGGCCGTCAGCCAGCTCCCTTCACTGGGACCCCATTCCAACTCCCTCAGACATGTCCTCAGAAGCTTCCTCCTCTCCCCGGGAGGATGCTGTCACTGAACTGCTTAATCACCTCACCCAGAGCTGCATCATTTAGCATCACTGTGGAGGTTTCCTTGACAGCACACAGAGGGGTTGCACACAAGGCTGACATGCACACATGCCCCTGGAGACAGTGTCGACTGTGCGCAGACAGATTCTCCTGCACCTGGTGGGGAGCGTATGACAGGCATGAGATGTGTGGGTAAGCCCGCCTTCAGATCGCTACACACATCGCCAGGCTGCCTGGGCTCCCTCAGATCAAAGGGCCCCAAGTGCCCTTTAACTCTACACTTTAAGGGGAGGGATAGAGCACTAAGAACACAGGAATGGGAGATTAAGTGTTGATTATTGGTCATTTATGGGTTATTCTGTGTTTACCCCTCAGTGCTACTCTGTCTTGCTTTGCATGTAGGTGGCTGGCCTGTGGGGATGGCAGCACCCAACTATCTTGCTGTCACAGGTTGATTTCTCTAGAAAGAAACATGAAATGGAGTCTGGGATGCAAGGTATTCACTAGGTATCAACACCTGTGAGAGGGAGGTAAGGAAGCTGGATGAAACAGAGAAATCAAACTGTAATGCAGGCCCAACGAACTTTAGCCAGCCTGGTGGGGACTTCTGAAGTCTACTCAGCTATGTCATCCCCACATATGACACTGAAAAGGACCTGTACACCTCTACCTTGCTCAGTCACGGGCTAGGAGCTGCTACAGGTCAGACATGACCTTGAATGAATGGCTCTATGCACCTGGGCAGCAAGATGGTCCTTGAAAGGGGGCACATCTGTATCTTCCACACCTTCCTTCAGACTTTGAGTGCATTCAGCCAATGGAAGGCACCTACAGAAGGTCAGAGAGTGGGAGGAATGAGGTTGCAGTGTTTATTCCCCATGCTTCCCAACAGGCCATCTCTGGCAGCACACGAGTCCCTCTACCAAAAGCCACAACACTTACTGGGCTACCTCTCTTCCATGGTTACAACCTGGACTAGGTTCCAGTAAACCTCCTCTCCACACCCCTCCAGGTGCTGGTGGTGGTAACCGTTCTCCTGTCTATACTCCCTGGTGCTCCACTGTTCTTGTTAGTTTCCTTAACCGTACTTCTACCTCTTTAAGAGTCCCCTTATTAACCACTCTTTAGTTAAATCCATGACGTATGCCATCTCTTTCCTGCCAGGATCTGATTGGACCAGTAATCCAGGGATTCTCTCCATGCTGGTTCTCTTGTCCCACATTCCTTTGAACATCTAAGATCCTCTTTAAATTAGACAGGCGTTTAGGGAAAACCTGCTTTTTAAGACTCTAAGGTGAGGAGTTTAATGTATAGCAGGATATAGTTGGTTTTGAGGTAGGAGATGCATGGGCCTCAGGCTGAGCAGCTGCGACCAGACTCCTGCTGACACTTTGAGATAAGATACTAGCAGGAGCATTGGGCCCCTGATTGGGTAAAAGACAAAGAGACCACATTTTTCTCATGCTTGTGGTCAGGGGCATTTCCCAGCCTACACATGTGCAGAGAAGGTCCTCAGTCTAGGGAAGGGGTCAAAGGGAGAAAGAGTCACCAGCCAACCTCCCAGAAACCTTCGTGCTGGAATCCATCTTGGCTGAGAGATGTGCATGCCTGTCAGGAAGGACCCTGAGTCGGGCCAAATATGGCCACAAGCAAGAAGATTGGCCAGAGACAACCTGGAAGACTGCCCGCCCCCCCATATAAGCGATCTAAGCCACCCGCCTTGGGCACAACTCACTCCAAGTTTGCCCGTGTGCTCTTCCACGTGTACTTTGCTTCTAGTAAATGCTTTATCTATTTCACAATCTTGGTCCCTTTGCTGAATTCTTTCTTCAAAGAAGACAAGGACAGAGGTCCTCCTTCCAGCTGTCTTGTCCCCCGAAACCAGTTTCTTAATCTCAGTAAGCTACAAGCTGCTGTTTGTAGAGTGAGAAATGAAATACACACTTTGGATCTCAGTTATGTTTCCTAGAAACAGACCGTAAAATGAAGATATGTGCAAGTGATTCATTAAGGTAGGGTTGCAAGGAACATTAAAGGGACTCTGGGAAGCAGGAAGGAGAAGAAATCAAAGCACATGTATGATTCAGGCAAGGTCCCACAAAGGGGAGCAGCAACCTGACCCCATAGGGAACTCCAACAGCTGTGCCTCCCAGTTTGATGGGTGTGGAGCACCTTCGCCCCAGGTGTGGACAGTCACTGACTAAGGACTGCCCTAGGGAAACAAACTCCCAGACTGTTCCGGCTCTCTGTCTGCAGATGCGGTAGTTCCAAGCTTGAAGGCAGTCCTCCAAAAGAGAGGAAGTGTAGGTACCGCTCTATTGGAGGCAAAAGCTCAAAGCCAGGGAGAGACGAACGGAAACGGTAAAAAGGAGCTGGGGTGACACAAGCAAGATGGCAGAATAGAAGGTACCAGGTTTGCATTCCCTGTGGAAACACTGAAAGGCTAAAGAAGCTTTGCAAAGACTCTAGAACCAATTCAAACTGTAACAACCAGCCTAACCAAGAAAAAGCTGCACTCGAAACAGTAGAAAACTATCTGGCATTTCTGTTTGCCATTATTCCACCCCCTTGGGGGTCAGTTGGGAGGAAGCTGCCAATTCCGGGGCCATCCCTCAGGAGGGAAGGAAAAGAATGGAACTTGCTTGCAATGTTCTGGCTTATCTGAGGGCTGCTTGGAGGACTGGCTTCTGTCTCACTCGACTTGGAACACTGATGGAAAGAGCAGCATAGTTTGAATGTCACATTAGAGGCCCCTGAAAGCAGTGGCAGTTACCGCAGTGTGAGAGCTGCAGGGTGGCTGCAGACACATGGGCTCCTGGGGGCAAGAGATTATGGGCAAAGGAATATAAGAGAACATTAGGAGTCCCTTTTAGGGGGTGAGACTCTCAGGGACATTAAGACATTTAAAGGCAACTGGGCATATAGAGAATTGGAGTAAGAGCACACAGAGGACCAGGGAAGATGCATCACCTAATTAGGTTTGAGAGAACATTAAGCCTTTATGCTGGGCTGATTTAGCAAAGGTGTTTTCCCTACATGAAATTCTGCAAAGACTGGGAGATGTGCCTGTTTTCAAATGCCCAATTTTCAAGAAGCAATTATAATGCATACGAAAAACAGGGAAACATGGCCCATTTAAAGGAACACAATAAATCTCTAAAACTTGACCCTAAAGAAATACAGTCCTCTGACTGGAGGAAGACTTCAAAACAATCATCTTAAGTATGCTAATGAGCTAAGTAATACACAGCTAAACTAAACCATGAAAATGATATAGGAACAAAATTAGAATAGCAACAGAGATAGAAATTATAGAACAAGCAGACAAGTTCTGGAGCTGAATTATAATAACTGAGGTGAAAATTTTACTAGAGATTCAACAGCATACTGAACAGGCAGAAGAATCACTGGACTTGAGTGATCTGAAGTTATTCTTTCTGCTCCTCAGAGTCAATAAAGAAAAGTGAACAGAGCTTGAGGGTCTATGGAACAATATCAAATGGGCCAATATATACATTACGGAAGTCCCAGAAGAAAAAGAGAAAAGGGTCAGAGATCTTATGTGTAGTACTAATGGCCTACAATTTGCCAAATTTGAGGAAAGAAATGGATGTACAAAAACAGGAAGTTCAAACTCCCAGTAGAATAAAGGGACACACGCTGAGATGTTATCAAACTGCCTAAAGACAAGAATCTTGAAAGCAGCAAGAGAGAAATGACTCATCACATAAAGAGAGCCCTGTAAGACTATCAGCAAATTTTTCTGCAGAAACTTTATAGACCAGAAAGCAACAAGATGACATAATCAAAGTGCTGAAAGAAAAAACTGTCAGAGAATACTGTATCTGACAAATCTGTCCTCAACAATGAGGAATAAATCTTTTCAGATAAAGAGCTGAGGGAGTTCATGATCACTAGACTTGCCCTATAGAGAAACAGTAAAAGGAGTCTTTTAGGTTTAAAAGAAAGTATCTAAACAGTAACTCAAAGCCATATGAAAATACAGAGTTCTCTGATAAAGGTAAATATATGGACAAATATAAAAGCCTGTATTACAAATTTCATAGCTCTTAAGATTTAAAAGAAAAGCATGAGAATTAAATGTATGTTTGGTACACAATATATAATGATGTCATTGTGATATAAGATCAAGTATGGGATACTCATGAACCTATGGTCAATTAATCTATGACAAAGGAGGCAAGAATATACCATGGAGAAAAGACAGTCCCTTCAATAAGTGATGCTGGGAAAACTGGACAGCTACATGTAAAAGAATGATATTAGAACGTTTCCTCACACCTTATAAATCAAAATGGATTAAAGATCTAAATGTAAGACCTGAAACCATAAAACTAGAACAGAACACAGGACACTCTGACATAAATCACAGCAATATTTTTTTGGATCTGTCTCCTAACACAAAAGAATAAAAGCAAAATTAAACAAATGGGACCTAATTAAACTTAAAAGCTTTTGCATAGCAAAGGAAACCATTGACAAAAAGACAACCTACTGTATGGGAGAAAATATTTGCAAATGATGTGAACAAGGGGTTACTATCCAAATATATAAATGGCTCATACAATATCAAAAACTTGATTAATAAATGGGCAGAAGGGCTTCCCTGGTGGCGTGGTGGTTGAGAGTCCGCCTGCCGATGCAGGGGACACGGGTTGGTGCCCCGGTCCGGGAAGATCCCACATGCCGCGGAGTGGCTAGGCCCGTGAGCCATGGCCGCTGAGCCTGCGCGTCCGGAGCCTGTGCTCCACAACGGGAGAGGCCACAACAGTGAGAGGCCCGCGTACCGCAAAAATACATAAATAAATAAATAAAAAATAAATGGGCAGAAGACCTGAGTAGACATTTTTCCAAAGAAAATATACAGATGGCCAACAGGCACATGAAAAAGATGTTCAATATCACTAATCAGAAATGTAGATCAAAACCATGAGATATCACCTCACACCTGTCACAATGGCTATCATCAAAAAGTCTACAAATAACAAATGTTGGTAAGGATGTGGAGGAAAGGGAACCCTAGTGCACTGCTGGTGGGACTATAAATTGACGTAGTCTCTATGGAAAACAGTATGGCGGTTCCTCAAAGAAAACTAAAAATAGAACCACCATATGATCCAGCAATTCCACTCCTGGGTATATATCCAAAGAAAACTAAAATACTAATTCAAAAAGATACATTCAACTCAATGTTCATAGCAGCATTATTTATAATACCCAAGATATGGAAGCAACCTAAGTGCCCATCAACAGATGAATGAATACAGAAGATGTGATATATATCTGTATCTGGGTAGATATATACGCACACATACAATGGAATATCTCAGCCATAAATAATGAAATTCTGCCATTTGCAACAATGCAGATGGACCTAGAGTATTATGCTTAGTGAAATAAGTCAGAGAAAGACAAATTCTCTGTATTATCACTTACATGTGGAATCTAAAAAAATAAAACAAGTGAATATATATATAATAAAACAGAAATAGATTCAGATATAAAGAACAAACTAGTGGTTACCAGTGAGGAGAGAAAAGGGGGAAGGGACAAGATGGAGTAAGGGATTAGGAGATACAAACAGCTATGTAAAAAATAGATCAACAAGGATATATTGTACAGCATGGGTGAATACAGCCATTGTTTTGTAGCAATTTTAAAGGGAGTATCATCTATAAAAATACTGAATCACTACGTTGTACACCTGACACTAGTATATTGTAAATTAACTATACTTCAATAAAATATGCAACAAACAACAAAAAAGACGAAGTGTGGGAGGTAAAACTATAAAGGAGTAGTTTGTATTTAATTGAAGTTATCAGTTTAAAATAAGTTGTTATAGTTTAGGATATCTGATGTAATTCCCCTAGTAGCCACAAAAAATATTTATAGAATATACATGAAAAGAAATGAGAAGGGAATCAGAACGTGTCACTACAGAAGTAAATTCAACTAAACACAAAGGCAGGGAGTAAGAAGAAAATGGAGGACAAAAAGCTATAAGACATACAGGAAACAAAGGAATGTCAAGAGTAAGTCCTTCCCTATCAGTAATTTAAATGTAATGGATTAAACTACTTGATCAAGAGACAGATTGGAAGAATAAAAACATAGGATGCAACTATATGTGGTCTACAAAAGACACAATTTTACCTTCACTTACTCCTTCTTTGGTGCTCTTCCCTTTCCATGCAGATGCAAATTTCTGACCTATGTTTTTCTTCTCTAGTTACAATTTTATATGTGAGATATACCTTCATAAAGCTGAAAAAACTTAGGAACTCTTATCTTTTTGAAGTTAAGGAGAAAAGTATTTAATGACGGCCCTGCTTCCAATCTGCCAGAGCTGATTCCTCTCCTACGGAGGTCTTGTTACAGGTCTGTGGAGAGGAGTCAGCCTCCCCGCTCCCTGCCATTTCCACAGCTGAGTGAACTACAGGGAGCAGCTCAGCAACCCTCCTAGCTGGCCTTGCCCAGGTCAGCCTCAGAGCTGTGATACAGCCTCTGGCAGAGGTTATGTCACTTGCCATTGGGTGGATGTGGACACAGTCCTCACCTCTGCCCAGCCAGTACTCATCAACTAGCTGGGCTGGACTCCAGTTTTTTTTTTTGCGGTACGCGGGCCTCTCACCGTTGTGGCCCCTCCCATTGCAGAGCACAGGCTCCGGACGCGCAGGCTCAGTGGCCATGGCTCACGGGCCCAGCCACTCCGCGGCATGGGGAATCTTCCCGGACCGGGGCACGAACCCGTGTCCCCTACATCGGCAGGCGGACGCTCAACCACTGTGCCACCAGGGAAGCCCCTGGACTCCAGTTCTTAAATTTGGTCTCCTAGTCTGTCCCATCCACCTATTTTCAGAATCCATCAATATTACTGAGGGTCATCCAGGGGTATCAGAAGCCTATATATTCCTGGACAAAATTCTGGAATGAAAGAATGTCATGACTGCATCAGCAGGCAGACTCTCAACCACTGCGCCACAAGGGAAGCCCAGGATTTTCTTCTTTATCTTTGATTTTCTGTGATTTATAAATACTATGCCTAGGTGTAGGTTTTTAGCGGGAGCATTCATCCTGCTTGTTCTGAGCTTCCTGGATCTGTGGTTTGGTGTCTGACATTAACTTGGGGTATGTTCTCAGTCACTACTGCTTCAAATATTTCATCTGTTCCTTTTTCTTCTAATACTCTCATTATACATACAAATACAGTTTTTGTATTTGTCTGTTTTTACTTTTTTGGCTTGAGAATTCTACTGAGATATTCTCTAGTTCAGAGATTCTTTCCTTTGCCATGTCTATCTAGTCTATTAAACCCAAAGACATTCTTCATTTCTATTAGTGTTTTGATTTTTATGTATAGCATTTTTGTTTTCTTAGGATTTCTATCTCTAACTACATTGCCATTTGTTCTTACATGCTGTCTACTTTATCCTAATGGAACACTTAACATATTAATCATAGTTGTTTTAAATTTCCAGTCTGATATTTCCAACATCACTGCCATGTCTAGTTCTAATACTTTGTCTCTTCAAATTATGTTCTCTTGCCTTTGGTATGCCTTTTTTTGAGTTATAATTGACATAACATTGTTAGTTTCACATGTACAAAGTAATGGTTCAATATTTATATGTATTGTGAAATCACTTTTTTCTTGATAACCAGATATGATAGTGTACTAGGTAAAAGGCACTGCTGTACATAGGTCTTTAGTAATGTGGTGGTGAGATGTGGGGGCAGAGGGTGGTGACATTCTGTAATCCTATGATCAGGTCTCCAATTTTAGCAAACCTCTTGACTGCATTTCCCAAATGTTTCAGAGTTTTTCTCCACCTGGAGGTGGACAAGGTTGGCTAGAGTGGGCTGGAGTTGGGTATTTCCCTTCCTCAGGTCAGTTAGGCTCTGATAATACACCAGCAGGCTGGGTTCTAGTTAACTAGTCTCCTATCATCAAAATGTCTACAAACAGTAAATGCTGGAGAGGATGTGGAGAAAAGAGAACCCTCTAGCACTGTTGGCGGGAACGTAAACTGGTACAACCACTATGGAAAACAGTATAGAGTTTCCTTAAAAAACTAAAAATAGAACTACCATATGAACCAGCAGTCGCACTCCTGGGCATGTATCCAGAGAAAACCAATCCGAAAGAATATATGAACCCCAGTGTTCACTGCAGCACTATTTACAATAACAAAACATGGAAGCAACCTAAATGTCCATTGACAGAGGAATGGATAAAGAAGATGTGGTTCATATAGACAATGGAATATGACTCAGCCATAAAAAAGAATGAAATAATGCCATTTGCAGCAACATGGATGGGCCTAGAGATTATCATACTAAGTGAAGTAAGACAGAGAAAGAGAAATATACTATCACTCATATGTAGAATCTAATTTAAAAAAAAACAAATGGACTTCCTTACAAAACAGAAACAGACTTACAGATATTGAAAACAAACTTATGGTTACCAAAGGAGAAAGGCGGTGGGTGGGGGAGGGATAACTCAGAAGCTTGGGATAAGTACACACTCACTACTATATATAAGATAGATAATCAACAAGGACCTACTGTATAGCACAGGGAACTCTACTCAATATTCTGTGATAACCTATGAGAAAATAATTTTTAAAAGAATGAATATATGTATATGCATAACTGAATCACTTTGCTGTACACCTGAAACTAACAACATTGTAGACCAACTATACTCCAACAAAAATTAAAAAAAAAACAACAACAAAAACACTAGCTTTCCCTGCGGGCAGGCCTTGTTAAGAATAGAGGGATCTGGTATATTTCAAAATGATGGTTCTCCTCCTTCCCTCTGTGAGAATTCAATATTTACTGTGGAACCTGGTTGAACACCTAGAGGTCAATCTCAATACTGTGTACCCTGAAGTTTTTAATAGAGTTATCCACATTAAGCCTCTAGCAATTTGTCAATCATAGTTCAGGCTTTCCTACCCAGCGCTGGTTTCCCACAGTTTCTGCTTCAAAGTCTTGGCCCTGGTAAATCATGACTACCTGTTTTCTCCTTTCTGTCTCTCCAATTTTGGGGGTAGCAGTGTGCCCTGTGTCTTACCCTCTCTTATGGATTCTAGAAGGACTGTTGATTTTTCATTCTGCTCAGTTTTTCACTTGTTAAGACAGAGTGGTAACTTCCAAGCTCCTGATATATGGAACCTCAGGCTCACCTCAGATCTAAGGACACGTGTAATGTAAAAATTAACAAACAAACAACTCAATTAAAATAGAGTTTTGAGGCCAAAAGGGGGAGCTCTTGTGCTCTATGACAACTGAACCTGACAGGAAAACGAAAGACTTCTTGCCTGGCAAGATCTCAGCCAATGAGAGACCATCACAATTTCATCAATGAAAAGCCACTCTACTTTAAACTCTCAATTCCTCCAATGGACTCTGTTTACTAGAGCCCTTCTAAACTTCCTTTTCCCCCTCTATAAAAGCGTTCTCTCCTTGTGCTGGACTTGCACATAGCATGCCATGGTCACAGATCCTAAACTGCAATTCTTTGCTGATCCCAAGTAAGCCCATTTTTTTGCTGGAGAAATAACTTGCAGACTATTTAAGGTGAGTGGGTTCAAAGTGAAAGGATGAAAAAAGATATTCCATGCACATAGGAACAAAAGAGCAGAGATGGCTATAGCAATATTAGACAAAAGAAACTAAGTGAAAGCCTGTTACAAGAAACAAAGGACATATTATATAATGATAAAAGGTCAATTCACTAAAAATTATAAATATATGCATCAAACATCAGCTCTTAAGTGTGAAGTAAATGTTGACAGAACTGAAGGGATAAATACAGCTCTAAAATAATATAAGACTTCAGTATCTCACTTTCAGTACTATGGAAAGACAACCAATAAGGAAATAGAACTTGAACAGTATAGCCCAATTGTTCCTAACAGACATATATACAAAACACTCCACCCAACAAAAGAACACACATTTTTCTCAAGTTCACATGAAACATCCATGTTAGACTGTAAGACCACAAAACAATGATTAATAAAAAGGGTTGAAATCAAAGTATCTTTTCTTATCCAATGGAATGAAACTAGAAAACAGCAAAAGGAAAACTTGAAAATCCACAGATACATGGAAATTAGACAACATGATCTTAATGGATCAAAGAAGAAATCACAAGGGAAGTTAGAAAATATCTTGAGGCAAATGAAAATACAAAATTCCAAAACTTATGAGGTGCTGTGAAAGGAATACTATGAGGATAATTTATAGCTATAAACACTTAAAAGATTTTAAAACAACCTAACTTTTTCACCTTAAGAAACTATAAAAAGTAGTAAAAACTAAACCTAAAGTTAGCACAAGGAAGGAAATATTAGAGATAAATGAAATAGAACAAGCAAAACTAAGAGTTGGTTCTTTAAAACAATCAAGATCAACGAACGTTTAACTAGATTGACTAAGCAAAGGAGAAGACTTAAAATCATAAATGAAAGAGGAAACATTCTAATTTTTATTCTGTAAAATTAGTTGTAAGATTATGAACAATTAGGTTATTCCATTTTTGATACATAAATGAAACAGATAAATTCCTGGAAATAACCACCCAAACCAAATCATGAATAGAAAATCTGAACAGACCTACAACTTGTAAGCAGATTGAGTCAGTAATCAAAAAACTCCCAAAGCAAAGCCCAGGATCAGACAGCTTTACTTGTGAGTTCTAATGGACACTTAAAGTATTAACAGCGATACTTCTCAAACTCTCCGAAAAACTGAAGAGGAGGAAATATGTTCAAACTCATTCTATGAGGCCAGCATTACCCTGACACCAAAAACATATAAAGACACTACAAGAAAACAAAACTACAGACCAATATTAATGACAAATGTTGATATAAAAATTCTTAACAAAATACTAGCAAACAATTCAACAGCACATTAAAGGAGTACACACCATGACCAAGTGGAATTTATTCATGGAGTTCAAAGATGGTTCAGTATATGAAAATATGGTACATTAACAGAATGAAAAGGGGCATGGGAAATCACATGAACTTTTCAATTGATGCAGAACTTGACAAAATTCAATACCCTTTCATGAATAAAACACTAATAAACCAGAAATAAAAGGAAACTTAAAATAATAAAGGCCATATATGAAAGTTTACAACTAGCATCATAATTGTGAAAGACTAAATGCTTTTCCTTTAAGATCAGGACTACCACAAGGATGCTTTCTTTTGCCACTTCCATTTAACAGTGTGCTGGAAATCCTAGAGCAATTAGGGAAGAAAAATAAATAAAAGGTATCCAGATTGGAAGTAGTAAATTTATACTAGCAAACATCATCTTATATGTAGAAAACCCTAAAGATTCCACACAAACATATTAGAACAAATGAGTTTAGTAAAGTTTCAGGATACAAACCCCCCAAATCAGTTGTATTTCTATACACTAAACAATGATCTGAAAAAGGAAGTTAATTCCATTTACAATAGCATCAAAAATAAAATATATAGGAATAAATCAATATACTGAGAAGATGCTGCTAAAAGATATTAAGGACACCAATATGCAGAAAGACATCCCATGTTCATGGATTGGACTTTAATACTGTAATATTAATATTACCCAAATTAATGTATAGATTTCATGCAATCCCTATCAAAATCTCAATGCTATTTTTTGTAGAGGTAGAAAAAAATCCATCATAAAATTCATATGGAATCTTGAGGGACCCCGAACAGCCAAAACAATCTTGAAAAACAAAGTTGGAGGTCTCACATTTCCTGATTTCAAAGCTTATTACAAAGCCACAGTAATCAAAACAGTGAGATACTGGCCTAAAGATAGACTTATAGACCAAGGAAATAGAGAGCCCAGAAATAAACCTTCACATATATGGTCAAGTAATTTTTTTTTTTTTTTTTGCGGTACACGGGCCTCTCACTGTTGTAGCCTCTCCCGTTGCGGAGCACAAGCTCTGGACGCACAGGCTAAGCGGCCATGGCTCACAGGCCCAGCCGCTCCACAACATGTGGGATCTTCCCAGACTGGGGCACGAACCCGTGTCCCCTGCATTGTCAGGCGGACTCTCAACCACTGCGCCACCAGGGAAGCCCGTCAAGTAATTTTTGATAAGGGTGTCAGAACCATTTAATGGAGAAAGAACAGTCTCAACACATGGTGATGGGAAAACTGGATATCCACATGCAAATGAATGAAGTTAGAAACTTACCTTACACTACACCATAAACAAGTAACTCAAAATGGATCAAAGATCTAAACATCCTAAGAGCTTAAACTGCAAAACTCTTAGAAGAAAACGTAAGGGAAAAATCTTGTAACGTGGGATTTATTAATGATTTCTTGGCTATAATGAAAGCAAAAATGAATTAAATCAAAATTTAGAATTCAAAGGACACAATAAAGAGTGAAGAGGTGACCCATGGGCTGAGAGAAAATACTTGCAGATTATTTCTGATACTTTAATACCCAGAATAAATGAAGAACTCCAACCTCCCAAAACAGATAATCCAATTAAGAAGTAGGCGGGCTTCCCTGGTGGCTCAGTGGTTGAGAGTCCGCCTGCCAATGCAGGGGACACGGGTTCGTGCCCCGGCCCGGGAAGATCCCACATGCCGCGGAGCGGCTAGGCCCGTGAGCCATGGCCGCTGAGCCTGCGCGTCCAGAGCCTGTGCTCTGCAACGGAAGAGGCCACGGAGGTGAGAGGCCCGCATACCACAAAAAAAAAAAAAAAAAAAAAAAGTGGGCAAAGGACTTGAAAAGATATTTCTCCAAAGATATACAAATGGCTAACAAGCCCATAAAATGCTTAACATCATTCATCATTAGGGAAATGCAAATTAAAGCTATAATGAATACAATCTCATTACGATGGCTACTATAAAAAAAAACCCAAAAAACAAAAAAGACAAGTGAAAGTGAGGATGTGGAGAAATTTGAGAGATTGTGCATGGCTGGGGGGGATGCAAATGGTGTAGTCACTATGGAAAACAGTGTGGTAGTTCCTTAAAAAACTAAGGATAGAATTACCATGTGATTCAGCAATTGACTTTTCAGCATATACCCAAAAAAGTTGAAAGCAGGATCTTGAAAAGATTTGCATACCCATATTCATAGCAGCATTATTCACAATAGCCAAAAGGTACAAGCAACCCAAGTGTCCATCAACAGATGAATGGATAACCAAAATGTGGTATATGTATACAGTGGAATATTGTTCAGCCT
This sequence comes from Grampus griseus, assembly GCF_964374135.1. NCBI lineage: Eukaryota > Metazoa > Chordata > Mammalia > Artiodactyla > Delphinidae > Grampus > Grampus griseus. The sequence goes on along the minus strand of NC_139004.1, from coordinate 34,034,242 downwards.
TAAAGGAAACCTGACACATGGCAAATTCACAAGCTTCAACATGGTTGAACCTTGAGGACATTTATATTAAATAAGCCAGCCATGAAAGGATAAATACTGTGATTCTACTTCAGAGGTACCTAGAATAGTCAAATTCAGAGACAGAAAGAATGTTGGTTGCCAGGGAGAAGGGGAGAAAGGGAATGGAGAGCTGTTGTTTAATGGGTATTCCAGTTTCAGTTTTCCAAAATGAAAAGAATTCTGGAGATTGGTTGCACAGCGATGTGAATACACAGTTGACCCTTGAACAACATGAGGATTAGAGGTGCCAACCCTTTCAACTTATAGTTGGCTCTCTGTATCCCTGGTTCCACAACTGTGCATTCAACCAACCTTGGATTGTGTAGTACTCACTATTGAGAAAAATGCGTGTAGAAGTGGACCCGCACACTGTGCTATTCAAGGGTCAACTCTACTTAATATTGAAGTACAGCACAGCCCCAAAGACAACCCAGGTCCTGGAGGAGCCTCGGGTCTCTTCAAAGGAACAGAGTCTAAACAGTCATGAGACGTACTTTGCTCTCTTAAAACTGAGTAAAATCTCAGTAAGCTGAAGTCTTTTGTGCAGTGAGACAACTTAAACCCTCTCCGCAGTGATGCCCTTCACCAACCCCACAGGAAACAGCTCCTCCCTAAACTCTGTTTAGCCTCCAAACAGACTCACTCCCACTGATCCCAGTATTTTTTTTTTCCTTTTAAACTTCTGCAATAATTTCTCTCTGGCAGTAAAGTCATTATTATAAACACAACTTCCCTGATTCTCATGTTTTCCTGATTACTTGGATCTGAACGAGGACTAGGAGCTTGAGGGATGGTAGAGATAAGGGAGGAAGAGGAGGCGGCATCTCATACATTAATCACTTGACCGTATCACATTAATGACTATTTGCTAGAAGTTAGCCATGTGTCCTGTAATATGCTGCCAGGACTGTGGGTTAGGAAGAATGTATGCCTGGTTATCAGAATTTTCCCTTAGACTCATTCCTCAGGAAAGATGGAGTCCAATTATGAGACTCTAAAAGGACGGAGCTTTATAATGACTGAGTTCACAGTGACTCACATTTTGGCTCAGTCTTCGTTGTTTATATTTTAAATACAAAGCGCCATGTGAGGAAGACACATGAACCAGAAAAGACCCCAATTCATGCTGGTTCAGGACTGCTAGAGGTCACCTGACAGAATTGGCAAAGGCAGTGAGCAGTGTGTACGCACAAACACACACGAGCACACACAGTAACACCGGATCATTAATTACCCCTTGGGGTATGTCCTGTGTCCTCAGACAAATTTTAGGTGTCACTATGAAGACTTTGAGGGATCACTTTAAAAAGCAGAGTAAGTTACACCACAGGAAACAAATATATGATCATAGAAAGAATAAGGGGAAAGACTGGTGTTGCATTATGTGAATGGGTCCCCATGGCTTGGGATCAAGTTTCTTGCAGTTGTGTCTGATTTAAAGATTGCCTGTTACATGACTGAGCACATGAGCTCTGGAAAACTTGGATGACTCGTTGTGTCACTAGTGACGACACAAATGTTCAAGCTACATATGAAGAGTGAATTGTTATGTGACTAGAAAAAGCAGTATTTCAAGAATGTCTGATGATTTTAAATGTATATCTAACCCAATTGGTAGACATTTGACAGTTTCCAGCACTAAGAGTGTATATTCAAGTGTCCAGAAAACATTTACATCTTCTCATTGGAAGGTGGAAGTGCCTTGTATTCGTTACCCTGTATTTGGCCATTTAGGGCACTCATAGCTGTATGAAGCCCAGAGCCTTACTCTGCAAGGTCTTTTGGTTACAGGATCCCTGGGCTACTCCAACTGCAGCTCTCTCATAAACCAGGTAGTTCTTTGAGGAAGGAGAAGATAACTATCCCGTAACTAAGAAACTGACTTGTACCCTTCATTAGCTCTCATTATATACGGCAGCTGTTGCAACTTGGTTTCTTCCACAAACATTTTATTGCCCCTTTCTCTCAGCACAAGTTCTCACCCCCAGCTCCTTCCTCTCCCTACCCTCATCACAAACGAACGTTACTTAGGATCTTCCACCACATCCCTCAACTTATCAGGAAGTGGCTTCTTCTGAGGTAGGTTAATCCTTCCATGTTTCCTAAATCCCAGGTTTTCCCTTTCTCTGATATACTCTATTGATTATCCATCCATCCTCCTGCACCTTCAACTTCTCTTCCAGAGGTTCCTTCCCCGTAGCTTAATACTCCTGTCTCCCTCATCTAGTTTAAAAACCTCCCAATGTTTTCTAATTATTACTGATTTCCTCACAGATCAGGTCCTTGAAGTGCTTATTCATTATATCAGCAGATCCCAAATTGAGGTGGATGTACCCTCAATCTACCCCAATAAAATCTCTTGGGGTGTAGAGACTCACATTAATGTTGGTGAATGCTGGTAAGGACACTGGACACACATGTTGACCCCCGTTCATTTGTGCATTGGATGGTCAGGGGGCACCTGGGACACAAGAGACATGAGCAAAGAGTGAGCTCTCCAGCCTGGAGGTGCTGACGGGGCTCCCTCAGGCATGGCTCTGCCTTCTCTCCACAATGTGTTGCCCTAAGTGGATTGGGGGATATTATTTTAACTAAACTAATCCTCAACACAGGTGGTGTATGATTTAGACTGCTACGGTGAAACTACAGATTGAAGAAACTAATGCAAGCCCCTGAGAATAAGAGAAGCTGATCATTTCTACTCCTAGTGTGTTTCTTCAATAGCCACGTTAAGAGAGATAATAGTTCAATCAATCTACCAAAAGATTTAATTGAAAATTAAGACAGTTAGGGTAGTGTTTGTCATCAGTAGAAAAATCCCTTTTCTTAAATGTATACAGTGACTCGACAGGTTAAATTTATACTAAGTATTCAGAATATAGAGAAACTCTAACTGTCAGCACTCTGTAAAGTTATGCAATCATTCCAATACTCCACAAGATTTCACTAAATTTAGCCATAAATGTTTAGAAGTGAAAGATAAAAAATCCATGTACCATTGGAGAAAACGTTTGGCTCTTTCTACCATGATGGAAATTGCTAGAACACACTGGAAATAAAACCAAATATATTCCTTTATCACCAAATACTATTGGCAGAGGCATGGAAAGTACATCTTTTCTTATTTTAAATACAAAGCGTCATGTGAGGAAGACACATGAACCAAGATGATTTGAAGAAATAAGTTTAGAACAAATTATATAGTGTGGAAGGTTGCTATACAGTTGGATGAAAGTACAAATGTTTTGAACATGTCTTAGATTATGGTATCTGTCAGATTCTATTTCAAAAATGACATACACCTAAAATTACTTTCGTGAGCCACCTTCAACATGAAATGACCCCTTCATGTAAAATATAAGTGTAACCACAGTTGATATCAGTAGGTTTACGGCTATCACACCACACGTGCAATTCATCTATCACATCATTCACAAACAGGGAGTTACCAGGAGGAAGTTGAAAATAGTGTATATAGTATTAAGTTGTCATTGATGGAACTAATTTCATGGAAGCAAGACTCTTAAACCATAGTTGACTCTTTGATACTTTGCAATAAGAACCAAATGTCCATGGTATGAAAAATTCATCATTCCCTACTACAAAAAGAGAAAATATTTAAAGATGAGTTATGCGTTTGTCTTTCCAAAATTTCAAATGTTCCACATTTGCTGACTTTGATAGTAGGATACTCTCTTGGAGAGGTACAAGTGAACTTGTAGCAATGATAGGACAAACTGCTTTTGAAGAAATTCATGCGATGAGAACAGAGTATTGTAAAAGCACATGTTGACATGATTCCAATGTTGAGATTTTTGTTCTGAAAAAAATGTCTAAAATCTCTCGTGTCTGCATACTAAAATCTGGAAGAGTTTTAAAACAGATTAGAAGATTCTGTTTTCAAACAATTTCATCAGGTTTGGGTTAACTGGCTAAAGATGCAGAAATACTATACCTTCCAATTAGTTGCAACAATTGATTGACAGAAGATGTGAGTTTTCCAGAAGAATCTCAAAAACAGAGTTTTGTGTAACTAGTCGATGGAACTAAACAGTAGGTTTCACAATTTAATAAGCGCCAACAGTGTAGTTCATTTGGAGCTACCCATCTTTGTATAAGAGATTTCTCGGCTATGACAACCCTTACAACCAAGGATCAAAACAAACTAAACTTAGATCTTCAAAATACTGTATCAGAGTGTTAAAAACAAACTTTAGAAAATAGAGCACTTTTATTCACATCATTGACAAATTAATGTTTTCATTTTTAGTGAAGAAAGGTTTGTATTAAAGAAGGTAAGTATTTTATGATATTTGAGAATAAAAATATACATACTACATTAATACAGCAGTGTATACATATGACATAAGTATACAGACATACCAGTGTCACTTGTCTACCCAGATCACGATCCATTTACTGGTTAGTGTGTTATGGCCTTGATTTATTTACTTTTTCATTCTGGGAACTAGACTTTGACTAATGACTTCTCAATTTTATCGACTGAATTTACTGTTTGATTTGATACAATTTTTCTAATTCCTCCTCCTGAAGACTCCTCTGTCTTGGGTTTTGTGGCAACTTTTCTTCTCTCTTTTACTATTACTTCTTGAAGTTTTCCTCCAGGCACCTCGCTCCACCTGTCCCTTAAAAGTTGATGTTCACCAGCTGCTCAGCTGTATGTATTTCTGTATACTCCCCTGGAGTGGATGGGAGATGTTTCTGCACCACTTCAACCTCTTTGATCTCATCTTTAAGCCATTGCTACAGGGACCACTCCCACCTAAGACCAGCCCAACATCATCTCACCCACCTGGTACCCTGTCCTAGAGCTTCTGACACTGCCACATAGATGCCTGTGGGAATCTGCTCAGTGCTGATACATGTAACCCAGAAAACCGTGGAGTTACACTCGGCAAAACTTGATCAAAAGGGGCAATGAAGCCTCTTGAATACATGCCTCCCTGTTTCTTCTGAGACCTTTCCTGAAGTTCCCATGGGATGGAGCAGTCAATCACCTGAAGTGGTGACCAACTCAATAAATCCTTGTATTGTCTCATTTCCCTACTATTGAAACAGCATGTAAGACACTGACCAGCTTAAACTAGTTTTGCTTCCTTAAGCAGAGTGTTGATTAATCAAACCTTGAGCCATTTTACAAGAACAGCACTGTGCTTGTGCAAGATGGGAACCCATGTCCCCAGTATGACCCTGGAACCAAGAATCTTAAGTCTACAGAACCCAAGTAATAGCGATGATGCCACCAGAGCCCTTTACAAAGCAAGATGTTCTTCAATAAGAAAAATTCAGCTTCGAGCAGCCCAAGTAGCTTTGTTACCATAAAAGGATTGATTTGAGACTAGCCTATAAGCCAAGTTTGAAATTCCCCTAACCCCTTAAATTTTGCCCCCAACCCTGGATTGGGGAGACAGGTTTGAGCCCTGCCTCTTGTCTCTTGCCAGTGACCTTGCAGTAAAGCTTTCTTTTCTCAGAAGCTGGTACCACAGTATTGGTTTCTATGTGCATTGGGCAGTGAGCCTTTGCTCGGTATCACTACATCTCACTCATGCTATGTCCCCAATAAACTACCAGCCCTTCAGTCTCCACTTGAGTCCTCTCAAAACAGAATCTGGAACAAAGACGTGGGTCAATCACCAACCACATGTACTTCTGCATCTGCAGGTGTCCTGGGCTTCCATCCAGCCTCTAATTGCCAATGTCTGTTTCCCCCTGAATGACCTGTAGGAATCTCAAGGCCCAAGAAAAAAGAACTTATTTCCTATGTTGCCCCTTATTTAGTAAGGGGTGCAACCATTTGAACTGATCACTTCTGAGGACCTTGGAGTCATTCTTGAGATCTCCGTTTTCTCACACTTTCAACAGCTCACAATTCTGAATGCTGTACCTCTTGCAAATTCTGTATACTCCCCCAACCACTGAAGCTTTAGTTAGCATCCTCCTCCTAACTTAGAATCCTCCTCCTGATTAAAAACCCAATTGCTGTCCCATCCAATTTTGTTCACCCCCATTTTTGACCTGCTCTAATCATTTCTTGTTCTATGAATATTTATGACATAAAGACTAATTAAGTAAACATCTATGTGTATAAACCATTCACCAAGAAATGGAGTTTTGCCAATACCTTTGAAGCCTCTATTTTCAATTAGGATCCAAATTCAAGCCCATCCAAGTTTCTTTTAACTAATAGTTCCTTGAAATTGGAACCACTTACAAGGCAGATGATATAGAATCTAGATTTGCAGATTTTATTCCCATGGTGTCATCTGTCGTGTTCTTCTCTCCCTATCTTCTATAAATTGGAAGATCTAGACATTTTTTGGATTCAAGCCTGCATTATTTGGGCAAGAACAGTTAATAGGGGAGTGTTTTAGGCCAGGTGTTCTGGGGCATAGCAAATATTTTTACCACAGGTTCTGACACTTTATTGTAATAAAGTAAAATACCAAGAAAAATGGGAAAAGTGAAGGAGGGATGGCAACCATGACAAGAGTACTTTCGAGTTGGCCATAGTTCTCTGACAAATTGATTTCTCAGTCTGCCTGGAAGTCTTTAGAGAGGGCAAGGAAGTTATTTCCCCCCAAATCCCTCCAACTGAGAAGGAATAGTTTCTCCATCAGTTCCTTCCTCCCGCTGCCAGAGCTGCCCCAGGGACCATAGACTCCCACACACATCTGACGTGCATTCAGAGGGTCTCCAATGGTCTCATGTTTTCAGAGGGAGGGGCCATTAGGCAAGGCTCTGAGCAACCTGAAGCCCCACAATGCAGCCCTCACAGATCCCTTGCTCTGCAGCAGTGGCTGAGGCAGCAGCAACTTTCCTCTCAAGACTACAGAAAAAGTACTAACCAGCGTTTGAGGCACTGGAACCAGACTCAGGCCAGGTGAGTGAGTCCAGAGTGGTGCACATCCGAATCTAGAACTGCTGTGCGGTAACCTTTGATCAGAAGGCACATAACGTCTCATCTCATTTTGACAAGAGAATACACTGATGGTTTTCTAGAATCACCATTTTCTGTGATACAAGATTCAGGTAAATCCTTCATTGTAAGTTTTATCCATGTTGTTGACTATGCTTGCGATTCATTTTCAGTGCTTATTTCAGCCTCCCCAGACATCAGGGTGCCTGAGCTGATAGCTGCTCAACTTGGATCTGCTTTTCTGAATCCCACCATCTCCAGGGACGCCAGGGAGTCCAGCTCTATACATCCACTGCTGTCCACCTTGGCTTACAGAGGACCTCCCCCACAAATTTCTCAGAGGCTGGTGTCCTCACTGGTGCTCTTCTTTGCGTCTAGAGAAAAAGGCAATCTCTGGGGCATCCTGGGGCACAGACAGCACAAGTCTTCTCTGGCCCGATATTCAAACCATCCAGACCACCTACTTAACATGCTTTTCAACTTAGTCCCCAGAATAGGAAAAAATATGAGGTCTTTTCCAAGCATATCTTTGTATTTAGGGATCAAGGGCTAGGGAAATAACTGCAGAGCAGTGCCAGAGGCTCGTTGGACTAGTTGACTGAGGACTTTGTTAACTGGCTTCATACAACCTTAGTCCAGTTGGAAACTCATAAGCATTTTTCCATCCTTCATATTAACATGTCTAACCCTTTATCCAACAACTTCTGAAATATAGTTACTTAAGTAAGTGACCATAGGTTCCTTTTGGGATGAACCTTGGGGAATCACTACTGTATGTAGTTGCTATAGTATTACATAGCAACATAGTTTTCTTCAAGGGGAGTTAACTAGCACTGGTTCAGGTGAGAACTGAGTAAGGGATAGTGGCTTCCCATTGGAGCAGCTGGTGAGGTCTTCTCACCCACTCCTGCTCTTTCGTCAGACAGGTCAATACCTGTGTGGCTACCGATCTTCCGCACCAGACACACGTTGTCTAATTGCCTTGCAGATCAGGGCCCTCTGCTTGCTGTTCTGGCTTTATGGCAATGTGGATGTGACCAACTGTTATTGCCTGACCTCTGCTATTTCCAAATCCTACTATCCCTATGGACACCAGTGAGTCCAGTTCAACATAAACCTCTACCCCTCTCAACCCTGGCCGGTAGACGGCAGTCACCCCCATTTCTCAGTGAGGCTGGTTCCTTCCATCATTAGTACCTTCCTTGTTTTAGGGAAAGGACAGACCTCAGGAGCATCCTGGGGACCACCCTGGCTTCTCTGGTGATGTATAATAAGGGTTTTAAAAAGCCCACTCTGAACCCTTTCTTAAGACTTTCCCGAGGTAACTGCTATCTCCTCCTCATTTGCTGCATGTCAGTGGCTCTCAAACTTGACTGAAGTTAAAATCATCTGGGGAGTTCTAAAAATACTGATGCTTGGGCCTTGTCTCCTGAAATTTGTAGAAGATTATGGGAAGTTTAAGGGTCAGGATTTTTTTAAATCTTTACATGATGTGAATGCACAGCCATGTTTAGGACTGATGTTATAGGCCAGCTTTCTATACCCGCTCCCTTGCCCGAAGCTTCTGATAGCTATACCAGAAGCATATTAAGACTGGTTCCATATGTCTTTGCCAGGACATTAGTCCTGTGAGAGCACCCCATAAACTCTCCACCATCCAGCCTAGTGTTGTGTACCCCCTGCTCCAGCACCTTTAAGTCATTCCTAAGTCTTAAGTTCCTACTGACAGGGTCACCAGGTCCTATAGATCCTTTGGTGAATAATCCCTTTTGTCACAAGGACAGACTGCCCCATTGGGGCCATGCTGGACTTGACACCAAGAATTGTCCTAGAAGCTGTGAGGGATACGGGGCATCACTTACAAGGAGCCACCATCAGCTTGTGAGAGATGTGCCTCAGGTGAGGCCTCTGCATCATCCTTAAGCAAAAGGAGGGGCCCAGAGGATTCTGGGAAACTGGGTGGTTCAAGGATCTGAAGTGCATCTGTCCAGATGTCCCTGGACCAGGATCCTAATTTATCAGGGCCCAATGTTAGTGTACGAGGCTTGCCAGGGTGAGAATTAACATCCCTGTAACTCTATTGTCCTGATCATATACTGGGCCTGATTCTCAGCTACACGTGCACTTTGGCATCATTTAGAGAATTCTCATCCTCTACAGCCATAATCGGTATTTAGCTGAACTGAGCTCCCATTTTTCTTCAGTGCTACTCTGGCCAGTAGCCACCAACTTCTCAATCCCCGTGATCACTATTGCCTCCCCGTCTCTCAAATGCTAGAGAAATTGTATGTGCGGGTACATCCCCTCTGACCTCCATCATCCCCATTCACCACAGTAATTATGATGCTATAATACAGAGGTTCCCAAACTCAGCATCAGAATCCCCTGCAATGCTATTCAAGCACAGAGGCCCAGGCTCTTTGAAGCAGGAAAGTGTCTGGACTTTGTATTTTCCCCAAGTTCCCCAGGTGATTCTGATCCTCACCAAAATGTGAGAATCATTGGTACAGCATGCCACGAGTTATCACCACTCCACTGACACCTGCAATATGGTCTCCTTGTCATAAAGCGGATGAGAACGATTTAATTCCAGAATTCTAAATTACCAGTAGAGGTACACACTCGCCGAAGACAGAATAATCTGGACATTAATAAATATAACCATAATAGGTCGTGACACCCTAAATGTGTAAAGTTGTCTAGGTGGAGAGCTGAAGTACTGATCATTAGCCTTAGCTAGTGCATATTGTAACTTTTAACATTACCACTAGTAACACAGAAAGAATATAACCTCATTAACAGAAGGAAATAATGGGACAAAAGTGTAATCAGTTTAAAAGAAGGAGTGGGGGACTTCCCTGGTGGCGCAGTGGTTAAGAATCCGCCTGCCAATGCAGGGGACACGAGTTCGAGCCCTGGTCTGGGAAGATCCCACATGCCGCAGAGCAACTAAGCCTGTGTGCCACAACTACTGAGCCTGCGCTCTAGAGCACATGAACCACAACTACTGAGCCCACGTGCCACAACTGCTGAAGCCCGTGTGACTAGAGCCTATGCTTCGCAACAAGAGAAGCCACCGCAATGAGAAGCCCGCGCACTGCCATGAAGAGTAGCCCCCGCTCGCCACAGCTAGAGAAAGCCCACGCGCAGCAACGGACACCCAATGCAGCCAAAAATAAAATAAATAAATGTATAAAAAAGGAGTAGGAAGAGAAGAATCAGACCATGTGGAATAAATCTTAAATCCAAATATTAGTAATAACAAAGGGCTAAATGCTTCAGTTCTCAGGCCTCATAGAAAATCTAGCTCTATATATACATAAGAGATACAAAGCTTAGGGATGCAAGAAAGTTGAAGAGGTAGAAAGATACCAGTTAAACAAAGCCGAAAGCTGTATTAACATGTCAGACAAAACATACTGGATACACATAATAACTTGATCCCAAACTGACTATCATTTTAAAGTGACTCATGGTTTTGGGCCTCAGAATGTATCAACCAAAATTTGTAGTTCTCTCTAGGTAAAAGACAAATGCATAAACTTAGTGGGATATTAATAGAGTTCCCTCAGTTGATTAAGTAGGCAAAGCAGTAAGGATATGTAAGATCTGACCACCATGACAAGCTGGAACACAATACACTGCACACCTAGTAAATGCAAACACATTTAAGCACGTGCAGAGCTTTTGCAAAGAAAAAGCAAATCAAACTTCCAAAGGCAAGTTATACTGAATGAGCACCAATTAAAGGCAAATAGGCCAGAAATCATTCACAAAAGTGACTGAAAACATCATCCTATTATTGGGAATTAAGAGTCTCACCTGTAGAATAATCCGTAGGTCAGAGAAAAACTCACAGTGCAAATTAGAGATTTGGGGATGACGTACTACTTATTTAGAATGTAGAAATCCTCAAGAGAACGCTCTTCCCTTAAGAGAAAGCCAGATGAGCCACAAAATTTTAACTTTTGATCCCAGAGAGCTGAGGTTGCAAGGCAATCAAGGAGTTAAATTCCAGCATGCTAATCCCCTCTGAGGAGCAGAGCACAGGAAGACGCGATGGAAGCCCCTGCATAGAGGTGGGTAAGGAAAATCAGGCAGAACATTAAGGACTTCTTCAAGGCCAAGTGTGGGCTAAAGTTTGGAATATCTTGAGCTCTGAAACGCACAAGAAGTTCACGCTCTCAGGCTCTTGGCCTAGATCCACGCCAGCTATTCATGAGAAAGACTGGGACGGAGACCAGAGTCCTGCTTGGTGGGACAGGCTTGCGGGATAGGACTGGCTGATGCTGGAGGCCAGGTACAAACACCTCTTCACTCCCTGAACCTTCTCTCAGAAGGAACTAAAGCCTTATGCCACCGGGAGAGGGGTGGGAAATGCTCTCCCCTCCCCGAGCCTGGCCAAGACCCAAAACCCATCCACCTTTGTAGGAGGGAAGGTATTCCCTCTCTCCCATTGCCAGGACTATGGGTAAGAGCCACAGCTTCTGGGAGAGGGAAGAGCAGGAAACCCCGGAGCCTGCCCCCGTTCCTACACCAATGGATGTGCGTCGCTGCTGGGGAAGGGGCAGAATGTACTTTCCCGCTAAGACCAGAGGGCATGTGGCTGCCATGAGGATGGGGCAGAGCCGCTCAGAAACCCCCATTCCAGATGTCCAGGAACACAGCCAGACTGGGATGAAGGCTGGACAAGGAGAACAGAGGACCACTCTGCCCTACCCCTGCCCACCCCCCATCCCGAGCCTAGCACTGGCAACAAGCACAGAAGTCTACTGCTGGGGCAGGGCAAGGTCATGGAGAGAGGCCCTTTCTGTGGCCCAGGAACAGCTGAAAGCCGGGGTTGGGTGGGAACCCTGAGGAAAAGCCTCTGGCACCGTAAACATAAGGCAAAAGCAGGCTCCACTGGAGAAACGGGAAGTGGTGAGAATTACAACAGTACAAAGAAAACCCCAAACCTAACTCCACATCTGACCAGATGCACTGCTCCTTCCCTCCACACATACAGCCAACAGCCCAACAGCCCATTTCCAGGTGTAAAATTTACCTGTACTGTTCATAAAAGCGAGCATGCCGACATGTTGAGAATGGAAAGAAGGTAACCCATTGCAGAGGGATGACGTAGTCAACAAAGCCAATTCGGGGATGCCTCAGATGTTAGAGCATCACAGAGGGATTGTAACTAGGATTCTATGATAAAAGATTTAGTGGAAAGGGTAGACAACAGGCAAGGGCCAGAAGAGGCTCGAGTACCCAGAAGGTTAAAATGACACAGGGGGTGGCTGGAGCAGGAACGAGTGCTTCGATACATGAGTCTAGGACGGAGGTTTTCACATGGGGCAAAGAACTCGAGTATGAACCCGATCGTGGGCCAAAAGTCTATCAATTGCAGATACGAAGACCTGTAGATGTAAAAGGCAGCTTAGTCTACGTTGTCTTCTGAAGTTATTTTAAGACTTGGGGTAAGGCAGAAGGAATCCTTTGGTGTGTAAAAAGCACACAAGAATGTCAAATGATTTACTGTAAAGAATTAAGAGTTAAGGAGGTATCCGAGGGAAAAGACTAAATTGGGAGAAAACATTTGCACCATACAAACTAAAAGAGACTAGTATTTTGATTATATAATGAACTCCCATAAGTCAGTAAGAAAAAGTCCTCAGTAGCAAGTTGTGAACAGCGTTCACATAAACAGAAATAACCAGTTAACGTGAAGGTGGCTGGTAACACTAAGAATCACGGAACAGAAGTTAAACAAGATTACAGAAGCACCAGGTGGGCAGCCGTTATGATAAAGACTACCGGGCTATATACCAGTCGGAGTCCCGACTTGGGAGACAAAGGGCTCCCTCAGTTTAGAACATGAGGAGGGTTTGTTTGCAGAGGGATTCCTCACAGGGGTGTTGGCGGTGTGTAGGGGAAGCACAATGGTTAGTGCAGTAACCAAGGGGAGAAGCTGTTATTCTCCCCCAGAGGGGTTCAGGGGAGGAGTCGTCACCTTCTTTTAGCTCTCTCACCAGTGCTCCCTACTGGTGAGCCCCAGCTAGAGACCAGAGGGCCTGGGAGATGAAGTCCATTCAGGTCAGCCTCTGGGAACATAAGAGGTGGAGAAAGGAGTTCAGAGGAGCCAATGGAAGATCCTTGAAACTCTACATTGTTAGGGACCCAGAGCCATGACAATTTTCAACGTAACTGGGAATGGGAAATATACAGGAGCTTTAGTGGTTTCCGGTAAAATGTAAGGTCCACACACCCAATGGCTCCAGGATATACACCACAGAGAATCTTAAACCTGTGTACTGGGACACACAGTCAAGGCTGCTCATAGCAGCACTGCTTAGACAGCAAAACCCTGGAACGAATCCCAGCATTCGATGTTTGCTCCCAGTTTCGGTCTTTGCCCTTCTGTTCCACTCAGGGTGCTGCAGGGGGCCGATCCTTGAACTTGTAGGCTGCGTTTCCCAGGGTCCTCATTCAGTGGCTCTTAGCTGCTTTGGGCCAGCGAAAGCCCTGGTGAGGGATTGAAGGATGGAAGAGTCCAGGGTATTTTCCTTTTCCTCTTTGTCTCAGGCAGCTCCTCCGACTCAGGTAGGCCCACCTTGGTTTCCACCTCTCCAGCTGCCCCCATCCCAGGCTCCCTAAGGCCGTTTTCCCCTGCTCTGTCTCCCCAACCCAGCGGCAGTAGTGCATCCCTGAAGCTGTTCATAGTTTTCTCACCATCTCATTCCCTGTTTCCCAGCACTTCCATCTTCAGATTAACTCATTACCTGGATAAAATTCCCTCTGTAGTAAATACTTGGAATGCTTTGTTTTCCAGGTTTAGACCCTGACTGATAAGAGTGTGAGGATATGCTGCATTAAAAAAAATGCCAAAGATAAAGATTGCCTAATTCATTGTATGAATCTAGCATAGTTTTGATACCATAGACAGAATGAGAAGAGCAAGCTATATGTCAACATAATTAACAGATGCAAGGAGTCTAAAAATATTGGAAAATCAAATATAGTAGAGTATTAAAATATATAGGGACCAAGTAGAATTTGTCTCAGAAATGCAAGGATAGATCAGTATTGGAGGAGATATCAATAACTTCATTAACATATTAGAGAAAAACCACATTATCTCAAGTTTCAAAAAATCATTTGCAAACTTTATGAATGAGTGAATTTTGTCAAGCTAGGAATAAAAGGAAACATCATAGCTTGATAGAGAATCTTCCAAAGGCTTAGAGCAAACATCACATTTAATGAGCCATTAGAAGCATTCGGTTTATTTAGATGGTATTACTACTCTTGCTATTGATGTTGTACTGGGAAATTAAATACTGCTAGTATTAGGAAGGGAGAAATATTTGTAGCTATGATCATATTTCAAGTTCAAGATGAAAATTCAAGTTCAGACTGAGCACATGCTGAACCTATACTTATTATTCCTCACCTCATATGTCAATGTTTCAGAAAGGTCAAGAAAGAAAACACAGCCATGCTTAAAATGGGGAGGGAGGTTGAAAGGGGTACTAGACCCAAGACAGTGCTCCATGCAGGACCCCAGGATGAAAACTCTAGTTGTGATGGGTGACGTGACTTTCTTCTGCTTAAGACAACACTGCCCATGGACACCTGCCTCCATCCCCCTGGGGAAGGTACAAAGATGACTTCCTGTGGTTCATGCTCAAAAGTGGGGAGTGGCGGAGGGATTGATACAACCAAGATAAACCCAGTTACTCAGGCCTCTTGACATCCATGAGCTCAAATACACCAGCTCATTCCCTTCAAAGTCAAAATTACTGATAGTATTTTCTTAAGCTTTATCGTAGTCAAATCTTCCCCTCCCTGTTTCCACTCTCATATTAGATTAGAGATGGTAAGCTTAAACTGAGGAAGCAGTCTGTCAAAAGCTAAGTGACCAGTTAATGGTCAAGTCTCCCTAAGCCCCATCATTTATCATCTAATAGGTCTACTCCATAACCAAAAAGAAAAAAAAGCTATTCCCTATCCATCCCAGTACCTAGAAGGGCCAGCTCTTGGATGTATCAGTTCTGTTTTAATACATTAATTTCTGCTTTTGTTACTTTTAGTGATCTCACTTAAACAGAAAACTTGTTTACGGAATTGGGCTAAAGCTATAGTTACAATTGAATGTTCTGTAATGTCTTTAAAAACATGTGTTTTTAAAAATTAAGGTTATGAGTTTACCTCTGGGTATTTGATTTGTTCTTTGAACTGGTAGTTATAAAGCAGAGCAGTTTAGATTGGAAGAGCATGGGAATTTTTTCTATTGCATAAATTATATTCCCTTGTGACAACGTAATTTCTGCCTTTTGAAATGTAAGATTCTCTGGCCTAGTACAGAATCTATTTTTATTAGCCTTTCATGGATGCTCAGGAAATTCACACTCTTAACAGGGTACAAAGTTCAATGTCTAATTGTCAGTTTAGCACAGAGCTCCATTTTTTTCTAAGAAAATCAGATAGGAGATGAAGAAATGTAACCCAACAGTCACATTCTTGGATATATCCCAGAGTATTCTCAGATTCATAAATATTCTAGAATATTCATTTTGGTGTTAAGGAAAGTTGGCAAAGAACCTAGACGTTCATTATAGGAAATGAAAAATAAAATTACAGAAGTTAGAAACCATGAACTCCATGTAGTGTAACAGCCAATTTTGGTGTTAAATGAAAATGAAAGATCTATAGCGCAATATCAGTTATGTAAATGAAAAATACATGCAACATTTTATATTACCCAAGGATAAATGCATATTTTCAGACATTTAACACACTCTAGAGTGATTAGCTATGGGAGAGGTTGAAATTGGAGTGAAAAATCAAGGATAAGGAGAGAAGAGGAAATAAAGGCTACAATTGTTCTGGTTTAGATCATTTGATATTTGGTACCTAAGACATCAGGCTCATGCAAGTCAGCTGATTTGTACTCAGATCCTTTGCCTCCCTCCCCCTGAAAACTACTATTTGCAGGTTCCCCTGCTGTGATGCGCAACTTCTAAGACAGCCCTTAAGATCCCTGCTTCCTGGGATTCACACCATTCCATAACAGCCTCCCCCTCCGTGTGGGCAGGACCTGTCACTTGTTTCTAACTAGTAGGACATAGCAAGGGTGATAGCATGTCACTTCCGTGCTTATGTTTTATAAGACATCATCTGCATAAGATGAAGGTCACAATTTCCCTTTTGGCTTTAATGAAGCAGCCATCTGTGTTAGGGAAACCCATATGGTAAGGAAATTAGGGAAACCTCTAGAAACTGAGGACTGCTTCTGGCCAGAAGCCAGCCAGAAACGGACTCCCTCAGTCCAAAACAAGGAACGGAATTTTACTGACCATCTGAGTTTGGAAATAGATTCTTCCCCAGTCAGGCCTCTATATGAGAAGGTAGCCCAGCCAACACCTGAACTGCGGCTTTGAGAAACTCTGAAGCAGTCAAACAGGACCAGTTAAACCGTGCCCGACGCTTGAGCCTTAGGAACTGTGGTAACTGTGTATTGATTTCAGCTGCCAGGTTCAGTCATATTCTTGTGCAGCAGTACATAAACAAACCTCTCAACTTCTAGCTAGGTTCAGAAAATGGCACACTGACAGAATGTTGGGCAGAGGATACACAGTATTTACCTTCTGTTTCAGCTTTGAGTATCATCTCAGTGACTCTGTGTTACATGCTCCTGCCAGATAGCCTCACGTGACACCGGTTCCTAGGCTCTGGGAACACCAGACCCTCACTTTGTCTCACTAGCCTGCTGTTGCCAGTTCTCTGGGTTACTGCCCTCATCCCTTTTTGCTTTATTTTTATGGTAGCTATGTAATGAATTCTTTTGAAGTCTTTCCAATAAGGAAAACTGAGCCAACATTGACAAAAGGGCTGATCTTCAATGGATTTGTTCTTGAGTTATAACGAAGTATCATAAATATATGTAAAATATTGAGAAACAAGATCTAAGTAGAGTGATATGTCATTTATACATTGGATAATTCATATTGTTAAGATGCCCATTCTCCCCCATTGATCTATATCATCAACACAACACCAAAGGAAAATAATTTTCTATAGTAACTGACATTCAAAAATTCATCTGGAAGTGGAAGTAGAAAGCCCAAGTCATTTTAATATAGAACAAAGCAATTTTATTACCTGATTTCAAGACTTAATAGAGCTACAATAATCAAGGCAGTCTGGTATTTGCATAACGTAGACATACATCACTTGTCATGTCAGGCTTTCTGGGAGGCAGATACTGAGAGAGTTAGGGATGCAAACATTTTGAAAGAGAAATGCCTTTGAAAGGGAAAGAGGAGGAAAGGTGGGTCGGGAGAATCCACCAGGTTGCAGTATAGACCTGACAAAGTCTCTGCAATGTAGAAAACTTGGTCCTGAGGGGAGGTCCAAAATGGATAGAAATAGCTAGGTCTTTGATCAAAGTAGTGGTGGATAAGAGCAAGCTCTCCTCTGGGCAGCCTCCAGCCAATGACTGACCAAGGTGGTGGTACAGTAATCGTTTGGGGCAACACTGAAAACACGTGACCTCACATAGAAAGCTAAGGCAGACCCTGAGAGCTAACAGCTGAAAGATATCAGATAACCGTTCTTCTTGTACCTGGGCAGTGAGTCCTTTCCTGAATACATCAATAGAATAGGAAATCCAGAAATAAAGATCCGTTGGAACATAGGAAACTTAACAAAGGCACCCACATAGTTCAGTGGAGAATATGTTTTCATATTATGACTAAAACTAGATATTTCATATGGAAGAGAGTTAACTACAAATCCTACCTCATACCTCGATCTACACATAAAGGTTAAGTTAGGTCTGTGATTCATTTCTAATTAAGTGCTAAAGCTACAAAAGTTTCTGAACTTACATAGGACTGCTATTGACCTGTTTATCCTCCCTCCTGGGGGGATCTATAGCTGCTTTCGCACTACAGTGGCAGAGTTGAATTTGCAACAGAGACCATATGGCTCGCAAAGCCTAAATTATTTAGTACCTTAGCTTCTTCAGAAAAGATTTGCTCAGCCATCCTATAGGGTGTGTTAGGTTATCTGGTCCAAGCAGCATAGGCTGGACCGACTGAAGAGCCTGTTTCTTCTATGGGCCCCACTTGGAGTTTGCAGTCTCTATACTCAGTGTTTGCACGGCAGTAATCCTAACCTTACAGACAGCCCCACGCGGTGTTGTGCTGTATTCATGATGGAAGGTGTAATAATTCATCTTTTGCTTTGCGCAGGATGTCCCAACATACCCTTGGTCACTGGTCTTGTAAAAGTCTGACGGATGTGGCAGGTCCTTGAATCCTTGGTTTGTCTTCCACCCCATGAAGCACATTGCTGTACCAATACCTCCAATGTGTTAGCCCCTTACTGCTCATCTAGACCAATTAGTATGTCATCAACAGAACGGATCAGTATGCCCTTCGGTGCGTTCAGATGGACCTGATCTCAGCTTCAACAGAATATGCAAGTTGATTAAGCGCTGGAGCAAAATCAGATTTATGATGTCTATTCCTTGTAGATGTGAGCCACTTCTGATTCTCCGAAAAGAAGATATTAACCATATTAACGGCTACATACCATGTATCTGAGGCCAGGTTAATCAGTTCTAACAAAGGTAGACATCACTGCAGCTGCTAACATCACTGCAGCTGTGATGGGGGCTACTACTAGTAGACCCAGCAAACTCGCTCCAGACTCTGGATTTTTCAGCCACCAGACTGGTGAATTAGATGGATATAATGGGCACCATTATCCCTGTCTCCTTTCGATATTTTTTAAGTGGCATAACTCTTCACCACTTCCTCCTGGGGTGTAATATTGTCTTGATTTTGGCTGGAAGAGAGCAGTTTTAGAAGCTCTCATTTGCCTACCGGGTAAAGCTACCATGGCCAAGGGCTCAATATGGGAAGTGCGCCAACCACCAAGTCAATTTATAATTACAGAAGATGTCAATTTTATCGAGTACAGAACTGGGCAGGATGGGCGAACAGACCAATAGAACAGAATTTAGACACGAGCCCATGCATACATGGCAATTTAACATTGACTTAGATATATTGCTGGTCAGTGGGGAAAGAATGTACTATTTTATAGGTTATCCATAAGGAAAGAGAATTAGATATTTAATTCATCTGTAATTGATTTGTAAATGGTGTGAGGCTAATACTGAAGTGTGCGGCAGCGCTTTAAGAAAATGAAGGATACTTTATGACGTTAAGGATGGGTTTCTTCATCTAAATCTAAATACTTTTCTAATTAATTTCTTTCTTATGAACTTGATTTAAACCAAGTCACTGTAAATTAAACTAGCACCTGGCTAAGCCAGTTTGGCCCCCAAGGAAAGGAAAATGGAGATGTAATTTTTTTTTTTAAGATGTTGGGGGTTGGAGTTTATTAATTAATTAATTAATTTTTGCTGTGTTGGGTCTTTGTTTCTGTGCGTGGGCTTTCTCTAGTTGTGGCAAGCGGGGGCCACTCTTCATCGCGGTGCGCGGGCCTCTCACTATCGCAGCTTCTCTTGTTGCGGAGCACAGGCTCCAGACGCGCAGGCTCAGTAGTTGTGGCTCAAGGGTCTAGTTGCTCCGCGGCATGTGGGATCCTTCCAGATCAGGGCTCGAACCCGCGTCCCCTGCATTAGCAGGCAGATTCTCAGCCACTGTACCACCAGGGAAGCCCTGGAGATGTAATTTAAGGGGGCCCTTGAGAAGCAGGAGACAGTTGTTGGTACATCACTTAAGACACTGAAGTATTACTGTATACATGGAGGTTCAGTAGGGCCTCAGCTTTGTTTCAGAAAGTTCTCTGGAACCTGGATACTCAGTCCCATTAGTTCAAGTTCATGCCAAGCAGGGGATTTCAGCAAAACCAAGATGTACTTTCTCTAGGAGATTTTGCTCTTGCTAACAGGACTTTCTTTGAAGGCAGAAGCGATTCAGGGCATTTCATCTCTTAGGTCTGTCCTGCACTTCTGTCCATAACTTGTACCACCACTACTATGTTTGCTCTTCTTTGTCACTGCCAGTCAGGACCAATACCCAGCCCTGATTGTGGGAACCACACTAACTACCTAGAACCTCAAAGTTCTGATATATCAGGGCTGTGCTATCAACTACAAGTTGATGCCAGAGAACACGCTGTTCAATTCTATTTCACTTCCCAAGTATCTCCTTCAGCTCGGTGTCGGGGCTGGAAGAGACGATCTGGAGCTGTAGCAGGGCACTACTCAATTAGGCCTGCCCTTCGACTCCTAGGCTGTGGGAGAGACAAGTATGACACAGGTAGCAGAGTTCCATGACAGCCGTGAGAATGCATCTCAGCTCTGACTGCAGGGAGTGTGACTGATCACAATTCCTCCCTGCTGTGCTCTAAGATCTTTCACTGACTTTTTATGAAGGCCAAGCTTCTCATGATTACTCCCAGACAATGACTGATTGCCATAGAGACACTAAGGCAGGTCTATTCCTGGGGGATGTGGGACCCCTGACAAGCAGCTTTGGCTTGACTCTCCTTTGAGTTGCATTGCAGGCTGACATAGTTCTACTCAACCTTCATTCTGCCTTTCATTCCTTTAGTTGAGGTCAGATCAGCATTGCAGTCTGACAGCTCTCCAGCCTCTTTGGACCTCTCCCCATTTTCTCACAGGTGTTTCTTGCATATTTAATCTAGTCTTGCCATCTTTCTTGCAGGACCTGGGCTATCACATTTCTTCAGTTTATAGGATTCACTATATATCAGACACTTGAAGTGAGCCTACATAAACTGAGAACACTTTCCAACTTGCTGAGGCCAGAATAACCTTGATATTAACTTAAAAGGATGTTGCTAGAAAATAAAACTATAGGCCAATATGCCTCATAAGTACTGCAAAGATCTTTAAGCTTACCGAATCAAATCTAGCAAATAAAAAAATATATCATGACCATGTGAACCTATCCTAGGAATGCCAGGTTAGTTTAAGTCAGTAATTTACCACACTAATAGATCATCTTGGGAAATGCAGGAAAAGCATATCAATTTAATACCCACTTATTATAATAGTTCAGCAAACTGGGAGTAAAAGACAACTTTCTCATGAAAGGATGTTCATGAAAAACCTAGAACTTGCACAATCCTTAATTCTGAAATATTATTGCCTTCCAATCTTGTGGGAAAACGTTTAATGTCTATTTCTATTCAATACCATGTTATAGGTCATAGCCAGTGCAATAAGGCAAGAAGTGGTTTATAATATTTATGTTTACATGTGTGGAAGTTTTTATTTACCCTGTGGAAGTGGGCAGTCAGGTAGACAACAGGCAGTGGGCTAGACCTGAGTTCCAGCACTGACAGCCTCAGCCCCCGTGGACTAAGGAAGGAATGAAGTTGGAGGTTTAAGGTGCTTCACCCCACCTCCCATCCCAGAACCTGGGCACTGGGGTACCTCAATTGTAGTGCCTTTCCATAAGCTCCCAAGTAATACCTCAAGTCCCTGACAGTATGCAGCAAGTGCTGAGGGAAGAAGTGTGACTCAGATAAGCATGGACCTCGGCCAGTTGACTAGGGCTTATTCTAGGACAGCCCTTCCACCAAGATCTTAGCCACCCTGCTTGTGAATGAGCAAGGATCAGAACAGGTAGGCAGAGCTTGGAGCAGAAATTTGCTACTAGGTGAGAACCAGAGGATCTACTTCTAGCCTCCTGGCCTCTTCTTACCCTACTGCTCTCCTTTCCCACCCCCGGCCAGCTCCGCTCAGATTGGGGGGGCCAGGGAAGCCTAGGACCTCTGCCCTGGCTTCTACCTCCAGGGCCTACTTCACACCTATCTCCCTAACCATCTTCGCGAGGTGCCAAGTAGGGGCTCGGGGAAGGGCACATTAGGACCCAAGGGACCTTCACCCCCTAAGTTCTCCTTCACCCCCCTAAGTTGTAAGGCACCTTCCTACTGCAACCCTCTACCAGACAAGTCGTTTAGATGTGGCTGTAAGAGCAGAACTGGGAAAACCTTGAGGCTCATAGCCTCTTCTCTGGAGAATCTGTGAGATCAAACCACCTAATCTGTTAATGGGTAACAGACCCGCCCCCAAAGAAGAGGCTCCTCTGCCTTAGATACTGGGTGAGCTATGTATTTAAGACATCTTTACATATACACTTCAGTTAAATATAACGATAGAGGTTGGGCACGTACCAACGGTGCTGACTTCATTCATCATTCTCTTTAGTAAGGCTGCCCTGTCTCTAGATCAGTTTTGGTGAAGTCTTTTAGGACTCCATTTAACACAAACAGAAGGCCTTGGCTTTAAGTACTTCCTGTTGTAATGTTTACTGCATTCTAATAACAAACTCATTGATTTCTTCTGATTGGCTTACATTATAGATGGCCAAGAGAACATTTCCTTATTCAAGGCTACCATAACAGATGAAGCAAGAGTAACAAGGGTAAAACTTGGTAGTCTTATTACTTAGTCAATTGTGTATTAAGATACTTTAAGGTTTTGTAGGTGCTTGTAGTGTCTGTTGCCATATACCCTCTGCCCATTACTGAGTTTAGCTGTAGTTCCATGGAAGCTGAGATTGATACACAGAGAGCAAGACGGGGGGTTAAACCCTCCACTTCTTGCCCCAGATCTGCTTCCAGTGAGAGCAGCCATTGAATAGCCCTAAGGCTAATACCTGAGAGCAACCATCTACCAGTGGAATGCAAAAATTCATTCAATAAATGTCCCTGCTTCCCAAGCTTCTGGCTTACAATGCTGCAAGGCATCCTCTCGAGGTTTCAGCAGAGCCAAGCTCCTATTGCCCATAGCAAACCTCAATGCTTTCCTTCCTTTTCACTCTTGGTTCCCTCACTCCTGCTCTATGGGATTCATTCCCCAATACACCACTTGCACTGAAGTCTTTGTCTTGGGCTCTGCTTTCAAGGAAGCTGAGCTAAGGACAGTAGAAGGCCTTAGAAAACAGACTCTCAAGATAAAAGTCTGGAACTAGAACAGCTTAAGAGCAGCAAGTACTGCAATGCTGCTGGTAAGTGGGGTGGTGATAATGCCCAGCTTGACGCAGTACTGTAGTTACTAAGACTCACCTGTGTTGCGTGCGGCTGGGGCACAGAGTGAAGGAGAAGCATGTGGATTACGTACTTGAACGACATGGGCACCACGGTCATTATAAGTTGTGGAGTTGGCTGGCACTTGTTAACGGCTTTGGAAGCCTGAAAGGATGACAGACTCAGAAGCCAACTTCAAAGAAAAAGCAACCAGCTCAGGACATGTGGCCATAGCCAGAGGCCTTCATGACAACCTTGGAAGGCCATGATGTCCTGCAGCTAAAGGGCTATAATAATTAGGTTATGGGTTTGAAGAGTGGCAAAGTTGCAAAAGAGACCATGCACAGTACTGGTACGTCTCCCATGCTGAAGCCAAAACCCAATAAGGAAGGAACAGTACTCAAGACATGGGTCAGGTTGTGCTAAGTAGATGAGCCCAAGAATGTTTGGTCAGATTCCTTTGAAAACTCCAGGTTGGCAGAAGCAAGCTCCTACCACCTGCAAGTGGCGAGCCACTGGTCATCGCCTAAAGACCATGCTACTCCACTTGATAATGCTTGTCATCAAGATTATCCCTCCCTTTTCCTCATTGTATAAAGAGACCTCAAATCGTGTAAGTTAGAGCAAAATGAGAAGACAAATATCTTGCAGACAAAGGGCCAAGATAAAAACCCACAAGACCAAATAAATGAAGAGGAAATAGGCAAACTACCTGAAAAACAATTCAGAGTAATGATAGTAAAGATGATCCAAACCCTCAGAAATAGAATAGAGAAAATACAAGAAACATTTAACAAGGACCTAGAAGAACTAAAGAGCAAACAGTAATGAACAATACAGTAACTGAAATTAAAAATACTCTAGAAGGAATCAATAGCAGAATAACTGAGGCAGAAGAACGGATAAGTGAGCTGGAAGACAGAATGGTAGAGTTCACTGCCACAGAGCAGAATAAAAAGAACCAAAAGAACGGAGGACAGTCTCAGACCTCTGGGACAATATTAAGCACACCAACATTTGAATTATAGGCATCCCAGAAGAAGAAAAAGGGTATGATAAAATATTTGGAGATTATAGTCGAAAGCTTCCAACATGGGAAAGGAAATAGTCAGCCAAGTCCAGGAAGTGCAGAGAGTCCTATACAGGATAAACCCAAGGAGAAACACGCCGAGACACATAGTAATCAAACTAACAAAAATTAAACACAAAGAAAGAAACATTAAAAGCAGCAAGGGAAAAGCAACAGATAACATACAAGGGAATCCCCATAAGGTTAACAGCTGCTCTTTCAACAGAAACTCTGCTGGCCAGAAGGGAGTGGCAGGATATATTTAAAGTGATGAAAGGGAAAAACCTACAACGAAGATTACTCTACCCAGCAAGGATCTCATTCAGATTCGATGGAGAAATCAAAAGCTTTACAGACAAGCAAAAGCTAAGAGAATTCAGCACCACCAAACCAGCTTTACAATAAATGCTAAAGGAACTTCTCTAGTCAGGAAACACAAGAGAAGGAAAAGACCTACAAAAACAAACCCAAAACAATTAAGAAAATTGTAATAGGAAAATACATATCAATAATTACCTTAAATGTAGATGGATAAATGCTCCAAAAGAATAAGAATTGCAGCATCTTATTCATCCAAAAATATGGAGTTAAATCCCTGCTGGTTACAGAAATGAAGACCCTACATGTTCCCTGCATGTGGCTTCCAGGCTCTGTGTAGCTCCCATACACCCTTGCTCCCTAAACAAGATTAATCTCGTTTTCTTAGTCTTTTTACCAGGGAGGTCAGCTACCTCCATTTTCTAATGGAGTTCAATTAGATAATAAATCAATTCTGATTAAGGAGGCATTATCCTCCTGTTGAGGTGCCAGAGTCTCAGCTTGGGAAAGCTACTGTGTTGGGGATTGTTTGAAGGAAAAAAAGAAAATCACTATTCTAGGGATTGTTCTCCTAACAAGTAGTTTTGCTTTAACAAAGCAAAAAAGTTAACATATCTTTCTTCAACTTGTTTTTGATTTAGCATAGCACTCTTTGCTATTTGAGAACTTTGTCAATGCTACACAAGTGTAATTTCAGTCCATGTCAGAAGGATGTCTGGCAGTAAGACATAGCTGAAGAGGACACTGTGTAATGTAGTTGTACTACAAAAGTTTTTAAAACTTTACATACTGATTAACTCATCTCAGAAATAAAACATTCCACACAGTAACAAAGATTCTTTGGGTTGCCCTCAACATGAGATCATGTCGTCAATATCTCACATCTAAACGAACAAGGCTTTGAAGATGGAGATGACATACGTGGAGCCCCAACTCAAACTCAACCTGACTTCCAATTTCAGCCATGGCCTGAATTTGAAGCCTTACTTCAAGATTTCAGACAGCACCCTGCCAGCAACTCACTTCAAGCTTATAACCCTTTGCCCAGAGTGAGCCCCTCTGCATTCACTTTCCGATCCAGGGTTCCCCCAATTCCGTGGATGCAGGCAGGAGCTTGCTAAGCTTTAAAGAAGCTCACAGCACATAAACTGATGGTTAAACACTCCTGGCTCTTCATCCTTCAAGCAAATAATTCCTGGAGGTGTTTTGATGGATCTGAGAGGTCTCAGCAGAATTAAGCCCAGCAGGGATACCAATGCCCTTTCTTCCGTCTCCTCCTGTTTGACCACACCCCAAATAAGATTCCCTTACACAAGTCCTCCCTCACGTTTTTAAGGGAATCCAGGCTAAGACAAGATCCCTTCATATCCAGCCAGATGAGGAACACAGCCTCATCATGGGTCAAGTTGAGTATGCTTTATAACCAAGTTAGATTTGTTGAGAAAGTTCTATTCTTAAGTTTCTGGCTCAGGCAAGAAAGTCACTTGACATCTACCCAAGTTCATTTCCATCAACTAACAGTTGCCTACCACTGCTCAGGGACCTGTCACATAGATCATTCAAGTTTATAAGGGGGAAGTTTCAGGAAGACAGGACTAAGTTTGAAGCTTCTCAAGGATCAGAACAGAGACAAGTTAGTTAATTCCAGCACTTTTCCAACCAACTCAAGGAGAACTGAGTTTGCGCATGCCTCTTGCTTCTCCCATGTTCTTTGTTACTCAGTTCTGACCACTGAATAGCTTTCCCCACATCTTAGACTTGAGACCCTCTTTTCAACAGACATTTAAGAAGCCTTCTTGAAACTTAACAGGAGTTAGAAATAGACATTTGGCAAATGCATGCCCCACAGAAACTTCAGAGGTATGTCTTGAAGCAAGTGAAGTTGTTGGTGGTGGACAAGTAGAAGAGATGGATTAAACCTGCTCAGGCACTTCAAGGACGCAGGCTCTGGAGAAAGGCATCATATACACGTGTACACATTAAGGGATTCTCCACACAAGTCCACCTTGACATTGCCTTATGGAGCTGCTAACTCCCAAGTACCATCAGTTAGTGGTGTTCACTTCAATATGGAATGCTTTCTCAGTCCTCCAAACTCCAGCTCACACACTGGTGGCCCGTTAGAACCCTACACTTCAGAATTTCACTGCCATCCATAAGCATTCTGGAGTCTTACATGACTAAGCAGCTGATGAATATTCTATTTAATCACATAAGAACTGTCCCTTTACATAAGTCTGTGCAGAGTTGCTTGTAAGCCTGAGTAGGCATTAATAGCCC
Organism: Grampus griseus; assembly: GCF_964374135.1. NCBI lineage: Eukaryota > Metazoa > Chordata > Mammalia > Artiodactyla > Delphinidae > Grampus > Grampus griseus. The sequence goes on along the minus strand of NC_139004.1, from coordinate 34,007,558 downwards.
ATAGTTACCCAACTCCTATGCAATTCAAGTCTGAATTGACAGTGGCAATACTAAATCTTTCCCCTTGAAGTTAATGTCATATGAAAGTTAAAGCTTCAGCCATAAGACTTCAAGCATCTTAATCTAGATCTGTTAAATTGCTACTTAATTTTCTTGAAGATGGAGGCTGGTGAGCATCTATTCGGCACGCACATATGCCGCTTTTAGCAGGGCGCTGAGTACCCTCAGGGTGAGGTCAGAATAAAGTTTCTAGAAGGGTTCTCAGAAGGTTGAGTTTCTTGGGGCCTCACGCACTTTAAGGAAGCATGCTAATGGCTAAGTCCATGGTGTGTCCAGTTTGATGGAGCTCATAGGAAAGGTGGCCATCCTAAAAAACTGTATCCAGATAGAGCTAGTTTCCAAGAATCGCAGAAAGTTCATAAACCAGATTCAAATAATGGTACTATTAGTGTTACTTTCTAGTTCCGACAGTCACCTTTCCAGTCCTGGAATTTTACCATTTGAAATAGTGGATATGAACAAAGTGAAAACTAACGAATAGTCCAGAAGACCAGAAATGCTGGGTTGAGGCTAAAATGTAAGTAAATGTTCAAGTTATCAGGGACAGTATGCAAACACAGCTGGAGGGGGTGACAGGAGCCTGAGTCATTCTCTCCCCAAACCCAGCTTCCCTGTGTCCCCAGGCTGGCAGAATAGGTACAGAGAAAGCCCTCCTGTTGAAGAGATAGGTCTGTGTCTAACCTGAAAGCATCTCTAACAAGGTATGCGATGATCTAAAGTTTTCCCACTAGTGCATGTCCTATGTTGTGTAGTAGAATCTTAGCCCATCACCACCCCCTACCCAGCCACTACCACGGTAGGGGGTACCTGAAGCCCGTGGGTTGCTGCAGCCTCTGCTGAAGCCTTTATCCTAGAGTCTTCCTCTCAAGCACATTCTGCTCTGGCTTCTGATCGGACTCACTGTCCCACTTTGTTTTTATCTCCGCCACCAGTGCCTGACACTATTCCTTTGGAGAGGGCGTTCCTTTGACTAGGACAATTCACGTTGTCCCTTTAACCCCACATGCTCCCACATGGTCACCTTCTCTGCTGCTTGTCCAACCCTGTAGGTGGTACCTAGTTGTTACTTGTAGTTGGAACTGGGTAACTCCAATACTAACCAATTCCAAGCATGACCTTCATTCTGTTCAATTTAGTAACCAAGATGAAAGACCCTTTGGTTCCTTCTCCCCACTGTGCTGCCAGCTCTACCAACAACCCTTCTTAAAGCAAAGGGAGTCTCCAGAAGCTCACGCCTCCCACTCCTTAGGTAAGTCAGCAGGTTCCACTCACACGTTGCCCCTCAAAGAGGGACACTGGCATTGCTCCAAGCATGCCAGGATGGGGTCCTGTCACATGGAATGCTGACGATCTGCCCACTTTAGCAGTTAGCCCAGGAGGTGAGATTGACATACTCCTGCCGGTCGACATGAATGTTTGCCTCTTGTTAATTAGATCATGTTTCTTCATTTCTAAGTGCTTATGTCAAAGGTGCGGGTGGCTAATTAAGCCAGAAGGAGAGATCGCTAGAACGAGTTTTTCCAGCTGAGTACAAAACACAGCGGACATTCCCATCTCTGGTTTGTGGGACTTCCCAAGGTAGTTCTCAGAAGTTGTCGCGAAGTTCTCGCGTCCAATCCCATGTCTAATGCCTGATGGACAAGGGAAAGTAGATTCTCTCCTTCTGAGCGTGTGCGCACGAGGTCCTCAAGCACAGTGATGTTCAAGAGACTGAGGGTTGGAACTGGCCAGGAGAGGGAAGAAAAGGGGCCATCGGGTATCAGAATGGAGGCCTATAGATCCTGTCAAAGGGGGGAGGCTGAGGCCACAGCTTAGGAACAGGAGATGCGGATATTCCAAAGTTATTATATAGTGAGCTTGTCAACGCACACACCCAAACCTGCCCACTACTAACCAAACGGCACCCAAAGGAGTTTGACTTGGGTGAACTGGGCAGGTGGGGAGTCTTGTCCTTGGCTGGAATCCTTCCCACTTAAGTCTCTGCAGTGAACCATCTGAACCAGCAGCTCAAATAGAATTTAGACAGAGAAATGCATGAAGCAGAACCAAGAGTTCACCTATGGCAGAGCACCAATGGGATGGATTTAAGAGACCATGTCCCCTCTCCGGAGAACTCAGGTCCCTGTAAATGACCAGATCAGGCAATGCACAACTTGGTGGGCTTACAGCACTTGTGAATTGTGATTCAGGAGGGGGAATTTGGTCCTGAAGAGCTTTGAAGGGCTTTCTTTTCTAGTCATTCTGAAGCCTTACACCTATCACCAACTGTCCAAACGCTAGCAAGTGAGGAGCAGACGTCTGAGAGCTTTCTCCAGCGACATGAGACAGCCGTACTGGAAGATCTGAAGCTTTGCTGCTCCTTTCCACACGAAGCAAGGCAGGACAGTGTGGAAACTCGTTGGCTGGAGGCGAGAAACAGGACTGACTTCCCAACAAAGCACCAGAGGGAAGAGCCCCCTAGCCATACGTACACTCAGTCCCGAAAGAGCCTTGAGAACCGGTTCCTGTACTGCCCCTCACAGATCCAATATTCCCCACTCACCTCCAGCCATACGCAGTGCTGGCCCAGGACAAGGTCAGGTGGGACCCGTGGACTCTCAAGCCGCCGCTACTTTTCTATCCTTTCCTGCTTGGGGGCAGTGCTTGTGTTTCTCATCTTCCTAGACAGGCAAGGTACATCTCCAGGAGGTTGTTCTGTTGGGTGGGATACCTCTCTTGAAGACCCTGGACCCGTTCTCCATGCCCAACACCACGCCCAGGAGGTAGAACTCGTGAAAGTGCGGAGCCCCCTAAACCTGGGCCCCCCTAAAGCTTATCCTCAGGTAAGTGTACACTGAGCCTCCGTCGATTTGTTGATTATCCTTTAAGTGTTCCTGCTGGTTACTCACTCCAGCCACAGCTTTCATTCCTGGCAAACTGGTTTTTTCCGTCTCTCCAGTTTTCAGGGCAGAATTTTGTCCTGTGACCTCAAGCCTCTGAGATAAGAGTTGTTGCTTCAGTGAATTCCTCACTCGTGTCCTTACAGCAAGAAAGCCAATTTCCAAGCTCTTTTCATCTTGGGGCAGAAGGTCAAAGTCTAGTTAGGTTAACTTAGAATAAAAGCATCTCAAGTCAAAGAGGTTGACAGTCCAGTACATTTCATTGAAACGTTTTGTAGTAATTTAGAACAATATTCCCTTCGTATTTAAAGGGATGGAAGCCTGAAGTTGTCCTGTTTCATTCTACTATTGAAGCAAGGAAGGTCTTTCTAAGAAATTCCAGCCACCCTGAAGAAAGCCACTGGCCAACTAGGTATGAAACAAGCATTTAATTTACAAGGTGGTCTTCAAGATGGGCAGAAAATCTGCAACACCCTTGAGATAAAGTGCACCTTTCTGAAACAAAGGAACTGGGAGACTGCAGACTGAAGACTTTATAGGAAAACCAACTAGTTCTGAAATTATGAGTATGGACAGATCGATCTGCAGGGTCTCAAGCTTCTCCATGACTCTCATCTTGATAAGAGCAGGAATCATTTACTCTAAGATTTTTCTTCTCCCAATTAGGTTTTCCTTAAAGAGAACAGAATTAAGACTGTCAAGTGAAAGTGTACATGGGATTGTGGAGACTTGGAAAAAGCCAGTTCCAGAAGAGTCTATCTAGTGGTAAGACCTTGGGTCTCTAGGAAGTGGTTGAAATATCATTCCTGTCCTTCCTGGCCCTGCAGTGCTGTCACCAAGGAAGATCATTCTGGGACATCCCAGAGAGGAAAGATGAAATCAGGGACTGATACTGGAACAAGAGCAAGGTGTCAGTCTGCCTTCACCTCAAGTATCCTAACGAATCTTGCAAAGAAAAAGGATGGCAGAAGAGGCGATTTCTTCCCATCTCCCTACCCAGGGCTACCTCTTAGCCTGAGTCTGTTACCTCAAGTCACCCTAAGAGTTTGGGCTGCCATAGTGCCACCACTTAAGATCAGACCAGACATGCTATGAGCTGGTCCAAAATCTACCCAGACCCATGAAGGGAGCCTGATGGGCTGGAGAACAGGAGTCAAGTGTTCAGAGACTAAGCCATCTCTGTAGAGGCCCATGGCTTGTGACAAGTGGAGTCTGGCAGAGGGGTGGGAGCCCCTGTAAACCAGAGCTGCCCTCAAGAGGGCCTCCTCCCCCAGGGCCCAAGCAGGGAGGCTCCTTTATTCCTCAGGGAGTGGCTTCTGTCCTTCCTGTGAGGAGGCCTGTGCTTGAGGACGCAGCTACATGAACCCCGCCACTACATCTCACCTACCACTGGTCCCAGGATAAGTCCAAGTTACCCAAAGGCTATGCAGTTTAGTGACGAAGAGGGAACCCCAGGAACCAACCTGGAAGAGGGAGATGAAGCCCAGCTAAGGCTTAAGGGTAGCTTACACTAAGGGGAGGGAGCTACACAGAGGATAGAAGCCTCTCAAACACACCTGGATGGAACTGATACCAGGTGACTTGGCAGGTACGTGAGGACAGGCCTGTCAATAGTTAGTCATAGGACTGGCAGTAAGTCAAGATTCCTATGATCACCATCAAAGCCTCATGGCTCAGAGTTAGCTTTTAGTTTACCCATTTGCACAGGTCAGATGCTCAGAGAACTTCAGCAACTCATTCAAGACATGAGAAACAAGCAGCAGAATCCAGGCTGAAGCTGTATGTGGCCCTGAGGCCTGTGACCTCAACCTTTTGGCTTTAAGACCCTCCATGGCAGAGAATGTGGTGGGCCAATTTAGAGCTTCGTCAGGAGCCGCTTCCCTGTAGCGAACCTACAGTCTAGATTCTGCCTAGCTCTGGACCCATCCTCCTCTCCACTCAGATGGGAGGAGTTCTCCTGCTGTAAAGAAAGCAGGATACGGAACAAGCCCAAATAAGTAATTGGATTGATCAGTCCATTATCAGCGGCAGCTGTCAGCCCCAGGTTAGCCGTCGCTTAGCATGCTCCTACCTGGCTGCCAGCCGAGTGAGGCCAGGACCCCTCCAGGACTACAACGTGCAAGTGTGTGCACTTCAGACTCGCGGCTGAAGTCACCCAGGTGAGGTTGGATCTGAGGGGCAGCCCAGACTGCACAGCACCCAGGCCCTTTCAGGCTCAGGCACATACTGGCCCTGGGTTTCAGTCACTGCCTGACCCCAGGGACTTGATGCTAAGCGGAGCGCTGGGCTGAATACGAGATCCTGGCTATCTTTACGGAATAAGTTACAGCTGTGGCTACATGACCCTGAGGCCAAGAACTCAGGTTGCAGCCAGTGGCGCTTGTAGACAAACTGGCAAAGAGAGGCTTCAACCTAAAAGATCAAGATTCTGTCTGTCCCCCTACTTTTAGTCTTTCATTAGGGCAGAAAATGTGGTTTTAAGTGAACTCTTCCAGGTGAGCCGGCCTGGTGGCTGACTGTGTTAAAAAGTCAGCCGTACTTTGAACCCTGAGCAATTAACAAGCAACTTTCATCCAGGTCTTAACATATGGCATTTGAAGCAATTGTTCAGGACATAAAACAGGCTCATACAATCCAGGGACAGAGGCTGCCTGGGTAGGTGAGGGAGCTATGCAAGCATGAGGTACCAAGCTGGGTTCAGAGAGCCTGCCAGGCTACAGGGAGGTTATAAGATAATTATAACAGATTAACAGGAGGTTCCATGCTGCAGGAAGGAAGGTGCCAAGTAAGACGCCTGTGACACAGAATGCCAGGAGCTCTGCACCAGGTGGGGAACTCTACCGGGCAGCAGCTAACATGTACTGAGCACATACTACGATGGGCACTGCTCTACAGTCTCATCACATCACAAGACCTGTGTAAAGCCAGTTTCCCAGCGATCAGTCACTTGGCCAGGTTCTCAGAGCTAGTAAGCGACAGTGCCAAGGACGTAGCCCAGGTGAGCTCCAGCCCATATCCTGTCACACACCACGTGGCTACGAGGGCACTTCCGTGAGACTGAGGCTCTGGTCAACAGTGGCTCCACTGCAAGTCCCGAACGCAGACAGATCCCAGGCCTCAGCACTCCCACCTCCGATTTCAACAAAAGCGATAGCTCCTGAAACGAAGTCATTTTCAGAGGAGCTGCCTTACAAACTGATACTTAAGCCCTCATCAAGTTTGGCCCAGAACCGGTTCTGCTGGGTAAACTCCACACCAACAGGCCTCGCCCAATTTTCAGATGAGGTCGGCACTGCCCACTCAGTTTCCCAGTTTAGCAGGTTGAGTTGCATCCAGGCCCCGGCTTCTCCCACTTCTCAGGCCAGCACATGTGGTCACTTGCCTGTCGATTCCCTGGAGTTCCTCTTCTGAGCACTTAAGACTTTATTTGCTTCTTTTAAACCTTCTTCAGCCTGTTGGAGTTTGTTTTAATACTGGGCCCTTCCAGACAGGCCAGGACCATCACCCCTATGCTGTAGGCGCTGCAGTCATCACAGCTATGGGGCTCTACGAGCTACTCTTCCAGGTGAGAGAGGACCTCAATCTAGACCTATGCCAGCAGGGAGCCCCCAGAAGGTGTTTAGCTATGATTCTATTAGAGAAACTCCAGTCAGTCCCGTTCCTACTTGGGCACTCCCCTGGAATGGATCCTCCCCTAAGGAGGATTTGGATAACACAAATCACAGGAAGACACCCTCATCTTCAAGGGCTGATGCCTTAACTACTATCTGTTGTCCTAGTTCGACTCACATTGATACTCTTTTCAGCTGGAGAGAAACAGGTGGGTCTCCAAACTCATTTTAGTTTTTGCCAGATTTATCTATCCTGGCTTTGCCAATAGCAAACCCTACTCTGCAGTAGCTTATTCCCAGAAGAGAACTTGAGGATGCTTAAAAGGAGCAAAAAGAAAGCAAGCAAATGGGACTGCCATCTCTGAGACCTGGCCACAGAAGCCAGGCCACAGTTTGTTTGGAACGGACTTGAGCAGGAAAGCCGAGTTGATCACCCCATCAGAGGAAGGGCTAGAGCTAAGTCACTGCCTACCGGGAGCTAGAGTTTTTGGCTTTTGCGAGTGAGAGACAGCAAAGCCATCCCCTCCGGGGCACACACTCCAACTCAGGGCCCTATACTCTCCGTGTTAGCTCAAAGCTTACAGCTGTGGAGTTCGGCAGAGCTAGGCTTCCTCCACCCCATGCCCACCAATAGGCCATTCGTCTCTGGAACAACCCACGCCCAGAAAGAGATCGTTCCCAGAGAAAAGACAGCTTTGCCAAACAAGGAAGAAACCCTAGCTTTGTTTTAGCTACCAAGAGAGGTTTTTAAAGCTTCTACCAGTTGAGAAAAGAAAGCCTATGGATAGTCTTCCAGCTGTAAGAAAGCCGGCAGGAAAAGTCCCCTGGAGAAAGAATCAGGAGCCTTAGTCTTATGACCCCAGGACTATCTGTGAAGAGAACAGAGGAAAAACACCACACAGGAGAGAACCAACAGCGACTGGCGTTTGGAGGCAGCCCCCAGCCGCTGCACCTCCTTCCCAGAGTTTCCCCCCCCCCCCACCTTCAGGCTTCTTCTGCTTTCCCCACTCCAGCTCCGAGGACCCTTCACAGGTACCACCACGCACACCAACCTCCCACAGCCACAACCTTCCCAACCAAACCGTGACACTGCCCTGAGTGCAAATTTTATAGGCCACGGGCCTAGTCCCACCCCTGCCCCAATGCATTCTGGGTGGGCAGCAGCTCCTCTGTTTCTCATTGGCTCCCTCCCTCTCAACCAGCAGCTAGCTCCCACCCCCTCCGCTCATTTCCTGTTTGTAAGTCACCAACTGCAGTGAAAGCAAGGGGATGCTTTAATTGTAGTCGGCACCCAACCCTTGCTTAAAAACGATCCCAGCAGCGATTTTGATTGGAAAACGAGAGAGTCTCTTCAAAGGCAGAATATATAATTCTTTTCTACGTTCACCCAAATTCCCTGTTGTTAAGAATCACCCAAAGTGCTTATAAATCAGGGCTCTTTCCTGGAAATTATGATTCAGAAGGTCTTGAATGAGGTCTTGGGAGTCTGTGGTTTTCCAGGAGCATCCCGAGGATTTGTGTCTTTAAGGACATTGGCAAACTGCTAAAAGATGGTATTCAAAAATTCCCTTCTGGCCCGTAGGGAAGATGGCGGAAGAGTAAGACGCAGAGATCACCTTCCTCCCCACAGATACACCAAAAATTCCCTTCTAAGAAATGGCTTCTGTTTACCTGTTATGGGTATCCCAGTATTCCCCATCCCTCCTTTGGATCTGAGTTTCTCCAGCAGCTGCCCCGAACAAGCATTGTTTCTGGAAAAGAAAGAAAAACGCAGAGTTTTAGAGGGGGCAGCCCTGGTCCTGATTTTCACAACCTCTCTGCCCTCCAAGGAATGAGCCACAGGTGGGAAGCATCCTATATAAGTCAATTCACCGGAATCAGTTTATGAGTTTAGCCGCTGGTCGCCTTCTGGATCTGAGTGAGGTGATAGGGTCAGGCAGGAGCCTTTCGATGAGAGGAACTTGGGGGTGGAATGAGAAAGTTTGAGGGCAGCCAGAAGATGGTGGGAACACGCAGGACTTTTGGCCAGAAGATGGCTTTCTGTGCACCATGCCTGTGGCAAGGGAACTTAAGATAACCACCCTGGGATCAGAATAACTTCAAGAAAGGAAAAACGTTAAACTCAGTGGTTAATTCTCTTTCTTGTTGCATATTTGAAAGCTGATTCTGTGAACATCAACTTGTTTCCTGTAAAATCTTTCAAAATCACTGTCAATTCCCTCCCTCTTTCAACAGGTGCTTCATTGTTCTGACTTCCTGTCTTTACTCCTGCGGTTCCTCAGTCAGTCCTTTTCCTCATTGTCTGCCACAAAATTCTATCCATTATTTGAGAGCCAGCTGAGATGCTAAATCTTTGTGGTGTCTTCTCTGATCTCCCAGGTTGATCCCACCTGGTCACCAAGTGTTTGTCAAGCATTTTCTGAGGTGGTTAGGGAATTGAGATGACCAACATCTGGTCTTCTCCCTAAAGGACCTCACACCCTGATTAATAAATTGCTCTTGCTTTGCTCTGTCATAGCATCACTTGCACCTCCGTATAACACACACTCCATTTGCTTTGTGTTCAGTTGCTGTCACACTTGTCTACATCACTGCATTGTAAGCACCTGGAAGGATGACTTCTTCAAATCTGTGCCAAGAATGTGGTACAAATGTAATGTGTTTTTTTTTTTTTTTTTTTTTTTTTGCGGTACACGGGCCTCTCACTGTTGTGGCCTCTCCCGTTGCGGAGCACAGGCTTCGGACGCACAGGCTCAGCGGCCATGGCTCACGGGCGCAGCCGCTCTGCAGCATGTGGGATCCTCCCGGACCGGGGCACGAACCCGTGTCCCCTGCATCTGCAGGCGGACTCTCAACCACTGAGCCACCAGGGAAGCCCTGTAATGTGTTTCTTGAATGAATGATTGAAAAAAAGGAAAAGGAGGAGGAGATGGCCACAGAGAAATCAAGTAAATTCTGCCTCCTTCAGTGTTTTCTCTGTAGCCTCAGAGTTGGGTCTGGGGGGACATGAGAGAAAGTTCTAGACTTTCTTGGGCTCTAGAAACAGTTCCAACTCCATAAAGCTAGCCTGTAAGATCAGGAAGAGCGAATATTACCAGAGTGAGAGAAGGAAGAGACTTCAGGGCAAGAACTAGGTTTCCTCTCCTTTACCCATAGTTTATGAGTTCAAGTTCTACTTGACACAGCTATGAATAAACGTTGAGAACTTGGGAGGGGGTATAGTGTGGTCTTTAAACATGCAGACTCTGGGTTCACATCCTGGCTCTGTGGCTTACTAGCCTGTAACCTTATGTGACTTTGTACAAGTTATGTAATCTCTTTAAAGCTTCAGTTTCTTTGTAGGTAAAATGGGGATGATTATAATAGTACTCATCTCCCAGGATTATTGTGAGGTTTAAATCAGCTAATACATAGAAAACAGAAGAGTGACTGGCACATAGTAAGTACTAAATTATTACTATCACCATCATCTGCCAGGTAACATTCTTGCATAAATCATAACAGTTAAACCTTATTGGGCTAGATATAATTCACTTGTTCTAAGAGAAAAAATGTAAATTCAACACAGAGGTAGACCAAAGTCTAGGCAACAGAGGCATATTGAGAATTGCTGGGAGGTTAAAGGGGTGTTTGTAAAGGCTCCTAACCCATTGCATGGGCACCCATGCCTTCCCCCACTTAGTCCACATGCTCCTGGTAGAGTCAGATCTCTGAACACAAGAGGGCCTTGTGGGGCTCAGGATGGAGAGGGTGACTGATGTGTTCATACTCTTGTTATTGGAGAAGATGAATTATCCATTTTCAAAGAAATAAACTATAAATGATTAATTTTGTCTGTGATGTACAATGACTTTGCATCATGAGGGCTGTCACTGTATCATAATAATAAGACAAAACAACCTTATGGGTTTCTAATTAGTTTCTGGAAGAAGAGTCTTCTATGGGGCTGGGGCAGCCGTGGCAGGTGAGTATTTGAGGAGGAACGGAAGTACGAAGAGCAAGCCTACAACCTGTGGGGCAGCGTCTCCTCCCCTAGTGAAATTCCCTGTGAAAATACCCATCCCTGAGCTGGGGCCTTGGCAGAGATGGGCAATTAGATCACTTTCACTGGTGGTGGCTCAAGGAGGTGTGAGTGTGTGTGAGAGGGAGAGGTGGAGGCTGTCCTGAAGAGGGTGGTTTCTTGTCATGTCCCTGGCAGGATGGGGACAGTCATCCCTGTGCACCTGCTCCCAACTCCACGCTTACCTGGAACCCTGAGGGCTTTCCTCTAAACCAGGGCTTCTCACATGTCACTGTGTGTACAAGTCCCCTGGGGACCTTGTTAAAATGTAGACTCGGATTCAGTAGGTATGGGTTGGGGTCCAAGATTCTGCATTTTCAGATGTTTCCAGGTGATGCTCAGGCTGCTGGTATTGGGAACAGACGTTGACAAGGTCAAAGACTTTGCATTCAACAGCATCATCACCACCAGGGAGCTCTTTAGAAATGCAAATTCTCGGGCCCTTCCTCAGAATCAGAAACTTGTGTTAACAAGCCATCCAGGAGATCTTTGTTCATGCCGGAATTCTAGAACCACTGTTATGGATGATACATGAACTAGTCTCATTGGAAGGACAGATGAGCTTTTAGAAAAGTGATATTCAACTAGCATAGAACCCGAGGGTGGGAAGACTTGCCCAAGAGGTTACCCAGTCAAGCCATCTTCCACGTGGGCCCTGGAACAAGTCCTTTGAACCAGGCGGTGGACCACACCCTTTATGGAACCTTCCGTAGGAGCTCATTCTGGTGAGGGTGCTTTCCTGCAGTACTAGCTCCCAGCATCCACGAGGCGAAGCCTTGTGGTGGGCATGTCACCGAAGGGGTAGAGGAGAAAAGGATTTGCGCTTGGTAGAAAGTGGATGCAGAGAAAGGCGGGGTGGGTGGCGTCTCTGGCCTTGCTGCTAACTCAGTACATTCACATATAGACACTGCCCCGGGCTGGTGAACAGAACTCTACCTTGGGGTGGATACAAACCGAGTTCTCAGGGCCTGAGTGGGGTCCTCGAGCTCAGAGGAGAGATGGAAAGGACAGGGGAACACTTTTCACAAAATTCCCCAGCTACCTTCACATCCAGTTAATTAACTAAATTAAACCCTAAAGCCTGACTCATTTTGGAGGGGACCTTTGATGTCTCTGAGCACCGAGCCCAGGGAGGTGGGTAGTGCTGGGCTGGGAACCTCTCCCATGGATGGCTGAGCAGCATTCTGTTAATTGTGGCTATTAAACTGCTTTCCTGGGAGCCGTTTTTGAATCATGTGAAATAGATTAAGAGTCTGTTTTGAATCCCTCAGGGTTTCCTGTGGTGCATAATTATAGATGCACTGGAATAAGAATTCAAGTCAACAATTACTTTAATGAGATGTCTGAGGAGCATGGCCCAGCAAGGCAGAGGGCAGAGGAGGAGCTGGGAGAGGGTGTGGGGGGCAGGAGACAAGAGAAACTGGAGGAGGTGAGGGAGGTAGGGAAACTGGCAGGAGGAGGGGGCAAAGGCATGAAGAATTCTGCAAGGAGGTGAGTGGAAGAGGGAGAGGAGGAATGCAGAGAAGCAAACAAAGGACAGGGGAGCAGCGTTCACTGTGTCCCACCACGTGCCTGGAACATTTTGAAAGATGAAGAGGGAAAACATTCAGTAAACAAGAGAATGATACCGGGTATCCATGGAGAGGTTCGCAGTCTTAGATTCTGATATTCCTCTCTTGAATTTATCTGGAGACAGTGCAGAGGTATTGACAATGGGCTTTGTCATCAGATAGACTTGGGCCTAATTCCTGATCCTTCCCTTTTTGACCTGGGTGACTCTTGACAAGTCACTAAACCTCTTTGAGCCTGTTTCCTCATCTGTAAAATGAGGGTTAACTACATAAGGTGCATGTCTCTTGTCTGTTCAGGCTACTATAAAAAATTACCATAGACTAGGTAGCTTAAAAATAACAGAAATTTATTTCTCACAGTCCTAGAGGCTGGAAAATCCAAGATCAAGGAAGACTTGGTGTCTGGTGAGAGCCTATTTTTTGGTTCCTAGGCAGCTGTCTTTTCACTATGTCCTCACATGGTGGACGGAGTGAAGGATCCATCTGGGGCCTTTTTGAAAAGGGCACTAATCCCACTCATGAGGGCTCCGCTCTCATGACCTAAACATCTCCCAAAGGCCCCACCTCCAAACACCAGCACATTGGAGATTAGGCTTCAACTGATGAATTTTGGTGGGACACAAATATTCAGTCCATAGCAGTGTATAACACTCCTAGCATGAACTACTACTGTCTGATATACAATAGGTGCCCAAAAAACTATTGTTAGAATGAGGAATCTGAGAGGTTAGTTTTGTCTAAGGGCTCATAGCTAGTCAGTAGCAGAATTGAAATTTAATCCCAGATTTGTCTGATCTCCACTGCCACCAAGGAAAATGTACATGACTGTCCTTTTTTGGGAAAGACAAGTTCTCCAGAGGGTCAGCCTCAGCCCATGAAGACAGTCCTTACAAGCTGGTGCTGGGGCTCAAGGGAGAACCAAACCAGCTCTGACCAGCTTCAATCCAGTCATGGCAGGACTTTAAAATTGAACACAGGTATGAAGGTCCCACTTGCACAAGCTGGTTTTTACAGAACATGCCCTTGCTTACATGCCCCCACCCCCCATAGGTATATAAGGGGGCATTCATTTTTTAGTTCATTCCAGGGCTTACTCAGTTCCCATGATATGCCCGGTACTATTTCAGGCCCCCAAGGAACAGATGTCTGGTTGGATAACTGTGGCAATCTTGGTGGTGCACTGCTCAAATTCCCTTCAAGTTCTAGAACCTGCTGCAAGAATCTGCCTTTGGAATCTATGAGAAGGTTCATGCCAAGGCCATAGTCTTCCCCAGGCTGCTTTCAGCAAAGACAGAGCATGGGGCAGGAGGTGGGGTGGGTAGTGGGGTAGGGTGGAGACGTACTAGAGCTGAGCCATTCCTGCCCAGTGTGGAACTTCTTTAATGGGGGTGTTGGTGGGGGTGGGGGTCTAGGGCTCCCAAAGCCTGGCCAGACTTTCTCAGAGCTGCACTTCAGTCTTAGGTGCTTCCTGCCCCATCCCCCTTCCTTCCCTCTCTCCTTTCTCAATGGTCAGACCTGCATCACAGTCTGAAGGCTCTCCTTGCCTCCCCTTGCTCCCTCTCCCCAGACCCCTTATCTTTCACAAGAGTTTCTCCAAGAAATCTCTTGCACTTCTATCTTGGCCTCTGTTTCCTAAAGGAACCAAACTGACCAAAGAACAAAGATCCATTGTTTATAAAAAGATTAAATGACGATATAAGCCAATTGAGGAGCGGAAGTCACAGGCCCCTCCTAGATAGCTCTTGAATCCACCCACTTCTCTCCAAGTCCACAGTCGGCACCTTAGTTCAAGCCGCCATCACTGTCAGATCCTGACTGGACACAGATGTCACACTCAAACTGGGCAATTTGTTGAGAGGTTAAAAAAGGGCAATTTACAAAACTGTGTTCCTGAGATATGGCTTTAGGTTAAAGGAACGAGGGACACAGTCAGTCTGCCTGCACCAACTGCGGTGAGTACTCCCACCTCACTCTCCTTCCTCCCTCTATCTCCTGACAGTGCTCTTTTTTTTTTTTTTTTTTTTTGCGGTACGCAGGCCTCTCACTGTTGTGGCCTCTCCCGTTGCGGAGCACAGGCTCCGGACGCGCAGGCTCAACGGCCACGGCTCACGGGCCCAGCCACTCCGCGGCATGTGGGATCTTCCCGGACCGGGGCACGAACCCGTGTCCCCTGCATCAGCAGGCAGACTCTCAACCACTGCACCACCAGGGAAGCCCCAGTGCTCCTTTTTGGCCAAACCCAAATGGAAGCCAGAGGAGATGGGAGCCCATTGATGGAAGCCCAGGTCTGCTTCCCAGGGGCACAGAGCAGGGCTAAGAATGAATCAGGAGAGGCCAAAGAAGCTGTCTGGCACAACTGTGTCTTGCCCAAAGCTTTACAAAATCTTGCCCTACCCCGCTGCCCCCTTTTAATCTCTTTCCTCATTCAAACCAGAGTGACATGTTAAAAAGAGTGACCCTCCCAGCTACTTAACCCCATCCAGTGGCTCCCCACGAGGACTGACTTGTGCAAGGTCAAGGAATGTCTACCTGACTCAAGGTTGCATTCCCTGAGCCTAGAACAGGGTGGGCCCCCGCAGATACTTGTTTTATGAGTAAATAAAATGCTATGGGCAAACCATGTATTTTGGAGTCCAGGATGGTGCTGATTTCAAACATTTCTTCCTCTTTTTCCCAAACATTGAAAAGTCCTGGAGTTGCAATGGTTGTGTATCCAAATTCTGTCTCTCAGGTACCACTAACAGCACCTACTATGGGCCAGGCACACTGGGAAATGTCTTTCTGAATAGGACGACGATCTTTCTGAATAGGATGACTAATCTGCACAACTAGTGCCCCCATGTGTGTTTTGCACATTAGGAGATGGACCCAGCGGTCAGAAACAAGTTGCCCATTGACCATCTGGGGTCCCAGTAAAGAATACAATTCACTTCTTTCACGTTTCCATGCTGTCCTCCCCACAGGCATACTTTCCCCCAGATGCCTCTTCCTTATGGGATTATTGCAAGGATTGAGTAAATTAACTCATGTAGAGGGCTTAAAACAGTGCCTGGACCACGGTCAATGTGCAGTCACTGTTAGCTCTTATTAACGTGTCATCCTCTTCCTCTGTCACCTTCCAGGCTTCTGTATGGAATATCATTCCTGCCAAGTGGACACTCCCCCACCATCTTGCACACCATATTGATGCAATTTCATATAACGACCTATTCAAGGCTGATGGCATCCTGGACGCTGTTCAAGGCTTGCACCTCTTGTTTGTATTGGCTCCAGGAACTCCAAAGAATCTGTCAATAGTTCTGAAGTAAGAATGAGAGCACAGGTCCAACCCCCTTAGATAAGGAAGCTGAGCCCCAGAAAGGGACCTGACCTGTCCTCACATCAGGAAACCCTACATGTTCATCCACTTCCCAGTACTCAAGCTGGCTTTTAATTCCAGCCCTGACTCCTCTGCACCCTGGGGGCTCCCCTGCTCTCTGGGCACATGCTCAGAAGGATCACCCCACCCCACCCCCAGCATTCCTCCCTTCCCATCCCTGCAGTCATGCACTGCAGCCTCCTCACGGGAGATATTTTAAATTGTAAATCATGGAGCGGAGACAACACATCACGAGTACATCCCTCCTCCCCCTCACCTCCCTCCAATTCTCTCCCCATCTCCCTCTCCCCTCCTTTCCTCCCCTCCCCTATTTTCATGCTCCCACTTTCTGCACAAGCTGAGTTACCCTCCCGGGTCTATGGAGACCTGAGATGCCCTCACTTCAGCAGAATCCCTCGAGCTTCTTGAATCAGACGTCTCTTGGGTACCACTTCCCATCCTATTGGCCTCCCTCTCCTCCAGCACCACCTGTGGTACCCTGTTCCGCACAGACTGAGAGCAGCTTCCTGGTCATGTTCTCTGACAGCTCCCACCCCACCTTAGCCTGCATCGCAGCACATCCTTAGCTGGGTCTCCCTCCTTCCCCGATTCACTGCCCTGGTCTTTTGCTCTCACTCTCTGAGATCACTTCCCATGTAAACTACTTGTACACAAGTCCTTTTTCAGTCTGTTTTTGGGGAACCCAAACTAACACACCATGGTCTCCTGGAACAACAATCTCTCTTCCTGCCTACCAGTCTTCTCCATGGAATTCCTCATGAGCTCCTTTCCACCTTTCAAAGCCCCACCCATCCTTCAAGGATCATCTGAAATTCCAGTCCCCTGATTGCATCAACCCACAAGGATCTCCTCTCTTCCTGGGCAGCTGTAGCCCTTTCTAAGCACCTAGAACAGTTCTCTATTCTTATTTTTGTCTCAACATTAATAACGTAATATTAAAAATGAATAATAATTAGCTCACAATAATAATTAATAATACTAATAGCTAACAATTACTGATGTATACAATTGCTGTCTGCCATTTTAAGCCCTAATGAGATTACAAACACCTTGAGGCCAGGCCTGTGTCTAAGTCCGCATAGAGCCTGGCATAGGTTGTCGCCTGAATTCTGGGATTCTCCCAAACTCCTTCAGTAGGGGACAGCTCTCTCCTGGGGACCAGAGCCAGGTGGGGAGGCCCCTCTTTCCTTTCTCTGCTGTGCCTGGTTTCTCACTACAGGAAGACATGAGCTCCTTGCAGCCTTCCTAAAAACTCTATGAAGAAAAGAGAACAGTCGCCCATCACAGTGCATGAGTCTGCAAATCCTATTCGACCTCCAAAGCCCAGCTCACATGCAGCCTCCTCCAGGTAGTCTTTCCCATCCTTCCAGAAAGAACTCTCCACGCTCTAAACGTCCACAGTTCTTTATCTTCACCCTTTTAATGAAGCTTCTCATTTTCAAACACGTCTTGCAGTTAGTTATCCATAATTTGTCTCTCATTTAACAATGAGTACGTTAATCATTTACCAAGCCCCAGGGCCTACACTTTAGTAGCTGCTCAATACATTTTGAATGAATGAACAACTGGGAGGAGGGGGAAGAGAGGCTGAGAGGCCACAGACAGCAGATTATCAGGCCTCCTGGAATCCTGTTAAGGGAGGCCCACAGTTGCAAATTGATAAAGATTCTGGCAGAGGCTGCTGCTCGTCTCCCCAAACCCATTCTTATCTTGTTACATAAGATAAGATAGTTGGGCACACATGGCCACCAGAATACGTTTCCCAGCCTCCTGTGAATCACTAAGTGCTGATGATTGTGAGCAGAAGCGATGTGAAAATGAATTACAAATTATGTTTTTATTTTATTTAGTCAGTTATTTAGTTGCGCTGGGTCTTAGTAGCGGCCAGCAGGCTCCTTAGTTGCGGCTGGTGGGCTCCTCTGTTGTGACCTGCAGGCTCCTTAGTTACGGCATGCGAACTCTTAGTTGCAGCATGCATGTGGGATCTAGTTCCCTGACCAGGGGTTGAACCCGGGCCCCCTGCATTGGGAGTACAGAGTCTTAACCAGCGCACCACTGGGGAAGTCCTACAAATTATGTTCTTAAAAGGAGTGGCGGGCTTCCCTGGTGGAAGCAAAGTGATTCAGTTATACATATACATGTACTTATTCTTTTTCAAATTCTTTTCCCATTTAGGTTATTACAGAATATTGAGCAGAGTTCCCTGTGCTATACAGAGCTCCTTGTTTGTTATCTATGACAATTTCTCCTTAAAAAGCTCCTCTGGTTCATGAAAAATAACAAGGAATTATGAAGACTTTCTAAGCTTTCCAAGCAAAAAAGTCACTGTAATTAAATTCAGACTCATAAGAAACAATATTGTTCAGATGTATTAAAGAAAATACAGGGCTTCCCTGGTGGTGCAGTGGTTGAGAATCTGCCTGCCAGTGCAGGGGACACGGGTTCGAGCCCTGGTCTGGGAAGATCCCACATGCCGTGGAGCAACTAGGCCCGTGAGCCACAACTACTGAGCCTGCGCGTCTGGAGCCTGTGCTCCGCAACAAGAGAGGCCGCGATAGCGAGAGGCCCGCGCACCGCGATGAAGAGTGGCCCCCGCTTGCCCCAACTAGAGAAAGCCCTCGCACAGAAACGAAGACCCAACACACCCAAAAATAAAAATAAATAAAATACTGAATACATAACTACTTTAAAAAAAAAAAAAAAGGAGTGGCCCTGCATTCCCTGGGAAGGCAGGAGCTGGGGCAGCCACCTTGGGTCCTGAGGTGGAAGCTGCATGTTGAGGTTGGCAGAGCAAGAAGATAAAAGGAGTCTGGGCTCCTAATGATTAAGGAGCTACCTTGTTAGTCCTAGACCACTCACTAAGACTTCTACATGAAAGAAGAATAAACTTGTTTGTTGTTTGAGCCAGTCTTATTTGGTCTCTCAGTTAAAGCAGCTGAACTTGTATTTTAACTAAAACCAGACCCACTCTGTAAGTCTGATCAGTTCTGAAGGAGTGAAAGGAAAGTATATGCCAGAGATATGCTGGGCCGAGGATTTGTGGTAGGTGAAGGGTGGCGGTGAGGGCAGCTGTGTGGCTGGATAGGCTCAGAGCACAACATATGTGTGTTTTTAGACATACTCTGGTGTCATCCTGTTGTCTCGTCAAATTGGACAGAACTGACTGTGCTAACTGGATTCAAGCTAGCACTGGAGCTCAAGCGGAGAAGGGCTGGGGAAGGTGTGCCCCACAAGGAAGATGGGGGCCGAAAGCTGATGTAGGAAACCCTGGTGGGAGACACGGAAGGTAACCGTGAGTTCCTGACTTGTGAGCCTGATACAGGCACTGAGTCTGCAGGGGCCAGAGGGAGATGTTACATCAAAGCCAGACCCAATAGTCGGGGACTGGGATAGGGGCACCAAGCAGGCGGAGTCTAGGATGATTTCCAGGAATACAGGTGAGCTATGTGGTAGATGGTAGTATATGGCTGTATTCTATTGAATTAAAGATAGAGAAGGGCAACTAGGAGCAATTTTTCACCCTGCGCCCTAGCTCGTGATCCTATGCTTGGAATACCTGCCCTGGCCCGTTTCTTCATTTGTTGGCTTCACTTATCCTAAAGGTCTCGGCTTGGGTGTCACCTTCTCTAGGAAGCCCTCCTTGACACCATAGCTGAGTCAGCTGCCCCTTCTCTGAGCTTCCCCTAGACCATGCTCTTCTCTCTATTGTAGTTATTATCAATCCTTCAATTATTGTAGGAGTGTAATTATTGCAACACAATTTATGACCAGGTTTGACAGGGATACCCAAGAGCAGTGATCCTTGCTTTCATCCCTTCAGTGTTTCCCATGATTCCTGATACACGGTGGGAGACAGGTAGTCTGAACGGGACCCCAGGGGCAAGTAGGTGGATGATTGGATGGTCTGGAAACATGGTTTGGGGGCCTCAGACATCCCAGAAAATGGGAAGTGAATGGATTCTCTAAAAACCCCTTGAGATTCAGGAGTTGGGGGTGCAGGACTGGGAGGTGGGAGCAGGAAATGAGTAGAAAGAAATGGTCAAGGCTGAGCTGATCTCATCAAGGCCCTAGTACTGCCCAGAACTGCATAACTCATGTCACCCCACATTCCCAAATGTGGTGCCCAGAAGGGACAATTGTCAATAACCCAAGGAGCAAGTAAACATCCCAGGACTGAACACTGCACATCCCTGATTATGCAATGCTCGTCCTATCCATTTTTCCACGCTGTGCCTCTGGGAGAGCAGAGGCTGCAGAAAATTCAGCCTCTCCCCGTAAGATACACACCCACAACCTGAGATGTGTTTTCTTTGGGGAGGAAGGTCAAAAGGCCACCTTTAAATCCAGGGAGTAGGCCCAGTGAGAGGAATCATGATGTGATGGCGTCTATCCCTATTTAGTCATTTCATTACTAATTAATAGGGTCATTACTGCATCTCAAAGGGAAAGAACTGTGATTAAAGGTTAATGCTGTTGCCTCATGCATCACACCTCAAATTATGTTATAAAAATGTCCAGAGCATTTAATTGAGCCCATAAGTAACAGTGTAATTACTCTTAATAATGTACGTGCCTCGTGTTTATTTGTTCCTCTCTGAGGTGCAGAGAGCCCCACGTGGGTGGGTTACAGAAGATCACGGTGACTCACTGTCACAGCGTGTCCTCCATCTTCTGGTCCTATCAGCTCTTTCCTGGCCCCCACAGGGCAGGAATAATAGGTGACCTGGTCACAAGAAATCCACCCCCTCCCCTTCCCACACTTCTCAATGGGACAAGGTCAATGTTTCCCACAAGGGAAGTGAGGAGAAGAGAGGGGCAGAGAAAGTGGCCATCGCCTGAGCCCTTGGCACTGTACAGCCTTGCCAAGGGGCCATGATGCTTCAAACTTACGTGTCTTAGACTGGGTGGCAAATGAACAACAAACATGTGTTTCTCATAGTTCTGGAGGCTGGGAAGTCTGAGATCAAGATGCCAGCAGCTTCACCGTCTTCCTGGTTCATCGACAGCCATCTGTGACCTCTTGCCTGTGACCTCCCATGGTGGAAGCCATGAGAGAGCTCTCTCTCTCTGGAGTCTTTGTCTTTTTCTTTTTTTTTGGAATCTCTTTTTTTATAAGAACACCAATGCCATTCATGAGGGTTCCACTCTCATGACCTAATCGACCCCCAAATGTCCCACCTCCTAACACCACCACTCTGGGAGCTGGGTTTTAACCTGTGAATTCTGGGGAGACACAAACATTCAGCCTATAGCACTATGATCCTCTTCTGTAATGTCTTCCTTTGAAAATACCTTTTCCTCCTCTTGGAATGTCCCCTCTTTTTTTTTTTTTTTTTTACAAAGTAGGGTGCATACAGATAATTGGCCCTCAGCACCTCTTTTTTTTTTTTTTTTTTACAAAGTAGGGTGCATACAGATAATTGGCCCTCAGCATTCATTCTCAACCTCTAGTATTTTCTTCCTTGACTGCAAAAGCTAGAAACCTTAAAACTGCTTTTCCCAGACTCCCTTGCAGCCAGGATTCTGGATGCAAATTAGGCTCCTCCCCCGCCAACACTAGATGCACTCATGGGAGATTTGGAAGGTGGCAATGAGACGGGCATTTTCTGCTGCTTTGGCTGTTTGCTTTGGCAGGCAAGTTCATGGAGACGTGAATGTTTCTATATACTCACTCTAGGGATGGAGGGGCAGAGAACTGAAGGAGTATAGGACTTGGGCAAGTCGTTTATTTTCTCTGTGTCACTTCTCAAATGACAACCAATAAAAAATGCTCTACCCTTTTACAAGGTTGTTGTAAAGATCAACTTTTCAAGAGTATCTTTGAGAAGTTGAAACAACCTTTGTGATTATGCATTATTATTAGTCCCACACAAGTTTCCTGTCTTAAATCAGAATTTCTTCTAAGACAGCCGATCTTGGATGATTTGTTTTCTCATTTTCGACAGATTTTAGCATATAATTCTGAGAGCCCAGATTCATTTCCCCCACTGGCTCCTGTTTGCCACTATCCACGTGGATTCCCACCCATAATTCTAGAAGAGTTTGCCAGGAAGGATTTCCTCTTACAGAACCAAGTGGCCTTCCTCGCTGGTACATAGCTTTGGCAGTGCCACTACTCTTTATTCTAAATGTGGATATGTTGGCTGTTTTCACAGCCAGTCTCACTGTTCAAGCTCCCAGGGTCCTTTGTGGAGGCACAGTCACCCTCTCTAGCTCTCTGGCGTCATGTCCCTTGGTAATGAGCGCTTACACGTTTTGGCCAGCATTCCCCAATTTCACCCTTGAGTTCCTTCACTACTCTCGGGGTGAGTGCCATCTGGTCCTAGTGATTTGTCTATATTTAGTTCGTCAAGTAGGTATAAAATCACTTGCACATTTGCTGCTACTTGAGTTGGTTTCTCTGTCCTGTCAGTCCCAAAAGACAGCCTGGAAGTGGGAATTTCAGAGAATCACATAGAATGACGGAACCTCAGAGCTGAGAGGGTCCTTGGAGAGCCTTTTAGAGGAAACATCATTTAGCCATTCATTCAGCTATTCATTTATCCTAGAAACAATGATTGAGTACCTACTATGTGCCAGGCTGGGTGCTGAGATAAAGCAATGGGCGAGACAGACTCTAAAATTGCCCCTGGTGCCTTTGTCAGCATCATATGCTGCAAATTAGTGGCTAAGCTGGGGCAGGAACTCTGTCTCCTGCTACCCAGAATCATCCCTATTAATCATAGGGAAAGGGACACAGGGAGAAAATAACGGAGACGGTTGAAGGGCACTATGGGGAATAGAACAAGGGGAACTGGGAGAATGAGGGGTGAGTATAAGGAGGTCAAAATAAAGATGAAAGGGAGTAGGAAGGGGGCGTCATATTGAATTTAAGAGAAGTTAAGAGGAAAGGAGGAACATGATTCATGACTGGGGTTAGGATTGAAGGGAATAGCTGAGAAACAGCAGGTGGGGGTCTCTGACCCCTTCATTCTCTTTATGCTTTATTCCCTCCCATCCACACTCCGGTTGGTAGGAAGGGAGGGGGAAGTGATGCATCCATTGCTGTGGATCGAGCTTATCATCATTATCGAGGGAGAAGCATTTATCATCCTGACAGATGCTCCCCTCTGAAATCTCTGATAGCCCAGAGTCTGCTCCCAAGGGGATAGGAACCACTGTGACCATTACAAGATAAAGAAAGAACTGACGGGATTTTTCTCAGCCTTAATTATGTAGGGTCCTGGCAGAATGAAGCCAGGAATTTGGGGGCAAGGAGGAGGCAAAGAAGGAAGAAGCCCAGGAGAGGAGAGTGAGGTATCATGTAGGGAGATGCTGGAAATTGTAAGGAAACACGTCACTCTGTTTTCTGGACTGCAGGTGTTTATGATGAGCCATAAGTGGATAGCTGCAAGTCCAGAAAACAGGGCAAAACATTTGCTGGCAATTCCCACACTGAACGTGAACATGGAACGTGAGTGAGAAATCAACCTCTGCTGTTGTAAAAGCCACTTCGATTTGGGGCTGTTACCGCAGCATCCTCTAGCCCATCGTGACTAATGGAGGGAGGCTATGGGAGCTGGACAACACTGGTGCTGGCAACAAATCAGAAAAGGTCAAAGCCAAGGATTCAACTATTCAAAAGTTTCTGTGCCAGGGAGGGATAAATAATGACAATGGGATGGAAGGATCTGGGTGTCTGGAGGACTGGGCCATGTAGACCCTTTGAGCTAGAAGAGAAGCTAGAAATTGTCACGAGAGGTAGTAGCCTTACCTGGCAACAGGATGGGCTCTGGCACCACGTCCCTTTTCTCTCCTCCTTGGGCAAGTTCCACTGTGTTTTGGTTTCCCTTTCTATAAAATGAAGATAACAAAAACAGCATCTAGGTATAGGGTTGTTGTTGGGACTAAATGAGGTACCCACATACGAGTTAACACGTGTGCTTAGAACACATATAATGAGTTACCACGGGTGCTTGTGAGTTGAGTATCCAACTCACTGTAGGTGCTCAATACACGTTACCCATCAGTACTGTTCTTTCCAAGGTTCCCAATCTGCAGATAATAAAACCGATAGGGTACAGGACTTCCTAGAGATCACACGGCCAACCAACAGCAGAGAAGAGTTCCCTGCAGCCAGCCAGAAAGTGGGCTGACTCTGCACGTAATGGGTGTGGAAGGCCGATGACAAGCATTTAATTTGCTCTTAAGCCGAAACAGTTGTCAGTAAATTACACATTGATTGTAAAAGG
Organism: Grampus griseus; assembly: GCF_964374135.1. Classification (NCBI taxonomy): domain Eukaryota; kingdom Metazoa; phylum Chordata; class Mammalia; order Artiodactyla; family Delphinidae; genus Grampus; species Grampus griseus. The sequence continues at coordinate 33,983,767 of NC_139004.1, read as the reverse complement.
GCCTCCAATTAAGATTCACTAATGACATCACCAGCTCAATTGTCATGCAATTCATATACAATTACCCAAGAACAAATATTTAACTACTTTCCTCTTAATACGTTAAACTAATATTATTCCTCAAGCTGTGGGATAGGAATATAAAAACATTTAATTGACATGGAGACATGAAATCAGAGAATTAGTGAGACAACGGCCATATTGTCCTGTCTGGTGGTGTGACATAGCCCTGGGATAATGAGAAGGAAGGGATAATGAGAAGGAAGGGATCAGAAGAGGGAAAGCCCTCGGGTCTGTGTCTTCTGTTCCTATGATTGTAGAGATGGAAGTGGCTGGGGGATGCTAGAGAAACATGGAAAATCCCTGAGGAGAGCTGTCCACAATCCTCATGGGCTGCAGTTGTCGTTGGTTGAAGCTGCATGGCAACTTAACTTCCCCTTCTACTCCGTCTTGCTCTCTTCCTTCCCCAGAGTTGTCGATCCCAAAGGCACTCCCTAATGCTCAGCCTGAGCACTAAATTGCCTTGTATAATCGGTTCCAGAAAATTCCATATGTAACAGGAAGCCATCAGATTTTTCTGAGCAGACAAGTGGCGTGATCTGACTTACACATTAACGGTGTGTGATTAAAGGGAGGCAAGGGGTGAAGCAGAGACACCTGTTAGGATGTTTCTGTGGGAAGTTCGAGCAGAGCATCTAGACTCAAAGGTTGGAGGGAAAGTCACAGCCAGGGGCCCTGCAGGAGGAGGATTCTGAGAGTCTGGGGTGGGAGAGAGGGGAAAGGGCTGGGGGTGGGAGCCTGTCTGAAGGGCAGGAGCAGTGTTCCTCAGGCACCCAGCAAACAGCTCCCCCATGGAGTTACCCCTGGGACCACCGCTGTGTATCCTGGGGCCACTGAACCCTGGGGCTCCCAGAATCCATGGGAATGCTTGTGGGTTTGGTTTGCAGGGGCAGCTATGCAACTTACATCATATAGAGAGTTATTTCACAGGCTGATGAAATCACTGTAATAGATTAATAATCTGCAATATAAAACTTATTACTTCCTTAAACCTGTCAGTTCAAGAAAAACTGAGTTTTGTTCATAATGTTCTAGAAGCACAGAGCGCGAGGAATAAACTCTGGCCTTGAGGAGAGGTGAGGGTCTTGGATGTCAATCTTTTCTCCAAGTCTTCTGAAACATGGGATTCTGTTCACTACTGGCTCTGCCACTTGCAAGCTGTGTGACCTTAGTCAAGTTATTTAGTCTCTCTGAACCTCTTTCTTCTGTAAAATGGGAATGATTACTACAATAGATAGTCCACCCACTGGGTTGTGGGTAGTGAATGAGACACTAGCACGGCCATAGTTAATACGTCGTAAAATGTCAGAGAAACGTGACCTGGCTATCGTGGCTCCGCAATTTTCTCCGGGATACGTGCACCCAAGGAAAGAGGTAGGATTTGAGGTGACTAGATTCCGTCTACCAAGAAGACTCTCCAGGCCAGATGTGACTACTCTCACTGCTGATCCCCAGAGCCCTTCTTACACATTTCTCTAGCAACGTTTTCCTCAAAGAAAATCTTTCCCTATGATTTTTTTTCAGACTGAAAGACCGGGAAGGGACTTTTCAGATATTGAGTGCGCACGATGTGCCAAGAACTGTGCTGGGTGTTTAAATATATCACCTCAGACCTTGAGTATTTCTTTGTCTTTTTTTTTTTTAAGGCTTTGCCTTGTGCCATGTGGGATCTTAGTTCCAGGGATGGAACTTAGACCAGGGATGGAACCCACGCCTCCTGCACTGGGAGTGCAGAGTCTCAACCACTGGACCGCGAGGGAAGTCCCAGATCGTGCATATTTCTGTTAGGAAATTTTGTGAAAGACTTTGGAAACTGTTCAGTGTTCTCTTGAGCGAAACCTGCCAGATTATCTGATTCTGTTGGGGCCTGTGCATTTCATTGTCTTTGAGCCATTTACAACTGTGCAAATTCTAGAAAACTGATACTAATGAAATGATTCCTGTCCTTGGAAATGCACATGAAGTGTGTTTGGTGGAGATGCAGCTCATTATTACCCAATGGTTATTGACTGGTTTTGCAGATATTTGTAAATTTATTTCAGTATTCCCGATTGCCCATGTATGTGTGTTCTTTGAATTCTCTCCTCAATGGGTTGTCGTATCTTACTGGTTCCCTCATTAACTAATGAGTTAAATTCTTTGATGTGTATTCATTTTATGTTCATATGAGTCATGATTTTAACTTAAAAAATTATCTTTTAATACTTTATATCATAAAATTGAGAAAAGCCTTGCCCAAGGTCACAGAGGTGGAAATCTCAGAGCTGGGATCTGACCTTGGGTCTGTCTGGTTCTTTCCACTTTAGGGAGTGGCCTCAATATGTCATGTCCTCTTGATTCATACATGTGCCTCTTCTCTCCTGTTTTGTGTGAGTCCTGGAGGATTAAAGGGCCTGGGCCTCACACTCAGGAGTAATTACTTTTGGAGGAGATGAAGGGGCAGGGTCAGACTGGGTTCTGGGCACTACAGTTCATGTAATACACTAGTGGATGAGGGATGGATTCAAGTGGTAGGGTCAGACGCACCCTGGAGAAGGGCCTGGGTGTGAGTACAGAAAGGGATGGGGTAGACAGGAGAAATGTCCCTCCCTCTTTTTACAAAACATCTCCCACCACCTGCCATGTCCAGAATCCTCCTTATAACTATGGTGTGGAGTGAAGATTAGGAAAGTCCCCATCTCCATTCTGAAGGACCTTGGATTTAGTCCCCAAATTTTCCTATGAAATTCTCTGAGTGGAAAAAAATGTCAGTAAACAAAGGATGTTGCGGCCATCAAGCCATCACATTACAGCTGCCCTGTGGTTGAGCCCCGAGGGAGCTCAGGACAGAAACAGGATGTCCATATACCTGAGACTGACACAACATGGTAAAGCAACTATACTCGAATATAAAATAAAAATTTTTTTAAAAACAGACAAAAATAATACATCCATTAGTATCTAAAAATAAAATAAGAAGAACGAAAGAAACAGGATGCCTGCCATCAAGCCATCAGCCACTGCAGCGACCCCTGACAGTGCACCCTGAGAAGACTCAGGATAGGAAAACACAGGGTACTAGACCCAGATAGCTGAGGTGCATGTCAAAGGAATGATTTCAATGAGCCCAGACTCTTGCATCTTCCCATACATAGAAAAGCACTAAATTCCTTAACTTGAGGTGTCTGGTTTCCTTTAACAGTAATCTTTTGAAATTCTGACTACCTGGTCTTTGTTGCAAAAACTCCTATATATCCCGGCTCCTCCCTTACTTCTTCAGAGCAGTCCCTCAGAGCTATCCGAGAGGCTGTCTCCTGGGCTTGAAGTCCTCAGAATGTCCACTGAATAAAACATAATTCTCAACTTTTGGGTTGTGCCATTTTTTCAGTCGACAGGCAATCTCAGAGTCCTTCTCTGGGTCCCACAGCTGCATGCCTGGGTCAGCCCAGATGTTTTGGGTGTGCCTCCTAACTTCTGGTTTCTCCAAAATCAGCTTCTCTCTCACTGATCCATCTCACACAATGTACTACCGAATTAATCCTCCTGAAAGAACACTTCGAATGTGGATGGCCCTCCTGGCTGGTGTCAGAAGCGTTCAGGAAGTATTTGCTGAGGAATGATGAAGGGCAGGTTTCTTCCTTCCCTCATTCTTTCCTTTTTTCTTTTTCTTTTTCCAATAGGTTTATTTTATTTATTTATTTAATTATTTTTTGGCTGCACTGAGTCTTCATTGCTGCACGTGGGCTTTCTCTAGTTGCAGTGAGTGGGTACGAGGGCTTCTCATTGCGGTGGCTTCACTTGCTACGGAGCACAGGCTCTAGGCATGCAGGCTTCAGTAGTTGTGGCTCACGGGCTTAGTTACTCCGCGGCATGTGGGATCTTCCCGGACCAGGGCTCGAACCCGTGTCCCCTGCATTGGCAGGTGGATTCTTAACCACTGCGCCACCAGGGAAGCCCTCATTCTTTCCTTTTTTCATCCAACTAGTACTTGTATTAAATGCTTACCCCCCACTGGCTAACATTATAAAGCATCACCTGGGGGAATCCTAAGAGTTATAAGAAAGGACCTTTCAGATTTGGAAGGAAAGACCCTCTCAATAAATTGTCATCTAATAATATAATCCCTACCCATTGCTGATTTATCAGTCCCCAAGCACCTCTCACCTTCTAAGTACCGAATTTGTCTTGTTTATTGCCTGTCTCCTCAGTAAGAAGGTAAGCCCCAGAAGGGCAGGGATTTGGTTTTGCTCTCGTTTTTTTTTTGTCTTGTTCACTGCCTGGCACATAACGAATAATCCATAAATATTTGTTGAATGAATAAATGTGTGTGTATTAGGGTCACCACATCAGCCAGTGAAGGACATTTAATCGCTTGCATTTTGCAGACTAGGAAACCAGAGTTCAGGCGCTGACTTGCCTAAGGGTGACCCAGCTAGAGAATGACAGAGCCCGGATTCTGATTCAGGACTCCTCAGTCACGGCACCTGTACACACCAGTCGGGCAAGAGATGCCCAATAAAGGCACATGGCAGGTCAGGAGGTGAGGGTCACTGAGAGCCACCCTGACCTGGGATGTCAAGGACATGAGTGTGGGAGGAGCAGGCAGGGGCTGTCCCTGGAGAAGACTCTAGAGCCCAGAAGGGAGTAGACAAGCTTAGAACCGGAATCAGTGAAGCAGGTCAGTGCCCAGGCAGAGAGTATGTATGGGGAGAAGCAACAAGATGGGGGATTAGGGGTTGATGTTTCATTCATTCATGCATTCATTCATTCAACGTGTACTGAATACTATATTCTAGACACAACACCAGGCTCTGGGAATTAAAAAATTGATTAAGACACAGCACTTGCTCTCCAGGGACTTTCGGACTAAAGAGGGAGCAACACATATACAAGCAGATGTTGTGGGAAACATTTGTAAGAGGTCAGTGGGGCACAAAGATAGCAGCACTGAATTCGCGGGGAAGGAGGGACAGAGGTGGGTTGTGGAGCAGATATGGCATCACTGAAGAGCTCTGCCTTGAGCTGAATTTCGGATGACTGGTTCGTATTTGCCAGAAGTTGGGGCACGTGGAAGAGGACTCCTGGCAGAGGGAACGCACGAATAGCCGTAGAGGCATGAAACAGGTTGTTGAAGGTGCCAACCATTTATGGGAGTTGCTGCCCGGGGTTGGGGAAGATGGACACACAGGCGAGGCCGGAAAGCTGGAGGAAGCCAGGTCAGAGTCCTGTGTGCCGGGCTGGGGGACACAGACTTTATTCCATCCATCAGGGGTCGGCAAACTTTATAACAGACACTGGATGGTAAATACTGTATTTGAGGCTTTGAATTCTGCTGTCGTATTACAAAAGCAGCCACAGTGTGTAAATACATGGGCGTGGCTGTCTTTAACCGAAGCAGGCTGCAGGCTGAGTTTGCCTTCCAGTTACAGATAACGGGCAGCCACACGTAGTGTTTCAGTGAAGAGCATCGAAAGAAGATTTGTGAGGCTAGAATGTGCCAGATAAATTGAAACAGGAGACTCGTGGGGAGCCAAGTGAAACAGCCTATCTGTGAACTTATAAGTCTGAGCAGGATGGCGGCAATAGGAAATGAAAAGAGCTTTAAACGCCACTTAGTACAACAAGTGGAGGGACCTAATAGCTAAACTAATAAAAGAGATGCAGAGGTGGGAAGAGTTAAAAGTGGATCCCAGATCTGAGCATGGATAGGAGGGAAAAAAAGCAGTGGCTTCATGACTTAATTTTAGGCAGTGCTCTGCCACTCTATAACAGAGATGTAGATAAAGATATTCATCAGGAATTGCAAAACAAAGCAGAAAAATTGCTTCCACCTGACTGCAAAGGTGGAGAGTCTTTTTAGAAGCAAACGTTACCTGCAGGTGGAAGGGAATGGGGGGGTAGGGAGGGGGGAGAGGCGATATCTTCCAAATAAGCTTTTTGCTAACTTGGAGGGAAATGGATACATCTGGAAAATTCAGACCTGTTTGCATAAGTGATGTGAGGCTGTTCAGGCCGTGTTTCACAAACTCCAGGTGTTACATAAGATAATGTTACTAAAATGTTTGGGACTTAGGGAGAGAAACCGTATAAACATGTGGTTTTCCTACAGCTCATAAAAGATGATTGTGTGAAAACCTCAGAAAAATGGAAACTCTGTATAGTATAAATGAATGGTTTTCCCTTCTTCTTTTATGGCTGTGCCTCGCTCAAGACTTGAAGATGTGATTAGAAATGGGTGTCTGGGGCCCGGGCCAAAGTACTAGGATTTAGCAAGTGGCCTCTGTCTGTCTCTCGTGTTCTGGTGACTGGCGTGTGGGTAAAATGAAGATGGTGGGGAGGAACGCATGGGTGTGTGTTCACGGGTGCTTCAGGCCAGGCGTGGGAAGAGAAATGAGTGACTGTAAGTAATCAGCCGGGGCACAGGGAGGTGGCTGGTTCACGTAGCCGAGGCTCTGAGCCACAATCCAGGGGAGCTTGACCTCAATGCATCTCTTTGGCATTTTCCATTTTCTCAAGTAAAATGAAATGTGAAATGGACCTTTTTTTTTAGCAGCAGCATTTTGTTTTTATTTGCCCACAAGGGGACAGAACAACGGTGTCTTTGAAGAGCTGGCTGTGTGTGCAGCCCGGGGCTGCTCTCTGGAGCACAGGCTGTGAGAACTTGAGTGCGTCCAGAATACCAGAAAATGGGACAGAAAGAAAGCAGGGAGGATGGGAGGGAATGACAGGCTGGGGTGGGATGGGGGTGGTGAGTGGGTGGTGGGAGAGAGAAGGATTATAATGGGCCACTTGGAAAGTTTTCCTCATCTCAATGCAAGAGTCCTGCTACCACCAGGAGGAGGCTGGGTAGCACGGAAGGAGACAAGGCCTGGAGAACAGGTCAGGGGTTCAAGTCCTGGGTCTGCCACTTGCTAGAGGCCAGGCCTCAAGCTACTTACTTAATCTCTCAGAACCTCCTTTCCTCATCTGTAAAATGAGGCTGCAAAGACCTCCAGGCTTTTTAAAGACTTTGTAAACCACCAAGCCGAGGGCCTGCCCATTCAATTCAGACTAGCCTGTATATGGTCATATATGATCATTGCCAAGTCTTGTTGCCAGCAAGAATCGGGGAGTTCTGACTTCACGTGTCAAGTTCAACCCTGGTTTTCGATGAGTGGTTTCGAAAGGGCTCAGAAGTACTTGGGGCCTGGTTGCTGAAACCTTCTCTACTGACAGACTCTGTGCTGTGTTCTGGGGGCTCAGACAAAGCAAGTCACTTGTATTGCCTGCAGGCAGGGAGGTGGCGTGAGAGCCCCCATCACTATAGTTCAAGGCAGATGCGCAGTGCAAGGCAGGCTCCACCGGGGGCAGACGGCGGGGCTTGGGAGCTTCTGCTGCTTATGAGCTGTGTGACTGAGAGCAGATCTTATTACCTCTCAGAGCTGTGTCCTCTGTGTCCACAGGAGGACGCAACAGTGCGTGAAGTCGCCGGGAAGAGTAAATACCATATGGAAAAGCATGGAGTGAAGTGCTGATCTGGGTTTGACGGTTATGACGAGCAGGTTTGAGTCGATGAGTTCATTTTCCTTTCCACTCCTCATCTGGCTAATCCCACCGCTGGAGCCCTCTGCTGGGAGGAGAATCGCGCTGAGCTCCAGGAGAGCAGAATTCGTGTCTTATCTCTACGTACCAAGGTCTAGCCCAGGGGTTGGCGGGTGAGGCTTCTTCTGCCACAGTCAGCAGGCAAAAAAGAACGCATTTAATGGACCAGCCAGAGAGAGCTCCCTACATCCCAGTGGCCGGAAACTAGGAAAGGATGGGGAGAAAGAAACCTGCCCTGATCTCTTCCTTTGTGTGTCCAGGACCACTCTCTGCCCCTCTGCACCCAGCTCTGGCCCTGGAGAGGCTGACCTGCTGGGACTACATCAATGGGTGCCTTGCCCTCGGGCTTCTAATTGGGTTCAGCCAGTGGGAAGTACCAGCGGGAGATCAGAAAACAAGGCAGAAAGTGAGGTGAGATATTTATCACCTGGGATCCCTCCTGGCCAGGCCACTTTGGCTGGAGCTGCAGTCTGCTGAAGGCCACAGCCCCTGCTGGCAGCTCTTTCCCTACAGCTACCATCTGGGGCTCTGGTAGTGACTCTGTCCCTTCATCCCGTCAGGCCCAGGGGAGGTAGCAGCTCCCTGCCGTTGCCAGCACCAGGGTAAGCGTGTCCTTTCATCCTGCCCAGAACTCTGTAATAGTCCCTTCGTTAAGAGCCCCTCCATTGACCTCATTGCTAACACCCTGGGACCTTGACTTTTACAAAACTTGTCAGAGAAGTTAGGAAACAATGAAAAGCGATTTGATCCAGAGACAAAGGCGACTGAGAACATAACAAAGAGTTGGTGCACACAGTACCCGGGGAGGAGTAAGGATGTTTCTGAGGGTGGGCAGAAGAGTGCCTGCTCCATGCAGGGTGGCGGGTCTGACGCAACATGAGGCCAAGACCCAAGGAGCAGAGTCCCCAGTGAATCTGCTCCTTCAGGAGCCAGGGGGGCGGGAGAGAAGGCGCTGGTGTAGACAAGGGAGAGAAGAAGAGCTGGGCTTAGGAGGCGAGACTGTCTCCAAAGCCTGAATACAGGGGGTGAAGCCAGGCTCGAGGGCCTGTCTCCTTCCATAGCTTCCCCACAGCCAAGTGCCCTGCTGGCCCCTCCTGCTTGAGGACAGTCTGTCCTCTGAAGGACAGACGACCCACATGGAGAGGGTACACACTAGGGAAATAACGGGGAAAGGGCCGAGGTCTTTGGAAGAAGACCTCAGTGTTCTAGGTGAGAGATGCAGGAAACAGAGCGGACGGGACGGCAGGTCTTTCCTGGGCTGTTGGCCCGCCAAGGGGTTTGTGGCCACCGTTCAAGGCGTGTGGCCCTAAGAATCGGGCTGCCTGGGATTGTAGGGAAGGTGGGGTTTAGGGACAGGGTGGGACCCAGAACTCCACGGCTCTGTTTTCAGCTGAGTCAACAGAGGGCTTCAGTTTCCGTGGAGAAGCTTGGCTGTTTTACTGAAGACAAAATGTCTGCTTAATTGTCTCCACACCAGCCATGTCTTTAGACCCCCTTGTCACCCAACACAGGGGACCCATGCTTGCCTTTCATAAGACCGAGCGTGCCTGTATGTGTTCAGAGTCTGTCTCCTCAGCTAGACTGTGGGCCCTCCTCAGGGGTCCTGACTGTCTGGCCTCAGGGCTGAATCCTCCACAGCCAGCATCCTGCCCTGACCTCAGGAAGCCCCAGTCTGAGGGGAGAGACAGCCCTGCCCCAGGGACCCCCAGTCTGAGGGGAGACACAGCCTTTTCCCCCAGGGATCCCCTGTCTGCCCTGTCTGATTAGGGAGATGGGATTTGCACCCCTGGTTTCATAAAAGCTGACCCTAGAGGCAAAGTGCAAAAGTGCTGAGAAAGGGATTCACCGACGGCGCAGGTCTATGATGTGTGCACTGCAGAGTCAAAGGCTGCAGGGAGCCACCTGGGGTGACAGAGGGGCCAGTCCCTGCTCTCAGGGAGCCCTGCCAAAGCCTGGTACCTGTCAGCCTGAGCTGCTAGCAGATGTTCTGCTCACAGGCTGACCACACTGCATATGGTCAATTTGCAATATGGACTTTTGGGATATTGCCAACTGTGTCTAATCCTCTAATCTATTTGTCATGCTCAAGTTGTAAAAAAAAAACAAGCCGAGAGCTAAAGGTCAGGTGACAACAGCCCAGCTGGCCCTGGAGGGATGGGGGGAGTGGGAGAGGGATTGGCCCTTAATGTGACAGGGAAGAAAGGGACCAGCATGGTGAGGGTACAGGTCAGGACTGCTAAAGTGCGCAGTCCCATTTCTGCAGGCTGCTGGACATGGCTGTGGGCGGGAGCTCTTTGGTGGCCGTGTGACGGGAGCTCTGGTCTATAGAAGGGCATGGGGGAGGGTGGGGGAGAGATCTGCCATCTGGCGTTTGGAGTCCAAGGACCACATAAATCCATACCTGTATTCCCAATCCCAGGTACAAATACTGGGGTGGCCAAAAAGTTCGTTCGGGTTTTCCATCCAATGTAATGAAAAACCCGAATGGACTTTTCGGCCAGCCCAATACATCCATGCATTTCCCGGAGCAGCACCTTCCTTTTGTCACATAGGGCAAAGGCTGACACCAGGCTTGGGGGCAAGAACCTGACACAACCCTCCTGGTGCGTGCATTGCCAAGCTGGTGGAAGGTGCTGGGGATCTGGGGAGAGCTCCTGTGGGGGAGAGTGGAAAAGGGGAGAATGATTTCCTGAGCTCCCAGATTGGGCCCAGGAGGCGGTCTCTCCAGGAGTTGCAGGGACCGTGCCCCAGCCCCTGCCACAATGTCAGGGTTGGTGGGGAGATCCCGGAAAGCGTGGAGGCTGAGGGTTCCATCATAGTTCTTTCACGAGTTCCTTAAGGTCAAGTGGTCTTAGAACCTGTTGACCACTGAGATGATTCAGTCCGTACCCTTCTCTGGGTGCAGATGGGGAAACTGAGGTCCAGACAGGCCCACTGGCTTCTCCGAGATCATGTAGCCCATTAGCGGCCAAACAGGAGAGAGGGTTCCCATGCTTCGTCTGGTCCTCCTCCTGTCACAGACGTCACCTCCTTGGGCCTCCTAGGCCTCCCTAGGGGCAGGGGGTCCCGTGCAGCAAGCCCTGAGGTGGCGGTTAGCAGGCAGGAGCTTTATCAGGGCCGCTGGGGAGGGGACAGGGCGGAAGCAGGAGTGGGCAGTGGGAGAAGTCGGGCTGTCGTGCCGCCTTCACGGGAGCCTCAGTCAACCCCATGGGGGGATGAAGATGGGGCTGCTCTGGGAGGCTGTGACCTCGGAAGCTCTCTACAGCTACAGCAAACCCTCAAGAGGCCGGCGGGTGGGAAAACAGGCTTCCTTCCTGATGGGGACCCAGGGGGCTCATCACAGAACCACCACCTTGGTAAAGAGAGAAGCGTACCACCTGCCTCGTATACCTCCACAGGTGCTATGAGCCTTAAATCCAGTATCATACACACATGCCCTCTGCAATAGAGAGTAGACGTGTGAGTGAGGAGGTCTATAGTTGGCCTGCTGTGGGCAGCTCTGGTTCGGGTGTTAAAAAAACAGGAACACGTGAGAGGAGCTATGTCTGCTGCGCACGTCTGAGGGGACCTCGGAAGGGAGGCAGGTGGCCTGCAGGCCCCATGTTTCTCCCGGGTACCACTGTGTGTCCCCTGGTAGAACACCTCTTGGCATTCGAGTCTCTAAGCCAGCAGGGCTCTGCACCCTGCGAAAGGAAGAAGACATTTGGGGGCGGGGTCCCTGGGCCTGCTAGCGAGGGCGCCCACCTCCTCCCTTCCCTTCCTTGGCTTCCCAGACCCATGCAGTCTGGCAGTGGGAGAAGCAGCGCCATAGACTTTGGGGTGAGGTTCTACAACGTTTGCATAATAAACCACCGCCCACTTGATCAGTGAGTGGAGATGGAAAGACACTGAGCTTTGGACATGCCTTTAATCTGCTGCCAGCCATGACCAGCTGTGTGGCCCGGGGCAACTTCAGTTTCCATGCGGGAAAAATGAGAATAATCATAGAGAAGATGAAATGACCTGACATATAAAATGCATATTATACTGTGCTAGGTCTGTGGAACATTCTAGATCCCTTCCTTCCATCTTTGCTCCTGTCTTTTGGGGAGATCATAGGGACAACCACACAGAGAATAGGACTGGGGGAGCCATCTCCCCTTCTTCTAATGCTTCCTTTTGTTTTTATAAATCTTGGCCGCACAGACTGTGAGAACTTAGTTCCCAGACCAGGGATCAAACCCGGGCCCTCTGCAGTGAGAGCGCAGAGTCCTAACCACCAGACCACCAGGGAATTCCCTTCTAATGCTTCTTAAGGAGAGAGGAACCAGCTCCCCCCAAACCTGTCACCCTCCCATCGTGTCAGATCCTTTGAAGACGAAGCCTGTGGATTCAGCACTTTCTTCCTCCCAAAGTTCCTAGCCCGTCACTAGGCACTTTACAGTCATGGAAAACCCATCCACAGGAGAGGAAAGGGTGCTTCACTACTGTCCATGCCTTTGGCGAAGGCTCTGAGGTAGCAGCTGGGCTGCGTGAAATGAATGATTCACTCGAGAGGAAATACGATTTTCTCTGGTCTGTGGAGCTCCTCAAGTTAGGGCTGGCTGATTGAAACCTTGATAGATTAAATAAACAGAGAGGAGCTTCGAGATTGAATCTGTGTTCTTCCTTAAGAACCCCGGTGCCCTCCTGGAACTCCCAGCCCAACCCTATTCCCCAGCTCCTAGAATGTTCACCCTCTTGTCAAAGGCTCTGCAGTTGGGGAGGTTCAGGACCCAGGTTCAGCAGAGACCACTAAAGCCAGATGCTGCTTCTTCTGATAGATTCCCAGACTGCCAGCAGCCCCTGTGACACAGTCTTTAAGCAGGATGGAAAACGTGGACCTCATTAAGGACTGGTTCAGGGTGGCTCACAGCCAGACAGGAAATTCGAACTGAACACTGTTAGGGAAAACCTATTACTTTGTTGCTTGGGGCAGTGGGGGAGTGGCCATTTCAGACCACACGGGGCAGAGGTAGGGAGAGGGCGGGCGAGGGCAGGTGTGCGGGAAGCTACTCATCGATTTCCCTCTCTTAACAGAGGGATGGGGGCCTGGTCCCAGCTGACTGACAACCCAGCTCCCACCTCACCTCCCGGGGTGCGATTCTTAGCCCGTGCTGTGAAGGCATGGAGGACACGGCAGATGTGTGTTTAGGTACAGAGAGAGAGCTGAGCAAGGCCAGCTATGAAGGGGACCCTGGGGTAGGATGGCCAAGGAGAGGACACACACAGCCATCTCAAATGCACATGAGAAGAACAGCCCAATATTTTAAAGAGAAAAAATTAAATTAGACCAAGTTAATACAAAACAAAAACACTAACGCAGGGCTTCCCTGGTGGCGCAGTGGTTGAGAGTCTGCCTGCCAATGCAGGGGACACGGGTTCGTGCCCCGGTCCGGGAAGATCCCACATGCCGCAGAGCGGCTGGGCCCGTGAGCCATGGCCGCTGAGCCTGCGCGTCCGGAACCTGTGCTCCCCTAACGCAGACAAATGCCTAATATTCCTACATTAGGAGCAAGGATGTGGTATGTGTGCAGGATGGGGGAGGATGACGCTCATACCTGGTGACGGAAACTCTAACAGCAGTCTGAGCCCCACAGAACCTAAGCGATATTTTAGTGTCAGTAAGGTCCTTTGAGATGACATTTAAGTACCAGCTGGAATACTGCTTCCTTACCAACCCTCACAGGGTGGTTTTTCCCCACCTGGAAATTCTCTACCTCCCAGTTACGCTCGTTAAAAAAACAGCTGTTTGTTTTTATGCCATGTAAATGTCGTTTGCTTGAGAACTGTTTTTTCCTGGTTCCCTCCCTAGACTGCAAGCTCCTGAGAGCAGGGATCAGGCTTTATCTAGCTCCTTCTCCTCACACTGCTTCCAGGCAGAGTCCACAGACAGAAGCTACCACAGAACATGAAACGTACCAAGCATGTAATACTCTAGAAGGCCTGTAGAGGGCGAGATGCTGGTGTCCCTCTATCCGCCAGAGGCTGCAGGTGTTTGTCAAATCAGGAGAATTGAATTGTCTACTGAACGGAGAATTGGCTCCAATTCAGGAGACTTGCTCAAGGCCAAAGGGAGCCTCCACTGGGAGGCTGACCTGGAAGGATGACTAAGAGGAAGGGCCTTGGCCGGAGGAGGCAGTGTCCCCATCCCCTCCCCAGACCTCAGCTGATGTCCAACTGCACAGGAGACACGAAAGGCTGACCTCCTGGCCTCAAGGTGGGACCAACTCTGTGGTGCAGTTTAAGCTCCAGAGCTCCTGCTGGGATCAGGCTGATACGAGTCACTACCTGAGAATACCGCCTTACTTAGCTTTTTATCTCCTGTCCTCTCCCACTTCCCCCATTCCTCTCCTCCTGAGAGCACTGCCCCAGTACGTCACGAACAAGAATCCCCATCTCAGGCTCTGCTGCTCAGGAGCTGACTCATGTGCATGGGTACCCCGTAAAAAGCTGGCCCGATGGGGAGCCCTCAGATAAGGATTTGAGGGCAAGTGGCTTATTGGAAAGCGATCCCAGGAAGATCCACAAGGAGTGGGGCAGTGAGGCAGGGAAGGGAGAAAGCCAGGAAGGAGCTCACGGATGAGGGACTCACCCCTGTGGGCAACTGGCACTCAATCCTGCTGGGGACCCTCAGAGACACCATGAGGAATACGCCTAAGCATTGTCCACTTGGAGGGGCAAGAGGTGCATTCTTGGTTGAGGGTCACTCCTGGGACAGTAAGTCCTAACACTTCCAACCTGCCTGCTCCAGCAATGGGGGAAACGCTCTAGGGCAGAGAGATGCAGGAAGCCATGCGTGGCCACGCCAAGAGTTGCAGGTGACTTAGTGGGAAGGCCAAGAGGATATGGTGGATGCCACCAACAGCACATGAAAACCAAGACTAAACCACAAAAAAACAGGTTACGTGGCCACCTGGGTATTTCCAGGCACATCGCAGTTAACACGGCCCCAAAGTGAACTCACAATTTCCTCCCCATCCCCCATCCCCCAAAGCTACTTCTTCTCCTGCTTCATCACCTTTTGCAGAACCATCCAACCGGTTGACCCGAGCCATTGGTCTAACCTGCTAACAGATCTCTCATTCCCCCAGATCACGAGGCACCCTGAGTCCTTCATCCAACACTCTTAGCTTTGCGCCTGGGGAGGCCCACCATCTTCCATGTCTGCTTGGCTACGGTTTGTCCTCCTCCAGAGCCTCCCTGCTGTTTATTGTAGTTTGTTTTGTTTTGTTTCCAGGAAGGCACCACCCCCCGCCCCGCCTTTCTTGACAAGACAGATATTTGATGATCAGACAGCCTGGCCTGGTAGCTCCTCACCAGGCCCTTCACTGAGAGGAAGGACAGCAAAAAGACCCATCTTTCAGTCTGAATTCTTGAATCTTCACCCGGAGGAAACACCTCTTGGAGAAACAAGATCTCCTCGCTCAGTGATGCTGAGGGTTTTGTTTGGCATATCACCCTTCCCCTCTTTCTGAGGCTCCCTAGGAGACATTTCTCTATTTTCAGAACCAACACTCCCTGTGTTCCTCCCAGGCAGCTGGGGCGCTTTTATATGATGGGCTCTGTGAATCAAGTGATGGACTGAACCTCCCTTTCCACTGATTTTAGAAAATCAGCCTAATCGTGTCTCACCCCAGGCAAACATAAGGACCCAAATGCCCCAAAGTGAACTTCCTTCATGACCTCATTTTATCTTTCCTATTTTGTTTTCCTATTTGTCCTGCTTTCTTCTACATTTATTTTTGATTTTGTTAATGCATTCATCTAAGCTACCTTAAATCCTTTCAAGACAAGGCAGATTACAAATACATACAAACATACACAGCACGCAAACATATCTACCTCTTATTATTGTCAATAATATTGACCCTGAGACCACCCCAAACTGGTACTCATGCATTGCTGTTACACAAAGAATCTCCCTACTGGTAAAATCTGCTTCTGGGTCTGATCCCCAGGCCATCCTCTATGGAGCTGCCAAGTTAATCTTTCTAACATGCAGATTTCATAGGGTCACTCTTCTGCTCAAAATTCTTCAGCAGTTCCCTCAACATCTCCAAGATAAATCTAGCTTTTCCCCTCCAAAGACGTGACCCCTGACTGTTCAGCCTTTCACATTCCTCCCTCCCCCTATAACCCCCAATACACCCCATTTGACATTCCAGAAATCATGAAAGCACCAGTCTGTCTTCCCTGTCCACCTGCTGTACTCCTATTCACCCTTTGAGGCTCAGCACGAAATCACCTCCTCTGTGAAGCCTTTCCTGATTCCCCAGTCAGACTGTGAGATGCTCCAGCTATACAACTAATAGAATGTAAGAGCTTTGGCCACAACGTCAGACAAAATGTGAGGAAATTCAGGACCCTACAGACTTGCACTGTGTGTCTTCCAAACTAGAGCAGAAGACACTAAAATGTCTTAAGAGAGAGAAAAATATGGAAAGTCCAGGCAGGCAGGGAAGGAAGCTGGGTGGGTAAAGGAAGGTATCTGCCCTTTCCCTCGACTCTTCCCAGAAGGTATAATTAGTTAAGGGTGTGATTTGAGCACGGGAACAAGGATTGTAGAAACCCAACTAAAAAAGGACACCTCCCCTCATTGTCATAGCAGTTGTAACAAGGACCAAACATGTCCATATGGTCGGTTGCATACTGCCTCAGTCTCCTTCTTCACTCAGGAAGCAAGTGCAGTCTACGTGAGATAGTTCCAGTATAACAGACCTCAGTTATTGACCTAGTAACTTCCACTCTCTTTAGGTAGTAAATCTGCTTGCCTTGCAACAGTGATCCTTAAATGCAGGCCCCTGAGCCAGCAGCACCAGAATCACCCAAACTTGTGAGAAATGCAGATTCTCAGGCCCCAACCCAGACCCATGGTTCAGAACCTCCTGGGCAGGGCCCAGCAACCCAAGTGCTCACAATTTCTGCAGGAGATTCCTACCCTTAGAACTCCCCGGGGGGGCTTAAAAACGATGTTGATCCCCAGGGTTGAGCCCCACTGCCTAGTGGATGTCTTTTCAACCCTGAGTGGTTTTAGAAAAGATGGTAAAACAAATCAAATCCATGGCACTCATGCTTTTGGATTAGTTAAGGAATATGTTTGACACACATAGGGATAATGTGTGAATTTGTTATTTGATGGGTTTTTATTGAAAATATGATCACTTAAGGAATCTCGGAAATTGGTGTTAAAATTCCAATTTAATTTTTTTAAATTAATTTATTTTTTTTGGCTGCGTTGGGTCTTCGTTGCTGCACGTGGGCTTTCTCTAGTTGCAGCGAGCGGGGGCTACTCTTCGTTGCAGTGCGCGGGCTTCTCATTGCGGTGGCTTCTCTTGTTGCGGAGCATGGGCTCTAGGTGTGCGGGCTTCAGTAGTTGTGGCTCACGGGCTCTAGAGCGGGGGCTCAGTAGTTATGCGCACGGGCCTAGTTGCTCCGCGGCATGTGGAATCTTCCCGGACCAGGGCTCGAACCTGAGACCCTTGCACTGGCAGGCGGATTCTTATCCACTGCGCCACCAGGGAAGCCCCTAATTTAACTTTTTAAAAATTGCTTATTATGCAGAGTTTCAAACAAATACAAATGTTTACGGTATAGTCCTGTGAGCCCCCATGAACCCAACCCCAGCTTCAACAACTTCCAACTCATGACAAACTTTCCCTTCCACAGCCGCTTCCCTGGGAACAAATCCCAGATGTCATATAGCACCTTATATATATAGAAAGTGACAATGAGTCCTTAGTAAGAGCAAGTGTTTCGTCAATGTTCAACTTTCCTGTCTCACGAATGCCATAAAATTTTTTGTTAAGATTTTTTTTAAACCAAGAAGCAAATAAGGTCTACATATAATGTTTACTTCTTTCTTCAGTTTTTTAATTCACCACTTCATATTTTGAAAAAATTCCCTTGCAATGGATTTGTTAAAGAAAACAAAACTAATAATTGATTTAAAAGGCCTGTGATTTTTAACATTGAAGTTTTAAAATCATTTGAGTAAGTTTAGTGAAAATGTCACTATTAGCCTGATACTTGTAAGTTAATCAATTTACTACAGTTATTGAAACACTTGGGAACCTTTTCTTGTTAGTCCTAAGTTTCCCCTCTTAGGCATTTGATGGTCTTAAAGAGAAAAAGATATATTAAATATATGAATGGAGTTTAAAATATTTAGTAAATTAGCTAAGTGTATAAACTGGGTTCTTCTGAGAGAAATGTGTTCAACTTGAATTTATGGAACATTATTCAAAAGTCTCATGAAAGTGATTATTTCATTTTGACTTAATTTACCAGATTTGTAAATAGAACAAGCATTGCAGTTGAGTGTAGACTTAGGAAAAACAAATTTCAAAATATTTTGTTTTAAAAACCAATTTAAAACCCATGTAATTGTAAATAACCCTTTCTGCACACTTACAAACCCATGCTGACATTTTCAGTCCACTTCAATTACAGCAATTACTGTATTACATGACCGTGGCTGTGTCCTGCCGTGTCTGCCTGCTGCCCTGTGAAGTCTGAGCTCTTTGCAACCAGAGGCTCTTTGATCCGGTGATTTCAGGCCCTGGGACCGGCCTATGAGGGGCTCTGGGAAGCCCGTTTGCCTTCACTGTTGTCCCAGCTGCTGGGGCGCTGGCTGGCAGACCGTTCCTTTCCTTTGGGGACTCCTGCAGCTGCCAGCCACTTGCCCAAGGTCACGGCCCCCAGGGCAGCCCCTCTCCAGTGCCTGATGCCTGGGGGTGGGGGTGGAGCAAGGCAGTAACTCTGAGGCACCAGAACTCCCAGCCATGGGCCAGGCTGCAGGTTGCCCTCGGCTGGCATCCCAGCTCAGCGCCTCCCTCCCTGCCCAGGTGCTGACCCCCAGGGCCTTCTTAACAAACATCCTGCAAGCTGTGCTCCCCTTCAGAGCCTGCTTTCTGGGACGCCAACCTACAACATGACCCACAGAGAGGAAAAGCAGGAGAGAATTAATCCCAGATCAAAAAGGAAGCGCTGATAAAAGTGTAAGATTCAGGAGCCGCCCAACACGGATGCTAACCGACTCCAGCAAGTTCCGGTCAGATCTTCTCCACCCAAGGTCACCACTGCCGCACGCACTGGCCGGGCATCGCGGTCCACGGCCAGAGTCTGGGGGCCAGCACTCCTGGGGGCCAGGAGGGAAGGCAGGCTCTGTGGCTCTGGGCAGCTTCATCTTGCATTGACTTTCTCTTTCTTTCCCTCCCATCACTTCAGCCAAAAGTCCAACTTCCCCAGCCTCTGTATTATCTGGTTTCAACACATGAAGGACGAGCTCTCAACATGGAAGGTGTATGTCTTTAAGCTCTGATTCAGTCTAGGTCTAGTGAATTTGAGTGACGCCCTCACTAGCTCTGGGCCTCAGGGTCCATTCTCCAGGCTCTTTGTGGCATCAGTTGGAGGCGTACTCCACGGCTCATGTTTGCCACCTCCCCAGCTCCCCTACGCCTGGCCTCTCTGCCTCACTGTGACAAGAAAAGAGGCTGCTGACAAAAAATCAAAAACAAAAAAAACACCTTTTGATTTCTGTCAAAAGAAACTGACAACAGAGTTGCCGTCTGGGCATTCTACAGTGTGGTCACCCCGCTCACACCCAGAGTCTGGACATTTAGATAGGGACGTGGGTTTAGGATGCCTGCCGGAAGTTCCCGCTTCACTTTTCCAGGGGCAACTTTCAAAATAACCACTTAGTGTTCAGCCCTTGAAAAGTTAGTGACCCCAGCCCTAACCACCTTGTAAGTAGTAGGTATTTGCTACCCTGCTCTGTCTCCTGTTTGCTCGTGACCTGGGACAGAGGACTGCCCTTCCCCTGGGTCACAGTGTCCCCTTGCTTCTGGGATCTGCAAGTAATAAATCTTGTGACCCTACTTCCTTTGGGTGGGTGTATTTAAACTGTAACTTCAGTCAAGACAACCCTGGGGTTTTTCACTTCCCCGGGTGGGAGCCGCGATGCTGAGCGAGCTCCACGCATCCTTCGAGTGGGTGGCTGTGTCCCCTCACTCGGCGGGTCGAAATCTGCTTGTTCTTAACTCAGAACACCAGCTCTGGCCTCTCAGCACACTCCCCCATAAACCACATCCTCCAACAGCCAGGTATGGAGCTGCACGGTGAGCTAGATCCGACTCCTACATGATTCTCCACTCCAGGGGCTGGCTCTCCATCAGAACCCAGTACTACAGCAGGTGTCTGGGCAGTTTTGTTAAAAGGATAAATGAGGAGAAACTTACGAAGCTTGAAAATAGATCAATAAAATTTCTCTGTGAATGTACCGGTCGCCAGAAGAAGCAGAGGAAGCCCAACACATGAGACACATTTTAAAAAGAATCCCTGGGGACGCAGTGGTTAAGAATCTGCCTGCCAATGCAGGGGACACAAGTTCAAGCCCTGGTCCGGGAAGATACCACATGCCGCGGAGCAAATAAGCCCGCGCGCCACAACTACTGAGGCTGAGCTCTAGAGCCACAACTACTGAGCCTGCGTTGTGGTGCAACTACTGAAGCCCGCATGCCTAGAGCCCATGCTCCGCAATAAGAAGCCACCGCAATGAGAAGCCCGCGCACCGCAACGAAGAGTAGCCCCCGCTCACCGCAACTAGAGAAAGCCTGCGCGAAGCAAAGAAGACCCAACACAGCCATAAATAAATAAATATTTTTAAAAAGAATCATGAAACAAAAGTACCATGCAAGAAAAAACCATCGCAGAGGGTATGTCAAGTGGGTGCATTTCCCAAAGAAAGCTCCTCCCTCAACCCCCCAACCCCAGGAACCAAATCAACTTGTGAATTGTTTTAAACTTTAAAGACAAAGGCAGGATTTTTAAAGGGGCCAAGGAGAAAAGAAAGATCAAACTAAACGTTGGAAGAATTCAAGCCAATCTCAGCCTCTTTCGCAGGCTGTAGGGCAAGAGCATTGCTCAGGAGGAAGCTGTACCAGGCGCACAGAACTGGAATTCCTGGCCCCCAGCTGGCGGGCACAGCCAAGGTCAGATCTCCAGGTGGGAAGACCATTCATTAGAGGAAGCAGAGAGAGACAAGAGCACAGAACTAACTAGACAAAGAGGGGAAATCGAGAGTTTAGAAGGGGCCAGTAGATCTTCACTTTGACAGTATCCACACTTAATCACATAAAGTCAACACCGTCAGGAAATTAAACACACGCTCTGAGAGACCATGAGGTGTAAAGATGAAATTTTTACCATTTTACGGCAAATGTCTAACCCTTCCCAGGGCTTAACACGTCTGTTTTCCTACAGTTAACCTTTTTTTTATTATCTTTCAAATTCCATTTGTATACCCTTAAATATTTCAACCCACCTTTCTGGACTAGGCAAGATATATATCATTTAAAAATATAGTATTTCATGAAGTAGCCCAGACTCCCAAGATATAAAGAAGTACGAATCGGAAATAAAATAGAGGGACAACTCTGAAAACTAAACTTACATCCTGTGCAGAAAAGGGGCTCCCCCTTTATTTAACTCATTCCACACACATTTACTTAATGCTGACAGTGGGTTTGACATGACACTTGGCTGTGGAAAAACACGTGAAAGAGGCAGAGTCCCAGCCCCAGTGAGATTATGAATAAAGTTGGTAACTGAGAGAGGAAACGCATTTTTTTTGAATTTTATTTTATCTATTTTTTTATACAGCTCCCACATACTGCCGTTCCCTCAGACAACTCCCATGTTCTATGCCGTGCCTAGTGTATCTCTGGTGCAGAACTTGGTACCAGAAGTGATTCCAGGAAACAGACTCGTAAGGATAAGTTCTCTGAATTGGTTCTGGTTAGCTGTGATGGGTCCTCTAATTTGGTTAGATTTAAAGGTATTAATGACCATGTTTCCTGTGGTAAAGAGGTCATTGGTGGCCCATGGCAAACAGTGGTAAACAGCTACTTAAATTCTCACCTGTAGACATCTGTTATCAAGTGACTGTAGAAGGCAAGACTTGAGGTGACCAGGTGATTGCTGCCATGGAATGTTCTGGTGACAATAGGAATTGAATTGCGTTGGCTGGTTTCCCCCAGCTGTGCTTGGGAGAAAGAAATCAATATGCGCAGGGCTTTAAATTCTCACTCAAGTTCTGCTAAAGGTACCTGAACATCCTGTGATTGACCCAAAAGAAACTTTTATCACCTGTGGCCACCAAGATTTCTGAAAACAAGACCCAAACTCTGAACTCACAGGTGGTTAAACTACACAGCAAGTGAATTTCAACCTCTCAGCCTCTTAGGTGAAACCTCGGGCTCTTCTTCGGAAGGGGTGGTACACTGAAAATCCAACGAGGACACATGGAGAGATTCTGATGAAGCTGGAGACCTTGAACCCCTAAATCCTGCCAAGTCTCCTTTTCTAAACGAAGCGGCCCTTCCACTCGTGCCTCAGGAGGCTGGCCTCCCCTTGTGACAGCCTCCCCTGAGGTTGTCAGCCACCTTGCAAGGGACTACTGACTCTCCTGGGAACCCACCCCCCTTCCCATTGCGGAGACCTATAACCAGGCTCAAGTTCAAACAGGGCCCGAAGAGCGAGGGAGGAATTGTTACTTGTGAGGAGGTGCCACACATGCCAAAAGAATTGCATGATTTTTTTTCCAATTTATAAATATAGATACATTTCTCTATATAGAGAAATCTGGAGAATACATGTGCAAATGGAACCAGGGTATTAGAGTGTGAGATGTAAGTGCTGGATTAAGTAGAAGTTACTGACATGGGCTCACCAAGCAGAGATCCTGGACTTGTGTGTTAGCTCTAATGGCTAGCAGTAGCTCCAAAAGCCTGCTGGGTTGACTGACTGAACCCCAGGATGGTCTAACTCGAGCTGAAATGCCAGTCTTTCTTTGGCACACTATAGAGGAAGCTCTCCAAAGGCTTAGGGAGACTAGAACGTGAGAACGAATTCTTATATGAGACCTGCTCCCTCATCCACTAAGCCTACCACCTAGAGGACACTCCCCTCGCGAAGGATGTAAGAAGTCTGTTCAGAAGGGGAAGCCCTGCACTGTTGGCGAACTCTGTAGTAACTATGCTCTAAAGGCCAGGAATGGCCATGGGAAATACTGCCTCCAAACTGGGCTCCCTGAATCCACTGGAGATGATGGATCCCTGGGTGACAGGGGACAAGTGACAAGATGGGCATGGTTACTTTGTGGGCAACACAGCTGAAGCAGTAATCAGAATGATTTGACCTGCAGAGATCTTTGGTGTGGCTAGCTGATCGTGGTGGTCCTAAAACAGAAATAGAGGGGCAGCCTATTATCGTTTTACTTGACTTATGTTAAGCAGAAAAGCTTTAAGTATGGTTAACAGAAGTCTAACCTGAGTTACCAGGATGGAGAGTTCCAGTCCCTCAACCAATTCTCAGATTTGAACCAATGCACAGATCCAGAACGTCTGGAATGAAGAGGCCAAGTCCCCTTGAGGAAGGACTTGTGACTATGTGATGCGAAAGGGAAATAATCAGGCTTTTCAGGGATTAATATCAGCATTAGTTCCTAGATTCCAGCTACCCCTGTGGAGCAGGGGCTCATGGCGGTGAGGTGATCACAGTGGGTCCAATGGGTCCCCAAGTCCACCCTGTAGGTATTTCAAGAATGTATACTGGAATAAACATGGAAGCTGGAAGAGTCCCCCACACTGGTTTCTGATCTGGGGAGTGAGGGCTGTCCTTGTAGGAAAAAACAAGTGGAATAGTCATTTGAAGATTTGGTGACTGCTTTAGCTGGGTGGCAACACCTTACAGGGCAGAGGCAATGCTCTCCAGGATGTGGAATACGCTTTAAATCACTAACTGATATATTTTACCTATAGCACGATTTATGGGGACAGGAATCCAGCAGCAGAGATGAGAGTGGCTTCTTTCACTGTTACCCCCAGTGAGTCACTAGTGAAATGTCTGCTTTCTCATCCCCATCACTTTGAGCTCTGTTGCCAAGAGGAAAATGCTTATGCCAGGGACACAACTATGGTTCCATTAAACTGGAGGTTGGGGCGGCCACCTGGCCACTCTGGGCTCTTCATGCCAGTGACTCAACAGACAAAGAAGCGGGGTTAGCTGGGGTGATGACTCCTGACTTACAAGGGGAAATCGGGTGCTACACAAGGTGGGTAAGGAGGAGCTCAGGGAATGCAGGCAATCCCCTGGGCTGCCTCATAATATACTCCCACGTCCTGTGATTAGATGGAAAAAGACAGCAACCCAATGATCCAGAATCTAAAGTTTGGAGTCACCTCACCAGGCAAAGAACCATGACCATTTGAGGCACTTACTAAGGGGCAGGGAATGTAAAATGAATCATGGAAGAAGGTAAGTTACAAATACCAGCTATAAGCACATAACCAGATTCAGAAAAGAAGATGCAAGGAGTTATGAATATTTTTCCTTACTTTGATATGAATATATTTTGTATGTATTTTTGTTTGTTTGTTTTGTTTGTTTTTTTTTTTTGTGGTACACGGGCTTCTTCACTGTTGGGGCCTCTCCCGTTGCAGAGCCCAGGCTCCGGACGCGCAGGCTCAGCGGCCATGGCTCACGGGCCCAGCCACTCTGTGGCATGTGGGATCTTCCCGGACCAGGGCACGAACCCATGTCCCCTGCATCGGCAGGCAGACTCTCAACCACTGCACCACCAGGGAAGCCCTGGTCTCTTATTTTTATTAGTCATAGTATATTGGGATCAAATGTGATCACATACAGAAAAACACTTTGTCAACTGTTAGACATTATAAATAAAATGTGTTGATGTGTTTATGATTGAAAGAGAGAGACAGAGAGACAGAGAGACAGAGAGAGAGAGAGAGAGAGAGATGTGTACTGACTGTCAAGTCCTTATGGTGTGGACTGTGGTGGCGTTGTCCTGTGTTAACTTAGCTGTGCTGGAAGTGCATTTCCTGGCACGTGTGGTTTCAGGCTAGAGTTGGCTGCGAGAGAAACTGACTCAGGTTTGCAAGGCAAATAGTCCTGCTTCCTCTCTGAAGGTCAGTGTAGGTGGATCTGCTCCTCTGGTTGAATCCTGACTGGTAGGAGTCCCTCCCTGTAACATCTAGCATATTTTTCTCTGTGGACAGGACAGGGGGCGTATTCTTCCTCCTCGTTTCCATAAAGGGGACTCTCACTTTATTCTCCAAGATGACTGAATGTTGGAATGACTACAGTTGGCCTTTCTTCCCTTCATCCTGTTTAGTCCCCGCCCCCATGTAGAGGAGCAGCCAATCTGATTGGTGAGCACCAGACGTCCTTTGACCAGAGTCCCACTGCTGGGTGAGGTCACTGTCAAAGGCCACTGCTCATATGGGGCACATTCTCTTACCCTCTCAGACAAACACACTCTTAAGACTAAAGATACCCTTCTCCTCCTCTTCATGTTCCCGTTTGGTGTTGGCTACCAAAAGGGAGTTTCCAGGTGTAATTTTGTGAGGAAGGTTAAGAGATTCAGCCCCCTCATCCAACATAACGGTTACTGGAGAGGGAGGGAGGGAGGGATGGAGAGAGAGAGGGAGAGAAAAAGTGTGTGTGTGTGAATGTTTAGCAGTTTATAAATATAAAAGGTAATCAACAAAATTAAAAAGCGTTCCATTTTGTCTAGGTTTCAAAACAGCAAACATTAGCTTATTTATTTTCTAAAAAAATCTCCTCTGCTACAGCAGGAAGAGAACAGTGAGCTGTTCATCTTAACCTTTTGGAGTTTTCATTGAGCTTTTTTTAGTGTTGAAAATAATGCAACTTCAGAAAGAAGCTTAGGAAGCATGACTGCTGCTTTATTTATATCAAGTGATAGATTTTTTAAATTGTGAAATGGATCTTCATACAAAAGAGTATAAAAACATAGTTACTATAATACTATAAACCAACTATACTTCAATAACAAAATAAAATGTCTAAAAAGTATAGTTAAAAAAACCACAGTTACAGTTTAAAGAATCATTATGAGGTTATTTAATGTTAAGAAATGGGGACTTCCCCGGTGGCACAGTGCGTAAGAATCTGCCTGCTAATGAAGGGGACATGGGTTCGAGCCCTGGTCTGGGAAGATCCCACATGCCGCGGAGCAACTAAGCCCGTGCACCACAACTACTGAGCCTGTGCTCTAGAGACCAAGAGCCACAACTACTGAAGCCCACTTGCCTAGAGCCCGTGCACCGAAACAAAGAGAAGCCACTGCAATGAGAAGCCCGCGCACCGCAATGAAGAGTAGCCCCCGCTCACCGCAACTAGAGAAAGCCCGTGTGCAGCAAGGAAGACTCAACGCAGCCAAAGATAAATAAATAAATTTATATTAAAAAAAAAAAGAAATGCCAATACCTTAGAAGCCCCTGTGAGTTACTCCCCAATTGCATAATCCCTCACCCACAGAGGTAACCATTATACTGTTTTGTTTTAATCATTCTTTGTTTTTACTTTTCACCACTCATGCATCTATCCCTAAACTAGTGTCAGGCACAAACCTAGCTATATAAGGACAGGGCAATGTGGCTCCTGTTAGAGGAAAGCTCCCAAGGGAAACCAAGCTGAACTGAGTCTTTCCGTCAGAGTCTGGGAGCAGTTAACTGGGCACACAGTTAACACAAGCCTAGAGCAGAGGAGAAGCTGGGCCAAACTTGCCGGAAAAATCTCATCTGTAGATTAAAAAAAATAAGGTAGGCAGCTGGGATCCTTATGCATAAGTCTTCAACATATCATGAGTCACACGTATCTGGAACAAATGCTCTCTATGTCTGTCGTGCAGCTGTCATCACAGGACCTTCATCTATTATATTTGCCTCTGTGATGGGACCCCTCTTGTATTTCATATCTTCCTCTTTCTGGATCTATTCTCTCATCTTTAGTGAAGCACACCCCAAAGCACATTGTTGAGAAAGGGTGCAAGGGAAGTACATGTTTTGATACTCTGAATATTTGAAAATATCTCATTCTGCCCTTACTCTTGGGTGATAGTTTGGCTGGGTATAAAATTCCACATTGAAGATAATTTCCCTTCAGCATCTTTAAGACCCTGCTTCACTGCCTTTTACTTTCCAGCTGCTGTGGAGAAGTCAAAAGCCACTGTGATTCCTGAAACTTTATAAGTGATTTGCGTTTTCTTTGGAAGCTCTTGGAATCTTCTCTTTGTCCCTAGTGTTCTGAAACTTCACAATGATATAGTTCACCCTGAGTCTATTTTGAACTATTATGCTAGGCATCTCGTTCTTTTTTTTCTTTTTTTCCAATCTGGAAACACAAATCCTTTACCTGATAATTTTGAACCATCAACTGAGAATAAAAATGAAGCTTCTACATACCTAGAAAAAGGCTGACTTTATAAAACCAGTTTAAATCTGTTTGATTAATCAGTGACAAACGGCCTCAGTCTTATATCAATGATAACTTACTTCATTGAGCACACCTCTAAAAACCAACCAACCCGTGATAGCCACTGAAGGTTAGTCAATCAGTAGCCAACTTACTCTAGTGAAGTGTTGCCTTGGTAAGCACACTTCCAAGGCTAACATAGCCTAACCCTACCTCTAAAACCATGAGAATCCACACATTATCCCTGACGCCAAAACTTTACATAAATACTGCCGTCTGCTTTGCTTTTTGGTGACATTGCTCGTAACTAGCATGTCTTTTCATTACTTAAGCTAATAATGAAGCAAACCCCTGTGTATAACTCCCTAATCATATATTCGCTCACCCCCATATGTCACTATTACTTTTTGTTTTAATCTTTTTTTTTAAACTGTTTACCACCTACGTGTGTACCCCTAAACTGAGTATCTGGTGCCAACCTAGCTGTGTAAGGAAAAACTAACACAGCGTCTGTTATATGAAGACTCCCAGAAGTTGAGCTGGGTGGAGTCTCTTGGCCTTAGCTTTCTGTCTCAAATGTTAAGTGGCAGCCTTTTTCTTTTACATAACTATGGGTTTGAAAAACAATGACCAAGTGCTCACTCACACTTCAGATCACTCTCGCATCAGAAACTGACATGGGTGTGGACGTGTTACTGTTTACAACTTATGTTGGACATTTCAGGTCCCGTTTGTGGTTCTACTCCTCCAGAGTCTCTGGATTGCTTGCCCCAGTCTTGGTTCTCCTCAGCTTAAAGCTCCCCTCCAGCACCATGCCAAATCTAATAACGCCTTCTGGAAGACCTCCACCTCTTCATGGGACAAGAGCAATCAGTTATCCAAAGAGAAAGAGCGCTGAATGGGTAATCGGGACACTTGGGTTCAAGTCCCAGTTCAGCAAATAATCAGTGAGGTGACCTTAAGCACATGTCCTCATGTTCCTAACTGTGCTTCCGTTTTCCCGTGAAATAAAGCTTGAACCAAATCAATAGCTCTCCACCTTGGCTGCCCATGAGAATCATCTGGCAACTATTTTAAAATACTGACTCCTGAGCCATACCCTAACCAATTAAATCAAATCTCTGAGGGGGAGGCCTGGGCTTCAGTATTTAAATCTCCCACATGATTCTAATGTACATCCAGGGTTGAGAGCTTCGACCAGATGACTTCTGAGGGACCATTCAGGGCTTAGACTTGGAATTCCAGGAAGTATTGTGATACATAACTGAATAGGTCAGAAATTATGTTGGTAGGACTCTGTTTGTTGGGTTTCTAAGAGAATAAGAAGCATGTAAAAGGCACAACACAAGAACATCTATGATGCAGTTTGTCTATCTGACACATATTGATGAGCAGTATGCATAATGGAAGCTTGTAGAAATCAATGAACACAAAGCGCAGACTGTAATCTTTTCTCAACCATGCCTGTAACTGGTGACTGTAGTTGCGTGTGATAAACATGGTGGGCAATATCCATGAATCACCCTCTAGCTTACTGAGGCTCTACGTGTTGGGAGAAGGGGTAGCTCCAGCTTGTCAGAACCTCAGTCTAAGCAGCTGAAAGGCACGGTGACCACATCTCCAGGGTCCAGGGTCCCTTCTGAAGCAAAGGTTGCACCCAGACTTGGACATCATTAAAGACATCATCCTTGTAGTCAACACTAATTGAGGTGGCTTCCGAGTGCTCCCCAATGTCTGGCTCTGACACCCAAGAGGGGGCAGGCCTCTAGGGGCCATGTCTGAACTCTGTGATTTTGCCCTCCAGGAATCTTTTTTGCAAAAGTGGTTTCTTGGGAGAAAGTCCACTCCTCCTGTTTCTGAGATCCTTGAAGCGGTTCTGTTATATGCCCATCTTGCACCCAGGTTGTTTGGCTATTCCTTTGATTTTTGTGAGCCATCCCAGTATCCTTCAGACAAAGTTCCTTTTTCATTTAACTTAGTTTCTATGGCTTGCAACCCAAAGAATCTTAACTATTACAGGTCCCATCCTCAAATAATACTAACTTCCACTTATTGAATACCTGGTATTCACCAGGTACTTAAATATATTATTGCTAATTCTAAAAACAACCATATGTCCCAGGGTTGCCCAAATAAGAAAATTGAGTTTTGAGTAATTTGCTCAAAAACATAAAGCTAGTAAGCAGCAGAGCCAGGATTTGAATTTACTTCTAACTGAAAATGCTATTTTTTCCCGCTATTCCATGCTAAAAAAAATTTTTATTATCTAATGACTAGTCTTTCTACTACCAACTTCTACCCATATCCAAACTCACTCATACTAGTCTCTGAGTAAACCTCACAGAGAGGATGGGGAAGGGCGTGGGAGATTAATCTGTGCCCCACATGCACCTGTCCTTTCTCCTGACGACAGGAGCTTGCTGGGGTGAGAGCCAGGCTCTCAGCACTGAGGGCTTGTGGATGCTTAGCCAATACTAATTAATGGAGATGATAGGAACAAAATTCATGTCCCAAACTTCAGCAAATGAAGATTCAGCATCAGGAAACTTGCAACTTGCATGGACATCCCAGAATAGATGTAGATGAGGATGCTGTGATTGATGAAGAATATTGCTGGAAAGGACCACAGGAGTTGTTTCCTTTTAACTCCTGCTTTTTTTTTTTTTTCCCAGCTGGGAGAACTGAGGCCCAGGAAGAGGAGGACTGAGAAGGAAAGGGTAGCCAGGTTGTCCTCAACGTTGTGGCTAAAGCAGCCAGACCTCTACATCTATGGATTTTTCCCACTGGCTTATCCCCCATCGTCTGTCACCTTAATATCCCTATTTCTGATGGCAGTGCTGCTTTTGAAAGGGAGTCAGATTTAGAAATTGGCCTATCTTTATCCCCCATGACCTGACTGTGTACATTTCTACCAGGTTTTGTCCTCAAGGCACCCTGGCTCTGAGAAGGAAGTCCTCATCTTTCCACATAGAGATCCTGTAATCATCTCTTTCTCTCTGGGGATCCTTATTTTCTTATTAGACTTCTGAAATGCAGGTGTTCAAAAGTGAGAGAAAACTGATGTAGTGGCATCTGAGAGACAAGAATCCCAGAAGGATTTGGATTTCAGATGGACACCCTCAGTGTCACAGGTGATGTTCCCCTGATGACTACATGCTGGCAACGCTGCTCGGGGAACCCAGCCCATCAGTCTCTCTGCCTCAGATGTTGGCAGACGTGGAAGCTTCCTGAGACCTGAGAATGTACAAACTTCTCACTGGTGAAACCACCCACTGCTTCCTTCAAAGGGTCACTGCAGATCGAAGGGGGTCCCAGACTTGGGAAGATGTGACACACGCCCGCTCACCGTGCCTCACATCACTGATTTCAGCATGTCTGTGGCAGACAGAGTCCTGCCTCAGGGTACAGAGGAAGCCTCTGCTTTTCTGCCTCCGGGCTTTCTCCAGGGCTGCAGGACTTAGTCCACACCTAGGCGCAGCCAGGAAATGCTGGGGAGTTAATAACCAAAAGGGCAACTCCCAACTACTGGGGGACAGAAGCCAGTGGACAAATATCCCAGGCTTCCATCCTTCAAAGGGACAATTCTGAGGTATATTCTATATGCTTCCCTAGGGTGGTCCTTGCAGGATTGAACCTCAGTTTCCCACTGTGGTCCCCAGCTCACTCAATAATGCACTTTAAAAAAAATTACAGCAAATTATATATACACACATATATATGTATATATACTTAAAAAGGGTTAAAATGGCATACTCTGTTTATACATTTACATTTATATTATATATTTTAATATTTTATATTGTTTATTATATATTTCAATATGATAAAGTATGCCGTTTTAAGTGTACAATTCAGTGGTATTAATTTCATTCACAACGTTGTGTCACCATCACCACCACTGATTTCCAAACCGTTTCCATAATAACCCTGTACACCTTAAGCAAGATATCCCTCGTCCCCTTCTACCCCCAGCCCCTGGTAACCTCTCGTCTACTTTCTGTCACTATGACTTTGCCTTTTTAAGAGATTTCATATAAGTGAATTCACATAATATTTGTCCTTTTGTGTCTGGCTTATTTCACTTAGCATAAGGTTTTCAAGATTCATCGATGTTGTAGCATGGATCAGAACTTCACTCTTTTTTATAGCTGAATAATTTTCCATTTGTATGTGCAGACCACATTTTGTTTAGCATCTGTTGATAGACACGGTTGTTTCCACCTTTTGGCTATAGTGAATAATGCTGCTTGAGTCTCTCTTCTTAACTCTTTTAGGTATATATCCAGGAGTGAAATTCCTGGGTCATACAGTAACTCTGTATTTAACTTTCTGAGGAACTGCCAAACTATTTTCCATAGCAGCTGAACCATTTTGTATTTCCACCAACAATGTATGAGTTCCAATTTTCCACATTTTTGTATTATTATTGTTATTACTGTCATCCTAGTAGGTGAGAAGTGGTATACCATTGCGGTTTTTATTTGTATTTCCCTAATAACTAATGATGTTGAGCATCTTCTCGTTTGCTTATTGGCCATTTGTATATCATCTTTAGAAAAATGTCTGAGTCTTTTGCTCATTTTTAATTGGGTTGTCTTTTTTTGTTGTGTTTAGGAGTTATTTATATATTTTGGATATTAAACACTTATCCAATATATGGTTTGCAAATATTTTTTTCTCATTCTGTAAGCTGTGTTTTCCCTTTGATAATGTCCTTTGCACAAAAGTTTTTAGTTTTGATGAAGTCCAATTTACATACTTTTTTCCTTTGTTGCTCATGCTTTTGGTATCATATCTGAGAATCAATTATGAAATCCAGGGTCATGAAGATTCACCCCTTTCTCTAAGAGTTTTATGGTTTTAACTCTTATATTTAGGTTACTGATCCATTTTGAGTTAATTTTTATATAGTGTGAGGTACGAGTCAAACTTCACTCTTCGGCATTTGGAAATCCAGTTTTCCCAGCACCATTTGTTGAATTGACTATTCTTTCCCCTTGAATGGACTTAGTACCCTTGTTGAAAATCAACTGACTATAGATTTATGGGTTTATTTCTGGACTGACTCTCTATTTCATTGGTCTCTATGTCTTTCTTACACCAATACCACTGTTTTAATTACTGTAGCTTTGTAGTAAATTTTGAAATTGGGAAGTGTGTCTTCCAACTTTGTTCTTCTTTTAAGATTGTTTTGGCTACTCAGGGTCCCTTGCAATTCTATATAAATTTGAGGA
Source organism: Grampus griseus (assembly GCF_964374135.1). Lineage (NCBI taxonomy): Eukaryota > Metazoa > Chordata > Mammalia > Artiodactyla > Delphinidae > Grampus > Grampus griseus. The sequence continues at coordinate 33,951,596 of NC_139004.1, read as the reverse complement.
TTAGCTTTTCTATTTCTGCCGAAAAAGACTTGGAATTCTGATAGTGATTGTGTTGAATCTTTACACTGCCATCTTAACAATACTAAATCTTCCAAGCCCTGAACAAGGGATGTCATTCCATTCATTTAGGTCTTAAGTTTTTTCAGCAACTTTTTATAGTTTTCAGTGTACAAGACTTTCATCTCCTTGGTTAAATTATTCCTTGGTATTTTATTCTTTTAGATACTATTGTAAATGAAATCGCTTTCTTTTCAGATTGTTCATTGCTGGAATATAGAAACACAACTGATTGTGGTGTGTTGATTTTATTTCCTATAAAATTACTGAATTTGTTTATTGCTTCTAATAGCTTTCTTATTGTTTCTTTGGGGTTTTCTATATATAAGATATGTCATCTGTGAATAGGGATAATTTTACTTCTTCCTTACCAGTTTTGATGCTTTATATTTCTTTTTCTTGTCTAATTACTCTGGCTAGAATTTCCAGTACAATGTTAAATAGCAGTGGTGAAAGCAGGCATTCTTTTCTTCTTCCTGATCTTAGAAAACTTTCAGTCCTTTTACCATTGAGTATGCTATTAGCTGTGGGTTTTTCATAAATGCTGTTTATCGTGTTGAGGAAGCTCCTTTTCATTTCTAGTTTTCTGAGTTTTTATCATGAAAGGATATTGGATTTTGTTAAATGTATTTTCTGCATCAATTCAGGTGATTTGGGGTTTCTTCCCCTTCATTCTATTAACGTGGTTTATTACATTGATTATCTTATGTTAAACTACCCTTGCATTCCCGGAATAAATCACACTTGCTCATAGTGTATCATCTTTTTAATATGCTGTTGGATTTGGATTGCTAACATTTTGTTGAGGATTCCTGCACCTATAGGCATAGAAGATAATGATCTATAATATTCTGTGTGTGATGAATCTTTATGTGGCTCTGTTATCATGAATGCTAGCCTCAAAAATGAATTAGGAAGTGTTCCCTCTTTTTGTATATTTTGGGAGATTTTGAGAAGGATTGGTGTTAATTCTTCTCTAAATGTTTGGTAGAATGCACCACTGTAGCCATCAGGTCCTAGACTAATAGTATATTCTTTATTACTTTTCCCTTATTCCAGTTTTTCTCTCCCTGTTCCCTCACTTCTTCAACCAGGGATCACCTTCCAAACAAACTCACTGCACCCAAATCTTGCTTCAGCCTCTGCTTTCAGGGGAATCCAAACTAAAAAAATATATAATGTAAATGAGAGATTTTATCAATATATGAAAAGGTAAATGTTGTGTGAAAGAACATAACTCATTGGACAATCCAGGGAGATGGAGAGAAGGGGAGAGGGCTTTTCTACCCAACACTGGTGAACTAGGTATCATTATGATGGGCTGGAGATTGGAGACTCAAGAGAGAATGCTGAGACTTCCAGGAAAACTGGATGCAACAAGATGAGAAATAGCTGGATGTGCTACTTAAGAGTGGAAGAGCTGGAGAAGGGGTCAGAGCCCATTAAAAAGAAAAAAAGTAGACCACACAAGAGGAAGAAATTTCGGGGAAATGAAGGACACACTGGTCAAGATGGAAGACTTAGTCTCCAGCCACTGAACTAGGCAAAGGGTAAAGGCTAGTGGAGGAATTTCTATGGGAAGAGAACAGGGTGAGCTGGTAGATATGGTGGGGAGCCGTGGCAGCCCTGAGAATATGCCCTGCAGACCTCCAACTGCAGGGAACTTAGTTGTCCAAGGGCCCCCACCGCTGTGCTCTGAAATCCAATATCATGTTTGCACCAGGGCAATGCTGCATGTTTCAACAGGCTGCTCCCAAACTATGACTGAGCGCAGCAGGGATACTAAGCAAGTCCCGAGAGACGCAGACTCCTCTGACAGGGGACTTTGGCTTGAGAACAACAGCCTTGCCAAACCCCTTTAGAGTGCGTGGAGGCCTAGGGTGTTTCCAGCTAACCTTCCTTCTCTCTCTCCTTCATTCAGCGCCAGTCTTACTTTGCAGTCTGATAGCTCTTCTGGCCTCTCCTAGCTTCCCTCCTCATCTTCTCCTTTAGTAGGTGTCCCCCCTATACTAAAACCCTTGCACATTTAATTCTATCCTAGCATCTGCTTTTTGAAGGACCTGAACTAGACATTGTCTGAGACATGTCCATTTTGACCCAAAGTTAAGGAGGTGGACCTGGTGTCTAGGCAGAAAGAGGCCTTGGTTCATTAGACATCATGGGGAGCAAGGAGACTCTGCTGGCCTGGGACAAGAGAGGGGTGATCCAGAAAGAGAGGGCAGTGGGAGGACAGTCCCAAGGACAGAGAGACAGAAAGAGCCAGTGACTGGGAGGACTCTGGAAACAGCACAGCTGAGACAAGCCCACTGAATGCATGAACCGGTGCTAAGTCACTTGGGTGAGGTGTTTCATACTCCTTATCTCTGTTTTGCATGGTTGGTGCCCTGAGGTCACCCACACTGTATTAAAAATAGCTGTGTATACTCCAGCGACTGACAACACTCCTGTCCATCTTTCCTTTTCAGGTGGTGGCCACAGGCATTTACAAAGCGCAGAAATGCCAGGCCCCCGGCCTAAGGGACACCTCCAAACCCCACCCATCTGCCTCAGGGATGCTTCCGGAACATCTCAGACTTCTTCCCACCTCTCCCCTGAAGCATTTTAGATGAGCCCTGTCTCTCTGTGCCTCTTTCTTTAGGTTGGCGGGAGATCACCCTCCATGGAAAAGTATTTTTTAGATCTCCAAGAAACACAAAGTCGGTGGAAGGCTTTTTAGGTGCCCTTGAAGCCATTCCTTTCAACTTCTGAGGGTCAGGCTAGCCTGAGCATCCTTTGGAAAGATGTCTCCACAGGGGAATTGGGCTCCTAACCAGGCAGGGAGGGCTTGGCTTCTGAGGGCTCAGATGGGAGAGCTGACACCCTGCCGTTTTCCAGGGTTAGAAAGCAGGACGTGGGACTTCCCCTGGGAACTTCCTGCCTCCTCAGAAAGCCTTCTGGATCTCAATATACCCAGAAGGAAAAGGGTTACCTGATTAAGCATCTGAGGCTTTCTCAAGACTGACAAAACCATCCAATATGTCCACGAGACAGAACATTTTTATTTGTGAACAGGTGCAGATAACTTCATAGAAATCACTGAGCCAAAGTGATAAATTGAGCAGGTGAGTCTCCAAGACTCAGCCCTGTTGGTGGAGTGAGCATCCTTGTTTGAAAGGGAGAGTCCTCACTGGACATGTGTAGAAGGGGGTTGGTGGCTCAGGGGCAGAGGTTGGCGAAGGAACGTGTATCAGCCAGGTTCTGTGCAAGAGATGGAAAGGGATCGAACACGTGGGATTAGGTGCCTAAACATCTCAGGAAGGGCTGGAACCATACGGGCTTCAGCCTGGGTGCAGGACCCTGGAGCTGACCTACCAGTGGAACTGTCCCGAGGCCACCACTGTTGGTCCCGGCTGAGTTCAAGATCACACCCACAGCTGTGATGCAGGGTCCAGGAATCCAGATTAGGGAAGCCAGCCCTGCAGCTGTGCCCGTGTCATGAACCACTGTCGATGCTGGTAATCAGGTCTGCAATGTGCTTTTTCAGCCACTGTGTCCACCACAGCTGCTTCTCAACACCCAAGAACATGAAGAATGGGCATTTGAGTGCTGCTGTAGGGGGAAAAGTCACATCTCCACAGCCTCCTTTTCCAGCAGGGAAACAGCTAAAAGCAGCGGCAAGACAGCCTCCACATCACCTTTGCCTCCCAGGTCTTGGGCAAGAACAAGGAATTAGAGAACTTAATTCCCATGCAGAATAATAGCTACAGAGAAACCTAAGGAATGTAATTTTTAGCTTTCCAGCCTTTGCAGTGCAGGGAGACACCCTAAGAGTAGGGCCGAATGGAGGGTGGACCAGCTGCTCCACAGCGCCCCCCGACAGGAGGCCTCCTACATTAGGAGGAGCCTGTGGGCATGTGTAAAGCCCCCTCAGGGGCTGCCCACTCTCTCACACCTTCTCCATTCTCCTCTCAGAAGGCCTCATGGAGACCCAATATGGCTGGATCCAGTATGCCTCATGTCATATCAAAACCCACTGGACAATAAATTGTATACAGATTTGATTTAGTAATTTTATGGGGTGTGTGTGTGTGTGTGTGTGTGTGTGTGTGAAAGAGAGAGAAGGAGAGAGAAGAGACACAGACACTGGCATTTTTGTTCTCTGGAGTAATGTTGATATTCAACTGTTCGAATAATTTCATGTCCCGAAGATAACAGAGGTTTTGGATACACACAGACCTGGGTTTAAATCCCAGCTCTGCCACTATGTGACTAGTCGCTTGTCTTTTCTGAGCTCAGTTTTTTCATCTGTAAAGCGGGACTAGTGATATTGCCCTCACAGGGTTATAGCGAGGAACAAAGAGATAAACCCTGGCAAGTTCCTGGTACAGTGCCCGGCACACGTACACAGGGGCTCTAATGACTATCCTGCTGCCCCAGTTAATACATTTGGCAGGAATTGCCAATGCCTATGCCAGGAAATTGACTGTCCGTCTGATAAATATCAATTGTCTCATGGTGTCTGAGAAGGAGACGTGATGAGATTTCTTCCCTCGTGCTTCAGGGAGCCCTCCATAGACCCTCACCACCTGGTGTTCTAGGTGGCACACCTTTCCAGAGATCACCTCTTCCAAACAGAAGGGGTCACATGTGCAGCACAGTGAGGAGGCAGGTCAAGACCCGTTAGTGAGGAGCATTGGTGGTTCAGTGGTAGAATTCTCACCTCTCATTAGTGAGAAGCAAAACCAGTTCAGTGGGTTGTGACCAGTATTTTTCCAAATGGAGGAGGATGGAAGGAAAATAAAAAGAGAAAAGAGGAGGGCTTCCCTGGTGGCGCGGTGGTTGAGAGTCTGCCTGCCGGGACACAGGTTCGTGCCCCGGTCCGGGAAGATCCCACATGCCGCGGAGCGGCTGGGCCCGTGAGCCATGGCGGCTGAGCCTGCGCGTCCGGAGCCTGTGCTCCGCAACGGGAGAGGCCACGACAGTGAGAGGCCCACGTACCACAAAAAAAAAAAAAAGAGAGAGAGAGAGAGAGAGAGAAAAGAGGAGATAAGAAAAGAGAATGTGGATGTGAATCGTAATAAGAGCACTGTTTGGAGAAACTGTTCAGTTCATAGATGAGTGTGTGCGTGTGTGTGTGCGTGCACTCGAGCACCAGGTCACAATGTGAAATATACATTATTTGGATCTGAAGCATGGCTAACAAGGTTGTGAAATAGTAGTCAAGGGAGCCAGCCCCTTACTTTGGAGTGGGGACAACATCGATAACCAACCTGCTATACAACTTGTCACGAAAAGGGATTTGATTGAAAATAACTTCATCGCCCGGGAGATAAGCGTATACCTAGAAGTCTCTCAACAGCCGCACTGCTCACCTCCCAGCTCCTGTGGTCACTGTCCGGTGGCCGCAGGTGACCCAGTGTCAGGTTGCGGATGTGTCTCGTTCAGAGCCGCCACAGTGGCCGCGTACCCGCCCCCTGTGCCGCCCCCTCCCTTGCTGCCCTCCTGTCCCAGGTGTTCTGTATCCTGCTGTCCTCCCCGGCTGCTTCCTTCTGCAGCTCCACTCCTGCTGTCTCACCTGCTGCTTCCACTGCTAAACGGCTTTCTGCTCTCAGCCAGCAGACAACTCCCCTCACTCCACAGTCTGCATACAGCCACCACTGCCGATACCGGGCTGGGCCATCTCAGGCTCTCGGGCTCTCTCCTGGCCCCGATGATGGGACATGGGCGGCACCAGGGAGGCCTGCCACTCGGACCTTGACCTCTCTGAGCCTCTGTTTCCCCATCTGCACAATGGGCACGATAGTCACACGTGCCCAGGCTGCTCATCAACACGATGCAAGCACCACCCAAGACAATAAAGTGACTCTCAAACCAGTGAGATCCTTCCCAGGAGCTGTGCAGGTTTAAGGTGTTTTGTGCTCGTCACGAACCTCCCTGTCTTTCTGACTCCTCTTTGCCCCCCTCCCCCCTCTTCCTTGGTGCTGCTTAGAGCAGTCCATCTAAAAACTGTTGATTCCTATGTGCCGTGGTCCTGCATTTAGGAAACTTTTGTCTTAGAAGGAAAGGACCAGCAAGGGACAACCCTCGACCCCTGGACGCCCAACACCGCCTCATTTTTCATGCTGTCTGTTTTCCTTACTTTGAATCCCCCTGAGTCAAAGGGACCCTCCATTCCCGCTTATACTTGGTTGATTGTAAGACAAATGGAACTGCTTTAAAAATGTAATGGTACGCATATTGGAATATATATGGTTTGACTCCCGGATGGATAAACAGGATCATCGCTCCCCCCCATCTGGTTTTGGACAATGGGGTGCCACATACTAAGCCTCACCACAGGCAAGGCTCCGAGCTAGGTGTTGCAGATGAATGTTGGGCCTGAAGGACCAGGGAATCTCCTGGGAATCAGACCAGGAATCAGATGCTTAAGACACAGGAAACACCTTAGAATGGCACTGTCCAACAGAACTTCCTGTGATGATGGGCATGCTCTATTCATGCTGATACAATAGCCACTAGTCATGCGTGGCCACTGAACACGAACATGAGTGCTAGTATGACCAAGGAACTGAATTTTTAATTTTGTTATATTTTAATTAATTTCCATGTAAGTGTAGGTAGTCATGGGTGGCTAGTGGCTATCATATTGGGCAGCATAGCCTGACGATCTCCTTCTAGTTCCTCCTCCTTGGCTTCCCCCTGGGAATCTGGCCCGAGTCACTGCCTTCCATGCAGGACACTGAGTCTAAGAAAGGTGAACAGGAAGGTCTCCTTGATCCCCTGGGCCCAGCCTCCTGCAGCCCTCCATCCCCACGACCTCCCCTCCTCCAGCATTCAACAGCCTCCGAATCCAAGATGCAGCTATAATGACAGCAAAGACAGCAGCCCAGAGAAGGGGAAAGACAGGAGGGTAAATACACATTAAGGAAACCAACATGAAGATCAAGTGATTGAGGGAACAGGGCTCCTGCTGAGACAATCCTGCCTAACGGAGCATCACAGACGTCCATCTTTGGACCACGACACTCTATGCCAGGGCCCCGTCCCCTCCCAGCCAAAGAGCTGCCACTTCTTCACTAGCTACGGGCCACCTGCAGCCAGGGACCCCTTCCCTCCCAATAATCCATCTTCCAAGGTGAGCTGGGAAGATGCCAACTCATTTTTCCATGAGCCTTTTCAAAATCAACAGAGGGAATCCAGGCTGCGTACAACCACCATCAGGGGCACCCAGCCCGAAAGCAAAGTGCCGGCCTGGGAGACAGCGGGAGCCCAGGACAAACCAAGGGGCCCTGGAAGCCAGACCCACCTCTGCTGTGAAATCTCTCCCCCAGGTAGGTCACTCACTAGGATCTAGCTTTCCCATTTGTTATGTGGAAATGATGATTAAACTAACACAGGACAAAAGTCTATCCCTAGCGCTCCACACAATGACGGACACGTAGTAGGCACCCAACGCGTGCCCCATACTCACGGCTTCATTGATTAATTCAGCTGTGCAACTAGTAACTATCAGAAATGGTCAGCACTCCCACCAGACACTGTATATGGCCCTATAGAGTCCCATGCCATAGAGGACCTGTTTCAGGAACTGAAAGGGATGAATTTTCATTTAGGAGTAGAAGGAATCTCATTTTTCCGGCTACCCACTGCAGGGAAGACTGATCCCTCTCGCCTTCCTGCTGGCACAGGGGCCCTCAAATATTCTGATTTATAGGCACAGTTTTGCTCCCAGCACGCTTGGTAACTTCGGGCCTCAGTTCCTCCCTCTGTAAGATGGCGGTGGATTCCCCTCCAGCTCTGCAGCTCAAAGATCCCACAGCTTCCCTGCAGAGGGAGACATGCGTATGCTTGGGGACTCTGTTTGACAAAGATTTTCCATGTTGTCACATTTCCTCTTCCCTGTCTCTCTATGAAGATTCTGATTAGACTCCAGGGGGACCTCCTCCTCCCTTATTGTTCCTTCCCCCACTCACATCCTCTCTTCCCTGCTGTTTCCAACTAGCCTCTTTCGTTCCTCAGCTCTGAGGGTGAATTTGCATATTAATTTGAAAATGAGATCAGTTATTAGCCATAACCTGTCATGTATCATCCAATGCATCTGGACCTGGATTCGATTTAATATTGCCACAGAATAAAGACGGCGGGGGGAGAAGAAAACTAAATAATTTAAACTCATTAATTTACTAATCCTCCCGCTTGGCTGAGCTCAGGAGGTAATTGAAAACACGGAGATTCGCTGAGAAGGCATTTGAGATGAACCATGCCAAGCCGTAGAACTCATGGGACTTCATGGTTTTTCCCTCTCATTTACCCACAGGGAAGGAAAGAGCATGGTGGGGTGAGGTGGGGAGAGACCCCAAGAACACCGGGGAAGAAAGATGGAGTTTGAGGGCATAGGGCCCAATGCCAACGGGGTCAGTGACTTAGTTTCCAGTACAGTGCAGGGGAGTCTCTGCTCCCCCTACAAGGTTCCAGGAAAAGGGAAGAGGGAGGACGCTGTGAGCCCCCCTCCTGCAGACCCTTACCCACCCTGCTCCTTCTGTGCTCTTTCCAGCCTTATACCTAAGAAAGTGCTAAAGTGAGAGTCTGCAAAGGGGCCGCTCGGACTTGTGTTTTGTTTGATCTGATCGGAGTGTCTTTTGTAAAAGATGAGTTTAACGCCAACACTGTCATATCAGGAAATTTCCCACAGAAATTCAGTTTTCTGCTTCCCTTGACAATGCAAAGCTGGGTCCAGTTTCTTGAAACCAGTGTGGACGGGAGCTGGTCAAGTTGCCCACTAACTTAAGTGGAGCTTGGGGTCCCTGGAGAACCAGCAGGCGGGCTTCGTTCCTTTGTTCCGCGCCTCAACCCCGCCCCACACATACGTCTGTGTTCGCAATCCCGCGTTTCAGGGGATAAAGGCCCTTGCCTTGCAGCTCTCAGGAAATGCATCAGTTGCAATGCGGATAATCAGAATCCCAGACTCACCTTCATCCAGGTATTGTAAGGGTCAACCATATAAAGGCAGGGGCAGGGAACGGATGTTTCTAGAACACATACTTGGCCAGGTGCTGGCCAGGTTAACAAGAGATGAGACATGGTCCTTAGTGAGGGGAGTCTTGGAGGGGAGATGGGCTGTGTCTGTATAAAGAAAACAAACCAAGAAAGAACTGTCTGACAGGGGTTCTGAGAAAGACTGAGCTGGGATTCCCTGCCCTGGTGGAGCTCCCTAGAGACAGTAGTTCATACGGCAGAGAGGACCAGACACAGCCCGCTGGGGACAGATGGTGCCCTGACCCAGGTATTCTAGGAGCAGAACCTCTGCAGGGCTGGGGAGAGAGCCCCCAGGGTGGGCAGAAATCACAGTGGTCTGGGCTCCAGGGTCGGCTCTGCCAGCAATTTACTTAGAAGATTGCCCTGGGGCAAACTGCCCAACCGCTCTGAATGCCAACTTCCTCAACCATAAATGGAACTGCTGGTGCTTCTGGCCCTCCCTCTTTCCAGGAGCAGAGAGTAAGATGCCTGAGAGCAATTGCCTCCACTGCAGGGAACTTAGAGGGATGGCAGGGCTGCTCTGCGGGAGACTGGAGTCCCATCCACTCCGTGTGCAACCTCTTTTAAGCTACCCAGCCCCTCCTCTCCAGAGAGTGGGACACCTGGCACCAGCCACAAGGGACCCCATCTCCTGTCAAACCAAATGCTTGGATGTTAGCTCTGTTTATCGCTGCTGTAGGGATTAGCTGCTGCTTAATTAATTCCTTAACGAAGAAAACGGTGCGCGTTCCTGCACAGCCAGACACACGGAGCAGACACTGCCCTCCGCCCCCACCCCCCGCCCACTCCCGCGGGCCGGCACTATTATTATAAGTTCTCTTTTAAGGCTGCACCATGAACAAGTCAATTGTCCTCTCCGGGCCTCAGTTTGTTCATCTGTACAATGGGGAGTTAGAACATCACTCGCAAGCATATTATTTTCTGTTTCTTGTCTGTGCATCATTCCCCCGCCCCCATCAACTCCATCATCCCCTGAATCTCAAAACAAAAAAGAGAGTGGGCAATAAAAACAACATACTCTGGTTTTTCATCAGTTAAGCCCTCTAACCATTCGAGAATCATTTCATTAATCGTTTCCACCCAACCCAGCCTCAGCTGTGTGAAGGGGGGTAGAGAGTCCCTTGATGGCTCCCTAAGTAACTCAAGGAAATGAAGCCAGGTAAATCCCCAGCTCATATCTCACCACTGTGGCTCTGGCAGGCTTGTTAGTGAACTTGGAAAATGACCTGTGGTTGACAAGGTCTCTCTTGGGTTGAGAATGAATCTTACATTTGGGTTCGGTCCCCACACATCAGATCCCATGAATCACTGCTGGCTCAGCCCCCGAGGTGCTTTGTACAGCCCTTGTCACCAGCATCAGCCTTCTTTGTTTACCAGCCTGTCTCCTGGGGTGGGGGGGGGGGGAGGGAGCGGCATCCTACTGGTCCCTCCAATGTCTGCCCCAGAGCAGGCCCTCTGAGAATGATTGCGAATAAAGAAGTGAATGATGTGTAGTATCCTAGAACCATGAATTCACTGAGGATTAGGGCTGGGAGGCTCTGTCCAGTTTATCTTCAGTGTGTTCTGGCTGGGCTGTCCCCCAGGGGCTTCTGCAACACCTGGGGTCCTGGGCCTTCAGGTTAAGCCTTGGTTGCTCCCTTTGCCATGCTCCTCACGCCTAGGCCTGCTGTTCCGCATCATAAAACGTTGGTGATTAGGGCCAGGATTACAGTGAGGTAAGTGAGACACTTGCTAGGGTGTGAAATTTCAGAGGGACGCCAAAAAAAGACCTAGTAACCAAGGATTTTAACACACTATTTCTAAAAAATCAAAATGAATGCAAAAACTATCCACGATGAACAAAACATCAACATTTTAAAGAAAGACAGGATCCAGTCCTACACTTGCAAGACCCTGCCTCATTCACCTCCCCCTTAAAGAGTCTTTCAGGAGATAATACCTCAAAAATAGCTCAGACTGGGAATCTGGCCGTAACATTTCCATCTATTGGCTATGACATTGGTCTCTTGGTTTCCTGAGAAAGTGTGGCCCCGGGTACCGGTTTTCAAATGGTGGGGGGGCGGGATTCCAGTGTGTGACATTAGTGTCCCCTCCCCCACCAGCCCAGTTAGAATTTGAACTCCCCAGACTAGACGGCCACTGAAGCCCCTGCCAGCTAGTCCGGAAGACAAGCGTTTTAAAGAAAGCCAATCAGGGCCAGGCTGGCCTTGCAGTGACCCACAGTGCATGTGAGGAGGTAGCCATGTACCACTCCCTCGCTTGGAGCCAGGCCCTGCCATAATTCTGCTGCCCTCAAGGCCGTGGGGTGCTGTTTGCTCCATTTGACGGATACGGGTGCTGAGTAGGCCCTTAGAGATCTTCCGAGCCTCGCAGTACGTGTACAGTCCCTGCCTCCCACCCCCAGGGGCATTTGGCAATGTCTGGAGATAATTTTCATTGTCACAATTGGGGAAGAGGACGCTGTTATCATCTAGAAGATAGAGGCCAGGGACGCTGCTAAACATCCCATGAGACAGCCCCTCAAACAAGGAATTCTTCAGTCCCAAATGTGAACGGTGCCGAGGCTAGAAACCCTGAGGTAGAGAAACTAGGAAAAATGGGTTCAAAACCACATGGCGGGTGCGTGAGGGACAATCCCCGCTTCTCGGACTCCTCACTGAAAGGCAGCCACCTCTCAATCTGTCCCCCCGAGTCCTGAAAGCTTTGCAGTCAGTTCCTCTGCCCACACATAAGACCAACCCCAACTCAGGCATTTATGAGAGAGGATTTCATAATTTCCTTAGGTCCTTATAGCTTTCCTTGGCTTTCAGAAAGTCCTTCTTGAGGTCTAGCCTTAATCTCTCCTGCTGCCGTTCAAGAATGTTTGATTTCTCAGTAAGGGTAAAGCTCAGATGTCTCCTGCTCCAACCCCTTTTGATCGTTTGAAATAACCTACCATAATATTGCTGATTGAGGTTCCCCAAAGAAGGGAAAAACAGCTCAGGGATCATGAGAAAACGGCAGCTGTTTCCTTAACATCTTCTACATACCGAGATAAGCAGGTTCAAGGCACCTTTCACGTCACCTAGGCAGCCTCTACCGGGTTAATTATGACGACCCCCGGGCTCTCAAGCAGCTTGAAGAGAAATCCCTCTTTGGCTCAAAGTGACAAATCCTCAATGCACAGATGCGATTTGAGCAGGAACCCAGGGAGAACCTGTGTCTACAGATTGGATGAAGAGCATCTGTCTGCAGAAGTCATTCCTTCCCTCTGTGAGCACTTCCTGTGCGCCCAGGCAGTGACCCTTAACCCTGATGCACCTTAGAATCCTCTGGAGCGCTGGGTCACACACAGATTCCCGGGCTCGCCCCCCTCCCCTGCCAGTGTTGCACTCAGTGGATCAGGGTGGAGCCCAAGAGTCTGCATTTCTAACAAGCTCCCAGGTGATGGTGATGTTGCTGCTGAGACCACACGTGGAGAACCCCGGTGCTCAGCTGTTGCAGAAACTAGGGTTAGAGCAGGGAATACTCTACGCAACAAGCCCAATACACAAGTAAACGATGTGGTGCGTTAGAGGTGATAAATGCTCTGAAAGAAAAGAAATATAAGAGCAGAATGAGTGGGAATCAGGGATGTGGGGGAAGGAAGGGGAGGGGTTGAAATTTTAAATGGAAGAGTCAGGTCTCATTGAAAGAGGGTGACCAGACATGCCAATCTGCCTGGGTCTGTCCTGGTTTTAAAATGGGAAGTCCCACATTCTGGGGAGCCTCTGAGTCCCAGGCAACCCAGGACAGCTGGTCACCCTACCTTGAGATGATACTGGAGGAAGGAAGGGAAAGAGTGAAGCAGTTGTCTGTGCAGAGATGTGGAGGATGAGCCCACACAAACCCTGCAGCGAGACTTGCCTGTGTGTTCCTGGATCAGCAGAGAGGCTGGAGTGGCTGGAAGGGGGTAGATAAGAGGGAAAGTGGTCGGGCATGAGGTCAGAGAGTAATGGGGGTCAGATCATGCAAGGCCTCCTAGGAGAAGAGCAGCTTTCCCAGTGTGGGTACCTGGCCCTGACTACCGCAAGCGTGCGGGGAGGAGCACGGCTAGAGCTCCGGGCTTGGGGCAGAAGACGTGTGATCTAACTCATGCAAGGATCAATGGCTCTGGCTTCTGTACGGAGGACAGCGTGTGGAGGGAGTGTCTTAGATTCTGCCTTGTCAGGGGAGAAAAGCATCTAAGACAAAAGCTTGCCGGCAGGAGGTTTATTTGACCTGTGATTCCGTGGAGAAGAGTGAAGGACAGAAGAGTGGGAACGGGAAAGGAGAAGCAGGAAGGAGGATGCATCAGTGAGTTGGCCACCAGCCCGGGGCCAGCGGGGTTTGGTTTTGGCAGGGTCCTGGGAGAGAGACGTCTCAGGGCTCTCCTCTCGGACAATGCCAGGGGCCAGCACCACCCCACTGCCTTCCTTGCTCTGTTGGTCAAGTGTGGCCTCGCAGCCCTAACTACCACACACTGCTGGGTTGCCCGCGTGTGCCGCCGAGTGGGCTTCTGCCAGCATCCGTGTGCCTCAGGGCCCGAGAAGTCCCAGCACAGGAAGCAAGAGGTAGAGAGCACGATGTACATTATGTAAGGGCCGTTAAATCGCAACCTGCATGAGGCTGGCTGTAGCCTGCACAGGACCGACTGCCACAGCAGTGGCTGGAGTGAGAAGTGGGGATGAGAGGGTGTGAAGTGTCTGGTACAATCCAGCCCTCGAACCACTCAGGCCTTCTTGGGCCTTCTGCTATGTCCGACCCGTCATAGGGTTTCCTTCATGGTGGTGGCTGCCTACAATCTCTGCCAAAACTCAACCCAGGAAGGTAAGTGGAATTCGCGACAGTCCCTGTGGTTGCAGCTGGTCCTGAGACCAAAACTGGTACTCATCACCTCCCTCCTCCAACACACATCCTCAGCTTCCCTCTCCCTTGGCCAGCTGGTCTGGGCTGCTTGCCTGTGAGATACTGCTGCGCCTCATCTCAAGGGGTCTGAGCTCTCAGTTGCTTTGCCCTTGTCAGGCTGCGATTGCTGCAGTGTTCTTTACCATGACCAGGCACAGAAGCCCAAGAGACAGCTCAGTGAATTCTTGAGCTCTAGACAAGCTCTTCCCTGCCCTCAGTGGGTAACAGCAACCCTAGCTCCTCGTGGGGGTCAGGACCGATTACTTCCACGTAGAGTCACTCCTTTCTCTGCTTGCTGGTCCACTGGCAGGAGGAGCCCAGAGTGACCATGCTGTGGTCATAGTTTAAGTGCAGCATTCCCTGGTGGAAGCGTGTTCCCTCCCTGGGAATCTGACAGAGCTCAAGGTTATGAGAACAGGGAGCAAAAGTTCCCTAAGTGGTTCGTTAAGAGTGGTGGTGAGAGGAGCGCCATTTATCAGCCACTGGTTCAGTTTGTATCCCAGTGGATGGCAGCCCAGATCAGGAGGCTATGTCAACTTAGCTTTTCTTTCCCGTTTACCTTCACACATGCTCATGCGTCTGTACACAGGCCCAAATACATGTTCACATGCACACACACAGACGCACATAAGACCACGGACAGAGGCCTTTCCCAACCCTGACATTCCATTCCATTCCATTTCCGTGTCTCCACTTACCCCCCAGTTCTTTCCATCCTCTGGTCCTCTCTCAGGGCTACTCTCCTCCAGCCTGTGGGCAAACTCCTAAGAGCACACAGCTGGTATTGGTGGCACAACTACTACTGCCCTTGCCCCTCCCTGAGGATAACGTCCCACCCAACCCAAGACTAGGATTCATCTTCCAGCCCAAGGCTCTCCCTGCTTCATCGGCCAGTCCTTACTCCTTGTATTTTCTCAGACACCTCCACGTGCACACTCACACACACACAAAGATACGATAGCCTTCTAGGACATACCTAATGGACACAGAAGCTAGGCCTCAGATAAAGCATGTCCATTTAAACCATATGTTATATAATAAAGCATTTGGCAGGTCTCCGTTCCTGGGTCCTTGGAATTTCCCATGCTATTCATAGTGGGTCCTTAGACACACCTGAGTTTATGCTCACAAGATGAGTCAGGATGGGGGCTGGTCACTCCAGAAAGATGAAATATGTAATTAGATGGGTGGGGCTTTGAGCCACATTTCAGCCCAACCTCCTAGAAGGGGCGGAGTACTAGAGATTGAGTTCCATCACATGGCCACTGTTTTCATCGTGCCCAGGTAATGAAATCCCAATAAAATCCTCGACACCATGGTTCAGGTGGTCTTCTCGGGTTGGTAATACTCAACGTGGGCTGCAAGAGTGTCGCATCTTGAGGACACAGAAGCTTCACATTTGGGACCCTCCCAGACTTCCTGCGTCTCTTTTTTCGGCTGGTCCTGATTTGTATCCTTTGTAATAAAACTGTAGTTATAAGTAGAGCGCTTTTCTTAGTTCTGAGTCATTCCAGTGAACTATCAAACTTGAGGAGGTAGTGGTACCCCTGAGTTTGTAGCCAGTTGGTCGGAAGTATCAGTGGCTCTGAGGACCCTTCAAAACTGGGGCTAGTGTCTGACGTGAGGGCAGCCTTGTTGGGCGACTCTGCCCTTGACTTATAGAGTTTGACCTAACTCTGAATGGTTAACATCAAAACTGCATTGGACCAAAGCTGGGTGAACTGGGGTGGAGATGAAAAACAGGTTATGGGGCTTCCCTGGTGGCGCAGTGGTTGGGAGTCCGCCTGCCGATGCAGGGGACACGGGTTCATGCCCCGGTCCGGGAGGATCCCACATGCCGCGGAGCCTGCGCGTCCGGAGCCTGTGCTCCACAACGGGAGAGGCCACAGCAGTACCGCGTACCGCAAAACAAAAACAAAAACAAAAACAAAAACAACAGGTTATGGACAGTCCAAGAAGAATTAGGTGAGAGGGAAAGAACAGAAATGAATGACCCAGAAAAGGCAGATTAGAACCCACTCTCTCCCCAGCTGTTCAGAGCATGTAGAAGCAGACCTGACGGTCAGTCCTCTGCACTGTTGAGATATTAAAATGCTTTCATCCCCACCGCTGCCTTGAGCCCTCCAGCACCCCGCCCTGCCTCTCTTCCAGGATACCCCCGACACCGACTACCCTAAGATCCAGAAACTAAAGAGTTAACATTGCTGGGGAGGGGGAGGGGGAGGAGGGAGGAGGCGGGGCGCAGGCCACGCCCCCTCTGACTGGTCAGTGCCAGAGCCCTCCACTGCCTTAAATAGTTTCAATTTCAGTCCCACATTCCACGGGCCTCAGTAGGGGACCTGTCAGAACAAACCGTATTTTCTGGCCTTAAGCTCTGCAAGGACTTTTTCGAGAAAGACTGGTCTGTATCAGGGTTTTTAGGCCAGAAAAGACAAAAGCAGTGACTGGAAAGTGAAAAATTCAGTCCGTTTGGTTACTTGGAAGCTTGTACATTTAGAAGCGATCCGCTGGTCGGATTGAATTCAATGCTATTGTGGGTTTTTTCTTTTCCCCTTTCCCTACGTTCAGCCAGAATAAGAGTCAGCAAGTCAGACAGCATCTCAAAGAAGGAACTCTAATTGCTCTGTTCCCTCACTCGGATATTTTGGGCAATTTCAAGACGCATAAATAAGCCTGTTATTCAGGCACAGAGGAGAGTGAGATTTATTAATTTAAATGAGTTGATTTGGAGGTCTCTGGGGAAAGCCGCCTGCATTATTCACTTGCTAGTCCCAGGGTATGATTTACAGTGAGTTTTCCCTTTATGTTTTGGACCCCGTGGAAGCTAGGGCATAAATTTCCTCAAGTTATTGTTATTATAATTTATTATTCATTGAATGTTGACTCAGTGTAACATAAGCAGTGGCAGAAAGACAGGATCCTCCCAAAGGGCAGGAAAGCCATGTCCCCAACAATTCCAGAGGGACATGTAAAGAGCTTCTGGGATCAGAGGAGGGTTCCTCCTCCCCAGGACTGGGACGCCACCTGAAGCTTTTTGCTGTCCACTAAAGTCTCCCCAGGAGAAATAGGCTTCCGGCAGGGAGAGTGCACAGGCGGGCTTTGTGAGGGATCGGCCACAAATTGGGCTAATTGTTGACCTTAATTCGGACAAAGAGTCCAGTAGGATGGGAAAGGGCCACTGCACAGGACTGGGACAGAAGCGAGACCCTGGGGTGGGGTGAGGCAGGAGATGTTCCCACTTGGGGGCCAGTCACTCACTTTTACCTCCTGGTGCTGGGTTAAGAAGCTAAGCGGTTGGGCAGGTGGAAAGCAGCTAGGTGCAGGCATCATCCCCCACCCCTCCCCCACCCTAGTTCACATCTGCCCCTCCTCCCTCTCCCACCCAGGTTCTCCCATGGGGAGCAGAAGTAGCTCTCTTCGCTCCTCAATCACTTCAAACAATTGTGCAGCTTGGAGGCGCAGGCCCGAGTGACAGAACGTTTTAGACCTAGCAACAGAAAGCAATTACGTGCTGTTTGGCGCGGCCTTTAAGTACAATTGAAATTAGAGGGGAGACAAAAATGATTTCAGAATGCCAAGACTGGGTGACTGGTGACAATGCAATGACAAGCCTTGCTCCCTCCCTCCTTCCCTCATTTCTCGAGCTTCAGTTGTGCGCCAGATTCTGTGCTGTATCTAAGAGGCATTCGCTATTAGGTGTGGGGTGGAGGCGGGGGAAGGACACACAAATCAGTGTGTTCTGCCAGGAAGAGCTCTGGGGGTGCAGGGAAGTTACTTAACCTCACTAAGCCTTAGCTGCCCCGTCTGTAAAAGTGGAGGGCCACCCCACCTCACAGGACAGCTGTGAGGGAAACGTGTAGTGGACAGAGCACACGGTCAGCGACGATTAGCTCTCTATTTCTGTCATTACCAGTAAGTGTTACTCTGTTGGTGGGAATGTAAACTGGTGCAGCCACTATGGAAAACAGTATGGAGGGTCCTCAAAAAATTAAAAACAGAGATACCATGTGATCCAGCAATACCACTCCTGGGCATATATCCAGACAAAACTATAACTTGAAAAGACTCATGCACCCCTATGTTCATAGCAGCACTATCTACAATAGCCAGGATATGGAAGCCACCTAAATGTCCATTGACAGGTGAATGGATAAAGAAGATGTGATTATATATACATATATATGTGTGTGTGTGTGTGTGTGTGTGTGTGTGTGTGTGTGTGTGTGTGTAATGGAATACTACTCAGCCATAAAAAAGAATGAAATAGTGCCATTCGGAGCAACATGGATGGACCTAGAGATTATCATACTAAATAAGTCAGAGAAAGACAAACACCAGATAATATCACTTTTATGTGGAATCTAAAATATGACACAAATGAACTTATCTACAAAACAGAAACAGACTTACAGACGTAGAGAACAGACTTTTGGTTGCCAAGGGGGAGTGGGTGGGGGAGAGAAGGATTGGGAGTTTGGAATTAGCAGATGCAAACTATTATGGGATAAACGACAATGTCCCATTGTATAGCACAGGAAAATATATTTAATATCCTGTGATAAACCATAATGGAAAAGAATATGAAAAAGTATATATATGTATAACTGAGTCACTTTGCTGTACAGCAGAAATTAACACAACATTGTAAATCAACTATACTTCAATAAAACTAAAAAAAAGACAAAAAAACAAAAACAATAAAGTGTTACTTATAGATGCAGTGTGCTGAAAAGCTATGCTTCCACCAAGCAACCGCTTTTATTCGAAATTGTCAATGAAACATACGTACAAACACACACACATCATAAATGCACAGCTTGATGAGTTCTCACAATTCCACACCCAAATCGAGAAATAGGACATTACGAGGATCCCCAGGACCCTCCCCCTACTATCTTGCTATTCATTGCCCCACTCCCAAAGGTAACAATTATCTTGACTTGGAACTGCATGGATTAGTTTTGCCTGTTTTTGTACTTATTATATAAATGGAATTTCATAGCATGTACTCTTTGTCATCTGAATTCTTTTATTAAACCTTCTGTTTGTGCGGGACGGGGGTCATCCATTCTGCGACTGACTTCCCTTTGTCAGTGAATTTTGCAGCTGATCATATTTTTATGGAGCTGAAAGCCACAATAACGGCCCACTTCCAGAAACTCTACAGGATCCCCCCAGAGTCATTCTGTACACTCATCTTGCCCTCGCTTCCCCACAATTCCCCATGAACTTTATTCTGTCTCTTTTGGTGAAGTGTAAGAATGTTTATGACTTGTCTCACATCCCATTTGGAATAACATATTTGGAAAAATAATAATAATAATTGAATGAATCTTAGTACTTCTTCCTTCCCTAGTCCAAGCTTCCTCTCACTATACAACTGTTTTAGGAGGATAATAATGATGATGTTGATGACAGTGATGATGGAAGAGGCAGAGGGGAAGATGATGCGGAAGAAGCTGACGCCGGTGATGAGAGGTAACGCATTTTATGTTGCGTAGTATGTGCCCGGCCTTATTGTAGCCTCCTGACCTGTACTGACTCATGAAATCTTCAGCACAACACACTTCTATCCCCATTTTCAATGAAAGAAACCAAGGCACAGAAAGGCTAAAGTATCTTGCCCAAGGCCATCCAGCTGGAAGGTGGTAAAGCTTGGATTAGAGCCCAGCCTGAGCGGTCTAGTTTTGGAACCCTGCCCTCAGCCAGCACCCAGGACGGTCATCGAAGGACAAGGATGTCCTCTGAGCCATTTGTAGTGTCATCCCTTTAGAGTCAGTGCTCCTGGTTTGCTCCCCTGATCCTCTCTGTTACCAAAGCACCAATGACAAGCCTCAGTTGCAGTCTTGCACAAGTATATGTGTGTGTGCATGTGTGCACGCACACACACACACGCCCACACACACGCAGGCACACGATGCTTCTGAGCTTAATGCAAATGAGCACACACCACACAGCAGAGCAGTCTCCCGCCACACCTCCCCCCGTCCCACACCAGGTGTAATTATCACTGCCTTTCAGCAGAGCCATAGGCAGCCTTCAGTGGCATCAACAAAGGGAGAATCTCTGCAAATCACGCTGCCCTGCTTACAGAGGAAGAGCCATGGCTGCCTGGGGAGGCTGATCCGAGCTGTTATCCTTGGGAGAATTTACCCAGAGGCCCCACCAGAATCTCCATTCACTGACTCGATCCAGGCTCTTTAGACACTTATTTCTACACTTCACAGCCATCCCATAAAGCAGGAGTTACCATTTCCACTCTCCAGTTGAGGAAACTGAGGCTCCGATAAGATGTAGTCAATTAATGGAAGCCTGAGCAGTCTGGTTTGATTTGCCCTGAAAAAGAAATCCCGGTGTTTGTTAAGGAGAGAAACACACTGATTTTGGGGTTTTTTTCCCCCAACAAAATCAAAGGGACTGGGCCCCCAGAGCAGGAGCAAGGGAGGCCTTAGGTTCAACCCAAGTCACAGTGCAGGTGCAAAGGAAGCTCCCTGGCTGTCTTTCCTCTGAGCAGAGCAGGCTCCTCGCCTCCAGGAGCTGCCACTGCAAGTGGGAATAACGGTGAAAATACGCGTTGACCTCAGGCTCCCCAGGAAAGCTACTCCCGTTCTGGGTCCTTCCTTGGGCTTTAGTCCTTCTTACCACTTAATGTCTCAGTAAATTTTGTTGATAAGTGGTCTATGCTTTCTCCAAGAGCAGTAAACACCTTGTAATTTATAAATCATTTCATCAATAATTGTCTGCAGAAGAAATGAAGCAACCAAAGGCTGGGCGGCGAGGATGGAGATGAAAGAAGGACCATCCGGTACAAGGGTGCTGCTTAAAGAAACGGAGACAGGCACCCGGGTGCTTAGAAAGGGCTGTGACTAATTCCTGTTGTCACGCTTAGAGCAAAGGAGTGATGCTGAACGTCCAAGGTGCCTGGCATTTCTCAGTTATTATTTCTAACCCATGTGGCCAACCTGCACAGCCAGCATCATGGTCCCAGCTCTCACACGTATGGTGGCTAAGGCTCACCTTGGGTGAGTAGTCTGTCCAAGGTCAGGCAGCCTGCAGGTGGCAGAGCCAGGATCCAAGCCTAATTCTGGCTGCCTTCAAACCCATGCAGGCTCCCAAGGCCACCTTGGTCTCCAACGGACGATGGTTTTTAAGAGCACTTGACTGCAATCCATGGGAAGATATAGATGGGACGTCTCCCTGGGCTGGAAATTGTCCCTTCGCCCCTCTGCCCCAGGAGCTGTAGGGCACTGCGCCCGTGGCTTTCTTGCCCTCTGGCCTCTGGGAGGCTCTGCGAGTGGGTAGCTCCAGCAGGACATGGAAGGATGGAGAGTGAAGCTAGGGGTATTTTCCCTCCTGGCTTCCTTCCTCCTGGGTTGCAGCAGCCTGGCTGTCCCTCCATAAAAGGCTGTGGCTCCTCTCCAGGTGGCCTTTTCTATAGGACTCCCCATTGGGTTCTGGAAAGCACTCCCTCCCTACGTTCCTCCTGCCTCAGGGGTGGTAGCAGCCCTACTGCTGCCAGCCCCTGGTCCTGCATCCATGCTTTCCCTATTCTCCACCTTTGTAAACAGTCCGTGAAGCCCGGTGCCAATTATTGTCATTGAAGTGTGTCTTCTGTTTCCTCTTGGGACATGGACTGGCACAGCGACCCAGTACGCATGCGTACACACACACACACACACACACACACACACACACACACACACACACACACACACACACACACACACCTGAAACAAAAGTTTCAAGGAAACTTCCTATTCTGCCATGCCCTACCCTGCCTCACCAAATAACTAAAATTTTTTCATGGCCCGCATTTTGGAAAAGTCCATGTTAGACTACACCCACGGTAGCATCCACAGTGATCATCTAGCCCAATCCTGCTTTTTTGAAAACTGAGGTTAGGAAAAAGAAGTACCTTGTTTACAAGGATGTATTGTACAACACGGGGAATAGAGCCAATATTTTATAATAACTATAAATGGAGTATAACCTTTAAAAATTGTAAATCGCTATATTGTACACCTGTAACATATAATATTGTACAGCAACTATACTTCAAAAAAAAAAAAAAAATTGATCAAGGAAACTTGCTCCAGGCAGAGTCCGGACTAGAATTCGGATGAAGTGACTGCCGATCCTGCTTGCAGCACCTAGACCAAGTCCTGCTGCCTTTGCTGTGGGGACCCTTGACCCTCCCATGCCTTTCTCTCCCAAAGAACCGGCTGGAGTATGGTTGTCTCCTTACTAACCAGCTTTCGCTTCTCGTTTCTAGTCTTTTCCAAGGCCGCCACTTACTCTCCCACTCACGAATGGCGTCACCACTGTTGATGGGAGCCTCGCTCGTCGGGGCTGGAAGGAGACCAAGCAGTCACTCAGTCCACCCCTCTCACCTCACAGGTGAGGAAGCGTGTCACCCGAAACAGGACCCGCCACTAAATCAGCACAGGCCTGATTCACAGCACAGTGGCCGGGATCCAACGTTAGAGAGAGAAAGGAGTGTGGCCTGCAGCACGGGCAGTCAGGGAGCACCTCGGGAGTCAGGGGGTGCCCCGCCATGGCTCGCCACAGCTCCCCACACCCTCCAAAGGCAGCAGAATCACGAGGAATTCACAGTGGAGGGAAGGGGAGCCTGAGGTTTCACCCTGATCATAAGCGTCTGGGTTTCCTCCTGAGAAAACCTCCTGGTTTTCCTCCCATAAGGGGGAGATGACTCATGATCTTGAAACTGAGCATGACCCTGTGGGGCTCCTGGGCCTGGAAACCTTTCAAACGGTTGCTAATCAGGGAAGGGAGAGGATGCAGAGACAAGGGAGGAGCAGGCAAGAAACAACAGGGCAGCCTTGAAGCAGGGTCCTAGTGCCGCCTCAAGCTGATACACATAAAAATATCTTGAGCTCTTTACAGATCTAAAACCCCCAACAAATGGAAGACGTCAGCATTCATTCCAGAGAAGATCACAGTTTGATAACCTTGCAAAGCTCATCAGGAGACCACCTCAGACCACATTAAAGGACTGCAGCAACCCCCCTCCCACTCTGACCCTTACCAGCAACTCCGCCCTTGAACCCTTGCTATAAAACTCCTCACCAAATTCCCCCAGGTTGGGATGCACAGTTTTTCAGGGCACGAGTCCGCTGTGTCCCCCTTTGCCTGGCAAAGCAATAAAGCTATTCTTTGCTACTTCACCCAGAACTCCGTCTCTGAGGTTCAATTCGGCACTTGTGCACAGAGGCTGAGTTTCGGGCATCATTCTCAGTGGTTAAATCTCCTCTCCCAGTCCCTGTGGCCATGGCCTCCATAGTGGGGCGCACAGAGGGTTAGAAAGCAGAATTGAGGGGGGTAGGGAGGAAATATTACAATTCCTATTTGTATTTATTTTTACCTTTAAAAAATGTTTTCCTTCTATTACTTAATGTCGTAGCTTTCAGTATCACATGTATAAAACTGACAAATTAATACCCTTATTTTGGGGGTGATAGGTAAAATGTGTTCATTCTTGGGATACAAATCTGCAAAGGCTCTGCTCTGGGGAACCGGGGACTCTCAGAGTGTGGGCTGCATCAGAATCACCCGGGGAGCTCGGTTCAGGGCCCACGCCAAACCCGCTGCAGCAGGTTTCCTGCAGGGCCAGCAATCTGCATGTTAAGCAAGCTCCCCAGGGAAATCCACGGCCACTAGCCTTTGCAGGTGGTCACTCTGGACTTTGCCTCTGTAGCAGTTGGGAAGAACCCACTTGGTCCACAGCCATCCCTCTGTCCCCATCCCCAGAGCTGCGTCTCACAGAGAAATAGGTCCTGGCAGCCCTGTCTTCCATGTGCTGCATACAGGGTGCTTGGCCAAGGGGTAGCACGGGGCTGAAGCCCTTGGGATGTGCACCCTGACACGGGAGCTACCTCTACCTCGAAGAAGGGGCACCTCTTTTCTAGTTTACCCAGAGCTGCCCTGAGGGCTGGCGGTGGCTCTGGGCTGCTCTCCATCTGCCTGCTGGGGGAGCCTGACCTTTCACTAGGACCAGACTGGGATCACCACAGCAAGGACAGTCCCTGTGAGGGAAAGAGGGGAAATGTGACTCAGACACGCCAAGACCGGCCTAGGGTTAGGCAAACACCCCCGAGTCTGGCCCAGGGTTTAGAAAGAACTTCCTGATGTGAGCGTGTTAAAATGGAAAGTCACGGAAGACCCACCTCAGGAAAAGGAGGAGAGAGAAAAAGATGGGATAGAGAAAAGGCAGATGAGAGAGAATAAGGCAGAGACTGAAAGAGGAGAATAAACAATTACCCTTGAGGGGTGGGCACAGTGAGGAGTGGGCAGTAGTCACAGTAGCACATCTGCCCAACAGGCAGAGCTGGGGAGAGGGTAGGTGGTGGGTTATGGCTCATTTTAGGAAAAAAATTATGCCCCCTGCTAAGGCAGGAGACAGACGGGCTCCAGGCTAGATATTTACAACTGGCTTCCTGTTCACACTTCCTGGGGTGAGAAGAAGTTGGGCTTCAGGCCAGACATTCATTACCAGCCCCGTTTACATTTCTGAAACAAGAGACAAACGGGCTCCAGAACTACATAGTTATGACCTGACTCCTGTCTATATCTCGAGATCTGCACCTCGATATAAAACTTAGCAACAGAAATAAGGTAAATAACCAGACGTTGGACATTTTTATGGCAGGGACGGAGTAGGACTAAACCCTGTTAAAAGATCAAGAGGTCATACATTTCCCATCCTTGGGGCAAGGGAAGTATTGCACATGCGCAGAAAGGCTCCTTGGGGGTCAAAAAGGAGGTGGAACCACCCCATAATAATGTGATGCTAAGGCCATCCCATAGGCCTCTGGGCTGAAATCCATTTTGGAAAAAAGTTGCACACATATGTGGGGGAGGCTCCTAAGGCAGGTCAGGTGTGGAAAAAGAAACCAGATAATTGGCCAAAGGTACACAAAGACCAGGAAGAACTAACCTGCATAAATGATTTAATCGCCTTTTTACTGCATTCCTCCTCCTTAGGGAGAACGCCCACACCCTTTCTCTCCGGTGGGCATCTCTGCCTCGCTTCTATCTTAACTAAACAAACGGTTTCTCTGTGTGCTCTCCCACGGGCTGTCGTGCTACCTCTCTAAAAATAAACTTTGTACCTGTCTTTATAGTTTTGCCTCCATGAGAAGTGCATTTTTTACTGGGGGCAAGAGCCAGGGGGTGTGGTGGCTAGGATTTCCGGTTTTCATCCAGGTTACATAGGCTCAATCCTGGGCAGGGAATTAAGATCTCGCTTCACACCACCACTCACTGCTGCCTCTCCGAGATCACCGCAACCCTCCAGTCTGTATATTCCTTCACACTGGCCCAAAGTGGCTGGAGTAGGAGAGGAAGACCAGGGATGCTCAGCGTTTCTGGGACTTTCCCTGGTGAAGGTGAGGAAAAGCATTTTGCACTGTCAGTGTTTTTCCATTGGCCACTGGAGCCTGTTTACATTCGTGTTTTAGCATCTGAGCCGTAAATCAGCAAATGACCTGTTGGGCTGTTTTAACCAGGATGCCTGCTGATGATGACATTTCCACTGCTGATATGCACAGGTGGGATTCTACAGGGTGACTGCTATTATCACATCATCAGGAGTTTATCTTGGGAGCATTTGGGTTTTGCTGATTTAATAACCAAGCCCTGGTGTCTGTGCCATCAGGGAAATGTTTAGTCTGATGAAGGAACAGGTGAGTCCAGCATCTTCTCCCATAGGTCAGGCCAGAGCTTATTTAAGAGAAAGTAAAAGGTGCAAGGGGAACATTTGCTTGTTTAATTGGCCATAGATTTTCCTGGCAATAATTTGCAGCAAGATAAGGGACCTCTTCAAGGTCATGCATCTTGGCTGGCTGGGTAAGGAAAAGGACTTGGGAAATTCTGGGTGCTTGGTTTTTTAAATGAGTTTGTTGATTTCTCTCAGACTCATCCATCAGCTGATGAATGTCTATTGTTTAACTGATGGTTCCTGCCCAGCTGGCCTGGCTCTCTGCCTGGACATGCTGTGTCTGGATAAAGGCAAAGATGGAGGACTTGCCCTGGGGTCTGGAGTGCCAAAGCCCTTGTATCCAGACCCCCAGGCATAAACCCTGCCCCAAGGTCAATAAGCCACTGAGCCTCATGGCAGAGAGGTAGCTTGGAGAGAGAACAGGCCACCTCTGCATGAAGTGGGATGGACAACAGTGCCTGTGTCCCAGCTTGCACAGGTCCAACACCCTATTCCCGGCCCAGTGATCTGCTGGAGCAGAACCTGTGATTCCTCGCATTAATTCCTGGGGTTTAGCACATGGCTTGACACTCAGCAAATGCTAAGTGCTGGAATAAATGAATGAATGAATGTAGCGACTTGCCCAGGGACACATAGCTGGTGGTGGCACAGCCAGGATACCCAAGACTAACGCTGTGCTCCTTATACCCCCCCGCCACTGTCTACCAAGGGGTTAAGTACACAGGCGTCTGGCCCCAGACCCCTGGAGTCTGAGTCCTGGTTTATTTCCTAGCTGCGAGGTGGCTGTGGAGGCATGCCTCTCAGATCCCTCTTCAAGGAGGAATTTCCTGTTCAGTGATAGGAGGGCAGTTAGCTGAGAGCCTCCGGTTATAGCACCTTCAGGGGCCACCTCACTTCTGGAGCTCAGGCCAGTTCCTCCCAGTCGGGGCCAGCCAGTGACCCAGCATGGCAGGTGCTGGGGCTTGGCCATTTCTGCCCGGAGCCGGACTCGTCTAATGGGCAGTCTGCTGGGGAGCTCCCCATTGGGCGGCCTGAGATGCTGCCGTTGTGCGTGACCTGGTGAATGGTGGTCTGAGGCGTTCCTGCCCCTTTCCCTCCCCCAGCTTGCAGGTCTGCATTATGGTCTGAAGGCTCTCTCTGCCCAAGGACCATAGTTTGCTATGTAATAAATATGATGACACTGCCCAGGGATAACTGATTCCATCACCTGGACCACAGTGATTGCTGGGGGAGGGAAGTAGAGGGAATACATAACCCAGTTTGGGCCAGTGAGTTATGAGATGCATGGGGGGGGGGGCTTCTCCAAAGCTCCTTCTTCTTTTATCAGAACCTCTCAGAGAGAAGCTGTTTATCTCCAGATGGTTCTGTAGACACCAATGTGGTGGGATTGGGGGGAGGGTGGTCAGAAGAGAAAACTGACCCAGGAGTAGAGTGGAGCCCAGGGAATCACAACAAAATGGGGCCAGAGTCCTGCTAACAAGGAGAACCCCTGGATCAAACCATGCCTGAAGCCAGAGACTTTTCAATAATCTGAACTTTTCAATAATTCATTCAGTTATATCACCTGAGACCAAGCTAAGTGTTCTAACTATCATTTACAATGAAAATAATCCTGATTCAATTAGGGAACAAGAAAAGAAAAGAGGGATCACCCACCCACCACCCCAGGCCAGGTCACAAAGAAATGAATCTCTGATGGTAAAATTTCAAGCACATGAATGGCAAGGAAATCTCAGGAAGAGGTTTGGGGACAGAGGATTCAGCAGATGTTCCCCAACCCAGATTTCATAGGCAGTGGATGCTCCAGGATCCACCTGTGGCCTGAGAGCTGGATAGACAGAGGCCAGGGTTACAGTGGTGGTATTCACACCAAGTGGGAAACAGACCAACTCCCTGGGGCAAGAAGAGAGGAGAGCCAGTCCATCTGCCCACACAAACACACCCAAAATGAGAGGAGCGGGCTTCCCTGGTGGCGCAGTGGTTGAGAGTCCGCCTGCCGATGCAGGGGACACAGGTTCGTGCCCCGGTCTGGGAAGATCCCACATGCTGCGGAGCGGCTGGGCCCGTGAGCCATGGCCGCTGAGCCTGCGTGTCCGCAACGGGAGAGGCCACAGCAGTGAGAGACCTGCGTACGGCAAAAAAAAAAAAAAAACACCTTTCAAGCCAGGGCTGGGTGAGGGGGTCCTTCCTCAGGCTGGGAAAGGGGATCACAGGCCACACCCGGTGGCTTTTGAGGGACACACCAGTCCAGTGCTGCCAGCTGGCCTGACCCTGAACGTGGTTCAAATTCTGGCGTGGGCTCTGCGCCGTGAAGTGATGGTCGAGGTGAGGATGTGGCTGTGGTCCGAGCTCTGCCCTGATGCATCAGGTGAGCCTGGACTAGTCACCTTACCTGGGACTCAATCCTTCTTCTGATAATGAGGGGTAGTTCCGGAATCAGTGTTTCTCAAAACAGGGGTCTGTTGGCACTTGGGGTGGCCAGTTCTTCCTGTGTAGGACTAGTCCACACATTGCCCCAGGGGGCACATTCACTAGGAATCCCCACTGTCCCCCAACCCCGCAAGATGGCCCCAGCCACTGTGACAACCCAAAACCACACACTCATATCTCAACACATCTCCTAGGGAGACAGTGCCAGCCCTGGCTGTGGACCACTCTCCGGTAGCTTTCCTGAACAGCTGGGTGGCCTCCCTGTACCTCAGTGTCTGCATTTCAGAAATGGGGATGATAACGTGCCTGCCTCATTGGGCTATGAAGCTTAAATGAGATACTGCTTATAAAAATGAAGAATGGTGCCTGGCACACGAACAATAAGCATTACCCACAGTAATCAATAATTAATCAAGCATTACCCTCCCAAGTATCTGTTACCCAATTTCAATCCTACCTAGTACATGCCATTATTCCCATTTTATATCTGGGGAAACGGAGGACCTGAGAGGTGAAATAACTCAACAGATTTCAACAATGGCTCAGTGTGACTTCCCAGCCTGGCCTCTTAACGGCCCATTTGCAGGGGACATGACAAGGCCAGGCACTTACTGGCTTCTTTTATAGGATGTCTGTACTGGGGGGCTGGAGAAAGTCGGGACAGGACCTGGGGCTGATTACCGTCAGTTCCAGAAGACGGACTGGAGGTGAAGGCCTTCCTGAATCTGCCCAGCTACATGCTTCTCTGGTACCCTGTCTGTAAATCCAAAATTCAGGTCAAGGAGGTTTTCTCCTTGCTTGCTTAAGATGGCTCTAAGGAACAGGACATGAGGGGCTGAGCTCAGGGGACCAGGTCTGCAATAGCAAGGAGGCTGGGGGCAGGAAGTCCAGAGTGTGGCTGGAGAGGCGGCGGCCGGGGGCGGCTGCAGGAAGGGCATCGCGCTGGCAGGACACTTCCTCCGTGATATCCTGGGGCAGCAGAGGAAGGTGGGCAGGGGACAGAGCCCAGAGCCCATACCACGGAGAAGCCACAGAAAGCTCCGGGAGACCCCACGGGATGGCAGTCAGGCCCTCGCTATGCCCAGACACCCTGGCCTTTCCTTTCCTCCCACCTCAGGGCCTTTGCCCTGTGGTTGGTTCTGCCTGGAATGCTTTTTCACCCAGATTTTCCCACACCTGTCTCCTCCTTATTGCTGGATCTCACAGCTCAGAAAGGCCTTCCCAAAACACCCCGAGTGAACCAGTCACACAACCCTGCTTCTTAGCGCTTAGCAATGGCAAGAATTGTTTGCTGTTTATCAGTATAATGTTCTGAGAGCCTAGAACAGTGTCTGGCACTAAATAGGTCCTCGGTCAATATCAAATGAATGAATGAAGGACGGAGACACACTTTCCGATGGCAGGGAAACTTCGGTCTGAGGGGAGACGCGGCCCCGCCCTCGGGGAGCCCCGGCCTGAGGGGAGACGCAGTTGTTTTCCTTGCGGCAATAGTCATCAGCAAGTACTAACCAAATACATAATCCTTGCAGGCAGTGCGGCTGAGGAACCTCAGGCTTACAAGACTGTCGGAAGACTTCCCGTAGGAAGCTGCCTCTGACAACTGGAGGCCCCACATCTTAGACCCGTCAAAGGGGTCTCTCCCTAGTGGACCAACACTGTGCTTTTAAATCAGAGCCAATCAAAGTGGTCATGCTCATATGTGGCTGCTGAGTGTGATTAGTGACAAACCCCAGAGATCTGTCACCACAGGTCCAGACACACCTATGTGACCACTCCTTTTTGCAGTATAAATACTTGTCTGGCTCTTGATTGGAGAAAATGTGGTCACACGCCACCCTCTGCTTGGAACTTCTCCCCTCTTCTCTGATCTCATGTCCTATCTATATCCCCATTTATAGACTCCAGGACCGTGGAATGGGACGCGGACTCACATTGCAGTCTGCCAGTGGCACCTACCTGGAGTTGTGCAGTGCACAACCTCTACAGCTGTGCTTAGCAGCACTGGTAAACTCCCAGAGTCTCAGGACTGAAAGGGACATCAGAAAGCCTAAAGCACAGTCACTCAACCTTAAAATGAAGAGCCTGAGGCTGCTGGTGCAGACAAGGCTTTTCCAAGGCCATGCAGTGATGCCTCAGTGAAATGGCTGGGCTGTGGACCCACAGCTCTTGGCTCTCAGAATGGCACCATGAGGTGTCCTCTGCCGTCCTCCCTCCCCTCCTCTAGGGCTCTCAAAACGCCCCCTTCCCTCCCCTTCAGCACACCCTGTGCGCCCACCTTGGTTCTGTGCTCTCATTCAGAGTCAGTACATGCCATGCTTTGGGGTCTTCCTAGGTAAATCACATCACCAAGCTGTGGCACCCACCACTGGTCCGCTCAGAGTGGGGGGCCCCCGCCAGAGTGGGTCCGCATCTGTACAAGGGCTAGTAATGGGGGAAGGGAATGACGAGGAGGTGGGGAGGACCCCCATGTTTCCTGGCAGAGTAAAAACACAGAGTCAGACACACTTGGGTAGGAGTTGCTCTGCCCCTCACTCTACTCCGCCAGGGGTGTGACCTTGGATGGTCCGGTCCACTCAGCCCTTCTGGGCTCCAGATGTCTCAACTATAAAGGGCGGTAAAAATAACCCTCATTTCTCCCCCCACCCCTCACCCCAGCCTAGTAAGGATTACATAAGGTAATTGATGCGAGGGACCGAGCTTGGCTCAAGCCACGGCTACACCTGCCCCTCGGAAACAAGCCCTCCTCCTGGAAGCCTTTCTCAGCCTCTGTTCTGCATGTGTGTTATGGCTCTTCCCCGTGGAAGCCGTTTAAAGGCAGGAACTGCTACTGGGAAGAGAAAAAATCTTTGGCACAGCCCAGCCATTACCAGAGATGTTTAACCAGCCCGCATTCAAGGCAGAAGGACGTGCATGGAAGCGTTTTATCTTCCTCCCACAAAGGGAGAGCAGAGCCCTGAGCCAAGCTGAAATGAAGGCTTGATTTTTTAAAATAGACATTTAGGATTCACTGATGCTTTGCTAACCCCCAGTCAAATCACGACATCAAGGAAAGAAAAACTCCATTTTCTGCTAAGATGTTGAAATGGCCCTTTCCAATTAAGCGGTGGGCTCTGGGAGGGGGAGCCCAGGCAGGCGGCCCACAGCCGTGTCTGCTCATCTGTGTGTTTCTGGGTCTGTGAGCACCTCGGAGCTGAGCCCACGTGTCCTGGGTGAGGGGGCTGGCCTCCAAGCCATCCTGCCCTCTGGGTCTCCCACCAGGCTGGGTCCCTGGTTGTCCCTGGGAGGGATGTGAGACCTGTTAGTTAGCAGTCACTTACATGTTTTGCATATATCAGTAGGTCTGATCATCTACTTCGAATTAGCAAAGACCAGGACTCTCACAAGATTGCCCACGAAACACGACTACGTGCTAATAACACCATCCATCTGAAACCCACCGTTCCCCAGCTCCCCATGGCTGTCTGTCAAGAGAGCACAGACTCATCTATTAAGACTCAGCGCAAGGGCGGTAATTAAAGCAACGACGACAAACACTTGTATGTCCCTTTCGCTGTCAGTCACGGCTCTAGCTGCTTCCGCATATTAACTCATTTCATCTTCGGGTAACTGTGATGCTTTAAGAATGGCCACAAATCCTTTCCGCTCTTCCCACTGGAGAGTTTGAGTCTCAGTCTTCTCACTTTGAACCTGGGCAGGCCCGGGGTCCACTTGATGAGTACAATGTGGTGGAAGCGATACCGTGCCAGTTTCTAGAGCAGACCTGAAGACACTAGCAGTTCCACCTCCATCTCTTGGTGTACTCTCTTTGGCAGCCCTGGGCCTCCACGGAAAGAGTCTGACTAGTCCAAGACTGCCATGCTGGAGGGACCACATTCACGTGCTTTAGTGGACAGTCCCAGCTGGACCCAGCCTTTCAGCCATCCTGGCCGAGGTGCCAGACACGTGAGTGAAGCCATCTGGGACCTTCCAGCTGAAGTACCATTGAGTGACCTCAGCTGATGCCACGTGGGGCAAAAGCACCAAGCAGCCAACTGCCTGAGTAACTGACCACAAAATCATGAGGTATAATAAAATGGCACGAGTACTTTGTTAGGCAGCGGTAGATAACCAGGACAACCTTCTGAGGCAGGTCCAATGGAATACCGTTTGACAGCTGAGAAAACTGAGACACAGAGACGTCAAGTAATTTGCCCATGGTCACACAGCTAATAAGTGATGAAGCCAGGATTCCAAACCCAGACAGCCTGGTCCCAAAGTCCATGCTCCCTCTTCTCTGAAACCTAAATTGACTATTGTTCCACTGTCCTAACATCTCTTGAGCTTACCCATTGGTAAATCTTCTCCCTTACTGGATGCAAAGGCTACTGAAAGGCAGATCCCAATTCTTAGTCAATGCATAGCCCCGTCCTGGGACAGAGGAAGAGTGCTCAGTGTTTGCTGAGAGTGGAGGGGGGTGGGGGGTGGATAGATCGATGGACTGATGGATGAACAAATGAATGGGCTTGGATAGGAGACAGCCTGGAGAACGTGGAGGGGCTAGAACTGTTTGGGGTACGGGCTTATTAGAGGTGCCATGCGAGGATTAGCATGAGGGAAGCAGAGGAACACCACACACCAGGCAGAGGGGTGCAAAGACTCCCTTGACTGACTGTGTGGTTCCCCACCCTCTCCTCTCCAGGGCCTCACGAAGAGTCACTCTTTGAGGCTAAAGATTAATTCTGAAAAAACACTTCTATTTTAGTGTTATATGTTGCCTCCATTCTTTTTTCTCCCCCAGCACAATTTTAACAAGGACCCAAAGCTTCCACTAATAGATATGTCACGTACCTGAAATGTCTAGTCACCAGCTGAACACTAATTTTCCCTGTGAATGTCCTGGTAGCCCAGGCAAAAGGGAAAATACATTGTAGTTAAGAGCTCTCATTTGGGGGAGATTTGCTGACCTCTTAGATCCAGAACCAATAACCTTGCAGAAGGCTCACCTCTGACCTGCAGGCAGGGAGTCCCTCCACACTCAGCCTCTGGACACATGCACCCCATGTGTTCACCACCAGTCCACCCTGGACGCAGTGGTGCTTATTCCTAACTCCTCCTCTGCTGTGCTCAAAAGGGCGCGGGCTTGAGTTCATGCGTCTCTCAACCATGAATCCTCAGTTCTGCAGATGCCGTGCTTATTGCCAGAACAGTCAGTGACCGCAAGGTCTTCCAAACCTCTGGAAACTTCTGGAGAAACAAGAGTCCCTGGGCTCCTCCCACCAGCACTCTTCTCTTTAAGATTCCAGGCAAACAAGGATTTCTATTACCTTGTCCAAGAGTATTTTTCCGGGAAGAATGGTTATGCTGAACCTCAATGGAAATTTCCACTGGGGCTTCTCTGTTTTCTGGAACTCATTACACAGAGCAGCGTTAAATTTACAGGATGCAATCCCTTAGATGTGGATGCTTAGGTTATATAGTTCACCGGAGCAGATAAAAAGAGGCCAACAGACTCATCTGTAGAGATGAAATTTCCCCTGCAAAGAGGGTGGTCTCTGCTCAGAGTTCAGAAAGAGAAGTCTGTCCTTCCAGGACATAGATGGCTGTTACATAGATGGCTTTGCATAGATGGCTCTTACAAAGGGTGCTGGATAACATAACAGTTGACCCAGAGATGTTCATTGTCTCATTAACCTCCTGAGAGTGACCAGGACAGCAAACTCTGAGCTACTCAGAGAGAGCGTCGAGAACAACCAGGCACAGCAGTCGCCCCTCCTGCCCTGCCCTCACCAGCCTCTACCACTTGGCTTTGCTCAAGGCAGGTAATGAACAGACTTGAGGAAAATGCTTAATCCCAAGCCAGATGCCACATTCACTCTACCAGGTCTCCTCCCTGCCGCCTCCCACCCCAGCATGCACACGCACACACAGTTTCCCCAGTCTCTGTGTTATGGAACTAATCTACTTTACTACCACCTTGAGGAACATGTGAATCACTGAGCAAAGACAGAGAGAAAGCTGAAGATAAGTTATTTTTGGAAGGTTGTCATTTTGAAGCCCCAAAGGCAGGCTTCTCCAGGGTGGGTGAGGCCGTGGAAGTGACAGGCAGCTGGGGCCATTCCCTCTTCCCTGAACAGCCCTTTCTCCCCCACACTCTGGACCTTTGCACTGTCTGTTGCCTCCACCTGGGATGCCCTCTTCTGATCGCCATCTTTTCCTGGCAAAATGCCATCTGTCTCTCTCGAGGCCCAGATATTCCTGATCTCCCCACCCCAGCATAAGCTCCCCGAGCTTAGGGCCCTTACCACTCATGTCATAGAGTTGCTTCATGGCAAACAGTGTAGACTCTGGAGCCAGTGGCCTGGGCTCGACTTAAGACTGCTACTTACTAGCTGTGTAATAGGGAGGAACAAATCTGACTCCATATTGGATCTGTTTCTTTTACTTTCACCTTTGCATTCCATTGCTTTTGCTACAAGATAAGAATGTTGCCTGTAGCTTGAAATATACAGGATAGCCCATTCTCAAGGCTCTGACCTTTAAAGGTATAAAACACTGTTCCATTCATACAGAGATACAAAGTTGCGGAACAGACAATAACATTTGTTTTGTTCGAGGTTTATAGGAACATGGTGACTGGACCTACAGGGACAGCTGCAAGGACAAAGGATTCTGACACCAAGAGGGCGGCAACGATCAATAACACCCCCTCCTCTTTTACTATAAGAGAAGCCTGAATTCTAACGAGGGTAAGATGGTTCTCTGCGAAGCTAGGCCACCATCTTCTCCATTTGCTGGCTTTCTGAATAAAATCACTATTCCTTGTCCCAACAACTCGTTTCTCAGTTGATTGCCCTGTCATGCGGCGAGCAGTACAAGTTTGGACTTGGTAACAGCTGTGCAACTTTGCACAAGTTACTGAATCTCTCCGTGCTTCAGATGCCCCTTCCATGAGATGAGGATGATAACCATGTCTACCTGATTAGGGTTGTTGAGAGAATTTTAAAAGCAATGACTGTAAATTGCTGTCATTATCATTATCCCTAGGGACTGCGTGCTCAAGGCTGGGCACTCAAAGGAGCTTGGAATGCCTCCTGAACTGCAGTGTGCGAATCAGGAATTGGCTGCAGTCCGCTAGGGAAGTGGGGATTGAGAGACAATAATGCAGTCGGGGCAGCTCCAGGAGTAATATGGGGGCCCAGGGACGGGGTGGGGCTGGAGGTCCTGCCCAGCTCACCCTGACTGCCTCTACCACACCCTGAGATTTTCCTCAGCACCACCCCCATCTCCTCCTCCATACTCGGGGACCATCTGAGAGCAGACTGGAAAGGGAGCTCCTGCCTCAGATCTGCCCTGCAGGGAGCTGCAGCCTTGGTAGGTTGGAAAATGGTCACAATCCGCTCTTGGGAGGAGGAGAGGCGCAACTGTGATTCACAGTGTCTGCCAACTGCCAAGGTGTAAATACTCCCAGCATGGCGGGCTTCAAGCTCCTGACACGACGTCACTGAATACGGAGTTGAGAATGGATAGGCAGTTCCCTCTATTACACGGCAATATCACTATATGCCTACAATAGATGTAAATTACCTGAAGCGCATGGATCACAGTAAAATACACAGAATTAGAATGTAGCTAAATAATTACAAAGGAATAGGTTGCAAACATGTATTTCTTTTTGATATAATAATTTAATATAATTTTAAATCACGGTTGTGTCGAAAAAGTAGCTGTCAGGATGCCTAAAACGGTTGGTTGTTTGGCCTGAGGTGACCCAGCACTGGAGCCTACCCAGCTCTTTGGTGGGGCTAATGGCAGACTCAAGCCAAGAAGTACTTCCCACAACTTCTGCTGCCAGTGTCCTTGTCCCCACGGTGAGCCACAGCCACCCCCCGCCTCTGCAGGAGACCCTCCAACACTAACAGGTAGAGCAAATGAATCTAGAAAATTATATGGAGTCCAGTTCCACCCTGAAGTTGGCCTGACAGAAAATACGAAAGTAATACTGAAGAATTTCCTCTTTGACATAGCTGGGTGCAGTGGGACCTTCACTGTGCAGAACAGAGAACTTGAGTGCGCTCAAGAGATCAAAGAGAGAGTCGGCACATCAAAAGTTTTGGTTTTGCTCAGTGGTGGAGTGGACTCAACAGTTTGTACAGCTTTGTTGAATCGTGCTTTAAACCAAGGTCAAGTCATTGCTGTGCACATTGATAATGGCTTTATGAGAAAACGAGAATGTCGGTCTGTTGAAGAGGCCCTCAAAAAACTTGAAATTCAAGTCAAAGTGATAAATGGCGCTCATTCTTTCTACAATGGAACAAACAGCTCTACCAATATCAGATGAAGACAGATCTCCACGAAAGAGAATTAGCAAAACCTTAAAATGACTACAAGTCCTGAGGAGAAAGGAAAAATCATTGGGGATACTTTTGTCAAGATTGCCAATGAAGTAATTGGAGAAATGAACCTGAAACCAGAGGAGGTTTTCCTTGCCCAAGGTACTTTATGGCCTGATCTAATTGAAAGTGCATCCCTTGTTGCAAGTGGCAAAGCTGAACTCATCAAAACCCATTATATCCACTACCAAACGTAAGGTAGATAGCTAGTGGGAAGCAGCCGCATAGCACAGGGAGATCAGCTCTGTGCTTTGTGACCGCCTGGAGGGGTGGGATACGGAAGGGTGGGAAGGAGGGAGACGCAAGAGGGAAGAGATATGGGAACATATGTATAACTGATTCACTTTGTTATAAAGCAGAAACTAACACACCATTGTAAAGCAATTATACCCCAATAAAGATGTTTAAAAAATAAATAAATAAAATAAAATGTTTTAAGTCACAAAAAAAATAAAATAAAAATAAAAAAACATTATAACGACACAGAGCTTATCAGAAAGTTGAGAGAGGAGGGAAAAGTCATAGAACCTCTGAAAGATTTTCATCAAGACGAAGTAAGGATCTTAGGCAGAGAATCTGGACTTCCGGAAGAGTTCGTTTCCAGGCATCCATTCCCAGGTCCGAGCCTGGCAATCCGAGTAATATGTGCTGAGGAACCTTATATTTGTAAGGATTTTCCTGAAACCAACAGTATTTTGAAAATAGTAGCTGATTTTTCTGCAAGCGTTATAAAGCCACATACACTATTACAGAGAGTCAAAGCCTGCGCAACTGAAGAGGCTCAGGAGAAGCTGGTGCAAATTACAAGTCTGCATTCACCGAATGCCTTCCCGCTACCAGTTAAAACTGTGGGTGTGCAGGGTGACTGTCGTTCTTCCAGTTATGGGTGTGGAATCTCCAGTAAGGATGAGCCTGACTGGGAATCTCCAATTTTCCTGGCTAGACTTATACCTCGCCTGTGTCACAACATTAACAGAGTTGTCTATATATTTGGCCCACCAGTTAAAGAACCTCCTACAGATGTTACCCCCACTTTCTTGACAACAGGGGTGCTCAGTACTTTACGCCAAGCTGATTTTGAGGCCCATAACGTTCTCAGGGAGTCTGGGTGTCCTGGGAAAATCAGCCAGATGCCAGTGATTCTGACACCTTTACGTTTTGATTGGGACCCACTTCAGAAGCATCCTTCATGCCAGAGAGCCATGGTTATTGGAACCTTTATTACTAGTGATTTCATGACTGGTGTACCTGCAACCCTTGGCAATGAGATCCCTGTAGAGGTGGTGTTAAAGACGGTCACTGAGATTAAGAAGATTCCTGGTATTTCTCAAATTATGTATGACTTAACATCAAAGCTCCCAGCAACTACTGAGAGTAATAAACTTCTTGTTCTGCTCCAAAAAAAAAAAAAGCCTGAAACTTCAGCAATTGGTTCTCCCCTCATTAGTAACCCTGATACTCTTTGTAGCACATACCTACCTCAGGACCTTTGCACCTACAGTCTCCCCTACATGGTATGCTCTTTCCCCAGATAACCCTGTGATTCCTTCCCCACTTCCTTTAGCTCTAGCTCCAGCAGCACTTTGTCACTTATTAAAAGACCTTCTCTGGCCATTCTATATAATAGCAGCACCCTTTCCCTCAGTCCTTCCTAACCCCCAGCTCTGATGTATTTTCCTCCAGAGCCCTTGACACCATGGACACTCTATTTGTTCATTCATCATCCACCCTCCCCCACCGAAATCCCCACAAGGACAGGGATTTCTGTCCATTGTGTTAACTGACCCCCAGTTAAATTATGTCTGATAGCAGGTACTAAATATAGATCCACAGAATAAGTATCTACAGCTGTCCAGAGTCTCCAAGGTGCAGCCACAATTATCTCATCAGCTCTTAGCAGCAGGTAGTTATGACAACTCCCATTTTACAGAGAACTCCTTCCCCTACCACAGAAGGTGTGAGGTTTGGGGATAAATTGACTTCCCCAAGATCACAGCTAACCAGACAACCTGCCAGACCAGTATTCCATTCTTGTGACCACACACCCGGGTTCTGCCCTCAATACTGCAATGCCTCTCAGAAGAGCAGGGGATCTCCCCTGGGTGATGCACCCCTGAAGACCCAGGATTCGCAGGCACACTATGGATTACCTCTCTTGAGGCCCCAGTGAAGTTCCTGGGACACATTAACTGCTCAATAAACAGGTTTCTAAGTTGAAGTCAGACAAGTTCTTTTCCCAATGCCCTCCCTCACCCTCGCCCTGCACGCTCCCGAAGTCCCATCCCTCCACCTACAAGATCTCCTCCGCCGTTGGGAAGCTCTAATGAAGCTCTAGGGTGAAGCTTTGTCTGCTAAGGTTTAAGGCATTTTTTCAGGTCAGATGTAATTGCAAGCGTCCTCATCTCCTAGCACGCTACCTGGCACAAGAACATGTTCAATAAATAAATTTGATTGAATAAAGCGTGTGTGTGTGTGTGTGTAGGTGAGAGGATGAAAAGACTGCTACACTGACGGTGGGGTTTCAGGTACCCTATGAGGCAGGGAAAGGAGAGAGGGTCCTCTGGAACCACAGTTCTGGGAGCACAAGGCCGAGAGGCCACGAACCTCCCTTCCCTGTCAGTCCTGAGACAATGAGTTTGCCCCAGAATTTAAAAATGGGTTGAAAGGGGAGCAAAGGGGGCGGCTCCTTTTTCTGATGACTGGTGAGCCCAGCGCCTGCTCAGTTCTCCTTGTTATTCTTAGCGGGGATGCTCTTCCCCGGCAGGGAGGAAGGAGGGGCGGGGGAGCTGGGCTCCGCAGGTTGGCTTCCAGAAAATGAGATGTCAGCTGGCAGGAATGAATTAATAAAAGGAAGTGACCCCTGCTGACCCAGACTCATTCTTGGTAAATTTTGGATTCTGGAAGTTTCTCCATGGCCTCCACTTCTTCCCAGGGGAGCCACGGAGGCCGGGTGTGGAGGAGTGGATGAGTGTGCAGGTTGAGGTGGGGTTTTTAATTATCTGCTCCCCAGCTCTTCTGAAAATTACCTGCTTGTAAAGGGGAAATACTGACGGTTTCCTGGACACCTTTTTTTGTGGAGTGGACCAGAGGCAAGCTGGGGAGAATCCAGGCCTTTGGGGAACCTTGGGCAACAGGAGCTGGTTGTGTCCTCAGTGATGCAAGGCTTCCCAACCTTGTCCAGTGCTACCAATCACCTGCTGTAATCGTTAAGCAATTCAAATTCTAGGCTATGACTGTCACATTAGCAGACAGCAGACTCACCTGGAGAGCCTGTTCAAACAAATGGGGGGCCTGGGCCCCGGCCCTCGAGATTCCGATTCAGCAGCCCTAGTGTGGGACCTGACTGCGCAAGTGTAACAAACCCCCGGGTGTGCCGGGTGCCTGTGCTCCTGGGACCACACTTTGAGAATCACCGCCCTAGGCCAGCTCGCTGGACCACAATCTCCAGGGGAGGGATCGGTGTTTTTCACAACTTCCCAGGCGATTCTCAGCACCAAGACAGTTCAGGAAGCTGCTAAAATGTGAGGGCCACCTGCAGCCGAAGCCCCTGGGACCCTTGTTATGAGGCAGATTCCCAGGCTCTGCCTCAGCTCTGAGGACTCAGAACCTCTGGGCGGTGGGGCCCAGGAATCAGAATTTAACCATTACAGTTTAAGAGTCCTGACCCTATATACAGAGGAGTAATCACTTAGTTATCCAAGTGAACGCCAAACCAGGCTGTTTTCCAATACAAGAACAGTCCGAGGTTCGGGCAAGCTCGAGTTGCCCCGGGAGTCTCAACCTCCACCCCCCACCCTCCAACCCCGGAGGAGTTTGGCCAGAGTCCTCTGGACCCTGGAGCTCTCTCCCTCTTTAGGCGCAAGAGCCGCGAGGCACAATTCCCCAAGCTCGCCGCCCTCCCTCGCGTTGCCGTGCCTCTGTGGCATTGCACAACCTAAGGTCTCAACCAGGATGCTCTCTCCGCCTCCTGGCGTCTTTCACATCTCAGCCCTCACTCATCCCTCCGTGAAGCTCAGTGACCTCCAGCCCGCAGGCACGCTTTCCCCGGATTTGCACTGACCTTGCACGATTGTCTGCTACTGCTCTTGCTGCAGTGACGGGGCCAACGTATTGAAGGATCACAGCCGTCCCCACCTTCCTGGGTGCTGGTCCTGCTTGGTGATGCCTCTGTCGTACTGGCCGCGGGTAACAGGCAGGGAGGAACATTGGGACGGTGCTACTGAAACCGTGGTTCAACCTACTTCACTTGCCTTCACTAATCCAAGTCGTTTTAAGACTCGCCTGTCCTCCAAGCGGCATGTAGCCTAAAGGGTAAGACGTTTGCCCCAATCGTTTCCCAGGAACTCGGGGTCAGTTGCCTAGTTCAAGCTGAGCAGGTTAAGACCGGAAGGGATCCCCGACCCTTCAACTGGGCATGCGCGAGCGTCCTTGATGAACTTTCGCACGTGTGGAGGCATAGAGTTTAGTTACGCCTGCACGGAACAAAGATTATCACACCTTTTTCCAATCACCTTTCCCCCACGCTCCCCACGCCTGAGACCGCCCTGCTTCTTTATTCTTTATCCCATAAATACCCCCGAGGCCCTTGCCTTCAGGTGGGCACATTTGAGATTTCTCCTCCTGTCTCCTTGATTGGCTGCCTCGCAAATAAACCGTCTCTTTGCTGCAAACCCTCCGTGTCTCAATGTTTTGGCTTCCTGTGCATTGGGCAAAACAAACCTAGTTCGATGGAAGCATTGTGGAAGCGTGACACAGGTGGGCTGGAGCTCTGGACAAAGCAGACCCACCTAGAGAGCATTTTCTAGAGGGAAGTGGGGATTAAAGACGATTTTTAAGGAGTTTGGGTCTCTGCTGTGAGATGTAATTCCCACCTCACTCCTTCACCTTCCAGAGAATCTTCAGCAAAACTGCTCATTATTTGCAAAACCTTTCGGATGTGGGTTTTTCTGTATCATCACTGTGATGCTGTGCTGATACATTCCTTAGATGGAGGCAAAAAGGCCCATTTTCAATGGGTCCTGACACTCTGTACTGTCCTGTATTAGTTATTGCTGCTTGACAAGTTACGTTAAGACTTAGTGGTTTAAAACAGCGATAAATATCTATGGTTTCTGGGTCAGAAATTTGGACGCAGCTTAGCTGGGTGGTGCTGGCTCGAGATTTCTCATCAGGTTGTAGTTCAGATGTTGGTCAGGGATACTTTCATCTGAAGGTCTGGCTGGGGCTGGCGGAGCCCGGGAGGAGGAGCAGTGGCTTCCCACGGATCCCTCACGCGGCTGCAGAGCTGATGCTGGCTTGGCAGGAGGGGCTGTGTGCCTCAGGGTGGCCTCTCCCTGGTTGCACGAGTGCCTTGAAGCTGGCCACCTTTCCCCAGAGTGAGCAATTCAAGAGAAAGAGAGGCAGACAGAACAATGTCTTTTACGACCTAGCTTTGGGAGTCACACATTGTCACTTCC
Source organism: Grampus griseus (assembly GCF_964374135.1). Classification (NCBI taxonomy): domain Eukaryota; kingdom Metazoa; phylum Chordata; class Mammalia; order Artiodactyla; family Delphinidae; genus Grampus; species Grampus griseus. Next base: position 33,909,627 of record NC_139004.1, on the reverse strand, counting down.
GCTACATTCTATTGACTAGGAAAAACATCACTAAGGACATCCCACATTCAACGGAATGAGGCTCCTTCTTTTGAAGGGAGGAGTACCGAAGATTCCGTGGGCAGATTTAAAAATACCCCAGTTGTCATGTATGGGAGACTGGGTACCTACTTCTGGTACATAGGAGCTGCTTACTAAATGTCTGGTGAACTGGACAGACAGCCCATCTTTCCCTAATGCCACTCTGAAGCGGAGATGGAACAGGAGGCAGCGGTGGCTGGCCTGGGGCAGCACTGTCTGTGGGCATCTCTAGCTGTCCGATGCTCTCTTGGCTGCCGGCCTATCTGGGACATAACAGAGCAGCCTTTCGTGGCCTGGGTCTCTGACCAGCAGTGTCCTTCCTGCCCTGTGCAACCCTCTGGCTCCCAGTCTCCTGTGTGTGCCTCTCACATGACTCCTGTTGACTCTAAAAGGCCTAGACAGGCAGCCACTTCCACATGGGGTTTGCTTCCAGGCCTGGATTCCTTCTAGAGGGAGACTATTATTCCACTGTGACATGGTAGGGACGGATCAAGGGGGTGGGAACGACCTTCCTCCAAGGCTACTACAGTATGGATATTAATCAGACCAGCTCCTTTCCTCATAGCCTTTATATGTACATTTCAGTCTCTAAGACTTTGCTTGTGCAGTTCCCCCACCGAGAATGCCCTTCCTTGTCCTCTCTGCCCTGCTAGATCCTGCTCCCTGGGAGGCAGTGTGGCACAGTGGAGAGAACACAGGCCTTAGAATCTAAAGGCAGGAAGGAACCCAAGGCTCTGCTTCACCATACAGTACTTGAGCACCTTGGACAAGTCAGCCCATCACCTTTCTGAGCCTCGATTTTTCCCGTTTGTAAAATGGGGCCATTATACCACCTTAGGGTATAATAAGTCGTTTCTAGGCTTAAACGAGAAAACAGAAGGAAGAGAAAACAGCATAAAGCACTATAGGTAAGGAATCTTTATTTTTCCTTTTCATCCTCTTGAACCCAGCTCAGTCCTAACTCTCCCAGGAGAACCTCGTCACATTTATGAATCTTTCTAGCAATCACGTTTCAACCACACAGACATGCATTTGATCTGACACCCTCAAATTTTTCTTTTCATTTGTGTTAGGCCAGTTTCTGACATGGAGTGTTGAGTCCAGCAGGACTTGCCTGTGTCTCTACCACAGCACACAGCGCAGTGCTGGGTCCACATGGGTGCCTGGAGCATCCGCGCCCACAGACCACACAGGGGCATGCTGGTCTGGGGGGCTCCGTTTTCTGTTCTGCTGTCTGTCATCCTCTTGATCCCCGTTTGGTGGAGATTCTGTGCAGCCGGTCTCCAGCTTCCATTTAGTTTCTAATGGCCCACACTTGTTATTCTCATCAAAGAACTGCCTTTGGGAACTGCTTGGTCCACACTTGCAGTGGACCAAATGCCTGGGAGTTTACACCCTCTCTGGCTCCCGGCAGTCCTTAGTCAATGACTGACCTGTGCAGAAGTCTGAAAGCCCAGCTGCCTTGCCTTAGAAATGCAGAGGTATAATTTATGCTCCAGAGCTCCCGCTGGGATGTGGCCTGAAGTTGCACCTTGCCTCGCCTTCCTCGTCCTGCCTCCCCGACTCCTTTCCAGCTTCCTAAAAACATCCTTTGCGCAGGAATCCTCAGCTCCGGATTTACTTCTAAGGAACCTGCCTAAGAGATCCCCATCCAGGCTCCCGTAAGAATGAGCAAGGTGGCACTGATGAGCCATGTGGGCCGAGATCTGCAGAAAGGAAAGGGAGGGAAGAAAACCACGTCTCTTTTCCTCCTTTGGTTGCTTCCTGATCACCACCAACGCCACAACTGGGGAGAAAAAAGAAGTGATTCATTTTCAGTTTACATTTTCTTTAACATAACAGACTCCCGCCTTTGGAGGCTTAATTGGATCTATTCTTGGATGTGACAAAAAGTTAGTGGGAGATGAAAGGGGCACATCAAGGAAGAAAAAACATTCCAAGTGAATAATTTAAGATCACATCCATAATTAATGGCATTTGGCATGTTTCCCCTGGAAGCCTAATCATAGCGTGGAATGTGCTAATTAGAGCAGTTTGGTGCAAATCAGTCATTGCAGGTGTGGAAAAGCTGCCTCTGTTCTTTTCAGCACTGGTGGCAGCTGTGACACTGGATCCTCAGGTGGGGCGGGGCTTGAGTAAATGATGGAGCTCCGTTTTGAAACGTCTAATGCTGTGAAATGAGTTTCTCTTCTTGTTGAGGAGGGGGACGTGTATGTGGTACGTGGTGTTTGATGGTGGGACACGGCAAGTTGGAGCTGGAGAGACATTTGAGGTTAGTTCTTTCCCTCTCTTATCTTTGGGGAAGACAAGAGAATGAAACAGGGTCAGAGTTGGAAGGAGGGAAGTGAGGAGAGGAAGTAACTCCCCCAGCCCCTGCACCTACCCAACACCCAGTGGGATAGGGGAGATGACCTGTTGCAGGGCCAGGTGCACCTCGGAAAAGGTAAGGCACCAGGGCATCTTTGGTTTACTCTTTCGTGTCCACGCTCCACCCCAGGAGGCTGAAACCACGCACTCAGCCCTGCCTGATGTCTGACTTCTGGTCAGATTTAGCACATGGGAGCCCCTATTAGAGATTGGAGGGAAGGAGGGAAGAGATAGAGAGCTCAGGTGACTTACTTCCCATCTCCTGCCTCCTCCTTGCTGGGATCTGCCTGGCCCCTAGAGCTGAGATTCCACTTGTTGTAGATCAGCCTTCTACTCACAGCCTTCTCGTTGTCCCAGGGTCTCGCTGACCTGGGCTTCAGGGCCTGGGGCATCACATCCCCACCCTTCCCAGCCTGGTCTACAAGTGCTGTCCCTTGTGCTTCCCGCTCTACCTGCACCTTGGTAAACACCCCTTTAATAAATTCTCCTCAAATGATCCTTAATTTGAGGGTGACATTTCTTAACAGCTGTGTCAAGACCCTGAAAAAGAACTAGTTCACAAGAGTGACCTTCTTTTTAAATGGAGCTCTTTCCTTTAGAAACCAGTGTTTTGGCCAGTATTCTTCGGCAGTCTTTATAAAATGCACCCGTTATTTCCCTGCCGTCTGAAAGAGAAGTAACTACACGTGATTGAAAAGCTACCCTTGCTAGTTCCTTATGAACATCAACTGTTGTCCCACGGTGGGCACTGCAGACTTTGGTGACTGTTATGGTCTGAATAGTGGCCCCCCAGATTCATATGTTGAAGCCCTAACCCCCTAATATGACTGTATTTGGATATAGAACCTTTAAGGGGGTAATTAAGATTAATGATGTCATAAGAGTGGGGACTGGTTTTCTTAAAAGCATATGAAAAGACACCAGAGCTTTCTCTCTCCTCCTGTGCCCACAGAGAAAAGGCCACGTGAAGACACAGTGTGGAGACAGCAGTCCGCAAGCCAAGAAGAGAATCCTCACCAGAAGCCAACCATGCTGGCTCCCTGATCTTGGACTTCTAGCTTCCAAAATTATGAGAAAATAAATGTCTGCTTACGCCACGCAGTCTATGGTATTTTGTTTTGGCAGTCTTGAGGCAGGAGCTAGATGGGCCCCAGGTTAGACATTTACAACTGGCCTCCCGTTTACATTTCATGGGGTAGGAAAAAAGTGGGCTTTGGGCTGGGCACTAGCCTCCTGCTTACATTTCCTGAGACAGGAGATAGATGGGCTTCAGGTTAGACATTTAAAATCAGCCTCCGGGGACTTCCCTGGTGGTGCAGTGGTTAAGAATCCGCCTGCCAATGCAGGAGACACGGGCTCGAACCCTGGTCCGGGAAGATCCCACATGCCACAGAGCCACTAAGGCCATTTGCCAAAACTACTGAGTCTGCACTCTAGAGCCCAAGAGCCACAACTACTGAGCCCACACGCCACAACTACTGAAGCCCGCGCACCTGGAGCCTGTGCTCCGCAACAAGAGAAGCCACCGCAATGAGAAGCCCGCGCACTGCAACAAGAAGCCCGTGCGCTGCAACGAAGAGTAGACCCCGCTCGCTGCAACTAGAGAAAGCTCGCGCACAGCAACGAACACCGAACTCAGCCGAAAATAAATAAATAAAAATAAAATAAAATAAAATAAAATCAGCCTCCTGTTTACTCTCCAAAATGGAAGAAACTACAGAGACAGGGTAAATAGCCAGGCTTTGTCTCTTGTGGATGCCTTAAGATAACAGTCATGGCAAGAACAAAGAGGGGCAAAACCTTGTTTGACTAAAGGATCAAGGGATCTCTGCTTCCCCCTCCTTGGGGCAAGGGAGACACCACACATGTGCAGAAAGTCTCCTTGGGGGTCAAAAGTCAGAGAGCAATGCTAGGTCACAGTGAGTCTTGCTTCTCCCAGATGCCTTCACGTCAAGATCCACCTCGGCTGAGAGGCGCGTGTGCATCTAAAGGGAGGGTCCTGAGATCAATTAGCCAGGGGGACAAAACAAGATGATTGGCCAGAAGGAAGACAAAGACCTGGAACACTGTCCCTCTGTAAAGGATTTAAACTTCCCAAAGGCACGACTCTTTCTCTCTGAGTTCGCCCATGCGTCTCTCCACATGTACTCTGCTTTTCCAATAAACTTTTTACATTTCTATTTACCTTCTACCTCCTCTCCTGAATTCTTTCCTGACAAGGTGGGCAAGAACTGGGGGTTTAGGGTGTAGCCTCTGGCCTCTGTGGTCTAGCAGTTAGGACTCCCGGTCCGGGAACTAAGATCTTGCTTCCAGCTGCTGCAAGCTGCTGTGTGCTTCCGAAATCAGTCTGATCACAGACTAACACGGAGACTTCAGAATATAGGACAGTTTGCCCTTGCCCCAAGTGGTTCCAAATTGCATGCTCACCCCACTCTGGTTTTATAGTTCCTTTGCCTTATCTCTGAGCTATTACCTCTTGTGGCCAATAACGTCACTACCTTTAGCATAGCCATCCCTTATTCACTTAAATCTTACCTGTTTCCTAGTACTAAACTGTCACGTGAGACCAGAAAAATAAAGCTCATTAGAATTATGTATAAAGCAAGAGTTAATAGGTTCTGAGTGAGGGTCTGAATTGCTCTTCCTTGAGTAGCGCATGTATTTTAATGCAGAGACTTTATCATGAGGACTTTTTAAGTGCCCAGAGGCCATTTTTTTCTTACTCTGGAATCCTTGTTATATTCTTGTACAGCTGAGGTTGCCAAATCAGTGGCCTAAGGAAAAACGTGGTATCACAGTAACTTCTCTCTTTTCTTCTCTGAACTGGTTAGAACACAATGAAACTTCAAATCTTGTACGATCAGGTCTTACCTCACACCTGAGGATCCTTTGGCTTGAAATTATTAGAAACTTGGCTCCTGGCCCCTGCTGCATGCCCCCTGGTAGGAGAGGGGCCTCTGGATTCCTTTAGCCCAGTGGGTTCCTGGAGAATTTGATTAGCTCTCAGGCCTTGCATTAGCCATCCTTTGTCTCGGCCTGGACGGCCCTGCAGCCAGTGGATACGGGGCCGATTTTATGAGGCAACGCCCCTCCACCCTCCTCGGTTTGTAATGCTCACTGGCAGAGACAGCTAATCGATTGTTGCTCCTTGCCAGCCCCCCACATATCGACTCAGGTCTTGGGAAGACTTTATAAAGAGTCATGGGGGGAATCTTCCGTTCAAATTGAACTGTGGGCCATTAAATCTCTTTAGTAAAAGACTGCGCCTCATATCATATGCCAGTGCACCTACTGAATTTTTAACCTGCGCAAGAGAACGACCGCCTTTCCTACAGCCATCTCAGCAGGTCCCGGGTTGTTTTTTTCCCTCCAGCAGATCTGGTTAATTGTTATGGATTTTCCAGCAGGTAAAAGAATTTGGAGTTGGGAAAGAGCAGGCTTTGTTTTCTCTTCTAAAGAAAACCAGTTCAGGTGGCTCAGCCTGGAGACACAGGAAGGAGGGAGGAAAGAAGGAAAAGGAGAGAGGATGGGACCTGGGGGGACTGCCCTCCGGGGCATCGCAGACAAAACTGGCTATTGACCAGATGTCACGTGTGTGCCCCCCACACATGCAGCTCAACACACACAAGCAGACCCACATGCGCACGCACACACACACGTCCACACCAAAGGCACAGATATGTACACAGATACACGCGTAACACATATGTTCATGTGCACACACGTAACACATGTTCATGTGCACACATGCACACACACGATGTGCACACAAACACACTCGTGCGTGTGCAGATGCCCAAACATACACACATGAATGTACACACACCGGCTTCATCATTGTTAACATGTGACTTTAGGTGAGTTATGTAACTTCTCCCAACCTTGATGTTCTCATCTATAAACCCAGAGGTAATCTGGGTCACCGTGCAGGATAAATTAGTCCATAGGTGAGAACCCTCAGGCATGTAATAGGTATTAAATGTCTGGCCCTGCTGCCTGCAATCCTTGGTGAGGTCTGCCATGGAATCAGAGATGGGAGGAACTTTTAAAACTCTCATTTTATCCAGGAGGACACAGAGGCCCCCATAGAAGACATACTTTGTCCAAGGTTACCCAGCGAGTTAGTAACAGGTGGGACTAAACTCCTGGTCTGCTGCTTTCTAGTACTGTTTTCTATTACGCTGCCTCCAACAAGGAGAAGCAAGAGGCCTGGCCAGCCACATGCTCAACCCCAACAAGATCACTTGTTTTCATTAACAGCTCACATTTGTGTAGCATTTTACTCTTTTCAAAGAGCCGAGGCTAATTAGAAATTGCAGTCCTCAGAGAGGCTGCCCTGGGCTTCCTGCGGGCACCCTTGCCCAGGGTGAAGGAAAGCGGGGCTAGAGAATAGGTCTCATTTAATACGAAGACGTCACTCCCAGGTCTGACCTCCCGGGCCTGTGTGTGTGCCTTGAGAGCGCAGGGTCACCTGGGAACGGCCTCAGGCTCCCCTGCCCAGCAACACCATTGACGTCAGCAAGGGCAGCAGTGCATTATGGGTGCAGGTGCAGGCCAGGCTGGGAACCAGAGCCCAGACTCACAACACAACATGTGGTCAGGAGTGGAGGGGGAGCCAAAGTCAGGAACACCGGGGTTGGAGTTAGGACAAGAATTTCATTTAGTAAATATTGCCAAGCACTCTGTTATTAACTCTGTGGTTAATAACACACACAAGGTGTGTGAGGCTGGAAATGCCCCTGGCCTTGCGGGGCTCACGGTTTAGTAACATTTGAGCACTCACCACATGCCAGGTACTATGGTCAGGCTCTCCATGTCATCACTCATCCAATCTTCAGAACAACTCTAGGAGGTAGGGTCTGTCATTATGCCCATTTTACACACGAGGAAATGGAGGCGAAGAGAGCGTAAGTCTCTGACCCGAGGTCTAAGTAATAGAAATAGGATCTGAATCCACACACCAATGATGCCACTGTTCATCTGGGCTCCACTACAGAGGCCTGAGTAAGGACTTGTGTGCTGGAAAACTCAGGAAGAGGGGAAGGGAAGTGGGGCAGGCAAGGGAAGGAAGTCAGTCCAGTGTGCACTGATGGTCAGATCACCAGCTGATCCTGCTTCATCTTGCTAGGAGCTCTAGAAGCCAGTGCAGAACCTGCACCTTGGACTTCCGTGCCCATGGAGGGGAGGGAGCTGGGGCATTTATACACCTGCTCCCATCAGTCACGGGCTGAGCTACTCCCGGGTTGTTTATTCCCCAGCTCTTCTAGCCCCCCATGAAGGGGCACAAAAGGCTTCCAAGGCCAAGGGATGCTCTCAGTCAAAAACTTAAAAGCATCTGGAAGTGGGCTGTCGTGTACCAGAGGGGATATGGGAGCGGGGGCACTGACAGTTCAGTGTGGCCACCCCAACATTCTAGATGGCAGAAGAGGATGGGGATCCTCGCGTCCAGCTCAGATATTGAAGCAGGTAGACCCAGAGGGGTGAGCGATTAAAGATCTGCAATACCTGATGCGTTGGGTGGCGTCCCCCCTCCCCTCGTTCCAGCTTACAGATCAGCCCCTGCGGCCTCAGTCCACGGACTTCCCCACGTTCTAGCACAGAACCTTCCTGTCAGGCCTGAACACGGGGAACGTAAGTTCAAGGATAAGACAAAGACCTCACCTGATCCAACAGCTTCACCTGTCCTACTCCTGCCCCCACCCTTGACCTTGAGAGGCACAACACCTGTGTCATGTACCTGTCCCTAATTCTCCCACCCTGGCAGGGGAGCTCCCGCAAGGCAAGGCATGTAGGCAGGAGAAGGAAGGAACTGGATGTCCCACTGCAGAGGGCCACTTGCCCCCAACGTCGTGAGCCCTGATGCACTGGAAGCAGCAGCCCGGCTTGGGAGAGGAGAGCGGCAGCGATGAATATATACACCCTTGTCCGCTGTGAATTGGTGTAACTGGGCTGTTCTGTTGGCTGAGTATTGGAGAATGCCAGTGGAATGTGGAGAAAAGTCAATAGACATATGTAAAAAGAAATCATTGCATTTCAAATGATTTCCCCTTGCAGGCCTTGGGAAACTGTTGCTACCAAGGAAAGAAGTGGGCCTCTGCTGAGCTGGGAAAGGCTCGTGGGCTTGGGCGGCTGTGCGGTCCTGCAGACCAGACTGTCCTTCCTCATCTGCTCAGCAGTGATCTGTCAGGCACCATCCAGGGTGACCTTGGTGCTGGGATGTGGACGAGGAGCCAGCATGTTCACAGTAACTCCCTGCCCAGGGAAGGGTCAGAGTTATTCTTGATCTGCTGGAGTTTACATGTGTATTTTTTTATTCCGAGCACCCAGGGAAGCACTGAAATCCAAAAGTCTGTGGCCTCATGGAGATAACAGTTTCCTTACCTGTAGGTTGGGGATGATAATGACCCCCGGAATTGTTATGAGGAATAGAGTCTATGAAGTATCTAAAATACAGCACATGCCTGGCGCTGGGCGTTACGGTAACCATCACCGAGCTGCTCATTGTCTGTCTCCCACCTGGAAAGTGGGCTGCATGAGGGAAGAGAGGAGCTGTTGACTTCCTGTCCATCCGGGCCGTAGGGCTTGGCAAACTGTGGTTTTTGGTAAGCAGTGAATGAATGAATGAGTGAGTGAGTGAGTGGAGCTGTGACAACTCCTGATACACAGTAACCTCGAGCTTTATTGTATAAGATTTTAACCCCAGGTTAGGTAAATTCCCCTGTACTTTTCTCTCAAACACCCATCCCAATCCTATTTACTGATTATTTTCTATCATCATTTGCTTACTGGCTCTTCTATTAGAATCAAAGTCCATGAGGGTGGGGTTGTGTCTTCCTCTTCACTGTGTATCCCTAGGGCTGAGCATCCTTCCAAAACTGGTGCTCAATGATGGATGGAAGGGAGGAGTGGAAGAGGGAGGGATGGATGAAGGGAGGAAGGGAGGGAGAGAGGGAGACAACGAGTATGAAAAGTGGAAGCTGTAGGCGCTGAGCACCAGAGGCTTCGGCTGCCCTTGTGATGGGAAGGCAGGGTCCTCGGCTGGGACCAGGGGTGGGGGTAGAACTGCAAGAATGAGCCTGTGCTCAGGAATGAGGCTGCCCTGCTTGGACTCTGTGAAGCTCCCCCTTGCTCCAGCCCCCAGCTTGGCATGCTGTTCCCTCCGCAGCCTCTGTGTTTTCCCAGGGAAGAGAATTGTGATTCGGTGCCTGCTAATGCCTGTTAATGATGCCTGTTAATGAACCTGGCCCGTGGAGGGATTTCATTTCCTCCCTGCAGAGGTCACTCTCTTCCCCCCACCAGGTGTGGGGGGGGGTGCACAAAACAGAGGGGGATCAGGCAGCTTCTCGGGGGAGCCCCACTTCCCAGCTCCCTAGGACCTGTGGCAGCTTTGCACATCCCTGGCTATGCTTGGAAAAGGCACCGAATGTCCCCTTTTGTCTCTTGGTAAAAAGCTGTGTTTTCCACTTTGTAATTAGTATGGCTCTGCTCGTAACACCATGTTCCTTTAATCACCAAAGGGTAAGCTTGCGGTTAGCATAATGCAAGCTGTTCCTCCTCAAACACACAGGCAGGAGGAGGACAGAGAGAGAGAAGGGATGAGCAGTGGACCCACAGGCAGCATTCTTGCCTGGGAGAGAACAGCCATCTTCTGGAGCAGAAAGCGGACTGGAGCATTGCCGGGGGCGGGGTGGGGACAGATACCGAGGAGCCAGAGGAAGGGAGAGGGAAGCTCTCGGCCCTGCCCTCAGGAGCCCCAGTCTGAGGGGGAGACAGGTCCCTTGACCTCAGGGGATCCCCAGACTAACGGCAGAAGGAAGGGAAGTAAACTCCATTAAGCCCCTACTGTGCACGGCTAGATGCACCCACCGCCTCACTTTACCCCGTGGTGTAAGCAGAGCTACGTGTCACACACCAAGGGGCATCACTTGTGTGGAACACAAGGAGGGTGGTGCCCTGAAGGCGTCTCTGGGTAGAAGCATGCCTCCCGCCAACTTACAGACAAGAGGATGGGAGACAGAGGCTAAGCCCAAGGACTCACAGCTGAAAGCTCGGAACCAGGATTTGAACTTGGTCTCTGAATTCAGGTCAAGTGCCGCTTGGGCAGTTCCCGGTGTGTGAAGGAAAGCGGGACAGAGAGAGGGCAAGGCCTCCCTGCACAACCCGTGTCTCGGCTGACTTGCCCCGAGACAAAGGCTCACAGGCCTGTGGGCAGTTTCTTGCAAGTGGTCCCTGCAAGTGGGATGCAGTGAGAAGGGGAGATGGCACTGAGAAGGGTCAAAGCAAAGCCAAGTTTGTATTGTCGGATTGGCCACCTGTGTAGGCAACTGGGTCTGGACCCCACGGGTCATCTCAGGAGTCTTGGGGCACGTGTCTCAGAGCTGTACACCAGGAGATGAGTGGGAGGAAAAAAATTCTCAGTGGCCGCCACCCACTCTTGACCAAGGGTGGCCAGTGCTTCCTGGTTGCAGTTACCTGAGCACCAAGCAGGTACTCCAAGCAAGTACTCCCATGATGGGTCTGTTTCTTTTACTTTCACCTTTGTATTCTATTGCTTTTGCTACAAGTTAAGAATGTTGCCTATAGCTTGAAATATACAGGATAGCTCATTCTCAAGACTCTGACTTTTAAGGGTATAACACTTTCCCATTCATACAGAGATAAAAAGTTGCAGAACAGAGAATAACATTTGTCTTGTTAGAGGTTTATAGGAACATCACCAGGGGACCTACAGGGACAGCTGCAAGAACAAAGGATTCTGACACCGAGAAGTTTGCAGCAAACAATCACACCCCCTCCCCTTTTAGTATAAAAGAAGGCTGAATTCTAACTGGGGTAAGATGGTTCTTTGGGACGCTAGTCCACCATCTTCCTGGTCTGCTAGAACAATGAAGTCACTGTTCCTTGCCCCAACACCTTGTCTCTCGATTTATTGGCCTGTCGTGCAGCAAGCAGTATGAACTTGGACTCGGTAACACCGGGAGAGCCATGCTGGGGCCTCAGAGAAGCCCTGGGCAGGAAGCAAGAGATGCAGGTCACCGGCAGAGATGAGGGCTGCAGGGCTGCACCTGCAAGAAGCTGGTCCAAGCCTATCCGAGACCGTGAGCAGTGGCCAGAGAAGGGGCCTTGCCAAGCAGCTGAAAGTGACGAACAGACAGTGTCTGGGAAGCAGAGACTGAGAAGGATTTAGGAAGAAAAAGTCTCATTGGGAAGTACCACTTGAGAAGGAAAGGAGAGAAAGCAGACTAGACAGGGGAGTCTGCTTTGGGATCTAGAGCCTACAAGGACCCAGTCTTCTAGTCCCTAACAACAGTCTGAGATTCTGTGATGGGGACATATATCACAGTCCTCTTGGCCCCAAACACATGCAGTGGTAGAAGTTCCTAGCTCAGAATTCTGCCATCCTTGGCCAGGAAGGATTCTGATTTGTGGTGGAGGCTGCTAGATGTCCTCAATCTCTCTTTCTTCCATCTTCCTTAGTGATAGCATCCCTAATTTTTTGCTGGGCACATAGACGCCTGGAATAAAGTTTATATTCCCAACTGTCCTGCAAGTAGGTGTGGCCATTTGACTGAATTCTAGCCAATAGGACATAAGCTAAATCAGCATAGACAGCTCTTTGGAAGTGTTCTTAAAAGGATAAGTGCCCTTCTCTTCCTCATTTCCTTTACTTTGCTGGCTGGAATGTGGCTGAGATGGCTGGAGCTCCAGCAGCCATAATGGATCACACAATGAAAGCTGTGTGTGGAGGGTGAGGGGACAAGAGGATGGGTCTTAGATGCATATAGAGCTGCTGTACCAGCCCTGGGCTACCTACTTCTGTAATTGATTAATGTTAGACAGAAATGAATGTCTGTCTTGCTTAAGTGACTGTTTGGGGTTTTCTGTAATTATTTGTATATGTTTCTATCTCCCTAGAGTGGGGACTCAGGGAAAGTAACGACCTGACAAAACTTATTTCTTTTTGTGGCTCTTGCCCCTAGCATGGAGGCTGTCATAGTGTTTGTTGAATGACACACTTTCACTCCCACCTGCCTCCTGGAAAGGGGACCTAACAGCCTCCCTCTAGTCTCATATCGAGAGGGCAGAATGGAATCCTAAGCTGGAGGCCCAGGGTCCAAGCACCCAGTTTGGGTCACACCCCGCACCACTCAGTTCTACTATTCAAGAGGCCTAGGGGCAAGAGACAGAAACCATGACCCTAGGTGGGGAGCCCCTCCAGGGGCACATGGCCCGCTGAGCAGTAGCCTGCTGCAACAGGCTGAGGGAGAGGTGCCCGGAAGGGCTGGTAGCTCTTGAAACTGCCCCGCTGTCTCCTGCCTCGTGGACTTTGCACCTGCAGGTCCCTCTGTCGGGCATGCTTTTTCCTTCCCCCAGCCTCCCCCATTTCGCTTGCCTGGATTACTTCTCCCAGATTTCAACAAAACTACCCCTGCCTGGAAACTTCTTGAAGCCTCACCCCCGGTGAGCGCTCCCTCGGCTGTGCTCACCCCATCTTAGAAGTACTTTCCGTACTGGACTGTGCCCTCCGTGAGGTCAGGGACTGCATCCCCTTTCTTGTGGAACCTGGTGCAGGTGGGCCCTCAGGGAGGGCTCTTTGCGCTGCCTCTGAGCCTCCCACAGGAGAAGAGCTTAGAAGTCAGGTGGCTTGGAGAGGATCGGACAGCTCAGTGCCGGCCACGAGTCCCAGCCCTGTGCTGCCAGCCCTCCCGCCAGCCCTTCAGCCATCTTCTTCCCTCCCTCCCCTCTCCCCCACCCGCCTCTGCAATGCCCTGGCAGGACTGAGTGTTTTCTGCTCTTGGTAACCTGTGACCAAAGCCACTTGCAGCTAATTAGCACTGGCTGTGTGCTTGGCCCCTGCCCCTGGCTGGCGCACACCACCCCAGCTCATTCCCACTTAATGGGCTCAGCACCCGCCTGGCAACACCCCGTCTCTTCCCCTTCACATGATTGAGCTTCTAGCCTGAGGATTTTTTCTGTTTTCTTTCTGGTTTGCTTCACTTCATAATTAACACTTTCTTCTGGCTGTTCTCTTCCCTCCTCCACTCACTGTGTGTGTGATGCTGGCTTGGGTCCCCTAAAGACAGGCTGAGGCAGTCGTGGGCCCTGCCCCTGGGGAACCTTTAGTTGGGGCTGACGCGATGATGTGGAGGGACAAGGATGGGGCACAGGGATGCACAGAGGGAGGGACCCCCGAGAACGTGTGGTCCAAGGTCTACCCACTGTGCAGAGGGGAAGACTGAGGCCCAGAGAGGGTGAGCAAGCAGACCAAGCTGACTCAGTGATCTAAAATGTCTTGGCCCGGGTCCCCCTAACCCCCAAAGCGTGAAACAAGGTCTATGGATATGGGAAGAAACAGAAGTAGGGAGCTCGGAAGAATGCAATAGGAAGGAGAATAAGCCAATTTGAGTGCTTTACCATCACACTGGGGGCCTCTAAGTGCTTCTAAAATGTCTCCTCAAGGTGGGGTGGGGTGGGGCGGGAGGGCACTATTTATCCTTCAGCTTCGGGCCAGCACTGGGCAGCGGCAGCCTCATGCCACGGCGGTGTCGACATCCTTGCACTTTTCAAGGGTGTTCGTATGTCTGCGTGCTGGGCAGGCTCTAGGTAGCTATTGCCAAGGTGTGGGGAGGGGTGCTGTGCATAGCTGATTCCCACAACAACGGCCGCGATGAAAAGTTGGGCTGAAGGTTGGGCGCACGTTGGAGCTGACATATGGTGGAGCTGTGCAAGGACAAGAGAGCATGGCCAACTGCCTCAGTCAAGAATGTGCTGGGCAGCAATGATCAGAAAACCCAACTTCAGTGTCCAAAAAAGAGAAAAGTTCATTTTTCTCCCATAGTAAGAATAGGTAGGTAGCTACCGGTACAAGTTCAAGGACGTCAGCCCTGAAGCCTGAGATTTTCTTAGTCTTTCTGTTCTAAGCCCAGGATGGCTGCTGAAGTTCCAGCAATCACATTTGCGTTTTCAGCAGGAGAAAGTGGAAGTATGGTGGAGGCGAGAGAGGCAGTATCTGTATTAGGTCAGCAAGAGCTGTCCCCATGATCCCTTCAGCACATGTTGATTGGCTAGTAGGGTTGTCACTCAGTACCTTCATGTGGAAGGGAAGGGGGTTGGAATGAGGGCTGGGGCAGCCAACCAGCCATCTGCCATCCAGACATGGCCCCATTTTCCTTTTCTTTGTGCAGCTGCTGTCCCGTTCCCCTGTCCCCACTACACACTTCGTTTGTGGCTTCTAACTCATGGCTGGCCCTGGTCTTTGGGACAATTTAGGCATATGTTGGATTCTTTTCACTGAGACCAGACAGATGAGAACAGATGGAAAATAACCATGGGTTGCTCCATTTTGTCTTCCTCCACTTTTATCTCCTTTTGAAAGAAGGAGAAGCCCCTGGGGGAGACGAAGCGAGCGTCATCTGATTCCATCACGGACTGAGCACTGGCCGTCATGAGAAGAGTGCGTTTGGATGTGGCTGTTCCCCTCTCCTGGCCAGTGGGTGATTTCACCCAGTGGTGAGCCTAGAGGAGGGTGCTGAGGGGAGAAATGAGATCTGGGCCCCCGCAGCTGTCCCTGTGTGTGCTCGGGACACGGGGATGCTGGGCAGTGTGGGGTCCCTGCCGTCTGCACACCTGACCCACGCACCATCCACCCGAGGGCTTTGGTTAAGTTCAAAGTCCTGAGCAGTTATTCAGGCTCCTCCGAACTCCTGATGGGCAGGGGCACTCATGTCCCAGCCACTCTAGACAGCTTAGCAGGAAAGTCTTTGTCTGGTCTCCCCAAAAAGCCAACCCTGAGATAAGAATTCGAGTGAAAATAAGGGAGCTGAGAGTAAGACAAGGAATGGAAGGAGCCCATGGACAAGGATATCATCCTAGGTCCCACTGTGGGCAACAGAGTCCTCTGGAGACCCTGTGGAATGGAGCTCCGAGTTACCTACCCGAGGGATAGGGAGCTGGGGTACGTATACACCAACTCCCTCGGTTACTGGTGAGGGCTGCTCCCAGGGCCTGTTAACTCCTAGCATTCCGGCTGTCAATGTGAGCTGCCAGAGAAAGCCCGCTGGTGAAGAAACGCAGGCGGTGCCGACTGGGAGCTAATCTGGGAGTGGTTAAAATGGTCGAGGCCGGGGCCAGCGGCTGGAGCACCAACAGTGGCTCCTGCACACAGGCGGCTGTCCCAGCTGGGCACGTCTCAGCGGGCACTACCAGCATTTTGGTGGAACGATTTTTCTCGGGTGGAACAATCGCTCCTTGCAGGATGCTGGCATCCCTGGCCCATCACACTTCCTCGTCACTGTGACAACCAAAAAGGGCGCCCCCCCCCCACATTTCTAAATATTCTCCCTCAGTTAAGAACCGTTAAGAATGGTTAAGAACCGTGGATCCAGTCCCACCCCTTTGTTTTCCAGATGAAGGCAAGTGACTTGCCCAGCGACACACAGCTAGTTCTGAGAGGCGGAGTCAGACCTGGAGGGCAGGTTTCCTGAGTCATTAACTTGCTTGTTCCCCCAAATATTGGGACGGGTCAGCACACTCACTCATTCATGCATTAATCAAAAAGTAATGAAATGTTCTCTCTGAGCTCTGGGCCCAGTGTCCCCTCACTAGCCTGGCACCCTCCTGCTGGGACCCACACCCCTCCTGCTTATTCCAGCCTCCCTGGAGGGGGCCGTGCGCCCTGTGGCTGACGGGCTCTGTGTGAGGGGAGGGCCGGTGGCTACAAGATGGACTGACATGGGCTGTCGCTGGATGGGAACCTCACTCTTGAACAAGGCTTCCCCGATGCCCTTTCCTGCTGCTGACAAGGGCCCCACAGCTGCAGTGATGGTCACAAGGCCCTTAAGTAGGGAACAGAATGCTTTGGGGATGCTGCCCGGCGGCCCTCTCGTTCCTGTCCCCAAACCATCCATCTGCCGTCTGCCCGCGGCACCTGCAGCCAGGCTCCTGGCCACTCTCCCCACTCCAGGCCCCTGGCTCCTCTGTGATTGGCGGCCCTGCTCAGCCTGGCACAGACTCCTGGCGCCAGGTGCCCCGTGAGCGCAGCGACAGCCTTGGAAATGATGGCGCGTCCCTGGCTGCTGCACCGAGGGGCCCGGTTACCCTCCCTCCCTGCCTCCAGCCAGGATCCGCCTGGCCTGGCTCCCTCTGCTCTGCTCATGGCCGGGACCAGATGGCGAATTATCAGGCTGATTTACACCCACAGCTAAGTCGGCGGAGGATGGGCCATGCCCCGACAGAGGGGCCTGCCGGGTAGCGACGGGGGACAGAGTGGGGAGAGACAGGACGTGCCCCAAGGAGAGGAAGTGGGACAGAGAGTGAAGGAGAAGCACGGGGCCATGAGAGGAGAGAGAGGAGTGGGAGAACAGAGTCTGGGAGACGCGAGGGAGGGAGCAGCACAGCCGATGTTTATGGGGTACTTACCATATGCCAGGCCTGCATTTTCTCGTGGGCTTTGGTTTAGAGCCGGGCTGTCCAATCTGGTAGCCACTAGCCCCAGGTGGCATTTGAAGTTAAAATTGAAATTAATTATAATTAACTATAATTGAAAGTTCAGCTCCTTAGTCACACGAGCCACATGTCAAATGCTCCGTCGTCACACGTGACTGGCGGCTGCCGCATCGCACAGTGTGGATACAGAACGTTTCCACCGTGGCAGAAAGTTCTATCGCACAGGCTGGCACAGGGAAGGCCGCTATCAAACAATAGCTGATACTTTCATGTTGCTGATACACACCTACATCTCCGTCCATCCATCTACGCATCTATCTATCTGTCTACCTACCTATCTACATATCTATCTAACATCTATAGCTAATCTATATCTATATAGATACCAGGCACTAAGATCTCTACATGTAATAATTCATTTATATCAACCCTAGATGGTAGGTATTTATCTCAAAGGTCAGCAAATATTTTCTGTAAAGAACCAGATAGTAAATATTTTAGGCTTTAATATTTTAGGCTTTGTGGGCCCTGCAGTCTGTCACACATGGCTCCATTCCACCATCGTAATATGGAAGCAGCAGTATGGGGGTGGCTGTGTTCCAATAAAACTTTATTTATGGTCACTGAAATTTCATATAATTTTCACGAGTCACAAAATACTCTTCTTGTGACTTTTTTCAACCATGTAAAAATGTAAAAGCCTTCTTAACTTGTGGGTCAGCCAAAAACAGGCAGTGGATTGGATTTGGCTCACGGGCCTGATTAGATCACCCCCATTTCACAGATGTGGAAACTGAGGCACAGAGACACCATCTGGGTTGTCTGAGGTCACACAGATAGAAATGGCAGAGCTGAGATTTGCACCCAGGTAGTCGGGCTCCAGAACCTAGGCGCTTAACTTCTTGACACATTCATGAACAATGTCATTTCAAGTAGTGATGATTGCTGGGGAAAACTATAAGTGTGACATGGTAGCAACCGGGTGTGGGTGTGTGGTTGGGGTGGTTACCTGGATGAAAGGAAGACTTTGAGAAGATGCCTTTTGACTCAAGACAGGGATGAGCGGAAGGATCCAGCCACAGGATGAGCCAGGAGAGAATCCTAGGTGTGGAAGGGACAAATGCTATGCCCGACAGCAGGACCACAGGCCAGTGTGGCTGAAACACAGAGGCACAAAGGCATAGAGGATGAGAGCAGAGATGGACGTGACCACAAGTTTCATGAACTATGACAAGGAGGCAGTTATCGTAAATGTGATGGGTCCTTCGGCATTTTAGCGGAAGAATGATTGACACGATTCACATATAAAACCAAAGAGAACCCTGGGTGCATAAAAGAGGTGGGCAACTAGTTAGGAGGCTACTGCAGCCACACACACAAGCAATGAGTGGCTTGGGGTGAGGCAGGAGCTGTGGAGACATAGGTACAAGGATAATTATGGGTTATGTTTTGTATTGGAACCAATAGAATTTACTGTTCACATAGATATGAGAGGAGAGGGAAAAGCCTGGAATTGCCTCCTACTCTGGGGGTTTGAGCGATGGGTGGAAGGTATTGCCATGTAGAGATTGGAAGGACAGGAACAGGTCTGGGGTGGGGAAATCAGGACTTCTGCTTTGGGACATGCTAAGTTAGAGATGCCATTGGACATCCAAGCAGTGATGTCAAATAGGTGGTTCTGTATTGGAGTCCAGAGCCCAGTGGAGAAGCCAGGGTGGGGGATATACATCTGGGACCAAGGAAGATACGGGCGACAAAGAACAGTGGGTCCCAGGACTGCACACAGCCTCTGAGGGGGGCGTCGAGATGGAGGCTCCAGCAGGGGACAGAGCAAAGGAGCAGGAAGCAGAGGGAGAACCACGAGTGTGAGGCCACCGAAGCCAGGAGAAGAGAGAGTTTAAAAGATCTAGGAGCACTTAAGAATATGTCAAAAGATGCAGGATGGTCCAGCAAGATGGGGATAGGTGACAAACCAATGGGATTCAGCCACATAGAGGACAAAGGTGACCTTGAAAAGAGCAGCTTCCATAGCTGGTAGAACTAGAAGTTTCCAAAGCATTACCTCATGGTTAAATGGGGCGCCAGGGCAGGACAGGGTGAAGAAGGCGGCATGGGAGAGTCCCGTGGCCGGCTGAGGGCAGCGGGAGTTAGGTACAGGCCCATCTTGTGATGCTATGACTCCTCGGGGGAGTGGCATTCTGGGAGCTCCAGGAATGAGCTCCAAGTTCCCCGAGTTGCCTGAGATGCGCCTTCCTGGAGCCTCTACTGCCCCATCGCACGCTCCCTCCACACCCAGCCCTGCCCAAGGTCGTGTGGCTGGGCCACCAGGCACCAGGGCATGGCTGGTACATGCTGTTCTACAACAGACCTGGTTTGTTTTCCCCACTCACTGGCGCCACCTCCAGGTAAACTTTCTCGCCTCCTAAAGGGTGGGGAGTGGGGTCCCGTCTTCTTCTAACTGTCTGCCTGATGTCCCAGGCTGAGGGCTGCCCTCCAGCCATGGGGTGCACTCCGTGCCCAGAGGCCAGGTCACAGTGGAGCCTGTGCAAGGCTGAAGATCACTGCAACCACCAGGGGGAGGGTGTAAGAGTCAAGCCTTCTGTTTCCTGCAGGAGCCACTGACCACCTCACAAGGTCCAGGGCAGGAGGTCACCAACGACTTCCCCTCCTTCCGAACACTTGAAAGCAGAATGCCTAGAGCAGGGATGGGCAAACTTGGTCTGCGAAGGGCCACACAGTAAATATCGTAGGTCTTGGGGATCCTATGATCTCTGTCACAACTACTGGACTCTTTCTTTTTGGCTTGAAAGCAGCCACAGACATGATATAAAACTTTATTTACCGAATCAGGCAGTGGGCTGCAGTTCTGCTGACCGGTTAGGGAACTGGGGCGGGAAGGAGTCTCAGGGGGAGAGGGGTGGGCGCTGGGCTCCAGCAGAGAGGATGAGAAGGCCTGGGAAGGACCTCAAACTGGGCACTAGAGGTGAGGAAGGGCCCTCGGAGGGAGGTGACAGGACAGACAGTCTGATGCCTACTCCTGACTTAACTACTTTTTGGCAGGAGGCAGAGGCTCTAACCGGCAGGTGTTGGACAGACCAAGAGCAGGCAAGGTGGGCGTGTGCACCTGTGTGGGGGGAGGGGGCCAGCAGGAAGGGCTAGCGGTCCAGGCTGGAGGTGGCTTGACGGGCTGCCCCATCACGCCACCTCCCCCAGGAGCTGCAACAATTGTTTCCTGTGGTTCAAGTCACCGCAGGCTTCCAGCACAGGACAAGCGTAACCATTACCCCTTCCCACTGAAATGGCAGTAAAGACTGTCTAAAGGGAGTGTATCCATCCCCTGCAAGACAGGAGGGAGACATCCATGGACCCTCTGAGGTCTGAGAGGAGAGCAGGGACTGATTGAGTCAGGTCAGGGGCGAACCCAGAGCAGAGAGGCAACCCGCCAAACTCACCAGGTCTTAGAAGGACAGCGGGGAGGGAGAGACTTGTTCTTCTCTTGCAGCCGACAAATGAGAGGCCAGAAGAGGAAGAGCAGATCAGAGTCGAGGTGATTAGTTGGGAGACTGTCTGTAGAACAGCTGTGCAGTCAGCTGCCCCCAGGCCCCAGCGTGGAGAGTGGCTGCAGGGGGGATGTTTACCCTGGGCTGGAACCAGAATGGTGCTCTGGGAGAATAATTTCCTAAGACTTCTGGGATGTAGGTGTTAGCCTCACACCGTCACACCTTCCTTCACGTGTCAACATTCCATGCTGTGCACATTCACAGAGGTTACAGGAAGGTCTCTCATTCTGGGGACTTCTGATTCTCATCTTAACATTTTATACCCTTCTGTACTGTTGGATTTTTTTTTTTTTTACTACAAGTGTGTATTACATTTAAAAAATTTCTTAAGAAGAGCTAAGATAAAATATTTATACCATATTTAACAAAATACTAATATTTATACTATGTGAAGAGTTTTTATAAATAATCATAAAGGCAGCGCTATAAAAATGGGTAAAGAATATGAATAGGCAATTTACAACAAGCAACAAGCTGGTGCGTCATACAGAGCCCGGACAGGAAACAGAGCTCACGCCCAGATGGTTCAAATGATGGCAGTTACATAAGGGAGCAGCTTATGGGGGGTGAACAGGGTTAAGGGAATAAGCAAAGGATGGCGAGGCCCCCAGAGGCCAGCCAGCGCAAGAGGATGTCACCGCTCACGGGCTAAACGGACTTCAGTCCCACGAGAGGTGAGGCATGCGGAGGGGCTGCCGTGGGGGAGCTGTAGTCTTAGAACAATGCCAACGTCGGAGACATGGGGCTGAACCAGGGAAGAAATACCCCGACCTCTCTCTCCTACCACCCTTCAAACTGCTCACCCAGCATTCCAGAAAAATACTCCATAGGCAAATTCACACATAACATCTTCATTATAGCATTCCTTATAATAGGAAAGACTGGAAATAATGTTAATTAATGTCCATCAATAATAGTGATTATAACGTTGGTAAAGATCACGAGAGCTAATAGTTTTGTCTGTGTGTGTGCGTGTGCACGTATGTGCCAGGATTGATTCTAAGAAATTTGCATGCATTATCTCATTTAATCTCACAATAATCCTGCGTGGCAGGTACTATTATTATCTGCATTCTACAGAGAGTTAACTGAGCATTAGTAGAGGTGAAATTCTGATACAGCCACTTTATGGAACAGTACGGCCATTTAAAAAAAGAAGATAGGTCTAAATACATGAATCTGAAGAGAAACACATTAAGGGAAAAAAGGTCATAGAAATGTTTGTATAGTGTAATCTCTTTTATATTTTCAAAATGTCAACTGTGTGTGTGTGTGTGCATGTAGATAAAAGGCCTGGAAGGACGCACTTGACAAATACTGGTGCTCACCAACGGGAAGGGGGACTGCTGGGGATAGAAAGAATTTCATTTTTATCTTACACGTAAGCAGAATGTACTCACATATTTCTTGTGTACAAAAAAATGAAGGAATAAACAAGTGAAAGAAAACAGAAGAACAAGCCTCTGTGTGGAAACTGGGGCTTCAACCCACCAACGTGGCCACTGCCCTTGTCTAGCTGTGTGTTCCTGCTCCTTGCTTCTCTAGGCTCAGTTTCTTTGTCTACGAAGAAGGGTTCTAATGGCTGTACCCTCCCTATAGCTGGCGTGAGGAGTGGGTGGGTAGCCAGTGAGGAGTGCCCCACAGACCCGCCCAGTAAGCGCTATGCTTCCAGCCCCGGGATGGCTGGGGAAGGTGGGTGGGTAGGGGCCCACTTCTGGCCTTAAGGCTCCCTAGTGTCCAGGGGACACTGTCCTCCCTGACCGAACAGAGCTCGAAACCCAGACCTGAGGCCTGACCTGCCCTCATGTAGGCCAGGCACGTCCTCTGTGCTTGGCTTCTCAGTTTGGCAGAAAATGGCCTGAAGAATCATATCCTGGGAACCAGCAGCCTCACCCCCTGATCAGAAGTTGGAACAGAGGCCAAGGTCACTTAGTAGAAAAGTGAGTTAGAGAACCCCAGGCATATACCTCTGTGACTTTCTAGACCTTAATGGTAATTATTTGCAGAGTGTTGCCAACCCCCCTCTGCAGGTCTATTTTAATAAAGCTCACGTGCTCTGAGCACACTGATGAGGGCTGATAGGGAGCTAAACGCTGCCCGGGAGAAGCAGCTGGTCTGCACCCTCTCCAGCAGCTGATTCAGAGGCGAATCTTTACCTAATGTTGACAGGGATCTGCATTTTACATCTCCAAGGACTGTATTGTAAAACACAAGTGTGTAACTTTAAAGTCTGGAAGGGTAAGTACCAAACTTACCCCAGAAGTTACCTCTGGTGAATGCGTTGTATGGGGGTGGAGTTGGGGGGCAGGGGGGTCCCCTAAGCGGGTGGTCAGGGAAGACATTTGTATTTTACTCCAAATACTGAAGCAGTGCTTGACTCTGTTACTATGAGAATGTTTGCAAATATTTCTTGTGGAAAAAAATTAATAAGAAGAAAAAAGGAGAAATGCACCAAACCAGGTTTCTCTGTGGAATAAACAAGCTCATGGATATGAATATGTAGTTGGCCCTTACGTAGTCTATTTAGACATAAAAGGATGCACTAGACTATTTATTGAACCCTGATGAGGTGCCAGGTGCTGTTAGACATGCGTTAGCATATTGGGTTGACCAGATGACCCTACCAGGTAAGTATTATTTGCCCCATTTGCAGACAGAGTCAGGGCACAGGTGGAACTACACCCAGAGCCCTCAGCCATGCATTTACGGGTTAGTGAAATCACAGAGCAATGTGAAATGGATTTTCTCCTCCCAGAGAAAAGCAAAGAACCTCACGGAGAAAATTCTTCCCCCCCTACCTGGGAATCCTCGGAGAGAACCTCGCAGCATCTGTTCACATGTTATTGGGGAGCAAAATGCTAGGAAAATTGGAAACCCTGCAATTCCGCCCCGCTGGAACGAGTCTGGGAGGGTAATCAATCCTCCTGACAAGGAGGAAGAGCGAGGGGTCCTGGTCACCCAGGGGAGCAAGCCAGGTCACCCCTTTTCAGTCGACACTCAGGGAAGACTCCAAACAGGGGGTCATGGCAGTTTTGCCACCAGGGACTGTCCTGCAGCTACCGTCCAGGGCGTAACGGGGGGTGGCGGGGGCGGGGGGGGGGGGTCAGAGCAGGTCCCTTTTCCCCAGAAACGGGGCCAGCAGCCAGCAAGCTCACAGCTGCCCTGTCCCAACGCTAAGATGGATTTTATAGGAGCAGCTAGATGGGCATAAACCACACACAGGCAGGTTGTTACTCGCTCCAGATGGGTCGTGCTGAACGCAGGCCTTGGCTTTTAGAACCAGCTCCCTGCCTTCCCCATAGCTAGAGGCAGACGGAAGAGGAAAAGTCGCAGCTGGAACTGCTCTCCTGGTGACTGTGCCACCCCCAGCCCTGGGACCCCGGGGGCCTGTCAGCCCTTCCCTCAGCTTCCCTGGAAGTTCCTTGGGGGCTTTCCTTTTCCCTCCCCCAAGCCCCTGCTCACTAGGTGGCAGATAGCCAAGGACTCCCACCACACCAACGGTCGAGTTTACAACCCAATTACATGGGGTTTCTGTGGCTGAACACCGCTTGCGATTACTCTCAACCTTGACAGGACTCTAGGGGTGGGGGCTTTGGACTCAGGTCGTCTGGATTCATCGTCAAGCGCACGGCCCCTGGACCGGGTTAGAGTCACTCCTCCACCTTGTGGTCATCCTTGGAACTGCACCCCGGGAAGGAAAGCAGATCCCGAGAGCTCTTAGCCCAGCCGATAGGGATACGGAGATGGCTGGGGGGACTTAGGATGATGATTTATTGATGACCACGATGATGACGCTGAGTCAGTGAGTTTGAAATCACTGGCTTCTTGCCACTTTCTGCTCACATCACCTCCTCACAGAGGCTTTCTCTGACTACCTTACTTAAAATAACACCCACCCATCATTCTACCCCTCTACCCGACTTTACTTTTTGTAGCCCTTATCATCACCTGAAACATTATTCGTTTGTTTACTTGTTGATAGTGTAAGCTCCACGAGGGCAGGAACTTTGTCTTGTCCACTGACTTACCCTCCCTCACTAAGAGTGCCTGGCATGCATGCAGTAGGTGCTCAGTAAATGTTTGGGGAATGAAGGAGTTAATAATGACCCCCTTACCCACCCCTGTGCCCAGCAGTCCTCCAAGCCCCTGGCAAGGCCTCATGTCCCTCTCCCGCAGGCCCAGCGATGCCCCTTGTGCTGGGAATAATTACCATGTTGGACCCCTGGGCTCAGCCCCAGCCAGCCTGTGCTGGCCTGGCCCTTCATGCTCAAGCCCCTGCCTCAGCTCTCATCTTTAGTACCTGTGTCCCTCAGTGTCATTCCCTGCGCCTGTGGCTCTGCCTAAGTCACAGCGGCTTCAACTTATTGCCCATGCGTTGAGTGCCTGGCCCCGGGGCTAGGTGTTTCATGTACACTAACCTCTAGTCTTCATAGCAACCTGCAAGGCAGGTGTTGGTTACCCTCATTTTTCAGATGAGAAATGAGTTCAGAGAAATTAAGTGATTTTGCACATGTGATTGCCGCCACCCTGGTGTTTCCTAGAGACCATGCCCCATGACGCTAATGGGTGAAACAAATAAAGAAAAATTCGTATGAACCAGAGTTTCCATGGTGAGAGATTTTAGAAAACGCTAAACACGGCAGGATTGTTTCTACCAGGACTTCTCAGAACCTTTAAAATACCCACGGGCATTGCCACCCTGCAAATGGGGAGGAGCATATGGAAAGCACAGCAGGTTCCCAACGTATTTGACTTTGGAACCCCTTTATCAAAGAGCGCCTCACAGAACGTGGCTTGGAATTCGATGCCTGCAACCTTGAAAGCATCAAGGTCCACCTCAATCGCTCCGGCCAGGGATGCCACGGGGCGGGGGTAGACAAGCGTCCGGCACCTCCAGTATGTATCTTGCTTGATCTAGTGACAACCCTGTGAAGGACGGCTCATGTATCCTCACTTTCTAGATGGGGAAACTGAGGGAAAGTAATTTGCCCTATTTGCCCCACAGATATTTGACGCAGGTGGAGCACGATTCTTCACCATGTCCACCAGGGTTAAGAATAATAATGAGCATCTATGGGGAACGTGGAGGCAGCCCGGGGCCTGCATGAAAGGAGCTGGGGGTAGGGGTGCAGCTGTGCCAGGCCTCTGAGGGTCCCCCCAGCCCTGACAAACTCCTGCAGCCACGGCCCTCCAAGCTCTTTGGGTCCACATTCTCACCCGCTCCTTCAGTTTTCATTAAACACTGTGTATGGAGGCTCGTTAAAGAGAAAACAGTTGTTCTATTTCTGAGTAGCCTCAGGACTCCTGACTATTTTTACTGCTTGAAAAACACTGCAGAGAATTTTGTACTGTTTGAACTTGACATTGCCTCTGAGCCCAGCAAGGCCTCCAGGCCAGGCCTGAGAGACAATTCTCTCCACTCCAGGACACCTTCCTCGCTGCGCCAAGGATCTGCCTCAGGCCCCTCCTCTCCCCCAGGAGCATTCTTCTCATTACTGGAGGTCCTCATTTCTGGAAGTTTGCCTCACTTCCAAGCTCTGAAACACACCATTTGGCCGTTTGGTTCCCTGTTTTGTTCCTAGTGCTTTTTCTGAGAAACAGCCTATTAACAGTATTAGCTTATCCTTAGATAGCACTTGCTGGGCGCCAGGCACCGTTCTAAGCTCTTTACCTATATGAACTCGCTGAAACCTCACAACAAACCTATCAGATAAGTAGTGAAATAGATGGGGAAACTGAGGCAAAGAGGGGTTAATTTCCTTGTCCAAGATCATAAACTACTAATTGGTGAAGCCAGGACTCAAACACAGGCTGTAGATTTTGTGCTCTTAACTACTCTGTTATGCCATCTGCTAATAAACTCCCAGGTTTGGCCCTGCTCTTGTCTACCACCCGCCTCGGGGGTTGTAATTCTGCCACCAAATCCCAGCCCAGTGATGACAGCTGGGTGGGCTGCCCGCCTAGGTCTCCAGCCATCACCTGATCCTGGATTGCCATCACCTGGATTGGCATCACCTGTGGCAGATTGCATTTCCCAAAGACGGTGCAACAGTACCCCCTCATGCCACATGTTCTTCTAGAAACTTCCTACTCCCCTCACTCCTTGAACCAGGGAAGATCTTTGGGACTGCCTCAACCAACGGAGTGTAGCTGAAGGGTGACACCATGGGGCTTCAGAAGCCAAATAATAAAAATATCCTGCAGGGAATTCCCTGGTGGCCCAGGGGTTAGGATGAGGTGCTTTTACTGCAGTGGCCTGGGTTCAGTCCCTGGCTGGGGAGTTAAGATCCCACAAGCTGCGTGGTGTGGCCAAAAAAAGAAAAAAAATTATCATGCACGTCTGCCTTCTCTTCAGGGACTCAGCCACCATATTGTGAGGAAGCCCAAATAACTGTTGGAGAGACCCATGTCTCCTAGCTGACAGCACCAACTAGCCCCTGGGGGTGACGGCGTGTCACTTTGAAAGCTGTCCTCTAGCACCTACTAGAGTAACCCAGCTAACGCAATGGAGGGCGGAAGCAAGCTGTCCCCACCCAGCCCTGCCCAAGTGGCCGAGTCCCGAGCAAAAGAAATGATTATTGTTGTTTTCAGCTCCTAAATTTGGGGGCGGCTTGTTACATAGCGACAGACAACCAGAACGCCTGCTGTGACTGTCTTTTGAAGCACTTTGTGACTCTGGGTGGTCATCCCTGATGCAGCTTATTTTACTACTGGCTTTACTCTAGGGACTTCCCTGTGCTGCTCTGTTCCCACAATTCCTGTCTCCCTAACAGAGAAAGTGACAGCTGATGCTCTTCCATCTGCCCACCTCACTGCAGGGAACAGGGCCCCACCAGACTGGTCCAGCTGCCACCCATCCTCCCAGCAACTGAGATCCGGTCTCCTCACTACAAGGACTCAGTTTCCTAGGCAGTGGGGTCAATTGCCACCTATCTTCTAGTTCACAAATTCTCACTTCAGCAATGCCTCACTCTGCTGTTTGCCCCTTCTGTTGAGTTTTAAAGTTCACTTCTTTTATTTCACTTATGGAAGTTATATTTAGTTCTTTTGCAAACTGGTCAATTTTGATAGCTCTTCTTTGCTTCAGCATCCTTTCAATCTCCTTTTCATTCTTTAACCATATCCAACTTACTA
Source organism: Grampus griseus (assembly GCF_964374135.1). NCBI lineage: Eukaryota > Metazoa > Chordata > Mammalia > Artiodactyla > Delphinidae > Grampus > Grampus griseus. The sequence continues at coordinate 33,882,061 of NC_139004.1, read as the reverse complement.
CTTTTGTACTGGGTATCAGATGGTTACAGTAGCTCCCATTTGGGGGAATCTGATCCTTCAGTGTATGGTTTCTCATAACTCTTGCTCATGGTGGCTTGTTTCCTTGTGTATTTGGTGATTTTAAAGCGTGAGTTCCAAGTTATCTGCAATTTTTATCTGTGAGAATACTTCAAGATCTGTATTTAAAGTGTGTTCTTCACACGGGTCAGAATGGTCATTATTAAAAAGTCTACAAATAACAAATGTCGGAGAGGGTGTGGAGAAAAGGGAACCCTCCTACACTGTTGGTGGGAATGTAAGTTGATACAGCCACTATGGAGAACAGTATGGAAGTTCCTCGCAAAACTAAAAATAGAATTACCATATGATCCAGCAATCCCACTCCTGGGCACGTGTAGGGACAAAACTATAATTCAAAAAGATACACGCATCCCTATGTTCATAGCAGCACTATTCACAATAGCCAAGACATGGAAACAATCTAAATGTCCATAGACAGATGAATGGATAAAGAGGATGGTACATATATGCAGTGGAATACTACTCAGCCATAAAAAAGAATGAAATGATGCCATTTGCAGCAACATGGATGCAACTAGAGATTATCGTACTAAGTGAAGTCAGAAAGAGAAAGACAAATACCATATGATACCACTTTTATGTGGAATCTAAAATATGACATAAATGAACCTATCTGTGAAACAGAAACAGACTCATAGACATAGAGAACAGATTTGTGGTTGCCAAGGGGGAGGGGGTTAGGGGAGGGATGGAGTAGGAGGTTGGGATTAGCAGATGCAAACTATTATATATAGGATGGATAAACAACAGGGTCCTATACGGTACAGCACAGGGAACTATATTCAATATCCTATGATAAACTATAATAGAGAAGAATATCAAAAGACTGTTTATATATGTGTGACTGAATCACTTTGCTGTACAGCAGAAATTAACACAGTACTGTAAAACAGCTATACTTCGATAAAAAGAAAAGTGTGTTCTCCAGAAAAGATTTGTGTTTGTTTCTGCAAGGCTCCTGGGGATACCACCAATTTGGAATCACTGGCAAATTTCACATGGATTTACAGGTCGACCTCACCTTATTGCACTTCACTTTATTGTGCTTCACATATATTGCATTTTTTTACATATCGTAGGTTGGTGGTGACCCTGCTTTAAGCAAGTCTATCAGTGCCAGTTTCCAATTGCATCTGCTCACTTCGTTTCTCTGTGTCGCATTTTGGTAATTATCTCAATATTTCAAACCCTCCACCAGCAAAAAGATTACGACTTGCTGAAGGCTCAGGTGATGGGTAGCATTTTTTAGCAATAGAGTATTTTAAAATTAAGGTATGCATTTTTTTAGACATATTGCTATTGCACATTTAGTAGACTATAGTATAATATAAACATAACTTATGCACTGGGAAACCCAAAAATGTGTGTGACTCACTTGATTGCTATGGTCTGGAACCGAACCCATAGTATCTCTGAGGTACGTCCGTATTAGGTCAAATACGAATCTTTAAGGACATGCCACCATGGCCACATTTGGCTCTTTTCAGGTTCCCTGAGGTCTACTTTTCCTCTCTTCTAAAAGTAGAAGTATTTTGAAAGAAAGTCTGCTTCAAGTTTCACTCTCATTCCAGTGCCCCAATGTGCGCAAATCTGCCACATGTTGATTTGAGTTAGTTTTCCTGTTTCTTTTCTTACCAGAGGTCCCAAAGACATCCTTAGGGCACTGTGTACCTCTGGAGAAGAAGGGGGCCCTAAAAATGGAGGCGTTAAAACAACAAAGGCAATAAAAGATAAACATTTTTATGGAAAAGAAAAATTGTGGGTTTGTACCCATTTCAAGAAAACTATTTCATGGGACTAACAACTAAAATTGTTTTCTAAATGCTTTGGCAGCTCTCCCTGCCATATCAATGAGTTAATTACGATTGAATTTCCTTAAAGTCCATTCCTCAACCCGATAACAAGTGGTTAACACTTACTTACTATAGGTCCTAAGAAGCAATTCTCAAAAAACTCTTTTCGCTTCAAATATCTTAACTAACTCAGTGGATCTCTCAGTGGTTCAGCATTTTTATCCACCTGGTTAATCTGCACGTGTCTGGTTTGACAATGTCTGCATTATAGCAGGTGTATGAGTTATACGTCGCCACCACCAAACTTAGTGGCTTTAAACCATGAACATTTAAACAGTCCGTGATCTAGCCTGGGCTCAGCTGTGTGGTTCTTCTGGCCTCAGCTGGATTTGCTCAAGTGTCTGGAGGTGAGCCTGCTTTTGGCTGACACAGGCTGGCCCTGCCTAGGGGGACCGGGCTAACTTGGTTCTCTTCCATGTGTCTCTCATCCCCCAGCAGGCTGGCCTGGGTGTGTTTTCAAGAGAGCATTTTTTTCAAGCCTAGGCAGTGTCTCACCCATGAATATTTCACTGGACACAGCCAGTCACATGACAAGCTGAGAGTCAAGGGATGGACTTCACTCCACCAGGTGAGAACATACAACAAAGGGTGTGAATACAGGGAGGAGTAAAGAACTGTGGCCAAACGATGTGATCTATCACAGCCAGAGTCAGGCATTGCTCTCACAGGGGGCATGTCAGGCAGCTGGTTTAATGGACCAGGGTGCCCCTCAGGCACTGGGGCACAGACAGACAGAACTCTCCTCCCTCCTTCCTGAATCCACTTTGGTCTTTGACTTCAGAGTCAAGGTGTCTTGCTCTCTCACTACACACCTACTTCTCCTGGTAACGCAATGTTAGGGTTTTCAGAGATCACCTAGGAAGGCAGTGGTCAAGCAGGGCTGATCTTCCTGGGGCCAAGGAGTCCACTCCCCAGCTCAGGCCAGGGCAGCTACTCAAGTCTCTGGGCACATTGCTGAAAGTAAATAAAATGCGGCTGGAGTTCGATCACTTAAAAACTGAACATGATTTCTTTCCTGCATTAACTGGGGATACCTTAAATTGACGACCTGGAGAGAATCTATCGAATCTTTGGTTTGTCAATACCATGCCAAGGAAAGGAATATAAATCAGAGAGCAATTATAAGAAATTGTGTAGGATGCTGCAAAGCCCAAGGTCAGGGGCCAGGACACCCACTTGCCTCCATGAACTCAGAGCCCACACCAGGGCTGGGGCACACCAGGTGTGTGCTTAATAAGTGCCCAGCAGCCTTGGCTTCACAAGCAAAGAATATGCTTGTGATACTTTGGTGCAAAGAGAAGGGCCGAGTAGATGTATCCTGAGAAAGATTAGGGGAGACCCTGAAGGGCCTTTGGTCTGAAAGAAAGGTCCATATGGGGTATATTTGTCAGAACTATAAAGGGAGCAAGTGACAGAAACCTAACTCACGTTTGCTTAAAAAGAAGGGGAGATTTCTTGTCTCAGATGACTGAATAACCCGGAAGGCTGGCAAAGGAGCTGGCCTCAGGAACACTTGGAACCAGCAGCTCTGTCCCTTTCGCTCCCTCTCCTCTGCTTCCCAGGTTTTCTCTGCCTCAACTCTAATCTCACTGACCTTTTTTCTTCACGTTGTAGGTGGAGGGTAGGGAATTGTTGCGGAACTGATCAATAACCAGCCCTGAACTCCATCTGGAAACCTCCATCTGGAAACTTTGTGACCAGAGAGAGGAAAGGGCTCTCTCTTCTGAGATCTTATCTGAAAATCCCCAGGAAGGGTTCTGACTGGCCAGGCCTGTGTCATGGGATCCATCCTAGGCTGATGGATGGAGCTGGAGTTGGGGGTATGGGGCAGGAATGGGGTCCATGATTGGTAAGTCCTCACCAGAACCACGTGGTTCACAGGCACATTTCCAGAAGACGAGGATACTGTTGGGGGCAGAAGAACCATCCCGTCCACCACAGAGGGCAGATCATTCTAGTACAAGGCACAGCTTTGTCCCTATATGCTTCACCTTCACACCTCGCCTAGCTTATGGGGGGTGCGCACCGGTAGAGACTGTAAGCTACTCTCTTGCTGAAGGGAGACTGGGCTGAGGTTAGTGAAATGTGGACGGGGAGTGAAGTAGACAGGAACTATCACTTTCTTAAACATGCTAAGCACCACAAAAGGTGCTTGACAAATATTATCTTTTAAGCCTTATACTGAACACTTGACGGGTTCTTAGTCCCACGGAGGCCCAGAAAGGACAAGTGGGAAACCCAAGGTCAAACGGTGGTGGAACACCTGAAACAAGGCTCTCTGACCTACTCCCCCAATAACCTAACTAGACCGTGAAACCCTCTCTGAGCCCCAGCAATTCCACCGCCAGGTTTTGACCCTGGAGACGTAAGGGCTTATGTCCATCAGACAACATACATAAGAATGTTTCCAGCAACTTCATTCAGCCCCAAACTAGAAACAAGCCGATGTCATCAACAATGGAATGGATAGATAATTTGTGGCATATTTGAACGTGGAATACATCCTGGCACAGAAAACAAACTTGTTAACGTGCATGAACAGACATTTTGTTAGAAGACAGACACAAAAGAAAACATACTGTATGCAGTGCATTTATAGAAGTTCAAGAATAAGCAAAGCCAATCATGGTGACAGGGATCAAATCGCAGTTACCTCTGCGGTGGGGTAGACACTGGGAAGAGGCACCAGGAAGCCTGAGGGCGTGCTGGGAAACTGGTTACTTGGGTGTATCCATAGATAAGAAGGCAACAAGCTGTACACTTAAGATCTGTGTACTCTATTGTATATATGCCACATCTCCATTTAAAAAACAACTATTCTCAGGTTTGATTGAAGTTCCAAACCCTTCCAATTTGCATTGGTCTTTAATTTTCATTCATTTCATTGCTCACTCATTTATTCAGAACAGAACCTGGGGTTTTCCCATCTAGGTTTCCAACTGTATCATTTCTCAGTGTATCTCCCTACAGGTGCTTTAGTGAGACCTCACTCAGCAGACCACTCTGGGGTTCCACCCTCCCCTTCACCCAGTTCCCAAATTCCAAAAAAGAAAACCCAGAAGTTCCAAAGGGGCCTCCTCCTTTCCTGGGATCAACCGTCAGGGTGAGTTGGGGCTGGGAATGCCAGCTCCCAGCACACGATCCTCCTGAGCCAGGTGGCGCTAGCATGGCCAAGAGGAGCTGGAGCTCCCTGGAGGAGCTGAGGAGGGGCTGCCTGGCAGAGGCAGGATGTGGGGAGATCAATCCTTCCACACTTGCCCTGAAGGAGGAGCACCAATAGAAACATCTTCATAGAAGGCACTGGAACCAGACACAGGACCATGGCTACAGGGGCCAGATGCAGTGGGAAAGGGGCTCTGTTTTGGGCTTGCTTTGCAGTTTGGCTAGTTCCTTACTTACTCACTGGATGACTTTGATCTTGCCCATGTCAACTTCCTTACCAGCAAAATGGACCCCAAATACCCATTCATAGGGTTATCTTGAGTTAGAGATCAAAAGTAGACTTTGCAGAAGGGCTAATCTAGTTTATACAGTGCCTTCTCATGAATGACAAAAGAGGAATCCTTCCTCAAAAGATTCTACTGCCTTACATTGGACATTTATCATAATATACTGATTTTCTTAGGACAAGAGATATCATAGCCATCTGTCATAAAAAAAATGGTCATATTAAGCTTTCAAAGCCACAAGGTCTCTAATGTGACTGGTAACCAGTAGGGTTGTGCAGTGCACAACGTGAACAACCATATATATCCCTGCTTCCAGGATATGAGGCAGTATGAGAATACAGGAGCTTTGCCTTATTTTTCTAGCCAGGAGGCTTAAGTTAGCTCCTTCATTCTTGCAGGGCGTTACTCTTGCTATGGACCAAATTGTGCCCCATCCCCACCCCATGCAAATTCATATGTTTGAGGCTTTGGGAGAGAATTAGGTTTAGATGAGGGGCAGGGGGAGAGGGGCTCATGATGGGATTAGTGCCCTCATAAGAAGAGGAGGAGGCACCAGGTTTCTCCCTCTGCCATGTGAGGACACAGTAAGAAGGCGGCCATCTGCAAGCCAGGAAGAGGGCCCTCACCAGGAGCCAACCAAGCTAGCACCCTGATCTTGGATTTCTAGCCTCCTGTGAAATACCTTTCTACTGTTTAAACCAGTCTGTGGTATTTTGCTATGGCAACCCAAGCTGAGTAAGGCAGATTTTAGTCCCAAGAAGTGGGGTACTGCTGTCATAAATACCTAAAAATGTAGAAGTGATTTTGGAACTGGGTAATGGGTAGAGACTGAGGAGTCTTAAGATGCATTCTAGAAATAAGGACCTTAAAGGGGATTCTGGTGAGGCCTTAGACAGAATTGAGGAACATGTCATTGGAAACTAGAGGAAAGGCACGATCCCTGTTTTAATGTGACAAAGAACTTGGCCGAACCGTCTCTAGTTTGGTGGAGAGTAGAACTTTCGAGGGATGAAATTGAATACTTAGCTGGGGAGGTTTCTAAGCAAAGCATTGAAGGAGTGCTTTGCTTCCCTCCTGACTGCATAAAGTGCAAAAGGAGAGAGATGTATTGAAGAAGCAGTTGTTAAGCAAAAAGGAACCAGAGCTTGAAGATTTGGAAAACTGTCAGCCTATCTGTATTGCAAAAAATGAGATATCTTGATCTGAAATGAACACGAAGGGTGTGGCTGAACGGGATTTGATAAGGAGGTCATGGGTACAACTTGGGGGACGACACTGGTTCCAGGAACCTCACAGATAACAAAATTCAAGGATGTTCAAATTCCTTATATAAAATTGCATCGTATTTGCACGTAACCTGCGCACATCCTCCCATATACTTTAAATCATCTCTAGATTACTTATAATACCTAATACAATGTAAATGCTATGTACGTAGTTGTAAATACAATGTAAATGGTATGTAAAGAATTGCCTGCATGTGGGAAATTCAAGTTTTGCTTTTTGGAACTTTCTGGAACTTGTTTTTGAGTATTTTTGGAATATTCCAAAATGTGGAACGTGCAAATGTGGAGGGCTTACTGTATATAATGACACTGCCAGCTTGAACTAAAGGGGACAGAGAAAACAGGGTGAAATGAAGGAAAACTGCTGGACCTCTTAGATGAGCCTTCAGGGCTGGATCACAGAGCTGTTTGCAGCAGGTGCTATTCTTCAAGAAAAGGGAAGATGGATCCCAAAGGCGATTCAGAGGTCATCAGGACCCTCTGTTCAGGGGCCAGACAGCCCCTGACTAAAGCCTAGGGGCCACGGCTGCCCAGAGTGTTAGGGATGTGACCCCCACTCAGCAGAGATGCAGAGAACGGACCCCTGGTCCAGTGGGTCTGGAAGGCAGAGCATTGAACCAAAAAGGATTATTCTTGAGACTGAAGATCTAGTGGAGCTTCCCTTGCTAAGTTTTGACTTGCTTGGGACTTATTACTCCTTTTTTCTTTTCTGTTTCTCCATTTTCAATGGAAATGCCTATCCTTTGTCTGGAAGCACATAACCTGTCTGGATTCACAGGTTCACAGCTGGAGCGGAATTTTGCCTCTCATGGGTTAGAGTGCAAAGGCAGAGGATGGTCTGGGAACTTCTAGCTACCCGAGTCTCACCCATATCTGACATTTAGATGAGACTTTTGGCTTTAGACTCAGACTTGATGCTAGAATTAGTTAAGGTTTTTGGGAGCCGTTGGAGTGGAATGAATGTACTTTTTATGAGAGAAGGACACGAGTTTGGGGGGTCAGGGCTGGAATGCTATGGACTGAATATTTGTGTCCCCACCAAATTCATATATTGAAGGCCTAATGGGATGGTATTTGCAGGTAGGGCCTTTCGGGGGGAATTAGGTCATGAAGGTGGAGCCCTTGAGATGGGATAAGTGTCTTCACAAGAAAAAGAGAGGGTAAGAGCTCTCTTTTTGCCTTGTGAGGACACAGCAAGGAAGAGGCTGTCTGCAAGCTAGGAGAGGGCCCTTTCTAGAACCCAACCACGCTGGCACCCTGGTCTTGAACTTCTAGCTTCCAGAACTGTGAGAAATCAATTCTTAACGCCTATGCCACCCGGTCTACGGTATTTTGTTACGTCAGCCACGGCAGACGAAGACAGTTCTCATTGTCTGCTGAAGTAACTGTCCCTGAAGACATACTGATAATGGCTTGTTATTACCCCTCACAGGGACATTTGAATTCTAGGGTCTAAACTAAGCCCCTAGGAGTGAAGTGCTCACGGTGGGCCTTTGAGCCGCATGGCTGTCAGTGGGCAGGGATGTATTTAAGGGAGAAGGGAGATGCTGCCACCTCCTAAGACAGCTTCCCTCCCTCATCAGACTGCAAACAACACTCTCCTCCACGCATGCCTGAAGATGGTCTTGGCTCTAGGTTCTGAGGCCCTGCTCTCTGGGAAGGAGACTGATCCTTCCAGATGCAAGGGTATTAAAGTCCCTGAGGTGGGAGTTTACCATCCCTGGAGCCTCCTTCTGGCTATAAAATTAGACCTGCCTATTTCAGAGAGCCAGCTGGCAGGTGGGAGGAGTAGGGAGTGGGCTCTGACCCCTCCAGGGATGCCTGGCTTAGAGACAATAAGGGAAGTCATCTAGTGTCTTCTACACGTTTCCTTCCCCACAGTTTCTGCTTTAGTATTTTGGGAGGAAAAAAAAGCATTCTGGTGATGAAAGTGGGCCCTGCTAGAAGAACATGGCTGCCCTTGGAGGGAATGGATCCCTGGGGAACCCATGGTCTCCCAAGCTCCACGGGGCTTCCTGGAGGCTGAGCCTCTTCAGTCCCTTGTCCATTTGGCATCTCCCATGGGTGCCCCAGTGTGTAAGCCGTGGGGAGACATAGATGTACAGGAAAACACCCGCACTCCTGCCAGGAGCCCACAGCCTGCTGTAGGACTCAGGCTTGCAGACAAATCATTACCAAAGGGTGTGAGAAGTCCTGCAGGAGAAATGATGGAACTATGGTGCCGGGGGTATGCACAGGAGGGGAAAAAGTCCTCCTGACCCCTCAGGAAGGGCTCCCAAAAGGAGGTCACATTTGTACACCATGGGTCAGAGTGCAAAGGCAGAGGATGGTCTGGGAACAGCTGAGGGGCACGGGATGTGTTGGCAATGGATAGACCCAGACACCCAGGCAGGGGCAAGGTCCTCGGGGGCCTGTGGGTAGCACTGAGTGGTTCAGATTTTATCCAAAGTAGGTGTTGGAACTATAAGATTTTCAGCAAAGGCAGGAGGTAACTTTCCCAGCGAAGAAAAGCACGTGCTCACCTGAAACCTGGGCTCTCCCAGGAAGGAGCATCAGCGGTCTGAGCCCTTGGACCCTCCTCCCTGGAGCCTGGCTGACGCTGCTAGCCAGGGCCTTGCATGTCCAGCCCAACCCTTGACTGTGTTCTGTGCGGGTCGGCCCACCTGTGCTACCATGACTACATCCTTTCCAGTCATCCTGGAAACCTCCAGTGCAGCTTCTCCAGTCATGGCTCAGGTATTGGGGTTCTTTTGTGATCTTAACACATGGGAGTCCAGGAGTAGGTGAATCTTGAAAGAAGAAATCATTAATTCACCTTGAGAAACTAGCAGAGCTTCCTGCTCCCGACCAGGCTGGGGGTCCTGGGAGGGGGCAGAGGTGGAAAACAAGAGGCTGAAGGGTCCCAGCCCTGCCTATACCCAGTCAGGCTCTGGAACAAGGCATTCGTGTTCTTCCTTCTCTCCTAAGAATGTCTACATGAAAATATACTTACACAATAGAGCCCAGGCCACACTCAACGTGACTCTCAACCAACGGAACAGGCTGCTGCCTTCCCTGCTCCACGTGAAGGGACCCTGACCTCCCAATAATCCTGCAAACAAATGACCTTGATTTTCACTCCATTACCAGGGCTAATCTGTCAACTCCCTCCTGACTCGCACAGGAAACAGGCTCATTCATTATGGATGGTGTGTGTACTTTGCTGAGTCCTCCTGAGGAATCCGTTATGTGGTGTGTAGTGACACCTTCCTAAGCAAAGGGCAGGGCTGAGACGTGTCTCCCAGGAAAGCGTCAGGTCCAAAGGGCAAAGGGCTAAAGCATGAAGTGATGCCTCTCGCCCCCCCACCCCACCCAGCAGGCAGCTCTGCGCCCTTCAATCGCTCCTCAAGGCCACAGCATCATCTCCCTGGGCAGCTCCATGCCCATTTTGTCCTCAGCCCCTCTTGGTTTACAGAGGGGAAGACAGGGAGTCTCAGGGAGGGAGCTTAGATTAGTTCTTCCAGGGCAGCGGTTCTCAACCTTCAGGGCACATCAGAGTCCCCAGGAGGGCTGGGAAAAACTCAGATTGCTGGGCCCCACCCCAGAGCTTCTGTTCGGCAGGTCTGGGTGGGCCTGAGAATCTCCTTTCTAACAGGCTTCCATGTAATGTTGGTGCCGATGCTGGCCTGAGGTCCACACTTTGAAAACCACTGCTCTAGCTCCTTCCCTGGCACCTTCCTCACAGGTGATGCTGGAAACACTACGTGTGCTTCTTCCTCTTAGTTGCCTTCCTCCAGTCACCACTCTCTACTATTTTATTTTCTTGTCTGTCTGCCTTCCCAGGCTGTCCGTCCCTAGAGAGCAGGATCTGTGTCTTAACTACCTGTGGATTCCCAGGAAAAATACTTAGCAGGACTCAAACTGCTTGGAGAGCAGTGGATCTCTCTCCGGGAAGAAGTGGCACTGGAGTGGGATGGGTCCCAAGAGGCACTATTACTTTTTCATCGTATTTACTGCTATACTGTCTGGATTTTTGAAAAGGAGAACAATTCATGTATTATTGTGTGATTAAAAAATTGTGTCAAGAGAATGAGAAGACAAGCCACAGACTGGGAGAAAATAATTATAAAAGACACATCTGATAAAAGACTGCTTCCACAATGTACAGAGAACTCTTAGAACTCAAAAATAAGCAAACAACCCAACTAAACAATGGGCCAAAGACCTTAATAGATGTCTCACCAAAGAAGATATACAGATGGCAAATAAAAATGAAAATATGCTCCGCCTTATATGTCATCAAGGAAATACGAATTAAAACAACAAGATACTACTGCACACCTCTTAGGATGGTCAAAATCCAGAATACTGACAATACTGAATGCTGCAGAGGATGTGGAGCAACAGGAGTTCTCCTTCACGGCTGGTGGGAATGCAAAATGGTACGGACTCTTTGGAAGACAGCTTGGTAGTTTCTTACAAAGCTAAACCTACTCCAACCATACAATGCAGCAATTGTGCTCCTTGGTATTTACCCACAAGAACTGAAAACTTATGTCCGCATAAAAGTCTGCACATGAATGTTTCTAGCTGCTTTATTCATAATTGATGTCCTTCAGTAGCAACCAAGATGCCCTTCAGAAGGTGAATGGATAAGTAAACTGGTACATCTAGACAATGAAATATTATTCAGGGCTAAAAAGAAATGAGCTCTCAAGTCATGAAAAGACATGGAGGAGCCTTAAATGCATATCACTAAGTGAAAGACGCCAATCTGAAAAGGCTCCCTCCCGTATGATTCCAACTTTATGACATTCTGGAAAAGGCAAACCTATGGACATAATAAAAAGATCAGTGGTTGCCAAGGAGTCAGAGGGGAGGGAGGGATGAATAGGTAGAGCACAGAGGATTTTTAGGGCAGTGAAAACGCTCTGTGTGATTCCATAATGATGGATACGTGTCATCATACATTTGTCCAAACCCATAGAACGTACAACACCAAGCGAGAACCCTAAGATAAACCATGGACGTTAGGTGATAATGACGTGTCAGTATAAGTTCATTGGTTGCAACACAAGTATGACTCAGGTGGGCGATCTTGGTAATGGGGAGGCTGTGCACATGGAGGAGTGGGTATGTGGTAAATCTCCCATACCTTCCCTTCAATTTGGCTGTGAACCTAAAACTGTTCTTAAAAAATTAAGTTTTTTTAAAAAAGAATGGATAAAGTACCATTTCTTTGACTGAAGCATCCTCTCTAAAGATACTAAAGATACTAAAGGTACCATCCCACCCCCCCACTGAGTCCTAAAATGTATTTAGCTAATAGCATCACTTAGCACCAGGTGCTGCTGAAAGAGTTGTAAACACACAGACTTACTTAGTCCTCAGAACAACCACGTGAGGCAGGTACTACTTATTATCCCTCTTTCCCGTGTAGGGAAACTAAGGTACAGGGATGTTAGTTACCTTATTCAAGGTCCCTTGTCTAGTTAGCAGTGGGGTTGACATTCACCCGCTGGTAGACTAGCTCTGGGATTGTGTCTTGACCTCTAGGAGGGCTGTATTAAGTTATGAACACCTTGAGGATGGTCAGAAGATGGAGTCGTATTTATTTACACCTAACCCACTTTCTTCTAAAGAATATTTGAGGGAACTACTACCTGATTTTGTTAGCCAGAGCTTACACTGCCTAGAAATGCTTGCCACCGTATATATATACACACACACACACACACAAAACTATATACATATACAAAACTATATTTGTGCTAGAAACACAATACAGAAACATGAGCTTAAGCACGTGTGCTCACTCCCCACCGAAAAAAGTCATCAAAGTAGATGTGATCAGTGGCTTCTGGGATTTCTTGCTCATACTGGCTTCTCACTGGTTACTGGCAGGCACACAGCATGAGGTGCCGAAAGGAGAGGAAACATCTATGGGGGGTGGGGACAAACCTTAAATACAGAACATTTTCTTCATTAGCCTGATTTTTTCCTGTGCATTGGGAAAAGAGCTGCGTGATTTGATGGTTGGGCCCGCTCTCAGAACCCCTGAGTTCCTTGTCAGTGGAGCCTGGAGCTTCTGGACTGGAGGGCAGTTCAGAAGCTCCTCATCTGAGCAGCTCAGGCCCCACGCAGCCTGACTGAGTCAGCATCTTCGGGGGCTGTGGAGGGGAGGAGTCTGGCTTTTCTCTCTGTCTCTTTTTTTAAATGCCCTGCAGGTGATCCCAATGTGCAGCTGGGGCTGAGAGCCTCCTGGAAGGTCCCCTGCAATTTTAAAGTTCTGATTCTCACTCTAAAATCCCTCGCTTTTAAAAAATATTTTGTGTTCTTATCCCTGTCCCACAGCCCCAGAGTCCTGGCCTTTCTGGGGGACGGTGGTGGGTTCGTTTAGAATTTAATCACCTCCTTGGAAGCGGAGCCCAGCTCCCCAAGGGGCTGCTTGTTCACCTCCGGTGAGGCCAGTGGATTTATTGATGGTTTCTGATTTTATTTATTTCCCCGCCTCGGAGATGTTCTTCTGCATACAGAGAACTCGGGCTGTCTGCTGCCTGCACAGCCAGGGCCACTGTGAGCTAGGCCAGATGGATGGCAGAGTCTGCCCAGCCCGCTGGCTGAGAAGCTGGTTGCCTTCCTGGGGGTGATCTATGCGATGCGGCAAGGCCTTGCCTGCACCCGAACGTCTTCCCCACGAGATTTCCCAGCACAGGGCTTCGGGATGGATGGGACAACACAGGCCTTGCCTGCAGGAAGCGCCTGGAAAATTCTGTTCTAACTTGGAGGGCTCAGCTCTGCCTATTTATCCCTTTGCTTCGGCACCAGCCCAGGATGGCATCAGTCGGAGCTTGTTCTAATGCATGTTTACTCCCCTGCCCTACCTTCTATTGCCTGGGACCAGTTTGGAGGACACAGCCTTTGGGAGGGCAAAGGTCTATGCTGGAGACCACAAAGAGGGGATAGGCCCATCATTTGTCCTTGATTTCTATTTTTCATGCTATCTCATTTAACACCCACTCCCTTCCCTCCCCTGCCCCCAACCTAGCCAGGTTCCTGCCAAGTAGATGGAGTATAAGTCAGGATCTAAACAGGAAAACAAATAAATTCAAGTATGCAATGGAGGGAATATAACACAGGGGCCTGGTCACGCAGATATTGGAGGAGTCAGCCAAATAGGGCACCAAAGTAACTTAGAAATTAGCAACCTTGAGAAGCCACTGCCAGTGCTCAGGTTGGAGAGAGAGAGAGAGAGAGAGAGGGAGGGAGAGAGAGAGGGAGAGAGAGAGGGAGAGGGGGTGCTGGCAAAGCCTGGGAGCTGGAGCCACCAGGACAGCTGGGACCAGATGGCCTTTAGAGCCAGAGCTGGGCCATAGCTGCCCCAGGCAGGGAGAGAGGGACCCAGACCTGGCTGCTTCCTTCCTGATCCTGTGCTCCCTGCTGGGGAGATGAAACTCAGCTGACTCAGAGTCTGCGGAAGGCAGATAAAGGGCAGGGAGAGGACAGAGGACAACAGGCGTGAGACCAACACAGTGGGATCGCCAGACCACCCTGTACCGGCTGAGAGGCCACTTAGCCAAGACCCCACGGCTAGTTCGGGTTTGGGCCAAGGCCTACGCTGACGGCCGCGTGGCTGGGACCCCATCGTGGGCCTTCCCTGGGTGGGACATAGCAGGCCTCTGGCTCCGGCCCTCTTCTTTAGGACCAACCAAGACCTGCTTTGAAGGCAGGTGGCTGACGAGAAAGGGTTGGCTGTGGTGATGCTGACTCACCGAGCTTCTCTTTCTGGGCTCCGGCCACGTGAGTCCCTGCGGGAGAGACAACGCTGCGTGTTCGCTGGTCTGTGTCCTCTGTCTGAGCACACGGCCAGGCTGTGTCTCCCAGGCTCCCCTGCACCTAAGCTGGGGCCACGTGACCAGAACCAGCCAATGGCGTGTGGGCAGGAGCCTTGTGGGTCTCTTCCAATCCAAGGCACTTAAAATCAGGTGTGAGGTTCCCGGTTCTTCTCTTTCTGCCGCAGTCACCTGGAAGCTGGCACGTATTGAACACGACACCACAAGACAGAAGCAGCCATGATCCCTGTAGGGAGGATGGCTGTCCCAGGGAGTCACACAACCTACAATGGAATGTGTGTGTGAGAAAATCTTTATTGCATTAAGATACTGAGATTTCGAGGGGTTTTTGTTTGTTTGTTTTCTGATTTTTTTTTTAAGCCACAGCATACTTGACATTACTGCAATACAGTTGCTATATGCTATAACAAGTCCTCCCATTATATCAGGCCCCCTCTTACATGCTTCTGCAGGCTTTCCACAAGGGCAGCCCTGGTTCCATTTCAGTGGTCCTCGTTGAGACTCTGGTCTCCACGGAGGCCAGGGACTGCCTTAGGCATGACATTATCCTCGAGCTAGCAGAGTGGCTGGTGCAAAGGGGAAAAGCAGCTGTAGACTAAATGGATAAGTGAATAAAAAATGAATAAAAGCAAGACCAGAACTAGAACTTGCCTTACACTGGAGCACTAGAAGGAAAACACTCAGTCGAAGGGAGCCAGGATATAACTCAGGAGAAGCTGGATGGATTAGAGAAGCAATCCATTCAGGACAGGTGAAATACAAGGCAAGGCTTTCAGAAGTTACGCCCAAGCCCCGGCAATCCAAGAGGAGGCAAGAAGAAAACCCAAGGGGGCCCAGGATCGCAGCGGACCACAAGCCTGATAATATCTCCAGTGAAGGGCCAGCCTCCACCACTGGGACAGGGCCCAGGAAGGAGGAAGCAGCACATGCAAGACAGGGTGCGATCATCCCACTGCGCTTGGCCTTCTCCCGGCGTCTTATTTTAGCTTCACATTTAAGCAGGATTCGGAGGTTCTGGAGGGGAGCCAGAGCCAATAGGAGAAATGATGGAAAGTTGGGGAAAAAATAGAACTTGTAGGAAAAGCCTAGAGGGTGGGTGGGAGTTAAGTGGGGCCGGGGGAGGAAGGCAGAGGTTAATGGGCGCCTCTCTAGCTCAGGGGGGCAGAACTAGGGGACCTGGGTTCATAAAGCAAGAAAGACTCAAGTTAGACTTCAGTCGGCGAACCTCAGTGAAAAGGGAGTGATACGTTGGAGGACGTGGTTGGGCTTCTGGTGAAGTCATCACCTCCCTTGGCGATCCCTCTTCTCTGCATGCCTCAGTGGGCCCCTCCCTGGTCCCATAAAGGGTCAGGCACAAAGGACGACCGGGAAACATGAGGTCCTAGAGGAAAGACGAGAGAGGTCTGATAATGCCACTGGTGTCGCATGACAAGGAAGAAGAGGAGACTGACCAGCGTCTGCCTACTCTGGTTTATGGATCTGAGGCAGGGGGCTGGACCAGATGACTTCTGTAGGTTTGGAAATTCCTCACATGGTGTGGAGAAAGAGCATTGTTTCAGCAGTTTGGTACTTGACACTTTCCACCTCGGTTTTATCCTGCATGGCTATGGCCCTAGGAAATGTCTTATATCTGTTGGAGCAGATCACATATTGTAACTAACCATAGCCCTGGGACAGGCTTTAGAGAAAGGGTCACCGAGAAGTGAGGAAGCCCCACGTATCCCTGGATGTCAGGCCTGGAAGGGTGCTGGGAGGAGCAAGGAGCTTTCGAACATGATTTTCCTGCAAGAGAAAACGGATCCAGTTCCCCTAGCTGAAGGGCCTCTCCGTTCTTCTCAGGCCTACGGCAACGTCACAGCAGGAGACACTCAGTCCCTCTCCCAGCAAGGCACCGGTGGGATCTTTGCTCCATCTTCCTGCCCTCAGCACTGCCCTGAGGCACCTCCACGTGGCTGCCTCTTTCTCTCCACAGGGGGACAGTCTCTGGGCTTCCTCTTGCTTTGCTAATGCTTTTAAGCCAAACCACAGGCCCTATTTGGGTCTATGGAGGCAGAAAGGGCTAATACAACAACCCCCCTCCCCCCACTCACTTACTTGCTCCTAGGGACCGTCATTGGTCTTACCGAGCGCCCCAGTCCCACCTGACCCCTACCCTTTCCCCTGCCCTAATGCTGCAGCCGCCCCTGCACATGGCCACAAGAGGGCACCATGCCATCACCACCCTAGCAATCTGGCCCTCTCCTATTCCCCCTTCCTTAGAGGACAGAAGGATTCACATTGGCACAACTAGGAAATACCAGGATATTCTAAGGGGCTTAAATCAAAAGGTGTAAAAGGCTGAAAGATAGATAAAAATACGTGCCGGGCCCTGTGCCAGATGCCAGGGATTAAAAAGGGAATGAGACCCACACCTGCCCACTTCTCAGTCCTAAAAAGGAAACAAACAAGGAAACTAATTACTATGCAGACGGGTAGCCTAGGGAGATACAGAAATGTAGCCTTTTGAGGGAACACCTAAGAGGGCCCCCTGCCCACCCCCAGCTACAGCAGGGGGCTCAGGGAAGATTCCTGGAGGAGCCAAGTCTTGAAGGGTGTGCAAGAAGTAGCCTGGTGATGGAGGGAAGGGCAGCCCAGGGAGCCGGGACAGCATGAGCAGAGGCTCAGAGGCATGAAAGTTTTCATACTGGACTGTAGGGTAATTAGAGCTATGCCATAGTCTGTGCAACACGATCTGTTCCTTTCCTCGCTAGGCAGAGGAAACACCAACTGTGTTGAGCTTAGTGGGGTTCCCAGACCCTCCTCTTCCTCCTGGGGCCGGGGAGTGGTGTCACTCTGTCCTCACTGGTGCTCGGGATGCTGACCTCCTGGTTTAGGTATTATTATCATGTTCAGTTTGCTGAAAATGTAGGAACCTGCCCAAGTCTGACAGCTAGTGAGTGACAAGGCAAAACTCTCATCCAGCCCTTCTAGAAGACCCTAGATCCTATGGTCTGTGCTGGCCAGAAGAAGGGACAGTGCCAAATGTTCTCTCTCCACAGTGGCCTATAAGGATGGCCATTTGTAAGCAGATTTTTTTTTAAATGGGTGTTTTCCGACTATAAAAGTAATGCATGCTCATTTTTTAAAAAATCAAACAATATAGAAATTCACAATATTGACAGTAAAAGGCCCCCCTAATCCCTCCTCTCCCTCCCCAAGATAACTACTGCTTGGGGTATATTTTCTTCTAGACTTTTGCATGAGTTTGCAAATATATATTATTGTCCATTTTTAATGGAATTAAAATTAACAAAATAATTGTTTCTGCAATTTGCTTTCTTCACTTAACCGTCAGTCTTGGACAACTTTTCATACCCGTACACACTGTCCTATAAAGCAGGGGCTCTTGTGGTCCCCACTTATCGCTGAGGAAGACGGGCTCAGGGAAGGTTGGTTGCCCCAGGCACACAGCCCACAGGAGACAGGGTTGTCAGCACCCCAGGATCCAGGCGTCCAGCGGGGACTTGCCCACAGCTACACCTGCCCACTCACCACTTTTCTCCCAGCAGCCTCAGCACCATCGTCAGCTGCTGGGAATTTTTAGGAATGGATTTCTGTGTCATTTGCAATAGATCAGGAATATCCCAGCGAGACAGATTGCCTGAGCTTTTTGGGTGGTTTTCTGTGAGCTGATAAAGTCCTGTCAGTTGAAAATCAAGACTCATCCCTCATGTATATCGATGATTCCTTCCTTCAGGAAGACAGCTTTCAGGCAGGAGATGGAGGTGGAGTGCAGCAGTGCAGACCTGCTGACCCAACAGCCTCCTGAAATAGCCTTACATCCGGACCTGAGGAGGCGTGAGTCGTGGGGATTCAACCAGGAGCATCCCTTAGCCTCTCGCTACTCAACGTGTGGTCCCAGCTTCCCTGGGCACTAGTTAGAAATGCAGAATCTCAGGCCTCACCGCAGACCTGCTGAATCAGAACCTGCAACTTAACAAGATCCCCAAGGGACTCCTGTGCAGAGCAAAGTATGAGTAGCATGGCTTTGGCAGTGTTCTGGAGCCTGTAAAGCCAGCCCGTGGCTTCTTTTCTAGACGTTTCGTTGATGTGCTCAGTATTAGAAACTTAATAAGAGCTAGCAATTACAGGGAAGCGTCTACGTGCCAGGCAACACTGCAAGGGTTTTACTTGTATTAACTCATTTAATCCTCACAAGGACACTGCGCAATGAGGTACCATGACTATACTGACCTTACAAGGAAGAAACTGAAGTGCAGAGAAGTTTCCTAACTTGCCTGAGGTCACATGCTAACACGTAGGTGAGCTGGGACTCCAAGCCAGGCCCCCAGGATCTCAACCACTACACCCCACTGCCGGGAGGAAGGTGAGCCCGTCTGACTCCTCGAAGCTGTTCTGACGGGCGCCTCCTAAGCAGCATTTCCCAGCACTTGCCAACACATCTTGTTCTATCCCTTACTGCCTTCCACCCCCTCAAACACTGACCACCTAAGGGAAACCAGGACGCTCAGCACTGGTGTCATCACGGCCTTCGCAGCGATGCTGGGACCAAGAAGTCATGACAGCACATCACGTTCACAAAACCCTTTGTCCTCCCAAGAACCGAGTGAGAGGAGACAGGTGTCATCTTCTCCATCAGACAGGTGGGCCAAGGAAGTCAGAGACACCAGGTGACTGACTTAGCCAAGGTCACACAAAGCTAAGAGGCAGCTGGGCCTCCTGGCTCCTGAGCACGTTCCTTTCGTCTCCCCAGGCTGCCTGCTTTGCTAGAAGACTCCATCCCAGTCTCCCCACCCTGAAGGCAGCCCACATCTCCTCTCCGTGCTTCCACAGCTCTGTGGGGAAACCTGGTCCCTAATGGGGCCACAACCTCTCTCCCAGGCTGCCTCCTGCCTGAAGCAACTATAAATCACGGCCTTTTCCCTTCATTCAGACCTGATGTTTAATTCATCGCTCTTCTGGTGGCTTTAATGTAGAACATTTATTCAGCGGAATAGCTTTGCTTTGCCTCCCAAGCTTTGCTCTGTTTAGAATACCGTTTCCATTGCAGGGGGTGGGGCTTGCTAGTAGCCAGCTCCCAGGATGTCCCTCCTCCCCTTCCTCAAGAACGGCCCAGCTCTGCCTTCTGTGGCGACCCACCCTGGGGCTGAGTCAGCCTCTGTGCCTGGTGAGGAGTCCAGACTTTCCTGTCTTTCATGCAGGCACCTGACATTTTCAATTTGTCCCCTCTCTCCCAGGCCATGTGCCTGACGTAATGAGCTGCCTCGCTCCCTGTGTCCTGTCTCCCAAACCCTGCAGCTGGGGAACCTAGCCCCTGAGGTCTGGGCCTGCCTCAGGCCCAGGGCACAGAAGTTGGAGAGTCCTGGCGGGCAGCACGGCTATCATGTCACACGCTTGGAGCTCCTGCCTCATGCCATTGACCACGTCTTCCGCTTCCCCCAGTTTAGACAATTCTAGAAACCTGGGTTCCTGTCCTTAGATGCTTATGCCAGGACCCCACCTCCCGGATGGGAATTTCTATCGTCCAGGATATCAGCATATTTAAAGTCAAGAGAAAATGGCAAAGACTGCTAAGTGTCTACAAAATATCCATTTCCCCCCTCTTTTGTAGCAACAAATCCCTTAGTTGAGTACAGGGCTTAAAACTCAGCTTACATATAAAACTATACTCCCATCCTCCCTAGTAGTCACGTATGTCCATATGACTGGATTCTGGCTAATGAAATCTAAGTAGAAGTGTTGTGTGGGTCTTCTGTGAAGCCTTCCTAAAAAAGAGAAGGCACAATTTTCTGAATTTTTTTTCTCTTACTTACTAGTTGGAATACGGATGCAAAGGCTGGAGCTCTAGCAGACATTTTGGACCATGAGGTGGCACTCACATACAGAGTATAGGAGAAACACCAACTGGAAGGAGCCCAGGTCCCTGACACTGAAGATCCTCCCTGTTTGTGTGGTTGGCTCATCTATGAATTTCTTTTACAATATCAATAAGCTTTTGTCTTGTTTTAGCTACTATTATTTTGTATCTTTCAGATATAGGTAGTTGAATAGGTATAGGTAATTGATGAAGATACAGCCATTTACCTGTTTCTCTTTTTTTTTTTTTTTGCGGTACGCAGGCCTCTCACTGTTGTGGCCTCTCCCGTTGCGGAGCACAGGTTCCGGACGTGCAGGCTCAGCGGCCATGGCTCATGGGCCCAGCCGCTCGGCGGCATGTGGGATCTTCCCGGACCGGGGCCCGAACCCGTGTCCCCTGCATCGGCAGGCGGACTCTCAACCACTGCGCCACCAGGGAAGCCCTTGCCTGTTTCTTGATCTGGGTGATGGGAACTGCTTGCCTGCCAGGCCCATTGCCTGAACCAGTTTCTGATACAACACTGATGGATGTGATGTCTGATACGAATGAAGGACAAGAGAGACACAGTGGAAGGGAAAAGGGGTCTGGGACACAATGAAGAGTGTGTGGATATAATTCAGTCTGCTCACTTTATAGATGAGAAGACTGAGTTTCAAAGAGAATGAACCATTAGTCCACAGTCACAGACTCTGCCACCACTTAGAGACAGCTTGGAAAACATCAGAGAAAAGCTGACATGATTTCCAATCTTGCCATGGGCTGGTCCTGACTCAAAGAATCAGAGCTTGCCTTGGCAAAGCTCTGTTCCTTTCTTCTTCTCTTGTGAGGCGCATTTATGTATAAAGCACCAGACTTCTCCTAATTATCACACAAGGCAGATGCAGGGGACAGAGTCAATCCTCTCTGGGGCGAAGCTGCTTGGTAGGAGGCGAGCTGCTTCCACCTTGCCTGAGGTTGGAGGAGGGTACTTTCTGTTTTTCCACACCAAGCTTCCCAGCCTGTCCGTAGAGGGTGATGGTGAAGCACAGCCTGGGAGACCAGGCTGCTCTGGTTCAAATCCTGGCTGTACCACTTACGAACTGCATAACCTTGGGAAAATTGCTTAACCTCTCTGTGCCTCAGTTTCCTCACCTATAAAAGAGGTGATAGTTTATACCTGCCTCATAAGGTTACTGTAAAGATTGTGTTAGTCAGTAAGAACCCAGAATAAGGGTTAGTTATTACTATTGCCCATGAATTCCAGATTAAATTCCTCTTGCAGGAGAGACTCTGACATGGTCAACATTTTGCCATTTTGCTCACTTTCACATTATCATATGATCATTGATGGTTCTTCGATGGCAGGCGGCAACTGTCTTATTAGTCTTTGCTCCTCTGTACTTAGGATGGTATCTGGCAAGTGGAAGATACTCCACTAAGAATGTGTTGAATAGACCTTAGTGGAGCTAAGTTATTTCCTCATTTTTCAGATGAGCTTCTCTTCCATTCTCTCTCCTTCTCCCTCTGTCTCCCTCTGTCTCTCTCTTTGGCTTTCTTTCTGTCTCTGTCTGTCTGTCTCTCTGTCGTTCATTCCACCATCCTTCTCTTTCCATCTCCTACACTCTCTCTTGCTCGCTCTTTCTTTATCAGCCTTTCCTGCTCCAGCCTTCCAACTGGCACTGGCACCCTTTTCCTGGGCTTCCCACCCCAAAGTGCACCCTCTTCCTGCTCCAAACTCCCACAGAGGCTCAGTCTTGTTGTGAAGAGCCTGCCCACTCTCAGCCGTGCAGACACCCAGGCGTCAGGGCTGGATGGGACCCCGCTGCCCCCTCTCTGTTCCAACCTCCTCACTTTTCAGATGAGGACACCAAGGTCCAGAGAACAGAGGACACTGTCTCACGGTCACACGGCCAGTTTGTCCCAGAGCTGGGAATTGAACCCGGGCTTCCCGACTCCCTGCCCAATGTTCTTTTCCCTGTGGTATCCCCAGAGGCAGACTGGTGGACATGCAGTGGGAGACTATGGGGTGTTTGTTGAATGAATAAATGAATGAATGAATGAATGAATTGTATCAGGAGGGAAGGGTTGCTCCAACATCACCACTTCTGGTTTCTCTGGAGACCCTCGTGACCTCTGGCTCCTGCCCCACCAACATAAGAACAGAGGGCAGTGGGGAGGAAGGCTGACGCCTTGTGTCCAGGGGTCCCCAGACAAGGTCTTGTCTCCACCGCTCACGTGGGCAAGGTCACCTCTCCTCCACCCACATTCCCTCCTCTACTGGCTCCCATGTGCATAAAGGCTGTTTTCATTGTTCTCCCTGGAGTGATCTTAGAGGTCCCAGTCCCTTCTCTGAGATTAAGTCTCGTGCCAGGAGTCGTGGACCTGCCCTTTTCTCTGGGGCTCGCTGTCTGCTCAGGGCCACCTGTTCTGGCCTCAGCACTGCCGACAGAAACCAAGTGACTCCTATTGGAACCCTGTAGCTTGTAGCTGGCTCTGCCTGTTTGTTTTTACTGCAAAGGTGGCACCCCTTTTCCTCTCAAGGAGAAGGGGGGATGGTTGACTGGACACTCCTTCCCCCAAAGCCCAGCCTGGGGCCCTCCCTGCAGGCCCAGCTGGCTCCCTCACGTCCTCCTTGCCTGCACCTCCCCTGCGTTTCCCGAATGCTACCTGGTGCTGCAGTTCCTCCTTTAACTGTTCTTGTCTTAATTCCATCCCCTGCAATCGGAGCCTGAATAATGAGTTATTTTATAGGAAGATGGATCTGGGTATTAGGGCATCATTTAGTTTGCCATTACAACAGTCGATTCTGGTTACATGCTCAGCTGTGAAGGGGAAATGGGCCAGGATGCTGGAGCTTTCTAAAGCATGGTGCTTGTGGGTGGGAGGAGGGGGCACTGGGCTGAGAGGCCAGAGGGCGTGGAAGTCTGTCTAGCTTTAGCCCATATTCTTTATTCTTAGAATATGATGCTGGGGAAGAAGCTGTAGGACTGAAAAGGGATGGAACCCTTTTTGGAAGGGAAGGAACGATCAGGGTTTTGAGGCCAGACATGCCAAGAGTGGGAAGGTATTTGTTAAACAACTGAGTGAAGGACCCCAAATTAAAGAACGTTTCAGACTCGTCAATATTTCAAGACAACAGAGTGGCTGATGTCCCTACCCACCACGGCACCTACTAGACCCAGTGCAGGACTTACAGTGCCTTCCCTTTCGGATCTCCAAGTCTGATGGGGGAGACACAGCAGCTCCCCTCAGGGAGCTCCCAGTCTGATGGAGGAGGGAGATTCTCTTTCACGTCACCTACACAGGGTGGTGGTGGGGGGGGGGAGCTTCCCCACCTCCCACCCATGTCTCAGTGTCTCCTCATCCTCTATTCCCCTCTTGTCACTTCTCACAACCAGGCAGTGCCCTTTTCTTTATTTTATTTTGACTTACTTGCCTGTCTCCTCTTCAGCTAGAACAAAGGCTCCCTGAGGGCAGAACCGGCATAGGAGCCCCCGGCACGGGCAGAGAACACTGAGTGTGGAGTTGGCAGGCTTGAGGCTTGCCCTTTGGAGAAGTCATCACACGCCTCTGAAGTTCACTGTCCTCGACTGTTTCATGAGCCTTTCGTGCCGTAACGTTTGTGACAATGCGGTTTCCTGCACAGGTTGCCTGAGTGCTGTCATTAGTAACATCATTCATCAGTGTGGCGGCAATCTCAAAACCTGTCTATGACCAATGAGCCCATGGGCCTCGAGGGGAACCAAGGGAAGCCTATCCCGTCAGGAGGCTCAGATCAGCCATCGCTGAACAAAGCAATCCCTTTTGACTCTGGCCACAGAGGGGCCATCCCCTGGCCCTCAGAGGACCTCAAATATCTCAGGGACCTGTGTGCTTCCAGTATGGCCCATTAGGGAGAGAACCAGAAGACCAGGGGATGATTTGCCTGAAGCATTTGGGTACCAGTAACAGCAGAAGTTGAACAGGCTTTAGCTGCATTACCAAAGCTATTAAAGTTAAAAACCACTAAACAATCACAGCTGCTTCCCGTCATCCACCCCACAGCCGTCCAGAACAAAACCAACAAGAACGTGTTAGAAGAAAGCAGACACTGAGGTTTATTAATACCTTGTGTTTGTCCAGAGCTTTAAAAGCAAGCCCCCGGGCCTTGAGAACACCTCCCACCAGGCACCATTCAGCAGCACTGCAGGTCCCTCCCCTCACACCTCCACCCCAGAAACTTCAAGGTCTGAAGTTCATTTTTCAGACCCATTATCAGAGAACATTTCTGAGCACAGCTGTAACACAGGGGGATGGTGGGTGAGGGATACTTTGACATGGGTGGTCCATGGGTCACAGTTGAAGACCCTGGGGGCAGGCAGAGCAGCCAGAGAGAGGGGAGCACGGTGGGAGCTGGGATTTGGGAATCCTCTACGTGAGAGCAGAGGCACTGACTGTGAATCCTGGGGCCAGAAGTAAGCCAACAGCATTGGTCTGCAAATAACCTTCATCCTGCAATTGTTGGCAGACTCTACAAACAGAGGGAGGTTCTGCAAACAGTACAAGTGTGTTAAATAGCTTCAGACTCCCTAAACAGCAGCTTGCTCTATACACAGAGAATGGTGCAGTCATCAGGGACCTAGTGAGCAGACAGTCACAGGATTTATACCTCAGGTTTAAAGCCACAAACCAAAAGACCATCTGCTGGTGCAAGTAGGAGAGAGAGTAGGGGTCAGTTTCAGTGTTTCAATGAGGTTGTCATAAACAAGGTGGTCTGAAGACCTGAGCCTTTTATATTGCTCTGTGGGGCACTCACTGACCGCACCCTGGAAGGATCTGGTGGGGGGCAATGTTCCAATTCTTCTCCACGGCTTCACTTTGGTCCACAGCATAACATGGCGCCTCATGGGGAATCTGGGCATCTGGCTGTGGCAGGCTTGGACCATGCATTATTAAGAGGGATGCTGGGTTCCTTGCAGAAGGCAGAGGCTGGTGGCAATCGCATCGTGGCATTGTTGAGTCCTTCTGGTTTACAGTCCATTTGCACATCCATTATTTATGACGGTGGAGTGGCTGTGAACGAGCTGAGACTCAATTAAGATAACGTTCTCCTGCACAGAAGCAGCGGTTAATGCTGAGAAGTTATTCCAACTCACCCTCTACACTGCACAGAGCCAGGGATACAAGAGACCAAGGGAGGCTCAGAGACAGAGAGACAGAAGCAGAGACAGAGAGATGGAAAGAGAAAGAGGAAGGCAGACACGCCCTGAGTCAAGAGTGGGAGCCTCTCCTCACAGCCCGTCTTGGCCCTTATCCCCCGGCCTCTACACCGGAATCCCTGCTCCCTGTCCTGGAGGAGACGGACCAGGTCTCCTGGAGTTGAATCTCCCAGGGTCCACTGTTCCCCTCTCTTCCTTCCCTTAAACTGTCCATCCTACATTGTTGGGTTCCCCAGCACATGGGAGAGTTTGGTACGTCCCCTGAGGACTGTGATACGTCTCCTGTAAGGAGAAGGGGATGCCAATTCGACCTGCTGTGCCGTCTGCCCTAGAATTCACGGAGCCGGACCACAGGAGAGGCAGGTGAGGCCGGCAGGGCTCCCGGGAAAGGATGGTGGGCGAGGGAAGAGGAGGAGAGGTTGGGGGTCAAGGTGGAGAGAACGTAGGTGGTGGACAAGTGGCTAAGAGAGGTGGGGGAGCGGGAAGGGAGAAAGGGAAGAAAGGGGAGGGAGAAAGGGGGGGCTGGTGTGGGATACGTGCAGGGGAGGCTACAGAGACCGAGGTAAGAGGGGACAGGGAGACAGTGGAGGCGGGGGTGGGAGAGGCAGGGAGGGGCCTCATCAGGCATGTGTTTCAGGGCAGGGAGAGCCCGTGATGGGTAATTATGGTGCTTCACTGAGAGGCCACCAAGGGAACTCTGTCCACTGGGACCCTGAGTTGAGCATGTGGAGGGGAATGGCAGCCACGTTCCCTGAAAGTCCTGGGTCCTACATCCCTGCTCAGCTCCCTGATGAGGGCAAAGGCCTGGCTGAGCACCTGGGGGAGCAGCTCTGTGGGCAGCAGGCACAGCTGCATCCACCAGAGAGTCTGGACCTGGGAGCTGGGAAGGCGTCTTCTGGTGGGACCGAGTCCTGTCTGAGGGAGGCAGCTGGCGGCCCAGTGCCCCGGCTCCTGCTCTAGGTACTACGGCATCTCTGTCCCGATCACTCCCCCTTCCGTTCATTTCCAGATGGGCAGCCCTGCAGGTTGCCCTGCAGAGTTCCGCTGAGTCCTGGTCACAGTCACCCACCTCCTCCTGCTCGGACTGTGCTGCCTTCCTGTCAACACACAGTTTCACTGTCATCACCACCATTACTTTTCAGCTTGTAAGCTTGAGGGCAGGAGCTGTATGTCACCCAGCGCTGTGCATGCATGTGTGTACACACACACCCTCACACACTATTGACACAAACCTCAGACCTACTCCAGGGAGTGCTGTACCAGTCCGGGAGTTTGCAAATCTACTCTGGTTAGTTTAAGCAGAAAAAGAAGATATCAAATCTTTGGGGGAGCCAGACTCAGACTCTGGGGGAAGCCACACAGTCAGGAATGATGCCCAACCCACCCCTCGGCTGTGCTCTCACCAAGACCCCACAGCTGCACGATTGGGCACATGTATTATGGTGCTGATTCAAGGTGCTGGGTCCTGGATCTCCACCATTGCTTCCCCCAAAGCCAGATGGCTCTGCCTCGGCTCTGCAGGTAACAGCCACTGCGTGGCACCTGTACCTGCATGCCTGTCTCAAGCCGAAGCCTCCTGCAGGGGCGTCCCTTTGGCAGCGTCCAGGTCCACGCCTGTGTCCTGGATGTCGCAGAGGCTGGGAAGAAAGTCTGGTTTCTCACCCCGAGAGGTAGGACTCCCGGAGTGGGAAATTCCCAAACAGGGCAAGGGTGTTCAAGAGCTGTGGGTGACCAGAAAGCATGCCGAAGTCCTCAAGTGGTGCTGAGGGGTGGCTGAGTGCAGGAGTGGAGAGCAGCAGTGAGCAGAGCGACCACTCACTGAATTAATCCCCGACATGTATTCCAGTGTGCAGCGCATGGAGGGCCAAAGGAGTACAGCACACACGCTTCCTGCACTCAGGAAGGTACTGCCCTGGGGAACAGATGTGAATGTGTCCCATCATCCGTCACCGTGGAAGGTATGTGAAGGTATTGCAGGGGAGCTGAGGCACCTGTGATCAGTCAGTAAGGATGAAGTGGCCGAATGCACGCACGGCAGAGCCCTGCTGGGAAGCAGGGAAGATGGACCCTTGGCGTCTTTCCACCTGTAGCTCCCCTGCCTGGGAGCTGTCCAGTCGAGCTGGAGAAGGGCTAATGGATGGGAATGGCAGGGGTGTCCCTTCCCCAGGTGTGTTTGCTGGCGAAACAGGTACCAAAGTGAGGGAGAAGAATCGGACCTGAAGGCATGGAGCAGGGCAGTCTGGCGTGCACACATCACAGTGCCAACCTGCTCTCAGGATACTCCTGCCCATCAGCTGCCTGTGTTCCCTCCCTGCCTAGCTTGGTGCAGGGCCATAAAGACAAGAACACTCCCCGCTGGCCTCCCCAGAGGTGGAAGATACTTGTGCTGGGATTTCAAGCACCTAATAGGGACCGGGGATTGGAGGGCATGGGACCCCTTGCCTTGCACCAGGGGGTCATTCATTCTACCCAGGCGTCACCCAGGTGGTGGGAGATGTCTTCTGCCCACTCCCCCATGTCTGTACCCCAGACCCTTCACAACGCATCAGCAGGCAACTTCCCGTCATGAATTGCTCCCCATTTCCTTTTATTTTTGGGGCTTTCAGCTAAAGGGATCTGTGAGAAGCAGGCAGGTTCATGGGCCTAATAGGGCCGGAGGCATCTCTAACCAGACAGGGAGTGTGTGTCTGGATTTGTCGCCCGACAGGTGCAGATGTTGGAGGCTCTCATCCATGAGACGGAATCACTCCTGGGGATTGAGAAGCTCAGACGGCTCAGTCAGAGGCAGGCTGCGCATCTCAAATGGGGGATGGAGGCTGCTGGCAGAGCCCCTCCAACAGACCAAGGTCAGTAGGCCCAGCACTTCATAAACGGAGTTATGGAAGCTCTGCCTCGCAGCTGAGAATTTCTAAGGATGCCTCCTCTTCTAAGAATTTCTAAGGATGCGTTTCTCATCACCTCCTTCCTATCACCAAGGAGTCCTTCCCAGGTAAAGGTAAAAGGATGAACAAAATCTCTGAGGTATGACACCCGGGGTGAAAACCCAGCTCCACTGCCTGCTTGCTGAGTGACTTGGGCCAGTCACTTACCTGCCCCAGGTCTCCGTTAACTGTCTTGCATGTGGGCCTGTTGTGAGCAGCCAGTGGCTTCTCCGTGTGGTCGTCCAATCTTCTGCACTTCTGCAGTGCTTTATTCCTACTTCTGTTAGGTGATGTCGTGGTAAGAAACCCTGGCCTGTACTCGTTAGCTGGGTGGCACTGGGTCAATTACTTAACCTCTCTGAGACCAGTTAGTTGTCTAAAATGGAGGTGGTGACAGTACCAGTTGGTCGGACTGTTGAGAGGGTTAACACCTGGGAAGCCCTAGGACAGACTGGTGCCCCATGAGCCCTTGGGAAACGCTGCTGGTTGTTTTGCCGGTGGCAGTGGTGTAGGAGTCTTCCAGTACCCATTCCAAGAGTTAGATGATTCCAACTTGTTCATCTTGCCTCTCCTGTCAGCCTGGGAACTGGCCAGGGGCCTGGAGTGTATGCAGCCTGGGTCCTGGTGAGTAGGGGGACGTTCCATGAATCCACCTTTGATGAATCAGTGAAAGGGCCGCTGCCACATGAAGATAACGTGTCACCCCAGCGCCGTGCAGAGCGAGCAAGCCCCTGTGGCTTCCTGTCCACTGTGACTCCTCCTCTCCGATTCTCAGTTTTCCCATCTGTGATGTGGGGATAATTGGCTTGAATAATGTCTCTGAGGCATCCAGCACCAACCCTGGCTCATGGTGGGGGCTTCAAAAATGGTGGCTGGAAGCCGTCCCATGAGACCCACCCTGGAAAAATGGTGACGCTTCCCAAGAACCTCCCACCTTTCCCCGCCCTGGCCCACCTCTCCCTTCTGCTGCCTGATCGAGTCCAGGTCAGTGCCCCAGGCTCCAAAATGCGCCCAGCCCACCCCCAACCCCCAAGAGCCCTAGTCAACTGGTTATTGGAGGATGGCTGTGAAAAAATTAGTTCCCACGAGGAGGGAATTAGGTTCTCCCTTTCCCAGGGCCACCTGCATTTACAAGAAGTTTGGAAATGGCATCATTCATGAGGTAGCAAGCAGGTAAAGTAAAGGTTTAGAGTAGTAAGTTGGATAACAGGGAGTGATGGGATCCAGAAAGAATTAGCACAGCACTCACATTCAAAATCGTGAAACACTATGTTAGCCAAAGCAAGCACCGGGTTATGGGTCCCCAATCTGCCACCTGTGGCTGCAGTGGTGATCCCGGCTGAGGATGGAGCACGAATGGGGTAGCAGCAAGTACCACCTCTGCCTTCAGACCAACCCAGGGCGGCTCTCAGTCTCCTCAACCAGTGAAGAAAGTCTCTCCTCCCTTCTCCTCTCAAAGGGAGCCCGAGAGAGGCCAGTGTCCCTCATGCCGCTGGGAAGGCCCTCCTCCGTGGCCACCTCCCTGCAGCACAAGCTGGGGTCGATCTTGTCCTTTCCATGTTTAGAAAACGTTGGGACCTAAATGTCAGCAGGTGATATCGGAGCAGCATGACAGTTACCAGCTTAAACTGAAAGGAGGAAGGAAAAGCCCACCCAGCACCCATCAAGCCAGGCCAGAGTGGGGAGCAGAGCCCTGTGCTTCCACGTTAACCCTTCACCTGCCCCGCACTGGGGAGGAGGTATCTGGGGACAGGGAAGTGGTGTGCTCGGACGTGGGCCTGGGAGTCACTTGACTCCCTGGGGGCAGCTGCAGCCTCCTCTTCGCCTTGGGTGCAGGCCTCGGTGGGGCAGGCGTGCCAGGCCAGGGGCCTGCCCCCACCTCCGAGCCGCCTGAGCCCCTGCAGCACCTCCTCCTTCCTGGCTGGCCTGCTTCTGGGCTTCCCGGAGGTGGTGAGATGGTGGAGGTGAGCCCTGCAGGGCCAGCGCAGCCTGGGCAAGCTCCCAGGAAATGTTCCTGCCATGCGTTCGGCCTTTTTGAGGGGGGCTGCTCACTGGCATTACAGCCTCCCCGGATGTCCTGGGACTGTCTCCGCAGCCTGACCCAGCTCGGCCCTCAGGCTCCGGGTAAGCTGTGGTCTGGATTTGCTTCCCCGTTCCTTTCAACCCTCTGGAGGAGGGAAGGACCCTTGGTCTCTGAACAAGGGCAGTGCTAGGTTGTCTTTGAAAGGATCTGCTGGGATTTCTACCATCTTTCCTCCAGCGTCCACAGCAGTTGGGTCACTGAGTCCAGCTGGTGGCCCCCCCGGGCCACGCCAAGAGCCTCTGCTGCTGTTTCTCCATACACCTGCAGCTCCTTCTCCACGACGTCACATGCTCGTGACGTCAGCCCATCCATCCCCACCCCACACCCAGCTCCTTGAGCCCAGGTCCCCTTAACCCCAACCTAGGTCCCTGGGCGCTCTTGGGGCTCCCTTGACATGGACCCAAATCCAGAGGCAGACTGTCCCTGGAGAGCACTGGGCTGGGAGTCAGAGCTCAGAAAGCCTGGGCTTTAGCTGTCCACACATCGTGTGCCTCTCCGAGCCTCAGTCTCAGAATAAATTTATCCTTTACGTCCTGACTGGCTATGAGACTCTGAGATTTCTAAATATTGTTTTTATAAACAGAGTAGACTTGGCCATATACACACATGCACACACATGCAAGATCCCCAGGGAGCTGGGCACAACTTTGCTGGGTCAACACAGAGGCACTGGCCAACTCCACCCAGAAAGGGGTGGGGGACAAGACGTGCTGGGGAAGGAGGTGCGGCTGAAGAGAAGGTGGGCAGAGAGCCAGGAACTGCCTCCAGTTAACAACCCATCCCCCCCACCTGACGACACATCCCCCACCTGGCAACCCATCCCTCTGACAACCCATCCCCCCACCTGATAACCCATCCCCCACCTGACAACCCATCCCCCCACCAATCCATTCCCCTACCTGACAACACATCCCCTTAACCAAGGCCTGTGGTTTGAGGGCCTCTGGGCCAAGACTGGGTTAAGAAAACCTGCTGAGGGCAGGCTGGAGGGAGGGCAGAGGAAGCTGGCAGTGGGGGGAGATTCAGAGCAGGTAAGAGCAGGAGTAAAGAACTTCGCCCACATAGTAGGAAATTCTGAGCTGGGCCAGACCTGGGGGCTCAGGGCCCTGCTCCCCTGCCATTGCCACCTTGGCACCGGCCTCAACTAGACCTCCCAGAGCAGCGGCTGCCACAGCCATGCCGATGACCTTGAGGCCGCACGTCCAGCTTAATCCACGTCAGCGTCAGAGTGAAGGTCTCACTGTCACTCGGGGATATTTATAACCTGCCTGCCAGGCCCCAGTACCTGGAGGCTGCCTGGAAACTAGGCCACAGGAGCCACAGAGGAGGCAGGCTCTGCCCCTGCCCCAGCTTCGGAAGGCTCCCAGGAAGTGGGGCCCAAGTTAGGGGACAAAGGAGAGAGAGCCTCTCTGCCCAGCTAGAAAACTCGCCCCACCTACTGGGTGAGTGGAGTTTCCAGAAAGGGCTTCCCGTGTCCATAATAAGCTTGTGTCTAGGCTGAGTCTCCCACCCACTCCTAACAAGCAGCCCAATAACAAATGACCCAGCTGTGTGCATCCTCCCGGTGATCAAATCACCCAAGGGCTCCCAGTGCTTGGGGGCAAAGCCTTCACCCACACCACCTCCCTACCCGCTCCATGTGGAGGGGTCATGGGGTCACTAAGGACTCAGATGGCCTGGGGTCCAGTGCGGGCTCCACTGATCTCTGGGTAACCTTGAGTAATCTCATGTGAAACTTTCTGGGTCTCAGTTTTCTCATCTGTAAAATGGGCTCAACAGTGAGGCTTCCATGAATAAAATGCTCAGGATGGTGTCTGGCACGTAGTAAGCACTCAGTGTGTGCCAGCTTGTATAGAAAGGCTTACTGATTAGGAGAAGAGGCTCCAGACCAAGGCTACTTGGGTTTAAATCCTGATGCTGTCACTCACTGGCTGAATGTCCTTGTACCCATTACTTAACCTCTCTGGGCCTCAGTTTCTTCCTCCCTAAAATGGGAAGAATAGTACCTACTTCATGGGGTCATTGTGAGGATTAAGTGAGTTAACATGGAAAGCTCTGAGAATGGTGCCTGGAACATAGTAGGTGTTCAGTTAGTATTAGCTCCATGATGATGATGATTCTGGCAAGATTTTCTTCCAGCCAGGCTCCCTCTCTTCTTCCTGCCCCTGTACTTAGCTGGCACAGCTGCCCTCCCTATTCACCCTCTCCTTCCTCTTCCTTCCCAGTTCAAGTTCTGTACTTCTTTCAAACCCCACCTCCTCCATGCAGCCTTCCCTGACCACTTTGGTGGACTCTGCACTGCCTCCCTTCTCTGATCCCCTAGGTCTGACCCCGGCCACCCCACATTATTCCTCTGAGTAAATCTACTCTGTGGGCCCTGAGGCAGGGGCTCTGCCTGGCCCACCTCTCCTATCCACCTTGGTGCACAGAGCCCAGCCTCGTGCTGGGTGAGCAGCAGTGAAACCAAAGCTTTCCTAAGTCAGACTGGTCCTTGATGAGTCTGGACCTGTCTGTTCCATGTAGGCATCTATTCTTGAGCTGGGGGACAGTGCGTCCTAGGCCCCACACACACACACACACACACACACACACACACACACACACACACACACACACACACACACACACACACACACACACACACACACACACACACACACACACACACACACACACACACACACACACACACACACACACACACACACACACACACACACACGCCCCGTAAGGTAGAATCGAGTTGTTTCCCTAGAAATAATCCCCATTCCCACTAATGACAACGAACGTGCATCTTCCCCAAGCCCAGGCGTTCTCTGGAGTTTTCAGTCCTCCCCAACCCTGGGAGATGGGGCACACCCAAGAGCCTAGGTGCGACTCTTGGCAGGGTGACATCTGACATCACGAGGGGGCACCAAGGCAGGACACCCCAAGAACCAGGGCCAGCATGGGGGAGGGGGGCGATGTGGGAGGCTGAGGCACTGCAGTCCCTTCCTGAGGAGGAAAAGGGCACCAGAATGTCATTGTTTTCTCTCCCTTGAAGGCCTGACAGACAGCAGTCAGCCTTTCTGACCCTGAGGCTGTTCACACTTGCTGTCTCCAGGCTACACTCAGCCCCAGGGACATCAGAGGGCTCTGTTGACCAGCTTCCCCTCCCCCCCTCACCCTGGCTGGGCTCCCAGGAGCTGCCTGTCTCCCTAGGACCTGTCACAATGGAGGGCTGTCCCCCCCGCCCCCTCCCCTGCCTCCCCCAGTGATCACTTCTCCTGGGGTGCGCCCTGGACAGAGGCAACCTCGCTCATCGCACAGGGGCCACCTTTGGCGGGGGCCCCTCCTTTTCCTATGAGCCGGGGCACAGGGAAGAAGGGGGCTCAGCAGGGCAGGGAGGGAGTGCTGCCGTTGGACTCATTATTCTCTGGGTGACAGAGGGCCGCTGTCGCCAGCCTGAGTGCTCAGCCCTTTCCAGCCTCCATGTCAACCTGCCCCAGAATAGGTGAGGATGGGAAGAGGCCCTCCTGCAGCCCCCTCGGTGGAACCCCGAGCCTGTCTGCTTGGCCCTCACGCCTCTCCCTTGCTCTAGTCTAAGACAGCCTGAAAACGGTCTCACACTAGTATCTGTGATCTATGAATGAGAGCTGGAAATTAACCCCCTCCACTTTGTAAGTTATCCCCAAGGATAATACCTTCCCAAAGGAAGGTTTGTCTAACGGAGGGAGCCCGGGCCAGGGGAGAGGGGGACGAGAGAAGCCTTGTACATCCAGCCAAGCGTTGGTCTGTGTACTCCAGCCCCATGCAAAGGCAAATCCGGGCCCTTCTTCCCCAACAGCAGGGGGTTATGTGCATAATACTATTGGGAATTTACAGAGCACATCACAGCTAAAAGATGCCTTCCAACACGCTCCATCAATTTGCTACCCTTCTGCACTACAGGACAGCAATCCTCTTCCACATGGGAGGGTACTGGACCTCAGAGCAGCTGGTCCAAGCCTCAGCATGGAAGGATGTATCAGATGCCCCTGGTGCCCCACCCGGATCTCCTTCACCTGTCAGGCACCTGCCCCAAGCTGCTGCAGCGATGGCTGCTAATGGCTTACAATGTGCCCTTGTCCAGCAGGTTGTCCTTAGCCAACAGGAGACACTTCCCTGGGAGACAGCCAGGAGGTTAAGGCCTCCATCATAGGCCCCCGCCCTGGGAACAGCCCTTGGCTAATGACGCTGGGTAGGGACTAAAGGCAGCCCCCTTGTCTTAAGGTGGGACAACTCCACATGCCATCCGGCTCCAGAGCTCCTCGTGGGTCAAGCCGGGGCTTAGCCTCACCTGAAGTGACTTCTTGGCCTCGATTCTCCTCCTGCTGCCCTCACTCCTTCACAGCTTCTCCTGAGAGCACTCCCTCAACAAATCACACAGACTCGGGGATCCCAAAGAAGACCCCTCTTCTGGGGAACCAGAAGGGCTAGAACACAGGGCTTCTGATCTGAAATCTTCACACTCTTAAGATAGTTCCTGGGGTGTTTGTTGCAGTGAGAACCTAGCTTTCTGCCAGGATCTGTCTCCCTCTCCTCCCAGAGGAGAAGCAGGTTCTTACCACTTTCCCCTGAACCTGAGCCCCGGCCCCGCCCACAGCCCACAGCCTTTCCCCCTCCCTGCCCCCAGGCCGCCGCAGCCAACACCAGCCATCTAGCATCCTCCTGGGCCTCCAGGATCCCCACCCAGTGGCCTGACTTGTTAAGCAGCACAGATGGCAATTAACTGCATGATATGAAAATATCCAACCCTAATTATTTCAGGGATGAGGCCAGGGACCATAAATAAATGATGAAGAGGCTTTCCAGAGTCTCCTCGGCTGGCCCCTGCTCTAGCTTGCGGAAGGCTGGGGAGCAAGGGGGACGCTTCTCCGCACAGAGTTCAGCGGTGTGGGGTGGTGAGACAAGGGGCCATGCGGAGGGAGGCGGCGTGAATTTACCAGGGGAAGTCAGGCCACTCTTCCAGGCACGGAAATACACAACCGTTAGGGCCACCGTGCTGGTCTTGCGGACAAACAGGAAGCAAACAGCAGTGGCTCCCTGGATGTCCTCTGATGAATAATTGATTGTAGAATGCAATCTGGTGAACGAATTCCAGGAGGATCCCCAGTCACCCCCTTCTCCCACATCTGCCTCTCCTTCCCTGTCCCATGCCAGGCTAAGGCAGGTTTTTCATGTTTCCCAAATGATTAAG
The DNA here is from genome assembly GCF_964374135.1 of Grampus griseus. Taxonomy (NCBI): domain Eukaryota; kingdom Metazoa; phylum Chordata; class Mammalia; order Artiodactyla; family Delphinidae; genus Grampus; species Grampus griseus. Next base: position 33,846,304 of record NC_139004.1, on the reverse strand, counting down.
TTCCCTTTGTGCCTCGCCCCAAGGTGGCCACCCTATGGGTATGCCCCTGGGGAGTCGCAGTCAGACGCCAGGAAGGATAGGCTGCAAGCTCAGATAGAGATCTGAGCCACTCAAGGGCTGCCCTTTGCTGGAACAGGGTGTCTTTTTCCAGCAACATATCACAACAAAGCCGTGGAGAGAAAGAAACAATTTGCATTCATGGATCCTTTTATGTGCCAGAGTGAATGCCAACGCGCACACACACGCACAAAGGCACACACACACACACCCAGGGACATACACACACAGACACATTTGAACAGATGGGGCTCCCATACTTTGAAAGCCTGAATATGAACATTGGTATTTATGGAGGGAGAGCTATTTACTTCACAAGAGGTTTTGCAACAGGGCTGCTTTAAACAGTAAAGCAACCAAACCACATTGAATAGAATTTGATTTACAAAAATTTGACTTACCTGCACATTTTCAGAAGCCCATGCGTTGTAGGGGTGCGAATGTGTGTTTGTACATAAGTGGAACTTGTCAGGGCCTCTGGTCATCTAGTTGGGGAAGGGGCAGGCACTTCTGATGACCGGCTACGCACCTAGCCGGGTCCACACACCAGTTCCTCCTCCACCTCCAGCTGGAGAGGAAAACAAACCCTGACCCATGGCTCATCTTCAAAGAGGTTCCCCCACTGACCCCACCCCAGTGGTTGAGCCTCCCATGAGTGTTCTGAGGGGGGCAGCTAGAAAAGAGCTTATTGACTGTCTCTACCAACCCCCTCATTTTTTTTCTTTCTTTCTTTTTTTTCTTTTTTTTTTTTTTGCAGTACGCGGGCCTCTCACTGTTGTGGCCTCTCCCGTTGTGGAGCACAGGCTCCGGACACGCAGGCTCAGCGGCCATGGCTCACGGGCCCAGCCGCTCCACAGCATGTGGGATCTTCCCAGACCGGGGCACGAACCCGTGCCCCCTGCATCGGCAGGTGGACCCTCAACCACGGCAGCACCAGGGAAGCCCTAACCCCCTCATTTGACAGATGAAAAAAATGAGGCAGTGGCCTGTCGCAAGCCCAGTGCCCACCTGACCTTGGGCCTTTAATGCCGTTATCCCAGCCATCTCCACAGTACCTGGTGAGGCCAAAAGCAATAAGGAAGGCTCCTGGGAAGTAGCCTTGCTGTCCAGTCTCCTCCAGGCTTGGGCCTGCCCCCTCACTTCTCTGCCCTCCTCCCCTCCCTGCTCCAGGTGACAGATGTGTCCTTTGAGTGTGAGCCAGCCTATGACACTCCCCTGATGAGATTAAAACTCACTCCCTGGGTAAAAACCTTACCTTTTTATTAAGACCTCACCCTTCAGAACCAGCTCCTGTGTCAACTGCTTACTGTGGGTCCCTTGTTCTGACTTCCCGTCCCTGGGTGTCCAGTCCCTCTAAGGGGAACCAGACTGTTCTGGTTCCCCTTAGAGGGACTGGACACCCAGGGACGGGAAGTCAGAACAAGGAGTAAGATTCAGTTCTCTCCTAATTTCCAGTCCAGAACTTGTCCCAGCAGAAAAACACACACACCTCTCAAGATCTAAGCCCCTTTTCTGTAATGACAACGAGGCTGATCATAAGAGCAAACGCTTATTAAAAAGGAAGAGCTGACACATGCACATGGCACCTATGACGAGGAATAGCCGACACACATGCACATGGCACCTACGTGCCCGGCAGCGTTCTAAGCTCCTTACGTATGTTAACTTATTTGATCATCACAACAACTCAGAAGGAAGTTCTGTCATTACCTCCCCAGAGACCCAGAGCGGTTAAGTAATTTGCTCAAGGTCACACAGCTAGTAAGCAGCCCAGGAGGGAACTGGGCCCAGGAAACGTGACTGCAGAGTCCAAGATCTGACTTCTTGAACCCTTCAGACCCGGCCCTTGCTGACATCTCTGACCTCAGATCCTACCATCCCTCCTCACCCCAGCCCTGCTACTGCTGTCCAGCTACAAACACACCATGTTCATTCCCACATAGGGCTTCTGTCTTTGCTGTCCCTTTGCCTGAAATGCTTGGCCTTCAGGCTTTCATGTCTCCTGGGACAGGCTCAGCCCGGTGACACTACCTGAAGCTGCCACCCCACCCCCCTTACCCGTCACTTACTACACATAGATGTGCTGTATTTCCTTTAGCACTTCTCACTACCTGACACGGTCTTACTTCTTGGTTTACTGTTTCTGCCACTGAGATGTAAAGTCCACAGACACAGTGACCTGGCCCTCTACTCCACCGTGGTGCGCCCTGCACCTGGACCAGCTTGGCCTGGCACGTAGCGGGTGCACACTGCTGCGGACTAGAGTGTGCCCACGAAGGCGTCCACGTGAGGCGCGGCGCACAGATGGCCGTGTGTGTGAGACAGTGCTCTGCAGTGTAGCACCAGCTAGGAGTGGTGAGACCAGCTTAACGTAAACGGGCTTTCTGGCAGCCGATGCTAAGAAACAGAATGGCTCTGAGGACTGATCTCTAATTACCCGGCCTGGAAGAAGGCAGAACAGGAAAGAGAGCCCCTGTGTTAGAGCCCAAGCATCTCCACCACCTGGCCCAGGCCTTTTGTTGGTTGCCTGGAGAAATGGAAGGCTTGGTTAAAAGGTGCGAGGAACTGGCCCCTCCAGAGTCCTTTGAAGGGGTGGGGACAGGAGCTGCGGTGGTCCAGTCGCTCTAGTTACTGAGTTGAGCTTCTAAATATAGCCGGGCCAGGCATTGGGCCCTGAGGAGGAAGGTCTGAGATCAGATAGGACGGAAGGGGCACCCCTCCCCCCAGCTCCCTGCCCCCCACCTGACCACTCCCTGCCCAGGAGCAGTCTGGGGGGAGGGGATGCCATCTCTACTCTGACAAGGAGATAGGGGGAGAGAGGCCAGCAGGGACCTAAGCTTATGAATGTTCTGGCCCAGGGCCTGACCCAAGCTGGGGCATTCTGTTCTGGACAACAGGTGTTTGGGAAACGTAGGATCACACACCCGTGTGTGGTCTATGGAGGTACCGCCAAACTCAGGCGATGTGACCCTTGCTCTGTGGCACTCGGGCCTTGCCAACTTCAGCGCTGCTCCAAGCCCTCGTCTGTGTGTGCGGTGATTCATACAGTAGGAGGAGAATACCCAACCCCCGTCTACCGTATGGCTGAAGGCCAGTACGTTAAATACGATGCCTTCCCAGAATGGAGGCGTGGATATGGAGGGGGGAGAAAACTCCAAAGCCACCATGAGTGGCATGAGGCAGGAGTAGTCCTCCTTGGGCTGGCAGATGCCCAAAGCCTCTGCTTCCGCAGAGAATGTCCCAGGAGTCCTGTACTGAATGGGAAGGGCTGGGCAAAGCTCTCCACAGCAGGGGGCTTGCAGAGCCCAGGGACATTCAGCAAGCCCAGGTGTGCACCTCTGTACCCACCCTGCCCGTGGTGCCAACATGCCCCATGTCCTTGTCTTTCGGTCACTCTGGCCTCTGGGGGTCCTGGTGTCCCTTCCCCCGACGTGATGTTCCCCCCGGACTGTCAAGGAGCCAGGAAGCCTTGGCTGGAAGTAGGTAGCTGGATGCAGGGACGGTGCAGAGGGCGCCCAGTCTCGTGGCCCAAGATTCTCCCTATCAGAGCGTCAGCATCAATCATCCTGCCCCACACCCACCAGCAAGGGACCTCGTCTATAAAAGGGGACAATAACACCCTCTTCAGAGAGCTGTTATGAAGACGAAATGAGAAAGGACAGTGAGGCACCCAGCACAGTGTGTCAACCCAAACAACAAAGAGGCATGTGGACATCCACCGTGACTCTCTTCTCTGGACTCTCTTTGGAGAGTGTAAGTTGGCCTTTCCCATGAGAAGATGTGGTCAAAATTTGTTATTGCTTTCTACCATCTTGAACTGCCCAAGACAACTGTCTTCTCCACTCCTACCTCCAGTGGAACTCCCACCACCCCCCGGGCACTCCCCATGCTGGTACCAGCTGCCCCACAGGCCAGGGCTCAGTTGATCAGTGGACATTGGAACTGGGTGCCCTCTCCCTTAACCCCACTGGTTTACGCAGGGTCGGGGGAGCTGGCAAGGAGCCTCCTCCAGGGACCACCTTCCACTGCCCTCGGCTATTGCCAAGACTCCACCTTGGGTCTCCCTACCCAGGCAGGGGATGCGCTGTTTGCAGGCCCGCCCCAAAGCCTCCCTTGAGCCCCTCCTTTCTCGGGTGAGGGTTCTCAGGACTGCTCAGAAGGCAAGACTGGGATGTGAGCTGGAATCCTAGTACGAGGAAAACATGGTCCCTCCCATCATCCCTGCTCCCCGCCTCCCCTCCCTGACCACGGCTCCGCTCTGCCCCTCCACTTACATCTGAGTGAAGTCAAGTCTTCACATGGCCAGGTCTCTGCTCCTCGGCTGAGTGTCCTGGAGCACCCCCAGTCTGCCTCGAAGCCGACTCCAGGACGTCTGCTTCACCCACGGCCGAGGGGCCCCACCATCACCCAGGCTCCAACAGAGTCCCTCTTGCATCAGGCTGGGATGAACAGGTTCCTTTAAGAGAGTGTTTTATACCTTATTCTTTACTGTTTGAGGTGGTGCATGGAGTGATGAAGTTAGGACAAGAGTCTACCTTTACCTTCTATCCCAACAGGTGGACTGAGTTTGGGAAAGAAGAGAGATGAGAATTACAGAGAAAGGGCCCTGGTCCCTGGCTGCCTCACTACCCACTACTCGAGGGACCCCCCCACCCCTCGAGTAGTGATCACTTCCTGTGGCCTCAACGGCTCTAGAGCAGAGCCTGCATCACTTGGAGGAGTGGGACCACCTTCCTGCGTGTGGTTACATTTTGTGGAGGGTGTTCTGTTAACATGAAGGAATGGGCTCCCCACCAGCGCCAGGTACTGGGTGAGGCTGGGGGCAGGGTGGGGCAGTGTTCTTCACTGGTGTGGTTTCTTGGTGATCGCTAAGGAACAACTGTGTGAGACGATGACTCCCAGGTGACAGATGAATGCGGCAGCAGTGCTGACCACATCTGGGGAGACGTGATCCACAGGGAATCAGGGCCCTGCGTTGTGAGGTGTACTCTGGAGTGATATCAGGAGCTCTTCGGGGACTTTTAGTTGATACTGGGACAGGGGGGCCCATTTCCTCCTGGGTCTGGGGGAGTGGGCCACCATCTCCACCCCCTGTGCCCATCTGCCCTTTTGTCCTTCCCTTCCTGGGGTGAGAGCATGGCAAACACCACAGCAAGTGTTCCAGTCCAGTTCCTCACCCAGAGCTGGTTTTCTTGTTCAGATGGTGATGACAGGACACCCTGGATGCCGAATCTGTCTGCGCTCAGGGTCCAAGAGGACAAGAGAATGGATCTGGTTGGCCAGGGCTGCCTGGAGGGGGTTCGGCACAGACCTCCTCTCCCGGCCCCTGGGTGGATTCTGAAATTCAACATGCCCATTGTTAGTCAGGATGGTGTCAGTACTCCTTAGCACAAATATGGATCAGAGAACTCTAATATCAGGTAAGGGAGACTAAGCTGGACGGCCTCGGAGGCACTTTCCGTGCCAGTCCAGTGATTCTAGAGCCCAGTATACCCAATATTGTCACTGATATGATGTAGCGATCACAGTGTGCTCACGGTGCGTATTATAAATACGATGGAGGCTGCTAGCCCTCCATTTCTCCAGTCCTGGGTGTCATGGATTTAACTACTCAGTGCTTCTCAGTTTATAAACGCACAGCTGCCTGAGCTCGATCTGCCTCTGAGGCCAATTTGCCAATTAAAGAACTGAGGCTGAAAACTAAAGGCTCCCCGCCTTACTCACGAAGAGGCGGGAGTCCCCTCACTGTTCTCTCCTGCCCACTGTCTGCTCCTCCCACAAGCCCACAGGACCACGTCCCCCCAAACTTTAATGCCAGAGTTTGCTCCCTCAGGCCTCCTCTTCCTCAGAAACAACCATCAGTCTTAACTGACTCCTGGTTGGACTCAGAGCAAATCTCTTCCCCTTCGAAGGTCTCAGTCGCTTTCTCTGATAAGTGAGGCACGCGGGTCTGCAGACCTCGAAGAGTGCCATGAATCCTCAGCTGAGAGCCACCTTGCACCAGGCAATCCTCTGGCCAGTCCATCCTTTCCCAGGCCGGGCATTCCTGACACAAGGGGACCAGAGAGGGCTGCATGAGAAGCACACCTGTCCTTGTCAACCAGAGACGGTTCCTTAGGGAGACTTGTGAAGACCTCATGGGCCCGGGCCTAAGTGCTTTCACATCTCACCACAAGGGGCAGAGCATCTTGTACTCAGCAAGTCACTGAATGTGAATTGTCCTGATTTCTAGTCTCCTGCACAGGGCTGCTGGCCTCTGTCTTCTTAAAGTTCACAGCCCAGGTGTTAGGAGTCAGGACTTTAGGAATTAAGGAACTGTCTAGGTTTCATATCAATTCCAACACAGGAAAATGTGTTTATTGAAGGCTTCCTCAGCCCTGTCACTCCCCAGGACTGTGACCTTGGACATAGAGGTTTGTTTAACCTCTCTGTGCCTCAGTTTGCTCATCTGGAACATGGATATCCTACCCCACGTCACGGGCTGAGGATTAACTGGCAGAGCGCATGTGCAAAGAAGCACAGGCTTCTCCCTTCTCTACTCAGAAAGCCCTTTCTGCATCGTTAAGAACTTTCCTTTTCATGGAGCCTCAGAACAGTCAAGGAAGGTCAGCAGGGGCCCCACCTCTTGGGCTTCTGTCTTTCATCACAGATGCCAGGGCTTGGCCCATCCAAGTGCCCCGGGAGGCTAGATCTTGGCGTTCCTCCTCTGCTCCCCTTTCCCTGACCTCCAGCTTAGCCCCACTCCCCATACGCAGGAGTCGCAGCCGACCCAGAGATCGTGACGGTTTTTAAAAGACCGGTGGCTCATTATTTCCTCCCTCTGCACTTTGGTCCCGTGGGCTGGGCTCAGCTCATCTGAGGTCAGGACCTGGGTTGGGGTGACGGGTAGAGCTCGGCCACAGAATATTCATAGCGGAGTCTGGAGCCAGGCTTCTTAACTTGCCCCAGATGTGACAGCTGTTGTGTCCCCAAGAACATGTGTATCTCCACACCCACCGATCCAGGTTAAAAACTGACAGGTAAGAGCGATAGGTATCAGGAGCCCTGAGGTGCCCAACAGGGGGGACACAGCCCCCGAAGCAGGAAGAAAGAGCACCCTGAGGCCAGAGCACAGGCTCCCCTTCCTCAGAGGGCTGGCCGCTGCCTTTGTATGTTGACAGACACATTGGCTGCCACTCCCACTCCTGCCACGGACTCCCTAGTGGCTGGGACATGAGCATGGAGAAAAAAGAAAGGAGAAATCGGGGTGCCTCCCCATGTTCTGAGTTTTAGGAGTCCCCTCTTTCACTGGTCTAACCAGAACCAGGGGGTCTCTTCTGCATCTCTCTCTCTGTGTCTCTGCACCTAGCACTCACTTCTGGGTTTCAGGCTGTGCTGAGTTCTGCTCAGGGGAGGCCCAAGGGAAAAACAGGCTCAATTCACCCCCAGTTCAGTGGTACTTGGAATCCTGGTGCCTCTTACCCCCCAATTCACTTGCTGGTACTTACTGTTCAGAGACTTCAAATAGCCGTTCCGTACACCCTGCTCAGGTTTTATAGTCAGTGGGAGACAGGCTGCCATGGGTTTACTGCATCTCTCCTGGAACTGGAACACAGCAAGATTTTAAAGCCCCACCAAGCTACAAAACACTTGGTCCTTCTCCTCTCTCCAGGAAGAAGGAGACGAGTCCTGGCTGACTGTCACATTGTCCTCCATCCCCATATGAAAACACAATCACACCTATTCACTCATTCATTCCTCTCACAAATATTTCTTGAGCACCGGTTCTGTGCTGGGCCACTTCTAGACACCGAGAATTCAGCAATTAAGAAACAGACAAAGCCACTGTCAGGCAAGGCAGTCAGAATATAAACAAATAATTAAATATATCCTATGTAGGCGTTAAGTACTATTGTGAAAAATAAAAGAAGGTAAAAGGATGGGAATGCTTTTTTACAAAGGGTGGACAGGCAGAGCCTCTTTGAATAGGTAATGAAATCTAAGGAGAAAGTAGAAAAAAGTGAGTTCTCTAAATATCTGAGGCAGAAGTATTCCAGGAAGAAGAAACTGTCAGGGCCCTTTGAAGACAGAGAAAGCACGTCCGTTCGGCAGGCCTGAGGAACAGCCAGGGGGCCTGTGTAAGCGGGGAGCACAGGGCAAGGAGGGGCGCTGTTGAGGATGAGGTCAGAGGTTGGTGGGGGGTGGGGCAGATTACATGTAACCATGTAGGTCATTGTTAGGACGCTGGGGAACAGGGAGTTTGACACGGAGAAGTGGCATTGCCTGACTTCTAATTTAAAAGGATGGGACTTTCCTGGTGGTCCAGTGGTTAAGACTCCGCCTTCCAATGCAGGGGGTGCAGGTTTGATCCCTGGTGGGGGAGCTAAGATCCCACATGCCTCACGGCCAAAAAACCAAAACATGAAACAGAAGCAATATTGTAACAAATTCAATAAAGACTTTAAAAATGGTCCACATAAAAAAAAATCTTTAAAAAATTTTTTTAAAGGATCAGTTGACTGCTCTTTTGAGAATAGATTTGGGCAGGAGAGTGGGGGGCCAAGAGGGAAGCAGAGGAATCATCTAGAAGACCACGAAATAATTCAGGAGAGAGAACACCGTGGATTGGTCCAGGGCGATTCAGATGGACGAAGTTAGAAATGGTTGGGTTCTTAATATATTGATATGTTGAAGGTAGCGTGGACAAGAGCTACTGACAGTGAGCGTTCAGATGGAGAGAGAAGATGAACGATCAACTTGGCGTTGCTCTGGAGACCATTTGGCAATCACCCTGCTGACCCAGGAATCTCCGGCTCAACATCCCTGACATGATATTCAGCCACTTAATGCATACTCCTGGGGAGAGAGGATCCACCACCTCACACAACGGCCTCACGCAGTGCTTGAAAGTTCTTTCTTTCTTTTTTTTTTTTTTTTGCGGTACTCGGGGCCTCTCACTGTTGTGGCCACTCCCGTTGCAGAGCACAGGCTCCAGACGCGCAGGCTTAGCAGCCATGGCTCACGGGACCAGCCGCTCCGCAGCATGTGGGATCTTCCCGGACCGGGGCATGAACCCGTGTCCCCTGCATCGGCAGGCGGACTCTCAATCACTGCGCCACCAGGGAAGCCTGAAAGTTCTTTCTTATACTCAAAGTCTACATCTGTGCTTTCTCTCACTGCTCCTAAAGCAATACAGGGCAGGTCTCCAACACCTTCCTCACACAGTCCTCCAGATTGTCTGATTTCTCTCTCGGTTCGCATCCCCCATCAATGCCATTTTCAGTTGCTCTGGACATGAACACATTCCAGAAGGAAGTAGCTCTGGGTACTCCACTTCCTTCCTCGGTAGAAGGGCCAGGGACTGATTGTTCTCTGAGGTCCTTCTAGAACATCATTCACAGATTATGGTAAATGATTTGCATTCAGACCACAAATTTAAATTTGGCAAATTCACTCAACCCTTACCCTTTTTCAGGTGGGAGAAATTAGAGAGTTAGCTTAGATCTTGCTTCTTACCACTGAGAAAGCCAAAGCCATTAGAAGAGCATCTCCTTAGGTACCACCTGTCAGCATCCATGTCCACACCCCCTGCTTTCCTTCCCATTACAAAAATGGACTATCTGTGCTCCTATCTAAATTCAGCCCCTCCACTTTTCTGCTATATTCCACCCCTTCTCTCATGTTCAAGAACACTGGTGACCTGAGAGTTGGAGGGAACAATGGAATAGAACTAATATTTTTAAAATAAAATTTAAGAATCCTTTATAGAAATAAAAGAAAGCCTAAATTTATGTAAGAGCTAACCATGTGTCTGGGAAAATTGAGAATGATCAACTCAGAGACACAGCCTAAAAAATGATTAGACTTTAAAGACAAAGAAATCATACTCAAGGACTCCAGGCACAATACTCGTAATACCTACAAGAGTATGAAAATTATATTGGCATCAGGATATTTAAGAGCAACCTGCAAAGCAAGGCAAGAATGGAACGTTATTTTCAGGTAACCAAAAGAAAGGAAACAAATTGTGAGCCAAGGACTTTATATGCAACAAAGCCATCATCTAATTACCAAGACTATAGAAAAATAAATTATATACACAACGAGTAGGGCTTCCCTGGTGGCGCAGTGGTTGAGAGTTCGCCTGCCGATGCAGGGGACGCGGGTTCGGGCCCCGGACTGGGAAGATCCCACATGCCGCGGAGCAGCTGGGCCCGTGAGCCATGGCCGCTGAGCCTGCGCATCTGGAGCCTGTGCTCCGCAACGAGAGAGGCCACAACAGTGAGAGGCCCGCGTACCACAAAAAAAAAAAGAAAAAGAGTAAAAGAATCTGTGCAAATGAGCCCTTCATGGATAACCTGCTAGAGGATGAATTCTATCCAATCAAGAGATGATGGGGGAAACTTTGGCAAAAGAATGATGGAGGATGTAATGTATTTAAAGTGTATTTATTTATTACTATTATTTTATTTTGCGGAGGTTCCTTAAAAAACTACAAATAGAACTACCATACGACCCAGCCATCCCACTACTGGGCATATACCCTGATTATACATTTTATATGGTTTGAAATTTAGAATCATGTTAATATTTCACATATTCAAAGAATAAAATGGAATCAACATGAGGGAAAAGATACTTACATCATCTCTAAGTATCTGCCAACAAATTACTTACTAATTCCGAAAGAAAAAAGTAACAACTTTACAATGGTGAAATCTGGCTTAAAAACATTTTGATGAAGTGATGAACATTAGCCTAACCAACAATGAGACAAACCAACATCACGGCCCCCTATTATTTCACTGACAAGGACAAGATTCACTTAGAGTTTTTGCCAAGGATGCACTAGCTGAATCCAATCTACGTGTAATACAATGCAAAAGAGGGAACTGTTCCAGATTAAAGAGACATGACAACTAAATGCAGAATGATGCTGAACTGAATTCCGGGCTGGAAAACATAATTGGTACAAAGGACGCTACCTGAATAATAGAAGAAATTAGAATATAAATAGAATATAAATTGATTAAATACTAGTATTGTATAGATGTTAACTTTCCTGATTGTTAATGATACCGAGCTCATAGGACAGCATTTCCTTCTACTTAGAAAAAAAATAACTATGGAAGAGTAAACAGGCATGATGAAATGTAAATTACTAGTAAATGAGAGAGAGAGAGAGAGAGAATGATAAAGCAAATACAGTAAAATGTTAACCATGAATAGATCTAAGTAAGCAAATATAGGAATTCATGTACTATTCTTGGAACTTTTCTATAAATTGGCAACTAAAACAAAATAAATGTTAAAAAATTGTATTCACACCTCTCCTATAGCAGCCCTTATACCCATTAAGTATCCCAATTTCTATATTCCATAACACTTAAGTTCTAATATCAAATATATAGTATGTTTATCATGAATCTCCCTCCATAAAAATACGAGTTCTCAGGGACAGGAACATTTGCAATTTTGTACAACGAGGTAATCCTGTTTCTAGAACTGTACCTAGCATTTCGTAGATGTAACATAGATATTCTTCAGTGAATGAATAAATGTATAATTGGTTAAAATAGGCTCTAGGGTCACATGAGTCAAATCCTTGCTCTTAGTGTTCCTTGATACAACATGGGCAAGTTACTGAACCTCTCAGGAGCTTAGCTCCTAATAAGTATTTACTTCAATGCTTATTGAGGAGAGTGACATGAGGATATGAGGAGAATGACATCCGCAAAAATTGTGCAGTAGGAACAAACTCCAAAAGTTTGTTCTCCACAAAAGCAATAAATAAACTGGCAAAAACTGTGAGAATCAACTTTTTTCAGAACTCTGGAATCGAATCAAAATTTACCACAAGCAGAGAAATGATAAATTGATTAAGAAAAAAAAAACAGATGAGTCTAGATAAGAGAGCTTTGTGACATTTTAACTTACCCTGATACCATCTCCCACTTCCCAGCTTGCAGTGGCATGAAGACAACAGCTGGCATTCCTAGTATGTACCTGGAACCAGAGGGAGCAGAACAGACTTTATTCTCAAACAAATGTAGTTTTTTTCTGACCTGTCTGGTGGCTCCTTGAAGAACCCTCTCAAATGGCTTGCTTTACTTCACCTCACTCAGAACATTCCCAGGGTGGAAGCAGCTACCCAGGGAAAATTTGTTCAAAACATTTAAAGGCAAATGTATTAGCTTTTTCTTCCTGAGACCGGTAATAACGGTTGGGGAAAACAATAGACTAACCTAAAAGTTTGGGAGGAAAGGCTGGGAAATGAGATGATTTGGGGAATAAGGATTTTGAAATGCAGTCACATGTTTCTGGGAATCTAGAAGGCCATGCACCTATTCAGGGCTGGGCGTATGCTAAGAAAAGACCTGAGAAGGCCCTAGGTTCTTACCTCTGGCTGAATCCAGGCTCTGTAGGAGCAGGGAGTGAAGGCTTAGGGGGAGTTGTAGTCTGCTTAGCTGAGTGCTGGAATGCATGTCCCAACACACACACACATACACACGCACATGCACACACAGAGTCCATCTGCAAAGACTTGAGGAATTTTTTCTTTTAGTTCTAAGAGCATAAGGAAATTTCTCTTGAACCACTAACTGAGCATTAATCTAACAGAACAGACTTTAATGACCACACATAACAAAGGATACAAACTTTCCAAAACTAGTTCAGAAAAGTCAAAGAACAAGGGACACGCGAATCAAAACTACACAGTGAGATGCCATTCACACCTACTAAGATGGCTATAATTTTTTTTTAATAAAAGTAAAAAGTGTTGATGAAGGTGTAGAGAAACTGGAACTCTCGTATATTGCTGGTAAGGATGCAAAATGGTGCATCAATTCCATGTGGGCAGTTCCTCAAAAAGTTAACTATAGACTTATCATATGACCCAGCAGTCCCACTCCTAGATATATATCCGAGAGAGAACTGAAAACAGATACTCAAACAAAAAAACACGTGTACACAAATGTTTACAGCAGAATTATTCATAACCGAAAGGTGGAAACAATCCAAATGTCCACCAACATGAATGGATAAAGAAAATATGGTATATATGTGCAGTGGAATATTATTTAGCCTTAAAAAGAATGAAGTACTGATACGTGCTACAACATCGATAAACCTTGAAAACATTAGGCTAAAAGAAGCCAGACACAAAAGGTTATATACTGTGTGATTCCACTTACATAGAACGTCTAGAATAGGCAAGTCATCAAAGCAGAAACCTGATTAGTGGTTGCCAGAGGCAAAGGGGAGGGGAGAATGGGGATTAACTGCTTAATGTGTATGGGACTCCCTGGGGTTGTAGGAATGGTGTGTGACAAAATGTTCTGGAATACTGGTAATGGTTGCACAACGTTGTGAAGCCACTGAATCGTACTTTTAAAAATGGTTAAAGTGATAAACTTTATGTTATGTGAATTCTATTTCAATTTTTTTTTTTAATGGGATCTCAGTTCCCCCACCACGGATTGAACTCCGGCCTCTGCAGTGAAAGCTCCAAATCCTAACCACTAGACCACCAGGGAATTCCCTATTTCCATATTTAAAGAAGTAATATGGGATGCTCAAATACATTGATGGATTTTGAGCTTTTCAGGACTGACTCTTTCAAAATAAGTGCCCAGTGAATATTCACACATGGGCCTCCTCCAACTGGCCTCTAAGACATTTTCTTATTCTCATTGGTCAGGGGCATCCTCATCTGCTCAGCAACCCTCTCCCATTGGCTGGATCCTTCAACCCTCTCCCATTGGCTGGATCCTCGATGCCAAGGCTCTGAGTGAGAACCCAGGTCCCCCAGGTTCTGTGGCAGGGACACAAGGAAGCATGGGATAATGGTAAACCGTCCTAGAAGGGTCTGGGTCCCCAAGGGCTGGCTGAGACTGGGTAAAGCTTCCTCTATAGTGAGAGGCCTTTGGTTGGTGGGAAAAGGTCAGGAGTTGTCATTAGGGGGCTCTGAATTGCAGCTCAGCCCCTAACTCCTATGAGGCCTCAAGCTATTCACACCTCTCCTGTAGCTCCTATAGCTGGATGGTGCTTTTCTCTGAGGTAAAATGGAAGTGAGGACTCTGGGATCACAGGCATCACATTATCAATGTGGTTTGATGTTCTGCCAAATATAAAGCGAGGGCCACTGCCCTCAGAGGCCAGACGGCAGCCTATCTACATTCTGGACGGTCTACGGGCTCCCATCCCCTCCCACACCCCCAACTCCTACTCACAGTGCTTGGCCCATCCAAGACTCAGAGGTTCCCTAGAAGGCCCCAAACTCCACGGAGTCCAGGCGGCCTCTCCCCCTACTCCTGCCTTGGGACTGCTGGTGTAGGACCTGTCGAAGGCTCTGAAACGTTCTAGAAGGCGCGAGGCCATCCTCCGCTTCCCCCTTACACACCGCAGGGGTGGGCAGAGGGAGGAGGGCCTCTGATTGGAGGAGGCTTGGTGGGAGGGTGGCTTGATGGGCGTGGCCAACGGCTGGAGGAGAAGCAGTTGAGAGCAGTTAATTTCGGGAAGCGCCCTGCGCTTTTTTCCTGAGGTGGCGCTGACTTAGTTGAGGAACAGGCTTTTGGGGATTCCCCCCTCCAGGAAGATCAGAACTGCTATAAGGACGCAGGAAAACCCTTGAGGCCCAGGACGTGGAGAACGGGGCACACTCTCCCTCAACCCAGGTTGGTCGCAGAAGTTGCGGCCGGAGGGTCCCCTGGGGCCACAGCCCTGCCGTCCTTGGGGCCTGGTGCTCCTGTCACGCCAGGAGATGGGCGGTGGTTGGCAGGGCCCCGAAGCCCCTCCCAAGCCCCCTCCCCCTGGCCTCTGGCCTCACCAGAACGCTTCTCTGCTCTTTTCTCCCTTTACCTCTTATTGCCTCTCTCATGGAGGAAGAATTCCAGTCTCCCATCCCAAGGAGGAGAGCCACCTGAATGCCATGAAAGACACTGGGACTCCGGGGACAAGTACGTGCCTGGCAGAGTGACCTCCCAGCCCATTCCTGTGTGCCCTGCTCTGCGCTCTGCCGGCTTCTACCAGGCCTCTCCTTCCGGGTCTGAGGGTATTTTTCCTGGCTTTTAGTCTCATTTCTCAACTCCCTTTCTGCGGTGATTTGTGAAGGGTTGGGGTGGACAAACTGGAGACCTGGGGGGTCAGGGATCTCAGTTTCGAGTCCAAAGACGTCCCTCTAAGCTCTGGGTGATCATGGGAAATACGCTAACCCCTTCATGGGTATGTGCTCTCACATGGAAAGTGACAAAATCATAATGCTAATTCCGAGTCTTGGTGAGAATGGGAGTGATTTATGTGAATGTCTTTTGAAAATGGATGTGCCACAAATTACTTATTGTGATTTTAACTCTCTTCTTCCCACTCCCCGCCACCCAGCTGCTGCCTTTCTAGGTACCGAGTTTCTTCTGATTGCCTTTTTACTTCCACAGGATGGGTCAATCAAGCCATAACAAAGAGCATGGAGGCAGCCCTTTTGTCCACCCCGCCATCTTCTAGGAACTGGGAAGCACCCTTCAGGAGTCTCCGCTCCAGTGGACCTTCCCAGGCTCCTTCCTTCCCAGCCTTTGCTGTGGCATTAGCCATCTGGAAAAGGAGCTGCTAGTAGGACCCTGACTTTTGTTCCCGGCGCCACTCCCACCCCTTCCCCTCCTGATATCCAGTACTCTACCTTCAGGGAGGAGACGTGAATTTCAGGCAGCAGGAAAAAAACCGAGCCTTCAGGGTTATGGTTCCCTCCGAGGCCAAGGTTCCCATGACTGTCAGTAGAGAGGGCTGGGCTGGGCCCCTTCCCTTCCTCACTCTTCTTTTCCCTTTTTGTCCAAGAGCTCCGCTCTGACCCCAAGGCTTTTCCATTTACCATCAACATGGAAACTTGACTCTTCACACAAGTATATTCTTCCTCGTTTGTGCATTACGTTGTTCCTCAAAACTGCCCTTCCACGCAGGAGGCCTGTAGGGCTCAAGAGGCCTGGTCAGTCAGCTAGGCCCCCCTTTAGGGCCTCTCAAACCACAGGTAGAGTGGAAAAGCTTAATAAAGGCTGCATGTCCTTCTTGACCACTGGCTTGTGGTCAGTGTGCTGATTTGGAAGTGAAGACTCAGAGGGATCCTTTCTATCCTTCCCACCCAAACCAGGTGGATGGTGTTTGTGCCGCTGGGAAATGCAAAGAGGGGCAGGTGGGAGGGCTGTTCAGGTGGGCACCCCTGGCCCTCCCACCTCCCCTTTTGAATAACGCTCGTCACTGTCTCATCTCGGGACCTGGCCCCAGCTGGTTTACAGACACCTGGCAGAGTGCGCCGAGCATTTGCGTTGTAATAGGGCAGGAACTAAAGGAACAAAATTATCCACCAGAATGTCAGGTCACGGGGAAGGTTGTAGGAGCAGGTAAACAGTGATTCACACTGAGGTCCTGGAATTTGATTAGTTACTATTTTTATAACTTTGCTCTTTTAGTCCTTGATTGAGGATAAAGGGGGAATTGGAACAGATCACAGGTGGGAGGGCATGGAGGGGGTTGCGTCCTCATTAGAGTGGGAACGGAGGAGTGCAGGTATGCGTCATCGGCCTGTGCTGTGTACCTGAGAGGTGTGGGCAACTTTCCTGGATCCCACAGTGGGGAGTGCAAGTCCCAGAACACAAAACATCGGCTTATTGGGGCCTCAGAGGTTGCCCGGTGCCCCTGCCCCTCTCCCCTACCTGTTTTCCCTGTGTGCCATGGAGACCAGAGCTGATGTGGCAAGAGCACAGACATCCCTCAGACTCCCCATCTGGGGCCCTGGTTCTGTTCTCTTCTACCCCAGTGGTGACCACAGAATATTCTGGGAGTTGTCTTCTGTTGTGACGCTGGGGGCCTTCCAAGGAGCAGTAATGGTGGAGTCTGTACAAACCTGGAGCTCATTGACACACAGGGCACGTGTTCTTCATCTATTCTCTTCCTTGGTGGGCTTCGGAATTAAAGGTATAGACCCGTTTATAATCATGACACCAACTGGCAGGGATATTGGTGCATGGAGGAGGGCTTATTTGGAGACCTCTGATCTCTCCAGCCCTCAGACTCTGGGCCTGATATGCGTATAACAATCACTAATGTCCTGGAATTTATAACAGTGTTGTCATTGATCCGTGTCATTACTCATCATGAATTGGTGACTTCTCGAACCCTATGGGTTATTTGTACTGCGTAGAGCTCTGTGATTTACAAACACAAAAATCGTTGGAGGGAGAGAGGTACTATGCTATCTTACAGATGAGGATACTGAAACGGGAAAAGACCCAACTCCCTTGAGCGAGGGGGTATGCAGTGCACTTGCCTTGCTGTTGCTTTATGACTCCTCCCCTGTCTCCAACCCTCACACTTTGGAAAGCGAAAACAAAAAAGAACAGGCATCTGGGGATTATTTAACGCTCAGTTTGTCAGGACAAAGTTTAAGGACTCTTAGGAGGCACTGGGACAGGCACAGAGAAGTCACTAGATATTTGCTCAGTCCATTTCTCCATGTCTTCTGCTTTTCAATGTTACATTTGTTCTTAACTCTCATGGCTCACCTTCCAGAGAATCTGCTGAAATTCTAATGTCCTTTGCTGTTCCATAGGTTACTTTGGGGCAACTCCAGTTTTCGAGTGATTACCTAGCCCTCCCCCTAACTAGTTGTACGGCCTGGCAGCAAGTCATTAACACCTGTCTGCGTGTCTGTTTTCTCGGTGAGAAAATGGGTGATCTAACCCATTTATGAGGTGCTTACTACACTGTTTGCTAAATAAGACTAGTTCCCTCTCTCCTGCTTGGACAGTCCTTTGTATTCTGTCAAGAGCTTGCCTATTTATGGTGTATCACAACCAAAAGAAAAGAGTCCCAAGTCCTCCCTCCCATAGCTGGTTCAAGACCAACCCAGATATCATAAAACTTTCTGAAAGACTTCCATCCTTTTGTGCAACAGCCCCCCGCCCCCAGAGACTGGGTGTGACAGGTCAGTGCACCTGGAACAATCTGAAAGGCCTGGGGCTCACTGCCTTCCATCATTCTCCACTCATTTAGTCTCCAGCCATCCCCTCGTGGAGACCTGGAAGGGACAAGCGGACTTGATGGTGGGGCCGTGCCCCGAAGCCTACAGTATTCATGGAGAAGCCAGCCCTTCCTTCCTTCACTAGGCCTCGAAATGCAGGTGTAGACATAGCCACGATTTTCCAATGTGCTTCTCTCTTCCTACACGGGGTCAAGAGTCTTTGCCGGACTAGTTCCTTTGAGGAATTAGCGCCTCAGAGCATACAGCACAGTCACTCGAATCCTGAAAACGACCTCAACTCCCGGATAGCCTTGTGGCTTCACTAGGTGGAGGGCCCTCCAGGACACTCCATGTGGAGCCCGAGCCCTGTCCTCTGCTCCTTCCCCCTTTTCTAGATGTGGACAGCACATGGGCTGGATCCACACCTCGGACCTGCACAGCTGTGTCCTCCCAACAGCTCTTCTGGTCCTGCCCCTCATCCCTGCCCTACTCGACCTTTCCTGGACCCGTCTCACGCCCCTTCTTTTTTGCTTAGCCCCCAGTGGACAATGGTGTCTAACCCCTGTCCCAGCGGGACTGGCCCTGGAGGGCTGAGAGAACCTCATGTCCACAGAGGATCCCTGGCAGAGCTGCCCTTCTCAGCCCTATCTCTCAACTTTCCAGGGTCCTATAGCCTTTGTCTGCCTCTCCAAGACCTGCTTGTGGGGCTGCTGTCTTTCCTACCTCTGGCTGCCTTCCTACCTATTGTGGCAGCCAGCACTGTAACGGCTGAGTGTCAGTGGTGTGGCATGAAGAGAACTCCAGTTGTGGGGTCAGAAGATACAAAGTTTGAGACCCACTTCTGCTTTATAAGCTCTATAAGAACTTGGGGGAAAATGGACAACTTTCATCCTCAATTTGGAAAATCTATAAAGCGGGGAAAGCAGTAATGTGTAAATTGGAGTTTTTAGGTAAGGAATGATAACCCGTGTGAAGGAATTTATTTGTAATAGTGAGAGGCCGTACAGTCTAACTCTGCTGCTGACCGTGTATCTTAAATGTCTCCAGTTATGTTTCATCCCTCACGATTCTGCAGACATGTTGGAGGTAGGGAAGGAAACTCGGTTGACCACCCCTGGAACTGGATACTCTTGCCTGGGCCCACTCCGTCTTGTTCTTTACTCCAAACCGAAGATGGAGGGATTCAGGCAAGAGGATCTTGCTTTTTCACGCCTGGCGCAAAGCCGCGCTTTCCAGAAATCTTAGGGAGGTGGAAGGCCCTAGAGCTCAAGAGAAAAGTCCCAGCCTCTGCTTCCCTAACAAGTCAGGGCTGAACTAAGCTACAGCTGTTTGCAGGATTCCTCAGCAGGTAGAATCTCATCAGAACGCTTAAAAGTGTGAAGATCAAGAATTTGGTCCTTTGATTGCCGTTGAGGCCCTCCGCACCTCCTCCCAGACCTCTGGGGTGATCCACAGTTGTCTCCATTTACTCTCGACATGGAAGCCAAGCTCTTGGTGTGTGGGGGTCAGCTAATCCCCAGCATCGTGTCCTGCTGCCCTTCCTGAAGCACCTGTGCACCATCAGCCCCCCCAAGGGGCCTGTCCAGCTATGCACACTCTAGCCAGCCCCCTCTGACCTCCAGATGGAGTGAAATATTTCTCTAATGTTCTTTGTTCATTCAAGTTGGGACTAATGTGCTGCTTCAGAAGTAAAATCCCAACTGGGAGCCAATCTTAATCTTCCCTCCTCAGGCAGGTGGATGTCGTTTGTGCTACAGGAGACCTGGATGTTAAGGAGAGGCTGCCTGGGGTCATCCCATCACCCCTCGGAAAGTGCTCACCGCCTGACTCAAGTGGGGACCCTCTGGCCCACTCTACATCCTTGAACAGAGCCGGCCTCTCCCTGGATGGCTTACCTGGCACCTGGCAGAGTCTTCCCATGGGTATTTACATTGTAGAAGGGAAAAAGTCTTTTAACCCAAAGGAATAAAGAAAAGCCAATGGGAGATTTTTAGTGGCAGCATTTGTGTCATTCCAAAGCCCTGGCTGTTAGATTTTCGTCACTATGCCAGATGTGAGACAAGGGTGAAGTGTGAGCAGGGATAGGGGAACCGAGGAGCGAGGGAACCCAGGGGAGAGGTCTGGAATCTTCCAGGTCCTTCTAGCTGCTGGGACAGTGGATCTCAGAACACAAAGGAGTATCGGGCTGCAGAGGCTACCATGTGCTTCCTGCCCCTTTCCTCCCTCCCTCCTTTTCTCAATGTCATGACCAGCGTTGACTCAACAGGGGAACAGCCCCTCCGCAGATGTTCCCAGGCAGGGCCCTGGCTCTGTACCTGGTTTCCTACCTACCTGTGGTTTGGCCACAGCAGTCTCTGAAAGCTGCTTTCTCTCTGGGCTCTGGATTTCACGTGAAGGCAGGAATAATGGTTCTGCAAGGGCCCACCAGGAATACGGAAACATAACCATCCGGCACTGATCTGATTGGAGTACAGGGAGCCACAGCCTGCCTGGGTAAATTCTGAAATTCCTCCTGCACGATCTTGCCTGTAGTAAGATTAATAACAGTTTTCATGGATATTGAACAGGGGATTCTAATACCCACTGAGGGAGGCTAGAGTGGATGACCTCTAATAGCTCTGTGAGTCCTGGGATTCGGTGAACTTGAGATACCTATTATCACTGATATGATGTAATTTATAATAATGTTTTCAATGATGCATACCATTAATAATAATGACTTTTCACTCTGCCTTTTCCAACCCGATGTGTGATCTATATAACTAAATGGTAACTCCTCAGGCGTACTTACTGCAGTTGATGCTTACCATCGATACTTTACAGGAAAGGAAACTCAGGCCAAGAAATAGGCTCTGAACCCAGCTCCTCCCCCTGGATGGCCCCTCCCCACCAGGAGCAACTGCACCTGCCTTGGGCTACGCAGGACCCTCCAGTTCTTTGCAACTCCCCTCCTGCCCTCCTCCAGGCCTGCTTTGTTGTCTCATCCCCCCTCCCACCCACCTCAGAAGCTCCTGGGCAGCTAGAATTGTCTGC
The DNA here is from genome assembly GCF_964374135.1 of Grampus griseus. Classification (NCBI taxonomy): domain Eukaryota; kingdom Metazoa; phylum Chordata; class Mammalia; order Artiodactyla; family Delphinidae; genus Grampus; species Grampus griseus. The sequence goes on along the minus strand of NC_139004.1, from coordinate 33,825,228 downwards.
TTCTGTCCCTGCTTGTCCAGTACAGGATTCCAGTCCTGGCTGGGCCCGTCTGACCCAAAGCCAGTCACTTCGCCATGCTGGTCCCTTTGGAGATTAAAATCTAGTGAATTCTTCCAGCCAGAGACGCCACGTGGGCTTCTGGCCAATCCATCCACCCATCTGTCTCCTCCTGGATAGTGGGTTCTTCAGAGCTATAGGTTATCTTAAAACGAGTGAAAACAGGCCATCTTTGTAAAACCAGAGATCTGGAAACCAGCTAGTGTCCCTGCCCCTCGGAAGTGTGTAAGGCCCTCCAGTGCATGCCCAGTGTCCTTCACTTTTATTTTGATTTCTCTCGATACCGGGCACAGTGCAGGGCACACAGTAGGTCAGCAAATGCATGCTGAAAACATACAGCAATGATTTCTCCAACTCTCTCACTTTCTCTGCTGGACTGTTTTCTCAAATTCAAGGTTTATATACCAGGACTCAGGCCTTTGACCTGAAACCCAGCAAGCTCCGCATTTCTAATGGTCTGTGCAGTTCTGTTAGTAACTTCAGTGTAAATCAATTTATTGAGTGTTTACCCAGCTCTGCCACTCACTAGCTGTGTGACCTTGGGCAAGTTATTTAACCCCTCTCTACCTTAGCTTCCCCAGTGGGGATGATAATGATACCCACTTGATTGAATTGTTTTGATGATAAAGTGAAATGATCTATAGCAAGCTCTTAGAATAGTGCATGGCACATAGGAACCTCAATGAACAGCTGTTATCAATTCAATTTTGCAGTTCAACATCCACTGGGAAAATGCCCACCTTGTGTCAACCTAATGAAGGGATAAGAACCTTCTCATAATTAGTCAGGGTAGGTAAGGCAATGAGGCCATCCTTGGTAGACAGACAGAATCATATCCTTGAGAGATTCCCCAAAAGAATGTGTGGGAAAAAGTATGACAGAGAACCCAGGAGGGGAACCTTCAAGATTACTGGATGTAAATGAGGGCTTAATTCTCTTCTTCTTGGTAATATTCCTTCTCAAATGGTGAGCAAGATACTTGCTTGTTACCAGAACATGCCAAGTCAGTGACTGAGGGGACAGGTGTGGGGCTCTGAGGTTTTGTCTCATGAGAAAGTGGGAATGGTCTCAGGAAGGTCAGCTGACAGAGGTAACCACGGTTTGGGGAACAGGGGACATCTGGAGATAGCACTGGCCGTTCAAAGGAAAGAAAACTCACCCTTGCAAAACATATAAATGCTGGAGTCCTTGCTGGGTGTGCCAGGGAGCACCAATGAACACATGTTACAGAGGAGGTGGCAGAAGAAGAGGGGGTATGACAATCATCACCTAAGCAGATGGGCAGCCCGGACGGAGGGGCCCAGGGCTGTGGGAGGCTGGTCAGTAGGCTGACTGGCTGTGGACCAGATGGGCTTGGGGATCCCATGGAGATGGGTGTAATGCCAGATTCACCCCCTCATCAGTAGGGAACCAAGTGGGTAACTGTGGGAGACACTGACATCTCCGAAAGGGGCTGGATAGTGAGATCTTCCTTGCTGCAGCCCCAGAGAGACTCCAGCACAAAATGGTGGAGAGAATGCTGGCTCTGAGTCACTTGGACTACATTTGACTGTTGGCTAAAGGGATCAGATCAGTTATCCCAACAAAAACAAGAAAATAACCAGACAAGAGCCTGCAATCTGGGCCCATTTCCCCGGAGTCAGCGAGCAGAAGAAAGATGCCAAACGTCCCAAATGAGGACATGGCTGTTGCACCTGTGGGAAGATGCTAAATAGCCAGGATGGGGACCACAGGATAGCTGCAGAGGTAAAGCTCAGCTCCCCTCCTTGGTCTGTTGGGAAGCATATCAATTTCCCCCTGCCAGAGGCTGCAGGGAAGGGAAGCCTGCGAGCCTGTAAACATTCACTGGCTGTGAGTTGGGGGACCTGAAATAAGATAATGAAATAAGCTGAGAAAATAAGATCTTTGGTTTAAAGGCTGAAAGCACAAGTAGATATTTTTAAACGGAGAAGGGGGCAGCGTTCCTCTGAGATGTTTGCAGAGCAACCTGGATGGATCTGATTCTATTACGCAAAAGTAGAAGCCTCAGGTGTTTACCTGTGAGAAGCCTTCTTGTCACAACGAACTTTTCCTGCTGCCAACTGCATCACACAGAACGTTGCTGGGTTTGGGATCTGGGTGTGCTGTATAAAATTGTGTGTTCAGGTTTTGACTGCTGCCTGCCAACAGTCTTTTTTTTGAATAAGTGTGTCTAATTTACCAGCAGCCGTTTGCAAACCCCCATGGCTGCAAGAACAGAGGAAACCCCACCCAGTTTGCTGAAGCCCTGAGACCTTTACTGCAGACACACTGAGAACAGAGAACAGAAGACACGGAAGTACTCAGGCTGTACTTATGAAAAGTCTATACCCACAGACTCTGGGAGAAAAGTTACTACCCATTTGGGAAGGGGGACATCTGAGACAGTGACCTTCCTCTTACCTGGTTAGAAATGATATCCCTTATATACAAAAAAAAAAGCGAGTCTAAGTTATTTTGTAATTTCAATGCTGTAATCATGGCAAAATGAAAAAAATCTACTTTGAGGGGAATCTGAGGGATGTGTCATTATCAAGAACTTGGGGAGAGGGGGTCGAACACTTGCCAGAAACTCAGTAATTCAGCCAGGCTCAGAGTGTATCAGCTACCTCTCTTCTGTGAGAGATCAGAGAGCTAAAGGCTTCTCTCTGTCAGGAAAGAGGATCTGGGTAGGCAAGCATCTCTCCTGATAGGGACAAAAGTTTTGAATTAGGAAGAGGCGAGAAGATGGGTTTGGGCATTAGAGTGAGCTGGTGTGAGGTTTTCTGTCTTAAGGGTACAAAGTTATAGGTTTTCAGGGCAGAGGGGGCCAGATGAGGCTGGAGGTTGGAAAGCTATTAAACAAGGGACCTCTAGCGGTCACCAGGCCAGGAGAAGGGATGATCAGGGGAATTTTCCTGGGATGGGAATGTGTTACAAGCCAAAGAAAGGGCCAGAAAGGCTCGTGCAGGGTCAGAAGAAACCACTTAACCAAGGGGCCCTTGCCTGGAGTCAACACTCTGAGAATTTTAGCAGACCTTTGGGCCAAACCCAGGGTTTCCAGATCAGGCTATAAATTTGAGTACTTCAGTCACTGTAAAATATAGTCTGTAACGAATGAGTTGAAGAGAGGAAGAAAGGATAAGGGAGGCCGTGTGACGTCACGTGAAGAGCTAAGGCTTGCAGCCATGTGTGACCTTGGGCAAGTCACTTAACCCCTCCGAGCCTCAGCCCCTTCGTTTGTAAAACTGGCATAATAATAGTTACCTTGAGAGCCTGCAGTGAGGATTCAGCGAGACATGCGTGTGAAGCAGCAACACAGGACCTGGAACCATTAGCTTCCTTCCCCGTCCAGAAGCTGTGCTTGCAAGTCAGTGGTTGTATGTGTAGAGCTGCACTGTACCAGCCCCATGCGGCTCTCAAGCACTTTAAAGGCAGCTAGTCTGAACTGAGATATGCCATGTGAAACACACATCAGATTCCCAACACTTTGCACAAAAAAAAAGAGTAAAATATCTTATTAATCATTTTATAGTGATTATATGTTGAAATGAAAATATTTTTATATATTGGGTTAAATAAACTATATTGTTAAATTAATTTCACCTGTGTCTTTATACTTGATTTAATGGGCTACTAGAAAATTTAAAATTACAGTGGGGTTCACACTTTATTCCTCTTGGACAGTGCTGACCTAGACACTAGAGGAAGATAGGGTCAGGAAGCTGTGTTCCAGAAGCTCATTTGTTTCTCTACCGTGGGTCTGTGCTTTAGTTTGTTGTCCTGGTTCCCCGGTAAAAGAACCTTTTGAAAAAATGCCACCTTGGGCTCAAAGTGGGTGGAAGGTACTCGGGCTCCCCTAGTGGCTACGTGCGGTAGTGGCCATCCAGGGAAAAGGAGGCAGGGCTGGAAGGCGACAGGATGGAGGGATCAGGTTGTAGCCGGGGATGGACTATTCCTTCTCAGCCTGGAGCTTAATTCCAGACCCTCTACTGACCTTTACTCCAGGAGGCCGGCCCCATTCTCTCTTATTTCAGAAGGCTCCCATCTTATACGTGAACTTGGCAGGAAGCAGGCTCTCACTAGGTGGTACCAAACACAGGTGTAAGGGAAGATGCCACCTCAAAGCCACCTTCAGAAAACCACAGCGTTTCCAGAGAAATAAACAACAGACATTCACAGACACAGGAATGTTCTTTTTTTGCTCTCTCCCAAGAAGTGTGATCCGTTGTTGTTTTTAAAACTGTACATTTTACTGTACATTTTTTTTTAGCAAAAGAGAAGATTGGCATTTGTATTCTGCCCACAGGGATGTCACTTTCCAAAACTCCAAGTCAGAAACCTGACAAACACAAGCGTGAGTACATACCATGTCACGACAGAGCTCGTAGCCGCTGATGAGGACAGAGAGTTGATTCCCCCCCTTCCGATGTCCACCACTTTCCCTCTGGGCATCTGAACCCAAAGGCAAAAAGAGAGGTGGTATTTGGGGTCACTTCCTCAATGGCTACATTTAGAAAGGCTTAGTGAGAAAGTGCAGAGGGAAAAAAGAGTGGAGGAAAACGGGTCCGAGAAAGAGGGAGGATGGGAGAAAGCATGTGCTCTGGCACCGGGGCTGAAAGTCAGCTTGTGGTCTCAGGAAGAGACTGGCCTGGCCTGTTAATGGCCTGGTCTGTTTAATGTCCTGGTCAGGACCAGAAAGGGACTGGGGGAGGCAGAGAGGCACCAGAAGAAAAAGAATGAAGACAGGAGAGTAGAGGGAAGGTGAGGAGAGAAAGGAGGACGGGGAGGAAGGACGAAGGCATGGGATTTGGAGGCTCCTGGGAGGAGCCAGAAGGCAGTCCTGCATAGACAGCTCCCCGCCCTCTCCCCGTGTGTTCTGGGCGAGGTTGGGGGCCACCAGCTCAGCTCCAGGTCTGAGCCCATTAGAACGTTTCAGCCCCAAATGGACTCACCTGTATGCTTCGTAGGCTGTGTAGTGAGCAAGTGGCAGAAGGAGGGAGAACAAGAGACAGAGGCTAGAGATCTATGGCAGATGCTCGGGAGAGGGAAGAATGAGGTGGAGAGAGGTAGTGCGTTGACAATGAGGAGAGACCTGGAACAGACAGGGACCAGGAGAGACAGAGATGCGGGGAAAGACCTTCAGATGCTTCCAAAGCCTTTTCTCCCCCGCCACGTCTCGTCTGCCCCCTCTGGCCACTGTCTGGGAACGTAGGGGTCAATTCCTAGATGGAGAGGAGCCCGTGTGTCCCTCCCATCGCCATCCTGACATTTCCATGATGGATCCTCCTCATGGAAGGCATCCCCCGTGTCCCCATGTCCCACCCTGAGCCACCTTCTTCAGGAACAAACAAGGGACAGACTTTGGACATAGAAACACCCTAGCTACAGTGAAGACAGGGTAATGGATTTCAAGCACCACCCCCAGGAGGTAAGTGGCCTTGGGCCGTGCCCTGACTTGGTCACTAACTCACTATGTGACCTTGGGCAAGTCCTTTAGACCCTTGGGGGACGGGAAGAGAGGGTTAAGGATGAGATGATCGCAAACACCTCTTCAAGCTTCAGACCCTACAATTCATTTAGTCATGAGGAGTCCTTAGTCCTTCGAGCTGGAAGGGAATTGGAGACTTGGTATGATCGCATTCGTTTACGAATTAGGAGCCCGAGGTCCAAAGAGAGAAAGGGTCTTGCCCACTGTGTTTAGCTGGTTATTCGGTGGTGGCTCTGGAACCCAAACTCAGAGCTTTGGACCCCGTGTCCAGTGCTCCTCTGCCACCCCACTCTGCTCTCCTTAATTAAGAGAAGCCCTCTTGCCCCCCCCCCCATGTCCATAGGGACTCCCTGTGCCAGCTTCCCCCAAAAGAAGCAAAAATCCCAAAGCAACTCCAACAGTTAACATCCCTTATGTCCTTGTGTCTCATAAAAACCCTTCTCCCTCTCCCGCACGTAGAGTCCCGGAAGTTACCCTTCTAGTTTAAGCTGATGTGATGGGTGTTTGAGAAGCAAAGGAAGCTGAGCCAGGGTTGGGGGAGGTCACTTATCCCTCCCAAGTGTGGGGACTCTTGGGAATAATGAGGCGTCTGGGCAGGGGACTCCAGTCTTCCCCCAAACAAATGTGCAGCCCAAATCATGCCCTGCTCTTCTCAATTGGCAATGATCGCCCACCGCCAGGGCTGCTTTCGTGTGTAGAGTAAACTCTCCGTTATCCGTGTCACTGAAGAGAAGGAGTCGGGGAAGTGGAAGAAATAAATTAAGAAATAAAAACAACACCGGAACCATCAGCAATGCAAAGCCGCTTGCTTATAGGCTACATTTGTGATTAGAAAGGCAGGAGCCCCGCCTTTCCAAACACTCAGGGCTTAGTCTGACATTTGAGCCATCGAGTCTGCTTTCCCTGAGCACAGCCTGATGGGCGGTGGGGGACGGGCCTGGGAAGGTGGTGTGTGTGGTGTGGTGGGGAGGGGAGGCCGTTGACAGGGAGACAAAACTGTCCCTGGATGTAAACATCACCATGGAAACGCCACAAAGACTTGTGGGTAAAGATGCTTTCCTCTTCTCTCACCCTGACAGGGTGGGAGGGAGGATGCCCACCCGCCCACCCAGGCCTACACCGTGCTCTCCATCACCCACTCGGAGCTGCCAAAAGTTCCCCGGGCCCCCGCCAGGTCACTCTCCTCAAAGGGCAAGAGCATGCCGTTGACAGAAAGACTGCGTTTTGTCCAGATGTTCGAGACCCTCCGAGGGGGGCTGTAGCCACCAGGGGCGACCCCTCCCGCAGCCGCAGCTGCAAAGTCCCCCATGTCGAAGGAGTGGCTGCGTTTGGCCTTGCCCTCCAGGGGCAAAGGGAGCAGGCTCCTGGCCCGGGCCGCAGGCGGCCCCAGCAGTGGCTCTCGGTCCGAGGGGTGGCCCCTGGCCGATGTCCCAGACCCTCTCCCGCCTGGAGTCCTGGAGTCCAGCAGCTCCTCCTTTCTCTGACTTTTGAGGTCCAAGGAGGCGAAGGCCCCCATCAGGCGATCAAGGTTGGGCTTGGGGCGGGGCGCGGGGGGTGGGAGCCTCCAGGGGCCCCGTCCCAGCCCTGCAGCCTCCCCGAAGCCCAGGGAACTGGAGGAAGAGGAGTCGCTGCCTCGGGCCAGGCCAGCGCTGAAGTCCATGAGCTCGTGGCCCACCACCACCTTGGGTGGCCCGGGTGCGGGGGCCCCGCTGGGTGCGCTGCCCAGCGCGGGGGGCTGGGCCCCATTGGTCTGCGAGTGCATGTTGCTGACGGTGGCCGCCGGCTTCCCGGCGCCCTCCTGGTTGCAGACCTTGTAGCGCACCATGAGGATGACGATGAAGACCAGCAGCGTGGCCACAATGATGCCACCGATGACGAGGATCATGGTGCCGCCCAGGATCTGGCTGTGCATGGACTGGCACTGTGGGTAGTCGGCCTTGGTGAAGAACTGGGCACAGCCCACGATGTTGGTGGCCGTGAGCGTGGTGGCCGTGTCATCCCACATGGCCAGCACGCACAGGTCGTAGCCAGTCCCTGACACCAGGTTGTTGACCACGAAGGCCTTGTTGGAGGCTGGGATCATCCTGTGGGGGGTGGGTGGGCAGAGAGGGGGAGGGATGGTGAGGGACAGTAGGGTGATGGGGGGACAGAGGAGAAGTAGAAAAAAGAGAGAGGGTGACAGAGACAGGAGAGATGGAGAGGGAGAGGGAGCCACAGACGCAAGGACACAGAATGAGGCAGAGCAGAAGAGGGTGACAGGTGGAGAGACAGGAAAAGGGAGAGACAGGGAGACAGAGGGGAGGAGGAGGAGGGGGACCCAGGTGAGAGAACAGAGACAGGTTGGGGTGGAAAGGGAAACGAGAGAGAACGATTCCGGGGTGGAGGGTGGAAGTGCCAGAAGCAGGTACACAGAGAAAGACACCGGCGATCAGTTGCAGGGAACAACCCAGAAGATGTGGAAATAAAAGAAGGGAATGAGATGGGGGATAGTTGATGGTAGAGACAGTGGAAATTGGTTAGCGATGGAGGTTCAGGGAAGAAAGGGGAGAGATTCAGCAGAGAGGAGAGAGGAAGCACACGGGGAGGGGCAGAGGGAGGGACAGAAGAGACAGAGATTAAAGGTGTGAAGAAGCAAAAACTGAACAAAAGGGACTCCCCACCTCCCCACTTCTGCCTTGTCTGCTGCAAATGGTCCCTGGGTCTCTGGACAGTGGGGTTGAGAGTAAGGTCGGCCCTGGCCCCTCAGCACCCTCCCAGAGGCCGGGTCCACCCCTTGTCTGTCCTGCGAGATTCCTCAGCACTGACAGCCTTGATCTGAGCCTGGAGTTGTACTGAGTCACAGACAAGGTCCTGCCCTCAGGGACCAACTCCATCCTCATCTCCACATGGCTTTCTCGTGCCTCGGGAGGGAGAACACTCGCTGGTGCAGACTGGGGTCTAAGCAGAAGAAAACTGGAGGTGGAAAGAGGGGGTGTTGCGCGGAGGGGAAGGGCACGGTGCAATGCTGAAGAATGGTGGGCAACTGTTTCTCAGAAGGAGGGGCCGGGTCCTCCATCACTGCCATAGCAGCCCAGGCGCATCCAAAGACACCTGGGAAAGGGTATCACCGGTTGGGGAGGTCTTGACTGGTCTCTCACCTTAAGGGAGGGTCTGAGGGGGCAGCAGTCTCCCCTCACTGGGGCCCATCCACCATAGCCTGGGCCCCTTCTGCCTGGACCTTCAGGAAGCGTGGATGCAAACCGTGACCTCTAAGGCCTTTGTGCAAGTATCATGCCTTCTGGTGGGGGTCCCTAGAAATGACACCTGTCTCACCCCATAAACACTCCTGCAGAAATACCTCGGCCTGAAGGTGCCACATCTCTCTCTGCAGCCTTCCCCACCTCCCTCCACTCTCAAAGAGTCCTCCGTTTTCCTGTCCCCTACTAATCCAGGGCTCCATCTATACTTGCCAACCCCTCACACCTAGAGCCAGGCAGCTTAATTGAGATCTCAAATATGAAATACTGGAGCCTGAACACTTCCACCTGGGAACCGCGCACGGAGGCTGGGACTGACAGGCAGGTATTGACAACCCGTCAGTGGGCAGCCCTGGAGGCTGCTGCCTCCCTGCTCACTCTTGGCCCACACAGCTGCTGGGGAAGCCACATGGAAGAAATTGAGTACTCTGCCCCCATCCCCATCCCCAACCCATAGCTACAGTGCATGGGGCAGAAGAGGCGGGTGGAGGAGGTTGGAGCCCAGATCCAGCATGCGTCCTGCAAGCCAGACCTTTAGGTCTATCTATCTCACCTGGGCATCATGGTAATGCTGTGTCCTCATGTCACAAAGGAGGAATGGCCAAGGCTCAGAGAGGCTGAGTGATTTGCCTCAGGTCACACAGCTGGGACTGCCAAGATGAAGCAGTTGGGGCTTTAACACTAGCTTCTAGATCCACAGTCTGGTCTTATGCTTTTCCACAAACTCGGACGTTTTTCTTCATCTCAGTGAAAACTGCAGGCCCCGCCCCGGGCCTGTGGCAGGTCAGCCACCCCCTTCCCTGGAGAATATTCAGAGCCCACTGAGGCTCAGTTCTGCTGGGCCAACTGCTGTGCAGAGCCCAGGGCTACACGGGCCTACTTCCTCCCCCCTCAGGGAAGTGATGTGAGTTGGAGGGGCAGGAGCTGTGCACACCCAGAACGGTGACAATAGTAGAGCAAACACTTGATGGCAAGTGTGTGCCACGCTCTATTTTTGGTGTCCTACTTCTATCGACTCACTTAGCCCTACGGCAACTCTCTGAAGCAGCCACTGTCGTGACCCTTGTTCTGCAGAGGTATTAAGCAGATGTAACATGGCAGAGCCGGCATTCAATCCCAGGCAGTCTGGCTCCCGTCCACTCTGACCCACCTTGTTCCGCCACCTCTCTGGGTCGTGAGCGATGGAAGAGCATATCCATGGAGGAGGGGATGGGCTGGCTGCTTTATTGAACACTTGGTATGTGACAAGGGTTTCCACATTCAATATTGCATTTAAACTTCACCACAATTCCAGGACACGGGAGATGGACTCCGAGCCCAGAAATCATCTCAGTGTTTAGCCATCTTATCCTGGGAAGCAGACCCCACTACTACTACTTCTAACAGTTTAACACTAGCAAACAAATCTACAGCTGATTGCTACAGCTGATAACAGAGGTTTAAGAAGAAATCACACGGGAGCATACTGGTTATTCTGCTATTGGCTCTCAGGTCTGTCTTCCCTTTCACCTGCCCTCCCATGGACAACAAGGAACTACATTTCCCAGGCTCCCTTGCCTGTTCCCAGGCTCCTTTGCCTCCCAGATAGAGCTGGCCACTGGAGGCCCCAGAGGAAGACTGCAGTGTGGGAGGAGGGGAGAAGCCAGGTATTTCTACCTTTTTCTGCGCTAAGTGGTGTCTCCCTCTCAGCTCCTGAGCCTCCTCTGTGATCCCAGCTCCAGGGGCTCTGCCTCCTGCCAGAGAGACCTGGATCTTAGGCTCTGATGAAACCATCTTCTCCATTACCTCCATCCTTGGGCGGGGCGGGTGGTGGCAGTGGCTTCCTGCTGTAGCTAATCTCTGTGATGCTGACCCCTCAACAATCCCATCACCTGTAACCCAACCCCAGTACTGCATTCCCTCTTCTATCTAGCGTGTTCTTTGTTTTATTTTCTCCTTACAGAATCCTAGGTGACACAAGGACATCTAATTTACACGACAAGAAGGAAAAACTTATTTTTTCCTTGCACTTTGGGAAAAAACTCTCATTACTTGATGTCAGCAGCAGCACATCTTATCTAGTAGAACCCCAGCTGGAGGAAGCACTTTGCCACCTTCTCAGAATCATTCATCACTCCCCAAATCTACCACCTGACGCCTTTGCGTAGAGCAGCCCCTCTTCCTAGAAACCACTTATCTTTCTCCACATGGTGACCTCATCCTTCGAGGCCTGACTCAACGTCTCCTCTGACCCAACCTCTGCTCTCTGCTCCCACAGCCCCCCTGCCTTCCTCTGCTAGAGGCCCTTCTCAGTGGATGCCTGTGTCTCCCCGGAAGAAATGGGCCGTGTCTTCACCTTTGTATCTCTGTTGCCAGTCATCATATCTGGCCCTGCGTCACTGCTGAGTAAATATTTACCCTATAGTTGAGCAGTGAATGAAAGACTGCTTTGTTAAATACTAAGGCCTGTACAAATGTCAGGGATTCTTAGTTAAATATGACAGCTGGTGACCCTTAGACACTGCCTGGCCCTGAGGATGTCTCGGGAGAGGCGTTTCTACATCTTTGAAGTACACCCCTGACGATCTTGATGGACTTGCATGTAGATATGTGTTGGGGTGTGTGAGTGCAGACGAATGTGTGTGCACGTGTGAGAAACGATGTGTGGGGGGCATGTCTATCATTTGAGAGCCGGCTGCATGGGTATTTGTGAACATGTGTGTGTGTGTGTGTGTGTATAGGTGTTCACTTATATATAGTACACAAAGGTTCTAGTTCCAGACAATGTTGGTCACTGCTTTGTCCCTCTTCCACCCAGCCCCCCAGAGGCTCCACATGTCCCCTAACACTTCTGAGTGGACATCCCATGTAACCTCTCCCAGAGACACTTGCAGACCAAGTTTGCTCTTTCCTGACTGCTGCCATTAAAGCTACTATTTGGGGCATGTGGGAACGGAGATGGGGGAGGTTCTTAGAGTCTCCCCCTGAGCCTCAGGGCAAAGCCTATGAGCTGACCACCAAAGTCTACTGTCCCCCTTTCGCGGGCTCAGTCCAGACCACATTCCCCCGCCAACTGTGCACTTAGTGGTGTCCAGGTGGCGAGTTCTGGCCAATGGAATATGGTGGCAGCAGTGTGTGCGCCTCTGCGCCAGGCCTTACAAGAGGGGGAGGACTTGCCCAACTCTCCTTCCCCTCTGCTGGCTGGACCCTGGGTGCAGTGACCGGCCTTGGCCAGGCAGATGACAACAAGGCCCACCCGAGGGATGCTGGAGACCGGGTGCCTGAGTCTCCACATGAGGAGGGCCTCCTGATGAAGCCGGTAAACCGCCCTGGACTCTCAGGAGAGCGAGAAATCAAATTCTGCCGTGTTTGAGCCTTTATGCATTTGCATGCATTTGCTGTAGTAGTTGGCCTCTCCTAGCTAATCCAGGCCCCTGCAGATACGATGAGGTGAACTTGAGGAGTCTGTTATGTGTAGGCGTGACAGAGAAAAAGAGGGCGTGAGCGTGTGTGTGGGTGACTGAAGAGGTGTGTGTGTCTTTGTGTAAGAGGGAGAAGTCGGTGCTGGCGTCTACACAAGAAATGCGATTCTTGCCTTCCTGGACTTGTCAGCAAACGCCACCTCTTTTACCTCCAGCCTCCATCCCCCTCAGCTCCCAGCATCACCACTTTTAGGTGCTCTCCTCCTCCCCTCCCCCATCGATGAGGCACCGGCTGCCTGCTGAGCCCCAGCACTAATTTGGAGACACCATGTCAAGCTGCCCTCACTCCACTTCCCTGGCTCTGCACCCTCATTACTGGCTCTTCACAGAATCACCAGCCTGCCAACCTCTCTGGCCGGCCATGACATCTCAGGGCACATGAAAGGGACTCATTAAACCAAGGCAAGCACCCTGGCTCCCCAGCCTCTCCCTCTAGCTGCCAGCCCCAAAGGGGCCTGTTTGCTTTCCTGCACAACTGCAAGGGAGCAGAGGAGACATGGCTGGTTCTATCTAGTGTATGATTCATTGAGTACGTACTATAAGCCTGGCACTTGACAGGCTGGATCTCTGATTCTGCACACTGATGCTGTGAGGTAGGAATAGTTATCCCCACACTACAGATGAAGAAACTGAGGCTCAGGCAGATCGGTCACCTGCTCAAGGTCACACAGCTGGAAGGCGGCTGAGTCAGCGTGGTTAGCCAGGGCTGCCAGGCCACCAAGCATGGTCTTCCCTATACTGTATTACCGTGAACTGAATTGAGCAGAATCAGATGGTAGCAGGAAGCAAGTCTCAGAGTCAGGGTAACTATCTGACAGCAATTAAAAACCAAAAACAGAAACATGTATTACTACAAAGGCAGCTAACATTTATTGAACACACTATATGTCAAGCAGTGTTCTGAGTACTCTACCTGTATTAACTAATTTCATCCTCACAGCAACTCTATGAGGGAGGTACTATTATTATCCCCATTTTACAGAAGAAGAAATCAAGGCTCAGAGAAGTTAAGTGATTTGCCCAAGGTCTCATGGAGAGAATGTTTGTGCCTAGCCAAGATTTGAAGCCAGCACTGTCACATTATTTCAATAAATGCTCTTGATAACCCTGGGAAGTACCTTTCGGAATTATGCTCCCCATTTGAGAGACAGGTATGAACTGAATTACCCCCTATAGCTATTTAGGGGTAGAGATGAGAGTTTCATGAGGGTTGTTTTGCTACTTCTGAATGCTCATGGGAAGTCTGAAGGAAGTGAGGGAGCTATGTGGATGTCTGTGGGCAGTTTTCCCACAGAGGGAGCTGCCAGTGCAATGGCCCTGAGGCAGGAGCCATGAGGAGGCCGGTGTGACAGAAAAAGAGTGAGGGAAAGGGAGAGTGGTAGCAAATGAGGTCACCAAGGTAGTAGCCAGGAGCCAGGTTCTAGAGGCCTTGCAAACACATTGTGTCTTGTGTGCCAGCGCTGAGGATTTGCTGGGTGCCAGTTTTGAGAAGGATTCTGAGGCTGTGTTCAGACTCAGTGGGACACAGTGCTATGGGTCTGGAAGAATCTGTTTTATATTTGTTGCTTCTCGTCTCAGGATCAGAGAGCCATTAGAGAGGAGTACTGGAAATACCGGTACAAGTGGTAGAAGCCCCTCTTCTGGTTTCGGTGCCGGACGCTGGCCTTCCCTGAATGCACGGCCCTGAGTGATAACAGGGGAAGGCGCAGGGCTGCTCTTTAGAGCAGGATTACCATAGAGCTGGCGTGACTCAGTGAGGGCTCCGAGAATTAGGAGCCTCCCGTTAACTTCTGAGACAGGCCAGGGGCCGGGGGCCAGGCTCTGTCGCTGCCCTACTGCCTGTGCCCCTGCTGAGAACATGGGGCTCCCCTGGCTGCCCTGAGACACTCTGTCTTATTGGCAATAGCTTTGCCCCATCAGCAAGTAAAGGAGGCACATTCAACATGACTGAGATTCTGAGGCAGGGAACCCCAATATCCATTCCCACAGCCCTCAGAACAGCAGGCAGGTGGGGATCAAAACTCTTGGTTGCATTGGCCTCTGGATGAACTCTCTTGCTCCCCTCCCCCCACCTCTCCTCTACAAGCAGCCAGAGGGATCCTGTTAAAACCCTGATCAGACCAAGTCCTTCCTCTGCTCAATGCCCCCAGTGAGGCCTGTCCCACGTAGTCAAAGTCCTGACGTGGCCCCCAGACCCCTTGTGACCTGCCTCTCACCCCTCCAAGTTCCTCTCCTCCTACTTACCCTGTTCACTCTGCACCAGTCACCTGGCCTCCCTGCTGTTCCTCAGGGTGTTGCCAAGGGTGCTCCTGCCACAGGGCCTTTGCACCGCCTGTTGCCCTTGCCTGGATGCTCTTTCTCCAGATGTCCATATGCTCTCTGCCTCACCTCTTTCAATTCTGCTCCAACGTCACCTCCTCTGACTGTCCCGTTTAACATTGAGGGCTTCCCCCATCTTTACCTTGAGCCCCCAGCCCCTTACTCTGCTCCATCTTTTCCCATTACACTTTTATTGCCTGACAGACACTATCATTTGCTTATTTACTAGGCCTCCTGTTAATCCTCTCTCTCTCTCCTTCCACTCCTGAGAGCAGGCTTTTTTGTGTGCTTTGTTCCCTGACGTTTCCCCAGCCTCTAGAACAACACTCGGCACATAGTAGGCCCTCAAAAATATTCTGTAGGGCAGGTGAATGAAATGAATGTTCCGTACCGGCACTGTCCAATACAGTAGCCATACATGGCCTTTTAAACTGAACTTCGAACTAATTAAATTTAAATGAAATTAAAAACTCAGTTCCTCAGTCACGTTAGGCACACTTCAAGGGCTCAGTAGTCACATGTGGCCAGCGGCTGCCACACTGGACAGCGCAGCTGGGCGGCAGCCCACCGTCTCCGAGTTCTACTGGCCGTGGCTCCTGTTATGCCCTCTGGCAGGTGGTAGGAATCCTGCCATTTCCTATGTGAGTCCTGGCGCCCCAAACAGATGGGCCAGGCCGGGGAGGCTTGTCCAGCTCCAGGACAGCTCCCGCACCAGGACAATTGGTCTTGAAGGCTTCAGTCCGGGCCTCTGCACTCTCTGTCTCCCCAGGTGTTCTCTCCACGACGCTGGACAGCTTCATGCCTTCTTTTTGGTTCTTCCAGCTTCCCTCGACTCCTGGGGCCTCCAAGTTCAGTGGGGTCTCTCTGGGGCTCCCCCAGGCCTGACTCAAGCTCGTCTGCCCCCCAGGAGTGCTCTGACTCTCCACCTCCCACTCAGCCTGTGGTCCAGCCCCTTCCCAAGACTCTGTCCCGTGGCAGTACCACCTCCCTTTACCCACGGTCCACAGGCTGGGCCAGCCCTGGGCCAAATGGAGCCTTTGGGCCCCTCTGGTCCTCCACTGCTATACCCTGTTCCTGCTTTTCTACTTCGCATCTACTAGTTACCCTTGTACTTCTGTTGTGTAAGTCTCTATTAAGAAAACTCCCTGATAAATCCAGTCACCATGATGAATGTCACCCCTCTCAGGAACAGTGACCATTAGAAAGAGAGGCGGCAGAGGGCAGTGGTGAGGAGCACAGTCTCGAGCTAGACTGCTAGGGTCAAACGCTGGTTCTGCCTCTTCCTAGCAGTAATCACTTACTGTGGGCCATTCCTTTACCTGTCTGTGCCGTAGTTTCCTAGAAATATCCTATTTCTGGAAAAAATGGGGCATTTATAATCTCTGCTCTGTAGGGTTATTATGAGGTTTGAATGAGTCATGACTCATAAGGAACCCGGGTCAGTGTCTGGCCCACAGTAAACTCCACTGGAGGGTTTGTTATATAAAGGGGGGGGTGAAGCTGAACTAAAAGTAATGTATCTCGGATAGTGGAAATCCAGGCCTCGAGGGTTTGTGGCTGGCAAATCTCATGCAAGCTAGACCCTGGGAGATGTGTGCGCAGCTCCTGGATCCTGGCTGGGCTGATAGGAGACATCGTGGCTTCGACATTCACAGCAGCAGGACATGTTCCCCCCTGCGTGTGGCTCCAAAAGTCTTTTTCAGAAGAAATGTGGTGACAATGTTAGTCCAGCCCTGGCTGAGTGAATGAAGGGATTACTGGAAAGTCAACCAAAGTGAGCCAAGCCCCAGCAGGCTGCCTCTTCACTCATCTCCCCAGAGTAAGTTCCATCCTGTTCCATGGTGCTCCTTCACCAATGGGATAAAGCCGGGAGTGAGAGTGCGAGCCTGGGACTGGACCACCAGGGTTCAAAGCCCAGTGCCATCGCTTACCGGCTGTGTGACCTTGGGCAAGCCACTTAACCTCTCTGTAATGGGGGAAAGATGATAGGGCCTCCCTCACAGAGTTGCTCTGAGGACGAAATGAGTCAGTGCCTGTAATTTAAACCATGCCTGGTCCATCGCGAGCTTAGCATATGTAGTGATTCTGACTGAGGGAGTCGTCTGGCCCCAACAAGGATGGAGATGAATCCCACAGCATGAGGTTAGATTAAATATGGGCTAGTGAGGCAGGTACACAGCCCAGCTCAGGGGCCAGCCAGCTGAGCTCTGGCGGTCTGTCTCTTCTGCTGGCCTCAGCCTGCCCTCCAGCCTAGCACTTCTCTGGCTGACCCACCAAGATGATGCCGGCTCTTTCTAGTTCCCCCTGTGCCATCTCCACTCACAGACCACAGGAAAGCCGGGTTGAGGGGGCCCATCGACCCCCTGGCTGTCAGCGCTCCACTCACACACTTCAGGGACACGCCAGGCAGCCCCCCATCCCCCAGCTTCGCGCATCTCCGAGCTGCTCAGAACCCCTGCTCACGTTGCTATGGTCTGACGGCTGCTGCTTGGTCCCGCCGGCCCCAACTCAACCCCACAGAGACACCTGGGACAAGGTGTTTCTTTCTTGAACACATTTCAGCGCTTCCCAAATTGTGCACCAGCTCCCTCACGCCCCCCCCCTTGGGTTTCCACTTCTCCAGAGTGAACATTTCCATTCCTTCCCACCATCTTTTCGGGACACGCTCTCCAGCTTGCCTCGCAGCTGCTCCTCACTGATCACACGCCAATCTGTCTTTGGCCCTCCTCTGAGTGTATGGGGGCGGTGGGCAGGGTCTCAACCGGAGAACAGAGTCACGTTCCCTCAACCAGACGTCCTGCTTCTCCTGAGGCCCCCCACCCAAGACAACACGGAACTTTCTGGAAGCTGCATCGCCTCCGTGGCTCACACTGAGCAGGTGGCTAATGGAAACACCCTGTGATTTCCCCAGAGCTGCAATTAAGCCACGTTGCTCCCATTCTGTCCCCTAAAGTAACGTTTCTACCATCATAGGCTGAGCCGACCCAGGCGAGGTCCCCTCCCCTCATCAGGCCTTTTTCTCTCTCTGTATATCTTTATCTCTCTCTCTGTTTCTCCTCATCCAAGTTTCTATGGATGTGGAACTTTTTCCTGCATCTAATTGTCCTTAGCTCCCAACCCCCAAGGATTGAGTGGGCACATCACAAGAAAAAAAAAAAAATGTGGGCTCTGGGATCTGACAGAAATCTCTCTTCGAAGGCTGGTTCTGCCCCTGACCAACGGTGTGACTCGGGGTCAGTTTTTCCTCTCTCTGAACCCAATTTGCTCATGTATGAAATGGGACTAGCGGTCCCAACCTCCTGTGCTGAATGTGAGACATTAAGTGTGCTGGGGAAAACATGACTGCCCTCTCCTCTCCCTTCCCAGGGCCATTCAGTACTCCTGTGACGACGATGATGGCCACGATCTTGCCATTTATCTCCTCAAGGATCTGAGAAAAGCTTGCTCAATAACAATTCATCACTTACAGAAGAAACGCAGAAGGTGTCAGACCAATTATACCTCGTTGTAAACACAGGAGTGAACAAAATGAAGATTCCCCACCAGCCGCCTCCAAACGCACTAGAACCACCGGCAGACGCCCAATCAGTACCATCCAGTGATGTACCTGATCAGACAACTCTGCCCGGTTAGCAGATCCATAATTTCCCAGGGGCACCACGCAGGGGCAAAGTCACCTGTGGCACCGACTCCTTAAAACGGCTATGATGGTGCTCACGTCAGCTGCACATATACTCAAACTGGAATGATGTGGAAGAGATTAGTATGGTCCTTGCACAAGGATGGCATGCAAATTCGTGAAGCATTCCATATTTTTATGAAATTCTGACCCATGTTACAGCTTGGATGAATGTTGAGGACATTATGCTAAGTGAAATAAGCCGGAAGCAAAAGGACAAATATTGTGTGTTTCCCCTTATATGAGGTACCAGCGTGGTCAAATTCATAGACTGAAAGTAGAAGAGTGTTTGCCACGGGGAGGAGGAAATGAGGAGTTGGTATCGGATAGGTGCAGAGTTTCAGTCTGCGATGATGAAAAAGTTGTGAAGATGGATGGTGGTGACGGTTGCACACGAATGTGAATATACTTATGGCCCCTGCACTGTACACTTAAAAATGGTTAAAATGGTAAATGTTATGTTATGTCTATTTTAGCACGACAACAAAGTGGCCAAAAAGATGCTATCACAGAGCAAATGCTGCCAGGTGGGCAGGAAGAGGAGAGTTTGTTGGTGTCATTTGTCACTTCAGTGTGGCTGATGCACACTCAGGTGCAGTCACCCCCGGCAGGGACCTTGTGGTTCTGTGGTTGCCAGGCTTGGTTGGCCCAGTCAGGTCTGGGGAGGGCACAGGGTGGGGCAGAGTGGCCCCCTGGCCATCCGCTTGCTCTTTTATATCTGTCCTGTTGTTGGAGAACAAGGCAGCTTCAGAGCAGAGCTTGGCACACACCAAATGCACGCAAAGAGGTTGCAGGAGATAAAGCATGGTGGTTCCCAGCATCCGCTGTGCTGTCAGCTGGATCTGGGTTCCAGTCTCACTCTGCCACCGACTGACTAATTGTGTGACCTGAGGCAGATTATCTAACCCTCTCTGTTTTAGTTACATAGAATGCTAGTACCTACTTTGCAGGAATAGTGTCAGGATTAAATGAGGTAAAGTGTGTCAAACATTTGGCATGACTCCTGGCAATAAATCAGGGAACAGCAAACACAAGGTTTTGTTTGAATGACAATGGTGACGTCATTGATGACCCTTGATAGAAAAACTCAAGATGAAATGAAGTCCTCAGTCATCTCATGGATGGGTTTTGGGGCCCTGCCTTTTCCCCCAGTTCTAATCCCCTCCCTCTGTCAGATCAGAAGCTCCTTGAAGAAGGCAACTTTATCACCCCCAGGTAAGTTTGTACTATGGTGTAAAAAGCTTACTGACTGCGCAATGTAGGTAAGTCATTTCGTATCTCTGAGCCTTACTCAGTTTTCTTGCCTGCAAAATGGGTTAATAGTATTGATCCTACGGCATCTTGTGAAACTTAAATACAGTGATATTTGTTCAGTACTGAGTATAGTGCACAGGCTATATTTGTGCAATAAAAAGCGGCCATCAGTAGAAACGAAAACAATATTTTAAGTCGACTATACGCCAATAAAAAAATTTTAAAAATAGCAGTAATCAGTACTACCTTTAGTAACTTGGCAATAAGTGATTCTCTGTGCTGTTTCTTAAATAAACCTCAGAATTTATTGAAAAACAAAAGCAGCCATGATGACACTTGGATTAGGTGTCTGAAGACCAAGTTCAAATCCTAGCCCTGAGAGCTGCTAGCTGAGGGATCTTGAACCAGGAGATTGTTGGGAAAACCTACCAAGCTCCCTGGTTGCACTTAGTAAAGTGCTCACAAAGCTGAGGTGTCATTTTTTGTAATGGGGACCCTCAGAACCCCTGCATGAATGAGTGACTGAGAAACTGACAGGCACCTCCCTGAGGGCTTCTCCAAGCTGCAAGCCTGGAGGCTGGACTCCACGACTAAGAGGCCTGCCCGACTTCCAGCTCGCTGAGCTGCAGCGCCGGAGTGCCTGCTGCCTCACCCCGAGGAGAGACGCCCTTTCCAGCTGGTGGTCTGGAGGAGCCCGCTTAGCACTTCTCCAGCCTGTGTTTCCGCTGATCCGGCCCTAGACACCTCCGCCTCTAACAAGCAGGCTGGCCGGGATGGGACGAATCAGGTCAGGAGAGAAACAACCTCTGAAGTGAGACCTCATTGGGCAGTGGGGAGGTCACTGTCCAGTCAAGTGGATGGAGGAGCAGAGCTGTCCCCACCCACCAAATAGTCTCAAGTTCAGCTGGATGGACAAGGCTGTAACCCTGACTCTCTCATGGAATTGCTGTGTGACCTTGGGCAAGTCACTTTCCTCCTCTGTGCTTCAAAGTCCAATTCTGACATTCTAGAATTCCACAACAATATCACCAGGAGAGGGGTGACAGGAGCAAGGGAGAGGCAGGAGGAAGGAAGGCAAGGCACAGTCATCAAAGAGCTGTGGGAGTTCGGGCACCAGGTCCCCAATTCTGAGCACACGTGG
The DNA here is from genome assembly GCF_964374135.1 of Grampus griseus. Taxonomy (NCBI): domain Eukaryota; kingdom Metazoa; phylum Chordata; class Mammalia; order Artiodactyla; family Delphinidae; genus Grampus; species Grampus griseus. Next base: position 33,804,593 of record NC_139004.1, on the reverse strand, counting down.
GATTTGGCACAGAGTGACCGGGGTTCTGGGCTTAAATCCTGACTCATAACTTATGGGCTGCATAATCTTTACCCCAGTACTTAACTGCCCAGAACTTCAGTCTTGTTTGTAAAAGCAGTCTGCCAACCTAATTTGCAGAGTCATATGAGGATTAGAAGTAAAGTATGGAAAGCACTGGCATACGATATATACTCAATAGACCATATATGTATCTAGTGAATGCTTACCTACGTTATCATCTATCATCTGTCTATCATCTGTCCATATCTATCTATCTATCTATCCATCTATCTATCGTCATAGTTTTTATAGAGAATGCTAACACCGTCCAACCCACCCATCTCCCAGAAGGACCCCTGGCAGTGGCGAAGGTGAACTATCTGGGGGGAATGGTGGGTTGCCTGGGGGTTGGCCCTTTGTGCTGAGTGGGAAGGTAAGCTTCACTGTGGAATTCCTTCATTTGTCACGAGTTTCCAGGTGAGGCTGGCCTGGCCTAGAGGTGCAGCATCCTGGTTTTAACTGGGAATAACTCAAAGCAGTATTGTTGCCCTCCCCCTCCCCCTCCCCTCCGCAAGCCTGGGGCAGCAGCTCCTGTGGGGACAATGAGCCCCTAAATGTGCTTCAAGGCCCCTGGAGGATGGCTCTGTGGGTGTGTGATCTTAGTATGGAAGTAATCACGTGAGCAAATCTAATGTGAGTAAATCACAGACTTCCATCTGTAACTTTCTGGTGGTCTCCCCAGCACTGTATATTGGGGTGCATGGGTCTGAGGCTCCAGAAATTGGTTTGCTTTCCTCCCTCTTCTGGTCCAGGCTGGGAGGGGTGTCGCTGGGCTGCAGAGGGGGCAAAAGGCGGGTGAGCGGCCTGCCCCTCTCCCACCCACACAGGCGGGATGGAGGCTGGAGCCCGGCGGGGGAGCTGTGTGTGTGTCCGCTGACTGGTGTGTATGTGTGTAGGTGTGTTGTGTGTGTGTGTGTGTGTGTGTGTGTGTGTGTGTGTCTACTGACCAGACTAGAAGCATCATTGGTGTGTGAGTAGATGAGAGGAGGGTGTTGGCTTGAGGCTGTGAGCCTCTGTGAGCATTTAAAGGAGGTGAGCATTTGAATGAGTCAGAGCCTGGAGAAAACACCCTCCTGGGGCCCGCAAGGCTCCTCGTGGTCTGGCCCCACTACCTCCCTGCCCCGTCTCCTGGACTCTGCCCCTAGCTCTCTCCCGCTGCTGCGGCCACCCTGGCCCCCGTTGCTCCTCAGACGTGCTCCAGCCTTGAGGCCTCGCCCTGGCCGGTCCCTCTGCCTGAAATGCCCTTCCCGCAGACCTGTTTGGCTCACCTCCTTCAAGTCTCGGCCCTGACTCACCTTCTCAGTGAGGCCCGCCGGGCCACCCTATTTAATATTGCAATTTGCCCACCCCCTGGGTAAGACAGAGCTCCTTACCCTGCTCTGCAGGTTCCTTTTTGCGTAACACTGATTTTCTCCCCTCACCTCTATGATTTGCCCATATATCATGCTTGTTGCCCGTTTCCCCCGCGAAGACGAGGATCTCCAGGTGTTCTGTTCGCTGATGCGTCCCGAGCACCCAGAACAGTAGCATTTATTTGACGGCATATTTGCCTCTAGTTTCTCATCTGTAACACGGGGACAATAAGAGAAGCTATCCACTTCAGAGAGTTGTTGGGCAGACTAAACGAATGAATACCTAAGAGCACCGAGAACGGTGCTCGGCACACAGCTTAATACACGTTAGCTGTTGTTGTCACACTCCATCACTGCTTGGGAGGTGGGATTGAGTGAGTGAGCCATGTGAGGGATCCAGCACACCGGCCGTCACCCAGGGGTGAAGGTGCTTCCTAAACGCTTCTCGCTTCACTCTCACCCCACCCCTTAAAAATTCCCAGGAAGGGAAATTCCCTGACCTCTTCCAGTCATGGAGCCCGTACTTTTGGGCCCTCTTTGGGTTAGGAAGTTAGTTATCAGTAAATTTACTATCTGTTAGGGTTTTGTTGTTGTTGTTTGTTTTTTATCAAAGGAAGAAGCAAGCAAGAACCCAGCCTGCCCCACCCTGGGCTGCATAGCTCCCAGGTCCTATAGGTAGTTAATAGCATGTGACTAACAAGCACATCCTTTGTTGGGTGTGATAGCAGCTTGGACTACGCGGCACCTGAGCCCAGGAGTCGGGTGCCCAGATTCTTCTCCCAGCTCTGCAACCCCCGATAGGCTGGATGACTGGGGCACGTCCCAACCCCAATCTGAGTCTCTGCTCTTCCCTGGTAAGGGGTTGGGATTAGACCATTGCTAAAGTCTTTCCAGACTCATCTGTTCATCCGATTTTTATGGAGCACCTGTTACGTGCCAGTGCTGCTAGAGGGGATACAGCAGTGAGCAGAGGACACAAGTCCTTGTCCCGTGAAGTTGACGTTCTGGGCGGGGGGAGGGTGAACAGTAAATAATTAACACAATTGGTAAATCATGTACTATGTTAGAAAGTGGAGTGTGCTATGGGCAAGAGAAAAAGCATAGCAGATTAAGAGAAGGTGAAAGGGTTTGGGCGTGGGGAGGGCAGACTCAGCTCCATGTGGGCTGCTCAGGGATAATCTCCTTTAGCGGTGACGTTTGAGGTGAAGGACATCTTACATTCCAGGAACCTACGAATCTCTGTGATTCTCTATTCCGTTCGGGGTCCCCTGGAGTCCCCATCTCTTATTTTCTCTCCTTCTCTGAGCACACTGAGCCCCAGCTTGCCCAGTGGGTGACGGGGCCAGAAGACAGGTCAGCCAAGTCCCCAGCGGTGGTGAGTGATCTATCACCGTCTTTATTCACATTCCAATATTTCACGGCTCCTGTGGCTCTGATGGAATCAATATGACCTTTTATTCTTCACCTCGCTTAAGGCTCAAGGTCAACAGCCCAGCTGCGATCTATCGGCTGCTCCCTCCACTGGCTGTCTGTGAGCCAGGGAGCCCCATGGCTGCCAGAGATTCATGGCGCCACCTCCCAGCCCCACGCTCCGCCTGCCCCCAGGCACTGGGCCTGGGCCTTGCCTGGCTGAGGAAGCAGCAGCCACGGTGGCTCAGGGGACCATGGCTTATTGAGGGCAGAGACCAAGCCATAAACCTCCCCCCTCTCCCCTGAGCACTGCCCATCACTAAGGTTGAACCCATGACCCGGGTTTCATTTCAGTCCTGGGAGGGGGCAGCCACGGGAAGGCCAAGCAGCCACGGTTCAAAGGGCAAGTCATATATTAGAACGCCAAGGGCACGGCCATCAGTTTTCTCAGCATGGAGAAGGGACGAAAAGGCATCGGCCTGCCTGCCTCAGATGGAACCCTCCAGGCCCTTCCGGCAGCCGAGGCCCCTGCTTTCAGAGAAGCCTGGTTTTGCCTGTCAGACACCACCAGCACTCCTGGAGGTTCTTCCACTTGTCTGACGGAGACCCATCCCTGCAGCACCCGCCTCTTTCCTCTCGTTTCCTCCTTATGTGTGGGTGGTGGGTGGGAAGGGATGGTCTGGTTCATACTTCCCCTGCTTCCTCATGGTAGTCTGAGTGACACGGGCTGCTGGTCTGGGTTCGCTAATAGATTAGGTGGCTGGGAAGGGGTGGCTAGACAGTCTAGAAAGGAAACGCAGTCACTGGCCTGTATTTTGAACACACCACCTGTGACCCTAAGATACCATCTTGCTCCTCTCCATCCTAACTCATGTCCTGGGAGGAAAAGGAGGGGTCAGGAGCTCTCTGGAGCACAGCCAACCTGGGTTTGAATTCTGGCTCTGCCACTTCCAAGCTGGGAGAACTTGGGCAGCTTACTTACCCTCTCTGATCCCAGAGATTCCTACCCTGCAAAGCACCCATAATAGTCCCAGCTGTCTCCCAGGGGTGGTGCACATGCTCGATGCGGGGTGGGGGGGTGGGGGGAAGCACAGAGCAAGCACTCAAATGCTAAATGTGTATTAGCAAGGCCTCGACGTGCAGACTCTAGAGCCAGTCCACCTGGGTTCAAATCCCAGGTGGGACACCTTGGGTAAGCTTCTTAACCTCTTCGGGCCTCAGTTTTCTCATCAGGATAATAACATCTCATGGGGATGTTGCAGGAATTAAATGGGCCAATAAATGGAAAGCACTTAGAAGAGCACCTGGCACGTAATCATTTCTCAGAAAGGTCGGCTCCTATTATCATCACCATGACTGGAGGAGAAACCATCTGCGATCACTTGGCACTTTTGACCTAAGCCCCATCAACTGGTTTTGGGATTTATAATCCACCAACCTCCAACCAAGCTTATAAAGGGCCTTGCAACATAAAAACATATATAAAACGAGACGAGTAAATTTTTAAAATGCTTTATGGCAGATCATGAGCCGGCAAGAAGGCTTGAACTAGAGGACCCCAGGATGCTTGCTGTGATGGCCAAACAGTAACCTCACTTACAACCCCCGCATACCCACCAGGTTGCCACACAGTGCTGGGCCACTTCATCCTGGGAAGAGCCTCGGGAGGAGGGGGCGTGATGGCCTCAGAACATGTGAGGGCCACCCTTTCAGTGTGGGACTTGGACCAGAGGAGGCCAGTGGGGCTGAGGCAGCCTTCAGATGAGGGGCACCCCCGGCCCAGTCCACTTTGCTCTGGTCAGGCCACATCCAGCATACTGCCCACTGCTGGATCCCACACACGCAGAGGGATGGCACAACCTGGTACACATCTGAGGCAAGAGACCAGGAGATGTGCCAAGGACCCACCCCAGGTCCCTTCCTGCTCCAGGGACAGACATGACAGCCCTTTACCTGTAATCCCTCCCACGTCTCTTCACTGATCGCCCTCCTACTTGACCTTCTGGGTCACCTCCAGGAAGCCTTCCCTGACCGCCCCAGGCTCTCATAGGCTCACACAGCTTATCATACCTGTAGTATCTGAATCAGTGACTACACAAGTACCTAGTCCTTTAATGCCTGTCTCCCCGGGAAATGTGAGCTGCAGGAGGGCAGGGGTGTCCCATTCTCAGCTGTCTTCCCCGTGAGTGGTCCAGACCCAGCGTCATAAATACCTCTTGAATGACGAAAAGTAAAAGGTGAAAATGGACGGTGGCAGGGAGGGAAGATGTTGCATCTGAAAAAAATAGCACTAGGTGAACCATGAGAATTATCTGCAAAACTTAAATAGACATATTATGGAAGAAGAATGAGTTTTATTCCTGATAAGAATGAAGACAGAATCTACGGCTAGGAGGTAGAGGGAGATGGAGTTTGGGGCCTGTAAAAAAAACTTCTTAGCTTAAAGGCACCCAGCAGTGATCTGGGCTCTTGAATAAAAAAGAGGGCAGGTTCCTGGGTCTGGAAGTTATCCCCACGTGGGGCCAGTCAGCATCCCAAGGAGGTGGTAGGCGTGGGGGTGGTCAGTAGGAAGGGTGGTGGGCATCATAAGGATTCATGAATAAAGGAGAGAGCTGGCCTGGATGACTTTGAACTGCCCCCTTTTCACTCTGGACTTTTTTCAGTCTATGAGAGTAGCAAGAACTAGGCCCATTTTAAAGATAGAACAACAGAGTCACAAGAGAGTTTTAACAAATGAACAGCTGAATTGGTCCCCAGACCTTGGCTTTTCCTCCCTCTCCCTGAGCTCTCTCAAGCCCTCGGCAATGTGTCCACACAAGGGAACTAGGCTTTGAGGATGCTTGATGACCCCTTCCTGACCCCCTCTCCCTCCTCCTGTTAGAGCCTCCACTGTGCCCTCCATCATGTCTGCATCCTCTGTTGGCCAGTCCCAGAGGAAACCACTTGAGTATCTCCCATGGCAAATGCAAAGAAACACATCTCTAATGGTGGGATTTCAGATCTTCTGATCTTTTGTGAAGGCAGTATTTTTGGATGGGATTCTATTCCTAGGCCCACTCTAGGCAGGACGAGGGAGACTGGAGTTTGGGTCTGGACCTGGGCAATCCTTTCCCGACCTCAGGAAGGTAGCCTCCACCCACTCACTTCTTCTGCAGGACAGAAGCTTCTTTCCAGCGCCCCTACCTGAGGGAAAGGACTGCTGAACACCAGCCTAGCCAACCTGAGAATTTTCAAAGCCTCCCTGTTCCACGCAGACCTTCTTTAGATCGATAGTCAAAGCTTGGCGGAAAAGCAGCCTTGGGAACCAGCCCTTGGCACTGGCTCATAAACGGTGGCATTCTGACGGGTGGTAAAAATATCTCTCTGGTGTTCAGTGCCAGCTGCCGCCACCATCTCAGCTTCTAAGATCCTGTCTCCATGCCCAGGACCTCAGCAGCCTCCGCACCTGTCCACACACACACCCCAGGAGACAGAACACAGGTCACCCAGCCCCTGACCACTGGCCACCCTCACACCCACAAATCCCACCCCAGTTGTTGCAGCCAGGCACCAGCAGAAAAGGCCCTTAAGAGCCACCAGAGAGGGAGATGCATTCTCAGAAATACTGCAGCACATTCCTAATGAGCTAATTAAGCAAGAACATAAATAATTACTCCCTATCAGAGTGAGAGGACTTGGGGGGAGAGGGGGTGATGACTGAGGAGCTGGGACAGTGATGGGTGAGCTGTGATGCTCTGGAGGGGGAGATGGGAAACTCCTGTCCACTGTGGCTGTGGGTTGGGCCTCAGGGAGGTCCCCGGGCCAGGGAGATGGAGCCCCAAGGAGTCTGCCAGAAACATCGTCACAAAATGCTGCTTTGTTCCCTACCTGAGCGTTTCCTGCTCACTCACGTGCCCACGCCCTGACCTCCCTCCACCGTCATAACAAGCCCAAACGGGAAATTTTGGTGGAAAGGGTCGTTCCGCCCATTTTATGGATGTTGACATTAAGGATCAGGAGGGTCTCAAGACATTGCTAAGACCCCTGAAACCGTCCTCTACCTGGTCTCCCTGCTTCCACCCCTGCCCCGATAGTCTCTTTTCCACTCAGCTGCCAGAACCTTCTTTCTTAGTCACATCATGCCCCTCTCCAGTGTTCAACCACCCAATGGCTCCCATCCCATTCCAGATAAAGTCCAAGGCCTCGCCATGGCCTACGAGGCCCTACACGATGCAGCCCCATCCAGTTCTCTAACCTCATTCACTGTCACCCTTCCTCCAGACTCCCTGGAGTCTTGCTGCGTCTCCAGCGTCCTACCCTAAGGGCCTTCGCACTTGCTGCTTCCCCTGCATGGCTCTTCCTCTCACTCCATTCAGGTCTCTGTTCCAAGTTCACTCTTTAGAGAGGCCACCTCTGACCACCCATGTAAAACAGCGGCTCCCCAGTCTCTGTCTCCTTACACTACTTATTTTTCTTCCTAGTGCACATTTAAATTTTTTCTTCCCTCTCCTCCATAAGAATGTAAGCTCCTTGTAGAAAGCACTTTGCCTATCTTGTTCTAACCCTATGGTCTTGACTAGATTCTACCCCAAAGCAGACACAAAATAAGTATTTACTGATTGAATAAATAAAAGTCTAGATACCAAAAGTCCAAGTGTGGTTTGTGCCTAGACTATCCAGTTCCAAATCCAGAGTTTCTCCACCACAGGTCATTTCTCCCCTCAGAACTTGACCATGGTTCCCCACTGCCAACAGGAGAAATCTTGAAGTCAGGAACAGAGCACTGGCTACAAACTCCAGCTCTGCCACCTCCAAGCTGGGGAACCTTGTAAGTCCTGTCACCTCCCTATGGCTCAGGGTCTTCAACTGTCAAATGGCAATGTCATACCTCACAGGGTTAATGTACCAAATAAGAGAATAACTTACACAGCACATCTTTAAAACCATACCTAGAATGTAGTAAGGACTCAGTAAATATAGCTATTGTGTGTGACACTCAAGGCCGCCCTCTGTCTGCCCTCTTCCATCCTCTCTGAACAAACGTCTTATTATTTCCCTAGACCAGAGGGTCTCAAAGAGTGGCCCCCAGATGGACAGCTCAGCATCACTGCGAGAATGCATTAGAACTGCAGATTCTCCGACCCCACTCCAGACCAAATGAGTCAGAAGCTCAGGGGGGCTGGGCCCTGTATCAGTGTGCTAACAAGTCTGCCAGGTGATTCTGATGCGTGCTCAAGTCTGAGAACCACTGCACTAGAGACAGCCTTTTCACCAGGTAAGCCAGATGTGGTAGACTGAGCTGTTGGACCTGGTTCTTCACTTCTCTTTAATAAGATAAAACCTCCACAGCCTTGCCGTGGCCTGACAGTGGGTGATATGCAGGCCCTGCTTGGCCTTGTAACTTGCTTTGGCCCATGGGATTTAGCAGATGTAATGCCAGCAGAGGCTTGACATTTGCTTCTTCACCTGCCCACTTGCATTTCTGCTATCACCATGAGAAGAACATACTCTGGGTGGCCACTACACCCTACCTGGGCTCCAGAACGAGATACACAGAGAAGATCTAAACCAGACCCAGAGCCTGGAGCCCAACCCAGCTGAGACCAGGTGAACTCCAACCAACCTGCAGACCCACAAGTAAGAAGATTCAATAGGTTGTATGTCACGTAGATTTTGAACTTGGTTGTCACGCAGCACTATCCTGGTGACACTGACTAATATACTGGGGCTCTCAGGGGTCCTTGACCAGGCCTGATCATTCCTGCCTCGGCCTCTTTATTGCTTCCACCTAAAAGAGCTAACCCCTCCCCTCTTCCTTCCAAATCCCACCTACTCCCCCGGACACAGCTTATACCTCACTCCACCTGCTCCCAGAAGCTCTGCCCCATCCAGCCACAGAATACACCCCTCCCAACCCAGGCATGTGAATGCACTTCCATTAGCTCATGAAAAAGCTCAAGTGTATCAAGTTCACCAAGCAAATTCATTTACATTTTCACCTTTTGGGTGGCTAATTACTAAGCTGAAATGCCCCTTAACTTAGTATCATCACTAACTAATTACCTGGTTAGAAGGTTAAGGGTCTTATAGTTCCGTGTGGTGTTTCATTTCTGAACAAGTACCTTCCTGACGCTGCAACAGTAGTTAGTTCCCACCCACAGCATCAGCCCTGCAGCCACAGCACAAGTGGGAGCCCGTCTTTGGAGCCCACCCCAGCTAGAAATAGCTCTCCTTTGTAAATAGCTAATGAGCTTGTTCATGCGTGTTGCATGTCTCCATTGCCCTGCTTTCACCTTGGGCTGGCATATCACAGTCTGGTTTTGTCTGATTCTGTGGGCTCACCACCCCCCACCACCTCTGAGGCTCTGAAGATGATGGGCATTAATCTGACTTCATGTTTGGAACCCTTCTGTCACCTACGGGGTGCCCACTCTCGTCACACACACACATGCCGGACCACAGGCCTAATTGGCAAGGACTCAGACATCCCTCTTGGCTTCTCTCTCTGTCTCAGTGTCTCTAGAGATGAGCAAAGAGCACTCACAGAGTGGCAGAAAATCAGCCCAGATCACCTTCCTTCCCAGGCTGGCCTCAGCTAAACTACACACTGGCTACTGGCTCCCGGGATTTTGTGGGCAGGTGCCAAGAGACGTGGATGACACAGACGCTTTCGCCCATATGGCTCTGTGGCGGTTGCACTCCTGCCCAACACCCATCCTCTTCTAACTCCCCTGCAGAGCCCTGATTTTATTTGGGAAAGCAACATACCTGAGCAAATGACCAACTTTCTCGGGCTCTGACGTGGTCTGAGGAAATACAATGAGATGGAAGCAGGAGTCATCGGGTGGGACTTCTGGGGGACTCTTTAAAGGGGCTGACTCATCCAGAAGGTTGGTACCTGTCTTAGTTGGGCTTTCCCGGGAGCAGACTCTATGATGAAGATTTGAGTGCCAGTAGTTTATTTGGGAGGTGGGCCCAGGATTCTCTAGAATGGGGAAGAAAGGCCAAACAGGCTGTTTCGCTAAGCAACTTACCCTTGTGAGCAGTCTGGGCTCAGTCCTACTGGGACCCTCTGGGAGACAGCACAGAACATGCCTCAGCTGTCCTTCTTCTTTCCCCCCGGGGGAGGAAGCTGGGGTATTAATCCTCCAACTCCCTCTGGCATAGGGTGGGGCTGCTCCTGGGGACGTCAACTCTGCTGCACTTCAGCTGCCCTCCCTGTGGGCTGGGCACACCTGAGGAAGTCCCAGAGGGAAGGGTCAGTGAGCCACATGTTGAAGACGGCAACTGACCTAAGAAGGAGCTTCAGTCCCTGAGGCCCATGGAACTCCCATACCAGCCCTGAGCTATATCCCTCTGGAATTCCATGACATGACAGAAACAAACCCCCAATTTTGTCAAACCACTACAGTCAGATCTTCGCTACGAGAAGCACTTCACACTATCTGAAGATGCTCTTCACGTCTTACATCTTTTATCATTTCACAACATCCTTGTGAGTTATTATCATCCCCATTCCGCAGATGAGAAGCTTGAGGCTCAGAGAAGGAAAGGGAGGGGATAAGAGACCACGTCTGGAGCCCTGGATTCGATCCTCCTGGTATTAATCACTAAGCCTCAGCTGAGGGGTAAGAAAAATGACTCCAGCAACTAAAATGCACAGGATGCTTTTGTTTCCTAAATGTTTCACATGCTTTATCTCTTTGGAGATAACCCCATTTGAAGGGGTTTGTATTTCAATGTTATAGACGAAGCAAAGTCTCAGAGTGGTGAGATGACCAGGGCAAGGTAGAGCTGGATGGGAAGCCAGGTCTCCTGACTTCTTCCCTCACCAGAAGTTCAGAGACCAAACCCCAGCTGTGGGATTTACAGCAGCTCTGCCCACCAGTACTGCCCATTCCCTAGGTGCAACGGCCCAATGCTGAACACACACCAGAGTCACCGGGGGAGCTTTAACAACACGGATGCCTGGGCCCCACCCCAAGCTGACTCAGGATCCCTTGGAGAGAGGATACAGCTCCCCATGGATTCCGGTGCACAGCTAGGTTTGGGGAACACTGGGGTGGTGGGAAACCTCAGGCTCCAGGTCAGAATGCCTGGGTTTCACACTTCCCCCACCCACAGTTCTCCTGGAGCTGTTACGAGGCTGAAAGGAGCTGGCTGCTGTGAACATGTTTGGGGGAAATTCTAGTTGTCAGGTGAGTGTTTGTGTTTGGTGTCATTCTGACGGCTGCCACCACCAGCATGATCCCCAAGTCCCAGACACTCCTCAAGCCTAACCCCTCCCTCTGTAAACCTTCTTTGGTAATTTCCTGGTGAGAAATAAGTAATATCCCCACCCGCACCCCCAAACCAACCAAATGTATATAAAATTAACAAGGAACTGGTTCTCTGGTTCTCACTTGCTAGAGGGGCAAAAGCCACATTCCAAAAGAAAAGTAGACTGGATGCGCAATTCTACTCCCTTTACTCCTGCTAATTATTTCTCCCTTCGAAGATGTCTTCAGACAGAACTTTTTGAGAATAAAGAGTGAATGACAAGTAGAGAATTTAGTCACTTCTGAACAGATGCCCTGAAGGTTTTTGAATCTGAGTGGAGTCATCTTCTTGTGCAGAGCAGGAGGGGCAGGATGATAAAATGGTGATATGATTTGAGATGCTCTTGGAAGGCACCCCTGAAAAATGTCTCTCCTATGCACAAACTTGCTGTGGGTTTTGAAATTCCACCATTAGAGATTCACTCCTTTGGGTCTTTCAGAGTTTCCAATTGAACTGCGAAGATTTCTGAAAGGGGTGACACCTTATACTTTGACCTCTTAAAACTCTATCAGATTGTTTTCCTAATTTACAGTTCTCTTAGAGTAAGGTTTTGAAGAATGGAGCCACAAGAAGAAGCCTGGAGAACAGGGACGAAAAGAGGGGGCTAAGAAAGGAAAGTGGACAGGCTCCTAATAACAATAAGTAATGACATGTATCCTGTACTTCACAGTTGACTATGAAAGATGCACTTTCAAATAGGTGATCTCATTCAGTTCATGCCACTGTCTATATAACATATGCAGAAAGGAATCTCTGTTCCCATTTTACAGACAAGAAAACAGAGACTGACAGTGACGCAGTGTTTTGCCCATGATCCCAAGACTAGTAAATGGTAGAGTTAGGGTGCAAACTCAGGTTCTAGAAGTGCTAGCTGCCTCTTTGTCTTCTGTATATTACTGGCAGTGCATTGTGCCTAGTTTTAAAAGAACTACATTTCCCAGCCCCCCTTGCAGACATGTGTGGCCATAAGAGATATAAGCAGAAGTTATTGGGTAGAGTTTCAGAGAACCTCTTCCCCTTTGCCCTCTGGCTCGTCTGCTTTTTATCTTTCCTGCTGTATAGAAAGGAGATGTGAAAGCTAGAGTGCCAGCAGCCATTTTGCACCATGAGGGAACCTTAAGGACAGAAACTGTGTGCTGAGGATGGCAGATGAGAGAGGTAGGAGCTGGGCCCTTGGTGGCCATGCTTCCCAGAAACCCAGGCTAAACTCTCTTCCACTGGACTTCTCTTACACAAGAGACATAAACCCTTATGAACTTAAATCTCATTAGGTTAAGTTTTCTATCCATCCTAATTGCCACGGCTAGGCCTTAGAAATGTGGGGAAAGCAACTAAAGCTGGAAGAGAAAACCTCAGCAGACTCCCAGTGGGTTACCCCATCCTTCCGAGAAAAAGAAGTTATAGTTGGTGCCCCCCAGCCCAAGTCTCCAGCCTTAAGGAAAACTCCTTGAGGTATCAGTGAGATGTGCCCCACAGCATGATACCTGGCATTGGATGCAGGACACCACATTTCTAGTCTTTGCTTGTGGAACCTTGGGAAATCCACTCAATTCATTAAAGACATAGTTTCACCATCTATAAAATGGGTATAATATTGGTCCTGTCCATCTCCACTTGTGGACATCAGATTTCTATTGTCAAGCAATGTAAAAGAAATTTAGAAAAATATAAAACCCAAGGCAGGCTGATCTGGCTCTGACCAGGGAGTTGCCAGGGATCTTTCTACCCCACACACCCCAATTTCCTTCTTCACACCTTTTTTTCCTCTGCCTGTCAGGGTTCAATCCACTGTTTCAGGAGAAGCTGAGATGTCAAAGAAGCAGCTGAGTCAAAGAAACTTCCCCCTGTATAGGTGTCAGGTTTTGCATATGGCATGACCCTTCCTTTAGGGAGCACCTGTCCCTAGCAGTTTCTTCCCATATCCACAAGATCCCAGGTTCATCAGTAAATTTGCCTCCACCCCAAGGTGGGGAGGGCTACATTTTCATGGGGTAGGGGGGACCAACTGAGGTGTTGATTCGTAACATCCTGATGGGGTAGAAACTGGCTGAATCTGCCATTTTATTTTTTCCCCAGAGGGGAAACAGAGCAACAGTTAAAAAAAAAAACAAAAAAACAATGCCCTAACCCCAGCCTTGCAAAACTCTGTGGGGTGGTTCAGTCTCCCCCAAGGTGGGGAGTATGTCTGACAATCATGGAAGAATATGGCATGGAAAGGGGGGTCTGAAGATAATTGGGGGTTGGGGCATGGAATGGTTACTATCTTCTACCACCTTCAGGTCTCTTGCCTCATAACCCCTCACTTTTTCTACACGGAATTGATGACAACAGACTAAGCTGCACAAAGACAAGGCTGCATCCTGGCTAATTCCACACTGTGCTATAGAAGTATGCTGGCTGTTCCCCTGGCCCTCCTGGGGACTGTTCCAACATCATGCCTGGAGGCAAGTGTTTGTGAATGTCATTTGGGCTGCTAATGACATGCAGGGCACTTAACTTACCATGTCACACGGGGGATGAAGCAGAGCTGGGATGGGCTTCTGCTTTCTCATGCACGAGGGGAGGCCCCCTTCTTTCTGACTCCCCTCTCGCCATCCTTCCTCTTCCCCTCAATGACTCCTCCCCACCCCCCTGACACTGCCCCCATTAATGCCAGCCACTTCCTGAAAGGGCAGGCCCTGGGGCAGACAGATGCGGGAGCTGGCCCTCCCCAGTCACACGGGAAACAGGCCAGGCCCCACTTGTGGACTGTACGTGTCCAGCATGACCCAGGGCTGCCGGCAGGGCTCAGCCGTGTGTACTCAGGGAAGGCAAATGGCTTGGGAAGTCAGCAAAAACCATTAGATAATTAGGGAGCTAATTATCTGATTTAAAAAAATAAAAGTGAGACACTATTTCATAGCCAAATTCAAATCCTGAGTTATCCATGGCTTGGAATTAGCCATGTCTCTGCTCCCCCTTCCTGGTATATAGAATGGAACCTGATGTTTCAGACACAGCTCACAGCCCCCAGGGCTTCTGTAGGCCCATGGTGTTGGTCAATGGTGACCTGTCAATGACGTGTCCAATCTGGCTGGACAACTGAGCCTCCACCAAGGTCCCTGTCTGTGGCCTCAGGCCTCAGGGCTTAAACCCCTATGAGACAGGGCACCCTAACCCTGGGAGGCAAGATGCCATGTGGCCCCAGCTGGCTAAAGCAGGTGGATTTAGCAAGTGTGGTAACCATACTGTCTTGATCATGGGATAATAAGAAAACAGAGCCATAGACCATCAGGGTAGGCTCACTTAAGTCAAATGTTACAGTTAGGCTGACCACTCAGCATCCCTGGCATGGAGTTAGTCGGGTTCTACTTGAACCCTTCTGGTACGGGCAGCTCACTACTTTATGGCAGCCCTTGCTTATTCTGCTGTTGGGCAGCTCTGATGTTCATTTCCATTCTGTTCAGTTCACCAGGTGTTGACTCAATAGCTGTTGTGGGCCAGGACTTACTAGGAGCTAGGGATCCACAGATGAGTAGGTATGAATAGCACATGCTAGAGAGGAAGAAAGACACAAGCAAAATCATTTTGCAGCCAGATGGAGAGCAATGAGAGAGGTAGGTACAGACGCTGCTATTGGAAATTTTTTATTGTAATGGGTCAGTGCCTGCTTTCGTATGTGTGTGTGTGTGTGTGTGTGCGCGTGTGTGTTCCTCTCTCCTACTCATACATTCTTTGAATAAATTAAGGGATATATGACTCCTTTCCCAAATCCTGTCATCTCCAAGGTAACCTCTGCCCATCTCACAAGATTCTAGAATCCCATTCTCATCAACGGATCTCTGGATATATTGCCATTGGTAAAGATAATCTCTTGAGACTCTGTCATCCTGTATTAAACGTGTTACAGCTCCACTCCGACCAGCTTGAATGATTCAGTGATTAAAATCGTAACCTCCCATGATCTGAGCACTTCACCTCTGTTAACACAACCCAAAATTACAGGAGTCTTTTGGCAGCTCCATCACCTTGCGGCCATGATGTCCTTGAGATCAGCTAAAACTCTGAGCCGATGCCACACAAAATTCCAGTCAACCCAGATGTGCCTCACCTTGAACTCATGCAGTTGAGTTTTTGAACCGAAAGAGAATACATATTTTCTGTGTCATTATCCATGTCAATAAGAAAACATACTGAGCAGTACAGAATGGGGGCAGGTATGGGCACAAGGCAGGGGGCTTTCTCCCATGCTCACATCAATTTGTTAAGCAACCTGATTACTTGACCAGTTACAAGTCCACTTCACCAGTTCACACGTCTCCATTTTGGCCCAAACACAGGGTAAGATTTTTGTCAAGTGTCCTTTACAATTGTGATGTGCTCTGTTTATGGCAGTGAATCACAGCCATAGAAACTCCTAGGATGTTTTCCAACAGCATCTATCACCGCAGAGGTTCTGGCCCACTTCCCCCTTGGAGATGCATAGGGGTGAGGGTCTTGTGGAGAATCCTGTGTCAGGAGGGATGTCACTGAGGAGGGCTGCCCTCGTGAATGACAAGGAGGCAGATTGAAAGAACTACTGGGTCACAAACTAGTGAATATAACAAAAAAGAAACAGACTCACAGATAGAGAACAAACTAGTGGTTACCAGTGGGTGGGAGGGGCAAGATTGGGGTAGGAGATTAAGAAATACAAACCATTATGTTTAAAACAAGCTGCAATGATATATTGTACAACACAGGGAATATAGCCAGTATTTTGTAGAAACTATAAATGGAATATAACCTTTAAAAATTGTGAATCAGGGCTTCCCCGGTGGCGCAGTGGTTAAGAATCCACCTGCCAATGCAGGGGACACGGGTTCGAGCCCTGGTCCTGGAAGATCCCACATGCCGCAGAGCAACTGGGCCCATGTGCCACAGCTACTGAGCCTGC
Organism: Grampus griseus; assembly: GCF_964374135.1. Classification (NCBI taxonomy): domain Eukaryota; kingdom Metazoa; phylum Chordata; class Mammalia; order Artiodactyla; family Delphinidae; genus Grampus; species Grampus griseus. Next base: position 33,788,558 of record NC_139004.1, on the reverse strand, counting down.
GCTCTAGAGCCCGCGAGCCACAACTACTGAGCCCATGTGCCACAACTACTGAAGCCCGTGTGCCTAGAGCCCGTGCTCCGCAACAAGAGAAGCCACCGCAATGAGAAGCCCGTGCACCGCAACGAAGAGTAGCCCCTGCTCGCCACAACTAGAGAAAGCCCGCGCACAAGAGTGAAGACCCAACACAGCCAAAAATAAATAAATAAAATAAATTTATTAAAAAGAAAAATTGTGGATCACTATGTTGTACACCTGTAAATTATGTAATATTGTACATCAACTATACTTCAATTTAAAAAAAAAAGAAAGAAATACTGGGTCATAGTGTCCCCTGAAGACAGCTGAATACTTGGGCAGGATTTGTCCCCTGGAAACCCATGCTGGGTCCTGGCAATCAGCATTCTTTGCCAAGGGCTTATAGCCATCTGTTGAGCAATTCTGCCCAGCCTAGCATCCTATGCTCTATGGGGTCTAGTCTTCAAAAGGAGACTATCCACCCTTTTCCCATCTTGGGCACTTCTCTTTCCCTCCATGCTGTCTCAGGCCCACCCCCATGGGCTTGGGAAACTCAGCTAGTGTCCTCTAGTCCTGGAATGTGACCCTTTGGGTACGTGTGATGTGTCTCTGTTGGCCTTGGTTTCCTCCTTGAGTATTGGTCTTGCCCTTCCCATGTTGCCTGGATTCCAGTTCTGTCTCTGCTACTTTCCATGTAACACCTTGGGCGAGTTTCTTATATGGGAAGTGGAATAACAATAGTTCTCACCTCCTGGGGTTTTGAGAAAACTCAATGAGTTAGTACACATAGAGCCCTCAGAATAGCGCCCGGTTCAAGTAAGCTCTCAGCGCAGATGTGTACCATTATTGCTGGCCCTGTTCTTGCCGGGGAAGGTGGAGGCCAATTGGAAACTGTGCAGCTTTCCCTGTGGCTCTTGTCTAGTCCTCCTGCAGCCTCCTTCCTAACCAGCACATTTGTCCTTCCTGCTGTGAACATGGATTAAAAGCCCTGCCCTCTGTACAGTGTGTGCTCCTCTTTAATATTCATCTTTGGATAGAAGCCTTTCTGCCCCGCTTTTGTACACATCCCTCTTGAAGGGATGTTGAAGGCCAAGCGTGTCACAGAGCCACTGTGCAGCCCACTGGTGTCTCTTCTTTCTTATGGGAACAGTTTGCTTTCTAAAAATCCACTGTATCCTTCTTGGAGTCTCCCATTTGTCCTAACAGCCAGCTTCACTGTTTGGGTGAGGGCAGCACAGCCATGGTGGCTAAGTCTAGGCACCAGATCAGTCCTGCCTTGTTCTGGCTGCACAACCTTGGGAGAGTTTTAATTCTCTTGGTCTTTTATATTTCTTGGTATGTCCAGGAGATTTAAATGAGATATTTACTTCTTGGAAAGCTACATTGAAACCCACAGTAAGCTGGCAATAATGTTGTCTGGTGATTGCTGTTACTATTATCGGGCTACAGACTCACGCTGTCCTTTTTCTCTAAATTTTGGAAATCCAACTTCTTAAAGACTGAATTGCATATCTAACCATACTCTTCCCGTTTCTCGCCCAGGATGGCAGACAAGATAATGGTCTCAACTCTCACCATTACTGTTACTATAACCATCACTATTGCTAATAACAATAATAATAATAATTTGTATTCCTTGAACACTTACTATTACGTGCCTGCACTGTTTGGAGAGCTTTCCATGCGGCTTCTCTTCTAATCTTCAAGACCACAATAAGGGGAAATCTGCATTGTTACCTGCATTTTTTCCCTAAGATTTCTGACGTTTCCATTTACTTCATTTTATTGCACGTTGCTTTATTGCACTTTGCAAATATTGTTTTTTACAAATTAAAGATTTGGGGCAACGCTGCATTTAGGAATTCTATAGGGGATATTTTTCTAACAGCATTTGCTCACTTCGTATCTGTGTCACATTTTGGTAATTCTCGCAACATTTCAAACATTTTCCTTATTGTTCTGTTTGTTATGGTGTCTGTGATCAGTGATCTTTGACATTACTACTATGACCCACTGAAGGCTCAGATGATGGTTGGCATTTTTGAGCAATAAAGTATTTTTTAGTTAAAGTTGGTACTTTTTTTAGACATAATGCTGTAATACACAATAGACTACACTATAGTGTAAGCATAACGTTTATGTGCACTGGGAAACCAAAAAAAGTCACGTGGCTCGCTTTATTGCAACATTCACTTTATGGGCGTGGTCTGGAACCCAACCCAAAATATCTCTGAGGTGTGCCTATATTTCTATCTATAAAGCTAGCGTCTCCAGGATCTCAATCACCAAATAAAAGCACTTTGAATTCAGCTTTGAGTGACTTCAGAAGTACACCTCCGATCCCTCCCGCGGCCCTCGGAGGGTTTCTGAGACCCCCAGGGAGGGGTACCATCTTGGCCACCTTGGCTTGCTGCCACCTTGATGCCAGTATCTCCCCCTCACAAACTGCATGTCCCTTCATCCTGCGTCTTTGCAAACCTCAGAGCTGGTAGCTTTTTGCCTTTACACTTTGTATCAAAGTCGAAACCATATAATAAATTCACAAGTGAAGAAATATACTTATTTTCAAAAGGTCAACCTCACAAGGTATCAAAGAAATGCAAATTAAAGCAAGGTCCATTTTTCACCTATGAGATTGGCAAAAATGAAAGTAATTATATATTCTATAATTGGCAAAGGTGCAGTCAAAATGGGCACTGTCACCTTCCACCGGTGAGAGGATAAATAAATGTTTATATGCAATGTATAAAGGTTATAATTTACCCGTGAAACCAGTGGTTCAACCCTTAAGAAAATATGCTAAGGAGAGCACTGAAGTTGCACAAATGTATTTATGTACAAAGATACATCCATTGCTGCATTACTTTTTTTTCTTTGCTGCATTACTTTTAATATTGAAAACTGGAAACAACCTAAATGTCCAACAATAGAAGACTGATTAAATAAATTACGGTGTAGCCAAATGAAAAGTACTTTTCATACCATGGGATCTAAGCAAGCTACAATGTTGAGTGGAAAGAATTAAGAAACAAAAGGACACACTAGATTGATCATAAGTATTATTTTGAACTGAAATAAAACTTAGAGGCCAAATGCTCCTGGTTAATTTTGAGTGGTGGGATTACAGGTCATTTTTTTCTCTCTCTTTATCATTTTGTCTATGTTCCAAATTTTCTACAAAGACTATTACTTTTATAAGTAGGAAAAATATATATGCAGATTGTTTAATTTCATATATATATGAATACATAACATATATTGTTTAATTTCATATATATATATATATATATATATATATATATATATGACATGCATATACTTCAGTTAAGTTCTAATGCTGTTTTCTCTACATCCTGAGAATGAAGCTGTTCTCCAGACAAGCTACACATATGACGCCAGGTAAGGGAAGTTCCTTGGCTCCTGCAGCTTCCATGGTGTACCCACCCTCCATCTCATGGACTCCGTTTGGTGAATAAATGCCTTCCTTTCCCCACAGCTTCCCATCCAGAGACCGATTCATCAACTGAGAAAGTCAGAGTAGGAAGAAACCTCATTGACAGATCAAGGTTCTTGACCTCTCTTGTACCATGGACGCTTCAGCTGTCTGGTGAAGTATATGGGATCCCCTCTCAGAATAATCATTTTAAATGCATACAATAAAACACACAGGATTTCAAAAGAAACCATGCATTCCTTGAGCTGTAAGATTCTAGGCCATGTCTGTCATGTTCAACACAAGCTGAGGCTGGCCAAGGAGGAAACACACCTGTGGTCAGCCCCCGACCCTTTGGCCTGGACCCATCATCTGTGGGCACCTCCCTCCCTCCGAAAAACGTAGGCAATTCTGTTGCAGCTTTTCAGTCTTAATCTCCCTTTCTATCAGCCTAGGAAATGGCCCTTTGATTATCACAGAAGGAGATGAACATCAGTGTCTCCATTTCCAGATGAGGAGACTGACACCCAGAGTGGTCAGGACAGGTGGGCAGGATGGCCCCACCTCTAATATTCAGTAGGCTCACATGACCTGCTCTGGTTAATCAGAGCTCATCCAGGGCTTCTGAGAGACCAAATGGGACATGAACGCTCTTCTCCTTCTAGGGCTGCCTAGAGGAAAGAGGTTGTCTGAGGGTGAAGCCAAACCAGAAGAGAAATGAAACTTAGGGAAGCTAAGAAACTGAGAATGCAGGATGTTTGTGGGGCCTTTGATCTACCCCGAGGCAGGTCCCCAAGTTTTCAATTACATGAGCCAACACATTACCTCTCCCTTTTTCTTTTTTTCAGCCAGTTTGAATTGAGTTCAATTACCTGCTGACCAAGTCAGGTGCAGATTATCCCCATTTTACAGATGAGGACAACCGAGGCAAGGCAAGAGAGTTAAATGACTACCAAGTGGCAGAGAGACGATCTGAATTTTACACCTCCTGACCTTAACCGTGACTGCCTACAAGTCCAGGTGAAGGTCAGGTTCATCCCTCCTTGAAGGAGTCAGATTCTTTGGCCAAGAGTTCTGCTCATTGTTATTGTGTGCCCTCCATCTGAGGCTCAAAACAGAAAGTTCTGAGGCTCACAGCCACGAGCCCACCTACCACAGTCATGGCCCTGGGAGGTACGGTCCTCCGACATACACATCTCTTTGGGCTGCCCATGTGGGGTCCCGTCTTCTTAAACTTGTAGGTAATGTTCATTCTACTTCCTCTCACCTGCACAAATGGCGCAGTTTGTCCCCAGAATCCCACAGCCACCTCTGGGGAGGTGGGGCATAGGTGGGAACAGCTCAAAACCCTCCCCATCATTTCCTCCTGGACCAGCCAGACACCTCCCTGTGTTGCCGCAGTCCCGGGCTCACCTGTAAATCAGTACCTCATCGTCGGAGCAGTTGTACTGCAGCTGGTACATCTTCACCCGGGGGGCGGACTTGCTGACCGACCACTTGACCAGGGCCGAGGTGGTGGTCACATCGGACACTAGCACAGCCCGTTCCGGGGGGCTTTTGGGAGGTTCCCCGCCCCCACTACCTCCACCTCCCCGGCTGGTCTTGCTGGAGCCAGTGATGTCCGAGAGGCGGGACTTGGGGGACGCCGTGCGGCCGGTGCTATTGCTGAGGTGTGGCAGCTGGACAATGGAGACCTCCACTGTGGCCGTGGCCTCCCCAGCGGCGTTGGCAGCGATGCAGGTGAAGGCACCGCTGTCCTGAGACGTGGTGATGAGGATGTCCAGGGTGCCATTGTCATACACGGCAGTCCTGGAGGAGTTCCCCACCAGGCGGTCATCGGGGGCCACCCAGTGGATGAGGGGGCTGGGGTCCCCGATGGCCTTGCACTTGAGTGTGGCCGCCTGGCCCTCCAGGACCAGCAGCTTGTGCGTGTGCTGGGTGATGAGAGGCGGTTCGCACACAAACTCCTCCTCACGCACGTGCCAGAAGTAGCGGCCCTTGAGGCCCCCCGGGGAGCCACAAGTCTCCAGGTCATCGTCCCGCTCGAGCCTCCGCAGCCAGAGAAGCTCGCAGTTACAGTGCAGTGGGTTTCCCCCAAAACTAAAGGACAGGGGCGGAGCGAAGGGCGTGGCCGTCAGGGCGGAGGCCTGGGAGTGGGCGAAGATGGGGTCCGGGGGCAGCTTCTGCAGCCGGTTGGAGGTGAGGTCCAGGCGGGCCAGTTTCTGCAGGTCGGTGAAGGTGCCCTCGGTGATGTGGTCCAGCAGGTTGTGGTCCAGGCTCAGCTGGTGCAGGTTGACCATGCGCCTCACAGAGCCCCAGGGCAGGCCGTGGAGGTTGTTGTAGGAGAGGTCCAGATCCTCCAGCGTCAGCAGGAAGTCCTCGAAGGCCTCGTCTGCGATGCCTCCCAGCTGGTTGTTGTTCACAATGAGGTGCTGCAGGTTGACCAGGCCCCGCAGCGTGTCCTCCCCGAGGCTGGGCAGCCGGTTGCTGTCGAGGTGCAGGGAGCGCAGACTCTCGAGGTCCAGGAAGGAGAAGGGCTGGATGTGGCTGATGGTGTTCCTGGACAATGTCAGGTCCACCAGCCCCGTCATGTTGGCGAAGTCCTGGCGGCCGATGTGGATGATAAAGTTGCCGCCCAGACGCAGCTCCACCGTCCGCCGGTCGATGTCAGGGGGTACGAAGAGCAGCCCCTTGGAGGGGCACAGGGTCCCCAGTGACTCAGACAGGTTCTGGCAGACACAGTACTTGGGGCAGGCGTCGACCACGGTAAACGCCATGACAAACGCCAGCAGGCCACCAAGCAGGGTCTCCATGGTCTGGTCACTCAGGCCACGGCGCCTGGAAGGGAGGGACACAAGGTCAGGGTCAGGAGGCGACTTCCTAAAGCCCAGGCCCAGAGCTTCCTCCCTCACACCCACCCCCCGCCTTGGAGAGCAGTAGAGTAGCATCTGCTCACGCAGGTGTAATCTCTTCAACCAGTCCCTCCAATACAATTCCACTTTTTCCTTTCTCCTTAGCTCTTATCACCTTGGAACAGACTATTTAATTACTTATTAATTATGTTTATGGAATATTTTCTATCTCCCTCACTAGAATGTCAGTTCCATGAGGGCAGGTACTTTTGTCTATTTTGTTAATTGCTATAACCTGCACATCTAGCACAGTGCCTGGAACATAGTAGATGCTCAATAAATATTTGTTGGATGGATGCATGGATGGATAATTCCATACCAGTGGTTCGTCGAATAATCATTGGATTTGAAAAGTGTTTTATGGCTGGATTTTGAAGTGGGTTTGCCTTCTTAATTGGATTAGGCTCAGCATGAAATCAAATTGGACCAGCATTCCCTAAGAACAAGAACATGGACAAGGAGAGAGCTGTCAGAGAGCTGTCAGAGAGCTGGGAGATGCCAGTGTTAGTGGGGAACTGGCTTTGGGTAAGTTCTTCACCATGGAGAATCCACATAGTGGGTGAATCTCTGGGAGTTCAGGGAGGTGAAGAAGGGGGTGGGGTGGGAAGCCAAGGCATGGACCTCTTCTGAGCACTTAGTATGTGCTGGGTCCCCTGCCCAGACCTTCATATACATCACCTCATCTGGGCTTCAGGAACACACTTCATGGGGAAGGGCTTATCTGTGTATATAGATGAGGACTTGTCCATGGCCTAAGAGCCTTCTTCAGGTCCTTATGCAAAAGTCACCTTCTCACCAAGGCCCTACCCTCTGTGCACATCCCTCTTCCTTGCCCTGCATTTTCTCCTTGGAATTGATCACTATCTAAGTTACTATATGTTTCACCTAAGTGTCTTGTTATTGTTTGTGTTCTGCACTGGCAAAAAGGCCCCAAACGGTTGGGACTTGTTTTTATTCACCACTGAATAAAAGGCCTATAGCACTGCCTGTTGCATAGTAGCTGCCTTTGTGAGAATGACTATCCAGGGAAGGAAGGAACAGGGCTTTGGATCAGGTCTTTGAATCTCCAAATCCTACAGTTTCATCATTATTCCATGTGGCTCTATTTATGTAGTACTAAGAACATCAACTGAGCTGGACTTTTGGAAAATCATTGCACGCTGGCCGTGTAGCATCACGCAGACCAACAGCTCTCGATTTGCCTTCTAGGAGTGCTAATTAGGGTTCTGCAAGGAAGGCTCCTAAGGCCACTGCATTGGGAAGCACAGCCCACTCTCGCTCACCCTTTCAAAAGCTCTCGCTGCACTAGCAAGTTCGTAGAAGTGTTGAGAAATTCTGTGGCAGTAAAGAAATATGAATTAACGTTTAATCCTGCACTGCTCCTTTTTTTAAGCTAAATATACTCCTATTTTTTTTGCATAACAACTATTAATGCCTTGAGGAAGTAGAGCTCTATTGCTCCCAGTTTAAGGAGCACAGATGCAGACAAAACAACCAGCTGATAAAAAAAAGATACATAGTAAATTTAAAAACCTATTCCAATCAGATATGACTTTATTGTGAAGATTTGAGTTCCATCACTGTGTCTCTTTAAGGGTAAATCTCCGACCTGAAACCCCTCAGGGTGAGATTTACTCTGCATTTTATCTGTAGTGAGTGTTATTCCTGAACAGCACTGTCCGATAGAAACATAATACGAGCCACGAATATAATTTTAAATTACATATTAAATTACATTTAAATTACACGGCCATATTAAAAAAGTGAAAAGAAACAAGTGAAATCAATTTTGATCATGTATTTTACTTAACCCACTATATCCAAAATATTATTTCAACATGTAATCAATACAGTTATGAATGAGATGTTCAACATTCTTTTATTTGTACTAAGTCTTCAAAATCCAAGTGTATTTAACACTTAGAGCACATTTCAAATGCTCAATAGCCTTATGTGACTATAGGCTTCCACAATGGACGGCACCGTTAGAGCAGGTGTTAGCCAACTGTAGCCCAAGGGCCAAATCCAGCCTGCCACCTGTATTTGTAAATAAAGCTTTATTAGAACATGGCCATGCTCATGTTTGCATACGGTCTATGTCTTTTTTCATGCTACAATGGTGGAAGTAAGTAGTTGCAGCAGACAGAATATGGCCAGCAAAAGCCTAAAATATTTGCTGTCTTGCCCTTTACAGAAAAAGTTTGCTACCTCTGTTCCAGAGGATTTTCTTTTCTTTACATCTTCTTCATTATGGTCACCCTCATTAAAAGCCTTTGTCAACGTGCCTATTTCCATGCAGCTCTGCTCTGAGCTCCCATGAGCAAAAGCCCACCCTTCCAGTCCCTGCTTTTGCCCATCTCCTCCTTGAGGGGTACCAGCCTGCCCTGACCCAGGTCCCACCAGGCACGTCCATCCCAGAGGTGTCTACATGTGGAAGCTTTTGTGCCACCTTCTCCATGCCCAAATGCATGGCCTTCTAGGTCCATACTTAGCTGGGTCCTGATAAAGCAAACAGGAATCTTTTCCATCTGCCTTGACCCTCTTATGTTTAGCACAAGGACAAGTCTTTGCAAGAGCTGGTTCTGCCCATTTTTCCACTTTCTTTCTCACGACTCTTTCTTCCTTTGTTCTTCTTGCTTCAACTACACTCAACCGCTCTCACTTATAATTGCCAGGCTTGATCTTCCTCCGGGACTTCTTCCAAGCCCTGCTCTCTTCCCGGCTTCTCCCCCACCTCCACTCCTGCCTGCCCAAGCTCCTAGCCCACCTCCAGGCTCAGCTTAAATGTCACCTGCTCCAGGAAGCCTGTCCAAAACCTAGACCAAAACAGACGTTCCTGCTGTGGACCCCTTAGCAGCCTATACTCGTCCTACGTATTGCTCACCACACTTATACAATTCCTTAATCACTTACATATCTGTCTCCCTAGGCTGGAAACTCCACAAGGCAGGGAGTTTATCTACCCTGTCCACCCAGCACCCAGTACCACACCCGACGTGTAGTAAGTGCCCAATCAGTATCGAATGAGTGAATGAATAAAATGTGGTGCTGGGCCAAGGGAGCTTCTGGCATTGTCACTGAGGTTCTGAGTTCTGTATCAGCTCTGCCCAGGGCTCACTTGGCTAATCAGCTGAGAAAACCATCTTCGTGGAGTGGCCTGGTCACGCAGAAGCTTCAGAAGTATCTTCTGCCAGCCATCCGTGTGCTTTCAAGCGTATGGTTCATTGTGGTCAGGGAGGTCAGAGGTCTCTGGCCCCTTCATCTGCTCAAGGAGAGGTGAGTGGTATCTCCTACACCCACTGGGGACACAGGGATAGCCACACCCAAGGAGGTCCCTTGCTAGTTAAGCTGCAGGTGGCTGTGTGCACACGTGCCTGTGTCCATGTGCATGTGTATGTTTATGGGGTGGGGGTAGGGTTCTGAAAGCCTCTGGCCCCTTGAGAAGGGCATCCTCCTCATGAGCTCTTGTCAGTAGACACTGCAGTTTCTAAGGCTCAGCAGCACTTTCCAACATCTTCCCATTGCTGCACACACAGGAAATGGTAATAATCATTGTCAAGTGCATCTGAGTCCAGAGCCGAGGCTGTTGGTGGCCTGTGGGGGTATCTTCCACTGTCCCTCCAGATCCTCTTTCTCCTCCCTCTCTGACCCTGCCCTGTGTCCTGGAAGGCTGACCAGCATGGGCGGCATCAGTGAGATACGGACTGACTGACCTGTCCTAGGGCATCCTTGGGCCTTTCCATCCCTGCCTGTGTCGCCTGCCCTCCGGCAGAGAGCGACGGCAGTGGCAGCAAGCAGGAATGATCTGGACACTTTGGGATGCACTCCCTGCATGCGGCTCATGGTTTCAAACAGTTTTGCCCCTGTAAATTATGCTATGCTAAACAAACCACATTTTAAAAAAGAGTTTGTTGAGGATTAACAAACATCTAATGAATTCAAATCTGTGACATAATAGAGCTGGGTAAATATATTTTAAGTAATCAGCATGGAAGCTTACTGACAGAGAAGTGACTATTGAATCTTAATTAAAATTGTATTCTGAGAACCGTCACTTATTACTCTTACAGCCAACAAAAGGCAGCTTAAACCCCAAGTTGGGAGGGAGGTGAGGGGAACGGGGTAGGTAACAGGCAACTAGCGCACACCTGGGGGGGTGGTGGGGAGGATCCCTCTTTTGAGCGGAGATTTGAACAAATGCTAGAAGGAGCAACCCAGGTCCCTCTAAGCATCTTGGAATGGTGTAGGTGGTGGAGGGGACCACGGAGAGGTGGCGGATTAGGAGTAGAAGGCTGGTATCAGGAACAAAGAAGCAGATGAAAGCAGGCAGGAGGGGCCAAAGCTGAGAGAGGTGCGTGGGGATCAGAAGCGAGGCTATGAAATGGATGCTGGTATCAAATGTCAGAATCAGCCTTCATGGGAGGAATCCATCCGCAAAGGAGCAGAAGCTTGTCTGCTCAGAATGTCTATGAGCCAGGACTGGGGGGAGGGGAGGGGCGAGGCAGGGAAGTTGCCAGAGGGACCAGGCGATGAGCGGGAGAGGAAGAGAAACAGTCTCCCCTGGCCCTGCAGTGCCTGAGAGAATCAGCATGTCTCTGGGAGTTTGCCCAGGGTAGGAACAGTTCTCCTCCCTTCCTCCCTAGGTTTCTGGATGCGGTTTTCACAACAACTCTGCAAGGTGAGTGCTGCCACTAGTCCATTAAGATGCTCCGGTGTGATTGCAAAGAGGTGTCTCCACCGGGCGTCTGGAGTCCTCCTTAGCTGAACAGCCTTGTGCAGTGAGCAACCTGATCTACCGTACCTCATGGCCTGAGTATTGCTACCCCTGTTTTAACCATCAGGAAGTGAGGTTCAAAGAGACTTGGACCTGCCCAAACTCTCCCATCTCCCCTGAGAAGAATCATGATTTGAACTCCAGATAGTCTGGCTCCAGGCCGCCCTGAGAGTAGAAGAGGCCCCTCTAGAGGCTTCCATGGGCCTGGTGTACGTAGAAACCGGCTGCCTCTACCATGAGACTGCTTAGTAACCTGCGACAACCCAGCTGTTCAACTAAATTTGGGCACTTGTGTTTCCTGCTTGGGGATGGGCCTGGAAGGAACGCTGCTGGTGTTCTCAGAAGCTGAGGCCTAATTGGCTCAGAAAGACCCACCCGCCAGGCCCGATGGTAGTGAGTCACACACATACACACGCACGCACGCACGCACACAATTAAATATACTGGCAATGAATATAGAGTTGTGGAACTAGGCTGGTGGTTTGTAATCAGAATCTCCAGATGGCATTTTATATTTAAAACCAAAGGAAAAACAGAACGATGAGGACAGAAAGGGGAAAACTAAGGAACACGGCAGACATGGCAGCACAAAAGCAAAGTTCCTGTTCCTTCACTTGATGTGGAGACCACAGACTTTCCTCGCCCTTCCCCCAGCCCCTGGCCCTGCCTTCCTGCCAGAACCACCTCGAGCTGCTCCAGACAGAAGAGGCAGCATTTAGCAGATGGCTGGCACGATATATGTGATATCTCTCCACCCTGATTTCCATTTAAAAGATACCTTAGCAACCAGCCGAGGAGCCACCCGCCCCTGGAGCCTGCAAATCAAGTAAGAGGCCTGTCTCTGCTTCAGGCGAAAAGAGCCCCTCCAGGGTGCTCCAGGCCGACAGGAAAGTGTGAATTAATAAGAGGGGGAGGGGCTCGTATCTGCCGGGAGAGGCAGCCGCCTGCGTCTTCTTTCCAGACTTGCCCTCTCAGAGTACATCGCACCACTCGAGGCAAGACCTGAAGGGACCTGCACGGGAGTCAGGGGACCAGAAAAGGACACTTGATTTCCAGACATGGGTTTCCTGAAGGGGCTGCTTCTCTGATCTAGGAGTTGTCAGGTGGCGACCCTGCCTCTAGCGCGGTGCGTGGTTCCAGTTTGAGGCTTCCAGCCCCTGTCCTTGCCGCATCGCCAGCACGTCCACCTCTCAGGCCCTTAGGAAGTAACAGTCTGGGGCTTCTTCTAAGGGTAAGAGAAATGAGTTAGCATCAGAGAACTGTTATTCTCCATCCCCCTCCCTGATGCTGCTTTGCACAGGAATCCTTCTAGAATCTCGAGAAAGAGGGGATGGGGGCAAGTTCAACGAACGTGTTGGAGAGGGAGAGAGCTCCTGACCTCCGAGAGCTCCCAGTCTGATGGGGGAGGCATAGCTTTTGGCCACAGGCAGCTTCTATGTCGATGCTGGAGTCACAGATTCTAGTTTGAAGGGAGAGGGAGAGAAGGAGAGAGAGACTGAGAGGCAGAGACAGAGAAAGCCAGAAAGCTGGCCTTGGAAGCTCTTAGCTCCGTGGCTGCAGAAAGACACCCACACGGGATGGGCAAAAACATTCCCTGTGCTGTCCCCAGGCAAAGCCGGGGAGACAGAGGCCACAACCCAAATCCTGGGACTTCTTCATAAACTAGCTACAAAGCCTGGTCTTAGATAGCAGAGGTGACAGGAAAGAAAAGGGAAACGAAGTCTAAAACCTGCAAGGGCAGAATGAGCCCACTTAGGCTCTGTTTAAACTTCTATTGTGCAAGGTAAGCAGCTCTTCTCATAAGTAAGTTGCTAAGCTCAGAACTGCTTCCTGTCTGCTCTCAGTGACAGCACGATGCCTCCGTGTTAGCGCATCCACGATAGCTTTGATTCTGTTGCAGTGCAGTTACGTGTTTCCCTGTTTTCTACCCTATTCACCCGGGAAGCCCTTCTTGGTATTTTGTTCAGCTCTGAATCCCCGGTAGCAAGCCCAGTACTCAGCACAGAGCAGGCACCAGGGACATGTTTGATGACAGAATGAATGACCGAATGAATGAACGAGAGCCCCAGCATGAAGAGCCGTACACCTTGGCGCCTGCGACCCCGCACACGCCTTCCTACGGCAGGAGCGTGCGCGCCCCGTCGGGGCAGGCCAGGCGGGCTGGCGCGTTCACGCCCCGGAGAACAGCCCCCCAGCCGAGGCCAGTGAGGGGGGTGAAGATGAGGACCTCAGCTTCCTCCCGCTTGGGAGGACCGACTCCGAAGCACGTTCTGCACCGTCTCCCACGGGTCCCCAGTGAGACCGGCCGCAGTGGCCCTTCGCAGTCACCTGCTCCTAACGCGCCCTGTTACTGGCTGCGTCCCCTCCCCTCGTCCCCTCCCATCCCTCTTCCTCTACCCGGGTGGCCTGCGATCACGGGCCAAACAAGCCACTTGCGCTCAAATCCGTGTTTCAAGCCCGCTTCTGCGGAATGCAGCCCAGGGCACACTTCTTACAACTCTCCCGCTATAAGGTACCCGGCGAGCCTGGGCCGTTGTGCAAACGTCAGCTACGTGGGCATCAGAAATGATGGGAAAGCCATGCACGTTCTCGTCGATGACCAACGCCAACAGGCCACTATGGAAGGAAAGAGACCTTCGCCCCCGCACACATGGTAGGTACCGAGAGCTGAATGGCAAATGGCTTCTACCCAACACGTGCGAGCCGGTGTGGACGCGTGTTCGCGTGTGGATGGGCGTGTGTGCGCGGGGGCGGGCGCCCGGCCGAACGTGCCGGAGGCGCCTCCGTGGGTGCGCGAGCGGCGCCCCCCGGACGGAGGCGACGACTGAGGGAAGCCGCGGGGCCGGCGAATGGCGGGCTGTGTGGGGGAAGCAGGGCCTGGCTGTGCGTGAGGCGGCCCGTGAGGGGCGGGTGTGTGCGGGAGGGGCGGCGAGCGGATCTGTTCAGCTTTGACGGGAACAAGTGCCGTTTCGTGGCTGCGTTGTCAACCGCAAGCGCGCGCATCTCCATGGCCGCCTGGGATCGGTCCCCGCTTGGGGGACACAGACAGCCTGCGGGCCGGCGGCTCTCAGCGTCGCTTCAGGCCTCTCCATCCGGCCCTCAGCTGAGGGCGTGTGAGGCCTCGGCTTTCACACAGAGAGGCCTCGGCTTTGATTCAGTCATGACTCTCGAGACTTTTCTCTGCAGTAACCCCGGGCCCGTTTCGAGCATCTTTTAGATTCTATCACCTGCGGCCTCAAGCGAGCGAGGCTCCGGCTCTGGGCACCTGGGCGGGGCACCGCCTTCTTACCTCAGAGGCGGAATGCGGGGAACGCGGATACCCAGGGATGCGCCTGCGGCCCACTCGGCCTTTCCGGTCCTTTCTCCCTCTCCCAGGGTCTTCCCAGCAGATTCACAGCCGAGGACCCGTCTTCGCCATTTCAGCCCCTGCATCTTCGCCTGCTCTAAACCAAGGGCACCCGCCGCCAAGCACCCCGGCCTCTCTCTGGTCCCCACGCCCAAGGGAGCAGAGTGCGTGGTCCCCGCTAGGACCCTGGTGACGAAGGGAGAAGCGGGGTGGATAACTCAAAGCGGCAGAGAATCCAAAGCCCATTTCCATTCGGCCGGGGATGTTCACTCTGTGATGTACTCTCCTCATTACGTTTGGCGCAGGCTAAAATTAAAATTGGCTTTTCTTCTTCAAGCCAGCCAGGCTACAGGCTAGGCAATGGCTGGAGAGCACTGAAGTTTAGTCCGGCTAGACAAATTAATTCTGGGTTAACATCTGACGAGGGTATCACACGTGAAGGTCAATAGAGGTAGGGGTTGGAGCTCCCTCAGCAGACTGGGGCTCCCTGAGGGCGGGGCCGCGTCTCCCCTCAGACCGGGGCTCCCTGAGGGCGGGGCCGTGTCTCCCGCAGACTGGGGCTCCCTGAGGCAGGGCGGTGACTCCCCTCAGACCTGGGCTCCCTGAGGCAGGGCGGTGACTCCCCTCAGACTGGGGCTCCCTGAGGCAGGGCGGTGACTCCCCTCAGACCTGGGCTCCCTGAGGGCGGGGCCTTGTCTCCCCCTCAGACAGGGGCTCCCTGAGGCAGGGCCGTGACTCCCCTCAGACTGGGGCTCGCTGAGGCCGGGTCTGTGTCTCCCGCAGACTGGGGCTCCCTGAGGGCGGGGCCGCGTCTCCCCTCAGACCGGGGCTCCCTGAGGGCGGGGCCGTGTCTCCCGCAGACTGGGGCTCCCTGAGGCAGGGCGGTGACTCCCCTCAGACCTGGGCTCCCTGAGGCAGGGCGGTGACTCCCCTCAGACTGGGGCTCGCTGAGGCCGGGTCTGTGTCTCCCGCAGACTGGGGCTCCCTGAGGGCGGGGCCTTGTCTCCCCCTCAGACAGGGGCTCCCTGAGGCAGGGCCGTGACTCCCCTCAGACTGGGGCTCGCTGAGGCCGGGTCTGTGTCTCCCGCAGACCGGGGCTCCCTGAGGGCGGGGCCGCGTCTCCTCCTCAGACCGGGGCTCCCTGAGGGCGGGGCCGCGTCTCTCCTCGCTGCCTGAGGGCGGGGCCGCGTCTCCCCTCGCTGCCTGAGGGCGGGGCCGCGTCTCCCCTCGCTGCCTGAGGGCGGGGCCACGTCTCCCCTCACACCGGGGCTCCCTGAGGGCGGGGCCGTGGCTAGCATCTGCCCACAGTTCTTCCTCTGGGATCTGAGGCTAGTATCAGCAGTGTCCTGCTCCTCACAGACCCCTCTCCTTACCCCACCCTGGGAATCCCAGGTGAGGGCCAGGCCTCCCTGAAGCAGCCCTTCCCCGCAAGTCCACAGCTGGGCCTCAGCAGGGGCGGCCCCCAGCGCCATATCACTGAAGCTCACAGGCTGCTCTGAGCAGGGTGACGTCTCGTTGCACAGGCCTGTGGTTATTACCCTTCCCTGTTGTTATGCACTTGGCGCCACGTCAAGCGTGGCATATTTAATCTTGGACTCCTAGTAACACCTCTGATTATTAAAAGAAAAAGAATTTAGACAATCAGATTGGCCTGATGGGAGTTTATCTGCCTGTTTGTGGGTGGCGGGGAGGGCGCTCCTGCAGCGGGGGACACAGTCACAGACAAAGATTCCCATGTTGCACCTGCAAGGTCAGGTCTTTCTTTGGCCTTGAAACAGAATCCTCATCACCTGTTGGCCAACCTAGACTTACAAGGTGACACCAAAGCAAGAAGACTTTTCAGTCGGGGCTACCTTTGATGTTCTATAGAGTTCCCACAAATTCCCTCAGTAGACGTACGTCATGCGAAAACGTCACACTAGGGAAAAGGCCTATCTGTGGGGTCCTGTGACGCGCTGTCCCGTGTCCCATGCCCCGGCTGAGCAGCACCGAAGGGCCAGGAGGGGTGGTGAGGCAGGGCTGCCCAGCCCCTCGGGGGTGGGGTGCAGGGTGCCAGGCCTGATGCCCGCTCTACGCCCGGGCAAACTCCTCCTCATAGACCAGCTCTAGCTCCAGCGCCCCAGGCTTCCTCCCACTTTGTAAAAAGTCTCTTCCTGTGTCCTCCCAATTCTGGACGGAAGGGACAGAGAAACATCACGAGTCGGGGAGGAACAGATGAAAGAACTGAAGCGATACCTGAAGGGAGTTTAGTGAAGGAAGTTTAGACTATTTACAGAAGTGTGGGCAGGGTTAGGGGAACCCGAGAGGGGTGATGTGGCCGCCAGGGGCTGGCAACAGAGGGAGGCTTTTCAAACGCTTTCATCCCTAGGCCTGAAGGGTTGAAGGCAGAGGGCAGTTCCCAGGACGCACGCAGTGTTACAGACGCGGGAGCGGGATGGGGTGGATACAACCCGCTGATCAACTACAGCCCGGGAGGGAGCTGGCCGAGGAAACGGTCCCCTCTCTCTCCTCCCGCCTCTCACCTCCTCCCGGGCCTCCCAGTCGCCAAACCCAGGAAGCTAGAGGACAAAGGAGCCTGCAGGAAGTGGTCCACACAGGCCAGCCTCCCAGGGCACAGGCAGGGCAGATAAAGGTGGAGAGTGCACCTGCAGGAGCAGCTGGACAGTAATCTGCACACAGAGCGAGCAGCCTTCTCTCTTGTCAACTTTCCCGGTGGGTTGTTGGGTAATAAAACCACTTGTAGGGCTTCCCTGGTGGCGCAGTGGTTGAGAGTCCGCCTGCCGATGCAGGGGACACGGGTTCGTGCCCCGGTCCGGGAAGATCCCACATGCTGCGGAGCGGCTGGGCCCGTGAGCCATGGCCGCTGAGCCTGCGCGTCCGGAGCCTGTGCTCCGCAACGGGAGAGGCCGCAACAGTGAGAGGCCCGCGTACCGCAAAAAAAAAAAAAAACCCAAAACAAAAAAACAAAAAAACAACCACTTGTAAGTGTAAGAACAGGGAGGAAAAAGGAGGAAGAGGAGAGAGAGGAGAGAGAGATGAATCCACTGGAAACAATAAACCCCACAGAATCAAGGGCAGTAAATATGAATTCAATTTGCTTTTGCCATTTACACAGCCCGGTCTTCAGTAAGCGCTGACAGGCTGATCAGATAAAAGTCTCCATTGCCACCAGGACGGCACATTTAAATTTTTATTACAAACATCAGGCTCCATTACCCTGGGATTTGCTCTCTGCATTCCTAATGTGGTCTTTCTTCACGTTGGAATGGGAGCACCCTGGCTCCCAGGGACTGACTCACACAGCAGGAAGAGCCTGGTGTAGGAGTTCTGTGACCTGGGTCCCATCCTGGCCCTGCCATGGCCTCAGCAAGCCGCCTCTCCTCTGTGAAGCCTCACCTTCAGTCTCTCTTTTTTTCCCAGACTTGGCTAAAGCACTGCCCTAGGCACAGCTGTCACTGTCTGGTAATGCCTTCTTCCACCTGAACTAACTGGGGACCTGGGATGAGAGGGTCTTGAGAAAGTGTGTCCTTAAACCTATATTTTTCTATGAACGTCTCAGAAGGCCAAAGACTTGAATTTGGCTTCAAGAATTCTTACTCTTTAGCCCTTGAAATGTAGATGACGTCATTATCGTCATCATGGTCTATCACCATCTAACGGTGAACATGTGCTGAGTGTTAATTTCATGCCCATCGTTTCATGGTTTAACCCTCTCATCCTCCCACCCACCCTAGGGGTGTGGTAATTATCCCTATTTTACAGATGAGGCAAGTGAGGCTCAGAAGGTGTTTAGGTGACTTGCCCAGAGTCCCCCTCCTAGTCAATGACCGCTGGTCCCTCTGGGCTGTCCGAGTGTTTTGTCAATATTGTCAGTCTCAGGACCCTAGGGCTCACCTAGCTCTCCTGGAGAGCCAATCGACAACATGTACAGGGGCTGTAGCCAAACAGTAGGCAGAGTCACTTTATTATCAAACGTTCAACGGAGAGAGAATGGGGAGCTCCCCCTAGAATTTCGGGGTGGGGTTCTCTGCCCTGATGTGTCAAAGGTCAGAGTGCTCCCAGAGTTAAAGCACAAGCAGGTGAGAGATCAGGGGGCTGGTTGCTCCTGAGTGGTGCCCTTCACACTGGTCCCAGTGGGGGACTGTGAATCGCTTTTCCACTTGCACCATCACTTGGCCTCAGGATTCAGGGGGGTTGCCGACTTGGAGAAAGGGACTCACACCTTCCTGCTATGAATGGGAAAAGCAAATCAGTGCTTAGTCGAGGCAGTGAGTTTTATGTTTCTCCTGCAACCCCCAGGGTTTAGTCCCAGCAAGCAAGTGCTCCCCTTGAGACCCTAACTCCACCAGCCTCAGGTAGGGTGAAAAAAATCATTCTGATAATCAGGAGATCAGAGTGAAGTTAAAGCGGAGAGGAAGCTGTCCCTGCCACAGTGTGACCACAGCTGTCTACATCTCTCCTACCACCCCCGGTTGCCTCCAATGTACATGGGAAGGGAGTTTGGGAGCAAGGCGATCTCTGGATCCTCTTCCAGACATAACCTTTCCTAATCCTATTCTTGCTGCCCCACTTTCAAAGATCAAATAACTGGTTAAAATATTAATCAGTGGTTAAAATATGAATAGCTGATTAAGTTAATTGAGAATTCTGCACTGCTTAACCAAGGAACAGGGTCCCTAATGAAATCTTAGGCATTATCCCCTGATTTGTGGGAACGGTGTTAGGAGAGACTGCAAGGCTGGGAGAGTCTAATTGTTTCTCCTAATTCACATCACGTAACTGACTCCTGCCTTTTGACATAAAGCAGAGCCAGAAAGGACGAATGCCTCTGGCTTAAGTTCCCACACAGAGACAAGGCGATTGGACGGAGGCTCACTAGACGAGTGAAGGAGGACTCAGCCTACTTTGCTAAAGGAAGTCAACGGGGCAACTTCCTGCTGTAGTTGAGTGGAGGAGTAGTGGAGAAGTCAGGTTGGAGAGTTAGGTGGGCAGTCAAATCAGCCAGCCCTTCCTTGCCGCCCAGCGTTGTGCACTTCCTCCATGGTGTGACAGTATAGAGTCCCCTGGTTGTCCGCTGATATCCATTCTCCCCTTTTCCCCAGTAAGAAGTCCCAAGTGTTATTTGGCCACAAAGCCATGCAGAATAAAGACTACATTTCCCAGCCTCCCTTGTACCTAGGTGTGGTCATATGACTAAGTTTTAGCCAATGGGCTATAAATAAAACACTAGTATGTGATACCTTAGAGGTGTCCTTTAAGAAAGGATGCACCCTTCTTTGCCCCTCCCTCTTTCCTAATAACTGGGATGTTGATGCGTGGACAGAACTTACACAGCTATCTTGGTCCACGAACTGGTAGCGATGTGTTTGAGGATACAAAGTGACAAAACAGAAGGAACCTGGGCACCTGGTGATCATAGCACCACCATATAGTCCTGGAATCCCTGAAGTTTTTGTTTTTGTTTTAATTATAACTTAAAAAAAATAGTTTAAGACTCATAAGAAGTTTCAAAAATAGTAAGAATTCCCATAGACTCTTCACCCCACTTTCCCCCGTGATAACATCTCATATACCTAAAGTACATTATCAAAGCAGGAACTTGACATTGTTACAATGCTGTTCACTTGAATATAGACCTTATTGCCCGTACTTTCTACATGAGAGAGAAAAAAAGTCTTTCTCATTTAGGTTACTTTGTTTTGTTTTTTAACACTCACAATGAAATCAATTTCTGATATAATTTCCAAAAAGTATAAGGTGGCATCCAAGCTCCATCCCTGAGAAAGGTACATGGCAGGCAGGAGCTGGCCCAGATGCAGGGAACAACCAGACAACCTTCAGGGCAATGTGGAGATGTCCTTTTGAACAGTGAAAGGCATAGGACTATCGAGCCATCTTTCCCTTTGATGGTGCTCGTGAAAGGACTCTCATCCTCGACCTCCTTGCTCTACCACTGGCCCTGGCAGGCATCCCTGCCCTCATGCCTAACTCTGTGCTCACTCTTCTCTTGCTGGACCCACCTCCACACCCACCTCTTACCTACGCAGAGCTCTGCATCCCCTTGCTAATTCAGGAAGACCTGAGATGCTCATTAGTGTTGCTGGATCCTGGCCCTTCAAAGTCACATGTTAGTAGGACAGGGGAACGAAGGCGGGTGACATTTGTTGGTATTTTCAACTCGGGTGAAAACAAACAAATTGCACTGGAGTTAAATGTCAAAGAAGCCTGAGACTGCTGCATGGGAAGAAGGGAGGAACGTCTCCTCTCGGGCACAGCCTTCTCCGTATCCCTGAGCGGGTGCATGTGGGAGATGCAACTGTGTTTGAAGCCTGCAAGGAAGGCCAAGTGGGCCGTGTTTGTCCATGTCCAGCTTCATCCTACTGCAGGCAGGCTGGTTAGACATGTAGGCAGTCCCCAAGGGAGGACACACATTCATCACCCATCCATGTATCCAGAAAACATATACTGAGAACTGGCTACATAGAAAAGGCTCTACAATAGGTGCTGAGGGGCAACCAAAGATGAAACAAATACGGCTGGTCCCCACCTCCCGGGAACAGGTCTCCCGTAGAGAGGACAGAAGGCGTATAAACATATAGCGTAAGAAGAAAATGGTCATCATCGTTAAGGGTACAATGTTCTCAGACGAAGAAGAAGGAAGGAGAACCAGGGATGAATTTGAGGCTTTGCCATGAGGCCTGCAAGATGGACAACATTTAGACGTGCACAGATGTGGGATGAAGATGGCATTCAACTCAAAGAGATCACCGAGGCATCTCCACCCACATTACTATTAGCTTTACTATCATTGTTCCCCCCCAAACTGGAAGGAAGTACACCTGTGGAGCTGGACACATGTGATGTAACCCAGCAGCACAGGAAGGGTTTCTGGGGTCTATGAACTTATTGGAATCGTGTGCTGAATTTTGTGTGGTCAAGCATTTTTCTGGCAGGAGTGTCCACAGCCTCCATCAGACTCTACAAGGTAGAGGTTATTTGCCCCCAAATTGGACCCCTATTCTAGAAGCTGGCAAGAAGCCTTGCTGGATGTCAAACCATTACTTGTCTGAATGAATACACTCCATGGAGACAGGCTGGAGATTTCCAGATGCGGCTCTTCCTGCACAAGCTCTCATTCCTGAGACCTGATTTGGAGAGACTAAACCATCCCCAGCCCCAGCTTGAGTGGGTGGGGCAGGAGGTAGAGAAAGGGCGTTGGTGGCGGTCAGTTGGGCAAGCTCTTTCCCAGGGAAGCAGCAACCTCTGCTTATGCCCAGCCCTGCACTGATTGAATTATCAGCCCTTTCACTTAATGAGCATCTCTCTAGGCTGGCCATGAGACCTGTGTTCGGGAGAGCAGACATTTCATGAGCAGAATTCAGTGGCACTGTGTTGATCCCGGTTTCCTGACAATTGTAAGAAGGAACCAGAGGGCCAAGTGGCATCCTTCTGTGAGCCTTGCCTTGTTCAAAACATGCAAGCTCTCTTCCACTCCCTAGTCTCACGTGTAGCTCTGTGTGACCAGAGGAGGCAAGAAGCCCCTTCTAAGAGACCCCAAAGTACAAGAGGAAGGGCTTGTGGGGATGAGCCCTTGGGCCTGGACCACTTTGGCTGCAGAGAGATGATTACAGATTAGGAATGAGGAAGAACGCCACAGGCTGCTGGTGGACAATCTTCCAGGAACCATCACTCCTTCATCTTGCTTCCAAGGATATCTCTTTCAATGCAAATGACATTATGGATACTCCAGGTCACCACTGGGATTACCATTATCTTCCTTTCCACACGAGGAGAAACAGAGGCACAGGAAAGAGGACAGGGGCACTGGTGGAAGACTCTGGGAGGACTTCTGAAGTGTTCAATCTTACCTCCGCAGTGAAAGTCTTCCAGGAACAATGGGTGAGGCACATACCAGATTTGCTGTGTAATGTGACAATGCAGGTGGGAGTTTCTCTAGGTCAGCCCGCTTCACATCCATGGTATCAGCTGGCCTCAAGGCCAGAGTCATGGCTGGTCAACATCACAAGTCCAAGGCCACGCAATCCTGGGTCCACCATGCCATCAGTCTGCTCCTGTGATACCCTTAGCGTCCCAAGCGGACAATGATCCAGAATTAACCACATGAGCTGTCAAAGCCACAACAGCCAGTGGTGTCACCAGTAAGGATTATAACGTCACTGTCCACATTGGTGAGCTCTGAGCCCAGGTGGACTCTTACCCCAGGGCATGCTGAGTGTGGGAGAGAGGAGTGCCCTTCGGTCTATGGGTCTGTGGTGTGTGAGCACAGCCCTTCCTAAATTCTCTACATCAAAACCTAGAAGAACTGAGGGACTAGACCCATCTGACTGTTCCATCAGATCCAGAAGACCTTACAGATGGTGACAGGGCTCTGAGAGGAGCCACACAGACCCACTAACAGGAGAAAGATGACTGATGGCATCAGCAAGTTTCCCTGAAGACAACCGTGTGAACAAATGGAATTTTCCTTCTCCCCCACACCTCCGTATCACATGGGAAGGGAAACACACATAGAGAGAGGGAGGGAGGGAGTGCGAGAGAAAGATGGAGAGAGAAAGGGAAGGAAGAAGGGAGGAAGGAAGGGAAGAGGGAGGGAAGGAGAGCAGAAGAGGGGGCAGAGAGGGAGAGAATATAAATGAATACATGGAACTTTGGAAACAGACACACCAGCCCCCTAGGGCAAGATGCTGGGTTGTAGCGTAAGTTACTTATGCAGAATAAGAGTGACCTGTTGCCAAGTGTAGGAGATGAAGCAGTAGGTGGTTTCTTCCCCATGGGGGGTGTTCTATGGCCCTGCTCCACTCTGATCACCACGGCAGGTGGAGGCCCCAGCTCGCTCCAGTAAGCAATCAGCAGTGCTTCCCTATGTGTGTCCTGTAAGGAGCTCTCACCCTGGGAAAGTCACTGATTGTGTCAAGAGGCTGGAGGGAAAAGGAAGAAGGGAAAAGGAGAGTTGGAGAGTGAGGATGTGGCAATGCTTTTGTGGAGAAAGGGGGATGTGACTGGCTGGCACTGATATTCTCATCTATATCCCACTATGGAGGATGGATGAAGGAAGTCTCAGCTCTCTCTAGCTTTAAGGATTTAAGAGGGAAGCATCCTCTAAGGAGCATCACCCCAACACCCCGACAGCCACCACCCTTAGCAAAACCACTCCCACCATAACTCCCCCAATGGTGGAAGCCTCCCCCCACCGCTGCCCCCCCAGACATTCACAGACACACACAACTCCCTTTGAGTTGGCTTTGATGTCCAGATGTTTCTTCCCTCTGGGTTCAAAACTCCTTCCTTTTTCCCCAAGGGCATTTCCCCAAGGGAAGTGTGGTCAGGACTGGAAGGAAGTCCAGGAAGGTTGCAGGAAGTTGCAGGAAGGTTTGGAGTTTTACTCACAGATCCTTCGCAGGGTCTCTGATTTGCTGGGTGCATGCTTTGTGCCCAGGGTCAGAAAGTCACTCATACTGACTATCCTTTACAGCAAACGAATTTCAAGGTTCTCACAGATATGCCAAAGCTCCAAGTCAACAGGCATGTAAAAGTCCAGCCCCATCCATCATGCATTGCGTTCAAACATCTACCAGCCTCTCCCTGATTCAGGTTAACCCTCAGTCCCCATGAGCTTTTGTGCTGGACAATCTCTCTGCTCCATCTCATCCTGTTAGAAGTGACCCCGTTCAGCTGGGATACTCGAGACCAAGAGGATGGACTGCCACATCCAGCGGGCAGGTAAAAAGTCAGACCTTCATTACGTTAAAACTCCCTCAGGACTTCCCTGGAGGTCCAGTGGTTAAGACTTTACCTACCAATGCAGGGGGCGCAGGTTCGATCCCTGGTTAGGGAGCTAAGATCCCACACGCCTCGTGGCCAAAAAACAAAAACGTAAAACAGAAGCAATATTGTAACAAAATTCAATAAAGACTTTAAAAATGGTCCACATCAAAAAAATCTTTAAAACAAAAACTCCCTCAATGTCTAATATACTCAACCTTATTCATAATAAAGGAAATGCAAATGAAAACATCTCAACATTTTTTATTGACAGGGTGGTAAAGACTGTGAATACCCAGTGCTGGTGGGGCTATAGGCAAACAGGTACAACAAAATACTGTTGGGGTAGTGAGGAGAGGGTGTGCAAATTAGGAAGATGCTTTGGCAATACATATAGAAATTCAAATTGCATCCACTAGTCCACATCTAGGAAGTTAATTCTACACAGATACTTGCCCATATGCACAAAGAAGTAGGTACGAGGATTTCATTACAGCATTGTCTACAATAGACAAAGACTGTATATAATTTAAGTATTCACCTGTAGCACATCCGTATTTGAAATGCTGAGTTGCCAAAACCTAATGTATCGTCAGATCCTATATGTACCCCCCAAAAGGACACACACTCTATCTATCTATCTATCTCTCATCTATCTTTGATTTATAAGCCAGACAATATTTGGAAGAACACAGAAAAATTGTGGTTTCTCTGGGAACTGTACCTGGAAATCTGGGCCATGAAAAAGACTTTCATTTCACCATTCACACTTTTTTACTGTTTCCATTCTTTATTGAAAGGCACTACCTCTATAATAAAAAAGTAGTTATAAATACCTTAAATAAATGAAAATGTCTTGATCTCCCCTCCTCGTCCCCGTATTCCTACTGTTCCTGCCTTTGAGCCATTTCCCCCACTTGGACCACAGCAGGAGCTCTCTGTTGCCCTTGTTCTCATTCCTCTATGAGTGGTTGCCTCTGCGTCACCACGGGATTCGTGTGTGTCACCCTATCAAACACACCACGATCTCCTGGCCTCACCTGGCTCCCAGATCATTAGCCACTTGCCCCATCTCAGTGGCCGCCATGGCAGAACACTTCCGTGAAGACAAGCGTGTCCTGGAACAAGACGCCACATTCCAAGGCATGGGATCTGGCTTCTACAGCAGCTCCCCAAAGGGGCCAGTGGAAACAGGAGACAGGAGAAAGCCAGGCAGCTAGCTTCCTCTATTGCCTCTTCCCTCCAAAGTATGGATTCTCCACACAACCTGTCCCGAGAATTTCTGCTCAGCTGAGCAGGTTCATCTGATGCCTCCTTGTGGCTTGTTGTGAAGCAGTGGCCATCGCAATGACAGTGACCCGTCACCATGCTGTGCCTCCCATCCTTCCCTGCCTTCCTCCCCTTCTCCCTCACTCTCACTGCCCTGGGACTGTACCTCCCAAATGAGCATCAGTATTTAATCTCCACCCCAGGATCTCATTTCTAGGAACCCCCAGGCTAAGATAACCATACTGACAATTACTCGTTTCTAGGTCTCTTTGTATCTTTCAAATTTAGGGTACAAAAGGAGACTCAACCTTTATGAGATTAGAATTCAGCTTGATCTGAGACCTCTCGGATACCGTGGTAGGTAGCATTCCAAGATGGCCTCTAAGAGGCCACCTCTTGTAGAATCCCTTCCCTTTGAGAGTGAGGAAGTGGGATGTGGGGACTTGTGAATATGATGGTATATTACTCCTGTGATTACGTTACATTATATGACATAAAAGTTTTGTGGATGTTACTAAAGAAGGTCCCTCATCAACTGACTTGGAGTTAATCAAAAGGGAGATTATCCTGCATGGGCCTGACTTAATCAGGTGAGCCCTTCAAAGGGACTCAGCTCTTCCTAAGATCAGAGAGATTTCTCCTGCTGGCCTGGAAGGTGCAAACTACCATGCTGTGGAAGCGTCATGTGGCAGGGAACAGTGGGCAGCCTCTAGAAGCTAAGGGAGGCCCCCAGTTGACAACCAAAAAGAGAGCAGGGGCCTCAGTTCTATAACCACAGGGAACTGAATTCTGCCGGCAATCTGAACGAGCTTAGGAGTGGATATCTCCCTAGCTGAGCCTCCAGGTAAGAATGCCTTGATTTCAGCTACGTGAGGCCCTGAGCAGAGGACCTACAGACACAGCGAGGCAATACATCTGTGTTGTTTAAGCCACAACATCTGTGGTCATTTGTTATGCAGCGATATAAAACTAATACAGATACCCAGAAGTGTGGTTTCACTTCCGACTAAAAGGAAGAGGCAGCTAGCTGCACAGACAGCCAGAGGAGAAGGACACTGCGCCAGAGGGAAGCGGACTGAGGAAAGAGAGCCTGAGAGAAACCGGATCCAGGCATGCCAATGAGATTTGTTTCCTAAGCCAGAAATAGCCACATTCCGCAGCCACTCTGGGTACTTATAATTGCTGTTATCTTTGTATCTTCTGCTCTCACGTAGGGGAATAAAATAACAATAATGATGTTGATGATTGTGATGATGACGGTGATGAGGGTAATGATGGTGGTGATGATGACAATAGCACAGTGGTAACCCCTTAGTTTGCACAGCCCTTTCTAGTTAACAAAACTGGTATATTTGTTTGCATGTTTGATTCTCCAAGATCCCCGGAGAGAATATTTTCATCTCTATTTTACAAATGAAGAAAATGAAAACAGAGATTGGAAGCCTCTCCATGGTTACACAGTTATTAAACGGCTGTCCAGGACCCAAGGCTCATGGCTCCCTCCCAGAAAGGAGAAGAATGAAGAAAGAGCAGCTGTGTTCCTTGGTCGAGGCCACACGAACAAGCCTCAAAGGCAGCCCTACTCATACTTACTTAGA
This sequence comes from Grampus griseus, assembly GCF_964374135.1. Taxonomy (NCBI): domain Eukaryota; kingdom Metazoa; phylum Chordata; class Mammalia; order Artiodactyla; family Delphinidae; genus Grampus; species Grampus griseus. Next base: position 33,761,428 of record NC_139004.1, on the reverse strand, counting down.
GGAATTTCGGCACCTGGGAAAAATGGCACCAGAGTCCCTCTCAGCCTATACGTGCTTTTCTCTAACCAGTAACGGGTTGACCATATAGCTCTTTGGCATTTTACTCAGCGAGAGATTAGGCTGGTCATCATCCCTCCCCTCCAGGCATCCCACACTCTCCCCTCTGCACCTCCTCCCCTTTCCTCTTTCTCCTCCCCCTCCTCCCCTACCTGTTCTTACTCCCAGACTCTGCCCACTAAGAATACCATGGCCATATGGAGGTATGAATGAATAATGTTGGCTGTACATGCCTGTCTGCAAGCCAAAAGAAAGTGTGCATTTTAAGAGGGTTTTCCCACGGCCCTAACCCAAAAAAAGGGATTGTAATTATGTGGATTTGAGGCCTGGAAGTATAAGTAAGCTGCCTAATTTGCAAGAAAGCTCAGCATCTACAAGGAGTTTCTGGGTATGGGATTAGCATTTCCTCCCCCAGATGACTATCTTATCAGTCACAAAGGTAATTATTTGCAACTATTTGTTGTTATTCCCAGGGAAGAGTAAGTGGAGCTGCCTTATTGTCAGACTAGGGTTACATCAGAAATGAGAAAACTCTTAAAAAAGCTTAAGGGGCCATTATTTGCCATGGGATCTTGAGCAAAACAATTGTGGTCACTATGTCTAGTGTTCGCCAACACCCACCTCTCCCCGCTTCCAGACAACCCTCCTCGACCCCGCCCCCTTGCAGGTCCGTGAGCTCTGGGACCACGTCTGGCTCATGAAATGTAAGCAGACTGTGTGTCGTCATCAGACATGATTCTAGTCTCTCTCTCGCCCTACCATGAGGACCAAGGGGGTTACATGGTCCAGATGATGAAGCTACAAGAAGACGGAGACGTCATCAGCCTGGATCTCTGAGAACCACGTGGAGGACAGTCGCCCTGAAGAGTCACTCAGGCACCTTTTACTTCACGTGGGTGAGAGGTAAACCTTCATTGTGTTCAGGTACTGAGACTGGGGCTGCTTGTTATTAAAGCATAACTAGATTATCCTGACGAATATATCACATAACTTCACTGAGCCTGTCTTCTCTTTGATGATGTGGAGAAAACCTGCCAGGCTTCATCCTAGGGTAGCCACGAGGAGCAGATGAAACCACGGACAACTGCTTTGCAAACGTGAGTCGATGTCAGGACAGGTCAGAGAACGGCCAGTTCACCAGAATGGAGGTTTTGTTGATACTTGGTGCTGTTCTTTCACGTAGCCAGGGGTGGCCCTGGTGCAGGAGGCGGGGAGGGCTGGGTGGTGGACATGCTCGTGAAATGAGGTACTGCTTAAGAGCAGCAGAAGCCCAGAGGGCCCAGGAAAGAGCTACACACGTTCCTCTTAGTGCTCAGTTCCACAGCTGCCCGCTGCTATCTGCATAATTGGGTTCTAAGTCCTAGCGCCATTGGGAGCTGATGGTCCGGAGCAACATGAAATAACTCTCAGCTGCCTCTATTTCCTCAACAGTCAGAGAAGAAACACTAAGCACTCTGATTCCTTATGCTAACAGACCCCATCCCTTCCCCAGGGCTCCACTGGGCACAAAGTAGCAGCCAGAGAGTACTTCCCAGGCCCTCCTAGGGTTGGGTGTGACAGTGTGATCTTGTGTTCTCCAAAGAAAGCATGCAGAAGCGATGAGTGCAACTCCTGCATCCCTTGTCTTAAACAAGAGCCTTTATACTCAGCTTCTCTTTCCAGTTCCCACATGTTGGAAAGCAAATGTGCCAGCCACACAGCTCCAACCATGCAGGTGAGCACAACGCCCAGGGGAGAGCTGAGGCACAAGACAAAAGGAACCTGGGTCTGAACGCTCTGTCAATCACAGTGGCCCCACCAGCCTGAACCAGCTAGACTGTTATGTGAGAGTACAACATACCTTCATCTTTTTTAAGCCACTCTCTCAGGACTCTGTTATAGCAACTTCACGTTTATACTAACTGATACGCTGGATAAAAAGAGGCTGCAGCGAACGTTTTGCTGTATTCCACACATGCTTTCCAAGAACCCATAGGACCAACTGCAACAAAAGCAATCTTTCTTATTTATAAGACTGGCTAAAGATCGCTTCCTCCCTAAGAAGAAAAGCCAGGTCCTTCTCCTAGGCAGGCAGGTTGGGGGCTCTGAAGGGTCTAGCAATCTATTACCCCCACCATCTAACACTCCTCACTTTCCCCAATAATCCAAGGAAATTGTCTCTCCAGCTTGGCGGCCACATTCTCAACAAAGTGGACAAACTCTATGATGGGACTGGCATAGGAATAAAGTCTTAGACCAGAGGAGCTGCCATGGAAGGGGATGACAGGTCCCCCTGGTATCCCTGCACAGGGGGTGTTGGAATAGAGTAAGAGTCTTGGGTAGCCTGTGAGTAATGTATAACTCCCTTGTGAATTGCAGTGAAATTGCAAACACTGTCTTTTTATGTAAATAGAGATATTTCAAGTACAGATACAAACATTCGCCCTTTGCCGTGAACGTCCCTTAATCCATAGCCCACCCTTTCCTGCTTCTTAATTGCCTCCACCTCCTCTCTGCAGGTCCTATCTTATCAGTCTTTTAGGGCCCAGAACAAATGCCACCTCTTCCCCTCGGAAAACCTGCACGCTGTCCACACCCAGATCAATCGCTCCCTTCTCCAATCAGCTAAAGCATTTTTATCTGTGCTTCCTTGGGGACACCTGGAACTTTGTACCTTGTAGATGGGTTGGTGAAGATGCATAATGAAGGCTTGTGGAGTAGCTGGAGAGAGGATCTTTTAATGAGAACATCTAATGTCTGTCTCCTGCTTTCTGCGAGGGGATATGATCTTACTTGATTCTTATGTCAACCCTAGAGGCAGGTACTATTGTTACCTCCACTTTAAGGACAAGGAAACTGCAGCGCCACGAGATTAAGGAACGCATGGTCACCCAGCTAACAACTGGTGGAGAAGAGATTTCAAGCCAGGAAGCTAGCTGCAGTGGAGAGCTGACTGTTATGATCACTGCACAACGCTGCCCTCTTTCATGAGAGGGGAAAGCGGGTACCCAAGAAGCTGGCACAGTGGAAATATCCATACCAGAGGAGGTGGCTGCAGACAGGAACAGGCACCCCTGTGTCCAGATGCCCCCTGCGCTTATGTGTGGAGAGCCATCACATGACAGCAGGCTTGAGCTTTGAGTTACTCAGCTGAGACCGCGAAACAATTCTGTCAATTAAGTCGAACATCTGGTCAATGCAGCAAAAAATCAGTCACCAGGGGTCTGGCCACAGACCCAGGGCTCCTTCCAGGCAGTAGATTCTTCCCCAGGCTCCAGATGACGGAAGTGAGGCTTCCCTAATTCCCAGACCCTAATTTGCATGTTCCCCTTTGATTGGCTGGGAAGATTCATACCTAATGCAGCCCTTAGGACATCATGTGAGCAAAGGAGGGACAAATCCTGTGGGCTCTAAAAAGGGCTTCAGAATGGAAAGCCAAATTCAGCGCAGATCCAAAAAGCACATTCCCAAGCCGGGTGGTAAATTCTGTACTGCCTGCTGTAGAAAAATGCAAATTGCCATAATAAATGCTGATTATCCCAATTACCTCTAATTGTCTGGCTTGTGTACCAAGAGCATTACCATAGGAGAGGCTGATAAGGGAGACCGTGTATTTAGCAGAATACCCTATCCTGGGAGTTGGGTTACAAATGAAGTAGGTGAACTGGGCAAGGAGGCCCCCTCTGTGGTCCCTGGGAGGGATGTCACAGAAAGACACGAGGGCTTCACAGCTGCTTGGGGACAGCACTGACGCAGTGACATCTTTATGCAATGGTCATTACGTGCTATTTTAAAAATTGGCCGTGTGCTGGAGAGATAAGGGCAGAGAATATATGCTTGTTCTCCATGCCTCCCTCCTTCTGGCCAGCTGGGTCTGCGGAACACCTGGGGGGGGAGGGGAGGCTATTGGATGGAACATGACATTATTTTCCATCGTTGTAATGTAACATTTGATTCATCCATTTATTTAATCAACCAGCCGGGACAAGCATACGCTATATACCAATCATCTGGAAACACAGAATTTTAGAGCCAAAAGTGACGTTAGAAATTATGCCCACTGAGTATACAACAATCGTATCAGGTGATTCATTCCTTCCAGTAGCAAATAATTTACAGATTCTACCACGTGCCAAGCACTGTTCTAGGCTCTGAGGACACAGCAATGAATAAATGAGATGAAACAAAAACAACAACAACAGAGACAGAGAATAAATGAGATAAACAAATAAAATAAAGAGCATACTAGAAGGTGGTAAGTGCTGAGGAAAAGCAAGCAGGAGAGAGGATGGAGATTACTGATGACCGGGCTTGAGGTTGAAATTTAACGTAATTAGGGTGACATGAAAAAGATGACATAAAAACCTTAAATGGTAGTAGCAATGATAGACTGGCCCTGCCTCTAAAAACCACATGCTTTTAGTCAATATCTGAATAAACTAGAGAGAATTTGATACAAGGCAGAAAAATGTGGTCACCAGTTATCGACAAGTGCATTAGCTAAGGTCTTACGTGTAATTATGTAGGCTCATTCTTTATTAGCTTAGGTAAGATCACAAGGCTTGCTGGGACCTCTTAATTCTGTTACAGCATCGATTAAACTGGGCAAATGCAAAATGCGCGATTTGCATGCACCCTTGTGGAATTAAAACCTTTCCGTTTACTGATCGAGCAATAATTACTATAAGGAACACCTCAGCTAAACCAAGAAATGATTTAATTTGCCAATGAAGAGAAAAACAGGGCCTCAGCAAGGAATCTACACTCTGTCTTGGTCCCAGGACAGAAGCTTGGTATAGGCTCAGACTGATGGGGGAGGCCCTGAAGATGGCTGGATTATGAAGGAAACAATCCAGGTGCCTCCATAGGCTCTTGCCCGATTCTAGGTACAACCACTGGGCTTTGGCTGAAGATGTCTCCTTCAGAGATACGTGGACCTCATTCCAGGACACCCCACAGGTGCCCTCAGTACTCGATTCCCAGCCTTCCTGCCCTAAGCCCTCTCTGTCTGGAAGAAGCCCTGCCACCACATGACTCTTTTCCTTCTTCCATCCCAAGCTTTTTTACTGGCATCCTTGTAAAGCAATTCCAACTCATCAATGGGGCCACAATGAATACAACCGCAGGGATACCTCACAAGTGATAGCACTCGACAGTTTATAAAGTTTCTGCGTCTGTTACTTCATCGAATCTTTACAAGAGTCCTAAATCTCTGTTTATGGATGAGGGCACCAAGGAAGGGTCCAAGGTAACAAAGAATGGAAGCCAGGACAGTCTGGCCACAATACACATGTTCACCTTTACCTCATCACGAACAGTTGCCTCCAGGGTCCACTGTGCCCTTCTTTTGTGGCTGGGCATATGGCTTCCAGAAAGAAGACAACATTTCCAAGCTCTTGCAACTAGGTGTGGCCACAGGACTAAGTTCTGGCCAAAGATATGTAAGGGGCAGAGGTATATGCGACTTACAAGAAGTGTCCTTACAGGCAGTTGTGATATACTCGTATTAGAATATAATTTGGTTTTCATCCTAGTCCTGGCACAGAGCTCCTAAAACCCTTTGTAACTTCCTGTGATGAGAGCCATAAAGGTATCCTTTGCTACATTAATGGTGATTTTTGGAAAACACCTAAGGGTAGGGGCTGGTTGCTAGGGGAGTGAACCATTTAGTTAGAGGGTTGGAACTTTCAGTTCCACCCTCCTGACCTCCTGAGAGGGGAGAGAGGCTGAATCAATCATCGATCGCCAAATATTAATCATTCATGCGTCTATGACGAATCCTCATTAAAAATGGTTTGAAGTACTTCTGGGGTGGTGAACACCTGGAGGTGCCAGGAGAGTGGCACACCTGGGCAGGGCATGGATGCTCTCTGCCCCTTCCCACATGCCTTGCCCTGTGCATCTCTTCCAACTGACTGTTCCTGTGTTATATCTTTTCTGTAACAAACCAGTGAGCTAGTAAGTAAAATGTCTCAGTTCTGTGAGCTGCTCTAGCAAATTAATCAAACCCAAGGAGAGGGTCATGGGGAACCTCTGATCTATAGTCAGTTACTCAGAAGCACAGAAGACAAACTGGACTTGCAACTGATGTCTGAAGGGGGGGGTGGGCAGTCTTGTGGGACTGAGTCTTTAACCTGTAGGATCTGACACTGTCTCCAGGTAGATCGCATCAGAATTGAGTTGAGCTCTAGGACACACAGCTGGTCTTGGAGAACTGCTTGGTGGAGTGGGGAAACAACACACATGGGAATTAGTGTCAGAATCAGAGAGGGTTTTGACCCTTCCCTCTTCTCCTTCCTGCTGCCTGGAATGTAGATGTGGTGGCTGGAGTTGCACTGGCCATCTTGGACCAGGACGTGAGTTTGGAAGTGGAGGCTATAGCCATCAGGGCAACAAGATGGAAGGAGGTCAGACTGCCTAGCTGGGCTTTTATGTAAAATGGAATAAACTTTTGATGTCCAATTTGGATTTTCTGTAAGTCAAAGTCATACTTCCTCCTAAATAATATTTTATCTACAAACAGAGCTGGCCTTGGAATACCAACATATGTCTTTCTACCTCTGTAACCAGAATCCTAATTTGGATGCTCTTCTTCTCTCCCCGGGACCACTGCAATAACTCTTCACTAATCTCCCCTGCTTCCAGTCCCACTACCTCAAACCCATTTTCCACACCAGGTACAGAGGGACCTACCAAGTATGCTCATCTGGCTACACCCCTTCCTGCCTCAAAACCTTCACTGGCTTCCCATTTGCTGCAAGATGGTGTTCAAACCTCTTCTTGAGGGGCCTAATGCCCCACGACCACGCCCCCGAGCTCTACAGAGGAATTCTCACAGTTCCCTGCGCAGTGTTTTAAACCAGGCTACTTACTCCACTCCGTCCTCCCCGCATGTATCACACCATTGCTTGCCCTGGTGCATTTGCCTGTGCCATCTCCTCCGTCGGGAACAGTGCCCTGCCCCTGTGGTCTGGCCATCTCCTAAATGTCCTTCAGTGTGAACTCAGGCTTTAGCACTGCAGGATGCCTTCTCTGATCTACTTCTTATCCCCCCTCCAGACCATGTAAACTTCCAGCTCATGTCCCTATGCTACACTGACCACATTGCAATATAATCATCTCCTATGTGTCTCTCCCCTCCACTATATTGTGAAACCTTCTATAGCAGGGGTCCCCAACCCCCGGGCCACCAACCGGTAGCGGTCCTCTGCCTATTAGGAACCGGGTCGCACAGCAGGAGGTGAGCATCAGGTGAGTGAGCGAAGCTTCATCTGCCACTCCCCATCGCTCCCCATCGCTTGCATTACAGCCTGAACCATCCCCTGCCCCTCATGTCCGTGGAAAAATTGTCTTCCATGAAACAAACATTTTGGTCCCTGGTGCCAAAAATGTTGGGGACCACTGTTCTAGAGTAAGTTCTGGTGTCAATTTCATCATTCTCTCACTGGGACCTGGTAAAGACCTGGCCAAACCAGACATTCACATTATTGATGAAGAAATAGATCAATTAATTGTAGCAGACTCTGTTGGTAAGTGGCCCATACCTCCTCAGGGCTCACCATTCCCATGCATGCGGATGGCTTCACACTCCAAGCATCTGTGACTCTATCTAAAGGCTTCCTCTGGCCATAGGAGCTCACTGGGCTAGGGAAGACAGGCCAGAAATGCTGAGAAATTACTTCCCCCTGCAACCAATCTTGAATGGGAAATGGTGGATAAATACCCTGGCTTTCTCACCCCTTGGGTGGGACAGCTCTGAAGTGTGACCTATACAATTTCCTTTGGTAGGCAGAATAATGGTCCCTCAAAGATGTCCATATCCTAACCCTGTGAATATGTTAGGTTATGTGGCAAAGGGGAATTAAGATTGCAGATGTAATTAAGGTGGCTAATCAGCTGACCTTAAAATAGAAATAATCCTGGAATATCCTGGTGGCCCCAACGTACTCAAAATGGCCCTTAACTGTGGAAGAGGGAGGCAGAAGAGGGCAGAGTGATGCAATGTGAAAAAAACCTGCTATGGCTGCCTCTGAAGGATGAGGCCATAAGCCAATGAATGTGGGCAGCCTCTAGAAGCTGCAAAGGGCAAAGAAGTGGATTCTGCCCTCGAGCCTCCAGAAAGGCGGCATTGCCAATACCTTAATTTCAGCTGTGTCTGACCAATTGTGGACTTCTGAACTATAGAACTATAAGATAATAAATTTGTTCTTTTAAGCCACTAAGTTTGTGGTATTTGTTACAGCAGCAACAGGAAACTAATGCACTCCTAGAGGTCCCCAGTGAGACTGAGTCCCAGTTGTTAAAATCAGTAATTTGCTCATTAACACACCCTGTATCGGCTTCCTGCCCTTCCTGTTCTCATTTCCCTACTTCTCTACTCATGCTTCCTGAGTTCACCCCCAAATATTCTACTTACCCTCAAATCCTCACCTGGGTTTGCTTCTAAGGGGACCCAACATAAGATATTAATTAATTGGAAGAACTAGTGTTACTTGACCAAAAAGGCCTGGGCTCTCCTGACCCAGGATTTGACCCAGATCTGATACCTAACAGCTTTAGGAATTCTGGGCCAATTAAGTTCCCAGGATGATCAAATTTGTGGGAATTTGGAGAGTTAAGAGACATCCCGCAGTTACCAGGGATTAGGGGAAGCCCAGCAGTGGCTCAAAGGGAGAGGTGTGCTGGATGGGATGGAACAGAGGAGAGGGAGGGCAGGTGGAGCAGAAGTGGGCTCAGAAGGGCCACCCAGAGAAGGGTGGCAGTGACCTACCACTCACCCCCTGCTTCCCTCAGAAAGGTGCCCGTGGGAAATAAGAAGCTTTAACCTGAAGAAAAGTCTGGGGAGGACAGACTGGAGAACAGGGTGGTGGTGGAGAAGCGCACTGCTCTAAAGGCCCTACCAGGGGTGTACCAGGGCTCTTACCCAGTGTACAGAAAGGAGGGGAAAGTGATGCAGCAGGAGAAGTCAGACTCCAGCTAACTGTCTCTCTTTAGCCACCAAGCACGTGGGATAGAGGGATGTTCTTTGCAGAGAATCCAGGAGATAGAATAAAAGGGATGACCTTTGCAGGCCCATTCAGATCTGAAGTTTGGAGCTTTTATGACCTTAAGACAAGATAACAAGATCACCCCAGGGAGCAGGCAATAGCTGGAGAGGGGGAAGAGGGGGAGAACCTATAAATGCACTGAGCAGAGATCTTCCCGGTGCAACTACTGCCTCCGCTAGAAGGGCCAGAAGGAGGAAACAGAGCTCTTCCCTGGAGAGCTCCCAGTCTGAGGGCAGAGACTCAGCCCCATCTTCAAGGAGACCCTGATATAATGGGGGTGGGGGGAGGAGATAGGGCACCCACCTGAAAGATACCCACTGGCCACACATCCATCGAAACCCTGGATGAGTGGGTGTCTTCACCATGAGGTGATATGGACAGAGAGGAGAGGACCCCACTCAAGAATCTACCGGGATCGCTCCTTCTGGAGGGCAAGCCACAGGGTCTTAGGCTGGGCACAGCATGACATTTATAGGTAGAATGTACTCTGACCCACTTCTGCTTCTCTACCCCTACTCAGATCACCCCAGGCAAGCCACTCCTCTCTCTACCTTAATTTTCTCATCTGCAAAATGAAGATAGTGTATGTTTTACTTATCTCAGTATTTGGAAATTTGAATGAGGTGATGTTGATGATGATGACGATGATGATGTGTATGGTCCAAAAATAAGGCCCTCTCCCCTTCCCTTCTGCCCCCTCCCCCGCCTAGGTCCCTGGTGTCCTTTCTTTGATATCAGTCGGTGAGCGGAGGGGAAGAGCTTCCTCTAGATCCCATCTTGGGGCAGGCTCAGCTGCCCACGATCCCAGAGGCTGCACTCAGTGTCTGGGGGACATGGTGAGTGACTCCTCGCAAAGTTCAGTGATGCCACAGGGATTTTTTTAGGTGAGTTATCTCCAGAGTGGGAGGTGAGAAGAGAAAACAAGGTGGTCTCAGAGATGTCTCACACTGCTCAAGGACATCTCAGGGGCAGGAGGCAGGGGCCCGGCTCTGCTCTCTGGAAGCACACAGGGAACGTGTGCCCTCTCTCCTGCACAATGGCAAGGAGACAGCTCTGACAGCAGGAGCTTCTGATGGGAAAAAAGCCACCCCAGCCTCAGGGATGGACCAGTCTGATGGGGGGAGATACAGCCTCTGTCTTCAGGGGACTGCCAGTCAAAGGAGGAAAACCACCTCCGATTTCAGGAAGATCTATCAGATGAAAGACACCTGAAACTCAGGATGCCCTAGTCTGAGAGGAGACAGACCTGACTTATGACATCTCCCATCACGATGGAGGAGGCACAGTTCCTGCCGCAGGTGGCCCCAATCTAATGGGAGCAGACAGCCTCTGCTTTAGGAATCTCCCAATCTGATGCAGGACACTCAGCCCCTGACCTCAAAGCCCCAAACCCTGGCCTGAGGGAACTCCTAGTGAGAGGATTAGAACACACTTAGAGCGCATCTGTCACAAGCCAGTGCAAATGTCACCATGTGGAAAGGGATAGAATGGGCTCATTAGGGAATGATTTCCCTGAATCCTTGCAAACCCCTCCACCCATCCAACCCCAAGTCTCGCTCATGACTTTCTTTAGTGGACCGCAGGCCCTGCTGACCTAGAATGGGAGGTTTAGCGTCTATTCCAAAAAACATCGTCATTACTTCTATCCGTGTTTAGTGATCACTTGTTCTCAGCCAGGCGGGGCTTCAGAGACGAACTTTTTCAATCTGGTCTCTGCCTTCCAGCAATTCCCACCCACTGTCAGAAACAGACAAGGGAACACGTCTTCCTCCCACTGCCCTTCCTCCCTACCCCAAGCACCTAGAGATCCCACAATGCCCTGTTTACACGTCCCAACCTCACCAGCTGTCGGGCTTGCTTTGGCCATCTCTGTGACCTGTTCCTGGCACGGAGTTAAGCCCCAAAGTTGGTGTTCAACAATTCCTGGCTGCATTTAACACACAGCAAGGCAAGTACCAATGCACTACTTTCTACACTTTTCTATATGCTTGAAACTATCATAATTTAAGAAAAAAATGATAAGAAAGACATATAATAAAACCACACAGAAAGGAGAGCGAAGGGAAATGGCCAGCATTCAGAGTGATGGGAGATTCGGATTCAGAGGGATCTGGGGGTGTGGGACGCAGGGACCGGGCCCAGATGTAAGTTATGGTCAAGCTGTTTCTTTGGTGGTGAGTTAGTGCATACTCTCCATTACTAAAGAAAACTAACTCAATAGTCAGATAAAAGTGGTTCATAGAAAACCAGGGAGACATGAGACGCAACTTCAGGTCTGGGCACCTGAAGTCCAAAGAGGAAAAAACTACAGAGTGAAAACCATGCTAAGAGGAGACTGGACAGAGCGCTGAGGAAGCAGGAGGGGGCTGATCTGTGCCTGCTGGGTTGGGGGGTGGGGCGGGAGCACATGGCACAGGAAAGCTACACCCCCGGCTCCCGTCCCGCCTCTACTTCTTACTAGAATCCTCTCCTCTCTTCTCTTCTTTGGCTTCATCTCTAAACTGGAAATAACAACAGCCCTTTCTTCCTTCCTGGCCAGTTTTGAAATGCACTGAGGTGACACGTGTAGGGGACATCGAGAAGGGGCAGGAGCTCACCCGAGATGACCATGAAAGTGGGTTGAATGGTCTACCCTCCCCCGAAAGATAAGCCTACCTCCTAACTCCCGGAACCTTGAGTGCCGCCTTGTTTGGGAAAAAGGTCTTTGAAGATGTAATTCAGTAAAGGTGATGAGGTCATCCTGGACCCCAAATCCAATGACAAGTGTCCTTCTAAGAGACAGTAGAGGAGATAAAAAGACATAGCAAAGAAGGCCATGTGAAGACAGAGGCAGAGACTGGAATGTTCCTGCCACAGCCAAGGGACACCCGGAGCCACCAGAAGCCAAAAGAGGGAGGAAGGATTGTCCGCCAGAGCCACTGGAGGGAGCACCCCACCACAGCCCTCATTTCAGACCTGTGGCCTCCAGAACTGAGAGAGAATACCTTCCCGTTGTTTTAAGCCGCCCGGTTTGCGGTCATTTGTTACAGCAACCAGAGGAAACGAATACAGCCATCACCACTGGTGTTCATGCTGGTTTTTTTTGTTTGTTTGTTTTGTTTTTTTTTGCGGTACGCGGGCCTCTCACTGCTGTGGCCTCTCCCGTTGCGGAGCACAGGCCTCGGACACGCAGGCTCAGCGGCCATGGCCCACGGGCCCAGCCGCTCCGCGGCATGTGGGATCCTCCCGGACCGGGGCACGAACCCGCGTCCCCTGCATCGGCAGGCGGACTCTCAACCACTGCGCCACCAGGGAAGCCCCATGCTGTTTATTCTCCGTGAATCCACCCCGTCTCCAATCCATTTCCTTCCCCCTCTGACCCCTGGGTCTGGTCCCAACCAACTGCGTTTCTCAGACTTCCCTTTCCTCTGGCTTCCTTGGGTTCGGTCACCGGGGGGTACCAACAGGAGACTGGAGAGTGAGGTGTGGTGTTTCTTCCACCACCCTGCCATGGCGCTGGCTTCGCGGCCGTTCTGGCAGTGGCTGTGTCCTAAGGCTACGGCTCTTGTGGGACAGTCCCTCTCCCCGGCTACAGCTCTCAGTGTTCCCTGTGTTCCCTCCCCTTGCTCTGCAGTCCCCAGGGCTGGTAACCGTTTGTTCCCTGCCTTGTTTTGCCGGGAGTGTACCAGCCCTGGTGGGCCCGCTGCCCTGCCCACACCTCTGTAAACCGTCCCTTCACTTAGCCCTCTGGTTAACGCTGGGAGTTAGTCATCCTTGCAGCTGGGTCCCTGCCAGCCGGTGTCCATCTGCCTGGGGCAGAGGGACAGACTTGTAACCTCAGAGCCAGCCCCTTCCGTTTGCATTCTCACTGGCAGAGGTTTCTCTCTAAACAATCACACTGGGGGACAATGGGGCCCTTGGCACCCGAAGCATGTGCCTGGGCCTCAGTGTTCTCACCTGTCATACATCCCCAGCTTCCCTGTGGAAGCCCACCTAGGACTTCCCTGCCCCAGCCGCCTTAGTCCCCTGAGGCATGCCCATTTGGGAAAGGGGCGATCATGGGGTGGGCGTGCATCGAAGAAACACAGCACCCCTCCCCGCTGCGCCCCCCCATGCAACAGAAACCAACAGTGAAATTGTGCCAAGTGTTTTCCACGTATCCAGTGAGTTAAGAGGCTGTTTGGGGGCTTCCCTGGAGGTCCAGTGGTTAAGACTCCGTGCTCCCACTGCAGGGGGCGTGGGTTCAATCCCTGGTCGGGGAACTAAGAACTCACATGCCTCACAGTGTGGCCACAAAAAATAAATAAATAAATAAAGAGGCTGTTTCCTGCCTGCTCTTAGAGGAATTCCCTGAGAGAGGGAGAGAGAGAGAGAAATTTGGAAGACTGAGCAGCCTGTGTGATGACCCCCAACCCCATCCCATCTCCCCCCATCTCAGGATCTGCAGCCTCCTCCTGCTTTGGCCCTCACATCACCTCCCGTTGCTCTGACTGTTCAGCTCTGACATAGGCGACCTCCAGGCCTGGGCCCCACTTCAGGGACCACCAGGAGGGGGGCGGAACATGAGAGGCAGGAGACGGGACAGGGGGTGGGGCACGCGTCCCGGGTACCACTTGGAGTGTCAGAGCTGGAGATAACATCAGAGCCACCTGATGAGCAGGTCACACCCAGAGTGTCCCTAAGCCTGAGGATAGCGGGCTGAGAAGAAGGTGGGCAAACCAGAGCGTGTCTAGCAGAACTGGGCCTGACAGGTGACGGGTGGAGGAGCTGATGGCCAAAAAGGAGGAAGAGCTGAGGGGCCAGGGGACCCTGCTTGTGCAATCCGAGTCTGCAGGGGAAGGCATGGGGCCGGCCTGCAAGTATCCGAGGGGTATCAGGCCAAAGGGATGGACTTCTCAGTGGCTCTAGAACTTCAGTCAGTGCAGGAAGGGACAGCGAGGCAAGTTTGGGGCTCAACAACCCAATGAATTTTCCCAAAACTCAAACTCCTGGGAGATGGGTCTGGCCTCCTGGCAAAGTAACAAGCAGCCCAACATTGAATGTGTTCAAACTGGACTGTCGTGATTCAGGGATGCTGCCATGGGGACCTCTGTAAAGGATGTTACTCTGACTGCTAAAATCTCTTCCTGATACACCTGCGCTGCCCCGTGGAGGTGGCATGGTGTGGAGTCCAGAGGATAGGCTGGAGGCAGCTGGCCCCGATTCAAATCCCTGCTCTGTTATTAGCAGCCATGTGGCCCGGGGCAGCTCACTAAAGCTCCCTGCTGTAGAATGGGCATAAAAGTAACAGCACCCCCTTCACAGGACTGCTGATTCATTCTGTATCACATCGAGATGCCCTCTGTGAGATAGCTTGTCACACACCCACAGCCAGAACAGATCTGCCCGTAGGAAGAAGGTGAACAGGGGACCCCATGCCTGCAAGCAAGGCTGGCAAGAGGGTGCCCGAGTGCCCAGAAGCAGTGAGGCCCACTTATTCACAGAAATTTAGTGAACCTTATGTCCCCAAGTACCCCACATCTGGTGGCATGGTCACAGGGACCCAATAACCCGTCCAAACGCATGCATCCCCACACACATAGGGGTCTTGATGATAAGCTCCCTGTGTGTGCACAAAGGATAAAGACAACGTGGTTATAAAAAAAGCTTGGATCTCCCCCCCCTCCCCCCTGCCCTCCCCACCCCCATCTCTGCTCTCCATCTCCCCCCCCACCCACCCCTTCAGTTTCTCTTGTTTCCTCTCCTCCCAGAGCTGGACAGGTGTCTCTAGGTCAAAACAACTGATCAATTTCACCAAGTCAGGGACCTAGCAGGCAGGGCTTTGTGAAAGCCAGGAATCTGGGAACTTATTCTCACCATGAGAGAGCAACCACTGCCTGCCCGGACTTTTCACTTGTTTGCCAGCTGAGTTGGCATCTGAAGACCCGAACTGCTCCCCACAGCAGCAACTCAGGGAGGATTTGAGGGCATGGGGAGCAGGTCAGGGGGGTACTGTGGTCTTTTTTAGTCCAATAAGGATTCCCAGGGGTCCTGCCAAATGACCTTGGGCAATGGTCGGCTGAGTACCCCCTCTGTCCCCATAAAGCTCCAGATTTCCCTGCTCTGAACCCGTAGCCTCATTCCAGAAAGCCTGGCAGCACAACGCATCTCCCTCCTCCTGATGCGGACGTTGGTACGAATCCCTCAAGAAACTGCATCCTGTGGTTCCAGGGAGGTCCTAGGAGGAGCCCTGGATGCGTCATGACTCCGAGCATCACTGAAGACAGCGATATTGTATTTTCCCCCTTGGCCTCTCCTCTGCCTGTGGCTGTCATCCCCACCTTCAGTTACCTTGGTGGACTGACAGCCCAGAACCACAGCATTCATTCCCCAAACCTCATTTTCATTGACTCTCAACTTCCTACGACTGGGATTCTCCTTGGCCTGGAATCTCCTGTCTCTTTCCACCCTGGTGTTCACACCCTTCACTCACGCTGGGCAGCATCCCCCCAGCAGTTCTTAAGCACCTGTTTCTCAGGCTGTTATGGAAACAGGTCTCATTGGGTAAGATGCTGGGGCAGAGGCCCTCCTGTGCCATCAGAGGAACACAACCC
Source organism: Grampus griseus (assembly GCF_964374135.1). Taxonomy (NCBI): domain Eukaryota; kingdom Metazoa; phylum Chordata; class Mammalia; order Artiodactyla; family Delphinidae; genus Grampus; species Grampus griseus. The sequence goes on along the minus strand of NC_139004.1, from coordinate 33,745,773 downwards.
GTGCCTGGCCCATCCCTGCCCCTCTGTGTCTGGCTCCTCCTGTCTTCCCAAGGCCAGCTCACACCTTGTCTTCCCAGTTCCATGTCTCCAGTCTAGCTTCTTTCCCCTCAAAAAAGGTGACCTCCTGGGCCCAGCCCAGCTCCAAGGCTCTGCTCTCTGCCACGTGTTGGCCAGGAGTGATGGTCCTAAAGTGGCAGGCACCCCCAGCTGCCACCCCTTGACAAGAAGTCCTGTTACGCATCCCAGGTAACATCATGCCCCCCCCCCCCTCAGCTTAAATGTCAAGTCTCCGGGAAGCTCCTGAGAAGGAGACATGTCTGTCAGACTAGAAAGCACCTCTGCTTCAAAGGCACAAAAGCCTGAGCTTAAACCCCAGCCTGGCCATCTGCTCAGCTGGGTTAGGGAAGTGGCATAACCCACCCGGGCTTCCATTTCCTCACCTGAGCCATGGGGAAATAACAGATAGTGGCCGAGACTTGCTGAGTCCCGGGCATGGTTTCAGAGGTGTTATATAGGGCTGATTCATTGAACCCTCCTGACAACCCCAAAGCTGGGCATTGCTGTTAGCATCCCCATTTAATTAAGGAGGAGACTGAGGCCCGAGTGGTTAAATCACCTGCCCAAGGATATACGACTATAAAGCGGTCCCTCAGATCCACTGTGGCCTTAATCACTACCACACACACGTCTTTCTCGCTCGTTGGGATGCAACACCCAGATACTCCCTGGCACACAGCAGGCACTCAATAAATGCAAGATGGTCTTATGGTTGTTGGTAATCTAGATATGGGGGCTTCAGGCAGGCCAGTGGGACGGGATCTGTGTAATGAGGGAGACTGGAAAAGGGAGGGCAGGGCACATGCAGGTAAATCATGACTCTTCTGCACTAGTTTCCTGGGGCGGCCTTAACAAATGGCCACAAACTGGGTGTTTTAAAACAGAAATTGATTCTCTCTCAGTTCCGGAGACCAGAAGTCTGCAATCAACGTGTCGGCAGCACCTTGCACCCTCTGAAGGCTCCTGGGAAGATTCCTACCTTGTCTCTGCCAGCTTCTGGGAGCTCCTCAAAATCCTTGGCCTTCCTTAGCGGTGGCTGTGTCGCTCCAGTCTCTGCCTCTGTCTTCACGTTCCTTAGCTGTGGCTGCGTCGCTCCAGTCTCTGCCTGTCTTCACGTGGAGGTCTTCTCTGTGCCCCTTTGTGTCGTATGAAGCGTGGTGAGATGATGCCTTTCTTGTCTCTTATGAGGGCGCCCATCTGGGGACTAGGGCCCACCTTAATCCAGGATGATTTCATTTCAAGATACTGATCATCTCTGAGGTCCTGGGTGCACTATTTTTGGCGGGCCACTATTCAATCCACTATGCATTCTTCATATTCCTTGCGTAGAGAAGGTGATGCTAGAAGACCCTGTGCTCTCCTGGATCTTGGAGGGAGATGAGTATTGACCCCCATCAACCACTGAGACAGGATGGCGGCTAGTGGGGACAGCCGGGGCTGCACCCACTCTCATGGTTGCTGGAGACTGGGGTTGCCACTTGCATCCCATACACGGAGGAGGGGCCGCCAGAGGTCGGCAGAACCCCCAGAGTTTGCCAGAAGACAGGGTCTGGGCTGGGCTGCGCTGGGCTGGGGATCCCAGCACCTGCTCTGAGACTGTAAGACTGCATTTGACTGACTGCTGTAGCTGTACTGCTCTGAGAGGTCAGCTGGACCAAAAGAGCATCGCAGGGAAGAGACCAGGATATGAGCCCAGCGGGTCCCTGGAGGGAAAGTGGAGAAGAAGGATTTGGGGATTCCACTCAGTATCAGAGACAAGCACTGGCTGCCTCCCCGCAGTGCTGGCTCTGGCATGACGCAGAGCTGTGTGCAGGGGATGAGGGGTAGGGATGGACAGAGCCGGGTCCCGGGCCTTGGGGCTCGCGGGCTGCCACAAGGGGGCGAGGAGCGTGCACAGATGGGGTGCACAGAGAGCTCTGTAGGTTGTGCAGAGAAAGGGTATCATCAGCACTGACAACCGAGTGGTTCTCTTTGTTTCAGTGGGAAGATTTGATGGTACGTATAGGGAATGGGGATAGTGAGGCCGAGAGAGGGGCCCTTGATCCCTTCCCCAAGTGCCAAAACTAAGGCTGTCCTCAGAGATGCTTTTTTAAAAAGCGGTTTCACGCCTCTTATTTCAAGTCTTCACTCCTGCGGCCCCTTCCATCCTGTCGCACATTCCAGGGGCACTTTTCTCTGTGGGTCCCAGGTCGATGGCACCCCCGGGAGGGTGCTGCCTGTGAGATGGGTCTATTGCTCCTGGGTTACAGAAGGGAAAACTGAGCTTCAAAGAGGATTGGTGATTTGCCCCAGAACACACAGCTAATCAAAGGTAGGGCTCAAGGGCTTCCCTGGTGGCGCAGTGCTTGAGAGTCCGCCTGCCGATGCAGGGGACATGGGTTCGTGCCTCCGTCTGGGAAGATCCCACATGCCGCGGAGCGCCTGGGCCCATGAGCCATGGCCGCTGAGCCTGCGTGTTCGGAGCCTGTGATCCGCAACGGGAGAGGCCACAACGGTGAGAGGCCCACGTACCGCCAAAAAAAAAAATAAAATAAAAATAAAATAAAAATAAATAATAAAAAAAAATAAAAGGTAGGGCTCAGAAGAGGATCTAGGGATGTAGAATTCCAGCCAAGCAGGCTGCCCCAAGGCAGCATTGTGACCTTTCTGAACCCTAGGCATGTTTGCCTTCCTAGGCTCCTTCCTTCACAAAAAGATATTAAAAATTCTATTTTATGATTGCATTGGTATGACGAGGAATACAATCCAGACTTGATTAAACATTAAAATATTTTCTTCTTTCCTAAATTTGAGAATGGGTCTAATCGGCCCAACATGGCTTCTGGGACCACTTACTGCCCTGTCCCAGCCTGGCCTGGTGTGGCTCCACACAGGCCACCTCCCTGGACCTCAATCACGGGGGCTTCCCTGCCCCACCCATACCTCAGGCCATGTCAGGGGCTGGATCATCAAACATGCAAGCCTTTACCCCCCGCCCATAGCTACTGCAGTCCCCTGAGATATTACCTGCCTCCTGTGCACTGTACATTTCTCCAGACTCACCTCCTCCAAGCAGCCTTCCTTGATAACCCAAACCTATTAGGAGCCCCCACTAGGAATTCTCTTTGTATGGAACCATCTGGAAATTCCCTTTGAGCTTTGTGTCTCCCAGCCTCACTGTAAGTATTAAGGGTGGACCCATGTTCTCCTGTGGGAACCACCCCCCAGCTACACCAGCAAAGGCTGGTACAGAGGTGGGCACACAGGGAGCCCCATGAACAGGAGCAGCCCCTGGGCCAGATGTGCCGAAGTACTTGCTGTTTCCCATTGCCTACTGGGGAATGTTGCTACCTCCCCTGCTTTCCACCTGGCAAACTTGTATACATCCTTCAAAGCCTCAACTCAAGTCTCCTGGCTCCAGAAGCCCTCCTTTACCTTTCCAGAGAGAACCCATTTCTCCCCTTTCCTACTCTCCCTCGTTTCCAGTGCACAACCCACTAGAGGACAGATCATACCACTCCCTCGTCATCCTTTATGGGGCTGTTTTCCCACCACTCTGGGGCTCTCCTGAGAGCAGGGCTCAGCCCAGGCCTCAGGAGTCGTCAGTGACCTGATGGATGTTTTCCACCCTGGCCCCAGCCCATGATCAGTGGGAAGCAGAGTCAGGACAGCATCCTGTTTCCAGCCTACCTGGGCTGGACCCCGAGGAATGTCTCAGGTCTGGAGGCCAAAAGACCTAGACATCTGGTTCCCCAAAATCTCTTCCCATCTTCTTCATTAATTAAAATCACCTTCAACTCTTGATCATTAGGGAATGGATTATCTAGGTCATATCTACAGTTCTCAGCCCTGGTTGCACATCAGACGTATGTGAAGCTTTTATAAAATTCCAATGCCTGGGCTTCCAGCAGATCAATTACATCAAAAATCCCAGTAATGGAACCCACCCAGCATCAGTGTTTTTGGTATTTTTTAAGACTTTTCAGGTGATTCCAATTATCAGTGGGGTGAATAGCACTCATCTTGCTGGTGGATTTTCTCATCAAAAGGGTCCCGTTCTGTTCTCACAATGTCTATCTTTTGGCTCATATCCTAAACCAAGGGGATCTGCTTGAAGGCTGGCTGGGAAGAGTTTACGCTGGACAGTGTGATTCGGCTGCCTGCCTTCAACACGGTTTTCTCCATTGGCTGTGGTCCAGAGAGGTTGAGCGTCTTTCACAAGGTCACTCAGCTAGAGGATGGCACAGCTGAGTTGATAAGTAGGTCCTTTCAACAAATGATTCAGTGGTGAGCCTGGCAGAAGGACTCTCACTAGGGGACCAGTGAGTCTTGGGGATGGTGTGCAGCGTGCCTTTTCCCAGCACCCGCGCTGCAGAGGTGCTCCTGCACTGTCTCCCTGGGTAACATCTCCCCAGCCTCTAAGTGGCCAGCTTTGGGCACGTCCTGTCATGTCCTCCCAGTAAACAGACCCCCAAGCTGTAGCTGCACACTCTTCGTTCCCCATCCCCTCCGGAGCACTTGCTCTAAGAGGCCCAGGAGATGACACCCGCACCCCACTTTGGGGACCCGACGCTTCTCTCCAAGCCCAGGAAGGAGAGATGTTTAATTTCTCAGACAATGCCACAAGAAGTAGTTTACATGCACATGGAATGTAACAGACGCAGCAAACCGTGAATATCGTAAACCTGTGTGCGGTTTCTCCTCCTCCGCGTGACAATTAAAGAGATAGCTTGGGTCACACATGCGAAGCGGCAGCGTCAGGGCAGGAAGCCACAGGCATAAGCTGACACGAGGGGACAAAGTGTCCTGCCCGCTGCCATGCTAGGCTCCAGGCTAGGGCCCACCCTGCCCCCTCCTCTTCCTCCTGGGTGGAGGGACAGGGTGTCCTGGTACCCTGCACACCCTTCCTTCTCCTGTCCCTGATCCGAGACATGAGTGGGGGGGCTGAACCATACTTTGTGGTTCCTCATACTCCTACTTGGTCCACAGAATAACCCTAGGAGGCAAATGCTATTATTGGCCAGTTTTATAGGCAAAAAGTAATAAATCGTATTGTCACCATTATCACCACGATCGAGGTTAACATTTGTGCATATTGACTGTTTGCCAAGCTCTATGTCCTTTACCCATATCAATTCATTTAATCCTCGCAACAGTCCTATGAGTAGGTACAATTATCATCCTTATTTTACAGATGGGAGAAACAGAGGAACAGAGAGGTTGAGTAACTTGCCAATGGTCACACAGCTAGAAAGCAGAAGTGAGGAAATAATCTAATCCTCTGTTGAGTGAGAACAACGGAAATTCAGGAGCAAATGATATAGACACAGCCCCATCTCTCACAGTGTGGGCAAATTAACTTGCTGAGTATCCCTCGACTGGACAGCATGGGGCCAGGACTTGAACTAGGAGCTCTGGTTCTCTGAATTCAGTATACTTTCCGCTTGCCCAAGCTCTCAGCCTTTTCTAGTGCATGCGTGTGTGTATGTGTGGTGTATGTGGTGTGTATGTGTGTGTGTGCACGTGCAGCTGTGTAGTATGTGAGAGGCCAGATCTGAAATTTATTTTATATTGATACACTTAATTAAGAACCAGTCAGTGTTTTTGGCTCTCCTTCTGATCATAAAGTAGGTCTCAACAAATACACTGATGAGTTAGACTGCATCAAATCCAGCACCATCCCCTTCCCCGAGCATCTACAGACTGGAGATGTAGAAATATTACATTCCAAGAAGTCGGTAGAGACAAACAGTTGAAGGGCAGACTCTAGAATTTTGCCTGGCTCAAGACCAAGTTCCTACATGGACCAGCTGGGAAACCTCCGGCAAACTGCTTACCTTCTCTGGGCCTCGGCTTTCTCATTGTAAAGGGGGATGAGGATGGTTCCCCCCTCCCAGGATTAGATAACTATAAAGCACTTAGAACAATGCCAAGCATGAGCACTCAGTAAATTACAGCTATCATCGTCATCATCACCATCATTACACTTAATAGCACATGTGTCTCTATCTTTGTGCTAAAGCGCACTTGAGAAGATTCTCTTTCCTCAAGCTGACAAGTGGTAAAAACCCAGAGAAGGGGGGTCAGGCTTCACACTCTTGAGCTGACAGTGGCTACAGTGTCAAGGGGCGCTGGGCCTGCAAGACAGGACACACGGGTTCTCTCGTCCCAGCTCTGACATCACACAAGGCACTTCCCCACACTTGGGCCTCAGTTTTCTCACTGGCAAAATGGGAAGTGGACTAAGTAACTTTTAAAGATCCCCTCCAGCTCTCACTTTGTGGAATTTCTAGGCGCTCTCTCCTGACTCCTTCCTGCTATGAGCATCTGGTGCTGCCACCCAGGATTCTGAGAGGCACCCTGGGTTGGGGGGACATAAATCTGAGTATGTGTTGTTAAAACCGTACAGAGCAAGGTCCTCGGTTCACAGGTAAGGAAGCTGAGACGCACAGCAGGAACCCAGCCAAGTTAGTGGCAGGCCCGGCCCCGGGTAGGGGCTGCTGGCTCTCTGTCCTCGCCACAGAGCCTCCCTAGAAAGGCCTGGGCGCCTGGAAGGATGAAGAATGTGCCAGAATCCCACTTTTGTGAAGGGCAGAGCCAGAATGCCAACTCAAGTGCATCTGGTTCCATAGTCCTTTCCTCCACTAGGTGAGGCCCTGCCAGCCCTAAGAATCTGTGCTGCTGTGAAATTAGTCTGGGAAAATAGTTTGAGCGTAAAACCTGTGAATTTTTTTTAAAGGCCTGCTTCTAGGAAAACCTCATGGACTCTTGAAAATCGATGTTTGGGTAGAGACACGCATCTCCTCCCCTTTTGCAGGTCCATATACGGAAGCCTCAGGGGCTAGTAGAAAGGATAAAAGTAAACACTAGATTACTGCTTACTGTGTACCGGCCTTTGTTTTAAGAGCTTTGCATATATGAACTCATTTACTTTTTTTCTTTTTTCTAGAATTCCAGGCTGATGTTTATTTTCCCTCAAGACTTTACATACAATTCCAATGTGTGTGTTTGGGGTACTTTTGGAGTATAATTGCCTTTACAATGTTGTATTAATTTCTTTTGTACAATGAAGTGAACCGGCTATACGTTGGCTCGCCTATATCCCTTCCCTCTTGGGCCTCTCGGCCCCACCGCATCCCACCCATCTAGGTCGTCACAGAGCACAGAGCTGGGCTTCCTGTGCTTTATATCATGTTCCCGCTAGCTATCTATTTTACGCACGGTAGTGTATATATGTCAGTCCTAATCTCCCAATTCATCCCCCCTCCCCTTCCCCCACTGTGTCCACCTGCCTGTTCTCTACATCTATGTCTCTACTCCTGCCCTGAAAATAGGTTCATCTGTACCATTTCTCTAGGTTCCACATACATGCGTTAATATACGATATTTGTTTTTCTCTTTCTGACTTACTTCACTCTGTTTGACAGACTCTAGGTCCATCCACATCTCTACAAATGACCCAATTTCATTCCTTTTTGTGGCTGAGTAATATTCCATTGTCTATATGTACCACATCTTCTTCATCCATTCATCTGTGGTTGGACATTTAGGTTGCTTCCATGTCCTGGATGTTGTAAATAGTGCTTTTAACAGCACCAGATTAGCAGTATGATCTCTGTTTTTCAGATGAGGAAATGGAGCCCTGAAAAGTGATTTCACACAGCCAGATACTGGGAAAGCTGGGATTCGGTCCCTCTTGTCTTGTGGGTGATCAGTTCTAATCACCATCTAGGCTGCCTGTAAGTCAGGGATCACGTCCTAGGGCCTGAACGTCTTAGAGCTGAGTGTTCGTAGATTTGAAGCCTAACTCTTTGACCAGGTCACAGTGTGGCCTTGAGTCAATCCATGACCTCTGGGCCCTCACGTTCCACCCCTGGAAATAAGGATAAGACAGTCCACCCTGCAGAGTTGTGATTGGGAATTATTGATAATGTATATCACCAAGTCTCAGAAGGGGCCTAGTGGGACATAAACACTCACCAACTGTCATCATTTGTGGTTTATAGGAATATCAGACTGCTGACTGGGCACTTACTGCAAAGCCTAATTACTCTGAAATTCATAGTAACTGAGATGGAGCTTAAAAGAACGTCACCTATACATCTGGAGAGAAGGTTAAAAAAAAGTTCTGCAGAAAACATCCATAAAGAACTTTCTAGAGCACGTTTGTGTTATTGGCAACTGCCATGCTAATTTGAGTGAGTCACCAATAGCTAACAGGCCCCTGATAAGTGTCTAGGTCTGTTCAAGCTTGGGTTTGGAAGGGAGGAAACTACTTATTGAAAAGCAGTATCTGATTCAGACACTTGTCAATGCAGACAGGTCCTCTCCGAGGATCAAAATCAGCTTGTTTTGGGTTTCCTTATTTTTCTTGCTTAGAATTCTAGAAATGGCAGGGATGGCAAGCAGCTTGGAGAAACTGAGGTCCAGGGAATCTGGGTGCAGAGCCAGGCCCAGGGTACCTAGAGAAGCAGGCCTGAGAAGAGGGGGCTCTGCTCTTCTACCTTCCACATACCTGGGGAGTAGGCTGGGGGCTCCCTGGGCCCAGGTCTGAGAGGTCCCTGTGCCCGGGAGCAGGAGATGGGGGTGGCTAGGAGCTCAGTCCCACAACCCAGCCATTCAAAGCCTCAGTTCCGCAGCCCAAAGGCTGAAGCCTACAGACGCCCTGCAGCACCAGGCCAGACCCATGACACTCTTCTAAGTGTTTTACTTACACTAACTCATTGAGTCCTTCCAACAACCCAGGGAGGTGGATATTATCATTGTCTCTGCTTCACAGTGGGGAAACTGAGGCGCCGCAGTTAACCAGCTTGCCCAAGCAGCTAGAAGGGACACTGGGGCTGTGGAGCCAGGCGGTATGACTCTGGGGTCTGAACTTTTATTCCCTGTGCCTCTCGGGTGCACGTCAAGCGCCGCGTAGATGACGGACATTAGGCAGGAGTGGGGAGAACAGGCCAGGCCCGGATGACAAGCCCCATGCAGTCCCCAGTTCTCAAAACAGCATCTGGGAGGCAGATTTAGCCGGACCAGCATCAGGAGAGGATGGCAAGGCCTGGGGTGCTGAGGCCCACATGCAGGACCCTGTCTCAGGGATCAAACCACATTCTCTCCTCAGAGGGATCTTACCGCTGACACTCACCCACCCACCTGCTCAGCCTTCTCCAGCGCTCCCCAAGGTCCCCACTTCTCCTCCTGCCGAAGGATGCGAAGACAGCAAATAAAATCTCCAAACTTGTTGTCTTTTTTCTTTTTCAAAGATGTCGCCTGTCTGTGGTTGCCATGGTGACACCTGCCGGCTTCTCTGAAGTCAGGGCTCAGCTCCCTCCAACGGCCTCCCCTACTGAACCCCCCTTTTGCCCCCGCTCACCCTGCCCATTTCTGCCCTCAGGCAGAGGGTCCCCAGGCCCAGGCTCCTATTCCTCCTGGCCAGGCTGGCTCAGATGCCACGGGTGGAGTGGGAGATGGCTCAGGCTGGGGTGGAGAGGACTTCAGAAGAACCAAGTGCACAGGCAGGTAAGTGACAGTGATGAGCTCCCGGGTGGCAGAGGCCTGCCAGGGACGCCCAGACATGACTGAGCTGCCCGAAGGGCCGGGTGCACTCCGCTGCCAGCTCCCTGTCCCTGCCGCAGCCTCTGTGCCCTCTGTTCCCCCGGCCTCTCCTCTGTCCTTTGGGCTCTCTCTTCTTCCACCAAAGCCCAGATGGCTCCAGCGTAGTCAAGAAGAAAGAACCTGTGAAAACTGATTGGCTTGATCCCAGCCAAGGTATTTCGCCTCTCAGAGCCTCATTTTCTCCATCCACAAAGGGTGGTTAAGATGTACCTTAAGGGTTGCTGTGGGGCGTAAATGAGAAATGTGTGCAAATCCCAGAGACACAACAGATGCTACGGCAATGCTCCTTCCCTCCTCTGCTTCCCGCTGTTTCCATCCCTCCCGCCCCTGCCCCTGCATCTTCTGTCTCCATGAACCCACTTTGCTTTTCGCTCTTCTCCATTGCCCTCCTTGCTCTGTCTCCTCTCCACCCCTTCCTCTCCAGGCGTTATAGCTAATGCAGTCAGCTTCCAGCCTGGAGGTCATCCATTCTTCCTGGGGTCATAGGGCTTCCTGGGGAAGGTGGGGGTGGGAGATGCTCAGCCTCCAGAAGGGACAGCCTTGACCTCTGGTGGGAAGCCAGTGAGAACACAAGAACAATAACGGTGGACACCGTGTATCGAGCTCTCACAATGTGCCAGACTCTATTTGAGGAGTTTCCCGTGAATCAGCTCATGTAATTGTCACACCGCCCTGTGTGCGCTTACTATTGCCATCCCCACTTCATACCTAGAGAAAACAAGCAGTGGCAGGAAACGAGGAAGGAGCTGCAATTCTACAGTGCAGGACACGAGAGGGAAGAAGGAAGAGGGGATCCGGCAGCTCAGAGGCACAAGCAGCATCTTCTTGCCCTTCCTTTTGTCAGGTCGAAGTTAGGTCCTGCCATTATATCAGATACTCCCAAGGAGCATCTGAATCCCTGAAGGTATCCTTGGCTCAAGTTCAAGGTCACCCACAGAGTCTATCCCACCACCTCCTCCAGAGCCTGTCAGCGTGCCCCACGCAGAGAGCGTGGCCATCTCCGTCCACTCTCCCGCCAGGAGCGAGGCCATCTCTGCATGCACAGCGGGCAGAATTCTCAGTCTCCTTTGGCAAAACCTTTACCATCCTGCCAGCCCGTGGCAGCTCTGTAGGGCCGGGGGCCGGCTACCTGCTGCTCACCACCTCTTCTCAGCAGCGAGGCTGCGCCAGCTGCCTCCCCACTGTCAAGGAAATGATCTCATTCCAGGAGCAAGGATTTACTAGCAGGCAGACAGCAGGCCCTGACAGGGACAGAGTGTGGTGACAGGTCGAGAAACAGGGCTGGCTGAGAGCTCTCATCTCCGGAGGCCTCTGTCCAGTTACTGCTCATCAGTTTTTTCTTAGCTTTCTGGCTATTGGCCACTTCTAATTCCCACCTGCTCCACTGCAGGCCCAAACTGGGGAGGGAGAGCTCTCCTTGCCAGATCCTCTCCCCCACCTTCTGAGTCCCAGCCGCCTCTCTAGACGGCTGGGCCAGAGCTGCACACAATTAAATGCACACACCGACCACCTGGGGTCTCCAGAAAAGAGCAGATCTTGATTCAGAAGCTCCAGGTGGGGTCTGAGATGCTGTATTTCTATCTGTCTGGAAATTACTTGGGAGTGGTGAGGGCCTAGATGACTCAGGATTGCATCCTAAGAGCAGACTTTGAGAGCCAAGGGTCTAGGGCTCCCCAGAGCCTCACATGGCCCTCACAGGGCCTTCTTCTGGGATCTCTCCTTCAGGAAATAGACATCACACAATTGTTCTTAGCTGCCGCCTACCAGTCATACAGGCCTGCCCGTGAGCACCTTCAAACCAAGACCATGAGCTCTGAGCCATGGAGTGCAACACCTCTGAGCGACAAAGTGTGACACCTGGTCCCTTCCTTGGAGGAATGCTGTCCTTAGACCCCTCCAACCCTCACACATTGACAAGCACGGCCAAGGGAGAGCTGTGCAGAAGGGCCCTGCCGTCTACACTCACTCCACAGTCTGATCCCATAGAAGATGGCAAAGTTCAGGAGACGTGAGAAAGCTCAGGCAAGACACGGTGCAAGTCCAGATGTCGTCTCAGCTAGCAGAAAAGCCCCCAGATGGAGATCTGAGAGTCACCGTCAAACACGCACAGAAGAGGCTAAGAACAGGCAAAAGCCCCACATCTTTCCGTATCGCACTCCAACCTTGGGCAGGAAAGATCATCGTCAACTTACTTCCTCTTGGGTTCACTCTTCTAGCTATAAAAGGGGTATTTCTCAGACAGGTCATTTCTAGAAAAGATCTCATGCCTCCGCCCAAGAGGGTCTGTGTGCGTTCAGACGCAGGAGGATGAACCAGGTGACATCTCAAGGTCACTCCCGAGTTGGAGGAATCTATGAATTCCCTACCAACTGCCGGGCATCATGGAGAGAAAAAGCCCCTTCCCTACTGCAGTTTGTGGGTTTGGATTTGATTAAATCTCAAGATGAATTTTTCCCAGTGACAGGGTGGCCAGCCTGGAAGCCATAATCCCTTCAGTAGTTCAACATGTTCATGAGGGTGAGAGGAAGCTTAATGCTGCAGTTAAAACGCTAAGCTGAGTAATCAGTTCATTAGGAATTTACTCAGTATGTTTGCTGTCTGCAGCTGGGCCCCCTCCCCTAGACAGAGATAAATCCGCAGACAATGCAGACGGTGACAAGATACACTCTTCCAGCATCGACATCCATGCTCGTAATGCCCTGACCCAGAGGAGAAGTTTCTGGCCCAGCACCCTGCAAGGTCGTGGACCAGGCCAGGCTGCTGACCAATGCTGGGGAGAAGTCTTGATGTGGAGTACACCCAGCGGCTGGACTTCCAAACCCCAACAGAATACAGGGTGAATCAGGCCAGCTGCAGCCCAAGGACTCTTGGTAATCACGGGCCGATGAGCCCAAGTGTCTTGGTTTAAGTTCCCCCGGGAGACCCTGAGACAAGGATTCGAGGGCACGTAGTTTACTTGGGAGGTGGTCCCTGAAAACACTGGGAGGGGTGCCGGGGAAATGAGATGGAGAACAGAAGCCAGTCAAAAAAAGTGTGTTATCAAACATGTTACAAGGGTAAGCAATGGAGCTCAGTCCCACTGGGATCTCTGGGCAACTCAGAGGACCCAAGTCAGAGTTCTCCCTGCTGAGGGGTGAGGGTGCTGGGATAGGAGTGCCCAAAAGTCAGTGTTTGAGAACAGCTCTAGCAGTGAAATCCCCTAGACACTTGACGGGCAGAGCGTGCTCCAGCAGCCAGAGAAGGCCCTTACGCCAAAGATGCAGGTGGAGGCGGCAGGAGCTGGTGTGAACAGAGATGTTGGGGTTGGTGGAGTGGATTGCGCAGGCTACACAGACAGTGAGTAGAACCCACTGAGGGTAGGACTATAACCCCCACAAGAGTAATCTTAGAAGAGACTGGGGACCCATGGACTAAAGAGTTTCACTTTCTGACCCTGTAAGAAGAGCTGGACGCATCTCTATAACCAGCAGGACCCCTGAGCCCCAAAGCACAGGGGCTCCTTGGGGAATTAGCAGGTAGCGAGCCCTTGTGGTGGATTGATTCGGGCTTACAGAGGGGGTCCCCCGGGATGGCGGGAGGGCATCTCAGAGGCACTGTTCCTGGGGTAGAAATGGGCAGGAAGTTGGAAGATGTGCTGGGCTCTTCTCTGAGGGGAGAATGGCCAACAGAGGCACCCTGCCGTTAGGACAGTGAGTCTCATTTGAAATTTTAATTTATCATCTGGAAGAAGGAGTACACAGTGAGAGCTAGAGATCTGCAAATGGCACTAAGTTTTTTGGGGGAAGTGAAATGTCAAGCCAATGGGGATACACTACAGAATCCCACAAGGGTGTGTGTGAGTGGGCGGAAAAGCGACAGATGAGCTTCGGTGTGGGCAAGTGTAAGATAGTGTATTTAAAGACCAATATCTCAAATTCTACAGGACTTCCTTCTGAGACGATGCACACTATGGTGGTTTTATTTTAGGAAGAGTAAGGAGGGGCAGGAGAATTGACATTTAAGGAGTGGCTATTAGGTGCCAGGTAAATAAGACACATCGGTCTTACTGAATTTTCTGCATGCAGAGTGAAGTAGGATTCAGAGCGGGGCAAAGCAAGTTTGCCAAGGCCACATAGCTGGGAAGGGCTGGGACTGGGAATCTGATTCAATCTTTGTTCTTTCTGGTCTGTTCCCTAAGGACACGAGCCCACTATGTGAAGTGGCCTGAGGACCACCAGGGTGCAGCCACGATAGGAAGACCCTGGAAAGGGATGCCACACGCTCCTGGTTTCCCCTTCCTCTCTGGCCTGTCCTGCTCGGTCTCTTGCTGGCTCTTTCAGCAAAACACTGAAGTGCTCCAGGCCCTTCCTGGCCCTTTCTTTTCCTTCTTCCTTTTCCCTTGGGGAAATATCATTGTATGCTGATGAGTCCCCCTGAGTCCCCACCTTGAGCTCTAGACTCACAATTTGACTCTCAGGACATCTCCACTGGGGTGTCTAACAGGCATCTCAGACCTAACAGGGCCACAGACAAGCTCTTCCTGCTTCCCCTGGAGCCCACCGTTCGTGCAGCCTACCTCATCTCAGGAAACGGCAACCCCGTGGAGCCTGTCCCTCCATCTGGGCACCATGAACGTATCCCAAGAAAGTCAACAGAAAGGAGGGGAGGTAGGCAGATCACTGTGAAAGATGCAGGACCTCTCACTTTTGGAAAGATGGAGGTGAGAGGATGGCTGGGAGCGCAAGGAACCAAGACATAGATGGTGAGAAGTCACCGGGTTTTACCAGCAAATCCAAGGGTGGTGGATTAGGGAATGGCTAGGATTAGAGACTCTCCTCAGAAATGTGGAAAGATACATGATAGGAGCAAACCAAAGGAAGCCCCCAGGCCCACCGTCCACTGCCACGCTGGGGGCCCTACTCTGCTCTCCCAACTCCCTGCTTCTCTGACCTCGGCTCCTCTCTCCCCTCAACCTACCTGCACTACTTCTTTACGCCCGTACCCCGGGCTACAAGCCAATGGGAGCCGCCCACCTTCTGCACCCCCTCACCCCACAGCAGCAGCTCTGATGTGAGCATCAATGCCAGCCTGGAATGGCCTGGAGCGGAGGGTGGTGCACGGTTAAGGGCTCTGCAGAGCAGGCCCCAGGCCCCCAGTCACAGCAGTTGTCCCCAGTTCCTCCCCAGCTGGGGATCAAGAAGCAGAGGGAATGGCTCCTCTTGTTGTTGGGAGGATGAAACCAAATGATAAAAAGCCGTACACTCACTGGATTGGAAAATGGGAAAGCAGAATACACAGGCTCCTGGGAGGGAAATAGGTCTTCCCGCTCTTTGAACAGGAATAAACAGGGAGAGCGCCTGTCAGGAGGGGATGTACACCAGGAAATAGATGGCTTGGTCCTGTCAGGAGCCCCTAAGGAGAGGTTTCCAGGGAGCCTAAACCTTCTCTCCTGCCCAGACTTTCTTCCTCCTGGACCATCAGGCAGCAGGGGCCCACTGTGCTGGCCGCTGGCCTGTCCCCTCCCCATCCACACCTGTCCTCCATTCCCTCTGCCTTGCTCCTCCCTGACACCTCTGCCAGGACATCCTCTCCTCCACTGAAACAAACCCACCTCTCCTCTAAGCTTCACTTCCTGTAGAAGCCTTCCTCACCTCTCTCTTCGCAGACCCGCTGAGTCACAGCCATACAACAGACAAACCCTCCACCTGTCCCCACACACCCTGGGCACCCGCCCACCACTCTATCCCTTGACTGAGCCATTTGCCCAGCCTCCCATGGCCCTTAGAGTATAACTGATGTTGCGATGTTTCCTCCTCCAGGAAGCCCTCCCTGATCGCTACAACAATCAGGTAGATTTAATGCCTCCTCCCTGTACCCACTGCACATTGGGGTAATTCTAGTTATGGCACAAGTCCCCAGGTCTGGTCTGAAGGTGCATCACTCCTGGTATGAAGGAGCCTCGCCTTCTCTGCCTCCTTGAGGGCAGGTCCACTCTGTATCCCACCCCCCCAGGGCTTCAGGGTGGTGGGTTAGGGATGACTAGGATTAGGGATCACCCTGCAAAGTGTGAAATGTTAGGAGCAAACCCAAGGAGGGGAACTGACTCAGCCATACAAAAAGCACCTGCTGGAGGAGCGCTGAATTAGTTATGGTCACTTTTATTTTGTCCTCAAGGTGTTGGGGTAAACGCTACACACAGCATGGAGCACACAGCCTGATGTAAACTTGCACTTTGTACAGATACAAGCAGGACCCAAGCCCTAACCGCCCCCCACACAGACATGCCTCACAGCACAGCCAGAGACAGACACCCCACACAACCTGCCTCCACCCCACTGCCCTCTTTGGGCCCTGCTGGTCCACTTTATTGTACTTGAAAACCACTGACGATCTCCTGCCAAAATGAAGCCTTAATACAGCAAGACAGTGGAGCAAACCCCTTTCCTCAGGACTCCAGTCAAATAATCTCCACACTGCAGAGCTGGAAGGGGGTCTGGAATAAGCTTGCCCAACCTCTTAACTTCGCAGATGTGGAAACTGAGGCCCAGAATGGGGCCGTGCCTGTCTGAGATGGCTCAGCTGGGGTGGCATCAGCGGGTCTGCATTGTGTCCCCGGCTCTGCCACTCCTTAGCTGCGCCATCTCAGACAGGCACTGCCTGGGACCCATGGACCCCTCTTCACTCATGTAACAATGCTCACTGGGTGCCCATCTCAGAATGTGCCTGGACGGCAGGGAAGGAGAAAGATGTGCCCCTGCCTTTGTCAAGGCTACCACCTCATGGAAGAGAGAAGATTCCCTCCCCAGCAGTGCCTAGAAAGAATACCAGGTGGGCCTCTTGTGTCCCAGGCCCTGACCCTACTCTGCCACTATTTTGCTGTGTGACTTTGGGTAAGCAGCTTACCCTCTCTGAGTCTCTCTTTTCCTCTCTGGAAAATCCAGGGTTTAGACCCTGTGGTCTGAGGTCCCTTCCAGCCAGGCCACTAATTCTCTTGCATCAGAGAAGGAGGAGGACAATTAGGGCAGGATTTCTCACAGGAGCCCTCACCTGAGTCCCAAAGGTGGGTGAAGCCGGGAGGTGAGGTTCCCCCCACCCCCGCCTTGTCTGTTCTAGACCCTCTTCTTCTTCCTGCTGGTGAGACAGTGGGGAGACGGATGAGGGCTGCCCTGCGGAGGCAATGAGCAGACGTGGGGGGAGGGACTCACGTGACAGTTAGAGCTGGAGAAACACTCCTCCCCCCTTCTCCTCACCTCCTGTTGAGGTAAATGCCTTCCCTCAGGGGTCTGTCCTCTGCCTGATTTAGGGAAAAATAACAATGAAAAGGTGCAAAATAGAGACCAGAGAGAGCGCCAGCCCACCAGCTCCTCCCTCGCGTCTGTCATTCTGTCTCCATTCACTTCCTCTCTCTGACTCACCCATCCTGCCCACTCCATACATATGCCTGGGGCCCCGCTCCAGTCCCCACTTGTACCCCCATCTGCTCCTCCTGCACGCCGCCCTGCGAGCCCGCTTCCCCACGGTGTCTCCAGGTCTCCTCTCCCATCCCGCCTGCCACTCCGTCTGCCAGGACTTCCCAGACAAGCTGTGGATCGGCCCGCTGGACTTTATGCCAGCCCCTTGGTCCCGGATGGCGTGGGCCGCAGAGGAAGGGCCACTGCTTGCCCCAAGCCTGGACAGGGAGGTCAGCCAGCTCCAGAGGGAAGGAGGGCCCAGCGTCTGCTGCTTCCGGCAAGCCTGCAGGGGACGTCAGGCCCCGGCGGAAGCAAACATCTTGTCGGGGCTCCACGGAGGCCTGGGAGGAAATGGGACCAATTAATCCACATTTTCCTCTCCAGATTGGAGTACAAGTGGGAAGATAGAAGAATTAACCTTTTCAAAAATGTAATTTCATAAAATCATCTTGCTTGGAACAGACTCTCTCGTTATTACTATTATTTATCGTCCGTGCCCCAGGCCACCGCCGGCGTGGAGGGACGGAGGGGGGGCAGAGCGGCCGCAGCTGCCCCGTGGAGAGAGGAGCGCCTGCCTGGTCTACAAACCCAGACTCAGGGTTCAATCACAGACACCCCCGGAGTCCCCATGCTCCCACAGGTCACTGGCGGCTCCTCTTAGAAGTGCCCCTCATTGGGCCTGAGTCCCAAGTCACTCTCAAGACAGTCACATGAAAAAATTGCTACTGTGGCCCCTCTCAGCCTGCCGACCCCCGTCCACACTGCCTGCTCCCCGCTGTCCTTCTGGAGCTCGCCCTGGCTGGTGCTGTGGGGTCCCTCAGCAGCCACCCCTCAGGTTAGCCCTGCCAGGACAGGGACACCAGAGGACCCCGCTGCCGGAGACCTGCTCCCTGGCTCGGAGAACAGGTGTTAGGCCCTGTCTGCTGCCCACCTGCCTGCCCTGGCATCCTGCCTGACCTCCCACCCTCCCTGGCTGCCATCTCGCTCAGCCTTAAGTGATGCCTCACGGCCTTGACTCCTTCAGAGTCTACGGCTCTCACCTGTAAAATGGGCAGGCAGGAGGGACAGGAAGGAGACCAATGTGGCCATAGGGTGGTGAGAGGGGAGAGGAGTAGCAACAGTGTCAGCACAGGATCACATAGGGCCTTGTGGGCCATTGGAACGACTTTGGCTTTTACTCTGACTGAACTGGGGAACCACGGCAGGATCTGGAGCAGGGGAGGGCATGATCTGCCTTATGTGGTCAAAGATTGCTGCTCACCGTTTCTCTGGGGCCTCGTCTATTCAATCTGGTCTATTCCGTCCCCAAAATATCCCCTCTCCCTCCCTGGGACTCCATGGACGCCTCTTCACTCATTTAACAGTGTCCACTGGGGGCCCATCTCAGAGTGTGCTTAGAAGGCAGGGAAGGAGAAGGATGTGCCCAGCCCTTGTCAAGGCCAACACCTTGTGGAAGAGAGAAGATTCCCTCCCCAGCAGTGCCTAGAAAGAATACCAGGTGGGCCTCTGGTGTCCCAGGCCCTGACCCTACTCTGCCACTATTTTGCTGTGTGACTTTGGGTAAGCAACTTACCCTCTCTGAGTCTCTATTTTCCTCTCTGGAAAATCCAGGGTTCCAACCCTGTGGTTTGAAGTCCCTTCCAGCCAGGCCACTAATTCTCCTGGATCAGAGAAGGAGGAGGACAATTAGGGCAGGATTTCTCACAGGAGCCCCCACCTGAGTCTCAAAGGTGGGTGAAGCTGGGAGGTGAGCCCCCCCCCCCCGCCTTGTCTGTTCTAGAGCCTCCTCTCCTTCCTGCTCAGCTGCCCACCCCCAGTCCGCAGCTCCCCTCTGCTCCATCCGTCCCGGCCCAGCTCCCCTCCCAGCCCCATCTCTGGCACTGAGCAGGAAGCACATGGAAGCTGCCAGGACAAATCAGATCAGCGTGTGCAACAATTTAACAGAAGATGGATCTAGCGTGTGTGTGCGGTTTTTAAATAGAGCTTCCTTGCAGCCAGTTGTTTCACTTCGAATGAAAACAATTGATTATCTTTAGAGCCACTTACTGAGGCTTCTCGGCCTTGATACAACCAGCCTGGGGTTTCCAGGGGCCCAGCGCGGCTCACCCGCCCTCAGGTAAGAGTCTGTTCCCAGGGAGGGGGTGACCATCACAGCATGGCAGCCAGGGCCTCCTCCTCTGCTGGGAGGGACAGGACCCCCAGGCAGGAGGGGCTGGATGGGCCTGGACAGTGAGGTCGGCCTCCCTGCAGACCTAGACCCAGACACAGCTCTACAGGGCAGTGAGGCACTTAGAGCAGGGATGCCCACAACTCAACTGTGCCCTTGGGGGTAGAGAAGCAGGAGAGGGGCCACAGGGCCACCCCTGCCAACTCACTGCTGAGCCAGCCCCTTGTCCTGGGATATGGATGGCAGGGAAGCCCAGTTCCAGCCTTGGGGGCTTCCAGTCCACTGCCAGTGTGCAAGGTAGACAGTAACAGTAAATACGTACATTCTAAGAGGTCAGGGCGTAGTATGTGCTTCCAGGAAAAGAGAACAGGTTATAGGCTGGGAGGGGAAAGAGGAAATGAGGCCTGGGGGCAGTCAGGGAAGTCCTCTCTTAGGAGGGGACAGGTGAGGGAGCTGGGTCTTGCTGACATTGAGGGAAGGGCTTCAGGGCACAGGGGACGCCCTAAGGTCCTCTGTGCACTGGGCCTGAACTAAGGCCAGGGTCACGGGAAAGAGTGCCCCCTGCTCCTGTCCTCCCGCCAGGGCCTTCTGCATGTTTCTCTGGTGGGTGCTCTGCTGTATTTGGAGTCTTGACTTGTACCCTGACTCATTTGGGGCACAGACACTATTTCCTACATCCCAGGCTGGGTGGGTCGACTGTGCATGGACAGATGGCTCAAAATCATGAAGCGATGCCCAGCTGGACTTGAGTACTGCCCTCGGCCTCGAGTACTGCCCTCGGCCTCCATGTCCCTCATGACATACGGGACTGGACATGCTCCCTGATATACAGTTCCTATCCAGCACCTCACTTACCAGTAAGCCCCATGGGACCTATGGAAAGCCCCTGTGCTCTCCAGCGTCTCTGAAAGCCCTCCACCTTTGTTTCTTCCCCTCCTCCAGACCCTCCTCCATCTCTTGGGGTCTGGTTTCTGTCCCACTGCCTTGCTGCTGGCTTCCACCTCTCAGCCACGCTGATGTCTAACTTGGTCAGTCCACTCAGCCGGGTCCCGACTTCACCCATGTCCAGCCAAGGCTCTAAGAGGCCAGAAGTGGTCAAGTTCCAGGTTGCAGTTAATCTCTGGACCCTGATCTGGGCCCCCAAGGGCAGACCCTGTAGCTGGGTGAGTCCCTCAGCCATCCCAGCCTGGCTTTCACCCAAGCCTAGCCTCCTACTGTGATAGGACAGTGTTGTCCTATAGTTCTGGAAAAGGCCAGACAAAATGAAACGGACCTCCCTAGGGACAGGCTAGGGAGCTTCCTGCTAGTGCTGTTGTCAGTCTTGTGTTTACAGCACAGACTGTTTAGGAACCTCAGGGAAAAACAACACAGAATAGGAAAACAGGTTTGGAGTAGTTATGGAACCCAGGTCCAGTGGGAGACGGGAAGCCTGGACTCCATTCTTGCCTCTGTTCTTAACTACCAGGGTGACCTTGGATAACGCTCGTTCCTCAAACGAAACATCAGCGGCATTGGATTAAATCAGTGGTTTTCTAACCGTGTGCCCTGGAAGGTTCCATGGAGCCCGCCCAAAGGCCCCTCAGAGTGGAGATGGGAATAAGGGGCTCAGTTTCCCCTACCCCCTTCCCAATAGTAGATATGCTTTTACTTCTCCTAGTTGTTTCAAGCTGCCTCAAAATGCTTCCTGTAAACAAGAGTTGAGAGTTTGACAAATTGTTTTAAAACCGCTTCACTAGATGACTTTGAAATTCCAATAATTAAGGATTAGTCATCAGTTGCTGACCTCAGCACTTAGCTCTCCGTCTCTCTCTCTCCCTCTCCACCGCCGTTCCTGCCGTCATTCTCAACGCCTTTGGTATCCCTCAGATGATCTGTTCCACACCCTGGCCTCTCGGTTCACTGACCACCCTGCTCCCCCCGCCCCCAGTACCAAAGATCTTTTCCTGCCCTTTCCACACACATGGTCACACTCTAGACCTCGTCATCACCAATAACTCCCTCACTCTTGAATGCCTGACTTCAAGGATCCCCGTCTAACTTTGTCCCCTGTCATACTCCACGACCCCTGCGCTGACAATACTCCCACCTACTGAGACCTCCCAATCCATCATCACTCAGCCCAGATTTCAGCCCCCAAACCATCCCCTTCCTAGCACTCTTGATGTCCTTGGCCCCCCCCTTCATACTCATCTGGAGAAACCCCTACCCTAGCTTGTTCCCGCACCATCCACTTGTTCAGCACCTGCACCCCATCGTTCAACTGTTCTCTAGGAATTCTCTCTACAGAATATTGAACTCTGCCACATAACGTTTCTATACTCTCCTAGTAAATCTACGTTCCAACTCTCCAAGAAAATTATTTCAAAAATTTCTCTCATCTCTCAAATGATCATCTCTGCTTGACCCCCCTCTCCAGATGATGGCTTTGATGTGTACTTCACAGAGAAATCAATGACATCAAAGACCTGTCTCTTCTTGCTACCCATACGTCACCCACCTGCCTACATCTGTCCTCACATTCCCTGCTTCCCGTTTTGTTAAAATGAAAAAGTATATATCCCATTGATTTCTAGGACCAAGCCCTCCACCTATGAACAGGATCCCATCTGGTTTCATCTTCTCAAAGATTCTCCTGCAATGATACCCTCTGTCCCCTGCATCAGCACTGTCTCTATTTAGATCAACCCAGTCAACAACCATGTCTCAGTAGTTCGCATCTTTAAAGAAAAAAATCATTCCCTTGACTCCACATTGCTTTTTAGCCCCTCTATTTCCTTGTCCTGTTCCCCACCCCCAGATAAAGGTTTACTCGCTAACTGTCCCCACTGCTTCACCCCCACTTCTCAACTTGGGCTTTCAATCCCACATCTCCATGGAAGAGGCTTTGGTCAAGGTCACCAATGACTTCCCAATGTCACAAAGCCAACAGCCTATCCTCTGTTTTCTCCTTACCCCATCTCTCCTTGGCATTTGATGACCCCATCCCATCTTCCCTTGCTGTATCCCCAAACTCACACGTTGCAACTTCTCAGTCTTCTCTGCCAGCTCCCAAGCCTCTAGTCATCATATTGCCCCAACTCCGTCCTTCAGCCCTCTTCTCTCCTAAGTCTACACTCTCTTCTCATGTCATCATATCCAGTTGTACAACTTCCAACACCTTCTATTTGATGAAGACTCTTGAAATTTTACCTCCAGACCAGACCTTTCCCCTGGAATCTGCCGGAATTGCACATCCTGCTACTAACTTGCCATCTCCACTTGGATGTCTATGTGGCAACTTGAACAAAAACAGAACAGTAAACTCCCTCTTCCCACTCCAAACCTGCCCCCCTCGGAGACTTCCCCATCTCTAAAATGCCCCACCATACACCCACCTACCTTCTCTTGATTCCCCCTTCCCTTACACCTGATATCCCATCCATCACTGGATCTTGTTGGTGGAACTTCCAAAATGTATCCTGAATCTGATCCTTTCTTACCACCTCCACTGCTGCTTCCTGGACCAAGTCACCATCATCTCTCGCCTGGATCACTACATTTATCCTCTAATTTATCTCCATCCTGTAGTTCTGGCCCACCTCCAATCTGTCCTCCACAGAGCAGCTGGAAGGATCTATCTAAACCAGAATCAGGTCAGGTCAGCCCACTGTTTGAAAACCTTTCAGACGTTCCTGCTATACAGGAGATAAAAGCCACGGACCTCACTGCAGCCTACCGGGCCCTGTGTGGTCCGGCTCCTGCCTACCCCTGCAGCCGCATCTTCCCCCAGTCCTGCTCTTGGACAGGAAGCTGCAGACTCCCTGGCTGCAGCTCAACCCAGTCTTGAGATCTTTACACTTATCCCTTCTGCTCGGATCCTTCTCCCCGCCCCAGTCTTCACACACCCACTCCTCATTATTCAGATCTCATTTCATGCGCCACCTCCTCTGAGAGGCCACCCCTGATCACCCTGGTCACAGGGCCCCAACCCCAAGCCCACTGTACTGCCACCCTCCCTTACACTAACCTATTTTATCTTGTTCAGAGGTACTCAAAAGCATCTTACTGATGAGTTTGTGTGTGACTCTCTGCTTCCTCCCTCTGGAATATAAGATCCTTGAGGGCGGGGATTCCATCTATGTGGTTCCTGGCTCTAATCCCAGTACCTAAGAAGCCTCTGGCACACAGTAGGTGCTTATTAATTGACCTTATAGCCCCAGATCTTCAATTCCTTGCTGAATGTCCTTAAAACACCAGCCAATCACTCTGTGCCTTCTCAATTTATAACGTAAGAGTTCTATACACCTGATGTGCCTCCAGGGGCTGGTATAAGGTTATTGGACATGACAGAGCTTTACAATCTGTGAAGCACGACGCAGAGGCCTCAGTCCCCTACCTGACTCGGCAGAAAGGGGCTTGCCACAGAGAAGAGTTTATAGCACCCCAAAGTGAGACCCCTCTGGGCCCAAGCCCACCTGCCTGTCTAGCTCAGAAGTCTGTGCTTTTGTTTTCACCTTTGCTTCTGTTCCTTGTCCCAGCCTGAGAGCCCCCTCGGCAGTTCCTCTGGATGTCCCTAACCCTGACCCTGATGAGCAGACCGCTCCCCAGTTCCCACCTACTGAGGACCTCAGCACCTCTCTGTTCCAGCATCTCCTCCAAGCCCGCTGGACTGTACCTGCTGTCCTCATCAATCCCTGATCGTCCCCAGCACTTTCCTGGTCTTTCCTGTCCCGACCCCGACCCAGACACCTGCTTTCAAACCTGTCTGGTGGCTTTATTTTCTCCCTTTCCGGGAGTCACTCGTTACCACATTAGCATCTGTGAAGTCCTTTGTGCTACACAGAATGCACAGTGAAACAGAAAAGAATGCACTTACACTAGGACAAGGAAGGGGAGAGAAGAGGGAGCTGAGCGTCTGACAATGCCTCAGTTTCCACGTCTACGTGGAGGAGACTGCAGAGCAGATGCCCTAGATTTTCTGTAACACACTCCCACCTCCACCCTGCCTTCCTGTCTTCCTCAGGATTGATGCATGGCCTTTGCAGAGAAGGCCTTGGGCTCCCCAGGAAGCTAGGATGATCAAAAAAAAAAAAAAAAACAAAAAAAAACAAGATCGGGACAGCAACAGTGGGCACACAGGGAATTCTTGGAAGGCTAGAGAAATGTCACCTCGCCAGTCTTGGACCACAACAGCCATTTATCATCCTTACTGTTGGGGGTGAATCCTGAGACGGAGCTGACCTTGAGGAAGGAGATAATCGCTTATCGGAGTGTCCACCGGGGTGCCGAGGTACCAGGGGCCTGGGAGGGTGTGGTGGAGACCGGAGGAGCAAAGGCAAGGGGGACAAAGTCCAGACTGTCCAGAGGGGACACAGACCAGATGACAGTGTGTGTACAGAGCTGAGTCCACACTAAAGACTCCTCCAGAGCGTCAGGGAAGCCTGGAGAGACTGAACAGGGAAACAAAGTGTAAATGGGAGAAAAGAAAGAGCTGGAAGCGCGGTCACGGCCAGAGGTAAGTAACGAGTGTCTGTGCTGAGCAGTCCAGTTTCCTGCCGTCAGGTCCTTCATCACAATTGAATCTAAGCTGCATTTGTGGCTGAAGGGTCTACAGTTAAGATCTGAATCCAGACACGCGAAGGGCCGTGGGCAAAGAGGCCAGAGCCTGTGAGAGAGGAGCCTGACATATTTGTAAAGATATTTCTAGATATTTCTCTGGTGTTTCTGCTTCTAGTCACCATGTCGCTATCTACACTTACGTCTTTTCCCATAACAAACAAGCATGTACACTTGCTCCCAGATGCAGATCCGTCCCACCCGGATACTCCCAGGCACCTCGATATCCAAAGATACTCATTCTCACACATCTCTTTCGCTCATCGGCCAACTGAGAACCCCACACAGACATGCAGATGCACACAGCACTGCGGTATTGCTGGACATAGCACAGCACTGGGGTGTGTCGGTGAATGGAGCCGACCAAGATCCCTGTCCTTGGGGAGGTGACTTTCTGGGGCACCATCCACAGAGATGCACAGACATATCCCCTCGAACCCTGCACACGGACTATTCACATACATGTAGGTGCTCAAAGCTACTCCAAACAAACATGTATTGAGTACCTGCTTCGTTCCAGGACGCATGCTTGGCGCTGAAGAGATACAGGTGGGCAAAACCAATATGGTACCCGCCCTCATGACACTCCCAGAAAGGTATACTCACAAACACGGGCCCAGCAACTTCACATGGACCCTGCACGCACGCACGTATGTGCACACACGCATGGCTCTTGGTGACTTTAAATACAAATCCAGAGTCAAGGCATTTTTAGGATGCCCCGGGAGGCAGCTCACTTAGAATGAGGAGTGGGGCCCTTGCACGTCCAAAGTCAGATCTGTAAATCGTCCATTCCTCTCCCTGGCTGTGTGTTCCTGTCCTCCAACCTCACGTCATCTTCTCCGCTTCTCCCTCTCACGTGCCTGAAATGATAGCACCAGGGGCTGCCTGCAGCCTTGAGCTCTCCCTTTGCTGCTCAAGACGTCTCTCAGCCTCACCGTCAGGACGGGAGCCGAGCGCGGGCCCAGAGGCCAGGGGTTTTTGCTGAGACGTTGCATTACAACACAGCCTGCTCCTTCCAGACATTTTTTTTTTTTTTTTTTTTTTTTGCTTCTGCTTTTGCTTTTAAAGAATCAGAAATAACTTGGCAGTAAAAATGTGCTCTGGGCTGAAAGCTGACTCCCAGGGTCAGAGCCCAGGAGAAGATTTCTGCTACAAAGTTTCAAGGAAAATAGCAGGCGCTCAGCAGTTTTTATTTTCCAAGGCACAGAGAGAAAATAGAATCGGAGTGGATTCAGGGCTTTGCGGGGCTCCTCTCCAGGTTGCAGCGTATGTGTGGTCTCTCTTGATCCGCCGGCTGGAGAGAGTGGCCGCAGAAAGGGTAAGCAGAGAGATGGTTGGAAAGCTGGGTCTGCAGCCAGTTTCGCCTGAGATCAGTGACCCACTGGCCCCATCGTGGGTCCGGGGCGGTGGATTCGGAGCCACTGACCCAGATTTTGTTCCCAGCTCTGCCTTCTCATAGCTGTACGATCAAGACCTTTTTTAAACCTCTCTGTGCCTCAGGGCTTTTGTGAGGATGATAATGATGAAGTGTATCTTGTAGAATAGTTTAATGTATGATACGTAGCCTTGTTTAACCCTCACTATGGGAACAGTCTGCGTGTAGGGGTCCAGAGGAGGCCCCGGTGAGCCCTCAGAGGATGTCGGCTCTTGTCGTCCCCCCATTCTCATCCTTATCCCTTCTCTCCAGACTGTGGCATCTAGCTCCCAGCCTTTGGGTTGGATGGAGGGTGGAGCCCTCCCCTCCTGGGGCCTAGAGGCCACTGCTGAGCTGACTGTTCTGCTTGCCACCGCATCCTCTCTGCAGCCTTCCTCACCCAGCTTTGTGCTCCAGGACCCTGGCCTCTATAGACTGTATCCCCCAGACCCCTTTCCCTCTATTTCCACTTGGGCTTGGCCAATGAGAGGATAGGAGGAGAGCGAGGCTGGATACTTCTACTCACACTCTCTCTGGCTTCAGCCCCTCACTTCAGTTTCCTCTCCTGATCACGTCCAGCTGGGGGTAGGTAACTAAAGGCCTCCTATCACTGCTATTCTTTGGGTGCCTGACATCCTTGTTGATCTGTCAAGTCTGCCCACACCTTTGTGAAAAATCCCTTCCTTAAATACTTTGGAAGAGAGTGAAAGCAGCAATGTACAAGGAGAAAACCATGGCGGCACACAAGGGTTTTCACACAAGGATGTTCATCACAGTGTTGTTTATAATGACAAAAAAAATGGAAGGAGCTTAGAGGTCCAACCATCAGGCATCGCGTGAATAATCCAGACAGTGCCCTGGACTGCAGCTATTGAGAACAATGAGTGCAAAAGTATTCACCAATGCTGGGGAATAATCACTACACCTCTCAGGAAAACAGTAGGCCACCAAGACTATGGACAGCCTGATAGCAACAAAAATAATCTCTACAGGTTTGGAAAGAGAATGTATGTGAAGGACATATACAAAAATATCAACTGCGTTACCCTTGAAAATGTGAATTATGGGCAGTGGTGTTTTTTTTTCCTTTGTACTTTTCTGTGAGGGTTTTTGCCTTTTCTGCACTGAGCAAAAATTACTCTACTGACTAGAAGTTACTAATAATATAGGCGCAAGTATTTTTTTTTTGGTGCAAATATTAAAAATGATATTTTAAAAAACATTTAGAGTCACGGGACAATAAACATCATAAAATGTTAAGTGAAAAAAGCAAAATCTCATACACACACACACATTAGACATTAAACCAGGGTCTCAAACCTTACTCAGGACTACAGCTGTTGTCCCTACAAACCGCCCTCCTGACCTGGTTGGGGGCGCCCCTCACTGACCGCCAAAGGGATTTCACACTGTACTGTTTCCAGGGTATGTGACATCACGGTGGCCCAGGGTGGAGGGGGAGGATGTACGTGCAGAAAATGCCCTTGGATCTTTGAGGACAGTCCCAGAGCTCTCTGGTGGCTGCAGTGAAGCGGCCAGCAGGCTCCTTCTGCAAGGGATGGGAGTCTCTCCTTCTTCAGGCGTGTCTGTGGTTGTTTATAACCTATCAGCAGAGCCTCCCAGGGCTCTGTGGGGCAGGGGGCAGGGCAAGGGCTGTTCAGTGAGCTCCCTAACAACATGAGAAAATAGCCTCACGGTGAGTCTAATCACCACTTTCCACAAGGAATTTCACCGCGCGTGCTCATTTGCTCTTTAATCATCCTCTGAATATGCATTTTCACGTTATACCCTAATGGCACCTACGGAATCATTAGGATCTGTTGGGACCTTAATCCATGGCTTTGGAAGTCTCTAAATATGTAATTTCGCTCCATGACGCGGGTTCTAAAAGTCCACAAATAACCATTTGCATGATAAAGTCACAACTCCAAAGTCAATTACAGCTATGTCTGGAGAGAATTTATTTCCTTTTTGAAAATTAAAATGTGAAATCAGGAAGTTGCCACACAAAAGCCTCCCCTTGCCTGGGTGGGAAGAAGGACGAGAACGTAGCATGCCCTGGGGTCCTGATTGACAGGGTGCTGTTATGGAATCACTGGGCTAGCGGCCTGGGCTGGTGGCCTCCAGGGTGGCCCTCAGTGGGGCTGGCTGTGGGTTTCATCTTGCACAGGGATCATTCATCTTCCCCGCCCCCCGCCCGCCCCGTCTTAACTTCATGCATCCTAACGAGGATTAGGGGTCCCAGCTGTGACTCTCCAGGGAGCCCCAAGACACATAGATATGTGAGGGGGCCCAAGTGACCCAGACCTTAAAGGGTGTAGCCAAACGGCCACTGGAGCAAATGGCCCCAAGTCATTCCCCATCTCAACATCCAGGATCCTGCATGCTGGGCCTGAGCTCTGAGGGGCCCCCAACGAAGGGTCCACGTCCTTCCAGGGGCCTGGATGCTGCTTAGAACTGTGTCCACTTCTACAACACCAGGGCCACAGGGAACCTGGGAGGGCATCCTGTGCAGAGACGGGATGAAGGTAAGATGCCTGACTCAAGGTCACACACGTATTCGGCTGCAGAATGGGCTTGGAAACCCAGCCTCCTCTCTCCGAGGATAAGATGTGTTCCATGGACACTGTCGGTCCACCACGGTTTTATCCAGCCAATTGCCAAGTAGAATAAAAACCACCCAGATCCATTTTTGTTCTCTTTTCACACAGAGATTTACACCGGCACTTGAACTGAAGGCAGAGCTCTGACCAGAATGAATCTGCTGGCTGTCTGAAGCATGAATGGAACCATTTAAAAAAAAAAAAAGATACCCCCAGAAACAGTGTGCACTGGAGCCTAAACCTGCAGCCCCTATATTCTAAAATTATGAGGCTAAGACAAGAGGAGAGGCCAGAGCTCTTCTTCAGGCTTAGCGGGCATTTCATTCAGTTGGTGTTCGGGATTGCAAGCAAGGTGTGCCTGGTCTCTGGGAAGGTACCAGCACACTAGCGGACCCCCAGGCCAGTTCCTAAATGTCCTGCAAAAAAGACAGCTTGCAGCGAATGGTTGAGTCATGCTGTCCCAGCCCTACTAGAAGATGCCTCTTCCGAGATGTCACTGACCCCAAAGCTGGGGTCAGCCATGCCTCCCTTTGAGAAGGAGACCAGGTTGGGGTAGTGAGGAGTCTTTGATTCGGAAATCAGAGTGCTTGCCCCCCACACTCCCAGCGACAGGCCCCAAGAATTTGGGAGACTCACTTCTACTCTCTCAGCCTCAGCTGTCTCAGATGCCAGATAGGACCAACTGTCCCTACTCTGCCTGGTGCGGATGTAAATCTGAAAGGAAAAGACCACAAAACTTTTAAGTTTTATACTTTGAAGGGGTACATTGTTTTCCAAGTATAAAACACGCAACAGATAAGGTACCACTATCAATTTAGAAAGCCTGGCATTGACAAGACAGTCGATGGTCCCTAAACGGTAATGATTCGTGTCGGCTCCCTGTGTTGGGGGGACACCCTGATGCCTGGATTTGGAGTCAGTAGCCAGGGTTTGATGCCTACTTGGTTCGGCTCAGCAGCTCTGCTAGACCCAAAGAGCATGGACTCATCCCACACACGGTAGGCTCTTAATAATTGCTTCCCAATGTGTCCAACGATTCCCTGAGTCAGACTCACATTACTTGGTTTAGTTCATTATCTAAAGAGGGATTTCTCCACCCCCCTGTCTTCTGTACCCTAATGTAACATGGATGAGATTTTGATGACTACCGTTTACTGAGTACTTGCTCTGTGTCAGACGCGTACTAAACCCTGAGCACACGGTATCTCCTTTAATCTTCACGGTGGCTTGCTGAGACTGGCTCCACCTTAGAGAAGGTAAGTGACACAGCCAGCTGGGGGAGGGGTCCTCAAAGAGTTCCCGCTCTTGGCCTTAACACCAAACGGCCTCTCTTAGGGATGAGCCGTTTCTTGAGACCCTCTAAACCTTAGTTTTCTCATCTGAAAATCGGGCAGAACGATGCTTCTCACTTATTGCTCTGAAGAGGAAATGAGGACTTACAGGAGAAAGTACCCCATCCAGTGGCTGGCACATTGCACCGTCGAGAAACGCTGGGGCCATCTTGTTTTGTTCTGACTTGTCGTTTTGGTCTTGCCTCTACTGGATGCTTAACGATCTACTCAGGAAACGCGCAGGCCCTGAAAACTTCCAGATTCTATCTGCATCTGATTAAACCTCGAGCCACAACTCGGAGCCAGGCATGCTGATTCTGATGCCATGACGACAGGAAGGCGAATAAGGGCCTTTTACGAGCCAGACACCTGATGGCTATCATACCAGCGTTCAAGGTGGGAGCCTTTCTCCCCACTGGAAAGATGAGGAAGCTGGGGTGTGGATCAGGCCACTCAACTGCAGGACAGCACCGGGGCTGAAAGCAGAGGCTCAGGAGGCGGGTCAAGTTGGTGCCCAAACCTGGCTCTGTCCCTTCCGCAGCTGTCACCTGGGGCTAGTTTCCCACCCTCTGAGTCCCCACTTCCTCCTAGTCTTGGATCCGATAATGCGTGCGCAGTGCTGGCACTCTATAAATTTTAACAGCTATTGTTTCTCCTGCCCAAGGACGCACCACAGGGGAAGGGGTGGCGCCAGGCTTGGGTCTTCCGCCCCGCCGTCCTGCCCCGCCCCCCTCGAGGGCCCCCTCTCTGCCGCCCCACAGCCTCCTACCTTTAGCTGCACCATCAGCCACGCACCCTCTCCCTTTGCAGCTAGTACATGCCGTAGGAATGGAGGTTTCTGGAGGGGTCTGACCTACAGTGTGGGAGGGGGATCCACTCCAGAGGACCCGGGTATTTTTCCTGTGCCCGGAGAGGCTCTGCTCGCCCCGCCAAGCCTCCAGCAGCATGAGCTTAAATCCCTACCTCACCACGAGCTAGTGGGCAACCTTGAGCAAGCCACTTTACTCCTCTGTGCCTCAGTTTCCTCTCTGGAAAACACGCTTTATAAGGGCACCTAGCTTCTAGGGTTGGCCTGAGGAGTAAAGGGCTTAATGTATGTAAGGCATTTAAAGCCGTACTTGGCATGAAGTTAGTGCCCCACAAATGCTCAAAGATGACGCTATAATAGGAAGAGTAATGGCAGAAGCACCGTGTTCCAGACCCTAACGTCTGGACTCTCCCCATTCACCACACCGTCTCGGCACCAGCCTGAGAGCTAGCACACGGTAGCTCCCAGCTCTGGCTCTGCTAGTGACCCGAGCATGATCTGGGATAGGCCACGGCTCCTCTCCGGACCTCAGTTCCCACAGCCGTGAAATGATGGGTGATCAAGATGATTTCCAGTCTCCTTCCACCCCAGGACTTTGAAATGCCCTCCTTCTAAGGACCACGGCAACCAGTGTGCCACATTCTCCCTCCACCTGCAGGGTCTGCACTGGAGGCGTATGGAGGGTTATTCACTCACTCATTCAGTCAACAAACATTTTAGAGCGCCTACCACAGGCAAAGCAGGCTCTCTGCTCTTGAATGACACAGACAGGAACGTTACACCCACAGAACTTCCTTCCCAGCTCTGATGGAACATCCCCCCTCCTTTCTAAGAATAATCTTGCTCTCTTAATAAGCGTGAGTTTCTGTCCCTCGTCTCCCAGGCGGGACTGCCCACTAGAAAGAGCACAGGCTTTGTGTCCAGCAAGCCTGAGTTGACGGTCACCCTCCACACGAGGTAGCTCAGGGACACTGGGCCAGAGTGTGGGTCATGACCTATTTGTGCGTCATAAACTCAGTGTAGTGGGTTGTGTCTGGCATTAAAACATAATGAAAGAGCAGAGGGAGGAATAAAATGGCACAGAAAATAAAGCGTGCTACACGGAGTAGGCGGCGAGTGTACATGTCAGATGTGAATTGCACGTATTACCGTGGGACGTGGTCAAAGAAGTTTGGAAGCCACATACCTAGAGCACATGTTTTGACTTCCCAGCCCTCAGTTTCCTTATCTAGCAGGAAGGGATTTTGTGAAGATAAAATGAGAATAGCATCAAGCCAGGCGAAGCTGGAGATCCCGACGGTTGCCAGGAGCCCCCCGTCTCTGTCCTGACACATGAGCCTCAGTCCTCGAGAAGCTGAGTCACCCGTCCTACCCCTGCCCCCAAACCCTCTCCCCTCAGGTGATCAACAAACCAGTCAGAAGATAAGAATATGCATATCAATTCTGCAAACATTTGCAATCCCCCGTCAGTAAGTTAAGAAGTGCTTACGGAGCCCACGAACATTTATTGAGCAACTGCACCACGCCAGGCCTCGGGCTGGGTGCTGAGACACATGATGAGAAGACAGGCCACTGCCGCAGGGAGTTCACAGTCGAGCATGAGAAGCCGATAATAAACCCACAGACACATGCCCAGAATGCCATGTGGAAATGAGAGCAAGGTCAAGGGCAGACAGATTCTCTTTCAGATTTGGCAGCTGCGCTGATGGTCTGTTCATGCCCGGCCTGGTGGTAGGCAGAGCTCGGGAGTAAGTGTATGACGATGACAGGGCTCTCAGCTCCAAGGAGCATCAGGAAGATGAGACTCACACAGCAGACATAGGGGAAAGCCTTCCAAACACCTAGGTTAACACTGGACGGGATGGGGCCAACTACAGACCAGAGAGGGCCAGCCCACGTGTAGCCAGGATTCCCTTTTTGCAAGAAGGAAGGGCGGAGCTAATTAATATAAGTGAGCGTGAGGCGACTGGGCATCCCAGGGCACAGGAGAAGAGGTGAGACCGGGGGGAGATGGGCAAAGGGGACCTGGTGCAGGAGGGCACAGAGAGCAGAGTCATTGTGCCCATTAGTGGGGACGATGAGAGGAGACCTTGAAGAAAACACGAAGGTCAGATGGAGTTTACTCTTGTGTCAGTAATAATAACAGCAACATTTGGGGGGTACGTACCATGTGCCAGGGACTGTGCTAAGAATTTTTCACGTGTTAGCTAATTTAATCCTCACGACCTTTGAAGCAGACATTACATTTCATCAAATCTAAGACTATTTAGATTAGAAAGTGGACTGTTAATTTTGGTATCCCCAAAAAAGAAATCTCGCTGCTATTTAAACTTTGACATGTCATGGATTGTAGGAGGTGTTCCAGTTTCAAAGATGTTAAAATAAAGATCTTAGCCTTGATGGAATGTGGCCTTGTTAACCACAGGAAGTAGGGGCGGCGGGACGGTTGGTAACTTGACCCGAGTTATACAACTCATAAGGGGCGAGGGGACTCGAACCCAGGCCATGCAGCTTGCATCCTGCCCCGAGCCTCCTTCCTGTCTGTGAGATGCTAGGGCAGCAGGGAGGTGCTGTGGGGTTTCAAGAAGAGGAATGATGGGTGTTCCAGGAAGCACATGGGGCAGATGGGAGAGGAAGAGGCCACTGAGAGGGTGACTGAGAACCAGGTGTGGGGCAGTGGTGATGCGGCCAGCTCCTGGCAGAGGAGAAGGGGGATGAGGGGATGCAAGGACGGCTGATACCGTGATCCAAGGTTTTAATACGATGATCCTTTCTAGCCAGAGGCAGGGGTTTCTATAAAGGAGAAATACAAGTGTATAGGTTTCAAATAATTATAACTGTCACGGGCAGGAAGGAAGGACAAGTGGAGACAGAGAGAAAGGAGGAGGAATGAAGGGAAAAGAAGGGCGAGGGAGGGACGAGGAGGGTGGCTACACAGGAGATGGGCAGAGTGGGTGGGTGAGGGGCCTTTAAGAGTCACTTTGGAACCCCTGAGTCAACTGGACCCTAAAGGGAAGAGGACCCTGGCTGATGTCAGACTTCTAGACCCTTAGGGGCCAGATCATCAAGGCACAGGGCTCCCCCACCCCTCCCAGCTTCCTGTGAGCACTGACCGAAGTCTCCAGTCCCCTGTCAGCAGACGTGATCTCTCCTGTCTACTTTTCTTTCAGGAAGATTGGGAAGATTAGAACAAACTCTCTGGCTCCTGCAAAACCCAAGACATCGAGCCTTCCTCCTCTTATGCCCAGGTGGGCACTTAACCTCCTGCCGCCCCCATTTCCTGTGGACAGCAGTGCCACATTTCATCAATCCTGAGATGTTTATTTTAACATCTCTGAAATTGGAATGCATCTTACCATCAATGTCATGTCCAAGTTTAATCAGCAGCGACGTGACTTTCTTAGTCATACGAAAAATAACAGTCCTTCTTCTAATCAAAGGAGTCTTAGATTCCATGAAATACTGTCGTGTCTCCTTCAATATCTTGGACACACCTGGTGGCAGAGACTGTCTGCACCCCCAGGCCGGGTCCCTACTCCTGGTTCTGGGCCCAGTTCAGCCCTGTTGGATTCTCCCCCTTGGTGCACAGAACAGACCCTGGATCCCTCCTGAGACCTCATCATTGCTCCACAGCTTCCTGGATCCACTTTCCGAGCCACACTGGGACAGGAAACACCCACCTGGCGTATGCCAGGACCCCACCCTTTACGCAGAGCCCATAGGGAGAGAAAATTCCTGCAGCTTTCTGCCCAGGAAGAAGTCAACTGTAGCAGCATGCTCACGGGGTGGGACGACAGTCAGCCAGGGAGACGAGAGAGAAACAAAGAGAGAGGCCCTGAGCTGAGCAAGGTCAGGGCTCACAAGATCCAGTCCCCTGTCTCCCAGCTCAGCCAGGAGGAGAGCTGGCTTCTCTGTTTATAAGAATCAAGACGGATGCTTCTAACAGCCACTGTTCAGCATGTCAGTAGTGGCAGGGACTTATTAACTGCTGGGATGCAGCGGCGGGGC
The DNA here is from genome assembly GCF_964374135.1 of Grampus griseus. NCBI lineage: Eukaryota > Metazoa > Chordata > Mammalia > Artiodactyla > Delphinidae > Grampus > Grampus griseus. Next base: position 33,710,769 of record NC_139004.1, on the reverse strand, counting down.
TCAAAGCAGGTGCCCCGGAGAAGCCAGGGAGCTGGGCAAATATTTGTTTGCAAGCCCGAGTATTGTATAACAACCGCGCATTGAAGTGATTAAGGCAGAACAGCTGAGGAAGTGCTTACCATATCCTGTCATTTAACAAATATTTCTGAGCATCTGCTACGTGCGAGGCCCTGTGAATGGAGAACAGTCTGGACAGTGATCCATGACTCCTGAAGCCAATATCCTGGAGGTGAGAGATAGATCACAAATGATAAACGAAACAAATAAGGTAATGGCACAGTCTGTGCAAAGGTGGTAAGAGTCAAGGAGGGAAATAAAGTGGGGGAGGGGAATAGATCACTCTGGGGGCAGGGGCTGTGGTTTTAAGAATGATCAGGAACGCCTCATTAGCTGGTGACAAGATCAAGGAAAACTTCCCCAAAGTGATGGCTGGGCTGAGTCTCGAGACATGAACAGGAGCTCACCAAGCAGACGGGGGTTAGAGGGAAGACCCTCCCAACAGACGACGCAGTATGTGCAAAGGCCTGGGAGTCTGCAAGCGCAGAGCCAGAGCCACCCTGAGGAGTTACCAGGAGTAGAGGGCCTGGCCAGAGAGGATACGGGAGAGGTAAACAGTGACCAGGTCATGAGGGTCCAGGATTCCAGGCTAAGATAGTCTGAGCGTCGCCCAACAGGCTTGGGGAAACTTGAGGATCTGAAGCTGAGAAGTGATGCAGTCCTGTGTCCTGTTTTTAATAGGATTTGACGAGAATGGGGTATGAAAAAGCTCTGGAAAAATGCCAAATGGCATTCCCAAAGAACGTTCCGTAGGGCACTCACGGAAGTCCTAAGAACTCTACACGAAAGAAAGGGTTTCATGATCCATAGTGTTTTGGCAAAAACAAACAAACAAAATATATAGAAACATTTATATTTATATATACCACATTCCTTTTTTGGAAAATCACAGTGCTGATTTGGATTATAAAGGATCGGAGAAGGTCTGCAGTAAATAAACTTTCAACCTTGTCAATTCTAGCATTTTCAAACTAACTTGACCACACAACTCTTTTTCATCTGTCTCTCCCCACACCATCATAATACCTATGAACCTCCTGGAGAAACAGCAGACTGGGGCAAATGCTGTCAAACAGTTCCCATTTCTCAGAGAGTGTGTGTTTCCTCATGTAGTCCGCCCCCATCCTGCCCCTGGCTGAAGGTCCCATTTCTAGAACTCTTCAATGGCAGCCCCACTCTGGTGGCCATCTGGGCAGCCTCCAGCCTGCTCGCCTGCAGCAGATGAACCCAGCAGTCATGGTCACTCTCTACAGAGATAGCATAGTCCAATACAGCAGATAATCCCAAAGCCATTTATTTTTGGCATGCTTAAGTGAGTTTATTTTTACTTCAGCCTTACCTTCCTAATTTGGCCTCCCTCAGACACATGCTAAAATGAGCTTGCTTTTTTGGAACACACACTGAGTGAAGAGGGGGAGGGGACCCAGGGAGATGCTTGGGGAAGCCACTGGGGAATTTCATACACATTGAGCGAGTGTCTCCTTCCTCACCTGCCTGTTGAAAAGACCTCCAGATTGGAAACTGTGTGCTGATCTGGTCTCTGCAAACACCAGCTCCAGGAAAAAAAAAAAAGAGCAGAACATGTGGTTCAGTGAGATTTGTTGCAAAAAGCACTAGTTGAGGGTGGTGGGGCAGGGGTGTGGGTCTCACTCAATGAGATCCGAAGCTCCGTGCTGCAGACATCACGCTGCCCTGACCTTGCCCTTTCCACAGTGCCCAACTGCATCTTTCTCCCTGAGGGCTTCTCTTGTACCAAAGCCAATTAGCCTGCCCACATGGTAGGCCCAGAGTGCCAGGGAATTAACACTCCCCATCCCCAATGCAAGAGGTCCTCAACCAATGCCTGCTGGAGTAGGGTATAAATACCCCAGCTCACTCACCACCCAGCTGGTGCAACTCTGAGGCTTATGTTTTTGCTGGATTCCTGGATTCCCCAGCAGGATTAAGCTGCAGTTGGCACCAGGGGTAAGTGACTTAAAAACCCACCCCTTCTTGGCTGCATTCCCTACCCTGTCTCGCCATCCTCCACCCTCACCACCCATCAGTGTTTCCTGAGCCAACCTCCCAAATAAACTGCTTACACGCAGATCCTTGTCTCAGGGTCTGCTTCTGGGGAACGCGAACTAAGAAACCCAGCTCTTCCTGGCAGGGGTAGCTGGATGCAGCCTGGTGTGAGTCTGGTTTTCCCAAGCATTGGAGGAGATGCATGGCCTTGCTCCATCCACTTCTTCTGAGGGTTCTGGAGGTCCCCACAGATGCTGTATAATCCTGAGCCCTTGTCAGTATTTGCACCAAAATCATGTATACCAAGTCAGGCCTGGAAGGGTCACCAAACAGGGACCAAAATATTCACAGAGAAACAGGAATGAGGGTGCTTGGTGAACAAAAGGATGCGGTTTTCTTCCATCTGGAGGCAGAGGGGAAGCTCGGCACACACGACGCCGTGGGACGACGAGAAGGGGTCACACGATTTAATGGGTGGAAATCACTGGCCGATGCCACTTGTTTTCCTAATTAGGAAATTACCCACTAAAGGGCTTCTTCCCCAGCATCTGCCTACCATCTTGCTGATACGTGCCGGTCCAGGCCTCCCTGACCTCTCCCACCCACAGCTGTCTCTCACACACCCTCCATGCTGGTCATAGGCTGTTCCCACTCAAATCTCCAGGTTCCTGGAAGATTAAGGGGTGGCCAGGAGAGGAACAGTCACTCCCGAGCGGCCAGGGATGGGTGAGACCCCAGTCTGAGCCTTGGGAAGACAACTCTATCCCTCTGGGTCTCGTCATTGAGGAAAGGGCAGGGAAAGGGCGCTTTCGTGCTCTTCTGTGATGGGCTCTTCGCTCCTTCCTCAGCTATTTGTAATTGTGCAGCCGCTGTGCACCAGGCCCTATTCTGGGCACTCGGGGTGTACACTGTGAATAAGCCAGAAAGAAGTGTCTGCTTGCACAGGGCTTATATTCTAGCTCTAGAAATCATCACTTGCTGGGAAGGACAGCCCGCCTGTGACAAAAGGACTTGGTCACCCAGGTGTTCTGATAAGAGAACTGGCCCCACTCCTCTCGTCCCCCTCCCTCCAGACCCCCTGACTACCGAGTGCCCAAAGTCCCAACCTAAACCTATTCAATTGAATTGACAGGTGGTCTCCAAGACCTCGGTAGCAGGTAGAAGGACCATTTTATCCCCACCTTGTGATGTAGGGGGAATGAAGGTTTGGTTCTGAGGTAGAGGACCCAGATCCTTCAAGACATGGAAATCTCAGGATGGGGAGGCCAATGCCTCCTGAAGTACCCACCTTCCCACTGACCCCAATCTCAGATTCTTAAGCCAAAGCTCACACTGTCCCATCTGAGTTTCAGTCGGGGCAGAGTGTCGGGCCCCGCTCTCTGCTACAGACCCTGGAAATGGGCAGAGAAGGTTCTTAAACTCCCTTCTACCCGAAGAGCCAGCTCTCCACGTGGCTCTCCCTGCTCGTCTTGGGCACCATTATCCCAGCCAGGATCCCCTGCCACGGATGCCTCCCCACCACCTGTGCAGGTGCACTTGAAAGAAGGAGGCTCGTTCAACATCACTCTGTGCAAAGCCTAAGTAGGGGGTCAGTACGCGACTTCCCCTCGCACACACACATCCAGCAGCAGTACACACACAATGGCACAGTGTCACAGGGCTGGGGAGAATGGTTTATGGGATTCGCTGTACTTGGGGATTCTCCCTGCTCCATTAGTGCACACAGTTGTGTGATAACAACAGAAATTGCCTCACTCAATCGAGTGCCAAGAGGAGAGCAAGGGTGGATCAGGCTGGTCCTTCCCCCACCTCCCACCCCCTTTGTGCCAACTCTTCATCTCCCAGCTGACCCCTTTCCAAGTAGAAGTGGGTGGTGAAATACAAAGAGCCCTGCCTGGGCATCAGGCAACCTGGTTTCTAGTTCCAATCCTGTCTTCGCTGTGTGACTTGGGTTAATGCCTCACCCTCTCTGGGCCTCGGTCTCTTCATCAGTCAAATGACAGAACTGGACTAGATGGCAACAGGAACAATCGTGAACAGTTAGTGTGTGCTATGAACTCAGTCCTGTGCTAAGCATTTTCATGTAGTACCTTATTTGATCCTGTGCTGATTTTATTTTGTCCCCTGCTCTCTCTTCAGTGCCTGGCACATAGTTGATGACCAATAAATACTTGTTTATTTGATGAATTCTTCCCATACCTCTATGAAGCAAGTGTTATTATAATCCCACTTTCCAGAGGGAGAAACTGATGCGCAGCAAATTAAGTAACTTGCCAAGCTCACTCTCCTATTCTTCTGGCCTCTCTTGGTGATCTACTGAGTGCAGACGTCAAATGGGGGCAGACACCTGGCCCAATACAACCCGAGCCCACTCTAGGGTAAGCACTTAGTAAATGCTCAATGAAAGGCAGTGGGCATCATTTTCTAATGTCTTTCACTGACGACCCCACAGTACTTAGAACAGTGCCTGACACAGAGTAGGTGCTTAATAAATATGTACTGAGTAAATGAATGAATGAATTCTTCTAATTCTCATAACGACCCATGAAAACTGAGGTTCAGACAGGTGATATGACTCGTCTATACTGATAAGAAGGGGGACAGGGATTCAAACACTGATGGGGGCCCAAATCTGCCCACCCGATGCCCCGTACTCATGTTCTTTGCTATAAGACTTTGAAGTGCTTCCCACAAAGGGCTAAGTGTATTGCCCCACTCTTGACTTTAATCTGGCTATTCGACTTGCTTTGGCCAGTAGAACAGGGTGGCGTGATACTGTTTCAGTTCCAAGCCTAGGCTTCAAGAGGGCTTACAGTTCCTCTTGCCTTCTTGCACTTCTGCCACTGCCATGCTGAGAATATGCCTGAGCTAGGTGCTGGTCCCAGGAAAAGGATGAGAGATATGGGAGCAGAGCTACTCCAGCCCAGCTTAACATTGCTGCTTTTAGCCACTGGCTTTGAGTGTGGCTTGTTACTCAGCAACGGCTGACAGATACAACAGGTCTGCTTTATTTTCTGGTAGGAAAAGGGATACATAAAAGGTGTCCTAATAACACACAGGAGATGCAGATAAGTCTAGGGCAGGTAGAGAAGGCTTCCCGGAGGAGGAGACATTTGAACTGGGGCTAGATGATGAGTAAGGTCTATCAGTCATTCACAAATACTAATCGAGCACATACTGTGTGCCAAGCACTGCTCTAGGCACTGGAATTTTTCAGATGAGAAGAGATGGGGAAGGGCATTCCAGGCAGAGGGAACAGCATACACAAATGTATGGTGGTCCTGGGAACAGACTGGCATGTCTGGAGTATAAAGGGCGTGTGGGACAGAGTAGGAGATGAGGCTGCAAAGGCAGGAGGGCCAGGTGGAGGAGTTGGGTCTTATGTTGAGGTGACAGAGACCCCTTAAAGGATCTTAAGTAGTGTGACAATGAGACCCGCCTGTGTTTTTAGACAGAAATTTCTGGCAGTCGTGAGGAGAACTGCTTAGCAGGAAGGCCAGCCAAGAGGAGACACTGCAGCAGTTGTGACTTAGAGCAGTGATGGAGGGGGTGGAGCGGGGAGCACAGAGGGACAACAGGCAGCTTTTGGAAATGGACTAAAGAGGGTAGGGCAGGGGGGAGGAGTCAAGGATGATGCCCTGATCTCCAGCTTGGGCAACTGGGTTGGGAGGTTGTGGGAAAATGGGAGGAGGGTCAGTTCCGGGGGGTGGGGGGAAGAAGAGACAGCTGGGTTATGCTTCCATTGCAGGAGGGACCCCTTCTTGTGCCTTGGATCCTACCCCACCACCCAGCCGTCTATCTGACCCATCAAGAGGCGGCTTGGCCTTCCCGGCCTTCCCCCCGCCCCCCCCACCAAGAAGGTCTCTCTAATGGCCATGCTGCCCATGCACTGCGACGACAGGCAGCTGGCTCCGTGCTGACACAGAAGTGCCCACCAGGAGAGGGGCCTCCGGAGGCGGGGGGAGCAGCAGGGGGAGGGAGGGGCAGGCAGCCACCACACCTGAGCCCGGCCCCTTCTGCCCGCAGCCAGCATGGAAACAACAGAGACCAGGAGGGAGAAGCAATTAGAAAGGCAGTGAGGAGCGGAGGGAGGTGGGGACAGACGGACAGTGAGGCCTTCGAGCCGCTGTGGCCCCAGCTGTCCAGCTGGGGAGAGACAGAACTTGAGTCAGGGAGGACCTCGGAGCCAGAGGGAAAGGAGTAGGAGGGAAAGTGCATGGGGGGACGTGGAGTAGAGGGGAGAAGAGAGGAAGAAGGGAAGAAGTCTGATGAGAAGGGCTGGGATTCTCACTTCTACTCTGTCAGCAGCTGAAATCTTGGTGCACCCTGAGGGGATGGGGGTGGGTGCGAGGTGCTTAGAAGGGCCTGGACGGCGGACACCAATAAGACACCCTTCTTAGGGGGCGTCAGGGCTCCCAACCAGGATCTCAGAGCCCAAGGCACCTGCGATCAGAGGCAGGGGCACCAGAAGGAGGGGGCTTCTCTGACAATTTGAAATAAAATGGGCACAGCGTTCTAATACTAACAGCCTGTTATTAAAATCAAGCGCTATTTTACAAATTGCATTTGCCAGGGAATGGCTAATTACAGGCAAGGCACATTTCTGTGTGTTGGTGTCGATTAATCCTGAACGGTTTAAGCAGTCGAATTTTATACATATAATTATCACTCGAAATTTGCAAAACAGCAACAAGATGCTCTGGGGCTCTGCCCTTGAGGCACGTCCAGGCTGAGGGATGTCTTGGCAGGGAGGGCCGGGGGAGGAAGGTGCTGGACAGGGAGGTTCGGCTGTGCCAAATCACAGACGGGCATCTCTTCCTATCAATCTCTTACTTCCCCCGGATGGAAAGGAATAAAGCCACTGATGAAGAGGGGAGGGGCCTCCTGGGCTGGGGAAGCTGGAAACAGCTTCCAGAAGGGCTGCTAGCGAAGTTCCACCCCTTGCCAAGCGTGGTCCCTTCGTGAGACTGAACTCGCTGTGGGGTTTGAGACAAGGCGTGTTCCACTGTCCCACAGCCCAGGTTTTTTCATGTGTGAAATGGGCAGGCTGGGGAGAGTGTCAGGGATGGAGGCCACACCCCCAAGACCGTAAAGAAGGGAGGGAGTTTTTGTGGGGCTCTACCGTGCTCCTCAGCCAGTCCCGCAGCCTCCAGGAGTGGATGGGGCCTCATGGCAGAGCGAGATGTAGTGGGTGGTGGGTGCTGCCAGCTGCAAGGCATGCTGGGAGACCCTGGGGGGAGGGTGCGGCAGGGAGCTGGGGAAGCCCACCCTGGTGCAGGGAGAGACGTGGAAAAACTAACTGGCAACTGCGGCCCGACTGCCTACCCTGGGAGGAGGGGTGCGCCCAGGTACAAGTCAGGCTGGGTCTAGAGGGCGCCCAGGGAGGTGGAGTCAAGGGGGCATGGGGGCCACAACCAAGGGAATGTGGTGCTCAGAGAGGGTGCGGTAGAGCCAGAGGGCTGGCAGTCCAGCCTGTTTTGCTGGAAGATAAGGCCAAGAGCCCAGCCCACCACCTGAGGCACCTGAGACCTTGCCCCGAATCTCACGGGGAGCTGAGAAGGGATGTGTGGGGAGCGAGGAGGTGAAACAGGGAGGTCCTGGCTGCATGTGTCCCTAAGAAGACAACCGCCCTCCCTGCCTCCCCTGCTCACCAGCTAAAGCTACAGGCGACCCACTTCACTGCTGCTATTGGAGTGAAACCCAAGCAAGTGGGGCTGGCAAGGGGACTGTGTGAAGGTCATCGTCTACCTGCATGAGGACTCCTGGGCCCCTGTCCTTCGCTGCTTCAGAGCTCCTGAGGGCGAGGCCCGGAGTCCTATGAGCACTACCGTTTGAAAACCACTGGCTTAGAAAGGCAGCAGCGTCCACATGGGAACCCAGAGTGTTTAAAGGAAAAGGAGCGAGGAGGGGACCGAAGCATCTGATGCTTTCTCTGCCTCCTGCCTCCTGTTCGCTTCTCTATGCTTCGTGTGATGAGCCGGGAGCTGGAGCTGAGTGTCAGGGTGGGCGTCCCATCGGATGCTTGCAAGGGGAAAGTGGGCACAGGACTGGCTAGCAAAGCTGCTGTCAGAGTGACACTGGAGAGACCAAGCGCGTCAAGGTGCACAAGGACCTAGCAGGTCTCCACAAGTGTGAGTTTTTACACACCTGTTACCACTTTCGTCCCAGTGGGCCTTGTGGCTTCAGAGGCTCAGGGGACCCTTTGAAGCCCAGGGTGACAAGTGTGGTAAGACCTGTGCAAAGGCCCAGCGCACCGTAGGCACTCAATAAATGCTCAGTATTGGTGAATTTGAACCCCTCCTCATCCTCCGTCTGAATGCCCACTGAGGACTCTGACCTCCAGTTCTGCCCCTTCAGACAGATCCTTGATGGCATTATCCCTGAACTCACCAAGAGCGGGTTTTACAAGGGCTCAGCCCGAGCCCTGTCCAGAGGCCTCAGCCCTACGGCTCAAAGCAGAGAAGGACAATCACACCGAGTCATTAAACCAAAGCACCGCCCCACTCCCCTTGCTTGTAGCGCTGAAGCGGCTTCAGGGGCTGCATGACCAAAAATCTTTGAAAGCTGGCACGACAAGACTTTCTTTCACCAGAGGCACTGTGAATAAGAGTTCAGTCCACTGTGCACCTACTGTGTGCCAGCCCGGGACCAGGTGCTGAGAGCTGAGCTCTTTGCCAGCCCTGCTTCCCAGGGAACCGAGGAAGCTTGCTGGCGAGGCCGAGTAGGACACCCAGGGCCACGGCACTCACGTGACCGCCCCCAGTAGGGCAGGGAGGCAAAACCTGTGGCCTTGTCTGAGCTCCGGTACTTGCTGTCTCTAGGACAGCGTGGAAAGGTGAGTTGCCTGGCCCCAGGTCACAGAGCTGGTTAGACACAAACTGGGGCTCAAAAAGGGTCTTCCCACTGTTACTGTAGGATGAAGGAGATGAAGAGGATGAGGCAGGAAGAGGGGCTGGGAAGGCCAGCCCAGGCTTCGTGTCATTTCCCACAGTTCCGGATAACCACACATTGTTTTACTTACAATCACGAACAATAAATAGGGGTACAGGAAACCTGGGGATGATGTCGCCTCTGCCTGTTTTCTTAGCACACAAGAGAAAGAAAATTAAAAAATATATATCGTCCCAACATTGGTACCCTAACCTGCCAAAAACACATGCAGATTTCAAAACAAAGAAAAATCCCACTGGGGTCAGCTCAGCCATCCCCCTGTCCATAGCAGGACAGATCGGCTGGATACCTGCTCTGGTCCTGGTAACTCACATCATGGGTCAGCCACCTCCCTCTGCCCTGAATCACACCTCCAAACCCCACCACATGTCCACACACCTGCAGCCCTCTTCTCTCTTCGACTGTGAAGTAGCTGGAGCTTGGCCTCTGGTATTCCCCTGCTTTGGCACCTTTTCCATCCTTCCTGGGGCCCGGCTTACCCAGGCAGGGGACCAAGGCTCTCCTGCTCACCGTCTCCCCCCAACCCAGCCAGCCTTTAGACTGTGTCTTTTCTTATGAAATGAAAACGCTTTCTGTCCTTAAAGGAGTTTGGGGAGTCAGAGGGATGGTGGAGGAGATATTCCCAGGGGTGAGGGGCCTCCAGGCACCCTGAAATCAGGCTATGATATAGGCTTCTGAACAAGTCCATCCTGATAGTAGCAGCTCCAGCTCATCCTCATCCTGAATCCCGACACCTAAGCCCTGCTCCGGGAGATGGAGTCAGGGGCCAATGGTTCCAGAAGCTCCAGACCCTGTTCCTTTCTTTCCTATTAGAAAGAACCATTGTGGCATCAGAGATAAAGTACTGTACTTGGGGTAGGGAGAACTGGGTTCTAGTCTTGCACTGCACCCACCTGGCTGTGTGACCTTAGGCAAGTCACTTTCCCTCTCTGGACTTCAGTTCATTATCTATAAAACACAGCACTGATGTAGATGGACTTCAAGATGTCCTCCAGTTTTGGCCACTGGACTCTGTGACAAGGCAAATGGCCCCGCCTCAGCTCCACTGACCCCAGTGGGGCCATGCTGGTGACTGGGAACAGGAAGCTGAAGACAGGAGCAGTCCCCAGGCCACTGGTCCCACCCTGTCTGGCACTGCGCTTCTTTTCCAGACTCAGAAATCACCGGAGCGTAGGGGCAGCCCTGCTTCGGGCTGGCTCCACAAGGCAAATGACAGCCTCTCAAGGGTGCCCATGACGACTAAATGGTTTGCTTTCCGTATGCAAATGAAGCCGCCAATTTACATTCATTTGCGCCTGACGGGTGTCTGAAATGGATGGATTTGATTTGTGCCTGATCTGTAAGTGTCTAATTTATTAATCAATAAAACGTCATGTACAGGCACAAGGATCCCCAGTTCCAGCCGGCCTCCATATATATGTAAATAATGCAATCTCTCAATCTACTTGTTATGTAAATGTTAATATAAAACCGACAGAAATACACATCTGCAGAACTTTATGAGCAGAGGGAACTGAGATTTACACCGGCTCCTGCCCACCCTCTGCCCCTTGGCTCTTCCTTCCTCTTGCCACACCTTCCTCTCACTTTTCCCTTATGCCAGTTGACCCATCTCATCTCCTCCGGGAAGCCCACCTGCTCCTCTAGCCTTTGGACGCTGCCAGGCCTCCAGCCAGAGGCCCTTGCTCTTACTTCCTGCACAATCTTGCCTTTCTCTGGCCCTGGAACTTGGCCTGCAAGACCACACCTTACACAGTCTCCCCACCCACGCATTTCTCCCCTCTCCATCTCTGTGTGTTGAAATTTACCCCCTCCAAGGACCAGCTAAAAGTCACCATCTTTAGCCAACGCGGACACTGAGTATGCAGGCACGGACCCATTCTGGGAAGAGGGAGGGATCAAAGGTCCCAGCCCTCAATAGGCTCGATTTAATAACAGCAATGTTTCCGTTCTCTGTGTGCCAGGCGCTGCTCTGAGCACGGCTTGCAGGGCATGCTCTGCGGTGAGGGGCTGCTGTTGTCCTGCTGTGCAGATGCTGAAAACGAAGCTTCTTCAGAGAGGTTACCTACTAGACAGGTGCAAACAGGCAGGGCCAGGGTTTGACTCCAGGTAGCGCCATCAAGAGTTAGTCTCAAAGCCACAGTATGGCCTTTTGCCAGTGAGCAGAAAGGTCATTCCAAGCCACGGAAGCCAAATTAAACCCCTTTTATAATAGTCCTCAAAGGGACCATAAAACAAACCTTAGCAAAGCCAGAAAATGATAGCTTTCTGCAGCTTGTCCCTTCAGGAAAGCATCATGCCTGGATTGCATGACCACCCGTCTTTTTTTTTTTTTAATTGAATTTTATTTTATTTTATATTTTGATACAGCAGGTTCTTATTAGTTATCTATTTTATACGTATTAGTGTATATATGTCAATATCAATCTCCCAATTCATCCCACACCCCCCCTTGGTGTCCATACGTTTGTTCTCTACATCTGTGTCTCTATTTCTGCCTTGCAAACCAGTTCATCTGTACCGTTTTTCTAGAACATCGTATATTAACGCATATATGTGGACCGCCCATCTTTAGCACATCAGTTCTTCATGTTAGCTAGATGTTCTCTCTTCATTTATGTTTCTCCATGTCTGACCTCTCCTGTCCATTGTGAGGGCAAGGTCAGCTCTTCCCATGCCATCAGATGTGGCAGAAGGATCCCTCCCCACTCACCCTTCTCCTGCCCCTCTTCTCCCTGTACATTCACCGCCTCCTCTATCCCAAGCTACAAGAACCACTCAGCTGATGCTTTATAGATGAAATCTATAAAATTTGGTAGAAAGGGACAAGAAAGAGATGAATGTCCACTGATGTTTATTCTACACTGGGGGCTTGACAGATTGAGACCAGGAGGTGAAGCAGTGTTCACAGCATCACATACCCAGGTAAGGGCACAGCCAGGTTCAAAGCCAGGTCTGTCTAGTGCCAGGTCCATCCTTAGGCGGGGTCGGTAAAGGCCTAAGCTGGATGACCTGAAAAGGGCTGAGAAAGACACCCCCATATATCTTCCCTGTCCATCATCCTCCCTGCCTTTTATCCTGCCATTAAAGATTCAGGGCTCCTCTCCCACAGGAATCATCTTTGAGAGCTTACAGATCCCCACAGCAGTAACCAAAGGTGACAATCCAGCCCGAGTGGTCTGCAGATCTACCAGATCCCATTTCCTTCAACGTCAGCATTGAGTGATGTGTTCCCGGTGAGGAGAGGCTGCAGGAAGGTAGGGCGAGCAGGGTTTTGATGAAACCCATTATATCTCCATCAAGAGGAAAAACCAAACGTTTTGTATTAAGAGGCGCCACTGAGGGCGGAAACTGGATTTGCAAGTGCAAGTTCATTAGTGGCTGTATAACCAATGGAGACTAAGGGAAGTGGCCCTGAATGCAGGACCAGTTATAGCTTGCCTGCAGTGCTTCTAGAAATTCTTCTGGAAGATGGGTATTTCATTCGCCCTTAAAAGTGAAATGGAAATTGACCTTCTCTGCACTGGACAGCAGTTCCCCAGAAGCTTTCTAAAGGAAGAGCCTAGAGCCACAGTCAGATTAAACCTCCTCTTCTGGTCTCCTCTCCAACAAGGCAATGTTCCAGGACAGCCAAAAGCATGAAGATGAAAGAACGGAAAGGGACAAGAAGGAGACTAATATCCACTGATATTTATTCTAAACCAGAGGCTTGCAGATTTTATTTTATTCCATTGGGCCCATCACACATTATACACATGGAGATAGTGAGGCTCAGAGAAGTTAAGAGATTCATCTAAAGCCACACAGCTACCAACTGGCAGAGCCAGAACTAGAAAGTAGGTCTGTCTAACCACAAGGCCTGGACTCTTTCCAGTGCCCTGAGACTCCAGTTACAGAAGGAAAAGGCCTGAGCCACTACAGATGATATGTCAATCTGAAAGAAGGTTAGGAAGCCAGGCTCCAGATCATTTAGAAAGAGAATGGATATATGCCTGGCTAGAGATATAGTGACGTATGTAAGTGATTAAGGAAAAAGGTACCATATTGAACTTGAGAAGAGTTTGAAAATGATATAAATTATTCTACCCATTCGTGGTTGCTTAATAATGCTGTTTTTAAATTAATTAAAACAAAAACATGCTAAGGCATTTGAAACTACATGGTTATAGCCTAGATTTGGGGCCAAGTTCAGTTTGTAGTTTGGGTCATATAAAGGAGATGGAGGAACCTCCTTCCACCAGACATGATAATAATTGGAACTCTAATAGCTACAATGTGAAGTTACTAACTGCAAGTGCTTTAAACACACAAAATCATATAATCCTACGAAGTGGCTGTTGTTATCCCGAACAATAGAGGAGACTGTGGAGTCTCAGAGAGGTTAAGAAACTTGCCTAAGGTCACACAGCTTGTTAGGGCCAGAGCCGGGATTCAAACCCAGTTTTCTCTGGAGCCAGAGCTCAAATAGCCCCTATAGCATATCCTAGTTTTTTTTTTAAAGGAGTATCTTAAAGGAAACCTTTAATTTTCTATTGCCAACCTGTGATCCCATCTTCCCCCTGGCAGCTTGCTGGGGTGGAGCTGCATAGCTGTGCCGGGGAGACAAGGCTGAAGGCAGGAATTCCTGGACGTGCAGGCACTCCAGGTATCCTTGTGGGTACATGAGCCCAACAGAGGAACCCAGTGGGAAGGCACACCTTTCTCAGCTCTTAAAGACAGACCTGTTCTTTTTTTTTTTTGCGGTACGCGGGCCTCTCACTGTCGTGGCCTCTCCCGTTGCGGAGCACAGGCTCCGGACGCGCAGGCTCAGCGGCCATGGCTCACGGGCCCAGCCGCTCCGCAGCATGTGGGATCTTCCCGGACTGGGGCACGAACCCGTGTCCCCTGCATCGGCAGGCGGACTCTCAACCACTGCGCCACCAGGGAAGCCCCAGACCTGTTCGTTATCATGAGGAGGCTGACCTAGCTGACCCTAAAGCCCTCTAGCGCTCAGATGTTGGGAGCCCATCCTTCTGTCTTCCATACTTTTCTCTGGGATCCCCTCTGTGGGGGAAATAGATGCCTCCTGCCTGCTCTGTTGCTGCTCTACTGGGGGTTCCAAGGTGGAGCCCCATCAAAGCCAGGAGGCATGGCTCATTCCGGAGGCTGGGGGCCCTGGGCTCAGGCTAATACACCTTCCTTCACTCTTCCAAGGGGCCGTCTTCTGGGCTGTCTGATCCTCACCCCAGGTCCCCTCGGATTCTCTAAGGAAGCCTCCTAGAATGGTCACTCCAACTAGTCACACCGGCGCCCCTATTCCCACCACCCCAGGACATCAACTGGGCTCAGTTCGTTTGTGTGTCTGGGGCAGTCATTGCATGGACAGCTCCCACTCCTCCAGCAGGCAGGGACCTCCCCACTGACACACATGTTCTAATTTGTCCTGACTCTCCCTATCTCCTTCTTATTCTTCCAGGCCTCAAGGATGTTCTCAGGATGGAAAATAAAAGATGCTTGAGGTCATGGCCCCTTTTGTCTTTTTTAGAAAAAGAAAAGTGTAAATTTGGTGAGGAAATTATTTGAGGTGTTCTAAAGGGGAGCAGGAAAATCAGAGCAGCTGTGAAGGTGCTGAGATGGGAGGTCAGCCAGCATTTCAAAGGACCCCAGGACCTTTGCACAACCCTGGGCTGAGTAGGAATGAGAAGTCCCCATCATGATAGAAACTGAAATTCCACATCAATAGAAGGTGTGAGGTGAGGACTCAGGGTCAGTTTCACAGCAGTGGAAATAAAATCAAGAAAGTGTGATATTTAGTGCTCACCTAAATTTGTAGACCCAGCTGCCTACCCTACTATCCACATTGTTTCCTGCAGTTAGTCAACGTGGGCTTAAGGGAAATATAACTCACCTTAATATTTGCTTAAACCAAATGGAATACAGAAAGGAAATAAATTTGTTGCTAAGCCTTCAAGCACTGCATTTTAAACCCCAAATAAAGGGCCTGAGATTTAGATTATGCATAGCTTCTGCCGCAGCTCCCTGTGTTCTCATCACTAGAAATATTTCATGAAATACGGTGGAGAGTATGAGTTGCCTGGATTCGAATCCCAGCTCTGTCACTTACTAGCTGAGTGACTCTGGGCAAGGTAGTGAACCTCTCTGTGCCTCAATCTCCCCAGGCATAAAGTGGGAGTAATCATTGTACACACCCCACAGGGTAAACCTGACAATTCAATCAGATCACATATGTGTGTGCTGACACACAGTAAGGTTCAAAAGATGGTAGCTATTATTATTATTGAAATTTGAGGGCTCTTGGGGTTGTTTTTTTGAACTACCTAATTTCATCTTGGAGACACCCAAATAGAAGCACAAGGTTTTACCTGCTTGCATACCTTCCCCTTTTCCCTGGTGAGAAGTTACACGTGGCCCCTAAGGGGGAATGAATTAGGCAACATGCCTGCTGTGACGTGGGGAAACAGCAGGCCCAGGCAGGCGATACAGAAGGATCGCCCAGGCAGGCGATACAGAAGCACAGACAGGCCCTCTCTTTGGGATGTCAGCTGCCTGCTCCACGCAGACCCTGGACTCTGGGTCACCCAACATCCAAGGCTCACCCTCCTCCACTCTCCTCTGCGGCTTAGACGGACAGATGAAGTCTAAGAGAGATACACGGAAAGTTCCACCTTTGGGCTGGAACCAGCGATTGCACAGGCAGAGGATAGGGGAGCTCTGGCTCAGAAGCAGTTCCAGGAATGCAAAAGGGCCCACGTTAAGTCGGTGGGGGTGGGCAGTGATGTTCAGAACAGGGGAGGGTAACTGACTAAGCAGCTCACCATGAGAGAAAAGACTTGGGGGCAGGTAGTAGGGGTGGAGGAAACAGCAGGCGGTGGTGGCAGCGGGGATGGTCAGAACGACCAGGCTTGACCTCTCTGCCAACATGTGACCCTACTGATCATGTTCTGCATGAATCCCACTCCCCTTCTGGGTTTCAGCCTCTCCTTCTGGCCACCCCTTCCCAGCTGCCTTTGAAAATCTCCGCTCTACTTGTCCCTGAACCCTGGTGTTCCCAGCACCCGATTCTCTGCAGGCTTCTCTCCTCACTGTCTGTGCTCCACCCGGGGGTGACCTGCCCTTGCTTCCACACGCCCCAGACTGCCAGCCGTCCACCTCCTCTCCCGGCCTGGGTCCCAGTTCACGGCTTCCCCCTACTGCCCCTCAGGTGCCCTAAAGTCAACCTAATCCAGACCAAAGTGTCTTCTGCTGCAGCCCTGCTGCTACCTGTTCCTGGCCTTGGTTACTCTCATCATTGCTTTCCTGGTTGCTCCAAACCTCAATCCTTTTGGGGGAGATGGGGAAAGGGAAGTTTTTTAAAAGTTGTTTGTGGCGAGAATTCCCCAGTGGTCCGGTGGTTAGGGCCCCGCACTTGCACTGCCCGCTGGGCTTCCAGGTTTGATTCCTGGTTGGGGAACTGAGATCCCGCAAGCCGTGCGGCACGGCCAAAAAAAAAAAAAAAGTGTTGTTTGTGGAAATATAAGATGCATACAGAAAAGTTCCATATTATAAGCTCAATGAATTTCCACGAAATAAACACACACGTGGAAGCAGCCCTCAGATCAAGAAAGGAAACAAACCCAGCCCCCCAGAATCCCCACCCCGACACGAGTGACTACCGTTCGGATTTGTATCACCACAGATACATCATCTGTTTTTGTAATTTATATCAACGGGATCGTGCAGTCTGTATTCTTTTATGTCTGGCTTTTTTCACATGTTCAAGAGACTTTGTTCATGAGATCGTCACGCAGAGCGTGATGTGATTTTAGACTCTCATGCTTTACCGGGCAGTGTTCTTTGAGTCACGGTCTCTTCTCCTCTGCTGGTGAGACTTTGGACAGCGTCCTGCTGGGGCTCTTGTGTATATAGGGCGCTGCTGTGAACACCCAAGAACACATCTTTCGGGGGCATATGTGTGCGTTTCTGCTGCGTGTACATCTAGGAGGGAGTTCCCAGGTCCCAGACTCTGCATCGAGGCAGCTGGAGTCAATCCCACCCAGTGGTTTTCTAAGCATTTGTCCTGACATGGCCTCCTTCCTTCCAGCAGCACAGAAGAATTTCAGTTGCCCTTGGGGCTGTTTTGGACTCCTTCCTCCTTCTCCCTTGTCTCCAAGGAGCATTTACAGCTGTCTTATCTGTGTGCCGGTTTTTTGTTTCTGAGGCTGCGTCCCATGGGCCCCAGCCCCACTGGTTCTTCTTATGCAATAGCTTTTTAATCCCTACTGTCCCCTCCAGCCCCACTGCCATCCCCTTAATTCTGTCCTCCTTCTCTCCTGGCTGGGCTATTCCCCTATTCCAGTCCTGAACTGGGCCCTCCTCCCCCACCCCATCCTCCACGTCTCAGCAGGATGTCCTCCACACCCATCACGGCTACCTTCTGCTCAAGAACCCAACAGTCCCCAGGGCCTAAAGCAAAGTGGCCGCGCCGGAACTTGTGGACACCTTGTGGTCAAGTGCCGCGTCTCTGCACAGCATCCACACAGCTCCTGCGGCATCTCTGTGCTCAGTGCACATGTGATGATCCACTTCTCATTCCGGCCCCACCTACCTTTCCAATCTCATCCCCTGAAGCTTCCCTAGTGACCCCCACGACCGGAGACGGCTGCCCACCGCATAGCCATGGAGTCGCCCACCATGTTCCAGGTAGGTACTCTTCCCTTGGCCTGAAATTCTTTCCCACTTTGGGGATAGTTTTAGGCAGGCAGCAGTCTAGTCCTACTTGAGGGTCATCAGATCCCAGAGATGTCAGGGATGGACCTCCAGTTCATGGCAGCTCACTTCACCCACCCAAGAAGGAACTGACTGCCTTGTTCATTCCCAAGTGGCTAAGAGGGGTGGACGCGGCCATTGCCAGGGCAAGGGGCATCCATCCTGATATGTAGTCTGTGCCCAGCTGCAACAGGACAGAAGCCGACACACTTCTCAAACCATCCAAGCTGCCATAGGTGCATAAAGTTCTCCATCTCCTACAAAAGGGCCAGTTTTGGCTTTTCAAAGGCCAAAGAGAATCCCCACCCCGCTCAGGCAGTCTCCTAGCCAGCTCTACATCCTCTTGTACCCAAGGGCCAGGAAACCTGGACCGCTGTGGGCCAAAGCTGCCAGCCTCCAGGTCTATGCAGCCACCAGGCTTGCAGTCTTACATCAGGGTAATGCACCTGGTGGTCACAGTCACCTTATGACAACCAGGCCCCCGCAGTGTTATTTTTCACTTTTGTTCAACAGTGGACATTTCATAAGACAGTGTCACAGACTTTATCTCTTACTGCAATAGCCCTATGAGATACAGACTGTTATTCTCACTTCGTAGATGAAGAAACGGGCACAGAGAAGTTAAGTCACCCACCCAAAAGCACACAGCTAGGAAGTGGCACAGGTAGACATTAAATCTAAGGTGCGTGATGCAAAATCCATCCCACCCCCGCTGCCTCCGCCCTGGGGCTACAGAAACCCCGCTCCGCCTCCAAGATGCCTCATCAGTTATTCCTTACAAAGCAGTTCTGGATTTCCCAGTTAGAATTAATTAATCTCCCCTCTGTGCAGTTTATCTGAACTTTTATTAGAGTAATTATAGCAGCCTGACTTTTATTATAATCATTATTTACCTGTCTGCCTCTCCAACTGGGCTGGGAGCTCATGAAGGGCGGAACCCTGTCAATTTTGTACCTTGAGCCCCGGCAGGTGGGCATTGAGCACAACGCGAGAATAATAACAGCACCATTATTATTATTTTTTGGAATAAAGACACAGACGTAGAGAATGGACTTGAGGACACAGGGAGGGGGAAGGGTAAGCTGGGATGAAGTGAGAGAGTGGCATGGACATATATACACTACCAAACATAAAACAGATAGCTAGTGGGAAGCAGCCGCGTAGCACAGGGAGATCAGCTCGGTGCTTTGTGACCACCTAGATAGCTAGTGGGTTAAGGAGGGTGGGAGGGAGACGCAAGAGGGAAGAGATATGGGGATATATGTATACGTATAGTTAATTCATTTTGTTATACAGCAGAAACTAACACACCATTGTAAAGCAATTACACTCCAATAAAGATGCTTTAAAAAAAAGACTAAAAATAGATCTATCATATGAGGGAACAACAACAATAAAGAATGATAACATCAAGACAGTAATGAAGGCCTCCAGCCTTCAGGCTTAATCAAGTCCTCAGCTTAATTCACCAGGACCGTGGGTCAAGTACCGAGAGGTGACAGGCTGCCTATGATTGTAAAAATGCAACAGAACCTTTAGAGGTCTTTGGTGGCAGGGTCTCAAGCTCCCACAAGAGGAGGATGTTTCTCAGAACATCTTGGGATGTGTCAGTGATCATTTTCTTGGTTCACCCACTGCGTCTCTATTTTGTTTTCCTCTCTCTCTCTCTCTGTCTCTCCTTCTCTCCTTCTCTCCTCCCCCCTTCTCTTTCTCCCTTTCTCTGTATCCTTGTCTTTTCTTTCTCCTTCCTTTCTCTTTCTCTACAAAATACAGAACCAAATTATATTTTCCATTACTTGTTGTACCAACTGTTTTTTCTGTTTCCTGCTCTAAAAAGTCCTATGAGTGGGATGCTTGCTACTTCACTGCTCTGTTGCTCCACACACACACACACACACACACACACACACACACCAAGTTGTACTTTGGTTTGGTCACTCCAACCGAACCAAAGTACAACTTCCTAGATGGCATCAGGTCAGCCAGCCTGCACCAAATGCCCCAGAAGCAAAGGACAGAACATCCCTTCTTTGGACAAAAAATAAAGGGGAGACGCATCCCCTGGGTGTAGGGACCTGATGTCCTAATGAAGGAGACAAGCCCTGCACCCACAGAAAAGGGGGCGGGGTTGCCAAATCATAAGAAGCATGTTGTGGAGGAAAGGGGGATTTGGAAGCCAAGGTGTGGACCTCCGGATGGCCTGTACTGAGGAAGGAGTGAAAAGGAGCGAGAAGGCAAGGCAGATGCAGGATCGGCACAGGATCATTGTGCTAATGTTATTACACGAATGTGATGCTAATGCTATTACACTAATATGACGAATAGCCACATTCACTGAGCACTTAGAACCCATCAGGCACTGTTTTAACTTCCTTCCATAGACTAGCTCGTTTAAGTTTCACATCGTAAGTATTCTTACAACTATCATCCCCATTTTCCAGATGAGAAAACTGAGGCACAGAGGGACTAAGGAGCTTGCCCATGGTTACACAACTGGTAAATGGCATGGACCAGGCAGTCTGAGCTGCAGAGCCTCTGCCCTGAACCACTTTCTAAACAGTCGAGGGGGTTGAGAGGCCCAAGGCCCAGTGTTAGCTCTGTTACCTTGTCCCCGTTGGCTCTGGGTGAGGCATTGTGAGATGGGCAGGCTCTGAAGTCAACTGTGTAACTTCCCTGTGCCTCAGTCCCCCCTCCTGGAAAGTGAGCTTCATAACGATACTTCATAAAGACGTTACGAGAATTTACTGAGAAGGTGCACGCAAAGAGCTTAGGGCGTTGCCTGGCGCAGAATAAGCCTGATATGCATAGGGAATGCTATTGCCAGCATCTGGACTCATTGTCTTCCTCTCCTCTGTGGTCACTGTCCTTGGGACCCTGGGTACAGGCTATGGGCCACCTTTCCGGGAGGGAGAGGAAGGGGCAATGGAGCTCTCAGACAAGACCAGGACAGATGCCACTGACTGAGCACTTCCTAAGTGTCTGGCACCCTGCATGCTGCTTCTAAAATTCCTGGGCGAGAGGCCCACTAGCCCATTTCACAGATGAGGTGCCCGAGGCTCAGGGCAATGAAGCAATTTACCCAAGGCCCACGACGGAGAGTGGCAGGGCTGGGATTTGGACCGAGGTTTGTCTGACTCCAAAGCCCAGGCTTCCAATCATCTCCCTGGGGCTACCAAGGGTCAGGCCTTGGGTCTCAGTCACCCCAGAAAGCAAAATGGGGCCGAAGGGAGAGGGGCCTTGTTGCTGCCACCATGCCGCGTGATCATAAAACAAACCTCTCCACATCACTGAGCCTCAGCCCTGCCTGTCAGATGCGATGGTGACAGGGAGGGCCCTTGGGCAGCCATGAGGGCATTTACAGCTAGACGGCGCGATTAGTATCATTGTCAGGACGATCATGACGCTTCACCCCAAGTTAGCAAATGGACAGCTGTGTCCTGGACGCTCGGGGAGAGCTTAGGGCAGCCAGAAAGCAAGGCTGTGACCTGGACGCAAAGTTCCAAAGAGGAGGGAGGAGTGGGGTCTGGACTGTCCCTGCCACTGCTCTGGTGTCCTGGGGACGGACAGGAACCACCTGGGGTGGGGAGACATCCCCACTGAGCCACTCAGACATCAGCTTTGACGCGACTCCGTTAACCACCTGGACCTGTCCTCCCCCATCCGGTCACCCCCGTAGCAAGTGGCAGCCTTGTGAGCCAGGGCCCTACCCCGGCTCACCTGCAGCCCCGCGTTCGAGAACTGATAGCGCACGTGAAGCCCCGCAGCCAGCAGCGGCGGCGGTGCAGGCAGGGAGGAGGGGGCAGGGAGGTGCAAAGGCCCTGCGCTTTGCTGATTACGCATCAAAGCTCTCATTATGCCCATCATATCACTGCGCTCAGGGCTTCCAGCGAGTGTAGAGAACCTGCGTCTGTTGATGCTCCATCTGACATGCAAAATGCAGAGGAAAAATAATTTGATTACGGAACAGGGACAAGAAAGACAAGGAGAGGGAGGGTGACCTGGTTTTGCAGCTGGCTCAGCGCTATGCAGGCAGATGGTCTGACCCGAGTTGGGATGTTAGGAAGATACTGTACAGGCCCAGGATCCGGGAGCAGGGGAGAGATGGAAACAAATGAGGCTGAGGTCAGGTGCCAGCTGCGTGTGACCAGTCACCAGAAGCAGCTCTTCAAGAAGAAGCAGCACAGAAAAGAGACCTGGAGAGGATCGTGTGAGGGGGGGAGAAGGCTGAAAAAGAGTCTCACACAGACAGGCACAGCCTGCCTTCAGGGAGCCCCAGTCTGAGGGGAGACACAGTCCCATCCTCAGGGAGCCCCAGTCTGGGGGGAGACACAGCTCTGTCCTCCGGGAACCTCAGATGTAGCTTGAAGGAGAAGGAATAACCTATACTTTCATAAAGCTTCTAGTATGAGAAGAGTCAAAGTATTGCCTTTCCCAAAGTGATACCCAGGGAATTTACATAGATATTAACAATACCCCCCGAGGTCAGAATGTGACTTTCCACCTGTCCAGAACTAAACAGAATGGTGAGATGGGTACATGGAGTTTTCCTCAGCGGCACTGAATCATGTAAAGGAAGAGAACCAGAGTGATGAAACTGAAGCGCCTGTGTCTATGTGTAGATAAACAGAGGTACAGGAAGATGAAGGGGAGCTTGTTCTCACCTGGGGACCACAGGGAGGTAGGGGGTACCTGGGGAAATGCAGACCTGTCCCACAGAGCAGGAGGGGCTCTGTCCAGGATGCAGCCTCCGCTACAAAACTAGAAGCCCGTCATCTCAGAGCGTAGGTGCCCGGGCGAAGCCCTGCCAGGTGGAGGACAGTTAAGAAGCCAGGGACTCAGATCTGATGGAGCCTCTGAGGCCTTGAATCTCATCCTCTGTCCCCAGGGAAAGAGAACCCCCTAGAGGATAATCATACCAGTAATTGCCACTATTAGTATAAAGGCACCATTTATTGAGTACTTAACTTGTATCAGGCACTGTTTTCATGACCTTCCATGTATAAACTTTCTTAAACATCACAATATTAGGAGGTAAGTATTATTATTATTCCTATTCCTCAGATGACGAAACTGAGGCACAGAGAATATAAGTTACCGCCAAAAATTATACAGCTAGCACCTGGCACAGCTGGAATTTGGACAGAGGGGATCTGACAGCGTGGTTATCCATTTTTTGCTTAATTACTTCCAGGGACTGGGAGCTCACTACCTTGAAGACTGCTATCGCTAGGGCACCTCCTGGCATTATCTGAAGCACAGAGCAGAGGCTCATCACCCTAGACCTATAAGGTCCAATACGACAGTAACCTAAACACTGAGAACAGAGCCTGGTACACAGTCCTCAGGAATATTTGTGAAATGCATCTTCCAGTAGAAACATCCCCTGGGTACACATCCCATCACTCCTGGGGCCACAACCAGGGCAAAACCATGGGTTCTACGTCATACCCCTCACCATGTCACACATAATGTGGCCAGAAAAATCCCCAAGAATGGAAACCCAAACAAGGAAATTCCCAAGGAAAAAGTGCCATGGGAATTGAGGGGCAGAGCTGAAAGCAGGCCCATCTCAAATGCCCCCTCCTCCAGGAAGCGTCCCTGACTGCCCAGCCCCACTTCCACTCCCATCATCTTCACCTCCCCCCTGGTCCTGAGCCACACCTGATGGGGTTGGTTCCCATCTATGTGGGGGACCCACTTCCCCACTTGACCCACGAGCTCCATTACAGGGGCAGGGCCTTGGTTTCATGTGCCATCCAGTGCCCCAGTGTCTGGGCGTAGAGTTAGGAACAAAGGGGGACTCCCTCAGTGTTAAAGATGGACAGCCATCTGAGGTCATGGGGAGGGGCCGGGCCACACTACCCATCCCAACTCCTACAACCCTCCGGCTGCAAATACGAGACCCTAGGACCTCCCAGAGTCTGATGGGGGCCTGCAGGCCCATGGAGCCCCCTCTCCTGTGCCTCATCTCATCATCATCTTCCCTGTGGCTCCAGCTTCACCTTGGTCAGGCTTGAGGATTAGGAGGGGAGGGAACCCCCAGGAGCCCTCTCACCACCACGGGTCTCTCCACTCTGTGTCCTGGGTGCTAAGAGAAGGAGCTGCCTTTTCCAGTTCTCTCTTTCCTACTTCGTTACTCTTTGAGAAAGGGTAACAGGAGAAACCATTATGTGAGCCCTGGGCATCCGATGCTCTAGGGAGGGGCAGGAAGTGAGGGTCGGCCATAGAAGGAAGGAGAGTGGGTTGGGGCTGGTTGGGGTGATGGGAAGCCCATCACTTCCAGATTTCTGCTCCGCACTCCCCTCTGCGTGGCCCCCAGCTACCCACTGCCTTCCGCTGACAGCTCATTCCAGAGGAGAAGGCGGCCCCCACCCCAGCTCAGGATTCCTGCACCCCAATGTGAATTACCATAAACACAATGGGTCCAATTAGAGAATGGCTGGCTTAAGAGAAACATTCACACCCACGGCCCTCTTCCCCTCCTTTCCAGCACCCGGCAAATCGGCCACTATATTCTCTTCGCCGCTCACAACCTCTCAGGATGACACCCCATTCGCCACAAACCCCAATCACCTCCCCCCTCAAATCACAGCTCTCTATTGACACCTCCCAAGACACATCCTACCCCATCCCCATCCACACCCATGTCTGACCCAGGTGACAACCCTACCCCCACCCTAGCCCCCCCATTCCGTGACACCCATTCTGAGTCAGGCCGGGGACAGGGGCTAGTGGGAAGGGAGCGAGCGAGGAAAGTCGTGCATAGTATCAGATCCCGTGTTTTTTTGTTTGTCATAAATGTCTGCATTCATTCTTTTTTTAGAAATATTGCATTAGAAGATTTTTCGTCTGTTACCTGCAGCAACCCCTTACATTTTGCGGCCAAGGTGTGCACTTCACCCTGTTGCTGCCCGGCACACACTCCCTGTGGTTGGGGGGAGTCTGAGGCTCTTTCCAGTCTCTTCCATCATCTCTAGTGACACAGGGCCGCTGACAGCCTGATACTCACCCCACCCTCTACCCCTCCCCAGCCCCAAGCCCATCACCCGTCCTGTAGAGTTAGACATCTTTCCCTCCCCCTTCCCCCTCCCGGGGCCAGACCTGCTGAACAGAGGGCAGAAGCTGATAACAGCTGTTAGCACAGATATCTCAAGCCTTCCTCAACAGAGCTGAGGTTGCCTTCCCTTCTTGGAGGGTCACTGACCCCCATCCTGTCAACACTGCCCCAGAGGTACCATTTCCCCAACTTTAATCATTTTGAAATTTCTTCCCTGACAGCCACTGACGAGGGTTCAGTGTAAGGCAGTACTAACAGTTTGGTGAACAGAGGAGTGAATAAAGACGGGGCGTTCTCACTGATGGAGGCAACAGCCGCTCTCAGGAGCTCCGGGAAGCTTCAGGTTCGATTCGTTCATTTACTCAATAAATACAGCGTGGGCACACCCATTCTGTAGCAGGTGCAGTTCTAGGAGCCGAGGATACAGTAGGGAACGAAACAGAATCGCTGCCCTCCGGAGCTTCGGTTTAGGGTTCCACAGGGGAGGCACAACCCCACCCGCACAGACTCCCCGCACACAGACTGTACCTGACTTCACTGGCACGGGATTCGCGGGCCCTGTGGCACTGGGGAGCCCAAGATGATCGGCTGGTGTGTCTTTGTGTCTTGAGCAAAGAATAAAGGCAGCTCTAAACTCCTGTGTAGGGTAGAGAGGCTTAAATGGGTGGGAGGCTGGGGTCTTCGTTTTTGATTGTGGCCCCTGCCCTGTTCACTGTGGGTACAGCAATTCCTGACTCAGTGTCGCCACCTGTGGCCAGGACTGGCTAATCCTCACTCCTCCTCTCCCTTCTCCATCACCCTCTCTGGGATATTGTGAGATAACAGGAGAGGACAGACATTAACACTTGAAATCGGGCGCATCTCCCCCAGTGCAGAAAGAGTGTTAGACCAGGAAGAGTCAGGGTCATGTTCCTAGCGTGGCCACAGACCGTGGAGCACAGCAACTGAGTGAACGGACGCTGAATTTGACTTGGTTCAATACCAAGTCTATACTCTACTAGTAGTAGATACTCTACCCTGTAGGTAGTCAATACTCTACCCTGCCTAGCCGCGCAAGCTTGGGAAGGCCTCTGTGCCTCAGTTTCCTCATCGGGTACATGGGGAAAACACTACCCCACGCCTGACAGTGTTACTACAAACAAAACGTTCAGAACAGTCCCCGGCGCTTAATGAGTTCTGTATACGTGTGGGTGCTCGCGAGCTTGCTGGGTGACCTTGGGCCAGCCCAGCCCTCCTCTGGACTGCAGGTGTTCCATCTGCAGAATGAACAGGTTGGACCTAAGCTCCCCTCTGGATCACAAGCTTTTGTAAAGCATCAGAGCCTCTTCCCTCTGGGCCCCCAGCACCAGACCCTTAGTTGGGGTCTGCCTACTTCCTCCCCAACAGCACAGAGGCCTGGAGCATCTCCAGGTGCCCTGGCCAGGGAGGAGGAGAGAGCCAGAGCGGTCTGGGATGCTGTGGTTTTCTTTGTGGATCTGCTGTGAGTGGCAGTGTGGGGGAGAAGGATGTCGCCCGAGGGGCTGCCAGCTACCTCTGCCAAGATATTGCTGGGAGCAGAAAACCACAGTGGTATTTTCATTATGAAAGGGAAGCGCAGAGCGAGGCTGCACCTTCTGCAGAGACGTATGTTTCTTTCCTCCCTCCCTCGAGGGCAGATCGGCCTGGTGGTGGAGATGGCGTGCTGTCCTGGGGACACATAGACAACTGGACCTCCAGAGGCCTGAGGGGCACAGCAGGGGTCTGTGGTGCCCAGGAGGGCAAACCTTTCCGTGATGGAAGAGGGCAGTTGGCAAATAAAATCTTTCTCCAGCTTCCTCTTGGGGCCAGAAGGGGCCTGTCTGGGGCTGCAGGAGGCTACTGGGATCAGAAGGGATAGAGATTGCTCCCCAGGAAAGGAGGGTGGGTGCCTTTGAGCCTGGCGCCTAAGCTGTGTCCTGAAGGTTTCCTCCCCCACCCCACCCCATCCTGCAGCAGCAGGACTCTGTGAACCCAGACCTGCCACAGACACAGGATGCATGCACCCTAACTCTGCCAGCGACCCGCGTTGCTGGTAGAAGCATCAGGTCCTGGCCCTTCCCCGGCCGGCCAGCGGCAGGCTCCAAGCTTCCCGTGATGAGTGGCCACTTCAGCCTGGGATGGTTCTGTCCAGCGTGGACTCTCCGCACTAATGCCACTACACAGAGGGGTACCCCAAATAATCTCCCAGCTCAACCTCTGCCAGATGACACCTCCCTGAGCACCTGTGTGTGTCTGTAACACCTGTCCATTCATTCATTTACCTCATGTTTCCCCAAAGGACCTATCTGTGCCGGGCCCTGCCCTCGAGGAGCACATAGCTGAACCCCGAGGCAGAATGTGTCCCCGGGGGACAGCTGGGGACTCACTGAGGTCTTTGTTCACCATACCTCCCCCTTCCACTGAGGTGTCAAGAAGTGATAGGGTCCCTGAGAATGTGGTGAGGTGGGGGCAATGACAGGGGCAGACACTTGGTGCAGATGGCATGGGGGAGCCCTGAGGAGCCGTCCCTGCCCAAACAGAGAGTGAAGGGGGCAGAGAGAAAGCTCCGGCTGCAGGGCAGAGACCAGGCAGACACTGAGCTCACTGGCAAAGTCCCAGACACGCTGACCACAGGTGTAGGTGACAGGTCTCAGCTGCTGCGAACAGGGATGGTCTCACTTGCAGAGGATGCTGGGAAACAGGGCTCGTCTGGACATGGGCCTCGGCCAGGGCAGCCATGGCCCCCCAGTCCTCCAGCGCCACCCCCCACAGACACACGCCCAACAGTGGGCTTCCGGCCCATAGAGAGATTCTCATAATGTTATTCAAACATGGGCACCCATCGGACACCACAGCAGTATGCAGAGTGCCACACGGGCACCCAGAAGCTCACCCCCACCTGTACATGGAACCCAGAAAGGCACACGTATCTACAGAGACACAAACACGCAGCCGAGAATGCCCGCGTGCCCTCACACAGAGCAGTGCTACGCGCAGGTACACACCGCCACGCCCAGGGGCCTCTGTCATCCCAGCCACCAGCAAGGCCTTCAACACACAGACTTTTGCTCATGTGGAGAGACTTGGTCCTTCAAACACACGCATGCACACGTGTACACACACACACACACACACACACACACACACACACACACACACACTCCATCTCCAGGCAGCCTGCTGCCTTGGGCTGGATGCTTGCTGCAGGCGTGCTCCCATCAATTCTAACACAAGGAGAGAGAGCAGTGGACCAGGAGGAAGCCCACACCCTCCACCATGAACTTCCTGGGCCCCTGGGTGATTGCCTTTTCCCGAGATGCAGGCTGTGAGTTTCCCAATTAGGAAACCTGAGCCCTGAGAGGCTCGGCCGCAGCGGAGGGTCATTAAGGATGTGGCCCGGGCGGTGCTGGCTGGGAGGAGGAAGGAACGGGGCAGGCAGGCAGATGGGTGGGCAGGAGGCACCGCATATGACGACCCAGCAGCCGGGGAGGGACTTTCAGAGGCTCTGCAGACAGGTGCGGAGCACTGAGCCTCCAGCCCCTGCACCCCGGCCTCAGCCAGCAGCCTTCCTCACTCTCTGCCCAGGACACCTGCACCATCTGGCCCCTGAGCCTGGCTGGGGGCAGAGAAGTAAGATGTTAAAAGACCCCTTCATCGTCTCCTCTGTATCCAGCTCTGCCCCCAACTCTGACCACGCCTTGTCTCTTCCCACAGGTGACACTCGCCTTGGTACCCCTGGCCCTCCTAGCTCCAGACAGAACTCGGGTCCCTCAGGCACCTACCTTGAGCCTGTCCCCAGAGGGCTGGGCACCCACAGCTGCTCTTCCTGCTTGGGAGGAGTCCCCTAGGTCTCTGTGGATGCAGCAGGAGCTGTGACTCCCCAAAGCCACATATCCACATTTTCCCCAAGGGCACCTAACACCAAAGCACCCTATAGACAAAGGCAGGCTTGCAAAGTGAACGCGGGCTACGGAGCAGGGTGCTAATTCCCGGTCCCCCATCCAGTCACTTACATGACTTACCCACAAAACGGGCAGCAAACCATTTCCAAAGTAAGTGGTTGGGTCTGATGACTTGTGGAGCCCCTGCCAGCCCCCAAAAGCTGGGACAGTCTGAATTAATCTTGAATGATCGACCTTCAGACCTCATGAGCACATTGAAAAGATGATACATCTGTTTCCCCTCCAACAGGTGGACATCTCCCTGGCTTACGCAGTCCCTCCTTGTCAGCACGGAGTCCAGAGGGACAATCATCCCTGTTATTCTGGCTTCTCTGGTTACACCAGTCCCATAAAGCCTTCAGATTGAAGCCTGGGGCACCTGCATATTATACGTGCACACCTATGTGTGTATGTACCTTTCTCGCTGCCGCCAGAGACGACTGGCTAGGTTTTTGGGAGCTGAGTCCTATTCCTGGCTTCCATTCAGCTCTGGTCCATGCACACCCAGGTGTCCTGCACATCTGTATCCTCCCCACTCCTACTCCTGCCTCCCCCCATCCTAGCCTTGCTGTCCCCTCTCCCCTCCTCCCTCCACTCACCTAGGGAAACAAGCTGTGGGAAAACAAGACTGATTTTTCGCCATGTTTATAAGTCTCTTAAGCTCTGCAGGGTGCTTTTTTTTAGCTCAAAGTCTAGCTGGAATGTTGCTGTTTTCACAGAGGAAATCAAAGAAGAGGGATTATAATTATGGGTCAAGTCCTCAGCAGGAAACAGCTGCAAGCACTGGGGGCTTCCCTTGCTTGGGCATCTTTTATATCAGCAAAGAGCCCAGGCATCCTAGAGGTGAGCTGAAGAGGGATATGACCTGGGCTTTCATCTCTTCCCATTCTCTCCATTTCTTGCTCTCGTGAAATGCCACGCTCCCATCACCTCCTGAACTTGTCCTCGGTGAGGAAAATGCCTGTGGCCAGTCCTAAATTCCCAGCTCATCAGCCACAGAGGCCCTTGGGCCTGGCCTGCTCACCCTGTCCTCGTCCCATCCTGGGGAGGCACCCTGCTGACCCCCAGCTTCCTTCCAATGGCTGGCGTGGACCATTCCCACCTGCCGCTACAATCCCCACCCCGAGGCTGTGGGCCATCCAGAGGCTCTCACAGGAGGTCACAATTCGCCAGTCCTACCCAAGCCTGGAAGTGCTTTTCCAACCGGCCTGCAAGCACGGCGACCTGCCCAACCCACAAGAGTCTTCAGAGCGTCTCATCCGCCCCCACTAACGCCAGACCTGAAAGCCCCACGTGAGGCTGATGTTTTCAGACCTCTTGCTTTTTTTTTTATTTAGCACAAACTTTCAGCATCAACTTGAAGCTGCCATAAACCCCCAGGCCTGGTGGTCCTGCGGCTGAGCATTTCCCCAGGGATTTGAGTCAACAGCCATGTATAACCCAGTGTTTCCTGCAGGGCCGCACGCCCTTGTCCCCAGAGGTCTGGGAGCCCAGACCTCCCTGTCTCAAACCCTTGATTCAGAGCGTGTGAGCTGCAGAACACTGTGGCCCCCGTGCCCTCCTGTGATGGAGGAGAAGGAAGAAAACCAGCCCAAGCTCAAAGGACGGTGAGCAACAACCACCTGCCCCCTCCCTACTCCTCACAAAACAGCCCGGCAGGTTTAGGGATGGCCCAGCGCCCCAGTTCCTGCAGAACTGAGGGTACCCTGCATGTTCACAGTACTGGCCAGGAACAGCAAGTCCCAGCTCAGCACTGGCCCCATGGCAAACTGCCTTCCCTCTCGGACCCCAAAGCTGCATCTTTCTAAGGAGGAGGATAGAGCAAATGGGCGGCAGGGCCTTTTGCAGCAGTGACAAGTTAGGACGTGGAGGGGGCAGCCTGGGACGGTGGTTGGAAGCACAGCGTTGCCCCAGGGTCAGTCACTCCTCTTCTCTGAGCCAGGGTTTCTGCATTGTAAATCGAGGGTAACAAGGGGGCCTGTCTTATGGAATTGTTGTGGGATGCAGAGCGAGGTACAATGGTGAGTGCTTAATACGTGGTATTATTTTCTCCTCTTGGAAACTGACCAGATAACAAGGCACCTGGCAAGCCCACTCACTCATTCCTACTGCAGAGCCAGGCTCCGCAGGCTCGTGAGGCTGCAACAATGTGCTATTGGTCAACAAGGGGCAGGGCACAAGCCACTGTCGTTGAAAACAGGGTCATTGATTGAATGATTTGCATTCCCCCATCTCCCACACCCAGGCACTGAGGCCAGTGGCGGGAGCATGTTACGTGGGTGACCATCTGTGCTGATGGAGACAGGAGGGGGTGGGGCAGGGGAGGAGGAGACACAGGAGGCCCCTGGGGGAGGAGAGGGAGGAGGGAGGGGGAGGAGACTGAGAAGGTGGAAGAGAGGAAGAGGGAGGTGGGGGGGAGAGGAGGCAAGAGGTAAACGGGGGAAAAAGGGGAAAGATGCACAGGGAGGAGCAGAGGGTTAGCGGGGAGGCGGGAAGGCCCAGGGCCTGGTGTCTTGAGCTGCAATGGTGACTACAGCACAATTCCGAAGGCCACAGACATCCTTTGGCCTGTGAGTAGAAAGTTATTTTCAAATGGAAGCTCCATGAGGCAGGGACTATTTTTAACTGTTTTTTTTTTTTTTTTTTTGCGGTACACGGGCCTCTCACTGTTGTGGCCTCTCCCGTTGCCAGAGCACAGGCTCCGGACGCGCAGCCTCAGCGGCCATGGCTCACAGGCCCAGCCGCTCCCCGGCATGTGGGATCTTCCCGGACCGGGGCACGAACCCGTGTCCCCTGCATCGGCAGGCGGACTCTCGACCACTGCGCCACCAGGGAAGCCCTAACTGTTTCTTTTTAAACTGTTCTTTCAGTGTTGTATCTTCAGGTCCTAGACACATGCCTGTCCAGGAAAGCATGCAATAACCACTTAGGGAATGAGAATATTTCCACGCAGGCTATCAACTAACAGGTTGTAGTCAAGCGGCTTCTGTGGGTTCTGTCCTGCACTAAGGAACAGACAGGGTAGGGGCTCCAGAGAATTCCAGTGGCTGATTTTAAGGACTGCTGCTTGGCTGGGGCAGGGGACTGAGAGACAGCAGGCCAAGAGAGTTCAGCTCAGCAGCTCACAGGCAGTGGGTGACAGGTGGTTTTGCGGGCAGACAGCACAGGACAGACAGTGCAGAGACGGCCTGGAACGCAGCTGAAAATACGGATCGGGTGTGTCTACCTGGGCTTAAAGGTATGACACGTTCCAGAGGGTTTGGGCCAAACCCTGTGCATTGTGACTCTTCCTTTCTGGGAAGAAGGTGCAGTGATCAACCCCAGTGACCTGCTGGTACGGACCCCGAGTCTCCCCACAGCCTCTGTAAACCCCCTGACTGCTAGACCCCGATTCAGTAGGCGCAGAAATGAGTAGCCAAGCCCAAGTGTGTAAAGCACCTCCGGGCCAGTGCTGGTGGGGAGCCCATGGGAGCCCCTTACGACATGCCCTCATTGGCTTGACCAACTCTGTGATATGGACCAGATGATGAAGTGGCACTCACTGGCTTTAGAGTCTGGATTCAAACCCCACCTCTGCAGCTTCCAAATCACGCAACCTGAGGCACCGGGTGGATAGTACAAGCTCATGTTTATTGAGCATGTACTCTGTTCCAGGCACTGTTCCAAGTGTTTTGCATATACTTTCACTACCCTGTGTGGCAGGTAGTACTCTTATCCCATTTTTCAGATGAGCAAACTGAGGCACAGAGTCACAGAGTGAGTAAGTGGTAGAGTTAAGATTTGAACTCAGGCAGTCAGCCTCCCAGCCCTTGCTCTTACCTTCTACAACACCTATTTAACCTCTCCGAGCCTTCGCTTCCTTATTTGTCAAACGAGGCTCATAACTGTATCTTCTTTTCAGAGTTACTGAGGAGATTTGAAATAACATATATAAAGTACTTGGTAAAGTAGGTGTTCAATAAACTGCAGCTCTTATATTTTACTGATTTAAGAGTGTATTTCTGTTGTAAAACTGGCGATAAAGTAAATCTTGATTCATGTCAGTAAATGGCCCAAAACTACGGTGACTCTCCCGCCCCATAATGCCTCTTATTCAGTTTGTTATGCCTCAGTGCTCCTGCGCTGAGAATCGTTTGTTTCGCCTCCAGATCAACTGTCCAGGCTTCTTCACCCTGATCACTGCCCAGGAAGCTGGTCTGTGGGTCCAAAATCAATGCCCATCATGCTTTCTGCTTCTGCTTGGGGCAGGTCAATTGGGAGGACCAGCAGGAGATGGGAGAGGAAAGGGAGAGTGGATGTGGGCTATTTATCCCTACCCCAACCCCTCCAGTGAGTCTGGTTGTGACCTTCAAGCAAAGGTCACACACTCTCTGGGTTTCAGGAACTACCCCGACCCTTTATCCCTTCAAGTTTAGGGGTGCTAACAGCTCCCCACTGTAACTAGCCCTACGATACTGCATTATCACTGTGGCTCCCCGATGCCATGCCTGCATCTTTAGAAATAGTTCCTTTTTGAATAACCCATGAGAGTGTGCCATCTGTTTCCCGATAGGACCTGACCGACAGAAGGCTTCAACTAGATGCAGCCGGAAAGCATCATTTTCACCCAAGTCTGGCAGACTTCAGAGCAAATTTTCTTCTAATACCTACCCGTCATGTGACTTAGGTAAGAACTTCAGTTTTCTCATCTATTTTTACATGGGAGTAAAATTAGGGATAAAAATACTACCCACTTTATAGGTTATTTTGATCCAGTGCACAGGGCAGAACAATAAATGATAGCCATCAGCATTATTAGTGTTATATTTATATCAGGAGCATGTATGGCTATCTTCCCCCAAGCCCTTGATTTCAGTTTGGGGAGCTATGTGGTTCTGTGAAGTAGATTCCACCCCCTCCCAGTGCCAATCGGTACATTTAATTCCAGAGGCCACAGTGACTGGTTTTGAGAGGAACATATGGCTCCAGCAGGTGCAGTCAGAGTGGGACTCAGAACTCCTCCCAAGGAAACAAAGGCAAAAATAAATGCAACTACATCAAACGAAAAAGCTTTGCACAGTGAAGGAAGCTATCAACAAAATGAAAAGGCAGCCTATTGAATGGGAGAAGATATGTGCAAATGGTATACCTATAAGGGGGTAATATCCAAAATATACAAAGAACTCATACAATTCAACATCAAAAAAACAAAAAAAACCTGATTAAAAGATGGCCAGAAGACCTGCATAGACATTTTTGCAAAGAAGACATACAGATGACTAACAGACACATTAAAAGATGCTCAACATCACTAATCATCAGGGACATGCAAGGTAAAATCAGTGAGAGAACACCTCACACCTGTTAGAATGGCTGTCATCAAAAGACAGGAAAGAAGAAGTGGTGTTAAGGACATGGAGGAATGGGAACCCTTTTGTATGGTTGGTGGGAATGTAAATTGGTGCAGCCACTATGGAAAACAGTATGGAGGGTCCTCAAAAAATGTTTTTAAAAATAGAACTAACAGGGGCTTCCCTGGTGGCGCAGAGGTTGAGAGTCTGCCTGCCGATGCAGGGGACACGGGTTCGTGCCCCGGTCCGGGAAGATCCCACATGCCGCGGAGCGGCTGGGCCCGTGAGCCATGGCCGCTGAGTCTGCACGTCCGGAGCCTGTGCTCCGCAACGGGAGAGGCCACAACAGTGAGAGGCCCGCGTACCGCAAAAAAAAAAAAAAAAAAATAGAACTAACATATCATCCAGCAATTCTACTTCTGTATTTATCTGAAGAAAAGGAAATTACTAACTCAGAACAATGTACGCATCTCTATGTTCACTGCAGCGTCATTTACAATAACGCAGACATGGAAACAACCTAAGTGTCCATTGAGAGATAAATGGATAAAGAAAATGTGGTATATATACATCCTGGAATATTATTCAGCCATAAAGAAGAAAAGAAATCCTGCCTTTTGTAACAACATGCAGGGACCTTGAGGGCATTGTGCTAAGTGAAATAAATCAGAGAAAGACAATTACTGTGTGATCTCACTTATATGTGGAATCTATTTTTGAAAAAAAAAAGAACTAATTATACAGAGAACAGATTGGTGGTTGCCAGAGGTGGGGAGTGGGGAGTGGGTGCAATATTTAAAGGTGGTCAAAAGGTATGAACATCCAGTATAAGGTAAGCCCTGGGGATGGTATGTATAGCATGATGACTATATTTAACAGTATTATATATTTGAAAGTTAAGAGAGTAAATATTTAAAGTTATCACAAGAAAAAAAATTATATAACTGCGTGATGATAGATGTTCACTAAACTTATTGTGGTAATCATTTCATGATATATACATATAGCCAATCATTAGGTTGTACAATGTTTTAGGTCAACTAGATCTAGATTAAAATAAGGTAAAATAAGAAAAAAAAAAAAAAGAATTCCTCCCAAGATTGTGGGGAGAATGTGTTCTCTCTCCTTCTAGATGGCCTGACCTGTGGACATGCAGACTACACGTGCTGCAGCCATCTTCCCACCACAAGGAAGGCAACCTGAGGATAAAGCTAACTCAGAGATTGAGGAAATGAGCCAAACTCTGGTGAATCCAGCTTTCTAGTTACACAAGCCAATAACCTTCATTTTTAGAAGTCAGATCAAATTGGGTTTTTGTCTACTTGTAATCAATCGCATCTAGTGGATTGAGACTTTGCTACCGGAAGTGGGATGTGGACATAATTGATCCTACCGTGTCAGGCAGGGTGTTTATACCATGCCAAATAGATATGCTGGCAAGCAACAAAGATGTGGCCATCCCAGGACCACCATGGACAAAGCCCTTCACAACCCTGGGGCATCGCTGACCTTCATAGCCGTCATAGATCTGTATCTTCACAAGACGTCTTTCTAGCAAATGGCAGTAGAATGACTTGAGAAGAAGGGAGAGGTTTTAAAATTGGCACAATGATGTCAACTGGGGAAGCAGTGGGGCTCTCATCCCCCAATCTGGCAAATTGTCAGCACTTGATATGTAACAGCAAGGAGGGTGGTTAAAGCCTTGCCTCAGTCTCCTGGGGTCGCAGACGGTGTGCCTGATAAGGCTATGGCGGGTGAGAAAAATGTAGTATTCTGGAATATACTGACTGCTTCCTGTGGCCCTTCAATAAAAAGTGGAGTCCCACAATACAAAGACAAACTTTGGTTCCAGGTGACCCTCTGAGAGCAGAGAAGAAAGAAAATATGGCTTTGCTAAGGGAAGCTATCATTGCCACCTGTGGTTTATAATGCAAATTTTCTTGAGATTATGGTAATCTGGAGTCTGACAGGGATGGAAAAGTGATGCTGTTGTGTGTGAGCAAACGTAAGTGTAGGAACCACAGTGGAACATAAGATTGGGATCCACAGGAGGTCTGAATCCCTGAACCACACACAACATCTTTTGAAATAAACTCCCCTCCTGGCAATGAGGACAATCTCTTCTGCTGTAAGGATGCAGCTGAGGTGTAGGCAGTGAGCAAAGGGCAGATCAGTAGCGCCTTCCTCTCCCAAGGAAGAGGCCCCCAGGAGGTACAGTGTGGAGGCAGAAGCTATGAAATTAAGGGCTAGGGAATGAGCAGAGCAAGGAGGTCTGTTGCTAGGAGACAATGCTCAGACTTAAGACTTACTCAGCAATATCTCTTGGCTGTTGTTATTGGCACATGGCATTGACTGGGAAGTAAACAGACTGGAAATCTATAGTCTTTAGAGAGAGTTACATTGTCAAGTCTGGCTGACAGTGGCCTTTGATTGGTTAAACCCTAGGGCAGTGCCCAAGTTCCCAGCCTCATCCAATAGGAGGCAACCGCTAAAATAGTAGGAAAGAGAGGTCCTCTGCAATGTCCACCTCAGAGGGGTCTAGAGAGGACAATACACCAGGGAAAGCCTCCCACCCATGACTGGCTAAGCAAGGAAGGCGCACACTGCCAGAAGAAGGTGCTGTGGACCACATACCAATGACAGCGATGTAGCTTTCCAATTTCACTGTTTTCCAAATGGAAGGGGTATGTTTTTGTTTGCTTAATTTGTTGATTTTTGCAATTCTCGTAATCTGTCTCCACTAGTGCATACTGGGTGTGTTGAGACATAGATAGCTTTCCATTTAACAAATCGGGGCCTGAAACAGCAGCAGTCTTCTCTGGACTAAATGCAGAAGACTGTGAACACTGAAAGATGGTTGACCAGGAGCTGTAAGCAGCAGCTGGCTGAAATCTCACAACGCCTTGCTCTGGGCACAGGTGAGTGCATTGCATGTAGGTGGGTGTTTTGGAAAGTGTACAGGTAGTACAAGAGTATATGTCGCAGCCAAAGAGGTGGACTGCCGTGGACATTCACAGTTGCCTTCCAAGCATCCGTCATTAAAGCTCCCAAATTCTATTAGGACCTCCTGTGGGTCTGGGGAGACTGACTAAATTTCCAGCTCCAGGGTGGGGCATGTACATGACTAGGACACTTAGTGATGGTTCATGACCGGAGCCGCAGAGACGAGTTCCTGAGGAAAGTGTGATCCAGATCTGTCCGTTTAGAGTAACTCTCAGGGACACAGCACTCAGTAGCAGGTAATCACGGAGGCCATCTGCATGCCAGACACTGTTCTAGGCAATGGCAGATCCTACAGTGAACAACAGAGGCATGGTCTTTGCCCTCCAGAAACCTGCGTTCTTCAAGAAAGCACAGGATGCAGATGTGAGGCCAGGAAGGAAGTCGGTGAAGAAAACAAGGCCAGCACACAGAGGACAAGACACAGACACACAATGAGAAACTGAGCCCACAGCCTGCTCCTGAAGTCCACAAACACATGAACAAATAAACACTCTCGATGGCTTTACCTACTTTGATTTGGGTTTTCCATTGCTTATATTTAAAAGATATGCTGTGCATGGATCTGTTGAGCTTAATTCACTTCTCTGGATTCCATCATAGCACCTAACCCACTGGCAGGAGCCTAGATCGTGATTGATAAATACATGTTGAATGAATCAACAAATACGACAACCATTAAACACGGGAGGAGGAGTGGCCGTTGAGGGCTGATTCCGAGACGGAACTATAGAGGCCATGATGCCAAGATTGTACACAAGCAGTCAACCTAGCAATTCAGGAGGGTGGCTGAAGAATTAGCAGAGCATTCTGCACACGAACAGCAGAATGCCTTATAAAAATAATCATTCTGTCCAACTTCTACATGCCAATGGGATAGAATCAAATATTAGGAGAGATCAGAGGTGGAAGGAAGAGTCTAGTCCAACACGTCCAATTCGCCCACTTAACTGATGAGGAAATCGAAGCCAAAAGAAAAGACGCATCCAGGTCCCACACATATGAGAATCCATTGCCACAGGTGAAGGGCACACTAGTGCCTACACTGTTCCCTCACTGGGGGCCATAACATGTGGCTCCTTCCTGAGAACAGTGGTTCTCCAAGTTTGAGCTCCAACCTGCAGTATCAGCCTCACCAGGGAACTCATAAGAAATGCAACTTCTCTTGGGTTCCACCCCAGACCTACTGAATCAGAAGCTCTGAAGTGGGCCCCGCAGTCCTGGTCTTACCAAGCTCTCCAGGTGATCTTGATGTATGCTCAAACTTGAGAACCGCTCTTCTAGAACAGTGGTTCTCAAATCTGAAGGTGCGTACAAATTACCTGAGGATCTTGTTAAAATGCCAATTCAAATTTAGTAGGTCTGGGGTAGGACCCAAGAATTATCCCTTCTAACTAGTTCCCAGGTGACGCCAGTGCTCCATGGACCACAGTTTGAGTAGCAAAGGTCTCTGTATTAAAATATTGTCTTGCATCCGCTCCCCATTGCCTGTGGAAATTGGAACTTCTTACAGAGGTAGCTGAGCAGACACAATCACGCTGGACTTGAAAAAGTAAAATTCCAGAGAATTTTACACACCATGTAAAAGAAGATCTATTTATAGCTAAAGACGTTAGATAATTCAAATTTAAAACATAGGTCGCTAAAGTTCCAAAACCTATTTTTCTTGTCTTTCTCACTTAAAAACAAAAAACTTTCATTATAACAGCAATATCATTAAAAGGTTTCTAGAAAAGGAAAGGAAGAAAAATACTCATAACTCTAATCACCCTAGCCCAGCAACTATTTTTTTATATTTGCATAATCCTTCTAATCTTTGTTCATAAATACCCTTAAAAAATAAAATAAAACCAGCTCTTATCATGTACTCTGGAGTTTTCTTGACTAGGATAATTCTGTGCTGGAATGCTCTTATGCAGTTCTCATTTATCTTAATCAGTAAAAACCCCATACTTAATCAGTCCATTAATATACTCAGCTATTCAACAAGTTAGTTAATTCTCTGGGCCATGGAGGTCCATCCACCCTTGTGTTGTTCAAGGACACAGGTGTCCTTTGTCTCTCCCATGGCTTCTAGCAGGGCTCTCCTCTCTTAGCTGACTTTTCAAAGTCTTCAGAAAAGGAATCACCGTTCAAC
Source organism: Grampus griseus (assembly GCF_964374135.1). NCBI lineage: Eukaryota > Metazoa > Chordata > Mammalia > Artiodactyla > Delphinidae > Grampus > Grampus griseus. The sequence goes on along the minus strand of NC_139004.1, from coordinate 33,671,550 downwards.
GCCCCCTCTTCTTCCCTCCTACCTACCCACCTGGGTCCCTCCACTGACTGGTCCCTCCATTCCCACCACCTGAGAGTCAGGGCTTCCTTACTGGGTACAGGCTCCTTGCCCTTATCCCCATCTCCTCCTAAGAGGGAGAAGAATGGTCTATGGGAAACATGAAAGCAAAGCAGAGAGTCTGTAGAACGGGCTGCCCAGAGGCTGCCCAGAGGTCTGGGTAGGAACCTGTGAGTGGACCGGGATTCAGTTTATGAGATCACCTCACTTCTGGAGCCTTCTGTATAATGCACTAATTTCACACCTTCCTCGGGGCCTTTCTTCTTGGGCCTTCTAAAACGCTTTCTTCCCTACCTTTGTTCCACCTAGGAGTAAGCTAGAATTCAAGACAGAGAGAGAGATGGGTGGACTGACAGATGGATGAATGAGGTAGACAGACGGGTGGGTGGATGAATGGGGCAGAGGGAGGGTGTGAATGGATGGAGAGATACAGAGATGATGGGTGGAGAGACAAGATGATAGGAGGTAGCTTGGATGGACAAACTGACAGGAAGCAGAAAGGTCCCAAAGAAACATAGGTAGTTATTTTTACTCTTTTCCTTGCCTGTTTCCCAAGAGCAATCATGAATTCAAGGTAAAGTGGACCCAACAAATGGTTGTCAAATCATAATCACAGCTTCACAGAACCACTGACTAAGCTAAAATGGGGCCCCCTTTTACAGATGAGCAAACTGAGGCCCAAAGAGGTCAGATGATTGGCCCAAAGTCTCAAACACTGCTTGCTTTGTATACTTTTGTTTTTCAATCTCTCAACCTCAATCTCTCTCTCTCCTCCTCCCTCCTTCCCTCCTTCTCTCTGAAAAAAAGAAAATCACTCTTGCCCTTTCACCTACGTATCTTCCATCTATCTTTTATCTCTGCCCCCGGCCAGTTTCTTGGTTCAAAGTCACCCCACAGTAAATCAACCTACGAGCACAGTGGTTTCCACAGCAGAAGCAGGAGGTGAGGCCGACATTCTGTTTCTAACAAAGCCATTTTCAATAACGTATAATTAATTATAACGTATAAGAAAGGCCTTTTCCTTGCCTGCTGGTGGAAAGTTCTTCCTGACATCTAACATAACTCCATCCTTCTCTTTACAGTTGATTAAATAATTTCCCCCATTCTCTCTTCCCCAGGAGTGTAAGGCATTGTCTTTGCCAGCCTTAGAAAGGCCAGGACAATGGAAGGCACTCTGCGGGGGGGCCCCCTCCTGCCTGCTCTTCCACCTGGGGCAGCGGGTGAGGGGAGGCTGGTTAGGAGAGGAGACCCTCCCTGCTCTCTCTCCCCTCCGCACGTGAAGCTGAGCTGGCAGGATGCGGGAAATCTTTCTCAGAGTATTGATCACAGAGGGACAGGTGGCAGCAACTGATGCCCTGATGCGCTGTCGGGGCCCCATCCGGGAGATGAGAGCTGCATGCAGAGCCCCTTCCTCACAGCCCTGCTCCAGGGGGCAGGGGAAGCAGTCTGTACTCCTGGCTTTGTGAGAGACATCCTTCACTTGTACTCACAGCCCCACATCCTTGTACTTACCCATTTTCCCTGGCCAGTTTCTCTCCCTCCTCCAAAGGGCTTCAGAAACCTCCCCTCCCACAGGAAGCCTTCTTGCATGGAATAGATAGAGGCAGTGGTGATTCTGGTCCAACCCCCTCTACACTGACTTGGAGTGCAGTGGGTGGAAAGCCCGCCACTGGGCACCCACCCCACCTGTGCGTATCCCTGACGTCCACCTTGCCCACGTAGTCTCCTACCCAGAAACTACAATTGTTTTCCTGCGCTGCATCTTTCTTCTTTGCCTACATCTGTGTCACCTTAGACTGGGAGCTCCCTAAGAACAAGACAGGTAATAAAACCAGGGTAACCTTAACAATAATAATACACTGAGAACATACTCTGTTCCAGGCTCTGCACCAAGCATGTTCTGGGCACCGTGACCCTCGCTGTCAGCAGACCAGCCCCTCCTCAAGCTCCACCCACCCCGCCCACCTGAGCCACCAGGGAAGGGCCCCAACAGCTGGTGGGTTTAGAATTTGCCCAGTGGCTGTAACCTGGGGTCTGGAGAGCCTGGGAGGAGCCACAGCCATCAGAGGGCCCTCCGAGGCTGGATGCTGACACCCTAGCAGGCCCCTCTCACCCCAGGGCAAGAGCTGCTCTGCCTGAAAGGATGAATGTGATCTGAAGTTGCCCTGAAGGTGCGGAGCAGTGAGGATGGAAGGAGGGAGGCCACGTGCTCTTCTGAAAGGGCAGAGGGAGGGGAGGGGAGAGATACCTGGAGTGTGATCCTTCTCCCAGGACACTCCCATCCACACCCTGACTCTGCAGGACATTCCACCATTACAGCCTTCAGAAAGCACACCTCTCATTCTCAGGATGGTTTTCCAGCTGCGAGTGCAGGTGGTGGGCACAAGGTCACACAGATGGTTAGTGATAAGAGAGGGAGCTAGGACCCAGTGGCTCTCTCTCTCTCTCACACACACACAAACACACTCCCCTACTAATGCCCTGGGCCCTCTTCTGAATGGCTGATTTCTTGGACCCCTGTCTCCCTGTCTGAGTCGTCCCAAGTTTGGCCCACTCCCAGAATTCCTGAGGCCATGGCCACCGATGCTGAGGGTGCCTAAGATACAAATCCAGCTCAAGGAATTCAACTTTGCCTCATCTATGTCACCTCTGACAAGAGCTCCTTAAGACAAAGGGACATAATAATAACCAGGATCATAATCAACACTCAACTGCCAGGTGCCTCCGGGTGGCCCCCCCATTGGCATGCCTCACAGCCTTTCTGCCATCATGCTACCACTTCATTCTGTGCGGGCCCCCCAGCCTAGCACCCCTGAAGGATTTGAGATGGGGTGGCTGTGAGCTCACACAGAGGATGCCCATGATTCCTCAGACTCTCCTTCACTCAGGGTCCAGCACATGTCTGACCTTTGGAGAACACAAGCCTGCCCTCAAAGCACTGACATCTGCCCGATGGAAGTGATGTCCTGACTATCTCACAGAAATAACAGGGAAAGGGCAGAAAAGGGCAGGAAGCAGAGGTGCAGTGGTTCAGAGAAGGGGCGAGGATGGTGGAGACGGTGGTGGGGCCAAAGCTGCCACTACTGGCCTTCACCCCGGAGAGCCACAAAGAGACAAGATCCAGAGGCAGGGGTCCATGGAGGCCTTGGGGTCAGGGACAGGGCTCGGCCTTGAGGGTCCAGCACGACATCTACAAGTAAAGATGAGAGTGAGGTATGCCCAGGGAAAGAAACTGGGCAGCAGAGGTGCTACACACCCTTGATTAAGTATGCAGATCCTGGCTCTGCTGTGTGACCTTGGGCAAGTTGCTTACCCTTTCTGTGCTGCATCTATAAAATTGCAATGAGAGCAGCACCTACTTCATAAGATCCCAGAGAGATTTAAATGAGTATTTACAAAGTGTTTACAACAGAACTTGGCATGTAATAAGTGCTATATGAGTGATAATTACTATTGGTGTTGATGATAACGATGTTATTTCATTGCATGGAAGCCTTTTCTAAATGAATGCCCAGTGGTTTTGCTGTTACCTGGTTTCTATACTTTGGGTAAGGATTTGCTTGCTCATTTTCCTGAAAGAAGTAACAGATTCCAATACTGAGCGGTGGGGATCCCTGATGGGGTGCCCCGTGCCTGCTGACTCCCCACGAGAAGGGGAAAAGGGGAGGAGAAGAGGTGCCTTCTGGCTAACGGGTGGTTTCTTGTGCTCCCCAGCCTGAGCCAGCGGAAGTCCCCAGGGAAGCTGTTCTGATGACCCAGAGGGATCCTCCAACACCACACCTCCTTCAGCCCAGCTTGTCCATGGATCCGGGCAGGAGCAGCACGCCCAGGGGAGCCTGGGAACAGGAGGAAATTCCCAGCCCACACCCTCTGCACCACCAAGTGGACGGTGCGTGGATTCTCTTCCGGCCACTGGCTCATGGCCAGTGGAGGAACAGCCAGGAATTCCTTCACCTGGATAGTTGCAGGGCTCGGCCAGTGCCGTCTGTGAAGGATCTGCCACTCTATTCTCCAGCCCCACGGCCAGAGTCTGCAAGGATGGCACTGCACAGGGGGTGGGAAAAGGGTGTGGCCACATGGCTCCTACGGGGCTTAGACCATCAGTGAGCTGAATGCGAGAGGCCAGTGGGTCACAGGAGGGCGGGGGCGGGGGGGAGCGGGCAGAGTGGGAGGAGATGCCTTCCATCTGGTAGGAAAGAGGGTTCCTGACTTTGTGGAGTTTGGGGTTTAGTGGGGAAGGCGAGGACTATACTTATGCTAGAATCATTCAATAATAATAATTATTATTATTGTTATTATTATCAGCTCCTATTCCTATTACTCAGAGCTCCCCCTCTGCTCTTCCAAGCACTTTCCTTGCATCCTGTCATTTAATCCCCACAGAACGCACTAGGAGGCGGGTGATGTCATGCAGGTGAGGAAACAGAAGCATGGGGAAGCTATGTAACCTGCCCAAGGTCCACAGCGGTCAGAGGCGGCTCAGGGTCTGCAGGCCAGGCTTCCCCCTGACCCTGAACTGTGGGGGGAGACAGAGGGTGCAAGCAGCATGCCCGACAGGTGTGCCAGCATGGCATCAGGGGAAGGCACCCACAGGAGTGATTCCTGACGACAATGAGGATTAACGGGGGCTGGGCAAGGAGCATATGCAGGGGTGCGGACCCCAGCAGAGAAGCATGTCAGGATGGTGAGACGAAGCTGCTGATTGTGTTGGGGGTGAGCGGGGGTGAGGCAGCGCTGCTCTGCTCTCCTGCCTTTATCCTGTGCAGAATGGGAGCCTGGCGGCCGGTGGGGAGGGGTCAGCCTCTAGATGCTCCTCTGGCAAAGAGCGGGGCCTCGAGGCTTCCTGATGATGCTGTAAATCAGGGCCCCTGAGTAAAGCCATTACTCTGCCTCCATCGCTCAGTCTATTGCCCGATGTCACTGTTTGAGACGTTACTTGAATTTAGTTTACGACTCCCACTATTGTAAATCCTGCCTAGAGCACAGTCAGCCACTGGATGCAAGACTCCAGCACCCTGGGAATCCCCGGTCTGGGTCTGGCTGGGACGGTCCCAGGCCTGAGCAGCGGAGCCTGGCCGAGCCTGGCACTGGCTGGGGGTGGGGTGGAGGGAGGGGAGGGTGGGAGGGAGTAACCCCTGGGGGGGTTACTTGGTCCCACCTGTAATTACCTGCCTTTTGACCCTGAGAAGTCATCCAGGCTCTGAGATCAGCAAGGGATCAGAGATGCGACAAGGGCCAGGAGGGGTGTGACTCAAACCTACCCCTCCACCCCTGCCCAGCACCCTCCCCAATTTGAGCCGCATTGACTCCGCCTCTCCCACCCTGCAGACCCCCACCTCCCCATCCTGGATAGTCTCCCCCAGTCCTGTTCACAAATTCTCATTTCTCCTTCTCTGCCATTCTCCCACATCCCACTCATGTGGGAGCAGCTGGTACACAAGGGCCGGCCTTCCTCTTCCACTTCGCAGGCTCAGTCCTGAGTTGGCCATCCCAAAGCCAAGGACAGTTTTAACCATCTGTCCACACACGCCTCCCCCAGACACGAGCTCCTGGAAAGCAGGACTGCATCTCCTTCATTTCGGCACTGTCTCCATTAGCCCTGGGCCAAGTGCTCAGAGGAAGCTCAGTAAACATTTGTTGAGAGATCTCTTCATTTCTGTGGCCTTAATGTATTACAGTGCGGGGGACACGGAAAATACTAAATGAGTGTTTGTGGACTGAATGGAATCCAGTCCAGGAGGCCTCCCCTCCCACTGAGTCTGGGACAAGTCTCCAGCCTTCGCCACCTCCCGCCTTTCAGAGATCACGTACTCCAGGCTTTACAGACTCTTCCCATGACCAGGCCAGGATGCTGTGCTGCGCCAGGCGCTATCCCTGCAGGGGAGCCCTTGTGAGGCCAGGGACCCTCACATATTCAGAAATACCTCAGCAGCACCAGGGAAATATAGGGGCAGGGATGGCAGGCAGAGGGCATGCTTCACTCCCACAGGGAAAGGGTCTGCGGTTGCTGGCATGCTGCTGAGGGAAATTTCTCCGCGTCAGCCAGCCGGAAGATGCTCCAGGAGGAGAGCTGCTCTTGCTAACATTGGAACAGACAGAAGCTCCCTATATCCATCACAGAAGATCTGCCCAATCACTCTAGATCAGCGTTTATCAAATTGCAGTTCATGACCCCATTGGTGGGTGATGGAATCAAAGCAATAGACGACCAGCATGCTTAGTAGAACAGAAGAGAACAGGATAAGGTAGGATTAGATGGAAGAGAAGAGAGAGGAGGGAAGAGAAAAAGAGAAGAGGAGAGGAGAGGATAGAAGAGAAGAGAAGAGAAGAGAAGAGAGAAGAGAAGAGGAGAGGAGAGAAGAGAATAGGAGTACTGTACTTTGTAATGATATTGTTTCACAATATCTTTGTTTCCATTATAATTTCCATTATACACACATTGGGTATTTGTATTTGTCAAATGTACCTACTAGGTTGTGATGTAAAATATATTTCTTCCTGTGGGTTCCAGTCAAAAAAGTTTGAAAGCCACTAACGTAGGTGACCTAGACCACCCCCAAATCTACCTAATTGACTTCTGCCTCCCTCCCTATAATTTGATTCAGCAATTATGTGGTGTGTCTGTCTGTGGAAGGGATGTTTTGAACAGACTCTTTTTTTTTTCTTTAAAAATACTTTTAATAGTTTTCTAAGTCTTCTATCTTGTTTCCATCCATAATACATCCTTTCCCCTATTCTTGGACACTTCCATTCTCATTTTTACAAATAACGTGTTTTTCTAAAAATTTTTATTGGGGTATAACTGATTAGACTCAGTGTGGAGCTATCCTCTACCTGGGTGTCACAGCTGGGCATGTTCAGCAGGGAGGCATGTTCAACGGAACCCCGGGGACACACAGCCACCAGACCATGAGGTGGTGCTGGGAGCTCAGGTCCTAGGGAAAGGGCAGCTGGGACAGCCCCCTTGAAGCTCTCTGCAGTCAGCCCCCCCTGCCTTCAGAGGAACAGAAAGTAAAGGCTGCAGGAGAGCTGGCCTGCAGGAAGGGGCCCCAGGGAGCTGTAGCAGCGACCCTCATTTTGTTGTTGGGAAACCTGACGCCCCTGCAGAGGGAGGCCGATGGCTGGCTTGGGGCTGCCCGGGGTAGAACCCATGTCTCCTACAGTCTTCCCATGAGCACTGCTCCCACTGTTGCCCAGGCCTGCCCAGGGCGGCTGGCACGTTACGCCGTAGGCAGTGTCCTCTCCCCTGCTGGGGGCTGCCTGCTGTAGACACTGCCGGCTCAGGGGGCTCCCGGGAGCAGCTGGATCCACTGTTAATTCTCTCCTTGGACCTCCACAAGAAGGCACCTTCGCTCAAGGGGTTGACAAGAAGCTGCTCAGAAATGAGGGAAAGGGAGAGGCACGGCCATTTCAGATACTAGAAAAACAAGAGCCCCGCCTTTCCCACACTTGGCCCTGATGGGAGGGTGGGGTGAGGAGGGAATTCCAACGAGGACAAGCTCCAGAGGGGCTGGAGGAAGGGGGTGGGCTGTGGCAGGCCAGGGTGGCCCACCCAGGCTGCTCACTTTCCCAGGTTCCAGGTGACACCCCGTCCCCAGTTAGGCCTCCCCATGCTGTCCTGCAACCTCAGGTTTCAGGGAACCCTGGATATCCCCACTCCTCCACCTGCTGGCCTGGAGTCAAGGAGTCCCAAAGCAGAAAACCGTTACTCTTCCTCACCTCCATGGCCCCAGGGCCTAGTCCAGTGTCTGGCTCATAGCAGACAAGAAGTTCAATGAGTATCTGAAGAATGAATGAATGAATGAATGAATGAATGAGGATGACAGCCCAGCTAGAGCATGAGGACAGTGACAAAGAGAAAGAGCATTTAAAAATGACCACACGATGAGAGGCGGAGGAGGGTACACATGGTGAATGAGGCGGGTGCTGTGGGCAAGACGGAGCTAGAGCAATCTCAGAAGGCTTCCTGGAGGTGGGAATTAAGGGAAGGCAGAAGGAGGCATGGCAGCATCGTAGTGCTGGGATTGGGGAAGTACAGGGCACCAGAGGGGACCCAGGAGGGATGTCTATCTCATATTCAGAACTGGAGAGTGCTGGGGGGCTTCCTGACGTTGGAAGAGTGGAAAAAACTAGGAACTGGCCCAGCGAGTGCCAGGGAAGGGGTACAAAGTCAGGAGGGAAAAAGGGCCTGAGAAGAGACAAGATTTCCAATTTCACATCCCCAGCAGGAAACGGGGTCCGCCTGGAGAGCGGGCCACTCTGACAGGACCCTGCGGTTCCAGCCAGAGGCAGGGCCTGCTGGAGTCTCCCTCTGCTGCCCCCACGTTGAAGGACCTTAGCCACTGGAGAAGCAGCGGGAATGGGGCCTCCTGGTCCTCCCATCACACACATATTGTCTTAACCAGCTAGAGAAAGCTCTCAAAAGAAAGCCAGTCTATTTCTGTCACCACTTGGAAGTGAAGACTTCCTTAGAAATTGACTGTTGAGGCTCCATTGTACATGTAAAGGCACTTGCGTGCACGTGGGTGTGTATACACACACACACACACACACTGCATTATTCTAAGAGGCCCAATTTGGGGCTTGCCCATGGCTGTGCCCCTCAAGGGGCTGCAGGTGAGTCTGAGGGCAGGGCTGGCCACACAGGATGTGAAGGTCAGGACCTATGCCTCTGTCTGTGCAGGAGTGTGTCACATGGGTGTCTCCCTAAGGCCCGAGTCCAGATTTTGACCGAGTGAGGCTTCTGGTCCCACCCACATCTTCCTGAGGGTTGACTCTAAGCTGACAGATGGCTCAAAGGGCGCCACGTGCAGAAACCCCTCCCTAAACACATACACAGTACCCACAGACGACCCAGGTGTGGATGCGTGCCTCTCTGTCCTGCTCTCAAAATATTTACCTCTCTGCATCCAGCCAGCAGCTCAGTGTCTGTGACTCATATCTCGCTCTCTCTCCAGTGTGGACGCACGAGGACGGCAGCAGGGGCAGCTGCTGGGTCAGTGAGCTCCCTCCCCCTCCTTCTCTGGGAGGCCCTCCAGGGTCCTCAGGCTTGCTGAGACCTCCCTTTCCCATCAAAGGGAGGAAAGGCACAGACAGCAGCAGCTGCTGGGGGCTCCCCGTCAATCCACAGTCATGGAGCAAAGACCCTTAGGGAGCAGTGGTTTTTAGGGGCTTCCATCTGGAGGAACATCACCTGTTGCTATTTTTAAAACACACTTCTTTGTGACTAAGCTGGAATTCAGCTGAAGCAAAGGTAGATGTGGGAGCAGCTGAGTCCCCAGACATTCTGCTTTCCCCGTCGGCACCAAGGGCCTGCCATGAGCCTTGGGGACTACGTCGCAGTCCCATCTCCTGGACTGCTGAGAAGCAAGAATGGAAGTGAGGGTGGAAGTGACAGGATGCATGTGGAAGGAGCATCAGTCTTCCATTCTCCCCAGCCCTCTCCCCGAAGTCCTCAATAGCTTCCCGGCCTCCACTCCTTTCTTCACCGTCACCCTGCATACACGCCCTCTGTGTGCTGGCACGGCGCTGGATGCGAGACACAGATGATTCATTTTTCTTAAATGACTACCACCAACAACCATGGTCCAGGAACTGGGCTTAGTGCTTTACAGCATTATATTACCTCGTGTCATCAGTATAACAACCTTGTGAGATAAGCACTCTTTTTATCCCCATCTTAGAGGTTAACTCGGGGAAGTTAAGTAACTTTCCCCAAATCATTCAGCCAGTAAAGGAAGGTCCTGGGATTTAAATTCGGGTTCATCAGAGTCTGAGGTTCAGCTCTGTAACTACTAACCATTTGTGGGCCAGCTCCCAGACTGTTTGGTGTCCAGTGGAGGACATGGGCATGGGAACCAAAAATTGTAATATACTGTGTCCATCGTGATCGGACCCAAGAGTCGACAGCAACAGTCATCCAACCAACATACCCTAAGGGTCTACCATGTGCCAGCTGCTGCTTGAGAGCCTGGGCATACAGGTGGACACAACAAAGTCCCTGCCCTCATGCAGCTTACATTCTAATGATCCATCCAGTTGCCCAAGCCAGAAACTTAAGGTTCACCTTCAATAAGATGAACTCTTCTCACCCTTTGCACTCACGGCTCCCCCAGTCTGATCAAGGTATTATCTAATCATCACCAAGTCCCATTGATTTTACCACCTAAGTAGCTCTGGCTTCTGCCCACTTCTCTCCATCCCACCTCTATCACCCCAATCCAAGCCACCATTCTCTCTCTCCTGGAGTATTCCCATAGCCTCTTAACTGGTCTACACACATTCAATCTTGTCATCTTCCAAGTAGCTTTCCACCATGCAATTAAAGTAAGCTTTTCAAAACATAAATCTGGTTCCCCTTCCTTTAAATTATAATCCATCAATATATATCCTTCCTATTAAATATACAATGGATAAACAACAAGGTCCTACTGTATAGCACAGAGAACTATATTCAAAATCCTATGATAAACCATAATGGAAAAGAATATGAAAAAGACTGTATATATATGTATAACTGAATCACTTTGCTGTACAGCAGAAATTAACACAACGTTGTAAATCAACGATACTTCAATAAAAATAATAATAGTCCTTCAATGCCCTTCCATTGCCACTAGCAAAAATACTTCTTACCTGCCTGTGATGCCCTGTCTCCCCAGCCTCTCCCTACACCATGACCTCGACAACCATCTCCACCATCATTGTAGTCATACCCTGCATCCCCACAATCAGCGCAACCTCCTCCGCCACCATCCCCACCACCGCTGCAGTCCTCACCATCACAGAAGCATGAATCTTCATAAAGCATCCCCTCCTCGTGTGTGGCTGAGCGGGTGCTGTGTGCAATGATGGAGGCAGACAGCCCTGCCTTCAAAGCTCTGATGATTTGAGGCACAGACTCAGAAACACATCATCATGGCATGTGTCCGTTCAAATAAAAGCCTTATGACTGATGCGGAGTTTCTAGCCTTCCCACATCTCTAAAACAAAAGTTCTCAGCCCCTAGTAGAGGGCGCACTGCTCTTCCTGCCCTGAGGCAGGATGTGTAACAGCCAGGACCATCTGGAAGAGGATTGGGATCCCAAGACACATCACTGTAGGACCCCTAACACTTATATCCCAGCCAAACCCTGGGATGATGACCTTTGAGCGCAGCCTTAAAAAGAAACACAGGGCTTCCCTGGTGGCGCAGTGGTTGAGAGTCCGCCTGCCGATGCAGTGGACACGGGTTCGTGCCCCGGTCCGGGAAGATCCCACGTGCCGCGGAGCGGCTGGGCCCGTGAGCCATGGCCGCTGAGCCTGCGGGTCCGGAGCCTGTGCTCGGCAACGGGAGAGGCCACAACAGTGAGACGCCCACGTAGCGCCAAAAAAAAAAAAAAAAAAAAGAAAGAAACACAAAGAGTAGGCTTAAAGTTGAAAGAGGCAGGACCATTTCCCTAGAGTCCTTAGGATATTATGTCTGTAGCTCTTCCATCTCCCAGTGTTAAAGATGAGGAAACAGAGGAGGGCCAGAGAGGAGACCCTCTTGATCATACTGCAAGTCCCTGGGACAGCCAGCATCCAAGTCAGCCTCTGAGACTCCGTCCCTCAGCCCACTTAGCTTCCTGGAGAAAAAGAAGTAGAGACGGAAGCCACTCAGGAAGGGAACAGCCTCCTGCTACCAGGGTCCTTATGGCTGACAGGACAAGACATGCTTTCTCTGGGCTTCTACTTATCTTTCACAGCTGAGAAAAAACCAGACTGGTGGACACAGCTGGCTCCCAACCAATAGGGTGGAATTATGAATGATGGGGGCGTTTCTGATTGATACCGCCTCGGCTAAAAGGAGAAACAAGATACCCCCCTCAACCCCAGACCCTAAAGGGCCCGAGGGGAGCAACCTCACCACTTTATCTCTTAAAACCAATTATTCCAAAGCCGTCTTGGTTCTTGGCTTCCTCTCTGGGTCCCCATGTTCCTCCTCTCCCCTTCCTAATCTCAGTTCCAGAAGAGAGATGGGACACGAGGCAATGCCAGCTGGAGAGGCCAACAGATGGAACCCAGAGAAGGAAAGCGCTAGTAGTTAGAACTTACTAGACATTCACTGTGAACTTATTTCCATATGAACACTTACTCTTCACTTTTGGGAGGAATTTGCATGCACTGACTCATTTAACCCCACAGCAGCCCCTTGCTGAGGAATTCTGAGGGGGAAGGTGCAGACCTGGCCTAGCTAAGGCAGAGGTGCCGGTGAGGTGGCCCTGGCAGGCATCCTGCTGTGGAAAGTTCCTAACAACTCCATTGTGTTCTTTGATGCCCCTAGACAGCCACTCAAGAACAGAAATGCCCAGACCAGCGGCCAGCTGATCTAGTTCACCCCCTCCCCAAAACGTAAAAACAAGATTCACTGTTCCCAGATGGTCTGCAGCTTCTCCCACTCTTCTCCTCTCTCTCATAAATCCGGTCTTAGCCTTTGTTAGTTGACAGCAGTCTACTGACGGTCCCCTCATATGAGAAACATTATATGCAGATAACTGAGTCAAGGCTTGACGCAGCCTGGGCTGGCCTAGGACACCCTGGGGAAATGGCCCAGGCTGGCCCCCCACAGAACTGTTAAGGCACATGTGCTCGGCACTGTCTGCCCTGTGTGCCGTGAAACCCCTATCTGTGGGGAACCGTGAGCTGGCAGGAAGGCCTTGGGTCTCTAAAACGGTGTACAGATGGCAGGAAATTGAGGCTTCAGCTTCTCTGTACCAAGGAGACACACATGCATCTCAGCTCTTATCCACAGCAGCCGATGTGCCCCGTGCGAGCAAGGGGCCAAAAAATTGTTTAGGTGAGCAGGTGCTGGACCTCCCCATGAGATGAAAATGAAGATGCTCTGTGTGCTTTATTTCCTGTCCTGTCCTGAATGCTCCCCTAATGCTAAGAAACAAGGTGTGAAATAAAGCCCACTGTATCCTCGGAATTAGATGGCCAATCCAAACCCATGGCCATCACTGGTGGCACTGGACTAAGTAAATGTCTCTGAGTTTTCACCCCCATTTTACAGATAAGGAAACGAAGGCACAAGGAGGTCAAATGACTTGCCCAAGATCACACAGCCCGTAAGTAGCAGAGGCAGGTTGAAGCATGCATCTGTACTGCCTCTAAGGAGTAGCGTGCAGTACAGTACGGTGGGAAGGACGTGGGTCACTTTGTTAACAGCCCTGCCGTTCAGAGGCAGCACTTGGACCCATATCCACATCTAGGACGATTGAACAATGAGATGGAAACAGCTTGGTGGCTGGGGACCTGGGAGTCAGAAAGTGCGACTCTCACCTACAAACCAGGCGCAGGGGAAGATGAAGAAAACACTCCAGCTGTTGCTGGGAGAGAAGGGCTTGGGGATGGGAGCCTGTTGCTTCAGGGACCGGCCTGGAACCGGGGGAAAATCGGTACATTTAGATCACAAGCTGGGGGACATCATAGGTGAGGAAGTGGACCCGGGAGGGATTTCCAGCTTGAAACCACCAGCTCGAGGGCCAGAGGGCTGTGGAATAGAGAATTTTTGCTGCAACTTGGGAACCTGGCTTAGAACTCAGACGGAAAAGCCCTTCTGTGGTCAGGACAAGATAGGGTTTACATCAGCCTAGAGTGACAGGGGTTTCAAATGCGGCTGGGGATAGGGTGGCAAGGAGGAATCCTACACTGTCCAGATTTCACTGATCAGACATACCAAGGAGGATTAAGTAATTAAACAGGGACCAAGCCAGTCGCCTTCTCTGTATGAACCGGGCCCTGAGCTGCTCTTGTGGTAGCAGAAGGGCTTCTGTCCTCTGATCTCCGAGCCTTCAATTTCATTCACGGTAATCCTTCCTCCACACAGCCACCCAGGCCAATTTCCTTAAAGGCAAATCGGACCATGTCACTCCCAGCTTAACAGCATTCCAGGCTCCCCACGGACTTCCCCATGAAGCCTAGGCACGTAGGGGCCCTTCTTGGCTTGGCGCTTCCTTTCTGTGCTACCATTCAACTCCCCTGCCCTGGCCTCACTCTCTCTGCTCCCTCTTCAAGGACATCCTTTATCGAGGCCTTCCAGCTGCATGATTTTCTTGGTGTTGTGAGTGTCATCTCCATGGTTCTCAACGCTGGAATCAGAATCCCAGGAGAGCTTTAAAAACTCCAATGCCCAGGCCACACCCAGAATAATTAAATCAGACTCTCCTGGGATTGCGCCCCAGGCATCACTGGTTTTTAAAGCCCCACCCCCGCCCAGGTGACCTCAGTGTGCATCTAGGACCCAGAAGCAACCCTAACCTACTCCCTTGAAGATTCAGCCCAGGTGTCTCATTTAATCATCGAATACTTATTGAGTTGCGCACTATTTTAAGCACTGGATATAAAAAGAATAATGATATCTAATATTTACTGAGCACCTGACATACGCCAGACATTGTCCCAAGTGCTTTATGTATATTAACTCATTACACCGGAACAATACCTCAATGGGGTAGGTACTGTTATTACCCCCCTGGGGCACAGAGAGGGGAAATGACTTTCCCAGGGTCACACAGCTGGTGAGAATTGCTGCAGGACTTGCAGGCAGGCAGTCTGAGCAACAGTCTGCGCTTTTAATTCCTGTCCTCACATCGTTCACAGGCTGCAAGACTGAAGCGATAAACAAATGAGCAAATAGAGTAGAAAGAGGAATATGGGGGAAAAAAGGCTGTCTGAGTGACTGCAGCGAGGGGCTGACTTTAGACTAGGTGGTCAGGCCATCCCCAAGAGCAATATTTAAGCTGAGCCCTGAAGGATGAGAAGGACCCGGCAGAGTGTGGGACACGGTGTTCCAGGCAGGGGGCCAGCGAACATGATGTCTTCTAGGAACTGTGGAAGTCCAGTGGCGGGGTGGGGAGAGGGCACAGTCAAGTAAAGAAGCTGAAGGGGCAGTGCCTCTGCAAGCCACCTAAGAAGAGGAATGAGGTCTTCAGTAGGGCACACAGTGTCCAACTGAGGGTGGGCCGTAGGCGCCCAATGCAGCCATTTAGCGAGAGGCACCTGCTGTGGAGCTGGAGAGAATCAACTCCTCCACGAGCCTCTCTCAGTTCCTCACCTCCACCTGTAGCACCATCACGGTGTGTTGTAATTGGCTGTTTACCTCTCGGCCTCCCCTCCCAGACTGGGAGCACCTTGAGGGCGGAGACCAATCTAATTGGCCTCTGAAACTCAGCCACTGACCACTACTAGGTGCTTGGTAAACATCTGTCATCCACAAGAAAGTTGAATGAAAGCCTGGCAGACTGGCAGCTTCCTGAAGAATTTCAGAGGGAGGAAACTAGGAGAGGTCCCTCTGCCTGCTTTCTCCTCCATTGATCTGGGGGTTTCACAGACCTTGGCCAGAAGAAAGGGATGTGGCACTCGCTCTGTCCCCAGCAGAGCCCCTCAGCCCACCCTCATGGCTGAGTACCCGCCTCTGATGGGAAGGCAGTGGCAGAGCTGTAACAGTTTTCAGCAGCCAAGCCCCATCCCTTCCCCCACCCCCAGCAAACCCCATTAGGCAGGGCAATGGGGAGGGAGGTGACCATAGCCCAGTGCCCAACTGAAACGGTGGAACCTCGAGATTCCAGGTGGTGACTGACGCTTTCAATAGCTCAGGCATTTAGCTGCAAGTCTGGGCACCCACTGCTGCTCTGGGTTTCTGACAGTGAAGGTAGGGCCAGGCCTGGCGTTGGAGCTTCTGGGGTCCTACTTCTGCTGCCATTGCCACCACCAGGTGGGCCCCCAAAACCAAGAGATGCTCTGTCAACTCAGAGGAGGGCAGAGGCAAAGGGCAGGAGGCTCCGAGGGGTCACCTAGGTCACATGGCCAGTTGGTGGCTAAGCTGGCCAGGACTCAGGTTTCCGGGCCCCCAGCCCAGGGTTTTCTCCACCGGCCTTCACAGCCCCTGCCTGCCCTCACTGCTCCTTTAGGAATGTCTCGATCTGGCTGTGCTGAAGCTGCGTAGAGCACGGAGCACCTGGAACAGAGGGGCCCACCTGGCTCCTGAGCAGAGGCAGCCCGCTGGGTCGCCCAGGGACGGCAGTAGCCCCTGCTCACCGCCACAGGCCATTCCGCGTTGACGTTTTGCTAAGGGCGTGATGGTTGCGCGTGCAGGTTCAAATCACAGTCCTGCAACTTCCCAGCTCTGTGGTCCTTGGCAAGTGACTTAAACTCTCTCTGCCTAGTCTCCTCACTAGAAAATAGAAATGACAGTGACAACACTAATCCCGTGTCCTAGGGTTGTGGCGGGATTAAATGAGTTAACAAGTGTAAAGTGCTTAGAACAATTCCTGGCAGGGAGTAAGTGCCTAATCAGTAGAAACGTTAGTGAGAACTTCCCGGGACAGGCTCAAGGGACTTGGGTCCCTATGCGAACCCGGGCTATTCATCAACACACTCTCTGCCTCAGTTTCCCCATCTGTGAAATGGGGAGTAATTCATCTCTATGAGTGGCTTGAGGACAACCGTGAAATGCCAAGAACCCTCAAAAGAGTTTGCAGGTTAAAAAGAAAAGACCTTACAAGCGGGAAGCGTGATGGGTAGGCGACCCTGTGGCAGACACAGGGGCCCATAAATCACCCTCGACCCAGCAGCTGCCTGGGTTTTATGGGCCCTGGTAGCCAGGCTACTTTCCTGAACATCATTCAGAATTTATAGACTCTTGTCACTGTCCTTCCCAACTCTTTTATTTCGTTGCCTGAGAAGGAAGCCTGGCATTAACAGAGGCTTTGCTGCCCTCCCAGGAAAATGCAGCCCGTTCTGCATTCAGTCCCCAGCCAGTGGGAGGAGAGGAGCTGTGAGGCCAGCAGGTGTATCCGTTGCAGCCAGGTCCCTCCTCTACCTGCTGAGGGAGGATCAGAGGATGACATCCCGGAGCCCAAGCCCAGAAACCAGCCTCTGCACAGGGGACCCAGTGATGACTGAGACCTCAGGCCTCTAGGAGTGTGAACAGGACTGGGCCGGGGGCCTCCTCGCAGTTACCGAACAAGGAAAGCACAGTGGGAGGCACCCGCTGGGAACCCCTGGCAAAACCTTTCCTGCTTTTGTCATTTATGAGCTCTGTGCCGTCAGCTAAGTAACTTGGCTTCTCTGAGCTCCCATTTTCTGACCTGTACTCAGGGTTAAAAGTACCTGTCCTGTCTACTCCACAAGCTACTAGGATGAGGAAATGTGACCATGAAGGTGGAGGGAAGTGGGAAGGGATACAAGGGGAGCCGTAGCAGAGTGACCAGGACTGTGGGGCACTGGTGCCACCTAGCCAGGTACAAATCCCCATCTCCTGTCTGGGTGACCCCAAGCGAGTTACTTCACCTCTCTGTGTCTCAGTTTCCTCTTTGGTCAACTCTGGATAAGAATGTTTAATTCACAAGACTCTGTGAGGATGAGGTCAGCATCTCTAAAGCCAGCCAGGGCTCAGCAAACGTGGGCAGCTAAGAGAGGCAGCAACCCCGAGGGAGTCTAGAGTGGTGGGTAAGGGCCTGGAGTGGGAATCAGATATGACTGGGGTCAAATCCTGGCTCAGCCATGCAATGTCTGTATGACCTGGGACTCATCCCAGTTGGCCTGGGACTTCCCTGGTTTCAAAACGGAAAGTCCTGCATCCCAGGAATCCCCTCAGACCCAAACAGGGTCAGTTGGTCAACTTAGACCCAGAGCAAATCCCACCGCTATTCTGAGTTTCAGTTTTCACATCAGCACAAAGGGAGGTAATACCTACTTTGCAAAGGTAGTAGGGGAACGAAATGGGAGAATGCATGTAAATTACGCCAGACGCTGCAGCACCACATAGATGTTCACTCATTTCATACTCACCACGACCCCAGGGAGGCAATGCTCAGCAGGGGTCCCCCAGGGAGGGAAGAGGCTGCACCCAGCAGAAGACATGGGGCCCACAGGCACCGCCAGCTCCTCCTCTGATGCCTGCTGACCTGCTAGGCCCCTGGGAGCCAGGCTCAGCTCCAAGCAGCTTTGCCTGTGATTAGAGCTTAAACCCCACTCTAGGGGCATGTCCAGCTGCCACGAGGTCCCCCAAGCCTTTCCCTTGGGTGAAGGAAAACTATTCTAGAAATTGAAGGTGTACAAGAATAAGAAAGACTCTCGTATACCAGGAAGCCATCCCACCTCTATCCCTACCCTCCCACCCCTACTACCTGTCACGGCATGTGACAGATTGAATCTGTAGATAAGAGTGTGGGCTCAGGAGCCGGGCTTCCTGGGTTCACATGCAAGCTCTGCCCTCTTACTTGCTGTGTGACCTCAGGCAAGCAACTTAACTTCTCTGGGCCTTTTTCCTCACCTGTAAAATGAACTAATAAGTACCCACCCCACAGAACTAACGTGGGGATAAAATGAGTACAAAAAGCTTACATTAGAACAGCGCTGGGACCATTATAAGCATTCAATACCCAGTAGCTATTATTCTGATGGTATAATATAATATAATTCAATCCAACATGACCTGGTCATTCCATTAGCCTCTTTGAGCCCATTTCCTCACCTTTAAATGGAGACAACTCTGCTTGCCCTACTTCCTCACTGTCATGGGATCCAAAGTAGATAAACATGGCTGTGAGTCGAGTTTTAAAAACCATCAAGCGCTGTATATGTGAGAGGGATGAAAATAATGCATACTCTAATAAACATAAGGTAATAGAAACACAGTACTACGGGGTAACATGACACAATGTAAGATAATGCTCTGCATTAAAAACTGAATTGAGAGAGAGACAGGACAGATGGAGAAAGAGGAGGAGAGGCAGAGAAAGGCCAAGCGAGACAGGGACAGCGAGTGAGGTCTGAACTTCAAGAGCAGGGAATTGTTGCTGTACTGTAATTTAAAAACCAATATACAGTAAATATCAGCCCGGCGCCACAGAGCAGCAACGTAGCAGGGTGGCCCGACCCGAGATAACTCACACCCCAAGCTGGGCCAGCCACCAGCGCCCTGCCGGCCTGCCCTGTAACTCACGTGCCATTGTTCTCTCCCCCTGCCTGGGGCCACTTGTACCTGCAGGGCCTCCCATTACGTGCCATATTCACTCCGCCCGAGATTTACGGAACAGACTGATCTCAAAGTCCCGGAAATGAGCTTGGAGCCCAGACCCCGCCCCTCGAGAGAGGAGGTGTGGGATGGGGCTCGGCTTCCAAGCAGCCTGGCTTTGTGCTAGGAGTGGCCCGGAGGTCCAGGCCCCAGTTAGCTCCCATCCCAGCTCTCCTCCTGTGGCTCCACCACCTCCCTGACTCCTGTCCCCTCCCTGTGGTTACACACCCCCACCTCCATCATCACCCCATGTCACACTGACTCCGTAATCCCCTCCTGGACCCGATGCCCCCAGTTCCTGAAACCCTGCCCCCCAGCATTCCTCTGGATCTGCACTCTTCTGTGTCCTGGCCCAAGGCCCATATTTTTGCCCCAGATGCTTTTCCAGCTTCTTCAAACCAAAAAAGCCAGGAGGTCCCTCTTCCCACCACCAGAATCAGCCCTGGGGAATGGGTGTTTGGGGATGGGCAGGAATCATGGCCCAGGGAGATATTTCTTTCTGGCCTTGTCTCCACATAGAGACCAGGCTGAATCAGATGCCTCCTTCCCTGACAGAAGGTTCCCCAATCCAGGTTCCACACCCACCTCCTTAGGGCCCCCAGCACCTTCCCGCCCCCACCCCCAACCAGGGCATGCACAACGGTTTCAGAAGGACCCAAAGCAACATGTTCTGTGGCCCTGCCACTAACTCCCATCCCCTGAGATACCGTGTCGCGCTTCCCCCCGTGACGTGCCCTGTAGATCCAGCCTAGGCACGCTGACCTGGAACATTCCATGAACGCCCTCCCACACTGTGGCGTATTTCTCCAATGATCCGACCCCGACATGAATGAGGCCCACGTGGGAGGTCCAGTCCCGAACTCATTAGCCATGTTCACCCAACCCCTCCTCCACAAAATTCCCCCAACCCCTCAGCTGAACACAGTGTAGTTGTAAGGTGTAATAAGAACCCAACTGGACCGGGAACCACTTAGTGACCTCTAAGTGCCTCAGTTTCCTCTCATGTATAATGGGTTTAATCATAACATCTGTCCTTCCTGCCTGCCTGGTAGGATTGTCCAAAGGGTCCAATGAGATCATGTGGAGAGTATTGTGAAATTCCCCAAGGCGCTATACGATTTAGGGGGTGGTTGTTGGAAAGGACCATCCGTTAAGCCGGTCCACGGTCATTCCTCTCCTCGCTTAGGAAAATGCCACTGGTCTATCTACCACGAAAAATAACAGCACCCATTACACAGCGTTCACCATGTGCCAGCCATTGCTCCCGGCACCTCGCTTACAGCAATTCAGTGAATTCTCCTAACAACCCTATGCCATGGGTACTATTATTATCCCCATTTTGCAGATGAGGAAAGCAAGGCAGAGAGAGAGTAATCTGCTCACATGACCAGGAAAAGAGAACACAGTATAAGCCCTAGGAATGAGGGTCCAGTGCACACACACTCCCTACAATAAGAAGGATCTGCATCCACATATTTCAGTGCCTAACCTTCCTGGTTAATGTGCATGTTTCTCTCCTCCATCCTCCTCTTAGACCTAAACTTCCCAAGGACAAAAAGCAGGCCTTTCCCCATCCGAGGAAGGTTTCTCAAGAGTAAGGAGCCTACCTTGCTCACTTGCGACCTCTCTGTGCCAGCAGCCCCCTGCCCAGATTATTGCCCATCTAAGGCCTGGGAAACCGTCCTGCCCCCAGTGTGACGGCCCTCATGTGACATGTGCTTAGAAGCTGTGACTAGACAGAGGGGCTGGGATTTATGTCCATTCTAGACTCTCCCCTTAGTTCCCCTTCTCCCAGCTCAGCCCCCGTGACGCACGTTACCAGGCCAGGAGGAAGATTAAGCGGTTCCTTTAGGGTCAGCTGCCCCTAAACTGGGACCACAACCCCCAAATCTCTTCATCCAGTCAGTTTGCATTTGGGTGAGATGGTAAGATGTCAGCTAAGTAGTGGGGCAGGGAGGGAACTGGGAAAGCAGCTTGAGAGTGCATTTCTTAAGTGGTCCTCATCACCCTTCCACCACCACCATCATCACCACTACATCATGTAGCTAATCGTGTGTGAGCTTTAGCTGAGTCCTGAGCAAACACACACACACACACACACGCACGCACGCACGCACACACACACACACACACGCATGCGAATGCAGGTGAGGGAAGGCACTAGAAACAAGCCAGAGCTGGGTATCCCCACCCCAACTCCCACCTCCACCAAGTCCTGGAGTCCACAGGCAGGGCTGGAAAAAATACAGGAGTAGAAATCAAATGATCGCTGTGGTGGAGGGCCGTATGCACACACAGACCGGAGAGATGATTCATCTTTGTAGCAACTGGCCTGCGGGGTGGTGCACAGTAGGCGCTCAATAAATGCTTGTTGAATTAAACTGAATTGGTGAGGACTGCTGACCAGCTAGTCACGAAAGAGTTGGATGAAGGACCATGGGCTTGATCACCAAATCCTAAACACACAGGCTCTCCCGACTTGAAAGCTTGATGGGGTGGAGGGAACACTTTAGAACAAGTAAAAGGACACCTCACTCCCACACTGGCAGCAAAGTACAGAACTTACGGCCTCAAGAGGTGGAGTGGACTGAGACCATGAAAATGGTGCCAGGAAATCGTGATGACCATGCTTTGATCCTTAACAAGCATCATGAAAAGTGGCCATGACAGGGCTTCCTCCGCCCTGTGAGGACAGAAACGGTCCAATCCTGTCCCGCACCTAGGTGGAGGCCTCGGTGGAAACGAGGCAGAATTGGGGCTGGAACGTCCGGGGGAGGGCTGACCTAGGGTGGAATTTCTCAACTGCAGGAGGTTTGCTGTGAATCAAAGCTCCTGAGAGCAGACCGAGAGCCAGGAAGGAATGATCACCAAACAGCCACACGAGTGCACACATGTCCCAGCAGAGAAGGACAGAGGGCTCCAGTGCGGCTCCACCACCTAGCGCGTGGATCCCTTGGTGAGTTCCAGACAAAGTTGAAAGAGAACTTATTCCAGGTTCCCCTGCACCCCAGTGAGTCCTAAAGGACCTGTTGCCTTGTGCTGTACGACGACCTCTAACCTTTTACCTCCTTGACTCCAAGTTGCCATCCATCCTCCCTGCCTTCTGCCCCAGGAGGATTTATCTGGGTATTATAGTGGCTTCATTACAGGGCAACACTGAATCAAAGGATCAACTTGCCCGCCCAGGAATCTTAAATACCTTTTTACAATGACCGGGCCTCATCTTATGGCCCTTGTTGGGCATTTCCAGGAGCTCAGAAAGCCAAGTATGCCTTCACCTCCATTGCCATCACCCAGGAGGGGCTCCCACATCTCTTTCTCATCAGGTACTGAGACCCAAGCTGGAGCCTGAGCCCAGCTTACTCCCTAAGCTCCTCCAAGGCCTGCAGGCTGAGTGACCATATGTCACTCATTTGGGTGACCAGAGAGAGTCATGTAACAGCAAGACCTAGTTTACTACTAGTCTGAAGTAGCAACCTGCACAGACTCCCAATATTAGCTGGGGACCATAGTAAATCCCCACCCCCAGCTTATTTGACTAAAGCTGCCTTAACAGGAGAATAGACCAGGAAGGGTAACGAGGAAGGAGAGTGCTAGCTTTGGGGAAAAAGAGTAGAAAGTAAGTCTTAGGGAGGGGAGATGGGAGGACCAAATAGATTTTGCATCCCTGTGAAGTTTTATTAGAGACCTGAGTTAAGGCGAAAGGGAAGACCTCCCTGTGTTGGCCTAGACCGAAGTGGGGTGTTGAGGGGAGATGGCCCAGGAGGGAAATACAGAGGGAAAATGAGTTAAGAGAGACTCAGCGTTTTGCTTCCCATGCTGTGTCTGCTGTGAGTGAGTTAACGTATGGCGTGCACAGCTGGCCCTCCAGTACCCAGGACCCCCATAGATACCAAAATCCACGGATGTTCTAATCTCTTTATAAAACGGCACAGTATTTGCACCTAACCTATGCACATCCTCCCATATACTTTACAATCACCCCTAGATTACTTATAATACCTACGACAATGTGAATCATTATAAATCCTTGGTAAACAGTTGTCAACACGTGGCAAACTCAAGCTTGGCTGTTTGGAACTTTCTGAGATTTGTTTTTCTCTGGAAAATTTTGATTGAATCCACAGATGCGGAATCCACAGATAAGGAGGGCTGACCGTCAATGCAGAGTTCTAAAGAGCCCAACTTTGGGATTTTGCAGTCTCTCACGTTTCGGGGCTGCCCTGTTAATACAGGACTGCGGCAAGGAGACCGAGACCCCATGCAGACAACCCCAAGCAGGTTGATATAGTACAAGAGCTCAGTTTTGCTATTTAATCCAGCTTGACACAGTTTAACACCTAAGTCTTGTGTCTACGGTTCTAGTTTGTCTCCCGGGTTGGTCGGTCCCCATTAGCCTTGGTTCTTGGGGATATTCAAGAAAGCAGACCCAGATCTGTCCGAATTACATGCCTGCTCAGAAGCAAGGCCATACACAGCCTCGCGCCTCCTCCACAGGACCTCCACACCTTCTACACAACTTGCAGCTACAAAGCAAGGAATCACCGGGAAAAAAATAAAGAGCGCGAGATCACAACACAGGTAGATAGCGTCATTGCTTAAACGTGCTCGGTGCACCAGCACGCAGCTTAACAAGCTGGCTTCTCGTGCCGTTTCCTTTGACCTTCTGTTCACAGACTAGCCTTGTATTCCAGGACCATGCCTCCAACCCTTCCCCTACCTCCCATCTTGATGAAATGGAGACGCCTATACAGGAGGTCTGGAGTGGGAGCCTGCTTCCAGGTGATGCTGCTGCTGCTATAGTTCATGGACCACGCTCTTGGCAGCGACACGCCAAGGTGAATCTGTCCTCACCGTCTCCTGGATTCTCCCTGCCTCACATCTACCTCTTCTTCTAATCCTAGTCCGTTAGCCCTAAAACCTGCATTCGCAATGGTGGCAACAGCGCCCCCAAGGGGACAAAACTTTGTTATTGGGAGGGGTGAGAAAGCGGCTTACTCTTTTTTTTTTCATACAAAGCACAGCTGTACCTACAGTACATAAACAGATACACAGCATATCTGTGGTATTAAAATTTCATGGGCATGCAATTATAAAAAATTGTGTCTAAAAAGTTTCCTGCGAGAGGGCAATCCTGAAAGAAGGATTGAGAAATACTGGCTGAAGGCTAACGCCCTCCACCCTCTCTGGTGCCAAAGCTTCAATAATGGCACATGATTACAAAAGTGAATGATACATGTATCCGTGTGTCCCTTCCTAGCTGCCTGCCACCAATCCCTCCCAATTATCTGGACCAAAGACCCCTCTTCTGCAGGCTCTGCAGCATCCCTTTTCCCGGAAGGCACAGTGTCCATCTGCCTGGCCTGTTATCTTATTGGGGAATTCCGGTCCCACGTGAAACTGATACATTAAAGCCCACATGTAATGCCCTCATATCTGGGCACTATTGCCGTTGACACTTTAGTTGCTCAGTCTAAATTAGGAAGGGGTCACAATTAGGAAGGGGGTGAGTGCAAAAGGGCTTGCTCAGTGCAGGAAGCGCATTCACACAGGCCTGCCCTTATATCAATGTTGGAAAGTCAACATTTGCATCCTGACTTATCAGTAAAGAAACCAGGCCTCAGGGGCTCCCAACCCGTCACACATGATAGAGTCGGGTCTCCTGACTCACGGTCCAGCTCAGCCTACTGTCCCGGCTCCCATCCTGTCCAGGAGGACAATGCTGACTATCTGATGGGAACTTTTAAAGAGTCGGGTGTGAGCGAGAAACGCAGGCAGGGACGCCCATGAGAACACTGAGCTCCTCAGGGCTCTGTGATGGAGGCTGTGAAGTCTCCTCCTCAGTCAGGCCAGGAGGACAGCGGGGCTTACAGACGTGCTGACCCATGGTACCTACTGAGCCTCGCTTTGGGACAGAGGCAGTACAGAGGAGTTAAGAGTGTGGGCTTTGAATTCACACAGACATGAGAATTGAGTGACAGCTCTGCCGCTTACTAGCTAACTGGCAGGCACCCAACTTCTCTGAACCTCGGTTTTCCCATCTGTAAAGTGGAGGTAACAACAGTGGCCATTTCACAGGATTGGGAGAATTCAATGAGATAATAATGTGAAGCTCTTAGCACTGTGCCTGGTGCATAATAAGCAAACAAGAAATTATTTGAAGGAGCTGGTCCTGATAGCCTAAGAAATTTCTCAGAGCATTCATTCTACTTGTTCAGTACCCCATGCCTGAAACTCCCCAAATTCCCAGTGACCTCTGAATTTACAAGAAGGCAAAATGTGCCTTCTATGGACTTTAATGGGCTTTTGTTGTTCCTGAAGTCCTCACCTCCTCCAAGAAGCCATCCTGATTGCCCTCACCCTGAAGCATACTGGACATGGCTATTCTCCCAGGTCCCTATCTCCAGACCTGACTTCCTGCTCCCTGAATATACCTTTTCTTAGGCCTGCCCATGATGGTTAGACACCCTCTCCACTCCTGTTCCAGTGATTCATTAGTCAGATCCCACTTAAATACATGTCTGGGTTCGAGCCCCTCTTCCCGACTGGATGTGCCACCCAACTCCACAGACGGGACCCAGGTCCAATCACAGGCCCTGCACAGACTCCAGCAGGAGCTGTGTCCACTCACTTAGCCTGGGCCTGACACCAGCCCTGTGCGGCCACTCTTGGGGCAGCAAGAGGCAGAGGCAGAGAAGGAAAGGCGGGGGTTGGATTCTGGAAGATATTTCACACTCGAGCTTGAGGTAGCAAAGCGTGATAGATGACACTTGTAAAACACAGAGTCCGAGCATCCTGAGTAAATGTGCGTGGCTGTAAAACTCCAAAGCAAACAGGAGGGAGGGAGGGAAGCAGGTGCCACAGCCCCAGAGGTGAAATCTGCTTCTCGAATATCAATTCCTCAAGTTTTCTCGGAGGACTTCCTGGAGTCTTTTAATGATCAGCTTACATGGGATGGCATCAAACCCTCCTGGCAGTTACGTGGCAGGGGAGGCTGGGGACACTATCCTCCATGTCTCTGAGGGCCCCTCCCTCTCTCCAAACCTTCCGCCTCCACCCAAACACTCCTCCAGATCTACAAAGGAGTTTGGGGAGCACCGAGTCAAATATGGGGTCATACACATCTGCAAGGCATATACTATTATTTTCTGTCACCGGAGGAGAGAGCACAGAGGCTCCAGTGCTTAACCAACAAAGATGTGGCAGAGCCAGAATTTGAACCCAGGCCTTCCAAGTGTAGGTTCCATTCCATTACGGGCATACCTTGTTTTATCGTGCTGCATTTTATTGCCCTTCATAGATATTGTGCTTTTCACCCATTGAAGGTTTGTGGCAACCTTGCATCGAGCAAGTATATTGGCAACAGTATTTTTCCAACAGCATTCGTTCACTTCGTGTCTCCGTGTCACATTTTGGTAACTCTGCAGTATTTCAAACATTTTCATTTTTATTGTATTTGTTATGGTCATCTGTGGTCAGTGATCTCTGATGTTACTACTATGACTTTCTGAAGGCTCAGAGGATGGTTACGAATTTTTAGCAATAAAGTATTTTTAAATTAAGGTATTACATTGGGTTTTTTTAAGATATAATGCTCTTGTACACTCAATAGACTACAATGTAATGTAAATATAAGTTTTATATGCACTGGGAAACCAAAAGATTCATGTCACTCACTGTATCGCGATACACGCTTTATTGCAGTGGTCCGGAACTGAACCTGCAATATCTCCAAGGTATGCCTGTATATGACAACTCTATCCCTTCAAATAAGTTGGACCCTAACACTCTAACTGCGCTCAAAATAAAATTGCAAAACACCCAGATGGTTCTTGCTTTTGTCCAGGGTCCCGTTCCCTTTGGCTGTCTCTGGTTGTTTTCTGCTCTATGTCTCTGCTCTCAGTCTAGAAGCCTCCCCCATCAGAATGGAAAGCCGCCAGACGCCAATATTGTACTCATCTCCACTTCAAGACAGGGGACTTTCTGAAAGAGAACTGCTCCACCCCACAGGCTAGAGAGACTTGACATTCCTGACACTTGGAGGCCAAACCCCCCCCTGGATCTTTGATTTTACTTCAGGGCTGCAGCCAGGACACAAAAGCGATTTCCACTGTAGCCAGACCAGGGCTCGGG
The DNA here is from genome assembly GCF_964374135.1 of Grampus griseus. Taxonomy (NCBI): domain Eukaryota; kingdom Metazoa; phylum Chordata; class Mammalia; order Artiodactyla; family Delphinidae; genus Grampus; species Grampus griseus. Next base: position 33,644,318 of record NC_139004.1, on the reverse strand, counting down.
TGGCCAAAAGGCTGCCCTATTCTCCCAGTGGCCCCACCTACCTCGTCTGCATCTCCCACCCCTCCCACCCTCCATCTCCTCCTCAGTCTCGCCTCCTGGAAGCTCCCTGCTCACCCTCTCTCAGGCCACACTCCCCAGCTTCTCAGATTTCAGGGCCTGGGAAAAGAACTGGCATCTCCTAGAAGCTGGGAGCCTGAGCCCCAGAGGAGGCAGCCAGGTACCCGGTCCAGCCCGACAGGGGATGGAGCTGGGAGCCCACCGCCCAGAGAAGCACCGCCAGAGGGTGAAACGGAAATGCCAAGTTGGCTGTTTGTACTCCCCAGGGCAAGGGCAGGGAGATAAGTAATTACATTCCCGGGCAGGAATTAGACCAGAAGCTCTAAACTGAGGGCTGGGCAGGGAGCCTGAACAGAAGCATGTGAGGAGACATAGGAGAGAGACGGAACTCCGCACCCCTAGCCAGAGTCAGAGGGAGAGACGACATTCCAGCGTCAGCCGAAGGACCCAGGCAGCTGGCGTGGTCTGCAGCTCCAAGGGCAGGCCCTCGTGAGCTCCCGAGTCCCCCCTGCAGGATCCTGATCCCCTTCAGCCCCCAAGGTACCCCACAAGCGAGTCCCGCAGCCAGCCGGGCTCCACTGCAAGCGGCTGGGCAGAGAGCAGCCCAGCACACGACCCCAAGATCTGTGCTCCCAGCCTCCCCACAATCTCCCCACCTGGGTCTCCCCACCGTGAGTTCCAAGCTGGCCCCCATCCACGTACAACAACCCGACAAGAACCTCTCAGTCTGGTCCCTGGGAACTTCACAGCGGGCAGCTCCCTGCCTCGCTTTGCTCCTCCCCAGCCACGGGGGGTCAATTTCCTGAAGCCGCCCCCTCCCCCAGCCCCACAAGACCAATCAGCCCATGCAGCCACAGAGGCCCCCCTCCCTGACACATGCATGCACACACGTACAATCACACGAACACGTACACACACTCCACAGTGGCGGGGCAGAGGGCCAGCATCTACCGTCATGCCTGTAACTCCTGCTCGGAGTGCGGGCTCTGGCGAGCGCCCTCTCCCCGAGGGCTTCTGACTGAGGACATCTCAGCAGGCACTTGGTGTTGGCCTGGCTCAGTCCCTTTGCGGTCTCTGCTCAGGTTCCCTCCTATTTCTCTTTCAGTTTCTGGCTTTCAGGGGCTCTGTCTCCCTCGAACTCGCTGCCTATGTCCTTTGTACTGGGGTGAAGGAAGGATGGGCAGGACACCTCCCCGTCGTCCCCTAGGGTCTGTGCAGAGCAAGGCACTGCCGGCCTCCAAGCAGCTGTCCACCGCTTTCCCTCCTCCCTGCCCAGGCCAACCTTAGAACCAGGGCAGGGCTGGGTGGGAGACAGACCTACCAGCTAGGCACGGCTAATGCCAGTTTCCATATTGCTTCATCATGCCATTCTGATGCCCCGAGCTGCACACGCACAGTCTCCCTGATCTCCCTGCCTTCTACCTGAAGACAGGACAGGGTCCCTGAGGTTGCCCTACCTGCCTGCCTGCCTAAACTGCAATGATTCCTTCCTTCCCTCCATCAGCACTGAGTCAACCTTCCACACCGGGCTCTACCCCACCCCACCCAGCCCATGGAGCGCAGGGAGCCCTGGCGTCCGACCCAGCCCCCAGCAATCGCTCTAGCCAGGCTTCGCATGTGGAGAGATGCAACAGAGTGGTCTGGTGGCAAAGTTCTCCTGCTGTTTCAACGTTTCCGTATACCTGCGGCTCCTGTCTCTCCCTCTTGCTCTCTGGCCTCACACTGACCCGCTCTCCCCGCTCCTCGCCCCCACTATCGGAAAAAAAAAAGGAAATAAAGAAAAGGAAACCTCCCGCGACAAGGATGGGCGAAAAGAGAAGAGGGTATTCGCATGACTGCCCAGGTGAGGGAGTCCTCCACTGAAAAAGAAAGGGATGCAAAGTTCCCGGCTCCCCCGGTGCTTTCAGCCCAGCGCCGAGCTCCCGCGGACACCCAGATCGCTGAGACGCAGCGGCGGCGACCACTCACCTGGGCGAGGCAGCATCTACCCCCGGCTGGGAGGCACCGAGGCCGGCTCCGCGGGGCGCCCGGGCTCCCTGGCTCGGCCACGCATCCTTCCCTGCCCAAGACCGGCTCGAGCTAAGCCCTCCGGCTCCGGCGAACGTAGGCAGATGGTGGCCTCGGACGTCCACGCGGGGAGAGCCCTGAGCGGTTTATTCAGTTATATCCACGGCATTTAGCAAGAAGAAGGGAGGAAAAAGCACAACTTGTTCTCTTCCAGATTTAAAAAAGCAAAAAAAAAAAAAAAAAAAAAAACAAAAAAACCAGATAATCCCTCCCTAGGAGGACGCCGGTAGGATTTTCCAGATCGAAGAACCCCGGGCATCCCCAGGAACCTCAGGCATCTTGGAATGTGGGGCGTCTTCAAGTTCAGACGAGCCAGCCGGTTTGTGCGTGAGAGACAGAGAGACAGAGAGACAGTGACAGAGAGAGAGGGAGAGAGAGAGGGAGAGAGAGGGAGAGGGAGAGTGTGTGTCTCAGCGAGAACGAGCCAGGCACTCACACCCACACGCACACAAACACACTCCCCCCGCACGCCCCGCAAGCACACTGCCCCACACGCGCGCGCGCGCGCGCGCCCCCGTCACACACACACACACGCACGGCGATCGCAAGCATGGAGCCGGGAGGGAGCCGGACCGGCTGCCGCGGCCGCGCGAGGCCAGCGGCACAGAGAGCCCAGCGGCCGGAGGCGCCCGGGACCCCGGGCCGTGCGCACCGTCTCCGCCGAGCTCCCCGGCGAGGCCGCCCCCAGAGGCGGCCGGCGGAGCTGCAGGAGCCAGGAGCCAGCCTCGGGCCAGCCGCGCGTCGCACCCCCTTCCACGCCGACCCACCCGGCCGCCGGAACCTGAGGGCTCGGGGGCCCCGCGGGGGTGGCGCGAGGGCAGCCGCTGGCCAGCCGGGCCCGCACGAAGGGGCGGCGCGGGGCCGGGGAGGGCGGCAGGCGGGCCTTGCGCTCCGGGAGCCGACAGGGCGGACTCGGTGGCCGAGCGGCGCGGGCAGCCCCTGCGCCAGGCGAGCCGGGTGGCCCGGGCTGCGCGCTGCGGCCGGAGCCGGTGCTGCCGCCTCACGTGCAGAGCGCGCCGTGCAGCCTTCAGCCCAACGCCTGCCGGAGAAAAACCCAACAGCGCCGGCCCTGGGCTGGGGATGGGGGCTGGGAGGATAGCGTCCACCCAGCCCTGGCCCGGTTCTGATTCCGACACCCTAGCGAGGCGACCCAGGACAGATGAGCGCCCGGCGCATGCACACGCATGCTTAGACTTTTCGTGAGTATCGCCAGAATCTGTGAAGTGTGCAGTGGCGCCAACTGTTTGCACGTCGCCTTCCCTTGTTCGATCCTCCCAGCGACCCTCATTTGACGTGTGAGGAAACTGAGGCTCCGAAGAGTAAAGCAATTTGTCCGAGGCACGTGGCACATAGTTGAGTCCCCACTCCAACGCTACTGTGGACTTAGCATCAGAAGCTCTGGGTCTGGCAGGGTTCTCATCTAACTTTGGTTTTCCTCTCCGCCCACTGGGATCAGCAACCAGTTCTCGGGAAGAGAGGACCAGGCTCTGCCTTACTGGGCTTCCCAAGAGGTGTGGGTACCTTTCCCACTGAAGGAACTGAAAGTTTGAGATTCCTGCTTGTACTCCAGCTGCTAAATCCAGGGAGAATGTCTCAATCCATCTCTTCTCTCCTACTGGCTACACCTCCCATGCACCTGTCCCAGATACCCACAGGGAGGCACATGTGGCATATGGATGTGTCTCTGCAGCCCAGGATTGGCTCAGCTGCATAAATCTGTAATATAAAACCCTGCCTCCTCTCTGTGTGCATCCAAGTGGGTGAAAATCTACTGAAGCCCAGGCACCTAGACCCCCGTGTGGTGGCCACCCTCCCCACGTACACTCAGGGAAACTGCTAGATCAGTGTTCTGCAGACCCTGAAAGACAAGTCCTTCCCTGGGGGATGCTAGAAAGCCAGAGGGGAAAAGGGCATGGCCAGGATGAAATTCAAGGTACATCAGAGTGGGTTGACACAAGAAAAGAGGGGCTGAAACAGGGGGTGGGGATAGAGGAAGGGAGGAGAAATGAGGAAAGGAAGAAGGAAGGAGGAGGTGAGTAGGAGGTGGGGTTAGAAACAGGAGGATGTGAAGGTAGGGGAAGGGGAAGGTCAGCAGGAAAAGGGTTTTCTTCCTCGCTTACCCTTTGGTTTTGCATTCCATAGGTGAGGGCTCCAAGGGGAGGGGTCAAGAGTGGAAGGAGGAGCTATAGCCCAGATTCAAGTCTCTGAGTTGCTCCCAAGGGTCAGGGGCATCAGGCTAGATTATCTCCTTACACCAGAGTCACCCATGAGAGGACCAGAATCTAGTGGCAGGGATAGGATGAACCTGGCACCAGAGCAGAGACGGAGCTCCACTCAGAAACCAATAAGGCGTTAGGATGGTGTGAAGGCCAGGGATGCTGGAGGGATAGCCCCATCCCTCCTCCAAAGGGAACCCAATACCCCATCAAGTTGTCCCAGCTCAGAGAAGGGAATGGATATCCCAGGAAGAGCCAGGACCGGGATCATTTCTTGCACTTGGGGTAATTCTGAGGACAACTGGCTTATTTTATGAATAATATTTACCTCACCTGAGCACTCAGCACTGGGCTAGGAGTCAGGTGGCCTGGGTGTTCACCGTGGCTTTGTACTAACAAGCAATGTGACAATTCCCGTCCCCTCAAAGGAGCTGGCCTGTGTGCTTTAAGGGCCTGTCCAGCTCTAGGAACCCCTGAGTGACTTTGGCAGATGGAGAAAGGTGGGGACCCAGACGCTCCTCGGGAGGCCAAGAGAAAACCAGTCTGCAGTCACCATTCATGGTGGAAAATCCTCGGAAGAAAATCCACACTTGGGTAACGGAAAGGTGAAGGATGGTGGATTGCTTGTTTCCTTGAGCAAGCCCAGGAGGCCTGGGTAGGGACAATGCTGTGCTAGCTGTCTGTCTGCTTTTACTGACTGCTGACCACAGAGGTGGGCCGGGGCTTCCCAAAGAGGTGCTACTATCATCCTGTATGAGAGAGAGAGAGAGCTGGGGTTGGGAGGAGAGGGAGAGAGAGAGGGAGGTACAGCGAGGAGAGAAAGCTCGTATACAATCCATTCTAATGGTGGGCATTGGGATGCTTCTGGATTTCACAAGTTCACTTTTCTAAATAACCCTGTGATGAACATCTTTGTACCTAAGTCTTTGCCTGCATTCTCGCTTCTTTGCTTGGGCTAGATTCCCTGACGTATAATCACTGGGCAGAAGGGTATGAACATTTTCAAGGCTTTTTGTACATACTTCTTTGTTTCAGTTTTAGAGCCAAGGCACTAAAGTGCAGGGCAGATAAATGATTTCCCAGAGAGCTCCCAGCAGGCGCTTAAGAATGTTTTCACGCACCTTTTCCTGTCTCTATGGGGCAGAGAATGATTGTGCCTGTGCCTCGCACTGCACAGCAGGGCAACGCTGCATCCTTGGGGTACTGGGATGACTCCGATACCCCAATGTGGAGAACGCTCAAGCTCCCCTTGCCCCCCGTCATGACTTATCTTCCCCTGCTCTCCTGGGCACTCCTGACCAGCTTCACCCTGTTGTCTAGCTTTCTGGCTGAACTATAGTTACCAATCCCCCTCCCCCTACTTGTGGTTGGCTCCCAATACCCGCTCGCTCAAGGGGATGGCAGTGCATGATAAGAGGGGTTCTCGGGAGGGTCTGGAGGTGCCGAGGCATTCAGCCTGAGGAAGAGAAGGCTGAGTTGGCCTGGGCCTTCATAACCAATAGAAGGACCCCTGTGCAAAAGGCAATGAGGGGCCTCTCTGTATCCACTGAGTATGAAAAAGAGAGAGAATGGGTGTAAAAAGCAGTGAGGGGTTCAGGTAGCTGACAGGACAGAGCCAGGTGCCTGAGGATATGGAATCACGGGGCGGAGGCTGTTGAGCCTGCTCCGGAAAAGAACAGTCTACAATCCCAGGAATGCACTAGACGCTTCTTAGATTCCCCCTTGGCACATCATGGCCTGAAGACTGATTCCATGGGCCACGGGAATCGGAGAGATCCTAGGGCACGGTCTCATAAGGCCTTGGGCCCTCCCTCCACTGAGTCTACTGCATGGCTAGAAGCTAGGGGCCATTCCTAAATCCTTAGCCCCATTCTCTCTGCTTCCAACAGGACTAACAGCCAGCCTGATCCCACTTTATCCCACAGGCCTTGTAGAACTTGCAAAGTTTCCTCAGGAGCCTAGCCCCAGAGTGTACCTTCTAGAGATACAGGTCCAGTGTCTTTTAATCCTGCAGTGCCCTCTATCCCTCCTCCCTTCCCAAATGCTGGAGTAAGAAGCAGCAGAATAAATCCTTATTAGTATGCACATGTATTCCCAAATTCCTTAACAGAACGGCTCACACCACCTACAGCCATTAGCTGGAGTCTGTTTTCTAAATCCAGTTTGCTTTTCATCATCAAGTCCTCTGTTTGGCTCCTCCCCCTCCCCCAGGCCCCTTGGGTTCCCTTCACGGCTTCACTCTCTCGCCCCAGTCCCAGGTCTGGGGTTGGGTTCCTGATACATCAAAATGTCAGACAATCCTGGAAGATCACATTCAATCAACAAGGAAGTCTTTACCGTGCATCTTCTGCATACAACCCAGCACTCTGCAGGGGAGAAAACAGGGAGGAAGAAGGCGGAGTCTCTTTCTGGAGAGAAAGGACACGAACTGACATCAGCACTGCGCCTTGCAGTCTATAAAGAACATTTGCAAATGCTGCCCCACTAATTTGTCCTAACAGTCGCAGGCAATAGATCGTTACCCTTGTTTCACAAACAAGGACATGGTGGCTTCAAGAGTTTGGAGCTCTTGTTGGATGGCACTGGATTTCAAACCCAGTCTTCGGACTCCACGTCCCAGGCTCCTCTCTGTGTACAAGGCAGCCTCTCTAATACTAGCCTGGATGCCACTAAGTGGTGAGTTCCCAAGTACGCCTGAAGTGCAGTAGACATCCAGGGAAGAGAAGGCCAAGGCAACGAGGGCCAACTTGGTGATATTTCACAGCTTGAGAGAAGCACCCTGGCAAGTGCAGAGAGTTGGGAGACCCTGGATTTGTGGGGTTGAAAGAGCACCAGAGGGGAAGATAGAGGATCTGGATTCTGGCTCTTTAATGTGACCTTGGGCAACTCTTCCTCTCTCTGGACCTTGGCTTCTCCATCTTTAAAGAGAGAGAGTTGGAGCTAAATCGTCTCTAGGACCCCAGTGAAGAGCAGTAAAGGAATCAGGCCTCAGGAGCAGGACTTAAGGCAACAGATGCCAGTGACTTCCCTGGCTTTTGCCTCCTGCCAGGGAATCCCCAAATCTTGAGGGTGGTATTGAAGCAGAAAACATTGTGGGCTGGGGTAGGTGCCCAGGAGGATCTGGGAAGGACCGTAGCTCTTAGCTCCACCCAGTCACCTGTCGCGGCACCCCCAGTGCTTCACCAGACCACCTTGGCGGTCCCAGTCTCCTCTCTTGCCATCAGGTACCTACCAGTAAGGGTGCTAGGCAACATTTAGGGCACACGTGTGTCAGCCACTCCTCTGCACCCTGGACAATGGCCATTTTATTTAATTCCCACAAAACCCTCTGAGGCAGGTACTATTACTGCCTTCATTTTACACACATGGAAACCAAGGCATAGAGAGTTTGAGTCACTTGCTAGGTCAGAGAGTTGGTGAGTAACAGAGCCAGAATCCCAACCCCGGCACTCTAACTCCAGAGCTCGTGCTCGAAGTGACTGGTTGTGAAGTAAACGTGTTTAAGGAGAACCAAGGCGGGGATTCATTTTGTCATTCATTCATTTTGTCACTCTCAAAACGGATAGGCAAATTCCCTCCTTTCATACCAACTCTTACTGCCTTCCTTCACCTCTCCCCGCCTTTTTTTATATATTGTTTGGATCGTATAGTCATAAGTATGCAGTTTGTTTTATAATCCAGTCGACCTGGAAGCACAGCTATAGTCATTTATGTCCCTGCCTCACCATCCTTCACCCAAGAGATTTATCACAGCAGGAATCGACCGACTACAAAATTCTTTCCATCCCTTAATCAAGTCTTTGGCTTTTCTTTCAAAGGGACTTGGAGAGCGGAGCAGAAACCAACCCATTCTTGGTCCCAGGCAGGACAATAATTCAATTTCATCTCATAAAACTGCCTTTGTAAGCGTCATGTGAAAAATGCAGAGAAGGATTAAGGGAAACATCAGCTGCGGCCCCATCTTACACTCTAGAATATAAAGGAATTAGGTAAAAATTAAAAGTTTGGGAAATTTTTGTATTTACAGAATAGAGAGATCACTTCCAAGCAAGAAAATCAGACAAGACTTCAAGGAGGCATTAAAATTTGAATGACACTTGAAGGATGAACGGCATTTTGGTGAGTAAAGAGATGAGAGAAACTGGCAGTCCAGGTGAGGTTAAAAGTACAGGTGACAGCAAGGAGGCAGGACCGTAAAGTGGGTGCACAGGCGTGGGGAGTTTTCTTGTGTCACCAAAGCAAGGACAGAAGAAGGAATGGTGGTTAGAAACGTAGGCTTTGGATACAGACTCTCGATTTAAATTCAAGTCCCCCACCTGTAAGAGAAGTTACCTTAGGCTAGTTGCTGAGCTTCTCTGCAGTTCCATCTCTTCATCAGTAAAGTGAGATTAATAATAGTGACAGTAACACAGTCTGGATGAGAGGATTAAATGACATAAATGACTTTAGAATATTAGATAAAGTGGCACATAGTAAATTTTCAAGAAATGTTAGTTGTCATTACTATTATTATTATTCAAGAGCATAGTGAGAAATAAAAGGGCTTTCCTGGTGGAGCAGTGGTTGAGAGTCCGCCTGCCGATGCAGGGGACACGGGTTCGTGCCCTGGTCTGGGAGGATCCCACATGCCGCAGAGCGGCTGGGCCCATGAGCCATGGCCGCTGAGCCTGCGCATCCGGAGCCTGTGCTCTGCAACGGGAGAGGCCACAACAGTGAGAGGCCCACGTACCGCAAAAAAAAAAAAAAAAAAAAAGAGCATAGTGAGAAATAAAAGAGCAGAATAGGTTGGCACTGCCTTGGGTCCAGGTTCCTTTGTGCAAATAACTGTGTAACACTGAAGTGCTTTGAATAGATCTATGTAGGGGTTTGGTGGTTAAACTGCTGGGAGAAGTACTTGAATAAAAGAAAAGCATGTATAAATGTATTGAAATAGTCCAGGTGGGGGGAAAAAACCATCACAACGAAGGCTATAGTAGTGACAATAAAAGGGGGTGGATGTAAGAAGTAGAATGGACCAGACCTCGGAGATGCCTAGCTCTGAGGTCTGAGGAAGAAGATGATTGGGGTCAAAGCCCACTTCATGTCACGAAGCCTACTTGGCTAGAAGGATGGTCGGTGTCCTTGAGAGATACTGGGAAGATGGGAGAAAGTGGGAGGGGAGATGGGGAATGATAAGTTCCACATTGCATGTCTGGAGATTGAGAGCTTGGGGATACCCAGGTCCTCTTGTTCAGGATGTAATTGAATAAGTGGGTCAGGAAGAAATAAGGGCAGAGTGGAGGTGGAAGGTCACGGGAATGGAGGAAGTCCTCAGGGGAGAAAGCATAGAGTGAGAGGGAGGTGGAGGTTAGGAACCTACACTTATTGGGCTTTACTCCACCTGTGGTCCTGCACTAGCCATTTTACACCTATTACCCATGATCCTCCCTGCAAAGCAGAGATGAGTTGGCCCCATTTTATGGATAAGGAGACTGAGGCTCAACAAGATTAAGTAGCTTGTCCAGGGTCACCTTGTGAGAGAAGCCAGACAAGGAGACAGAGGAGCAGCCCACAGAGGGGTAGAAGAACAGGCTCTTATCATGGGAATCAAGGAAGGGGAGGGGGCTTGGAGCTTTGCTACCCAATTTCCCCATGCCAGGGCTCACATAGAAAATATCTCTATACAACATGGAGGGTCAGTAGAGAGGCTGATTTTCCCCGGGAGACAACTTGCCCTCCAGACTCCCCTGACTCTACATGGCTAGTCCCAGTCTGAAGTAATCAATATTTCAGCACAGCATTAAACAGGGATGACATTGAAAAAGATCTAACAACCGGTATACCCAGGTACCCACTAATACGAGCAGAAGCCCCCTACCACACAAACATCATTCTGTTACATAATGAGAGGTTCATCTTGGGGTCCTAGAGCAGGGGCTTGGGCAGCCAGGTGGTGGAAAGGGACACATGGGGGACTCTGGCGGTGGTTTGAAAATATTTCTATATTTTCATTACCCATATGGCTGAATGGTACATCCCAGCCTTGCCTGTGACCAATCTCCAGCACACCCCTGTGCCGTGACACACCAGCTGGGACCACTGGCTTAGAATTTGGTTAAATAGTGTATTTGACCTGGCAGAGGAGTAGGTCTAGGAGGATGGCGACTGGTAAAGCAGAGCTATCCGGCTTGGTGATTCGGAGGTCATTGTGGCCTTTAAGAGAGCAATTTCTGCAGTGTTATGGGTGTGGAAACCAGATTGCTAGTGGTTGGGACTGAGTGGGAGGTGAGGAAGTAGAGGCGGTGAGCGTATAATACTTTTTCGAGAAGTTTAGCTGTGAAAGGAGGGTGGAAGGTGGGATGGAAGCTCAGGAGAAATCAGAGTGGAGGAAAGAGTTTATTGGGGGTGGGAAACACTTGGGTGTAAGCCAGAGTGAAGCAGCCAGCGTAGAAAGAAAACAAGAAGAGATCTTCCAGGGGAGGGGAGGGGAGGGGAAGGGAGGGGAGGGAAGGGGAGGGAAGGGGAAGGAAGGGGAGGGGAGGGGCAGGAAGTGTTAAGGCACTAGAAAGAGGAAGGGGTCCTTCTTCTGCAGAGACCAGAGGAAAGGAACAAAGGAAAGGAGACGACAGATATTTTGAGGTGGAAGGAAGTGATATGTGGTCTGGAAGGAAGTGGTATGTGGTCTGGATCTTGCAAGTTGAGGGGTACAGAGAGAGGAAGTGGGATTTGAGGGGAGAGGAAGGTTGGAGCAGGCCCCTGGGGATGAGACTGGCAGTCTGCCAGGGGATGAATATGAGTATTTCAGGCAGAAGCAATGCCCATTGTTTTCATTAAGCTGTGATGAAAACTCAGGCAGGTCACGGGACTTTGTCCTGCCATTTGTCAACCTGAGAACAACAGAAAGAACCAGGATGTTTGTGCCCTGGGATTTCGGGTAGTCAGGAGGGAGTGGGGACATACTGAGTGTGCAGTGAACTTGGAGTCCTTGTGAAAGATGGATTCTGAGGTCCTAGGTAAGCAGGATAGTGAAGCTAGTCAGGGGTTATTGGTGGGGAGTGAGATGAGCTTCCTCTGAAGGGGATCTGGGGTTCAACAGGCATAAAGTGAAAGATGGATAAAAACATGTGGTCAAGAACAAAGGAAAAAATGAAGTTCCAGATCTGGGGGAGTGTGTTGAATGGTGCCTGCTGGCAGGAGACCCATACCTGCTCTTTCATGCTCTCCCCTGTACCACAGGGGTTTGGACACCTGAAAAACTCATTTCCAAGACTCCTTCGCCAGTTAGATTCTGCATTGGACCCACTGATGGGAAGCACTCAAGTGAAGTTAGAATGCACAAAGAAGGTGGAAGCTCTTTTTTGCTTGTGGTAACAGCATTAGCAGGGATGTGAGATACTAGGTTTCAGCAGTGGTTCCACTCATGTCAGGGAGTGCAGGATCCTGGGATCTGGGCACTTTCCCCTTTTCATTCTTTCAGCTCTATGAGCAGTAATGGCTTCATGAAGTTACCAACCTCTGGGTAATAGCATCTTCTCTTTTTTGCTTTGAACATCCAACCAACCCCTTTGACACACATTCCCTGTATTGAATTCCCCTCTGTTTGAAATACCTAGGGTGCTTTCTGTTTTCCAGGTGAGACAGTTTTACCTGTTGGAAAGCCCAGGATGTAACTGGGCATATAATATGGATGGCTGAAGTAAAGAGGAGATGAAGGGCTTGGGATGGGGAGTTCTGAGGTCAAATAACTGAGAAATCAGGGAGTGAACAGCTCAGCATAAGAGTCCATAGTTGAGGCTAGAGAGGAACTCTCACACCCTCCTCGGGGCTCTGAGTTCTATTGGGATCATGGGCTATTCTCCCAAATATTCCTTCCCAACTTCCACTCAGGCAGACCACTATCCTTACCCCCACCTCCCCAAGTTAACATCTTCTGTACCCCATGGGTTCCACTGACTGATCAAACTGTGATATGTTTGTTATCCATTCTCCCCACTACTTCCTCCTAAACTATACCCTCTTCATAGTTTTCCCACCTCCCCAAATCTCCAGGAATGTATTTTGTCCCCTGTTTTTGAAAGTCTTATTCCTTAATATAATTTCTTAATATAATTTATTGTAATAATAATAAATTATAATTTATTATAATAAAAATAATAAATTATAATTTATTATAATAATATATAATATAATATAATAAAAATAATAAATTATATTATTATATATAATATAAATTATATTTATAAATTATATAAATTATATTTAATTTATATAAATTATAATTTATTAAATTATAAATTATAAAAATTATAATTATATTTAACAATATAATATTTAATAATATATTTATTATTTATTAATAATATATATTATTTATTAATACTATTATTATTTAATAATTATTTAATAATAATAATAATTTAATAATATTATTATTTAATAATAATATATTATTTATTAATAATATATTATTGTTATTTATTATTTATATTTAATAATATATAATATTTAATTATAATTATATATAATTATATAATTATATAAAATTATATAAATTATAATTAATTTATATAAATTATATTATATAAAATATATAATATAATAAAAAATAATAAATTATAATATATTATAATAATATAATATATTATAATTCCTTAATATAATTTCTTAATCTGGAGCCCATGGGGATTCTAAGGGTTAGAATTTGCACAGTTAATTTCACATGTATGTGCATGTGGCTTTTTTGTCCCACCGCCCCCCGAGAGAGAGACTATCATATTTATCACACTTTCAAAGGGATCCTTGTTCCCTTCACCTTGGGTGTGGTTCTAGGAAGAAAGAGAACAATCACTGATGAGTCTTAGAACTTAATTTGCTCAAGGTCTCTAGCTTTTTCTGTGACCTTGAAAAAGCCATTTTTCACCCCTTGGGACTCAGTTTCTTCATCTGTAAAGTGGAAACAATAATTCTTACTTTTCGGGATTATTATAAGGATTAGAAATAGCATAAAAGCCAGCACAGTGCTGGGCATGGGTGACTTTTAATAAAAGTCAGCCATTGGAATTGTGCTAGTTTGGGTTCCTCCAGAAACAGACCTTTAGTAGGAATTTCAGTACGAGTATTTTATTTGGGAGGTGACCTAGAAAATGTCAGTGGGGGGCGGGGTGAGAAGTGAAGAAAGAAAGGGGAGTAACCCAATAAAGCAAGTATTTTCAGTTGGAGCTCATTCCACTGGGGATCCCTGGGATACAGTGTGAAGCACACTCTGAATTATCCCCTCCAGGGGTGAGGGACTGGGGTACTTATCCACCTACTTGCTGCATATCATTGCCTGAGGGCTTCCAGGGACATTAACTCTCCAGCACAACTGGTTCCCTTGGCCAGGAAAAACCCTCAGGCATAAATTTTCAGTCATTTATAGTAGCAATTTAGTTGTATAAAGGTAAATGCTCAAGAGATAACAGCAGGGCAATGATAGCAACTGCACAGTGACTAATAGGAGGTCTTCCCCTGTCCTCACAATGAGCATTGATAGAGTCCCCACTCCCTGCTCCATGACCCCTTAGCTTGTCCTCTTTGCTCTGTGCAGGGCTAGCACTATAGTATCCTGTGCACACATATGTGTCTCTGCAGGAGGACTCGAACCTCTTTGAAGGCAGGGGTTGTATCTCACCCTAGGTCTCTGACACTAGGATTTGACATAATGGCTGATACAAAATGAAAATATCTGGTATGTGTCTATAACGAATTAACTGCCCTTAGAGTGGCTGTTCGGAGGTTTCTGATGACCCCACTCTGCCAGAGGTGTGGCACCATTAGGCATTCCACACACACGGTAGGAGATTTATGCCCCCTCCTGTTTCTGTGGCAGGTGCCTTTATCACAGCGTGTATGGTTCCTGAATCATTTGCCAAAGGATTCGTGTCCCACTATTTTAATCTCCAAAGGGATGATATTAGAAATTCCGTTTTAAAAAGGAGCTGTTTAGGGTGTCAGTATGCTATGATAATTATCTGGGAGGAGTTTTCCCCTCTGCTTCTCCTTGAACTGTACTAGTAAGCTCTTTTTCACCTCAAATACAAAGAATGGGAAGAATATGGACTATTTATGTGTGTCCCCCACCCCACCCTCATCCTCAACTCTCATCCCCATATTGCCAACTCATGGGGAGTGTACCCTGTTCCCCGGAGCACACGCCTGAATAAGCCTGATTGCTTTCCTGTATTTCTTTATAAAACTTTAAATATTCATCATGCCATCAAATCAAATGGGATTCTTTGGCTGTCATTCTTTTCAACACACTGAGTTCTTTTCTCCAGTACCTGTCCTATCACCATTTGAAGCCTCGGGAGACTTGGCATTTATCTAACATTCCCCCCTATAAGCTTGGCTCCCAATCAAGTGAGAGGGATGCTAATAGAAACAGAAGGCTGGGGCTTGTTACTGAGGCCGGGAAATCAGTTGGCGGTTTGAGGGACAGCAGAGAAAGACCAGCCATTTCTCCTAGCTCAAAGAAGGGGATTTGAGGATGAAAGGCCACCATCTCTGCACTATAGCCATTTATAACCAGCCTGAAGTTGGACGAAGCACCGCGCAGGAGAAAGCCCCGCGCTGCGGCTGCAGCAGGATTGGCGCGCCGCCGGGTGCAGGGAACGGGACGCGGGGTGGGGGGGCACTGCAGGCGGGCACTGCAGCAGGTTGCACTGCAGGCCGCCCGCCGTCGCTGAATTCACCGCAGTGCCGGACGCGGCAGCTCGCCCAGACGCAGGCGGCGTGCTTCAAGAGCACGAGGTGCTGGACAGCGCACTTCGCGCTTCGGGAAGCATAAGGACGTCTCTGAAGAATAGCATCACCTGGACCACGAAGACTGCACGCGCAATGGGGAAGTGACACCTGTGGAGGGAGATTAAAAATGCACATTCTCAGACCCAACTGTGGAGTTCCGATTCTGTAGGCTTGGGATAGGATGAGAAGAATGTTTATTTTTAACATGCATCTTGGAAGCCTCTTCCGCAGGCATTAGCACAGAGGAGTTTGAGAAATACTGCTTTTGGAGTACCTCTCTGATGTTTTGATTTTCCCATCTCCCCACCACGACTTCTCTGCCCTCACATCCCCCACCCTCACATCTGTGCAACATACACACACACACACCCAGGCATCCGGTGCACAAATAACGTATTTATTACCCAAACTTTAAAAGTACTCATTCTGTTCCGGGGAAACCTTAGTTTTCTCAAAGAAAGATAAACAATCTGTAAGACAAAGCAGTTTCTCTCAAAGAGGTCCTACTGTCGCAGGGAAGACAGACAGGCAGACAGCTAACTGTAATACAGAGTGAAAAGGGCCCCCCTCAGGGTATGCAGCTGAGTGCGGTAGCAGCACAGGTGTGCAGGCTCAGGCTGTGTGCTCATACGGGGGGAAGATGGCTGTCACCTTTGGGCAGTGTGTCACTCTCACGGGCCTGCTGCGTGAGTTTTTCATGCACAGTTTCCTCCGTGTTATGGACAGCTCTCCATCTGTGTGGTGCATAGCACGCCGCCAAGTAAAGTGATAATTGCTTTGCTCGTTCATCGTGGAATCTCAGGGGACACCTGACTTGCTGAAAGAGCTTCCTCCCCTTAGTCTGCTGCATCACAGTCTTCTTGTCTTCCTCTTTTTCCAAGGTTCTCCCTCACTCCTTTCTTATCCACATGTCTCGATTTTGATGCCCCCCACCCCCCAAAAAAGAGCCTCTTTTTCCCCTAACTCCATTCCTTGTCCCTAGCTGCCAGATGCCATCTGTGCTGAGGGAGGTTTCGTAGTTGCTGCTAATGAGGGAGGTCCTTGAAGAGATGGAGTTGGATTGTTCGTCACAACAAATTATGGTGAGGGTGGAATGAGGTTTGACCCTAGCACCATGACACTTGGGCTAGCTCGGTGCTGAGGAGGTAGGATTGGCAAAGCAGGACTCAAGTAACAATCAAAGACCTTAACAGTAACTGCAACCAAACTGGCTCAGCATTGGTCACAGTGCCCTCTTGTCCAGAGGTCTATGCACAAGACTCCTTCACTCCTTGGCAAATACTGAGTCCTTCCATCCTCCACCCCATTGTCTGTCTCGAGTTTTCTCTTTTGCTAACCTACCACTTGATATCCCATTACTGTCCTTCTCTTCTCTCTTCTCATGGACCTGATGCTTTGGACATCGTTATCAGTACTGTGCATTCTATAGACATATCCATTTCCAAATACCCAAACCATTCCCTTTCATCCAAGACATGATGGAGACCCTCTTCTAGGCCCTTCCATGCAAGCCACCCGTTTCTCAAAGTTCACACAAGTCCACGCATGTGATTAGAAGGCACAAGAAACCCTTATCCCTATTCTGACAGGATTTGTTTTCAAACAAAGTCATTGTGTTACTCCCTTGAACGAACCTGATTTTTAAGTCATGCCAGTTTTCACCAGTGATGGCTGTGTTTTTAACGCCACATTCCTGCTTCCAAAAAGTAAGGTTTGGAATGAATATTTCTGTGGCTGCCCAGTTATAAGCAAAGTTTCCGATGTGTGCCTTACACACATAGTATAGGGGCTTCCCCAGTTCTTTTCCCCAGACCATGTCTTATGTTTGGCTTTCTTGCCAGGACTGTCCTGGAACATGCTTCTCAACTTGCATGGTTCTTTCTGCCTCAGTCTAAGCCCTGTTTCCCATATCAGCCTATCTGGTCTGATGTCTGATACTCCAAAGCAGGAGTCTCATCTAGAGCCAAGAGTATGCACCCCACAGAACTCAGTGACCCCCATTACCACAAACGCCCACTGTCATGTCCCACCATCACATTGGTCTCCTTAGATGTAGTAGCTGGTTCAGATCCAGCTGCAGTTTCCTAGACCACTCCCTATGCTGTAACATGGACTAATGGACAATCTACTGGAGGAATTGGACGTGTTCCCATCAGTTCCCTCAGCTCCAGCCCAACCCAGCCATTCTCTTGCCCATTTGCCCCTTGCATTTAATTACCATAACAACCCATCAAGGTATGAGTGTTCCTTCTTTGCAGGTATGGAAGTTGAAGTTCACAAAGGCTGAATAATTTGCCCATAGTAACTGGTTGGCCTGTGACTATAACGCAGGTGATCAGCCTTCTTCATCCAGGAAACAGTCTCAGACTGTGTGAGCTTTTAGCTTTCATCTTTAGAGGCATTCCAATGAAAAGAAGAACACTTTCCCTACTAGTTCTTCCAAGATGGTTGGTTCTTCTCACTCTTGGTTTGGCCAAAGGAAGTCATAGAATTTTAAGGACGTTAAATATGCATGGCAAATGCTGGCAGTGTCCTGCTCATATCCCCTTAGCACTCAGTGGTTCTGTGCTGAGAGCCTCTTATTGCAAACATCTGCATCTCCTTGCCTGAGGACTTTCTCTAGCAGCGAGAACATGCTTCCCCCCACCCCACCCCACCTGCCCTGCAGAGAAGGCTGTAAATGCTAAGGAGTTAACACCCTGAGAGAGGCATCCAATCAATGACAAATTTGAATTTTGTGATCAATTACCTTGTCACCTCTCATGAGGGACAGCACTGGAACATGTGTCCTACACCATCTCCCAAAAGTTCCCAGTGGGATTGAGCCCCAGTTACCCACAGCAGTAAACTGTTCACACAGACCTTGTGTTGGCTTCCTTCCCTGTCTCACTTCCTGATTCTGCTACTGGTACTTCCTGGGCTCACCTCCCAAATACACTACTTGCTCTTGAATCCTAGACTCAATGTCTGCTTCTCGGGGAAGCCAAGCTAAGACACTCAGCTTGGAATCTTAGAGGTCATCTGGCTCAGCCATCTCATGACTGAATTAAGTCCCAGAGAGGGAGGTGACCTGCACAGGGCACACCTGGTAGAAGTGGGCTGGAGTCACAGATGTCTCCAACTCTTAGTCCAGCTCCCATTCCATTCTGGGATTCTCCTCCTGCAACCCCTGGCAGCCACATACCGGGCAGTCATATATCACTGTGAATACACCACCAGGAATTGGCAGAACTGGCTGGGAAGTGGAGTAAGGATGGTAGGGAAAGAGCGAATGAGTGCAGAAAAACCTGCAGTCCATAAATCTCATTATGATTCACCCCTGAACTTCGTCAACAATTCACACCATTCTGCCTCTCTGGCTAGCTCTGTGCAGCAGGAATCTGCTGCCTCGACCCAGGTTAATTACACAGTGGTCCTGAGACTTTAGAACCACAGAGGTTAAAACAAGCTTTGTGTCTGTGTCCTGGCAGGCTGCTGTATGCCCTTTTCAAGCCGCCACTGGCGCTGCTGAACGCTGGCCTTGGTGCTGGAAGCTGGGGTGAGCTGAACTGGGTTGCTGGAGGTTAGAGGCTCAGAACATCATCAGAGCTGAACGGGAGCTTTGTGATCACTTATTTTACCTCCCTTGTGGTACAGGGGGAGATGTGAGACCCAGAGGGTGGATGGGAGCGCTCCAATGGCATGATTACGCCTGCTCTTTAAGAAGATCATATAACTTGGCTTTGATTACCTCTGTCAATGGGAGGGAAGAGGAAGCTCATAGAATTCCAAATAGCATGTAATACAAAATAATTTCTATTTTGAGTGTAGATTGAATTCAAAGCCATTTGGGTGGGGAAAGGGGTTGCAGGTGTGCTTTTGTAATCACGTTGAGCCCTGCTGAATGAGGCGAGAGGCAGAAAGGTGGAGAACGTAGGGAGAAAAGTCAGGAGGTAGCCAGCCTAGGATTAAGGATGCCCTGTGGACAGTCTACATGGGGATAAACAACAAGCCACTCCACAAATATGAACGTATTTCCTTCACCAGTCTTGCAACATTGCCCTACACACACACACACACACACACACACACACACACACACACACACTCACACACGCACTGCATGGTTTTAAGAGCATCATATCCACCACCTCTTTCCAGAATCTCCAGCATCCTCCTCTCCTTGTCAGTCTGCCAGATGCATTCTGAAATCCTTCATCTTTGGTCCATCCAGCCATCTTCCCCTATACCTCTGCTGCTGAGCCCTGGGGAGAAAATGTGGACACTGAACTTGGGCCAGAGTTTGGATCTCATGTCTCAATCTAGCCCCTTCTCCCCCTTGGGACTTGGGCTTGGGTGATCTTTTTTCACTCTCTATGGTGGCTGTTCTAACCTTCAACTTTTCTGAAGACCTTTAAACTTCCCCAGTTTCCTCTGAGTAGATGACAACACTTCCCTGTTAACAATGAACAATCGGACTATCAGGAATGGATTCCCTCAACCCCATTAAAAATCCATCTGCTCTCCAAATTATCTGTTCCTTCTTTCTTTCTCTCATAAAGGAGGACGTTTCCTTCTTCTGCCCAAGGAAAACCCTTCTATCCGTGATGTAAGGCCTTTCTCCTTCAATCTCTCTGAGGAACTCTTCCCATCACTAAGGCACTCTCCCCATCTACCTCTCCCTTCTACTGAGTCTTACCTCTCAGCACAGAATCAGGTTCAAGTTTCTGTCATTTTATAAAGTCTCCTTCTAACTAATCATCTCCTCTCTCACCTTACTTTAAGCGCCAAATTTTCTTTATAAAGTAACATACATTTCTCTCACTCCAATCATCCCACAATGCATTGCACTATGGGCTTTAGCTAAGTCACTTCACTGAAACCACCTTTGTTTAGGACAAAAATGACCTCATATTTACGATGTCCAGTAGACCCCTCCCCTGCAATCCTTTTCTTACTTAGTTTTTCCTTACCACTTCACACTTTTGAGTACCTTAAAAATCATTTTTCTTCCTTGAAATTTGTGACCGCAGTGGTTTTCCCCCTCCCTCTTGCATCACACCTTCTCAGTCTCTTGAGCATTTTTTTAAAGATTTTGGTGTTCTACAGGATCCTATTCTTGATCCTCTCCTCTCCTCACTTTATGCATTCTCCCTGGGTAAACCTGCCCATGCTCCTGGGCTTCTCTCTCACAAGTTCATTGCTCCCAGATGCATGGCGCAGCACAGCCCTGTCCTCTGAGCCAGACACGAATATCCCAAGTCCTATGAACACCTTCATTGCATACTCACAAGCACCTCAAACTCATCCTATCCTCCACAGAAATTATCACACTTGCCCCCAAAGATAGCTTTTTTTTCTCTTATTTTCTATAGCAAAGAATTTGAGTTACCCTTAACTCCATTCCCCACCTTCCTCTTACCTTTCTATACTAACATTCCATACATTATGCATCTGTAGTTACCTAATATCTAGTCTTATGGCCATTCAACACACACTTGTTTATTTGCCAGTTAAGCTTTTTCGTTTGCTTTTTAGGTGCTTGTATGTGTATTTGTCTGTCTGCCCTTGTTCTATTCTTTGTAAAATACAATTCCAGGCAGGGAAAAGGCAAGTTATCATTAGTCATTTATACTTTAGTGTCAATGAGTTCTCTGATAGGAGGATATGATAAGGGACACAGGGGGGAAGCCTGAGTGCCTTAGAAGGTAGCTAAATGGAGAAGAAAGAGGCAACCCCCAGGCACAGAACCAGGTAGCTGGAGCACTTGAGCCAACTCTGCCAGCTTCCCAATTTTCTCCCAGCCTCGGCATGCAGTGCTCACTAGCCTCAAATTACAAGAAGCTTGTCATTGCTTCGCTTCTATCTCGGGACTGACCCATCTGTGTCTGGCTCTCACTGACTGTTGCACTTGAGATTTAAAGATTTAGGATCAAGTTGTCTGGTCTATAAACATAAGCTATATTTTCCCTCCTCTCTCGCTTTCTCTCTTGCTTTTTTTCTTGCTTTTACTTAGCTAGAATGTAATTAAATTTGAATTGCAGCCAAAGCTGATTTGTGAGACAAGCATTTGGTTAGCGATATCAAGCCAACCAGGTAAAAAAAAACTCAGCAACATTTCAAAAAGGCCAATAATCGCATTGTGATTGAAATTCAGGACTTCTCTTCTCATCCCCTCTCCTATTAACTCGGACAAGAGCTGGAGTTCCTCTTGGGACCTTTGGCTCGTTGCATTTTGCAGGTGGGTCTAGGTGTATAACTAGGCACATAGCACAGAGGGGAGGGCCACAGCGTCCCGCCCCCCACCCCAGCCATAGCTGAGAAGCAGTAGTTTGACTAACAGATTCCAGGTTATTAGAGGAGGACTAGATTTAGCAGAATTAAGGGGTTAGGACATTGGGGTAGGGACAATGATGGAGGGAGGGACAGTGAAGGAGCGGGAAAGGACCGGATGGTTCGAACATCAAATCCTGGAATGTGAGGATGGAATATAAGACGAAAAATGAGATTAAGAGTCAGAGGGAAGGTCTTTGAGGATCATTCATTCATAAAACAACAGATTTTAAGGTTGGAAATGAACTCAAGTGGCATCTATTTTTAACACCCCTTCTCTATCCTACTGATGTGGAAACTGAGGCCCAAGAAGGAAATGGACTTACCCAAGGTCACCCAGTGGTATCCATTCAATCATTGACACATAGCAATGTGTCCTATGCTGTGCCTGATGCTCTGGGAGTTTCCAAGCTGTGTTTAGGTACAGTTTCTGCCTTCCTGGGAAATGACGCCAGAGTAACAGTGAACACAACCCTCCCAGCAGCCTGCACCCTCAACTTTCTGTGACCTGCAGCACACCTGTTCCAGGTAAGCTGTGACCCTGGCCCTTCCTTTTCCAGCTCTTAGCAGGATCATATTTGGGGGAGCTCATTGAGGGGAGCCGAGTACAGGCAGGAGTGTGTGTGTGTCTATGTGTGTGTTCACATGAGTGTGCTGGGCAAGCAGGAGACCGCTGGCCACTCTCATTCCCTCTCAATACCAGAGAGAAAGGGTCCATAGGCTGTTTATTACTTTGGGTCCTCCATGCCTCTGTATCCTTCCTTAATGTGACGAGCTCTTCATAACTCTCCTCTGTGGACATGTCAGGTAGATCTCCACTACCTACCAGTGGTTGTATGTAAGCCCTGGAAGACAGGAATGATGCTAGCACTTCCCCAGTTGAGCATGTGGATTTTCTATATACACTTATTGGATGGATGGGTGGATGGATACATGGATGGATGGCTAAACAGTGGGCATTGAATGAGGAAACAGGATCCCAGAAAAGTGAAATAACCTACCCAAACCCACACAGTTAGTGTTGGGCAGAGTCGAGATGAAATTTCAGGTCTTCTGACTCCTAGCCCGGTGGTCCCTGTGGCCCCCACAGCCCTGAGAGAAGGCCTTGAAAGGCAGAGGAAAATATAGGGATGAACCCAAGAATAACCAGCTTCTTGGTTAAAGCCAACTCAACACCCTTGCATGAAGTCCCTTAGAATTTAAGAGCATCATATATAGAGTCCAAAGATCTGGGCTCTAGTCCGGGCTCTGAGGTTGGGTGTACAAGTTGCATTGCCTCTTTCAGTCTCAGTTTCCTTATTTGTAGAATGGGTTATATCTGACTATATGGCATTCAAAGGGCTCTGAGCCCTGGTATTTTAAGACCCCATCATTCTAGATGCCAATGGATACCCAAGTCCTATTAATTCATTTAGTCAACAAATAATAATAGCAATAATAAAAATAATCATTATGATTATTACATTTTCCAGCTGGATGGGAGGTGTTTGGCTGGGAGGCTCTTCCTCCCTGTTGCTATTTGGGGAATTCAGAGCTAAATATAGCCCAGTGCCAGGCATTCCAAACACCATCATCTCAAATTAGGAAATACATTTGCACCTCCTATCAACAGTCCTGTGGCAGACATGCTGACAACTCTGGCAAAGATGCAAGAAGACTGTTTCCTCCCATGAAAAAATCCATGTCTGCCTCCTGGAAAAAACAGTCTAGAGATTCTGTGGAAAAAACTGATGGCAGGGTAAGGGAGAGTCGTAGGTAAGGATCGACCCTATCACTCAGGAGGACTGGCATATAATCACTATGGTTTATTGAACACCTACTATGTGCCAGGTTGTGTGATGAGTAATTTGTGTATGTTACTTCTATCCTTATGGCAACCTTGAAAAATAATCTTTCAAGGCCACATAGCTTGGAAGTAACAGAGGAGAGATATGCATCTTTGTCTCAACCCAAGGTTCATGCATCGTCCACTGATGGTACGTACAGTCTCTCTGCAGTTCCTTCCTCTCCTCCTTCCTTGAACACTAGTGGATACTTAACCGTATTTCTGACCCTGTGCTAAACATACAAAGGTAAATAAGACTCTGTTCTTACTCCCAAAGGTCTCCCAGTTAATGCTCCATGGATAACATTAACTGATCCTCAAAATACAATGTGACACAAACAATGACAAGGATAAATACAGGGTGAGGTGGGAACATAGACTTGGGGTGGCAGGAAACACTTTAGAAAGGAAGTAAAGTTTGAGCCAAAACACAAAGGGTGACCCGCAGTTGACAAGCCATCGAGGCAAGAGATGGCCCTCAGCAGAAGGAGCGTAGGGACAAAGAAACGGCACACTGGGTTCGGGGGGGCAGCACCCGGTGTACGGTGGTCTTGTCCCCTCTGTACCAAACCATCTCCACTGCCAACATTAAGTGGACCGATGCCTGCACAGAAGGAGCAGAGCCAGTTCAGGTCACCCCAAACTGGAGCTCTCCTTCCTGCTTCACAAAATGAGAGAAGCATTGAGTCCTATCCCTGGGAGACCTCAAATCCTAGATTCAGGGACTAAAAAAATAACATACAGGAACCTGGATGGTGGCCTGGAGCCAGAATAACCCGAGAAAATCCCGCCCCCTCCCTTGGCCTCCAAGCCATGCTCTGCAACCCTGGCATCTGAGCCGGACAGCATCTCCAGGGAGTGGAAGCTTTTCCAATTGATACTGACTGCTGCCTTTGGCTCTGATGCCTTTCCACGGGGGGCGGGCAGCACTTGGGAGATGGACGAAAGGTCTTACTGAACGGCATCAATTCCTTCCTCCTCCCTCCTCGGCCACCATCGTCCTCTGCCTTCCCTCCTCAGCCTCCCATCGCACCCTGTCACTTCTGTTCGCCCTTCTACCCCATTATTTCCTCCTCCTTCTGCCTGACCACTCCCTGTGTCCCGCTCCCCTCCCTCCCACTTCTCACCTCCATCCCTCCTCATTCTCTCCCAGCACTGCTCTCTACAGCCTTAGTTTTGTGATGTTGGAAAATAAAAACAAGGCACTTTTTATGCTTTGTTCCTAATCCCAAACCAATAAAATGCTCCTTTCATTTGAGGAGAAGGGAAAGCAATAACTCAGGCCTTAGCAGGGAGCACAGCACACTTACATGTAGTCTTCCTGGAGCTCTGCGGGGGGCCAGCTCCTCTCACATCAAGGCCTGCTCCCAGAGCAGGGAGCACGGGGTATAAGATGCAGGAAACAGCCCAGAGGGGAGTGCAAGCAACAGGCTTGACAGGGCTGGGACCAGACACCACATCCCCTGCCTGTCACACCTGGCCCCTCCCCTTGGGATGTGGCTGAGTCCCACCCCTTGACCACGACCCTAGGACAATCTCCATCATCCCTGTACAAAGAGGCTTCAAGGAGCCTGAGCCCAGCTCAGGGGTGGCTTTCATGGCAGTGCAGCCCTGCCTTCTACCCAAAATGTAACAAGCTGCCATGAGCTGAGAATTCCCAGTCTGAGGGGTAGACCCCATTCCTGGCCTCAGAGATTCCCAGTTTGACAGAGCAGCTAAAGTTCATAATCTCAGAGCTTCCAGTCTGATAGGATCAGCACGACCCCTCCCCTCAAGGAGTTCCCAAGTGAATAGCTTACTCCCCCCAGTACTTGAAGAATACTAGAGGGGTGACGTAATAAAAAGAGAAAGAATGCACACGGTCTTTGGAGCACGGGGTGCTGCTGACTATAAATAAATCCCAGCTCCAAGCTTAACTGATATCTTCATCTGTAAACTGGGGCTTCTCTTCCTCTTTTCCTAGCAACCTGCATTCCAGAGAAGGACCGTGGAAACCTTTAACTGTCACGCCCTCTAACATGCCGGTGGGCAGGACTGTGGAATGGTCGCCTATGACCCCTTGCGGTTCCCGTCTCTGTGGCCATTCCTGCCAGTCCCTCTTTCCTCCCTGCCTCTGTGACGCTCGT
Organism: Grampus griseus; assembly: GCF_964374135.1. Classification (NCBI taxonomy): domain Eukaryota; kingdom Metazoa; phylum Chordata; class Mammalia; order Artiodactyla; family Delphinidae; genus Grampus; species Grampus griseus. The sequence goes on along the minus strand of NC_139004.1, from coordinate 33,618,954 downwards.
GCCAATCTCTGCCCCTCAGACTCTCTCTAGAGTAACAATAGTCACATCCTTTTATAGCGGGCCTGCTTGGTACCAGGCACTGGAGTAGTTGTTTAACAAAATCTCAATCCCTGCCTCTTGATTTTGATCCATTTCCCTTCCTGGGAACTCCTGTGTTGATTGCTAAAGGTAAATTCCACTTCCCTGCCGTTTGCTGCACGTTCTGTGTGCCCGGTGACTGGGATGTCAGTTGAGTGACCATCTGTAACCAAATGTTACCATTTGTAAACCCGCCCAGAACCATCAGCCAGCACGGTCTCCCTGGGCCTCTTACACAGCTTCACATCTCAACTCCCACAGCCAGAAGTTCCCCTCAATGAGTTCATTTCTTCTCTTAAAAAATTTTTTGATTGAAGTATAGTTGATTTACAATGTTATGTTCATCTCTGCTGTACAGCAAAGTGACTCAGTTATACACATGTATACATTCTGTTTTATATTCTTTTCCATTATGGTTTATCCCAGGAGATTGGATATAGTTCCCTGTGCTATACAGTAGGACCTTGTTTATCCATTCTCAATGTAATAGTTTACATCTACCTTGAGCCCTTTATTATGAGGCAACAAATCCATTTTCCAGATGGTGTTGCTGGCAAAAGGCAAGCCTGGGACACGGGCTCCAGGCCACCCACTGTCCTGCACCGAGAAACATGGTGAGCGTCTGGAGGTGACGGAAGCCGTGATGGAAAGGGCTGGGGCCCCACCCCGCCAGTCTGCAGGTAGAGGGCCTGCGAGCTGTGCCTGTCAGTGAGCGTGCAAGTGCTCCCTCCTGCACGCCAGCCACAAGGTAGGCTGTGCCTTGTAGCTCTGATCCAGGCTGCTGCAGTGGTCAGACTAGAAGCCAGCGAGCCGGGCCCAACGTGGAGCTAATGGGACTGTCACGCTCCTGCCAGGGACCCTGAGGAGCTACGAGGCTGGCTGCTGGGCACTTAGGGCCAGTCTATGAGGCTGGCTGCAATGGCAGCCCCCTTTCACTGAACAACTGCCCAGCGTGCTGAGCAACCCAGGCTCGGGTGGCACTGTGGCTTCTCACATTCCTCTGCTGCAGGGCTAGCAGAGAGGGGACAGTGTCCATCATCACCTCTTCCTCAGTCTCCAGAATAGTCTGGGGGGTGGGAAGGGAGTAGGAGCAAAGCAGCTCTTAGCTAGAGATTTCTGGCTCCTTCAGACAGGCTCCCACCCGTCCTGGGAGAGAGAATGTCAGCTCTACCACCCCTGCTTCCTCCGGGATTCCTCAGGCTGGGGGCCTGTCTGCCTCATCTCGGAAGTAAGGGATCAGTAATGTCCTAGCCCACCGGAGGACTCAGAAGAGCTGTAGGGTGACCAATTATCCCAATTGACTTGGGACTGAGGTAGGGGAGAGAGCTTCCTGGGATGTGGTACTTTCTGGGCTAAAACTGGCAAAGCCTAGGCAAACGAGGATGAGCTGGTCACCCTAAAGAATCCTAAAGAACTGTCTTTTCCTGCCCATTATGGGCCCCTGCCTCCTGGTTCCCATCTTCCTTCTCGTTCTTTAAACATCTCTCTGGATTAAAAGTTCCTTGTTCAGAATTTATCCAGGCATAAAGGACAAAGGGAGCCTATTAGAGAAATGGGCGAACAGATACTATCCCCATGGCCACAGCCTACAGACACTGAAACTGAGCAATGCTGGCTTGCAGAGCACCCGCGAAAGAGGTGTGATGCAAAAGAGAGGGAGTTGGCTGTCTTCCAGGGAAGCAGGTGCTCTGACCAAGGAGCTGGCACCTGTGGCCTTGACCATATAGCTTTATTAAGGTTGCCCGCTGCTCACTCCAGAGGCCCCCAATGTGAAGACCTGGCTGTGAAGGACATCACGGAATTGGGAACTTGCAGTGAGCTGGTATGCATGGTAGTCCGCAAGGTGTGTCCTCTCCCTCCACTCTTGTTCACCCACTACTCCTGGAACACTTTCTTTCTCTGTCATCCTCAGCTAATCTCGGAGCTCACCTCTTCCAGGAAGTCCGCCGAGAAGAGGGGTTTCAGCGAGTTTCCACTAGTCTTCATTCCACTTTAGGTGAGATGCATTGACATCTTTGATTAGGGGTCCCCATTCCAGTTACAAGGTTGGTGAGGGACATGTGTCTTCTAACTTGGACTTGGAGGGACAGAGCTCCTGAGGACAGGGCCCAGGCACAGCTGAATGTATGCATCAAATCCTCAAATGCGGTTGGGCATCCCTTTCACCACTTGGCATGGCTGTAGCATGCGTATTGTGACTTTTATTTTAATATGCATTTGAAGGCCTTGGGTTGTAATTTAAACTATAATATTTGCACTAAAGTAAAATGCCTCCCCTCTTCCCATTAACGTGTGTGTGTGTGTGTGTGTGTGTGTGTGTAAAATACCCATTACATGTTTCTTTTAGTTGGGCATTTACAAACCAGGTGGGGAGTCAAATGAAGTTCCCAGACCAATCTTCCAGGAAAGGGTAAATGTTCTACATGTTTGGGGAGAAAAACAGAAGAACCGGCTAATGTTCATAAGAACTAATAATTAGCAAATTAGGACTCAAGGTATTTCTTCCCCAAAGAATAATCATTTGTTTGTCTTAAGTGAACAAATGGGTTGATTACAATTACTAGCACGTGAAAGTGTTGACTGAGCCTGACTAGCAGCTGTGAAATGCAAACAGACGTGTGAGGACATAATCACATTCTCAATCCCACTAATGACTTGAGGAAGACAGAACATCATACTAAAAACTGGAAAGCTTAGCCTTGAGGTTATATGTTCATATGAAAGTTCTTTAATTAATGCATGCCATCTCTGTTCTTTGGGGCAGACTTTTGCTGCAAAACTGTCACTTAAAACCTAAGCATGCTGGTATTTATTTATCATTATAAGGAAAAATCTTATTTCTCATAAATTTTGGGGTGTATACAAATACTTTCCAACAATATTTTCTTTATAATTTTCCAACAGTTTTTAATGAAAGTTTTCAAACAGACCGAAAAGAAAAAAGATAGTTTTTTTTTTTTTGGCCGCATTGGGTCTTCGTTGCTGCGAACGGGCTTTCTCTAGTTGCAGCGAGTGGAGTCTACTCTTCATTGCGGTGCACGTGTTCTCATTGCGGTGGCTTCTCTTGCTGCGGAGCACAGGCTCTAGGTGTGCCGGCTTCAGTAGTTGTGGCTCGCAGGCTCTAGGGCACAGGCTCAGTAGTTGTGGCGCATGGGCTTCGTTGCTCTGTGGCATGTGGGATCTTCCCAGAGCAGGGCTCAAACCCTTGTCCCCTGCACTGGCAGGCAGATGCTCAACCACTGCGCCACCAGGGAAATCCAAATAAATATTTTTTCAGTGAATACTGTATAATTATCACCTATATAATACAATCAACATTTTAGAATATTTGCTTTGTCATATATCTATCATCTATCCATCCATTAATAAATCTTATTTTTGATGCATTTTAAAGTCTATTACAGATATCAGTGTAAGTCACCTTTAATTCCTTTAGTATACATATCATTAACTAGAGTTTAGTATTTGTTTACAGTTCTTTTTTGGGGGTGATATTTACATATAATGAATGCATTGATGTTAAATATACCATTTGATGAGTTTTGACAAATGCACACGTCTGTTTAACCCAAACCATCACTCCAGAAAGTCCCCTCATATCTCTTCCAGTCAGTCTCTGCACCACCTCCATTCCCTGCAAAAAGTAAGCACTGCTCTGATTTTTTTTTTTTTTTACCACAGAATCATCTTCCAGTTCTAAGATTTTACATATGGGAGCATGAGCATACAGTACATACTTTCTTGCACAACGCTTCTTTCACATAGCATGTTTTAAAGCTTCACCATGCTGTGTGAGTCAGTAAATTATTCCTTTTCATGGCTGAGTTGTAGTTCATTGAATGAGTATCTCAGGTTTTGATTACCCATTCTCCTGCTGATGGGCACCTAGTCTGTTTTCAGTTTTGGGAAATTATTAACAAACTTATATGAACATTCTATACAATACTTCTTGTGAACAGATGCTTTCATTTCATTTGGGTAAATATCCAGGGATGAAATTACTGAGTCATGGGTTAGATGTTTAGTTTTGTGAAAAACTGCCGGAACTTTCCAAAGTAATTTTACCTTTTTACATTCCCATCAGCAACATCTGAGAATCCCAGTTCCACATCCTCATCAACAGTGGTGCTGTCAGTCATTTGAATTTTAGCCATTCAAATGGGTGTGCAGTAGTAGATCATGTAGCTCTAATTTACATTTCCTGAATGACTAATGAGGTTGAGCATCTTTTTTCATATGATTATTGGCCATTCATTAACCTTCCTTTCTTAAATACCTGTGCAAATCTTTGCCCATTTTCATTGAATTGTCCGTCTTTTTATTATTGAGTTGCTGGAGTAATGTATATATTCTGGACACTAGTCCTTTGTCAGATATATGTTTTGCAGATCTTTTTCTCAATCTGTGACTTGCCTGTTTTCTCAATAGTGCTTTTTGATGAGCAGAAGTTTTAAATGTTTATGAAGTCTGATTTAACCATGTTTTCTTTTATGGTTATTGTCTTCCTTAATTCTGTCTAGGACATCCTGGCTACCCACAAGTCACAAAGATATTTTCCCAGTTTCTTCTAGAAGCTTCTAGAATTTATGATCCATATCAGATTAATTTTTGTATATGTGTAAGGCAAGGGCCTAAATTCGATTTTCCATGTTAGTATCCAGTTCTTCCAGCGCCATTTGCTGGAAAGACTTTCCTTTTCTCCATTACAATGACTTGGTGCCTTTGGGGAAAATCAAATGTTTATAGATATATGAGTCTATTTGCAGACTCTCTATTCTGTCCCACTGATCTATTGGGAGATCCTTAGGTCAGTTCATACAGTTTGGATTAATGTAGCTTTTATAATAAGTCTTGGAGACAAATAGCATAAGCCCTCCAACTTTATTCTTTTTTAAAGGGTTGCTTTGGATATTCTAAGTCCTTTGCATTTTCATATAAAATTCAAAATTAGCATGTCAATTTCTTTTAAAAAAATCTGTTGGAATTATGATTGGGATTTCAGTGAATCTAAGAGGAGAATCTAATTTGGGAAGATTTGTCATCAGTTTTGAGTCTCCCAATTCATGAACATGGGCTATCACTCCAGTTATTTAGATCTTCTTTTTTTTTTTTTTTTTAAATGGTTTAACTCATTTATTTCACCATCTTTACACCAATGTAGTGGAAGAATTGCACCTCCCCTTTATAAATCTTCCCATTTATTCTGACTCAGGTTTTTTTTTACATAGATTTTTTGTATATATAGCAGGTTTTTATTAGTCATCCATTTTATACATATTAGTGTATATATGTCAATCCCAATCTCCCAATTCATCACACCACCACCACCACCCTCCCTAGATCTTCTTTATTTTCTTTCAACATGTTTTATATTTTTAGTCTTGCATTTATTTTCTTAAATTTATTCCTAAGCATTTTATGACTTGCTGCTATTATAAGTAGAATTTCAAGAATTGCTTGTCACTAGTATGTAGAAATCCAATTGCTTTTTTTATTTGACCTTATATCCTGTGATCTTCCTAAATTCACTCATTAGTTCTCGTAGTTGTTTCGTTGCAAAAGCCCTAATTCCTTAGCATGTTCTATGTAAACAATCAGCTCATCTACAAATACAATTTTACTACTTCCTTTGCAGTCTCTGCTTTTCTTGCACTACTGTATTGGTCGTCATGTCCAGTACATTGTTGAATTAAATTGGTGAGAGTGGACATCCTTGCCTTGTTCTCCATCTTAGGAATGTTGGGAAATAATTCTCCATGGATCTCTCAAATTCATGCAAGAGATTTCTCTTCTGTAAGAGAAATGCTTACGGCAGAGGCACTAGCCTCTGGATTATCTTTTCAAGAATGTGGGTACAGCAAACAGCCTAGGAAGACAGAGATAGTGTATCCCTCTGGAGAAGAGGGACAATTTATTTGCTGTCCAATTTGTTTGATAGTCACTCCAGGGCAAAGGCTGGGCAGGTTTTCTTGCAGCCACTTATGAAAGATTGAGGTTCCCTAGGTTTGGGGTTCCTCCTCCATGACACAAACCCACCTGGTGTGGAGCATCAATTTAAGCCCAATAGGACTTGGGGAGGAATGATGAGAACATGAAGCTTATGCTACCTGCTGGGCTTTGAGTAACTGTCTTTTGTCTCTGACCCAGGACAGATGTCAGCATCTGCTATGGACGGAATAGTGTCCCTGCTGCCAAAATTTGTATGTTGAAGCACTAACCCCCCAATGTGACTATATTTAGAGATAGAGTCTATAAGGAGATAATCAAGGTTAAATGAAATCGTAAGGATAGGGACCTGATTCAATAAAACTGGAGTCCTTACAAGAAGAAACACCAGAAAGCCTGCTCTCTTTCTCTGTCTCTCTCTGTCTGTGTGTGTCTCTCTCTCTGTCTCTCCCTGTCTCTCTATCTCTGTCTCTGTATCTCTGCCATGCTCAAAGGAAAGGCCACGTAAGGATGAAGCACTGTCTATAAGCCAGGAAGACAGCTCTCACTGGAAACTGAATCCTGATGGAAACTTGAGCTTGCACTTTCCAGCCTTCAGAACTATGAGAAAATAACTTTCTGTTTATTTATGAATAAAATACCAATCTGGTATTTTTCTAAGGCACTGAGTCGACTAATACGATATCCATGAAGCTACAGTAGGCTAACTTGTTAGCTTGCAAGAAGGGTAAAATTCAGACTCTTCTTAACAGGAGAGAAAACTTTAAATCTTTAATTAAGTATGATGTTTGCTCTTAGATTTTTGTAGACAGTTTTAGTCAAATTGAGAAAGTTCCCCTCTACTGTTAATTCGCTGAGTTTTTTATAAATTGGGCATTGCATTTTGTCAAATGCTTTGTCTGCATCTACCAATACCTCCTTTATTCTATTAATATATGAATTACATTGATTGACTTTTTAAATAAATTTATTTATTTATTTGTTGCTGCACACAGGCTTTCTCTAGTTGCGGTGAGCAGAGGCTACCTCTTCCATGCGGTGCACGGGCTTCTCATTGCAGTGGCTTCTCTTGTTGCTCATGGTGCAGAATGGGGAATCCGGGGGCAGAGCACCGGTGGTGGTACCAGAGGGCTGCAGTCTGCTCAGCTCTGACAACACAGGAAACAGGCACGGCCAATGTGGTCAACTGCCCAGGCTCGAACCCTGAGGTCCTCAACCTTGGCCACCTAGAGAATCACCTGGGGATGAATGAAATCTCTTCAGATGGGACAAACAGCAGTGTTTATGAAAGCTCCCCAGGTGAGTCCCATGTTCACTCCTGGGCTAGAGTCCAGGCACCTCCACAGACTGGCTTTGCTGCCCAGGTATATGGCCAAATCACTTAACTTCTCCAAGCCTTGCTTTCCTCGTTGGGTAAAGAGAATACCCACCTGGGTGCCCAGAAAGATGTTAAGTATCACAGATACTAACCCCAAGTATCTGTGAACGTGACTTTATTTATTGATGAGGTCTTTGCAGATGTGGTCAAGTTAAGATGAGGCCATTAGGGTGGGCCCTAATCCAGTATAATAAGTGTCCTTGTAAAAAGGGGAAATTTGGACACAGAGAGCTGTACACAGGGAGGACATCATGTGAAGACTGGAGTCATATGCTGCATAAGGTAAGGAACCACCAGATGCTAGGAGAGAGGCCTGGACCACACCCTTCTCTAGCCCCTTCCGAGGGAGCATGGCCCTGCCGACACCTTGACCTCGGACTTCTGGCCTCCAGAATGGTAAGACAATACGTTTTTCTTGTTTAAGCTGCCCAGTTTGTGGTACTTTGTTACGGCAGACTAATACACCACTTGACAGGGGTTTTATAAGACTTAAGAATAAAATCTGTAAAGCCTCTGACACAACATGTACACTCAATAAATTATGGTGGGAATATTATTTTACTTTTCTGAGTCTCAATTTATTTATAATAAATAAAGAAATATAATGTAGTGGGGCTGTGCGACCATGGACAAATTTCGTAATCTCTCTGCCTCAGTTTTCTTACCTGCATAAGGGCAGTGATGAGAGCACCTGTTTCACTGGATTGTTGTGAGAATAAAATAAGCTCAAACATGGAGCGCACTTAGAACAGTGCCTGGCACATAGTAAGTTCTCAATAAATAGGATGATAATGATGATGGTGGTGGTAGTATATAAAATGAGAGGGAAGAACAAGATGGTCCTTAACATTTCTAGCTAGACAACCAGATACAACAACTGCTTTTAAAATGGTCAAAGTAAAGAAGTCCTCTGCTTTTACTGCAGTTTGGCTACAGAGAGAAACTAGGGAGAAAATGCAGGTTTTTCTAGGGAGTCCAGGAAGAGAAGGCAGTGTCTAGGGAGCCCTTAGGTGCCTCTGACACTGGGTCCTGGGGTTCATCTCTAAACTGGCAACTACTACCCGGCCTGGAGTTTGTCCCTTGATGGTTCCTTACCCGAGTGTGTCTTAGCATGAGGGACCAAAGGGTGCCTGAGCAGAGACAGATGGCCTTGAGAAGCTGCTGCCTCAGTGGGACCCCAAGCTCCCAGGTGAGCCAAGGAGTGCGGGGGTCTGGGGAGGTACCACCTGACCCACTGTGATGAACAACCCAAGGGGGCACTGGGGATGGTGAAGGTGATGGTGACAATGTCTGGGTCTCGCTGTGATTGGAGGACCAGCCCAGCCCACGCTAAGCTCAGGATGCCGGGAGGATACATCTGCCCTTTTTATTGATGCCTCTGCCTCGTCCTCCCAGAGAAATCTGATTATCTGGGCTCTGCTGGCAGATGTCAAAATGAAATGTTTGCTCCCAGGTCTCCACGTGGTGGGGGAGGGTGTCTGGGGCCAGCTCCTGCCTTCCTGTCAACAAACCATCATTAATCCCCCTCTCTTACAGTCGATACCTGATGTCACTTTTTCTGGCTTATGTGGCTCGGTGACCTTCCCTTATTTTGTTCCTAATAAAGACGGCTCCAGTGGGGCTGGGCCTGCTGTGAGCCCTTTAATTCAAAGGGTGTTAAGTCAGAGGGAGCCTTCCAGACAGCAGGCAGCTCCTGGGGTCAGCTCCTCGGGTCTCTGGCCACCTGCTGCCCTGGCCACTGCTGCAGCACGTTCCTGTGGCTGTGATGTGATGCTCCTTTCACGAGAGTTTCTTACTTTGTCTTGATAAGTGTGCCTTCCAGAAGATTCCAGCTCAGTTGCTCCGGGGGGCACCCTGGACTCCAGGGTAATGGCTCCTGTAGGTGCCTTTGTTGCACCTACACACACACACACACACACACACACACACACACACACAGAGTCTACCCTGGCTTCCCCAACTCTGTCTCCCAAATCTACTGTCATGGCTAAGCCACAGAAGTTCTCAACCCTGGTTATGTACTCGTATCACCAGGGGAGCTTTAAAAACTACAAAGCACTTCACGAAAGGGGCTACCTAAGTGGCCAGTAAACACGTCCAGGGGCTCAGATTCACTGGCCATCACAGCTGGCTAAAATGAAGCTTACAGATGATACCAAGCCCTGGCTGGGCTGTGGAGAAACCAAAATGCTCATGCATTGCTGGCGGGAGTGTAAATTTCACAATCACACAGCAGAAAACTGCTCGGCAGTATCTAAACTAAATACACACATACCCCCGCTCCAGCATTTTCCTAGGCATGTATACAGGAAAGGCATGCACATAGCTACCAAAACACACACATGAGTGTTCATAGCAGCCTTCTTCATAGTAAACCAAACCAGAAGCGATTCGTACGCTCGTCAACCAGAGAACTGAGAAGTAAAGGGTGGCGTGTTCGTACAATGAGATTCTAGAGCAGTTTGAGGATAAACAGACACCATTACAAGCAACAATCGGGATAGCTCCCACAAACAATGTGCATGAATGAGGCCAGACACACAAAAAGTACCTACTTTTCAAATTCCATTTGTACGAAGTTCACATACAGGCAAAACTAGCCTAGACTAAATAACTAACTAACCTAAAACTAACCTGAGTGGGGATGTTGGTTGACTTTAGGTGGAGACTGGGAGCGGGTGTGAGAGGGGTTCCAGGTGGCCGGCAAGGCTCTGCTTCCCGAGTTGGACGTTAGCTACACGTGTGCATTGTTTGTGAACACCCATCGCATGTGTACATTTAGCATTTGCACACCTTTCTAGAAGAATGTTCTTTTCTAGAAGAATTTTATATTTCAATAAATAGACTTAAAAAAGTTACCAAGACCCAGACTCCACCTTCAGAGAGTCTGACTTAATGAGTCTGGGATTCAGTACCCTGGCATGGGTACTTTTAAGTTCTAAAGTGCAGCCAGAGAGGAGAAGCCTGGATTTAGAGAGCGAGGGTTTGGAGTCAGAGAGAGCAAGCCTAGAAGACTAGTTCTCCCATGAACTTGCTTGCGTAAGTTTCTGAATCTCTCTGGATCTGTTTCTTTTTCTTCTTTTTTTTTTTGGTCACACTGTGTGGCCTATGGGATCTTAGTTCCCCGACCTGGGATGAAACCCATGCCTCCTGTATCGGGAGCGCAGAGTCTCAACCCCTGGACGGCGAGGGAAGTCCACTGTTTTTTCTTTTTACTTCAGGCCTGTTTCCCTCAGGGTAACATGAGAGGGTTGGACAAAAGACCCAATGGCATTAAGGAGACACCACTGGGGACCTCTGAGAACGAGTTATAGCTACAGAGACCAGGATCCTCTGGCTTGTCCCCTCCCCCCTCCCCATGTCTGGGAGTCCTGTATGTAATGTATATCAAGGCAGAACCATTTTGGCCGATGGAACCAGAGTGGATCCCCTGACCTTGGAGGACTCTGTGCTACACGGAGGCCAAACAGTGCCTCCACTTAAGCTCAACTGAGAGAAGGGAGCTTCCACCGATTTTATAAGCCCAACTTCCTCACCTGTCCCTTTCCAACCCTCCCACATGAGAAAAGGGGGGAGGGAAGGAAAGCAAGAGAGGAGTTGCCCACTTTCCCCTTTGTTCAGGGAGCTTTCTCAACCTTCGGTATTCCTAACTCTTGAGCACCCCAGCCAAATCCCTAAGCCCTTCAAATCTCGATTTGCTCTGCCAGCCAGGGAGAAGTGTGCTTTCGTCACTTCCCACTCACTTCCAGGTGTCAGCGACTGTCCCCAGGTACAGAGCCTGGAACCCCACGGGTTCAGCAGAAATATTCCAGCTCGATTAAGCAAGCAGAAACGGAGCCGGGGAAAGCCAGGATGCAGATGTTGGCAAGCTCTTCTGCCTTGAGAAAATGTCATCCCCCTGGCAGGGAACGGGGAGGGGGCCAAGCTCAAAAGTTTCCTGCCCCCTCTGAGTTCACTGAGAATCCTCTTCCCACATTAGTCATCGGAATGTTTAAGAAGATGACAGCTGGGCTCCCAGATGGGAAAGTGGAGGCAAATGGATGTGGGGGACGACTGCCAATCAGGCGATGGGGCGGCTGTCTGAGGACGTGAGCCCTTCCTCATTTACCTTCTCCCAGGAAGCGTAGGTGGGAGCCAGATACCTCAGCACTCTGTCCCAGGCCTGGCCCCTGGGGGGGGGGCTGGGAAGGGCTGGGAAGTGGAGGTAGGGTCTTCCCTTTAGTGACCAGGCAATGCATAGTTTTCCAAAGTCTTCACGCAGCCCACAAGCAAACGTAGAGTTTGTCGAAGTTAAGGAAGATGACGTCGCACAATTTCAACCTCTGCCACAAATGAGAAAAACGTTACTCTGAAAGAGAAGAGGATCTGTGTTTTGCAATGGTCAGTGGAGCAGAAGTACTGATAGGCTATGAGAAAAAAATTCCATCTTCTTCAAAGGCCGTTTGCAGTTGTTTATCACCCCTGGACCTACAATGTTTGAGTTTAAAAACTGAAGGAGGACTTTATGAAGACCTGATATAGACCAACACGTACTCCCAGAACATCAGCGAATATCTGGCTCATGTTCACTGAGCATTCTGTGCACGTGGAAGAAAAAGACTAAGAAGGACAAGGCACGGAGAGAGCCACACACGGCGGCAGCCACTAAGGGAAAGATGGACAGACGGACAGGTACACACAGAGGTGACGACAGAGAGAGACAGGCACCTACAAGCGGAGAGAAAGTGACAGTGTTCCATGCCTACAAGACATAAATACACAGAGAAGGATAGAAAATCCATTGGCACCACAGGTAAACAGGGGACACTTGTTTTGGTCACTTCTTCTCCTCCAGCACTAGGGATCCCCTGCAGAGTCCAAGAGCCCAAAGCCTTTGACCTCTCCTCCCCCTTGCTCCACACCCCTGTACCCATAGCTACACTATGATGAGTAATTCCCCGAATCCCTGTGTATTTTGCATGTAAACCCATTCGGCCGAAATTGAGGCTTCTTAATCTTAGGAGCCGAGGCATATGCCTGCCTGTGGAGGGAGATCAGAACAACAGGGCCAACTGGCTTGTTGGTTTCCTGAGGGCTAGAGAGCAGAACCATGATCCTCCCTGAATACCTGAATCAGACAGCCCTGCAGGATTTTGGACAGGGGCCACTGGTGGAACTACAGGTCCTGAGTGTGGGGACAGACATGCAAGCCAAAGTAAGAGAGGATCTGAGGCTATTCTAGTTGGTTGGAGATGGAAATGGAGTCGGGGAGGGGGGGAGCCACTTAAGGACTGGTAGTGACAGAAAAGAACGATTTCTACTAGATCCACAGTTTGGCCTGTGGAAGCACATGGGGCCCTGAGGGAAAGATGCCACCACTAGCTAAAAGTCTCTCTCTGGTGTTGGATGTGATTTGAGGTACCTTTGCCTCCATTAGGATGCTCTGAGCTGTCAGTAACAGAGTATCTAATTAAAACAATATTTATGGGCTTCCCTGGTGGCGCAGTGGTTGAGAGTCCGCCTGCCGATGCAGGGGACAGGGGTTCGTGCCCCGGTCCGGGAGGATCCCACATGCCGCGGAGCGGCTGGGCCCGTGAGCCATGGCCGCTGAGCCTGCGCATCCGGAGCCTGTGCTCCGCAACGGGAGAGGCCACAACAGTGAGAGGCCTGCGTACCGCAAAAACAAACAAACAACAATATTTATTATTTACGTAACAAAAGTCTAGAGATAGAGCATTTCAGAGTTGATTATAGGCTAGTCACCGAGTTCAGCTCAAATTTGAGGGGAGAGGACATAGACCCCATATCTTGATGGGAGTGGTGTGACAGACTTTGAGAAGCAAAAAACTAAATGTGAAAATAAACAAGTGTTGTCTCAGGCAACTACATTTTGGGGTGGCTTGTCCATAGTATCACTGCGGCAGTGACTGACTCATACATTTTAAACTCATACCCTGCTGGGAGTCAGCCACTACTGTAAAGTTGGCCTAGTCTGGAGGAAATAGAACTGCAGAAAGGGCATCCAAGGGGGCCTCCCTGCTCCTGTGGTTGCTCCCCTCCCCTCCTTCCACCTTCTCTCTCCGCCGTCAATCTCCCGCTAGACTAAAGGCCGCAGAAAGCCCTCTGCCCTTCACCTCCCGCCCCCTTCACGTTGTGCAGTCCTTCTGCTGCGTTCACAGACTCCATATAACAGCTAAAGCTGCACGATCCCCTGCCGGGGCTCCTCATTTGTTGCTCACAAAGCCTCCTCTGTGGACCATTTTCCCCTTAAAAATTCCTTTCTTTGTATCACATGTTCCATGGAAGCTTTCTCAAGCTAGAGGCCTTGGAGATCCCGCAGGCCAGCCAATTTGCCGAGGCAATGAGACATTAACTTCTGCCTTTTCTCCAGGTGGCTTTGACACGTTTAATCTTTATCTATCAGCTTTCTCCGGACGGCTCTCCACGGCTCCCCCGCTCCCCACTCCAGCCTCTGCTCGTGCAGTGATGTGGCTTCTGGTTTCTACTCCTTACTCAAGACGGAGCTCTATTATGCCCTGGGTTCCAGGAAGGCTCTGGTGCCATGCTAGGAACAGGGGCTGCTTGGTTCTGGGCCTGGCCTAGAGGGCTGTGCCCGTGTACTGAGAGGCATAGAAGAGAAGTGAAATGTGCCGTGAAAAGCTATTACAGGGGCCTTCATGTTCCAAGAGATGTTTCTTGAGCACCTCCTGTGTGCAGCGTGAGGTGCTGGGCACTGGAGAGACAGCAGTGGCCCAAACAGATGGAATCCCTGCCAATGAGAGCTTCAGCTCGAAGTTCTTATAGGATTCTGTCCAGAGGACGGCGGTAACCAGTAAGGAGGAGGACATTTCCCTGGGGGGCAGATGTGGTCAACGGCCCCCCGACCCACTGTCCCAGCTCATGATCACGGGGACCCACTCAAGCAGCCCTGACTTGGCTCAGAGCTTTCTCTTCTCCGTGCACAGGGAGGGCCCCAACCGCCAGGGGGTTAATGGGCCCAGCGGTGTCCGGGGATGTGTGGGAACTGGAAGATGAGTATCCTGGGGTCCTCACCCTCAGGTGGGACTCCTGTGAGGCTGTTCTACACGGTGGCCAGGAGGACCCCAGTGGGATGGGGGTCCCACAGTGGGAGCTGCTCATTAACATACACAGTGGTGGCTCCCGCCCCCTCCCCACCTCACTTCCCCACAGCCCTGCTGGCGCCTCCAGGGCTCACATCTCAAATAAACTGCTTGCGTACAACCCCCAATTAACATAATAACAATGATAATTATTATTAGTAGTAGTACAGTAGTAGCAGTAGATTGAGAACTCATAATGTGCTCGGCCCCTCTTTTTTTTTTTTTTTTGCAGTACGCGGGCCTCTCACTGTTGTGGCCTCTCCCGTTGCGGAGCACAGGCTCCGGACGCGCAGGCTCAGCGGCCATGGCTCACGGGCTCAGCCGCTCCGCGGCATGTGGGATCTTCCCGGACCGGGGCACGAACCCGTGTCCCCTGCATCGGCAGGCGGACTCTCAACCACTGCGCCACCAGGGAAGCCCTCGGCCCCTCTTAAATTGCAATGCCTCTGTGTGTAGGTACTGCAATTATCTCCATTCTGAAAAGGAGAAAACAGGCACTAGAGGAACTAGAGAAAACAGGCACTAGAGGCACTAGAGAAAACAGGCATAAGGGAAGACCTTTGGCTAAAATCCAGGATCTCAGTCAGAGCTCTGAGCAAGCAGCTCAGGATACTGGGGTATCTGTGTTACTCCTAAACTTCAGTTTCCCCTCCTTTCATAATGAGGATGCTACTCCCAGCCTGCCCTCCTCATAGGGATTGGAAAGCTACTGTAAAGTGAGGAGTTTTAAGCTCTAACAACATAAAGGGCATGAAAAGCTTTTGGAGAGCATGAAGCTCAGTGTGAAAACGAAGGTTGAAGGATGTGTGGAGTTCTCCTTCCTGGACAGCTGCTCTTAGCACTGACGACTCCCTCTAGGAGGGGTGAGATCCTTGAAGGAGGAACTTTGGAGTCTCAGCCATAGGAGGTTCTTCTTATCCAGCAATCCTTATTCTCTTCTCCAGTGTCTTAGTCCTGTGTTTGTTTGCTTGTTTAAATTCTCTCCCTCAGACTGGGGATCCCTGAGGGCAGGGCTGTGTCTCCCCTTCCCACCAGTGGTCCCAAATGTGGGAAACTGTTGTAGAAATCCTTAGGTTGGGGATTCCCAGATCAGGTCCAGGGCTCTTTGAGCAGTTGTGGGAACTGGGCAGTGGGGATCCTGACCTGGACTGACATGGAGCAGAGAGCCTGTGTTAACTGAGGTTGTCCTAATTCTGTTTGTGGAGCTTTCCAATTGACTTATTTATAGGTGTCCACACCCGGTGAGTTTACTGGCGCTGGTTCTGCCGCCTTTAGGGATCTCTGTGCTAGATGAGGTGGAGCGGAAGCGCGGGTAGTAAGAGGGGTGAGAGGTGAGAGGGGGAAAGAGGGGGCCACTTCAGGGCAGAGCCAGAAAGGAGGATGTGCCCTGGACCCCATGCTCCCAGACTCCCACAAGAAACTATATGGGCCAATCTGTGCTATTTCGCATAAAGTTTTTTCAGAGGTTTCAGTACAGGATATGTTCCTGGAGGATGAAATTCAATTCTGCCTGGAGACCTGGCCTGGCCCAAATCAGAAGTGGGTAAGACACGCTTTTAGCTGCAGGCCTTACCTCTCTAGGCTTTCCATCTTGCAGGGTCCCACCTGCCTGAGCTCCTTCATGCCCTGCTTCTCAACCTACCTGCCCTGTGTCCCCCAACCTCAGGGCCCTATTCTGTTCATCTCTGCCATCTTAAGCTAATGCTACGTCCTCCAGATAACAACCACCTTGTAAAGACAACCCCTGAATCGGATCAATCCTGGTGGGAAACCCGCGTTGAGCACTTCCCCTCCACCAGGGCCTGCTCTGAGCAGTTCACATACATTAACTTGGCTCCCCTCATAACCTCCTTATGAGGAGCAACTGGTGTTATAACTCATTTTACAGATGAGGAAACTGAGGAACAGGGAAATTAAGCCCAAGGTCCCACCATCAGTGGCAGAGGTGGCTTGAACCCAGTCTGTCTGCCCAGTGGTAAGCAGCTCCCAGATTTGGGGACTCAGAAGCCCTTCCTACCACCTGCCCAGCCCCCCGACGGCACTCCCTTTACTTTCTTCCAAGCAATCGGCGTCTTTGCTCATGATATAATCTCCCCTTGTTTATTGTTTACCCGTGACTGTCTGTGTTCCCTGCCAGCCCACAGGCTCCCTGAGGGCAGGTACTTGCCGGCTCCTGGAACAGGACCTGTCACATAGGAGCCACTCTGTACATGCTTGTGGAATGAATGAAGAAATGATTGGCAGCAGAGGCAGAGGTGGTCACCCAAGGGATGGGCTCCAGTCACCCAGTGAGGCCCCAGACCCAGACTCAGAAGGCTGTGTGTGCATGAGTGTGCGTGTGCACGCGTGTGCATGCGTGTGTGTGCACATCTGTGTGAATGTGTGTGCACATGTGTAAGTGCATTGTGTGCACACATGTGCATGTGCGCTTGAGTGTGTGTGTGTGTGTGCACCTGCCCAGGCAGTGCTGGAAGCTGTCAGCCTGTTGGGCAGGCTGGGCTGTGCGTGGCCTGAGTCTCACTGCAGCCTAATCATGCCTGACAGATTGATTAGGGGAGCAAGTTGCTGCGTCTCTATCACGACAGACAAGGCGAGCATGCCTCCACTTAACCTTTCCCTTCACACAGGGACGGAGGGGCTGCAGGCCGGGGCTGGGGAGGAGGGGCCGGGCAGGGAGGGTGAGTAGGTCTGTGGAGAGACAGAGGCAGCAAGAACAAGCACAGCGGTGTGGAGGGAGTGTGGAGGGAACAGGAGGTGGGGAGCAGTTGACACAGGCTGGAAGACAAGGGAAGCGGATGTCCAGCTGGTGTGGCAAGGCCAGGGCTTGTCTCCACGATGTCATCCAAGGAGCCCCAGGGCCATGGATGTTCTCCTTGGGACTAAGCATTGCCCTCTGTTTCCCTGAGGGATGGGCAAGCGGGGCGCTCCCACAGCAGGTCTAGAGGCCCTAAAGCCTGGCTCTGCGCACGCTCAGGAGGGGCGTGAAGGTGCGTGGTCAGGGGCCTTCAGAGCAGAGCCCGGCCAGCAGCAGGGGCGGTGCTGAGGGTCACTCCGCCTTCAGTTGCGGGCAAAGAGGTGTGCTAGGTTGATAAGAATGCAGAGGACCTTGGAAAGGAAAGCAGCCGTCTGCCCCGCCCCATTCTATGGAAGAGGAAACAGTCCAGTGCAAGGAAGGAGCCCTCCCAGGTCGGTTCCCCTCCATCGTGGGTAAGCATCCATCCGTGGCACCTACTGCCTGCTAGGGGCCGAACCAGGTAAGCACTGCCAGGAGACGGGTGAGATGGGCTCTGTGGCAGGCATCGTTGAGGGCAGCCCTGGATCTGTCCCTTCCGTCCTGGAGGCCTCACAGGAGGGGACTGGAAGGGCCTATAGTAGGAGAGCAGACCCTGGAGTAGGAAGCATCTGACTCCACCTGGGCCTGGGGTCTTCCCCACAACCCACTCAGAATCACAGGATGCAAAAGAGATCCCAGTCCACTCTGCGTGGGTGAAGAGGCCCCGTTGCTTCTAGCAACCGGAGCACTAATGTTCCGAATCATTATACTTCTTAAATTAGGAAAATCTAGCGGCAGATTTTATGTACCACCAAGCCACTCTTTATATTATCTTTGTGTAGAACTTGTAAATGTTACTGCTTAACCAGGGTGAAAAAAATCTGTATATGCAGTAGTTTAACCTGAAATCTTTTATTTTAGAATGTTTAGGGAGGAAAAATAAAACGGGACAGATTCAACAGAGTGATAACGATGGTTGTTATCGGGGAATTAGATCTGAGTACCTTTTATTTACAATTTTCTGCATTCCTTCAATTGTATCGTTAGAACAATAGACATTGCTCTCCTAAAAGCAGTATGCCTGGTTTTGAATATACACGGTATCTTGATTTGGTAAACAAAACACACATAGCATAACGTCTGAAAAATAAAAATAAATTAAAAAAAAAAAGGTAGTGGTGGCTGTTTTGAAGCTCTAAGTGATTTCTTTTTCTTTTCTCCTACTTTCCTTCCCCTGAAATCATCTACATTACTAAAACTGACGGTGCCAGATGGGCATGGGCATCGTGGGGAAGGGGAGAACAGTATTTCAAACAAATAATGAAATCATTCCTGCCATTCTTTTTCTCTGCCATCGTGAGGAAGAGAGGAAGATAACTGTCACTCTGGTTCTGGTTCGGAGGCCCTTGGAATAACACGTGCAATGACATCAGTGCAACAGTGAACAGACGTTGCTAATGGCCTCCCCTAATATATTCCCCTCTTTGTGTCTCTGCCAGAGCTCTGGTTTGGCTCTGTTTGCACTCCTCTCAGAGGCCACATGTGCCATGCCCTGGATTAGTCCTCAGCGTTTCTCAATGGGGCACTATTGGCCTTTGCATTATAGGATGTGTAGCATTTCTCTCCCCCACCCAAGGGACTGTGTGCTCAGAGGGACCCCCAGATGTCAGGACTTCTAAAAACTCTTCCCCCACATGTCCTCCAGTGAAGCCGTCACACCCTGGTTGAGGACCACTGACTGCCAACAGCAATGACTTCATTTCCCCTGCCAGTGACTCAAGAAAGGGCAGGTGCTACGGGTTGAATTGTGTCCCTCTCTCCCGCAAAAGATATGTTAAAGTCCTAACACCCAGTACGTGTGAATGTGGCACCCGGAAATAGGGTCTTAGCAGATGATCAAGTTCAGATGAGGTCATTATGGTGGGCCCTAGTCCAATGTGACTGGTGTCCTTATAAAAAGGTGGAAATTTGGACCCAGGCACAGACAAGCACAGCGGGAAGACAGCGTAAACCGACCCAGGGAGAACACCATGTGAAGACTGGAGTGATACTGCCAGAAGCCAAGGAAGGACTGGGGCTGTCAGAAGCTGGAGGAGCAAGGAAGGCTCCTTCCCCTGCAGTTTGCAGGGGGAGCAGAGTTCTGCTGAAACCTTGGTTTCTGACTTTCAGCTCCAGAACCATGAGACAGTAAATTTCTGTTGTTCTGAGGCTCCCGGTTTGTGGTACTTCGTTACAGCAGCCCTAGGAAACTAATACAGCATGTGACCTCCTTTTGGCCAATAATAGTCAAAGGAAAGTTGTCTGGGAGAAATGTTTCCCCCTAATACAAAGAGACGCAAAGGAAACAATGATTTTTCTGGTAACGATGTTGTTGTAGCTGCAGGTGATGGAGGAAATGGCTGCAGCCATCTTATGAATGTGAGAGACAAAGCTGATCTAATCAGCCTGTAGAGGAAAGAGATGGAAAGAACCTGGGCCGTTGATGATTACTGGTGAGCCTCTGAAACAGCCAACTCTGTAACTTCTCAACCTTGGGACTTCTTGTCATGTGAGATGGTAAATTCACTGATGCTTGAAATCATTTTTGATCTTGGTTTTCAGTTTCTTACATTGAAGTGCATTCTCAGTGACACAACATATGGTGTCTACCAATCAACAGTCTCTCAATCTAAGACCAATGGTGGATGCCATTGAAGAGGCTGGTAACTATGGATGGCTCAGCTTAGAAGTAGCCAAAGCTTAGTTTATCAATGTTAGGTCCATGAGCGTATGTCCCTAGGGAGAAATCTGAGGAAGTAATTGGCTACTTTTGTCATAGTCAATCTTAATTTCTCAGATATATTCACAGAGATGTAGAGAATCACCACTTGCCTGGACGGGAGGGAGCTTAAAGTTCATCTCTGGGCTTCCCTCGTGGCGCAGTGGTTGAGAGTCCGCCTGCCGATGAAGGAGACACGGGTTCGTGCCCCGGTCCGGGAAGATCCCACATGCCGCAGAGCGGCTGGGCCCGTGAGCCATGGCCGCTGAGCCTGCGCGTCCAGAGCCTGTGCTCCGCAACGGGAGAGGCCACAACAGTGAGAGGCCCGCATACCACAAAAAAAAAAAAGTTCATCTCACATGGGGGTTCTCAAAGCATGGTCTGTGACCTCTGGGGGACCATGAGGTTATTATCATTTTTATAATAATACTAAGATGTTAACTGCCTTTTTCACTTTCATTCTCTCATGAATGTGTGGTGGAGTTTTCCAGAGGCTGCCTGACATGTGATATCACAACAGATTGAATGCAGAAAATGAGAATTCAGCTGTCTTCAAATAAGGCAGATATTAAAGAGATTTCCAAAAATGTAAAAGAAGGCCACTCTTCTTACAAATTTATTTGGTCAAATACAGTTATTTTACCTAAAAATATTATTTATGTTCATTGTAATGGGTTTGTTATCATTATTTTATAATAGTATTTTAAAAATTTCTCAGTAGGTAAAAACAGATGTAACTTACATAAATAGAAGCTCTCTGGAGTCCTCAAAAATATTTAACACTGTAAAGGGGTCCTGTGAGCAAAACGTTATAGTGATACTGATCAAGTGACACCACGGTTGACCCAGAGAAAGGAGAGGGGCTCTCATATTGCTGGGACAGCAAGCAGGGTGATGGAAACTGGACCAACTGATAATAACAAAAGCAAACATTCATAGGTGCCTGCAATGGGCCAGACACGGTGTGGAACGTTCACGCATATGACCTGTATCATTCTCACATCAACCATTTATCCTTTACCATCTCCCCATGAGATAGGCAGGGAGACAATCCCCATTTTGCAGGTGAGAAAATCATGAATATGGCAAGATAATTCCCTGCTTAAAACCTCGTAGCTAGTAAGTGCGGAAGTCAGGATTCAAATCTGACATCGCCGCTAATGTTTGTGAATCTGGTGTCTTTAGCCTCTGTGCTTTATAGAGTCAGGAACTCAAACTGGTCACTTAGCAGTATTTGAACTTCAGTCCATCCTCTGGGCTCTCTGCAACCCAGTATGCACATTTGTAAAATGGGCATGAAAATAGCTAAGTGGTGGGGATTAACAGAGATAATGGATATAAGAGCAATTTGTAAACGGTAAACCTGATGTGATCGTTATGACCAATCATTCCAGCTGTCCTCTCCTTTGTGGGAACCAATTTGGGGACTATTAAAAACATGGACCCACTCTCATGATTGAACACATGTATGTATATGCACCTACCTGCTCACCGGCAAGGTGATTTGTGACATATACATTTTTATATTAATACTCACTCAAAGATTTGCTTTGATCTGTAAATATTTAAGCTCTTCTCTGTCTCTGTCTCTCTCTGTCTCTCACACACACACACGCACACACACACTCATTATCTCAGCAGCTTTTGTGAAGGAGAAGCTGGCTGAAACAAGTTTAAAAAACACACCAATATCCCCACATCTAGAATAAGGATCGGTCGCAGGTGCTGGTCGGTGGGCCACCCTCCTCTCTGGACCACAGCCAACAGCACTTGAGATGTGACAGTTGTTTACAGACCTCTTCTGAGTCTTTATCTCACAGCACCAAGCTAAGTAAGCACCATTTCCAGGCACTATTTTGTGAGGCAAGTTACAGGGTCTGAAATGATTATTAGATATTTACTGCAGCAAAAGCACTGAACTGAGATGCACTTTAACAACACTAAACAGTAAACCAGGGAGGGGAGGCAAACCCCTGGAGACCAAGTGGCCGGGACTGACTCTGGAAGAAGCAGGCCGTGTCTCAGGCTATGGGCCTGCTGGTCTGTCCCTGGTGGTGCCAGTGTCCTCCTGGCTCTGCATTTGCAATGGGGCAAGAGTCTTGCTTGGGTCAGGAGACCAGTATGCCAGCACCCCACCCCAACTCTTCACCAGTAGGTGTCCTTGGGCAAACCACACACACTCCCTGGGTCTGTTTCCTCTACTGGGTCCTAAGGGTTGACCAGATGACCCATAGAATTCTGTGGTCCTTGCAGATGAGGTCCCCTGTGGTCACACCACAGTTGGGCTGGAGTACAGAGGAGCAGGAGTGAGTGACGGGAGAAAGAGTGAGCTCTGGGGCCAGAGCCTTTGACCAGGTATTTTCATGCCTCTTGGGAGCTTCCCAGCTTCCTAGTAAGCCTCCTAAAGTGTGTGTATAAGGGGTGGGAAGGGCTCAGGACCAGGTCTCAGAGGGACAGATGACAGAAATGGAGGCAGAGACAGAGGGAGAGAGGCACAAGGAGGGAGCAGATGAGGGCATCTCTCTGGCCCTTTTCTCTCCAAGATGCTCTTGCCTGGCAGCCCCCTTGAGTCCGCACACCTTTGTCCCTGAAGCCCCTGTACTCCTCATGCCCATCTCCCCCCCAGCTACCCCTGCCTCTCCACCCTCTTTAACTGTCCTGCTCCCTCCCCATCTTCTCGAGCTATTGGTCTGTGCCCTTGGGAACCCCAGAGCTATATTCCTACCTCACTCGTGGTAGCCTTCTAGTCCCAGTGTTCGGACAAAACTCGTTCTCTGCTCTTGCCAACTCTGTGTGTGGCAAAAAGATCTTCTGCTTTGCAGTCAAAAGAACCTCTGTCACTCACCAGTGGTGGAACTTCAAGCAAGTGGTTTGTCTTATCTGATCCCCAGTTTCCTTATTTGTAATTCAGGACTAACAAGGATACTTGATAGAATGTTTTGGTAATTAAACATGAAGGCATTTTGTCAGCCAATATGGCATCTACATGCTATAATTTAGCTACCTTTTGCTCCATTTAATTTAATGTCATTATTCCCCTCACAGCCCTGTGGTTTGCACACACAGGCATGTCTTGGGAAGAATGACTGTTTGTCTTCCAGGGAACCCTTTGCTTTTACACACACACAATTGAGGCTCCATAAGTGGAACTTGGGAGAAGACAGGTGAGGGGGAAAGGGTGGTGCACCTCACAGGGAGGAAGGAAGGACAGGGCGGAGGAGACAGAGAGAGGAAGGGACAAGGGGGTTTCTCCTGATTCTGTCCCTGGGTTCTCTCACCTGAATATCCACTATTGGGTTGGAAGAGACTCGTTATTGCCTGGATTGCATGAAAAGACTCCCGGAAGTACCCTCTTCCCACTTCCTTCTCCTGGTGCTTTTTACTTCCTCTGTGGAATCATAACCCTGACCAGAATAAAACATGAGAAAGAATGAGTGGGCCCAGAGCTGTGTGAACCCCAATTCTTCCAGCTTCTCCACCCAAGCTTACCTTTGGGGGAAGAGGGCTTTGTAATTCACAAAGATGGAGGGAAAATATTCCCCTCCACTCGGCCCCTTGCCACTCCATGTGACAAATGCTCATGTTCTCACTGCACGAGTAACACACGCCAGTAAATAGTATAAGCATTGATCCACATATCTCACATTTATAGCTGCTGTTCTACCAGACTCCTTAAGCAGTTCCTTGAGTCCATTTCTTTGTCAACAGGTGGAGTGGCCAAGGGAAGTGTCAGCACCGTGTAGCCACCCTGGGTGTATGCTCTGGGGACCTTGGACCATTAGCCAATGTCAGTAGGATCTCAACAAGTTGGCACAATACACCAAAGTGCTGGGAGTGAGGCTGGTGGTAATTGCTATGTGGGGTCTAGGCTCCAAGGAGAAAGGATGAAATCTTTGTTTTGATCTGTACAACATCCAGGTTGGGGCAGGAGAGAGGCATCAAGAAATTCAAGAGGACACTTGGCGAGGGCCTAGGCCAGAAGGAGTTGGAACAGAAGATGGATAAAGAGGAAGAAAAATGGTAAGACTGAAAGTAAGGATGGAAAGGAAAGAGGTAAGAGGACAGCAAGTCCAGGTGGTCTTCTTTCTCTCCTCCTTCCCAAGCTCAGGTAGAAAGGGAAAGTCCCTGTTGAGAGCCACAAAGTCATGAATATGACTCCTACAGATGACCTTGGAGAGTGAGTTTGTGGTCCCAGCAGACACATCAGTCCATGCAGTGCCCTTGAAAAATGAGTCCTCTCTTTAGAAAAGTCATCCTGGCAGACGAGCAGAGAGGGAGGGGGGCACGGCCAGAGGGACAGGATCTGTGTCCACGATGAGCTGCAGGACCCAGCTCTTCCAGATGTCTCCCACCTCACCCCCAGTGACTCCACCCTCTGACCTGGTGGGACCTGTGTCTACACAAGCAAAACAATGAACAGTTCCACACTTAAGTGTGAGCTGCGTAGACGGAAGGTGAACAAGGTCACTCTCTGGGGGAGGGTTTCTCAACCTCAGCGCTGTTGACACTTTGGGCAGGATGATTTTTTGGTTGTGGGGCTGATCCTGCATCATAGAAGGTTTAGCGGCATCACTTGTTCCCTACCCACTAGATGCCAGGAGAACCCCTGGACCAAAAATGTCTCCAGATATTACCACAATTGCCCCCCGATGAGAACTTCTGTAGGGGCCATTTGCTTCCTGGAGTGAGTTTTCAGAAATGGGTCACTCTACCTTCCTGGGTCTCTGGATGACCCACCTCACAAGCTGGCCTCAATGTGGAACCTCCACCCTGACCTATGTCTGATGGTGCATTTCCAGAAGCACCAAAGAGGAGACAGTCGGTATAAACATCAGAGATGGATTTTTTTCTTCTACCTCTGGGTCCACTCTCCAGACATTCCTACGAAGTCTGGTAGAGACTAGAGATAAAAAGTGAGAGGCAGAATCAGAGAGGAGGACGCTGACTTGGCAAAGCCTGGCCATGGGGACCACCCCAGCCCTGGGGACGTGGGCACTTCCATCTGGTCCCTTGTGCAGGTAGAAGCAGAAGGCACCTGGCGGGCTGCCTCTACAGGTGTGCCCTTGCTCTTGATTGGGCCCCTCCCTGCCTCTGTCTTTCCATCTATACAATGGAAAGGGCAGAACTACAGAACACCTAGGGTTTCTGCCCAACTCTGATGAACGAAGTTCCAAGATTCTCTGAGGTTATAATTAGAAAAAGCCTGATCTTGTGAGGCATCAGGGATGTGCAGAGCGTGCTATGAGTTCCCTCAGGTTACCTCTTAATTACCTGAACGGATATAGGCAAGCATTGCCAATGCTAAAGGAAAAGATAAATCCAGACTTAATCTGGCTGGCCATGATCAATGAAACATGATTCGCCCCCCCGCCCCCCCCTCCCCCCCTCCCTCTCTCCCACCAATCACAAGAAATCGACTTGGAGCAGAGGCCCCGTCAGGAACATGTTCTGCCTGTTCAGACCAAAGGGGTTTTCTTTGTGCGTCTCGCCGGGATTCATCTTCAGAAGGGATTGATTCCTGGGCATCCATCTTTGAATCTGCAGAAAAACTCTCTAAAGCGGCCGCATCCTCACTCTGCCTGGGCCTCTGGCTCTCACTGGGCGGCAACAGCTCTGCGGTTTGCTTGCTTCCACCCCTCCGGGAGAAAAATTACCCAGGGGTGGGAGGAGATGCTGACACTACCAAGGCCGAGCTATAAGCAGCTCCTTGGAGGAAACGATGCCAGGACAATGGGCCCTGGGACAAGAACCCCAGCCAGCGCCCAGCTCCCTCCACCCAGTCGAAGGGTGAGACTCCCACCTTGTGTGCTCCGTTGTGACGATTTAGGAACTTGTAAAGTGTTCTTCAAGCAGCTCATTCTTCTCAACAAGCTGTAAGGCCAGAGAGGGAAGGAACCAGACCAAACTGGGCTGCTCAGGGAGAAACTGGAGGGGCTGGGGGGCTGGGAGAGACTCCTTCATCCTCCCCTGATCACTCAACTCGCCTTTCAGGCTGACCTTGAAGAGTGGAAGCTGGCTCGGATTTCCTGTGCTGTGTGCTCACATCCCCAGACCTGCTCCAGAACAAGGGAAGGCAGGTGGGGCCTGCTGGGAGGGGTGGGAGGGGGTCCAAGGTCTGGGCCAAGGCCGAAGGGAGGTGTCAGCTGGTCTCCTGCCACCTCCAGTCCCTGGAAATCCTCTGCAGGGTCCCTACCTCTCCTATCTTGAGGAATAGGGTTGGACCTCAGCGCATCGTCTGAACAGAGTAGCAATAACATGACACAGATTTCAGACCCTGCATGACAAGCCCCTCAGTGTCTCTGTCACCCCCGGACCCTCAGGTGGAAGGGCAGACCCTTGCCCTGCAGGCAGACTGGGCAAAGCCTCAACACACCCATTCCCAGGCTGGGTAAGCAGAGATCACTGGTCAAGCCACTGGGATGGGGATGAAGCTCTCTGGACGCCCCTCTGGCTGAGGTCAAGCGTGGGGCTGTGGGGTTCCCCTGGGCCATACCAAAGGTGTCAGGGATTCCCTAAGCATTTCTGAAAATAATGATGGTGGCCCCCTGACGCCCCTCAGTCTGAGATGGGGCAAGGCTGAGACTTCAGGAAAGGGTTCCTCAGGAGCGTGGCATACTGACATCTGGGTCAGATTGATCATATCCCTGGCTATGGTTTTGTAGGAGAATACATCACTCATCAAAGGTCGGAATGGGAGTGGACTGAGAGGTGTGGCACGTGAGCTGACAGTTAATAACTAACAACACACAGCGACCTAGGGGGAGAGGTACCTTTGTTCCTGGTACTAGTGATTAAGTGGTTGTTAATAGAGAATTGGATCCCCCATGACTTGGAGCAACAGGTATTCCAGGCTTGGAGGGGAGCATGGTGTTTAAGCACCTGATCTCTGACATGAGATGCCCTGGGTTTGATTCCTGGCTCGAGAACCAGCAAGCTGTGCAACCCTGGGCAGCCCACTTAACCTCTCTGTGCCTCAGTTTCCTCGACTGTAAAATGGGGCGAACAGTAGCAACCTACCTCCTAGGTTTGCTGTGAGAATTTAATGAGATAATAGAACAGTGTCTGGCATATAATGAATAGTACATAGGTGTGACATTATTTTTATAGTTATTACTGGACTCAGAAGACTTGAATTTGATTTCCACCTGATTCCAAGTCCAGCCCTTGACCCAGGGACTTAATTTCTTCAGGCTTCAGTCTCTTGTATAAACTGGTTCCTACCTCACAGGGTGGCTCTACCTGTCGAAGACATCAGACGCTGCTGTGACCAGACCCTCTTCCACCCCCACCTCTGCTCCCCAGCCCCACCCCCAAGGTCCCGTCCATCATTTAAGATCAGCTTTTTCCTGGCTTCTTCAGAAGTGGACGCTGACCTCTCGAGGAACATCTTGTGGCAACACGGCAGCTGCTGCCTTCTCCCTTCTGACACATCACCTATTTTGGAAGGGACTGTGCCAGGCCCCAGGGGAGAAGCCAAGCCCTGTTTGGTCTAAATCAGTCGTGATAATACCATTTCCTCTTGCCAGTGATCGGTCTAGGACTGGGCATGTAACCCTGCTCTGGCCAATGGGATGACAAGGAAACCTGGGCAGGGGGGAGGGCCCTGGGAAAAATTTTCCCCCAAGGAGGAATGCTCTTCCCCCTCAGCTGCTTAGGAGCTGGGCAGTCATCTTGCAAACTTAAGGGACAGCCTGGCCCCCTGGCAGAGTGGATAGACAGAAAAAGCCTGGGCTTTGATGACATCTCTGCACTGCCCTAAACCTGGAATTACCTCCTGTGGACCTCTGTTAATGTGTCTGAATAGACCCCTACAACTGAAACCCTTGGCCAGATATTTGGTTACTTGCTGCCTAAGAGATTTACCAAAACCAATTCTCACTGCCTTATTTCTTCCTAAGGCCCTATGAGGCAGGAATCCCGACCAGCACTGAAGCAACCGCATTCCCACGCTCAGAAAGGCCACGTTGGTAACACCTGAGGAATGAAAGCATTCTTTGGGCCAGGTCTTAATGGCCAACACACAATTAACTGTGACTCACCGCATATTTCAAATCAAAATATATTCCCTATCTAACCCTAAATACCATCATGTGATTTTTTTTTTCCAGGGAGATGAAATTCCAATAACATCCTATAGAAAACTCCCCCATACACAGATTGACACTTGCTTTCTTTTCTTTAGTTCCAAACGGAGATAATAACAGATGGGACTTTAAGAAAACTCCCCTGGAGTATGTGGTGTTGAGGTATGTGGAAGGAATGGAACTTTATACCTGGGAGACTACCTTGAAAAGGATGCATTGACTATGAGCCGTCTTTCTGGGAAGGGGGCAGCCCCCCAAAAGCCTGACAGTAGGAATAGAAGGCAGCACTGTTCAGGCCTTCCAAGACGGACAGATATGGGCTTTCTATTCCAGATCCACGTCAGCTGTGTGACCCTGGACACTTCACTAGCCTGAGCTTCGGCATACTTAAGAGGATCGTGGTATCACCCAGATTCGTTGTGAGAATGAAAGGTGCTTGGAAAAGGGGTTAGAGAAACCGCAGCTGCCGCTAGTACTCTGACACCACTGAGGCTTTGGATAAGGTGATCTCCAGAAGAACTGCAGATCCCCCCAGGGGGCAGGCAGAGGTCACCTGAGGCAGCTCAAAGGCAGGGGAGTGGCTGTGTCCACCCACCGAGGCATCCAGGCTGAGCACTGGGGGCTCTGGGTGGCACTAGCCGTCCATGGAAGCCCCTCTGTGCTTTTGGGAGGCAGACCTGCAGTTGGAGCTGAGTCTGCATCTGCCTTTCTTGGACCAGCAGGAGGAAGCTTAGGTTTCCGTGGAGCGAGATCCTAAAGGATCAGGGTGGACATTCCTCAAGGCAGCATGGAGTAGTAGCTTGTGTTTGGGAGCCAGAGGCGCTAGACTTTTTATTTCAGCTCTGCCCTTGACCAGTTGTGCTGCCTTGGGAAATGTGCTTAACTGGTATATGCCTCAGTTTCCCCATTTGGAAGATGGAACTCATAGTTCCTCCCTCACAGGACTGGGTGGGATTTGGTGGTGACCGGTGCCGGGGCTCCTCTCCCTGACATCTGTCAGCAACCCAGGCCTGCACTACCCTGTGGAAGGGCGCAGTGTGTGTGGGAAGGGAGGAAATGTTCTGAGTTAAGGAGTGAGCAAAGTGGCTCATTTTCAAGTCCGATTCCCCACTTTAATTGAGTTTTGCTGAAAAGCCCCATGCAAGCACTTTTCCTGCCATTTTGCCAGATGTGATTCTCGCTGATAACACAAACGCGAGTGGCTGCTGAAGATAGATTACTGCTGTTGGCAGTGGGACGAGATGGTGTGGATGAGCTACTGGGCACAGGGCAGAGCAGAATGGACTTCGTTCTGATTGGGACCCCATTTGATGAGCTTCTCCTCCACCAGCCCCTGCTCTCACCCATGCTGTCCAGGCACCCCCAGTCAACAGGTAAATGTAATCCTTAACTGGGGTGGGGGGTCACCCTGGCAGAGGAGGGGAGGTGAGACCCCTGTGTCTGGCTGCTATACTCCCTTTGAGACCACATTGGGTCTTTGGAAAGGTATCATCATAAGGTCTAGGATCAGTTTACCGGGTTACTTGGCAACCAGCAGGACGCTGATGAAACAGGACACTGAACTGGTGAGCTTTAATGAGGGAGGGACATGGGAAAAGGGGGCTCGAATAGTGGTGGCGGCTGGGGCCTGGATCGCGTTGCAGGTTTCTGCAACTCTATATGATGGAGCGAGGCTCTCAGACTTGGAAAAGACCTTGGTAGTTTCAGTTTCAAAGAGGGCTGACCCCCCCCTCCTCAGCAGCCGAGAAACCACAAGCAAAGTTTTCTCCCACATCGCTCTTCCCCACTCCACGCATCCCACACACTTCAACAGGACGAGAAAACGGGGGCTGTTGGAGCCAGCAGCGCCGGGTTAGCAACGTAAAGTAAACGAAAAACCAAATGGGGGTAAAAACATCCAGCCGCCTTGCAGACAATCACTGCCATTTTTCACAAGAAACTTCAGGCATTTTCTTTAAATGGAAGATTCTTATATGAAAAAACCTTACATGCAACTTGGAAGGCAAATCAGATGAAGAAATAAAGGCTCTAACATAACTCTAACTCTGGCCCCAGAGGAATTCCGGATGAACAGACATCTTAGGTTTCTCTTTTGATATTATATCATTGAAAATATTTTAGACATAAAATATATAATGGATAACATCATGTATCCAGTAACCGCTTTATGAAATAAACATGATCGTTTCAATTGAAGCCCTTATTAAACTCTGCCCCGTCTTGACCCCTGTCCCTGTGCCCAGTGCCCCCCACCCCCGATCTGGTGTCTGTCTGTCATGCCCATCCCTGTACGGGTTTGTGTCCTCTTACCACGATATATGTATACATAAACAATACATAGCATTGGCTTATATGTTTTCAATCTTTACCGATGATAGGATTAATTGCACCCTTCTACACCTTGCTTTTCTTTACAGATGTTACATGTTTGAAGTTAAGTCATGCTGACCCGTGCGGCTCTGACTCAGTCCTTTCTCTGCCACACGGATGGCCCTTTTGGTTTTCTCCGATTGTTGCTATTGCAAACAAAGCTGAATGAGCGTCTGAGTTCATAACTCCTTGTGCACACGTGAGAGGGATCCCAGGTGCATACCTAGGACGGGAGTGGTTGGGTGGAGTGGGTACCCAGTCATTCTGTAAGGGAGTAAGTGGAGCAAGTGAGGGGGTGTCACAGAGACCCACGAGTTGAGAACCTCCAAGGTCTACATGGCAGGGGACACTTCGCCCAGGGGCAGTGGCATCCATGTAAACAAGATCAGACCACGGTCAACGTATCCAGAAGCTTTGTCCCAAGGAAAGGATACACAGAGAAGGGTGCTGTGGCGGTGCTGGGTGGGGGGTGGGGGGCGGTATATGTGTGAGTGGTTTGTGTGTGTGGATCTGTGTCTGTGTGGTGTGTAGATGCATGTGCACGTGTATATATGCGCGCATGTGTGTATAGTATCCATGGGAACCGTGTCCTTGTCTTTTTGGCCAGCACATCCCGGCACCTGAGTGATCATTCAATAAACATTCACTGGCTGAAGATACACCATGTGTGGATATGTGTGTGTGCACCCTGCGTATGTGCCATGCATAGGTGTGCATCCCCAGTCGGGGGGCCTGAGAGCTGGGACGCTGTGGCTGGGAGCAGGGACATGGCCTGCACCCCCTGCCCCTCAGTGCAAACAGGACAGCAGACCATGGAGTCATGAAGAAAAGCCAAAAGTTCTGAAACTTGAAACAAAAGGTACACACCATCTACATTTCTGGGAAAGGACCTCAGAGGATGGTTCTTGGAAATCAGACAATAGGACAAAGCCAGGAGAAAACTCGGAGGATGGCGTCTGGTCATCTTCCCCACAACAGCAAAATTCCTCCTCAGCAAGTTTGAAGAAACAGCACAACCGAAGCCAAAGAATTAACAGATGGAAGCAAAAAGGAATGAAACAAACAGACAAGACAGAAAAACCAGTGCATACGAATGACACACAGCAGTCAAGTCTTGAGTAACCACTGAATTGGAGGGAGGGTCAGATGCCTGGACTTTTGTTGCCCTTGACCTTAGGTTGTCACCCTTGCCTTCCCAGGCCGCAGCAGTTTGGGGCACAACAAAGAAGAAATCATCATCTCCACTGTTTCTGACTTTTTGTCTCCATGATAGGAATATACAGCAGGGATTCCTCCAGGAAGGATGGCGAGGTCCATAGGCAGAAGGGGGACCAGAATACGTAGGCGACTCGGGAATCTAGGCGAGCAGGCAGCTGACGGGCAGTATCAGGGGTCGGCTGCCAGCACCGCAGGGAGAAGGCTCCGCCCACTGGGAGGAGTAAAAAAGTAGGGTTCTGGTCTCTGGGCCAGTTCCTGGCAAGGAGAGCAAAGGCAAGCACTGTTTGGAGGGAGGATGCAGGCTTTGGAGCCAGAGGCCCACGATCAAATCCTGGGGCTGCCGCCTACTACCCATGCACCCTTGGCACGTTGCTTGCTCTCTCCATGCCTAAATGTTATCTGTGAGATGGGAATGATATTAACAGGTAACAGTGATTTAGTGCCTACCACAGGCCACTCGTGCTCTAAGAGCTGTTTACACATCACATAGGCAGGTTTGCTAGCTCAACCTACTTCATAGATGAGGAAAGCAGGGCTCAGACAGATGCCTCCTGGAACCGTTGTGAGGACCTCGAACATACAGCATGTGTAAAATGCTTCACACGCTGTCTGTGCTTAGACTGTGGCTACCATGGTGGGGCTGGGGCACCAGGCCAGTTGCCCAGACGGAGCCTGAGTGCAGGAACGAGTCAGGGCATCTCTCATACCTGGGGATTGAGAAGGGCAGGTGTCAAGTCTCAGAACCGAGGCAGGACCTGCTTTTGAGACGTCAGCCCATCCATTTATTTCTCCAACACTCTCTCATCAAGGGCCTCCCGTGGACCAGCCACTGTCTTGAGCAGTGGATGTGTGCTGTCTCCCGTGCTCTCCCAGGTAGCCTACCACAGAGCTATGATTCACTCACTCTGGGAGTGATGCCACCTGCCCAGATGACTCAGTGGCAGAGCTGGGGTTCCAACCCCAGCCATGCTACCCTCTCAACCCTCGGCTCTCTCCCTCGCCGACAGTTTTCTTCCATCTTCTCTGCCCGGTTTACCGATACCTCAACTTCAGGTTGTATCTGCCGACAGCTCTACCACTGTCCGCCTCCTGTCCCCCTCGTGCTGGAGACAAGCCTGGAAGTAGCAGCCGTCTCGTAGTCCCCCAGCCTGGGGCTTCTCACTGCCCTAAATTTTAGTTTGGAAAAGCTAAGAGTTTAGGTGTTTTAAATACCTTTAAAAAGCAGTTAAGTTGCTCCCATAAAAACTAACTCTCTCTAGTCAGGTAATAGGGCAACCTGTGCCTTGCTTGGTACTTTACCACTGTCAGATCGGTGTAACGACCCGAGAAGGAGCTCACACAGACACACAGAAACGCACACGCGCACGCACACGCACACGCACACGCGCACACACAGCCACGTGACATGCGTGAGAAAAGGCACACAGAAGCAAGCATGTACCATCAGACACGGCACGCGCCGCTTGTGCTGACTCACAAACACAACACAGGGAAGGGCCGCTCATGGCGCACACTCGGCCCTTCCACACCAACACTAACTCCAATCCCAGAGGCCAGGAGAGGCCCCCTATTGTCATTTCTGCCTGTTGGGATGAAGGCTGTGGATGGGAGTTGAGCGGCGGCCGTCTCTCTGGTCTAGGAGGACCTGTCAACCCCTGACCCATGCTGGCCGTGGTGCCAAAGGTGGGGTGGAACCGTGAGAGAGGGGGAGAGTCTAAAACACAGATTCCAGCCTCTCAGCTGCCGCCCGGAGCTTCGGTTCATCTCTGACCCTGGTGACTAGATCTATGTATTCCCAGCAGAATAAATAATCGCTCCTTATTGATTTTCTAAGGAAAACACTGCTTTGTGGACTCTGGCACAAGAAGCAAAGTGCTGGTGGCTGGAGTCCTGGAAAAGGAAACTGCTTGAGTCCCTGCCTCTGAGCTGGCATCTGTGTGGTCGCCTTGTCTCTCCCCAGAGACCAGGGCCTGACCAGGGAATCGGTGGCATAGGACCCTCACCTCACTCCAGGAGGCCCCTAGCCTCTGCCCCCCTCCTCCCTTACCCAGGAAAAAACCAACAGCCTCCAAACCTTATGGGGTGAAGGATCTAGATCAGTGTTTTGCAAACTTTCCTTCATTATCGCCCTGGGGACCTACTGTAGTAATTAATTCCCGCAGATTTACTCTATATCCGTGGGGACCACAAACCACTGTAATAACTGAGATGATTCCTCCCCCGCCCTCCACAGAACCAGTCTGTGTCCCCGCAGGGGTAATATTTCCCTGATTGAAGGGCTCCTGCTCTGAATCCGTGGTTTCCAGGAGAGAAAACCCCCAGCCCAGTCCAGGTGAGGCCAGAGGGGGGCCCGTTCTCCCACCGGAGAGGAGTTGGGGAATGGAGAGCCAAAGGCAAAGGGAGCAGCGTGGAGCCCAGCCAGAATGATTAGGTCTCTGGGGATTTCTTAAAGGAAGGAAAATAAGCTGACGCTCCTGGTCTCCAAAAAACTAAGGACATTTCAGCAGTGGAGATGGATGCAGGCATCAGGAAGCACTTCCTGGCACCACAGAGCTGATCAGCACCATGGGGGCTTGAGGTAATTACTTGTTTATTGATTGGCTGAGAGCAAGGGGGCAGCATCACAGGGTGGATGAAAAGCGAGGTGTGGCAGGCGGAGGAAGGAGGAGGGCTCACCGTTCCACGCCCGCCCTGATTGGCTTTGAGACTGTGAAAGAGACACAGAAGCCCCTCTCCGAGCCTCAGTTTTCTCACCTGCAAAATGGGGGAAACCTATTTTAAGGCGTGGTGGTGAGGATGACATTGGAGGACGCCTAGTACCACCCCTGCAGATTCTCTGCCAAAGTGAGCTCCTGTGGGGATGTTCTTTGATTTCCTCCCCAGGTTTGTTCTCCAGCCTCCTCCACCCTGCTCTGTCTTCTCGCACAGCATCTTCAAGACACCAGGTGTCAGTCAGGGACCTCCAGCCTGCTATGCACAGCCCTGAACTGGGGATAAAGCACCAGGACAGCTATGTTTTATGGAACACTGACCATGTGTGTCAGGCGTGGTGCCAGGCGTTGGATAAAGAGCTGTTTCAAGTAACACCGTTCTGGTTTTCTGTTGCTGCCTACAAACACCCTGAAACTGTGACTTCAAATCGTAACAGTTATTTACTTTTCTCACGAATCCGGCAGTTGACAGGGCTCCGCTGGGTGATTCTCACTCTGGGTTTGTCCCCCGTGAGTGACAGTCAGATGAAGGCAAAGGTGCCTCACTCACCTGGCGGTGGACGCTGGCTGTCACCTGATCTCAGCTGGGAGACGTGCGAACGCCCACATGTGCTCTCGCCCTGTGCCTTGTCTTCCCCACAGCAGAGAGACAGAGAGACAGAGGCAGAGAGTCCAGAGGAAGTGCTTTTTATGACCCAGCCTTGGAAGTCGAGCATCGTCACTTCCACCTCATTCTTTTCACTAGAAGCAGGTCACTGAGTTCAGTCCACAGTCAAGAGGAGGACGTGAGAATGTAAGTCCTGGAGGGAGAAATGCCACGTGTTTCAGATGTGCTTTAAAATCACAGTCACTCATAAAAATCCTGCAAGGTACTCACTATTGTCTCGATATACAGAAGAGGAAATTGAAGCTCACAGCAAGTATATAATTGCCCAAGAATTACTCAGTTTCTATAGGAAGTGGAGAAAAAGTCTTGCCTTCGGGAATCTTACATAAAAGAGATGTACCCAAGGGGATATCTCAAGCTGAGGGGAGACACAACCCTGCCTCAGGGAGCCCCCGTCTGAGGGGAGACACAGCCCTGCCTCAGGGAGCCCCATCTGAGGGTGTTAGTGAATCGAACTTCAGGCATGCCAAGTAAAGCTAATCTACTGACACTGTTGTGGTGAAGGAAAGTGCAGTGGTTATTGCAGGGCGTCAAGCAAGTCCAGGGAAGCTAGTCAGAAAGCATTGTTTAAGGCCAGATGAAGGCGGGGCGTGGCAGGGTGTGTGATCAGCTAGTGCACAATTCTCTGATTGGTTGATGGTGATGTAATAGGGAGGAGGCACATTATTAATCCTCAGGCTCCCATAGGTCTGGGGGCTGTGCTCCTGGTCACGGGGCAGTTAATTTCTTCCATTTGATGCGTGTTTTAGCATCTGGGAAACTCCGGTAATATGCATCAGATACTATTATGTAGGTACTTCAGTGAGGAGCTAAAGCAGAGGGGATGGGGAGGGGTCTGTCCCTCCCCTCATCTGAAAGCCCCAAGTAGTCCTGTTACAGACACAGCCCTGCCCTCAGGGAGCCCCAGTCTGAGAGGAAGATGCATCTCTGCCATCAGGGAACCCCCAGCTTGATGAAGGACTCAGCGTCACTTATCTTCAGGGATTCCCTGGTTCTTTCTGAATGCATTGACTGTAGCTTCATGATTTATTCGTTACAGTGGATACTAGTTTGCTCTCATCCCTTGATTGGAATATGGAGGGTATCTCTACTAATGTCTTACTGAAACTTTTAAAAGTGAATTAATGAAGAAACCCTTTCCTCTGTCTACATGCCAGGATTTCATGCCTCATGTACTAGAAAGGGACTCGGGCTGGGAGTCAAGCAGCCCGGTTTTACTCTCAGCCCTGGCAATAACCTAGAAGTCTCCTTTCCTTCTGCAGACCTCCATCCACTCCATGGCAATCCCCTGGCATCATTAGAATCCGTGACATGTCGAAGACAAACTCCATGCATGGAATGCACAGCTGAGTCAGGATTAGAACCCAGACCCTACAAGGCGCACAGCCCAGGGCTGTCTGAGGAACGTCTCCACAGGAGGGCCAGCCACGTGGGTGGAAGGTCCAGTGAGTTTCTGGAGGATGGAGAGAGTCAGGGTGGAGCTGGTGAGGAAGAGCAGAATTCCCACTCATCCCCAGGGAGATGCCAGTTTCCATCCTTTTCTCCAGGTGCCTCCTCCTCCCACTTGGTCGCCAGAGCACGCAGGGCCTCTGCACTCCTGCAGCAGGTGCGGGGCGGGGTCAGGTGGACATTTGGACAGGGCTCTGAGTCTGGAAGCTGTAAGGAGCTGGAAAGAGACCAGAGTCCTTGGTAAGGCACGTCTCCTCTCAGGGTCCCATTTCCTCATCCAAAAGCTGGAGACAAATCCGCATTCCATATCCACCTCACGGAGTGGTTACAAGGGGAAATCAACTTGCACTGGTGTACACCCACCTGGTGGGAGGAAATTCTGCTGTGGTTATTTTTGTTTTAAATCTTCATAGCAAAGTTTGGAATATTGTTCCCGTTTTGCAGAGGGGAAACTGAGGAGGTTCAACTAGAAGAGCTGAGACTTGTAGGTAGTAGTGTCAGAGTCAGCCCAGACTTGTATCGCTTATTCATTCACTCAGCAAATACATTTTGCTGCTCCAGACACAGTGCCAGGCCCTGGGCAGAAAGCACTGAACCAAGGCCCTGGACCTTGCCCTCCCGGGGTGACAGTTTGGAGCGGAAGGCAGGTTTATAGACGGGTGATCACGTGGGCACTGAGTGTTCCACACATGGAGAACTTCACGGCGTTGCAGGACAGCCCATGAGGGGAGCCCACCAGGATGGAGACGGGAGAGGGTGTGCTGAGGAAGGGATGTGCAAGCTGGCGTTTCCAGGAGGAACTGGATGAAACTGACTCATCAACTCGAGGAAACATCAGATGTTCCCCTGTGTCATCAAGACCAGGGACAAGGGCCAGCTCCTCTCTGTGGGCTCTAAGGGGGATGTTGGGCTGGGGGTCCTGAGGAGCTAAACCTCCCATCACAGGAGAAAGGCAGGCATAGGTCCTCAGTGAAATGTCTGGGCCCTGAGGGTGTGTCAGGTCAGCAAAGCTTTCCAAGTCACTCTGGACCAATCACTGGAGATGTGTCATCAGCCCCTTGTCCCTATTTTGGGTAAAAGGGGAGGCCCCTCACATGCCCCCCCACCCTGCCCCACCACAAAGCAGACTAGTGAACCATCAGAGACCTGGATCTGGTCTCCAAATTTACGTCCACCTTTTCCCTATGCTCATTCATTCCATGCTATTCCCTCTGGGTCTCCTTATCTGTGCCTCTGTTTCCTCATCTGTAAAATGGGTCTCATAGCAGCAACTCCATCACGGATTGCTTAAAGATTACAAGAGCTAATACAAGTAAAGGGATTAGAACAGTTTCCAGCACGTGGTAAATGCTCAACCAACGTTATTTACATGTTACGATAGTCGTCCCATAGATAGGGGCTGGGTTATGCTCTCTGTTTAATCCCTTTCAAAAGCATGTGTGTAATTTTTGGTGGTAATGGTGATGACAATGGTCATGATATAAGTGGCTTCAGTGACGATGGTGGTCAGTTTTCACAAAGATGGTGATGGTGGTGACGGTGGTGAGGACGATGTAGCACTGATGAAGACACTGTGGTGATGATTGACAGCCAGCCAGGGCAGCCTTGAGGGATGTGCTTCCATCCCAGGTCACGGTTGTCTTGATGAGAACCTGAGGACGTGCTCTTTATCTCATTCCTCTTGGTTCCCTCCTGGCCCCATCCTGTGCTGAGCCTTGTAACCAGCGCACAGTGGGTACACAAAGCAGGTTTGCTGGATGAATGGCAGACCGCACTCTAGACAGTTCTCTCTCAGAGCCTCATCGACACAAGAAAAAGAACGCCCCCTTTTCTTCTAGTAGCTGCTTCTATATCTCCCGTGACTCAGTTAAGAGATCCTGGTTTCTTTAATCAAATCACTCTCACTGCAATTGAAGGTCCTTCACCCTTCCTGTTCCATGAAGAGAACAAACTGGTGACACGCCACCTTTTTCTGGAGCCCTATGCTGGTGCAGAGGCTGACTTGAGGCATCACCCCTGCCCTGCAAGATGTGGCTGAGGGTGCTTGTGGCATTGTCTCAATTTTGACTGTCAGTGACAGAGAGACGCTTGTGGGGAAAGGAGAACTCCTGCTTCTGCAAGACATTAGGGACCAAATAACCCCAAATTGTCCTGTAGCCACACTTCCAGAGAAGCCAAATCACTTGGGCAGGGTCTGCCTACCCGGGTCCCCCACCTGAGGGCAGACCCTTCTCCAAAGCAGCCCCGCCCTTTCAGTTAGCAGTCTCCAAGTGCCCAGATGCCATGCCCCCATCTCCATCCCCACCATAAAGAACAGAATGGGTCGACCAGGTCTTAAACTGAAGGCAAACTGGGGCTAAGACTTCTAGCTGTCATTTAAAATCCATTCTCTCCTCTTTTCCCTTTCTATTAGTACATCTGTTTTTTAAGTTGGATACAGGACTATCCTAAGTTTAGCATAAAGACAATCTTTCTTGGTCTTAACTGCAACTAGGTATGGACTATATAACCAAGTTTTGGCCAA
Organism: Grampus griseus; assembly: GCF_964374135.1. Taxonomy (NCBI): domain Eukaryota; kingdom Metazoa; phylum Chordata; class Mammalia; order Artiodactyla; family Delphinidae; genus Grampus; species Grampus griseus. The sequence goes on along the minus strand of NC_139004.1, from coordinate 33,579,898 downwards.
TGGGACATGAAAAGAAATAAAGGGTGAAACTTCTGAAGAATGTCTTTAAAAGGAAGGGAGCATACTCTTCTGCCCTTCTTTTGCCCTGCTGGCTGGAATGTAGACATAATGAATGGGGCTCTAGCAGCCATCTTGGACCATGAGGTAATGTTGGGATAGAGGCCATGAATGGTGGGGAAACAGGATAGAAAGAGCCTGGATACCACATAACACTTTAGCAGTCTAGCAGTGACTACTTCTGGATTTCTTAGAAGTGAGAGAGAAATAAATCTCTCTTACTTAAGCCACTGTTATTTTATTTGTTCGTTTTCTGTTACTACAGGCTAAACCTAATTCTAATTGACACATCCATGGACCAGAACTAGTCCCTAGGCATATTTTGTTGGCCTACACACTAATGTTCAAATATTTTAAATTCAAGTCCAACATGTTAAAACCAAGAGTTTCTTTCACATAAAAATTTGAATCATTACTTTTTCTGGAACTGCAGTTCAGCCTGGCAATATTGGAAGAAGCTGAATAAGAGCTGCCCTTTTCTGCTGGAACCTGGGTCCTTCTGCTCGTCACAGGCTCTGCCCATTTTACTCTATATTCCCTCCTGGCGCCTCTGCCTCTGAGCTTGAGTCCCTGGGGCAGAGGTTCCCATTGTTCAGACTCGATTCCCTAGGAACCCTTCTCGCCCTAGGAACCCTTCTCACCCTGCCTTCTCCATATGAGCCACAGGGAGCCTGGGCCCCTTACATACCATCTGGAACCAGTCTGAGTCTTACTCTCTGGCCCAGCCATGGGGGTGGGAGCTTTCTCAGAGAAGGAATTATATCTAGAAGCAAAAGCGAGATGGGAAACAGGTCTGGGACTGGATCAGGGGCTTGTCCTGGGCCCCCAGCAAATCTGTGGGAGAACAGACCAGGAGTCTGGTATCCTGAGCCCCAGTCTGGTGACCCAAGCTCCTGACTCTTTGGAAGAGAAGTTTTGGTAGGAAAACTTTCCTGGGAAGAGACCGAGCTTTTCTGTTCTCCTAAAACAAAAATGAAAACAGAAACAAAACCAGCCCCGCCCACTCTGTCCAAATCCAGGCAGTGGCGGCATGTGGACAGGAAGCTGCATGTGTGGCATCTTGGTGAAAACTGGCCACCTGGCTCCCCCTCTGGACCCTAACCTGCAAGACCCCTGTGACAGGGACAGAGGCCACCTCACAGTGAGAGCTGCTCTATTTCAGTCCCAGGCGAGGAACTCCTTCTCGAAGAGGTACGAAGTTATAATTCTTTCCTTTTGGCATCCCCATCTAGCGAAGCCTAGTATGTGGAAGAGGATAGATATACATTATTAAATGGATGGATGAATGAATGAGTGAATGAAACAGCAGGAGTTCAGGGCCTGTGCAATATGTCCCACATGGATGGCAGTTACAAAGGCTCCCCTTCCCCTCCCAGGCTCCTGTTCTTAGGAATCACCAAACACTCCTGAATGGGGGTTCTGTGCCCGCTAGTTCCAATCCCCATCCTTCCCTCTACTCTGCGGACCCCTCCTGGATGGAGGAGAGAGCCTAGAAGGAAAGAGATGTTCTGAAGTGGCCGCGGTGACCTGCTCAGTGGCACCCTGCCGCTTGTGGTCCCTGCCGGCCTGGGGGCGGAGTCAGGCACAGTGCCGCCACATTTCAGCACCACAGAGACCGACGGGAAACTGCTCCACCATTAGGACCCATGCTTTGTCTCTACAAGCAGCACAATTAACTAGAACAGCTAATTAATCACAGAAATGTGCAACGTCTCTGTTATTTTTAATTCCTCGCCGACATTAACGCATTACTGGTTTGCTTTAGAACTAATTCACAGCCGGGTCTTGATTCCCTTATCTCAGGGTTGCCAGCTCCGGGCTGGACGTGAAGGAAGCTCCGCTGCTGATTTCCCAGCCCTTCAAATCATCTCAAAGCACATTAGAGTCACATAAACAGGACACGTAATGAGACAGCCCTACTTTGCTTTGATACTTTTAATTGCCAGCCTGAGAAAGACAGGGAAGAGGCGAGGAGGCCCAGGAGAGACGCCTGGGGCCTGGTGATGCACGCACGTCGCCTGCTGCAGGAATAAAGTCAAAACCAGCCGGCTCTTCTCTGAACACCTTCCTTGTCTCATGGGCGCCGGTGGTTTCCAGCAACAGAGAGACACGGGGAACCTGTAGGATAGACACATGACCAGTGCCATTCAAGGTGCACAGAACAAGGTTCCTTTTCAGAACTGAGGTTCCTTCTCCCCTCAGAAAGCTAGCAATTTGGCAAGGAAACTTCCTGGATGGGACGTGCCAAGCAGGGACTTTCATCTTTCTCACGCAATCATGTATTCATTCGACCAACACTTTTTGAGCACCCGCTGTGCGCCACGCACTGTCCTATTTATCGATGATACATCAGTGAACAAAAGAAACACCAATTCTGGCCTTCATGGCGCAACCACTCCAGCAGGAAAAGACTCCAGCGGGAAAAGACAGGCATAACAATAAGCACAATAAAGAAGTACATTACATAGTTTGTTCATGTCGGAAGATAAATACCCATGGGTCTTGCATTCCTACACATCTTGCAAGTAAGAAACTAATTGCTTGTTGTTCTGGATTATTCTTTCAAGGATGTTTGTATAGCAAACAGCCTCAGAAGCTAGAGATTATGTCCCCGCTGCGGCAGCGGGAGACATACTTTCTATCCAGTTTAATAAAATTATTGTCTCTTCTGGAGCAAGGGACAAGCATGCTTACTGTCTGTTATGAAAGATTCAGGTCCCCTGAGCACAAGTTCCTCTCCTGTAACATTACCCATCATGTGGGCAGGTCTCATCCAGTCCTCTTTACATCAGCCTGTGGGAACCAGGGCTCAGGAAACTGGTGTGAGAATTACATGAGATAAGGCGAGATGAGATTTGTTCCCCCGTGTTAGTGAAAATGATCGATAACACAACCTCTGCACTCAGAGACATGTTAAGTCAGCTTCAATGCACAGCCCGGGGTCGTTTTTGATGATAGAGTTGCCCTGGACTTTCTCCTGGCAGGTACAGGTGGAGTCTGCAACAGTCAGCACATCCTGCTCTATCAAGAGGGCTCCCCAGAGAAGGCAGCACTGTGGCCGAAGGCGGGTGACAGGACCACTGTCTGAGCACCCTGAAGCCCTCCCTCCCTGACTGCTCTGCCCTGAGGACGGCTGACTGCTCTCACCCCCCATCACAGTTAGTGGCTTGCTCCCGGTGTGACGCTGAGATATCTCTCGTTCCCCCCGGATGTGGCTTTTGTCTCGCTAACCAGGTTGTAAGCCCAGGGCAGGTACCACATGTCTCTAATCTTTCACACACCTGGCAGCGTGATCTGTTCATCATAAACCATCAATAAATTCTCTGTGACAATAGCAACAAGACTCTCAGTCAGTGCCAAGCACAGTCTTCCCCGCACATAACCTGTGCCAGGGTCTGGAGGGAAGAGAAAGCCACACTGGGGTGGGGCGGGGGGACCACCCAGTCCTCCTCTCTCCCGTCCAAGCTGTCCTCCCACTCAGCCTGTTCTAGCCATCTACCCACTTCCCAGGGGCGCAAGCCACTCTTCCCCCACCCCCATGCGTCCCAGGAGAGAAGGAGGTGGGGATGCCAGCTTAAGTACTTCCCTGTCTGCATCCTGCACCCCCAGCCTCCATGACTATTATTGGTAAGTGAAACAATTTTCTCTCTTGACATCTGTAGCTCTTAGCAGTGAATATATTTGAAAAACCCTTTATGATTACTTGGAATCTTCCCTGCAGTTTGATTCCTGATACTTCTCTTTACTCACTGAATGACTCTTTTAACTCATTATTTCTGACCCTGCAGTCTTGCCCGTCTCCCCACTCCACACAACACCATAGATATTTATTCCCTCCCTCCCTCAACCTGCAGAGAAGCGGGCAGGCTGGCAGCGAGGACCCACCTCCGCCCTCCTCCGCCCTCCCCATCTGCTCCCTCCACTGCTTCCCTAGGTGGGCAACCCCCTTCTCCAAGCCTCACACCCAGCCCAGGACTTTGTAAAAAGGAGGACTTTTCAAGGGAGAGGAGTCTCCTTCTCCCCCATTTGCCATGAGCTGCATACACCACCCGCTGCTTGTTCTCATGATTATTTCCAATTCCTTCCAGAACACTTAGTGTTCCAGCCTCAGCACGTGAAGCGACTTTTCCACCAGGGGGACAATAGAATTCGGTAACAATACTAGTGATCATCTTAACAATACAAATTAGAACGGGTCTCAGAGTACCGGCTGCTGATGGTAGGGGATGTAGTGAGGGTCCGAGTGGTGTGCATTGAGCCCTGCTTGGCCCTAAAGACATGGCTATGATGCACCTGATGTACCTTCCGCGGTGGTCGGGGGTGGGGGGAGGGTTGGTGAAGGCTCTAGAGGCACAGAAATGTCGTTGGATCCCAGGTTAACACTGCTGAGGTCTGTCTCCCAGCTCCAAGGAGCCTGTGTCCAAACACAGTGTTAAGAGTGAGGGCAGCTCCCATGGGGTCTTCCTGCCGTCCTCTCACCACCAGGCAACCAGAACACCCATCGATCTGGATTCCAAATACCTTTGCAGTGGCATCTGTCACCATGCCTCCTATTCATTCACTTACTTATTCATTTAGGTAACGAAGAGTTCCTGGGCACCTGGTATGTGCCAGAGAGCCAGCCTGGAGCTTGGGGGACAAAGAGGAATAAGCCAGTTTCTTGCCTTCTGGGCTCACAGCCCAGCGTGGGAGAGGGATACAGACGTGGCCGTGCAAGAGGTGGCGTGGCTGGAGGCTCAGAGCCCAGATCCTGGAGTCAGGCTGTCTGGGTTTGAACGCCAGCTCCTACGTGTTAATAGTGGGACTTTGGGCAAGTCTCTTAGCTTTTCTGGGCCTCAATTTCCCTATCTATACAATGGGGATATTAACAGTGCTTACTTCAGAGGATTGATATGAGTTAATATATGAAAAGCTGTGAGGACAGAGCCTGGCAGACATAAATGCTGTATACATGTTAGCTATCCCTCTTGAAAGGTGAGATTGATTCTGTTTCCTGGTACCTTTGTAGAAAGGTCTTATTATATTGGTCATCAATGAAGGTATTCAAGCTTTCTGTTCTCAGGACAAAGGGAGACCAAAGGTGCCCCCTCCGTTCCTCAGTATAAAAACGCTGAGAACTGGAGAGTTTGGAAAGACTGCTTGGGGCAGAGCGGAGGTGCGGAGGAGTGTTCCAAAGAGATAAACTGAGTTACAGAGGTAGGGAGTGCACCGCGTGGTGGGTGTCCCTTGACCCCCATCTTCTCAGATCCAGAGAGCGTGCCCTGCTTATGCCCGTGGCTCAGGAAATGGATGTGGGAGCAGATTCCCTGCAGAGGGGCTCATGGGGTGAGATCACAGGTCTTCCCAGATTCCCAGGCCATTTGCTCTCAACCACCTGGCAGTAGTATCTCTGGGTGCTTTTTCACTGGACTGATGTGAGGTTCTCCTGTTCCGTGAGCCTGTCCACCTAGACTGGATGGTTCAGAGGGTGGGCCAGGTCCCCCCAGCCAAACTGGAAGGGTCCAAAGCCAGCGCAAGGTCTCCAGGTGCATGTAGTCTCTTCTGGGTCCTCAGGATGGGCTCCGCCCCCAGGGCTCAGGTCAGCTCACGGGGAGTGGGGGTAGGGGATCCGATGCTGTGAGTCATAGAAACTGCTCTGAGGTTCAGAGCGCCCTGTCCTTCCTGACATGCTGCTCAAGCAGATTGGGTTCTCACAGTGGAGCCAGGCAGCCCCGCCCCCAGGCCCCATCTCCTGTACCCCAGATCCTACCACCAAGATAACCTGGGCACAGCTGGGGTGATGTACTGCTCCGAAAGGTCCACAGGGAGGAGCCAGAGGGCACCTTGTCTCTATCCACTGTGCAGCGAGGGCCCTCCCACGAAGTGAGATGAAACCTCCGGGCAAGTATTGTTTGGTCCAGCACCTAACACGGTTCACATCCATTCAGCAATACACTTCAGTCCTACGTGCTAGTCGGGATGGGCCTTACTGTCCCCATTTCACAGATTAGGAAACTGAGGCTTACCAAGGTGAAGAGGCTTACCCCTGGGCACACGGCACAGGGGCAGCACAGACCCTACCTCCACTGTATCCTAGCTCTTCCTCGGGCGTTACTGCCAAATGTGTGAGATTCCTGCTTGCATCTGGGTTCTCAGCAGGAGAAGAGCTTAGAAACACAGACACTCCAGGAGGAAGACCCAGGGGAGAGGCACATCGGGGATTGCCTGCATCCCTATCTCTGGAAGTCAGAAGAATGGTTTCCAGGTCTTTCCAGGTCTGCTTTCACCCCTGTCAGGCAGGCAGCCTGGGGTGCAGGTCATAGGGTGAGTGTGCAGGGACTTGTTATTGGGCTCTTCCATGAGTGAGCGGCTGCAGGATGACGTGCACATGGCCCTGCACGGAACCATTACAGCAGTGATTAATTAGGTGCCTTCCACCCAGGGCCTCTGGGCTCCTGGGGCTGCTTGTCAAAACTGCAGGGCTCAGCAAATGGTGAGGCGCCAACCCGGAATCACCATCCAGACTTGCCACGCCGGGGAGGGAGGCCGAGTGGTTGCAGGGGACTCTGCCACACTGAGGTTCCGTGCCCGGTGCAGGCCCACTCGCCTGGGTAGAGTAGCTGTGGGAGTGGGTCTTTTCTTGCTTGCCCTGAAAGGTTGAAGGACCTCACCAGCCTCAACTACCATTTATTGAAGACCTGCTTTGTGTATCCACCACCTCAGGTGCTTAAATGAGTTACCATGTGTCATCCCCACAGCAGCCCCATTTTCCAGATGAAGAAACTGAGGCTCAGAGGAGTAAAAACCTGCTCAAGGTCATGCAGCATAAATGAGGGGGTGGAGTAGGGCTCTGCTCTACTCACGGTACTAAGACCACCCCCACCCCCAGCTGCTTTCTCAAGACTAGGAAAGAGGAGGGGGTCCCTTTGCCTCCAACTTGTGACTCCTAAGACCAAGGCCCCCCGCCCTTAGCATCCCTCTCTCTCATTTAGGGGAATCGTTCAGGAGTCTGCACAGATGCAGTAATCACACTCCTTGTGTGTGGACATTTCCTTGTCCAAGATGCACATGCTCTTCTGGACTAGGGTGGGGTGTGGGGTTGGAATAAGCAGAAGAGGACGTACTGGGACCTTTACCCAAGCACAGGCAGATGGGAAGGATCACCTGCAAGCATCCACATGCTGCTTCTTCAGCTACAACCTGGAAATACTTGAGTAACAGGTTGTGGTCATTTTAGCTTCTAGACTGCTCCATCTCCCCATTCTCCAGTTTAGTAAAACTGAGGTGCTCAGTGGTGTTAGGGTCATGAGTTAGGCTGAAAACGGAGGTCAAGCATGTCCACACAGAAGGAAGTATCACCACCAATGGGATCACTAGTCCGACTCCACGGGGTCTGGGCACACTTCTGCATCTACCAGTCCATCCCGAGCATGTGGGTCGAGTGCCAGTTGCAAGGGGCTAGGTGCCCAGTGGTACAGTGAGGGAAGAGACTGCGCCTGTCATCAAAGAGCTCCCACTGGTGGCTGAGACAGGAAGCGCATGGCTGTGACTGCCGGTGAAAGATGTGGACTCGGTGGGTGGCTCCCAGGTGTTACATCAAACATCCCAGTAGGTAGTGTTAGGATGGGGAGTGAGGCAGAGAACAAGTTCTCACTTGAGGTGTCCACAATGGGGACAATAAAAATGAGAAAAGAAAGGCAGTCGAGAAGGAGCAAAGGACCTGGAGGCTTCAAACACAGTGCTGCCCTGGGAGTCGTCAGGTGAGCCTGGCGCGGGGTGAGTGCAGAGCCCAAGTTAAAGAGAACTTAATCGTGCCAGTGGCTGGGCTCAGTGCTTTGCCAGCATCATCTTACTTAAATCTTCACAGCAACCCTCAGGGATAGGGATGGCAGTATTCTCTTCGGCAAATGTGGAAACTGAGGCTCAGAGAGTCTGTTAACTAGCCCAAGCTTGCAGAATTAGGACAAATGGCCAGCCATCTGCTCTGTGGGCCAGATTCACCTGCTGGGTTGGCTGGAGGAGGGGAAAATGAGGGTCCCAGTGACTCTAGGTCACATGTGATGGGTTGGATGCAGCTGGACTGCAGCACCACTCCGATCCCTTGGGAAAAGCTAAACTGTGTGAACTAAACTGTATGCCCCGGAATCCTCATATATGTGGTGAAGTAGCTTTCCCACATCAGAGAACGAGCTGAGGACGGAAAAAGGCAGAGAGGAGTCTAAAGGGGGAGGAGGGGTGTATTAGTCTGCTCGGGCTGCCATAAAATACCACAGACTCGGTGGCTTAACTACAGAAATTTACTTTCTCATGGTTCTGGAGGCTGGAAATGCAAGATCAAGGTGCCAGAATGGTTGGTTTCCTCCAAGGCCTCTTGCAGCCTGTTTACATGGTTGTCATTCTGTGTGTGCCCCACTGCTGTCTCTCTGTGTCCTAATCTCCTCTTCTAATAAGGACACCAGTCAGACTGCATTAGGGCCCACCCTAAGGGCCTCATCTTAACTCAGTAACTCGTCAAAAGGCGCTATCTCCAAATACAGTCACCTTCTAAGGCACTGGGGGTTAGGGCTTTGTTATATGGTTTTGGGGGACACAATTCAGCCCATAACATTCCACCCTCTGGATACCCACCCCCCAAACCCATGCCCTTCTCACATGCAAAATACATTTACCCCCAGGTCAATGGCCCCAAAGTCTTAACCTATCCCAACATCAACTTTAAGCTGCAGGGATATGACCTGGGTCCCAAATACTAAAGATGGATAAAGATGAAGGGAAGGTAAAAGGAGAAAGGGGGGATTTCTGGGGCTGCAGCTCCACAAAGTAGAGTATAATCTTTGGGTAGGGCTGGCAAGGATGCCCTGAAAGCAAATGGCTTGACCCTAAGGTCTCACCAGGCCAGGACCATCCTCACGGAAGAGGATTGGTTTAGTGAGAACAGGGTGGGATGAGAGGCTAAGGAGCTGGGGAGATTGTGCAAAGCTTTGAGTATAAGAAATCTGTCTGCCTGCTCTGCCTCTGTGTGGAAACAACTGTGCGTGTGCGTGCACGTGTGTGTGCACGTGTGTGCGTATTTCAACATTATTACTGTTTTGCGTTCTCTGCATCTGCAGCTCAGAGACACAGGAGCCAGGGTGATGGATCTATTAACATTTTCATTCACTTCAAGATACAGAACGTGAGTCTCTTTTGGGACACATTTTGCTGGAGGCAGGTGGCTTTACCTTAAATGTTATTGGGCCTCTTTGTGCCCTGGTGTCTAGAAGAGGGTGTGAGCCCCCCTAGAGAGGCAGGGAAGGACCTGACTCTGGGTGGCCTCTCCAGAGTGGCAGAGAAACACCACAGAGGCCTGAGCCCAGGGATACACAGCTTCCGGGGTGGGCGATGTTCTTTAGTCTCTGGGGAAGCCTGCAGAGCCCAGCCCTGCCACCAGCCCCAGTTTTTGGGTTTTTTTTTGCGGTACGCGGGCCTCTCACTGTTGTGGCCTCTCCCGTTGCAGAGCACAGGCTCTGGACGCTCAGGCCCAGCGGCCATGGCTCACGGGCCCAGCTGCTCCGCGACATGTGGGATCTTCCCGGACCGGGGCACGAACCCGTGTCCCCTGCATCGGCAGGCGGACTCTCAACCACTGCGCCACCAGGGAAGCCCCCAGCCCCAGTCTTGAGTCTTTGGTGACTTGAAGGCCCTCAGAGTGATAGGGCCTCCAACCACCTGTGGTCATCAAACTTCATTGCACACGATCACCAGTTGGGGAGCTTGCTCAGATAACCGACTTCTGGTCTTTCTTTTTGAGGTGTCTAGGGGTAAGGTCCAAGATCCAGCACTTCAATAAGCTCAGGGGAGTTTTATGGCCCATTGGCCGGCACTTTCGAAGAAACTTGTTCCCTTATCCGGGTGATCAGCTAGAAAACCTCGTCCCAGAAAGTGGTGCTGAGCCTGCCTGACTGTACCGCACCCTGGTCACCCCGTGTGTGACCAGGAACGGGGAAGACCCCTGTGGGGTGGGGGGATTATTAACCCTCTCGGATTCACTAGAGGGTCAATGCCCTCCAGCCAAAGACCCTAGGAACACACCAGCAGTGGAACAAGTTGGATTTTTTACTTGTTGCAAGTGAGGGCAAACATACACCATGGGGACTCTGGGGCCTCTCAGTAAGAGGGTGGAGCTAGAGAGAGGCTGTTGTAGGATCTGGGCTTTGGTCAGGCGGTTTGGGGAGGGTCCAAGGAAGCAGGAGTCTGCTCTGGATTGAGTGTTGTCGGAGAGCGAGGCAATCCTACTAGTGGGTATCTCAATCATTTTGATCCATAGGTGAGACAGGAAGGGGGCAGGGCACAACCTTTAAAAGAATGTCATAGCCATTGAGGACACGACATCAACTGGTTAGAACCAACTAGGTCCAAGATGGCAGATGAGCCGACTTCCACTAGACACTGAGCCTCAGTATACGCTCATTGTAATACATCAGCACGCTACATGACGCACGGGCGCCATGACAGCTCTGAGGCCGACCGTAAAAGGCCAAAAAGTGGGTGGTGGTCCAATTCCTGGGAATCCCTGCCCCTTCCCCCAAATAGTTGGAATAATCCTCCCACTCAGTAGCCTATGAAATTACCCACCCTATTAAGAACTGACAACCCCGTACCCTGGTGCCTTTTGCCTCCTGAGATGGCCCACACTCTGTCTATGGGATGTGTATCTCCCTGAATAAACCTTCTTTCACTTTACTATGGCTTGCTCTTGAATTCTTTCCTGCACGAAGCCAAGAACCCACACTCGGTGGCCGTCCCAGGGACTCATCTGAGACCTGAGATGTGACCATCCTCTCACACCCCGCTCTCTTTCCCTCAACATAGGGAGGCGAAAGCTATAATTAGTGAAACAGAAGCAGTCACTCACATTAGCTGGGAGAGAGGGGGCATTTGGTATTTTATAGTTTGGACAGCATTCACGTTTTGTCTGCGTTCAGACACGGTTGCAGAATAGACTTGGTTTTGTCTTGCTCTATCATGGTCCCAGGTGGCGTTGTCCGACGCTGATGCTCTGGGATATTGTTTATGGTCGACAGGAGGGCACGGAGGCCACCTCCCAGGCATCAGGGCTACCCTGCTCTTTCTCATCACCCTATCACACCCCTGCCCACGAAATCGGGTGGTCCGTGTACTGTCCAAAGGAAAGGCAACAGGAGCCACTACAGCTGACCTTCACCTCCCAGCCCCCAGCTACTCTGACCCCCTGTGAGGCTCCAGGTGTCGGCTACCTCCTCAGGCTGCTCCCTCCCCAGCAGTGGTTTCCCTCCCTTCCCTTTAGCCACTGCTCCTTCCACTGAAAGTCACACCCTGTGCAAAGGAGATTTCCCCGCCCCCTCCCCACCCCCCTCCCGCCCCCATTCTGTTCCTTTGTATTTGATTTCACATTGCTGCTCTGCCGCTGAGTTCCTGTGTAGCTACGACTGTCACCAATGAGAGACCCTAAGTCGCTCTCACCCTGCAGTACTCGGCCCAGCCAGACCCTCGTACAAGAGTAGTGAGGGTGCTGGTTGATGGGTAGCAGGTTGAGGCTGATAGCGTTTCCAGTGTTGACTTGGATAAGGATGGTGATTTGGATATCGTGATGGCGATCACCACAATAGTGGCAGCGATAGCGATGGGGTTCTTAAGGACGGTGGTGGGGCTGGTGATGGAGGTGATGGTGGCAACCGTGGTGACAAGGTGATGGTGATGATATTGTTGGTGGTTGCAGTGGGCAGTGTTGGGGGCGGTGACGATAGAGTTCACAGTCATCACAGTGATGGGGAGGGCAAATGTGACGATTACGAAAAAGATCAGTTTGTAGGTTGAAACCCTTGAGGTTCTTTGACAGTGTTCATGGAATATTCTCCGAGAGTTTATTAAGTTATCTACTTCATTCTTCAGGAAAGGAAACTCTAAATCCACTTTCTAAGGTTGCTTATGGGCAGACAGTGATACAGAATGAAGCTGGTACGACAGATCTCCCATCTCCCAAGTCAGCAGCCCCAGGCTTGCCCCATTTCCAGGCCCATGAAAGGAGATTACAAATGGCTGCTGCATTTCTGGCAGTGTCCTCAGACAGAAGGGGACTCCCTGATGGGCACTGACAGCTGTGAGGTACCTGGGGAGACTCAAGAGACCTGTCTCTGACAAGACCTGTCACATGCAGGCAGAGACAAGCATGGATACTGGATAAAGGGCCTGGAGACACAGAACCAGGGCTGTCCCACAGGGCAGGGGTGCACAGAACAGAACACTCAGAAGCCAAGATGTAGGAAGGTATGGGGGCTGACTCAAAGTGAGCAGCTGGAAATGGAGAAGGCGGGGCTGACAACCTGGGATGGACCTGGCTGAAACTTCCAGGGAAATCACTTGTTTGGAAAATGTCTGAGGCAAGAGGGCCCTGAGCCCGGGTCAAAGATTGCATCTAACAATGGACTGTTCCACGCACCCTGCTACAGGAGCCCCTGTGACCGACCTCTCAGAGCAGGGAAAGCCTGGGCCTGTAACAGGGGCTGTTACACTCTGCCCTGTGAGGACCTGACCTACTCCACGTGGCCTCCACCACTTCATCCCTCCTTAAGGTTCTCAGGACTCAGAGGCATAGGGGTCAGGGGGCTTCAGGTGTAAAGAGATCCCCAGGGAAGTTGTGAATCACATGGTAACCTTCAAGATGCTTCTCATCTGGGGAATCAGCCACATAATTTCCCCAAGTGGACACTAATCTGTATCAGTCAGCGTCCCGTCACAAAAACATAACCCACACTAGGTATTTCCAACAGAGAGATTTAATACAGGAAATTGGTTACACAAATGTTGGAAGAGCTGAGGGGCCAATAAAGGGTTGAGGAAGCAACCAGAGGTCAGCAAGAGCAGGAAGCCACTATGACCCTGAGGGCTGAGGGGACAACAGGAGGTGCTCTTACCAGAAACCGGATGCCAAGGCTGTGTGGCAGGAGCTGGCATCATGTCGGAGATTCAGCCACCCTGAAGACCTGCATTAAAGCAGGACGAGAGAGGGAGAAATACCCTGGCTTCTCACTTTTTCTTTTCTGCAGTCTCCCACTATTCCTCCTACTGACTGGCCCTGACAAGAGGCCAGTTGGCAAAGGAGGCTGGGAAGCATCCTATGCAGGAGGGCTGGAAATAGATCTGAAAGCAACTGGGTATTGACCACTCTAGGTTCTGATCTCAGAAAGCTGAACAACCTTAAGGGCTCAGGAGCTCAATGACTAATATCCCTTCCCCCACACTTAGTTCATAGCTGTCTGAGAAATAGATGCAGGAGTCAAGCAAAATGGAAACCAAATATTAACTTCAGTACTACTGCAATAGTAGAGACTGTGGCATTAAGGTCTCTTAGCCAGGTGGGCTTGTAACATCTCATGCCTGAATTTGCCAGGCTTGCTGAGTCTCAGGCAGAGCTGGACATCTGCAGAATCACCCCACCTCCCATGGTGGGGAGATGCAGAATATCTGTGCTTTCTGTCAGCAGGAAGATCCCACAAGTGGAGAGCTCTCAGATCCTCTCCCAAACCCGCCCACAGAGAAATCACCTCTTCCCCAGGGGGGCAATGAGAGAGGCAAGGGAGAGAGGAGAGGATTGTTGCTCCAATGAAGGGCCCTCTACATGGAACCAGAGACCAGATGTTATGAAATCCTAGTCTCCAGTTGGGAATGCTGAGTCACCTCTATGAATCCCTGCCCAGTGGTCGTCCAGCCTCTCTTGAAAATGGTGACTGATGGGGACTCAGAACCATCTACAGTAGCCCGTTCCATCTTTACACACTTCTGATGGTTAAAATGTTCTTTACAGTAACCTGAATTTTCCCTGTAGGTTCTATTTCTCCGGGGGTGGTGGTGGAGGGGGGGCTTCACATAACACCTCTGATCCTCCTTCAGCAAGAAGAAGATGTTGAAGATGTACTTCAAGGGGGCAAGTCCATCATCCTGAGACACAACTTCTCTAGGCTAAACACTCCCAGTCCATTCCATTTGCTCTTATATGTCCGTCGTTTCCCAACCATTCAGAACCCTAGTGTCCTCTTTATGGACAGATTGAGTTGGTCAGTATCCTTTTTAAGGTGTGGCACCCAGAAACAACCACACCGAGAAATCACCCTGTCATCTCTGCCACCCAAGTGGTCACTCTATAGCACCTTTAGAGTTACTAGCGCTGGTCCTACCCAATGAGATGGATACAATTGTTTCCCCATTTGGAGCTGGGGGAACTGAGGTTTGGTGAAGGTTTGACTTGCCTGGGGTCCCATAGTTAGCAAGTGACTTGGAGCTGTCAGATTACAGAGCCTATGTTTGCTCCCCAAGGACATACTGTTCCCAACGCTAAGAGTAACGCACTTGCAGACCCCAGGTTTGAAGAAGGACAGAGAATAGCGAGCTCCTGTGACTCTGGATCCACAGGGAGTGAGAGGAAGGTGAGGGAAGGGGAGCAATAGGGAGCCCGAGCCCCAGCCCCTCTCTGCCCCAAGGTGGACACTGTGTTTTGCTGGCCCGTTGGTGACCCTGCCCTCTTGAGTGGGGAACATGACCTTTCTTCTCCCAGCAGACCCCGAGAGGGCAGCGCACAGAGCAGCAGTGTCTCCTGGCTTGTCACTGACAGGAAACCCCAGGACACAGAGCCGCACTTTTCTCATTTATTTGAATGTGTTATAGCGCCTGTAGAAATGCTCATCTCTGACTGTAGCGGAACAAAGCCCTCAGCTGTTGCCAGTGCCTGAGACAGAAAGGAAATCACATGCTAATAATTCATCAGAGGGAGGGGTGTGTGTGTGCGTGTGTGTGTGTGTGTGTGTGTGTGTGTGTGTGTGTGTGTGGCTACCTGAAAACAAGCCTCATATTTCTCCTCTATAGGCCCCTGATACCAACTGACAGAAATCCATTCTTAAGTGAAATATTGATAGGTTTACTCTGCAATCTTAAGCAGACCTCCTAAATTGCTGTAATTAAGGCTAGTAAAGAGGGGTGGCAGCAGAGATGGGAGACCAGAGACTCTGGACCTGAGAGAAAATACACACACACACACACACACACACACACACACACAGCTAGCAAGTAAACAGAGCTGATGGTTGAATTCCCCCCCAAAAAAAAGAGTCGTAAAAAGGCAGCTCAGGAGCTCGGGCTCCTGTTCCCAGCTCAGAGCCTCCACCCTGTCCAAATCCACTTTGGATATAAAGTCTCCAGCCTGACTTGTCCTAGGGATCCAATGGCCATTTCAGCAGTCACATCTGCTCTTCACTTGTGGCTCAGCTGACCCAGCACGTGGAGGGCCGAGAACCAAGTCTTTAAGACAAGGAGACGCCCACCTCAGGGGAAGAGCCGCAGCCCCTTGCTCAAGAACGGGACACCCGGTGGTCTGCCTATGTGACCCCTGCTGCCTGGGGGACGGGGGTCTCCAATGATGGGGTGATTGGTATGGGGAGGTGAGGGAGCGGGAACTGGAGACTCAAGAAGGTGTGGGCGGTCCGGGAAAGACAAGAATCAGAGAGAGGCATGGACATGTATACACTACCAAACGTAAGATACATAGCTAGTGGGAAGCAGCCGCATAGCACAGGGAGATCAGCTCGGTGCTTTGTGACCGCCTGGAGGGGTGGGATAGGGAGGGTGGGAGGGAGGGAGACGCAAGAGGGAAGAGATATGGGAACATATGTATATGTATAACTGATTCACTTTGTTATAAATCAGAAACTAACACACCGTTGTAAAGCAATTATACTCCAATAAAGATGTTAAAAAAAATGAAATAAAATATACAAATGATGGGAGCCCAAAAAAAAAAAAAAGAATAAGAAACACGGGAGCACACCACAGGGGGTGAAGGACTTGTATTCTCTTCAAAATCAGGTTTAGGGCTCCGCAGGCCTGGGAGAGTGTGAGGTGTCCTGAGGGCCTGGCTTTGCTCATGGGGGGATTTCAGAAGGGCTTCCTTCTTGCTGCCCTTCTGCTGGTCTTTTTCTCTCTGCATGCCCATGCCTTCCTCTCCCTCTCCCTCCCTCTCTCCCCTTCCTCCCTCTCCTTCTTGCTCTCATCTTACCTTCTTCCTCCTGCTGTCTTCCCCGACAGAATCAGAAGCAGAGGTAAACATTTATCAGAAAGGCTTTAATTAAAACGTTAAACACGCACCTGCAGCCCCAGAGACTTTCCCAGAACTCTGTGTCCTCTCAGCAGCTAATTATTTAAAGTAAAGTAGTGGCGCTCAGTCTGTATATGAGAGACTCACATATTAATGGGGATGTAATTCTGCTCCAGCCCAGACTTTCTGTCGTGGAGTCACAGCTTCAATGGGCTGTGTCCTGGAGGCCTGGTTCACTACACCTGCTCAGGTGTCTGTCTCCCTCCGGATCCCTGAGCCAAAACGGCAGCCCGGGCTCCCTTCTCCAGAGACCCCTTCTGTCTGTCTGAGAATGCTCCGTCATAATTAAGAAATGCATGAATCAGAGAAGGAGGGAGATAGTGGGAGCAAAATGTGATGATGAGGAGAATGGGAACGGTGGAAACAACCACGGGCATGGGAATGGGGACAGAGCGGAACTCTTGGCAAAAGTTTTCCAGCAGCTGACACAGAAGGAGAGGCTGTTTCCTTCCAGATTAGGGGGTTCCAGTGGGGGATGGGGCAGGGTGGAAGGAGGAATCAGACCAGGAGTGAGGTCCTCTGGAGGGGCTGTGAGTCTTAACCACTTGCATTTATTCATTCATCCATTTATTTATTTGTTCATCAACTGTTTATTGTACATGAGCAACGTGCCAGGCGTTATATCACACACTGGGGGCCAGAGCTGCAAATACACAGTCCCCGGCCTCAGGGAACATCCTAACAGCATATCACCTGCACTCACACTTGCTCCCTGGTTTGTCTCCCTGAGACGCAGACCCATGTGCTCTGTATTTTCAGGGTGCAAAGACCATCAGAATGAAATGCATGGGGGAAGCATAGAGGAGAACAGGAAAGGGTGTCTCTACTCCATCACACCTACCACTCACCCTGACACGCAGAGGTGTTCGTGTCCCAGCAGGTCACACCCAAAAGGACTTCCAGGCCTCTGGATTAGTCTAAATGTCTCCTTGTATAGCTGGGAGATTGAGCCCAGAGAGGGTGTGACACCACTCAAAAGTCACACAGCTAGTCTTAACTGAAGTGGGACCAAAGCCAGGACAAGCCCCCACAGATACCCCTCAAGGAGTGATGTCAGACAGGAGCGATTGTCCACAGAATGCACCTGTCAGATCAGCTTCCACGTCTGCCCAGCACCTGGCAGCACCTGCCCAGTGGTGGAGTGGGGGCAGATTGACTTTCCTAACGGTGTGTGGTGTTTGGAAGCTTAATGTGGGAGAGAAGAGTTCAATAGATCTGGATCCAAATCCCGTCTCAAACACTTAGTTGTGGGGAAGGCTTGTGGAAGTAAAATCTTTGGAGTCTTGTTTGCCTCCTTTGTAAAACGGGCATAATAAAGCCTACTCTCCCCGGAGGGTGTAAGGACTAACATGTATGTAGAGCTGCTGGTACAGTGCTGGCCCAGGAGATCAATAAAAGGAATCACTGCAGCACGTGCTTGGCCACCAGGACAAGTCCAAGTGTCTTCTGAGCAGGTGCCACTCAAGCTGGGGCAGTGACCCAGGAGTTTCTGGGACGACAGGGCAGACAGACTTTGGTTGTTTTTTTTTCTTTCTTTCTTTCCTTTCTTTCTTTTTTCTTTCTTTCTTTCTTTCTTTCTTTCTTTCTTTCTTTCTTTCTTTCTTTCTTTCTTTCTTTCTTTTTCTTTCATTCTTTCTCTTTCTTTCTTTCCTTCTTTCTTAACATTTCACAGATAATCTAATATATAATTAGATTATAATTAATTACTCACATGTGGGTAACTGGAAATTAACTCACATTTCCCACCATGAGCCATTAAGGGTGAAAAAAGCAAAAGGAAGACATCATGTGCCCTTCATATTACAATATGCAAGAAACCACCTCTTACATCATGTCTGTACTCCAGCCTTTTTGTCTCCATCTGACAGGTAAGCCATGAAGACACTGCATGGGGTCTATGAATCCTTAAAAGGTTGTTGTGTATCGGTTCATTTTCCAGAGAAAAGAGTTTGTAGTTTTCCTCAAGACTCCCTTCCTTCGGGGAACCCTCAGCCTGATGTGGGAGATTCATCTTCTGTCTTCAATCTGAAATGGAGACAGCCCCGCCCTCAGGGAGCCCCAGTTTGAGGGGAGACACAGCCCTTCTTTCAAGGAGCCTCAGTCTGAGGGTAAAAACAGACCTGCCCTCATGGAGCCCCGGTATGATGGGGGAGACATAGCCCTGCCCTGAGATAGCTCACACGTGATGGAAGAGATACACCTGCTGTTTCCAGGCACATCCCAGTCCGAGGAAAACAAAAACTATCAGAAATAATTCACGCATGCCAAGCAACATTGTACCAACTGAGCCCTGGGCACTGCAGAAAGATGCGGCAAAGCAGGGTCCAGCCCAGAGCACTCCAGGCCAGGCCGCCGCTACCCTTCCCCTGCAGCCCCTCCCAAATAAGGCTCAGGCTAAATCCAGGCAGCGCGTGGTCACAGACCCTTTGGCAAGCAATTAGTATTCTAAACGTGAAATTAATTTCTCCTACGAATATAAGAACCTAGTAATTTGTTTCACTTTTATTTTATTGTCAGATAGGATTCATTTTCTACATGATTTTATGGTTGGATAGGATTCAGTAGAAATTTTCCCCCAACTCCTTCTCTTAAAAAAAAAAAAATCCTTCAGCTGCTCAGTCAGCGGTTGAGCTGGGCTTAGCTTTCCTTTCAGTCACCCGTTCGCACACAGCTGCATCGCCGTAGCCCCGGGTTCTGCTCCTCAGTTTCACTTCAATTCCCGACTCTTAAGAGCCAGGTACTGAAATGGAGATAAATCTTTCTGGAAGCTCCTGCAACGGGACCTTGGATAATGGAGCAGAGGGGAGAGTTAAGGTTTCCGGGGCTCCTCTGCGTTATTCACTGACATTGCGACCCTCACTCGCTCAGAATAACGCCTCTAATTTATTTAGTACCCACTCTGGGTCACTTAACTTGCTGGGTACCTGCTCCTGCTTCTGCCTCTGCCTGTGTTGTCCTTAACACGAGGTCACTGAAAACAGACTCTCCTGGGGTACACTAGGCCTCTGCTGGACAGGACCCCTAAATGCCAACCTGAACCCATCAAACAAGACGTCTTCAGCCTTGAGCACAGACTCTGCTTTCCCTTGTGTCCTGCTCACTGACCTCAGCTGTGCTCAGAATTAGGTCCCTGAGTATCTCCCCTTTTATTATACAAGCAGGGATTTGGGCTTCATATCCCCCTCGGACCGGGGCTCCCTGAGGACGGGGCCACGTCTCCCGCCTTCTTTACATCTTTCCCCCTCCAGCTCCACCTCAACGTTTCAGAAGCGGCTCTACATTTGGGAGCTGGAGACTCTGCCTGGTACTGTGAATCCCCAGCAGCTGCTTCCCTCCCTGTCCCTTTTACGGATGACCTTGGCCTCCAGGAAGCAAAGAAAACAACGTCCATAACGATACCCTGAAGGGCTCTGCCAGGTCAGTGGCCACACTGTGACTGTGTTCTGCCCTGAGCCTTTCAGAGACGCCACTTCTCAGTACCTGCTTGCTCTCAAGGATACCCTTCCCTTTCCTCTCTTTTCCTTCGCGTATAGCTTTACTTTCTTACTGACATCGGTGCAGAGACACTGTGGATGGCATGAATAATAGATTATTCATTTGGAGTCTCTCCAGTGAGACTTGCCACCCAGTGAGGACGCATGTTATGTAACCAGGGAATTACGGTGGCATCAGAGGCGGCGTGTCTGCTAAAGAGCGTAAGATCAGAGGAGTGAGAGAAGCGGGGAGCAAGGCCATTTCACAGGAGGGTCTGTGGGGAGCCAGGCTCTGGGCTGGCTGTTTTCGGCTGTCTTCTCTCCTTTAAGCCTCACAGTGACCAGTGAGGAGGTGCTGAAACCTCTCTGTGGAGAGAGAATGGGCTGGATAAAGCTGGGCTGCCCCGTGCTGAGGACTGCTGCGTTCCCGGTGCCCGGCCTGTACCCAGCTGGCTGCTACCCTGAAGCTTCCCCATCCCGGTGAGCTGGCCGGGGCTGTGACTCAGAAGGCCTGCTGGAAAAGGTTTCACAAGGGAAACAGGAAAACCAGACCTAGGAAACATCATCCCTGAAGGAGGGAGGCCCTGGCCGTTCCCCCTCATGTGACACTGGCTTTCTCCACAAAGGCCCTCGGAGGGTTCGTTAATTAAACATATAATTATCTAGACGATGAATTACAGTTAGGGTGTGTGTTATAAAGAGAAGCTGGGGGGTTAGTGAGAAAATGGAACAAGGTGACCTGGCCTGTGTGGGAGTAACTGACTCTGACACTCCGCCTCTGCCAGCCTCTAAGTGATCCTGGTCTGATGAGACGCGGCCCCGCCCTCGGGGGGCCCAGGTCTCAAGAAGAGACTTGCTCTGCCTCAGGGAGCTCAAGGTAGAACCTCTGCCCTCAGGGAGCTCCTAGATAAAGAAAAAACAAAAAAAACAGACCCTGCTCCCCTAGACTCTGAAAATATACATTTTTTCCTGTGTACAACAGAGAGGAGATTTCTAGTAATCTTAGTCAGAAACTAGAAGACAAGGGTGAAAAGGTATAACGGACATGCAGACTGCTCTTCCTAAAGTTTGGGTGGAGGGGGAGGATCTAAGGACACATATATCAATTTTATAGTTTCACAGTGTGCAAAATCTGCTATCGTTTCCAGCTGAACGTGGCTGAAAAGACACATTCACTTAGCTCCAATCCCTCCCCAAAGTCAAAAGGGTGAATAAAGGGATAAAGAAAATAGAAAGAATTATTAGCTGTAAGAAAATTAAGAATAGTTTAGGAAGGAAACTATTATCACATGGGGCTCTTTCTAAGCAGTGTTTATATAATCACAAATGCTAATGCAAGCATTGAATACTTATTTTTAGCCACGAATTGTGATAAAACTCTGTTGAAAGACTGGTGGGGAGAGTGATTCTGCTGGGAGTGATAGGAGGAATACTATCAGGGTGCTAAGGGCTCAAACTCCTTATCAGGAAGCCACCAGATAATGTCTCAAAGGAAAAAATCAAGAAAGAGCCAATAATGAGGAAGTAAATACAAGAGGAAATAACTAAAGAGTTGAAAGCTTCCCCCTGAGGAGAGGGATTTTGGATGGGAAGGTTGCACGCCATTCTGTGGACCTCGGGGAAGTCCAGGTCATTGCAAAAACAAGCACCAGCAAAATTTCAGTGGCTTTAATATGACACAGATTTATTCGTCACTCATACAAAGTCCACTGTGGGTCCAGGCAACCCCACAGGGTAGCTGCCCTCCATGCGGTAGCTCTGTGTCCTCAGCTCCTTCAACCTGGTGGCTCCTCCCTCTCGACACAGGCTTCCACAGTTGCCATGGCAGGAGGAAAAAATGCTGAAGACACTTATACCATCCATTAATGCTTTAGCATGTAAGAGACACATATCACTTCCACCCATAACCCACTGGCCAAATCTAGTCTTATGACCCTCACATAACAGCAAGTGTGGGAGTTGGGGTGGGGTGTGTGGGGGTGTCATTGTGGGGGGGTGTAATCCTCTCCTGTGCCCTAAAGAGAGGAAAACCCAATGTGGGTAAACACAAGGAACATCTACCACACCTTTCATGGCACCCTAGAAGTGCTGGCTGCTCCCTGCATGCCTCCCCCAACCCCCTATTCTCTCTTCCGTTACTGCTCTTTGAGGCCTGGCTGGAATCCCATCTCCTCCTTGAAACACTCCTTGGCCACTACTTTCTGCACTGATCCCCTCAGCCTGACCAACAACAGTTCTCATTATCTGTGGGATGCATTTTGGCACTTACAGTTCATTAAGCGTTTTCAGAGTCTTTACATATCCTCTGTTGCAAATGATTTCATCTTCTGGACTTTGGGCCAAGAATTGAGAGGGATTGCTGGTCTGGACAACAGAGTTTATCAGAAAAGTGGGAGGGATGGGAGCCTGGAGAGTGGGCCCCTTGACTTCTGAGACTTTGGGCATTGCAGGGAAGGGAGCTGAAGGGACAAGTGAACCCTGGGGCTTGGAAAGATTGTTTTCAAGAGCCCCTCATCCTGAGAAGCTTAGGCTGAAAAGTAAACACCAGTTAAGAGGTGGGGGTCTTGGCTGGAGAAGGCCTCCCTTAGAACTGTTGATTATCTTAATGAGGGGATAAGAAGTATTGAAGAGGCCACAGCCTGCATGGGAAGCCCACCAGTGAGCCCAGGACTTAAATGGACATGTGCAAAAGATGGGAGGTGAAGGTCATCTCCCCCTCTGCACTCCCACTGAACCCCCAGCAGACAGGTCCCTGCAATTCCTGCACACTGGGGTCACTGTCTGCTAACATGGCTATTTATTTATTTATCTTTAAACATAACACTATGTCCCAGGTACTATCACATGTGTTTTATAAACACGAACTCATTGCATCTTCTTTCAACGCTGTGTGGGTTGTTGTTCCCCTCATCCCCCTCTATAGATGAGGATAGCAAGATTAAATAACTTGCTCAAGGCCACCACTAGTGAGGGACAGAGCCACTAGCTCCTTTACAACAGAGCATATCTTCATAAGTCCAGCAACTTCAGGTGCTTTCTAAATGAGTGAATGCTGTCTTGTTTCCCTCTGAGAGCAAACTGCCTGGGTTCAGTTTCCAGCTCCAGCACTTACTAGCTGTGTGAACCTGGACAAGATATTCACCTCTTTGCACCTCTATTTTCTCATCTGTAAAGTGGGGCTAATAATAAGCCTCACAGGGTTGTGGTGAGGATTAAGAAAATTAAAGAAATTAAAATATGCAAAGACTGACACAATCCCTGGCACGGGGAAATTCTCAATAAATATAATTGTTATTTCACAAGCTATACCTTAGCTCATCAAACTGTTAGCATCTGTAAATACACATTAACCATTTCTTTTCATTCTTGACACTACCTAGAATGTTTTAGGCACACGTTTCTAAATATTACCCTAGAATAGGGGATTATTTTAATTGTCTATTTCTACATAACAAAGCTTAGCAACTTAAAACAATGCATATTCATTTCCCAACAGTTTCTGTGAGTTAGGAATCCAGGCATTGCTTAACTGGGTCTTCTGTTTCATGATCTCTCACATTGTAGACTTTGTGAGCCATTGTAGGCACATCAGCCAGGGCCGTGGTCTTATCTGAGGGCTCTACTGGGGACGGATCTGCTTCTAAGTTCACTCTGTGGTTACTGGCAAGATCCAGTTCTCCCATGGCTGTTGGACCAAGGGCCTCAGTCCCTTGCTGGCTATGAGCAGGTGGTGACCCTCAGCTTCTTGCCATGAGGGCCTCTCCAACTCACTTTATCAAAGCAAGTTCATGAGAAGAGGAGCCAGGAAAAGAGAGAGAGAGCTAGTAAGGTGGAAGTCAATGTCTTCTGTAACTTAACCACAGAAGTAACATTGATCTCTTTTGCCATATTCTGTTCGTTAGAAGCAATTACTAGGTCCAACCCACACTCAAGGGGAGGATCGGGGGCCCATGTCAGAAGCTGCTGACCCCAGGGCTCAAACATACCTGTTAACTGAACTCAAGAGCCAGCTCTGCTTCAGATGAAAGTGAGGAAGGGGGAGAGGCTGACGTGTAGCGTTCTAACTAGCTCCGCCTCTAGGGCAAGGCTCTTTGAACCGTTTTGGGGCCTTGGTGTCCACCCCTATAAAATGAGCAGCTTTGACTAGGAGATGCCTCAGGTGCCCTCCGTCTGACATTCTGGGGTTCTAGGTTCTTTAAATGTAACAGATCTTGATCCAACCAAGCTAATAACGTTAGAGTCCTCTGCATTCTTGGAAAACTGCCAAGATCATGTGAGTCCCTTCTAGACTCCCAGCCCGACCAGGTGAGGGCTGGATCACTGCCTCCCTCCTACCACCCATGCTGCCCCATCCCACACACAGCCTTGTGGGAAGGAAGGAAGTGGGCGAGCAGAGTCCTCAGCAAAGGAAAGGTCCCAGGTGTTGCCATTTGCCTTCCCCACCTCCTTGCCCTGAATTGCTCTGGGGGTTAAATCACTGCCCAGTACAATCAGCTAGGCAGGCCAGCATCGAACCCTGGGTGAGATGAAAGGTCCTTTCGAGGTACATAATTCAGAGCAGCAAACCCTGTACAGGGCACATGATTAGAAAAAATGCATGTCCCCAGGGCTGAACACAGCTCTGCGGCATGGCAGGCCCCTGTGCTCCCCTCGGAATCCTTCTTATCTCTTGTCCCACCGTTCCTTTCCTCCCTCAACAGCTCAGCTGAAGCCCACCCAGCAGGCAGTCCCTTTCAAACAACACCCTCTTTTCCCTACAGAGACAGTGCTACATGAATACAAGGAACCTGAGAAACACAGGGGGGATGGGGAGTTTGGAGGACCTAGTGTGGGTCCTGCTGGGCCCCTCGCGGTGTGGTCCTGAGGGAGTCCCTTTCCCTGCTGAGCCCCAGTTTCCTCATTCTGTCAATGAAGAGGTTGGAGTAGATGATGGCCAAAATCTCTCCCAGCTTCCAAATCCTATGGTTCTGACATTTCCCTAAAGTGATCAGGGAAATTAGGGGTCACTAGATGAGAGAGGATGTGTTTGGCTATGAGTAACTGAACCCCCAATAAAATGTGCCTTCTGTGGGCTTCCCTGGTGGCGCAGTGGTTGAGAGTCCGCCTGCCGATGCAGGGGACACGGGTTCGTGCCCCGGTCCGGGAAGATCCCACATGCCGCGGAGCGGCTGGGCCCGTGAGCCATGGCCGCTGGGCCTGCGCGTCCGGAGCCTGTGCTCCGCAACGGGAGGGGCCGCAACAGTGAGAGACCCGCGTACCGCAAAAAAACAAAAAACAGAAAACCAAAAACACAACAAAAAAATGTGGCTTCTGTACATTTATCTCAATCAGAAGTAGAGAGATAAGAGGTTTCAGGGTTGGAGCACTGGTTCAGCAATGTCACTTTCCCATCATCCTTCACTGCCAACTCCAGTGAGACAAGTCCCCCCTCGGGGGCCTGAGATGGCCACAGCTTTGGGCATCACGTCTCCCTGTGATGGAGTCAAACACAGGAGGTAGAGGCAGAACGGTGGGTTCCCCTGGATGCTGCTGCATTACTAAGAAGGCCTTTTCCAAAGACTTATGTCGTATTATTATGATTACTCCTCATATCTCATTACGGGTTGAATTTTACCCCCAAAAAGATATGCTAAAGAACCTCAGGATGTGCCCTGATTTGGAAATAAGGTCATTGCAGTTATAATGGGTTAATATGAGGTCATACTGGAGCAGTGTGGGCCCCTAATCCAATATGACTAATATCCTAATCAGAAGAGGAAAATGTCACAGAGGAGAAATGGCCACGTGAAGACAGAGAAATACAGGGAGAACACCATGATGGAGGCAGAGATTGGAGTAACGCAGTGGCAAGCCAAGGAACACCTGGGGTTGCCAGTGACACCACAAGTTAAGAGAAAGGCACGGAACAGATTCTCCCCTACAGCCTTCAAGACAGCATGGCCCTGACGACACCTTGATTTTAGACTTCTGGTCTCCAGAACTGTGAGAGAATAAATTTCTGTCATTGTTAAGTCACCCAGTTTGTGGTAGTCTGTTATGGCAACCCTAGGAAACTAATGCATGCCTCATTGACAAGAACTGAGTCACCTCCCCTCAACTACTGGCAAATCACCATCGGTGAAATGAGCTTGGCTTTGCCGTGGTCAATCATGGTTCATCATGGGGGTTGAGCTCCTTGCCTCTGGGATAAACCCAGGCTCTTACGGACTATAAGAAGGGCGGGTGATTATTAGATCATCAAGTCTAAAACACACATTTGGAATATGAGAAAAGTGAGGCTGGTGTGTCTCCCCCTACAAGTATGTAATCGCTCCACGTGTGGGGTCTTACCCACTTTGCTACGTGATTCTAGCTCGGGCCGGGCGTATTGCTAGGCAAAGGCTGACAAGAGGCAAAGTACGAAAAGGATATGGTCGGAGACTTTCAGCATCCCAACTCAGCATCCCAACAGGAGATTAAAAGAAGCGCTGAGAGGCTTGGGTGCAACTCAAACTGGTTGAGAAATGGATTGGGAAGACACAACCTGAACTGTGGCTTCATAGAGGCCGGGTTCTCAGTAAACGCTAAGGCTGCCCAGGGAGCTAAAAGTGGGGGGAACAGAAAAAGAACATAAGACTTTAGGATGAACACACTCTTGGTCTACCCCCAAAAGACGGCTCTTGGAGTCCTGGGCTGCAGTGGATGGCCTCCTCCTGGAGAGCCAGATAAACACAGACACATCTAGGAAAAAACAATTCTACTGCAGCCACATCTATTAGAGCATCTCGCAAGCATCTCACACCCAAATCAGCTCATCTTTCCCCCAGATGCTCTTCAGTCTGTGCTTTCCCTCTCAACAGAAAGTATTTCCACTTGCCCACTGGTCCAACCCACAGTCCTGGGTGTCACCCTTAACCCCTCCCCTCCCCTCCCCTTCCTAACCAGTCAGTCACCAAGTCCTGTCAATCTCTCCCCTAAATACTCCCGAAATCCTGCATTTCTCCTGGCCCCTCCCTCCACCATCCTTGCTTGCCGAGATTACTACCATGGTCTCCTTACTCATCTGCCCGCCTCTAATCTGCGCTCCCTACTCCTCCCCTCCATATTCCCTGAAGCCACAACAATCTTGCAGAAACCCAGATCCAGCCACGGCACTGCTCAGAACCAGTGGTGACCCCCCCGTGGCTTTTGTACTAATGCCTGATCTTCCTGACTTTCTTTCAAGGTCCTTCGTGACCTTACTTCTATTTCCCCTGAAAGCCTCTCTCAACATGTTTCCCCTGATCCCCCAGCCCCCAATCTCCACGTTCCACGAAGCCAGTCTCCTCACTTCCTCCAGCCAACACGCTCTCTTGAGCCCCCAGACCTTTGATCCTCCAATCGAGTCTCCCTTGTTACCTGATCTTTCCCTCTCTTCCTCTACACCTATTTCAGGCTTAGAAACCACTTCTTGTGGGAAACTTTCCTAGACCTTCCCCCTAGTCTGGTTTGAGCTGAGCCCCTTTGCCCTGCCCTGGTCTGCTCTGTGTTGCAGGGGGCGGGGGAGTGAGGCTGACCCCCGCAGACCTCCCCCCTCACCTGGCTCCTCTGGCAGGCAAGTGGGGGGCAGGAGAAAGGGAAAGGAAGGACATTTCTTTTCTCCCTCTCTGCTGAAGGGACCTGGGCAGCAGTGCCCGCTTTACACTCAGGACCCTAGCGGGATCTCATCACACTGCCTCCACCTTTACCCCTGTAGCCCGGAGTGGTACCTGCTTCCTGCTGCTGCTAATTTCCAAGTCTGCTAACCCCTTCCATCACCTGTCAGCCCCTTTTCTCTATTAAATTACTGTACTTCAGTTATAAATACCTTAAGTGACTTTGGTTTTCCTGGTTCCACCCAACTCACATAGACCTTCCCCATAGTACAGCTCACTGCACTTCCCTAACCTGTCCCCATTCATGCTGGACTCTAAGGGCCAGTTTACTTGTGTCTATTCTCCCCTAATGGGAGTGCTTCATGAGCTCAGGGACCACATCTGCTGGCTCGCCTTTGTACCCCATTGTATCCCTAAAACATTGCCTGGACACAGTGACTATCTAATTAACATGTGAGGGAGTGAATGATCGAACACGTACATTTCATGCTGAGTTTCTTGCCCATCCTTCTAACTGGCTGTTAAGTCTTTCTCAGTCTTGCAAACCTCCTTTCTCCAAGAAAATCATCCCTACTGCTTTGTCCTTCCCCTGCAGGTCTCCCCTTTGCTTTACCTCATTAAGTAAGTAGAAGTAATACGGAGCAAACCATCGAAAGATCCCTACCCACCCAGACTTCCCATTTCCACAGCATATCTCCTGGGTGGCAGGCTCAGCCAGGGCTGTTGGCTAGAGGGGGCAGAGTTACAAGGTGCAGGGACCCACACAAAGCTGGGTGATGGAATGCTAGCTGGGGCTAGGATCATGGATCCTGTGAAGAGCTTCCTCCTGGCTCCCCGGGGTGTGGATCTGGAGAGAGTGAACAGGAAGATCCTTGAGGAATCTCCCCTTCCCGGTGATCTGAGCCTCTGGAGGCTGTCCCGCAGCCCAGCGTTGCTCGAGTTAGGTGAGGGTGCAGAGAGAGGAAGATGCCCGGCTGCCTGGCTTTGCTCCCAGATGTGGGCCGAGTGGAGAGGCCGGCATGGTTTGGCAGCCTAGCGTGGGAGTGGGTGGAGTGCCAGCTAGAGGGAGGGAAGCACAGGCACTGACCCAGGACCATGGCTGTGGTCTGAACTGCTGTTTTCCGTCCCTCCTTCCTAAGCCCACGCATCACATTTCAATCAGCTCTGAGGATCTGTGCAGCAGCAGGAGACGGGCTGCAGAGACAGAGCGTCCAGCCATGCCTTCCCCAGCCCCTACGTTGATTGGAAGTAAGCAGGAGGGCGACACACAGCAGCGGCGTTCTCACCAAGTGCAGCAGAATCTGTTTCCAGAGCCTGGCCAAGAGCCAGCGAAGAAGAGGGGAGGGCGGTGAGACATTTAGGCAAAGGCTCAGGGTCGGTGGTCTTGGGGTCAATGTGTCCATCCCTCTGCCTCCAAGAAGAACTTGAAAGATTCCAGCCCAGACAGATTCTGTTGACTCTACCCAGGTAATGAGATGCTTCAAAGGGGAAACTGCAGGCCACACATGGCTCAGGCAGGGGAGAGGATTAAATAAGAGGGGAATCTAGACCAGCGCAGGGGAGGGCAGACGCCTCTCCCCATGCCAGCGAGAAGTCATCTTCGAAACTGGATCCCCACATGGTGTGGTGAGGAACGGGTGGGGCAGAGGGAGTTCTGAACAGTGGGGTAGGGGGTGGGGTGGAGTGAGGGGAGCGTAAGGTCAGTGCTGCCGGGGATGTGAGAACAACAATCACTTACCACTTACTGAGCGTGTCCCAGGCTCCGTGAAACATGAGGCACTTTTATTCATCATGCATTTCATCTTTAACATAACCCTCTGAAGTAGCTACTATTGTCTTCATTTTACAAAGGAGGGAAACCAAGGCTCAGAGAAGTAAAGACACTCTTAAGGGTCACACAGCTAGGTGTGAGTAGCCAAGCCAGGCTTGGAAACCAGGTCTGTTTGCCTCCAAAATCCATCACCTTTGCAGTGACATCTGTGCCCTGTCCCGTGGGCCCAAAGCCAGCACCAGGGCACTGCACAGGGCCAGACACGGGCCACAGCTCCCTGATAGCCAGCAAAGGGGCAGCTCTAAAGCCAATGGTGCTGGGTGGAGGAATCCAAGGGTCTGGTTCCACCTGTCAGAGGCCTTTGCCTGGGGCAGCTTGAGGCCCAGTCGTCTCACCTCAGGCTTCTAACGTATTTTCTGGTTTTTAAGGGGGGCTGGGGTCCAGCTTCCCCTCCATCCCTGCAGCCTTACAGTAACTGAGTGCTTGGCCAGCTCCCTAAGCATCTTCCCTGCCATCCCCTGAACCACCTGAGCTCAAACCCTTGCCGTCTCTCACCTAGCCCAGCTGGGCAGCCCCTGCCTCTGACCCATCTCCCATGCGGCTTCCACCACAATCCTTCTCAAAGGCAAATCTGGTCATGTCACTTTTTAAAGTAACTTGGCCAGGACGCTGTTTGCTTTTGGGATAAAGCCCAAATTCCATCATTTTACATTCCAGCCTTTCCCAAGTCGGCCCGACCTACTCTCCCAGGGCCTCCCTCCCCCACATCCTCCACACTCCCAGGAGCCGGAGGCCTGACTGTTCTCCCAAACGTGCCTTTGCATTTTCACACTTCTCTGCCTTTGGTCCTGCTCTCTCTGCCTGGGTGGGCTTTCCTGTGCTTGGTTTTTTTCCCCTCAGCAAAATGTCACCTTTCCTGCCCCACTGAGATGTCAGGTGCTCTGTGAAGCTTTCCCCAGCAGCTTCTCCTCTATGCTAACTCCTCCCCTGCAGACTCCTGAGTTTGTGAAGTTTGTGAAGATGGTGATAATCAAATAATACCAGCTAACCCTGTGGAGCGCTCACTCTGTGCCAGGCGATGTTCGAAGATCTTCTCATGCATTAGCTCCCTTAATCCTCACAACGACCCCAGGAGGTGCGGCTATATTATCCCCATTTTGTAGATGGGCCCAGAGAGGTTAAGTAATTTGCCCAAGGTCACACAGCTGGTGAGTGGAGAGGAGCCAGTATCCAACCACAGCCATGTGGTTTCAGAGCCTGTACTTTTTAGCACACTTCAAGACCCCCTCCACCTCAAGAACACCCATGAAGTGAGTATCTGAAGGTACCTCTACAGGAGCAATGCCCACCTGATCACAGAGGTCGTCACTCGCTTGTCTCCCCTGAAGGCCTGTGAGATCCTTGAGGGCAGGGCCTGTCTCAAGAGTCTCTGTATGTTTTTTGTCTAGCACCGCACAGAGGACAAGGATAAACAACGCATTCGCTGGCAAAAACCAATGAATGACGTGTCATGATTATTTCAAACACCACTCTACTGAGTTACCACAGGAGAGAGAAGAAGGCCCCCAAAGCCTGACGCAGGCATGAAATGACCCACTTCCCCGCTGTCTCCCCCGCAGGTGAGAAATAAGGCCAGGAAAAGTATCTTCTGTCAGGGCCCTTCATGAGGCTCTGTGCACATGGTGGGAGTGGGAGTCAGACATCTCTTCACTGTCCTTTGGGCCAGAGCTCAGGGCAGAGGCAAGGTCCACCTTTTTCCCGCAAATACCTAGGTCCCTGGTAATGCCCCGTGGGCTCCACTCTTCGTGGGCTCCCCAGGTCCCAGAGGCACACCCATCTGCCCCTTCTCTGACCCACATGTCTGGCTGTAGAGCAGGAAGCAGAGCTGGACTTATAGAAGTTGGGGTGTGTGTGTGTGATGGGTTCTAGAAGCTACTCAAATTCATCATGTCCACCCTGAGCACCCACTCAATCTCCTATGAAGTCCCATCTCAGCCCTACCAGCCATCCAGTTATCCAGGTGAGAAACCTAGAGCCCCCCTCAACCCTTCCTCCCCACAACCAACCAATCCCCCAGTTCCTGCCATCCCATTTCCTAAGCATCCCTGAACCTGCCGCCTCTCCATCCCCAGGGTCCCAGGGTACATCACTGCTGGTCTGGAATCGAAGGCCCCTGCCAGCTCTCCCTGCCCCCAGTGTGCCCCCACTGCCCCTTCCTTCTAATTCCTCCTCTGCTGCCACAGAGCGCCTGGTAATTAATGAATGGGATCATGTCACTTCCTTGTTTAAAAACCTTCTATGGCTCCCCACTCGCCGTAGGATGACACTCAAGCCTGTTTAACCGTCCTCCCCGCCTCTCCTGGGTCCTCCTACTTCCCATGCCTCTGCCCATGGTACTGCTGCCACACTGCATGGGCTTGGCCACGCCAGTCCTTATGCCAGAGCCCCCCCATCTCCACTCCCTCTTCTCCTTCTGGCCCTCAACTCCTCCCTGTGGACTTTGGAAGTCCACAGGGCTGTGGAAGACAGGGCTGTGGAAGACAGGGCTCAGCCAGCGTCTCCTCCAGGAAGCCCTCCATGAACAGCTCCCTGTCCCCTCCCCACCTCTGAAGTCTGGCCTCCTGCCCCCATGGGCTTTCACACTCCCCTTAAGTATAAATCTCTCCCGGGACTTGCCACATTTGACTGAAATCATCCCGTTATGCATGTTGCCCCATTGAACTGTTTACGGACAGGCTCTGTCATTAATGCTCAATTTCCTATCCCTAGTTTGGTACCTGGGATGGAACTTGGTGGGCACTTGGTGAAGGTGTCTTAAATTGAACTAAAAACAGGCTTGAATCATCCATCTGTAAATAGGCGAACCCTCAGGGCTGCCGTGAGAACGAAGGGAGATACTGCCTGTGAAGGGCTTACTATCTGCTCTGCAGTTGTTCACTATCATCATAATTGGTGTTACTATGACCCATATAATGCACTTGACAAAGCACTAGACTAGGCATTAGGAGATGCAGATTCTATTCCCAGACCCACATTATTAACTGTCAGGGTGACCCTGGGCAAGTCAATTATCCTTTCTGAATTAGTCCTCAATAAACATTATTTCCCTTCCTTGCTTCACTTCCATTATTGAATGACTCCCTATATTATCCCCGCCTCTCCCTTTCTTCAGCAAAGATGATTAAGAATTTGAAGATAACTAACAGCGTATCTTGACTTATGAACACTGCATTTATGAATATCCCCAATACATAAGCAATCCCAGGGGAAGCCTCTTCCCCTCCCCACTGAGCCATCGCCATGTCCCCACATGTTTTTACGTCAAAAAGTAGAAAAACAAGCCCAAAGACAATCCTTTAAATACATTAAACTTTAAGACAAACAAGTTACATATTTCTTATTTTCTCATTTCTTTGCAGGCTGGTAGAACTTGATCGTGAATGAATAGGCACCAGCCTGGACCGCTATGTGGGAACCAAGCTCTGTGGTGTGCCTCTGTAGCACTAAGGCACCAGCAGCCACTTAAAATCCCACTCGCCCACCCTGCCCCCGCCCCACCCAACAGGGAAACTGCAACTTCTGCCAGCAGAGAGGGGACAGAGTCTTATCAAAATCAGCACTGCAGGTCTGTATCAAAGCAGCCTACTCTTTCAGAAAATCACTAAAACGGTGCCAGGCTATAAAGAAAAATGGTTCCGAACTACTCCCACCAGTTCTGAAGAAAGGAGAAGGCTTTCCTCCTCACAGAAGCTACTTTGAGATTTGAAACCATTTCCTTCTAGTGGGGGCAGGGAAGAGGCAGGGAACTACATTACCCAGAACCCCTATGGCTGAACCTGGGCCGACTCCTGGCTTCCATTGACTGGCAGTAGCCCATGCTAATAGGCCAATTAGAGCGTGAGACTGAGGATGCTGTTCCCACCTGTCCCGCCAAGAAATTCAGAGTGGGAGTGAGGAAGGGAAGATGAAAATCTTGGGTTTTTCTAAGACTGTTTTTAGGAAAGAAGACTTGAGCAAAAACAGTCTGCCGGCAACTAGTCCCTTAAACCAGGGGTCCCCGCCCTCCGCCGCCAGCTGGGCCGCACAGCAGGATGTGAGCCACGGGCAGGCGAGCAAGCGAAGCGTCATCTGCCGCTCCGCATCGCTCATTATTACTTCTGAACCATCCCACCCCCACCCCCCGTCCGTGGAAAAATTGTCTTCCACGAAACCAGTCCCTGGTGCCAAAAAAGGTTGAGGACCACCGCCTTAAACCACAGCATGGTGGAGGCAGTGCAGACCCCAGAGTGACAAGGCCACCCTTCCCACCACTCTGTGCCCAGAGAATCCTTGTCCTGATGGGGGAGACACAGCCCCTGCCCCCAGGGAGCTCCCAGTCTGATGGGGGAGCTAGGAGTGCAGCCGTGATCCCAGCTTCTGCCCAGCCCTCTGCACTCCCCGCCAAGGTGTCCTCCGCAGCCAGCTGGAGCCGGCCGTGCAGCTGTGATGGACATAGGTGGCTTGCTGCTTGTCCTTGTCTTCGCTCCACTGAGCCTAAGGTTGGGCTGGCTCCGGGGATGAACGGACAGCTCCGGACAGCTCTCGTGCTGCCAGGAGAAGAGCTGTGGGGGAGCAGAGATCCAAATGTAGCAGAACTCTGCAGCGGGAGCAGGTGGCCCGCCAGGGGCAAACTTCTCCAGAGCTCTTCTTGGGCAGAAATCTTTATTCCTAGCCCTCCTTCCCCCGCCCCCCCCCCCCGGATGCTGTTCTCTATTTTCTCCCCTCTTTCAAAAACTGGCCAGGCTCACCTCATTCAAGAAGCTGTCAGGGTGACTGTCCCACCTCTGCCACGAGCATTCTTTCGGGCAAGCAGCTGCACAGGGCTGCCACAGACACAGCCTTTCCTGATGCAACATCCCTTTCTTTCTGAGGGACTTTCTGGTCTCTCTGACCCTTTCAGAAGTCCCTGGACTCCCCCAAAGTAGGGCTTGGGTCTCCTCCCCGCTTTCAGATTGTCCCTCTCCCATCTGGCCCAGTGCTTCCCAAGTCCAAGATCTCTATGACTGTCATATCCTGGGGGCTCCACAAGGGGGAGCCATCACCTCCAGGGGACTTGGAACAGAAGACCTGCAATTGAACCCCATTTTACCACTTGAAAGCTGTGTTACTTTGGTTAAGATACCTCACTTCTCTGAGCCTCGGTTTCCAGAAAAAAATGGGGAGAATAAGAGTATTGCCCCAAACTCATGTGGTGGTGGAATTGCTTATAACGAATGGTTAAGAGCCCTGCAGCTTTAGTTACCACTATTGTTTAGCTGAGAGTTCCCTGGGTGCAGCCGACATCCAGAAACCTCATCCCTAATGTATAAAAACAGATAAAAGGAGCTGCTCGGTTTACAGCCAGGATTGGGGTTCCAGGAAGCCCCTCCTTCCTAGCCTCCCCCACTTCTTTCCCCACTAAAGACCCTAGAGTCACCATAGAGCAGGGTTATGAGGTTAGCACGACACCAAACAACAAAGCCCAGCTCTGAAGCTTTGCTCAGCACCCTTGATTTGCCAACTGCATCCAGGTACAGTCCTCACCTACAAAATGGAATTAAAATCTCTCTTTCAGAGATTGGCCGGGAAGATATAAATGGATTGCTAGAAAATATGAAAAATCGTTACTCTGGGTCATGCTCCAAGATTTCTCTCTCCTGAGGTTCTTGTTCATTTTGTTTTGGGGTCTTTCCTTGTACACAGTATGGTGGGCGGATTGTGTGTTTAATATTTCCCGGAATGACCTGGAAAGAAGTGATGCTGAGGAGAGATGGAAGACAATGCAGAGAGGCCAAGGGTTGAGTCCAGGGGAATGATCTTTCCCACGCTTTTTCCATGTTGGGAAAAGGTCAACCCTTGAGTCTAGGGCAGAGCCCAGCACAAAGATGGCAAGAATCTAAGAATACTCAGTTTCCTGAGGGCCAGGGCCACCTCTCACCTGACAGAAAGGAAGGGACAGGGAGAGAAGCCCTGTGGCCGATAGGGACCTGCCCAAACGCCACATCTTTGAAGCCACTTCCATCCATTCCACTTAATAACCAGGTGGGGACTCCCTGAAGATATGGTGGCTCTTATAGGCTGATCCTTAGAGACAGCCTGTTTTGGACTCACCAAATGTATCATTAGAAATGCATTCAGCTGCAATTAACAGGTAACCCAATCAGATAGCTTAAATTAAAAGGAGATTATTTTTCTTAAATATCAAGTAATCCAGGGATAGGTGTTGCTGGTATTGACTTAGCTGCTCAATCATGTCATCAGAGACCCAGGCCTTTTCTACCATCCACACGAGCTGGCTCTCATCCCTATTGCTTAGAGTCTCATGGACACAAGATGGCTCCTGTTGCTCCAGGCATGACAGTCTCATTCAAGGAAGGAGGAAAGG
The DNA here is from genome assembly GCF_964374135.1 of Grampus griseus. Classification (NCBI taxonomy): domain Eukaryota; kingdom Metazoa; phylum Chordata; class Mammalia; order Artiodactyla; family Delphinidae; genus Grampus; species Grampus griseus. Next base: position 33,544,440 of record NC_139004.1, on the reverse strand, counting down.
GGGTCAGGAGAGGGTAGAATCGTCTGGTGTCAGGGAGAACGCTGTAGGAACATGACACACCCAGAAGGTTGGCCCCATCTACCCAGGAGGAGCAGGTAGGCCTGCGGAAGTACATTCAGCCTTTTGGACTGGCGGCCTCACCCTCTTGCAACCTGCTGCTCACCTAGCTCAGTTTTCCAAAGGATCACCTGTGCAGGTATGTGCTCATCCCTGGTGTGGAATCGTTTTCCCACACCAGATGAAAACACTAGTGAGCGGGTGGGAGGATTCCATCCCTGAAGTGTCCTCTCCCTCCTGGTGGCACTCCAGCTTCCCTCAAGCGCTGGAGATGGAATCTCTGGGAACAGAACTGTGCCCTTGGGAGGCTGCCAGCTTAGTTACCCCACCTTCCTCTCACTGCCCCGCTCCGTAGTAAACCAACTAGGGACACACAGTGTGCCAGGCAGAGCAATTAGACTCATTAGAGACTCAAGAGCACAAAAGACCCCTCCCTGACAGCTGTCTCCTCCAGAGGGTTCTAGAACACAAGTTGGAAAATGGGAGCACTGGGTTCATTAATTAATACTTCATGTCGATTTGCTGCCTTTTATCACGAGGACAGGAGGTGACTGGGCGCTGAAAGGAGCACTGTGCTGGGGGTCCAGTCCTGGTCCCATCGCTAACCTCACTGTGTGGCCTCGGCCCAAGGCACCTACCTTCTCAGTCCCCTCTTCTGTAGAATGGGAATGACAATCATAGGCATCGTGAGACGCTATTAAACCCATGTTAGCAACTTACTGTAAAACTGATTATTTAGGAAATTTCTGTAAAGAGTTAAAAGGAAATAGTTAAATGTTATAACGTTGTTATAAACTGAATTTGCACCCTCCCGCAAAAAATTCATGTGTTGAAACCCTAACCCCCAGTACTTCAGACTGTGACTGTATGTGGAAATAGGGTCTTATAAGAGGTAATTAATTAAAATGAGGTCTTTGGGGTGGACCCTAATCCAATCTGACTGGTGGCCTGATAAGAAGAGGTAATTGGGACGCAGACACGCAGAGAAGGAAGACCATGTAAAGACACAGGGAGACGCTGGCCATCTCTAAGCTAAGGAGAGAGGTTTAGAAGATACCTGCTGACACCTTGATCTCAGACTTCCAGCCTCCAGAACTGTCTGTTATTTAAGTCGCCTAGTCTGTGATATGTTGTTACGGTGGCCCTAACAAGCGAATACACTAAATATGATAGATCTTTGAAATGCGAGGGACCTGCGGAAGGCAACGTGTCACTTCCCCACCGCACAACGCAGGAGGTCTAAGTGGAGAATCCCACATGGCCAGGCCCTGGTCAGGGCTGGGGAGTCACGCCTGCTGTGTGGGGAGAATGAATCCATCCTGAACAGGAAGGTGCTATTTCAGGAACTCCCTTCAAATCAGAGACTGAGCATTTGCACGGCCCCAGCTACCCACGCGGATGTCACAGGAGCAGCCGGCAGCAGCCAGCTCATGCCAATCACTGAGGCCAAGGGTGAGTATATTGCTCATAACTTGTTAATAATATATTGGAAATTACAAAGCTCATGACTAATTTGCTTGTTTAAAAAATCAGACAAGGTTTAGGGTTATGCCTGAGGCACTGTCACTTCACTCAGCCATCCACTCACTCATTTCATTTATTCATCATGAGTATTTTGAGAGCCTACTGCCTGCTGGGTGATGTTTTAGGCTTTGGGAACAGAGAAGAAAACAATCTACCCCTCTGCCTTCAAGGAACTTACATTCTCCTGGATGGTAAGATGCTTTAAGCAAATAAACCAGTAAACGCACACACACACACACACACACACACACACACACACACACACTAAAGCTGCTTGAGGGAATAACACCTGCAGGGGATATTAGTTTACAAAGATTCATCAAAGAAGAACAGAACTCTCTGATTGCCATTTGAGATAGACCTGAACGAAGCAAGGGAGCAAACCATGCAGACATATGGGGATAGAGCATTCCAGGCAGAGGGAACAGCCAGTGCAAAGGCCCTGAGGTGGGAGCAGGTTCGGTGTATTCAAGGAACAGCGAGGAGACCGAGGAGGCCGTGACTGGAACAGAGGGAGTAAAGAGGAGAGTGGTAGGAGACGAGGTCGGGCAAGCAGTGGGGGCCAGCTGATGTAAGCAAGATAAAGACTCGGGATTTTATTTGGGGTGTGGTATGAAGCCCCTGGAAGATTTTGCACAGATGAGTGACATGCTTTAAAAGGATCCCTCTGGCTGCTGTGTGGGCAATAAACCAGAAAGGGAGACCAGTTAGGAAGCTGTCATCCAAAAAAGAGACAGTCGGGCAGCCATAGACAGTGGGATGCCGTCACATTAAAGTGGAGCTCGCAGGATTTCCTGACAGACTGGATGTGGGATGTAAAAAAAGGTGAGTTGAGATTGTGCCAAAGTTTTTGCCTGAGCTCCTGGAGGGTCAGCTATCCACCCTGATGTGCTTTCAACAGGAAGGGGCAGATCTGTAGCTGTTTAATCTTCCCAGAACTGCACACCCTGGGAGGGGATGCGGCATGTGACGTCACCTGCCTTCAGTAGCACAGTAAAAACCACCGCCCTCACACGTCCCCAAGCGAGAGATGGCCCTTGTGCTCTGGTCCACCAAAAGCTGGAAGGCCCCTGAGTGTAAGGGCAGGGAGGGACCTTAGTCACCATCTATAGGACACATGCATGAAATCACCTGAGATGCCCGCTACAGACGAGAGCCCAGCCCAGCCCACACCTTCTGAACTAGAACGTCAGCGTCTGGGGGGTGAACCTGTAACACATTCTCTGGGTGAATGTCGTGCTCTCCAAAGTCTCTGAACCACTGATCTAGTTGAAGCCCTTCCATCTGCAGGTAAAGAAACAGGGCCTCACCCCCAGCTCCCGCCCTGGGCCAGGTTCCTTCCGGTATACCAAGCAGCCAGGGTCACGGCCCAGGTGACATCACCCTTCTTGGCTTTCCCAGCTGTCTGCCTCATCCCCAAAGTAGGACATCAGTTATAAGGGGCCCAGGATATGTGATGCTCCACCCCCACTGCTGGGAGGATAGGTTCTCACAGGTAGATGAGGGGGCAGTGTGTCATTCCCAGGTGTAGAGGATAAAGACAGCTGGATGCATGGAAGAAGCCATGACTGAATTGCTGTGAGGGGCGTGAAGCCAGGTGCAGAAGTGGGGACATGGGAACACTCCTGACACCGTCCCTGCTGGGTGAGCGTTACTGGGACTGTCAGGAAGTGTTCCCTTCCGTGAAGCCACGCCCTGGCACACTCAACTATAACCCCAAAGGGGAAAGGCTAACCCCAGGGCTCTGATTAAGTCATCCCACTTATCTGCAAAACGCGGCCTGAATCCTTCCATGGAGCTGAACTACCAGCTTGCTCATAGGGCCGTAAGTCAGACACGGCAGCCAGGCGGGTGGCCCAGGGCAGTCCCAGCAGCATCATGCTTGGCTGACTCTGCATCCCTGAAGTGCCCAGGCCCCAGGGAGCACTGATGGCACAGAGCCGGTGGCCGGGCACGGGTGGTAGGTGGAGAGCGGCTTGCAGTGTGATGAACTAGCAAACCCTCCCAGTTTGCTAATGTACAAAAGTTAGAGTAAAATCAGCCAGAGTTAACGCTGGCTCCTTGGAGCTCCATTCAGCTATATGAGTTTAATTTCACTGATGGAAAGTCTTTGATTCTCTGCTTCCAACTTTCAGGTCATCCAGTTACCCGCCTGTCCTCCCCTCCCCAGCCCCTGGCAAAGGAGGCCTCTGCAGCGCTGGGAGAACTTTCCTTAGCCCCCCAGGGCCAGGTGGGCTCTTCAACTGAAAGGTGTGGGTTCCACATTCTGCCTGGGAAGGGGGAGTCCATTGTCTTTAACTCCAGAGGTTCCATGCATACCTCCATGGGGATGCCCTTACGTATGCACACACACACACTGAACACAGGGGCACATAAACACACACATCCCAAACGGGAGTCCACACAGATGCACACCCAAAATAAAAGTAAACAGGAAATAAAAGTAGGCGTCATTGTAAGTGCTTACCGTATGTTAGGCAGTGTTCGAAGGGCTCTGCAGGTGTTACCCCATGTAATCTTCACAAGAACCTTGCAGGTCGGTGCCCTTGTTACCAACTTGATTTCACAGATGAGGAAACCCACTGAGGTTCCCAGCTGTACACGTAGACCCAATAGTCTAGCGAGTCTTCAGGGCCTGAAGGCCTCTCAACCATGACCTTCCCAGCTGCCCACCGTTACACACGCCACCCCCGGGTACATGGTCCCACAGGTATGGTGTCCCACACCCCACTCGTGGCAACCACACACACAGACACACCCAAGACTGATCACACCAAGCCCTCCGGGGACACGCACTGAATCAGGGCATCCGGAGTTTCTCCCGGTCCCCACCTCCCCCCACCCGCAGGGGATGGCAGCACCTTTGAATGCTGGCCCAGGCTCATGGGTCCCCCTCTTGTCCTCAGAGCCCAAAGCCTGAGAAACTGCTCATTCATCTCATTCAAATGCAGGCAGATTGCTGAGATGGGTTAAGTCTTTGTTCAGGCTTCTTGGCAATAGACAGATCAGGAACAGAAGCATGAACTTTAAATCATCTAAGTCCACAACATTTAATAAACCTGTGGTCAGGAGCTTTTTTACTTGCTGCTGGCAGTTAAAGAAAAAGGCAGTTATACAGCTAAGCCCTAATGTGTCAGCTCACAAAGAAATCACTCCATGTTCTGACTTATCAGACTCCATTGTCACTCCCCTAATCAGGGGCACACTGCTTTCTTCTGGCACTAACACCATTAGCTCAACGTGCACGAGAAATATTAAAAGGACGAAGGGACTTGCAGTTTCCAAGCAAGTTCTTGGGGTGCAAGTTCTTCCAGATGGGGTGGGAGCCCTGCAGGAAGAATTGGGCACTATGGGGAGTGGGGAAAGGCAGCTGCATGGACACTGCCAAGTGCTTCCCCAGAGAGGCGACATTAGTGCCCTACCTCCAGGCTATAGAGGGAAACTTGGGCTCAAGGTTGGGGGCGGTGGAGGGGGAGAGGCAGGGCCACTGTCCACTCCTCTGGGGCTGAGCCTGGCTCCAGGAGGTATTGATAACATAGGCTCTGGGTGTGAAATCTGACTCAGCATATGCTGACCATGGCCTTAGGCAAGTTCAACCTCTCTGGGCCTCAGTGTCCCAATCTGTGACATGGGGATAATAAATATAGCATCAGCTGCAGAGTTCTTGAAAGAACTAAGTAGAAAATGCGTTTACTCTTAAAGTTTTTGTTCCAGAAACTGTCTCATCCTAGAGCACCAGGAGCCTTTTGGGAGACCTCAGGAGGATCTGGTCTTATCTGCACTTTCCTTGCAGGGAGGGGTATTGCAGCGTCATAGGCAAAGAATGTCAGAATTTAGAGATAGGGTTTGGGAAGCCAGCCTTCCTGATGGTTCTCCACTATTTCACCTCCTGGTATCCACCCCTAGTGTAGTCCCCTCTGACACTGAGTCAGGGTGGGCATGTGTGACACACAGAATGCGGTGGAGTGTTGATGTACGACTTCCGAAGCCAAGTCTTAAAGGCATGAAGCTTCCCTCTTGGTTGGTGGGATCATCTGGTCTGGGGGAAGCCAGCCACAGGCCAAGGGGAAGCCTAAGCAGACCTGTGGAAAGGCCCATGTGGAGAGGGACTGAGACCTCGGGCCAGCACCACGTTGCCAGCTGTGTGACTGAGCCACCATGGAAGTGGATCCTCAGCCCAGTCAAGCCTTCCAGTGACCGGGTAAGAGAGCCTGAGGCAGAAGCACCCAGCCAGCCACTCCTGCAATCCTGACCCAGGGAAACCATGAGCAATAGTAAATGTTTGTTGTTTTAGGATGACATTACACATCCATAGTGACTAGAACAGGGTGAAAATCCTTATTTTTCAGATTAGACAAGCCCATAGGAAAGCGGATTGCCCAAAGTTGATAGGAGCCCAAAGACTAGAACCAGACTTTGGGGTCTTAAACTGGCTCTTTCCTTGTGCTACCTTTAACCTAATGCCTGGCCTGGCCTCTGCAAGCTGGATTCAGTGGAATCAGGGAAGCATCCCTCTCCACCTCTCCCTGCCCCCAGCCTCCACTGAACATATTTCAGGCTCTCAGGCAGAGACAAGGTTATTAAACAAGCTGTTATTAAATTGTGCCAGGGACGATGAACGCTCACCAAATACCCATATGCATCTCTGCATCTCCCAGCTTCCCTTGAAGTTAAGTTGGGACAATGCACTGTAAGGAGAAGTGACATCACTTCCAGGCCAAAATAGTTAAGGGTTGGTGCATGACCCTCAACACTCTACTTTCTGGCTTCAACAACCAGGAAATCACCTATTCTGGAGTCTGTATCTGTAAGATGCAGCCTGGATCCCTGAGTCACCGCTTGGAAGAGAACTGCTCCTGAGAGCTAATAGCCCAGGAGCAGACTTCACATGAACCAAAAATAAACCTCTGAAATTTCAGGGTTTGTTATTGCAACCTAGCTTAACCTAATATACCATGTGTTCCAGATAATATAGCTACTAGGTGGGGTGGGGTTACCTAACTCATATTGGACTATGATGGAGTGAGGAATAGCTACTATTGGGTGAAGTCACTAAGATTTCAGGGTTTTATCTGTTATTACACCAGAGCCTCCGATCTCATCTTTACTAATAAATTAATCATGAATGCATCTTACAACTGAGGACCACTTACAAATGAGAAAATAGAATAATAAAAGGTACAAAGACATAAATATTATCAGTAAGTTTAGGTATGAGTACAAGTAAAAGCAAATCAAACTGACGGTAACCAAAACTATGCGGGCACTTATGGTTTATTTGACAAGAAGTTAGAGGAATGTAGCTTAAATATTAGTTCAGCAGTTCAATGATGACATCAAGGACCCAGGCTCTTTCCCTCCTAACTCTATGCCTCCTCAGCTTTCTGGTTTTCATCCTTGTTGTCTTATGCTCAAAATATGGCTGCCACAGCTCCAACCATCACATCTTCACATGACCAATTTTAAACAGAAAAGAATGGGATTCACCCTATCACAGGGCTCAATGCCGCACAGGAAAAATCCGGATTCTTTTAGCAAGAAATGAAGGTAACAGCTATTGGGGTTACTTATCAACAGCATTTGCCCCATGCATAAATAATCAAGTCCATTGCCTAATGCCGCAGTATTAAATGCAAAAAAGTTAAAAAAGTAGTAAGATAATGGTTAGAACACCACTCCCCTCTCTCTAGCAAATCCATATCCTTGGTTTTCAAGGCCTTTCCTTCCAATTAACTGAGGCTCCAAGAAAAATGGGGCTTGCTCAAGGTGTCCTGCTGATTGATAACTAAGATGAATCTGTAAGCTAGATCCCCTAACTCTTGGACAGAAGTTGTGTCTGTGTCAATGTTTTTCATTTTGGGTGCCAGGGAACACTTTTCACAAGGTGCCCTTCCAATCAAAAACGGGTGAAAAATCAAATAAGTGAGAGAAATGCTATCTACTTGATCCCCATCTTGGTGATTCATTATGCCCACTAGCATAGTAAAGGCTCTGAGAAGTCCTGCAGCAAAAACATGCACCTTATAACATTTCACCTAGCAGTTCCCCAAATACATTTGAGGATGGAATTGTCACTTCATGACCCCACTTAATATTTCATGGGACTAGCATTCTGAAGAACACCTTTGGAAAAGCTGCCCTAAACAAGGCAGCTCATCACCCAACCACTGTGCTGAACACATCCATCTGCAGAGAGAGGGGTAATTAGTCCGGAATATGATGCTGTGCTTCTACTGCATTCTGATGCAAGTTCCACTCAGGTGCTACATTTTTTTCTCTGGTTAATGAAGAGATTTACTTTTGTGTGTTCATTTAGGAATTGTAATCACTTTCAAGAAAGAATGAGAGTGTGTCATTGGAAAGAATAAGCATGAAGTTGGGAGGTAATGGAGAAATACATGGATGTATCTCTGGCTCAGGGAATGCTGGCAATGGCAGTCCACACAGCCCTGCTGTGCCACCTTGTACAGGCCCCTCTGCACACATCATCTCATGGATTCTAAAAGCAGGTGGCCCAGGCCTCGGTTACCTTCATGCACGTGGCCAAGGAAAGGTCACTGGCTGTGCCAGCCACCGCTTATGAACTTTGGGCAATTTCCTTCTCTTAAGTCTGGATTCCTTTGTCATGTACCGATAAGGACACTAATTCCTGGAATGCTTAAGTGGCCTGAGCTCAGGGTCCAGGTCTTCGGTTCTGGACTGCCTTTCCCCTCTACAGGGCTGCCCCCTCAGGAACAGTAAAATACACAAACCACCTGACATTCCATGAACTTTTTGTGGAAACAATCATGCGGAGAAGTGTACTCATCAGAACTGTACATTGCAATGAGTTTTCACAAACGGAACATATCTGTGTGACCAGCATTCCGACAAACATATCCTATCAGCGCCTCAGAAGCCCCCTGAGGCTGTCTTCTGGTTACTGCTCTCCCAAGGGAAACCGCAACTTTAGTTTGTCTGTTACTGAACTTTGGATAAGTGGAATCAAATGTAGGTACATATTCTCTCATGTCTGGTTTCTTTCCCCTAAGAGTATGTTCATCAGATTCTTCCAGGTTGCTGAGTATACTTATAGATCGCTAATTCTCGTTGCTGTGTAGTATACTACTGTGTGACTACACGACACTTGATCTACTCATTCCACTCTTAACAAAGTTTTGTTTGGGTCGTTTCCAGTTGGGGTCCATGAAAAACAGTGCTTCCATGAACTTTCTACTACATGTGTTTCGGAAGAGTATATGGATGTATTTCTGTCATGTATATTACACCCAGGAGTGGAAACACCAAAATTTCCAAACAGCTGTCCCAAGTGGCTTTATCCATTGATTCTCACACTCGCCATGTTTGAGAGTTCAATCACTCCACATCTTCCTCCCAGGATTTCTCATCCTTTTCCTTATCCAGATGTGCGGTGGCATCACATGGTGGTCTTAGTATGTATCTCCATACAGACCAATGATGTTGAACTCCTTTTCATGTTTTTTGGTCATGCAGCTATCCTTTTTTGAGACGGGAGCAAGGTTTCTATCCATTTTTTTCTCTTAAATTGTCTGTCTTTTTCTTATTGATACATTGTGATGGAAACACAAGGACCTGGTAATACCCCTGCCACACACGCAATCACACCCACGCCACACTCTAATTAACTCACAGAAGCAAGGGGGCATGGAAACCAAGCCCTAAGTAGGCAGAAAATGCTCCCGAGAGATGGGTGTTTCGTGCGGGGTTGAAGGCCACTCCTCAGCCCCGATGTCCTCTCCTCTTCTCAAGGCCAGACGAACAGATGAGACAGAGTGAGAAGGTGAGCACCACGTTCATACGGTAAATAATTGTCAGTTTCAGTCTGTGTCCCAAGCACTGTTCTGGGGGCTGGAAATTCTACAGTTGGACAAACCAAAACAGACCGGTCCACAGGAACCCAGGAAGTTTATTGAACATGAAAATGGAGCTCAGCCTTTTCTCCTCCAGAGCTGGACCAAACTTCCCCTCCCAGAGCTGGGGATAATGAATGCCCTGGCTAAGAATAATAAGTTGTTCACATTTATTAAACACTTACTATGTCCCAGGTGTTATTCTAAGTGCTTCGCAGGTGTTAAGCCAGGGGCTCTCGTACTTTAAGGTACATCATCGGTGCTTAGAGGTTGTGTTCAAGACAGCTGCAGCAACCCTGACAGGTGCTGTTCCTGACTCAGTGGGTCCAGGAGAGGCTTAGAATCTCCATTTCTAATGAAGGTCCAGGCGATGCTAATCCTGCCATTTTTTTTTTTTTTTTTTTTTTGTCTGCACCACGCGACTCGTCAGATCTTAGTTCTCCAACCAGAGATTGAACCTGTGCCCCCAGCAGTGAAAGCGCGGAGTCCTAACCGCTGGACTGGCAGGGAAGTCCCATGCTGCAAACTTTTCAACCTTAGAGCAACCCTACAGGGTCGGCGCTCTTATTATCCCTGTTCCTCAGTGAGGGCACCGAGGCATAGACAGGCTAAGCAGTACCAATGCCCGTGACCACACACTCATAAGTAATTGATGGGATTGGAGCTGAAGTCGTGTGTCTGTGGATTTTTCACTCTTGACTGTTAAACCGCACCACACCGTGCCCCAAGTACCTTGCTTTTAAAGGCTTTCCCCCAAAGTCTTGCTTAACTGCTGAAATAAGAGTCTCCGATTCCTGTTAGAGAAATCAGTTCCTGGATGGACCGTACATTTGCCTCGTCCTGCAGAGAGATGCCAGCTCCTGTGATGCGTGGATAAGCCCGGAGGCCAGGGACACTTGTTTGAATTTTGCAGTTTAAAGATCTGTATTTGAATCACAGCTTCAGGCCTCATTACCTTTGAAACCTTAGGAAAGTTAGTCAGGTATCTGAGCTTCAGGGGTTTTTTGTTTGTTTTTTTTTGGGTTTTTTTGCGGTACGCGGGCCTCTCACTGTTGTGGCCTCTCCCGTTGCGGAGCACAGGCTCCGGACGCACAGGCTCAGCAGCCATGGCCCACGGGCGCAGCCGCTCCACGGCATGTGGGATCTTCCCGAACCGGGGCACGAACCCGTGTCCCCTGCATCGGCAGGCGGACTCCCAGCCACTGCACCAGCAGCGAAGCCTGCACACCACTGTTTTTAAAATCGGTATTTGTGTCTCAGACCGGAAGATCCCTGAGAGCAAGATGCAAGCCAAAGACCCCTTGCTGTTCAGACCCAATCAGACAGATTTGTGTGAGGATGGTGCCTCCTGCTGGGTGGACACACTGGATGATCTCGAGCCCTTTTCCTGCCCTGGGTTCTTTCTTAATCCAGCACCTGGGCTGGAAAGCTGAGTGTGCTGGCGTTGGGGGTGATAGGGCCTGATGGGGGTTTCCCATATACATTGTTCCACTGAGGCCAGAGAGTAGATCTGGGGAAATTTCTCATTAATGATATAGGCCTGCTAGGAAATAAAGAATCCAGCTAATAAATGAAGAAAGAATAGTAAAATTAAAATAGTACCATTTTGCAACCCCTGTGAATGAATGGCTCCAGGCATTGCTTGTTGGGCCACTAACAGCACAAAAAGAAAGACTTTTGTCCCTTCCGGTGGATGAATTCAAAACCACCCATGAGGTAGCCTTGTCCAGATAATCCGTAAAAGCCAGACAGTGGAAAACTGCATAAAACAAACAACCCAATTTCATCAATACGCTGCAAAGAAAAAAAGAGAGATGGGAGGACCTGTGGATTAATACAGACTTAAAAGATGTCACCCATTCAATATGTATGGCCTTATTCACATCCTGACTCAAACAAATAAACAGTTAAAAGAATATATCATGGGGGTTCAGGACTTCCCTGGTGGTCCAGCGGTGAAGACTCTGCGCTCCCAATGCTGGGGACCCGGGTTTGATCCCTGGTCAGGGAACTAGATCCTGCATGCTTGCCTCAACTAAGAGCCCGCATGCCACAGCAAAGATCCCACATGCCAAAACTAAGACCCAGAGCAGCCAAAATAAATAAAAATTTTAATAAATAAATGCATATATATATATATATATATAAGGGAGGCTCTTTCCACGTCTCTAAGTAGAGCATCATCTAATCCATGTTGGATTTGGTTTAGGTCCAAGGACAAGTAGAAAAATATTCGCTCATCAGTGGGGCTAGTTCATCCCCAGCCCCCAGGCCTGTGGCTAATAAACAGCTTGGTCAAGACATCCTATCCTCCATCCCCCTTGAGCTCTAAACAGAGGATGCCTGAGAGCCACGGCTCGTGTCCCCTTGACTCTACTTTTCCTCCTTGGAGAGCCCAGACCTTCTCCCCCAACGAAGGTCTTCTGCACTTTCCCACCCATGCTGTCTCCGCGCCCTCCCGGGGTTGGTAGTGGAGAGGGGGGATGTGAGAAAGACGTGTCTTTAGGGGAAGGAGCCCATTTGAGGGACAAGGGGGAGAGAGACAAGCTTCTAGGATGGTGAGGCTAAACTGATATCCCAGCACGGAGGTGTGGAAATCATCAGGACCTGAAATTGTGGCAGCTGCCTTGCCAGGAGCTGCGAGACCCACCCATGGACACAGGCGAGCTGTGTGATGTCCGTCAGGCCAGTGAAGGTCTCAAATGCCCCTCAGCACCAGAACCAGGGTCACTGGGGTGACACGCAGCTGAGTCCAAGTCACGTGGCCAGGCTCGTGATCCAGTCACGTATTCTTGGCTCATATGAAGCTGGTCTGCGCCCTCTTAGGAGAAAAACGTTGATGTTCCCTCCCTGAGATGTGTTTATATGTTATGGCAGCTAGCGAGGAAATCACTCTCAGCTCTCACTGTGAGGCTGACCTGGAGAGAGAGAGACAAAGACACAGTGAGAGAGTAAAGCCTGCATCTGCTCAAGTCTGTGAGTCCAGCTTCTTAATTTGCAGGAATTACAGAGGACAGAGGGACATTTTCAAGGGTACCACGGGGATGCAAACAACAAAAGCTAGACTGTCTTTTAAAATCTCTAAGTCTTCCCGTCCTTCTTCTTTCTTGCAACATGCTGATGAATTGAGTTTCTGTTGTATGGAATTGTCCACTGCCTACAGTCCGTGGTCCTGCAGAGTGCACTTGGGGAAGGGCCTGGGGTGAAGAAGAGTGCTCAGGACAGGGACACGATCCTTGGCCACGGATGGTCCCTGGCAAGGAAAGAAAAGGTGCTCCTTCCTTCTGCTGGGCCCAGCCGGGACCCAGGAAAGCCCCACTTATACCTTCAGCTGGTGCTCTATGCAGTCCCCAAACCAAACAACTATATGTGGCCTCCTGGTAAAGGTGATGTGTATCTCTCATGGGGAGAGAGGGAGGTTGGAGAAAGGGCCCACGCACCCAGGAGGAGAGGGAGTATGTGTATCTCTCATGGGGGGAGAGGAAGAGGGAGCGGTCTGATCCCACAGGCTCTAGGAGATGCTTTTTAGAGGAGTCCTCTGCCTTCGTGGGCCTCCTCGTACCCCTGCATTTTTCCTGAAGCCCAGTGCTCTGGGATTTGTTTGAGCAGAGATTGAGATGATAAACACAAGCAATAGATATAGGCTTGTTTACCTGTAGAGTAAAGGGAATCACCAGTGACTGAGATCCTGTAGGAAACTATGTGGCTCCCATCTAGGGTCACTTATCAGGAACACCATCCCGTGTCTCTCCTGCTTCTCCTCCCACTCCCCCAGCCCTTGGCTCTGAGTTGTACAAATAAACCCAACCCTGCCCAGTCTGGAAGCCGGGCAAGTGATAGTACCCCCAGGCCCCTCCCTGGGCGCCTGTCCCTTCCGCTTGCGTGCGTGTCATCTCCAATCGCTCACGTTTATGGAGCACCTAGCCAAACACTTCACACACTCTGTCAGGCTGGGCTCTGAGATGCAAGCAACAGAAACGAACTCTGGCTGATTTAAACAGGAAAAGAATTTACTAAAAACACCTTTGGTTGCTCACAGATACTCTAAAAGGCCTAAAAAACAGGTCTGGGCCTATATACTCAAGAATAACACCCACGGTAACGCTGCTAAAGTGGTCCAAATTTGGACACTCCCGCTGTGGGCTGGCCCTAGACTTGGAGCTTACACCACTGATGCCAGCTGGGCACTGGCCACCAAAGGAGCAGCACGCCACTGCTTTCTCGTAGAGCTGTTGCGGTAGCCAGAGATAATAACACTTCAGGGTCCCCTGGAGTCTGGGGCAGGTGCGTCCGACGGCAGAGCCAAGTCTTCCAAAGAGGGAGATGGGCTCTGCCACCACTGAGACACCCCCTCATAGGAAGGGAGTGAGGTGCTGGCCCCAGAGAAAGACCTGTGTCTCCTTCACAGGCATGATCTCATCTATCTCCCTTAAATCTCGTGAGAATGCTGTGAAGTAAGTGGATACGTCACCCTCATGTATCAGAACAGGTACTGAGGGTCAGAAATAGTGGCCGAGGACACAGGGCTGGAGGCCCAGGTGTAGGATTTAGGGATGTCTGACTCCAGACGGCTCATCCCCTAACCATACCAGCGTCCCTAAGCCTCCTGTGGGAAGCATCATCTGACAGAAAGGGGCCTGTTTCCGAGAGCATCTGCCGGAGAGGAAGAGCTAGAACCAGAACGAGAAAGAGAGAGAGAATGTGTGTGTCTGTGTGTGTAAATGTATATGTGCCTGTGTGGGGGAATGTGTGAATGTTTGTCTATGTGTGTCAATGTGTGTGTCCATGTGTGTGAATATGCATGTGTGTCAATGTGCATCCATGTGTGTCAATGTGTGGATGTGTGTGAATGCGTGTATGAATGTGTGTGTCTGTGTGTCTGTGTGTGTGAACGTGTGTCTGTATGTGAATGCACGTATGAATGTGTGTGAACGCATGTGTCTGTGTGAATGTGTGGTGTTTGGGGAGGGCAGGTTGAGGCTCTCTCCCGGACTTTGCCCGCTATTGCTACCAGAGCCCTGACCATAACTGTCTGATGGTCAGACCCTGTCTACTCTTTCCAGGGATGTGTGTATGCAATACCTACAGGACCCTCTAACTCATGACTTTACCAAGCTGACCAAAGGCTCTGTGAGGTGAACTGCAGGCAGGGTTTGTTAACAGCGCTGGTCACTTACACAGTGTCCCATATGCTGTACTGATGCCCACTCCCTAAACGGCAGCTCTGACAGTGTGCAGTTTGGGATGGATAGTTAGAAACCACACAGCCTTGGAAGGAAATGTGGCATCTTCTGATATCAGTCCCCCTGGACTGAGCTCCACGTCTGTCTTGTCCCCATCGCCCAGGGCTAGGGGCACCTCAAGAGCTATTTGTTGAATGAATGAACGAATGAATGAATGAATGAACGAGTGGGGAGTGAGTGAATGAATGAATCGGCCTCCTCCCAGATGATGTCATAATGCCCTTAACCAGCATCATGTGACGTGTGGCCAGGTGGGCTCCTCCTCGAGGCGGGTCTGCCTCGGCCCCTCATCCTTCCGATCCCCACGTGGTCCGACTGAAGCTTTGCTGTTCTTCCCTTGCTTCTCCGTGCTTGCTCCCACATCTCAGTCTCTGGTTATTCGTTTGCTTAAAATACTCTTTCAGAGTTTGAAATCTGTCTCCATTAGTTTCTATAGGAAGGCTTCGATTCCCTCCAACGAGCTCTGGGAAGCCTGAGCAGGTGGATGAGCCGCTTTCCACGCCTGCAGGGGGCGGGCAGGGTGTGTGGGCTGGGCGGCGGCTGCCGGAGACACAGGAGGAAAAGCTGGGTCTGCTCAGCCCCAGCTGAGGGACCGCGAAGCCCAGAAGGCAGCAGGGCTGGGTGAGAGCTCTGCTGCGATTTTCCTGGCTGCCCAGCATTTTCTCACACAGGGACCTAGGATCTCAACTCCAGGCCTGGAGGAGAACCCAGTCTTTTTCAATGATGAAAGGGTCCAAAAGCGGTTTCCTGCTCCCTGCATCCCAAAGGGTCAGCCACATCCTCGCTCTCCGTTGCCCGAACATTGAACCCAGGGCTTTGAGGCTTTGTTCGTGTGTGTCCGGAGCACTGGGATTCAGAGAGTGTCAGCAGAGGCTGTTGGCCAACCCAGCCTGCAGTCCCTGCACTGGAGGAAGCCTCCGGAAAGGGAAGCAGTGAGTTTCCTGCCTCAGAAGTGATGTCTGTGCTCAGCGCTGGCCCGAAGGCACCGCGCATGCTGGTTTCATCCCTCCTCTGCATATGCCTGCCTGCTTCTCTCCTCCAGCGCAAGCCTTCCCCGGCGGTGACAGGAAGGGAGAACTGTGTCTCAGGCAGGCAGGCGAGCTTAAAGGGGACAGGCTGGGCTGGGGGAGAGTATGACCACTGTCCACTGGTGCTCACGGGGGTGGGGGGGTGTAACTTTCTCCTGGGCAACTTTGTTTTTGCATCTTTCAACCCTTGTGTCTGTTCCACTCCAGGGAGTCCTGAGGTACGTTCCAGGGCCCCTAAGAGAGGGAGGTGTGCTGGCATATTTGAGAAAGATCCAGGAGGCAGTATGGAGTGGGGCCGGGGGGACGAGGGGGAGGATGAGGAGATGAGACCAGAGCAGGACTGAGGGGCCGGGTGTGGCTTACAGAAAAACTCTTCTGGGCTTTTAACATATGTTAATTCACGTAATCCTCTCTCACCAAAACACTCAGAGGTGAGTGGGATTATTATCCCCACTTTCCAGATGAGGAAACCGAGGAACAGAGAGGTTAAATAATTTCCCATGGGGCACAGAGCCAGGATTCCCAAAGTTCTTGCCTGGACCCTGCACATCTGACCGCTTTGCTACGTTGTCCATCATAGTGACCCATCAGCTTTAAAGTCAGACAGAAGCAGATTCCAGCTCTGGGCTATATTGTGGGAGCTGCGTGACCCTGGCAAGTGAATCCCTCCATGTCCTTCTGTTTCCTCGTATCCCCTTCCTCACAGGGTTACAGTGAAGTGTGAAGCAGAGAAGATGCCTATGGGGCTTATATGATCTGTGGGTCATTGTTCCCTCCCCGTCCCTCTTCCAGGCGTCCCTCTTCCGAGGCACGTTCCATGCGTAGGGAGCGACAGTCTGAGGAGCAGCGGGCAGCTCAGCCACAGAAACACGGGGAGTCAGAGCGTAAGGTGATGCACCTGAGGGGAGGGAGCCGCTTTCTATGAGGAGGTCACCATCGAGAGGAACAGGTTGCAGAAAGCACTGGGCCGTGGTGCTTCATTTGAGACACTTAGCTCCAAAAGAAAGGGAACTGACGGAGCAGAGGAAGTGAGAGCCAAGGAAGAGTGTTCAAATGAAAGTGGAGAGAGTGAGGGCAAAGCAGGGAGTGCTGGAGCAGGTGAGAGGAGAATGGGCGCTCTCAGGGCCTGTGTCTGAAATAACCGGCCATGACCTCCAACCTGCTGGCCACACCCTGGCTGCTGCTACACGGGCTGTTTGCAGAGTTTGGCACCGTGCATCATTAGTTGCAGAGCTCGGAGCTGTTTGCACAGCTTGTCACCCCCTGTGTCACCATTCGCAGAGCGTGGCCCTGTTTGTTATTCGCGGAGTTTGGTTTTATTTGCAGAGCTCAACGTTATTGGGAGAGGTGGGCACTGTTCCTGCTGCTGTTTGCAGTACTTGTCACAGTCTCTGTTGGTGTCATGGTGTTGACTTAGCCCATTCCTCCAGCTCCTCTGTTTGCTGAGCCCCTCACTGTTGATGCCTCTGTCTCTGGATATCCAGAGTCTGTCACCATCCCAGGCATTGGCGGCAGCGCCCCTCCTTGCCCCGTTTGCAGAGTCCGTCACGATTGGAGTTATGGTGTCTGCACTGTGGGCGCCACGGATGCGGAGCCAATTGCTCTGTGCTGCTCTCCGCTGAGCCTTACCCCTGTGGTGTCGCTGTCTGCATTGTGGTTTGCAGAGCCCATTGCTGGCTGTGCCTCTGTTTGCAGAGCCTCTCACTGTCTATGACACAATAGCAGACCCTGGCACCACACCTACAGATTCTCCATAGGTCACCACAGCCCTACCGAAAGCCCATCTCCGACCTCTGGCAACCACTGCTCCCCCAGCCCAGACTTGCACATCATCTCGTGCTCCCATGCCCTGAAATACCCTCGGACTATTTTGGATCACCGGCTTCTGGGGCCTCCTAAGACCAACCCCACCTCCCAAGCCTCTGCTTCCTGCCCCACGTGACGGGCTCCTACAACCTGCTTCCTGGAGCTTGATTTCATTGCAGAGTCCAAGCCCCATGGGATGGCTTTGGACCAGGAGCACAGACCAACATGCTGAGGAGTCACAGTTGGCAGGGAAGAAAAAAATGATGCAGAAAGAGAGGAGCCATCAGGAGAGATGAAAGGGTTTTGCTTCTTCATCTGCCGGGGCTTGAAGGCTGTCACTGGGAGGGAGGTGGCTCCTTGCACACAGGGTGTAATTAATTAAGGGCGAGGTGTGCGAGTGCAGGCAGCTGGTGTGAGTGATAAAGTGGCATCGCAAAGCCACTCCCCAGTGGTGATGGAGATTAGGGGCGCCCATCACCCATATGCACAGGGCTTGCCGCATTCAGTGGCGGGAAGGGGGCAGGGTTCTTCTGGAGGGAAGATAGGAGCAAAGCACTTGTGGGTGAAGCTCTGGCTCCTTCAGACCCCAGCACCTTGAGGTTCAGCCGCCTGGTGGGAAAGCCCAAAACACCCATCATGCCGCCAATCATTTCTCATAGAAAAACAAGAAATGAGACCACGTGTTAAAGGCGAAAAATCGAAAGAAATGGTTAAAAGAAAGTTAAAAAAAAATTTAAAGCATAAGAAACCTATACACTATTAAAAAAAATAAAGAGAAGCCTCCCTGAAAGCTTGCAAAAATGTGTGCTGAAGATCAAAAAGACTAGTTTCTAGAAAGGAGAAAAAGACCCTCTGCATGGCTAACTAGCAAGAAAAAGGGGTCATGCCAAGGGGAAAACACCAGTTACATGTAAATAATCCATTCATATATTTACATTTTATTATCCATTATTAATCACAGGAAAAGGTCAGATGCAAACTTGAAGTCAAATGTCCAGGAAAACAATGTGAGAAGCCCCTCGTGAGGAATTCCAAAGCCAGTAACAAGAGCGCCTTTAAATACTTCAAAGTCAGGGATGCAGGGGGAGAGTATGAGGGATCACAGTGCAGAAGACACTCCCAGGATGAAAGAGGCCGGCAGACGGGCTCAGCAGACTCTGTGCCAGAGAGGATGGCCTGGAGACCCCCACCCCCAAATAGCCCTTGATGCTGAGATTACACGGACAAGAAGAAACCCTCACGTTGAGGGTAATGCTTTACATCGCTTTGTGGTTTACCATTTTCTTTCACTTGCATCCTCTCATTTGATCCGCACAGCAGCCTCTAGGATGGGTAGGAAAGGAATCTTTAGTAGCCCCATTTCGAGGGTGGGAAAATTAGGATCAAAACTGGTAAAGAGGCAAGAACGCTCAGCTAAGTTAAACCTATGTGGAATTGAGAGCCCAGGGCTCTGACCCTAAGACCCAAAGGCTTAGCGTGACTCCCTGCCATCTTGGTTTAGTTTCCTGCAGAAGCAGACACCCGAGGCAGGGATGTGGGCACATGTAGTTTAGTTGGGAGGTGAAGGAAGTGCTGGTAGGGACAGAGAAGGGGACAACCAATGTGGGATGTGTCGTCAGGTTGGTTAACACTGAGGAAGTTGGAGCTCAGTCCTGCGGGGACCTCGGGCCACAGGGTGGCACTGATCTTCAGAGTTTGCACCCAGAGGCAAGGGAGCTGGGGTGTTTATCCACCAGCTTTGGGCGGCCATGGAGGGCTGCTCCCGGGGACCTTAATTCCCAGCACCTCTGTCCTGACCCAGCAGACTCCAGAGAGACCCTCAGGCCCAGGCACAGGTGTTGACACGGGGCATCTGGGCCAGTGCAGGAAACTGTTAAGGGCTGATGGGACATGGAGGGCACTGATAGCACCTGCCCTGCATGCTGCACAAATTCTTCATTTCACTCAGAAATGGATATAACTAGACCGACAGGACCGGCTGAAATCCACCTGGACCTCCTGGGCGAACTCAAGGGTGAAACTGTGAAATGGGCATACATCCAAATTATGTTACTTTTTTCAAACATTCACCCACTGAGTTCATGTCCTGGCCGATCTCCAAGCACACTTGTTCCTAATAAGTGGATCCTTGAGATACGTGTGACCCATTAGATAGATATTGTTGTCCTTATTATCATCTGCAAGATAGATACGATTAAGCCCACATCTAACACGTGAAGAAACTGAGGTTCTCAGAGATTAAATAACTTGCCCAAAGTCTCTAGGTGGGGTGCGCTGGATTTGGACTCTTCACTTGCAATCCTAACATCCATACCAGCTTTTCCCACACCTCACAGAGGTGGTCCCTGTAAACACGAAAGGTGACATTGTACTTTCGGGAAGGTCGGTTCCTGGGCGCCAGGTTCTCATTGAGATCAGAAGGGAATCTGGAGCCTGTGAGGGGGGTCTCCCTGACACCTGTCCACGACCGACCGAGCTGTGGCCGGGGGATCAGTGGGGATTGTGATGGTCTAGGTGTGGGGGGGGGCAGGCCCAGTGGGCGTAAGGATCAACATGCATGGGAGACCCAAATGGAGAGGTTTGGAACCTGGACTCAGACAAGGAGAGAGGTGAAATAACCTGTGGAGTGTCTCGGGGCTGATAAAATGGTCAGAGCCCTTCCACACCCACTGCTGCCTCCTTCCCTTCAGCCCCCCAGCTTCACAAAGGCCCCTCTTCCTCTCCTGCCTGGAATTCCTCCTTTTTTAGCGCAGTAAACCCAGCACTGAGAGGCAGTAATTGAGAATCTTTTGTTGTACACAGTCTCTGCCACACTCCTGGGGTTGCAAAGTTACTTTCTACTGCCAGGCACATGGGGTTCGGGCTTTTTCATTTATTTGAACACTTACAGTCAGAAAGGGAGGGCGTGAGGTGTGGGGAGAGAGCGTGATAGAGACAGGCCTACAGAGGGAGAGACCTAAAGGGAGAGGAACTGAAGCCAAGATCAGAAGACTCGGAGAGAGAGAGGCAGGCAGATACCAGGAGGAGAAACAGGAAGTGAACAAACACATGACAGTGAAAGCCTGAGAGGCAGCTGGAGTCCAGAAGAGAAGGAAGGAGGCAAGAGTCCGGGGCCGAGAGATGGGAGTAGAGAAGGGAGATAAATAACAGGGAAACAGACAGATGCAGAAAAGATGGACACGTGCGAACCCACACAAACTGGGGAGAGAGGAAGGAAAAGCCGTCTAGGTGATCCCCCAGTTCTCTGAGTCCTGTGGTACCTGCCCACAGGCCAGCCCAGAATGTTAATTACAAGCTGCTCTTCAACAATCCTGAAAGCTTGCTGGTTCCCTGAAAGGGGAAGCTGGGAGGCATGGAGGGAACCTGCGTGCAGCATGCAGCACCTCCCTGCCCTCCCCAAGGAAGGGAAGCAGCAGAACCATTTGGTGGATCACAGAGAAAAAAGCAAGACAGTGTCCCTCGGGGTGGTCAGCATCCCTCGAGGACCACAGAGCCAGAAGAGAGGCTGGCCAGCTGGGCTGAGGAGAGTCTGGAAGGAGAAACCAGGGAGAGGAAGGGCCCAAAGAAGAGAATGCTCAGGAGGGAGGGAGAAGAGAGGCGGAAGAAATGGGAGACCCCTCGGCTTCCCCCCACTCCACCCCGCCTTTTACAGGGATTAATCCCCTTCTACCTCTTCTGTCCTGAGATGGAGCAGCCCCTCCCCAACTTCACCCCATGCATCCTTTCAAATTTATCATCACCGTCCATTAACCTTTAAACAAGTGCCGGGTTACCAGTCAGGTCCAAGTAGAAAAACCTGACTCTTCTCTTCAAGGGCCCTATAAAAACTGAGAACGCAACTCCCTTCTGGGTGATGAGACTCCCCCGTTTCCATCTGGCCCTTCAGTCCACCTCATCGCTGCGCTCCACATCCCCAGACCCCCTGGCTAAGATTTGTCTTCAGATCAGGTCTCCAAGTCAGGTGGGAAGGTAATGCAGGGGCTCCAACCACTGCTGTCTGCTCCCCTCTTGGGAAAGGCCCCCATTTCCCTCAGCCTCTCCTCTGCCCAGGTGCCCAGGAAGCCCTCGTATCCATACCCGCTTCCTTCCTCCCCAGCCAGCTGCCAGCCACTGCTCAAGGGCAGAAAGGAGGCTGGAATTGCTTGCATGGTTCATGGTCAGGGGATAAGGGGCTGCCATGGGAAATCCTTTGCCAGCTCGAGGGCAGAGAGACACCCCGGTCTCTTGAATTCCCCCAAGACTGGTGAAGCTGGGTGGCCATAGACCTTGGGCCTTTCTTGCCCCCTGTGTCCTGCGGCCCCAGCCTTGAACAGCTTCTCTGAGAGCCTGGTGTGGTCTGGGCACTTTGCCAGACATGCTCCCACGCACAGACTTTCGATGGACCTCATCCCACCCGTGCATCCCCTTTGCGTCTTCACACAGGCGCATACGACCCAGAAGCATCCAGCCAGGCCTGCACGCGAGGTGTGAACACAGGCTGGAGTCCATCAGCATGTGGACATATGCCAAACACAGACACACGCACGCCTGTCTCCCTGCAGACAGAAATGCCCGCAGAAGAGAGCACCCGAGCACACAGGCTCCCGCATAGGCAGCCAGCCCAGCGCTCCATAAGTACAAATTAAATTCAATATGCACAAGTCATCAGGCCCCTGCTCTGCCCCAGGCAAGGGTGTTGGGCTGAGCATCCCCTGCACAGCTAAAGAGCCTTTGATTTGACAAACAAATTACCTGTCTTTCCCATTATAGGAAAGGCTTTGAAGATTCAAAGCCTCGGGCCCTGGAAGCAGTGACCGCCCTGGGGGACAGGACAGCAGGTCAGGGGCTCCTCTCCCTGCCCCCGTCACTGAAGGAGTGTCCCCGTCCCTGAGGCCTTGAAGGGCATCGAAAGTTGTGATCTTGGGAGGCTGAGACAAGGTCAGCGGGTTCCACGAGGCTGGCTGCCTGGCTGTGGGAGGGCTGCCCAGAGGTCTTATGGCATCAGCCCATCTTGGGGGTCTCTCATCTCTCTTTCGGACACCTCTTTGCTCTTTCCTTCATAGTGGCCTCCCAAGGGTCTGTCAGGCTGACCCCCTCCTATGTGAATGATATGACCTTTCTCATCTTTCGGGGACATCCCTGTAATCCAGAGAAGGGACACACTGCTGGGACAGGAAAGGCACCGAGGCAGCACTCTGCTCTGCTGATATAAGCTGGGCTGATGTACGAGAGGCTGGAGACCCTGGAGATTCAGACCAGCCCTTCCTCCACCCAGCTCATCGCTTCCTCTCCTGAGTGTTAATAATGCTACGTACAGGCCAGCACTTCAGAGAAATAAAACGTTACTGCTCAGTCTTAAGTCTGCTCTCCCAGCTCAGTGTTCCTCAGGCAGGGGTGGCCTCACAACGACCTGTTTGTCTCCAAGACACTTCTCAGCCAGTCCTACAACAGGACACCTGCCAGTCCCTCCTCAAAAGCCTCCCACATTGATTTTAAATACAGTTAAATCTTCTGAATTGAGCAATTTTCTGCAAAGGTCACTGCAACTCTCAGCGTGGTCTGAGCTGCGTGGTGACCTCTGGGAAGTATTGGAGTCAGTCCCAGAGGGGCGGGGAGAGGAGGAGGAAGGCCTCCTAGCCGCAGGCCCAGCTCCCCACCAGCCCCTGCACAGGCCCACCTGAGCCTCTTTCTCTCCTTTGATCAGAGGAACACTATACACACCAAAGCATGGGTCATCAGAGTTAGAAAGAACCTCAGAGATCACCCAAACCCCTTATTTTACAGATGAGAAAACTGAAGCCCCAACTGGTGACGTAACTTGTCTGAGGGTGCACAGCCAGTCAGGGGCAGAGCTGGGGCCCGAACCTCCTCTTTGTCATCCCAGTGTTCTGTAAACGTTAACTTACAAGACACTTCCTTGAATTCTGAAAGGTGATTATTTTTACAAATACTCAGGCCCTGTGTCCAGGCTGTTACCTCCTCTTGGAGCTCCTTCTCGTCCACCCTCTCCCAAACATTTCTCTCTGGAAAACTTCTATTCATACTCCAAAGCCCAGCTGAAATGTCACCTGTTCCTTGATTCCTCTCTTCATTCCCACCCAACATCTACAGATTGAATCACTCCTTTCTCGGGTCTCCATAGCATTTCATATGACTCTATTTGGGCACATAACCACTGGAGTTGACTAGTTACATGTCTGCTTCTTTCCCAGAGCCATGACCTCCTTCTGGGGGTTGGGGGTGGGGAATCACAGTAGAGTCTATCAGTGTTTGGTTCAACTGACATTACTAATTGAATATCAGTTGTCCATGTCAGTGGACTGTGGAGGGGAGGGATAGTTTGAGAACCATCCTCAGGATTCAAGGTCAACTTTCTAGAAATATTGCTCTGACTGGGGACGATGACCCTGTGTATTGGGCTTTCTCTCCAGATATCTTTGTATCTGTGAGGACCCCAAGCATCTCCCAATAAATTCCACCAGGGCAGGATGGATCCAGGGAAAGGCATGTTTCAGAGGAGGGAGCTACCTTAAGAGGGCCTCTAAGGTGACCTATGAGGGCCCCTGCTTCATCCTTTTCTGTTGGATCGGGGTTGAGACAGAAGCAGCCCCTGGCCTAAGACCCCAGACACCCTTCTGTACTTGCTGTCGCTGGGAGATGAGCAAGAGACTGTTCTGCTCTCCTCTCCTTCCCCAGCGTGGGTCATCGAAGGCTCACACACCCCGAGTAGGTGTTGAGATGGCCCCTCCTCTCTGGCAACAGGTGCAGCCCAACTCAGTACCGCAGCAGGAAAACTGGGCCAAAAATCAGATCTGAGGTTGGGCTTCAGGATAAAGTTTGAATAAGATTAGAGAGATCAGGTTAGGGTTAGATTTGAGAGGCTGGCTACGACTGCCTGTGAGGAGTTCCCAGCCTCATGAAGCTCCCAGTCCAACCAGGAGACAGAAGGCACGTATACAACCATGGACGTCGGGGCCCAGCAGATAAACAGGACTGATCTATGAGTGGAGACGATGGGCACGGTGAGGAAGCCTCTGGAGGAGAGGAGAGAACAGCAGGGCTGGAGGATTCTCTGGCCTGCCTGCTCGAGCTGGTGTGAGCCCAGCAATGTGGATTCTCTCTCTAGAAGTTTCTGGTGGCACTCAGTTATATCGCTCTATGTGTGTGTCCGTATGTCTGTATGTCTGTATATGTGCCTGTGTGTGAATTTCTGTTTGGCAGAATAGGGAGAGATGGAATGGAAGTGGGACAGGACATTCAGAGATGAGAGGCTAATTTCCTGTTAATGGCTGGTTGCTTGGCAACCCAGCTTCTTTCTGCCTGTTACCCTCAAAATTGGACTGAGGAAGTTTTAGTGTTAAAGCGCCTCCCATGGAAACTCAATGCTGTGAGAGGCCAACCTATCCCTACCCGGCTGTGCCCTGCTCCACCCTGCTGGGTGACAGAGCAGTGCGTGTATGCAAGGAATCAAAGCTACAGGCTCGCACAGCCCCACAGCCCGTCAGTCTCTCATTCTGTCTTTCCTGCCATCTCCTTCATGGGCAATCATGCACACATGCACATACACACATACGTGTCTCTGTAACACCTGTGCACATGCATAGACATGCACTAGACCGTGGCTCACCAATAATAATAATAATAATTAGCTGCTACTATATTTGAGTACTTACAATGTGCCAGGTATTTTGCTAAGGGATTTGTATTAATTTCCTCTGTTATTTTTCCCTGTGGCCTTATGAACCATACTGTTGTCCATATTTTATAAAAAAGGGAAGAATGAAAACTTTTCCAGGGATCGAAGCACTCATATGAAGATGTTACAGAAATCCAAGGCTGAGGGTGGACAACCCTGAAATGACCCCAAGAATGACCTCCATCTATATCCCTCTTCCCTACCCTCCGTAGGCCTTCTGACACTAATTCTACCTGGAATGCAAGAGATCTAAGAACACGTGTTCCTTTCTTCTATCCAAACAGCCCAGAACTCAAGGGACGCCCTGTTCTCTGCCGTCCTCCACCCAAGTCATTGGACCTGGGACAGATGCCCGAGCTGGTCTGCGCTTTTGCATAAGGGACAGAGATTTAATATCAAATATTCTGTGCTTCCTCTATCAGAATCATAATTTATTTAGGGTGGAAATATGCCACTTAAGCAAACAGAGAAACAAACTGACAGTTCTCAGACTTCCTTGCAGATCGGGATGGCTAATAAAATATACGGGGAAGTCATTGGGTGGGGCCTTTGGAAAAAGTTTTTAAAGGGGTTTCTCATGTGGAGAAAAGGGAGCCCTTGTGCAGTGTTGGTGGAAAGGTACACTGGCACAGCCTTTACGGCAAATGGTATGGAGGCTTCTCAAAAAATTACAAATAGAACTACCATGTGATTGATCTAGCAATCCCACTTCTGTGTATATATCCAAAAGAAATGAAATCACTATCTTAAAGCGATATCTGCACCCCCATGTTTCTTACAGCCTTATTCACAGCAGCCGAGCTATGGAAACAAACTAAGCATCTGTTAACAGATAAGTGGATAAAGAAAATGTGGTATAAAATATACAATGGAATATTATCCAGCCATAAAAAATAAGGAAATTCTGCCATTTGCAACAACATGGATGAAACCAAAGGGCATTATGTTAAGTGAAATAAGCCAGACAGAGAAAGACCAATACTGCATGGTATCATTTATATGTAAATCTCAAAAAAGAAAAAGAAAAAGTCAAACTCACAGACACAGAGAGTAGATTGGTGGTTCGCAGGGGCTGGCGGTGGGGGGTGGGGTAGGGAAACAGAGAGAGGTTGGTAAAAGGGTACAAAGTTTCAGTTAGAAGATGAATAACTTCTGAGGATCTAATGTACAGCGTAGTCATTATAGTTAATAATACTGTATCATATACCTGCAATTTGCTAAGAGAAGAGATCTTAAGCTTTCTCACAAAAACAAAAAAGATACGAAAACCAAAACAAAACAGAACAAAACAGGTAATTATGTAAGGTGATGGACATGCTCATTAACTTGATTGTGGGAATCATTTCATAATGTGTATGTGTATCAAACCATCACTTTGTACACTTTACATATATTACCACTTTGTCATTTTTACCTCAATAAAGCTAGAAAAAATGAAATAGATAAATTTTAACAGTGGGATTCCTCGGCTGCTAGGTTCTCCTTTGCCCTCCCCAATTCCCCCTTCTTCCTGCCTGGAACTCCTATATGCTGGCTAGAATTCTAGCAGCCCCCTTAGGTTATGAGGGGACCTTGAGGAATAGAAAGATGAATGCAAGCTGGGACATTAATAGCACCAAGGAGCCTTCTTGATAGGTCTGGCTTGCTGACTCCTGTGTCTTCTTTCACATAAGAGAAAAGCAAGCCCTAATTTATTTAGACCAGCAGCCTACTCAGTATTTGGGTTTCCTGGCATGCAACCAAACCTCATACTAACAGACACAGCAGGTCTCCAAAAATAGAAGGTGTCAAGCTTCCTCGACCCCCGGGAGCAGAGCTGAGCTGAGGTGAGCTGGGACCCCCATTGGCATGTGAGACCCTTCATCACGAATCAGAGCCTGCGCACCATTGCCATCCAGGAAAACGCTCCGCTGCTCCTAGGCCTCAGGCTTTCCCACCATGAACCTTGTCATCTCCTCCGCAGCCTCCCTGAGGCTGTTCCAGTGGTCTCTCCACCTCCCTCCCTGGTGAGACCGTCCTTAAGTCTCCTGAAGCAGTCTGTACACATAAGGAGTCTGAGGTACGGATGCTGAACCATACCACCGTTCCATCTCAGTCTGCGGGACACAGGGGTGGTCAGCCGTTTTCTGAAAGATCAGAGACGAAGAAAGAAGGTTAAGGAAATGCCAGAGGGGACCCCAGTCCTGAGCTGGGCTGAATCAGGGAGTGAGCGCCAAGATCAGGCAGTACTCAAACAGGGAGCAGCTCTGTTTTGTTTTCCACTCAGGCCTCTACTGGGCAAGGTGAGTGAAACAGAAGAACAGAGGTTGTGGGATGGGAAGCAGCAGACTGGTGGTTGGAAGACATAAATCAAAAATCCCAGTTCGGGCTTCGCTGGTGGCACAGTGGTTGAGAGTCCGCCTGCCGATGCAGGGGACGCGGGTTCGTGCCCCGGTCCGGGAAGATCCCACATGCCACGGAGCGGCTGGGCCCGTGAGCCATGGCCGCTGAGCCTGCGTGTCCGGAGCCTGTGCTCCGCAACGGGAGAGGCAACAACAGTGAGAGGCCCGCGTACCACACACACACAAAAAAGTCCCAGTTCTGTCTCTAACTTGACCAGAAAATGGGGCTGGGCTGGGTAAGCTCTGGAGTCCTACCACCCTATGGATGGTGGCTCCATGCTCCCTGGTTTAAGGAGTTTATTATCCAGTACACAAGATTCCTTCTGTTCTCCACACCGGCCTCTTTAGTGTCCCCCACGCAGGTAAGTCCCTGTGTCCTCACCTTTGCCTGTGCCAGGCCCTCCACCTGGACCGCTGTGCCTGCAGATCCCCACACGCCTGGCCCCGTCCCCTCACTCTGGTCTCTGCTTAGATGTGACCCCTCAGAGAGGCCCTTCCTCTAACCCTTATCCCAGGAAGCCCCCTGACCACTCTCATCTCTCACCTTGCTTTGGTTTTCTTTATTGATTAATATCTGTTTCTTTGTTCAGATATTTTCTTTCTCCCCCATGAGAAGCTAAGCTCCGCAAAGACAGAGATTATGTCTGTTTTGGTACATTGCTGAATCTGCAGCACCTACAACAGCTCTTGGTAGGCATTTTAATAAGCAGTTAAATGACTGGATGAGTGCGTACATATGCACAGATATCTGTATATCTTCACTACACGTGTTTACGAAACACACACCTAACACACACACCTAACACACACACACATCGCACACACACACACAGTAAGGACACACGTCTATTAGCTTTTGGTGTGAGGGGTAGCTCCCAAACCCTATTCCAGAACCTCCCAGAATTACACCAGCTGGAAAGACAATTCCAGAATCTCATTCTTAGCAGACGCCAGTCTGCATAACAAAGCACATGGGGTATGGCGATGAAATTTAATGTTCAAATTGCAGAATAAAATATTTGTATTTACTTGCCTTTTATACTCTGTGTAATAAAAGTCACAGTGTTCTCGTAGATGCTTTTCTTATTCAGCTTGTAGCTCCCTGCCCCCCACCAAACATACTTTTTTCTGGTTCTACAAGAGGCTTCGCTAGCGACACTTGTAGCAACACATCTGGAAAGACAGGGATGGGCAATTTATTTGACCAGTTTATGGAGCCATGGAGCCAATGGCAACCCTCCTGGACTATTCCTCACCCCCCCTGGTTTTGGCAAATGGGAGGGAGCCCAGAAGAGACACAAATATGTTTGCAGCACATAAGTAAACTCCATTTCCCCTTCCCTTTCTTATTTATGCCACATACTAAATTAATTAATTCATATTAGCTAACAGTAAAGAGAACCAGGTCGAAAGAGTAGAGCTTCTTATTGGGACAACCTTTCTGTTTCATGGGTAAATATTGGTATTGTGTTACAGAATGAAATAATTTATCTATTCTGAATGCTCACTAAGAGCTGTTAACTTTATCATTTATTAATAGACTAATAATTCATTCGATTTAAAAAATTAAATATAGAACCACTAATGAACTAAATTTAAATAATTAAGTCTAGTGTAAGTGGAGAGGGCCTGTAGTACAGAACTGGGTTCTGCTGAGTGTTTTGTGTGTGAGAAAAAGAATACTATGTATGGTCAGACTCTAAGGTTACACATGACGCAGGCATGTGTACTGAGCTCTGATTCTCCTGGGAAAGTGACTTCAGACCCTGTGGATTCACCCTCTCATGGCTGGCTACCCCTAACCAGGGAGGCCAGGGCTGTCCAGACCCAGGTAAGAAGAGGAGAAAAAGGAGGCAAATGACCTTTTTCACTGGACCACATTCAATTCTGGGTGTGGGTTCCAGCTTTCCCACCCCTGGACACTAACCCCTGGGATTTAGTGTACAAATTCTCGGAGAGGACCTTCCTGAACTTGACCCTTGCAGACTACACCTGCGGAGCCAGCAAACTCCCTAGAGTTTCAGAGCAGCCTCAAGCCTCCTGTCTACAGTTCCTGACACCAGAGCTGCTCACACTTTCAGGTTTACACAAAGAATTACTTGGGGATGTTGTTCAAAACACAGATTTGGATTAGCAAGGCTGGGGTGGGCCTGGGCATCTGCATTTCTGATGAGCCACTGCTGTTACACGTGCTCCAGGGACTCACTGGAACAGAGGAGCCTTTTCTTTTCCCTGGAGGCTCCACTCTCACCCACACATGGTCCAACCCCAGGCCTTCTTGCAGCCCCAGGCTTTAGGCTCAGAGCTCATCCCGCTGGTTGAGAGGGTCAGGTTGGAGCACTGCAGTCTCTCAATTGGTGCTGAGTGCCTGACCCTCTACTGGGAGCTGAGTATGGAGCGGGGCAGGCTGGGGATCCCCTGCCCCGTGAAGCTTGTAAGCCCTCAGGTAAGAAGCCAGGACAATCCCCATGCGATGTCAGCTATGGAGGAGATCTGTAGGGCCTGGGGACTTATGGAAGGAGTAGTTATCCTGACCCAGGGGTTCAGTCAAGTCCCCAAGGAAGAAATCCTTAAGTGGAGACGGGAGGAGATGAGTTGGTATTGGCCAGGTGAAGTGGAGTGGGGACAGCAGAGGAGAATGTTAATGGCAAGAACATGAGCAAAGGCCCGGAGTGGAGAGATGGCCATTTTCTCTCCAGTAGCACCTGCTTCTGACGCCTGCTCTGCAAAACGCGCCCACCTCCAATCAGATGAAGGCTCACTCCTTCCTTTGAAGCCTGAGTGTTTTGCTTCTTCTTTCCCTAGGGCATTCACCTCCCTCCCTTCTGAGGTGATACCCACGAGTGAACTTGTTTAATTATCAGTGTTGGCCAATATTCCTGAAGGTAGGAGTAAGAGCTGATTTGCAGTGTGAC
Organism: Grampus griseus; assembly: GCF_964374135.1. Taxonomy (NCBI): domain Eukaryota; kingdom Metazoa; phylum Chordata; class Mammalia; order Artiodactyla; family Delphinidae; genus Grampus; species Grampus griseus. The sequence continues at coordinate 33,513,940 of NC_139004.1, read as the reverse complement.
CTTCGGCCAGTGCGGACGGTCCCCACATAACAGGGGTGTGAGCATCGACTGAGTCCCCACTTGCAAGGCACCTCGCATCCCGCCAGGCACCCATCAGGGGCTCAGTAAAAAGCTACAGAACACAAAGCATGATTGAAACATATATTCTGGGGCCAGGCTTCCCTCCTGGGTGCAAATCCTGCAATTCCCATTTGTGTGACCTTGGGCTACTTAACATCTCTGGGAGGCCATCTCCTTGTCCGTAAAACAGGGGAAATACCCAACTCACAGGTTTATAAGTTTAATGAGATACTATGTTAACTGTATATATGTATCTAAAAACTGCTTAGCATATAAATCCAGTGGTAGCTATTATTATTTGGAACAGAAAATTCTCTGCCCCTGCTCCTAGAACCTTCTAATGGGACACGGTGGGGGACTGGCAAGAGGAAGATTTATTCTGGGTAGAAAACTGCATCCCTCTCCTTGGTGGTATTTCTTCTGCCTCCTTTGAAATATAAAAGCCAGATGCAACAAACTCTGTGGCCTCATGAAATCAAATGTCCAATTTACATATAAACGGAGACCAGGAGCTTCAGAAGGAAAAGGTGTTAGGGAAATTGTCTCCGGGAAAATCCGGAAGAGAAGCATCCCAGGAGGAAAGGACTGAAAGAAGGCTCTTGAGGCTGGCTCTTGTGTGTCTAAGCAGGGGGAACCCTTGCCAAGGTCCAGGTAGTCAGAAGCTGGGGACCTCCCTGTGTCTGTGGTTTCCAAGACAGTTCCCTACCCTGTGAGGTGTGACTGGTAATCCAAACGGTTAACGGGGACATGGAGCCTGCAACATACAGGACCCTACACGGAGTGGTTCACACTCACTGCCCACTAAGCTCTCAAACAGTCTGGGTAGGGTTGGCGCTGTCACCACCTCCATTTTACAGATGAGGAAACTGAGGTCCAGAGAGGTTAAGCAACACGCCCCAGGTCTCCTGGCAGCTCTGAGGCACTGCGGAAAGTGGCCTCCTAGGACTGACCTACGCAGCTGGTGACTGAAGGGCTCCCCAGCCTGGCCCCTCCTAGCACTGACAGCCCATCTCCTGTTGCTCCCATGTGTCTGCTTCCTGTTCAACCACAGTTTGCGCAGATCTTCCCGTGAAGTTTTGGATTTGCCGAATTAATAAGTTAGAGAAGAGGTGCAGTTTTCATCTCACCCATATAAACTCTTGGAAAAACGCTTCCAAAAACCCTCACAGGGAAGGTGTGTCAGTCAACAGAGATATGTTTTCTAATTAGGCAGAAGTAAAAGGGGAAGTTGAAACGGCCCCAATGTTTTAATCAATTGGATAAATCAAAAGAATCATCAGTTCTTAATGGTTAAGAAGTTGGTTGAAGGAGAATGAGCACAGAGATATCTAAGTAACTGGACGTGCAGCTGTTTTCTTTTGCTTTTTTAAGGACTAATATCTTTCCTATCGACACTTTTCCTTTTTTAAAACGTAGGTCTGATTGAGACTCTCTGAGTTGTGAGGTAGCATCTCGGACTTCCCTTGGACCTCCTCAAAACATAAGAACATACAAAAACGCTTAGTTCATGCTTGCTGACCGGATGGCCGATCCTGTTTGAAAATGTGTCTTCCAGCTGTGGTCCAGCATCTGTCGGGGACAAAAGAAACTTGCAAGCACAGAATATTTGGGCTGGAAGAGACCTTAGAAATCCCCTTGTCCCACCCCCTCATTTTACAAGGAAGAGTGTGCAGGAGGTGGGTTAGAGAACTTGCCCAGGGGCACGTGGCTAGTTAGAGACCCAGCCAGGCCAGAACCGAGTCTTCTCACTCTCAGACCACTGTGCTTCTCCCTCAGCCCTTTGGTGATGGAGGAAAATCAGGAAGCTCATTAAAAACACACTCCATTAGCAAACTACGGCAACCTCATCAGTTGTGGAAAGCAGGGGCCATTGAGCGCAGCCCCGGAGAGAATAAGTTCTCACCACTTCGTTAGCACCATCATAACATCTCTCTCTTTTTTTTCTGGTCGCATTGCACAGCTTGCAGGATTTCAGTTCCCGGACCAGGGATTGAACCCAGGCCACGGCAGTGAAAGCCCGGAATCCTAACCACTAGGCCACAAGGGAACTCTCCATAACATCTCATTTTTAAACTAAATACCTTTTCTCCATTGGAGCCCTGCAACGACAGAACACACCTTGCTGAAGTCACCTTAGAGATAGGACAGTCTCTTGTCCCCAAGGAAGGGAAAGAAAGGAAACTGACGATGGCTGAGGACCTACTGAATGCCTGGTGTCTTTTCCTCCTTTAATCTTCATGGTAAATCCAAGAGGCAGGGGTTTCTGAAATTCTGTTCTTCTAGGTAAGGAACCTGAGACTCAGAGAAGTTAGGTGACTTGCCCCCAGTCACACAGCAAGTAAGTGGCAGAGATGGGTTTCAAAACCAGGTCATCTGATGCCCAGTTTGAGGCCCCTCCTGCTAGCTCAGGATCCTGGGGACATATGGAATCCAGAGTTGTCCCCTGAAGGAAAAGCTGAGTTTAGTAGGAAGAGCACTGGACTTGGTAGTCAGGAGACCCAGACTGTGGCTTTCCATGAGGCAGACCCCGCGCTGTCTAGTTCAGCACACTGCCTGGCATGCAGTGGTGGCACATAAAGATTTCTTGAATAATTATTGTTATATTTGACAAAGGACCTATATTCAGGATGTATACAAAGAACTAAAACTCAATAATTAGGAGATAAACAATCTACTTTGTAAAAAAGAGGCAAAAGATTTTAACAAACAGTTCACCAAAAGGCAATGCAATGACCAATGAGCACGTGGAAAAAGTGCTCAGCCTCATTAACCATGGGAGAAATACGAATTAAAGCCATAATGAATCATCATTACACACCCACTGATTAATGCATTAAAGAGACGAACAACACGAAGTGCTGAGGAGGATGTGGAGCAACCGGAACTCCCTTACACATGGGTGGGAGTGCGAAATGTACCACCTCTTGGGGAAGGTCTACAAGTTTCTTGTGAAATGAGACATACATCAAACCCTATGACCCAACAATGTCTCTCCTAGGAATTTACCCAGGATAAATGAACACACATATCCTCAAAAAGACTTGTACAGAAACACGCATAGCACTGTCATCCATAATCACTCGAAACTGGAAACAACCCAAACGTTTATTAACAATAGAGCGGATATAACCAAATTGTGAAATGTACATACCCTGGATGCTATTCAACAATAAAAAGGAAGGAACTATGGATTCATGCAGCAACATGAATGAATTTCAAAAATATGCCGAGTGAAAGAAGCATTGCTAAAAAAGGGTTATATTGAATGCTTCCATTTATAGGAAGTTCTAGAACAGGCAAAATTAATGTATGATGTATAATATCAGAACAGTGGTTGCCTAGGAGTTTGAGGCAAGGATTAACTGAAGGGGAACAAAGGAAATTTCTGGAGTGATGGAATGTTTTGTATCTGGATAAGGATTTGGGTTACTCAGCTGTATATATGTGTCAGTGATATGATATGCAGGCTGAAGTGTTTCGAGCTGATGTCTGCCACTTTGAAGTGCATAAAAATAAGGTGGATTAAAAGATGGATAAGGCAATACCATCCTCTCTCTCCTCTCTCCCTCTGATCTCATACTGGGGCTCCCCACTGGCTAAAGTAGAAGGAGATTGGGACTGGGGTTAGGGCTCCAATAGAATTTTATCTGTGAAGTTTTATTTTTTTCCATTAGAAAAAACTAAGGCATATATAATAAAATATTAAGTTATCAAAAAACAAAGATGGATAAGGGATGAATAACTGGAAAGATATGTGAAAAAAACAAATGGAGCGAAATGCTAGAGTAGAATCAAAGTGGTGGGTATGTGGTGTCCACTGTGCATTTTATCTGTATGTTTAACTTTTTTTCATAATACAATTTTGGATATTATGAAGAAAAAATGAGAAAGACTTGGATTCCACTCTTGACTCACATGCATATTAGACCCGGTGTCCTCTCCCTGCCCACCTTTGCAGCCCCATTTCCCTCCACTCCACATCTCACTCTCTACACTGTGGCCATAAGGTCCTCTTTTCACCTCCTCAAAGCCATCATGTACCACCTCGGACCACAGGACCTTTGCATATGCTGTCTCCTCTGAGAGGCTCTCCTTCCTTTTTTTCTCCCAGATAATGTCTCAGACCTCAGGTCAAGCAGCCTTTGTCTGGGTTCTTTCTCTCTCCATCACCCACCTCCACTAGCGCCACTGCTTTAATTCTTAAAGAAACACACTTTTTCTGTCATAGTGCGACTATTCCATTCATGTCCCAGCCCCATGAGACTGACAGCTCCATGACAGCAAGGTCATGTCCATTTGGGCTCACCAAAGCACACTCACACCCAGCACAGTGCCTGGCCAGAGCCCCTGCCCATGAAGGTTCTGCAGAATGAATGGATTTTTCTAACCAGCCAGTGGGCCTGGGAAAGGCACAACCTTCCTTGGTCCATTTTCTTGTTTTCAAATTATAAGATTGGTGAAGAACCTTTCTTTTTGCACAGGGCCTATTCAGAAACTGTGTGTTTTTAATTCAAAATGAAAACAACTTTAATGAATCCTACAGAAAATAATGTATATTCCTTCCACTAAGATTATTCACTTTGTTGAATGAAAGAATTTCAATGAGAAATTGATGCTGCTTTTTTAGCCACTAAGATGTTCCTAGTTGGGTGTTTTGAAAAGAAGCCCTAAGGATAAGAGGCAGTTCTCTAATCTCTCACCTCTCACAATTCAGAGGGTGTTAGAATCACAAGGCTGATTCACAGCTGTTGTCTCATTCCTTCTTCTAAAATATGTAATGTTATCATCCCCTCTTTGCAGATGGTGAAAGTGTGGCTCAGAGAGGTAAAGTGACTTGCCCAAGGTCACATAGCAAGTTGATGACAGAATGCGCTTGAGTTAATTCATTCAATCAGTGGAATAATTTCTGAACATCCACCCACCCTTCCTGTATATGGTACCATGTCAGGTGCTGGGAATCTAGTGACAATAAGATGCAACTTCTTATGTCTCCCGGTTTGGGACCACTCCCCCACCTTGGTTGTATGATCTTCTCTCTACTTCGATAGAGCAGGACAGCCAATACCCTCAGTTGTCTTGGACTGACTTCTCCAGAAGGAGATTGTGAGATAATGATGTCAGGACAAGTAGTTCATTGGGGAGGTGACCCCAGAAAGTACCCACAAAGAAGAGAGGAAATAAGAAAAGGAAGAAAGCTAACACAGGGAGCAAGTTACTACTGTGGGCACCAGGGGGCCGATCCCACTGGGGAGCTTTGGGAGACTGTGTAGGACGTGCCTCAGAGTTGGGTATTTATGTACCAACTGCCATTCATTACGGGGTGGAGGCTACTCCCCAGGGTGACTTCCTGGCACTTCTGCCCTGCAGGAGGGCCCAAGCATGCTCTGGTGGAGAAAGTCCTCAGGCAGTGTCCACACGTATTTGCAGAAAGAGGCCATCATTACATATGGAAATGGTGTGGAAAGGTGCATGCTAAGGGGACGCAGGTGCGGCACCAACAGCATCTGCGGGGCTAGGGCAGTGCCAATCAGCAAGAATCCTGGAAGGCCAGCTACAGGTACCCTGGCTGCTCTGTGCCATACTGTGGTACAGTGCTCCAATCCTGCGGCTGTGGTCCAGACCGCAGACACCAGCCCTGGTGGTGTGAGGGCCTCAGCCCTGGCTTCCGAAGGACCCCGCCCCACTCCTAGGCAGCATCGAAGCAATTTAAAAACTCCTCTCTCTGCCTCTGAGCTGCTGGCCCTGGGGGCTTTTTCTTCTAATCCTGCCGTTCCGTGGTAACAGAAAGGCAGCTGAAGTATTTGGGAGAAATAAGACTACCTGCCATGTTTCCTTCATCTGTGACAGAGACTGTGAATTATGCCCCAGTGTCCCTTCTCCTCCTCTTGGTTGTAGTATCACCCAAGTTTTAGAGGAGCCTCTAGCTACAGACTACATTTCCCAGACTCCCCTGCAGGTAGAAATGGTCACGTGACTAAGTTCAGGCCTTGGGATATGAGCCAAAGCAAACTTCAGGGCATATCCTTAAACAAAGAAGAGGCCTGCTTTCGCTTCTTCCTAACTCTTTCCACAGGCTGGAGATTGGCCATGCCTGGAGCAGTCCTCTTGGATGGGCAGCCTGGGTAGAGGGTAGAGAGCTGCACCCATAGCCTAGGTCTCTGGATGGCCCACACCATCCACCTGCCTCTAGCCCATCTCAAAAGACAGATGGAAACACCGGAAACTAACACAACATTGTAAATCAACCCTACTCCAATAAAAATTTAAATAAATAAATTGAAAACCAGGATAAAAAAAAGATAGAGACATAAACTCCCATCTTCTGTCAGCAACTATGTCTTGAGCCTCTATGATAGCAGTTTGACCTGTGTCTAACTCACTTATCCCTAAGGTCTCTATCAGATCTAAAGATGGCTATTTCTGTAAGCATTATTCTCACATCCCAGGTCTCAGAGAAGTGACCACTTCACCCTGACCCTCAAAGTGTTCCGATCCCCAAAGGGTGCTGCTGCCTTTCCACCACCCCTCACCTTCATCTCTCCAGTGTGTGACACAGCTTTGCCCAGTGAAATGAATATCTCACAGATCTTGATTCTGGACACCTAGAAACCAATCATCTGGTCACCTTCTTCAGGGCTTTTCAGTGTGCAGACGCCACAGAGAAGTCTGGGCTGTGTGCTGCTCAGGTCAGGAGGGCGGATAAGTGGGGATGGGGAAGAGGCTCCACCATAGCTCCCCCAAATGAAAAGAGGATACTTTTGCAGCAAGAGGGATGGAGGAAAGTGATGAGATATAAACAGAAATCTCTTAAGAGTGGGGGTCTAAATGTCCATCGACAGAGGAATGGATAAAGAAGATGTGGCACATATATACGATGGAATATTACTCAGCCTTTAAAAAGAATGAAATAATGCCATTTGCAGCACCATGGTTGGACCTAGAGATTGTCATACTGAGTGAAGTAAGTCAGACCGAGAAAGAGAAATATCATAGGATATCCATTATAAGCGGAATCTAAACAGAAATGATAAAAATGAAGTTACTTACAAAACAGAAACAGACTCACAGACTTAGAGAATGAACCAGGGGGGAAGGGAGAGGGAAAGGGGTAGTTAGGGAGTTTGGGATTGACATGTACACACTGCTATACTTAAAATGGGTAACCAACAAGGACCTACTGTATAGCACGGAGGACTCTGCCCAACGTTATGTAACAACCTGCTGTCCTGAAACTATCACAACATTGTTAATCAACTATACTCCAGTATAAAATACCAAGTTAAAAAAAAAAGAGTGGGGATGAAGTCATTTCATCAGGTTTTAGATTGCTGCTCCCAGAAGGTCTGGGTCTCTGCCCAGGCACCTTTATACTGGAAGGTGGGGATAGGACCAGGTGACCTGCAGGTGAGTTTTGCTCTAAAGCTCTGGAATTATACTAAATAAGAATTGCTGAAAAGTCTACATGCCCATGAGCTGCTTAAGAACAGGAATTATTCCTGTGCCCCTTTCTATCCCCCAAACTTTGTATAGTACTGGAATCTAGACGGTCTCAAATATTTACTGAAGTGCACCATGTTTTAGATAAATATTGTTGGATGAATGAATGAGTACAGTTTCCCACTGAAAACGGAACTCTCAAACACATTTCCCTATTAGAAAGTCATTGAGGTTGATAACACTATCTCCCAGTTGAGAATGGAATCTTCAATCAGCCAGGAAGTGGTCTAAAAGCAGGGTTGTGTCTCCCCTCAGACCGGGGCTCCCTGAGGGCAGGGCTGGGTGTCCCCCCAGGCTGCACACCCTCCTCCAAGCCTGCACACATTCTGCAGGACAGTCCATCTCAAAGTCCTTCCTCCCCTCTGTAGGCTCCTTCTGTCGATGAGCTCAGCATAGCCCTGTCCGTGTTCCGTTGAGCATTTTTAATGTTTCAGTATGAATATGTTAAGGAATCATAAATGCAGAGAGGAAAACAAGGGAAAGAAAAATGAAAACTGGGAAAGAAAGGCCAAGTAGTGGTTAAGTTCGTTCCAACAGGCGGCCCTCAGCCTCGAGGGAAAAGTCTAGTACATGCACCAAAACCTCATGAATAATTATTTCTGAGTGGCTCAATATTTTAAATGCTGGATCATTTTTTTCCTCCTCGGGAGCATTCCATAACTATTTATTGCAGTGCAGAAGCCGGATGGAAGGTGATTAAATTTGATTTCTGGGTTGAGGGATGAGCAGATTGGGAAATGGGGTGGAGGTGGTAAGCAGAGGTGGATGGGCATGAGGAGGGGGGAGCAGATGGGACCAGGACCCCCTAGGCCAGCGTCTCGTGGGGTCAAAGAAGAAAGTTCACCACCCAACAAGTAAGCCTCGTTGGATTCCAGTATCTTTTTCCCCTAAGGAGCTTCAAGCTTGGTGTTTCTGTCCTCACCAGCCCTGACACTGGGGGGCAGACAGCTGAGGTGGAGGAAAGATACAGATACCAGCTACTTGCCCCGCGGTTAATGTCAAGGCTTTGGGGAAATTAAAACTCAAAAGTATAGGAGACCTCCAAGCCTGTGTGATGATATGACTGTCCCCTCCCCAAGGCAGGGGTGAAAGAACCCTAGTTTCTCCTTCAGAGAGTCTACCCTGAGTTCTCCCAGTGGTTCTAAGGACTGGTGGTTAATACGTTGGCTAAACCATGCCAAGAGTGTAGCAACCTCTTGGGTCCTTCTTTCTTAGTTTGTTTTAGCCTGGCTCCAACCCTGTGAAGCTGAAAGGACAGGTACTATTATTCCCCTTTTTTTTTTTTTTTTGACTGCACCACGTGGCATGTGGGATCTTAGTTCCCCGATCAGGGATCAAACCCAGGCCCCCTGCAGTAGAAGCGCGGAGTCCTAACCACTGGACCGCCAGGGAAGTCCCTATTCCCATTTTTTTTTTTTTTTTTGCGGTACACGGGCCTCTCACTGCTGTGGCCTCTCCCGTTGCGGAGCACAGGCTCCGGACGCGCAGGCTCAGTGGCCATGGCTCACGGGCCCAGCCACTCCACGGCATGTGGGGTCTTCCCGGACCGGGGCACGAACCCATGTCCCCTGCATCGGCAGGCGGACTCTCAACCACTGCTCCACCAGGGAAGCCCCCCTATTCCCATTTTATGTTTAAGGAAACTGAGCCTCAGAGAGGCAAGTGATTGCCCCAAGTCTTCTGTTCTTTGAAAGATGAAGCAGAGAAAAAGGCCCCGGGTTTCTGGACTCCCAGGCAGCCCTTGTTTCTTACACCGTCACTGGCTTAACTGTTAGATGCCTCTGTGGTGGCAAACAGTGATGAGACACTGGGTGGGTGAAGGCTGACTGGCACACCAGGCGTGTCCCTCAAGCGCACTTAGGCCTCATGTCCCTAGCAGTGTCACTCAGTGCTTCCAGCCTCGTTCCGCCGGCTCCTCTGCCCACCGTGGCGCGTGCTGTCCGCACTCCCAGCGGGCCTTGCTAACTTTCAGTCGCTCTTGCCCATATGCAGGCCTGAGTTGCTGCCTTTAGGATGTGTATATGGCCTCCTCTCAAGCTCTTTGCGGGCAAATGTCATGTCTTATGCTTCTCATATATCCTCCCCAGGGCCTAGAGCAGTACTGGGCATAGGGATGGGGTGGAATGGTATCCATTAGTACATCGTCATCATCATAATGGTGAGTTTTATTCAGCACTAAATTTGTGCCAGGTACTGCTGCTATAAGAGGCTTGTATACGTTAACTCATTTAATCCATAGCAACTCCATTCGATGGGTATCATTCTCCTCCTTCCCATTGTATGAAGGAGCCGAGGTCTAGGGAGGTTAAGTAAAACTTCCATAATTATATAGCAAGTAAGTGACCAAGGCAGGATTTGAACCTGAGCCATCTGGCTTTAACCCTAACTCTTAGATGCTACATTATACTGCCATTCAGCATAGAACACATGCATGTACGCTTATCTCTGCAAGTAGCCGTTCATTCATTCATTCATTCATTCTTAAATTTGCTACCATTTATTGAGCACCTATTATGTCCAGGGCATGGTGTTAGTGCTCTACCTACACCCCTAATTCTCACATCCAGGCTGCAAACTTGATGTTATTATTGTCTCCATTTTATAGTTGAGAGAGTCCAGGTTGCTTCCCCAGGGTCATATGGCTGGTAAATAGTAAGGCTGGATTTCAACCCAGGTCCGTTCTGGGTGGTTCCAAAGCCTGAGCTGTTTCCCCCAGTTATGCTGCATCTACCTTCCGTTACTCTCCAAACTCAGCCCAGCTGAGAACCCAGCACGGAGGGACGTGCTGGCAGGAGGAACCAAAGGCTTCCGGAGCCTCTGGCAGTGGAAATGGCAATAATAAAGATGATTCTGGGCACGTGACGGCCTCTGCCATTCCAAACTATATGGTCACTCTAAGCTGACCGCTAGTGATGGCCATTCTCCAGCACAACTGGGGAATCAGACAAGATAATGTGCGCGTGGCAAGGTCGTACTCACAGTGTGCTCAGATGTGCGAGAACCCCCTTTTCTTTATTTTCTATCAGCTGATTGGAGCTCTGCCCCATGCTCCCAGCCTGTGGGTGAAGAGGAAGGGGAGAAACTAAGTTTTAGCCCAATGTAGTAATCTAGGTCCGATTCAATAATTTAAACAGCCTTTTAAAGGAGGCACCCTGTTTCTTGTGGACAAAGTGGGGGTTTCTGTTTTCGATCTGCCCTCCAGGATGGCACTTACGTGGGTGGGCAGAGGCCTGCACGGTGCTGGGAGAGAAGGGCACATCTGGCCTGGAGCCAGTCCTCGGCTGGGAGGGCTGGTGCCCAGCAAGATGGGATGGTGTGTTCTACCCTAAGCGTTCAGCAGGCCCTCCCCTGCCGATGGGCAAGGCTGTTCGCCTTCTGCTCGTTCTTGCCTCCATCAGGGCTGGGCTGTCCTAGCATTCCGAATAGACCTGGTCCCATTTTGCCTCTTGATGGTGCTGAGGACCCTCTGAGGTCCTGCCCTGCAGCTTTCTCTGAACCCTCTGAGAAACTCCCCAATCCGACTCGTATAACTTCAGGGCAAGCAGAAGCATCTGGGCTCCACCTCAGGCACAGAGGAACCAGGGCATGCTTGGAGACCCAAACTCATGCCCTCCCTCCACGGCACCTGGTTGACCACAGTGCAGCCACTGGTCATCAGGACAGGAACAGCCTGGGAGGTGACCTTCTCAAGTCCCAGATGAGAAGGGAAGCAGAATCCCCTCTGCTCTCGATATCTCTGCCACTTAACTGCATGCCTCTCTCCTTGGGGAATTCAGCCTGGAGAAAGATCAGATGTGGGTCTTATTGCCCATCCACCCATCTCCAGCCCCTTTGTCCCCCAAAGACCCCCAGGACAGGAATGAATGGGCTCCCCGTGCTGTCTGATGGGCACCCCCTGTGTAAAGCCCTGCGGCTGTGTCCTCCAGGCTTGCTGACATGCTAATGTGTGCACGTACGGTGCACCAGACCCTGTCTACCTCACAGTTGATCTATGAAGGAGGCGCTGGTACAGTCCCTGGGTGCAGATGAAAAGGGCCCAGCATAGAGAAGTTATCTGCCCAGGGTCGCAGTGCGCGAGCCACGATACAGAGCCCACTAGATTCTCCATAGCCCTGGAGACCATGGAGTCTTGTTCAAAGCAAACCCACCCTCTCCTTTATAGGGATGACAGACTCACAACTCAGCCTCGGAGGAGGAAGCCTGCATGAGAATGTAATTTAGTGAGGAAATTAAAACACATTGATTTCATATTTGAAAAATAGTAGCCCCCTCACAAATTAGACAGGTGTTATAAACTGTAAAGCCCTGAAAAGGTAAGGGATGGTTGTCCTTACTGAGACATCCATTTTTATTGGAAAATTGGAGGAGGCTGTTCCTGCCCAAAGAATGGAATCGTGGGATCCGGGTTCTAACTCTAGCTCTGAGATTTTGGGGAAGTAACTCCCCCACTCTGAGCCACAGTTTCCTCCTCTGTCCTGTGATGGAAATGGCTCTCTAATGCCCATGACCTCTAAAGTCTACACGTTTCCACAGGTCACTGAGGAGCTGGAGGCCCCTTGCCGAGATCCGCAGACTCAGTCCCCTGAATGGTGCCCACCAGGCCTGGCCCAGGGATGCTGATGCTGACGGGCCGGGAGGTTTGGTCCCACATGGTAACTTATGCTGAGCCTGGCAAAAGGTCCTGCCTGGCCCACAGTCCTCTCCCTGTCCCTCCAGCCTGCAGAGGGCCTTGCCCTTCCTGCTTCACAAGCTGCGTCCCTGATGTGCCAACTCCCGTGAGCTGAGGCTGGCGCCCACCATCTGCCCACAGACCCCTCCACGCTCATTGATTTTACAAGCTTTCAAAGGTCAAGGTGGCTGTACAAGCGGGTAGTGAGGTGACCAGAGGCATTTTCAATGAGAGCGTGCTACATGGGTTCTGAGGCCTGGTGTGGTCACCTGCAGACGCATATTTTCATGAAGGGGTGCACACAGAAATGAATGTCCTCTCCTCCTCACTGTACACACACACACACACACACACACACACACACACACACACACACGTTTTAAACAGGACAAGTCACAGTTCACTAATCATAATAATATCTATGCATACAGAACATTATTGAACACCTACCATGTGCCAGGTGGCACTCTGCTCTTTACATGTATGACTCATATAATCTCCCACCTTTGAGATGCGTTCCAATATTTACCCCCGTTTTAGAGATCTGCACCCAAGGGGGTTTTATGGCAATGGGATGGGAATCAGTCAGGCCCAATTTGGTAAACAGAAACCACTCAGGATCTGAACCCGTTTTAGAGATCTGCTCTGCTCTTTACATGTATGACTCATATAATCTCCCACCTTTGAGATGCGTTCCAATATTTACCCCCGTTTTAGAGATCTGCACCCAAGGGGGTTTTATGGCAATGGGATGGGAATCAGTCAGGCCCAATTTGGTAAACAGAAACCACTCAGGATCTGAACCAGAGGGAATTTAATGCAGGAAGTTGGTTGCCCAGATGAGGGAGGGAGCCCGGAAGCTGATGAGAGAAAGACAACCCAGAAACTAGTGACGGCAAGAAATCAACCGAGGGCTGGAGATGGAGGAGAAGGGGGTGGAGCCAGACCCTAGGGGCGGAGCCACCAGGAAGGTCGGTAGCCTATTGAGAGGGAGCTAGAACCTGAGGAAAGGCAGACCCTGATGGAAACCACCCAAGCAGGAGAGACACTCTGGCTTCTCGCTTCCTGCTGCCCTCCAGTCCCCACAAGGGCCACCTACTGGTGAACCCAGAGGCCAGCCAAGCTGACAGGGGAGCCTGAGAAACACAGCCTGCAGCGGTGAGCCCACCCTATAGAGTGGAGCAGGGGAAGAGAGAGAAAGGGATCTGAGGGCAAAGGGGCCCAGGCCTGGCATAAACTACAAAATGAACGCCAATTCGAGTCAACCTCGGGTGTGGTTAAAGATATAGACAAACTATACCTTTAACCACATCAGAGAACAAAGTGGGTAAAGACTCTAAGGGACAGACAGATCAGTGAGACTGGGGCTCTCTGGGGCAGGGCTCCGGGCTGCAGGCGGAAGGCGGGAGTGAGGGGTAAGGGACAGACATACTCCTGCAGACCCATAGACCCTCACTCCCAGTGCTGTGCGTTGTGTGGACAAGTGGACATGAGTTGAGGCCGCTTCCCAGTCTATGGATGAAAGCTAACGGGGAAAGACAAGCAGGGTGAGTCGGTGATGAGCTGACAGCTAGTGGCAGCAGAAGATGCCCCGGGATGCCCATCACGGGTCAGGGTGTAGATGGGGCAATGAAGGAGCCCTGACTTTCCAGCACAGGCTGAAGGGAAAGAGGAGGAGGGAGAGATAATTACAGCATTTCAATCTTCGAAGATAGTTTATCCTAAGCATCTTTGATTGGGTCTTCCAAAGAAAATTCGGGAACAAGGATTTGAATGCAAGTGGTTAATGTGGGTCATGATCCCAGGAAGCACTAGGGCAGGGAGGCAGCTGATTCAGGGTGTGCTGTTGAGTAGGTGCCACTGTGTGAAGCTGGGGCTCAGCCACTGGGGACCCTTTGGGCTCTGAGTCAACACACCTGTGGGTCGTCCCACCGAGGGGCAAGGAAGCCGGGGAGTTAATCCCCCAGCTCTCACGGGTCATAGACCGCAAGCTGCCTCTGCCCTTCCCTTCCAGATGCTTCCAGCCTGCCCCACACTGGAGCCGTGGCACACCCAGCAACCAACCACCCCTGCTAGAGTGGGAATGGCAGGGTGTCCTTAGCTGTGCCCACTAAACGTGCAAATACAGGGGACTCGGGCTCCAGGAAGTGTAGGGGTCAGAGGGCGACAGGATAGACCTAACTTGAGAATCTGAAAGAATTCGAGAATTCCTTGTCCCATCCTCTCATCCCCATGTAAGTCCGCCGTGTCTAATGACTGCGCTCCCTCCCCCAAACCGGAGGAAATCATGAGCACTGAAAGGAGACGGAGATTGTTGGTCCTTCCGAACTTTAATAAAGATCCAATCCCCTTTCCTCCTCCTGCCATGCAGCCCCGCCCCTCCCCTCACACCTGGGCTGCTTGTGCCCCAGGTATGGACTCTACGCCCACGTTGTAGGGAGCCGGTCTGAGGCCGAGTCTGCTGAGGGAAGAAGGTTGTGTGAAGAGCACAGCGCAGCTCCGGTCTCCTCCTTTTCTGAGCAAGAAAGGGTTTCATCGTGCCGTGGGGCCAGGTTCCGTCGCCTGCTCCTTTTTTCTCTCCCATGCGCCTTTCCCACCCCCAGTTTGTTGCTTCAGAGACCTGGATGCGCTGCCTTTTATCTCTACCTCGAGTATTCCGAGTTCTAATTAAGTTCATTTCAGCCCATCTGATTTGAGAAGCCTTATCAGGAATACTTAACCTGTGCACATAATATGAGGAGCCAGCCAGCATGGGCCCCGCATGCTAATGGAACTTCACACAGGAGCAGCGGGAGAGCAGAGGGACCCAAGCAAGCAGCCAGGTCACCACGAAGCTCCTGGGAGGAGGGAGGGAAGAAGGTGCCCATCTAAGGACAGGAGAGGAACTGGTCCAGGCGCTTTGTGACCCCAAAGCCCTGGGACACCTGGCAACTGGATTGCTTGGCAATTGGGGGTTTAATGGGCTGGGGTAAGTCAAGAGATGCCAGATATCCAGCACTGCCCACCAGCCCGGCCCAGCTTCACGGGCTGTGCTCTGCATCCCACAGACCTGGCTTCTGGGGGCATGTCTGATGGGCAGGGAAGAGGGCCAGCCAATAATGACTGAGGGAGACAATCTTGACCCTGGGGCAGTGACTTGTGAGGACGTTGAGAGGGAAAGGACGCCAGCCTGGGAAGGCCAGCCTCTCCTTCGCCAGGAACCGGCTCAAGTGACGCACCCCCTCTGCAGCCTCAGCGTTCACACGGGGTTGGACAAGCTCAGGGTTTTGTCCTGTGTCATGTGGAGTCCTTGATTCTCGGGCCTCCGGACCCTCCAAGGCTCTGTGAGTGGAGCCCCAATCCCTACACCTCTTCAATCAAAGCCGCTGCTGTTTATCTGTTATCTATTGGAAGGTTTGTGGGAAATAAAAGTTTATGTTTGTGGTAAATAAAAGATACTGTAGCTAAAAATTAGTGCAAAGCCTGGGGCTAGGTGATTTCTTGGCTGCTTTCCAAGTCTAACAACCTCAGTTTCCAAAATCTGAAGGACAGGCCCCTGGTCCAGTGCTCTCTCTCTGTTCCCAGAGCCACGGGTAGACATCACACTTTACTTCTCAGCGGTGTTTCTCTGGAGTCTGGGTAGACGATTCTACAGAGCATCCTGCCTTCCCCCAGCTACACACGTTTCCCAGAGACGTTGGCTGAGCCGGTACAGATAGTAGAGGGAGAGCTGGGGGAGATTCCCAAGAGACTGTCCCTGGGAGCGATCACGGTCCAGGGGACCTAGAGCCCACACTGCCGGAGCCACATCTGGGAACAACCTGAACTGTGAATGATGAGGGGCTGCAGAGCAGAGGCAAAGGACGCAGGTGGGGTAATCAGGGAAGGCTTCGTGGAAGAAGGGGGCAGGGAAGGACAAGAATGCAGTAAACCGTGAAAGAGTCAAGAGTGAGGGAGTAGCACGTCCAGATCCTGGAAAAGATGAGAGCCAAGATGGGGCAGGCCTGGTACACCTGAAACATTGGATTCTCCGCATCCTCAGAGGAGGTTCGTCCAAACTCCTCTGAGGTCTGAGGCAGGTCTGAGAGGCTGCGCGTTGCTGCTTCTCTGTATGAACGTGAAGGGGAGACACATTTAAACCAGGTTCGATCTGTCAGACTAGTTCCGCTTACTTAATAAGCCCCAAGACACAAATAAGCTTTGATGAAAGGAAGGAAAGAAGGAAAGGCCATGAAGACGTGGCTGACCAGGAAAGGGCAGGAAACAGGGAGGCCAGACTCAGACAGCACAGACTGGGGCTGGTGTTGCTGTTCACCCCGCCATCCATTTCTCCTCACAGCCTAGAGCCAAGTGTAGACAAAGAGAGGCCAAGAGGATGACGGCACACAGCCGTGCTGGGCATCTTCTGCGGCCCCTCTGTTTCTGCTCCCCACCTACCTTCCCTGTCTGCACCCCAAGAGGCTGCTCTATGTGGGACCCTTCAATGGACCCCCCCGCCTCTGGCTTCCAGTTGGGTCTGGTCAGTGACGAACACCAGCAAGACATCAGGGGAGGGAGAAAATGAGATCGGGGTGCTCATTCCCTAGGCTCCACCCAGTGGGGTCACAGTTCCTGTTGGGCTATCTTCTCCACACAGCTAGCTCTGCCTCTGGGTCCCGGTGACTGTGACCGCCCGCTGACCCTTCAGATCTAGGAGTGGCGAGGGCCCTGCTGTCACCAGCCCCGGATACTGCACATGCCTTGTGGTTTCTCTGTGCCCTGCCCTCGCCTCTAAATGGACCCTTTATTAAACTATCTTCACATTACCCAATTTGAATGTGACATTTGTTTGCTGCCTGGACCCTGGACGTGATGTGAGTTTCTGCTTCAACTTGGGGCTCCCAGGTCTCGGGGCACTTAATCCACTCACTCTCATCCTGGCTCCGTTCCTGAGCGCATGCCCCCCTTCATCTCTCCAAGGCATTATTCCCAAGATTCAGACTCGGCTTTTTGAGTTCTGTACCTGGAAGCTCACTTTTGTGTGAGCCTGTCCCTCTCATTACAGATGCAGGTACCATCCGGTCACATTGAAGAATAAATACAATGCCAGTGCTTAACTCCTGAAAACGCAGCTTTTCTCCTGAATTTCCTAGGTGCGGGCTGTGTTGAGATGAACCAGGTTGATCTAGAAATTAAATAAGGATTAAGAAATTGGAAGGCACCTGTTAATCCAGCAATCAGACAAGCCCGTGCAAAGTCGTCTGCTTCCTTTCCTAAAACATGAATTTGAAAAAAATAAATCAAACAATTGGCTCTTTGTTGATTAGAAATCAGCAAAGGACGGACCAGTCAGGTATGCACCTCCAGGGGGGAAGGGAAGAGAACTGAGGGAGAAGGCCCACAGACACCCATGTTAAAGGGAGACCCACGTGCCTTGGGGTCTGCAGGGATGCCCTCTCACCTCCACATCTGGCCTGAACCCCTCGCTTTCGCTGGCGGCCCGGATCTCAAGCTGTCTCCAAAGCGGATCTCTTTGGTTGGCCTCTCCATGATTAAAAAGTCAGGGTCGACGCCCAATGTGATCTTCTTCTCCCAAACTCACTTCCCAGGAAGACTACACGTGGGATATAAGAAAGTATGGGTGGATCAACGCAAAAGTCCTGGGATCCACTCAGCTGTGTCACCAAACGCCTGTGCGATCTCAGGCAAGCAGCCCTGCCTCTCTGGAGCCTCAGTTTTCTCATCTGTGAAATGTCTTAGGTCACGGGGCTCTTGAGAAGACAAGGAAAATGACCTCACTATTTGGCACATGGTAACTTAAAAATTCCAAGTTCCCTTCCTTTACTTCCCATCCGCCTTCAAAGATAAAACTATTATTGGGGCTTTTCCGCAACGAGATAATGGCAATAGCCTCTGCAGTGAGCATCTGTTTCCCCCTCAGTCCATACCACCTCCGTTCTGCCATTTCCTGGCAGCAGATCCCTCTGTCCTTCACCACTTCCTTTAGGGGTTTGCTCTTCCCAGACTCCACCTGCTGTGGAGGGCTGTCAACCCCAGGACTCCTGCCCCAGTGCGTCTGCAAGTCACAGCAATTAGACCCCGATGCACGCAAGTCACCCAACCAGAGCCTTTCCTGAATTTTCTCTCTTTCCTGGTAGTAAATGTAAAGATTTGATCCCCAACCAGCTGTCAGCCGCGTCCCCTGCATGTGAAAGCCCTGAGGAAGGACGAGAAGGGGAAATAGAGTCTTGGGGGCTTAAACCCAAACCCATCACCAAGGTCCCCAGAGCCTGTCCTCGATTCTGTGAGTCCCCTAGCTAGTTCCAATCAGCCTGTTTGTGCCTGAGATAATCAGGGTTGGTTTCCAATGCTTACAGCCAAAGCCTCTTAACCAGCTTCCCAGAATTCTCTTTTGATCCCCTCCTATCTGTTTCCCACATTTCATGCAGAGAGAACTTGAAAAATCACAAATCCAATCATGTTCCTCCCTGCTCACAGGCTCCCGTGGCTTCCTACTGCTTTTAGGATAAAGACCAAAATCTTTCATATGGCCCGGGAGGCCTCACCTGCCTTCCCAGCCCCTTTCCTCACCAAGGCGCTCCCCAACCCTTGCTCTCTCTGTGTTCCAACCACTTCGGGGCCTTTGTTCTCACAACTTGGAGTGTCTCTCCACTTACTCTTCACCTAGAAAACTACTCAGGCTTTGCATCTCAGGGAAAGCCTCACTTTCTCTGGGAAGCCTTCCCTGTTGCACCTCCATTGTTGTATTAATGTCCATCCCCCTAACCAGACTGCAGGCTGCAAGAAGGCAGGAACCACACCTTTTTCATTCCCGCCAAATCACCTCTGCTTGGAACAGTGCCAGCATAGTAGGTGCTCATCAAAACTTGTTGAGTGAATGAATGAGTGACTCATGTCCAACCTATGACTTAATCCTGGTTACTCTCCATTCATGAAAGCTCTCTTTCTGGATGCTTTTCCAGACTCCCCGAAACTACACTGGCTCCTTTATCAGTCTCTCCCTTCCCACCTCCAACCAATCCATCAGATTCCTTTTGTCTTTAACCTCCAAAGGCTTCCTAGTGCCCAGCCTATACAGAAAACATCCACTCACAGGAGTTCCCCAATTTATCCCTGCTACACAGCAGCCACAGTAGCCCCCTTGCCATCCCACCATCCCCCCAACCCCCATACGCACACCTTCTTCACACAGTTATTCATGCCGTTTCCCCTGCCCGAAGGGTCTTCCTTCTCTCTCTTGCCGTCCAGATCATATACCTTCCGCAAATCTCTGTGTACAACCACTGCCTCTGCAGAGCTCCTTTAATTAAACTCTCCCCGCAGTAAGTCCTCCTGCCTCTGAGTTCGCCTTGCAGCAATCCATTGATTATATTTAAGCTTAGAACTGTTTTCCAGATATCTCCTAATTGCTGCAGTTCCTTCCAGGTCACTGAGCCCTTTCAAATACATGATCTGATTTGATCCTAAAAACTTTACAGGGAAGTCAGGGCAAGTATTTTAAGGAGTAATTCGCTGTAAGGATCAGAAACCCACCAAGTTAGCTTAAGTAGAGGCGTTTTATTACAAAGACACAGATGAAGAGCTTGGATCCTCCTTGCAGGTAGAGAGGGGTGGTCTCAAGGGGCCTGGAAAGGCATCCAGAAACCTTTCTCTTTCTCATCTCTTGGTCTCTCTCTGTCCATCTGCTCCGCCCCCGTCTCTGCAAACCAGCCTCCTTGGAAAAGTTCCCCATAAAAGCTCAGTGTACACACACCTCTGAGTTGCCACTTGCCAGCGATGGTACTCACTGGCTGGTGACCTTGGAAAGTGTTCCCCCCCCAAAAAATCTCCCTTAATCTTAGTTTCCGCATCTTAAAAAGAGGATAATGGTAGCATCAGCAGTACAGGGTCACTGTGATGTGAAGCACATTGCACATGGCACATGGGAAGCGCTCAAGCGATACCAGCCGCTGATGTCTGCTCCAGTAGGTATTATTATTCTCCCTTTACTGTTATTGGAGGTGTCCTAGAGCCTTCAATCCCTGCGTGGAGCCCCACGCTGACCCAAGTTTGGTTCAGTAATACCCTTAGACTGGGGTTCGCTGAAGGCAGGGCTGTGTTTCCCCTCAGACGGGGGCTCCATGTGGTAATAGACCATCTATTAACATCCAGCTTGGAGGCAGGGGGCGGGGTGAGGGCTCTGACACCCACTGCCCCTTTACTCTTGACCTTCAATAGTTGGGGCAAGGCATCTACTGCCCAGGAAATTGGACTCTTCCCACTCCCAAACAGGGCTGATGAGGTTTCTCTGTGCCACTTCCTGCCACTCTAATTGCTCCATGCCATGTTTTATGTATTTTAATTAGTGCTTTAAATTTTACACCTAAATCTCAAGGCACTCTAGCAAAAAGCCCCTCTTTAGAAATCGGAATAAATAAATAAAATCTTGCCAGACAGATGACAGCCAGGAACCTTGAGATAATTCATATTAACCTGTCACTCTACCACCACTATTCTGTCATCTGGGTCAGCCTTGAGGGCGTGTGTCTGGGGTTTCCCCAGCAGTGCTTTCTGCCTTCCACTCCTGTCCCCCCGAGGAGGCACTGCTCCTCCAAAGGTGGACTCTTGATGGTCACCACTCTCCCCAAATTCTTTCCTTTAAGACACGTGTTCCTGGCTGGCTTTGTCCAAGTGCTGTCATGGTTGCTGTCCAGCGGCGGTCCTTCACCTGTGGTCAGTTACAATCACCCAGAGAGTTTGTGGAACATACAGACGCCCAGACTCCTCCCCAGAGGTCGGGTTCCATGGGCCTGGAGTGAGGTCTTGGCATTGCTGATTCCAGGAACTCCCCAGGTCAGCCTGTCTTGCAGCCGAGCGCAGAACCAGTGCTGTGGGAACTCGGAGCTGGACAAAATGCATGTGGCTCTCGTGCGAGACACACTCAACGGCCCATTAAACTGTGGACACCATGAGGCTGGGACCCCGTCTGTCTTGTTCACTGCTGCGTCCCCAGTGGGCTACCTGGCACACAGTTGCTGCCCCAGAAATACTTTCTGGATGAAACCTGAGCTACCCCTTCCCACACGCACCCTCTACTCCTCACGTTCCCCGTATAGGTCCTGCCGCTTACTAGCCGGGTCGTCGTGAGCAAATCAACCTATCTTTCTAAGCCTCCATTTCCACATCTGTAAAATGGAGATGATGTCAGTAATCTACCCACGAAGCTGTCGTGTGGACTGAGAGAGAGCATTCACTTTGCCCAGCGCTGGGCACCCAGTGAGCACTCAGCAAGCCTAGGTGATCAGTACTGGACACATCCACTGTCACACGGGAGTCCCCCTGCTCCCCCGTCCTGCTCTCAGGCTTTCTGGGCTGAAGTCACACCCAGGGAGGGCAAGTGTGGAGGCCAGCAGGAGCTCCGAGGAGCAAGGCCTGCCCTGGGGACCCAGAAAGGCGGATTTGGGGGTTTGCTTCTGCTGATTTACTCTGTGACCTTGAGCTTGTCTCTGGACCTCTGAGCCCCTGACCCCCACCAGCTGCCCTCCCCCCACCTCCCTGTGCAGTCCGTGGCTCTTCAGTTTAGAAGGTCACTTTGGTGACCGCAGCGGCTGCCCTTGAAACGTCCATGCAGTGTCTGACCAGCGGCGGCCAGCCCTGGATGCTCTTTGGATAAAAGCAAAGCACACAAATGCAGCTGTGGAGAGAAAACGCCTTTGATTTGACAGCCCCTGGAGAATTCCTATGCTAACAGACACAGAAGCTTTGTCCCCCAGACACAGCCTGCAGAGCCAGTCGGACTCGTGGGCCTTATCTCTGTTCCATCAGTTCTGGGAGGGGGACAGAGAGGGCATGGAGGTCATTTCTGCTCAATCATGGTGTGACAGTCATGTCACCTACGATGGGGCACCCCCCCGGGGTGGGAAAACAGCTTATTGGTTGGCGACTCCTTCCGCAGGTGCTGGGAACTGGCTGGACCACCTTCTTCTATCACAGAAGAAATGTGAATTCCTAGGATGGGCTCATGATGGAGAGGGTGAGGAGGAAAACTTTGCTGATCCTGGAGGTGGGGAAATATGGAAGCCAGCCCCAAGGTTTTTAATAAACTACCTCAAAGCAGGACGTGCTTCCTGCCCACCCGAGCCTGCTGCAATCTTCCTACTTAGAATTTCCAAACATCACGTGCGATTTGCGGTGCAGAGTCACACACTCCTGTATAGGATGTGGGGCTGGTTATTTCCAGCCCTAGGGCTGTGCCTTTCTAAAGGGCTCAGAATCAGAAAGAACAGGGATCAAAGGCCAGTTTCGCTCATTTCTAGCTGTGCAACCATGGACAGTTTACTATTACCTCTTTGGGCCTCTGTTTCCTCAACTGTAAAATGGGGACGAGAAAACCTCCTCCCTAGGATTACTAACAAGATGAAATTAAATAATCCAGCGAGCCTTTTGTACAGTGCGTTACCACGGGACGTGGTCAGTAAGTTAATGATGGTGATATTAACAAGTTGCAATTGTTCCTCAGCACCTTGAGGGTAGGGGCATGTCTTAGAGCTCTTTAAATCCCCTCGGCACACAGCTGAGGGCAAAGAAGAAGACTGGGAGGTTTGCAGAGCTGCGGGGGAGGGGCCTGACTCCCTGGCTGCCGGAGCACAGCACATGCATACGTCCCGGTACACCTACCCTGCAGATTTCTTCTCCCAAACGCCATAATTAATACTCGCTTCTTCTGCCCCGGTCCTCGGTCACTGTCACCACTTAGGCAGGGAAAACACACGCCGGCCTTTTACCGAAGAAGACGCCGGGAGGAAGGGCCAGGGCCAAGGGGTGGCGGGGGCGGGCTGCAGGGGAGCCTGTCGTTACCTTGGCAAAAAGGGGCATAATTAATCCACAGCGCTCTCCTCTCATTAAGTCTTCACGTTTATACCTGAATTAACTTTTCACATCCAGTTAAGGTGCGTGGGAGGTTCTGTCCGCTGCCGGCGTGACAAGCGCAGCTGTGACTGTTGTTGGAATGGGGGCTCTGATGACCCACCACCCAGAGCAGGGGGACCCCTAAGCTTCGGGAGGAGGTTGAGTTTCCAAGCTCCGCCCTGTCCCCCTGAGTCCAAGCCAGAAAGGGGCGTCAGGAAGAATAGCAGGGCACTGCCTCTGGCCCAGGGACAGCGGGAGCGCAAATCCATGTGGCCACGTGGGCAGGTGTTGACCCCTCCTCCCACCTCTCCTGCTGAAACAGACCCCCGCTTTCCTCCAGGCTTGGATTTTGCCAGCCCGGGTAGGGGTGGGGGAACACCCGTTCCAATGAGGGAGCTTATTAAGTGTCCCCCTCCAGCTCGAGTTAGGGCATAGTACGGCAGAAACACACAGGGGCTCGTGCCTGCACCCACAGGCAGGTGTTGGTGGAGGCCTCCCCAGGTTCTGCTTTTCTCCAAAGAGGACCTACCTATCTTTAGCTCCCTGGATCCCAACTCATTAGACTGCCAGCATTTTCTCGGCACCATTCTGGGATAAACGGTTAGCTGCTGACGCCTCCTCTCTGGGAGCTGGGCTCTCTCAGGGCATCATTTTCCAGATGCCAGATGTAGGAGGCCACCCTGCTTACCCAGTGTTAACAGAAGAGAATGAGTTAACATCCCCACCAATGGACACTGTAGGGTGTCCCTGCTCCCTCCCCTACACCTCCCTCCCCCACCCAGTTCAAGACGCTCAGGTCTCCTCAATAAGCAGCCCTGCCCACCCCAGCCTTGAACTGGGCACCTAAAGATGCTTGATTACAGGAGGGAAGGGGAGGCACCCACCTTCGTACACGCGATGCCTCAATAAAGTACAGGCATACCTCGTTTTATCGTGCTTTTGTTTATTGCCCTTAGCAGATGTTCAGTTTTTCACAAATTGAATATTTGTGGCAACCTTGCATTGTCAGATGATGGTTGGCTCTTTTTTAGCAATGAAGTATTTTTCAATTAAGGCACATACATTGTTTTTTAGACACAGCGCTATTGCACACTCGATAGACCACAGTATAGTATGATCATAACTTTTATATGCACTGGGGAACTAAAAAACTGGCATGACTCGCTTTATTGAAGTATTTGCTTTGTTGTGGTGGTCTGGAACTGAACCCGCAGCATCTCTGAGGTGTGCCTGTATTTGCTTCACGATCTCTGTCCTCTAGTGGTTTAAAATCTAGTGGGGGAGACAAGACAGACAACATAGATAGACATGGTTAGCACGTGGGGGTGATGTACACGCAGAAGTGGTGAATGGTTAAATGCCAGGATGAGTGTTTGGGACTCAGATCACACCCTTCAGAGGAGGGAAACTATTGTGGGCTGGTTCTGAGTCACCAGCGATTTCTCAGAGGAGGCAAGATTTGGACTAAGCCTTCGTGAGAGCGTCTGTGCCAGGCTATGAGCTAAGTGCATGACGTCCATCTCAGTCTCATTTAATCCTTACAACCAACCCATGATCTGGGTATTATCATCATCACCCCCATCTTAGAGATGAGGAAACCGTTCAGGGGCTTCAGGGAACTGCCAAGGTCACAGTGCCGGTAAGAAGATTTTAAGCTGGGCCTGACTCCTAAGCCCTTGCTCCGGATCCTTAATCCAGGCTTTATGGGCTCCTCCAACCTTGAAAACATGTAAAATTTCCAAGGAGAAAAACTAAGAACATTCCTAGAGAGACAGAGCACCAAGAAGATGGGCGGTGTTGGTGGGTCTAACTCTGGCTGGAGTGAATTTCCAGGCCAGTGGTAAGAACTTGACTCTTTTCTAAGAGGTGTGTGCTACTGTCTGCAGCCCTAAGAGCTCTTCATTGGAGGGGAGGGGCTTTGGGGTTCTTTGATTTCCCAGGGAAACCCAGACCACCTTTGGGTACGAGCAGAAAAGTCTCCTTGTAGATCCTGTCCCCAAGAACTTCAGGGTATTGGGGCTTTTAGAGACTGCGACCCAGCTGATCCAATAATTTCGAATCACTCAATTCAGATCGATAAACATTTATGTGCCAGACACAAAGTGTTAGAAACGATTAAGGGACGATCCTTGCCATTAGGAAGATTATAGTCTGGTGGGAGTGATAGACACAAAGAAAAAAATCAGAATGCACGGTCCCCACACTTGGAACATCAGCCCGGGAGGAAAGGACACAGGAGTCAAGACTTGAAGGCTGAGGAGGTGATAGGGGAAGAAAGGGGGAACGGCACCCCGGGTTAGAGGAAATCACATAAGCAAGGTCATGGGGAACAGGACATTTTGTGTTTGAAATGATAAGCCAATCGATTTATTAGAGCATGGCCTTGGAGACAGGGAGTGGCATGTGAGGAGGCTGAAGAGGTAGGCAGGAATGAAGCCATAAGATGTTCTGTGGGCCTGGCTAAGGACCTTGGACTCAACCCTTCAGAAGACTGAAGGGCTTGCAGCAGAGTCTAACACAGTCGGCTCACGTTTTACAAACGTAACCTTGGCTAAAAGGAGGACAGTGGCTTTCACTGGGTAAGACGGAAACCTAGGAGGCTGGGAAGGAGGAGACTGCTATATTTCACCCAGGATATGATGAGGTCTCAGATCAAGGCACAGGTGGTAGGGCTGGTGAAGAGAGGATTGGGTCCAGAAACGATTAAGAAGGGAAAGAGATGGAAAATCCCAGGGAGCGGGAAGGAAGAGCCTGCTGGCTCCCGACTTGGGTGACTGAACAGTGAGAGGGGATGATGAGTCAGTATGGGCTTTGTTGAGTTGATGATCCTTAAAGTGACACCCAGATGGAGGCTCCCAGTAGATACCTGGAATCAAACTCAGGTGAAATACTGAGGTATAACATTGGGAGACATCAGCAAAGAAATGGGGTTAAAACCAAGAGAGTGGGGGAGCTCAACTATGGAGATCATGCCAAGAGAAAAGGGAAAATCCATAAACAGAACCCCCGGGGAACAGCCATGCTCAGGAGATGGACAGAAGAGGAGACACTCAGAAGGGGACTAAGCAGACGCAACCAGAAAGTTGGAATCCAAGGGAGCAGAGGGTATCAAGGAAGACGCAATCCCAGTGTCAAAGGCATACAAGAGGTTGAGGAAGATAAGACTGAAAAGTGTCCACTGGCCTTGGCGAAGTGGAGGTCACTGTGGCGGTTTTGCAGCGTCCTGGCAGGAGACAGATGGCACTCTTAAGTTTGGTAACTTCAGGAGAGTTTAATAAAGGGCTTTGACAGCAGTGGGCGTGATGTAGGGAGAGCCTCAAGGAGAATGCTGGGCCCTGGGAGGCATCATAGGGAATGGCATGAGTGATTACCACCCTGAGCAGAGAGACCAAGAAGAGAGAGAGGTTAGCAAACCTGATGGCAGGGAGGGCTGAGTGCAGAGGGCTATCCGACAGGCCTGTGAAGTGGGCAAAGGGTCATAGCAAGCCTGTTGAGACCCCACAGATAAGGAGCTGGGGAGATATTCCCTGACCTCACTTCCTCTTCGGTCTGCACCCAAGGCTCCCTGTTGGGAACACCCAACTGTAGGCAAGTGAGGCAATGGACAGACGCAGGTCCTCCAGGTCAGCCTCTGGAGGAGGGTAGACAGTGAATATGGAGGGACAGAGAGGAGATGCCCAGCGTGGAGGTCTCCCCAGAGCACTTCAGTAGAGCTACAGAAGAGGCTGGAGACCCAGGGGCCTCCAGCGGGGGAGCATGTGGTGAGTGCTTATCTTGCCTGCCAGCATCCCCTGAACGTCCTTCCTGTGAGTGGTCCATTTCTCACCAGTGGGCCAGAAGCCTCTCTTTCCCAGTCTCCCTTGCAGCTGGGGTACAGTCATGTGACCCAGGCTCCACCAATCAGTCACACCAGGTAGCCGCTGGATGAAGGACGGAACAAGGGGTGGAAACAGGTGTTACAGGGAATCCATTTTCAGGTGAGGGTGGCTTCGGGGTCGGCAGTTCCAGACTTTTCAGCTTCCAGAATCAATCATCAGGGACACGGCAGCTGGGGTTAGCAGAGCCTCCAGTGTAGACAGTGGTGGGCTGTGGGTACTGCTCCCCGTGTGCAGGATCCAGGTCTTCTCTGGCCTTCCCAGAGCTTCTGGAAGGTTCTTGGGACCCCTTCATTTATTTCTTTTCTGCTTAAACTAGCTAGAGTGCATTCTGTTCCTTGTTACTAGAACACTGACTGCTGAGGAGAGAGTGGGAAGTGAGGACATGGGCATGGGAAGGCAGACTAAACTTTTAGGAAAAAGACGGAAAGTAAAGAAAGGCGGTCGAGTATTGGGTCAAAGAAGAGTACTTTTAGGAAAGCAGAGCACCGAGCAGATTTACGGCTGAGGGAGAGAACTCAGAGAGATGGAGAGTTGTAATCATCCCCACCTTAGAGCTAAGGAAACTGGGGTTCAGGGAGGTTAACGATCTTCCCAAGGCCACCCTGACAGTAAGCGTGGGCACAGGCATTCCAGTCCAGGCCTGCTGGCTTGAAAAACCTCATACTATTGGGTTGGCCCAAAAGTTCGTTCGGGTTTTTCTATAACTCCTTACGGAAAAACCCGAACAAACTTTTCCACCAACCTAACACAAGCACCTTCTGTAACAGCCACTCAGGCAGCCTCGTCCAAGGTAGCTTGCCTTAGAAATTTACAAGTCATACTTGAAACCCAATTTGAAAGGGCAGAACAGAACGGCCCCTAGGGACAGGGTGAAGAGTGAGCTGGTCAGCTAGTCAGGGTGAAAAAAAGACCCAGGTTCATGGCAAGTGAGTCAGGCTGGCTTCAGATAGGAGACCCAGTAGTATATGGTGCGTAGTTCATTTCCTAAGAGGCCTCACCCTGCAGTAAAGTCATCGTTTCCCAAATAGCTATTGGGCTGTGTGAGTTGCCACTTTGAAAGAGACTCCCAGAGGGAAGCAGAAAGGAAAAGGGCTACGGAGCACACCCTCACCAATCCCTTGGGAAGTGGGCATCCCTGAACACAGAGGAAACTCCTGAGAGTCCCTGGATGGCTTCACCAAAGCCCGCTCGTGCATATGTGACATGTCAAGGTGTGTTCAAGGAGAGGAAAGGCAGGGAAATTTTGATGCACAAATGTGTGGAGAGATTCTCAGTTTTCACCTAGAGAATCTACAAAGTCAGCAGAGTTTACAGAGTATATGTGTTTGGGTTGCATTTGTGCCCTTATGCGTAGAGGGCTTGCGGACATGTTTGTAGAGCTGACTCACCCTGAAGGTTTGGGCCCCGCCTACACATGCGTGCAGACTTGGTCCATATATGTGAAGTCTTTGTCTTATGAGGGTGGCAGCTCTTCTCCACAAGCCTCAGAGAAACCAGCTTTACATAGAAAGCCTGTCACTCTATCACGATTAAGGGGCTAACTTCTCAGCTGCTTTTTCAATTGACCATATCCACAAAGTCTTGAAATTTGGTTATTTTAAAAAGCGACACATAAAGCTTTTTCCTTGGTGAACACACTTGAGTTTAATTCCAGTAATATTTCCATTAACGACCTGTAATTAAAGCATCTAATAAAAATCAGTAATTCACTTAGCTGGATTTGCATTTTTTAAAAAAAAACAGAAGAAGGGAAAAAAATGTATCTGTGGAACTCAAATTCCATTCTTCTGTTAAATGAACATTATGGTTTTTCTGGGTATCTTAATTGAACCTCATTTTTTAACAGGAATATTAAACAAATTAAATTAAGCAAGCAATTTCCCTTTCTAGGATTAAAAAAAAAAAGCCTTCGAGTGGAAAAGCCCCTCTAAAACACCCATTAGTGGGAGGGGGTGGGGCAGCAATGTGGGCAAACGTGCTGCTTCTGCTTAGGCAGCAACGAGCTGATGGGCTGCGGTCCTGAGTGGGCGCCACACCAAAGCTCAGGGGCCTGGGGGAGAATCACTGTCCTCAGGACCTGCATGGCTGGGATTCCATAGACTCTGGCCCAGGGCGAATGAGAACCCCAAGTGGTAAAGGAGTCAGGACCAGACAGGCCGCTAGGGTCAAGAGGACCCAGCCCAGATCACAGTTAATCCTCCCATCATCAGCTCGTGCGGTCGGGGTTATTTGCTTCAATTTGTAGGTGCAGAAGCTACAGCTCTGAAAAGTCACAATTCGAGACCAGGTCTGCCTGGCTCCAATGGCTGTTAGACTGGGTCCTCCAAGAGGCAGACTCCAAGATGGGACTAAACGTGCACGAGATTTATGAAGGGAGTGCCTGTAAGGGGAAGCATGCAGAGAATGCTGGGGGAGGCTGGGAGAGCTGCCCGACCCGGCCCAGGTGCAGATCTGACCCTGGAGTGAACCAGAGCAGCCAGGAAGGAAGGTTGTGTGGGAGCATCTTAGGCTGCAGTACAGTCATGAAAGGGTCCAGCAAGGCTGCCAGAGTCCTTGAGCCAAAGTGGCCCATCAGAGGGGTCCCACATCTCGGGAGCAGGCCTGCCATGCTCAGACACCAGATGGGAACATGGTGATTTCAGGCAGGAGCCGTGGGTCATGTGTGCTCCACACAGCCAGAGATCTGGGAGGTGCATTTCCATAGCCAGCCCTTCAGTGCTCTCCCTCCAACGTGCCACGTGGCCTTCTTGGGTTCAGATGGGTTTGACACCAGGGACTGGCAAGGATGAGGCAGCTGAGGGACATTAATTCCCACATCAAGCGATTTGCAGGCAGTGTCTGAGAGTTGGCCATGGGAGGCGTTGACCTTTGGGTGAACAGAGTGGAAGGATGTAGGACCCAGCCAGGGTTAGGGAGGAAGAAGGGCAGGGTGGATGGGGAGGACAGGAATTGGAGCCCCCAGTCACTGACTGGGATGGAAGACTTCTCTGAGAATGTGCTGGGTGCTAGACAGGACTACAGAAAACCAGGGGAGAGAAGCTAAGCAGGGATCCAGGCTTTAGACCTGGCCCACCTGGAAGTCAAGAGAGGTCGGAGGGGTGAGGGACACATGAGCCACACACCTAGCACTTGAGGCCCACAGGCTGGTGGAGAGCATTATCTCAACAAGAAGAAGTGCCCAGGGATCCAGTGTTCACGGCTGGACCTCCACACCCCACCTGCAGGAGCCTTGCCTCCCTTCACCCCACTCTCTGACTGTGGTTTGCAAAGTCTTAGATCTAGGGCAGGGCCAAGGGAAGTAAGTATAATGGAGTAAGGAGATTCTTCGTGGGAAAGACACTCTCTCTGCCTTAGGGGTGCTTCCGATCGAATGGAGACGATACAGTTTCAGCCCTTGAAGAGTCCCTGATCTGACAGAAACACACAGCCCCTATTTATTCATTCCACAAACATTAATTGAGCAACTACTTTACACTTGATATATATCAGTGGCCAAACAAAAATGATCCCTGCTTTCTTGGAGATTACATTCTATTAGGGAGATAGATAATAATTTGTATAATAAATACATTTTCTAATGTGTTCAAAGCTGAAAAATACCATGGGAAAAGAGAAAAATTAGACAGTGTAAGGGAGATGCGGTGGAGTGGAGAGGGCGTCTCAACTTTAAATGAAGCAGGCAGGGTCAGCCTCATGGAGCACAGAAGGTGCAGGGCAAGCCCCGTGGAAATCTGGGGGAAGAGCTTTCAAGCAGAGGGAACAGACTGTGCAGGGCCCTGGAAGCGGGGGGGTGGGCTTGATGTGTTTGAGAACAGCAAGGAGGCCACCGTGGCCACGGGTGAGTGGAGGGGACGAGTGCTGGGAGAGGAGGGTCAGCAAGTGATGGGGGCCCTATCATGCTGGGCCCTACAGGCCACTGTGAGGACTCTGGCTTTCCCGCTCAGGGAAATGGGGAGCCATGGCAGGATTTTGAGGAGAAAAGAGACTGAAATTTTAACAGGATCACTTTTGCTGTTGTGTTGAGAATAGACTGTGGGAGTGAGGAGTGAGTGGAGAGACCCGGTAGGAGGTAAAGCAAAAAGTGATGAAGCGGCTCTGACCAGTGAGAGCAGAGTGGCCGGCGAGAAGGGAGCCCACTGAGTCTGGGTGTGGCTTGAAGGATTCGCCGACAGGTTGGACGTGGCCTGTGAGAGCAAGCCAGCGTCTCCATGAACTGAGGAAGATGGCTAACTGAACCCTCTGCGCCTGAGGTCCCCCCTCTGCACACTCACACGCACACAGCAACAACACACACGGCTTCTGCAGTCATGAGCAGAGTCAGAGAGTCAGAGGCAGGATCTGGTCAACTCTGGCCCCCACCACCACCCCCCTCATTCCCGTTCCAGGAAAGACATCTGGGTGAGATTCCACCCTGAGCCCTACACCCACTGATACCTCTTAGATCAACACTGCCCTCGCATGAACAGCCCCCGGGGAAAGTGCAGTAACTCAATTCAACTGTGCGGCTCCATAATCTTGTGTCAACCTCACAGCTGATGATTACTGTTTTATCACAGGCTCGTAAAGTCCCCACATTGCCATGAATCATGGACACTCTGCCAGCGAGAGCCGGAAAACATGGCCAACTCCAGAGGGTGCCAGCCTGAGAAGCGGCCGCCGCAGTTTGCCTGAGGTCACCTTTCACTACTGCAAGGGTCTTCCACCTGCTCGTTCTGGAAATCAGGGAGCAAGTCATTCTCCCTGGGGGTGGAATCTCCAGCTCCCTTCTGCTGGAAAAATACTAAATGCCTTGTGTTCTCTGGTGTAACAGATTAAATGGCTGACAGCATGGTATAGAGGGAAGTACCTGGGATTTTTGAGTCCAAAGACATTTAACTCCTGTGTCTGCTCTTTACTAACTGTGTGACCTTGGGCAAGCCATTTAAAACATCCTAACTTCAACATTCTCATCTGTAAAAAGGTAGTATGAAACTTAAGTGAGATCACGTCTGCAGCACACTTTGAAAACAGTAAATCACTAGACACGTTTAAATTGCAGTTGCTACTAAGTCAGGACCCAGACAACCAAGGCCCAAACCAGGGAGGCAGGTGGAACCAGGGAGGATACCAGAGCTGAGGCAGGGCAGTGGGTTAGAGGCAGGACAAGGACACCTGGCATCTCAAAGTAGTGGAAGAGAGAGAGAGAGAGGGAGAAAGATTTGTTTTAAGGAACTGGCTCACATGATTATGGAAGCTGGCATTTCCAAAATCTGCAGGGTAGGCACTCAGGATGGAGATTCAATTCAAGTTTGAAGGCCTTCTTCTGGCTAAATTCCTTCTTGCTTGGGTGCTCGGGGAAGGTCAGTCTTTGTTCTAGTAAGGCCTTCAGCTGATTGGATGAGGCCCACCCACATTATGGAGGACAACCTGCTTTACTCAAAGTCTACCAATTGCAATGTTAATCTCATCCAAAAATTACTCTCACAGAAACATGCAGAATGTTTGAGCAAACATCAGGGCACTGTGGTCCAGCCAAGCTGTTACATAAT
This sequence comes from Grampus griseus, assembly GCF_964374135.1. Lineage (NCBI taxonomy): Eukaryota > Metazoa > Chordata > Mammalia > Artiodactyla > Delphinidae > Grampus > Grampus griseus. The sequence continues at coordinate 33,481,442 of NC_139004.1, read as the reverse complement.
CTTAACCATCACAAGACCTCATACAAAACTCCAGTGTATAAAATAGATACAAGAGAACCCACCAGAGCTGAAGAAGGAGAGGACCAAAGCCCACTCACTCCGCAGTCCCTTGTTTTCTGCAGTGACTGCAGAAGCTCAAAGAACCCAGTTTGAAAAGCCACTGTTCTAGTTTCCATTGGGGGTGACCTTCACTCAAGACGTAATGTAACCAGACTGCACACAGTTAGTTAGTGCTGGTTTCACCATGTCACAGCCCCCACTAGACTGTAAACTCCTTGACTATCTGATCCATTTGCCTCTGCCTGCCCAGCTCATAGCACTGGGCAGACGCATAGGAGGTAGGCACTCAGTATTTGTGTTGAATGAATGAGTGAATGGATGAATGCAGAGACAAAGACCATTCAAAACCTGGAAACCCAAACCGAGAAACAGGTACAACCCAAGGGGGCAGAATCAGTGGCAGTGCCTCAGAACTAAAGCCTTGCCCCCTCCCTGCCACAGGTAAGACCGGTGACTAAATTCCAGAGGAGGCCCCGGATGCTGAGATGCTGCTGTGTGCCACCCCCGACAGCAAATGCAGACAAAACTCCTCCTTGGCTTCTGAACGCGCTCCACAACTGTTCCTGCAGCAAATTCACTGTAGGCTGGTAGTAAAGTGAGTCTGCATCCTGGAACATATTCCGAGTGACGGGAGAAGGCAAATCGCCCAGAGAAGCTACTGCAGAGGGAGAAAAGGGACGTTGTCGCAGGGTGGCAGAGTCTATCAAATGGGAGAACCAGGATATACCTGTTGAATAAAAACCAAATGCAGGGTGTGCAGTATTAGTCAATCTTACAGGCATGCGTTCTGCCAGCAACTGGTCTGAGCGGCTCTGGGGCACAAGACGGGACATGCTGTCTGGAGGAGGAAGTTGTGCACTGAGCGAGGCCTAGGAGCACTTCTGTGTGGAGATGGGCCTCCTTATACCTGGTAAGTAATCAGGAACAGAGGCTGGCATCGGCCCTGTCTCTGGAGCCTCCAGAGGCTGAGAAATTTCCTGCCAGCTGTCAGCACAGCTGGTCTCAAGCCCCAGGGTGCCAAAGTTCAAGGGAGAAGCGGACCGCCCTGGCAGAAAAGGAACAATGAACATAGGAAAAAATACTGACAAAGGAACATTTTGGCAACTCTCTTCTCCTCCTGCCTGATGTTAGAAGACTTTCCTTTCAGGAGTCTGAGCCCAGTGAGGGAGGAGAGAGAGGCACCTTCCTACAGGGCTGCGGTTCCATTTCTGGGCAAGACAAACAAACCTGTCCCCACCCTAACTCTGGACAGTGGCGCTCAGCCCAGACTGCCCAGTACAATCACCTGGGGCCTTTTAAAAAGTACTGATTCCCAGGCCTTGGCCCAGGGAGAATCTTAGTGGACGGGGGGAGAGCCCAAGCACTGGAATTTTTTAAATTTACCCACGCCATTCCAAGTTGCAGCCAGGATGGAGAAACCCTGCCTGAGAGCTTTAGATCCTCTGCCTCCAACCCTAAAACCTGCCCCTCCACACTCTCTCCCAGACCTCGAGATGCACACAGGCACTCTTGGCCATGCTCCTACAAGCCATGCCTTTTCACAATGCCCTGCATTTACCCATGCTCCTTCGGGGCTTCCAGACTTCCCACTTCCCCATCTTTCCCTGTTTGGCAAATTCTTCTCCATCCTTTCAGACCCTGGCCTCATGCCACTTCCTCCCTGAAGCCTTCCCTGATTTCTGCAGACCAAGCCAGGCTGTGTGCCTCTGAGCCCCACACCCACCTCTGTACTGCTGCCTCTGTGAGTGTGCCCGCCACCTGGCACTTCAGCTTATCTGCTCATCTGACTCTCAGCTAAACACTAAGCGTTTTGAGGACAGGAATGATTGTGAATTAGCATACATTAACATACGTAGGTGTTCTCATATAATTAGTATAATTTAACATTAATATATGTGCATATTTTAATATATTATCTTTACCTACTGTTTTATTTAGTGTCTCCTATGCGCTGGGTGCTCTGAGGACCAGGAATGTGATGATGTGTAAGACTGTCATCTGTCTTTTACATTCCCTCTGGCACACCTGACACGAGGATATTCAATAAATATCTGTTGAATAAGTGAATGACTTTCTGACCGAAGGAAGATAGACAAGATAGTGTATGAATTAGGAAATGTGGTGGAGACGATGCTGTATGTGCCCATTTCTTAGCACCCCCATGAAGTTAGATTGGGTGGGTCTGTGGGATTTGGCAGAAGTGATATAAGCCACTTCCAGGCCTGGCCTTTAACACAGCCTGTGTGATCCTACAATTCTCTCTTCCTCTGCTCAATGACCTGGGGGCCACACTGACACAGTCACAAGACACAGGAGGGCTGTTCCAACTCTCAATGGCCTTAAAAGGGAATGAGGAGGAATGAGAAATAAACGTGTCGTGCTTAACCTACAAGATTTGTGAATCAAAGTCTAGTTTACCCTGACTAATATAGGATGCTTGGCCACAAGTAACAGCACATGACTAAAAGTGGGGTAAAAATAAGAGTTTCCTCCTCTTGTGATAAAACTCACAGAAGTAGGTGGTTCCTGGGGTCGAGCAAGGAGCTTGTCCACATTAAGAAGTACCCAGGCCGTTCCCATCCATCAATCCTGCCACCTTCAGTGTGTCTACCACACCTCTGCTCATACTGGCAAGGTGGCTTCCACAGTTCCTATCATCACCTTGTCACGTCATAGGACAGTGTCCTAAGCAGTAAAGAAGGAGGAGGCAAAAGCACCCTCTCAGCATCTTTCCCATTTTAGGAGAGAGCAAAGATTTTCCCAGAAGCCCCAGCAGACTGTTCCTTGTATCTCATTGGCCAGAACTAGGTCACCTGACCAAATCTGGCTGCAAGAAGGGCTGAGAGGAAAGAATGAAGTATTTCCCTATGTTGTCTAAGGAAGTGGGCTGTGCCCACCAAGTCTGGGGAGACAGAAACTGCCTGAAGGAGCCGAGCCAAAGGCAGGAGTTTTGCCTGCTTAGCAATAACTATAGCACATCCCGTGCAAGAACCTAATTACTAATTGTAGTTTATACCTGAGTCTGTGATTTGGGGAGAGCACCAAGGGAATCATTGCTGCCTCCGAGAGGCAGGATACAAAGGCAGGAACATTTGTTTTATTTCTTCCTTCAGAAGATTCTTATGAGGCATGTCTTTTATGGCTACATACTCATTATATTTCAAATGCATTCAAGTAACCTTGATGTATTGCTAAGAGTCTGGATGGTTTTTATTTTTCCTCCAAAGCACTTGTGAGAAAAATACTTATAGGTAAAATTGGGCAAGCTGATGGCATAGTGGGCTTTGCTCTCTTACAGGAAGACTGTGTTGTGGAAACTCCCCTGGCTGTATTAGCACTGGATAGACCATACAGGGCAGGCCATTGGCAAGGGTTAAGGAGATGGTCACCCAGACGCTATGATTTAGGGGGCCCCCAGGGCCATACTACAACCTGGAACACCTCAGATCCCTAACTCCTACATGGAATCACCCCTTAGGTCAAAGCATTGCTCCTCCAAGTTTCCTACAATGTTTACTTAATGGAAGATGAAAGCCAGTAGGCTCCCTGGGGATGCTAGGAGGGTAACCAGGACAGATCTCCAGCTGGTTGTTGAAATACTGACATACTCCCGTACCAGGCAGTACATGGATGCTGCCCTGAGCCCTTGAGTGCCTTTACTTGCCGCTGCCCCAGCCCCTCCGTTTATGGCTCCTGTCCCCCACACAAGCCAGCAATCAGAGGGTTCACTTCTGACGTTGCTGGGGTCCTTCAAGATCCATCAGTTCTGACTGACCGCTGCTTATACTGGTTGTTAAATAGTTTGACTGTCACTTCCAAATGCAGCCCCAAATGGTCGATCTGAAGGTTTCTGTTTCAGCTGGGAAAAGGTAGCAAATGTTACATTCTATGCCATAATTTACTCATACTTTTTTTCATTTTAAAAAAAGTTCTGAAATGCTATGCACCAAATAAAAACGTTGCTCCAAGAAGACGCACAGTGATCACCCCGTGGCTTTGGTCCTTCCAGCGCAACTGCTGCGTGCTCCCTGGGTAGTTGGGGAACCCAGTTGGAGAACCAGGGATTTAAAGTGCTGTCATCAGAACATCACTGCACAATTGCACATATGGCTCCTAGAAGGTAAAAACCAACTCCCTCAGTCTCTAGTCTGTACCCAAACCTTGTTTAAGACAAAACTGAACTGCTACTCCCTGCTGGCTGTTCCCAGTGCATCAGCCTAGCAGGTCATTTCCCTTTCCTCCAATCTGCTCATGGCCTTTGCTCATGCTGTTTCTGCCAGCGGGGCTGCTCTTTTCTTCAGCTCTGGCTTCAAAGTCAAGCTCAAAGCTACGTCATCCCCCTCCGGAGCAGACCCCCCGGCTATAACCTTTTCCTCTTCCTTGTTTTTGTACCTATCTTGTGGCTCACATCCCTTTCTATCCAGCATTAGAGTTATTTATTATTTATTTATTTTTTTGGCGGTACGCGGGCCTCTCACTGTTGGGGCCTCTCCCGTTGCGGAGCACAGGCTCCGGACGCGCAGGCTCAGCGGCCATGGCTCACGGGCCCAGCCACTCCGTGGCATGTGGGATCTTCCCGGACCGGGGCACGAACCCGTGTCCCCTGCATCGGCAGGCGGACTCTCAACCACTGCGCCACCAGGGAAGCCCAGAGTTATTTATATTGATCTTTTGAACTTGACTGTGAGCTCCTTGAGGGAGGGGCAATACAGCGTTGATCTTTTTATTCCGCATAGTATTTAGCACTGTGCTAGACAGGGAGCGAGCAAGCAGAAGATGTTTGTTTAATAACTAAAGGACAACACGCACCTTTTACGTCTTCACATTGGTTAATTACATTTTCATTTCATAAGGCAGGATGGATAGAGCATGGCACAGGCCATTTTGATGGGAAGACAAGAAAAGGTTTAGATGAAGGTGGACCCCTAGACAGCCCTGAGCCAGCATGAGGGCAGAGATGTGAGGGGCACATTCCATTCATGTCACAGGTTTGAAGAGCGCTCAGTCCTGAGCGTGGCTCTGGAGCCCCGACGCCTGGGTTCAAAGCCTGGCTCTGATACGGTGTGACCTTGAGAAAGTTCTTAACTCTCTGTGGTTCAGTTTTCTCGTCTGTACAACGGGCATGATAGTAGCGCCTACCTCTTTCATTTATTTGAGAAGATGAATGAGTTAAAACATTAGAACAGTGGCTAGTCAGTCATGCTTACTTGGTATCTATTGACGATCGTCATGCTCTCTGGGATCTGTCTAAATCTCTGTTGGGCCTAGACAAGCTGGATGTCCCATGTTTTCATCTCCTTTTCCTTTGTGGTATATATGTCACAGTCACCCAATCCCATTTTCTTTCACCTCTAGACCAGTGTGTACATCAACTCGAGGGTATTTTTAGCATTCTCAGGTTAAGCATACTGGACGTATAGCTTCTAGAAGCCAAGTTTCTCTGCTGACTGTGTGGGAGGTTTTTGAAGTTAACAAAAAAAATAGGTACGGGCTTCCCTGGTGGCGCAGCAGTTGAGGGTCCGCCTGCCGATGCAGGGGACACGGGTTCGTGCCCCGGTCCGGGAAGATCCCACCTGCCGCGGAGCGGCTGGGCCCGTGAGCCAAGGCCGCTGAACCTGTGCGTCCGGAGCCTGTGCTCCGCAACGGGAGAGGCCCCAACAGTGAGAGGCCCGCGTACTGCAAAAAAAAAAAAAAAAAAAAAAAGGTACATAAAAGCAAAAGTTAAATACATGTTCCAATGCCCACCTTCCGCAAAATTTCTCTTCCCTGTCAGAAAACAGTCTCTTCACTTTTGTTATGGTACCTACATTTCTGACACTTAGAAATTAACTCAAGGAATTCCCTGGGGGTCCAGTGGTTAGGACTCGGCCTTTTCACTGCCAGGGCCTGGGTTCAATCCCTGGTCTGGGAGCTAAGATTCTGCAACCCGTGCGGCACAGCCAAGAAAAAAAAAAAAAGAAATTAATTCAATGTAATAAACTTCTTCTTGGAAAGGAAAGGAAAGGGAGAAAAAGGTAGTTTTAGTAAAATCCCAGCAGTCATTCACAAGTCAGTGTGAATTTGTTAAATCAGATTGCCTTTGTAACACTAATCTGAGAGCAATCTGCTTGGAAAACAGAGGTGTGGGTGGATTGGGATTTAAAAGAAGGAAAGGTGATTTCAGAGCATATTCAGGAAGGACAGGCCTGGGGCAAGATCTAGAGAAGTAGGGGTGGGAATGGGTGAGGGACGTGGCCCAAGCAGCCATAAATCAGGAAACTGAGTCCAGAGATAGGTAAGGGCAGGGGAACAAAAGAAAGATAAGAAGGAACTCTGAATGAATATTACATCTTAAAATTTAGCCTAGTGGTTGCTTTGGATTTGAATGTAACGCAGATGTTACAGCCTAAAGCGATCCAGTATTTCTATCTGCACAGGGTTGGTGATGCCGTTCCACCTCCAAAGACACTTTAACCAGAGGGGGTCAAAGAGCCACAGCAGGTGGCTCTCGAGTGTCTGCCCTCCCCACTCCTACCCCTGCCCTGTAATGAAGGTGACAGTGTTCTCTCCGTGGTCCTCAGAGCCGATTCGCTGCACAAGCGTGGCAAGCAGTTACCTCAGATTCATCCTCTCCCCATTGCCTCTCTCCCTGATCTCTGTGAAAATGGACAATTCCAAATCGTCCTGCTCCATTTCCGTACAGAAAACACTTTTCTCAGCCAGTCTGTGTGACTCAAAGGCAGTCACTGGAATAACTTGCCCATCCACCACCCCCAACTTTAGCCTCCACCATCCCCCATTGTATTTTTTTAGTAAAGCAGCTTAATGGGTTTAGACAGATGACAACTCATCAGAGAATCAGAGAGCTGGAAGGACCCTAAAAGAATACCTAGACCAACCCCTTCATTTCACAGATAATGAAGGTGAGACTCAGAGAGGGGGATGGCTTCCCACAGTCACACAGCAAACTGAGTGTTGAGCCACATATAGAACCCAGAACCGCTGGCTCCCAGCTCCCCTCTGCCACCCTTAAATCTGCTTTTGTTGGTGGGGGGGTGGAGAGCCCTATCTAGGGCTGGACTGGAGTGTCTGCCTGTGATTAGTGACTTGTAAGGATCCTGAAAGTTCCGCTCTCTCCAGTTGCCACTGCCTGGATATAAGACACACTACTAGAAACCCCTTCACAGCCTAGCTCCTTAAGTATCAGAGGATGCTTTGGGCTGAAAGTACAGAAACCCTCACCTCAACTGCCTATAGCCAGGAAGATTAATGATGTCACACCACCAGATGCCCAGAGTAGAGGGATTGTCAAAGTTGATATGTTCTGTGGTTCGATACAGGTTCTTTGAGATTCTCTGCATCTTTTCAATCCACTCTCTTGCATGTTGGATTAGTTCCCCTACTGCTTGTAAAATGACTGCTACAGTTCCAGGGGTCACTTCTAGACATGATAACATCACTCCCTAGAAGATAAGTCATTTCCTCTTGGGTGTCTTTTTTTGTTAGTGAAGAACCTTTTCCCCTAAGTCCCCCAGCAGAATTCTCTTCTCTCATTGGTCAGGGTTAGGTTACACGCCCCTTTTTGAACCAATGACTGGCCAGGGCAATGGGATTACCATCATGGATTTACACTAATGAGATTTACCCTAGAGTCTTGTAGGGAGGGGAAGATATGCAAACAAACTCAGAGCTCTGCCAGCAAAGAGGAAAAGAATGGCAGTGGACAGGCACTTAGTAGTATCTGCCACATTTTATTATCACCATGTGAGGAGTGTAGTGTGCAGAGCATGAACTCTGGAGCTAAAACGGCGGAATTCAAACCCCCACGCTGAGGCTTACTAGCTGTGTGACCTCAGGCAAGTTAATCTGCCTCTCTGTGCCCCCGGATTTCTTAGGGAATATTATAACATCTACTTCATGGTGCTACTATGAAGTCTATATAAGTTAATATATGTAAACTATGCAAATATATATAATACATAAGAGACTGGACCACCACAAACGTTATATAGGGCTATCTGTTGTTAGTTTCTTCCTAACTCCCTCCCCACACTCACAACCCATACGCCTACTGTCTCTACTACAAGAGTCTCATCATTATTCCAGAACTGACCTGCATTTTTCAAAACTTGGGACTTCACATATGCCAGCCTTTCCACTTATAAAGTTAAAACACTTCCCACCATCTTTCCTGCTAACGTTTAAGAGCCAGCTCCATGCCACCGCCTCCATAAACCTTCCCTGGCTGGCATTCATCTCCTTCCTGCCCCACCTTCAGACGCTCTAAACTCTGGGTGCTTCCACCCAGGCTCCTGTACATTCTGCCTTGCTTTGTGGTCCAGGTGGCTGAGCCGGTCTCCACCCTCCCCTAGACGGGGAGCCCCTTTAGGGCAGGAGCCTACTCTTTTTTTTTTTTTTTTTTTTTTGCGGTACGCGGACCTCTCACCGTTGTGGCCTCTCCCGTTACGGAGCACAGGCTCCGGACGTGCAGGCTCAGCGGCCATGGCTCACGGGCCCAGCCGCTCCGCAGCATGTGGGATCTTCCCGGACCGGGGCACGAACCCGTGTCCCCTGCATCAGCAGGCGGACTCTCAACCACTGAGCCACCAGGGAAGCCCAAGGAGCCTACTCTTGACCTAGTCTTTGACCTCTCCCTAGGAAACAACTCAGTGCTCTGCATACAATGTATTCTCAATAAATGTTTATTGAATCACATAGAATTGAATCAAATATACAGTCTCTGCCTTCAAGGAGTTTCCCGTCTGGTTGGGGAACAGGACAGACACACGTACAGCTGAGCACGTGAGCATTAGAACATCGGTGCCCAGGCTTCCCTGGTGGCACGGTGGTTAAGAATCCGCCTGCCAATGCAGGGAACACAGGTTCGAGCCCTGGTCCAGGAAGCCCACATGCCACGGAGCAACTAAACCCATGTACCTAGAACCTGTGCTCCGCAACAAGTAAAGCCACTGCCACGAGAAGCCCGTGCGCCGCAATGAAGAGCAGCTCCCGCGCGCCGCAACTAGAGAAAGCCCCCACGCAGCAACAGAGACCCAACGCAGCCAAAAATAAATAAATAATAAATTAATTAAAAGAAAAAGAACATCGGTGCCCCAAGGGACCTGGTGCTCCACCACACCAAGCTTCTGCCATCCCCTCAAGGTGTCGTGGTCCCTCACGCCCCCTTGCCTTTATATATGCTATTCCCTCTTCCTGGAAGTTCCCTCCTTGCCCCTAGAGTCCTTTTGCATTTGACCAAGTTCTCTTCACCCTTCAAGTCTGTACTCCAGCATCGCCTCCTCTGTGAAGCTCCCCCCTGGTGACAGTGCCACCCACTCTGATGCTTCCTTACTATAGCACTGGGCATTGCATCTACCTGCCTCTCCAACTTGGGAGCTCCTTGAGAGCCAGGACTGTGACTTTCCACTCTGCATCCTGGAGCCCAGTACAGAGCTTGACAAGTAGCAGATGCTCAACGCACCTCTGCTGAGTGAGTCCAAGGCAGCCCGTGAGCACTACAGCAGGATTTACATTAGCTGTTTTGTCCCTTTCTCAGAACAGCACCCCTGGGGCTTTGGTAACAACTTAACAACAGACTGGGTGTTCAAGAGGGGCAGCCAGTCTGGGAAGCAGAAAGTGGGAACCACATGGGCTGAAGAGCCAGCATCCTGGCCAAGGAGATAACGAACAATTAGCGTAATCCCTGAGAGGAGCGTGACAACACCTGCCCAAGCTTGCCTCCAGGGAGAGAACGGACCTCGTGGAGCAGGGATTACATGCTCCCCCGTCAAGTGGCCAGGCTAGGATTCCAGGAAGGGATCGTCTTCTAAGGAGCATCCACTAACGGGCACAGCCGGGCATACGTTTTGCCTCCCTCAGGATTCTGGGTGTTTGTTCGCATGAATGACGTCTGCATCTTGCAATTGTTGCTGTTGGCTTTTCATGTTAGTACCATACTTTATAGTTTCCTGAGAACTTTCTCGTGTGATACTTCAACCAAGACTCATCCACTCTGCAGGGACTATCTTGCCCATATTCCGGATGAGGAAACTGACTCTTGGGGGTGTCCAAAAGCCTCACCCAGAGGCACACAGCTGGAGAGTGCAGGGGCTCTGGACCCAAGCCTAGAGCTTGCATGATCTGGCTTGGCTGGAAGGTGATTTGACAACTGAAGAGCTCTCTTTTTTCTTTGGGTGAGATATTGGCTTGCCACCGGCATCCATGTTCTCGTGGGCCACCAGGTCACTATTCGTTTGTCCATCTGTGTGTGTTGAGGGGTGAGGGTGAAGAATGGGGGTGTAGGATACAGGGCTGTTGTGGGGGAGCTTGTGGTGTGTGTGTCTGTTTGTGCATATGTGTGTGTGTGCACATGCTGGACCCAGGGATGAGCTTTGAGCATCCCTCATGCCTTAGGTACGTTCAGTGAGAACAATGATGGTGTCTTCTGACTGCCTTTAGCATCATAATTCCTCCAAGGGCGTGATTAGGGGCAGCGACATTTTTTAATCCCTCCCATTCATATGTCGGTTCACGCTAGAAGGGCAAAGGAGGAACTAAGGCAGCAGTTCTGCTGTGATCTCTCATCATCCTGTCACTCGGGTCACCTTCTCCAGGGTGAAGTGGAGGGCTCCCTCCCTCATCACTCTGGTACCACGGTGTCAGCAGACCCTCTCCCCAATCAACTCCTTTCATCTTCCAGTCCTTTTCCTTGTTCAGAGAGGAGGCATTGACAATGCAGTGGTCCTCACTGTCCCCCACCCAGCTTCTAAGCTGACTCAGGTGACAGCAATGTGGTTATTGGGTGGCCCTGTTGGATCTATGACTTGTGCCACCTAGAACAACTCACCTGCTACTGAGGACCATCGTTTCTTCATCTGTAAAATCAGAGTTACAATGTCTCATGAGAGGATGAAATGTGGAGATGCTTCCCAGAGTGTAGAAGGCCCTGCACACCAGTTGTTAACCTGACAGCCCTTAGCGGCTGCTAGAGCCTCCCAGAGGCCAGAGGCCCCACTGCAGCCCCTCTGCCTCTAGCCTGCCTTCCTCTGGCTCTGAGTCCCCGCTGGCCCAGCAGGGTCCTTCTTTCTGTCTCCACCCACCTGCTGGTAAGCAGTGTCCTCTCCGTCCTGGTAAAGACAGGAGCTCCCGATTCCCCCTTGGAACAGGTGGAACAGTCTGACTTTCCAGGGTCCCTAGCGGGGGCTGACTTCCCAGAATTTCCTGAGGCAGCCATGTGAACTGGGCTCAAAAAGTGTTTCCCGGTTGGATGTTCTAGATCCTCGCTACTCAAAATCTTACCCTAGGACTGGAAGGTTGCACATCTCGTGGGAGGTTGTTAGAAACGCAGAGTCTCGGACCCTGCTCCAGAGTGACTACATCAGTCTGCATTTGAACAAGCCCCTGGGTGATTCACGTGCACAGCGCAAGAAGGGCTGGATTAAGAGAGGAAGGTGTAGGTGAGGTAGTAGGCTGAGTGATCAAGAGAGGCAGGAGAGTGTTGTAGGGGACATTCTGCAATAAAGACAGGGCACTTGACAGGGGACTCAGGAGGAGCTGGAGCTAATTGTCCCAGATGCCCGTCCCACCCAGAGTCTCCATTTGTGTCAGGTCAGCTACGCTGGACAACCGTCCACTATTGCCTCTGCAGACTGTGGGTGTGCTTCCCCCCAATGAGACATCAGCTCACTCTGTCTGCCTTTAGGGAACTACGGCCTCACAGGATGAGTTAGAACATGTTCCTCCTCTCTGATTTTTTGGAAGAGTTTGAGAACGATCAGTGTTTATTTTTCTTTAAATGTTTGGTAGAATTTACCAATGAAGCATCTGGTCCTGGACTTTTCTTCATTGGAAGCTTTTTTAAATGACTGATTTAATCTCTTTCTTTGTCAGCGGTCTATTAAGATTATTTATTTCTTCTTGAGTCAGTTCTAGTAACTTGTGTGTTTCTAGGAATTAGTCTGCTGGAAGCATTATTATTGGAAACCAACGTCCTCCTTCCCTAAGCAGGTGGTAACAAGTAGATAGTGCCTAGGACTCCAGCTGCCAGGCTGGTCTGGTTCTCAGGTGTCCACATTTGCCTGGCCCTGTCCTTACATCCTGGACCCTGGTTTCTTCATTTGACCCAAGTGCAGTGGAGGCTCCTTGCTGACTGCCCTGTTCTGGGCATAGGAGTTTCCTGCCTGAGTCCTCACCTCTATTATCTGTTGATGAGCTAGAGCCAGTTCACAGGGGAGTAGGAACCTTGGCAAAGTCAGCTGCCACCCCTCAGTTCCTGCCCTGCACCTTGACTCCCAAATCCTGCCCCTGGGTGTGAACTGGTTAGCATCTCTGATTGTTCTGTAAGTGAGCAATTAAGAACCTTCGCAGGCATTCTGAAACTGAAGATACCCTCAGGAAGTTCCTGGTGACCCGAGCTGTCTTAGTAAAAGCTTTTTTAGTTGAAGAATAAAAGAAACCCACTGTGTTAGTCAGAAGACTCTTCTGTGGAGACCAATAAGCCCTAAAATCTCAGTGGCTTAACACAAAATCTTGATATCTCTCGCACACAAAACACCCTGAAGGTCCAGGAGCCCTCCTTGGCGGCTCTCCTCCAACCATGATCAGAAGTGGGCTGTTCCTCCTTGAACGCTACCAGCACACATTTGTCCACTTGCAGCCACAGGGTGGAAAAGAGGGTGCTTGGACCTCGCACATGCAGTGTTAACTGCCTGGGACTGGAAATGACACATCCCATCTGCTCACCTCATTGGCAAGAATCCAGTCACAAGAGCACACTCTAATGACAAGGGAGACTGGGAAGCATGGTCTTCCTGGAAGTTAAACTTCCAGGTCAGTTAAACAAAAAGAGTTTGGGTGGTTATGGGGAGGTCCCTGAGATTCAGGGCAAGAAATTCTTCCAGGCTTCTCCCAGGATTGAAAGCAGGCACTGACCGGCATCATGGTTCAGGGAAGCTCCTCTGTCCCTCTCTGGGGTCACAGGTTTCTCTTCTCTAGGATGAAACTCACCCTGGTTTGCTGGGACTTTTCTGACCTTAGCACTGACACTCCTATGTCCTGGGAGCTCCCTTGGTCCTGAGCAAACCATACCACTGGTCACACCATCATTACATATTTTCACATATCACCTTCAGCTTTTAATTTTTCTCCTCTGATTGAATTCGTTCTTCTCTGTGCAGATGGCATAAAGTTGCTGCCCCTGCCCCCTCCCATCCCAAGCTCCAATCCTCCCAGCTTCAGTACCTCCAACCACTAACTAATGCATATCCTCAATCTTAATTCTAAAATTTCAGGAAGGAAACTGATTGCTCTATCTTAGGTCTGACACTCACCTCAGTTGGGTAGAATAATCATGGCCATCTGGGTCCATCCCTTTAAGTGAAGGGACAAGGCAGAAAAGGGGAAGTAAGAGCCAGCAGATACCCCAAATTGTGCTATTGCCTGCCCCATCGGGAACTTTCCACTGTAACCACATAAAAGACAAAAATAGAAGAGGACTATAATTATCCTGCCAAAGGACAGTGCACCTGGGATTACAGCTCTCCCTAGCCCCTCTTCTGAAGCCCAGTGCACACCGAATCCGTCCATGTGTTAGCTAAGGTGATACAGTAAGTTCCCTACATACAAACAAGTTCCGTTCCAGAGTGCATTCCTAAGTCCAGCAAAGTTAGCCTAGGTACCCAACTAACACGATCGGCTATATAGTACTGTACTATAATAGGTTTATAATACTTTTCACTCACATAATACATAAAAAACAAACAAACACAAAAAAATAAACATTTTTAATCTTACAATACAGTACCTTGAAATTTAGAGTAGTACAGTACAGCTGGTGGCATACAGGGGCTGGCATCGAGTGAACAGGCAAGAAGAGTTACTGACTGTAGGAGAGAGAGGAGGTGGGAGATGGTAGAGCTGAAGGATTGTCAGCAATAGGAGTTGGAGGGCAAGCTGCAATTTCGCTCACGCCTGAGGTTGATGGAATGCACGTTAATATCTTTGAAAGTTCGCAACTTGAAGGTGCGTAAGTAGGGGACTTACTGTAGGCAAAAATTCAAAATGCCATCCAAGATTCCCACCCTCTATTGTGTGTGCTTGTATAATCCCCTCCCCCTGGGGGTGGGCCAGACTTGGGAATACCGTGAAGTAGTCACTCAGGTGATGAGGTTACATTATACAGCAAAAGTGATCAGACACTCACACCCACCGTAACTGTTACTTTAAGACTGTGGTGTCAGTCTGGGGAGAGACTCTCCCACGGGCTTTGAAGAAGGAAACTGGCATGTTGTGAGAGGCCCACATGGCCGGGACCTGAGGGTGGCCTCTAAAAGCTGAGCGTGACCCCCAGCTGACAGCCAACAAGAAGACAGGATGTCAGTCATAAGAGGGCACTCAAGGAACTCAATTCTGCCAACACTCTGAATGAGCCTCAGAGGAACCCCAGCTTCAGATGGGATTGCAGCCTCGCCCCACCCCTTGATCTCAGCCTGGTGAGACCCTAAACAGAGAACCCAGCTATGGCGCCGTGCCTGGACTTCCGACCTACAGAGACTATGAGATAATAAATTCACGTGGTTTTAAGGTATGAAATTTGTAGTACTGTGTTACACAGCAATAGAAAACGAACACATCTAACTTAGGGAACAATCATGGGGCATTAGGCATGCCTGGGGGTGTAAGTTTCAAATGTTCAATCTCAAATCAAGTGTATACATGAACAAAATATTGAATAAGTCCCCATTTGACTGTTTTACTCCAGAGTTCGGCTTTCCAGGGCCACCTACCTTCCCTACTACTCAATCTTCACAGGCTGGGGCCGGGGCCAAGAGAGCTGTTCCCCCCCAGTGGGGACATTGATGGGAAATGGGCAGCCAGTCAGCTCAGGAGTAAGAAGAGTGTAATGCTGGTTTCACTTTAAATATTTAAAAGTTTGGATTTATGTAAAGGATTAATAACAACCAATTGGCAAGGGGAACAGGAGTCCAGCACCGCCATATATCCTTAATACGAGTATAAATTGGATCAGCATTTCAGCAAGCATTGGCAAGATCTATTAAATTGCAAAATGTACATATCCTTTAATCCAGGAGTTTCTCTTTTGAGAATTTGCCCTACAGAAATTTTAGCACAGGGTCCAATTATACATGTACAAGGATGTTCATTGCAGCATTGTTTGCACTAGAAAAAAATTGGCAGAATCATTCCTATCAATGAGGGATTTGTTAAATAAATTGTGGCACATTCACACTGGAATACTATTCAGCCACTGAAAAAAATGAGGTTCATTTATATGTGGTGGCATTTCCATGTCGTATCTATGATATACTGATAAGGAGAAAGAGAAAGTTACAGACGCTATGTATAGTATATCATTTTTGTTCAAAGTAATTACATATTTATATGTTAAAATATGCATAGAAAAAATGGAAAAATTTAAACCAAATTTTTAAGAACAGTTACTTCTTGAATTATGGGGAACTTTCTGTTTTATATATACTTCTGGATTATGTTATATGATGGGGCACTTTTTATGTTATACATTTCTGTATCCTTAGAAAAATTTACTATGTGCGTTTGTTAATTTTATAATAAAGCAAAACAACAACTATGTTTTTAAAAATTGGATTAAATACCTCTAGATCCTTATCTATCATCTAAGAAACTGATGCAGGCCAGCCAGGCTATGAAGTTCACAGTCTGACCAACGCTTTCCATAGGCCTGGAGAGCAGTCAACAGGTACACAGAGATCCTCCACAAGGGCTCGTGTGCAGTGAAGAATTAAATTTACCCAAGGAGAGGTCTGGCCTTTGCCCTCAGCTACTGGGAGGGGATCTCTAGGCCCTTGGAATGTCACATGTGAGAGCCGTATCTTTGTTTGCTGGGGTTTGGCCACTGGACAGTCTAACAGTGTGAATTATGATGGGCACTCTGAACCATGTGGTATCAGATCTATCTCCAGGAAGGTCTGAAAACTAAAGGTCAGCCTCACAGGCAGTATGTAATTGAGCCCCAGTAAAAATTCTGGACCCCGTAGTCTTGGGTGCACTTTCCTCGTTGGCATTATTCCAAGTGTATCATCACATATCCATGACAGAAAAGTAATGCTGTCTATGGGTCCACAGGGAGAGGATAGTGGGAGCTCCACATTTGGTACCTTTCCTGGACTCTACCCTCTGTGCTTCTTCCCTTGGCTAATTTAAATCTGTATCCTTTCCTTTAACAAACCATAACCTTAAGCAGAGCAGTTTTCTGGGACATCCCTGGCGGTCCGGTGGTTAAGACTTCTCCTTCTAACGCAGGGGGTGTGGGTTCGATCCCTAGTGGGGGAGCTAAGATCCCATGTGCCTCAGGGCCAAAAAACCAAAACGTGAAACAGAAGCAATATTGTAACAAATTCAATAAAGACTTAAAAAGAAAAAGCATAGCAGCTTTCAGCGAGTTCTCTGCGTTCATCCAGTAAATCATCAAACTTGAGAGTGGTTTTGGGACCCTCCTAGGCTTGAAGAGGTAAGAGGAGAAAGAGGTTACTAGAATCTGGATAGATGTGGTTATACTTAGAAGTGGGAGCTGTGGCCTTGGGCAGAGGACTGCAGATCCTGCCAGCCTACAGCCTAGCAGGAAGGAAACCAAGAGAATGAATGTCTCAGCCTCCATCTCCTCTCACCTCCTGTCTCCCACCTCCCATTGACCAAACCCAACCAGAAGGGAGAGGGCAGGCAGTCCAGGTAACACGTCCACACAGGGGAGACTGCAGGCCACAGGGCAGAGTGGTGGAGAATGGATAGTGGACTAGAGGGGTAAATTAAGATGTCCAGCACAGGGAATTCCCTGGTGGTCCAGTGGTTAAGACTCTGCACTTCCACAGCAGGGAGCACGGGTTCGATCCCTGATCGGGGAACTAGGATACTGCATGCCGGGCGGTGCAGCAGGAAAAAAAAAAAAAAAAAATGTCCAGCACAGTAGGACCACATCTATCTTGCTCAGCCCTGAGTCTCTAATGTATAGCCTAGTTCCTAGCACCAAGTAAGTACTTAAGCAATATTACCGTTGAGTGAAGACACATGAAGGAATGAATTCCTCCCTCACCTACATCTCAGAGATATTGTAAGATCAAATGCCACCAGATGCATGAAAGTATTCTGTGAACCACGAAGTAGCAAATAAGTAGAAAAGATTATCATCTTATCCTGATTCTTCTTCCATTTATGAGGTCAATCTCTGAAAGAAAATCAGAGCTTCCAGAAAGAGACAACTGGCTACATTTACTTTCTTGGCCAGAGCGCCAGCCCCCGAGAGCCCTGTTGGTCTGAGCGCTGGACCTGAAGGCATCTTTGGAGCATGAGCTCACCCTCCTTCCAGGGGTAGCTCTTGGGGAGAGCACATCTAGACCACAGGGCACTTTATGTTTTCTTTATTGAGTTAAAAATAAAATAAGGACATTTTCTGGCAGCAAGATGCTCCCTGTCATACCTGGGGACTAAAGGTTTATTGCAACTTTATTAAAATGTATGAGATAAATTGAAGAGCCATGCTCTTCAGCCAGAGCCACTACCTCCCTGCAGGTGTTCTGGTTTTGTATAAAGAAAGTTGTCACAAGTAATTTGGACCAGAGCATGTAGTTATAGACTGCCAAATGCTGATTAATTAAGTTGATGTTTGGATTCGTTCTGCATGATAGTTTCATTAGGGAAAATGACTGAAAATGTGGAGTAAAGTAGCAAGGGAGGAAAAGAAAGCATCATCCCATCGTGAGATTTAAGACAAGGAGACCCACTCTGTATTCACTAGTGTTTGCATGTGGGTGCACGTGGGTGTGTCTTTTCAAGTGTCCCAGCAAAGGATGGGTCCATGGCCGTGAGGTTTACAAGCTGTTAATATGAATTCTAATCCTGAAATCAGCTCCTTTTCTGATATCACCTTTGGCCTTGACCTCTCTGTGTAACCACTTCCTCAGGTTAAATTTCCAAATGTTCATTGAGCCTTTAGCCATTGAGCCAGAGGCTTCCAGCCACCTGGGATGATCCTACATGGGAACCTGAGGGATAGCCAAGCAAAGCCTGACAAGGAAGGCTAGGGGTCCATTCACCCACCCAGAAGCTGGAAGAAATGCTGAGCAGAGGGCATGACTCTCAGAGAGACAGGAAGATGCTTTCTCCAGCCCCAAGGAAGCCAACATTGATGAAAACGTGAGCTGACTTCAAATGTCATGGTGCTTTTAGGAAATTGTATTTCAGTTAATACCTAACCCATATAACTAAAGATGAGCATTTTTAGGAGTTTGTATGGATGTCTGCGGTGTTTTACCCTCATAAATTCATTCATGCAAATATTAACATCAAGCATTAATATTCAGCCCTGAGCTGTTCAACTCACAGAGGAGCAAAAGACATGGTCCTTGCCCTCAAAAATCTTAAATCTGTACATGAAGTTGAGTCTCCTGTGTGTGTTTCCCTAGCCCCACCTACCCCAACCAACATGCTTGTATGTTCTAACCATATTGTACTATTTTCAATTCCTTAAATGTATCATGCACTATTTCATTGCCAGGATATTTCCCATGCTGTTCCCCCTGCCTGGAACATTTTTTTTTCTAACCCCACCATCTCATCCCATGGCCGCTGAGCCTGCGCGTCTGGAGCCTGTGCTCTGCAACAGGAGAGGTCACAACAGTGAGAGGTCCGCGTACCGCAAAAAGAAAAAAAAAGCAGCAAGTAAATGGGGATCTTCAATACTAGTTAACAGGCTGGAGGAAATTAGTTGGTGAGATGGACAGTTAACCTTGGACTTAAGTCTCAAAAAAGTGACTCCTCTTCCCTCCCTCCCCCTCTCCATTTATTTTCATTTTTCCCATCCAGGAGGACCTCAGTGACACTCCATGGAGGCCTTCACATAAGGGAGACGGGACCATGACCTTGGTGGTGTGTTTCTTCACATCTCGTCTCCCCCTTCACTGCTCTCTGGATCGTTTGTTCCTCACTCAGCTTCTAAAAACTGCCTGTTTCTTCCTTGGTCTCCCAGTGAAGTCCAGTTGGCTTATTCCCATCTCAGGATGTAATTTTCCACAGGGTTTTGTGGGGAGGACTTGCACAAATGGACGATTAAGGATTGTAGCCCCTACACAGTCCCACCAGCTTTAACACAGTCGGGAGAACGATGCTTTCCACGTCCACACCCCCTGGAACCACACCTTCCCCTATAGTTTCTAATAAGAAACAACAAAAACCCATCTTTCAAAGCAAGTTGATATAACAACAAATTTTGATTTAAAAGCAAAATAAAGATATCACACAAATGGCAAACATTATAAGCTGTCCTCAAGGTCTAAAGGTCCCCCAGGCATAAATATTAACAAAAAGAACTTAGCAGAAACCCAGGCCCTGATCTATTTTTTCTCTGGAACTTGTCTCCTCTACAAGAGAAGCAGTGAGCGCTAAGTTCTTTTCTCTGTATTGTTTCACTTCCATCTCCTGTGAAACTAATAACGCTGTT
The DNA here is from genome assembly GCF_964374135.1 of Grampus griseus. NCBI lineage: Eukaryota > Metazoa > Chordata > Mammalia > Artiodactyla > Delphinidae > Grampus > Grampus griseus. Next base: position 33,461,914 of record NC_139004.1, on the reverse strand, counting down.
CAACACGTCTGGAGCCAGCAGGTGTGCCCTCCTGGGCCATCTACAACTGAGCGAAGCCAGGAGAGCAGAGGAGTTGCCTTCTCTACCCTGGAAGGTGAGTCTGGTTAGGTTAGCAGAGAGACTTGGTTAAACTCGGTTAGCTTGCGAGCTTGCTAATTTACCAATACCCAGGAGGACCCAAGCTACAAAAGGGAAATGAGGGTTTCTAGCATCTTCATTAAGTGCCTTCTGAATCCTCAGAGAAAAAGTAGATTCAGTGTAATGGAAGTCTGCCGGTAACAGAAGGTTAACACAAACATGGGTATGGCTTCCTTGGTCACAGAGCAGTTGTGGCATAAAGATTAGGCGTGTGGGCTTTGGACTCAGCCAGACCTGGGTTTGAATTCTGGCTCCCTTGCTCCTCAATGGGGCTGTCCTGGGCTGAGGTCCCCAGAAATAGAACCTGATTCCAGGATCTGAGGATTATCTAGGGAGACCCCAGGAGAATCCAGAGTGGAGTAGGAGAGGGAGACAAGGGAGAGAGGAAGCTAGTACAAGTCACTGCAAAGAGCAGGCCACTGCTGGGGACCCCTGGGCTCACCCCCAGTGGGGGCCTCTGGGAGACGTAGCTTGTGCCTCAGTTGTCTTCCAGAGAGGTGAGAAAGCTGGGATATTTACCTGCTAATCCCCACGCTACATGGATTGAGGGCTGCTCCCAGGTGTTTTACCTGCACCCAGGTCAAGCAGGCTTCCTTACCAAGAGCCTGCAGACAAGGTCATCAATGTGTAAGACAAAGATAAAACAGCCTCTGATATACATTTGCGTAAATTCAAACCCTTGATACCTTTGTGTATATACCACGCATATTCTGATTAGAAAGTCTGAAGCTTAATGCAGAGAGTTTCCCTAAGAGAGGGCAAGCTTCAGGATCTGATTTCCAAACCCATAACCTTGGGTAGACAGACTAAAGCCCGAGCATCTTTGGCCTCCCCAAGCCCCCGGATCCGACGAAGAGGATGCATTTATTTAGGGGATTTCCCAACGTGCAAAGTCGGTGCCTAAATCCTGAGTCATAGCATCTCTTTTTCCAAGAAACCACATGTGCTTTGAGTGATGAAAGAGTCAGGCAGACCTAGGATTGGGTCCACAGATGACCCACTAGCTGTATGGCCTCGGGGTGCTATTTACCCTCTCTGAGCCCTGGTGTGCTCATTTCTAGTCCTGCAAGGATCCACCCAGATTTCTTAGAGATAGAGTGGGAATTGAATTTAGGGAGGTGATTTCAGTGGACGTTCAGACACAGGGCCTGGAGGAATGAAGATCGCCTGTTTTCCCTCTCGCACCCTCGGGCCACCCCTCCAGGGCTCAGAGCACAGTCAGCCTCTTGGCCAACCTTCATCCTCCACGTTGATTTGTGAAACCCTCAAGGACAGGGAGGTACCAGTCCCGTCTGCACCAAGAGGCATCATCATTCGCCAGAGCTGGTCTGTCTTTCCTCCCTGTGACACTAAGATGTGCCCCTAGGAACGAGAAGCCAGCCAACTTGGGCGGCAGGGACAGCTGGTGTGCTGGAGAAGACATGCACTTGGTTTCATGGCCTCATTCAAATATCTTGGTCTCATCCTGGCAAGATCTCTGCATCATTCTTCCCCGCAGCAGTTGAAATCAGCTCTGCTGCATTTGTGATCCTTTAGAAGGAAACTGCAGCTAAATCAAGGAGAAAAACTCTGAAAGGGAATGGTCTCCCTCTCTCCCTCTTTCGCTCTTTTACACACACACACACACACACACACACACACACACACACACACACACACACATCACTGGAGTGGAGAGAGAAGCAGTGACAGATGGAACAGGCAGAGAAAGGAAAACTAGAGATGAAGGGAAACAGAAGAGACACGCAGGCTCTCACAGCATGGAGGCCTGAAAGGACAGGACGGGAAGTCAGGAAGGTGAGGTGCGGAGGTGTGAGGTCCTCAGAGGGAGAGGGTGGAGAAGCAGCCCGCGGGGCAGGAAGAAGAGACAGCAAGGAGACTGTGCACAGGCTGCAGTTTCAACATCCCAGATGGTAGTAATGGCGGGGTGTGTGCACGTGATCTGGCACGTGTGTGTGTGTGTGTGTGTGTGCACGCGTGTGTACACACACCTCTGAATAAGTGTGCACCCATGAGTGTTACCAGCACAGAAACAGCACAGGCACGAAGGAAGGAGGAAGCAGACAGCCTGGGCACCGTGAGGGGGCTGTTGAGGGAGCTTGTCGTCTCCAGATGAGCCAGGCCTGCTTCTGGAGGCTCTCCCTCCCCGTCAGTACTTGCTGAGTGGATGTTGAATGCTGCAGCCCGTCCCTTCCCAAGACGGGGGCCACAGGAGCGGTGGTAAATGCAGATGTGACTCTCCTACCCACTTCTTCTCCCTTTACGGCCATTCCTGCAAAACCAACCAGAAGTGAAAAAGTGCCCCGTTGCTAGCCTGGAGTCCTGGGGCTCAGAGCCACGCTTCTCTTTTGGGTGTTGCCTTCTTCCCTTTCCCTGAGTTAAAATTACTTGTGTTCAGACCTTCGCTTCCCGGCTGGACTGAAGGCACCTGGAGGCCATGCCCCATGTATTATTTATCTTTGTTTCACCCATAGTGCCCAGCACATTACCAGGTGCTCCATGAATGTTTGTTAAGTAAATGAGCGGCATAGTGGGGTCCGCCACGTGCCCCGCACACAGAAGGGGCCGCAGGGTTTCCACACACGCACAACATGCTGTGCTTTTCTTCCTTCTTCGTTCCCTCCTTTCTTCCCTCCTTCCATCCTTCCTTCCTCCCTCCCTCCCTTCACCAGGATTTATGAAATCCTGGGGAGGCTGGATAATGTTCCCCAAGATGTCCATATCCTGATCCCCAGAACCCGTGAATACGTTACCTGACATGGCAAAAGGGGCTTTGCAGATGTGATGACGTTGAGGATCTTGAGGTGAGAGATCATCCTGGACTACCCTGGGGGCTCGAAAGAGTCCTTATCAGATGGAGGCAGGAGGGTCAGAGTCAGACAAGGAGATGTAACAACAGAAGCAGAGGTCGGGGTGACGTGAGGAAGGGGCCAGGAGCCAGGGCTAGAAGGTGAAAAGGCAAGGGACTTCCCTGGTGGCGCAGTGGTTAAGAATCCGCCTGCTAATGCAGGGGACACGAGTTTGAGTCCCGGTCCGGGAAGATCCCACATGCCACGGAGCAACTAAGCCCGTGTGCCACAACTGCTGAGCCTGCGTGCCACAACTACTGAAGCCTGCGTGCCTAGAACCCGTGCACCACAACAAAGAGTAGCCCCTGCTTGCTGCAACTGGAGAAAGCCCGTGCACAGCAACAAAGACCCAACGCAGCCAATAAATAAATAAATAAATTTATTTTATTTTATTTTTTTAAAAAGGCAAGGAAGCAGGTTCTCCCCAGAACCTCCAGAAGGAACACAGCCCTGCTGACACCTTGATTTCAGACTTCTGCCCTCCAGGACTGTAAGATGATAGATAGATAAGTCACCAGGTTTGTAGTATTTTGTTACAGCACCAATAGGAAGCACCAATGTGAGTGCTAGTTATTTGGTTTCCTCCCCAGTGAACGCAGTGGCTCCATGAGCGGTGCTCTAATGATAGACCCTTGGAACATTCCCCGGGTCTGACCAACACCTCTTGACGTGGAAACCCTTTTACTGAGTCAATTCTGTTCATATCAGGACTATTAGATTACAAGGACCAGGTCTCAAAGTTCTCTGTAACTGGCACCAAAGCCCTGCACAGAATACCCCACCAGGGACTGCCTGAAAGGTATGGAGGCAGATGGTCTCGGTTTGAGTCCCAGGTCTTCTTCTTAACTCACTGTGACCTGGGTAAATCATGTAACTTATTTGAGCCCCAGTTCCTTTATCGATAAGTGGGGATAATGATACCTAACTCGCAAGCTGTGAATACTAAGCCAGCTAATGAGGCAGAGTTCTCCAAAATGGATGGGATCATCCTTCGTTTTCCTTTTAATTTCAGAAGGTACATGTGTTCAAGTGTGTTGCCAAGTGTGCCTTCACTTTGCACAATAAGTTAGCGGTGAGCCTGACTCAACACAGATACAAAAGTCTGCTTCTCTCTGGGGACACTGGACCTTCATTGGACAAGCTGGGACCCTATTGATTCTTCCTTGCAAAGCAAGCGGATGAGTCTAAATGGTTCCTGGGGACTCCTTCATCTTTTGTTCATTCCTTCATTTGTTTAACACTTGCTGAGAGCTCACTAAGCAACGAGGCTGCAGAGCGAACACAAAATAGCCCTTACCTTCAAGGCATTTACTTGCTGGTTGGGGCAAAAATCCCTACAGTGCTGTGGGGTTTGTGAATGGACGGAAAACACCAGATTCATGATGCACGTGAGTAGTGAATATTCTGCAAAGGAACAAACACATCCTTCACCTTGGGGATGGAGGGACATGGGAAAGGGCTGGCTGGACCTCTCCTGGCACGTTCCCCTGATTCCCAGTAGCATGAAGGCTCTTCCTGTTCTGCAGACCTCCAGGGAATGCTGTGTGCGGTGGCTCCAGGAGTGGTTGGATGGACGAGGGACCCTGGAATATTTGCTGGGTCTGACCAATACTGCTTGACATGGAAACCTCCTTCCTAGGTCAGTTCCGTCCAGAAAGCTAACTTTCCCTTTTTTGGAGGCCACATTAAAAAGTAGATAGGAGAAGGGGTGATAAGCAGTGACAGACAGGGGAATGACGTGGATTCAGGGAGCAAGGGGCCTCTGGGGCTTTCTCCTAGGACACCTCTGAGCACATCAGATATGTCCCAACTGAGGCATCATGGCCAGAACAGCTCCTTGGATGGCCTCCCAGAAAGGACATTCCTTTGACCCAGTGGCCTCTGTGCTCCCATCTTCTTACCTCAGGCTCTGGAGTCCATGAAGGGCACGGCAAGGTCTCCCTAGGGCGAGGCATCCTGGCAGGACCCAGCCCCCTCCCATTCTAGGTGAGGGAGAAATTTCCCAGGGTAGAGCCAGAGACAGCCAGTGGCAGACCTCCCACTAATCACCTTCTAATTTGCAGCTACTGACAACCCTAGCCGGGAAGGAGCAGATTCATTAGACGGGAAAGTCTTCTGATTCCTTAATAAAAAGCTGAGGTACCTGGTTTTCCACTTCTGACGGAGAACAACACCACAAGATCAAGTAAGACTCCTGAGGCGGGAGGCAGGAGACCAGAGCTCTTGGTCAGCAAGAGGGCTAAACCATTCAACAAAGCCTGTTGTGTATCCTGCTGTGGACCAGGCACCAGACCAGGCACTGAACCAGCGAACTAGGATTAATAAGGGACAGTCTCTGGTCTCATGGTGCTAGCAGGATAACACAGTCCTATATTGATCTAATATCCCCGGCACTTGCCAGGGATATAAAAATAAAGAAGATATGATCCCTGACTTTGAAGAGCTTATAATCTAGTTCATTCGTCTAAAAAATATTATTCATGTAGCTACTGTGGGAGATGCTGGGTTAGGCCCTGGGAATCCTAGCTGAATTAATAGCTTCAAGGAGCTCACATTCTCCTAATGCTGCCTGAACTGCCCTATCTGGGTCTGGGATGGAATTTTCGCATCCTGGAATCCTAGAGTTCATCTAGTTCACCCTTCCATTCACTGTGGGACTAAGGGTAGCCATGGACCTCTTCTGGACAGAGAGATTAATTGGAAGTTGTTGGGTGGCTGTCCTGGGAAAGCTTGTGCGAAAAGGACAAACTCGGTAGGCGTGCCACCTGTTGGCTTTAGGCTTCTTCCTGCCTAGAATGCAGATGTGACATCTGGAGATGCAGCAGCCACCTTGTAATGTGAGGTAAAATCCTCAAAGGAACAGAAAGACAGAAGGTACCCGGTTCCTGACAGCATCACTGAGACACCTCTGAGTCACCAAACAAGCCCTAGATGGACTCTGTGTTAGTCATGCTTTACATGCCAAATGCTTTACATAAATACGCTCATAGAACCTATACGGGAGGTACTACAGATGAGAAAACAGAGACACGGAGCCAGGAAGTGGCAAGTCCATCTAGGTCTTCTGGCTCTAGAGCCCACCCCCTTTAATTAACCACCATGGTTCTCATGTCAATAAATGTCCTCCACGATCCTGACCTTCTGTTTGGGTTTCAAAAATTACCTGCTTGGTGACACTTTCCCTGATCCTGCCAGTCCCTTTTCCCCACCGGCAGAATTTATTGTCCTCACCTCTCAGTGACGGCTTGTACGCCTCCGTCAGCACTTTGTGCATCAGACAGTAACTGGACGGCTGCCTCCCCTGCTGGGCTGAGAGCTGCTTCCTCAAGGTCAGGGATGAATGAAGGTGAGTGTGTGTGGACAGGAGTCTCCCCATGTATGTGTGAGTGTGAGGGCTGAAGGGCAATGACCATGTACCAGTCATCTCTGCATTCCCACCTGGCTCCAGGGCTCTGGAAAGATGTCTAATGAATGAATGAATGAACAAATGAATGAAAGAGTGAATGAATATATGAAAAATATCTCTATGAACAAATAGACAACAAAAAGATGGAATATCCACATGAATGCTTTCCAGGACCCTTCCCTGAGTAGGCTGGGGATAGGAGATTTACTGTCACAATTGCTAGTCAGCAGAACAGTGGTCCCCAGCTTTTATCAGGATCACCCGGACAAACGGACTGTTCAAAATACAGAACAAAATAATAACTAACACTTCTCGACTCCTCTCTATATGCTAGGCACCTACCTGAGCCCTTTGATATCCTAATACATTTATCCTCACAACCACTCTCTTGGATGGGTATTATTGTTATCCACACTTTACAGACGTAGAGGTTGAGACAGAGAGGTTAAGTAATTGGTCCAAGGTCACCCAGCTGGTAAGTGATGGAGCTGAGATTTGAACCCAGGCAGTCTAGCCCCCGAGTCCATGCTCATAACAATGTACAGTACTGTGTCAGTCCTATATTTGTATTCCCCCACACCACACAGGTGTTGCAAAGTGGTCTCTGGGTACACTGGATGAAGCTCGGAGAAATTTCTGAGGCAACAATACCTAGAAAAAGTGAAACTTTTAAAGGTGTCCAGGAGAAGGTTATTAAGGCCCCAGCCCACGGTGACAGGCTCAGTTAAGGAACGCGGGGAGGATCCTTGTCCCCGGTCACCCTCCACCATTGGCATGCAGTCCTCCCCTAGAGCCCAGGATGGAGGAGGAAACACTGGCCGGCCGTGCCCTCAACATCTGTTTGCCTGAGCACCAGGCAGGGGAATGGGGAATGCAGCCCACCACCCACCCCAGGACACTCCAGCCAGAGGTCATCCAGGGTGAGAGGAGGGATGGGGGCAGCCTGCTCTCCCCCTGACCCCGCAGTACACAGGGGTGGCCCAGGGGCCTGCTGTGTCACTACCGTGGCTCCGGGGCCAGCTGTGGAGGAGAGGATGTGTGGTTCTCTCGAGGCCCCCTGAGTGCAGAAAAGTTTGAAAGCCTTAAATAAATTCTCGAATAATTTCAACTAGCTCCCATCTCCAGCTCGGGCTCTCAGCCGGAGCATGAAATGAGCACGCGGGCTTTCTCCTGCCACCTCGTCTCCTCCACGAGCCCCAGGGGATCCACGCTGACCTAGTGGGGCTTTTCCATCTCAAATATCAGTGGCTCCAGCCTCTCCCCGTCCCTCCCAGGCACACTGACCTCCTCCTTGGGCTGAGCTCTCTGTCCCGGCCCCAGCATCACTCAGGCTGCCTCCCCAGCCACCCAAAAGTGGACTCTACTTCCTAACACAACCGACCTTCCAGGAGTCAACTGAGGGCTGCCTTCTCCTTCTTCTCGGTCTCAGCTCTTTCCTCACTCACCGAGAGGCCTTCTCCATCACTCATCTCCTTCTGGCCCCCTACCTCACCTGCCCCCTCATGAGGGAACAGCCCTCCCACCGGCTTCTCCCTCCCCTTCTAACCACAGTCTGGCCCGACACTCGCCAGCCTCGCCGGCTCAATCTGGGTCGTGCACTCCACACATGCCTGCCCCTGGGCCTTTGTACTTAGCATCCCCTCTACCTGCAAGGCTCTCTCCTGGATCCCCAGGGCCCCGCCCCCCCACCTCGCTTTGCTTCAGGCAGTCTCTGCTCAAATATTACATCCTCAGACAGGTCTTTTCTGGCCGCCACCATCACCCACCCACCTCCTGTAGCTGCCTTATCTTCTTATGGCACATGTCACATCCTGACATAGTATATTTTTTATTGAATAAAACATAAACCGGGGCTTCCCTGGTGGCGCAGTGTTTGAGAGTCCGCCTGCCGATGCAGGGGACACGGGTTCGTGTCCTGGTTCGGGAGGATCCCACATGCCGCGGAGCGGCTGGGCCCGTGAGCCATGGCCGCTGGGCCTGCGCGTCCGGAGCCTGTGCTCCACAACGGGAGAGGCCACAGCAGTGAGAGGCCCGCATACCACAAAAAAAAAAAAAAAACATATAAACCCTATAGATGTATAATGTATGTATTACTGTCTGTCTACCTTACTAAAATATCATCCCCTTGAGGGCATGTCTATACTCAGTAGCCAGAGCAGTGCCCTGTGCACCAGAGATGATTGTTTGTTGAATGAATGCATGAATAAAGGAAAGGATGGATGAATGTGTGAGTTAACCCGGGAAAGTCGAGCCAGGTGCTAAGAAAACTATCAATACTTATGGACTGCGTAGCCTAGAGTTAGTTCTCTGAGCCAGACAGGCTCTTGGAGATCAGGGTGGTATAGTCTAGGGTTAGAGCCTGAAGGTGGGAGCCAGGGCCTGGCTTCCAGTCCCAGCTCACCACCTACTGGCTCTGTGACCTTGGTCAAGTCACTGAACATCTTTGTGCCTCAGTTTCCACAAAACTATACTCCTATAAGAAGGCAAGCCTACTTAATAAATGTCATGGTGTGTTCCTACTTCTCCACCGACCAGCCGTTCCCCTGTCTCTCTCCCTCTCCTTGGGCCTCCCTATGCCCTGAGACAGAACAACATCTAAATTAGGCCAATTAATAACCCTACAATGGCCTTTAACTGTTCAACTGAAAGGAAGAGTAGCACATCTCTCACTTTAAATCAGAAGCTAAAGATGATTAAACTCAGTGAGGAAGGCCTGTCAAAATCAAAGATGGACCAAAAGCTAGGCCTCTTGCACCAGTTAGCCAAGTTGTGAGTATAAAGGAAAAGTTGAAGGAAATTAAAAGTGCTGCCCCGGTAAACACACAAATGGTAAGACAGTGAAACAGCCTTATTGCTGAAATGGAGAAAGCTTTAGTGGTCTGGATAGAAGATCAAACCAGCCACAACATTCCCTCAAGCCAAAGCCTGATCCAGAGCAAGGCTCTAACTCTTTTCAATGATATGAAGGCTGAGAGAGGGGAAGAAGCTACAGAAGAAAAGTTTGAAGCTAGTAAAAGTTGGGTCACGAGATTCAAGGAAATAAGCCAACTCCGTAACATAAAAGTGCAAAAAGGTGAAGGAGCAAGTGCTGATGTAGAAGCTGCAGCAAGTTATCCAGAAGGTCCAGCTGAGATAATTCATGAGGGTGGCTTCACTCAACGACAGATTTTCAGTGTAGATGAAACAGCCTTCTATTGGAAGAAGATGTTATCCAGGACTATCATAGCTAGAGAGGAGAAGTCAATTCTGGCTTTAAAACTTCAAAGCACAGTCTGGCTTTCTTGTTAGGGGCTAATGTAGCCAGTGACTTTAAGTTGAAGCCAATCCTCATTTCCCATTCCAAAAATCCTAGGGCCCGTACAGAATTATGCTGAATCTACTCTGCCTGTGCTCTATAAACGGAACCACAACCCTGGGACACAGCACATCTGTTTACAACATAATTTGCTGAATATTTTAAGCCCACTGTTGAGACCTACTGCTCACAAAAAGATTCCTTTCAAAATATTACTGCTTTTGCACAATGTACTTGGTCACCCAGGAGCTCTAATGGAGATGTACAACAAGATTCATGTTGTTTTCATGCTGGCTAACACAACATCTGCAGGCCATGGATCAAGGAGTCATTTTGACTTTCAAGTCTTATTCTTTAAGAAATACATTTCATAAGCCTATAGCTGCCATAGATGGTGACTTCTCCGATGGATCTGGGCAAAGTAAATTGAAATCCTTCTGGAAAAGACTCACCATTCTAGGTGCCATTAAGAACATTTGTGATTCATGGGAAGAGGTCAAAATATCAATATTAACAGGAGTTTGAAAGAAGTTGATTCCAACCCTCATGGATGACTTTGATGGGTTCAAGATTTCGGTGGAGGAAGTAACTGCGGATGCGGTGGATGTAGCGAGAGAACTAGAATTAGAAGTGGAGCCTGAAGATGTGACTGAATTGCTGCAATCTCAGAATAAAACTTTTAACAGATAAGGAGTTGCTTCTTATGAATGAGCAAAGAAAGTGGTTTCTGGAGATGGAATCTATTCCTGGTGAAGATGCTGTGAAGATCGTTGAAATGACAGCAAAGGATTTAGAATATTACATAAATTTAGTTGATAAAGCAGTGGCAAGGTTTGAGAGGATTGACTCCAAGTCTTCAAGGATGGATGGAGTGGAGAAGAAATGAACTCAGCAGAACAAGGAAAGGTGGGCATTTAGGACAAATGGACCAGCGTGTACAAAGACACAGGGGAGATCTGAGGTGGGGGGAGGGGAGAAACCAGGCAAGGGAAACATTCTGGAGAAGGACGCAGACGGAGATTTTGCTGGAGAAGGGCTAACTCAGAAGGAATGATGGCAGAGACCCAGAATTACAGGAAATCCCCAAGTCCAGTTCAGTTCTTAATCTGTTCAAGTCTGGATACTATAACCAGCCTGTGGAGCCAAAGAATCATAAACTGTTAGGGTCTGAATGTCCCTGAGAAATATGGAAACTAAGACCAGAGAAGGAAAGGGGTTTGCCCAAAGACGTACAGCTGGTTAATGGCCAAGCCATTAGAACCCAGAACTATGACTCCTTAAGACATGAGTGGCCTGGCCTGCAACCATCTAGAGAAATCTGTATCAGAATTTAGTCTTCCTGCAGAAGGATGCAGTGTGGCTCTGAAAGGGTACAGGAAAGAGATCCCGTACATGTATTACAGATGTTTTTTAGTGGAAATGCTGTTTCATGGGCTGATTTCCTTTGTGAATAAATGCCAGACTGAATGCAAAGGGAATTCCTAACTCTAAGGACGGCCCAGCCATCAGCCAGCCCACCCTGTCTCACAAGGGAAGCTCTTTCAGGGAGCTGCCATGGCTTATTACGCTAAGGAGTGGCGGCCTTCTTCTGTATCCAAGCATCCCAGGGCCTCTTCTTCTTCTGCCTCCTAATGAGGAAACAGTCTGGCTCTGGAACTGAAACACAGAAACACGCAGGAGTGGCACTGGGGCTGCCCGTGACATTGTTCTTGTTCTCGGCAGGGGCGGGAAAAGAGAGAGTCCCACCCCTCGCTTCTCAGACCCATGGGTGTGTGCAGTCACATGGGGATCCTGTTCAATTGCAGAGTCTGGTGGTGCAGAGCCGGGAGGAGCCTGACATCCTGCATTTCTAAGAGGCTCCTGGGTGGAGCTGATGCAACGGCCTCTGACTGCACTTTGAATAACAAGGTCCTAGAGAAGCTTTGAGACCTGTATGTTCAGGCCCCAGGAGAGGGGAAGTTGGGGTCACTGTAGGCAATTGACTACAGGAAGCAAGATTTTGTATCTTTCTCCCCAAATCTAACCTGTCAAGGGGCCTGAAATTCTACCATTAGAGTCACCTCTTTAGGGTTCATGTGGTAATTAAATTCAACTTTTTATTTTGGAAGGTAATTCATACACAGTCCTTAATGCCTTGACTCTGTTTTATCCAGCAACTCACTTTCCTCTCTCAAGAGAAAGCAGGCACAGAAGAAAGGGAATGTGGGGTTGGTGGGCTCTGATGGGATGGGCAGGTGGGGTAGGGCAGGCTTCCAGGCTGGGCACACCAAGGCCAGACCTGGTTGGGTTTTCCCGGCCACCAGGCCCAGAACAGGGCTGAGACACAGCTTCACTCGCTCTGTTATTTTTCCTAGAGCTGGGTCCATGAGCAATTTCTGGAGGCCCTACTCTCACAGGCCCATCTTCTTAATAGGAGAGGTCTCTTTTTTGGATGTCTCTGAGCCTAGATCATTTTCTGTCTCTAGAACTTGGTCTTTTCTGCCGTCAGGAGTGAAGGGAGAAGGTCCAGGATTCCTTGCCTTTTCCCACTAGAATGTGAGAGCCCTGTGAGGCCAGTGTGCACCTCTGTCTGGTCTCCACTGTACTTTCAGCACCTGGAGTGGAACCTCACACAAAGAGAGACCTAGAAACGTTCATTGAGTGAATCAGCGTTTGCCTGCCAAGGTCTCTCTCCATCAGCTTTCCTTAAGGGGAAAGCAACTACGATGGGTGATTGACTGAACTGATTGAATCCTAGGACTTGAGAATTTGGAAGAAAATAACTCCTGTCCCTAAGTCTCTAAGACGCTTGATCCTGGAACTCAAATACCTCATTTTAAGAATGAGGAAACTGAAGCCCAGCATGGCTGTGGTGGAAACAGATAGACCCCCAGGTCTCTGGCTCCCAGTTCGGGGTATTGTCTACTTCAATTTATGTAGACAGGCATTCATTAACAGCTATTTATTGAGCAACTACTGTATTCCAGGAACTGTTCTAGACACTAAGGATCCAGAATAAACCAGAAGACAAAGCCCCTGATCTCACAGAGCTTAAATTCCAGAGAAGGAGACAGAAATAGACACATAAATCAGTAAATGATTTCAGAAAGGGATAGCAGCTATGAAGGAAAGAAAACGGGCTAATGGGGTATGAAGTGTGTAGAGTGTGCAGTGGGGGCGGGGGGGGGAGGAATGCCCAAAGAAAAGGTGACTTAGCTGAAGCTCTTACCTAGGAATTATGCCCAGGAAGATGAACAGACAAAACCCCTCCCTCTAGGGTCTGATTCATTGCTCCCACATTCTGTTCTGTATCTTCCCAACATTCTCCTTCCTGTCCCTTCCTCACGCTGCTCTGAAGTCACCCTCAGGCCTGTTGTCCCAGTCATCCTCCAACTACCTATGACTGTCTCTGCAGCCTCCAGGCCAAGGATGACCTCAGCTCCCAAAGGTGTCTCCATGGTCATACCTCCTTCAAGGCCAGAACTGGAAAAGACTGTGATATTCTGCTGTAAGCCCAAACTCCCCATTTTATAGGAGAGGTGCCTGAAGCACAGAGAGGGCAAGTGACTTACCCAAAGTCACACAGTAATTGGCAGAATTCCTACCTTCTCGTCTCCCCCTGCATTTTCTCCTTTGTTCCCTGCCAACCCTCCAGGAGTCACCAGGGGTCTCAAGGAATTTTCAGCAAGCTTTCATCCTTAGTCCCCTTCACCCAGCCCCCAAGGAGACCAGAGACATGGAGCTGAGTGCGGTCCCTCTGCCATCCTGTGGCTGCTTTTGAGAACATCGCCTGCCCTGCCACTTTGGAAAAGCTGCCACAGAATTCTCACCCCGATCTTGACTCCCCTCCCTGTACCCGTAACTTCTGGCAAAATAGCTCCCCCCATGCAGATATTCAGCTCTAAGAAAGAAGCCGGGGCTTAGGGTCAGCCCCACCCCTTAGCACTCTGGATGGACCATAACAAAGACCCTTCTCCCATCTGTGCTGCTTCCTCTTCTGTAAAACGAGGGTGATAATCTCTTCCCACCCACCTCACAGAGCAGTTGTACGGTGGGAACACGGCATAGATGTGCAAGTGCTCTGAGAGGTTGAAGGTTGTCATCACTTGTCCAACGTCCCCTCTCTGTCGTTTAGCAGACACCCTCACCTGCCCGGAAGTCGCCCAGAATAAGTGGCCGTGAGAAGTGGACTTCACAGAAGACTCATTTACAGAATACAAGATGTCCTTTCTGCTTGCAGTGAGATTACTCCTTCCCATGGCCGCCTGTCTGGCCTCTGTCAGGATGCCTGTCTGTGATCCGGGGAAGGGACGGTATCTGAGTACTTCATGCAGCGCCCAGTGCCAGGTTCTGTGGGGTAAGATGTGTCCCCAGGCGTGCCAGGTGCTGTCTGCGCTCTGCCCATATCCCTTGACTTTACCCCATTAGCGTATCCTTTGTCTGAGGGCTTTTCTGCTTGCCAGAGTCCACTTTGCCACCTGTTGGCAGGTCAGAAATTTCTGGGAATGAACACCATCCAGGAGCAGCAGTCAGCCCACGGCTAAGGGGAATTGGTGGGTAAGTACCCCAGGTAGGGTAACTGAGGCGCTGGTTCCCAGAGCCACCCATAGGACTCAGTCCCACTCACCTCTTGGGGCTGCTGACTTGGTAACAGCCCCCTTACTGGTACTCCCCTACCCTCCTCCTGGAGTCTCCTTCACGAATAAATAAAGTCTTTGCACTCAAATCCTCATCTCAGCAGTGGATTTGGGGGGAGCTCAAACGGAGACACCAGGCTAATCCCAAACATCCTTCTTCTTTGTCTCAGTCCCTGAGGGCATGTGCAGCGTACTCTGGGCGCGGTGGGGAGTGAGGACAGGGTCATGGTATGGCTGCTTGAAAAGGGTCTGGCTGGCTGCCAGCCACAGCCTGGACTGCAGGGCAGCCTAGGAGCTGCAAGGGGACTTGTCCAGAGACCGCTGCAACTGTTCGCAGGAGAGAAAACAATGACTCAGACCAGGGTGAAGGAAATGCATGGAGATGAAAAGAAATTAAAAGGCGGATTTCACCGATAAATCAATATGCCCATAGACAACAGCCACGTAAGTGGTGAGAGGTGGGAGTTAAAGTATTTTGTAAGTGAAACCTAACAGTAACCCACTAGCTAAGGATAAATAGATAGACCAAAAATATAAACGTTCCCCCATCCTAAAAGGTATAAAGGTATGTCTGATTCTTCACCCCCCTTGCAAAGGTGAGAACAACTTAAAATGAGGACACCGAAGGGCATTCTCTACCTTCCTCTCCACACACACCTATTTATGGAAAATACAAAGGACACAGGAACTTGTTAAACTATACCTTAAGGAGGTAATCAGCAAAATTCAGACTGCGTGAGGCTCTCCAGGACAAGTGACCCAAATTATTATTTTTTTATTTTTTATTTTTTTCGGTACGTGGGCCTCTCACTGCTGTGGCCTCTCCCGTTGCGGAGCACAGGCTCCGGACGCACAGGCCCAGCGGCCACGGCCCACGGACCCAGCCGCTCCGCGGCATGCGGGATCTTCCCGGACCGGGGCACGAACCCGTGTCCCCTGCATCGGCAGGCGGACTCTCAACCACTGCGCCATCAGGGGAGCCCGACCCAAATTATTTATTTAGAAAATTGGATAGAGATGAAAAGATGTAAGAGAGATGTAAGAGACATGTCAGACAATCACAATGTGTGGCTCTTACTTGAATTCTGATTCAAACAAACTATAAAAATATTTTTTCCCAAGTCAGTCGTGAAAATATAAATACCAGCTGCATATTTTATTATTTTAAGGAATTGTTAAAAATATTAGGAGACATGATGGTAAGATGGTTGTACCTTTCTAAAGGAGTCCTTATCTTTTACAGAAACCTGTTGAAATACTTACAGGTAAAATTATAGGATGCCTGGGGTTCATTTCAAAATAATCTGGAATGGGGGAGTGGGCAAAGTAAGAGAATATTCACCACATGTTGATAATTGTTGAAGTTGATGATGGATACATTTTTTTAACTTTTTATTTTATATTGGAGCATAGCTGATTAAGAATGTTGTGTTAGTTTCACGCGTACAGCAAAGTGATTCAGTCATACATATACATGTACCTATTCTTTTTCAAATTCTTTTCCCATTTAGGTTGTTACATAATATTGGGCAGAGTTCCCTGTACTATACAGTAGGTCCTTGTTGGTTATCCATTTGAAATATAGCAGTGTGTACATGTCAATTCCAAACTCCCTAACCATCCCTCCCCCCAACCCGTACCCCCTGGTAACCATAATATCGTTCTCTCAGTCTGTGAGTCTGTTTCTGTTTTGTAAATAAATTCATTTGTATCGTTTTTTTCCATTCTGCATATAAACAGTATCATATAATATTTCTCTTCCTCTGACATACTTCACTCAGTATGACAATCTCTAGGTCCAGAAAGTGGATATATTGGTTTTCTTATATTTTTTCTTTACTCATAGGTGTTTGAAAAAATCCATAAAGATGCTTAATGAAACCAAAAGAAATAAGATTTGAGAAATGTCTTGGAAGTAGCATTGATCTAATACATTATTGGAAGATGTGGGACCATGAAGAAACTAGAAGTATCTAGAACAACACCCAGGTCTCTGGCTTGTGTAACTCTTCATGTGGTGGTTGTATTAGTTGGCTCGGGCTGCCCTAATAAAATACCATGCACTGGGTGTCTTAAACCACAGGGATTTATGTGCTCACAGTTCTGAGGTTGGGAACTGCCAGATCATGGTCCAGTAGGATGGCTTCTGGTGAGAGTTCTCTTCCTGGTTTGCAGGTACAACCTTCTCAATGTGTTCTCACGTGGCAGAGAAAGAGCTTTGGTGTCTCTTCCTCTTCTTAGAAGGACGCCAATCTTATTGGATTAGGGCCCACTCTTAGGAACTCATGCAACCTCATATACCTCCTAAAGACCATATCTCCAAATACAATCACAGTGAAGGTAGGACTTCAACATAGGAATTTGGAGGGGATACAATTCGATCCATTTGCTGAGATGGGAAAGAACAGTGCGGAAAGAGAGAGCTGTCCTTGTCACAAGTGAGGACATCTAGATTTCCAAATAACACAAAGCTGACCAAAGCTACGGGTGTCCAGAATCGGAATGAAGGTGTAGAAACAAGAAAACAGCACCATTGATTTATTGCCCACCTACCTTAACCCGGAACTGTGCTCGGTGCTTCTTAAGCATCATCTCATTTAATCCTCATTTTACAGATGACAAAACTAAAGCACATAAAAGTCGCTTGCCCAAGGTCCCATGGCTGGTACATGGTGGAACCGGGGCCTGTCTGATATAAGAATCCATGCTTTGTTTTTACTCTTCTTCAGCAGGGAAGATCTGACTTTGGCGTCCGAGAAGTCTGCACTGGAATTCTGCTTTTGTCATTTACTTGCTGAGAGGCCTTGAGCACAATTTCTCTGCACTCAGTAAAGTCAGGGTTGTGGTATTAGCCTCACGAGACTTTAATGAGGCTCAGATAAGGTAGCGCGTGGGCAGTGCTGCTAGAGTGAGCATTTGGGGACAGCTGCCATTGTCATTGACACTGTTTTTGTTATATACCTTCATTCCTTCTACTCACCTTTCTGTGGAAATTCCCAGAACTGCTATTTCTCTGACACCACTGACAATGCTTAACCCACTTGAATACATTTATCCTGTTTCTCAAGGACCAACAGTCTGGGGTGCACTTTGGGGAGGGTTGGGGACAGGACAGTCAGGGCAGGACACGTATGACTCATTTTTCCCTTCCCTCATGCCTGACAATCTAGGTCTGCCAACCAGGATGAGATGACCACGCGGCCAGAACTTCTCAGACACGCCTGGTTTCACGTGTTAATCCCACTGTCAGACCTCGTGTTCCCATCTGGGGGCTCACACAAGGTTCTGAGTAGTTACCAGTAACCTGCGTTTCTTTTACTGCTATTGCAAAGCAGCTTAGTGGATGTCCTGCCTTGTGCAGACCTTCCAATCCTCACTGACCATTATTCCAGGAAGAAGTGGGTGTTTCTCAGCCACGAGGCAGCATAAAGAGCCCGGAGTGGTCAAAACCCCAGGTCAGCTCGAACCAGCGTTCTGTCATTGAGATGAACATGCTCCACCTCCTCAGAGACTGCATGGATGGAGACCTCAGGGCCACATCAGCCCCGGGGGTTGAACATCATTTGGGGCTAAGCTTAGGCAGGCTCCCACGTTGATTTTTAAGTGAAATGAAGACAGGTTGTGGCTCGTCTATGCAGAGGAAGGTTGGCCTCATCCACCGCCCCACGTACCCAATCTTAAAAATATGTCTGCTTCTCCATCAGAAAGAAAGCCTAGGAAGGTAAAAAGGAGATTTATAATTCCTTGTCGTTCTCTTTGCGGGCTTTATAGCATGGATTTTTCTGTGAAAATAACTACAGGGAACACAAGAGATTAGAAATGGAGGGAGTCTTCTGGGTGTCGTGCCAGAGGCCTGACTGAGCAGTGAGGGTTAGGTTTCCTGCACTTTCAGGAAAAGAAAGAGTTTAGTCCCCATCCATCCAGGGCCTGTCGGGTGCCTAGCACTGTGCTCCAGATTTCTGAGAAATAATACTTTAAATTTGAAAACATTGTCCACGCCTGTCTTAATCAGTTTGGGCTGCTATAACACGATACTGTAAGCTGGGTGGCTTAACAACAAACATTCGTTGCTCACGGTTCTGGAGGCTGTAAGACTGAGATCAGGGTACCAGCATGGACAGGTTCTGGTGAGGGTTCCCCTCCTGGTTTACAGACAGCATCCTTCCTGTATCTTCACAGGGTGGAGAGAGGGAACTCTAGTTTCTTCATCTTCTTAAAAGGGCACTAATCCCATCATGGAGACTCCACTCATGACCTCATCTAAGCCTAATCCTCTCCCAAAGACCCCAATTCCAAATACCATCACACTGGGGATTAGGGTTTCAGCATATGAACTTTGGGGAGACACAGACATTCAGTCCATAACAATACCCTTAAGGCCATTACAATTTAACTCAAAACACTGAAAAATAACATGGTTCCCTGACCCCCATTTTTTCAAATATATGATAGTTTATTCGCTCACAGTCAAGAGTTTCTGTGGCTGTGGGGACCTACACTCCAGGAAGAGATGGAAGGGAATGACCAGAGGATCATAGAGCCCCGGATACTGTCCATGGAAAGGTGGTTGTCACCTCATGTTTATGCGATAAGTTGGGGAGGAAAGGGGGTAGTTAGGCAGGAATGGGACATGATTCCTTGCTCAGGATCACAGAGTTAACTGGTCAGAGCAGAACCCAGGAAAGGTCTCCGCCCAGGGCTTGGGCAAACCCTCCGGACACGGACTGCCCCACCACCCACTGGCTCTGGGGGCAGGAGTTGGGAACTTGGAGTTGAGAGCCAGTTTTCTCAGCTGTATAATGCTTCAGAGGGGTTTTGTTGAGGTTACTACAACCCTGCTTTGTAAACTGCTGTACAGTATATATGTGTGACCCGTATACTTAGAAAAGACAAACTAAATCCTCATTATAGATATACATCACTGAGATTTTAAATTACATGTATTAGCAATAATAACAGGATTAAGCCCATAGAATCACAGAGCTAGAAGCATTCTCCCATGTAGGCTTACTTATCTGGTGTTGGCATCCCCTGGTCCCTATCTGTGCCAAGTGGTATTAATTGCATTACCAATGATGAACACATTCAATATTAGAATCCTCCCAGAAAGGAGAGCTACTCAAGGGGGGAATTCTCATGTCTGTATTCCAACTAGTCCAGCACTCGAAGACTCAAGCTCCAGGGCCGTAGGACCCAAGGTTGGGGAGGGACAGTCCCTCACCCTGAAACACGGAACTCTAGAGACCAAGGGGAGACCCGAGCTGCTGGAGCTCAAACTGGGGCTCCAGCTGAAGTCTCCTGGATGTCCATCTTCCTCCTCTCAAGCTGGTTCTATTCTACTTGGCTCTGAGAATAAAAGGAAGGGGGGAGGGACAGAGGGCAGCTGACATCCTCTGTGGCCCCAGATGAATACTTGGTTCTGGCTTTTACCAACAGAGGATCTCAGAAAGCTCCAGACCTCTTTGCTGTAGAGCACAGGCTGGCCATGAGACATCGGTACTATGGTACCCAGCACCCAGCACCCACTGTCACCTTGGCAGTCTCATCATCCTCTACCTGACGACCCTTTCCCCCAGGGCTGGCACAGCAACCGTACGACCCTACATCCATGACCCCCAACTTTCCACAGCACCAGGCGGTCTGGTGTGTGGGTTCATTCTGTGTAAGCATGAGATTTCTCCCTGTATTAAAACTGAAATCCTCTTAGGAGGGTGCTCCCACTAGACCAGAGGTACCGAGAGAAAGGCTCTCTGCTCATGAGGGCAGACTGCTGTCAGCAACTCAGACAGAGAGTGGAGGGCTAGGGCGTAGCACCCAGGGGCCAGATCGAAGAAGGACAGAACCCTCCCTTCCCTACCTGCCCCTGAAACCCAGCTTCTCTCCACCGCAGGCCCTGATCTTTTGACTTCACAGCACCAAGTCCCAGTGATAACATACAAAACACCATTATTAAATGCTGTCAAGGAATCTCGTGGTGCGGCCAGACTCTTCGGGTCAAAACAAAACTTCCAAGGTCTGCTAAAGGTTACAGCCAAGGCTGAGGGGTTCCTGCCACTTGAAAGTGTTGGCTTCAGTGTTGATGGTAAACGGAAAAATGTTTTAGGTCACAGCTGAGATTTGGGACAAGGAGACTCAGAGCAGGGATGAAAGCAAAGACATCAGGGTAGGTGGGAATCTGTGCCAGGTATGAGAAAGTTAGGCGAAGAGAACCACTCGGACTTCTCTTCCAAAAGAAATTATAAACAGATTTTTTTAATTTTATTTTTTTTATAGAGCAGGTTCTTATTAGTTATCCATTTTTTACATATTAGTGTATATATGCCAATCCCAATCTCCCAATTCATCAGAATTTTTAAAGATGTCTTAAATGTGTGGGTGGGCTTCCTCTACCTCCTAGCACACATCTGTATCGCTGGGGGGCTGTCCTTGTTCCTACAACAGACCCATAAGGCAAAAAGTGCATACAGAAGAATACATAAAATAACATTCTAACATCTCGGGAGAACTCAAATCATCATTCTCATTCGCGCGAAGGCACCAACAGACACCCCCTCTCACTTGAGGAAAGAAAACTGAGGCTAAACTTCTCCAGATTTGCAGAGGACCTCAGCAGCAGAGCTACTATGGTCAAAACAGGTGTTCTAACCTCCTTCCTGGAGCGGCTACGCTCCCCGTGCCCTCTCTTACGTAACACCAAACATTGCTTCTTCAAAGGAGAAATTAGAAATGAGGCTGAAAAACAAAGCAACAGAAACAACAACCCGGAGTGAGACATAAAAACAAAGAAGCAGGGCATGCCAAGGCTTAAAAGACGGCCCAGCATTCGAGCGTGGCCAGCCAGGCACAGGACCTACCTTGGGAGCCCAGAAGGTCTTCACTGACTCTGCCCTATGGGGGAGCCGGCTGGAATCAACACACTGTCTACTGGTAGAGAAGTGAGGAGTGGGAAGAAAAGAACTGTTCAGCCAGAAGCAAGTGGGAGCCAGCAGAGGCCTGCAGGCAGCCCCTTCTGCAGGCTGGTCCTTGGCCCACTATCCTTACCAAGGGTGAAGGAGGGCACTGCAGGGCCACGCACCTGGAGATCCAGGGAGACCTGGGCCACCTGTCGGGGGTATAAATCACTGTGAACCTAGCAGTGTAAAGGAAGAGGAGCCGGTCCACCAAAAGGAGAACCAGGGCAAGGTGGTGGCCACTTTTCAATGGCTTATGGGCTTACACTACTGTGAGGTGGGAGATGTGAAGGCTGACCCACAATGCACACTGAAAACTACACAGGCCGTGCCAAGACCAGGCTCCAGTGGCTTCTGCCACTGGTACCAGTGGTCCAGGCTCCTTACCACAGGGCTGAGACATCCAAGTGGCCCTGGTGACACAGGGCATGTGGGCAAAGTGGAGGCCACACTCTCCTAGAAGAACCAAGTCAGTGTACTGACTACCACTGCCAAGGTCTAATGCCTTAGTGTTGACCCAGTAAAGTGAGGTCTGTCAAACCAGACAATACACTCTAAGTAAACCAAGGCAGCGCAAAAACCTTTTAATAGCTTCTGGGGTAGGCCCTGGAGGCTCAGGCCATGCGAACGGTCCCAGGTACTGGTGTGGCCCCAGGGTCCTGTGGGCACTGGGGCCAGGGCAGCCAGGATACTCTGAGATTTTCAGAGGCAATACAGTGACTACTTTGTAAGGGCATTTGTGTCTGACACCAGCAATCCTGGCCCCTTGCTGAGGGCTGTCATTTGTGCGGCCCAGAGACGTACATAGAGGAAATGTGGAGCCCGACTCATAGTTGACAGATAGAATGCAAGATGCCAAATTTGAGTTTGAGATAAGCAACAAAGAATGACGTCGCACATACTCATAATAAAAGATTATTTGGTGTTTATCTGAAATGCACATTCTACTGAGCATCCTGCATTTTAATTTGCTAAACCTGGCAATCTAGATCGTAGCAGCACAGACACTGTGGGGCTGGCACCAGAAGCCCTGACAAGCTGGAATCCCCAGGTGTGGCCACGGCGATGTGGGAAACGTACCAAGGCAAACAGGGACGCTCCTCTCCTGCAGCCTTGCCTGAATGAGGCACATGTGAGTTTTACATTGTCTAGTAGCCGAATTTTAAAAAGAAACAGGGGAAAATAATTGTAATATGTTTTATTTAGCCCAGTATATCCAAAATATTGTCCTGTCAACATGTAATCAATATAACAATTTTTTTTTTTTTTTTTTTTTTGCGGTACGTGGGCCTCTCACTGTTGTGGCCTCTCCCGTTGCGGAGCACAGGCTCCGGACGCACAGGCTCAGCGGCCATGGCTCACGGGTCCAGCCGCTCCGCGGCATATGAGATCTTCCCGGACCGGGGCACGAACCCACGTCCCCTGCATCAACAGGCGGACTCTCAACCACTGCGCCACCAGGGAAGCCCTAAACGTGAACTTTTTTGAGTGCAGCATCTGCTTTGTGTATAAGACCTCCTTAACATCTGGGTTCCCACTGCTTTTTTCAGGATTGTTGCCTCTTCAATCTGGAAGCCATGCAATCTGTAAGAATCTGTTCATGGTTGTCATATGTGCTCCATCAAAGTTTGTGATTTATTGTCCAAGTTTATAAGTTTGTTTTTATTAAAGCTCTCAGAGATAGCATGAGTTCTTTCTGTGAGTAAAAACTTTCTACCCAGAGGGATCACTGGCTATTTCACATTTATGCGTGTGAAAAAGTACTGCTGTTAAATCTGCATCTTGCAGCCATTACAAGAGGCTCCTAAGATGTTCTTGGTTCAAAACTTCCTATATGTATCTGGTTTTCCTTTCTGGGTTAAATCACAGAATGGTCTGGCTGTAGCAAAAGGAAGAGCAAATCTCCCACAACACCATGCTCCTCCAAGGAATGATCTGCCCTGGCTGTTGGTTAATAAAGTGCATTTTCTTTGATCTTGGAAGCTTTTCTCCAGTACAGATTAATGCGTCCATTTCCCCTGTGTCTCAAATACTTAACTTCAGCTATCCCAAGATAGTAATTCATTAAGTTTTGGAATGGATACCCAAGTAATCGAAGATAGTCTAAACGTTGTTCAAAGCCGTGATCTAAAGTTGCTGTGCTATCAATGCAGGGAATGTAAGAATGTAATGATTCAGCTAATGACAAATTTTTCAGGTCAGGCAGAATCTGAGCACTCTAGAGCATTATTTACTGTGAGGGGTCTGAGGCACAGGCTAAGTCGCTCACGTGATGATGCCTGTAAGCTCCGTACACGTGTGCATACATCAAAGTCTTATAGCTACACTTGGCCGTAAATGACCTACAGACGCATCAAATACAATGGTTAAGGAAACAGTATATAGCGAAATTGTGTTAAGATATAGATGCCCTTCAGTCAAGGTCTAGTCGGGAAAAGAGACTCAGCCACAGTTTGTTAACGGAAAGAATTTAATATAAAGAATTGGTTAACAGACACGAGGGAGTTCCGAGAGACTATGGAGAGGCTGGTTCTGGGAGTATGGAAAGAACCGGAACCAAGGACTGCCGGTTGGGATGAACAACAGTGGCTGGGATGACAGTCATAGGAACCAGACCCAAAATACTGAACAAGCCCCTGGCACAGTGCCAGCCTTCCGGTCTCCCTCTAGTGCCCCTAGTGGCAGAACCTGAGAACTTTCTCCAGTTGGCAAAGGAGAAATGCGGCTTGCAGGGTCCCAGCGCAGTATCACACAGCAGGGTGTGGGAAGGTTGGTCGGGAAGTTAGAACCAGAGCTTAAGAACCCAAACAAGATGTGCTTGCACCTTATGCGCCATCTAAATGCAGGGGAGAGAAGTGAAGTAGTACGTTAGGTTACTCTGTTCTGCTTATCACCATGACTTACCCTAGGAGCGCTCTTAAATGAAGGGGTTAAATTTGTTTTGCCCACCAAGTGTTCCAGTGTCAGATTTGTTTTTATTGTTCCTTCAGTCATATGCCAAAAGTCTTCCTACAAATTGAAGCTTTCTGAGCCTTAAATCAATACAGTAAAATAATTGCTCTGGGTGTAGGGAAAGAATTCTCAGACTGGGTTCATTCTAACATTCTACACAAAGCCTAACCTTGTTTTTTGGGATAGGTAGTCCTACATTTGGAAATGACAACTAGCAGGACCCAGGTACTGACAGGAATTTAGCAATTTAGCCCTTTAGAATTATCTTTTCTGCCACCTCCCAGCACTTTACCGCTTATCTAAAAGAAGACAAAATAATAGGCTCTTCTGTTTCCAGTACCTATAATGTGCATTTCCAGGTTTGTTGTGGAGTACAGCTGTGAAATCTTTCAGCGCTGACATAATTCTCTTCCTATCCAATTGTGAAGTGTTCTTTAAGCAATGTAATTGTTCCCCACTGCAATTCTTACAGCCGTGTGTCAGCATGTCAATCACTTATTCTTCTTCCAGTTCTGATTGTTCCCTGCTGTGTTAACATCCAGAGTGAGTCTTTCCAGCTGTTGAAAGATGTCAGCATATTTATATGAGCTACTTCATGTTTGCTAGGGAAAATTCCTGAAGACCAGTATAGACCAGATATGACTGGGCTTGCATTTAAATTTTCTTTGGGGTCAGTAATAGAATTAAGCATTGCAAACGGCATATATGAGTACACAGTGTCATTTTATCTGAACTGAGCTTTGATCATATCCATTCCTGACAGTAATCATAGAAATCAAAATCGCTTCTCAGAATAAGAAACTCTATTTTATGGGGGTGTTCTCTAAGAAATTTGAAGATATCGTTTACTGCAATTTTTCTGGCTAGCACAAATCACCGAACTTTTGTGATATTTCAAATTTCTCTTTAGGGCTTCCCTCGTGGTGCAGTGGTTGAGAGTCTGCCTGCCGATGCAGGGGGCACGGGTTCGTGCCCCGGTCCGGGAAGATCCCACATGCCGCGGAGAGGCTGGGCCCGTGAGCCATGGCCGCTGAGCCTGTGCGTCCGGAGCCTGTGCTCCACAACGGGAGGGGCCACAACAGTGACAGGCCCGCGGACCGCAAAAAAACAAACAAACAAAAAACACAATGCCATATATAATTGCTCCAAAGAAAATTGAATATTTAGGTGTAAATCCAACAAAACAGGTATAGGATTTGTATGCTGAAAAATGCAAATGAGAAAAATCAAAGACCTAAATAAATGGAGAGAGAAACTCTATTTGTGGATTGGAAGATTCAACATGGTAAAGCTGTCAGTTTTCTCCAAATGGATCTATAGGTTTATTACAATTCCTATCAAATTCCCAGCAAGGTGTTTCATAAACATACACGAGCTTATTCTAAAATTTACATGTAAAGGAAAGGACCTAGAAGAGCTAAAACAATTTTGAAAAAGCAAAATAACTGGGAGGAATCAGTCTACCTGATGGTAAGGCTTACTATACAGCTGCAGTAATCAAGATAGTGTGGTTTTGGTGGTTTCTAGACACATGGACCCATGAAACAGAACAGAGAACTTAGAAATAGGTCCACACAAATATGCCCAACTGATTTTTGACAAGGTGCAAAAGCAATTTAATAAAAGAGGATGCCCTTTTCAATAAATGGTGTTGGAGCAACTGACATTCACAGGCAAAAATAAAATGAACATTGACGTAAACTTCATGCCTTATACAGAAATTAACTCAAAATGTATCATGGCCTTAAATGTAAAACATAAAACCATAAAACTTTTAGAAAAAAAATGAGAAATCTTTGAGACCTAGGGGTAGATGAAAAGTTCTCAGACTTGACACCAAAAGCATGAACCATAGAAGGAAAAAAATGATAAACTGTACCACAACAAAATTAAAAACCTTTACTCCGCCAAAGACTCTCTTTAGAGGATGAAAAGATGAGCTACAGACCAGGAGAAAATATGTGCAAACCACATATTCAACGAAGTTGTTGTATGTAAAATGTATAAGTAACTCTCAGTACTCAACAATAGAAGAAAAACATTAGTCCAGTTAGAAAATGGGCAACATACATGAACAGACATTTCATTGAAGAGGATACACAGATGGTAAATAAGCACATGTAGAGACATACATCATCAGCCCTTAGATGCATACAAATTAAACCCACAATGAGATATCATTACACACCTAGCAGAATGACTAAAATTAAAAATAGTAACACCACCAAATGCTGGATGCATTTGGATGAAGAGAAACTAGATTTTCATATATTTCTGGAAGGGCTGTAAAACGATACAGCCGCTGTAGAAATTAGCTGGACAATGTCTTTTAAAACTAAAATGCAGTTACTGTATCACCCAATCATTGTTATCTTGGGAATTTATCTCAAAGAAATGAAAATTAAGTTCACACAAAAGCCTGTTCACAAATGTTCGTAGCAGTTTTAATCAATGCCGATACTGAAAACAATCCAGATGTCCTTTAATGGGTAAAGAGTCAGCGCAGTACAGTCGGTCCTACTAGAGTCGTCCCTCGGTGTCCGAGAGGCATTGGTTCTAGAACCACCCCCCAGCTTGGAATACCAAAATCAGAGGATGTCTCATATAA
Source organism: Grampus griseus (assembly GCF_964374135.1). Classification (NCBI taxonomy): domain Eukaryota; kingdom Metazoa; phylum Chordata; class Mammalia; order Artiodactyla; family Delphinidae; genus Grampus; species Grampus griseus. The sequence goes on along the minus strand of NC_139004.1, from coordinate 33,435,100 downwards.
AATGTCTCATATAAAATGGCATATAATGTATCTGCCGATAACCTATGCACATCCTCCCGTATATTTTAAATCGTCTCTAGATTATTTATAATGCTTAATGCAAAGTAAATGCTATATAAATAGTTGTTGGCGTGTGGCAAATTCAAGTTTTGCTTTCTGGAACTTTCTGGAATTTTTTTCTTTTCTAATATTTTTGACTTGAGGATGCAGAACCTTTGATACAGAGGGCTGACTGCACTCAGTAATAAAAAAGGAGCAAACTATTGATACACTCAAGAACTTAAATAAGTCTCAAGGGAATTATACTGAGTGGAAAAAAGTCAATTTCAAAAGATTGCACATTGTAAAATGGTTAATCATATTCTACAATATTCTTGAAATAACAAAATTGTATTCTTGAAAAAACAAAATTATAGTGCTTACAAGGGGTTAAGAATGGGGGTGAGAGAACCAGTGTGGTTACAAAGAAGTGACACAAGGCAGCCTTGTGGTGATGGAATGGTTCTGTATCTTGACTATGATGGTTGTTCCATGAAGCTACGCATGTAATAAAGTTGCAGAAAACTACACACGTGCCTAAATGAACACATGTAAAACTAGAGAAATACGAATACGCTCTGTAGACTGTACCAATGTCAGTTTCCTGGTTTTGATGATGTACTGTGGTTATGTAAGATGTTACCACTGAGAATAAATTAGGAAGTTTTTGATTAACATATATACACTACTATATATAAAATAGATAACCAACAAGGACTTCCTGTACAGCACAGGAAAGTCTACTCAATATTCTGTAATAAACTATATGGGAAAAGAATCTGAAAAAGAATAGATGTATGTATATGTATAACTGAATCACTTTGCTGTACATCTGAAACTAACCCAACATTGTAAGTCAACTATACTCCAATATAAAATAAAAATTTTTTAAATGTAAAAAAAAAGATGCTACCGTTGAAAGAAGATAGGTGTATGGAATATCTCTGCCCATTTGTTGCAACTTCCTGTGACTCTATAATCATTTCAAAATAAAAAAGTTAAAGAATTAAATCTTGTGAGCTGAGTTCTTATTCCCACCAGCAATGTATGCGTGATTCTGTTTCTCCACATCATCACCAGCATTTGGTGCTGTCACTATTTTTTATTATAGCCAGTCTGATAGTCTCAGTTCTTCTCTCACTTTTGTAGGAATAAATTTCAATCTCTTCCTGTTTACAAGCCTTATTTTATATTTTTTTGAGTTCTTTTTAGCATCTTTATGGGAGTATAATTGCTTTACAATGGTGTGTTAGTTTCTGCTTTATAACAAAGTGAATCAGCTATACATATACATATATCCCCATATCTCCTCCCTCTTGCGTCTCCCTCCCACCCTCCCTATCCCACCCCTCTAGGTGGTCACAAAGCACCGAGCTGATCTCCCTGTGCTTTGTGACAAGGCTTATTTTAAATTGTTGCTTTTTTTCCCTGAAAACTGAGGTATTTTGGCACCCTATTGAATACATTGATTAATGTTTCCCAAATGATTTTTAAAATAACCAAAATGCAGAGAGCTTGATTACAAAAATTCAATACCGCCTTGGGACACTTAGGTTGATCTATAGATTACTCTTCAAAGGTTCACACTTTTTAAAAGGCCAGTTGACAGGGCAGCAAAGACAGACTATACTGCTATGCTGAAATATTTTATTATGTGCAACCAAAGCTTCATCACAAATTTTAAGTCAGTTAACTCTGGCTGAGTGACCAAAAATTGAAAATTCTGAAAAACATAATGTCCGTGTCAACTGGTAGGATGTCACATCTTGTTTGGACTCTGGATGTACCCAGATCTTGAGACCTGATGGAGGAAGATCAAGGTTATTTCTGGTCCCCCAAATCAGTGGTCATTTCTGAACCTACATCATATACCAAAGGCCACTGGGATGACCTCAAGAGGTGTCATTAAAGAAATAGACTAGGATTATTAGACAAAAATTTCTCAAGATGCCAGTCTTCAGAAAATGTCAGTGCACACAACTAAAGAACCATGTTGACGTAAGGAAAGATCTGCATTTTTGTGTTTACAGTGTAAATGGGTTCTGTCTACGATGATTAGAGAGAAGGAAGATGACCTGGTGTCTGTCGTCACCTCGATATATTGTTGATAAAATTGGAACATTTGAAAATTTGGAACAGTGTCTGCCTGGTTAACTGAATATGGCAGCTGTGGTCACTTTCCCCCAATCTCACTAGGGAGGTTGATGAGGGAACGTGATGTATTCATGAGGCTGATGCAAAGTGCATCTTTTCAACTAAGAAGGTTAAATTTGCCACAGAAACTGCCCAAACTCAAATAGCAAAACATATGTAAGAGGACTACTTACTATCCCTCCTCCCTGGAATCTGACAGTGTCACCAGCCTCCACATAGATGATTAAAGGATTAGTCATCTTAAGGATTGTTCTTGGGAAAGGTTTGGAGGAACTTTAAGGTATCTGTCAACAGAAAACAGCTTGATGAAAATGATCTCTAGTAACTAGAGATGTCACCAACCTTGAACCTGTTACCATGGAAGTGGGAGAACTATGCTTATTATTTTGAAGATGATAGGCATCAGCTAGTAGTCCTGGAACCTCCCATAAAAACACCTTCTAGAACATCAAACGACCTGAGAATGGAACTGTATGTGAGCCTGTTGGAGGATGCTTTTCCTTAGAGAAAGAGGCAAGTAAAAATTCCAGATTGACTCAGCTGTGGTGCTGGGGATGTCCCTGCTATCAAATTTCAAAACTAAAAAGAGCAGCACATTTAAACAAATAAGATGAAGAACGGGTAATTTACACAAATACTCACACTTAGTTCTCAAACACTTCAAGGATGAAGAATTAGCTCATGTAATATTGAAGCCAAGGTCATAGAATACCTTTAGCCAGAATGGTTTGTGCTGTGTCAACAAGATCATAATTCATTTTCATAATTATTATTTCTTCCATGAATAAATATTTGTCTGGCCTTCCCACTTCAGGCAGTGCTTGGTACAACCAGTAAATACTATAGTCCTCTTGGAGACACATTGATCTCTGAATCACCAACAAGCTCTAATTTCTGTTTTAAACCTACCCTTGTGCCACCCACCCCCCAATTTAAGTTGTTTAATAGGCTCCAATGACCAAGAATGCAGAATCTGACATTTTCCAAGAAGGGGCAGGTAAATGAGGATTTCATTCAACTCTACATTTCCATACCTGGAAGCAACCTCCTTTGGTTTAAGATCTACAAAATTATAGTAATTCTTACAGTTGTTATTACAGAGTTATTAGTGAACACACTCTTTTTAAAAAAAGAAGAGCATGTTTTTTCAGACTACCTTTCTCTGACCCTCTGTGAGTCAGATACTCCCATTTACTTCCACCTGGACATCTGTCTTGCTGGACCCAGCTCCCTTGGCTGGGTTCCTGTTCTGAATCCTAGACCATTCTGGCCTCCAAATTTCCTTTCAGAAATGCTTTCTTCATATCAAAACCACAGTGAGATATCACCTCACATCTATCACAATGGCCACCATCAAAAAGTCTACAAATAACAAATGTTGGCAAGGATGTGGAGAAAAGGGAACCCTTGTACACTGTTGGTGGGAATGTATGCAAAACAGTATAGAGGTTTCTCAAAAAACTAAAAACAGAACTACCATATAATCCAGCAATTCTACTTCTGGGTATATATCTGAAGAAACTAAATCACCAATTTGAAAAGGGACGTGCACCCCGGTGTTCATAGCAGCATTATTTACAATTGCCAAGACGTGAAAACAATCTGTGTGTATCAACAGATGACTGGATAAGGAAGCCGTGGTGTATGTAAACAATGGAATACTACTCAGCCATTTAAAAAAAAGAATGAAATCTCGCCATGTGCAGCAGCTTGGATGGACTTGGAGGACATTATGCTAAGTGACATAAGTCAGACAGAGAAAGATAAATGCTGTATGATATCACTTACATGTGGAATCTAAAAAATACTACAAACTAGTAAATATAACATAAAAGAAGCAGACTCACAGATTACAGAGAACAAACTAGTGGTTACCAGCTTGGCGGGAGGGACAATATAAGGGTGGGGGAGTGGGAGGTACAAACTACTGGGTGTAAGATAGGCTCAGGATGTATCGTACAACACAGAGAATATAGCCAATATTTTATAATAATTGTAAATGGAAAAAATTTTTTAAACTTAAAAATTGTATAAAAATAGGGAATTCCCTGGAGGTCCAGTGGTTAGGACTTGGCTCTTCCATTGCTGGGGCCCTGGGTTCAATCCCTGGTCGGGAAACTAAGAACCCGCAAGCCGCAGGGCACGGCCAAAAAAATAAATAAAAATTTTTTTAAAAGAAATTTTTTTTTGGTGCAAGACAATGTCTTCGAGAGTATTTCTTTCTGCTTATTTCTTTCTTCAATACTAATTTCCTTTATTTTTTTTTTTTAGTTATGCCCTGGAGTCTAGAATACTCTCTTCTTCTCCCTAAGGTGACTTCTTAGGCTTTGGATAGATCTGTAAGAGTTAATCTACCTAATATATTTCTTGAAAAATTTGGACTCCAGATAGAACCAATTTCCATTCTGGGGTATACCTTCCCAGAAGTAATAATAAAAAGCGAGGAACTCAATTGTACAACTATCTCGTTTGTCAAGTCTCACTCAACCAGCACCAACCTCTTCTGTTAAAATATCCATGTAAGTACTTAAGCATTATATGAGTGCGTGCTGGTTTCTAGTGCTATTGTGGCAACATTCTGGTTCAGGCTTCAGGGTCAGCCCCTGACCCATCCTGCCCATGCTCACATTTAGCCAAACGCATACCTCTGTACTCCCGCCATAGATTTAAGCATCACCTTTCCCAACCTGTCTAGCTCAAGCCTTTGTGTGTGTGTGTTTAAATCTCTAGGCTTGATATCGTCTGTATTCACTATTCCCTATCTTTCCTACCTAGTATCTTCAGTGGAAAGATTCCCGGGGACTCTTATGAGCCAGCTTCTGTTTTTAGTAATCCATTTTTAAAAATCTAAAATGGCAAAGATCTCCTATGTGGCTATATGAGTTGGAAAGAGGCAGAAACATTAGTCAGAAGGCCTGATATGACCAGCCTGTTTAGGTCAGGCAACTGGGGAAGAAGGGGACTCTCTCTAAAAGTCTGTATGGGGAAAAGGACATCTCCTATGAACACTTTGTGTAGGCTGGTTCTTGGTCCTCTGTGCCACCTTCATCCTTTCTAACCCTTTTGCTGAGTCCCTTCTGGCTGTATTCTAGGGAAAAAAATCTCAACAATGAACTGCTGAACAGGACAGGGTTATGATAGTGACCATATGGAGAAGGGGAGACAGTGATTGTGGGACTGGCCGTGGTAAGGTTCCAGCCTTGGGAAAGATATTAGTAAACTGTACCCTCTGAAATGGGAATCCTTACTCATTTTTGAAAAGGTCATCCCGAGATACATTATGATATGGGATTTGCTTTTAAGTAATCCAGTGAAGTATAGTAGAAACAAGATTGGATACAGGTTAATAATAAAACTTTCTACTTTTGTATATGATTAAGAGTTTTCATAATAAAAATATTTTAAGTATCCTCAGGAGATACCACCTAGGAGATGTTTTATAAGCGGGTTCCTGATAATATAGGAACTGCCAAAATCCTAGGAAGGAGCCTAAGTCTCCTTAGAGGAAAACTGTTGATGTAACGTATAGCTTTTAAAGTAAATGTTATAATTTTGTTGGCTATTGCCAGTATGCCCCAAAGGAGTGTACTGATGACAGACATTTGAGGGAACTGATAAAAGATTACTAAAATACTATTGAATGTGCTTTGGGTTAGGGGTGTACTTGCTTGTATACGCACAGAATGTTTCTGGAAGGATTCACTAAAAATTGATTATGTTTGCTTCTAGACAGAGGAGCCAGGTGCCTTGAGGAAAGGGACGGAGTGGCTACATTAAAAAACAAACTAAAACTTAAGTGACTAAAGAATAAACAAAACTGTATTGTCCCTGAAAGATTAGATTTGTTACCACCTCTGAAACTGTCCCAGGTGAAAGTGACCTGGCCAGGCAACCTAAAGCCAGATGAATTCAAGATTGCATGCCTAGCCCCACTGGCTAGCAGTTGAGAGACAGATCATTTGACAGACTCAACTGAATGAATCAGGACATTAGGTCAGAGCTCAAGCAACACCATTTAAACTCTTTATTCCCAGCCTTGGGCTCACCGTGGAGACAATAGCTGTGCTCACATCCCTAAAATGCTGCAGGAATATGTCCATGTCCACATGGGAAAGTACAAGACGCTCAAAGCGCATCTATACCCCACCATCAGACTTCTTAGAAAAATGACTTATTAGTGATGTAGAAGATACACAAGCCGTACCAACCGAGTCTGGAACCCAGGTGTCCCTGCAGTGAAGGCAGATACAAGAAGTACAACTTGAATGACGTCACTTCTTAAATGAGAATGCTATTGCATTTGTTTGTGGCTTCACCATTAAGCTTTTCTTACACCCGAAAATGTGGATTCCTCTGCAATAGTTGGACATGGCCCAGCATCTGTTATAGAGCTCCAGATCTTTTCTTTCTTTTTTTCTTTTTTTTACATCTTTATTGGAGTATAGTTGCTTTACAATGTTGTGTTAGTTTCTGCCGCGCAACAAAGCAAATCAGCTATATGTGAGCTCCTGATCTTTCCAATATAAAGAGACCAATATTCTTCTGAAAGAACAAGCTCACGTAGTTTTTGCTAGATATTGCCAAGACATCCTTGTTTCACAAGAAAACAGAGGAATTGAAAGACAGGAAAGTCTGCTTAAGATTTTTGGCCTTAAGACATGCATGTTGAAGTTCATCATCCCAATTGAAGGAGCATTTTACTGCTATGTGGATGGAAACTTTAGAATTGCTCCGAATGTCGGAGCAACTGCATACCAATTGAGTATTTGGGTTAAACAAGTCCATTGTCTTCTGCAGACAACATAACAGTGAGGCACGTTTACATACCAAGAGGAAGGAGCCGAAGTCCTCTGCCATTTATGAATGGTCTTTGAAAGCAAATGTAATACCAATTTCCAGACAATGTTTAAGGGGCATACTTATGTCTCTGCTAAAGCATTACTAAAAGTGTATAGACAGTTGGACTGAGTCAGAGATGTAGCTACAATTTCTAGTCAGAATATCACACGCCATCCTTGCGGGTCTCTGTTCTGAAGTTGGGAGCCATATCCTATATTAATTCTTTCTGTTTGGTCATTCTGCTCAGTTTTCTGTGGACTGCTCTTGAGGATGTGAGAATTCTTAGATGCGTGATGAGATGCGCCACCTTGTGTTAGACTGTATGATAAAGTTGGTCATGGACTTCCTCCATCCCAGAGCATTCTGGGATGCCAACAATCAGCAAGATTGACAACTTGGGGCTTCCCTGGTGGCGCACTGGTTGAGAGTTGGCCTGCCGATGCAGGGGACACGGGTTCGTGCCCTGGTCCGGGAAGACCCTGCATTCCGCGGAGCGGCTGGGCCCGTGAGCCATGGCTGCTGAGCCTGCGCGTCTGGAGCCTGTGCTCCGCAACGGGAGAGGCCACAAAAGTGAGAGGCCCGCATACCACAAAAAAAAAAAAAAAAAAAAAGATTGACAACTTGATATCAGCACACTTGGTGAGGAAGGCAAGTTGGCAATGCCTACCAAAATTACAAGCATGCAAATGCAATTTCACTTCTGAAAATGTATCTTAAAGACATGTATGTTCCAAAATGATGCAAATAAGAGGCAATTTATCACAGTTTTGTTTACAATAGCAAAAAAAAAAAAAATTAAAACAATGCCATGTATAGGGGACTGGTTAAAATGTGGTACATCCATACAGTGAAATACTATACAGTCATAAAGAAGGAGGAATTCCTTTAAGCACTTGGAAATCATGAAGATACAGTAAGTAGAGGATACAAGTTAGAGTGGTAGTTAACCTTTCATCTGTAAAATAACTATTATTTTGTAAAAAGGGGGTGGGTGGATAAGAATATGTTTTATATTTGCTCCAGACCTTCCACATCTGTACAAAAGATCCTGTTAACGCTAGTGTCCTCTGGGATGGGAAACTCAAGGTCAGCAAGATTTTCCACTGTATACTTTCAATTTTTCAATCATGAATTGTCCATTTGAAATTTTGAAATTTTAATCATGAATTATTCATTTCAAAGGAACTATTTTAAGTCAGACTTTGAAATGTCTAGAACAGCGCCTAATACATAGTTAGCACACTTTTCATTGAATGATAATTACCTGGATGTGCAATTGAACAGGAACTTGGCATTTCTGCTTACAACATTATGGCTATTAAAGAGTTTTTTCCTACTCAGAAGTTAACAAAGGAATTGAAGAACATTTTTTTTAACCAGCCTCCCCCCTTCACCCTGTGTCTTTTATGAATATTCTGAAGATGCTGAAAAGTAAGTGTTGAGTGTAGGAGAAGTTCTGTGTCCTTGTACTTCCCGGGATTAAGTAGAAGTGCCAGGAGCGCTGAGCAGCCGCCTGGAGCGATTTTACTTATGTTTATTTCTACCCACTGGGCTCTGGAGTTTGCATTTAAGCATCTTTCCTTTCGACTTTTTTCTGGTTTCTATTGACTCTAAAACTACAAAAAAGAAGCCAGATATTTTTGAAACCCAAATTACTGGGCACAATTTGATCACTTAGAAAGTCTTAATGATGAATTAAGTTATTTGGTGATGTTTATTGAAAAGAAATAATGAGAAATAAATCCACTTATAAGTGATTTTCATGATTCTCTGATTAAATGAGAACAATATATAAACAAAATTCCTTGAATCTGGGATCAATATGGATAGCTCTTGGTTTAGCATTTAAGCATATCTCCTTAAGAAATAAATAAAGGGGGCTTCCCTGGTGGCGCAGTGGTTGAGAATCTGCCTGCTAATGCAGGGGACATGCGTTTGAGCCCTGGTCTGGGAGGATCCCACATGCTGCGGAGCGGCTAGGCCCGTGAGCCACAACTACTGAGTCTGCGCGTCTGCAGCCTGTGCTCCGCAACAAGAGAGGCCACGATAGTGAGAGGCCCACGCACTGCGATGAAGAGTGCCCCCTGCTTGCCACAACTAGAGAAAGCCCTCGCACAGAAACGAAGACCCAACACAGCAAAAATAAATTAATTAATTAATAAACTCCTACCCCCAACATCTTCTTTAAAAAAAAAAAAAGAAAGAAAGAAAGAAAGGGGTTTAATCTTGGAGGAGGGGGTGAAAAGAACTGTGTTCGCTGTTAAGGTAATGACGTTTTGCATTCTGCGGTGAGCATTGTTCTTATTCTTACAGTCCTGTTCTGCCTACCTCACAGGATTGGTTGGGAATCAAATGAGTGTGGCATGTGTGAGCATTCTTCATAAACCCTGGAGTGTGTTTCACCAACCAGTGCTGAATTTGCCCAATCTCACAAAATCTTGAGATCAGAAAGGGTAGACATGCTGAAAATGCTGTGAAAGAGTTGATGTTTCAGAGTTGTGATGCCTCCAAGTAATACACTGGGTATTTCTGGGGGAACTCCTAAGATGCTAGTGTTTTAGCCCTATTCTTGGGAGCTGGAGTTTCATTACTGAGCCTTGAAAAATGCCTTGTTTCAAACTGGCTTCGGCTGCTTTGTGGCTTCAATGCCCTGGTACTCTGCTGGCAGACTTTTAAGTTTGGTCCTCCAGGCTCAGTGCCAGCTCATTTCCTATGCTTAGAGAGAGGAGGGACTCAGCATCGCAAGTTGAGTCTTAAGCTTCTACTGAGGTGAGGAAATGAAGATCTTGAATACCAGTTACTGAGCTGAGTCTAACTTGTAATGAGATTGTGGACAAGAGTCCACCTGCTGGTAAAAGTGGACCAAGTCACCCAGGGGTGGCTTGGATGGGCTGCTCCACTGCCCAGTTTGGGCAAAAATAAGGCTGACCATACGTGTGTCCCTCCTTCCTCTGCCCAGGAGTGCAGTGCTAGGCTCTGAGGGTTGGAGGGTGATTGACAACAGAATTCCAGTGCACAGACAAGCTTTGAGGTATAAGAGTAAACAAACAAACAAACAAACAAAATAAAAGCCCTAGACTGAATTAGGATATCAGAGAGGTACCTTGGCTATGATGAGCTTGACTTCTAAGAAGCTATTTTAGTGGAAATATGCCACGAATGGTTCAAATGGAGCATTGGCGTGAATCAGCCTTCAGTGGAATAAAGATTCCAAAGGTCAGCCTTTGTGGACCCACTGTGAATTCGTTTTTCCCTTCTCTCCAAGAACACTGTGGCAAGGTCAGAGTGAATGCAGTGGTTGAAGTGGAAAGAAACCTTTGTCTACACTGTCCCAAATCCTCATGAATTTTCTTCGTGTGATCAATTTTGACCTTGGTCATTTAATTAAGCTATTGACTCTACCCTGGTTACTTAGTGCACATGGGTTGGAAGACTCAAGTGCACATGGGTCTAGGCAAGCATTCCATTACCTTGTATAACGTGGCATACATGTAAAAGTTTCCAGGATATTTGTTAGAAATAAATGAGACTGCCTTGGAGGAGGCTGCCACGTTCAGTGTTCCATTCTTAGACCAAGTAAGGCCCTGATAAGAAGATTCATTCCAGAAGTGACTGGGTTCTGATCTGCACCCGGTGTTCCTGGGCTCCTGTCTGCCTCAGGCCCATCCCCAGTCCAGCTTTGGCACTTTGCGCTCCCAGTATGTTATCTCCAGCCAGCAATGTTGGCTTTTCTTCACCATCAAGCTCACAGCTGAGACTCCAAGTCCAGCCTTCTTAACTCTGGCTTCAGATCAGGGCTGTCTCTGGGAGAGGGACCAAAGATGTCCAGCCAACAAGACCTGGTGCTACCAAGACAACCTTCTCTACCATCTTTTTGCTTCTGATTTCCCAAATGGTGAAGCAGAGACCAAAGAGAGACAGAAAAGACATTGAGTTTAGAAGCTAAGGACCAAATCATGGCTTCACTGGTACCTTGGTGCAGGGTTATAATTTGTTAACTGGAAGAAGGAGCTGCAAATATTAAGACTTGAGGAAACGTGTTGTGGGAACTGACGCTCCCTAGGAAACTGACACAGCAGTAGTGTGGGCGTGGGGACCTAGCCAGAGGTAGACCAAAACCTAGCATCTTGAGTCTGTTGTCTGAGATATGGACAAAGTGGTTTTTAAACTCTTTGTTTTCGAATAATCATAGATCCATAGGAAGTTGCAAAGACAGTACAGAGCACCATGTACCCTTCTCCCAGTTTCCCCTAACGGTTAAATCTTAATGTTACTATAATACAGTATCAAGACCAGGAAACATATTGGAACAATGTGGATATAGTTGTATGCCATTTTTTCACACGTGTAGATTTGTGTCACCTTCACCTCAGTCAAGATACAGAACTAGTCCACTGCCACAAAACTCTCCCCCATGCTCTCCATGCCATAGTTACACCCCCTCACACACCACAATTACCACATCCCTAACCCTTGGCAACCACTAATTTGTTCTCCATCTCTATAATTTTGTCATTCTGAAAATGTTATATAAGTGAAATCAGATAGTATGCGACCTTTTGAGGTTGTTTTTTTATAAATTGCTGAATTCTATTTGCTGATAGTTTGTTAAGAATGTTTGCATCTACATTCATGAGGGATTCTGGTCTTTAGTTTTCTTTTTTTTGTACTATCGTTGTCTGGTGTCAAGGTAATACAGGCGTACTTTGGAGATATTGTAGGTTCGGTTCCAGACCACTGCAGCAAAGCAAATATCACAATAAAGCGAGTCACACAATTGTTTTGGTTTCCCAGTGCATATAAAAGTTATGTTTACACTATTAAATGTGCAATAGCATTATGCCTTAAAAAAACAATGTGCATTCCTTAATTTTAAAATACTTTATTGCTAAAAAATGCTAACCATCATTTGAGCCTTCAGTGACTTATAATCTTTTTGCTATCGGAGGGTTTGAAATACTGCGAGAATTACCAAAATGTGACACAGAGACACGAAGTGAGCACATGCTGTTGGAAAAATAGTGCTGATAAACTTGCTCAACGCAGGTTGCCACAAACCCTTCAATCTGTGCAAAATGCAATATATGCAAAGAGCAATAAAATGGAGTTCAGTAAAACAAGGTTTGGACTTCCCTGGTGGCACAGTGGTTGAGAGTCCACCTGCCAATGCAGGGGACACGGATTTGTGCCCCGGTCCGGGAAGATCCCACATGCCGCGGAGCGGCTGGGCCCGTGAGCCATGGCCGCTGAGCCTGCGCATCCGGAGCCTGTGCTCCGCAATGGGAGAGGCCACAACAGTGAGAGGCCCGTGTACCGCAAAAAATAAAATAAAATAAAATAAAAAATAAAACAAGGTTTCCCTGCATTGGCTTCTAAAATGAATTAAAAACTGTTCTCTTCTCTTCTATTTTCTGGAAAAGATGGTTGTAGAATTGGTATTAATTCTTCTTTAAATGTTTGGTAGAATTCGCCACTGAAACCATCTGGGCCTGGAGAGTTCTTTTTCAGGAGTTTTTAACTTACAATTTTAATTTCCTTTACAGTGATAGGGCTACTCAAATGATCTCTTTTATATTGGGTAAGTTGTGGTAGTTTGTTCTTTGCGAGGAATTGGTCCATTTCACCTAAATTGTCAAATTTACGTGTGTAGAATTGTTTGTAGTGTCCTCATATTATCCTTTTGATGTCTGTGAGATCAGTGATGATATCTACTGTTTCATCCCTGATGTTAGAAATTTGAGTTTTCTCTTTTTTTCTTTGTTAATTTTGCTAGAAGTTTGTCAATTTTATTAATCTTTAAAAAAAACAACTTTTCTGTTACTGGTTTTCTCTATTGCTTTTCTGTTTCCAATTTCATTGTTTTCTGCTCTTTATTATTTCTACTGGCTTTGTGTTTATTTTGTTCTTTTTCTAGGTTCTTAAGGTAAGAGCTTAGATTATTGATTTGAGACATTTCCTCTTTTCTAATATAAACTTGAAGTTCTATAAATTTATTTTTCAGTACTGCTTTAGTGGACATAAATATAATATATACTTTATAGCATATTATTTTTTAATATATGTATTTTTTATATATATGTATATACTTTGCCTTGTGTTTTCCTCTTTGAACCATGGATAACTTAGCTGTTCCAAGTGTTTAGAGATTTTCATTTCATCTTTCTGCTTTGACTTTTAGTCTCAAGAACACTCTGCATGATTTCAATTTTTTAAAAAATTTTGACGTCGTTTCTGTGGCCCAGAATGTGGCCTATCTCGCTCGGTCTGTGTTCCGTGGGCACTTAAGAAGGGGTACTTTGCTCTTGTTGGGTCGAGTGCTCTATAAATGTCTATTAGATTCTGCCTGTCAGTAGTGCTGTTGGGTTCTTCCATACCCTTGTTGATATAGTTGCTATAGTTTTCTGTCTGATTGTTCTATCACATGTTGAGACATGAGAGTGCTGAAATCTCCAACTATAATTGTGGATTTGTCTATTTCTCCTTTTTTCCTTCACCTCTTAGTTTTCACTTCACATATTTCTCGGCTCTGTCCCTGGGTCCATTCACATTTAGAGTTGCAATGTCTTTTTGGTGGGTTGATCCTTTTATCATCCTGTTATGACCCTCTCTGTCCCTGGTAATTTTCCTTGTGCTAAAGTCTAGTTTTTCTGATAATAATATAGCTACTCTTGTTTTAATTTGATTGACATTTACATGGTATATCTTTTTCAATCCTTTTCTTTTCAACTTACCTATACTACTACTTTTGAAGTAGTAGTATAGGTAGTATAGACAGCATGGAGTTGGATCATGTATTTTTATCCACTTGGACAATCTGTTTTCTCAGCTCTTGAAAAATGTTGTACCACTTCCTTAGAGCCTCTAATGAGAAATATGTTATCGTTCAGATTGTTTTTATTCTGTAGGTAAGGTATCATTTTTCACTTGATGCTTTCAAGATTCCTTCTTTGCAAGTTTTCAGAAGTTCGATTATGACGTGTCTTAGTAAGGATTCCTTAGGATGATCCTGTTTGGGTCTGCTCAGGTTCCTGAATCTCTATGCTTATGATTTTACCAAATTGGGGAAATTTTCAACATTATTTCTTTAGATATTTTTTAGCCCTACTCTTAGGAGACTTAAGTTGAAGTTGACACTATCACCTTGAAAAAACAACTTAACCCTCCTTAGGTCTGTTTGATTCATCCTTAAAAAGTATTTGTTGGTGAATTCGTTCCTAAGGTTTCTTCCAGCTGTTTCAGTTTAAAATTACTCTTAAAAGTATCTTCCCCACCATCACTGCAGAGCACACGCATGCTTCCACAGGCAGCTGCTCACCAACCACTTTGCTCTACAGAAGTCTTTAAAGGAGGATCTGGCAGCTTGCTTCTATGAGACATTTAAAGCCTCGCTCATCAGTTCTTGGAAATCTTGCTCATTTAAATTGTCACAGCTCAAGAGCCCTGGGATTTAAACCTTGGAAAGGATAAGGCTTGTCAGCAGAATTTCAGTGTTAATTTGTAAAGAGATGAAGGATATTAAAACTTTCTCCTCTGCACACGGCAGTAGAGAGACTGCAGATGAGGAATCCAAGAGTGGTAGCAGAGGGAAAGCCACCGACAAATGTCAAAAACTCTCGAGGCCCTGTTTTTTCCCCTGTCTGGTCAGGGTCTCCTGCCCTAGTAGGATAAGAGGGACACGAATCTGAGAGAGGGAAGATCATAGCTGGTAGAGGCAAGGTTAGAAGGACCAGACACAAGAACAGGATCTGAATGTAAAGAAGTTGGAAACAGCCATGATTTATAAATATCAAAGAGACATCTACCCTCAAGATACAAATATCTACATCTATCTATCTATCTATCTATCTATCTATCTATCTATCTATATATATATTTTTTTTTTTTTTCGGCACGCGGGCCTCTCACTGTTGTGGCCTCTCCCATTGCGGAGCACAGGCTCCGGACGCGCAGGTCCACTGGCCATGGCTCACGGGCCCAGCCGCTCCACGGCATGTGGGATCTTCCCGGACCGGGGCACAAATCCGCGTCCCCTGCATCGGCAGGCGGACTCTCAACCACTGCGCCACCAGGGAAGCCCTCCCATATTTTTTATCTATGCTCTTTATCATCTAAGCTACCAGAGGTGATAACATTGGTTAAAGTATTTCCAGGAAGTGCTTGTTCAAACATAAATTCCTCTGTATTCAGTGACCAGACAAATTGTTTGAATCTGTTAGAAGGAAGTAGCTTTTTAAAATTATTTATGCTTCCCAGCCACCAATTTTTTAAAAAAAATAACAGCTAGGGGAGGTCTTCTTCTCCTCCTGGCAGTCACTGAGAATCCCTGCATGTGATGAGGTTATTTCTGATGGGCTTTTGCACATACAACCTAGATGGGGGCAGAAGAGGCAGAGCCATTATGAGATGGACCATATGAAATACAAGATCCACAAAAGATGGTTGGGTAATGGAGATAATGGAATTCTGCCTCTGGAGAGCTCTTCCGGCTAGAAAAGGAGGACTGAAAGGTGTCTATGGACAGGATGTGGGGACAGATTGTCTAGTTCCAGATCTTTTGTTTTCACTATCTCCCTCTCAATATACTTTCCAGGGAATATTTTGATGCTGTCCTGGGTCACAAAGGAGGCTTTGTGACTCAAGGGATTACAGTATCTGTAGAACAGACAGTATTTTAAGTATTTTATTAACATTTTTTCAAGTGCAAATAAACATGTCCTATTCTCCTAGAGCATCAGGATTGAAGTCTGACCAATAGGGTCATTTACATGGATCGTTCTCATGTCCCTTTCCATTTCCTTTCAACTTTCCTTCGTTTCACAACTGAAAGTCCACCCTACCAGGCTTGCTGGGGAATACACGAAAAGAGTAAGCCCACAAGCCTCGTGGGAATGGTGAACAGCAGAAGGAAATAGCAACAGTGCCATTTATAGCTGTGCAATGCACTGCTACAACAGGTGCTTAAAACCCTTTGAGTCCCGAAGCCCTGAGATCATGAAAGAGGAGACCACAGAGAAATAATAGTGTGTTCCATGTGTATGATTCTGTGGGACCAAAGTTTGCAGAAAAGAAGTGTGGCTAAAGAGATCAAATGAAGCAGACTGGACATTAGGTACCAGAAAGAAAACGTATTAATTTTTTACCATAAGGAGGTCATTGGTGACCTTAGCAAGAACAGTTTTAGCGGAGTTAAAAGGGACCAGGAGGGCTTCCCTGGTGGCACAGTGGTTGAGGGTCCACCTGCAGATGCAGGGGACATGGGTTCGTGCCCCGGTCCGGGAGGATCCCACATGCCGTGGAGCGGCTGGGCCCGTCAGCCATGGCCGCTGAGCCTGCGCGTCCGGAGCCTGTGCTCTGCAACGGGAGAGGCCACAACAGTGAGAGGCCCGCGTACCGCAAAAAAAAAAAAAAAAAATCTTTGCTAAAAAACACGTATATGTATGAACTAAAAATTTTACAACCAAATAAATTAACAAAGTATGTATTCATGAGCTGCTGGACTGCAAATTTGAACATCTAACACCAGCTCTGAAGCCACCGTGCAGAGTCCTTTCAAAAGACCCTCAGCACCACCTTCACAGCCTCCTGAGATGCAAGGGGCTGCCTAAACAGGTCACTTTAGGATCAAGAGGAGAGATGGACTTGCCTTGGTTCTGAGGAGTGGTTAGGAATTAAGCACAGACTATAATAAGAATCATAACAATTGAATATCGCAGTGAAAGAGTTTTTTAAAAAAGAAATAATTTTTAGCAAGGTAACTATGACAAAATACTTACCTTGAGGGAGAAAAATCAGGATTAATATAGATAGCTCAGAGAAATCCTGGCAATGACTGAAGGAAAATTAGAGATCTTGGGGGACTCTCCCTAACATTTTGGGATAAGTGGGACGGTGACTCCTATATCCTGTATATTCCATTTGTGTTGACCCTGTGAAGAGAGAATCTTGGGCTGAGGAGTTTGGAGTTTTGCCCAAAGGACCAGGTTTTCTGGCTTGGGTTCTTTCTCCAGTTCTTTTGACACAAAGCCCCACACCTGCTTCTGGGTCTGATCCATGGGAGGGACTGGAGGCCTCTGGGAAAATGGGTTGGGGTTAAGGATGACAGTAACATGTGGGAGGGGCCTGGGGAACATTCTGGAAGAGGAAGAACATGTGGGGAAGTTAAGCAGGAAATGCTCCACAGTGTAGATGGGATATAAAGGGCAATCGGGTGTGAGAAACCACGCTGAGCTGATCTGCTTTTTCCCACCAAGCCCAAGTGACCGAGGGACACGAAGTTGTCCAGTCTGACTGAACGCCACCATCCCTCTCTCCCTCTCCCGAGTCAAGCTGGCCCAGGCATGTGGACAAGATGACAGAGTGCAATCTCCACTCTTTGCAACCAGCAGGCTGGGTCGAGTTACTATGGCAACAGCAAGACTACTTGAAATCCACGGGGGCTATGCGGGTGTGGAGGACAGAAGTCCTCCCCACCCGAGGGAGAGAGGGTGACGGTTGTACTGACAACTGGCTGACAGGGGTTGCAGAGAAGAAAGACCTGGGGCAGCCACCTCACACGTATGTACAGGGGGTGAGCTGTGGCCCTCACGATTCATGTCTGTGAACTGGTGCACCTTTTTCATGGAGGGACTGTTTGATACCTCATCCCATTTAACCACAAAAGGATTTCTCTAGCCATCTGTGAGGCCAGACACATCATACCAGCATGTGAGTAAAAGGAGGAGTTAGGACCAGGGCTCTCGACAGGACCACCATTGTCTTTTTCTCTCCTTCTGGGACACAATGTGCCAAACCCAGCCAGAGGTCAGTCTTAGAAACCTACTGATCTGAGCATTGTCCTGTCACGCTCCTTGGTACCTCAGATGTGAGGGTTTGGGGTAGCAGTGGTCATCAGATTGTTCCTTTACTTTTTTCTTCTTATGGAGTCAACTCAGTCTTTCAAAATGTTTCGTGTTCTTATTCTACAAAAATGTGGAGCATGTGCCCCCTCCTCAGGAAGGGACAGTGGTGCATGGTAAACGTAGTGATCGATGAACATGACTCCCCGGTCACCTTGGGAGGGCCTCCCAGAATGTCTGCCTTGGTGGGTCACTGAGATCGAGGGCCTGGTTCTCAGATTCTCAGGTTCAGGAACTCAATACAGTCACCCTCTGACAGTTGCATATTAGTCACAGGCAGAGAAGCTGACCAGAGACCATGTGACAGTGTATTAAAATAATTGCCCAAGTGGCAATGTGGGATGACAGAAAGGTATATTTTGAACCCAGACACCTTGCATGGTGGGCACGAGGATTAAATGACCTGACATATGTGCATGTAAGTGCTTAGAACAGAACAGAACACCGTAGAAGTCTTGTTATATTATGATTAAACCTGTACAGTAGTACAGGTTGTGCACTGCACAACTTCCAAAGCTACCATTCACAAAGACTCCAGTGTGAATGGTGTCCCCAGAGTTGTACAGTGTGCCAGCTACATGATTGTACATGGTAGCCCTGCAATATTAATCCTCACCATGCGGGGTTATTATAAAAATTATAGTTAGATGCGTGTGAAGTACCTTTTACGTAGAAGGCACTGTAACTCATAGCTGCTGTTATTATTTATACTGAGAGATTTATCTGGCTGTTTAGCAGTGATATTTGCAAGGTGCTTCTTCCTGTTGGGCAGGTTTGCATAGAGACTAAATTTGATTAAAAAGCTGCTGAGGAATTTTGAATAAGTGAAAGGAAGTTGAATGTCATCTCAAGGTTATTTTCATCCCATAGGTATAGAGGGGTCCAGATTCCAAGGGCATCACTCTTTGGGTACTGGGACTCGTCATTTGGAAAGGGAACCTTCCACTCTGGGCCACAGAAACACTGACGATTCTTTACACTTCAGCTCTACTCTTTTTTTTTCTTTTTGTTTGTTTGTTTGTTTTTTGGTCTCTATCATTTGCCTGGAACTTCTCTCTCTACATTACCTCTGGCGCCTGCTACAATTAATTAGATAACTGCATCTCTTCCATTAGTTAATCTTTAAATTAGTCTCTTCCTAATGAAATTTTAGGGAAGCCCCATAGGCTCCTTGACGAAATCTGGAAGGCCACTTAGTCTCATCAGCCACATTTTTTAGAAATTATTAACTTCAAGCAACATTACAGCCAGAATAATCCACTGAGTATGAAACTCAAACACCGCATCTCTCGGAGTTCCTTCTCAAGTGACGTTAGACATTTTCCCCACGTTCTAACCAACATGTGCATCCTCTTGTCTGTTCTGCCTTTTCCATGCCGTGTTACTTCATAAACAAAACCTCAATATTAACCATGTTTGAATAGCAAGTTAGTCCGAAAAAACAGCACTTAGCCCAGTGTGCTATGTCCCTCCAGTGGAGTGTTGGAAGCAGCTTAAAAGCCCAACCAGCAGATACGATGTATGTAAGACATGGGAACTACGAGGGCACTGGGAGGAACGTGAAACAAACACAGAAATGAAATAAACCGTACAATATCAGATGTGGAAGTATCTTGGGGGACTGTCTGGTCCAATCCTTTCATTGTGCAGCTGTGAAAATTGAGGCCCAGAGAGGGACCATGACATGCCTGAGGCTACGTAATTAATTCACTTCCTCCCTTAGTCAGGAACCAGCTCTGGCAAAGGAGGCGTTTCCTCTGGCCTTTGGGGATCGGAGAAGAAGGGCTCACACAGAGACAGTGATGGATTGCTGCCATGCAGACAGCCCCTAGCAGCTCACAAAAGGTCAGATCAGAGGCATCCATCCCCAGGTTCTGTGCTGAAAGCATCCCACGGAGGGGAAGGAAGGGGCCTCGTCCCAGCAAACATGTGGCATTCATCTGCTCCCACCCAGCACTGGGAGGTGTGAAAAGACGTCCCAAAAGGGACAACTCAAAAGAGACAGGCAGCTAGGCACTCCTACACGGCTGGCTTCACTGCAAAACAGAACCAACCTGGGGGCGATGCCCAGGTAGGAGGAGCCCTGGAAAAGTCACAAACAGCAGCTTCTCCATGATCCCCCATCCTCCGTGGAGTCAGCAGACTGATGTGCGACAGGATGGTGGGACCGGGAGGCACTTTGGAAGCCAGCTAGTCCCAATTCCTCCTCCTACAGATGTGTACACTGAGTGCCAGGGTCAGGGAGGGTCTTGCCCAGGGTCACACACAGAGGGACAGGCTCAGCTGGCTGCAGAATGGAGCTGCCCTAATGCCAGTCCAGCACTCTGTTCTGGGGTTCCTCTTCTGCTGGGTCTAGGGAAAGTGAGTGGTAGCAACTAATGAAGAGATCGAGGTACAAAAGATGATGTCAGTTTATTACTTAGGCATGATGAACTCCAGCAAGCGCATCACACATTCTCCTAGACGCCAGCATTTATTACCTGAGCGGCTCTATCTAGCTGTATGGTCTTAGGCAACTTGCCTTCCATGCCTCTATTTCTTCATCTGTAAAATGGGCCTAATAATAGGACCTACATCATGGGAGGCTGTGTGGGTGACATGACACTTGGCCCCCAGCCCCAGGAGAGGTAACTAGGGAAATAGTATCGGGCCTGGAGCTGGCCGTTAAGACTATGAGCTTCCCATTTTGCTATTCTTACGGGGGATAGGATAGAGTGCATTGGCCACTCCTGGGCGTCTGTGGATATATGAGTGTGTGTGTGTGTGTCTGGTATGCTCAGTGTTTGGCACACTGTGGTCTCAGTAAATACGTAGATATTTGCTGAGCTAGTGTACCAATCACTCAACATTCGGCGAGCTTGCACACTGTGTATGTGCCACTTCCCTTCTAAGGGCACATCCCCTCCCTGCTCCTACTTCTTTGTCAAGAGAAACCAGCTAGAGCCTGTACTCTACCAGCGTGTAAGCAGGGTGTGTTAGGAAACTATGTACCTACTATCTCAGGGGGGTGTGTGTGTGTCTGTGTGTGACATGAATGGGTGTCCGTGTGTGTGAGTATATTTTCACCTGAAGTCAAACCCTACTGCCAGATGTCAGCCCACCTGCCTTAGGAAATAACCCCAGGATGGGACCCCTGTGCACCCCTCTCATCCCCACACCTCCCGGGCTTAGCAGCGTCCCCGCCTGGTTTTGGGCTGCACAACTTTGTCCCTTTTCTCTTCTTCCCAGGACAACCCTGTCAGTAGTGGAGCAGCAGCCGTATCTCACTGAACCAGCCCCGGGACCTATAAGAGCCTTCCTCGCATCGTGTGGTGTGGGCCACCTCCATGCTCAGACCCGGGCCCTCCCCACTGGGACACAGCTCCGTGGAGCTTTACAGGAAAGCAAAGACTACCTCCTCAAGTATGCCGTGGCACGTGCAAGTGTGCGCACATGTGTGTGCAGGCCTGTGTGTACTGCCAATGCCTGGATTGGTCTCAGGCCACAGTCAGTGTCTTATGATTATGCCCCAATGTGATTAATCCAGGATTCCTTTCTGGTGACTGAACCAGTGACCCACTGACCAGCCCACCTGTCTTTGGGAGTATCTACTAAGCAAAGACAGATAGCAAAGCACCTTGTAGGGCTTAGAATTCGGGTGGGTGCTGCAGTGTGAGTGCAAGTCCCAAACTCAGAGGAACTTACCAAAAAGCAGACGTCAGCCAGGTGAGGGAGTTACCCAGGCTGGGGACAGCCAGGGAAGCCTGCATGAGGAAGGCGGAAGTCTTCCAGGACCCGGAGAGTGAGGCCGATTGGTCCTCGTGAAGATGGGCAAAGGCTTTTCAGAGGGGAACCAAGCAGGACACCAGGAGGAGGCTGGTATAATATAACCAATATCTGCAAGCCAACTTAAACGTCACTGAGCACGTTTACTGAGCAAGCAGCGCGCGTTCGTGTGCGTCCGTACAGCACTCCCAGGAAGCACACATTCACACACCCACTCGGTGTCTGCGGAGCGTCAGATGCGGGCCAGGCACCACGCCGGGCCCAGGAGGGGACAGACAAGGAGAGAACCTTTCACAAATGGGGAAGCTGAGGCCTGGGAGTCTGGCTGTGTGTGGTCAGGATCTAAGTGGTCAGGACTGGAGCCCAGGTCAGACTGACTCCAGATGCTACAACCTCAGCATGAAACGATTATGGAGGGGGGATGGGGTGAGCCAGGAGGTTGGGGTGCTGGGCTGCCTGGGGGCATCCTGTAGAGGAGACAGAGAAAATGACAACCTGGGTTAGGACCTGTGGTTTTCCTGAAAGGTGTCTCAGAGCTTCTGAGAGATACTGAAACATCGGGGTCAGCACCACAGCAGCAGGGGTGAGCGGGAAGGAGCGTGCAGGTGGGGAGGTGCAGGTGGGTGTCACTGTGGCTGGTGGGCATGGCCGGCTGTCTCCTGACTGCAGACGCTGTCTCCAGGGCACCTGGAAGCAGTCGGGGAAAGCTGCCCGGGGCCTGAATGCATGAATACATTTATAGGTCATCACTGACTCCAAGTGCCCGTTAATGGCCCCAAAAAACACACGTCTCATTATGGCCAGCACGGCTTCCCAGCTCTAAAACCCCTTTTGATTTTAAAACTAAAGCCTTAAAATCGTTTTTTCTATGAGAAAAGTATTCATGCTGACATTTCAAAGCGGCGATAGAGGAGGACGGAATTCCCGGTGTTCCCCCCAGCCGTGCAGGCGAGGTTGGGGCACGTGAGACTCCAGCAGGAAATGGACTTGCCCACTCCTATTCCTCAAGGTCGCCATGAGAATCCTTGGTTACCTTAGCCCATCACTGTGCTCCCTCCCCACCAGCCACTGATATTGTCTCTAAAATCACTGTTTTGACAAATCTCACAGAGCCCGCAGGCTGCTTGAAGATCTGAGCCATCTCTGGGCTTTAAACCTGGGTGGGGCTAGCATTTTCACTTTGCCGCTGTTGGCCCCCAAGTTTCTGCTCCTCTATCCAAGTTCGCATTTCCAGCAGCCCTCTGGACAGTTTGACATGATTGCCACACGGTCTCTTAAGCTTAATTAGCACCCCTCCAAACCTGCGATCACTCCTGTGGTTCCCTCCCTGCCGCTCATTCATTGAGCGCCCACCTCCTGCAGGCCTGCGGGGTGCTGGGGAGGTGGCCGGGGAAGGACGTGGGGAGCCCCTGCCTTGATGGAGTCTAACACCCTCCCATTACTGTCCTTCCAGGTAACTCTGGCAAAAAAACAAGGAATCATGTTACATGTTCCTCTCCACAGCCCCCTCTCCCCCAGGTATCAAGTGCTCTCAATGTTAGCTCCATGACTGTCCAATCTGTCCCATCCTCTTCTCCACCCCATCCTGGTTCAGACCCTCGCTGTCACTGGAGTGGATTAGTGAGCCCTTGCTCAACTTCCTGGCTCTGAAGCATCTTCCGCCAGGTTTTGGAGGCCCCTGGTATTATTCTAAATTCCACGGAGGCCACTGTCTTCAGAATAAAGACCAGACTCCTTCCCCTGACATCAGGGCCTGGTGCCTTAGTGCTCTAACCCTGGAGGCCACACCCTTTACCACGCCCCCCAGGGGCCCAGGAGGTCATGAGTTCAGCTGTGATGTTGCTGTGTCCCTCTCAGCCTCCAGCACAAAGCCAGGTGCATGGGGCAGGTTGCCAGTGTTGGTCATTAATGATTGACGGATCCATTGGCTACAGAGTTGCAGGGAGGTAGAGGAAAGAAAAGAGAGGAAGACCTGCTGGGTAGACAAAGACAGGGGATTCCAGGGTCCCCTG
Organism: Grampus griseus; assembly: GCF_964374135.1. Classification (NCBI taxonomy): domain Eukaryota; kingdom Metazoa; phylum Chordata; class Mammalia; order Artiodactyla; family Delphinidae; genus Grampus; species Grampus griseus. Next base: position 33,411,396 of record NC_139004.1, on the reverse strand, counting down.
GAATCAAGTACTTTCCTTCCTACCACCCCCCAGCTGTCTCCACTGAAATGGTACACTCTTTTTCCTCCTGTATTCGTTTCCTAGGGCTGCTGTTACAAAGTGCCACACACTGGGTGGTTTAAAACAAGATAAGTGTATTCGCTCACCGTTCTGGAGGCCAGAAGTCTGAACTTAAGATATTGGCAGGGCTTCCCTGGTGGCGCAGTGGTTGAGAGTCTGCCTGCCGATGCAGGGGACGCGGGTTCGTGCCCCGGTCCGGGAGGATCCCACATGCCGCGGAGTGGCTGGGCCCGTGAGCCATGGCCGCTGGGCCTGCACGTCTGGAGCCTGTTGCTCCGCAATGGGAGAGGCCACAACAGTGAGAGGCCCTCGTACCGCAAAACACACACACACACACACACACACACACACACACAAAGATATTGGCAGGGTCACGCTCCCTCTGACACCTATGAGGAAGATCCTTCCTGCCTCTTCCAGCTTCTGGGGCTCCAGGTGTTCCTTGGCTTGTGGTAGCATCACTCCAATCTGTGCCTCTGTCTTCAAGTGACCTTCCTCCCTCTGTCTTCTCCTCTTCTGATAAGGTCTCTGGTCACATTGGATCAGGGCCCTCCCTAATGCCCTCATCTTAACTTGATTACATCTGCAAAGACCCTATTTCCAATAAAGTCACATTCACAGATCCCCAGGGGTTATGACTTAATATATCTTTTGGGGGGACTTAATTCAACCCATAAAATCATCTATTCATCAGATGGTAACACATAAGAATGTAGGTCCTTAATAGCACCAAAGACCCTGTAATCATCCACTATCAAGATAAAAACCCCTGGGTTTGTGACAGGCTCGAAGAAGTACTGCTTTCTGAGTCGACATTGTCACATGATGAATCCCTAGTTCTTCAAGATGTTTAACTTATGTCATTTTGAGACACACGAATTGACAGCTGGGCATGAAGACAGGCAGTGAACAAGAGAGGAGCGTGTGAAGGAGTTTCAGGGCTGGGGGTGCAGCTGGGGGGAGTCACGGCTGTGACAGCTGCTTATGAGACCTTCCCAGGTGTTCTGTGCTGCGTGGTCCCACCCGAGGTTCTTCCCCCCTTTTCCCTGATCATGTCCAGTGTGGGATTGCCTGACATTGACCCTCTTCAAGCAGGGAAACCGTGTTTTTCAAAGTGAGACTTGCCCACCCAGCGTTATCTGTCGCTTCCCCATGGACTGCCTCAGTTTACCCTTCCATTAAACTAGGAAACTAATAACACATAAATTTAAAGGTGAATATGTGCTTTCCCGGTCGTGACCCTGGGTGTCTCCAGGTGTGTCTGGGGAGTCCTGGCTACCCTCTGAACACCCAGGTAAGTCTAGTTGCAGTGGAGAACTTAAAGGGCTTTGCTTCTCTGTCTGAGGATCCTGGCTGCTATGTCTGGGCTTCTGCACAGCGTCTAGAAAACTCAGTGCCTTCTCATTGGAAATGGGGGAAAGACTATGGATGGAATGTCAACTATATAACAGGAACATCGCTGGAAAATGTTGTTAAATAACAATAAACCTGTGAGGTGGGTATTACTATTCAATCTATTTTACAGACGAGAAAACTGAGGCCAGGGCATCAAGGTACCTCACCTACCTTGACATGGCTTATAAGTGGCGGAGTTGGGTCAGTCATGCAGGCATCTGGCCCTTGTGAACTTGGTGCTGTGTCTGGGCCCAAGTGCCAGCCTGAGCAGCCTTGCTACGTCCGGTCCTCACTCTTGGGGTATTGGGGGTGGTGGCAGCAGGGGCACTGTTCCCGGTTTCTCTGTTTCTGCCATTTCAGGTGAACCGGTTTAACCAATGCAGCAGGCCAGCAGGAAATGGCTCCTGGCCATTCTCCAAGAGCCAGTTGTGATCTGTGTATCCCACAGGGTGCTGAAGCCACGGGGCCACACTTCCCCCAGCTCTCTCTTCATGTCTCCTTTGCTGCCCCAGCTGGGATTCTGGGAGCAGAGTGAACACTGGCTTGCTCAGTCTCAGACTTAGGAAGGCAGTGAAGGTGGGATCTCCTGCTGCATCTCCAGCCCCTGGCTCCCACAGGCCTCCCCCTGCCCCTCCCCAAGCCTTCATGTGACCAGACAGAGCTTGGGTTGCAGCAAGGAAGGCCCAGCACAGACTGGAGGGGGGCACCAGCACTGAGCTTGCCTGACACCCACTCTGGGCCGGGGGTTTGTGGACCAGGGGTAGGTGTGAGGGTGGAAAGAACAGTCCCTCCAGAGAGCTGCCCTGCGAGGGTGGGCCCCGCCTCATCTGCTGGTCACCCTTCACCCCTCCCTTCCTCGCTTCTTTCTCCTTTACTCTCTCCATCCCTGTGTCCACTCTTCTTTCCTCATCTTGCCATCATTTCTATCTCTGCCAAGAAGGCTTGGTCTCTATCTTTTTGTCTCTTTATCTCTGCCTCACCTGCTTTCTTCCTAAACAAATCCCAGCAGCCCTGGGCTCTAGGACTGGGTTGTGAGCTAGAACATCCCTCCCACCTCCCTCAAGCAGGACCAGTCCAGGGTCAGGTCAAAACAGGAGCCCTTGGTGCCTGCCCACCACAGCAGACCTGGCTCTGCTCTGTTTCTGCATCTAACCCTGGGGACACGCCTCGGGGACATTTCTTCCTTTTCTACTTCCTATGTACTGGAATAGATGCTCTTATGTCATCTCCCAGCACCAACACTCTGCCATTCTAGGGACATGGGCTTAAGGGAGAGGAAGAGCCTCCAGGTTGCAAGTCCACAGACCCCTCTTCTCTCCTTCTGCCTCTTGGGGGTTCCTGGCAGAGGTTCCAAGCGCTCCAAGCACTGCAGCCTGTCCGAGGCTCTCTTAGTGGCTCACGTTCGACGTCCCGTTTTTGTGGCCCTGTAGCCCACTTTCTTTGGGCAGAACTTCACTGGTAGGCGTGACCAGTTATGCACGTGTTCTTGCAAGAATCTGCCTGTGGCCCCGGAAAAGCATTTGTGCTGTCCCCCATTCTCGAGCCCAGCACCCCTGGATGGCAGGGGGCCTGAGTGGGGACCTTGCTGAGGGTTGGTGAGGCGGGGCAGGACTGAGGGACGGGGCACCTGGAGGCACAGACATGAGATGGAAGCTCTCTTCTACGAGACACTCTTGCCTGGAGCCTGGAATACAGGAGGATTCTCAGCTTTGGAATTTCTCTGGGGAATGGAGCCCAACCCACCTATTTAAAGAAAATGAGCTCCAGAAAGGAAAATGAAGCCCAGAGAGATTTTTTTTGCTCGGTACAGAGTATAAATCTCGACTGGCTCCACAGGAAGGAGGAGAAATCTCATCGTAACCTTGATGAAGTGGAAACTTAATAAAGCCCAGCCCGGCCCAGTGAGGGCTCAATTAGCGGCAGGAGGAGAGCATAGCTCCCTCCTTTCTCTTTGGGCTGTGGGAACTGGGGAGCTTGGCCTTCCCCACCCCCAAAGAAAGTCCTGGCTCAAGTTTAACCGTTAAACTGGCTGCCTCTAACTCAAGGACTGTCTTCGAACAAATCAGAGAAAGGAAGCGTCTTCTTTCTCTCTCTCTCTCTCCCTTCCTCCCTTGCTTGCCGTGTGTGCTTGTGTGTGTGTGTGTGCGTGTGTATTATCAGTCACAGCGCACTCACCATCATCAGCCCATGCAGGGCCTCTCTCTTGTCCACATTCCCCACTCCCACTGCGCCCCATCCTTCATAGGCCACCGCTTCATCCTTCGGGGTATACCCTGGAGTTGTATTTGTGTTTATGTCATTTGAATTTGCACATAGGTGGTTGCATTATAGACTCTGTTCTTTGTCTTGTTGGGGTCTCAGGTGTGTCTCCACCATTGAGTTTCTGTGACCCACCAGATCTGGGACCCAGGTCGCTGACCAGCAGTGCTGGAGAGACCAGCTGTATGGACAGACTCTTCAAAGTGCTGAAACTTTATTTTTAATAGCCAAAAACTAGAAACATCATCAGTGGTAGAATGAGTAAACTTATTGCAGTATATTCAGGTAATGGAACGCTGCATAGTAACGAAAAAGAACAACCACGAAAAGAGCATCGTGAACAAATTTCATATGCATTGTGTTGAGTGGAAGAAACCAGAAATAAAAGAGTTCACTCCATCTCTATGAAGTTTAAAATCCTGAATACAGAAACCCATAGAGTCAGAAAGTAGCTTAATGGTTGCCAGGGGGCAAAGGGCAGGGAAGAGCAAACAGGGAATGACTGTTCATTGGCCCAGGGTTTCTTTCTGGAGTGATGAAAATGTTCTGAATTATATAGTGGCAATGGCTGCACATGGCACAACAATATACTTGAAACTACTGAAACTTTGAAACTGAATTTGTGCAATGTGAATTATCTCAATAAAACTGTTATAAAAAATTCATTGAGATGTACACTTAAGATTTTGCATGTTACCATATACGTTATACATCACTAAATGAATTTATCCAAAAGCAAAAGTTTAAAAAAATCAGTGCTAAGAGTTAAAAAAGTGAAACACAAGTCCATAACACTGTACTCTGTGTATAAAATCATACGCATACAGAGAAACATTGCATTTCTATAAGGATTCATGCTAACCTAAGGAAACTAGATTGCCCTCGGGGAATCCTAATTTCTGCTTCTGACTTGACTTCTCCTCTAAGCCTTAGACATGGGGTGCTGGGCCCAATTCCTACCCAGACCCCACTGAACTCATTTCCCTGGGCTGAATCCAGGTCCCTGAAGTCCTCCCCACTGTCCGTGAACAAGGCTGCCGGGGTGACCAATGCCCCACTTGCCTTCTGAATTGAATCTTTTCTTGGAATGTTTTTTACTAACTCCAAATATCCTGGTACATGTGATTGTCCAAACTTTCCATGAGATCTACATGCCCTGTGGGCATGTAAACCAGGACCATCTGGCCTCCAGGGCAACCCTCTGTGCTGGGTCCGTTTCCCAAGCCCACTCCCAGCCTGAGGAGTGTGTCTCCACCCTCCTGGCTAGCTGAGAGATACTCAGGATCCAGCGTAATTGATACCCTAGGCTGCTGGGGCCCAGGCACAGATGCCCAGGGATCAAGAGGGCTGTGTTCATGGCCTCACTGTACTGATAGAAGGTACATCTCGCCACACAGTGCAGTAGACTACGTCTGGGGCATTTGGAATGGCAGACACTGGCATTTGTCTTATCAAATGAATGGGCTGGCAATGAGAAGTCCCCTTGATGGTCCAGATATTGATTTTCTCGAGCATCCCTTAAGAGGCTCTTAGTGTAGACCTCACTGAAGAGACTTGTATAATTACTGTATGTGTTGATGGAGACTCTTAGTTGCAGACAACAGAGTCCTTTCTAGGTAGTTAGACAGAGAGCAGTTTAGTAAGGATATGGAAAGCTCACAGAATCAGGAGCGCTTAAGAAACAGTCTTATGCTCAGCTGCTGGAAACAAATCCTGGGACAAACCTTAGACCTGGCCTGCTAAGGGGATCTATGTCTCTGTAACAATTGGCAAGTGGCCATCACCTTGAACCACAAAACCACACCAGCAAAATGGGCGTCCCGCCCACCCCATCTCTCACTTAACTCAGTCCCCAGTCAAAGCTGCCATTGCACCTAATTAGCACTCATATTGGAGTTAGAAATAGTGTAACCAACCATCATAGTTTGCCCGGAACTGGGGGTTTTCCAAAATGCAGGACTTTCAGTACTAAAATCAGAAAAGTCCCAGGCAAACCAGAATGTGTTGGTCACTGTAGGTAGGAAATGTGGTGCTTTGGGATTCTACACTGGGAATCTGTCAAAACATGAAGAGGACTTCAGGTGACTTGGGGCAGCCACAATGACAGATCATGTCTAAACTGCATGATAAACACAATAAGTTAAAATCAACAGATACTGAGTATTTACTCTAGACATGTGCATGGAAATGCTTTATCATTACTATTGTTATTATTTTACTATCATTATCTCACTTAATCTTCCCCATAAATGAATGAAAACGTATTATTTGTCCAATGTTGTTGTAGGTCCTGCTCTCATGCATCTTACATTGTTGTGGGGATACAGACAAGAAACAAAGAAAAATACACACTCAGGGGCGTGTTAAAGTGTAACGAAGAGACAGGGTGCTAGAGAGAGTTATGGGGCAGAAGTGGCTACTTTAGTTAGGGTGATCCAAGGTCAGGGAAGGCATTTCTGAGGAGGTGACATGTGAGCTGAGACTTGAGAGATGACAGGGAGCCAGACACACAGTGATCTAGGGAAAGGATGTTCTAGCCAGAGGACAGCAAGTGCAAAAGCCTCGCGGTGAGAATGAAGCTTTGCACCCTCAGGGAACAAAAGAGAGTTCCGTGTGGCTGCAACAGAGCAAGGGAGAGCAGAGAGTGGTTAAAAAAGAGATTCGGGTCTGGTAGAGGATGGTAAAGAGTGTGGATTTCATTTTAAGATCAGTGGGAAACTAGTGGAGTGTTTTAAGCAGAGGAGTGGAATGATCTGATTTTCATTTTGTATCCAAGGTCACAAAGCTGGTGAATGAGAAATGAAATTTGAAGTCAGATACTGATCACTACAGAGCTCTGTTCTCAATGACGCTGTGAGCTGACTCCATCCAGGACTAATTAGGAAGTGACCCTGTCTATTTCTGTTCACCCATGTTTATTCTCTGTGTCTACACATGTGTGTGTTGCTTCTACAGCACTGTTTTTCAACTGGGGTGATTTTTGCTCCCCCCAGGGACATTAGGCTGTGCTTGGAGATATTTTTAGTTGTTACAGCTTGGGGTGTGGTTACTGCTGACATCCAGTGGGTAGAGGCCAGAGATGCTGGTAAACATCCTTTTTTTTTTTTTTTAATTGAAGTAAAATTGCTTTACAATGTGTGTTAGCTTCTGCTGTACAATGAAGTGAATCAGCTATGTGTATACCTATATCCCCTCCCTCTTGGACCTTCCTCCCACCCCACCCCGCATCCCACTCGTCTAGGTCATCACAGAACACGGAGCTGAGCTCCCTGTTCTATTGGCAGGTTCTCACTAGCTCTCCATTTCACACCCGGTAATGTATTTATGTCAAACCTAATCTCCCAATTCATCCCACCCTCCCCTTCCCCCACTGTGTCCATATGTCCGTTCTCTATGTTTATGTCTGTATTCCCGCCCAACGAATAGGTTCATCTATACCATTTTTCTAGATTCCACATATACGTGTTAATATACGATATTTGTTTTTCTCTTTCTGACTTACTTCACTCTGTATGACAGATTCTAGGTCCATCCACATCTCTAGAAACGACCCAATTTCATTCCTTTTTATGGCTGAGTAATATTCCATTGTATATATGTACCACATCTTCTTTATCCATTCATCTATCGTTGGACATTTAGGTTGTTTCCATGTCCTGGCTATTGTAAACAGTGCTGCAATGAACATTGGGTTACATGTGTGCTTTTGAATTATGGTTCTTTCAGGGTATATGCCCAGTAGTGGGATTGCTGGGTCATATGGTAGTTCTATTTTTAGTTTTTTAAGGAACCTCCATACTATTCTCCATAGTGGCTGTATCAATTTACATTCCCACCAACAGTGCAAAAGGGTTCCCTTTTCTCCACACCCTCTCCAGCATTTATTGTTTGTAGATTTTTGATGATGGCCATTCTGACCAGTGTGAAGTGATACCTCATTGCAGTTTTGATTTGCATTTCTCTAATAATTAGTGACGTTGAGCATCTTTTCATGTGCCTCTTGGCCATCTGTACGTCTTCTTTGGTGAAACGTCTATTTAGATCTTCCACCCATTTTTTAATGGGTTGTTTGTTTTTTTGATATTGAGCTCCATGAACTGCTTGTATATTTTGGAGATTAATCCTTTGTCCATTGCTTCATTTGCAAATATTTTCTCCCATTCTGAGAGTTGTCTTTTTGTCTTGTTTATGGTTTCCTTTGCCGTGCAAAAGCTTTGAAGTTTCATTAGTTCCCATTTGTTTATTTTTGTTTTTATTTTCTAGGAGGTGGGTCAAAAAAGATCTTGCTGTGGTTTATGTCAAAGAGTGTTTTTCCTATGTTTTCCTCTAAGAGTTTTATAGTGTCTGGTCTTACATTTAGGTGTTTAATCCATTTGGAGTTTATTTTTGTGTGTGGTGTTAGGTAGTGTTCTAGTTTCATTCTTTTACATGTAGTTTTCCCAGCACCACTTATTGAAGAGACTGTCTTTTCTCCATTGTATATCCTTTGCCTCCTTTGTCATAGATTAGCTGACCATAGGTGCGTGGGTTTATCTCTGGGCTTTCTATCCTGGTCCATTGATCTATATTTCTGTTTTTGTGCCAGTACCATACTGTCTTGATTACTGTAGCTTTGTAGTATAGTTTGAAGTCAGGGAGCCTGATTCCTCCAGCTCCATTTTTCTTTCTCAAGATTGCTTTGACTATTCGGGGTCTTTTGTGTTTCCATACAGACTGTAAAAATTTTTGTTCTAATTCTGTGAAGAATGTCATTGGTAGTTTGATAGGGATTGCATTGAATCTGTAGATTGCTTTGGGTAGTATGGTCATTTTCACAATATTGATTCTTCCAGTCCAAGAGCATGGTATATTTCTCCATCTGTTTATGTCATCTTTGATTTCTTTCATCAGTGTTTTATAGTTTTCTGAGTACAAGTTTTTGCCTCCTTTAGTAGGTTTATTCCTAGGTATTTTATTCTTTTTGCTGCAATGGTAAATGGGATTGTTTCCTTAATTTCTCTTTCTGATTTTTTTGTTGTCAGTGTATAGGAATGCCAGAGATTTCTGTGCATTAATTTTGTCTTCTGCAACCTCACCAAATTCATTGATTAGTTCTAGTAGTTTTCTAGTGGCATCTTTAGGATTTTCTATGTATAGCATCATGTCATCTGCAGTGGCAGTTTTACTTCTTCTTTTCCAATTTGGATTCCTTTTATTTCTTTTTTTTCTCTGATTACAATGGCTAGGACTTCCAAAACAATGTTGAATAAGAGTGGTAAGAGTGAACATCTTTGTCTTGTTCCTGATCTTAGTGGAAATGTTTTCAGTTTTTCACCATTGAATATGATGTTTGCTGTGGGTTTTTCATATATGGCCTTTATCATGTTGAGGTAGTTTCCCTCTATGCCCATTTTCTGAAGAGTTTTTATCATAAATTGGTGTTGAATTTTGTCAAAAGCTTTTTCTGCATCTATTGAGATGATCATATGGTTTTTATTCCTTAATTTGTTAATATAGTATATCACATTGATTGATTTGCATATATTGAAGAATCCTTGCATCCCTGGGATAAATCCCACTTGATCATGGTGTATGATCCTTTTAATGTGTTGTTGGATTCTGTTTGCTAGTATTTTGTTCAGGATTTTTGCATCTATATTCATCAGTGATATTGGTTTGTAATTTTCTTTTTTTGTCGTGTCTTTTTCTGGTTTTGGTATCAGGGTGGCTTTGTAGAATGAATTTGGGAGCGTTCCTCCCTCTGCAATTTTTTAGAAGAGTTTGAAAAGGATAGGTATTAGCTGTTCTCTAAGTGTTTGATAGAATTCGTCTGTGAAGCCATCTGGTCCTGGAATTTTGCTTGTTGGAAGATTTTTAATTACAGTTTCAATTTCATTACTTGTGATAGGTCTGTTTATATTTTCTAATTCTTCCTGGTTCAGTCTTGGAAAATTGTACCTGTCCAAGAATTTGTCCATTTCTTCCAGGTTGTCCATTTGATTGGCATATAGTTGCTTGTAGTAGTCTTTTATAATCCTTTGTATTTCTGCGGTGTCAGTTGTGATTTCTCCTTTTTTATTTCTAATTTCATTGATTTGTGTCCTCTCCCTTTTTTTCTTGATGAGTCTGGCTAAAGGTTTATTACTTTTGTTTATCTTCTCAAAGAACCAACTTTTAGTTTTATTGATCTTTGCTATTGTTTTCATCATTTCTATTTCATTTATTTCTGCTCTGATCTTTATGATTTCTTTCCTTCTACTGACTTTGGGTTTTCTTTGTTCTTCTTTCTCCAGTTGCTTTAGGTGTAAGGTTAGATGGTTTATTTGAGATTTTTCTTGTTTCTTGAGTTGAGATTGAATTGCTATAAACTTCCCTCTTAGAACTGCTTTTGGTTTTGAGTCATTGTGTTTTCATTGTCATTTGTTTCTATGTATTTTTAAATTTCTCCTTCAATTTCTTCAGTGATCTCTTAGTTATTTAGTAGCGCACTGTCTAGCCTCCATATATTTGTATTTTTTACAGGTAAATGTGTTTTTTATAGGCAATGCTTGGAGATATTTTTAGTTGTTACAACTTGGGGTGGGGCTGCTGCTGGTATCCAGTGGGTAGAGGCCAGAGGTGCTGGTAAACATCCTACAATGTGCACGACAGCCCCTCACCAAAGAATTATGCAAAATGTCAATACTACTCTATAGTGACTAGCAGAGTCATTTCATTTTCTCTTGAGTGTGATGACGGGTCAACTCAAATGAAATCTGAGGCTCCTTCCAGTTCTCTTAATATGTGTTCTCTTCTTCGGAGACAGTTCTTCAAAGCAGGCAGCATGCCTTGTGCTGTTTCCCAGTTCCCAAGCAGCCAGACAGGGGACAATACACCAAGCAGTTCCCGCTGATAGAGAGGAGTCCATGAGCTCTCCTCCCAATGCTCATGTCTGGCCATTGGGGCTGGGAATGTTGGTGGGTGACCCTCTGCCCCTTACGCTCTGCACAACTATATTCACATATGGTGCGTCTGCTCCTGTGGTCTGCTCCCTGCAGTGACATCTGAACACATCATCCCTGCTGCACACCCGTGTACCCTTTCCAATGCCTGCATAGTCACTGTTCCCACATGCTCCAGGAGGTCACAGGAGCAGACCACCAACCACGTGGTGCATGTGGCTATGGAGACGCCCCACTCACACTACCCAGATGGACAAGGCTTTGGAGACGCTTGGTGCACGTGATGCTCCCACTTACCAACGCCGTAGGTGGCACGTCTTCTGAGCACAAGTGGCTCATCTACCCACGAGAATGGATTGAGCGCTTCCCATGGGCCACCCACAATACTAAGCACTTCAATACATCATCTTTTTATTTGCTTTCCTTCCGAAGCAAACCTGGAAGCCAAATTTGGAAGCCAAAATTTAGGAGCAAGTAGTTTGGTTGGTAAGTGGTCCAACAATGACTATACAGGAATGGGGAAGTATGATAGCAAAGGGAGAGGAGCCCGTGGACCGTGTTCATGACAGAGTTACTGCTCCAGGCAGCGGGGGCTGGTGCCCACAGGGGCCTCTGTGAGACCACGTGCAATGAGCCTCAGGGTCTCACCCTGAGGAGAGGAAGCTGGGATGTTTAGCTACCAGTTTCTGTCCCTCATTGCGGGGTGTTCACAGGACATCAACCCCTTGGCATCTCCCGCCTCCTGCAGCCCAGACACTTCCAGCCCCAAGAGAACACTGTCAGGCAGAGAGACACCGAAAGCAGGGGGCAGGTAGGGGCACCACATGCAGGTAACCTCCAGGGAGGCTGAGGGGAGGTAGGCAGCATACCAAGAGCATCTGCCCCATCTCCCAATCCACTAAGGAAGGCATTAGGATGACTCCAGTTTAAATGAAGCAATAGGGGTTGGAAGAGGTTACGTCAACTTGCCTAAGGCCACCGGTCAATGAAATGTGGAACCAGGATTCAAACCCAGGCCTATCTGAGGGCAAAGCCCCACATTCTTACCCATTGTATTAGTTTCCTGGGGCCGCCATCACAAAGTACCACAGACTAGGCGGCTTAAACAACAGAAATGTATTGCCTCACAGTTCTGGAAGCTAGAAGTCTGAGATCAAGGTGTCAGCAGGGTTGACTCCTTCTGGAAGGCTCTGAAGGAGTCTTCCATGCCTCTCTCCTAGCTTCTGGTGATTTCTGGCAATCTTTGGGGTTCCTTGGCTTGTAGATGCCTCACCCTCTTCTCTGCTTTCATCTTCACATGACATTCTCCCTGTGCATCTGTCTCTGTGTCCAAATGTCTCCTTTTTTTTTTTTTTTTTCCAGCCATACCGTGCGGATTGCAGGATCTTAGTTCCCCGACCAGGAATCGAGTCCGTGCTCCCTGCAGTGGAAGCGTGGAGTCCTAACCACTGGACCACCAGGGAATTCCCCAAATATCCCTTTTTCATAAAGACATCAGTCATATCGGATTGGGGTCCACTCCCTTGACCTCATCTTAACTAACTACATTGCAATAACCCTACTTCCAAATAAGATCACATTCACAGGTACTGGGGATTGCAACTTTAAGATATGAATTAAAACATGAATTTTGAGGAACACAGTTCATCCCATAACACCACCATGCTCACTGCTGTCCCTCCATTCTCCACGGGCCCTTGTTCTGCGTGTCCTTTTTTCATCATTTGAGCTTGTCCACTGCATCCTGGACAGAGCACCCTTTAGCTTATGTCCCCAGCTGCTCTTGGTGGCCCTACCCATCAGCAGTGGGTGTGACTAGGTCACAGCCAGAGGGCAGAGGACTGAGAGGGGTGGAAGAAATCTGGGAGAAGGTCTCAGTGAAAGGGCTTGGGCCCGAGGTCCACCTCGCTGTCACCTTAATCACTGAGATTCAATCATCAGATACAATAAAGAGAAGTATTATGGAAATAAAACAGTGCCAAAAATCTTTCTAAAATTGCAAGTGTGTGCAATGAGCAGTCTGGGTTTATGAAGAACAAATTATGCCAGACACACTTGATTGTGCCTTTGAGGGAACTAAGAAATTAAGGGACGGGAAGGTTAGGAAAGATGCAATATATCTTGGTTTTAATACAGCAATTGATACATTGTTTTGTGGAATTGTCCCTGCAAAATTAATTCAAACTGGCTTGGGGAGGAGAATTGTCCCTGGGGTTGAAAACCAGTGGAAAGATAAACAAACAAATAATGATTAAAGGAGAAAACCAAAGCCTACAGCCCAGAGGTAGGGAAAGGAGGGGGGTGATGTGAGATGCGGAAGGCCTGACTTTTCTGTCAGACTCAGAAGTGCATGGAGATGCAAGAACAGAGCTGGGTGTCTGTTTCAGGAGGCGAAGGGTTTGACCAGGAGCCTGACAGGCAGTGGGGTCCACCCTGGCTTTCCACCTCTTGGGTCACATCGCCTACCCAAAGAGATTGGGAAACTGGAGGCTGTACCCTGAAGAAACCCACAACCTGGATGGGGTAAACTTATTAAAAAATAAATACGTTTATACGATTGACTTCAGGAACAAAGCCAGGTACCAAGTCTTGAGCTAAGTTTTTGCTTTTACAAATGCAGAGCAATTGAAGCGAAGTCACCCATTCTTCAGAACCGTAGAAGCCTGACTTGGGCTCAGAGTGCTGGGCTGTGAGGGGCCTTGGTGAAGGGGTCCCTCCCTGCACAGATGGGGAGACTCAGACCCACAGAGAGAGAAGAATGCAGCCTGTTCGAAATGCAGATTCCTGGGCCCAGGACTCAGAGGTTCTGACTTTCGTGGAGCTAGGATAAGGCCCAGGAACCATCATTTTTAACAGGTTGACCGGAGGTGATTCTGGCCTATGGATTACACTGAGAAATTCTGGCCCACAGTCACACCTGCTCCTTCCTTCCGTAACTTCTTGTTTCTTCCCTTCCTTCCCTTTTCTTTCTCTTCCTTCCTTCCTTCCTTTCTTCCTTCCTTCCCACCAGAACATGTCGTTGTGTGCCTCCCTTAAGGAAGGTATCATCCCAGGTTCCAGGGATGCAGAGGTGAAGATGACTCCCACCTTTGAGATGTGGACGGTTAGAATACTGAGTGGGAGAGCTTATAGGAAGCGTGTGGGATGGAGGTCATGTTCAAAGACACTAGGTGAACAACACCCGCAAAATCCAGACAGTTGGAAACTATAGGATAAAGACCTGGTTTCCTCAATAAATACACTGCCAGGGGCAAAAATAAGAGGGAGGGAAATGCTACAGATGAAAGTGGACTGGACGAACATATCAATCACTTGCAATGTGAGACCGCATCTGGATCCTGATTTGCACAACCTGACTGTTAAAAAGAGCATTTACGAGCTAATCAGAAAAATGTGAACATTTGTGGCTATTCGATAATTTTAAGCAATTTTAAGGTACTTACATTGTGCTTATGTTTTTAAACAGTCCTTATCTTTTAGACATAGATACTAAAATGTTCATGAATGAGCTGATAACTTCAGACTAACCCAGTGTGTGTGTGTATGTGTGTGTGTGTGTGCACATGTGTGTGTGTGAGAGAGAGAGAGTCAAGGTTGTCTGTGAGTTGATGATTGTTGAAGCTGATCATGGGTATGTAGGAGTTCATTACACTATTCTCTCTATTTTGTGTATGTTTGAAATCTTCACAATAGAAGTGAAAGAAAGAAGAAAGAAAGAAAGAAAGAAAGAAAGAAAGAAAGAAAGAAAGAAAGAAAGAAAGAAAGAAAGAAAGAAAGAAAGAAAGGAAGGAAGAAAGAAAGAAAGAAAGAAAGAAAAAGAAAGAAAGAATGAATGAATGAATGAATGAAAGAAAGAAAGAAAGAAAGAAAGAAGGGAGGGAGGGAGGGAGGGAGGGAGGAAGGAAGGAAGGAAGGAAGGGGTGGAGGGAGGGAGGGAGGGAGGGAGGAAATGCAGGTGACAAGTAAGTAGTGGATGAAATCGTAGACTGCTGACCAGACAGGATGCTTCAGGGAGGGTGTCCTGCTCTGATGGCCAGGCTCAGCTCAGAAAAGGATAAGCACTGGCCAGGCCAGGAAGCAAGTAAAGGGAAGGTGGGATCCCTCTTTGTAGAGGAGGCCACGAGAGAGAAACAGAGACCTGATCGTCCAGAGTTGACAGTGCTGTTCTCAGGAGCCCAGGATGCTGGGGGGTGAGGGGAGAAACCAAAGAATCTCAGACAAGGGAGGCGTGGAGAGACGGAAACACACGTTTTGCTCAGCGCCCTTGGGCTTCTCTGTAGAGATTGGACTGGGATGGGGAGACCAAATGAGCGAAAACAAGTTATAGCCATTGCAAGGGTTCAGGTGGGAGTGAGAAGCGTCTGAACTAAAGCACGGCAGTGGGAAGGGGTCTCTGGAGAGATTTAGGGCTTAGGGTCGGGTTGAAGGGAGGTGTTCGGGGTGACTCCTGTGTTTCCTGTTGGTAATATCTCTCAGCCACGATGGGGCACGCAGGCAGAGGACCAGGGGGATGAGAGTGGAGAGATTCATCTGGACATCTTGCACTGTGGGACAGCCATGGCGAGATGTTTCACAAGTAGCTGGCTGTGCAAGACTGCAGCTCCAAGGAGGGGTTTAAACCAGAGGATGGACAAGATCACCCTGAGGAAAAGGAGCAGAAGAGAGGAGAGGAGGAGGGGAGAGGAGGGAAGGGAAGAGAAGGAAGCTGAGGTCAGTGTCTTGGCAAACCACTGATATCTAAGGGAGCTGCTGGCACAAATAACCCACACACGATCCCGGTCTCCTGCCTGTTCTGCACCAGCTGCCCTCCTACAACTTCTGCCTAGTGATGCTCCACTCAAGTTTCCAGGTTTACTGGGTTAACGCTGACTGTCGCAGTTCCCTCCCTCACCATTCCTGCCAGGCGACTCCCGCACCTGTCTGTGGACCCGCTCTTGTTCAGGAAGTTGAGGGATGCCTCCACGTCCAAAGCCCTTTTTTCTTGCTGTCAGCTCAGCGGTCCTCGCCCACGTATGGTTTCTCTGCTCCAGCCTTCCGCACGTTCTAGAGTTCACCAGACCTGGGGTGAAGTCCTGGCTCAGCCGCCAGGTTTTTGTGTAAAATTGGACATTTACTTCACCTCTCTAAGCTCTCCTCACCTGTAAAATGGGGGTGGTAATCATACTAACCTCCTAAGTACCATACTGCATGGATAGCGCCCAGCTGGATGCTTTACAAATGTGGTTTCCCTTGTTATTATTATCCTCCGTGTTCTCACAGATCTGTCTCCCGGACACCTGAGCAGCCCCTGTTCTGCCCCAGGAGCACCTGCAGACAGCACCTAGTCCCTGTTTTCCTGAGCTGAGCACCTGGCTGGCCCTCCCCTCTCATGGTGACATTCCCCTATCTCTTGGGCATCTCTTGGCAACTCGCAGTTCTGGCTCCCCTGCCTAATTCTAAATGTTGGCATCCTCCTTGCCCCAAACCAACACCTTCTGAGAACCGTGGTCCAACAGGACCTAAAGAGTGTCCCTGGTGGCGCAGTGGTTGAGGGTCCGCCTGCCGATGCAGGGGACGTGGGTTCGTGCCCCGATCCAGGAAGATCCCATACGCCGCGGAGTGGCTGGGCCCGTGAGCCATGGCCGCTGAGCCTGCGCGTCCGGAGCCTGTGCTCCGCAACGGGAGAGGCCACAACAGTGAGAGGCCCGTGTACCACAAAAAAAGAGTGTCCAGTGATCTCAAGGCCCTCCATATACTTGTCAAAAAATTGACAGAACACAGCAATGTTTGTGATACTGATTTTCCCACCTTTCAGCTACTAAAGTGATTGAGAGATAAAGGAAGACTTTGCAGAGATACTGCCCCCTGTAACCCCCTCATGAGCATAGCAGTGATTCCAACGAGGGATTGGACTCACCCCTGGGGATGGGGCTGCCTGGCCAGAGCAAACAAAGCCACACTTCCCATTCTCTTGGCAAAAACAAGATAAGAAAAGCCATTGGGTTCGTGAAAATAGCCTCCCTCTCCTCCAAGCTATCCGTAGACATTATGGAGACGGCCACTTTCTAAAGCATTTATTCAAGAGCCGTTTACAGGGAGCCCACCACAAGGCAGGCACTACATGCTGAAATTTAATTTATTTCCTGTATTAAATCTCAGGAAAGATTGGGAAGACTTGTCAGCGAGGCCTCCAGGTGAAATTTCTATGCCTTTACAGAATAACACGTGCACTGTTTGGTGTGCTATGTATTGCTTCTGTTGCTTCCTTGGAGGGGAAAACTCAGATCGCGGCCTCCTGGGGCAATGAAAAACTGAGGGGAGGGGCTGCACATTTTAGTGATTAGCTTGAAGGGGCGTGACGCGTCTTCTTTTCCGAAGCTCAATTCACTGCGATGGTTCATTTAAAGTGGTGTTTGCAGGGAGAGGGTTGTGGCTGTTTTTAAAAAGACCAACCTGAAGTCCGAGATTGACTGAATCATCTGGAAGATTTTTTTTTTTTGGTGGTGGTGGTCAAATCTGCTAATTAGTGCCCAGTATCTATTCTCCCCTCTACCTTTTAGCGATACGATCCCAGTGTTTTAGCTCTGGCCTTCCAATGACTTATATTTCCCAGTGTCCCTTGCAGCTGGCTGTGTGGGGCTATGGGGCCGAGTTCTTGCCAAGGGAATTTAAGGAGAAATGATGCCACAACTTCTGGATCTTGCCCTTAAAATGTTTAGATGTTCATGCCCCTTTATCACCTGGACATAGCGCCCATGAATCAGCAGTGACCATGTGGGAGAGGGCAGTATTCTAGAAAAGGAATCTGGGACCCTTGATGACCTTACAGAGTTGGGCCACCTACCCACCTTGGACCATCTTCTTATCTCAGGATGATCGCATAAGAGAAAAGTAAACCCACTGAATTCTTAGGGCCGCTTTGTTACAGCAGCTTAGCCTGTAGCCTAACTAATACATTCTTTACTACCGTAAAATTATTAAAATCCTAAATTCTTTGGGCACATTTGGTACAAATGATCACAGACTCTCTCCTTCTCCCTCACCCCCAAACTCACAACTACTTAGGCTTCCCCTGCTCCGGGGAGCATCCCATAGAGTCCTATGACAGAGACTTGCTCTGGTTGGTTTTACAGTCTAACTGCTGGAGAAGCATCATTTCCCTGCAAAACCTTAAAATGCATACGGTAAACAGTAAACGGCTTCCTTCTAAAAGCATCGTTCACCCTTGAGAATTCGGGTTCTTCTGTGCGTTGATCTCTCCGTGTTGGAGAGCGTGTCTGTGCTGTAGGTGTTCCTGTTAGAGCGGCGAGGTGGCTTCTGTTTATATTGGAACATTTTCTAGCCTCTCTTGTCAAACTGGAGGGCTCTTGGGATCCAGGGACTCGACCTCCTGCTGTTCCGGTGAAGCCCCTGGGGGTGTGAGACAATTGTGACTTGACAAGGAGCAGCCCACAAGGCGAGAGGTGGGGGGAAATACACAAAGTAAAGACATTATAGTTCCTTTCATGCAGGAAGAGGGAGGAATAAAAGAGCAGGGGAAATCACAGTAATATAATTTTTTAAAAATCCTTGTCAAGCAACCCTTCAGGCAAGAGAATGGTGTTGAGAAATCAAGCAAACAGTGACAGCATGCCACAACTCCCAAAAGGCCGGATGTCGCTTGTGTAAGCAGCCTGAGAAAAGGTTGCACTTGGATGAAAATTAAATAGAAACTGGATCACGGTTTGTGAGAAGAAATGAAAATCCACCTTTGATCCAGGTCTCTGTTTTGCTGAGGAGCTCACAAAACGCACAGACCCCTTTCCTGAAACAAAGAGAATGGTTCTGATGGCTCCTGCCACCTTCACCAGCCCCGCCCAGTGTGGGGAGGCAGGCAGCCTACACGGCATCGGGCTCCCACCTGGCCACCGGTGCAGTCAATCTTGCAGCCATGGCACATAAGGCACCTGGGACGAGTTTCACAGGTGCCCACATTCACTGAGCAGCCTCCTCCCCTGAGCCCCTCACCCATCTGGCAAATGGAAAACTGTGGATGTTGCTGCCATACAGACCTGGGTTCAAATCCCAGCTCTCCTACCTTGCAGCTGAATAGCCTTTGACAAATTAGTCAATGGTTCTCTCTCCCTGTTTCTGCCGCTGTTAATTCACGTGGTTGTTTAAGGATTAAAGGAAGCAGTGGATATTAAATGACTGCCCTTCTGTGAAGATTAACTCATTTCCTTCTTTCTTGGTCCTCAGATTTCTAAGGCCCCTGTCCTGCCCTAAGGCCTGGGTTCTCCACCCCTTGTCCCAATAGCCCTCTTATTCCGTGTTCTGGACAGGGCTTCCCTTCAAGACTAGGTCTCTGCTCCCGCCCCAGACCTCCGTGAAGGCTGCCTCCCCCTCACTGCTCCCATCACACCCTTGTTCTGAGCCAGACTTGCAGCTGGGAGGCCAGGCCACCAGCCCCACCCTTCCCCGCCCCCACCACCACCGCCACCCCAGGCCAGCCTGACCTCCCCAGAGGCTAAGATGCTGCACTCTCCTCACCGGGCCCAGAGGGAGGAGCTCGCTGGGAAGGGCGAGCTGAGAACTCCCTGCAGACCAGTCACAAGTTCTGGTTCAGATCTTGCCTTTGCTCCTTCACAGCGGCGTGACTCTGAAACCCAGTTTTCTCTGCACTTCTCCTTATGGGAGATATCAGTAAATCTGTGTCCTCCTCGTTGTTTAAGGCAGTTTGACTGAGTTTCTGTAACTTGCAGCCAAACAGATACATGACCTAAGGTCCATCGCACACAAAAGGGTAGCACTCGAAGTTCTGAAGTTCTCGTCACCTCAGGGAGGCACCTTCTCCCGCAGGGCACATTTTCGTGTCTGTGAACACTTCTTCCCTGCGGGGTTTCCTCTGGGCCCTCCTCCCCATCTCTCCCTCTTGGCTTTTGGCAGCACCAGCTCCCCGCCAGCCTCCGCTACTATGCTGGCCATTGCACTCCAGCCCCTTTTCCACCAAGACCAAGACCAGGGGAGCTCAACAGAGACTTGAAAAGGCTTTGATAGCGGGAGCGGGAGATAATGAGTGCTTCCTGGGGCTCTGGCTGAGACCGAGGCCTCATTCCCATTTGAGTGAGCCTTCACTCAGACTCAGGAGCTGTCTAGCCCTGGGCTGGGGAGAGGGTGTGGCTGGGACGGAGCATTCCAGGACTTCTTGCTAATTGCTGCTGTCAGCCTCCCCCAGGGGGCACAAGAGGCGCCTTCAGGGGTCAGGGAGTCAAGCCAACCACTTGCCCATCTGCAGAAAGACCCCAGGCTTCCAGCAGCCTTGTCGCCTTCCTCCAGCTGCAATGCTGTTTCAGGCTGTGGCTCCGGCTCTCCAGGTTGGCTCAGCCAGCAGCGAGCGGGCACCTGCTCTGTGCAGGCCCTGGGCCAGACTTGCCCTTGGGGGCACCTGACAGTCTTGCACCCCCCCTGTTTCCAAAGTACACCTGCAGCACCAACTGTGGACCCCACTCAGCAGGAGAAACAAAACAGGCCTGTGGACCTGGGAGAAGCCCTTCTTCAAGTGAAATGTCAATCATTATTCGATATGGGGCATGAAACAGACAGAGGAGGGCTGCCCTGGTTGAAGCAGGGGGGGTGCTAGGCCCTCTCTGTGCTTCATCCCACTCAGAAGTCCCACAGATGTTTACAGACCCCAGCAAAGAGCTCTTGGCCAGGTGATGGTCATGGTTTCATTCCTCTCTCATTCCACGCAGAATCCAAATGTCATTTGCATTCCCCAGGGTATTCCAAACATAGTGTAAAAACGATTGATCTTGTCCAGCTCTTTAAGGGTTTGTGCAGGAGAAAATTGAAACCCAGGAGGTGAAATGACAAGCCCGGGACCCCAGCCCGGGCTCCCCGTTCAGTCTTTCTCCACAATATGCTGCCACCAGCTGAAAGGCGCTCCAGGCCTCCCCAATTTTGTCCCCAGCACATCCCATCTGGTTCCTTTCTGACTCTTCAGGAGCCTGGAAAGCAAGTCGCTTTACATTCAACCAGGCCGTGAGCAGGGCTGTGGAGTGAGAGACCACTGCGCCGGGGCTGGGAGGGGAGACCAGATCTCTGACTCGGGAAGCTCACTGTCTAGGACAAGGAAGGCTCGGATGTCAGTCTAATTACAGGCCTGTCATTATTCATTAGTCCTTCGGAGGGACTGGCAAGGGTGGAAAGGAAAGAAGCATGAAGGGAAAGTGGGGAAGCGAGAAGGAACTCAGCTAGGAGAGCCCTGGGGAGAGCTGGAGAGTGGGCCAGGCTGACCTGGGCACCCCATGTCCCTCCTTCCCCACCTTTCACCCATGACCTCAGCTCCCTGCTCAGCGCCCAGAGGACAGTCAGACAAATGCCCACTGCCCCAGTCCTCCATCCTGCCGCAACCTTGTGCTCCTGGGCACTGCGGGCTGCTTCTCCACTCCCCTCAGACTACCACGATTCACTCATTCACATGTTCATTCATTCAACAAATATTCATTAACTACCTACTATGTGCTGGAATTTTTCTAGACACTGAGGACATAATGGTGACAGGTCTGATTTTAGGTGGAGTGCTCAGAGAAAGTCTGAGGAGGTGACATTTGAGCGGGAACCTGAATGAAGTAGAGGGAGGGAGAATCTAGGCCCTCAGAACGGCAAGTGCAAAGGGCCTGGGGCAGGGCTGCAGTGTGCCTGATATGCCAAGGGAGACCCAGTGGTGGAGCAGAATGAGGAAGGGGATAATGGTGGGGAATGAGGTCAAAGTAATATTCAGGGAACAAGTTGTAAGGTATGAGGGTGGGAACAGGGAGGCAGGCTGGGAGGCTAGTCCCATGATCCCGGTGTATAATGATGGTAGCTGAGATTAGGGTGGTCAGAAGTGTTCAGAGTCTTTCATTTAAAGCGTTTATATTTAATATATTCTGACCTCAGCTGTCATCATCTCCCTTCGTGATTGCTCCCCATCTAGGTTTTGTCTGTCCAGTTCACAGAGTAATGAAGAGTTTCTTTAGTGCCATCCACGTGTGAGAAGGTCTCTCACCATCACACTCCCCTTGCTTCTCCCAGGTGCTTATCCAGGAAGGTGGGAGGCCCAGCGGTCTGACCCGGGGGGGCTTCCAGGAGCTGAGAGCAGGGCGGGCGTGGGCAAAGGGGGGATCAGGTCAATGTCCATGGGGATGGGTAGGCAAGAGTAGCCACAGAGACGACACAGGATGCTTAGGACACAGAGGGACCACAGCCAGGGTGGCAAGAAGTGGGTGGGTGGGAGAGGAGGGTCAGACCATCCCACACCCTCATCTCCCTCCTCAACCCCAATCGGCTACGGAAGCTGGCACGGCCCCTTCGTTGTTGCAAAAGCTTGGAAGTTTTATGATCAGGGACTCTGAGTCCCCAGGGGGCGGTGCTGGACCAATCATGTCACACTCTCTCAATCAAACACCTCTCTCACACACCAGACACCCAGATCAGGGCTGGCAGAACATCCTCGGGACAGAAGTGAGAGAGGCTGTGTGCTCCTCTCCTCCCCTTTCTTTTCACATTTAGCCAGAATGACATTTTCAAAAAGTAACCAGAGGGCTTCCCTGGTGGCGCAGTGGTTGAGAGTCCGCCTGCCGATGCAGGGGACACGGGTTCGTGCCCCGGTCCGGGAAGATCCCACATGCCGCGGAGCGGCTGTGCCCGTGAGCCATGGCCGCTGAGCCTGCGTGTCCGGAGCCTGTGCTCCGCAACGGGAGAGGCCACAGCAGTGAGAGGCCCGCGTACAACCAAAAAAATAAAATAAAAAGTAACCAGAGACCTTGTCAACATATGGGCCGCCATTATGGAAGAAAGACGTCACAGTTTACCGATGATAGTGCAGAGCAGGAGGTAATTATATGGCAGTGAACTAGACGGCTTTATTAAACAGATCGTGGGTTTTTTCCTTTTACAATTATATGTTTTTCTAAAGGAGTGAGCAGGATACGGATCAAGGCAAGGTTGCTGAGATGCCAGTGGGCAGTCCCGCTTGTGGGTTAGGTGTAGCTGCTAAGCCCAGCTTGGGGATTCAGACCCTTGGTGTGTGTCTGTCCCCTCACCTGGACATAAAGCTCCCAAGCTCCCACCGTGTCATCGTTTCTCTGTCCACACTCCTGACATAGCTGACGCTATTTCAGCGTCTGCTAAATGGACGCAGGAATAAGTGGAGACACAAGAGGATGGCTGCCCCGTTCCCCACCCAGCACGGTGCCCGGGACACAGAGGAAGTAACCGAGGATCGCCACAATGACGACACTGTGTCCATCCTGGGTCCCACTCCCACCAAGGGTCTACTCTCTGCTTCCTCGGGTGAGCGCTTCCTGACCAATGGCCAGGAGAAGGAAGCCTGGGGGTTATGGGTGTCATACCCCTTCAAGGCAATACACTGATGCTCTTTGGTGGGTATCTTCTGAAGACGAGCTTTGCTGGGGGCTTGGTCGGGGATAGTGTGAGCACTTTTCAAATCTCAGGATAACTGCCCACTTGGCTTACTGAGCACAGGCCTGGCCCCCCTCCAGGAGGGAGCTCCTGCCCAGACAATCTGAGCTGCAGCCCTTGGACCAGGGACCAGTGAGAAGCAGGCTGTGGCGCTCCTCTGTTCCAGTAACGATGGCAACATCTCCCGGGCCTTCCAGGGCGCACGGCACTGTCTCCCACTTCCTCTCTGACCTCCCCGCACCCCTGGAGGGAGACAGTCAGCGTGGAATGCCACTTCACCCTCAGAGATTCAGAGAGGGTCAGCTGACCTGCCCGCCCATGGTTTTGTAGGAAGTAAGAGACAAGACAGGATGCGAGCCCTGACTTCCCAATTCCGAATTCTTCGTTCCCTCCACAACACCACTGAGCTCCCTCTGAGAGTGCGAAGTTCAGAGCAGCAGGGGGCCTGAGAGATCATTTATTCTGAGCCCATCACTTCACAGCCAAGGCCCAGGAAGGAAGAAGCGAATGGGGTCCCCTCCTCCTGGGGCCCGGCCCTATGCACGTACCAGGCCATCTAGTCCTGATTCCCTGGGGTGGTCCATCTTCTTGACATCCTGTCCCGCCATCACCATTTTACTCTCCAGACTATTTCCTCTCTACCGCAAGACAGCTCAGGCAGCTTATAGCTGTTTACCAGCAGTCAGGCACAGGATGACTTCAGTGGAATATAAACTATCGAATTAAATTCCCCTCTTCAAATGCCACCCAGATCCACTCTACCTGAGAATTTCAGTCAGTGCTGACGACTTCTTCCTGCTCTTTAATGGAAAGCAACAGACACGTTCTCTGCCTGCCATTGGAGCTGGGCTGCTGCTGTGGAAGATGCAGTTAGAGGGGAAGGAGATGTCCGCGTAGATGGGTATAACAATAAGTCACCTGAAAGTGCGGCTCTCTTGAGCTCCAGGCAATGCCATTAACTAAGCCGGGAAACAGCTTCATTTCCTGGAGCTTGAGTATTAGACAGAGGCCTGCAGCGGGAAAGGTAGGGGGTGGGGGGATTAGGGTGGGGTTGTGTCCTTCAGACACCTTCTAGGGACTCAAGGAAACAGTGGGAGTGGGGGAGGAATGATAGGGGAGAAGAGACACCCGGCTAGCACCAAAACCTGAGTAAGGCTCATACCCAGCAAACCCAAAAGGGTGGGACATGGCCCCTCAGTCCTGGTCCCACCATTTATTAGCCATGCCATCTTACGCAGGTCACTTTTCTGAGCCTTCGCTTCCGTTCTCTGTGAAATTGCTTCCCTGCCTGCATTATGGGATGTAAGAGCTTTCTGAGAATTTTCGAGTGCTATACAGTCGTGAGCTACAAATATACTGGGGGGAAGAGGGGAAGGAGGAACTGCCTGAGAGATTTTCCTCCAGACCCCCCAGGCTCTAGGATTGACTTAGGTCCAAGTGGGACAAGAGGGGCCAAAGCCATCTGTGTCCTGGAAGGAGAGCGCTTGGCCAGGCAGCCATCCCGGAGGTGCCCTCCGAGAGGCAGCAGAGGAGGTGCTCTGGAGCCCTGATACCCTGGAGACTCAGGGCACCTCCCAGCCCCAAGATCCCTGGGTATAGATGGGGGAGGAGGGCCAAGGGCTGAGGCTGTGTTATGACACCGCCTTAGAGCTGGAGAGATAGATGCCAGAGTTTCACAGGCCTGCTGGGCCTGCAGTGTGCGGCTGGTAACCACTGCCTTGGAGTGGGGTCCTGGACCCTTCCCTTCCCCCTGAGCTTGGGCCTCTTTCTTTCAGCCCTGGGACAGAAGACAAGATCCTTCCAAGTCCTCCTTTCCTCACAACTATTCCCTCCTCAGAGTGGGCTTCTTTGTCTGGTCAAGATACACTTTTAAGCCCCTCTACTTGAGGGCAATAGAATCCGCCTTACTTAGGATGTAAGGAAAAACAAGTCAAAAATAGTAATTGTGTACCTACTATGTGCCAGGTGCCGTGCCAGCTGGTTTACGTACACTGATCTCATTTACTCCACATAATCACCAGTTGAAGTGGGTTAGCCCCATTTTATGGATGAGGGAACTGAGGCACAGAGAGGTTAAGTCATTTTTATAAGATCACACAGGTGGTAAAGTGACAGGGCAGGGATCAGAACCTGAAATTCCCTGACTCTAGTATCCATGTTCTTTCCACCATGGCAACCACCTGAAAGCAGGAGGATGCTCAAGGAAGCAGACTCCAGAAAGACTGGAAATGGCAAAGATACAGAACAGTCATAAAACCTAGACTTGGAGTGTGTTCATACTGGTTTCTTCACCCATTCTGGAGCTCTCCATAACAAGCCTCCTGAAGTCAGGCTGGTTTTTGTTGAGAGTCTGTTTGCTGGCTTCTTTGTAAAATTGTTTCCCTGCCCACGTGGTCTGTTTACCTTTGATATCCTAGGCCTAACTTGCTCCCTTGGCTCTCGGCAACCCTACGCAGCTCCAAGTATTTTTTTCCACTAGCAAAATTATGCTCCTATTTTCATTCAAAATGTGATGTTTGAGCTCTGGTCGTGTGCCAGGGGCTGAATGAGGGCCTGGGGTCCATACCGGGCACCACTTACCGAGCGCTCACTGCTGGACAGGGTCTGTATATGCTGCCTGTGAGCACACAGTATGCCGTTGACCCCGCCGCACATGCTTAGGGTAGATGTTAGAGCCTCTGTCTCATGGACAAGGTAACTGAGGCGCAGAGTCACCGAGTAAGCTGCCCATCGCTCAGCCTCAGGTCCGTGTGGTTCCAAAGCCTGTGATGTTAACCCCACCTATGGGGTACCAACAGGAAGATAACCTCCTTCCCCATCCTCTCCACTCTGGATGCCTGACTCTTTTAATTTAATATAGAGAAGATAGTTGGCACTGGCACTCTGATGGGACAGAAGAGAAATATTAATATGCCTTCAACATGAATTGGGTTCCGTGACCTCTCTTGGGTCTTGGGACGTTCTAGTGTGTCCCTTCCTCCTTCCGCATGTTCCTCTCAATCTCCCTCTCAAGCTCTTGGTCTCCACTGGTCCCTAAATGTTGGGGTTCAACAGGGCTCCATCTTCAGCCCACTTCTCTTGTCACTCTACACCAGGGCTTGCAAATTTGCGTAATCCGGGGTGTGTGCAGAAATCCACACAGCAGGCTGCATGTTAAACCGTCTCTGCAAGTGTGACAACCAAGGAAAACCCCTGTCTGGCTACAGGCCTTGAACCCTCACCTGGCCCAATAAAGTGCCCAAACAAAAGAGAATACTGGCAATCCACAGATGCTCAGACCTGCAGCTCTGCCCGCCCCTGGCTTGTATTTCTGTCTTCCTGGGACAATTTTGTCTCTCTCAAGTATTTCTCTACTTCCTCTGTGTTGGTCACTCCTGAATCTGCCGTCTTCAGCCTAGGTCTCTCTCCTGAGCTTCAGACCTTGTGCACTGGAGGGTATGCTAACATCTCCAGCTGCCCCCAGACCCAAATGGCCCAACCTGAATGCACCAACCCCTTTTTCTCTGCATCCTCCTGCCTGTATTCGCTCTCTCTCTCTCTCCAACCCCCATCTCTCTCTTTCTCTTTTCCACTCACCCAAGCCACAATCTTAAGGTCTTACTGTGCTGTTCTCTCTCCCTCCCCATCTAATGACCGCATCCTGCTGATTGACAATCCTTCTCTCCTCTCCCACCTCTGAGAGCTTCCCTAGTTCAGGCTGTTACCCTGCCCCCTAGAATATGGCCATAGCCTCCAACCTAGGTCCCAATCCCCTCCCATCCATCCTCCCCACCGCAGCCTGGGTCATGGACCGAAGTCATGGACCAAAACTACAAATCCAGGGCTACTTCCAGCTTACAAGCCTAGCCTGTAGGAAGACTGGATCTCCTTATCTCAGCATTCAGGGCCCTCCCCAGCCTGGCAGCACATGCTCTGGAGCCAACCCCGGCCCCGCTTCATCCTCTGAGCACAATAAATTGCACTTGTCCTGCAAATCCCATGGACTATCACATTTGAGCATCGCTAAGCCCGTTATTCCTTCTGCCTGGAAAACCTTCCCTTCCCACCGCACCCCAACCCCACCTTTGCCTGAGTAACTGCTACCCATCCTGAATATGTCCATCAGCGCCACCTCCTCTGAGAAGCCCTCCTTGACGCCCCCAGAGTCTGGACCCAGGCACCCTCCTCAGGGCCTTCACTATCCTGTACCTGGCATCATTCACAGGATTTTTTAACATTGCCTGTTTACTGTCTGCAGCCCCATGTGGCAGAAACTTGAGTTGTCTATCAAACATCTGTTACTCCTTGTCTTGATTTTATCAAGCAGGGAAGCGCTCAGCCCTGGGGAGGCCTGTTGTATTAATAGTTAACACTTACTGTGAGCCAAATACTGTGCCAAGCACTTTTTTTTTTTTTTTTGCGTTACGCGGGCCTCTCAGTGTTGTGGCCTCTCCCGTTGCGGAGCACAGGCTCCGGACGCGCAGGCTCAGCGGCCATGGCTTACGGGCCCAGCCGCTCCACAGCATGTGGGACCTTCCTGGACCGGGGCACGAACCCGTGACCCCTGAATCGGCAGGCGGACTCTCAACCACTGCGCCACCAGGGAAGCCCTGTTCCTTCATTCTTTTTCAGCACTGAGTAATATTCTGTTGTCCAAATGTGCCACAGTTTATCTATCCTTTCATTTACTGAAGATTTTGCTGCTTCCAAGTTTTTAGTAATTATGAATAAAGCTGCTCTAAACATCCAAAAAAAAAAGAGAGAGGTGAAGGCCCCTGACCTGCCTTCTGTCTTTGGACATTAGGATGCTGTCAGGGGGTTGGGCAGCCACCACTATCTGATGGGAGACATCACTGACACATCAGGAATAGCAGAGCAGGAGGATGGCAAAAGCCTGGGTTCTTGGTGACATTGCTGCGCTGATGAGCTGACAGCTTCTGGAGACCCCAGCCCTGGATTTTTTCTTATTTCATGAGATTATGAGTGTCTGTATTGTTTAAGCCACGATCAGGTGAGCATTTTATTACCTGCAGTCCATCCCATACACTCTAATGCCTAGAACACCGCCCACACATGATAAGTCCTCCATAAAGGGCCATTTAATTAGTGAAATGCAAAAAAAAAAAAGTGAGCATATGTGAGGAAACAGGTTAAACTCAATATAGAATATAGAGAAAGATGAATATAGAGAAAGATGGATTTTTCTGAGGCTGTTTTCTCACAGATGGAGTTGGGCTCAGTGGGTTCAGATGGGTTGCCACTTACTCCATTGTAAGTGCAAGAAAAGATGAAGGTCCAGATACATGGGATGGACGGTCTCTCCTGGGAGAGAGACCCCAGGAATCCCTCACAACTGTTCACTGCTTATCCTTGGCAAGCTGGCAGAGCTTGTCTGGGGGCAACAAATTTGGTGAGAAGTTTCAGAGAAACACATCCAAACCGAAGAGGGAATGGTACGGGACTCACCCCGGAGCCACTATGTAAAACAGAGAGCTGCAAAGACCTCCTCCGTCTTGGCCTTTCATTTAAATCAATAAAGTCAGGAAGCATCTGGATGACTCTCTTGGTTCACTGTGGAGTCCTGACAGCCACCCAGGGGCCTTCCCGTTTATTCACTACAAGCAACTGGCACTAACTCAGCAGACACGGGGCACAACCTTGCTCTTTCTGTTGGATCCACCAATCCGATTAGACCAACAGGGATCACTGATCCACCAACCAGTGTCGCTCATGGACCCCAAGGGAGTCGGGATGGTACCTTCTAAAATGCACCCCAATATTGCAGACCAGCCCTCAGCCAAATTACACGGTCTCCTGAGATTTATCTCTGTGTCCCTCCTGCCTTCTCCAGCACCATTCCTGGCTGTCTTTTGTGGGACCCTATATGAAATTGTACATTAGCTCAATGTTCACTCTAAATTTCCCCATTAAAAGTCTGCACTCAGAAAAAGTCTTAACATCAGCCAGTGGCATGCTAGTGTGAATTAAAGTCTTTGTCAAGGCTATTTGCTAACTAAATCTCATTGCCCCTAAGACACCCTTGATGTGTTCATCTTACAAGCTTTGTGTCAGGTCTTAACCATTGTTTTGCACTGTTTCTCTCTTAGTATTATTTCATTTTCATTGATTTCTAGTTCCCCAACTAGACCATAAGTACCTCAAGGACAAAGCTGACATCTTCTACCCATACTTGGGATTCAATTATTTGTTCATTCATTTATTCAACAAACAACTATTGGGTATATCCTAGGTACTGGGCTCTGTGCTAGGTCTGAGGTTTCCAACATGAATAAAGCATAGTCCCTACTTTCAAGCTCTTACAGTCAGTCTATGCGGGGCAGACAGTTAGGTCTCCTCCTCTAAGATGTCCAGGAGTCCAATCCTCCTTATTGCTTCCGCTTTTATCCTTGCCACATCCATCCGTCACCAGCCTGTGTTTGAACAAGTCTAAGTCTGTTTCTTGCAATCTAGAGAAACCAATTACAACATCCGCTAGGGCAAGAAACGTTTGAACTGCCTCTTAGAGGATCAGTGTAAGGGAAATGAGGGCACGGGGAGGATATTCCTGGCAGAGGGAACAGCACAGATAGGAGCACAAGGCCAAGAACAGCTTGTTGCAGGCAATGCCAAACACATGTGCATTCACTTCTATTTTGGGGGCCTTCATTGTGGAATGGAAGGCTTTGTCCACAGGAAAGCAATCCCAGACATCACAAGCCTGATAGAGGAGGTATTTTGGGACATGCGTAGGGGAGAAAGTCCCTTCCCCGGAGCCTGCGAAAACACACTGGGTAGGCAGCTGTCTCCAAAGACCAATGCTGAAGGCCGATCCTGCTGATTCATAGGAGCTCGTTTGATGGCCAAGGATGCTTAGAGGGGGCAGCCTATCTGTGGCAGCCAAAGTCCTGCAAGAGAGAATCGTTCTCGAAGGGGGAATGGCCAAGCTGAAAGGGACCCTAAGAGATTGTTGCACTCAGCTGATTCCAAGGGCCTCACATCAAGATGGGAGGAATGTGGCACCAGAACCCAGCCTTCCATCCCTTGAGAAATACCATTTCCCCCGCAATTTGGTGTTTACACATCAGAGGAATTCAGACTCCCGAAGCTCGGGCGTGTAGGAGTTTGGGGAGTATTAATAAGATAAGCTAGGTTTGAGCCACGCTAGCTTCCCAGAAAAGGCTGGCTCCAGCGTACAGAGCCAAGTGACACGGACTCCAAAATAATCCCATGCAGCCAAACAAGGCAATGTCATCCCCCTTCCCCTGCCAGGGCTCCACTGGGCTGCCAGCTACCCCTTCCTCTCCCAAGCACACCTTCTGGGGAGACTACATCTTGATAAGAGGCTGGTAAGAGTCTACTTAATTCCACAGAAAATTGGAACTAATTGAAGACCTACCATGTAAGGCCCTGCTATTGGAGAAGTGTGAAGAGCTCAGATTTTCTTACTTGGGACCCATCCCAACCATCCAACGCCAGAGGATCAGATGTGCTCAACAAGGACATCCTTCCCCCATAAGGACATTCACCCCAAGCTCTGGCTTCCTCCAGCCCCAAGGATTGTCTTTCCATGACCTAAAATGGCATCCTGCTTGCCTTTCATCTATCTGAAGCCACAGACCTCGTTAGCTTTGGTTTTTTAATATAAATTTATTTATTTATTTTTGGCTGCGCTGGGTCTTTGTTGCTGCGCGTGGGGCTTTCTCTAGTTGCGGTAAGCAGGGGTTGCTCTTTATGGTGGCTTCTCTTGTTGAAAAGCATGGGCTCTAGGCACGTGGGCTTCAGTAGCTGTGGCACGTGAGCTCAGTAGTTGTGGCTCGCAGGCTCTAGAGCACAGGCTCAGTAATTGTGGCGCACAGGCTTAGTTGCTCTGCAGCATGTGGGATCTTCCCGGACCAGAGATCAAACCCGTGTCCCCTGCATTGGCAGGTGGATTCTCAACCACTGCATCACCAGGGCAGCCCCTCATTACCTTTTAAAAAGCAGTGCCCATTTGCTTCCATCCAGCTTTAAAGATGGCTACTTAAGGGCAGAACATGCCCAATGCCCATTCATATGCAAGTTTAATGAGGGCGGAGTCCTATCTTGTTCATTGTTTAACTTCCAGCACCTAGGACAGTGCCCAGCACATAGTTCAATAAATGTTTGTTGAATGGGTGAAAGAATTTGTTGACTGCCTTTCCCCCTAAGCTGTAACCTTGTTGTTTATTGTGTCCTCTTTGTTCAGAGCAGTACATGGCACATAGTAGTCACTCAATAAACATTTGTTAAATAAATGAATAAGCATGCAGGTCACTGATTTTTTTGACAAATAATTTTTCTTACAGTGTCACCAGCATTCATTCAATGAATTATTGAACCTCTTCCACATGTCAAGCCCTGGGCCAGGCTTGAAGATCCAAAGCTGCCCAAGACAGAACCCCTGCTTCTAGGTATTCACCATCTAGTGGAGGAGATAAATATGTAAACAAATAAAGTAGAAGCCCTCCAATCTGGCAGGACTGGGAGTCACCCTTTGTCAACAAATTGAAAATGTCAAGTGGAGAATTATGTTTTAAAAAATGATACCATGCTGGATGTCTTCCATTTGACCCCTGATCCACTGTCCATTCCCCATCTGCTGCCCACCCTGGGAGTTTTACCTGCATAGACTATACCAATGGACTCCTTTGCCTTCTTTCTCTCTATTGGGTTTGGCCAATGGGAGACACTGGCAGGAGATCGGAGGGAGGGAGAAATTAGAAACCAGGGTATTATTCCCTAGCTCCCTCTCTTAACCCCAAACCCAGCTGCTGTCCAGAGGAACCCTGGGTGCCCCTAACCTGTGGCCCTCTCCCTTGTGGTTTCCCTAATTTCTGCTCACAGTTTTATAAACAGTCCTTTTATTAAAATCTCTTCAAAGTATCTCATTTGAGCACACCAATTTTTTCCTGCTGAAACCAACCAACACACTTCCTTTTTTATCTTAAAACGTACAAATGTACTAATTCTCCTCTTATTCAGTGCGGAAGCCAAGCCCTTTTCTCAGAGTGTGGGTCTGCTGGCTGAAGTTCCACATCATCTTTCATGTATAAACAACATCCATCACATAGAGACTAAGATTTTGCCAGTTTCTTCTTCTTTCAATTGGACCAAGAATTTAAGGACCCTTGTTAAAGCCATCCAAGTGCAGAATCCTTCCAGATTTTTACAGGTCTTTTTCTAATCTATAGTTGTTTCACCCACACTTAATTTTCCAGCAGCTTGTTTTCATGACTCACCTGTAGGGACCCTTGTTTTCCCTTTTAAAACCTCAACATTTATTTCTTCTTTTTTTTTTTTTTTTTTTTTTTTTTTGATCAAACTACATTCATTGACTCCTACTCTGTCTCAGGCCTTGGGCTGGAACTCAAGGCACAAAGGTGGGGTCTCTACCCAGAAGTTCAGTCTTGGGTGGACACAGATGTGACCAGATAACAGCCTTTCATTAACATCAGTTCATTCAAACCCCTTCAAACATCAGCTTCTTCATATCTTTCTGAAGTTTTCAACATAGACTCTCCCTCCTCTCACACATGTATTTCATTGGTTCGTGTCACACTTGATTGATTCCTGTAACTACTGTAACAAGTAGAATTGGCCTAAGTGGGTTTTGGAGCAAACACAACCAGCTCCCGGTAAGTGTGTGAATCAGTAGGCAGAACTAGAGGGTAGCCTCGCAGGCAGATGGGCTCAGGGGGCCTCAGGCACTGATTAGTGTGTGTCACAGAGGGGAGCAAAGTCTACTTTAGTCCAGCAGAGATGGTTAAGAGAGGCATCGCTGTAATTAATGTATAGAGTGAGAGCTATTTGCAGTATACACGTTAGCTTTTTTTCTTTTCTATCATGCAAGTGCCTGACTTAAGCTTTGACTGCCTTCAAAGAGGCATCCACTTCAAAGATGATGATCTCAAATAAACACACAACTAGAGATGCAGCATCACAACTAGAAAAAGAGCCAGGCCACCTCCCCGCACTGGGACGTTTGTTTGTTTTCTAGATCTTGGTTGATTTTGATAACTGACCACTTGGGCCATTTGTGTTTCCTCTTCTCGTGCTTTAAATTCTGCTCTTAGGTTTTAAATTCACCGATAAAGAGTGAGCCTGCAAAGCCCTAGCCCCCAACCCTCAACCACAATATAGGCCAGACCTCAGGCCCCATGTGTGTGCTCTCTGCCCCCACTTCTTGCGACCTCACTGTGTGGCCCCAGGTGTGCTGTGCAATTTCCAGGTCCTATAAGTAATAAACCCTTATTTTTTCAAAGTTTCCTGGTGGTTATTGATGAAGGGTATCTTGCAATCATAATAAGAACCAGAAGGACCCGTCCAGCCACAACATGGATTCTTGATAGGCTGAGACCAGCACAAAGCAGCATTTCAGTGGCAGCACAGACAAAGCAATAACATGGAGACTTGGGGAGGAAGATTCGCAAAGAAGATGTGATAGGAGTTGGCCTTAAGTTTAGCAGACAAGAGAAGGACAGTGAGGAGGAAAGACCAAGCTCAGGGAAGAGCATATAGAAAGGCCCTGAGTGTGAAAAGGCATGTGGTTGATGTGCACACCTATGGCCCTCCTGCAGGTACATGTGCCCCAGGAGACCTGGACAAAATGTTCATGGTGGCCCTGTGTGAACAGGAAATAAAACCAACCAACTGAAGCAACAGCAGGACACTATCCTTAAAAATATGGTGTAATTATACCCTCGAATACTATACAAGAGTGAAAATGAATGAATTATAGCTACATATATTAGGGATGAATCTTGGGAATATAAAGTGGGTCAAGAGAATAGCAGAAGAATTTGTACAGTATGACTTTACTTATAAGACATTCATAAAATTGTGCAAAACAATGTATTTTATTATTGTGGATGGAAGGAAAATGGTAAAGAGTGAGGAAGCCATTCTCTCTGGACCAGAGAGAATGGCAGTGAGAGAGGAAGAAGTGGCTTTAGGGGCTGATGGGGCAAGCGTGATGAGGCCCACAGGCCTCTGAAGACATTGGGTTTTCCTCTGAGTGGGGTAGGGAATCATTGCAGAGTTTTGAGCAGAGGAGTGAAAGGTGTAACACATGCATGCATTCATTCATTCATTTATTCAACAAGTTGATCTACCCTCCACCCTGCACCTTGTGCCGGTTCTGCGGGAGGGCCGCGGTGCAGTCCCTGAGGCTGTGAAGACCCAGCACTGCAGCGTGATGGATGCAAAAGAGAGGTGGGCATCCAGCGCCCTGGGGCACAGAAGAGGGGTGACCGGTTCAGTCTGAGGAGCCCCAGGAAAGTTTGATAGAGAAGAAATCATTTGATCTGAGATTTGAAGGAGGCATAGGATTATGCTTGATGAAGAACAACGTTCCAGGCAGAGAACACCTTGTGCAGTAAAGGGCTTGAGAAAAGTCACGGTACACCATACACTTGGATGATACAACACAGAACAGGCTGATCTGATGCAGGATGAGCCAACAAGACGTGTGCGTGTGTATGTGTGTCTGTGATCTCCCTGAGCCTCTCCACACCCCGGGTGTGAGGATGCACAGAGAAGATCTTCGCGGGCTGAACGCTGATGTCGGCAAGCAACACGTCTATGGTTCCTAACCAGAGAGCAGTCTATCCTTCTGACCAAATCCACCTGGAAAATGCCAAACAGAAATACTGGGCTCAGAGGTAGACCCAGCCGTGCTTGATTCACTCCGAAATACCTTGAACTGAGGGAAAGAAGACAGGCCACCTCTGCTCTTAAAATACTGTTGTCACGCTTCAGGGCCTGGATCTGAAGAAACAGCTCCCTGCTTTGAAGGAATGACGTTCCCCAACATCACCTCCCAGGCAGAACTCTGACACCAGAGCAGTCTTTTTCTGCATTCTCCCACCTTCCGCTTCTTGGGATCCCCCTCTGAAATGGGAACTAAATAGAGATTCAAGCGGTTATGCCCCAGCAGTCCAGATGAAAGACAGATACATTTCGGAAAGACTTGTGGAAGACGTGATGGAAGAGACCCATCTATGCTGGACCTGGGTGGGCAAGAGGGTCTTAGGTATAGTTTAGGAAGAGGACAGCTGGGGACAGGGAGATGACACGAATGAGTGTTAGGAAAGGAGGACAGAAAAGAAGTGGCCCAAGGATGGAAAACAGGGAGGCATTTAGTGGGAGAGAAGACCAAATAGACAGAACTCCCAGACAGAATGAGACGATTTCCAGAGGTGGTATATTTGTTTCCTAGAGCTGCTGTAGTAGAGTGCCACAAACTGGTTGGCTTAAAACAATAAAAGTGAATTCTCTCCTAGTTCTGGAGCCCAGAAGCCTGAATTCAAGGTGTTAGCAGAGGCACGCTCTCTCTGAAGACTTAGGGGAGGATGCATCCTTGTTCCTTTCAATTTCTGGTGGGTGTTGGCAGCCCTTAGTGTCCCTGAGATTGTAGACACTCCAAAAACTCTGCCCTTGTCATCACATGGCAAACCTCTCATATGTCAACATTTCCCTCTTCTTATAAGGACACCAGTCATTGGATTTAGGGCCCACCTTAATCCAATATGACCTCATCTTAACTTAATTACATTTGCAGAGATTCTATTTCCAAATAAAGTCACATTCACAGATACTGGAGGTTAGGACTTCAACATATCTTTTTGGGGGAACACAGTTCAGCTCAAGACCGATGGTAAATAAGATGGAGACCACAGAGATTTCCTTTCAGGAGAATTCTGGGGCTGCTTCCAAGCTCAGAGGAAAGAAAGGGGTCTGCAAGGCCCTCCAGTGTCACGGCAGGGGAATTATGCCAAGTGTCTGCCATGCCTGGTTTAGTCTTGGGACACAAGTAACGGGAAGTGATGGGACGAAATGTGAATTTCATCAAAGGGTAAATCCTGTCCCTTTGGGGACTATTCTTCTGCTGTTCCCAGCTCCAAAAAATCTTCAGCTACCCTCAACTCAGCCTGCCTTCCCCAGGGCACCTCACCCTGTGCATCTTTTTTCTCCTCCTCCCTCAACTGCCCTCACTTGTCCCATGTGATGTGCCCTCAGGCTTAACTCCCTGATAGACTAATTGTTGCCAATGGCACAATTGGTTTCATGCCTCGCCTCTGCAACTGGCGATTAGCCTCTTAATAGGAGCTTCCTGGAGATATAATTCCTTGACACAGAGGCGAGATGGAGCCCCCTGGGACTTTACCATGTTCCTTCCTTCAATCACTGAGCATCTGTGAGAAGTGGGACCTGGTCCTCAGAGGAAACCTGTCCTTTAGGAATTGGCTCCCAAACTCGATGTTGACCGGCTGACCTGGAAAAGTTGCGTTACCTACTCTTGAAAATGGGAAGAATGAGGTGGCCCAGGAATTACCAGGATTCAGCTGCAGCCACCAACTCTGCTCAGTTGCTTTGTGATCTAGGGTCTCTCACGGGCTCTTGTGTCTGCAAACTCACTCTAATAACTCCCCGTGTGGCCAACAGCAGGCCCCATGTCCTCTCTGGAACTCGGTCTCTCCCTCCTTTCAATGGGGGAATAAACAACATCACAAGGTCTCTTTTGACTGTGACACTTATTAGTGGTTTTTACAAGCTGGTTTGACTCAAATTATGTTTTTCAAAATCCAATCTGTGCTTGGACACTTCAACTATTTTATTACTAGGTCTACAGTACATAACACGGTAATTGTGTAATTAAGAGATAATGTTGATGTTGTAGAACAATGTTGACAAGATAATAGCGTTCTGACACCACATAAATGCCAAAGCAAGGGAACACATTTCTAGGTGGAAAAACAGAAAAACAAGTGGCAAACAGCCCAAAGACTCTTTGTGGTCCAAGTTGGTTCATTTGCCTCACAGCCCAATTTCCACCAGGACATTTGAGGGCTGGCCCACATCATGCCCCCAGGTCCCTGCTGTGTGACCCGCCCCGCCCCGAGCATGGGGGTCAACACTGAAGATGGCAGGGTCATCTGCAGAAGCTGGTCCTCACCACTCCACATGCAGACTCTCGGAAATGTAGTCACATGACTTCCAGTCCTGGTGAGACTCGAGGTCCTTGCGTTCAAACACTAGGAAGTGCCCCACCATCGCCAGATGAAGAGGTTGAGATGCAGATTCAGGAAGATCTTCTCTTGGTAAGGAAGGAGAATGGGAGCCCTGGAGGCTTTTCCCAGTTTGCCACTTTTCCTTGCTCTAGCCCGAATGCCTTACTTAGACCTGGTTTCTCAAGGGAGCAGGGAGCTGGAGGCAGAGGAGGGACAAAACACGTGACCTTGAGACCCAGAAGTGGCTCCCCAGAGCAGATGGAAGGGATCAGGCATTGGACTGCCTACAAAGGGGAAGTTGGGGAGGATGGAAGCATGAAGGTTGTGAGTAAGGAGGAGGGCTTGTCTACAACACCTTACAGTGTTGGGAAAGGGCTGCTTGACCTTGAAGTTGAGGAGAGGTAAGAATAGAGCAAGCAGGGAAGTGCTGGTTCACGGGAGGGAAAAGGTTAGGCTGTTCTCCGCAGGAAGGGCGACATGAGTGAAATAAAGAGCACTGGCTTTGGAGCCAGAAGAACCGAATTCAAGCCAGTCAATTGCTAGGTGACTGATAAATCACTGACTTCTCCTCCCTGGGCTACAATTTCCTCGCTCCTGAAATGAGGCTGATGAACCTGATCTGTAGCACCCAAACACTGTGAACAGAGGCAAACTTCTATTTCCAACTAGCTTCCTGGGTGATGGGGATGAACAGAGGGTCTAGGAGCTCATGCTCACATCCACAGAGCTTATGAAACTATCAGGTGGATTCACATGATTTTGATAAATTCCTGAATGCCAGGGTTATGATGGGATCCTAAATACAGTTATGGGGTTGAGGCACCCCTGACCCATGAGAGTAATGTCAGGTGGAAGTACAATCCCTTCACTTCCCTGTTGGACACAGAGCCCAGGAGCCAGTGGACCACAGGTCCAAAGAGATGTAAACCCCATTCTCCCACATCTCCTCGCCTTTGTACATGCTGGTCCCTCCGCCTGGAACCCTCTTCCCCTCCAACTAAACGCTTTCCAATTCAACCAGTGGGTTACCAATTAGGGAAGCTTTGTTGATTCCCCTCAGCAGTTAATTACTTTCCTTGTCACATTGAATAATTTATATTCTGACCTGTCGAGATTATTTGTTTGCAGATTCATCTCTCTGGTTAGACTTCTCGAGGGCAGAAACTGTCTCTTCACCTCTCTCAATTGGGTAATGAGCATAGTGTCTGCACAGTGTAGGAGCTCAGTAAACTGCTGTTGAATGAAAGGAAGCGAAAGATAAGGAAGAAAGGAAGGAAGGAGTGAGGGAGGGAGGGAAGGAGAAAGGAAGGGAAAACAGCAATAAAAGAAGGACAAGGGTTGCTACTATATTCCTGTGTCTGTTCATAGGGATGTAGTTTTGATTAGTTGCAATCACTGTGTGATCCACTTTTTTATCCTGTTTTTCCATTTCATATTAATCTATAAGCATTTTCCATCTTGCTACACAATCCTCATAATTATCACTTTAATGGCTGCTTAATATCCCATCAGGTTGATGTACCATAAGTTACTTAACCACGTCCCTCTTTAGAACACAGCCTTTTAAAACATTAAACAGAAAGCTTGACAAGGTTTTAAAATAGACGGGGAAGGTGGTTTCTTGGCAACGCATGTGGCATTTCTGAGGCGCGCGTGCCTGACCAGGGCTTGGAGAAGCAGGGATGGGAGCTGAGGCCTGACTCTGAGTGGGTGAGAGCAGGGAAGGAGAAGGCGAGTGGGGGGTGGTTCTGCTGCCAGCCCCCGCTCTCCCTTAGCTGGCAGTCTGTGCCTTAGCTCTGCCTTTGATGAAGGAAAAGCAGTCACTGACCATGCTTGGGAAACTATAGTAGTAGCAGTAGCAGTAGTAGTAGTAGTAGTAATGGCTAGCCTAGATTGAGCTCTGCAGCAAAAACTTTATAATATTTCTCACTTAATCTTCACAACCAGCCAATAAAGTTCCATGATTTGATTCTCCATTTTACAGCGAAAGCAACTGAGACCCAGAGGTCACAGAGCCAATGGGTGGTGGTCCTGATGCCAGACAGTCTGGCTGCAGACTCCCTCCCAGTCCCTTCCAGTACCTCTCCTCCCCTCCTCTGTGACTTCTGTCACTCAACGATCCCCACTCCCCAAGCTCTCTCTACCCAGCCTGGTCAGACTTGTCCTTACCAGGTTGGATCTGGAGCCCTGGGGGACTTCAAAACTTTAGGCAGCAACCTGGACGAGGATGAAAGGGACCCACCGAGCCCACTGTTGGTGGGTGACTTACAACTGGTGACAGGGAACATGCGTTGGTGACAGGCACTGACTCTGGCCTCCAGCAGATAGTAAAGAGTGCAGAAACATTTAGATCTGGGTTTGCATCCTGGGCTCTGGGATTCAGCAGCCCTGTAGCCCTGGGCCACTCATATCTCTCAAAGACCCAGTTGTCTAGTCTATAAAATGGAGATAATAATACCTACCTCCCAAGGCTTCTGTACAGATACAAGAGGATGATGGGTAACACACGCACAGTGCTCAATAAAGGGTAGCTGTTTCTGTTATCCCAACAGACCAGATGGGAGCCAGGGAAGAAGAATGTAGACACCAAGGGAAAATAGAAGGCTTTCATTTTCCATCGGCTCCGAAGGCATGGCTAGTAGGATGATGATGGGGATGGATGGGGTTGGGGATGCTGATGATGGCATTGATGGAGCACTTACTGTGTGCCAGGCACTGTGCTGTGCACTTTACATGGGTTAACTCATTCTACCTTAAAGCATCCCTATGAGGTAGGAACAATTATTATTCCTATTTTATAGAGGAGGAAACTGAGATACAGCAAGGATTTCGTGGCTGCCTGTGGTGTTCCTATGGTCTTGTCTGGGTGGACACCAGCAGAGCATCTAGCAAAAGCCCACTCTGCTCTGTGCTGGGCAGAGCCCCTTGGAGGATGACTTTCAGTGTGCTAGGAGCCCTGGGGGTACAAAGAGGAAGGGAGAGCTTCTGACTGGGCAGGTCTGGAAAAGAACAACCATGATGAGTCCCTCTTCGAAGGGACTCCCAAAAATGAGGGGCTCGGGGCTGTCCCATCAGAGAAGGGGGATTTGGAGGCCCTCCTCAAGCATTGGGGCCCCATCTTTGCTGCTGGCGCTGTGCCCGAGTCTTATCACTCCCCCAAAAGTCTGCTCCTTACCCAGCCGACAACAGGCATTCAGTAAAAGTGTGCTGAGTGAATGAATGTGAAGGACAAGAGTCTGTGAGGCCCCAAGGGGTAGTATTGTCCCAAGTATAGAAGCTACAGGGAAAGATGTCAACTCCTCATCAGGAGCACGTGTCCATTTGAGTCTCCAGGATGGGCTGCTCCTATTGATAGGTAGTGAATCTACTGTCTCTGGAATCATTCCAGGAGGGCTTGGCACCACCACCCCGCCCAGAGGCTGGCCACAAATGGGAGGCTGAACCTCACGACCTTCCAGGCCCTCCAGTCCTGGGCTCCTGGGCTCATGTCTCCACAGTCTCCCCTTAAAACTTTCTTCTTCATTTCCCATCCTGGAGCTGGAAAGGAACTGAGAAGCTGATACGCCGCTTCCTTTGTAGGAGATAATAACAGAAAATTAGCTCTGCGTGTTTAACAGTGAACTCCTAAAGACTGATAATGCCTGAGCTTAATCCAGAGTGATACATCTTAAAAGCTGACATAATCCCCGGAGTATACCTCGTATTGGGGCGGAGATAGCGTGGGGCCACAATTGGCCTCGGACATCTTGTTAAGACCTGAAGACTTCCATTGTAGGGACCCGATTACCTGTGGACATCAGATCGGAGTTCAGCTCAGGAGGAGACCTCTGATAAGGGGGAGACCGCTGACGCCTCACAGGCCCATATGGGGGCCCGGCCTCCCCTCTGTGTGGAAACTCGCAGTCACAAACC
This sequence comes from Grampus griseus, assembly GCF_964374135.1. NCBI lineage: Eukaryota > Metazoa > Chordata > Mammalia > Artiodactyla > Delphinidae > Grampus > Grampus griseus. Next base: position 33,370,421 of record NC_139004.1, on the reverse strand, counting down.
ACTCTGGAAACAAAACATTCCTGCCCCCCAGGCCCCCCTCGGCACGTGCCGCGAGCTTGCAGCCGTGATCTCAGCACAGGTGAGGCTGAGTCATTCCTTGCCAGCTTCTGCTTTGGCCTCAGCCTCTGTCCTTATACTGGAAACAAGGGAGAAATCCAAGGGGTATATTGTCCTGTGTCAGAAGTGCACATGCCGGACAGCTTTCCTGCTTCTGTGCTGTTCTGACCCACTGTGTTCATTTTCTACGCTGCAAACGGCCACAAATGTAGAGGCTTAAAACAGCACCCATTCGTTATCTCACAGTTTCTGTAGGTCAAAATTCTGATGACTTGGCTGGGTTCTCTGCTTAGGGTCTCACAGAGCCAAAGTCAAGGTGCTGGCGAGGCTGGGTTCTTATCTGAAGCTCAGAGGAAGCCGTATCACCCAGACAGCAAACTTCCACGTGAAGGTGCCCTCCAGAATCTGCCCAGCCTCCTGCAAGCTCCTCACCTGGGTCCCCAGCACCCCTCCCCAGGGCCTCCTGGTGATATTTCCACCATTGGCCGGGAGCCTGACCACACAGACCCTGGAGCGGTTTGGTCTGTGTCTGGTTATCTCCCACCCTGGGTGTGCTTGACCCACAGGATGGTGCCTCTTGGTGCCCGTGCTCACCTAGCAGCAGAGCATGTGGCCAACTCACCAGTCCTCCATAGTGTTCGGCACTCACCCAATGCCGTAGTCATCCTCAGTTTTCACCTGCAGAAACTCTGAGAAGCTTCCACTAGACCTTCCTCTGCAGTGGAGGAAGGCTGTACCGGCTCCACCTTCCCCCTCCCAATCTCCACGCTTCAGCGTCCACAGAGAGACTCCAAAACACATCCGTGTAGCCTCTGCTACACTGCGAGCAGCCTGAGAGCAGAGACAGGGCCCTTTTCCTCTCTGCATCTTGAGCACCGGGGACAGTGCCTGGTGTGGGGTAGGAACTCGGAGATTCTGATCAAGTACATGAACCATTCACCTGCAGGATGCAGGAGGGGAAACGGTGGTTCCTAGAAGCCGCCTCTGGACCAGGCTGACAGAATTTGGTAGACCAGTCAGATTCAATGACACACAGGGTACCTCCTTCCATTTCTCCATTTCTACAAAAGAGCAATGGCAGCTGAAAAGGGTAAGGAGAAGCCATGATTCTAATATTTCATGTCCCAGTTCAAAGCAATGGTGAATTCGTGACTTGCTGCCTTCTTTCTTGTTGAGGGTTTATTTAGAGCCCATATCATGGAAGCCAACAAGACTTATGGTAGAGGAGTTGGAAATTATAAAATTTTGAAGTAGCAGGAGTCTAGCTAACCCTGCCCTTGAGTTCTCTTGGATTGGCTCAGAACCTGGGACGGGAAGGCAGTGATGGAACCATGACCTGGGACCCTGATGTTCCTGAGTGGGGAGAGAAATGCCACACACTACCTCAAGTGTCATTCTTTCAACAGCAAGGGGAAGAAAACCTTTATCCCTCCCTAATTAAGTCCAATTTATAGGGAAGCTGCAGGCAGACAAGCCCGCCTTAACTGAGTGCACCGCCGCTGGTGCCCCTGTGAGAAGTGGTGTCAGAGGTTGGTGGGCTTGTTTCGGCCACTCACAGCTGCGTCAGCAGCAGGGTGAGTAAAAAGTGTTCTTTAGATTGTTCTCTCTGGCTTCATCACAAAACGTCTCTTGAAATGCTGCAGGAATCAGGCTGGAATTTATCATACATTCGGGGTAAATAAGGCAACCCAGTGAGAAGATTTGCTGCAACCGCTGAGAGTTACAATCGCACTAGAAATGGCCTCGCAGATACAATGGTATAAAACCTGAAGTTTTATAGAGAAAAAATGTAGGTGAACATATTTACTCAGACCGTGCACGCAAGCTGGAAGATTTGGGTGCCTTAAACACCTCACTTGTCCTCGTCGACTTTCTCGCGATTTTTATTTGTTGCCTGTGTCATTGTCTACTTCAGGCCTCACTCCCCTTCTGACTACAAGCTCCATGAGGGCAGGACGGTTTCTGTCTTTGCAACATCAACTCCACCGGCAAGCTTAGTCCCTTACGCAGGAGGCATTTATTAACTAATTGTTGAATAAATAAATATGTGGATAAAGTTTCTTTTAAAGCAGAATGGAAAACCAGAGAACCACTGAGCAGTCATTGATAATGTTTGGAATGGTGGAACACTATCAGTTGCACTTAGATGGGTATTTGTGTTTCCTTAACTCTAGCTCACAGCTATATCACAAATGTTAGTGAATAGGTAGTATTTTTAATCCAAGAATTGATTTCTACAGAAAAAATATATAATAGCTTATAATCAAGGACTATTAGAGCTGAGATGTTGCTAAGCCTCCTGGGAACCCTGATCATGGGGCCAGGTGAGCACGATCCAGTCCCATAGGCATGGTGCCCGAGGCAAGTGGCAGCAAATGTCAAGCCAACATAGTCTAGCCCTCCAGGCATGGGAAGACCCATGCAGGTTTTGCCAATATGGTCTACCCTCCAGGCATGGGAAGACTCATCCAGGTTTTTGGAAGCAGTACCAGCCTCAAGGGAGCTGACATTTGCTGAAATAGGAACACACTCCCATGAGAGGAGGCTGGCAGTGAGCCTCTTCATTCCTGACTTGTCTGTGAACTGACCCTTGACCTTCTCAGCCTGGCTGGAGAACGTTACTTTGCAGCCTCAAGAAGGAAGTCCGTCCCAACTGATTCAAAAGACATCAAGGACATTGTCCCCTTTCCCTTTTCTAGCTTCTCTTCAAAGAACTTTGAAGGAACTGGAATTTTCAATAGAAGTGGGTGACAGCCAATGCCCAGCCACTTTAAAGACCATAATGATGTACATTCATCTCACTTCCTGACCCTCTTGACAGAGCCAACTAAGTTACTTAATATTCTAGTGTCCTGAATCCCTTGCTCAGAGAACCTCATTGGTTTATATAAAGGGAAACTGAAGCCATACACTAGGCTTCATGAGAAATTGCTAGAGCTCATGAGTTAGATTCGAAGCAGGACACCCACGACCAATACTCCCTCCCCCAACAAATTAAAAACCAACACCGCTCCATGAAAATGAGCTTCCCTGATTCTTCTTCACCCGGCACAGAGTGTCAAAAGCATGGCCCTTCACCCTTTCCTCCTCTACTTCCTTACGCCATGTCCACGATAAATTAAGTCCTCTCTGCCTAGTTAGAATCTCCCTTTCAGTCGTGTCACCCACCCCACGAGAAGGTGGTGTAGTACAAGGATTGAGAGTGTATCCTCCGGAGTCAGACTGCCAGATGCACTTCTTAGCAGCTGATTGACCTGCAGCTAATTATCTAACCTCTCTCAGCCTCAGTCTCATCTGTAAAATGAGAATAAAAATAGTTGCATCGTCACAGGTTGCTATGGTGATCAGAAGACACAATCCTTAGTAAGCCCTCAATAATTGTTAACTATCATTAATTCCAAAATGACCTGGCCAAAGCCTAATTCTTTCTGCTTACAAATAAGCCCGTTTTTTTTCCTGCTTCTATGCCTCTAATTCCACCATTTTTTCCACCTTTTCTTCTTCTTTCAGCTCCTTCACAGAACAGACTAAATGCTTCCTTTGCCAGGATACCCAAGCTAGTTTCCCCAGATGGAAATTTGCCTCCCTCCTTGGAAGCCCCCTCTGTGCTGTGTCTTTTCTTCTCTTGGTGCAGAAGAGCCTGGCCTAGGAGCCAGCTTGCCGGCCTTGGGATTCTGGCTCCATTTCTGCCCAGCCATAGGGTGTTGGCAAGTTTCCACATCTGTGTAATGGGTATAAGATCAGTAACCACAGGAAGGATTAAATGAGTCACTTAGCAGAGTTGCCTGGTACGTAGAAAAGATATTCTCTGTTTGTATTGGTCTTATCACCATGTCATTGTTTCCCATCTCATTTACAGGTGTCTCTGTGCGGCAGGTAATTATGTCTGTCCTGCATGAAGTCTCGCAGGTGTCACTAAGGTGACTGTACATCTAGGTTTGCCCATTATCCCAGCATAGATATTAACAGTGACCTCTTTCACCCTAAAAAGTGCCACCGTTTGGCTGTAAAATGATCCATGCTCTTACCCGCTTGGTGAACGTGTGTTGAGTAAGTAAACGAAGGTAGGAAAGAGGTTTGTTGATCCAGGTTCCATGTCTCTGTTATTCCCCTCATTGCAAACTCAAGGCTGACCTGAAGACTGTTCCTTCATATTCCTCCTGCCCGTGACCTCCAGGCACCCTGATTCTTTGGACCGTTCCACTCCATCAGCGTGTCCTGATTAGTCGTCTCCCTTCCTCGGCACCCCCTCCCTCCTCTTGTCATCTGCACACTTGAAAGCCCATAGAAACTCACACTAAGATAATAATATGTGATCAAAGTTTAATGTGATGAGTGGAAAGAGCCTTTAGTTTAACATGAAACAGTGCTTTAATTCCAAAAGATGAAAATTCTGGCATCCGAGATAGGCTGTTGTAGGGATGGTCATTTGCCAGGGAGAACCACCATAAGACACCCTTTTAATGGATTTGCATTTATTTTCTGAGATGAGATGTAGATGTCTATCCCTGGCAACCCTGTGCCCCTCCTTAGCTCATCGCTGATGGCGATGGGGTCTTGTAGCCTAATGACATGGTCATGGAGGAACTCCACTCTGAAGAGCAGGATGATAGCCCAGGGAAAAAGGACTTTGCTGGGGCACATTCAAGGAGCAGTGACAAATGAAACTCAAGCCTGGGGCTCAGTGATGGAAGAGGGAGCTCTCAGGTGCACACCTGCAGATGGAAAGGTAACACGGGGGAGGGTGAAGACCTGTTCCACTATGATCCCGACTCCTGGTGTAATTCTCATCAGTCGGGAGTAAGATGAATTTCCAAACACTAATGGCAGAATTAAATGTACACATCCTCTGCTTGTGCAAACTTTTTTTTTTTTGGCTGCGTGGTTTGTGGGATCTCAGTTCCCCGACCAGGGATTGAACCCCGGGCCACGGCAGAGAAAGTCCAGAATCCTAACCACTAGGCCACCAGGGAACTCCCAGCAAACTTCATACTGAGTGCCAACTAGGTACAAAGCACTGGGTGAGGTTCTAGAGTGGGAGAGGGTGATGGACATTAGTGTGGCAAAAAAAACATGGCCCTTTTCTCCAAGGAATTAGCTGTATAGATAGAGCAGAAACAAGTAAAACAAAACAAGGGTCTGTTGGTATTATACAGGGAATGAGTATGGAACTAGCAAGCACTAAGATTCCAAGTCACCTGATGAAGGACTGGAAAGGACTTTAGGTACTGTCCCAGGGTTCTCAGTGCTGGTAGGAAGTGAGATCCTCCCAGTTTAGGAGGCAGGAGAGCAAGCCCATTGGATAGGACTTTTGTAAACCCCATTCTAAAAACAGGAATGAGCACTGAGTATGGTTCAAGGTTGACTCTACCCCAACTTTCGTAGGAAAGATAGGAATAGGCTATGAAGATTAAATCTACCATCAGTTTTAGAGGAGGCAAACCCTGTTCCAGAATTAACAGAGCAATTAACCTGCAAAGCTGCAGAAACACACACAACCTGGCAACTTTCAAAACATGTGATTTATCCAATTAACCATTTTAAGCCACTGTCAGCCACAAAGGGTTAGTATCTTAGTAACCCAAAATGTCTCTACTTCCTAGGCCCTTAGGTTATTTAATCTTACTTCCCGGATACATGTGCTTGTATAATTATATCATCCAAAGCATACTATGTGATATTAGTATATGGAATTGTATTTAACTCTTTGTTTCTATTCTATGGCCCATATACTGTTCATAGTTTACATAAGGTGCTTGGAGATGGTGTTCCAGCTTTTAATAAAGCCTCCTTCCTTTCTTTCTCACTCACACACTCTTTAAGTGCATGACACAAGCCCTCTTGTCCATGAAGTTTTCCTTGACCAACCCAGTCCACAGCGACTCCCACCAAGATCCTAACCCCGCGTCACTCCTGACAGCTGCCTCACGTTTGTCTTGCACCCAGTAGAGCATAAACCCTTTGAGGGGAAGGATCAAGTCTTCTATTTCTGTTTATCACTTATGGCACCTGGCAGAACGCTTGGCGCCTAATGGATCCTCAGTCCATAATAGAGGCTAACCCCCTGGGGCCAGCACAGCAGCCTGCAGCTTTGCAAAGACACAAGGTTGACAACTAAGCACGCTCCTCCCGCCAGCCCAACCCAATCAAATCTGTGCACAAAGAACGGTGTTCGAGTCTGTATCACTTAAGAACTTACAGGTGGCAGAAAACCCAATTCAAATGTCTTAAACAGAAGACAGAATTAATTCTCTCAGATAACCACAAAACCCAGGGATAGTCTGGCTTCAGGGATATTTGGATTCAGAGCTCCAACTGTGTCATTAGAACCAGTTCTCCCCAATCTCAACTCCATCTTCCCACATCCTGGCTTTGCTTCTACTCTCCTCCTGGTGACAAGATGGCCATGGTGGCAGCCTCAGACCTAATGATGTCTAAGCCAAAGGAAAAGAGTATCACCATCTACCCTAAAGTGTCTCATGGGATCTTATCAGCTCTGATTTGCTCACATGCACATCCCTAGACCCATCATGAGGGCCATGGGAATGCAGTGCACTGGGTGGCTTAAGCCTAGATCCCGTGCTCCACTCCTACAGCCCAGGAATTTGTGCTTTTATCAAGCTATCCAGATTGCTCTAGTGTACATTAAAGCCTGAGAACCACTGGTCTAGGGTCTGGCCACGTGAGTAGCTACCCAAGAGAGTGGAGGTGGGAAGCACAGATAGCATATTGTCTGACATCTATAGAGCTATGGAGTTGCTTAAGACAGTATCAGGACTTGGGTGGGGCAGTGGGCAGTGAAACACTATCATCCAGAGGTGGTCCTGCCTATCAAAGAGTAACTTGCATTTAACAAGACTCAAAGATGCTTTGAGACTTTGGTCTCCCATTTATATCTATCTGACTCGAAGTCGTGGACTTGGGAAATTTCAGCTTAGAAAAGGCCTTAAGGGTCCTTTAATCCAGACCCAATCACCATTTGATCCCCAAGCCCCCTGAACATTATGCCTTACCACCCAGCCACTGCATAAATACTTCCCCCGACAGAGCAGCCCTCACTCCTTGAAGCAGCCAAACCATCTTCTAATGCTCCAGGTGCTTAAAATTTCTTAATCTATTTGGCAGAAATCTATCTCTTTGTAAATTTCTTCCATCAGTCTTGGTTGTATCTCTTTCGATGATACAGGACATTTCAATTCCCTGTTCCAAAAGGCAGCCCCTTTGCACGTGGCATTTGAAGAGAAGTTAATACCTGCTCTGGTTCCTCTAGCCTCCAGGATAAATAGCCCTGGATCTGCCTGTCCTGCCTCCGATGACGTTGACTCTCACTCCCTTACTCTCCTGGCTGCCCTCCCTCCGGAAGGTACTCTAGTTGGTCTGTGTCCCACCTGCCCCCCCTTAAAGTATAATGCTTGGAACTCAACAGTCCAATGATGATTTGATGAGAGAAGAATAGAACTACTGTTTCCTTCTAGACACTACATTTTCATTACCCTGTCTTAACATTGCTGTAGCTTTTCTAGAACCACCTCTTAGTGTTCTAAGACTCAGCGCTCCCAATGCAGGGGGCCCAGGTTCGATCCCTGGTCAGGGAACTGGATCCCACATGCATGCCACAAATGAGAGTTCTCATGCCACAACTAAGGAGCCCACCTGCCGCAACTAAGTCCTGGCACACCAAATAAATAAATAAATATTTTAAAAATAAATAAATAAATAAATAACATCTCAGGATTTAAAAAATAAAATTCAGCCAACGTCAAGCACTTACCATGTACTAATATTAAAAACATGAAGATGAATAAAGGGGGGAAAATTGCTTGCTTTTAGTGGGACTCACGTCCTGGCCAAGGAAATGGAACTCAACCACCAACCTTAGCGGCAGGTGGCAGGTGCCATGGTGATGGTATGCAGAAGCTGTCCTGTGTCTCTGCCCAGGGACTTTGGGGTCTTACCCATGAGCTGACATCAGAGCTGGATTTGAAAGGATGTGATTTCTGCAGTCAGCAAAGGAGAAGCCAGCCATTCCAGGCAGCAGGAACAGCACACAAAGGTCCTGAGTGGTGGGAATCTAGAGCGAGTGGTGAGGGAGTGAGGCTGGTAAGTTAGGTTCCAGCTAGATCATGAGGGCCTGGAATGCTCTACCAAGTCTGAATTTTATCCTGTGGTCACTGGAAAGAGGGTAAAAATTCTTGAAGAGGAATTGACCAATGGAGACGGTGGAAGCCAGGAGACCCGATAAGAGATAACTGTAGTTAACTGAAGAGTGGCATCTAGAATAGGTATCAATTTCCTGCAGATCAATAAGATAAAAACAGAATAGGAAAATAGCCAAGGCTATGAACAAGCAAGTTGTAGACTGGAAAACATGAGTGGTCCCTAAATATATGTAAACCTCATTAACAATCAAGGAAATTAAAATTAAGACCACAATGTGCTGTCTTTTCACAATTATCAGATTGCTAAGAGTCTGACAATACCAAGCATACACAGAATCCTATAGGCCTGCTTTGTCAATATCTAATAAACTTGCGGTGTGTACACCTTTGCATCCAGGACCCTACTTTCCAATATTGGCCCCAAAGAAACTCTCCCATGGGTTCACAGAGACATATACGAAGATGTTTATTACAGAATTGTTTATAAAAGAAATAATAAAATAGCTGTTTGGGATGAACTGCATCCCACACTCCAAGGTCTGTCATTGAAGCCCTAACCCTCCAGTACCTCAGAATGTAGCCGTATTTGGAGATGGAGTCTTTAAAGAGGCAAATAAGTTACAGTGACGTCAGGAGGGGGGGGCGCCCTTATCCACTGTGACTGGTATCCTTATAAGAAGAGGAGGTAAGGACACAGACAGGCACAGAAGGCCATGTGAAGACACAGGGAGGAGATGGCAGCTGAAAGCCAAGGAGAGAGGCCTCAGAAAAAACCAACGTTGCCGACACCCTTAATCTTAGACTTCTAGCCTCCAGAACTGCAAGGAAATAAATTTCTACTATTTAAGCCACCCACTCTGTGGTATGTATTATATGCATATAATGTATACAGGTATATATAATGTATACGTATATGTACATATATGTTAAATTGTGGTGATAAACACATGTTTTGTTTTGCTCTGTATCTTTTTGTGGTTTAAAATAATTTCATCATTTTAAAAAATCATTTGAAGAGGCAATTCTAAGAGTCTGGGAGAGAAACGATGAAGACCTGAGCTAAGGCAGCAGCTCAGAGAGAAACTCAGCAATCTCACACTTTCAGGGACTATTTTTTCGTCTGCTCTTGTTATATATTCCTTTTCTTCCAGGCGATATTGTAGTTGTCTTGTTCCAAAATGGCTATACTAGCAGCTTTCTTCCCAGTACAAGTCCCAGGAGCTGCAGTTTCCTGAGACCTGGTTCATGTTCTCCTTTTAAGTTCTTCCAGCTCAGGGAAATGGAAACCTTTTCTAGGTGTACTTCAGCTAAAGCCTTTGCCCAGGTGGTCCTTTCTTTAATAAGAACATAGCGTGTCCAGACTGTGGCCTCGGTGTGGAGTTTTTAGGTATCTAGACACGACACGTATACATCCATTTTGCCCAAAATGCCACAGCACAAGGTCCAGGGACAGACATGAAAAGGCCCAGGTGTATTTCTGGTGGCCTCTAGCCAGATTCCTTTCCCTGGCTGATTTGCCTAGCCCGGAGGCTGTTTCCCCTTCAGTGAAGCCACAGTTTTGGACTAGATCTCGTCCATCCTCTGCCCCTCCCATCTGCTGTGTGGTGGAAGCACAGGTCTCACACAGGCCTGGCAGCCACCGAGGCAGGCTAGGCCCTCCCTCCGCAGAGTTGCCCATAAAGTTGTTAAATACTATTTATCTTGTCCTGAAGAGGCAGGTGTGATGCTCACTGTAGAATCTTAGCATATCAATCAACACTTCCAATGGCGGCATTGTGAGATTCACAGCCAGGAGATCAACCCAGCCTTTACTTCTCAAAGCCTGCTGTGGCTACAAGGACTGTGCAGTTTACTTGCAAAGCAAAGTGCTCAGCTCAGTGCGGATCTCTATTTGGTTCCATCTTGAAAATTTTTATTACTAAAGTCCTAAATCCAGAGAGTCCGGCACCTTGGGTTCTGTTTCTGAGGCTAAATTAGGATGTGTCAGAGGGAATCAACCAACCAGTCGATCAATATTTGTTGACTCCTTGTCCTGCGCCGTCAGCTAAATTGTGAACTGGGCAGAATTTGCTTTTGGTGGTCCTGCTCTCCCATCCCCCCCACCCCTGCACCACTTCTGGGCCCCCTGCCTTGTTCCAATACCTAGCACGCTCCTCCTCCCTCCCTTGCCTGATCCAAACTGTCTCAGGAAAGAATCCAGCTCAGTCATTGAGCTCTTGAGCTCACCGTGTTTAAAGGACAGCTTTGTCTCTTCCTGCGGGACATACAGGCCTCAGGGAAAAGCACGTGGCCAAGTGTAAGTTTTCTAATCTGCCTTCTTTCCTCCACTCTTCCACCGAATGGCTCTCCATCCATAATGTAGTGGGAATGAATTCTGGCACCAGCACTTTCTAGCTTGAGGCAGTTTGCCCAAATCTTTGAGCCTCAGTGTCTCATCCATAAAATGGGCAAACAGTGCCTACCTTTCCAGGCACTGTCCCAGATTAATGTATTCATGTACTGTAAGCCCCTAGGGCCCTTGGAGGACGCTCAGTAACAACAGCTCTCGTTAAAGTCATGGGCTTAGTGGTGGGCACGGCGCCTCCCCAGGGTCTCCCACTCATGTCACTTAAAGCACTGGGTTATGCACTGGGAGTTTCAGAGGAAGAAGCCCCAGTTCATGATCCCAAGGGCTCCTGGTCTCTGGGGGAGCTAATGCCACATTAGAGAAACAGTGACTAACGGAGGGTAAGCTAACCCCCAAGGATCACAGAACTAGAGATTAGAACTCCAGGAGGTCTGGAACGATTAGCTGTGGAATGAACCCCAAACTGGGGCCCTGAGACTGGGAGCTTCCAATCCCAGCTCTTCATCTAACTGCCAGGGGGCCTCTGGGCCTCCATTTCCCCACATATAAAACAAGAGACATGAACTAGATTAATTTCTAAGGTCCGTTTCTGGTCTTACATTCTAAATTATTTTTAATTCTCTCACTTCAAACACATGACAGCCTTTCCACCTTTCTTCTTTCCATGAATTTTTTTTAATGTAATAAACAAACTGAAGATTTCTGCCCACACAGAGTATACATTTAAGGGGGAGAGGGGGCAGACAATAACGAGAAGCGAGATGTACAGGTTGCCAGGCGGTTAGAAGCTCTATGGAGAAACGTCAGGCAGAGGATAGGGGATGAGGATTAAGAGGGATGGAATTTTAACTGAGAAAGGCCTTCCCAAGTGGCAACAAATGAGTGGGGGCCAAGAAGAGGAGAGAGAAACAGAGGCGGCAGGAGGTGCAGTGACACCAGGTCAGGGATCCCGTGGAGGGTGGGCCTCAGAAACGTGGACAGTTCGTCTGCAGTAACAGGAGGGCAGGAGGAGAGCTGAAGCACGGATGCAGGCGGGCAGGTAGATACAGTGGGAACACGTGAAAGCTCCTCTTCCCGTGATTTCTGTGTTCACAGTAAAATAAGAAGCGAGGTCATCAGCTGAGTGTGAGGAGGGGGATGGAGATGTTAGCATCTGGAGGAGAGGGGAGAAGCTATGACATATTTATATAGTAGAGGGGAAACAAGAACGGACAAGAGAAATGTATAGTCTTTTCTGGGCCATGAGAAACTGGTTCATGTGTCCTTGCTGGGGTACAGTGTAACATTTTTTTCCCCATTCATACACTCCTTTGACAAAATGTGAGTGAGCGCTCTTGGCTAGCACCAGGCTAGGCAGTGCCAGACCAAGAAGCCTTTAAGCAGGGCCACCACACCTCACTAATGGCCCAGAGTTTCCCTGAGACAAAGATTTGAATGCAAATAGTTGATTTGGGAGGTGAAGGTAGGGGGGTGGGGAAATGACACAGGAAGGGAAGAAGTCTATCCAGGGTCTATTAACGAGCAGATTACCGCTTCGGGGAGCCCCACTAGGGGCCTCTGGGTGACTGTGTAAAGGAGAGCCGTCCCAATGGAGGAAGCTGGGTCTCCCTCCACACGCCAACTCCTGTCCATCACTGGCTGTGGGCTGCTTCTGGGTTGTAGGTAAACTCTGGCCTTTCCCGCCTGCTTCAGTGAACAGAGAAAGGCCTCAGGCTCGCAGTCAGAAAACGTCAGCATGTGTAAGAACAGCGAGTGTCAAGAAAATATTAGCAGGCATCGGCAACACCTATACCACTCTTGGAAGCATCTGGGTTTAGATGAAAGATCTATGTCACCTTAAGTATAAGACACAGTCCTTCCTTTCAAAGAAAGAATTTATTGGAGGAGGCTAAGAATAGGCTCAAACCTGAAAGAAATAAAAAAGAAAAGATATCTAAGAGAAGAAACAGGACGCACAGGCTAAATACCAAGTGAGTCTAGTCTTCACAGGGTCACAGGAGGAAGAGACCTAGGCTGGGATGGAAGGCTTTGCGGAGGAGGGGGTGCCCAACTGGGTGGCAAGTGGATGAACAGAAAAAGCAACAGAGGACCTGGATGCGGACCTGCTTTACTGGGATAGGTATATCCTGCCTTCATGGCCAAAGTTGACACAAAGACAGGTGGCTGCTGCTGAGTTGGGGACCCCAAGGTGTGGCAGAGAAAGACTGATGATCGTCCAGAGCCGCCTCTGGCCACCTGCGTCCTGCAGGTACAAGACTGCCTTGATTGGCAGCCTCGACTGCTGTTTGGGAAGCAGTCGTGGTTCAGCAGCCCTGCTTCAGTGAAACGTAAAACAAAGAAGGAGATTCTCACGGCTTGTTATAAAGCAGCCTCAAAAAGATATCTCTGATATCCAACCTTCCTTCACAGGGCACCTGCTGAAGACACAGCCGTGATTCACCACAGCAAATGTGTCCCACATCTTCCTTCTTGCAGTGCCACTGAAGTTTGGAAAGTTTGGCCTAGCAGTTCATCCACCCCTGGTCCCCAAACTCTGGTTGGGGTGGGGGACACTGGGCATCTGGATTGCTCCTTCCAATGAGGATGAATTAATTCGTACAAAAGCACACAATCACAGACAGCCACTTGGGCTTAGATGTTCTAATGAGGGTGATGATTGGAAGATGCTGAGTCAGGTCAGCACGGCCCGGGGCCTGATTGCTGTTCACTACGCCTGGAGACCAGGACCCGTGGTGCCCCTCAGGTTAACCCCCTCCATTCTTGAGCACCTCTTCCTCCCATCCCCACACCCTGAATTACAAACTCTCGCCCAGTTTCCACCATCAGCCTCGCGGTCCAACCTCTCTCCCCAGAATTAACAGAGGAACCAGGAACCTATATCCCTGCTTCCAAACTCATCTTCCTGCCCTATAGGCTGATCATCCTCAAACACAGCTGTGTTCATTTTGCCCCTAGGGCTCAGGAATATTCAGGAGTCCCTTATGACCTATAGAATAAAACCCACATTCGAATGGAAGACCCCCATCAACCATCTCCGGCCCCCTTGCCTTCCACCACGTCAGCTCTCATCAAGGCTTGTGTGCATTAGCCAAATTCCTCCCTTCGAGCCTTGCCATTTCTGGTCCAGATCATCACTTTTCCACTCTCCCCACCTCGAAGACCGTCCTCTCATCAGCAAATCCATTCCCATGGCTGAAGCAAAAGTACCAACTCTGAACCTTCCCAAAGACCAAATATCACTGTGATGAGTGATCAGTATGTCCTTCAGGTCAAGACTGAATAAACAAATGAAGGAGCCCATCCTGGTCAGCCCCCCCTGAGTCTGATAATCCTCCCTGATGTGGTGGAGGCTTGGCAAGAGCAGGTATAACTTCCTGTTTGAATCATTTGCCCAAATTGGTGGTAATTTGCGATTTTGCGGAACAGATTTTAATATCTTGTGGTGAGGCCGGTGTTTTGGAATTGAATGACTTTCCTGCAGAGAGAACCTGGCAGACCGTCCAACACCCAAATTTAAACTCAGTTTTTATTTCACTCTGCTCATCTGCCACGTATGCAGTGGTCGTCAGGAAGTGTTGTTAAGAAAATGGTATTTCCTACTGAAAATGACCACCTTTCCCCACCAAGGGAAACAGACCACCTTAACGATGGTGCAAACAGCAGTCCCTTTGCGGGGTTGGTGGTGTCGGCCTCCTCCCCAACTTGACTGTAAGCTCTCTGCCTGCTTGGTTCACTCCTGGGTTCCTGGGGCCTAACACGAGGCAGGAGCTCAATAATCAACAAAATCAGATACAAAAGCAAATATTTCAAATAAGAAAAGAAATCGTAACAAATGACAAATTCTAAAGAGCTGACAGATACTACCAATGTCACACAATTCAGAAAAATACATTTGTATGCATTAAATTATTTAATTATTATTATTGATTATAATAATCATTTAATAAAATAATTTAATTATTCTTATTAACCAAAGAAATTGTCATACCCCTCTGATACTAAACTTTTTTTTTTAATTGTGAACAAAACAGCTCTTTTAATGTTGAGATGACTCAGTTTTCTAAAGTAATCAAAGACAACATGAAGCACAGGAAATTATTTTGATAAAATACAAAATCTTTGCTTTCTAGGAAGATTAATTAAAAGGTAAAGAAAATCCTTTTGTAATCTCTTATCAGGAGCTGACCAATAGTTCAAGAAAACTTGCCTTTCAGCAGACAAAGGAAAATTAAGTTTTAGTATTACATACGTACACAGTTGATACTAAAGCTTATTTAAAACAACTATAACAAATTCATCCAGGTTTAGTCAGCTAAAATTACACAAGGTTAAATTATACAAGGTAATATTCTCTATCTCTCTTCCCAACTCTCTATATCCATTTACATCTATTTAATTTGTTTGTTCTTTTTTTCTTTTCTTTTCTTTTTAAGGTGCTTTATTTTTTTTTAATTTTTGAATTTTATTTACTTTATTTTTTTAATACAGCAGGTTCTTATTAGTCATCAATTTTATACACATCAGTGTATACACATCAATCCCAATCTCCCAATTCATCACACCACCACCCCCATCCCCCGTGGCTTTCCCCGCTTTGTGTCCATACGTTTGTTCTCTACATCTGTGTCTCAATTTCTGCCCTGCAAACCGGTTCATCTGTACCATTTTCCTAGGTTCCACGTATATGCGTTAATATATGTTATTTGTTTTTCTCTTTCTGACTTACTTCACTCTGTACGACAGTCTCTAGATCCATCCACGTCTCAACAAATGACCCAATTTCGTACCTTTTTATGGCTGAGCAATATTCCATTGTATATATGTACCACATCTTCTTCATCCATTCGTCTGTTGATGGGCATTTAGGTGGCTTCCATGACCTGGCTATTGTAAATAGTGCTGCAATGAATATTGGGGTGCATGTGTATTTTTCAATTATGGTTTGCTCTGGGTATATGCCCAGTAGTGGTATTGTCATATCATATGGTAATTTTATTTTTAGTTTTTTAAGGAACCTCCATACTCTCCTCCATAGTGGCTGTATCAATTTACTTTCCCAATAACAGTGCAAAAGGGTTCCCTTTTCTCCACACCCTCTCCAGCATTTGTTGTTTGTAGATTTTCTGATGATGCCCATGCTAACTGCTGTGAGGTGATACGTCATTGTAGTTTTGATTTGCATTTCTCTAATAATTAGTGATGTTGAGCAGCTTTTCATGTGCTTCTTGGCCATCTGTATGTCTTCTTTGGAGAAATGTCTATTTAGGTCTTCTGACCATTTTTGGATTGGGTTGTTTGTTTACTTAATATTGAGCTGCATGAGCTGTTTATATATTTTGTAGATTAATCCTTTGTCCGTTGATTCATTTGCAAATATTTTCTCCCATTCTGAGGGTTGCCTTTTTGTCTTGTTTATGGTTTCCTTTGCTGTATAAAAGCTTTGACGTTTCATTAGGTCCCATTTGTTTATTTTTGTTTTTATTTCCATTACTCTAAGAAGTGGATTAAAAAAGGTCTTGCTGTGATTTATGTCAAAGAGTGTTCTTCCTATGCTTCCTCTAAGAGTTTTATAGTGTCCGGTCTTACACTTAGGTCTCTAATCCATTTGGAGTTTATTTTTGTTTATGGTGTTAGGGCATGTTCTAATTTCATTCTTTTACATGAAGCTGTCCAGTTTTCCCAGCACCACTTATTGAAGAGACTATCTTTTCTCCATTGTATATCCTTGCCTCCTTTGTCATAGATTAGCTGACCATAGGTGCGTGGGTTTATCTCTGGGCTTTCTATCCTGGTCCATTGATCTACA
Source organism: Grampus griseus (assembly GCF_964374135.1). Lineage (NCBI taxonomy): Eukaryota > Metazoa > Chordata > Mammalia > Artiodactyla > Delphinidae > Grampus > Grampus griseus. Next base: position 33,354,052 of record NC_139004.1, on the reverse strand, counting down.
TTTCTGTTTTTGTGCCAGTACCATACTGTCTTGATTACTGTAGCTTTGTAGTATAGTCTGAAGTCAGGGAGTCTGATTCCTTAGCTCCGTTTTGTTCCCTCAAGACTGCTTTGACTATTCAGGATCTTTTGTGTCTCCATACAAATTTTAAGATTTTTTGTTCCAGTTCTGTAAAAAATGCCATTGGTAATTTGATAGGGATTGCATTGAATCTGTAGATTGCTTTGAGTAATATAGTCATTTTCACAATATTGATTCTTCCAATCCAAGAACATGGTATATCTCTCCATCTGTTGGTATCATCTTTAATTTCTTTCATCAGTGTCTTATAGTTTTCTGCATACAGGTCTTTTGTCTCTGAGGTAGGTTTATTCCTAGGTATTTTATTCTTTTTGTTACAGTGGTAAGTGGGAGTGTTTCCTTAATTTCTCTTTCAGATTCTTCATCATTAGTGTATAGGAATGCAAGAGATTTCTGTGCATTCATTTTGTATCCTGCAACTTAACCAAATTCATTCATCAGCTCTAGTAGTTTTCTGGTGGCATCTTTAGGATTCTCTGTGTACAGTATCATGTCATCTGGAAACAGTGACAGTTTTACTTTTTCTTTTGCAATTTGTATTTCTTTTTCTTCTCTGATTGCCATGGACTTCCAAAGCTATGTTGAATAATAGTGGTGAGAGTGGACGTCCTTGTCTTGTTCCTGATCTTAGAGGATAAGCTTTCAGTTTTTCATCACTGAGAATGATGTTTGTTGTGTGTTTGTCATATATGGCCTTTATTATGTTTAGGTAGGTTCCCTCTATGCCCACTTTCTGGAGAGTTTTTATCATAAATGGGTGTTGAATTTTATCAAAATCTTTTTCGGCATCTATTGAGATGATCATATGGTTTTTCTTCTTCAATTTGTTAATATGGTGTATCACATTGATTGATTTGCATATATTGAAGAATCCTTGCATCCATGGGATAAATCCCACTTGATCATGGTGTATGATCCTTTTAATGTGTTGTTGGATTCCATTTGCTAGTATTTTGTTGAGTATTTTTGCATCTATGTTCATCAGTGATATTGGTCTGTAATTTTCTTTTTATGTAGTATCTTTGTCTGGTTTTGAGATCAGGGTGATGGTGGCCTCATAGAATGAGTTTGGGAGTGTTCCTTCCTCTGCAGTTTTTTGGAGGAGTTTGAGAAGGATGGGTGTTAGCTCTTCTCTAAATGTTTGATAGAATTCACCTGTGAAGCCATCTGGTCCTGGACTTTTGTTTGTTGGAAGATTTTAATCACAGTTTCAGTTTCATTACTTGTGATTGGTCTGTTCATATTTTCTATTTCCTCCTGGCTCAGTCTTGGAAGGTTATACCTTTCTAAGAATTTGTCCATTTCTTCCAGGTTGTCCATTTTACTGGCATAGAGTTGCCTGTAGTAGTCTCTTAGGATGCTTTGTATTTCTGCCGTGTCTGTTGTAACTTCTCCTTTTTCATTCCTAATTTTATTGATTTGAGTCCCCTCCCTCTTTTTCTTGATGAGTCTGGATAATGGTTTATCAATTTTGTTTATCTTCTCAAAGACCCAGCTTTTAGTTTTATTGATCTTTGTTATTGTTTTCTTTGTTTCTATTTGATTTATTTCTGCTCTGATCTTTATGATTTCTTTCCTTTTACTAACTTTGGGTTTTGTTTGTTCTTCTTTCTCTAGTTCCTTTAGGTGTAAGGTTAGATTGTTTATTTGAGTTTTTTTCTTGTTTCTTGAGGTAGACTTGTATAGCTATAAACTTCCCTCTTAGAACTGCTTTTGCTGCATCCCATATGTATTGGATAGTCGTGTTTTCATTGTCAGATTTCCCCTTTGATTTCTTCAGTGATCTCTTTGTTATTTAGTAACATATTGTTTAGCCTCCATGTGTTTGTGTTTTTTACGTTTTTTCCCTGTAATTCATTTCTACTCTCATAGCGTTGTGGTCAGAAAAGATGTTTGATATGATTTCAATTTTCTTAAATATACTGAGGCTTGATTTGTGACCCAAGATGTGATCTATCCTGGGAATGTTTCACGCACACTTGAGAAGAAAGTGTTATCTGCTGCTTTTGGATGGACTGTCCTATAAATATCAACTAAATCTATCTGGTCTGTTGTGTCATTTAAAGCTTCTGTTTCCTTATTTGATTTCATTTTGTATGATCTGTCCATTGGTGTAATTGGGGTGTTAAAGTCCCCCACTATTATTGTGTTACTGTTGACTTCCTCTTTCATAGCTGTTAGCAGTTGCTTTATGTATTGAGGTGCTCCTATGTTGGGTGCATATATATATATATTTATAATTGTTATATCCTCTTCTTGGATTGATCCCTTGATCATTATGTAGTGTCCTTCCTTGTCTCTTATAACATTCTTTATTTTAAAGTCTATTTTATCTGATATGAGTATTGCTACTCCAGCTTTCTTTTGATTTCCATTGGCATGGAATATCTTTTTCCATCCCCTCACTTTCAGTCTGAATGTGTCCCTAGGTCTGAAGTGGGTCTCTTGCAGACAACATATATATGGGTCTTGTTTCTCTATCCATTCAGCAAGCCTGTACTTTTGGTTGGAGCATTTAATCCATTCATGTTTAAGATAATTATCAATATGTGTGTTCCTATTACCATTTTCTTGTTTTGGGTTTGCTTTTGTAGGTCCTTTTCTTCTCTTGTGTTTCCCACTTAGAGAAGTTCCTTTAGCATTTGTTGTAGAGCTGGTTTGGTGGTGCTGAATTCTCTTAGCTTTTGCTTGTCTGTAAAGCTTTTGATTTCTCCATTGAATCTGAATGAGATCCTTGCTGGGTAGAGTAATCTTGGTTGTAGGTTCTTCCTGTTCATCACTTTAAGCGTACCATGCCACTCCCTCTGGCTTGTAGAGTTTCTTCTGAGAAATCAACTGTTAACCTTATGGGAGTTCCCTTTTATGTTATTTGTCGTTTTTCCCTTGCTGCTTTCAATAATTTTTCTTTGTCTTTAATTTTTGCCAATTTGATCACTGTGTGTCTCTGCGTGTTTCTCATTGGATTTATCCTGTATGAGACTCTCTGTGCTTCCTGGACTTGGGTGGCTATTTTCTTTCCCATGTTAGGGAAGTTTTCAACTATAATCTCTTCAAATATTTTCTCTGGTCCTTTCTCTCTTCTCCTTCTGGGACTCCTATAATGCGAATGTTGTTGGGTTTAATGTTGTCCCAGAGGTCTCTTAGGCTGTCTTCATTTCTTTTCATTCTTTTTTCTTTATTCTGTTCCACAGCAGTGAATTCCACCATTCTGTCTTCCAGGTCAGTTATGCGTTCTTCTGCCTCATTTATTCTGCTATTGATTCGTTCTAGTGTAGTTTTCATTTCAGTTATTGTACTGTTCATCTCTGTTTGTTTGTTCTTTAATTCTTCTAGGTCTTTGTTAGACATTTCTTGCATCTTGTCAATCTTTGCCTCCATTCTTTTTCCGAGGTCCTGGATCATCTTCACTATCATTATTCTGAATTATTTTTCTGGAAGTTTGCCTATCTCCGCTTCATTTAGTTGTTTTTCTGGGGTTTTATCTTGTTCCTTCATCTGGTACATAGCCCTCTGCCTTTTCATCTTGTCTATCTTTCTGTGATTGTGTTTTTTTTTTTCCACAGGCTGCAGGATTGTAGTTGTTCTTGCTTCTACTGTCTGCCCTCTGGTGGATGAGGCTATCTAAGAGGCTTGTGCAACTTTCCTGATGGGTGGGACTGGTGGTGGGTAGAGCTGACTGTTGCTCTGGTGGGCAGAGCTCAGTAAAACTTTAATCCACTGCTAATGGGTGGGGCTGGGTTCCCTCCCTGTTGGTTGTTTGGCCTGAGGCAACCCAACACTGGAGCCTACCTGTGCTCTTTGGCAGATTCTGGGAGGGCTCACACCAAGGAGTACTTCCCAGAACTTCTGCTGCCAGTGTCCTTGTCCCCACGGTGAGCCACAGCCACCCCCACCTCTGCAGGAGACCCTCCAACACTAGCAGGTAGGTCTGGTTCATTCTCCCCTCGGGTCACTGCTCCTTCCCCTGGGTCCCAATGCACACACTACTTTGTGTGTGCCGTCCAAGAATGGAGTCTCTGTTTCCCCCAGTCCTGTCAAAGTCCTGCAATCAAATCCCACTAGCCTTCAAAGTCTGATTCTCTAGGAATTCCTCCTCCCATTGCCAGACCCCCAGGTTGGGAAGTCTGACGTGGAGCTCAGAACCTTCACTCCAGTGGGTGGACTTTTGTGGTATAAGTGTTCTCCAGTCTGTGAGTCACCCACCCAGCAGTTATAGGATTTGATTTTACTGTGATTGCGCCCCTCCTACTCTCTCATTGTGGCTTCTCCTTTGTCTTTGGATATGGGGTATCTTTTTTGTTGAGTTCCAGTGTCTTCCTGTTGATGATTGTCCAGCAGCTAGCTGTGATTCTGGTGTTCCCACAAGAGGGAGAGAGAGCACATCCTTCTCCTCCACCATCTTCGTTCAGGATCCGATACTAAACTTTTAAGGACTAATAATTTTATGCATTTGATGAGTGGAAGAATTTCCATAGACCAACTTCTGGCTCCATGTTTCAAACCTGATTTTTCTCCACTCCCCACACACTTCTGGTGCTGGTTGCCATGGGCTCTCTTCACGCAGTGACCTGACTTTGGCCTACACTTTTGTGTCCCATTACAAGGTGAATGGACACAGAGGGCAGTAGTAGCATCCCTGGAAGCCATTCCTCCACTGGGGTGACTAGGAAAATTTAATTATAGGTGGGAGTGGCCACAAACCATACATGTATCCCACTGAACTCCAACTATCTACATTGTCAACTCAAATGCCCTTTATCCAGGTCTAAGAATGCCGTGTGGCCACCCGAAGGCCACATGACGTGACGGAAAGTGTGCTGGCTGGGAAGCTGCCGTGAAGAGTCAGTAGTCATAACCCTGGCAGTTTAAGCATCATTTGCTCATTTTACAGAAACATGTGACTACGTGGAGACATCACAGATGGTCCTGCCAGGGCTCTGGAAGGGCCGATGTAGCTGAAGGCCCTGAATAAGCCTCACCAGCTTCACAGGAAATCTTCACCTTCTTTGCCCTCCCCTACCTCAGGAAGGAGAATGACCAACTGAGATAACACAGAAGCAAACCACTTTAAATGTGTGTGTATTAGTTTGCTGGGACTGCTGTAACAAAGTGCCATAGACTGGGTGGCTGAAACAATAGCAATGTATTGTCTCACTGTTCTGGAGGCTGGAATTCCAAGATCAAGGTGTCAGTAGAGTTGGTTCCTTCTGAGGGCTGTGAGGAAGGGATCTGTTCCAGGCCTCTCTCCTTGGCTTGTAGTTGATGGCTTCTCTGTGTCTCCTTATATCATCTTCCCTCTATGCATGCTTCTCTCTATGTCCAAATTGTCCCCTCTTCATAAGGGCACCAATGGATTAAGGCTCACCCTAATGACCTCTTTTTAACTCAACCACCTCTGAAAAGACCCCATCTCCAAATAAGGCCACATTCTGGGCATTAGGACTCCCAGCATATCATTCTGAGGGGACACATTTCAACTCGTAAAGGTATAAAATACAAACTGGTATGTGCATCTCTGCAGAAAATTGAAAGAAAGGGAGAGAAACCCAGAGAGACTCAGAGAGAGGGAGGGAGCTGTTATCTTGTTTACACTTTGCATTTAGAAAAATTACCTCATTAGCTGTCTGTCTGCATCCAGGCCCAGCTGCAACCACTAAATCAATCATTTGGGGATCCGTTTGGCTTTCTTGGACACCATGAATGGCACGTTTTTGAATCTGCTTTGACTTCAGTGGCTGTCTCAAATGTCAAAAATGATGGAGGGGGTAGAAAGGCTGAAGTCTGAGGACAGAGAAGATGGGTCCTCATCTGGCTGAAGGATGAAACTGAGAAGAAGGTCAACCATCCCAGAGAGGATGGGACAGGGAATAAGGACAGGTGCCTAGTCCTGGAGTAGCCTGTGATAGTCGCCCACTTTGCACTTGAAAGAGTTAAGGACAAGCAAGCCCTACTTATACAGAAGGCACTAAATCTAGGGAACTTCTCAGCCCAAGAAGTGATGTAAGATGAAAATACAAATTCAAGACAAAGTTACTTAAATTATTGGATAACACCATCTTCTCCAATTCGTTTCTGGGAGTCCTGAGAGGTGCCTCTTAGGTCTTTAGAGCAGCTGGACGTTGGAGAAGCTCTGCCCTTGCAGGAGGTGCACACAGCCCTTCGTAGATACCATTCATGGACTTGGAACTCCAGTTCCTGCTTCCTGAGGACTCAGGAACAACCATCATGGGGAAAAAGCAGAGGTTAGCTGTCACAGCCCTGCCCTATGTCCTTCTCCCAGCAACCAAAAGCTCCCAGAGTACTGGTTCTTGCAAACTGAGCCCTGGAGGGAACCCCAGGCCCTGATTCAGCTGCACCCTGAGTCCCAGCCTAGGCTGAGCTGGAGACCCGACAATGACAAAGAGGAATGTGGTTAAGTAAGTGCTATGTGAATATAAGCCCTGGTAGCAGTAGAATCAGAAGGCACATTGGAAAAAGATGGAGACCAGGCTTGCAACTCCAAACAATCATTATTACAGCAAAACTCTGGAGAATCTGCCATGTCTACTGGATAGACACATAGCCTGCTTAGGCCAGGCTTATTACTAATGGTACAGTGTGACCCACTGGTGAATCATAAAATCAGTTTAATGAGTTACTATCAGCCTTTGAAAAACAATAAAACAGTATAGAAAATTCAAAGTGCAGCATACAACAACGGTAGAGTCTGATGAAACTTCTGTTTCCTCTACAGATACATATGTGTGTGTAGGAACAGAACGTGAACATATTTCTTACTATGACTTGAGGCAGGAAAGGCTGAAATGCACTGATCCAGACCATAGCCCCTAGAATAGTTAAACCTAACCTATAGGTCCATGTTCAGCAGAACTGGCTGGAGACCTCGTAAAAATGCATATTTCCAGGTACCACTCTCCAGGGATCTTTTTTGAGCCCATATCACTTAGTTGGGCCTGGGAATCTGAATTTAACAGGCTCCCCTGGTGGTCCTGATATTTTTGTTCTGTGGAATATGATGCAGGGATTGCTGTATTTGGGGGGGAAACAAGTAAGTGGCAGGACTGTATTATAAGAAGCTTTAATGACATAGGACATGCTTGCTTCATCTTAACCCAGAGTCTTGAGAAATAGAGGGCATAGGATGGGTATATGGGGCAGGGGTTGGGGGAGTGATATCCATCCTCCCTTTGTAGTGAAAAATTTAGTATCTTGGGTACCAGTAGACCATGCTTGGTTGTAAACTGTGCTTGCAGGATTCAGAGCCAGGCATACAAAAGGGCTAAATAATTCCTAAGTAAAATTATCTACTGAATAGAATTGTTTACCTGGAGACCCAGATGGCTTTAGGGGCAGCCCTTTGTGAGACACAGCCCTGGACTGAGTGACATCTTGAGATTACCTCTCATCTCTTTCATGTCACAGAGGCTAAGAGCAGCAGGATAGAGGGAGAGGTTGGAAAACAGATTGTCTCAAACACATCTGCCATTGATTAGAGCAGCACTTTTCAAATTGTGGATCATGACTCATTAGTAAGTCATGAAATCAATTTACCATCTTGACAAATAAGATAGAATTGAATACAATAGAAACTACCACTGTGCACTGCGTGTAGTTAGAATGTTACCTATGGCTGCATAACAAACCTAACCCAAAACTTGGCGGGCTTGAAGCAACATTTATTTGTTCATAATTCTGGAATTTAGGCAGGGCTCAGTGAAGACAGCTCTTCTCTGCTCCATGGGCACCAGTTGTTGTGGCTCAACTGAGGCTGGAGGACCCACTTTCAAGATGTGTCATTTACATTGTTGGCAAGCTGAGGCTGGCTATTGGCTGGGAGCTCAGATTGGGTGTCAGCTAGGGCCTCAGTGCTCCAACCAGTGGCCTCTCCGTACTGCTAATTTGGGCAGCCACAGTATGATTTCTGGGTTCCAAGGGAGTACATCACAAGAGCAAAATTCCAAGAGGACAGGCCCCATTGTGCAAGAGCTCAGCAAGCCTCCCCTTGCATCACCCTTGCTAATGTCTTGCTAGTTGAAGCCAGTCACTGGGGGAGGGACATGAATACTGGTAAATGTGGCTCATGGGGGACCGTAAGGTAAGCATTAGTCCCTGAAAAAAAAAAAAGGTTTTTTCCAGTTATATATGTGTATAAGTAGTGAGTAACAATGGAAAATATATTCCTAATAGTTAATCACATTTTGAGAAACACAGTAGCAGAGAGTCTTGGGAAACGAGTAGAAGACAAACTTACTTTATGCCAATTGGTTTCTATTTTCAAGATGCTTCTCTGTATATTTACCCCTATCTGTCCATTTTTCTAATACCTCCCCACCCCGCTTTTTTTTTCTTCTTTGTTTCTTTCTCTTTTATTTCTCCTTCTCCCCTTATCTCTTTCCTTCCCAGCCTTAGTATCTCTGCCACTGAACCATATTTTTACACCTTATCTTTCACATTCAAACATCCTCACTTTAAAACACATGCGTACATAGCCTTAATATAAAATGGGGTACCATGTAACCCATTTTCTGCACAGCATCACATACAAATGAGCACAGTTCAGCAGCCAAAAGTAATTTTACATTTGTGTCAGTTTTCCCTGCATCTCTTTAAGAATAGTAAGAGAGATCCAATTTAAATCCAGAGACAAACTCTGTGAAATCCCACTCTCTTTCTTCTCCCAGTTCCCACCCGGCAGCTGCTCTGGGGTCTCCCACTTGCCAAACCCACAAAACTTTCAACACTTAGCCCACAAGGCATTCCCCAACCACCTCCCCTCCACTTACTCCCTCTTCTGAATGTAACTCAGCTTCGCCTCTGGTTCCAACACTCTCTTCCAAGTACCTTGATTCTGTGTCACAAAGGATTGAAAACCTGGATTGAAAAAACTGAACACAGAGAGAGGAGTCAAGACAGAATCTGAAAGGACAAAAAAAATTCTCTTAAAAAGAGTTACAACTGCTTGAATAGTTATAAATTTCACCCCAGCTGCACACACAAAATATGTGTAACTGTGTCTTCTGAGTCCTGAATGGGGAGTCAGGAGAAATTGATTTTAGTTTTGGCTCTGCTGCTAATTAAATGCACAAGCTTTGACAAATCATTCAGCTTCTCAGCCCCAAGCTTCCTGATCCACATGATAAGTAATAATACCAATTTCTGAGGGTTGTTGTGAGGTCTAGATGAGCATCTTTATGGAATGTGTCTGGAACACAGCAGGCAAGGAAAAACGTTAATTCCCCTTGTGATTCCTCCTCTGTAACATGGGGTGATGATATATGCCTTGCTCACCTCCCAGGGTCTCTCTAAGGATCAAAGTAGAAAATGCATGTGGAAGCCCTTTATAAACTACAAAGCACGGTGCTAATAATATATAGTATTTTTCGTACTTTATTGAACCCAGCAATCTCATCCCAGTCATATTTTTGCACAATGCCTTGTTCATTATAAGACTCATAAAGAGCTAACTTTTTTGTGTGCAACTATAATAAGAATGTGAGGAAGCTTCCCTTCTCCACTCCATTCCTCTCCCCAACCCAACGCAAGCTTTGCCGTCAAGAGAATCCTGACCCCAAGTTTGAAGAAGAGGATTTTGTGGCTGGGGGAGTGGCTCAGTGGTTCTCAAAATGTGGTTCCCGGACCAGCAGCATCAGCATCACCTAGAAAGTGTAAGATGCAAATGTTAGGCCCCATCTCAGACCTACAGACTCAGAAATTCAGAGCCCAGCGATTTATGTTTTAACAAGCCCTCCAGATGATTCTGACACACATTCAATTTTAAGCACAATAAAGTCAGCGTAATGGCAGCAGGGGGAATGTGAATCTCCCACGTAGACCTGATCGTGGTTTTTGGCAGAGAAATCAGCCCTTGTGGTGCAAGATGGTCTACGTGTATTTAGACACTTGAGGACAAGAAAAAAATTCCAACTATAGCACAATATGAAGGATAGCCAGAAGGGTTTCCTTCCTGTCTGCCATGGACCAAGTGTTTGTGTCCCCCCAGAACTCATATGTTGAAATCTTAACCCTAATGTGATGGTTTTAGGAGGTGAGGCCTTTGGGAGGTAATTAGGTCATGAGGGTGGAGCCCTACTGAATGGAATTTGTGCCCTCAGGAGAAGAGGCAAAAGACCTTGCTTCTCTTCTCTCTGCCCTGCTCTCTGCCATGTGAGGATACATTTAGAAGAGAACCATCTGAAACCAAGAAGAGAGTCCCCACTAGACACCAGATTTCCTGGCACCTTGATCTTGAACCTTCCAGCCTCCAGTACCTGTTGTTTAAGCCACCCAGCCTACAGTGTATTTGTTATAGCAGCCCAAACTGACAGAGACACACTTTTTCTTTGGGGCTCAAGGCTCTCCCCATTTTCCTTGGCTGGGGAGAAACCAACTGTTGCCTAAAAAATGTCAAGAAGTGAAGGAACGACTTTGATTCACAAATCAAGACAGTTGGTGAATATATGCCAGCCAGAAGTGAGGTCAGAAATAGGGTGAGGCATCTAGGGCACAAAATTTTAAAAGGCACTCACTTTGAGGTCACAGAAGTGCAGACTCATCAGAAAAGGGAACTTCTTCTTAGTAGGGTAGAGGCCCCTAAAACCTGGGAGGTTGACCCTGGGGAAGAGCGGTTGCATGAGGAAAGAAGGGGGTGTATTTATGGGGCACTCAGAAAACCTAGGGAATGTTCATCATGGGCTGTCCCAAAAGAATGGACACCAAGGCTCCCCCCGCATGGTGCAGGGAGATAAGTCCACTAGATCATAGGGCCAACACCCAGTTTTCCCTGTGTGTTTGCATTCATCATTGGATCCCCTGAGTAAAGAGCAGATGGTTCTTCTCTGAGTGTGTGTCTGTGGATGTGTTTCATTTCAGCCCAGGCCATCATGGCAGCAGGCTCGGTTCCTGGGTCACGGATGGGCAATAGAGACACCTTCCTTGAGACAAAACAGTCCATACTGCTGTGACCGCCCTCCCCCAGAGTCATCACTCGGCTCTGAAAAACTCAACTTCCCACCAACACTACAACCACACCCTATGGGTCAGAGGGGAAGGAGGATAGCACTCTTTACGCAATAATAATAATAGTGATGATAATAAAACAACTCTAAAGATTGCCACTTAAGTGCTTATTAAGTGCCCAGTTCTAAGTGTATGTTCTAGGAATTTTACACATGTTATATTATAGTCATCCACCCAGTAGTATTACCACCTTCATGGGAGGAACCTGAGGCAGGTCACTGCATTGCTCAATCCAAGAGCGCCATGGGACAGGCTGCATAGTCTGTAGTTGTGCAGTGCCCAGCCTGGGGGCCCTGGGTGGTCTCCCTGAGGCTGAGACTCAGAGAGCTTAAGTGACTTGCCCAAGGTTACAGAGCCAGTAGGTGACAGAACACCAACTGCATCTGCTACAGAGCCATGCAGAAGAGAGGCCATGCAACTCTTTGGGTGGGGTGGGGCTTGGGAAGGAAGGGAGAGGAGCCACCAGCTCTCTGAGGATGGGTGAGTCAGGAGGAGGAAGATAGAGCGGGTTTTGCAGTGGCTTTGTACAGAGAGGTAAGAAGCAGCAGGCAGCCTGCAGCTCTCGGGTGGAAGCTGGAGAGGGGACTGGAGGGTCCACCCTGGCCACTTCCACCCATAGCAGGCCGAAAATGGAGAGAGGGAAAGTAGGTTCACATCTTGGACCCTGAGAGGATGGGTTTCTCCATTCATTTTATAGACACGTGCGTGCACATACGCGCACACACACACACACACTGAGCTCTACTCACAGTGCCAAGTGTCAAAGGTTCAAAATATATGTAGCCCAACCCCTGCCTTGAGGAGCTCATGGTCCAGAGGGGGAGGCAGGTGATTACAATGTAGTGTGAATCGTGAATCGTGCTGAGAGAGGCTAACAGGTGCCTCAGGGCGGCACAGAGGAGAAGAGGAGGGAGGCCTGATGCTGCTCCACAAGGGACAGGAGGATGGAGAGGCTGGGAGGCAGCCAAGGGCCGGCTCATGAAAGGCCTTGTGTGCCAAACTGGTGCTACAGAGATTGGGTTTTTGTCTTAAGAGCCATGGGGAACAAGGAAGGAGTTTCAAGCAGGACAGTGACATTACTGACTTTTTAGTAGTCAGGGTTTTCCACAGAAACAGAACCAATTACATATATATTATTTATATATATATATATTTAGAACGTGATTCATTATAAGGAATTGACTCACATGATTACAGAAGTCCCACGATCTGCCGTCTGCAAGCTGGAGACCCAGGAAGGAAAGCCGGTGGTATAGTTTGAAGGCCTGAGAGCCAGGGAGCCCATGGTAGAGACTCCAGGCTGAGTCTGAAGCCCCGAGAACAAGGACATGAAGGGCAGGAGAAGATGGATGTCCCAGCTCAGCAGTCAGCCAGAGACAATTCAACCTTCCTCCACCTTTTCATTCTATTCAGGCCCCGGATGTATTTGTTGGACAGTGCCCACCCAGTGGGAAGAGTCATCTGCTTTACTCATTCCCCATTGCAAATGCTAATCTCTTCCAGAAACGCCCTCAGAGACACACCCAGAAATAACATTTCACCAGCCATCTGGGCATCCCTTCCTTGGCCCTGTCATGTTGACACGTAAAATTAACCATCCCAGAGTATTATTTGGAAACGCCATTCCGGCTGCTGTGTGGATGACGGATTAGGGGTGGATGGCCAGTAAGGGCTCGGCAGTTACCACTCAGCCAGTTCAGCCAGAACAAGGGGAGAGGAGGCCAGACCCACCTCGTCCCCAGACATGCCCTACTATAATGGGGAGACACTTCCTGTCCTAAACAAACTACTTCACTCTCAGTTCAGCCCCTCAACTGGCAAGTTCAGCCTCCATTCAGACCCCCAGGCAGCCCCCGCGACAGCGTCCAAGAGAAAGGGGTGCACATGGGAGGGTAGGACATGGACTTGGGATGGACACAGGTGGCACAGCTGCCCCGGTGTCAGAGTCACAGAAAGAGGGGCCACCCAGCGGAGGAGACAGGTGAGGGGCACAGACCCCCGGCTGTGGGAAGAGGTGTCAGGACACCTGAAATGGCTGGAGGCCACAGGTCTGGGAGAAGGCTGGGGGATTGCGGTTGCATTTTGCTTTCTTGCTGCCATTGTTACAGTGACTCCCACTCCCGGGTCCTTACTCATTAGGTTAGTGGGTCCTTACACACACACACACACACACACACACACACACGTGCGTGCACGCGCCTTCCTGGGGCGCAAAGAAAGCTATTATAGGCACCTAAAATTTCAACTCCAGGGTTAGAGCAAATAGATAGAGGCCAGTGGGCACAGACTTCAGGGGTGTCTATTGGATTGTAGGAATCCCAGCTTCTATCCATTCCAACAGATGATCAGGGCAAATACAGCTCTGACCCTGGCCACATTTTCTTCCCAGTAAGTGATCCCTCAGCTGAGAAAGCCAGAAGCTCCATCCTTTCATGGCTGACAAAGGCTGGGGATGTCCCAGGTCTTAGAACAGCTTCTCAGAGGGACCTCTTCACGATGCCAGAGATCAAGGGCAGGAACAGGACCTTGGAAATCACTCAGTGTGGCTTCTCCCTGATACTGAGGACCAGAGAAGTTGAATGGCTCCCTCACAATCACATCCTATCGTACGTGTATTTATCCTTCCACAAACACCTACCACCTGCCAAGCTTTGTTGTGATGGTGGGGATATAACAGTGAACAAGAACGGTCCCTGCTCTCAAGGAGCTTCAGTTCTAGTTAGTTATAACCAAGTAAAGTACATGGATGCCAGGTGGCAATAAGTGTCAGAGAGAAAAACAAAGCAGGAGAGAGGGATAGAGAGTGCTTTGGAGGCGAGGACAACTTTAAGCAGGAAAACATTTGAGTAGAGACCTGAAGGAGGTGAGGGAGCCTCTTCTGGGGGAAGAATGTTCCAGGCAAAGGGGACCATGAGTGCAAAGTCCCTAAGGCAGGGGCACGGCTGAATGTTTGAAGAGAAGCAAGGAGGACAGTATAGCTAGAATAGAGCTAATCGGGAAGGGAACAGGAGTAGTTGAAGTCAGAGGTACAGAGAGGTTTGGGGGCAGTTCTGACGGGGCCTGGAGGCCATCGTAAGGCCATTGTAAGGACGTGGCCTTTACTCGAGTGGGATGGGAGCCACTGGAGGGCTCCAGGCAGGGAAAGATCTGCTCTGACTTGGGTTTTCATTGGCTGCTGTGTTGTGAGTAGACAGAAGGGTAGCAAGGGTGAGACTGGGGGACCAGTGTAAGAGATTTTGCTACTGCACAAAATCTAGGCCACGAAGAAAGATGGCTCAGAAGAGAGATGCAGCAGTGGAGGTGGGAGATGTAATCAGACAGAGATTGGAGGGTTAAGGCAATAGTATCTACTGAAAGATGGGATGGGCGTGTGAGAGGAAGAGGGGAATCAAAATGACCCTAAGGGTTTTATCTCAAGCTACTAGAAGAAGGAGCTGCCACTAACCATGGTGGAGGAGACTGAGGGAGAGCAGGTTTTGGCCTGAGCGTGTTACACAAGGTGCCCTTAGACATCAGGTGACAGTGGACAGGAGGTAGCAGATACAGGAGTCAGTGTAGAGATGAGGTCACGGGGCAGAGCCAGGCCTTGAACCCAAGAATTCACAGACCACACTGCTTCTGAGGGAAGTACCAATTCCCCGAGCTCCAAAATGAAAACTCCATCATTTAGAATCATAACTGAATACAGTATTAAGCTTTCAAATAAGTTTCAAAAATTCTAATAAATGCTAGTTTATCTGGCATCTTTCGAACCAGAAATTCTCTTAGCTAAGACTTTCCTATTTATTCCTTCAAGAATGAACAAAAAGAAAGAAAGAAAGAAAAGTCTATCACTTGAGAAAGGCTGGGCTGGTGATGAAGAACCGCCACGCGGTCCTTGGGGCAAAACTGCACAGAGGGATCACAGCCACGGAAGAGCTAGCACACTAGAGCACTGACATTCAACTTGAGCCCATGCTGTGTCCAGAAAAAAGTGAAGGTAAATTCCTCCCCAAGGTGCATCCGTCCTCAAAGACCCCCAGGAGCTCACAGGAGAACTTGCTTTGCAATGAGTGATACGGGTTTGCTTAAGCCTCGCTCAGACAGCAGGATGAGCACATTCGACTAATATTCTCTAGATCCACAAATCCCAAAGGCCCGAGCTACAGAGAGGAGAGACGAGCTAAGGAGGAAAGCTGCCTGCTGGTATTTGCAAAGCATCACCCAATCCATCAGCAGGTACACAAGGGCCGCTGGGTTGAGAGGGAAGAATATTTTAAGGGAGGTCTTAGTGGGATTCCCCAGAAGCAGACACAGAGATAAGGATGTGGCTGGAAGTAGTTTATTTGGGAAGCGAGCCCAGGAAGCAGCAGCAGGAGAGTGGGGAGGTAAGACAGGGACGGAGTGTCTTAGTGAACTCAGTTCCAATGGGTACCCTCCAGGACACTGCATAGAACATGTCACAGGTCGGTCCCACCTGAGAGGCAAGGAACTGGGCTATTTATCCTCTAACTCTCATTTGTTATTGGTTGAGAGCTCTTCCCATAGACTTTAACTCCCCAACACTTCTGGTCTGTCCCCTACCTGAGTCGCCTACTCTCCAGCAGCCAGAGAATTCCCTGGAGCAGAGAGCAGCAGTGTTTGCAGTAGGAAGCTGTAGGTGTGAGCTGAAACCAGAGTACCAGGGTGAGTGGGCACCACGGTGGGTTCCACAGGGACTGCCTGGGCTCTCCATCCTTAGTTCAGACTCCGAGAACCATCTTCATTCCAGAAAACAGGACTGAGATGAATGATTCTCCTCATTCCTGTAAGAAGAGCTAGAAAACAGAGCAGAACAGAGTCTCACTGGTCCCAACAGAGAGAAGGCACCCTTGGGGCCTCTCAGATTGGAGATCAGGGCCGTGGCAATGCCCAAACAGAGTCAGAATTTTGCAGTGTGTTGGGGAGAGGCAACCCTCCCCCGGAAATAGATTGAGATCCAGTTCTCTGGGCTCTCAGTGGAGCGTTTTAAGAAAGTGCATAAGCAGTGGCTAAGGCTCAGGAAGGAGGGTTCTGGAGCACAGAGCTGCAAGCCAGACCACGGAGTTAGCATTCTAGCGTTCTAGTCAAGGATTACCCCGTTCCTTAGTGTAGGGACCTGGAGACTGACATCACACCCTCTGTATCCTTGTCAGTTTATCCTATGTGCATGTGTACTATACATCTGCCTGCATCCTTGAGAAAACACAGACATTCACATCAACAACTCATTTTGTCATCTTCATAAAGTCCCAAGTTTAAGAGTCCACCCTAAGTATTGTCATTCACAGACCTCTGGATGGATAGATCCTATATGACTACTGGACCCCATTTTCTCTTGCCCATATTGGATAAAACTAGATAAACAGCACCCAACCCTCCCTCCCCAAAACTCAATCTGAATGAGCAGTCCCTTATGAAACAGCTCAAACTTGTACGGCTGACCATTTGTCAGGAAACTGTTCCTTGTAAGGTGGTTACAAGATAAATGAGAGAGGATCCCTGCCTTTCAAGAGCTTCCAGGTCCTGCAAACAAATACCTGCTCTTTAGTCAGGTACGTGCTGAAATAGTTCCATAAATAGAATGTCAGAACGGCAGTGGCTCCACACACAGCCCAGAGCTTTGGGGACTGGATTTTTAGACCCCTGGAGCTCCCTCCATCGGAGCCCCGCTCCTTCCCTCCTCTTCAGATCAGCCTCCCAGGTGCTCATACACTGACCACTTTTCAGCCATCAGTATCGGCCACCCCATTCAACTTGCATTTGCAGCCTATGTTTGCATGGTTTTGTGGGGGGTTTTGTTTTTCTGACGACACTGCGAGGTGTAGAATAGGCTTTGGAATTGTATGGCCCTGGTCTGACCCAAGTACCTCTACCTGTAACAGGCTGTGTGACTTTCAGACAGCTGCTTAACCCCTCTGACCTGGTCATTAGAAAAATGGAGATGATAATAATAACCTTAGGGTGAACCCTATGAAAAAGCCTTTTTTGTAGGTTAAAAATGGTTGAATATTGGCACTTTCATATTAGGTTCCACCTAATACCTACCTTGTAGGACTGTAGGAACAGTTTAGTGAGAAGAGTATATGTGTCACTGCTGTGGCCCCATAACTAACTAGCTTAGGACCCCAGAGGAAGGTCACCTTCCCCTTAGTACCCGAATCACTACTCCTTTCAAATATCTGCAGGATGAGGGTCCAAAGTCTGTTCTTCTATAGAACTCCCAGTGATTTCTGGAAATTCTTGTGCTCCCTTGTTCCCTCCACCGGGTTGCCTCCATAGTGAAGGCTGATGTTAATTGCACGTTTACTCTCTGCCAGGTATTGTGCCCAGCACTTTGCACGTATACACCCATCTAGCCCTCCTCTCCACCCATGTGAGCTAGGGACTGCTACCATCATCCCTTCACAGATAGGGAAACTGAAATGTGGAGAAGCAAAGTATTTTTCCAAGGTCACACAACCGGCAAGTGGGAGAGTCAAAACCCAGCCATCAGCTCCAGCCACCTTCCTTCACCTGCTGGCATCCTGCCACTGCTGCCAACAGGAAATGTTCCATGCCAGCATCCTGCAGGCGCCCCTCTCCATGAACCTATGGGTTCCGGGCAGGGGCACTGGCCTTTCTATTTCTCCAAAGTACTGAGATCAGGCAAATTTGTTAGGAGACTGATTAAAGGGAAAGAAAGAGAACAAAATCAAGCAGAATTAAGAATGAGAAAGGAGATATAAACCTAGATGCACTAGGGATTAAAAGGTTACAAAGGAAATCTACATCAACTCAGCAGAAACAAAATAGGAAATCTAGAAGTGGATATTTACCTAGAAAAATACAAATTACCTAAATTGACCTGAGGAGAAGTAGGAAATGAGAAGGCCAGTTGCCACAGAAGAGACTAGAAAGGTGATTAAAGATCTACCATTATAAAAGGCACCAGGAACAGATGGTTTCACAGCTGAGTTCTATGTAACCTTTAAAGAACAAATAATTCCAATGTTATTTAAACTCTTCCAGATCATAGGAAAAGATAAAGCGCTGCAATTCACTTTATGAAGCCCACTTTGCCTTAGTAGGAAAACCTGATGCAGAGTGCTTAGAAAAAGGAAACTCTAGACCGATTATTCTTCTGAATAGAAACGTAAAAATTTGAAATAAAACACTAGTAAATGAAATCTGGCAAAACGTCCTTATGATCAAGTGGGATTTATCCTAGTAACACAGATTTATAACAGGAAATCAATTAACTTAATTCATTACACTAACAAATCCAAGGGAAAAATATGATCATATCAATAAATGATGAAAGCGTTTGATGAAATATAAACTCCAAGGAAAATCAAAATAGAAGAAATTCATTCATTCTTTCAATGAGTATGTACTGAGCGCTACTATGCATCTAACTGGGTTCCAGGGATTGTAGCCGTGACCATATCAGACAAAGATTCCCTGCCATCAGGGAGCTCATATTCTAGTAAGAGAGACAGGCAACATACAGGGTGTATAAGGAAAGAATATACGATGTTAGGGATATATGCTAAATAGAAAAATTATAGCAAGGGTAGGAAGTTAGACTGTCAGACAGGACGGTCAGGGAAAATGTTACTAAGAAATGACAGCTGAAAAAAGAGCCAGGAAGGACATTCTAGGCATAGGGAGCAGTAGTGTGACAACCATGGGTGGGCACATGTGTCCTGGAGAAACAGCTCAAGAAGGCCAGTGTTCCATGGAGTGATGGAGGATAAGACGTTAATTAGCCGGTTGCTGCAACCAGATTAGAGGCGTCCAGCAAAGCTTCACTGAACACCTGTGGCCTAACAAGGACAACGCGGGAGGTGACTTACACTGCTGCCCTAGATCGCTACTCTTGTGCTCACAGGCCTGGCCCTCAGCTCAGGGCTTCTGCCCGCCCTTGGTAGGCACCATATGGTGGGCTAGCTGAGCACCCTTGCATCAGAATCACTGGACCCCACCTTTCCCTGAGTTCCCAACAGAACCTTCAGACCCAGTGAAAGCTGAGATGATGTCATTTTTCAAGGGAAACCCCACACCTGAACCCACAGGGCTGGGCTGACTCCCAAGACCAGACAAAGCCATCACAATAGCTGATAGATCCTCTCCCACAATCCGGATTATTCAGCCTGAAACCACACTATGTCAGGGACTCCAAAGGTCTGTGTAATTAGAGAAACACGTTTTCTAATTCCTCAAGGACACAAACTGGTGAAACACATCAAAATTCCATGACTAGACAGAACACACCCTCTGTCTGTTGAAAGAATGGATGTCCTAACTTGGGTGACATCAGCATTTTCTCCAGGAACAATGGCTGGGTGCTTGGTCTACATTTCTCTACGCAATGGCCCAGCCTGCTGGTTCTCCTAAAACAAGGGAAGCAGGTCTGTTGAACCCTCCTTGGGGAATGACTAGGGGTAACATTTCCTGGAAAAAGCTGGGAATAGACACAATATAGAATATACAAACAAATCACCCTTGGGTCGGGGGGCACTTGAGTTCTCTAGAGGTTACTACCTATGATTGTATATTGAGAATGAAAAAGAAAAATAGTTTAGACACCTGGCTTGGCCACTACTAGGTTGGCCCTGGGCCCTAGTTGTTCTTTATTTTATTTTATTTTTTGTGGTACGCGGGCCTCTCACTGTTGTGGCCTCTCCCGTTGCGGAGCACAGGCTCCAGACACGCAGGCTCAGCGGCCACGGCTCACGGGCCCAGCCGCTCCGCGGCATGTGGGATCTTCCCGGACCGGGGCACGAACCCGTGTCCCCTGCATCGGCAGGCAGACTCTCAACCACTGCGCCACCAGGGAAGCCCCCTAGTTGTTCTTGTTGAAATAAACAACTTCACACAATATCAGCATCAGACAAGGCCTCTCTGTGACCGTGATAAACACAAGCATGTTATGCAAAGGATGTGCGGATATCCTTTTCTTTCAGCGGACCAAGATGACTCCTCTTTCTTTACCACTGACAGCTCTGGCCTTGCTCTATTCCTGTTGTCTCCTAGATAAGAATGTCGATGATACCCAACTGGCAAAATGCTCCTACTTCCTGACAGCACCCACTCAAGGACAACCCTTGGTTCCTCAACCCTCTCTAAAATCATGCAAAACAAACCCTACAACGGCCTCTTCCTGAGGCTGCTCCACGGTTGCCCGTGGCCCACGCTCTACCTCGTGGCAGCAAGTTCAGAAACCGAACTTTATTTGACTCTGTGAGGGTCCTGGTGATCTCTGGGCAACAGGCTTTATCAACGTATTTATCAGTATTGAAACATGGATGAGCGAAGTGGAGAAAGAAGTGTCAGATGATGAGGTGGGAAGGGGGAGAAACACAAGAAAGCCAAGCCCTGAGTCCTATGGAGACTCAGACGCGTTTAATGTGATACGTGGCTCTTTAAGGTGGGCCCTGCCGTGAGCACTATTTCATTTTCTCCTCTTAATAACCCTGGTGGAATATTAACGTTCCAGACCAGAATATGGAGGCTTCCAGCAGCTAGCGAGGAGACAAGGTCCTGGGCTGGGAACGCGCTGGTCTCAGGTGCCTGGATAGACAGAAGGGTCTCCAAAGCTTGTGTCTGGACGGGAGGAGGCTGGCTCTTCCCACCTGTGTTTGCCCAGGCAGTAGAGAGAAATCCCTTCCTGGATAATCAGATAAGTTGCTTTTCTGCATCTCCGTTTCCTCATCTATAAAATGGGCTCCTCTGGGGAATTTGGCGAGCTAGTATATGCATGCATAAAACACCAGACCCGAAGCAGTTTCTTGATAAGGGTTAATTGCTAACCGTGTGATGAAAATTATGACTGATTCCTACAAGACCACTGAGGGCGGGACAGGGACCTTTATGCCCTCTTCATGGGGGGCAGGGGAGGGGGTGTGGAACCCAGGCACAGGGAGAGGAAATGGTTTGCCCAGAGTTTCAGGAAGAGTGAGGCAGAGCCCAGGTCGTCTGGTTGAGGCCTCCCCTCCCCCACCCCTCCAATCAATCCTGGCCCCGGTCCTCATTTGTTTTCTCTGGTGTGTGGAGCTTCCTGTCTGTGTTTGTGAGTTTTCAGCATCTGTAAGTACACACAGCCGCACAGAACTCGCTGGCACAGACATTTGTCAAAGATGACAAGCCAGTCATCCATGCCACCAGAGACAGGGACAGATGTGCTCCCTGGTGCCGCTGTCCAGGAAGCCAAGGATGGATGGGGTCCCGGCACCCGTTCAGTCTGCCTGTGCAGGGAGCCGCAGACCAGGCCAGCGACAAATTGCAGCCTGGTCGGCGGTTGGGCGAGGAGGTTCAGAGCCTGCCTCCCCGCTCTGCTCCGAGCCAGAAACCCTTCCGGGCCCTCCCTGCTCTCTCCCTGACCCTCCCGCACCGCACGCACACGCCTGTCAAACCTGACACGCACTTAGGACTTGTGTGGGGTCGTAGAGAAGGAGGAGGCTGCACATGAGATTTTGGTCCTTTTTATAATAATTATAATAGTAGCCTGCACTCATATATGCTGCACTGTCCTAAATCTGAACATTTGTCCTCAGCCATCCCCTAGTGCAGGTATAGGACACTGAGACCAGCAAGGTTAGGAGACTCCTCCAAGGTCACATAGCAAATGGCAGAGGCAGGATATGAATCCAGATAGTCTGGCTCCACCATCCCCTGCCCCTCGGGACTTCTATTTGAGGGTCTAAGGTGGAGGGGAACTCACTGTGGGCCCAGGACAGACAACAGGAAGAAGAGACAAAGGATCCAGCTGCCCCGCCAGGCTCACCACTGACCTGCTGAGCAGTCAGGAACTGCCATCCTGTCTCAGGTTTCCACCTGCAAAATAAGCAGCTGCTGCTGCTGCCCCTGCAGGGCCTTGTGGAGCCAGAGCAGCTTTGAGGCCGGCCCCTCTCTTCTTCTGGGAACCCCAGGCCCTGGTTCCTCTGCCTCCACACTCTTGCTACTGCCGCCCCATAACTTCAACCCCGATTCCCCCCTGCAATACCATCTTACAGCTCTTTAAACTGTCACCTCTGTGTCCCTGAGGCAAGCTCACAGTCCCCTGAGATTTTATAGGGATATTTATGGCTAGTGACGGCAAAAGGGAACAGACCACATAAAACAAAAAGAAGAGAAACAGAAGAGAGCTCTAAAAAACTTTCCAAGGTCTTGCTCTACATCTCCCCATGGGAATTTCATACACACAGGATGACCAGCTTCCTTCTCCTTCTGGATGAGGTTTAGAAAGACCACAATCTGGGGTCTGGTTCAGACCATCCCTTGCTGTGGGGCCTTGCAGAAGCACCTTCCTTTCTCTGAGCCTTAGTTTCCTCATCTGTAAAATGGGGACAATGATAGCACCTATGTCATGAAAATGATTGCAAGGATTATAACCCCCAAAAATACTGAGAACAAAGCCTGATACAGAGTGAGCACTCAACAAATGCCAACTGTTGTTATTCCCCGGTTTTCAGTTTCCTCAATGGGAAAATGAGGGTGGTGGGTATCACGCTGGGTATGGACTTCCGGCTGGAACTTTCTGTGATTTAGTGACATACCTGTGATGCTTCCTTATCTCCTCTTACTCACAGTTCTACTTGGTATCTATTGAGCCCCAGGCAACTGCTTGACATAAATGAAAGGCATTACACTCTTATTCACGGTGGGAAATTGTTCCAACTGCAACTTTGCCATCAAATGAGCCACCTCCATGGGTTGACGCAGCTGGGGAATCTGAGCTATGTGGCCAGGTCCCTGCTGACCAAACCCTGCAATGACGGACCACAGGACCTGTCCCAAAGCTGTGGGGAAAGAGTCCCCACCATCCTGCCTGTGTAGACCCGGCCCCATCAGCACAATGTTTGCAGAAATAAGTAGTTACAGTTTCCCTGGGATTCATGCAGAGGACACCCGAGCTGGGAGAGAATTTCTTTTGCTGTTCAAGCTCCGTAAAAACTTGAAGAGTCATTTTATTTTTCAATCTGTGGGCAGGATGCCACCAAACCAGGAAGCATCATTGAAGGATTTTTTTTTCAGCGTTTTTGGGGGAATGGGGTGGGGTTTGGTGATGGTTTTTTTTCTCGCTGATGCTTTTTGGATAAACACATAAATCAGCATCATCTATATTTATTAGATAACGTGGCTTGTTCAATACGAAATTACCCCTGTTTTGCATGATTCCCCCCCACCTTGTGATTAATATAAATGACTTAAGTTAATTATGTTTCTCTTCACGGAAAAATGTATTTGTCAAAGTGCTGAAACATCAATAAAAAATAAGCAGTGTCATTTGAAGAAGGGCAGGATTGCAAACGAGCAGTCAGGGTGTGGGGAAGGGAACGAACTCGCTGTCTGGGGAGTGTCATTCTGATTGAGTGGGCACACTTTATATTTACTAATAGTGACATAAGCATTTTTCTTAGTTAAGCACTTGGGGGTCTGATGAGGTAGATTGATGTCATCATTATTAACAATAATGACACTTCAGATGTAGAGAAAATGGCTTTCTCCAGGTTCCCAATGAATCCTGCATGGATTAAGCCTCACCTCTCATTACCAGGGACAGCTAAAGCTGGGTATCTTACCAGCCAGCCCCCCAAAACTGGCCCAGCATGCGGACTTAGAGAGAGAGAGACAGGGAGGCAAATGCAGATGATTAAAATGAATGAGGGGGAGAGAAATGAAGAAAAGCAAACCATCAGGCTGGAGTCCCAGAGCAAGAAGGAAGCTTCAGCCCAACCATTTCATTGGGCCAGTGACCAGACTAAGGTCCAGAGAGGGAAAGGGACTTTGCCAAGGGCACACAGCATGTTAGTAGCAGATCTGAGACAGAGCCCAGGACCCTTGACACCCGGACTTTTGCCTTTTCCCTGCATTCTGCTGCTCCCTGCCCCACCTCCACCTCTACCTCCCCACCAGGGATCAAGGGCAATGGTGCCAGCAGATTGCTGGAGAGTCAGGACCGCAGGAAAATCTCTGGGTTACTGACTTTTTCTATAGTATTGGAAATGCCTCTATCCCACCCTGCCTACCTTGGTTTTGGTTTCCTGAAAGCAGATCCAGAGACCAGATCGTGGGTGCTAGAGGTCTATTTGAGAGGTGATCCCAAGACACCAGGTGAGGCAGAGGGGAAATGAGATGAGGAGGGGAAGAAAACCCACCGTGGCTGGGAGCAGGGGCTGCTAACGAGGGGGTTACTGCCGCAGGTACCTGCGCTCATAGCTCATACCCACCAGGAGACACTGTAGAGAATTATGCCGCCCAGTGCTGAAGAGGAAGGCAGAAAAATACGCATTCACTCACTCCCGGGGGCTTTCACCTCCAGCCCCGCCGGGTCACTCTGTACCCAGGCTGAGCGAGCTCCCATGGTACCTGAAAAACCCAGAGAAGTGGACAGGGCGTGTGAGAAGGGAGAGCCAGTGTGCACGGTCATGGTCTACCCCAAATGCAGGTGAAATGTGTCTAACCAAAACAGCACCGGCAGGAGATAGTAACATTTTCAAATTAAGGACACTTTGAACTTTCATGGGCCAGATAGTAACATTTTCAAATTAAGGACACTTTGAAGTTGCACGGCATTAACACATAGCACAGGCCGTTTGGACATCAGAAGTTTCAAAGTGGGGCTTCCCTGGTGGCTCAGTGGTTAAAAATCCACCTTCCAATGCAGGGGATACAGGTTTGAGCCCTGGTCCGGGAAGATCCCACATGCCGTGGAGCAACTAAGCCGGTGTACCACAACTACTGAGCCTGTGGTCTAGAGCCCGTGAGCCACAACTACTGAGCCTGTGTGCCACAACTACTGAAGTCCATGCGCCTAGAGCCTGTGCTCCGCAACAAGAGAAGCCACCGCAATGAGAAGCCCATGCACTGCAACGAAGAGTAGCCCCCGCTAGCCACAACTAGAGAAAGCCCGTGTGCAGCAACGAAGACCCAATGCAGCCAAAAGTAAATAAATAAATTGTTTAAAAAAGAAGGTTCAAAGAGAGCTCTTAAAAACTTGTTTGTTTTAAATAAATGAGTTGTGCATGTACACACGCACAGACACACACACACACATACAGACACACACACACACACACCTGAGAGCACTCGGCTCTCACACAGTCCTCTGCCTCTGGTGCTGACTCCTTTATCACCATCTGTCCTTTTCGGTGCCAGAAAGCCTTCGGATGCTGTTGCTGGGGCAACAGGAAATCTTGGGTACCTGCTGCATCGTTAGCCTGGCCCCAGCCTCCCCTCCTCCTGATTAACCCCAGCTGACAGAACATGCCCTTCTCCATCTTCCTCACCTTACTGGATTCCAACTCCCTTTTCACTTTCTAGTTCAGGTTACTTGCTGCCTGCCTCTGGCCATTTTCCAAGTGTGGGAACTCACTCTCCATCCAAATGCACTCCAAGCTCCCCACAGTGGGAGGGACCAGGTCTCTCATTTCTTGTGTCTGAGCCGCTTTCTTGTAGCTCTTCATTCCGTGGGTGAGCTCATCCAATCCCATGGGTTAAGTCCCACCTGTGTGAGGACAGTTCCCACATTTCCATCTGTAGCCAGAGCCTCTCTGCTGAGCTCTGTTATCACAGAGCCAGAGGCCTGGTTGGCTGACCACGTCTCTCTCAAGCTTCACATGGCCAGAATGCAGCTCTGGTCCTCCGTGTCCTGCTGTATCCCTCAGGTCTTAACTTAGGCATCACTTCCCCAGAATTTTATATATATTTTTATATATATTTTAAGTATCATATTTTATTTGTATAAAGGAGGGGTCCTTTTATATCTACATCAAGGAGTAGTATATATATACTCTCTTTTATAAACACCCCAGATTTTCCTTCACAAACCTTGTCACCCATCATCAGGGTATCTTTTCCATATGGATATTTCATTAACAGTTACATGTCTTGTTGGAATTTAAGTCCCACGGGGCCTAGATCAGCCCCATTTGCTCACCACTGTCTCCTGAATGCTCAGCACTGGGCCCTGTATACAGTAGACCCTCAGTAAATATTTGCTAAGGGCAGGAATGGCTTCCCCCCAACCCCATCCTGGTGCGGGATCTGTCTGTGCGTACACTCGGCGTACAATGTACGGCAAGGGGGCTGCATGGTGACGAAAGCTTGAACACTTTCTTCGTGTCAGGTTCTGAGTTAAGCCCTTTTCTCACATTACATCGTCTAATTCTTGCTACCACCTGGGAAGGTAGGTTTTATTGCTGCTCCTATTGAAAATTTGACCGGAGGGAAGCCACTTGTCCGAGATCACACACACATCCTGGGCCGGGGGGTGGGGGGCGGCGGGGAGGGAGGGCAGAATGCTAACCAGCCCCTCACTTCACAAAGGACACCCAGGGTGCTAATACTGAGGGACTCTCAACAAAAGGCCCCTGGCCTGCTGTCAGAAAACCTGAGGTGAGTCTCAGCCCTGTGTTGCATACGTAGCTTTGGACCTTAAGCCACCTCCAGATTCCTCCAAGCCTCAGCTCCCTCGTTCTTGTCATTCTACTTCCACAACCAGGTGTGAGATGCTACAGGTAAAAGCCCCTGGAACTGCTTAAAGAAGAACAATTCTACAAACAGGGGCCGATGGCTGCTGCCCTGGGCTGCCTCATCTGAACTTGAACTACCTCCCTACCTTCTGGCAGAATCAGATAGTAGAGGCTGCAGACCGAATGGAGACACAGAGGTATTTTGTTTGACTTGCAGAGCGCTTACAACACGTTTTCCATTTGTTGTGTGAACATTACGAGGTTCCATCTAAGAGTCCAGATGTCTACCTTCTCTGGAAAAATCGGAAGCTCCTGCCATGTTGGTCCCACGGTTCTGTGCAGTATCCGCTGGCATCAGTTGGCTGGAGCTGCCATACTCTCCAGGGTGCCAACCCTGCGAGGCTGGGAGCCAGGCGTCAGGTGTTGCCTTTGTTCTTCCAACAGTGAGGACACGTGTTTCTGTGTCGGTGTCTGTATCAGCACCAGGAACACCAAGCCTGGACCACAGGACAGCACAGTATGAGATCATATGAGTGAGTGCAGTTCTTGGTGGAAGAGAAGGATAATTGCAGGGGTTTAATAGGCTATGTGTGTTTCAAAACAATACAGGCCAAATAAGGGTCAGCAAAAATACAACCCCTCCCCCAGCACTACCCTTTATGTTACCTCTCCGGCCCTTAGGAGATTTTGTGTTTCAAATGCCTGCTTTGGTTAAACAAGGAGTTTTCTGACCAAAAGTATGCACTTAGTCTACAATACTCTGCCACGGCCTCTTCTCTCTCAACTGATCTATGTGTTCAAGACCTTGCCGAGTGACTACTAGTGGATGGTCCCAAGACCCTAAACATCTTGACAGAAAGCATCAGATCAATGAACCAGACCCAAGGTGTTCTGTACCCTCCCGTTTCTCAGCTACAGGAGACTCCCCGAAAGAAACTGAGAGATGACAACTAGTAATAGATAATAATTCTGCCAGACTCCTGGGTTGCAGTTATCAGTTTGCAAAGCACTCTCATTCACTCAACATTTACTTGATAAATATATGTTAAAGCTCTGTTACAACCAGGCGCAGAGGTAGGCACCGCAGTCATGATGTTATACCAGGTAGTTGAGATCCTGCCCTGAGAAATCTTCCAGTCTGGCAAAGAAACATTTTTAGAACCAACATTTCCATAGCATTTTACCATGAACCAGTTGCTGTTCTAGGTGCTTTACCTAGAGTAACTCATTTACTCTTCAGAGTAGTTCTATGAGGTAAGTACTGCTTTTGTCCCTATTTCACAGATGTGGAAACTGAGGCTACAGAACTTAAGTACCTTGTTCAAGGTTAGTGATGGAGCCAGCTGTCTGATTCACAGCAGCACGTTGGTAGAGGTAGCCCTTTGTGACCATAGATTGGGAAGCTGAAACCCTCACTAGTGGAGATTCCCAAGGCCAAGACCGCAAGGCTGGATCACCCCACCCCACAGCCCTGGACACTCCTCCCCCTCCACTGCAAAACTCAGAGACACCTATTCATAGGAGAAGAAATCACCACACTGGTTGGTCTGGTCTGAGAATGCCAGGGCTGTGCTAGCAGGATTTGTAGGTCCCGAGGCAATTTGCATCTCCTGTTGGAAGTTTTCCTCATCAAAGCAGCAGAAATCAGTGCAATAAATATAGTTAGAATGAAGTGGCCTTCTCACACTCCCCGCGTTTTCCTAAGGAAGAGAATCGTGAGAGACGCATATTGGCTCCCGCTCTCTCACATCCTTCCCACCTCGCCCAGTCCTCCCACTGGGGATCTTCCTTGCTCCTGTCGACAGCATTTGAGATGTTGGGGGGCTTTTACTGGATGTTCTTTGTCACTGCATCTGTGAGGATTCAGCACAGCTAAGATTTAAGAGCCAGAAAGAGTTTAACTTCTTCCAAGCATCAAAAGGGAAAAAGTTCTGTCTCATAAGCAATTAGAGAAATGTAAAACAAAGCCGTGAGATTTTGGTTCTCATCCATATTAACTATGAGTTTGAAATATAATATTCAATGTTAGCAAGGATGTGGTAAGATAGATACAAATGCATACTTCTTGTTGGAATAAAAGCTGGTGCATCTGTGAAATGCAGTTGAACAATATGCTCTTTAGCCCAGCCGTTCCACCCTCATGCTTAGAACAGAGCCTCAGACAGGTGTTTATGGTATAAGGTTGTCCATTTAACGTTTTTTGTATGCGCCAAAAATGGAAACAACTTCCACATCCTTGAAGAGGGGAATTGTTACATAAATTATGGTATAGCCATAGGCTAGAATACATTTTTTTTTTTTTTTTTTTTTGCGGTACGCAGGCCTCTCACTGCTGTGGCCTCTCCCATTGCGGAGCACAGGCTCCGGACACGCAGGCTCAGCGGCCATGGCTCACGGGCCCAGCCGCTCCGCCGCATGTGGGATCCTCTCAGACCGGGGCACGAACCCGTGTCCCCTGCAACGGCAGGCGGACTCTCAACCACTGCGCCACCAGGGAAGCTCTAGAATACATTTTGAAATAGTTGACTGGTGTGGGAAAATGCTCACAATCTGTTACAATTAAAAATCAGAGTCCAACATCAAGATGTAGTTAGTTTCTAATTATATAGTCTTTACCAATTCATAGAAATATGGCTGGAAAGAAATACCACGAGTGCTGTCAGTAGTAGTTTCTAGACTAGGCTGGCCAGTAATGTATGTTTCCTTCTTTATTCTTTCCTAGAATTTCCAAATTTCCTCAAACGGTCACGGATTGGGTTTTTTTTTTTCTTTTTGCAGTATGATTATAAAAAAAGAAAGCAGTCAAAGACATTAAGTCACCCTGAATCCTGTTTATTACCAGCCAAGTTTTCAGAGCCTTGGTTTGTAAAATGAGGACAACTGTACCTAAACGGCTTCACAGAATTGCTGTGAAGATAAAATAAGAAAACATATGTGACATGCTTTGTAAATTGTAAAGCGCTGTACAAATGTTAGCTGTTGTTAACACAAAATTAACTCCAACAATGTAAGAGAAAAGAAATCCATAATAAGATACCTCGGGCTTTGACAGAGGAACGAGGAAAATACAAGAATGAGCTAAGAATGGAAAGAAGGAAAAGGCCACAGGAATCCTGAATAATGTTCACCAACATCTCTCGGGAAGCCCAGGGAAAAAGTTTAACAAGAAGCCAAAAAAAACCCTTACAAGGCAACCAAATGCTAACAGCACTGCTTGACTAGCAAGCCACATAAGATGTTCTTTCTGTCTTCATTAAAAAAAAAAAAAAAAGAAAACAGAGAAATGTTCCAATCAGGAGAATTGGGGAGCTCACTCATTGTGACAGGCAGGTGAAAATCAGAATTGACTCAGGTCACAATGTATTGGAAAAGTGTCTTGTAGGATCTCACTTAACTTCAAAAGTAAAAATAAGCACCCCAAGGGAGAAAACTGGAGAGAGGGAGAGGAGACTTAATTATCACAGGGCCAGGGCTGGATGCAGAAATGACAAGGACCCAGAGAAAGGACTCAAATTCTTTACCTTGTGAAGGAAGACACTTGGGGTCTGCCACTACCGGCCATTCTCTCCTGTTTGAAACACTCTCCTCTTCTAGTTTCTGAGCCCCTTGACATGTCCTGTAGCTCCTTCTCCGACTTTCCTTCCTCTTCCCGACCTCCACACAGCGCCTGCTCCAAGGGTCCTTTATTTCTCTCTGCTCTTTCCTACCCACACTTTCTCCCCATTCCCAGCTAACACCTACAGAGTTCCACCTCCACAGGGGGTCTTTCCTCAACTCTCACTCCATCTCTCCCACTGCCTCGTGGACACACCTCTGAGTAGAAGCCCTTCCTACTAAGATGGCCTAAAGCCAAATGCAACTTCTTAAAAACCAAACAAAAATTGTTTCAGTGGATCCTCATCTGCTGTTCCTGATAATATATCTGAATATATCTGCTAGAAACACTGGCTTCCTCTTGTGCTTCTTCCTCTCTTCCCAAACTAACTCATCATGTCTCAAATCCTACTGACACACCCTTTCATATTTTTCTTTTATCCAACCGTTCCCCTGCCCCCACCCAGTCCAGATCTTTATAGGCTACTCCAGCAGCCTCCTGACTGGTCTGGTCATCCTTGTATCTCCTCTCCCCAATCCCTTCTAAATGCCACTGTCAAAGAGAGCTTCCCAAGACCACACCCCCTCCTGACTTGGATTCTTCCAACTGAGGTTCTCAATGACTACCTTGTGTCTATTACATAAAGAACAAATGCTTTGCCTGACATTCAAAGCTCTTGAGCCCTCGCGAAGGGCTGGATGAACGGCTGGGCCAAGTCCAGTTGAACGGTTGGGCCAAGATGGTGGCCAAGATAGATTTCAAGCGTGAAGTTAGGTTACCAGTTGCCAACAGGTAACTGAGTGTGGGCAGGGTTTTCAATGGTCAAAAAAGGTCGAGACTGAGGAAGGAATGTAATTGCCAACATCTGAGCACAAGGGGCAACATCCCAAAGTGGGTCAAGACAACAGAATCATTCTAGAGATAGAAAGTAGTACCAAGAGGAGAAGCAAGAGACTGGGTCCCAGAAACAAGGACCACATGGGCAGAAGTGCTGGAGTTGGAGCCCAAAAGGCCCTTCGGCATGAGCTGTGAGAAGCGTGTTTGCTCCGAGCCCAAGAGGCTGATGCTGGGCAACATGACGCATCTGAAGCCAGCTTTGCTGGGCACTTGCTCCCCACGCAGTGCTTACTCTTCTCCATGCGTGTAAGGCAAGCTGCAGCCTCTAACAAAGGCAAGAGTGCAGCTCCTTGAAAATTAACCAAAATTAGTTCTTTTGGTATGTTCTCCTCTACATGAGCCCACCATTCCATGCTCACTGCCCTTCAAAACAACTATGTATCCCCATCTCTAGTCCTTTCCATCATTTCCCCAGCCTAGAATGTCCACGACCCAACCATGTTTAATTCTCATCCAACCTTTCTGGCACAGCTCAAGTCCCACGTCTACACCCAGTTCATGAGAAATGTCCTTCTTTCTGAATTCCATATAAAAAAGAAACCAGGGGAATAAAGGGTTTGTTGGATCTGGATCTGTGCTACTCCTTTGTCAGTGAAACTGCCTTAGGTTGTCAGTGACCTTTGAATGTTTTTGGCTTCCCTTCCGAGGCAGATGCTGTCAGCTGGCTAACTAACACCCATTTCCAACCTTGTCTACCTCCACCACAGAGGCCAGAAAGCGTAAACGTTCATGTTCCCAGCCTCTTTTAATGCTAGGATGCCCATGTGACCCTGTTGTAGCCAATGATAGATAATCTCAAGTCTTACACCATGGGGTTGGTGGGAGTGGGATAGGTAGGGGTAAGGGGTGCTTCTGAAAAGCATTTTTCCCAATAAAAGAGACAGGAAAATTTGGTATCCTACCTTTCCTTTCTGTTCTTGCCTCAAACATTGGCATGATGCTTGGGGCTGCAGCAGCAATTTTGTGACCATGAGGAAACAAGCACAAGGATGAGAAGCCAGTTGCTACAAATGGACCTATAGGGCCTGGTCCCTAAGCACATTGTTAAGCAGCTAAACCAACATCAACATTCACTCACCTTCAGACTACTTATTATAAAAAAAAATTTTTTAGGGGCTTCCCTGGTGGCACAGTGGTTGAGAGTCCACCTGCCATTGCAGGGGACGTGGGTTCGTGCCCCGGTCCGGGAAGATCCCACATGCCGCGGAGCAGCTGGGCCCGTGAACCATGGCCGCTGAGCCTAAGCGTCCGGAGCCTATGCTCCGCCACAGGAGAGGCCACAGCAGTGAGAGGCCCGCGTACCACAAAAAAAAAAAAAAAAAAAGAAAAAAAATTTAATCTTGCTTGTTTAATCTACTTTTAGTTAATTTTTCTGTTACTTGCATCTAAAAAGCATTCCTAACTCAAATCATCTTCCTTACCAGACTGAGAGCTTTCTAGTGGCAGGGACCATATCTTCTACATCTTTGCTTCCTCCAGCATGTAATATAGGGCGTAGCCTATAATCAACCTTAATAACCATCTGCTAGCAGTTGGGAAAGGACCGAGGGAGTTTTCTACCCCTCAAAGTGTCTATTGAAGCAGACAAGACATGGGATGAAATAGATGAAATAGTGGTAAACTAATGAGATGCTCTAGACCTAACTGAAAATTTTGATGTAAATAAATCCTGCCTACCAGATGGCATCCACCCAAGAGCTCTGAAGGATGTAATTGCAGAAATGTTGGCCAGAATGTGTGACCTATTAATATAAAAGGCCTCAGGTCCCAGAAGCCTGGAGGATGGTTAAAGTCCCTCCCACCTACAGAACTGCCTGCAGAGAAGCCTGAGAACCAGAGAGCAATGGGTCTGCATTCTATTCCAAACATGCTGATAGAATCTGTAAGCGAGATCACAGGACACCTATAGAACATGAACTTGGTGGAAAGCTGGCAGGGTTCTTCCTAAAGGAGACTCAGAAAAGGCTAATCTGCAAATTCTCTTTTCAAAGGGAGCAGTTAGAGAGGCCTGACGGGAGGGAGAAGGAGGGGACCAGTGGACAGGTCATATGTGGAATTCCAAAAAATCTGTGGTGTGGTTTTAAAACACAGGCTCATAAACATACATCTACTCTGGGATCGGTGAGACTGTGGCCTCAAAACTGGAGGTAAGATTAAATACGCACATGACTTAATAGAGACTTGCTGATGGTGGGCTCCCTCAGTAATGTCACTGAGAGCAACAGGAAGTGAACAGTTCGGGAACCATTTAGAAGAGGGAGTATTCACAGCAGCAGCCCTTCGTCTACATACGACCCCAGCCCAAAGCTCAGAAAACAGGGACAGGGTTGCCAGATAAAACACGGGACTGCCAGTTATATTTGCATTTCAGAGAGACAACAGACCGTTGTGTCGTATAAGTAGATCTCAAGTGTAAGTATGCCCCATGCGATAGTGGGGACATACTTACACTACAGAAGTATTCACTGTTCTCTGAAGTGGAACTGATACTGGGTGTTCTGGTTTTCTGTGGGTTTTGTTTGTTTGCTTTGATGTTTTTTGTGTATCTTTAATTTTGGTTTTTGCTAAGTCTTATAACCTTAGACGGGGAGATATGGAGGGAAGCTGGAAGAGCCATGTGAGAAGGCCGAGGGGCGGCAGAGAGGGAGAGGGACACTGGAGGAGGAGGAATCTCACCCAAATCTATGAGACAACGTGCCCTGGGTCCTCAAGACTTTGGCGGGGGGGGGCAGAGAGCAGGGAACAACAGTTAAGAGACAACAGTACAGCCTAGCAGCGAAAAGCACCAACTCTGGAACCAGACTGTCTAGGTTCCAATTCCTCGCTCTGGCATTTACCAGCCAGGTATTTTGGAGCAGTTGCTTAACCACCCTGTGCCTCAGTAACCTCGTCTGCAAACTAGCATGAAAAGAGAATCCACCTCGTATGTTACTGAGGATTAAATGGATGGACACACGTAAGGTGCCTAGAAGAGTGCCTGGCACCTACGAATGTCAGTTCCCATCTTGTGCAGCGGTGAGCCAGATGGGGTCCGCATGTTGGTGTTTACCTTTATCTAGTGGCTTCTCAAAGGCCAGGCTGGCCGGAGCCACGGGGTTTGCCACTTCTCTGTCAGTCGGTGTCCTGTTGGAGAGCCACATAGCACGCCTGGGGGCTGATTGCCTGGGGCGGAGGTGCGGGAATGTGGCATGTGGTCTCTTGGGGACAAGCATTCTCCCCAGCAGTCACACTTCTCCATCCCCAGCACCCCAGGTCCCCTCCCTCTGCCCCTGCCAGTAGCAACAAGAGGCTTCCTTCCCAACATCTGCATCCCCAAACCCAGCAGCCCACAGCTGGGTGTTTAATCAAGTCGGGCTCCAGGGCCAGCAGCCTCTGTGAAGTACTCTGCTGGGGCGGCACGGGCCTGCCCGGCCTCCCCGGTGTAGACCATGGCCTGACCTTGCTCTTTCCTGGCTCCAGGTTTCTGGCTTGCTGCTGACCACAGGGCAGCACATCCTTTGGCCCCTCCAGACACTGCCTGGCCTCCATGTCTGTCCTGGCTTGACCTTGAATGATTATGAGGTCCTCAACCTTCTGCTTGCCTGCCCAGTTCACCCTCTCCCGCCCACTGGACTCACCCAGAGTGGACTCTGTCTACCATTGAGCAAGAAGAAACTAGTCACTCCTCTGGGGTCAAAGAGGAAGCTCAGTACAGCTACTGAATAGACCCCACCTCCCTTTCTCTGCTTTCTAAGGTCTTTCCTTCTGCTCTCCAGAAGTGAGTACTGGCGTGGTGGCCTGTGGATAACACATTTAAAGTTTAAAAATAGACACATTTTAAGAATTCCGTCCAGGCCTGCTACCGGACAAGTAGCAGCTGAGGCCTGGGTGACTTCAGGAGGATCACAAGTCCATGGGCAGCAGAGTGATGAGCTAAGTAGATGATTCCAGGATGAGCATCTTGAGGGGAAAGTCTAATTTTAAAAGCAGGAAGATGAGAAATTGAAGCCCTCATACACTGCTGGTAGGATTGTCAAATGGTGCAGCCACTGTAGAAAACAATTTGGTGGTTCCTTAATAAGTTAAATATAGAATTAGCATATGACTCAGCAAGTCCACTCCCAGGTAGATACCCAAAGGAATTAAAGACAAGTTTTCAAACAAAAACCCGTACATGAATGTCTACAGCAGCTCTGTTCACAATAGTCAAAACATGGAAACCACCCAAATGTCATCAGCTGATGAATGGATAAGCAAAATGTGGTGTATCCACACAATGGAATATGATTTGGCCATAAAAAGAGAGGAAGTACTGATCTGTGTTACAACATGGATAAACCTTGAAAACATTGTGTGAAATGAAAGGAGCCAGACGCAAAAGGTCACATATTGTATGATTCCATTTAAATGAAATGTTTGGAATAGACAAATCTATAGAGACAGAAAGTAGATTAGTCACTGCCAGGGGCTAAGAGGATGGGGACATTGGTGAATGGCAACTAAGAGGTGTGAAGTTTCCCTCTGGGATAATGAAAATGTTCTAAAATTGATTATGGTGTTAATGCACAACTCTATGAATATACGAAAAGATATTGAACTGTACACTTTAAATGGTGAATTGTGTGGTATGTGAATTATATCTCAATAAAGCTCTTTTTTTAAAAAAGTTGGCAGATTGTCCAATATGGACTTCGAATCTTTGAGACCAGGCTAATAGAAAGAATCAAAAAATAATTCACTAAGGAAGAAGTGAATTCTATAATACCCCCATCCTCGTGCGTGTGGACTGCTAAAAAGGTGGGTTATGGACCCTTTTCTGTCTCCACTGCTAGGTTATCTCCTTCTCTCCACCCCTTGGTGTTACCGCTGCACCCCACACACATCTCTATTTCTCCTTTAATAAAACCAGATTATAACTGCTGGCCCACCTGGCTGCTCCCCTGCTAGATCGTGGGATCTCAGAGAGCTGAGACCATTCCCATTGGTTTTCCTATCCCCAGCGCTTGGCATCTAACTGATGCTCAATAAAGAACTGTTGAATTGATATACATTTTATAACTCCTGGTCCCGTTTATGTAAAGAGTTTACTATTGCCTAAGAAACTGGTAGCACTAATTGTCTGGGGGAGAAGAACCAGGTGGTTGGGGAAAGGGATGGCAGAGACATTTTTCACATGCCCTTTAGTACCTTTTTGTTTTTTGAATGTTACACATGCCAACACATCACCTATTCCTAACAGCTATAATTTGAAAAGAAATTAATTTGATTTTTAAACCTTGTTTTAAATTGCAACATCTTTTAGCAAAGACAGAATTCAAGCATTTGACAAAATGGAGAAGAGTAGAATATGACAGAGGTCTCAGGTGAGCAGGCTCAGGCAGCAAACCCCTTAGTGGGAGGTTCAGGGGAGGGGCTCAAAGCCCCTGGGAGAGAGTAGTGTGAGATTTCTGGTTCCCTTCCCATAACTCTAAGGAGGCCATCGTACCTCTTCATTTCCTCTTGGAAATGACATAAGGTCTCCCTGGGCACTGCCAGTCTCAGCCAGCAGACCACTGTCAGTCCCAGTGTCAGCAAAGGTTCACCAGGATCGTGTGGCGTTCACAGACTCACCATCACACCCTCCTGCCCACTTGGGAGACCCACCAGAGCTGCAGTGGCCGGAAACCAGGAGAGAAGACCTCACCACTGCGCCTATTATTACCCAACCAGTACAGGATGTGAGGTCCAGCCCTCATCGCCCCAGGGGACCTTGGGACAGAAGCAAACCTCATCTCCCATGCCCTCCCCACCTTCCCTTGTAGGTTTTGCCCCTCTCTCAGGCCCCCTCCCACACAAAGCTCCTGGACCCTCATGCTACACCCCCTTAGACCTGGGCAGTGACCCCTGTGGCTGTGAGAAATTAAGAAGCAATGAGACTCTGATATCCCGAAGGACCCCAGCCCTCACAGTGCGCCAGCACCTGGTCAAGGGATGCTTTGAAGGGGCCTGTCAATGTCCCAGCCTCCCTGCCTTCCCAATAAGTGCTCTTGAGGCGGGTGGGTGTCTCTGAATCATCCATCACCAGCACAGACCTGTGTTAAAAGACAAACTGATATGAAAACTTCAGAAATGTATTTGAGCAAAAATCGATTCAAATAGGGCAACGCCAAGCTGGAAGTAGTTAGAAGTACTCTGTTGGGGGAAGCTGGGGGAAAACTTAATTTAGAGAAAAGGTGGGAGAAAAGTAGGAAATTACTGATAGCCTAGAGCTTAAATCCTAGCTGGCTATTTGTGATTGGCTCTGCCTGGGTTTCAGTTTCATAACCCTAAGGTATTTACAGGCTTAGATTTTGGTTTGCTTATGTAGATGCCAGGGCATCGGAGCCACCTCAGTCTAAGGGCCTCCTTGTTTGATTAACAATTCCCCCCTTTTGGTCATCCTCTCGTACATGAAAGATTGACCAAAAATGTGGTATTTATGCCACTCTCGGTCACTATGAGAGTCAAATGCTCTCGTTTCATTGTGAAACTCATAGGTTATGATGTCAGACCTGTGGAAGAATTGCTTGCACTGTTTATCCCATTGTTCATCTTCTTTCTGTTTCTCCAAGTGCAGTGAGACCATCTGATGTGCTGCTGATGGCCACAAACGTGCATTTAGGATCTTTGAGAGAACACAGCACACCAGGGAGACTATAATGATGACTATTAGAAGGATAAAACCAAGAAACAGAAGTATACTCCTTAGCCAGGCCCCCATGAACCAAATCAGCTGGTATCAAAGAAATCGAAGGGTGCCCCTGATGAGGTAGCAACCTGTTTTAGCCAAGTAGCTTGTGTGTTAGTTTCTTGTATTTGAGTGTCTGCAATACCAAGGTGCTGATCCAGGTAGAGCAGGAAGTCTTTGCTATGGCAAGACTCTTCCTTGTTCAGCCAACAAGGAATCTAAAGCACTTCTGTGATCTACAGCCATCTTAGCAGGAGAGCTTAGGGACTTTTGTTGTGCAGCCGTGGCCTTAGCAGTAGATTCAGCAAAGGTTGCCAGAGTTAAGGATAAGTTTCCAGTCTTACGTTCATCTGTACTAACTCCAAGCCAGGGAAGAAGGGATGGTCCAAATGACACCCATCCAGAGATGTTATCATCTGCTGGTAAACTTCTTATTAATTGATAGTGTACATTCAAGGGATTGGACCAATGTTGAGTTTCTGAGGTAGTGTGAAGGGACAACGGAACAGTAAATACAGCAAGAGCACATTGTCCTTTCATCCTCTAGCTGTCAAGACAATGAGTTGCCCAAGCATAGGAACCATTGCCAAACCCTCCACATAGAAAGGAGTAGCCAGGAGGTGTACAGAGGGCTCCCTCATAAATATTACATTCATGGACCCATCCATTGGTATAGAATTCTTAGCATCATTCAATCCAAACTTAAATACTGTGTTGTTACATATTGAAAAACCACCTGAATATATGAGCCTGACAGCAAGCCTACGAATGGTCTGATTTGCACTGCCTGCTCTACAGTGTCTTTTATATATATATATTCAGTGGATCTCGTTTTCCCATCCCAGGGGTGGGTTAAATTGAGGCAAGGAACAGGGATATGAGGGTTTAGTATTTGAACTTTACAAAAGGAAACTATGGAACAATTTAGGCATACTAAATGGCATTTGGTATTCCAGTGAAACTGGAATTACTTATAGGGTGAACCATGAGGTCTCTCCATTCACATACTGACTTTGGTCTAGCATGACAAATCCAGCAGTTAAGTTTCCTGCAGCAGCTATTGTTTGTAAAATCCTAATTATAGCGTGGTCTTCCTATGCAGTAACAGAGAGAAAAAGCAGCTAGCAAATAGGCTAAAGAGGTAAAGATTTCATATTAGAGATGATCTCGATTCATCGTCTTGGGAGAACTGTTCACCTCTAGATGTTGCCTGCTTCTGGGGCGGAATCTCCCTGGTCAATCTTAACTTTAGATCTCCAGCAGGGATGCAATTCCAAGAATTTAGAGGAACCCTTTCAATTGGAAGATATGGACCCAAAGTTCAGGTCCCTAGAGTTTTGCTGCCTCCTGGGTAGTGAGGAGAACATGGTATGGTCCCTTCCAAAGAGATTTCAGGGATAGCCTTTCTTAAGTGTCGTTTCAGAAGACTCACTCTCCAGGTTCTAAGTTGTGGAAGGTTCGACCATCTGCAGGAGGGTCACAGAAAGATTCCTTTACCTGGTGGAAATACACTTTGGCATAATGCATTAAAGCTTTACAAAACTTTACAATGAGTACAGGAGACACATGTGACTCTATCATCAAAGGCATAGGTCTTCCTGTTACTATTTCATAAGGTGTTAATTTATGCGTTCTCATAAGTGTTGATCTACGCTTTCCCTTAAGTGGTGATCTGTCATCAAAACCAAAGGTAGAACTTTCGGCCTTGGCAGTCCAGTTGATTCTTTTAATTTAGATAGCTTTAGTTTTAAGTTACCATTTGTCCATTTGACTTTACCAGATGACTGAGGATGGTAAAGACAATGGTAATGCCATTGTGTCAGCAGCACCTTATTTAATTGCTTAATTATTTGTCCAGTGAAATGAGTTCCCTTATCACTGGAGATTTCTCTGGGGATGTCCCATAAAGGAAATATATTTTCTAAAAGTTCTTTAGCCATGACTGTGGCGTCAGTCTTTCCGCACGGGAAGGCTTCAATCCATCCTGAGAACACACAATTACAAGAACGTATCGGTAACCCATTGCAGGAGGAAACTGAATGAAATCTGTTTTTAAGTGTTCAAATGACCCAGTAGGTGGTGGGAATGCTCCATCTAACACCTTACTGGTCTTTCCAGGGTTATGGGCTTGACAAATCAGACATTGGTCATAAACCAATTCTGCAACCTTGAAGCAGTCACTGCACCAATACTTTTTCATAATTTGGATGATTTTATCTGTGCCGTGATGCACTGCAGAATATAGAGCTTTTAGTAGTCGCATTTTTAAGGACTCAGGAAGAAGCAGGTGGCTGTCTGGGCCTTCAGTGTCTCCATTTAATATTAAATTTCCACCCTCACTGGTCTCAATATTGTTGCTCCAGCTAGGCTGCCTGATTTTGTCTTTTATATAAAGGAGCATAAATAATTTGATTAGAATCAGTCTTATGGAATTCATTCAAGTTGCATATTGGAACAGTTTAAGTGCTGGCTGATTTAGCATGAAAGTCTGCTACAGCATCTCCCTGATGCTCGGGTTCTGTCTTTCTAGTATGAGCTTCCATTTTAATAATTGCAATTCAGTTAGGCAATAGAGTGGCAGAGGGCTATTCATTTATTTGTGGCCCATTTTTGATTTGGGTCCTGTCAGAAGTGAGGAGCCCTCTCTGTTTCCACAGCATACCAAAGTCATGGACCCACCCAAAGGCAGATCTGCTATCGGTATAAATGTTTACTGAGTTTGCTTTGGATAGCTGACAAGCCCAAGTGAGGGCATGTAGTTCCGCGGGTTGAGCAGTCTGAAACTGGGGCAGGAGTCCCCTTTCCAATAGTTCATATTGAGCTGTAACCTCACATCCTGTCTGATATTTCCCTTCTGCATTCCTAGCATCAACTAAGAGTATCACATCTGGGTTTTCTAATAGTGTCTCCTATAAGTCAATGCTGGGGGTCAATAGCCATGACACCACGTCTATAAAGTTACAGTGACCCGTACCATCATCAGGCTAGGGCAGCAGGGTTGAGCACGTTACAGCGCTTAAGATGAAGGTTAACTGGTGAAAGAAGGATCTCCTAAGATGTTGGTCTGTTTGCTGAAAAATGTTGGGTCTGACCAGAATTTAATGGACTCAACAGTATGAGGTACGTGTAAATATAAGTCATATCCTAATAACCAATTCAGCTGAGGCTTCCACCGGTTTAGCTGTTGCAGCTACTGCTTTCAAACAGTTTGGATGTGCTCTGGCTACTGGGTCTAACTGTAAGCTACACTAATAAGCAATAGGTCTATGCTGTCCTCCACGCTCCTCTGGTACAATTCCTAGAGCCTGGTTACCACGCATGTGGACAAATAAGGTGAAAGGCTGAGTGTATTTTGGGAGCCCTAGGGCTGGAGTTTGTTGCAGGGCAGCTGAAGGCTGGCCTATGATTATCTTCCCAGGGTAAAGGCTCTGGAATTGAGTTCCTTGTAAGTTCATACAGGGGAGTTACAATCAGAGAACAATTTGGAACTCACGATCTACAACGTCTTGCAAGTCCAAGATAACTCCTTAGTTGTTATCTAGTTGTAGGTCTGTGGAAGTTTTGGATTGTCTTTCTTCTTTCAGGTGAGAGGGAAATGCCTTCTGCAGTCAAATCATGTCCTAAGCATTCTTTTTTGAAAATTAAAGTGTTTCCTTGGAGGCCTTATGGCCTTTACAAGCTAATAGCTAGAATAGATAAGTCACATCTACTTCTGAGTCCTACCCTGTAGGGGAACATAGAAATAAGTCATCTACATATTGAATGAGTATAGAGTCCTTAGGGAACTGTAAGTTTGCCAAGTCTCGATGTAAAATCTGTGAAGAATAGGATGGGGCTTCAGTGAACCCTTGTGGCTTTGGAGCCAGGTATATTGTTGGTTTTTCCAAGTGCAAGTGAATAAATATTGATTCTCCTTGTCAACTGGAATACTAAAGAAAGCAAAGATCCCCCACTGTGAGTCCTTTTGAGTCTGTAGGTACATCAGATAACAAAGTAGTGGGATTTGGACCTACAGGGAAACTTGGTATCACAATTTTCTTTTTTTCTTTCTTTCTTTTTTTTTTGGGCAGCCTTTCGTGGCACGTGGGATCTTAGTTCCCCAGCCAGGGATGGAACCCAAACCCCCTGCAGTGGAAGCACAGCGTCTTAAACACTGGACCACCAGGGAAGTTCCAGTATCACAATTTTCTTAATTGCGCTTAGATCATGGACAAATCTACAACCTCATTCATTTGGTTTTATCATGGGTAAGATCAGAGTGTTATAGGGACTAGTGCATGGGATTATAAG
Organism: Grampus griseus; assembly: GCF_964374135.1. NCBI lineage: Eukaryota > Metazoa > Chordata > Mammalia > Artiodactyla > Delphinidae > Grampus > Grampus griseus. Next base: position 33,312,033 of record NC_139004.1, on the reverse strand, counting down.
TCCTTGCTTAATTAAGTCAACTAAGTCTTCTACAGTTGGTAGCTTCTGGAGAGTGGATTGGTAACTTCTAGTGTAGCTTATGGTCTTAGTGGATATTAAGGCAATTTAGGCTGGAGTTTGCAATGATCTATTTGGATTTTTATGCATTCAGCACTCATACTTTCCTACGTCAGATGAGGAAGAAGCCCATAGGCATTCAGGACCCTTGGAGAGATTAGGGCTTTCATGCATTAGAGCCTCAATTTCATCAAGTCCTGTTTGCTGAGAGCAGAGCAGCTCAGGTTCGGGAGGGTCAGGAAATTCTACTCCTGACCTGTTGACACAGTGGTTGAGAATCCTCCTGCCAATTCAGGGGACCCGGGTTCGAGCCCTGGTCTGGGAAGATCCCACATGCTGCAGAGCAGCTAAGCTCATGTACCACAACTACTGAGCCTGTGCTCTAGAGCCTGTGAGCCACAACTACTGAGCCCGTGTACTACAACTACTGAAGCCCGCGTGCCTAGAGCCCGTGCTCTGCAACAAGAGAAGCCACTGCAATAAGAAGCCCTCACACCGCAACGGAGTAGCCCCCGCTCGCTGCAACTAGAGAAAAAGCCCACGCGCAGCAACGAAGAACCAACACAGCCAAAAATAAATAAATAAATTTACTTATTACAAAAAAAATACAGGAAATTTAACTCAGATAATTTTCCCTCTGAGTTAAATTGTATATGACTCCTCAATTTAGAAAGCAAACCTCATCCTCACAGGTTTACTGGGGCAGGGTCACACAGAAGGAAAGTACAGTTTCCCCAAAATGGCCCTCGTGTCATCCTGACTGGTTTAGACACAGGTACACTCAAAATGCCGTTAGAAACCCGCCCCCCCCACTACAGAAACATTCTCTTTACTCTTAGGGATTTGCTATTTTATGAAAATGGGACTTAAAGTAGATAAATTGGCTCCAGTATTCACCAATACGGTACAGGATCCCCTATGGGTTGTTTTTTTGTTTGTTTGTTTGTTTTTGCGGTACGCGGGCCTCTCACTGTTGTGGCCTCTCCCGTTGCGGGGCACAGGCTCCGGACGCGCAGGCTCAGCGGCCATGGCTCACAGGCCCAGCCGCTCCGCGGCATGTGGGATCTTCCCGGACCAGGGCACGAACCTGTGTCCCCTGCATCGGCAGGCGGACTCTCAACCACTGTGCCACCAGGGAAGCCCCCCATGGTTTTTTTTTAAGTATTCTTTTTATATTTATTTATTTATTTATTTATTTATTCGTTCATTCATTCATTTATTTATTTTTGGCTGTGTTGGGTCTTCGTTGTGGTGCGCGGGCCTCTCGCTGCGGTGGCCTCTCTCATTGCAGAGCAGGGGCTCCAGGAACGCAGGCTCAGTAGTTGTGGCGCACGGGCTTAGTTACACCACGGCGTGTGGGATCCTCCCGGACCAGGGCCCGAACCCGCGTCCCCTGCATTGGCAGGCAGATTCTCAACCACTGCGCCACCAGGGAAGTCCCCCTATTATTTTTTATTGTAGTTTCCCTCTGCTCCTTTAGAGATATCATGAGGAGCAATTTACCAGAGGATCCCTGAGTCCCATCAATGCTTCTTATCATTTCAGTAATCAAATTTTTTAAGACTTCCCCCCAGAGACAAACAGTCTGGATTAGTAGGTGGAAGTCTATTAATGTTCCATTCAGCAGGAGGGGTTCCTTTTTTCCAGTGCCCTAGTTGTTTACAGTGAAGGCAGACATTTCGGGGTGCAGAATTCCTGATTGGAGGACCTCTGTGTTCTGGGTGGAAAAGCGTACCTAAAGGTCCTCCCAGCTCTTAGAGCTGCTATAACTGCAGAGCCATATGTTTGTTGGCTTTTGAATTTTATCTTGCTCCAAAGTTTTGTCAACATGCTCAGCGAGGGCTATTATTCAGCAAGAGGGGTGGCTTCCCAGCCCTGCTGTCACTTTATCAGGCTCCTTATTTTGGTCCAGAGGCCACTCATGAATAAGGACTTCAGGGCATTTTCTGTGCCGGCATCTAATAAAGAAAGCCTAGAATGTTTCACAAAAAGGGTTTCCGATCTCGTCTTACAGTCTGACTGGTTGGTCCTTTTTTTGTTTGCAAGATTGAAGGATAGACCAGTCAGTCTTTTGAGGAAATGCCTTATCAATACTTTCAAGTAGATGTTGGGCTACTTTTTCTAGTGCACTTTGGGCCATCCTTGGCAGAGCGATTATCATGTGGGTCTTTAATATCATTCCCTGGATCTTCCCATTTGGCTTCAGCCATCGGTGTACAGGCATCACCAGATCCTAACGCCGTATGAATACATTGGGAAAGATCCAGGAGCCCCGGATCACAAGCTCCAATTAGAATTCTAAATTCCTCATAAAATCTTTGAGGATTCTCTTTAGGGTTTGAAAAATATCAGATTGAACCGAAGATCAGCCTTTGACCATGGAGAAGAGATGGTTACATCTGACATTCCAGGCTCATCGAAGGGCCTCACTTTAAAAGCCATTTGTTTAACATCTGGCTCATCTTCAGCATGAAAGGCAGTGAGTAAAGGGGTTAGTAGATTCTGAATATTTTAGGGAGAGGAAAGGAAGGAGCAGTAGTCGGAGTGAAGTTGGTCTGTGTACATGTCTTTTTAGATTCACCATGGTAAGCTTTTCATTTGCCTTTTGTAAAGAATCTTTAAAGAGGCAATTTTTAATTCATTTGGTTTCTTAGAAGCTTTTGCATATCAATAAAAAATGCATCCCGGGCTTCCCTGGTGGCGCAGTGGTTGAGAGTCCGCCTGCCGATGCAGGGGACACGGGTTCGTGCCCCGGTCCGGGAAGATCCTACATGCCGCGGAGCGGCTGTGCCCGTGAGCCATGGCCGCTGAACCTGTGCGTCTGGAGCCTGTTGCTCCGCAACAGGAGAGGCCACAACAGTGAGAGGCCCCCATACCACAAAACAAAAAAAGGATCCCATTGTTTTGGGGAAATTCAGGATGGTTTTCTTTTCTAGAACACCTCATAAATAGATAAGCTTATCTAGGTTAAAAACTTCCCCACTGTGGCCACTGTAATTCAAGGTTATCTTTGGTGAAGGTGGGCAGGGGTAGAAGAAAGATAGAGAAAGAGGAAGAAAAAAATGGAAGGAGGGATGGAAGGTGGAGGGAATACAGAAGGTCCCTAGGTCCCAGGCATTTGCTCTCCACTTGAAGAGGCAGCAGCTCTATCTGGTCAGTGCCTTAGAGGTCAGAGGTCTGAGACTGACCCAGGCTGTGTAAACTCTCAACAGACTGATGAATAAGTCAGAACATCATTTCATTAGTTCCAGAGAAAACCATAACTTCTGAGAAAACCAGAACGTCGTGTCCACTGGTGGGAGGCCAACGTACAAGAGAAATGAATTATTCTCATCAGAAGGCTGCATGGTAAGCAAGGACTTCACGCCTAACAGCAGCGAGATGATCTTAATGGCTCGTGTCTGTGAGTTATGATTGCCTGATGCTCCCGGCATCTCTCGGGCCCGCCTGTCAAGCAGAGCGGATGTTTCTGTCAGCCAGACGGGCACCCTTGCTCTGAACCACGCTGGAAAAACACTGACAAATCACTGTTCCTTAGGGTCCTCTTCCTCGAGACAATGCACAGACCACCCCCCTTTTAGTTAACACATTTGTTTCCCAGACAAGGCACATTGTGATTGATTATATTTCACAATTGGTTAGGTTTCACAATCACAGATGCTAAACTCTATTATGCGTGGATTCTTCTTACTAGTTTTTCTCTCAGAGGACAACCAAGTTCTGAGAAAAAAAAAAAAAGAGAGAGGAAAAAAAAAAGAGAAAAAAAAAAAACACTACTCTGACCTATGGGTTGATTATACCTTATTCTCAGTCCTGTCACTGCTTTTGGCCCCCAAGTAAGCTGTGACTCCCCATCCCAGAAAAAGGTCTCATTTGTGTCCTCACAGTGTGAATATACTAGCCCTGGTTGGAAGTGGAGAGTAATGGGATGGGGTCGAAACCGTGCCCGGAGTGAACAGGCAGGTGCTGATTCCAGTGCAAAAGAATGAACTGTAATTTAAAATATATAAATGACTCCACTTAAGCAAGTCTGATTTCATCTCGGCTGCACATGAAGGCCATTGATCGTCTGCCTAGCTTAGAGATTTTCTATGTATAGGACAAGACCCCCTTACCAATGGCAGAATTTTCCGATACCACTGCTAAGAGTAATATTTAAATTTACTGAGCATCTTCTGTATTCTAGATGCCGTGTCAAGCTGCTGCATGCATGTATTTGTAATCCATTTCTGTGTAACAAATTACCCAAGGACTTAGCAACTTAAAACAAAACACATTTACAGTTTTAGCAACTTAAAACAAAACACATTTACATCTCACAGTTTCTGTGGGTCCAGGCACAGTTTCGCTGGGTCCACTAGCTCTCATAAGCCTGCAGTCTCATCTCAAGCCTCGACTGGATGGACCTACTGCCAAGCTCACTCACGTGGTTGTCATCAAGACTTTACTTCTTCTTGAGCTGTTGGATCCCGTTCCTCCTGGAGCTCTCACAGCTGGGATCCCCACAGTTCTTTACCATGTGGACCTCTCCATAAAACATCTCATAACATGGCAGCTTGTTTCATCAGAACAAGCAAGTGAGAGGGCAGGAGAGAGCCCTAGCATGATGGAAGTCACAGCCTTTTATAATCGAATCATGGAAGTGAGGTCCTATCACTTTGCCATATTCTGTTGGTTAGAATCATGTCACACGCTCGAAAGGAGGGGATACACAAAGGCGAACACCCAGAGGCAGGGATAATTGGGAGCTCTGTCAGAAGCACATGATCTCTTAAAGACATGGTCTCAATACATGATCTCCTATGGTAACCCTATGAGATAAATGCTATTGTTACTCTCTGCATTTCACAGATGGCAGAAGCTGAAACTCAGAAAGGTTAAGGAAGTTGTCCAAAGTTATACAGCTCATTGACGGTGGAAGCAGAATTCAAACACAAGCATATTTCTAGAACCATTCACTGGAATTCAGCAGGGTCAGGGAGGTTTCTGGAGTGAAGTGATTTGCTTATAGTGGTCCCAAGATCCTACCCTGCAAAAAGACCAGCCATTCTATCATTGGGTAAAGTTGGTTGCCTCTAATTTGAAGGGAACACAAATATTAGTGGCTAGACCATCTGAACCTTTCCCATTCTAGGCTTTTTACCCCAGGCTTGCTGCAGAGACAGCTCATGCTCTTTCACCCCAGCTTTGTCGGCACAAGGCAGCACCTCAGTTTTGGTCACCGCCTGGTTCCCTAGCCTGTCATTATAGCTTGTGATTGTTTATCAGTTTATTGTCCTTGGCAACCTGTCCAATGACCTGACTTAGCTCAATAATATTTCATAAACATTTATTAAACACTACTCTGTGCCAAGTATTGAGTGATGCAGAGAAAAATCAGACACTGTGCAATGCATATCCTCAAGAAGTTCACAGCATCTCTTGAACCTAGCGCTGCGCTGTTCAGGACAGTAGCTACTGGCCTCATAGAGCAACTGAGCACTTGAGTTGTGATTAGTCTAAAATAAGATGTGCTCTTACTATAAAATAACAGTGGGTTTCAAATGCTTATATGAAAAAAATAAAAATAGCTCATTAATAATTTGTATATTGATTAAATGTTAGAAGATATTTGGAGTATATTGAATTAAATAGAACATACTATTGAAATTAACTTCACTTCTTTTTACCTTTTTAACGTGGCCATAAGAAAATTAAAAATGGCATATGTGGCTCACTTTTGTGGCTTGTGTTCTGTTTCCATTGGGCAGTGCTGGTCTAGAGATAGCAAGTCAGGTGATAATAACTGCCACGCGTGTATCATGCTCTACGCATGGTCTACACTGGACACACATCATTTCATTCGATCCTCATAATAAACTCACGCAGTGGGTATCATTATCCCTTTTACAGCTAAGGCGGTGACCCACAGGACTGAAGCAACCTGCCCGAAGTCTCACGGTAAGTGAGTGAGCAAAGTCCCGGAGAGAGAGGAATACATATCTGTACCATTGGTGATGGGGGCTGTAAGGGCAGAACAGGACCAGGTGAGGGCGCCCAAGAGAAAGCACTCACTCCACCCTGGAAGGCCGAGGAGACCCTCCAGTTGGAGATGAGCTCTTAGGCTGAGTGAGCCTGGAATAAAGACATCCAAGTAACCAACAAGCAGAAGGGGCTTCCCGAGCACAGCAAGAGCAGGTGTGAAGTCGCAGAAGCATGAAACTGCATGGAGTGTTCAGGGAATGGCAGAGGAGGAGACGGCTTGAGCTCCGGGAGCAAGCAGGGGGAGATAAGTCAGGTGAGATAAACAGGAGCTTTGCAGGGAGAGAGGCCTGCACTCCATGCGCAAGAGTTTGGACTTCATCCTGTGGGTCGGCAGTCTCAACTCTGGCCACACACCGGAAGCGCGTTTTAAAGATAACCAGTGCTCTCCTGGGTCCGGAAGGAGAGTTCAAACAAGTGGTTCCCTGTTGCCTCTTAATCTCATCCCATTCTTCACCCTGCCTCTGACTTATACGTCCCTGTACTATCCCTGGGCAGTCTGCACACTCTTCCTGTTTCCTGGCCTACAAGGTTTTCTCCACCCCATTTGTTGTTTTTGCCCCTTTAGCCTTTAACCCATATTCCTCATCGGGCCTGGAATGCACTCTTCCAGCCCTCTCTACTCCTGGGGAAACCCTGTCCCTCCCTCAGGCCCATGTGAAATGACACGACTTTGGAGGAACTTTGGAGGATTCTCTCCCAGCTGGACAGATCCTGTGCCTCCTTTCAACCCCACAGGGGCTGGGAACCTCTCTTCCAGTTCTTATCTTTCTGGCCTTCTGTTACCGTTCTCCCAGGCTTGTCTGGTCCCTGCTACTAGAATAAAAGCTCACAAAAGCAGGGACCACCTGAGACTCCCTTTTGTCTCCCTTTCAGACCCGAGCACTGTTACTCTCTGTAACCATCATGATGGTTTTCCGCCCCCAAAATGTATTTGAACATCCCGGACTGCTTTTTCCAGGCCAAGGAAGATGAGCTGGCCCTGCTGTGAACTGCACCACCACCCAGCTATTCCATTTTGTTGCTATCTTAGATGCCAGAAGAAGAATGAGGTTTTCATGTCACTGGAACGGATGTCATTTGTTGAATCAGCCAAAGGGCAAATAGGCAACACACAACTGTACCGGGAGCACATGTTTGATTGGGAGTGTGCAAAATCCTGTAGTCCTTTGCAGAACCTCCAAAGCAGAGTTCTGAGGATGGATTTCAGCTTTGCCTGGATACCCTGGTCCATGGGGTAGTTAGGTTGGTGCCTGGATCAGGCTGGAGCTCTCGACCCTAACGGGCAGTACAAATATCATTTTCTATGTATTCACAACAATAAAGGGCTGAAATGCCCTGCTTTAGGGATGTCAAATTCCTAGACCCCTAAGGTCTAGTGTCTTGAGACTTTGATCCTATAAAGGCTTAGACTGTCCTAGGGATGAGCGCCTAATAAAGAGATTTGTAAACGAAATGAGAGAGGATAAAAAGGAGTCGAGATGGGAATGGGCTGGTTGAAAATTGGGATGAAAGGTTGTGCTGGATTGGGACTCGGTGGCATGGATGAGAGGGGATGAGCATGGAGGCAGGTCCAGCATGAATTGCACCGAGAACAGGGGGCGATGGGTTAGAGAGAGTGTGGATGGGATTCGTGTGTGCTAAGAACAGGGTGGATGGGGTAGGGAAGCCAGGCTCTTTCCAAAAGCCCATGTGGCTTCCTCGGTGTTTCCTTTCCTCCATCCTCCCAGCATCCATCTGTGGCCAAGCACAAATGAGCCTTATTCCAGGTCAATGTTTAAACAACATGACAAAATCAGTCCTGGCCGGTTGACTCTGTTTAAGGCCGTGTTTGTGACGGATCCAGCTCTGGGAAAGCCCATTTATCATGAAGAGTCAATGCTTCATGGCCTACTCTCTATTTTCTTTTTTTTTTTTTGCTTTATTCCCCAGCACTAAATATGACTCCAGGCTCCCTCTGCTTTGAAATGCCCAATGTCCTGTTATATTTCCACACACTGAGTTTGTCCCTGCTCTCTCAGCCTTCCTAGGCTGCAGGGAGCCACGTGGCTCTTTTTGTCAGTTCTTTTTTTGTTCCTGTTACCATGGGCCCTTCTGCCTTCCCATCTCCCTCTCTCAGCAGCTCAACGTCCTTTCCAATTTAAGCTGAAATCAGACTCCTTCTCCCCTGCCTTTGCTTCCCCACCTCCAGTGGCCTCTCTTGTCATTTATTATTTAACTCAATCACCTTATTATATATGCACAGGAGCCATTTCTGAATATGGCTGCTATGAAAAAAATTAGGCTCCAAACCGGAAGCAAACTCACCTCTTTTCTCAACCTTCCTCCTAATTCCACTGTCATTCTGCACCAGTCCCGGGCCAAGGCCCCGAGAGGGGGCAACCAGTGAGCATGGACCTGGCAGATAAACCTTCAAGCCCAGTCAACAACTACTCAGATTGGACACAATGGAAAATTTCCAGACGGCTACTTAACAGATATCCCTCAGTTTATGTGAGCAATGTCTTCCTGAAGGTGGTTATTTGAATGAAATTTCATACATCATTCCAAATATAACAAGGTAAGTGAAAAGCACACAGGATGATTGGCTCAGGGGCCCAGGTTCTATTCTTTAGTTCATGTCCATCATTATATTACTCCTGGACCTTTAGCCTCTCTAAACCTCAGTTTCCCTAGCTGTAAAACAAGGGAGTTAGACCAAGGTTCCTCAAGTTTCCATCAGTGTGAAAATTCTAACGATCCTGTCTACCCAGTGATTCACATGATTCAATTGGAGATCCATTCCTATCATTAAAATTCAGCTCACTCGAAATCAATAGATAACAAGGAGCACTTGCTCTGCTGCTGCTCCTCATGAGAAGGGACTTCAGATTCACCTGGAGAACCCCTCCCAGTGTATAGATGAAGAAGCCAGAGCACAGAGAGGAGAAGCAGCTAACCCAAGGTCACACAGCAAGTGAGGGGCAGAGTCAGACAAGAAGTTAGAAATCTTAGCTCCTTGTATGGTGATTTCAGCATGACTGCAAATATTTTGACCCTCTTTCCCTTGAGAGGTGGGTCTATGTCCCCTACTCTTCATCCGGGTGGGTCCTTGATGCATAGCGTGTTTGGAAGTGATGCTATGTGACTCCCAAGGCGAGGGCAAAAAAGGCCATGCAGTTTCTGCCTCGCCCTCAGAGACCATCTACTTGCTCTTAGAGCCCTGAGCCTCCAATCCAACAATCCTGAGAACTCCATGCTGAAGAGGCCACATGGAGACATTAGCCCCGTCCAGCCCAGCTGCCAGATGTATGAGTGAAGAAACTAGATTCGAAGTGGTCCAGCCCCCGCAGTTGAAGGTACCCCCCAACATTCAAGTCCTCACCCGAGGCTCCAGACACCATGGAGCAAAGAAGAGCCTCTGCCTGCGCTCTTCCGACTCCTGACCCACAGAATCCAAGAGCACGATGAAACGGCGGGATTTTATACCCTTAAGCTTTGGGGTGGTTTTTTTACAGAGCCATAGGCAACGCCAAGAGTCAGTCGGCCCTCACACCGGCTAATAACTGAGCTTGGGGCTTCCTGCCCCTGAGTGGCCAATGCCAGGAGTTTGGGAGTTCGGGACTCACAGCACCCTTGCTGCAGGTGGAGAGAGGTAGCCCCCGTCTCCTCACCCTCCCCACCCCCCATCCCGCCTGCAGTGCAGTCACTCGCGTGGGCTTTCACGCCACTCCCAGGCCAAGTTCTCTTCTGTCCGCCAGGAGTCCTTGTTTACATCGTGAATGTCAGACTGAGCACACTGGATGGTAAGTGGTTTATTGATGTCTCTTCACTAGACCGTGAGCGCTACAGGGCACGGCTGTGTTTTGTGCATTTCTCCAGCCAGCGCCTCACAAATACTGGGCACGAAATCGATGTGTGTGGAGTGAAACTGGAGAAGACCACGTGATCAGTCGCGCGAGGGACCTCCTCCACCTTGTCCTCCTCCAGGGAGGGCATGGTCGTTTCCTCTCCAGGCAGGCTCCCTCTGCTTCACATCAGCCCAGGAGCAGAAATGGGGAGATGCCTTGCACTGCAGCAGAGGATAAAGAGAACTCAGCCAGCTGGGACTGGGACCAGGGGAGACATTCCGGAGAGCCCGATGTGTGTTTCGTCAGTTGTCGCTTTAAGGAACGTACATGTCCTGAAACCCCGGTTAATTTTCTTGTTCAAACATTGGTTTAACATAGTTGGCTCTGGGAGAGATACTGTCCTTCAGCAGGTTCTGCTAGAAACTTTGCAACTCCAAGGTCTGATTCAGTGGCGAGCTGGAAAAGTTCCTGGTTGCTAAGAGACCAGAGAACAAATTACCAGCTCACAAAAGACCCAGCTAAGGCCGGTAAGACAAAACAAAACGAAGTAGGAAATAGACCTCCTCAAATCAAACATAAGGTAAATATACTGGCTGGGGAAATGTCTGATTGGAAAAGACAATTATAAATATTCTTCACGCTGAAATGTAACGAGGCACTGCTGGTTATGCTTTTTGTACTTTGTCACTTCAAGGAAACAGCAGGGGAGCCCCTTTCCAGTCCTGAAATTCTGAATCTTTGAGTCAGAGGGAAAAACAAACTCTCCCAGCTGATAAGGAGGCAAAGAAAAACATGAATAAGGCTGTCTTTTTCATGAGCTCTCCCCACTAGGTGGGTGAACGCGCTGCCTGTGGCCGTGGTCCAGAAACATCTCTGCAAGAAAACAAAACCTTCCCCCCGGGAGAGCTTTCTGGTCACTGCTGGTGAAGGGTCCCAGAGCCATGACACAGGCGGGTCCCAGAGCCATGACACAGGCTGGCCCCTCGGGAGTAGGACAGACACTTGAGGATTCAATCTGGGCATACAACCAGGGTGGGTGTTAGATGGGACTGGCCCAAAGAACAGTGACGAAACACCAAACGGGTCCCAGGTATTTCTTTCCTTAAGGTGCTTTGACAACTATGATTTTTAGTCATTGCTTTTCTGACCAGATGATTTAATAAAATATTAAAATTGTTGGTAATGATGATGAAGAGCAAAAAGCATGCTAATCTCTCTCAGGGAATCACGTCTATAGTGGAAATTCAGCTCCTCAGACAGAAAGACTTCCTAAGACTCCACTGCTCTGCTGGACAAATAGTAGGAAAATCCCATAAGTGGAAATTACCAACCTCTTGAGAGAGGAGTTTGAAAATCTTAGGTGATCTCAGAGGAGTCACAGTCATCTAGGCTTTGGAGCTCAGAGAAGACATAAAGTGGGCCAAAAAGGTAGGGGATCAGGGAGATAGAAATTAGGAGAAATTTCAGCCAGCCAGTAAATGTATGTCAGGGAGTTCTGGCGAGATATGGCTAATAGCTGTGTGACCAAACAGTTTCTACTTATCAATGCTTGTTGGACGACAAAAGGATTTCAGAATATGATGGATCCAACAAGCATGAAATAATCTTTAGGGAGAAAAAATACAATTCCCCACATGGCAGCCTCCTTCAGATCTTTTCTGACAATCTTTTTTGTCAGATTTCAAACAGCATGCAACTGCTGTTTTAGGCAGAATTGATAGCCTCCCATGAAAGACTGTATTATTTTCCCAAATACTCAGTGCCCCACCCCGTGGGAGAAATATACACCTCCACTCTGTTGTACATAGACGTGACCATATGACTTGTAGCCCAGGAAATGTGAACAGAAGTCCCATGTGTCAATTTTGGGTGTTTTAAGAGCTAGCATGTGGCCATCTGGCTTTGCTTTCCCCTGCTATCATGATGACCATTAATATTCTAGAAAGGGCCTTATCCAACAGCCATGTTCCCCAAGAGGAGAAAACATGGAACAGAGCTGCAACTGGATTGCAGTGGACATGTAGTACTGGTGAGAAAATAAGGCTTCATCGTAAGCCGCAGAGTTGTGGTTATTTGTGCTGTGATTCCAGCAAAACTTAGTCTATCTGACTAATGCGTCTCCCATGGGACTAAAATGTGGCAGAGTCTTCCTTACCCAGACTTTCTCACTACAGGGACGCAGTCTTACCAGGAGGAGAAAGTCATTGGGAATTCCCCAGTGGTCCAGTGGTTAAGACTCAGCTTTCATTGCCGAGGGCATGGGTTTGATGCCTAAGATCCCGCAAGCTGCGTGGTGTGGCCAAAAAAAAAAGTCATCACACTCCTGATAGCCCACTTAGAGTTCAGACACGGTAACCAGCTGATTCTCTTTTCTAGGGAGTCAGGGCTGGAGGCTCTGAGACCCTAATGCTTAGTGTGATTCAGAAACCACACTGTGCCCAGAAAACGGCACAGTGTCTGGAGCCAAGCGGGAAGAACATGAACTTCATGTCTCAAAATGCCACATTGGAGCAGGCTCGCTAGTTCCAGTTTAACCCAAAACTAAACGAAACAACAAAATTAGACCTTCTTGTTCATCTACCTTTAGGACTCTAGAGGTTCCTGATAAAAAAAAAAAAAAAAGTCTGGCTCCCAAAGACACAGGAAATAACAAAAGGTTTTATTGAAGAAACTTGGATTCTTCCCTGAAAGCCTCTTCATCCCTCCATAGCCCACAACATCCCACTCATCAGGGCTGCTCTCCTTGCCCAAGCTCTCTCTTCTTTCTCTTTCCCCAGAACTCCATCCTATGTCTCAAACCCCCAGCATCTATTTTCCCAGCTCGTTTCTTGTCATCCTCTTCCATATGATACTACATTCACCTTCTTCCCATCCTCCTCACCTATCCTCCCAATCAGCATGTGAGGTCGCAGGAACTGGGCTGGTCCAACATACATCCCCCCTTAGAGGCCACCAGACAGGATAAGCTCTGAACTCTTCTAGAATTTTGCTCCTAACAAACTTGGTAGGCACAGGAAAATGGGGAAACCCAGGTAGGAAATTTTCCTTAATAGCAGCAGAGAGGGAGTGATGAGAGACGCTTCCTGAGAAACTGTGGAAAGGCAGGGTCTGGAGCAATCCCTAACCCCGGGAGCAGCCGTGGCCACAGCTCTTTATCTGGTTCCTGTGGCCACTGGAGAGGGCTGTCCCGAGCCAGGGGTTGGCCTTGGCCTTGTTATGGTTATGCCATGGCAAGCAGGTCCTGGGTTCCCCCAGCCAAAGAGGAAGTTTGAACACTTAGTGGGGTGTTGAATGGGAATTTTCCCGCACTAGGAATTTCTGCTAACACCCCGGCGAGGAGTTAGCAGAAGGAAAAAGTGCTCCCACATCCGAAAGAGGAAGTGATCTGAACATACCTGAAGGGTTTATTCAAGGGTGCATCAGGCAGCCCTGTCACCTCCACCTCCAGCACCCCAAGAAAAGTTGAGGAGTGTAGGGAGAGTCCCCTGAACTAGGGGCATTTCTAAGAGTAGGGAGTCATCAGCCTAGCAGTGAGAAAGGCTGGGATGTTTCCCCATCCCTCCCCTCCCCACGAGGCTTCTGCCAGCCTTCAGGAGAGGAAAGGGGGTCCAGGAGAGCAGCTCGGATGCTGGGACGCCTTCAAAGCAGAGAGAGTGAGTCCAACACCGAAGTGGATGCTGGTTGAGCCACAGAAACCATTAGTCTGACGCAGTGTTCCCACTGGACAGGACTTGGGGAGCATCCTTGTCCTTGCCCTCCAGGCTCTGGAACGGGGAGGCTGGCAGCCACTTTGTGCCCAGAGAGCTATGAAGGGATTGGGGGGCGGGGGGGGCTGGCCAGAGTGGCCTGCGGTGGCAGAGATGCAGAGAGGAGATGGGGGCGGCTCTCCTCTGATCATTTGTTGTGACACCTGGACCACGTGGCCTCTGCAGAATGTATCCCTCCTCCGGGAGTGTGATGAGTCCTCCACCCAAAGGGGAAGCCCAGAAGGTGGGGAACAGGGTGGTAAAAAGCAGACTATCCTGCCTCTCCAAGGCAGGTCCCCAGCTCGGGCACGAGCTGAAGGATGGGGAGGGGAGAAGCCTTGAGTTGGGTGTGAGACTGAAGTTTTTATTTAGCCTGGGCTGAAACTTTCAATGCCTGAGAGAAAGTTGAAACAGCCAAAATAAGGCTAGTTATTATAACTGAAGGTGGCCAAAAAGTTGTAGCCTCTGCCTGAGACTATATCAAGGGCTGAGGAAGGGAACTGCAACAGAAAGCTTGAAAACAGGAGGTGGGGAAGAAAAACAAACAAACAAAAAATGAAGCCATTTCCTAATTGTACCTCATTGAGTCGAACTGGTAAAAAAAAACAAAAAAACAGGGCTTCCCTGGTGGCGTAGTGGTTGAGAGTCCGTCTGCCGATGCAGGGGAGGCAGGTTCGTGCCCCGGTCTGGGAAGATCCCACATGCCGCGGAGCGGCTGGGCCCGTGAGCCATGGCCGCTGAGCCTGCGCGTCCGGAGCCTGTGCTCTGCAACGGGAGAGGCCACAACAGTGAGAGGCCCACGTACCGCAAAAAAAAAAAAAAAAACCACCACCAGGAGGGGAAATGCACCTAAGAGAGAAATGTACACCTTGAGCAATTATTACTGAGGAGAACTGCCATAGGACATGCCATCCTCCATCCCTTTAAAGCATGCATTCTCAGGAACAGTAGAACACCCCCAAGAGGGTGAAAATTGGCTCTTAGAGGGGGAAACCAAAAAAACTTAGATATTTAAAAGTTTTATGATTCTCCAAAGGTCAGTTCTACCCAGCAAAAAGTTTTGAAACATTGAATTTGAGAGATAGACTGCATCCCACCCCAACTCAGAGTTGGCGCTTAGACATTTTTCTGACCCCGAGTAGAATTGCTTTCACTGAATTTGCTTTGATACCCTGGCTTTTTCAGGTCTTCATCCCCTGCTTCATAAGGTGTTCTTTTCGTAAGCACCCAGGGGAGAACTTTCTTTCAGGTTTCGTTATAAAGAAAAGCAGTGCTTCTACTGGATAAATGGTTTCTATGTCCTTTATGTATACTAAAAAATCTCAAATTAGATCAAGTTTCCCTGTTTGCTTCAGCCACAAGGGAGCTCAGGGGCCCTCTTGTAACATCTGCGGAACTGGGTGATACACATGTTTCGGATTTCATCTTAACTGTGCTGTTAGTATTTTTCTACTTTTAATTCTGCCTCAATTCTCTCAGCTATGTTTTAACTCTTTTCCACTTCACGAAATTTTATAATCCCCCTGAAATCCTTTGTGGAATAAGTGAGGTATAAATATAGAAAGAGGAATACTTTTTCCATCTTCTTCCAAAGTGTTTTCTCCACTCACTGGCATTTTTTTCTTAACTCAAGGTAGAACTGATGTATTTCAATAAGTTTTATTTTCATCCTAGTTTTCCAGGATGTCAAGATCCTCTTGCAAACTGATTCTGTGACCTGATGCATTTTCCAGCCCTCTCAGCTTTCCACAGCATCAAGAAGCACACCTTCTATGTTTTCGTCCAAGTCATTGATAACAAACAATGTTGAGTGGACAGAGCTAATGCAGATCCCTGTGGTATGCCACTAGAGTCACCTTTTTTCTTTGATGTGGTCGAATCCGTGGAGAGTCCATCACATTCCTGACATCTGTCCACTGGAATAGCCAAGAGACTTGATCAAATGCCTCTCTGGACTCCAAAGAATCTCTGCCCACAACATTCCTCAGACCTGTCACTCTTAATGCCTTCCCACGAAAGGAAAGAGATGGGTACTGAACGCCAGGAACTCAACTCTCCTGCAGCTGTGCTATTGCCACCTATGCCTTAGGAATTTGACATTGTATCCCAAAAGCGAGAAGCCTAGGCTGCCAGCAACACCAGTAAAGCAATGCCCCCCCCACCCAGAGCTTTGTATTTGTTTCTGAGTGGAAGTCTCGTGTAGGTTCTCCTGACTGGTGCAGCCTGAGTCGCATGCCTGGCCCCAGCTACAAGGGATGCTAGAATTCCCAGTTCTCTGGGTTCTGCCTTGGGAATTCCAGCAAGCATTAGAACAGTATTCGATAGGTGCCACCTGGTCAGACAACATGACAAATGTCCCTGGAGCCCAAATAGTGGAGCATGGCTGTCGTACAGAGCCCAGGCTCCACCCTGCAGATGTCAGGCTCTGCTCCAAGTTCCCAGGAGAGGGAAGCTGATTGGCTGAACCTGGCCGACCTTGGATGGGTGCTCTCCCCAGGCTCGGCTCGTCCAGCCAGGGCTGTGGGGTCAGGCAGTGTGTGAAGGCTGTCGGCGCCCCACCCACGTCCCCTCAGAACCCTTGTCCAGCTCCTGGCATGCAGCCACCTGAGTCAGCCAGCACCTGAGTCTCAGTCAGGGGCTGATCTCAAGCCGCCTCATGCCTGGGAATTTCCATCCTCCTGGGGCATCCCTTCATCACTAAGTGACAGTATGAGGAATAAACATACTGCTGCCTCCTTCCCAATAAAGACAACTCCAAAGTGAGACTTTCACTGTCCAAAGTTACCCTTGGGACTTGCTGTATACTGCCTTCTCTTCCCCGTCCCCTTCCCCACACCCTTACTGATTTTTCCTGGGGACACTTCCTGACACTTTTACACAAACCCTCATCTCAGGGTCTGCTTCTGGGGAACCCAGACTGAGACAGACAAACATGGCTGCCAGAGATCCACAGTGGTAAGTCAGGCATCACTAAAGAAGGAGGAGTGAGAAAACCTCAAAGCATCCACCTTCCCCCTGGTTTGACCCTTTCCAGACCATCTTGGTCCTGTTCTTTTTTTTTTTTTTGGTCCATGCTGCGCGGTTTGCAGGATCTTAGTTCCCAGCCAGGGATTGAACCTGCACCCTCGGCAGTGAAAGCACGGAGTCCTAACCACTGGACCGCCAGGGAATTCCCCCATCCTCGTCCTAAACGTGGGGATATAACCTCCAAATTTCTTCCCCAGCCCTGCCCTAGGCCAGGAGCAGAGCTGGAACTCAAAACCTACTCTCTTGAAGGCACACACATCTTCTCATAACCCTGAGGTGAGAACGTCCCAGCCCACGTGCTAAGACTTCCAGAATCCACTCTTTTCCACTTCTTGAATGTCAAGAGCACATATGCCCATCTCTTGTCTTTGAGCACAAATCTCCTCCTCTATAATTTATCAAAGATTAATGACAGGGGCTCTGAAATTGCTTGTCAAGTCCCTCCAGGACCGCAGGACATAATTCACCAGGCTCAGAGCCCCGAGTTCATCACAGCTGCTGTGCCCGGCTTTCCAGCCTCCTCACCTGTCCTTGATTTCAATCCCCTCTTTGCAATGCTTTTCCCACCCTTTCCGATTGGAAGACTTCTTTCCCCCCTGGAGAAAGAGGAGGTCAAATAGGAAGTCAGCAGCACAGCACTCACTTTGTCTTCACCCCCAAACATTACATCATTTTCTCTAAGCAACGCCTGCCCTTAATCTTTGCATGCTCAACAGAGATAAATAGGATTCTTCATAGAGTTCATAACTCTTAGCTCATTCAAGGCATCAGACTTCCCACCTTGGTTCTTACAGATGGGGATGCACTGCTGGATTCAGCCCTCCCCCTGTGTCATCAGGGGACCCTGTGGACCCTTTTCCACAAACCTAACCTCCATGGCCACTTCTGAATCCCAGGCCAACTGTGTTGGGACCCAGCCTGCTGCTTCTTTTGCTGACAGCTGTTCCTCCTTCTTTATTCCTTGTCATCTCCCTCCTTAAGAGCCTGACTAAAAAGTTCTCAGTCATCTTCCTTGGCCCATACTTCCAATCTTTTTGCTTTTATTCCTGAGGGCAGAGCTCATGACATTGCCCCCTTCCATCACTTTGAGAGGAGACCCATGTGACCTGCCCTCAGAAAGCACGCACTTCTTGCAAGGCTGGCCCCCAGGCAATTGTCTTTAGGGTCCTCTGAATGTTTGAGACTTTCTAGCCCGAGTGACCCCCTGGTTCCCAGCTTCTGCCTTATGAGTTCCCCCATTTCCTACTACCATTTTTCCTTCCATTTTTGTACTATTCTCTTTTAACCTAGACACTAAGAGATTCACCTAGTTCTTTAGCTAAAGTCCCCTTTTCCTCTTCAGCTGGATCATTGCTATTTTAAAACAACGATGCCAGGAAGAGTAAATGAGAATCTAACGAAAACAGTTATCTGCAGGAAGTGGGTAGAAATGCAGTGGAACTGGTAAGGATGAGATTTCACCACATTTACACTTCTTTATGTATTTTTGAGGTTTCAATTAGTTAAATGTTTTACATGTTTCAAAAATAAAATTAAAAATCAACAACTAACTCTATATTAAGTCATATAGGAACAAAACATAATTCAAGTAATTTTGGACACAGTATTCTGACTATACATCCTTAGTGGGATATATTCTAAAGTGAAAAAGACCTACACAGGAGCCTCAAACCTAGGCTGATTTGGTAGGTTTGTTGTTAGTAGTATTTCTGTGGTAGTAATTCTAAAATGACTTTGTGTGTATTTTAGAATAGAGAAAATTAGTAACTAAATATATTGATATTGCTGAGAAGCAGGTTCTCACTGTGAGAGAAAGGAAACATCAATATGGAATGCAGGAAGCGGAGGAAGAGCCCGTGGTGTTGGATTTGATTGGAAATATCAAAGTTAATTCAAGATTTGTTTTAGAAAAACAAGAGTATTTCCTAGCACTGAAAAGTCCCAGAAATAACAATACCCCCAACAATAATGAGCATACCAAGTCCCCAGATCTTGGTTTTTAAATACCATTCTCCATTAAAAGAAAGCAGACAGGGCTCTTTGGAGAAATGACTAATTCAATTCTGCAGCAGAGTACAAGGTGAGCCTAGAATATCAGGTTATACTAAAAATCAAGAGAGTGCTTAAATTCTAATTTAAGACATGTCACAGGAACACAGGAACCAATCTGAAAGGGGCTCCCATTGGCCAAATTTGGGACAATTTGAGCTTTAATATTTGTAATGAATGATGACACACTGAATTTTTTTTAAGTCCTTGAGTTCATGGTGATATTCAAAAGAGCGGAGAAACTCTACAGAAGAAAGTCTGTTAATGAAGTAGAAGGAATAATCAAATTAGGAAGATTACCATTCACCCTATCACAGTGTAGTAATCACTCTACTAGCGGTCATCAGTGTACTGTCTTACGACCGGGTAAGAGGTTGGTAGGCTATTCAGACAATCTAAGTACAAGTCCCTCAGATTAATTATTAATTAGAAAGGTACAATGGAGAAATATGATGGACACCACTTGACCAAAGGATCATCTAAGCATGACTAAGGGCAGGACCAACTGACATGAAGCGGCCCCCAATGTGCTACAGTGGGAAGCACACCCCATCCTTGCAGTGTTCTTACCCAAGTTTTCACCTGAATTCAATCAGAGGAAACAATCAGAGAAACCCATACTGAGGGACACTCCACAATAGAAGTTACGTGGATTCTTCAAAAATGTCAATGTCAAGAAGGACCAGAAAGTTGGAGGAAACTATTCTCTATTCAAGAATAATAAAAAAAAATCCACGATCCTTGCTTTGGCAGGAAAAGGCTATAGAGGACACTCTGGGGACAATAGGGGAAACATGAATATGGATGATATATTAAATAATGTTATATCAATATTACATTTCTTGGGTGTAATAGGGTATTGTGGTTTAGAGTATCTTTAGGAGACATGCTGAAGTATTTAAGAGGAAGTATTATGATGTCTACAACTTATACTCAACGATTCAGATTTTTTTCAGTACATATATAGGAAGTATATATGTATATAAAAATATATGTGCATATAAGTGAAAGGTACTAAGTGTTCATTGTACTCATCTTTCAACTTATCTACAGATTTGAAGTTTTTGAAAGTCACAAGTTGAAGTAGGGGTTGCCTGGGCCCCACCTCAAACCGTTTAAATCACAATCTAGTTCTGCAGAAGCTTTTACTGTGCGGCCATGGTTGAGGACCTGCTGACCTACATGATTCATGATGGCATCTTTCACCCCCACCATCTGCCCTCAGCCTCCAAGGACTCTAGAAATAAGGTCACAGGGGCATCTTAAGGACCTTAAAGGTCACAGGGGCATCTCAGTCTCCAGCTGGCCTCGGCAGCTCTGACTCAGAAGCTCAGTCGGAGGAGGAGAGAGTGAGGAAGTAGAACTTCCTTCAATTTTGTTGAAGTTTCCACTTAACACAGGAACCCTGACCACTTTTAGGTCCTTCTGGTTCCCTCTAGCAGGACGGCCTATCCCTTCTAGGGCCCCCTGCCCAGCACCTCTGCCCTCTGAGGCACAGGCTCACCCTGCCCTTCAGCTCTGCCTTCGAGAACCCCTAGGCCAGAGGCCGTGTCTTCCGACGCTATGCTCCCGTGGCCTCCAGCAAGAGCTTTGCCTCCTGGTTACAGCTTCTACCAACATCTGCCAGGTGGGCTCACTCACACTGCGTCTCCCACGGTCACCCTCAGTGGGAGAGATGAAAAAGCACATGATCTCAAAGAAAGGATTTCCCTTTGCCAAGAAAAGCCCAGAGGCAGAAGATCAAAGAAGAGAAGAGAGGAAGCGGGAAGGAAGACGGTCTTTCACAGAGAGCAGGGTCACACTCGCTCACACTGGGCCTTTCTAGGTGCAGGTGCTGCAGTCGTGCTGCACCCACTGTATCTCATGAAATCCACCCAACAGCCCAGCCTCGTGAGGCAGGTGCTACTGTTGTCCTCACTTTATGCCATGACATATGAGGCCCAGAAAGGTTGATTAACTTGTCCAGTATCACACAGCTTGAACCCTAGTAATCTGGGATCAAAGCCCACAGTCTTAACCACTGTGCTGTACCTTACTGCCTACATGGGGGCTCGAAGGAAAGGGAAGGGAAGCAAGAGCTAATATTTATCAAGTACCTACGAAGATGTTATCTTGTTGAATTCTTTCTGCAGCCCCATGAAGTAGATCTTATCTTCTCCTCTAGACGAAGCTCAGCAAATGGACTCTGAGATAAAGTGATTCTGTTCCGTCATGTTGTCCAAGGCTCAAAGGCACACCATCTGCATTGTGTTCTGTGTGAATGGCGCCCAGAGTCTGGTGAGACCCAGACCCCCCCCCCACAGAGTTATGCAATATAGGACCCGGAGTGACGTGCCCAGGGTTATACTGCCAGGACGTGATGGCCCCAGGATTTGAAACCGGAGACTCTCAGACCAGAGCCCCTTTCCACTGCACTGCCCTCCCGGGAAAGCCCTGCTGCCCCTCAGCCTCCAAGGAGGCCAGACATCTCCTGGCAAGAAACAGAGCCTCCCTTTGTGCAAGGAGAACAGTACGCGCCCCCCAGGGTGGTGTCAGCGCCCGAGCTCTTCTACACAGATCTCTGCTACAGAGGCAGAGGCTTCCTGAACTAACACCTGACTGTGTCAGTAGCCTCTCAGACAAGCTTCTCACAGTGGCAGCTGCTCAGTGTGATTTAAGAGGACAGAAAACACACACACACACACACACACACACACACACACACACAGAATCACAAAACGACCTCTCCCCAACCCACTGGCTCATCTCAGTACCTGAAATTCCCCAGGCTTAAGTCCAGTGGAGACCTATGCAGTTGTTATTATTTGTATCAATAGAAACATGGCCCCTCTGGGAAGCTGGGGGCTGGGACAAAGAAGAGATCAATTGTGCTGGAAAAGGGAGAGGGAGGTGGGAAGCTGAGTCTTGCCAGAGAAGAGGCAGCCTTGGGGAGGGTGGAGTGTCTCTTGAAAAGATGGAAACTAAGCATGGAAGAGGGGAAGATTCCGAAAGGTCATCCTCTGCTCTCCTGCGTTGTGCTTTGGGGCAGTGATTGAGAGTGAAATCAAACAACCAGGGCTCAAACCCCAGCGGTGTCATTGCTAACTATGTGGTCTTGGGAAACGTACTCAATCCCGTTTTCTCCATTCAGTTATCCTTAAAACAGGGATGATGACAGTACCATCTTGCAGTGTTATCTGGAGGCTTCAACGAGGTAATCCATGTAAGGTGTTTCGCACAGTTCCCAGCCCTGAATCAAGGCACAGTAAATGTTTAATATTATTATTAATATTTAAATTAAGCCTGTAGCCTACCTCCACCACCAGCGTCTCTAGCTGTGAGCTTCCTTTGGAGTTGGCCAAGGGTCTTAGGGTTCACTGATACTCTGGGTGTGAATCGCTTGTAAACTGCAACTGTAGAAAAATAAGAAGAAATTTCTATAAATTGATTGCGAAAAGGTCTCAAGATACATTGTCAAGTGAAAAAGAAAAGCGGAGTATGGAAGAATATGGGAAAAGTGAGAAAAAGTAATATACTCCCATATCTAGTTAACATGCTTAGAATAACTCTGGAAGAAAACTCAAGAAATGGTAATATTTTCTCTGTGGAAGCAAACCAAGGGTCCAAAAGACAAGACAGTCACTGAGTTCCCTTTTATACATTTTGAATTTTAAACTGTTAAAAATATATAGACTTTTGCTTAAGAGCACTGGACTTGGAGTCAGACAGACCTGCGTTCAGACAAACCCAAATCCACTGGTTGTGTGAGGTTGGGCAGGTCGCTTCAATCTCTGAGCCTTGGTTTCCCCATATGTAAAGCAAGGGTGAGAATAATACCTATATGGCAGGGTTATTGTTAGCACTCACTGAGAATGTGTTAAAAAAAAAAAACAGTGTGGAAGTGGCTACAACAAAGACGGTTTTCAATCATGTACGGTGAATCTGAATGTATTTCTTCCTGTGTGCCTAGGAGAGCATTGCAGGTGAGGTTAGGGACAGGAGACAGAATAAAAGGGATGTAAAAGTAGGGAGTGTCTCTCCTACAAGTAGTGGAGGATGGCAGGTCCCTTCACGCATGCATCCTGTTCCCTGTGCCATGGTTTGCAGTGGGCTGTTCCCAACACCTGTCATTGGATCTTCACTAAGGGTCCTGTGACATAAACAAGACAGAGACGCATAGCACCATTTCACAGATGTCACTTTCCAAGGAAGCTGCGTGAGGAGTTTCACGTTATTAATCAAACAGACATGGAGGGAGAGGCAGCCTGTCAAAGTGGAGAGTGCATCGGTTCTGGGGAGAAAACAGAACAAGCTCTGGCTGGTCATTGAATCATGCTGAGCCTCAGTTTCTGCATCCACAGAATGGAGATCATCCCCATACCTACTTTGCAGGATGTTAAATGAATTAGAACTTTAAGCACCATGACAAGGACGTAGTAGGGGTTCAATCAATGGAAGCTACCATTATTTGTGTGGGATTATTATTTGGGAGGTTAGTGTTCATGGGCGCCTGATATGTGCCTGAAGAACTCAAAGAATCTTTGCCTTCAAAGAGCTCACATCCTAATGAGAGTGAGAGAGAGAGAGAGAGAGATATCCATATGGGTATAGTAATCTCTCTCCAGCCAAGTTCCCCTTAAATAAAATCCTGGTTTGCATATGTGTATTTCTATATGTGATGTCTCATAAATACAATGTAAGTTGCTCCCATTGGCCGTGATTTAAAAATCAGGAGGTGAGGGTAAGGATGGGGGAAAAGGTAGTAAGGCAGATGCAAAGCAGAGGAGAGGTTTTGCAAAGATACATGGAAAGATAAAGGAAGATGGGGGAGAGTCAAACAGGGCTTCTGAGGAGCTTCCCTTATGAGGCATCTGTGAGGAGGGGGTAGAGTGGGATGTGTGACAGTGAGGCTGATGCCAGGGACCCTGGCATAGGGTTGTCACAGGCAAGAGTCTTAAGGAGAGGATTTGAGAAGTGTAGCCCCAGTGGGCTGAATATGTCACGTGTAGCTTCAATTTTTTTTTTTTTTTTTTTGTCTTATGAACTAAATTATTCTAGAAGCTGAGTCAACAGCCCTGCGTCATAAAGTCAAAAGACATTGACACCGGGATACTGATAATAGAAGAACATATACATGTGCTCTGCTGGGAATGATCTCATTTCATCTTTAAGACGATCCAGAGAGCAGGTACTATTTTTATCATCCCCATTCTACAGATGGGAAAACAGGCTCAGGAAGATTGAGTTACCACCCCTGCCCGAGGTCGCACAGCTGCCCAGTGGAGAAGCCAGGATTCGAAATCACGTCTGTCTGTTGACAAAACTCCTGCTGTTCCTCACTGCATTGTAGGTTTTTAACACACCTGTTGCTGCTATGAAGCAAAAGGTATTTAGATGTGGCGGTGGTGGTCTAGGAATGTATACATGTGATAAACTAACATAGAATTATGCCCAAAGACATACCCAAAACATGCGTACTTGCAAAAACTGGTGAAATCTGGGTAAGGTCTGTTATCTAATACATCTGTGGGTTGTACTGTGCCAATGTTAGTTTTCTAATTTTAATGATGCCCGATAATTAGTAACATGCCACCATTGGGGGGAGTGGGTGATGACTTTATTGGAGTTTTCTGGACTCTTTATGCAACTTCTGATAAGTCTATAATTTGTTAAAAGTGAAAGTCTAAAAACATGTATACATATATAGAAACATCCTCTTGAAGATATAGGGCCAGGGTGGGGGTGGGGAAATTCTAAATAGCTCCTAGCAAGTAAAAAAGAGCCCAAGAATATTAAGAGTGCAGTACTGGCCCTCATTCTAAACACAAGTATAAAACATGATAGCTTCCCCTTTACATAGCAGACTCTTTCATTTTAGGGTAATTTTATTTTAGGGTAACCCAAGTTTTCCAGTCTTACCTGTCTACCCAGGGACTCACAATTACATATGTTGCCCATGTTTCACTAGTTTTTGCCCCTACTTACTATTACAGAGCTTCTACTCCAAGCCAAATGTCACCCGGGAATCTCTGGAGGTTCTCCCACGAGCCCACTAGTCTTCCACTGTCTTCTGCTTCTCACTCCCATCTCATCTGCAGCTGTGCCTCATTGGGGCCCCTCTAGCAGGCATAGAGGTCACCAGGGCCTGGGTTCAAGAAGCTACCTCCTGGGCTTCCCTGGTGGCACAGTGGTTGAGAGTCTGCCTGCCGGTGCAGGGGACACGGGTTCGTGCCCCGGTCCGGGAAGATCCCACATGTCGTGGAGCGGCTGGGTCCGTGAGCCATGGCCGCTGAGCCTGCGTGTCCAGAGCCTGTGCTCCGCAACGGGAGAGGTCTCAACAGTGAGAGGCCCGTGTACCGCAAAAAAAAAAAAAAAAAAAAAAAGTAGCTACCTCCTGATATCAGCAAACCCAGCTAAGTTCACTGGACTCCCCTTGCCTGAAGCCTCTCAATGTTCCACGTGGTATGAAGGAAGATGCCACTCCAGGCCACATTTGGTCACCTGGGCACTAGCGCAGGGCAGCCAGTCCAACAAAACCCTTGTGAAAACCACTCCTGAATTCTCCACTCAGAGATTCAGAGATGAATGCAAAGTTCTGAAACTCAAATAGCGTCATAGGCAGAGCTAACATTTACTATGTTCCGGGCCCCATGCCAAGCATTTCATGTGGGTAAACACATCTAATTCTGACAGATAGGTAGGCTGCTGTAACAAAGAGATCCAACAATAACCCAGTGGCTTAAAAAAGTTAGAAGTTTATTTCTCTTTCACGTAACATCTGAGGGAGTCTTCCTGGTCAGCGGGATGTTCTACTTCAGTCAGAGATTCAGTGACCCTGGCCCTTTCCGACTTGTTTCTCTGCCATCCCTCAAGACATGGTCATCCTCCCAGTGGAAGCTGGTTCATTGCCAGGTCTGTCTGCAGCCAGTAGGGAGGAGAAAGGGGGCATGGAAGAGGCATGCTGATTGCCCCAAGGACCCGGGCCTGGGAGTCTCATGCCCCACCCCACTCACATTCTGCTGGTGAGAACTTTGTCACCCAGCCTCACCTAATTGCAGGGAGGCTGGGAAGTGTGTGCCCAGGGCAATTCTTTTACAGTGAAGAAGAGGGAGACGTGTTCTGAGAGACAGCTGTCAGCCTCCACTCAGTTACGCTCAGAGATGCTTATATGGATAAATGTTCACTCTAGGTAACAGCTATCCAATCTGACAAACTAATTCTAGCCATCGAGGTAGAGCTGCGTCCCCTTCAGATAAAATGTGTGTTTGCATGTTTTACTAACAGGGATCTAATGCAGGTGCAAGACTTAACCCAGAAGTATAGCTCTAACGGGGGTGGGGATTTGGGCAGACCTTTCTGAGCAGCATTATAATCCAGGCTTTAGCATGAGGAGGCTTGGGTTTGAGTCCAGGGCCTTCACTTAGGAAAAATCACTAAACCCCTCAGCCTTCAGTTCTCTGTAGAAGACAATCCAGGAAGACAATGGGCGTCACATGGCCTCTTAAGCTGAGAGTTGCTGTCACATGTCTGGGATTATTTTTGGTCTGAGGGGACCTGTGCATTCTACCACCAAAGCTGCCTGTGGAAACCCTGTCCAGGGTCTGGGCTTCAGATGAGTAGATTTCCAAAGGTGAGCCTGGAGGAGCACGGCAAGAACACCTCTGCCTCTGTGTGTGGGTGTGGGCGTGCGTGTGTGTTTGTGCAGGCGCGCATGTGCGCTGCTTCAGCCAGCTGGACAGCTAGTCGTTTATCCACATGGATGACTTGATTTTTGATTGAGTTAACAAGTACTTATTGAACACAGTTTCCTGAAAGCCTGCAGTAAATTGGATGCTATACAGGAACCCTATAAATTTTTACAACGCCGCATTCTTCAAATATTGGAATAGTACAAAAGATAACTGAGGAGGAAGGGGAAGAAAGAGCAAACACTAGAGAAGGGAGAGGCTTCTTGTTCCAAGCGTCAGTGAGTGTGTTCACAGTGAGACGAACCAATCCACTGTGCAAGTCACTAAAATATATAATCTATCTAGATGAAGCTGATACTCGTTACAGCAGCTCACGTTTGGTGAGGGCTTACTGAGTGCCAGGCACAAAGCTGAGTGTTTTCTATATGCTATCTCATTTAACCCTGAAAACCCTGCACACTGGCGCTATTACTGTGGCACTGCTGTTAGTCCCATTTCACAGATGAGAAAATGGAATCAGATGGATGTTAATCAACTCACTCCAGGTCACACAGCTAGTAAACAGCAGAGTCAGGCCACATTTCCAGTCTTCCAAGACTTGGCCTCAAGGGAATGGAACCACATTATGCTTTGATAAAAATCGAATAACATTAAAAGTTCATTAAGGGAGAGAAACAAAGGCTGAAGTAAAAAAGGTCACCTGGTCTTCTCCCCAGGATGGAATGTACCTTCTGACCATATCTGACCAGCTTGGCCCAGAAAGAAGAGGGTAGTCATCGGCAGAAAGGACAGCACAGACACACAAAGAAGGAGAGTTTCCAGAAATTGAAACTTCCCAAGGGCTCAGGTTGTGTGCACTGAAAGCGGTCCGCTTCTGCCACCTAGCCACAGATGGCCTCCTCAGCCAGAGCTCAAGAGCCCCAACTTTGGGGAAGCCCCGTGGATGGGCACAAGCAAGATGTGAAGGTTTTCCTGATAGATCTCCAAGATGACCAATGCCACTGGGTCCCCTTCTCTGTCACACACTCTCCTTATGTTTTTCTGGGATTCCCAGGGGCAGGATGGCCAGCTCCTCCCTGGACCAAGTGTTAGACTCTTCCCCATTCCCATCTCTACTCTCTACCCAACTAAGGAATTTTCTACAATCCCATCTTCACCCACTTCAGCATTTCATAAATATTATTCTAATTTTTGGAGTGCATCTTTCCTAGTTTATTTGGAAAACACATCCATTCCCACCTGAGGGTTGATAGCTAGTATGAAGCATATTCCTGTCCTCAGGCTAATGTCTATATGACATGACACTAACCAGCTAGTACGGATGATAGCTTTTTGCTGGCCAGGAGCCATAACATCTCTACCAATAAGAAACTAGCATAGATTAGAACAAAGCCAGTGCCAGAAAGATCACCTGAAGATAAGGAAATAAATGAGGGATTCTAAGCACATAATAAATAGTCAAAAATGTGCTGAGTAGATGCATAAACATACCTGTGTACGGCTTTAAAAAGGGTGAATAAGGATGACAGTTCTCATAAAAGAATATTCCCAGGCTTTTGAATTTCAAAGACCCATAAATTTATTTGTTTTGTTTTTTAACTTGGGAAGAGCAAAATAAACATAGGATCACTACCTTCTTATTTTGACAAGTAAGGGCATTTTAATAAAACTATCATCTCCATTACTATTCTTTCATAAGCTAATAGGCCCTTTTACACCAGCAAAGAAGAAAGGGTATGATCACAGAACAAAGGACAGTTTTTCCAGAGAAAGACTCATGGGCACATTGGATAGGGGTCTTAGCTGTACATGATAGATTCTCCCTCGAGCTGGTTTAAGCAGAAAGCAATATATTATGGAGTCTAGATAGTTCACAGAATCATTGGAAGGGCTAAAGGAATAGACTCTAAGTAGGTCTTCCAGTATTGAGTCCCCAAACCACACCACAGAACCACGCCACCGAGAAAGCTGCCACGTCAGGAAGGTGTAGCCACAGCTGCTGGTTCCTGGACCGCTTCCGTCCACTCCTCAAAACAGGCACCAGCCTCTTGCCCTGTTCAACTCCCCCCATTATTCAATGCCAAGTCAGAGTCCGACCTGAGTTCAGCTGACTGGAAGAACCTAAACACATCTAGGTCCCCATCTGCCAGAGAGTCTGGGAAATGTAGGTTTAGTTTTCAGCCTCTGCAGTACAGGAAGGCGAGTGGGGCTGGAGAAGGCAATGAGTAAATCAGTTCACTACTGCTGGTGAACTCTTGCTGTGTGCTCATGAAACGTGTCCAAGTCTGATCCTGGATTGTGCAGGGATCGGAGGGCTGTGTGCAGTTGTGCTTTATTGAGAAGATTCTGCAAGTCAGGGAATAGGGCTGACACCTGCTGAGGGCATTTTGCTCCCTGGAACCACAGCATTAACCACACCTTAGCTATGGTGGACATCTATCATATTCACAGCTGTCCATCACCTTTTGAGTAGTTTTTTCCATATTTGGGGATATCTGCAGGTAATGAGTCCCATCTTCCCAGTATTAAAGTCAGAATTCAAATTTCCAGACTCCCTTGCAGCTAGGATTCACCATGTGATCTGGGCTCTGACTCTCTGATGTTCTCCCCCTCCACTTGAGGTTTGATTCAGAAATGGGTAGTATGAAAATGTGGGCAGTGCCTGGAGCTTCCATTTCGGCCGACATGGATGACAGCAGAGGCCTCAGCTTTCAGAGGTGGTGGTGAGGTCTGGTTCCCAACTCAGAAGTGGCAGAGGTGGTGGCAGGAGGGTCTGCAGTAAAGTTGAGGTCCTGCTCTCCAGAGCCTGGTAGCAGCAGCCACAGTAATACCAGTTTCCCCCCCTGGGATGATGCTACCACACAGTTTAGGGCATCATTCTGGAAACTTTACCTCAGTCCTTTTTCTCAGCCCTCCAAATGATTCTTTATTCTTCAGGGTAAGATCTCCTGTCTGTAATCCCCAGCAAGAGTGGATTCTGTTGTCAGCAACTGAGAATCCACCTGATGTGCTGGGTGAGCCAGGAACACCTGACTCTAAATCCATGCCTCAGTACCACGCTGCCATCTGAGCCATTTCTGCAGCACAGAATGTCTGCCTGGGCCTCATCCCCTATTTCCTTCTTAAGTCAGGTGCAGAGAGGGATGGAAGGCAAGTGCTCTTCTCTGACTCCCACCATCCCAGGAGCTTCTAACAGAACAAGAATGCTCTTCTTCATTGAAGTTTTATAACCAACACTTTGTGCAGGGCAGGTGTTCAGTAAATGTTTGATGAATGAATAGGCGAGTATACTATAAAATTATACCCAACTGGGTCCATAATCCAGACTTGCACTGTCTATCACGGTACCCACTAGCCAGACATGCTTACTGACCACTTAAAATGTGGCTAGTGCCACTGAGGGACTGAATTTTTATTTTATTTCAATTCATTTAAATTTTTTAATTCATACCTCATTTCATTTTTGGAAAACTTTCAGCTTGCTTAATTTGTGTTTGTAAATGTACTTTTTCAGCTATAAATTTTACGAAGGCTAAGTACAGATCAAATATCTCCAATGAAAATTTAGCACATTTTTGATACAAATCGAGATGTGCTGTAATTGTAAAATACACACCAGATTCCAAACACTTTATGAAAAAAGAATGTAAACTATGCTATTAATAAGTTTTACATTGGTTACATGTGGAAATTCTAATATTCTGGATATATTAGGTTAAGCAAAATATATCATAACCTGACTTCACCTGTTTCTTTTTTTGATGTGACTACTAGAAACTGTAGGCTTCACTATGTGGCTTTCACTGTATTCTGATGGACAGCTTGGATCTGACATTGGCATGAATGTCAGTCGCAGGCAGATGAGGTCCCAAGGACATGTGTTACCTCTGGGCACTGGAGCCTCTAACCTTGCAGACCTGGACACAACCTTTACTGTTCATTCTCCTCCCGGCTCTAAACACAACAGGTGGAAGTTTAGGCATGGGCTTCTGCAACATGCATAAGAGAAGTCACAAATTTGGTGTCTTTAGGGACCAGGGAGGTAACCTACTGGGGAAAGGGCTGGAGGTAAGGCCACAAGCAGTGACCAATTGCTCTATTTAAAGGCAATACACAAAGAAAACTCCCCAAGTGGATCATCTGTGTGCCATCTCTGCACAGGCCCATAAGACCAAAAGAGGCCCTTGGAGAGCCTTGAACATGGTCCCTTCATCCCAAAGTAGAGACTGAAGCCAGAAGGGAAAAGCCAGGCTAATTAGCACTACAGTCAGGGCTGCCCACTAAGTGTCCCAATGCCCCCGGAACACGCCATCTCTTGGCTTTAGGTGCTGGCAAATGTGTGCCAATCAGGTTTGATTTGAGAAAGGAAAGAACCACCTTACAGGCATCAGGGAGCTTGCCACCTACCTCAAGATATCCAAGACTTCCTTTCCCTGCACTGTGAGCCCATTCTGACGGATTAAGGTGGGGGGCAGAAGGTAGTCCCTCCCATCCTAGAACCCCCCTTCCTCCATGGCTTTTTTTGGCCGCGTTGGGTCTTCGCTGCTGCATGCGGGCTTTCTCTAGTTGCAGCGAGCAGGGGCTACTCTTCGTTGCGGTGTGCAGTTTTCTCACTGCGGTGGCTTCTCTTGTTGCAGAGCACGGGCTCTAGGCGCACGGGCTTCAGAAGTTGTGGCATGCGGGCTCAGTAGTTGTGGCGCACAGGCTAGTTGCTCCGCGGCATGTGGGATCTTCCCAGACCGGGGATCGAACTCATGTCCCCTATGTGGGCAGGCAGATTCTTAACCACTGCACCACCAGGGAAGGCCCTCCTTCATGGCTTTTATTTACAATTCCAAAAGACTTGAAACTCTTAAAGTGATTTGTTCCAGGGTAGGGAGTAACACAAAATAAAGATGACTCTCGCTGGCATGGAAAGCAAGGAAGAGACAATAGGAGAAAAGGGGAAAACTGTACCAGACTCCAGGGGAGAACGATGCTCTTAGTAGTTCAATCTTGAGCCAAATGAAGAGGGAGAAGGCCAAGGTACCAGCCTGGAGGGACTGGCAGCCCCCGATGCGGTGGGAGGACTAACAGAGAATGGATGGGGTTAGGGGAAGAGGGGAGGGTGAGAGGGCCCC
The DNA here is from genome assembly GCF_964374135.1 of Grampus griseus. Taxonomy (NCBI): domain Eukaryota; kingdom Metazoa; phylum Chordata; class Mammalia; order Artiodactyla; family Delphinidae; genus Grampus; species Grampus griseus. Next base: position 33,280,516 of record NC_139004.1, on the reverse strand, counting down.
ACACCGAAGGCTTGCTTCTAACAGAAAGGGAAGAGAACCTCCCTGATTTACCACGCTGGAAGCACAATCTACAAAATGCTTCTCTCCAGCCGGCCCCCATCGGTACAATTTTACCACATAAAACCATTCATACCCACATTCAAATGTATCCGTCTGAGCAAAATACAGCTAGTAACAAAGAAAGGCAGTTTTCATATTTTATTATACAATGTTGTCCATCATAGAAAAAGCTTTAATATTTTTAATTAAATACAGAAGAAATTGTTAGTGTTGCCAGAGAGATCATTTGTCTGCCCTTGAAAAAATTAACAACACCTGTTTGCAAACAAAAGGCTTGCTTAAATTGAGTCAAATCCTTTGTTCTCTTTTCAGGACCCAGCCTACTGATTTATCTTCTATACAGTGTCTAACAGGCAGTAGGTGCTGAATAAAGAGTTGACTGAATGGGATGTTCTTTAATCCCTATCCTCTATTTCCTGACCCTAAAGTGGATCTTGACTCATGGGGTAAAATCCCCGCCCATCCATGCCTAGGGGAGACCGGTGCCTTTCAATAGCCTTTGATACTTAACCGTGGTTTAGAGACACTTACCTGAGGGAAATGACTGAGGATTTCAGAGAGAGAAAGAAACACACAAGGGCAGGTACAGCAAGTAGGTAGAGACAAAAAGATGCTAAGACAAAAAGATGCTAAGACATCTCATCTAAAAGAGAGACAGATTCAGGGATGGAGCCACTGCAGGGGCTAGCGACAGCAAAATGAAGTCAGAGAGACTTAAAACTCACACAGTTCAAGATAAAGAGATTAAAAGGTTAGACAACAATAATAATCTTGAAGTTTCTTTTCAGCTTTGATGTTTTATGACAGAGATAATGGCACAGAGAGAGGAAGACAAGGCAAGGATGGGAGGATAAAGAGACAAAGGAAGTCAAAGGAGACAGGTGGACAGCCAGCTATGACTGTCCATCTTTAGATCTGGCCTTGAACCCCTGTCCTGCTCTCACCTCACACCCAGCACGCTGGGCTCCTTGATGACTCAGCACCCCACGCTCACCGGGCTCCTACTGTAAGTCCAGTCACATCCCCGCCTTCCCCCACCTTAAGATCTCACTCTCTGTAAATCATTTCTCCTACATCCTCCATGATGGTTTCTCACTGCTCCAGCCCGTACTCAGCTCCCTCCCTTCCTAACTCCTAATGCAGGTGTAATTCATACCACATCCACATCCCCTAACCACAGGGCACGTGCTGCTGGTTTAGCGTTTGTCCTCAGCTCCTACGAGGGCATCTTGGTTCCCACAGGAGAACTGTGGTTTCCACAAGGCTCCAAACCCGACCTCATATATTCCAGGAGTCCCCATGATACCCAGTCCAGTGCCAGGTATCACTAAGTGCTCAGTGAATACTTGTGGACTAACCAGTCCCCAAGGAGTGCCAACAGGGCAGCCTAACAGTCCACTGGTCTATTAAATAGCTTCCCGGAGGCTGGCCACGCTGGGGCCATCTCCTGGGCTCCTGCGCCCCCTGCCGGCCAGGAAGGGATCTGCACGCAGGATGACGCGGGTCGAAAGGGTGGTCCTGACCCGAGGAGGCGTCTGGACTCGCGGTGGCCCCAGGCACCGTCCAAGGGTCCTGATGAGGTCGGTGGGCACAGCCAGGAACTGCAGCTGTTTTCTTCCTAGGTGTAGGGGTACATCCCGGTAGACAGAGCTCCACCCTGCCCCATAGCGGGGCTCTCAGAGCTTCTCATCCAGCTCCAGGCCCTGGTTCTCCTGGGCGACCCAGCAGACCCGGGGTGGGCTGCCGCTCTGCGTCCCCTTCAGGTAGTTCTGGATGACGGAGGCGCAGTCCAGCCGCTCCATGGTGGTCATGAGGTAGTGCAGCTCCTGTAGGCTGCCGTTCTGCTCCTCAAACAGCTCCAGGATGGCTGCCGCGGGGCTGCGCTGGCAGGACAGGAACCTGGCCGAGAGCGTGCGGGGAGGAGGTGAGGGGGAGGAGGGGCTCTGCAGGGAGATCCACCCCCTCCCCCAGCTCTGGTCCTCATCCTGCTCTTAAATGCCTTCCAGGACACTCTGGGATGGTGGGAGGGCCCAGGACTTGAAATCGGAGATAGCCCTGGCTCAAAGCCTACTCCCCTCTAGGCCTCAGTTTGCTCTTCTTACACGAGGGCTTGGGTGAGAGAGAGGACCTCTAAGCTCGCTTCCAGCTCTGATGTTCTGTGTTTGCCTTCTCAACCCCCCACCCCCCGCCCAAACACACTCTCCCCTTCCCCCCATCCCAGGCCCCATCCTGCCCACCACTAAGGAAACAGTTGCTCCCAGGCAGGACCCTCCCCTGCTCAAAAACCTTCCAGTCTCTTTCACCTACTAACCAAGCCCCCTCCCCTGACTTTCTGGCTTACCCACCACTTGGCCTTGCCCTGTTTTTTCTGACCTCTTCTCTCTGCTCCCATCGCGCAGCTTCCTTCTCACCTTAAACACACCAGACCCACCACCTCCTCTGCTCCTCCCCCAAAACAAGAAGGTGGATCCCCTACTTCCCCAGCACCTGTTTCTGAAGCCCTCCTTCCCACTTCCCAGGTGGAGGAGACCATTCTGCATCCCTCAGTTCAGATTTCTGGTCATAGCTCCCACAAGTCTTTATTATTCTTTTTTATTTAATTGAGATATATAGTTGACCCTTGAACAACACCACTTTGAACTATGTGGGTCCACTTATATGTAGAGTTTTTCAACAGTAAATACTACACTGCTACATGGTCCCTGGTTGGTTGAATCTGTGGAGGCACAACCGTGGATATGGAGGGCCGACTATAAGTTATACTACGATTTTCGACTGCATGGAGGGTCACACCTCTAACTCCCACATTGTTCAGGGGTCAACTGTAATTGACATAAGTCTTCATTATTCTTGCTTCAGCCATTTCGTGTCTCTGTTTTCAACTTGCTATGCAATATGGGATACATACAGTAAGGTCAAAGGAGCACTTGCCTTGATTTTTTTTAAGCTCTCTGTATCCCTTACTAGAGGGTGACCTCCTTGGTTCTGGGACCATGTCTCATTCATCCTGTGTCCCAATGCTTAGCATAGTTTTTCCAGGACTTAGAAGGTGATTTTAAAGTCTACCCTATTTTCCAGATCCAGCTCTAGTCCCATCTCCTGGGCGAAGTCTTCCCTGACCACCCGTCATCCTCCGGGCGCTGAGGCTTAGCTCAGAATTGGTTTACTGATCTCTCTTGAGACCATGGCTGCGCTGTCCCCACTAGTGCCAGGCACTCAGCTACATGCTTTATACACATTATCCTATAGTCCGCCGTTCTGCCCCTCAGGGCACAGCATGTCAAGCACTCAGTATGTACCAATGACTTACATGTCAACCGATCCATTTTTGAATATTTATTGAACCAATATTTATGTATTGAACACCAGCCATGAGCCAGGCATCATTCTAGGTACCAAGAACAGTGATAAAATAGAAAGATGTCCAAAGCCTTCCTGTGGAGTCCCTTTCACTTCCCCTGCTCCTCTCCCCTGGCCTCTTCCTCTCTCACCTGCCGTTTCCTCTCCTCTTTGTAGCCATGAGAACGAGGACTGCTCGGCCCAAACCAATGAGATCATTGTCACTGAAATCAACCCTGTTCTGAGAAATAGGGTGGGGAGTAGCCGCTCCCTGACTTTGAAGTCACTCTTGTGAATGGTCCAGTCTCCAAGGGGTCCTGAGAACACCCATCCCAGTCCACCCTCCCCCACCCACCTGTGCACACCTCATCCCTCTTACCGGATTTTCATACCACAGAGCCCCAGGTGGGAGGCCAGTCGTCGCCAGTCATTGCCAGTGATGCTGTTTGGCTCCAACAACATCTGCAGCCGCTCGAAGAGCTCTGGGGGCAGCCTGAGGCAGGGGGAAAGGGTGGCCTTGGAGGCGAGGATCAAGAGACCCAGCCTGGTTCCACAGACACCTCAATGCCATGCTTGCCCTGCAAGCCCAGGGGCAGGAATCCCAAACATGCCCCGGGCAGCAGCTCAAGCAACCACCACCTCACCTGTTGCATGGGGGTGGCTGGGTCACAGCTGGTGGCGCTGTCCAGGATTCTTCCTCCGATGCCTGGAATCTGAGGATTTCCATGTACTTGGTCTCCAAGCCCTGAGCCAACAGAGGGGCAGGGAACACACTTAGGGATCATGGGACACCCCTCTGAACAAGAAGCTGGGGCACCCATCTCCATGCCTCGTGTCTCTCCTTCAGCCTGTCACCGGAGACACTTAACCAGGAGACACAGTCCCACCCCAATCAACACCCTCTACCCTCTGCTTCCCCAACCTCACAGCCTTCAGCCTTAAGTTTGCTCAGAGCTCTTTGGGACCTGGGACATGAAGACCAAACAAGGTACATCCTAAGACACCAGGAGAAGTCCTGGGTGGGGTCAAGGGCAGGGGAGGTCATCTAATAATAAAGACACTGAACTTGGGCATACATGCCCCCTTCCTCCATTCCTCCTCTCCTTGGTTCCTCCTCCCCAAGTGATACCCCTAAGGGTATCTGCCTACTCTCCAGTAAGATGCCACATGGTTCCCCAAAGACTCTCCAATCCTGATTTCTTCATGTCTTCCCTCGGGAGAGTGGGAGCTCTGACTCCCATCCCACCTACTCAAGGCCCCCTTCCTGGGTCACTCTCCACCTGAAGATACACAGCACCATCTCTCAGATGTAGACAATCTGTCCAGAAAGAAACCACTTCTCTTTGATGCCCAAGTTCCTCCAGGTTGGAAGAAAGGGTTCATGTAGGGTTTGGTTCTTTTACCCGCCTGCTAGATTCATCCAGGGATAGACAGGAGAGTCAAAGACGGAGGGTAACTTGGAGGCCAGGCAGTCCCTGCCCCTGGAAGAATGCCCTCCTCACCTGCTTGGTTATGTGATTAGAGCCATACTTCCTAGGCCCCAGACCCTCGCCCACTTTGCCCAGGACTCCCCCAGGGCCTGCCCTTCCTCTGCCCCTCAGCTCCAACTCACATCCTGGAAGGTGTGCATGGTGACAATGATCTCATTGGTCAGTGCTGAGCAGTCCTTGTTCTCATTGGCTACAAAGAGGAGACGTAGCAGGTGAGAGAGGAAAAGGCCCAGGAGAAGACAGCAGGAGAGCAAAAGGGACTCCAATGTCAGGCTGTGGAAGTCTGAAGCAGCTGCGTAGCCCCCCATCTTCCTCTCTGCAGAGATCTGCTGCGGCCCCTAACCTTTAGAGAGGGTCTGCAGGCATGGCCGAATGAGGAGCTGTAGGGCTCCAGGGTGACCAGGAGGGGAGAGGAGAGGGCAGGAGGTAGACACGGGGCTCCTGGGCTACCTGCTTTTCTCCGGAAGCAGAAGGAGCGGAAGGGGCACTTTCCATGCCAGATGTGCAGATGGGGAACCAGCTGGCAACTGCTGTCGTCCACGTTCTCCCAACCTGGGGAGGGGGCAGAGAGACAGAGGGCCTCAAGAGGGGAGACTTCCACAAGGGCTTAAGGAGGTCACCCTGTGGCAGGCACTGTGCAGGGCGCTGAGGGGAGGGATGGGGAGGGAGCAAAGGCAGGAGGGTGACTCAAGTGGATGGGAGACCCCAGAGCCTGGGTGGGGACCCTGGGAGCTGTCCTACTTCTACCGGCACACAGACTCCTCCCCCCACCTCTCCACCCTCCCCTTCACCCCCCTCCCTCCCATCCATTAGCCCAGATGCAGCCACGCATGCGCCCCTGTCCGACACCCCACAAACACCCTTAGCCACCCTGTCAATTCCCGCAGCCGACCCACAAACGAACGAGGGAAGAGAAGACTGGGCCTCCCCCTCCGACACCAGCCCCATCCAGGTGGGACAAGAGAAGCCCCTCGCTCTCTCCCTGCCCCTGCTAGTGCAACGCCTCTCCTCTCACCACCCACCTGACTCGGCTGGCCTCCCACGGAAGGACCGGGGCTCCGTGGGCAGCAGAGGGAGGAAGTGGGAAAGCCGGGGTCTCCAAGAGGCAGCAGCAAGAGCCAGAGGGCCCCCTTGAAGCTGCTGCCTGCCCAGGAATCTCAAAAAGAAACTCAACGCCCCAGGTTTCCACCACAGGGGAGGCGCAGACCCTTCCCTCCAACGGGCTCCCCGACGCGCCATGCCTGGCCCTGTCCCCCTCACCCTCGGAGATGTATTTGAGTTTCAGGTACTGGTCCCCTCGGGCCCCGGTGAAGTCGAAGAGCTGGCAGGGCCCACGCAGGCGCCCGCCGTGCGGCTGCTCATTGGTCACAGCCCACCGCAGGGCACAGGGCGTGTTGTTGAGGAAGTAGACGCGCAGCTGCAGGTGAGACTGCCCGGCGGCCAGCGGCGAGCAGAACACGGCCAGCTGCAGCCATTTCCGGGCTTCCCGGTGCACAGCTGCCTCCAGCACACAGGTGTAGAGGCTGCGGGGAGAGACGGTGGCAGGGACCGTGCACAGTGGGGCAAGGGAGGCTGGGAGACCAGCCCACCTTCCCCCGGGCTCCCACCGCACCAGGGGCCTCTGTGTGGGCTCCCAGGTGAGGAGAACATTCCAGGGCATGTAGGGAAGAACTGGGGCGGAGGGGTGAGCTAGGGGGAAGGAACGTGAGTCATGGCACAGCGACTGTCACTGGGTCCGGAGAAGAGCCAGCGTGGGAAAGAAGGACGCTGGGCTCAGGGCCACCCTGCATCGCCCTGCTCTGGTCAGTGGGTGGCAAGGAGACTGGGAGGCAGAGGGACCTAAGACCCTAGAGAGACATAGCTAAGGACAGGCGTGCCATAGGCTAGAGTCTCAGAGAACTGGAGGGGCAAAGTGCCCTAGACAGCTTGGGGACAGTCCTGAACTGGGGCACAGGGAAGAGACAGACAATTTTAGAGACAGAGGTGGAGATGGGACAGGCCCCATCTAGACACAGGACCAGGGTTGGGCCAGACCTAGACAGGCAGAGGGACCACGGTGGGACACACGGTCCTGGATGGGGTTGGAGCAAGATAAGCTGCCACAGGCACCAGGACAGAGGGACTGGGGAAGGACAGGGGGACACGGGGTTTGCAGGCCTTCTTGAACAGATAAAGGGGCAATCCCCTACTGAGAGGTGAGGGTCAGGCAGACAGAGAAAGGGGGCAGGAAGTACAGGCTGACGGGCTGGTGCCTACCTGAAGTGGGAGAGGTGGATGCGACATTCATCCCGGGAGATGTGGTCTCCCGGCCGCCCCAGCGGCTTCCAGGCCTTGGCATCCAGCAGGGTCGTGTTGCTGCTGTAGGTACAGGCCTGACTGGGCTGCTGGGCACAGTGCTTGAAGGTGAGGGTGCAGGGCTTCAGGAAGGAGGCCCCATGGGGACCACACGCCACCACGGGGCTCACCAGCCCCTGGGCTCGGGACAGCGACGGGGCGTCTGACAGATCCCACACCAGGATCAGTGCCACCCGCTCCTGGCGGCCCACAGACACAGCACCTGGGGAGGGGGAGAGCTGAGATGGGCCCAGCAGGCAGGCACAGCCCTGCGGCAGAGGAGGCCAGGCCAGAGTGGGAGGGGAGGTGGGGCGGGAGCCCAGGAGCGGGCGTGCAGCAGGGCACGTGGAGAGGCAGTGCGGAAGGAGAACAAGGTGACTGTGACTGACTTGGGACGTGACCCTGAGCAAGTCGCCCCCTCCTCCAAGGGCTGCCGCCAGCTCACTCAGGGCCTTGTGTGAATTTGCAAAAGGTGCTCTTCCTCCAGACATTTTACTTCCCTTTATGGGAGAATCGTCATAACACACTGTTCACTAAAACAAGGCCCTTTACCTCCACCTGCCACAAAACTGTCATAAAAAATATGTAATGTATCCATCTTCGGAGTCAAAAACGTCATACTAAACATAGAAGCAATTTTCAAAATTATGAAGATGTCTCTGAATGGTGCTCCCTTGGAGTTGGTGCCCTTGTCCAATGGGCAATGTGAACAACTGTACACTAAGAAGGAAGCCGGGTGCCGTTACCTGGCGGGATGAGCAGGGAAATGCCCGTATCCTGGAGCATCAGGCAGCCACCGCGGTGGTCCACCTCTCGAGCCGAAAACACCAACAGCTTGTGCATCAGCTGTCGGATGACAGTCTGGCCTTGGGTGGGTGTGTGCAGTTCCTGGTAGAAGGCGGCCATCTCCTGCAGCGAGGCCGGGGGTGCCTCCCCGGAGGACTCACTTTCAGGTAGGGGAGTGGGATGGGACGCTGGCTCCTCTTGGCTTTCCAGCTTCCAGCAGGCGCCCAACAGCCGGCGGGGGCAGCGCCATTGAAGGCACTGGGCCAGAAGGACAGCACTTGCCACTGGAACCCCCACCAGCAGTAGGAACTGGGCGAGTTGGAAGGAACCCTCATAGGAGCACATCCGCCTGGTCACTTGATGCTGCCAGTTCCCCTGCACCCCTGTGCCAGCCGAGGCCAAGGGCCTGGGGGAAAAGGAGGTCAGTGTCAGGTAAGCCTTTTCAAGGTCGTGGAGGCTAAAACTTGACTTTTAAGCGGCTGCAATGAGGGATCAAATTGTCTTCATCCCAGTGCACCCATGCACCTCGGTCAGATCAATTTCTTTAACAGAAATTAAAGAAATTAATTTCTTTAGTAATTTCTCTCCCTCTCTCCCTTCCTTAAGAAAGTGCCAGGCTCCCCATGACCTAGTACATCAAATTTCTCTCTCATGAGACAGAAAGAGCTTGGGTTTGGAGTTAGAGAATGTGGGTTCAAATGTCACCTTGGTCACTGCCTGAGTGAGCTTGTCCTATTGTTTAATGTGCTTCAGTTTCCTCATCTGTCAAAACAGCTCCCTTGATCTACATGGGCTGACATAGGAAAATCTTAAAGTAGAAAAGCAAGTCACAAAGAGCAAGAAATCCTCTGATCTCATTAATGTAAACAACAAGACTATATACAGCTGTAGCTACCTATTTATGGGTGTATAGATGTCAATGATAGAGAAAGGTCTGGAGCAGTGCTCTGTAATAAAACTATAACGTGAGCCACAGATGTGGCTTTCTTTTTAAACTTTCTAGGGGCCACATTAAAAAAGTAAAAAGAGGAGCTTCCCTGGTGGCTCAGTGGTTGAGAGTCCGCCTGCCGATGCAGGGGACATGGGTTCGTGCCCCGGTCTGGGAAGATCCCACATGCCGCAGAGCGGCTGGGCCCGTGAGCCATGGCCGCTGAGCCTGCGCGTCCGGAGCCTGTGCTCCGCGGGAGAGGCCGCAACAGTGAGAGGCCCACGTACCGCAAAAAAAAAAAAAAAAAAGTAAAAAGAAACAGGAGAAATTCATTTTGATAATATATTTTATGTTACCCAATATATTCAAAATATTATCATGTCAACAGGTAATCAATATAAAATTACTGGAATATTTCACATTCTGTTTTCTTACTAAGTCTTCGAAATCCATGTGTACTTTACACTCACAGCACATCGCAATTGGGATTCTCTTTACTTCAAGGACTCAGTAGCCACGTGTACTAGTGATTCCTGCCTTGGACGTGCAGGTCCGGGAGGACACATCCCAAACTATTGCCATTGGTCATTACTGAAAAATGAAAAATTAGGGGACTGGAAGGTGTGAAAGAGGACATTCTATTTTCTTAAACTCTTTTTTCTGTACTCTTTGAATCCCCCCACCAAGCGTGTCTGTATATTAACTTTGTAATTCTTTTTAAAAACGAATAAAAGTGAAAAAAAAAAAAAACCCCAGCCTCTCAGAGTGATGGTGAAGATGGCATGAGATCATGTGGAAATCATTCTGTAGATGATAAAACCCTGTCCAAATATGTTTGTTTATTTATGCCCCTCCTTTTGCCAGAAAAGTTGGAGCGTAGTTCACAGGGATATGTAAAATACAAGAGTAACAAAAGTTAAAAGTGGAAGCAAAAAGAGAAAGAAAACCAAAGGTGGGGGCCTCCAGTGAGGCTCACCCAGTTCCCAGCATCACACTGGGGCCTTCCAGCAACTTTCCCGTGAAGATGTCAGCTCTTCCTCAGGCCCTCTGGGATCCACTGCCTCCCCCTCCTACTTTCCCTCTTCCTCCCTTAATTTCCAATATCCCCACCCTCGGGCAAGACCAGGCTCCTCACAGCTCATTAATTCTAGCCTCTGGCCTTTGGTCCTGCTGTTCTCTGTTTCATGCTCTCCTCACCTGCCTCATCTACCTGCCTGGACCCCTCCTGCTCGGGAGTAACTGCCACCCACCGTCCCGGCCCCCATTCACCAGGCCGTGACAGTCTCGCCCTCTGAAATCTCTCACTGCTGCCTCCCACCATACTAAGTAACTCTTTTTTTTTTTTTTTTTTTTTTGCGGTACGAGGGCCTCTCACTGTTGTGGCCTCTCCCGTTGCGGAGCGCAGGCTCCGGACACACAGGCTCAGCGGCCATGGCTCACGGGCCCAGCCGCTCCGCGGCATGTGGGATCTTCCCGGACCGGGGCACGAACCCGTGTCCCCTGCATCGGCAGGCGGACTCTCAACCACTGCACCACCAGGGAAGCCCCTAAGTAACTCTTGACCATATGCTGTCACGTGTGGCTTTCCCACTCAAATGAACGATTTCTGAGCACCAGCTGTGGACCAGGAACTGTGGGAAGTTCAGTCCTGCCAACAATGATGTCTTATTCGGCTCTCACGGAGCTTCTGAGGGCATGGGGTTCATTTACTCCGAGGCTGAGTTCTGTGAGACACCATATCCTCCTTCAAAGTCCCCAGGGTTCCCATGGTTGATTCACTAGGATCTGCACTAGTGAATCATCCCTTCACTTATGCCACCCACCAGGAGCTGAGGCTTTGCCCCACACCCCTTGGTCCTTCCTTGCCCAACTTCTTCCTTCCTTCTCAGGACCCATGAAACCTAAGCCCCCTTCCCATCTCCCCTGCCAATCCCCAACAGGGGTCACAGCTCCTCTGTATCATCAGGATGGAGCACTGAGGCGGGATCTGTTTCCCCCATGTCCTCATTGAAAATGTAGATGAGAAGGGAAGGCGTGGCATTGCTCCCTTGGCCTTAGCATGCAACCCTGCAGACCGTGCCCCTGGCTGGGGACACAAGTGAAGTAAGTGAGCCGGTGACGCCTGAATCTGGTGGGGAGGGGGGTCGGAGCCGCAGACTTCCCTTTACGTCCCATCCAATCCTTTCGGTCCTTCCATAGTAAAGACAATTGGAATTATAACTGTAGTAATAATAGCTAACGTTCACGGAGATTTGCTGAGCCAGTGTGTTAAAGCGCTCTGCGTGGCCTAGCTCATTTGATCCTCACAGCAACTTTATGAGCTAGCTTTTATTTTTATCTCCATTTCCCAGATAAGGAAACCAAGTTTTCTCCCCCAGGGAGGACAGAGGGTAGATTATTAAGCTGCAACTGAAAGCAGAAGGGAAGAATGAGCAAAGATGACAAGAGCTTCCAGAAACACTCCCTTTCTCTCCCTGCCCCTTCTTTTTCCCCAGGGTCTCTTCATTTCCACTTCTAGAGGAAATGAAGTTGGAAGAGAAAGAAACAAAAATAAATACAAGGAAAAATAAACATAAGGAACTAAAGGCACATCCTTGGTGCTACAACGAGTGATGCTTCCCCCCACCCCCTGCCCACCAAGGCACCAGCTGCAGGGGACGGGCTACCTATTGGGAAAGAAAGGAGGGGCTTGCCCTATTTCTACAGCAACAACCTTTCCAGGGCTTCCAAAGACCAGAGTCCAAATCCCCTCCACCCCATTGGGTGGCCAGAAGAGTTCCCTTGCCCAACCTTCCAATCTGGAGGGCCTCTCACAGGGGCCCATTCATTACCTAGCCAGAAGCAGGTTAACTCCTCCCCCAGCTCAGCCCCCTTCTCCCAGGCTGACAGCTCTCCAGGCTGCGTTGGCCCTCACTCCATTCTCCCCTTTGCCCCAGGAAGGGGAAGGGTCCCAAATCTATTAGCACAGCAACTAGGTAAATGCCAACGGAAGCCTCCCAACCCCATGGCTGACCCTTTATTACCCAGGCCTCTGGTTTGTCTTGCCCCAGACCCTTGATCATGCTGGGTAGCACTTCCCCAAGATGAGGGTCTTTTAGGATGCTGCCATCACTTGTCCCTAGGGAGTTGCCTCCTCCAGCACAAGGATCCAGGCTCCTGCTGCAAAGCTCTGCTCATATCCTTTAAGGAAACTCTCAACCCTTCTCCCACGTCACTGGTTCTTATTGTGTCTACTCCTTGAAAGATCTCCAGTTACTGAAGTACATAAAAGGTACCAGGATGCATGCGTCCAAACCTAAGTCATGGGCAGCATTCATGAGCATAGTTTATATTTCCATAGTGCCTCCCCTTGGTCCTCACACCCACTGGGCAGTGGCCGTCTCCCAAGCCCCTTCCACCTCTCCTCCTCCAGCACAGGGTCTCCACACTCCGCCAGGCCCAGTTCAGCTGGGCCTGGCTCCTCCCCTGAGCTCCAGGTGGCCCCATCGCAACACTCACCCCACCCCCAGCTGCCCCAGAGGGTGTTCACATTACCGTGTAGGTGCTCCCAGAGGCTGCCGGCTTGTCCAGGAACAGTAGTTCCTTCTCTGAGAAACAGAGAGGTCAGCCAGACCCCGTCGCCAAGCCAGCAGGCAAGTGCAGGTGGGCGGGGAGTCCAGGCAGGAGTGACCTGGCACTTCCGTTTCCCGGCAAAGTCCTGCCTCTCAGCTGCCCTAAGGAGGGGTGGGGAGTCTGTCCCTGTCTATTGGCAAAGTCCAGCCAAGGTGAGGGAGGATCGCAGGAGTCAGTGGACTAGGTCTAGGACTAGGTCTAGGACTAGGTCTAGGACTAGTAGTCTAGGTCTGGAAGGGAGGGGACAGAGGGAGACAACCTGGGTACAGGTGAGACCTCTCTAGAGTGCCCTCTGCTGGTCAGTGGCTGTCCCCCACCAGAGACTTAAAACGGAACAAGGTAAGAGGAACGCTAACCAGGGCTCCTCAAACTGTAACGTGCACGAACCGCCTGAGCGACCTTGTTAGAATGCAGGTTCTGATCCCGTTGGTCTGGGGCGGGGCCTAAGGTTCTACATCTTAGAAGCCCCCAGGTGATGCCATCGCGGCCTGTCCGGGGGGCTTAGACAATACCTAGTTCTACATCCTTCCTGCACAGATATGACCCACAGCTGCTGGCGGCACTGGGGCACAGCCATATCTGCTCCCTACCCGGTGCCCTTTCCACTGCCCACAGGGATGCTGCCACTTGGGGGAGAGTTGAACTTCAGGCCGTTTGCCAGCCTGGTCCTTCCTTTGACACTCTGCCCCTGGAATGAAAGCTCCCTGTGCAGAAGGATGTTTTTTCAGCCATTTGCTCTGTATCCTTAGCTCTCAGTACAGCCCGATCCAAAGTAGGTGTTCAATAAAGACTCGAATGAATGAATGGGCCAGCTGAGAGAAAAGGGGAGGCATTTTGAATCCAGACTGCCAACACTGAAACCAGTGACCCACCTGCTGGCTGTGCAATCATAGGCTAGTTTCTCAACCCCTCTGAGCCTCACTCCCCTTGTCTATCAAATGCACATAATAATATTTACTTTGCGAGGGATAATGATGGTCATTACTGAGCTAATAAATACAAAGTGCACACCGCGAAATGGTTACTCAGCAAGTGGTAACTTGTCCCTGTGCTCTGGCCTCCTGCAGCGGAGGTCACTCCTCCAGGCCCGAAGTGATCATCTACCATGGAAAATAAGTAACTGCTGCTGCTTTCGTCTTAGTTAATGATTCTCTAGCCTCTTGTCCCGGACTGCACCCCCTTCCCCTGGGCTGCCTTCCCCAGGAGGAGGGGATAAACACCTCCCAGGGGTGCCCAGGTCTGCAACGTGGAAAGATGGGACAAAGGAGTGGTGGAGAGCAGCCAGCCTGGGGAGAGGACCTCATGTCTAAAGGACAAGCAAGGAAGAGGTGCTCAGAACTTTGACAGGAATGAAGAGCAGACGTGTTGGACTTTGCTGGACAAAGCTCTGTCTGAGTCACACAGGAGGTTGGCTGCCTTTTCCCCTGAGTCATGAGGTTCTAGGGGTTTGTGAAACAACTGTCAAGCTCAGCTCCAAGCCAACTAGCAGACAATAGCTAGGGGCTGTGTCCATGTCTCATGAGATCATTTCTGAAGCTGGTGCTTGCCTCACTGGGGACAGCCCCAGTTACAGCCCCAGTTCCGGGGAAATCTGAGGGTCCCCACCACCGCCACGGACACAAAGCTGGTTCATGGGATGCAGTGACTACAGGCATGAGTAGCCTGGCAGCCTGCGGCTCAGCCGTCACAAGAGGTCCGGGTCTCACAGCACCGACACCTCAACAGTTCTATCAAGGGGACTTCTCCAGAGGCCGGGTCTAGCAGACCAGGGCCTGCCCTGCTGAGACGAACGCTTCCGGGCCATGCAGGCAGCAGCCTGGACTCCCCAGCCAGTGTCACCACCCTTGTCACTGGAGAAGGGCAGGCCAGCTAGGAGCCCCCCTCCACCCTCCTCCCATCCCCAAGCCTCCTCTGCCCTCCACACATCTTACATCCCCGGCACTCCGTCTGCGAGGTATGCTGCCTGAGGTAAGGAGAACACAGGCCTGGGAATAAATAAAGGGGCGCCAGGAGTGGGGAGGACAGGAAAAAGGGAAGGGGGGTCGGGGGGACCTCCAACACTGGGTAGAAAAGTAGAAAACACAGACATAGAGACACAGGAAGGCAGAAGGTGAAGAAATGGACGGTGAAAAGCAGAGAAAGAGAAATAGAAAGACGCAGAGGCAGACAGGGTGGTTCTCCCTGTCTCCAGAACCTCCAGGACATGTTCATGGACCCTTGACAGGAAAGGATGGAGTAGGCACTCACTCCGGACACTGAGAATAACCACATTTTTTTTCCTTCTAATCCCGTCAATCATGGGGTGGAGGCTGAAATATCACGGGCGAATGAGAAGCATGGTATTGGGTGGGGGCCTTGGTTGGAGGAGGGTCTGTGCATCATCCCACATGCAAAGGACATGCAAAGCTACATGCAAATGAGTATGGCAGTGTTTTAATCAAAGACCAAGCGGTGGTTTCCTTGAGAAGTCAGGCCACAAAAAAATCTGGGTGGTTGTGTTTGTGGCCCCGACCCTCTGGAAGCAGAGGGATGGAGGGGGAACCTCCCCCAGCTCCTGAGGGGAAGATGAGAACTTTGGAGAAAGGAATCTACAGTGTCACTCGGCTGAGTTTGCATTTGGGCGGGAGCTCGGGCAGGGTGGGCCCCTGGGGTTTGCTGGTCTGGTATAGCGAGATAAGCCCGGGGCAGTTGGGCAGGCCAGTTCTGGACTAGAAAAGACTCCCAAGGATCTCTGGCTCCTGCCTTCCAAATGTGGTTCTTCCAGGTTGGTTATGTCAGCTTGGTTGAGTTCAGTCTGAGACACTGTCCCCATCGAGGGACTGCTATGTACCTGGCCAAGTGCCACCCACTGAGAGAGGCAGAAAAGACGGGCCTACCTGGACCTGAGATCAGGAGCCAGACACACGCTGGGGGAGAGGAGTCCTTCACTGAGTAGCAGTTATCAATACTAGACAGTACACTCTCAGTGCCAAATAAGCAGTGTGGAGAAAGGAAGTCCATGGAGGGTGGAAAAGGGGGAAGGCAGTGTGGGCTCAGAGGAGGAGGGTGTTTGCTCACCCAGTGGGGCTTCTATGAAACATAAAGAGAAAGACACACAGGCAGACAGGGTGGTTCTCCCTGTCTCCAGCACCTCCAGGACATGTTCATGGACACTTGACAGGAAAGGATGGTGTAGGCAGTCACTCCGGACACTGAGAATAACCACATTTTTTTTCCCTTCTAATCCTGTCAATCATAGGGAGGAGGCCCAGGACAGGCCTATGAGGGGCCCAGGCCAGGGAAGAGTGGCAGGTAGGAGGAGACAGACGGGCAGACACGGGGAAAGGACTAGGAGAAGGCCACCGTCAGTGTGTTCTCTCCCTCCCCAGGCTGTACCTCCTCAAGGAGAATGTGGCCTCAAGGGGCCGCCTTTGTGGCCCTGCCCCTCCTGGGGCCCACCCTGGTCTGGCTGCTCACCCATCGTTGGATGTCTGGTTGGTGTGACAGCCTGAGAAAGCTGCCCTGTTGCCCATCCCACAGAGTCTTGTTGCTGGTGTGGACAGCCATCTACTCTATCACGGGGTGAGTGTCTGTTTCTCATGCCCTGGGGTGGGAACAAGTCTCCTATCCCTGAACTGCTGCCGTACACTGACCTCTAAAGGGATGCTACCTCATCTTGCCTCTTCTGGGGTGTCCCCTCTGTGCCTGCCTCGGGTTCCAACCCCTCCCTCTTCCTCTACCCTCTCCCAGTATCCCCATCCCTTCCCCCACCTCTCCACCCCCGGCCCTCAAATGATGCCTAGACCCACTTACCCCGATTTCAGCCCATAAGGATTCCCTCTTGGTAACCAAAAAGCCCTAAGCCAGAGGGCTTTCTCCTTTTACCACAGAACACCCTCCTCTGAGCGTTTCTGCCACCATCTCTTCACAGATATGCCTCCTACCTTGTGTGGAAGGACCTGGGAGGGGGCTTTGGGCGACCCCTGGCCCTGCCCCTCGGCCTCTATGCTGTGCAGCTCGCCATCAGCTGGACTGTCCTGATTCTCTTGTTCACAGCCCACACCCCCGGTCTGGTAAGGCGCCAGTGCTCAGCAGTGGAATAGGGTAGGGGAAGATGAGGCCACCAGGCCCCAGAAGCTGATAGCACAGCAGGTCAATCAGGTGTGGGCAGGTAACGGTTGGGCAGACTTCTCTGAGCTTCCGTGGCATGCACAGAGCGCTGGGAACTTGGCTCGCTAGGTCCAGGGTGCTGCAGAAAGGTCGAGGGCCGGTTCCCAGGGCAGCCTGCCTGACCGCCCTGCCCCTGCCCAGGCCCTGCTGCACCTGCTGCTGCTCTTCGGGCTGGTGGTGAGCACGGCACTGATCTGGCACCCCATCAACAAGCTGGCTTCCCTGCTCCTGCTGCCCTACCTGGCCTGGCTCACCGTGGTTTCTTCCATCACCTATCGCCTGTGGAGGGACAGCCTTTGTCCAGAACACCAGCCCCAGCCCACATGGGAGAAGAGTGACTGAGGCAGGGGAGAGGAGAGAGGGCCAGGGTGGGGATAGAGGAGACCTCAGGCAGGGCTGTGGAGCTAGGGTGGGGACGGGGGAGGGGGGAGGGGGGAGGGCTTGATGAGTTCCTGAAGGTGACTCGCTCCAATGTGGCCACTGTCCTGGGTCCCCTGGTGCCACTTTCCGTTAGGATTCAGAGACATGGGAAAGGAGGGAAACTTATTTCACACTTAATATAAAATAATAAATTCTGTATTAATAAGAATTAATTTAGTAGTATCAATAAGTAAAATCCTAACTATCTTTGAGGGTATGATGTAAAATGTATACTTGAGTGTATGAGGTCCAGGGCTGCAGGGTGGGAATAGACGTGTCTGTACATCTGTGTGCATGTGCACATGTGAATGAAGGTGTGAGCGCACGTGTGGGAAGAGTGGGCACACCATTTCCGCTCACATGCCCTCACATACCTGACCCCAAAATTTAGGACTCGGATTTTTTTTAACAGATTTTTTTTTTGGTCACACTGCAAGGCTTGTGGGATCTTAGTTCCCCAACCAGGGATCGAACCCTAGGCCCCTGGCACAGAAAGTGGCAAGTCCTAACCACTAGACCTCCAGGGAATTCCCAGGACTTAAATTTTTAATTACCTGAAAAGTAAAGTGTTTTTGAAAAGTTACAGAAAATCAAAACCAAAAAGTAGATAAAGTAAAAAGGATACCAATTATACTTGTCAAGCTATATATTATATTGATTATATATTTTGTATTATGTATCATATATAAATATAAATATATATTATGTATCACATATAAAATATTATATAGTCTACAGTATATTAATTTTATTTAATTAATTTATTTTAATTACTATATTATATTAATTTCACTAATAACAGTATCATAGTATATATTATGGTTCTATGATATATTATACATTATATTTGTCGTATTAAGACCTTCTGTCATTATCTCTGATAAGATTATAGATCTTTTTTATTTTTGTTTTCATATACTCATACTATTAGTTTTTTACATCAATTAATTATTATCGTAATAAGAAAAAATGTTGAAAAAGGAGAGATGTAAGCCTCGGTGCTGGCTGGTGAATTCAGAAGGAGCTTCTTGTCCAGGCTTCTCTCTTACTTCTCTTTCTAAACTTTCTTATTGGCTTTTTTTATTTTCCTCGCTTCCCTCCTCTGTTTTCCTCTCCTCTTGTCTGAAAGCCCTGATGGTGGCAAGAAGTGACTGCCCCGGGGCTGGCTCCCCAAATCTTAAACAAGGCCAGCTGGAAGACCCAGGCGCCTTGCGGAAGGAGCTTTTAAAAATACCAACCAGACTCTCTAGGGAGGGGCTTGGGCATCAGTGTTTTTAAAACTGCCAGGAACCCCTCATGTGCAACCCACTTGAGAAACACTGCTGAGGGCGTCCCAGAGCCATCTGGGAGCTTATTAAAAATGCGTATTCCTCGGGCCTCACCCAAGACCTAGGAATCAGAACTTCGGGGGTGGGCTCCAGGCATCTTTAGATTTAACAAGCTCCCAGCACTTCAGTGAGCTGCTCGCTGAAATCTCAGAGCTCCAGGCATGGATGGTCTTTCAGGGCCTTTTTTGCTTTGACAACCTTTGGTTCTGTGAGCTGAGTTCTGGGTCTGGAACCAAGGACCACACAGCGGGAACAGACAGAGGACATCATCATTTGAGAAGGAGACTGGCTGTTCCTGGAGCTCACCAAGCGAGGACAAGCGAGAAGGAATCTGCAATCTCCCCGCCTCCACTAAGACACCACTAAGGGTGTGTTCTGCCCAACTGGGCACATCGGTCCCCGGCGTTCCTGGAGGGCACACACAGTGTCCCACCCACCTCTGTGTCCCCAGCTCCAGAGCAGCACAGAGAAGGTGTTCATACATCTATGTTGATTGGTTGATTGAATAAATGAACACATGATCCCATTAAAAGACAATGCTGGCCAGCACCCCACCAACACCTACACCCCACTCTGGACCAATTGAAAAAGCCTCTCTCTTGGGGGAGGGAAAGGCATTAATAGTTGTTGAAATTTCTCAGGTGGTTCTAATGTGCGGGCAGATTGAGAACAGCTGCCGTGGGGCGTTGCTTCTCAAAGGGCGGCCCAGTGATCTCCTGGGGCCCTTGTTGATGGCCTGGACTCCAGCCTGGCTCCAGACTCACGGAATCAGATCAACTTGAGGAATGCGGACCATAAGGTACGGTGGTTTGCAGTTCCAGCCTTGGAGACAGACCAACTTGGGCTCGGATATTGACCCTGTCAGTAACTGGTAACTGGGTACAACTTACTTCACTGTGCTTCATCTTCCTCATCTGTAAAATGGGGACCTCAGAGAATTTGGGGTAAGAGTAAATGTGTCTGGCACAGAGGAGGTGCTCAATAAATGTTAGCTGTCCTAGGAGGGGACCCCGGGAGGCCACCTGTTTAATGAGCACCCATGGTTCTGATTCACACTGCAATGGGGACCCACCCTGCTCTGAGACCCCGGAAGTACTTCCCAGACTTCCTAAGGGCCGGGAGAGTAAGTGACTTTCCCGGCAGGTCTGTGGGCCAGCCTGACCAGTGTTACACACACAAAATGATGGGCTCTTTTTCTTACACATTCACGTGGATTTTGACTTCCCCTCAATCAGATTTTTTAAAGCTTTCAGTTAAATTGATAACTCCATTGATCCAGGTAACTGTTTTAAATTTATAAATGTAATCTATAAATCTATAAAATCTATAAAATCTATATAAATCTATAAATGTAATCTATAAATACTCATCGAGGACAGGCTCAGGAGCCACACTGCATGGGTCCTTATCCTAGTTCCACTTAAACAAGTCTACACCCAGAAGTATTTGTCATTGTCATTACCATCACCATCTCATGTAGGCATTGCAGATACTTGCTACCACATTTTATTCATGTTGCCAACTAATTCTAGAAATTAAACTGGCCCTCTGAGAGGATGCACCATGCCTGTCACGTGACTGTGACCTCCGCAGGGCAAGCTGATACCACAAGTCCAGGGGTCCAGATGCCTCTAGTTTTGGATATTGGCCCTAGAAGGAAGCTTGATTTGGGCAGTGTCCCAAGCCCTGGGATAGCATGACTGCCCGGCCCAGCTTCCTGGCTTTGTGCAAAAACAGCTGGAAAGGGCAGGATCTCCAACCCCAAACTCATAACCTCTGACCCCAAAGTCATCCTTAAAATCCCCCTCAGCCCCAGCTCCTTGGTTCCTGAGTGGGAGCCTCTAATCCTCCAGCCTCCCCACCTGCCTGGCCTCTTGCCCTTCCTCTACCCCGCCTCCCAGTTCTGAGCCCGGTCTGGAGCACACACTGCCCTCGGCCCCTCCTCTCCTGTTACCTAGAGTTGTGCCCAAATCGAATCGGAGCTGCCTTCTCTCTTTGCCAGATGTGTCCCGGGATTCCACCATCCAAATCACGTGTGTGTGCTTCTGTGTCCTTGGGCAGTGTTTTTCCATTTGCCTCTGAGTGGGCACCTGGTGTCTGAATATGATTCACTCGGTGGGTAGGGGAGAGGCAAGGCCTTCACCAGTGTCTGGAGAGGCGGGGAGCAGCTCCAGGTGAAAAAACAACCCCAGGAGGCAGTGTGATGTCTCATTCTACTGTATCCTAGTTCCCTCTCTTCTCCCCTGATCCCTTCATTCTTCTTCCTTTTGCCAATGTCTGCAGAATGGGGATACATAGGGGCAGGTGAGGTGGGGCAGAACGGTAGGTGTATGTCCAGTGGATAAACGTCGGTCGGCTGGGCTGGGAGGCGGGCAGAGTGCAGGAAGTGTTTTCTCTGTGCATCTCTGGTCCCTCCTACCTACGGGCAGGTAGAGGTGATGCCCTAGTGGAGGCGTAACTGTCAGGCCCGGGCCAGGGCTCCAAAGTCTTGCTTCCCTTGTGGTGGCCACCATCCATTCTATTTCCTGGGGTTTCCCTGCACTCCAAGCCCAGTTTCAGAGTCTTCCCAGAGATCCCTTTTCCCGTTGTTCCAGAAAACAAGCACAAGACCCTTTTGTTTTAAAGATTTATTGCTGATCCTCGTCAGTGACGAACTAGTTACCCATCCAAACAAAGCCTGACTTTGGGGGGATCCACTCAGATCTGGCACCCCTGCCACTTCCATCCTCAAGCAGAGTCCACCGAGGCCCCTCCATCCTACCTAGATTTCAAGGACCCTTCATAACAGAGGTCCCCTCTTCCGGCGTGGGAGTTAAGAGAAGCCCTCTGTCACGCCAGGAGCCTCAGCGGTATCTAATCAACCCCATTTGTCCCTCTAGTGTCTATACCTCTGAGGTCCGTCAGCCTGCCCAGAAATGATCTGCTCAGAGGAGCACCCGGAAAAGCCCCTCCCCCCTCCACCTTCACCTACCCCAACACATTTCTAAGGGCTGAAAGTCTCCTCTCAAACGTTGATTGTTAAGTTTATCGCTTTCTCCCAGTAGGTTCTTCAAACACCCTTTCAAAGGGGGACACTATTAGTTACCTTAATGGGCATGATTCTTATCAGATCGCTCTCCTCAGAGACTCAAAGCACCAGCTGCGGGAGCCAGGCAGTGCCAAGAGTGGCCACTGGAATGGAAGACCGCGCGGTGACCAGGAATAAAGTCCCAGGTGTCACCATTTTCCCCAGGGCGTTGTGTCCTGCATGGCCAGCCAACCGTGATGTCCCGCACAGGAGGAGACTGGAAACTCCCGCCGGCCCTGTGACTCTAGAGCCTCCTCCCTTCCTGGCCTCAGACTCTGGAGGCCCTTGGCCCCCATCCCACACCCTGCCAGGGCTCTTGGACACCCCTGTGTTTATGTCAACAGAGCGGTTGCTAGCGGGGTCAGGCTCCTGCCCGCCAGGGCTGTGCCTGGTGCCCGTGGCCCGTTGTCTGTGTACCTCGTCTTGGCAGTGACCGAGGGGCGGGCACGCCAGGGCTGGGTCTCTGGGGCAACGCATTGTTGGGGTCCCAGCTGTCCCTGCACATAAAGCACCCACTCTGTCAACGGGCTCGCAAGGTATCTTCCTTCGCAGAGTGAGAATGTAAACCTTCCCCTGGTGAGGCCGCTATTTTCCTCCAGCCCACCAGCCCACCCCGGCCTCTCTACCCCATTCCCCGTGACGGCAACTCAGCAGCCCGCCGAGACCCAAGGAATAGCCGTGCCTGACCCTGTCTCCTCCTCTCAGCCACCTCCTAGAACGTTGGAATATTTTCTGAAATGACCGTGGGAAATGGGGCAGGGAGAGGCAGGCCGCAGCCTACCCTGGGCCTAACCCATCTCCTCCCAGACACAGAGAGGGGCTGGGGCCTACGGAGGCAGATTGGGAGAATTCCCTTTTGGGTTTCCATCCCCACTCACCCGCTGTCTGGTGTCTCTATACCTATACCCCCTACACACACACACACACACACACACCCCTCATATACTAATTGCTTCCAGAGCCCAATCTCCCTGCAAGAACTCCTTCTGCCCCTAGTCCCCTTCTTGCCCCTCGTCCCTGAGAGCCTGGCCTCAGGGGTCCTGGTAGCAGTAGGGACTCAATGGTAAAGGAGTTAACACTCTGGAACCACAAAGCTCTGCTCTCACTAGCTATGTGACTTTGGGGGCAAGTCACTTAACCTCTCTGATCTCAATTTCTTCACCAATAAAATGAGGATAATAATAGTACCTACTCCAACATCCTTATGAGGAGTAAATGAGTTCATTTACGTGACCTGCTTAGAGCCACGTCAAGCCCCAGGGAGGGTTGGGCCCGGGTCAGCTCTCATGTTATTGAATTCCAGGCAGCATAACCCAGTGGGAAAAGCATGGAACTCGGAGGCTGACAGACTTGGGTTCAAATCCCAGCACTCCACTGACCCCACTGAAATAAATAGATACCTTATTTCCCAGTTTCCTCTTCTGCAAAAGGGGTGTATTGATAGAAACGTACCCAGCAGTGTTAACACGGGGCGGTGGGGGGGAAATGCCTGCACTAAAAAGAGTATAGTGGCAGCTGCAGGAGCAGGAATCCAGCTCCTGGCACCTGATCCCACAGATTAGCTACTGCGCTCTGGGGCCAGCAGGGGAGACTGGACTAACTTGGAAAGGAGAGCCACGGACCAGGCAGGAATTTGTGCCCCCAAGAGATGCCATAAATAGTCAGAGGGAGTCAGAGGGCCTCCAGGGAGGGAGGGTTGGAAAGGAGCAGTGGAAAAGGAAACTGTCAGTCATCAGTCCAGGGAGCGTCCAGGGCACTCTCCCAAATGTCAAAGGTAAAAGTGTATGGATGTGGTAGGAGTAAGTGGTCACATCTTCAGAGAGGACCAGCTTGGGGACCATCTCCCAACATCATTC
Organism: Grampus griseus; assembly: GCF_964374135.1. NCBI lineage: Eukaryota > Metazoa > Chordata > Mammalia > Artiodactyla > Delphinidae > Grampus > Grampus griseus. The sequence goes on along the minus strand of NC_139004.1, from coordinate 33,257,147 downwards.
AGAGTCAGAAAATTTCCACACTGTTCATCTCCACCCTGCAGGTCTTCAGGAGCCAGCCCTGCTTCCTCATTTTCATCCCTTTACCATCCTGGAATAGAGAGCAATAACTCAGCCTGCATCGCAGGTGGGAACACTGAGGCCCATCCAGAGATGCTAAGTGATTTGGCCAAGATCACACAGTGAATCAAGGATTGAGATGTGGATATGAACATGGATTTTTTTTTTTTTTTTACTCCCAATCTAGGGTATACACTACAGCCAAAATATAAGAACCTGTCCTCAGGGAGGAAGTCTTCCCCACGAGGGAACAGTGAGCTGAAAGGATCCCTTCTCCCCACTTTCCTCCCTGCAAGACATTTTACTCTTCCTCAGTTGATCCAAGCATATCACTGTAGCTGCAACCGGGATGCTTTAAAGATGTATTCATCAGAACTAGCTGGGTGCGGCCCTGGAAATAAGAAGGTAGGCTCAGAAGACCTGGACTTAAATCTTTGTGTGATCTTATACAAATCACCTTTCTGAGCTGCAGGGCCCTGACCTGCAAAATGAACACAATAATACACACCCGCGTGAGACTGGCATGAGGACCAAAGGCGATAATGAGAGGCTGAGTGCCTGAATGACCCCAAATGCTATAAAAGCTGGGAGCTGCTCCTGGGGAGGCAGCACCTTATTCCTCTCTGGATTCTTGGTGTTTACTACAGTAGTGCCTGGCATGTAGGAGCCCTAGATAAATGTTGATAAAAAAAAAGAACAAAGTAAACTCTTTGCATTTAAATCATGTATGTTTGTGTGATGATAATAATAATGTGTGTTTGCTATTTATCAGTTATCACTGCCTTTCTTTGTGGACACAGGCACTACTACGGCTACCCTGTGCTTTACATCACTGGAAAAATGACTGAATTAAAAAAAATAACTTCTGGATAAGAATGCTTTTAGTAATAAGCCTAATAGGTAGGGTGACCATATAGTTCACCTATACTGGGGCACTTTGGGAGTGAAAGGGAAGGCAGTAGTAATTATGCCTGGACAACAGATATAAACTATGATTATCCTGGGCAAACCAAAATGCTTGGACATCTTACTCATAGGACGCAAAGCTGCTCAGAACTCTCCGGAGGGGAGAGCCCCAAATCCTCCAAATCATCCTAACTCCTATTCTCTACCCCAACCATGGAAGGGGTCCCCTACCTTCTCATTCCCACCACCCACCTGCACTGGGAGCTGTGTTCAGATCAGGTCCCCAGCGTTCTTAGGTTCCTCATTTTCAGCATCTAGGTGACTCTGACCCACACTTCTGCTGCCCTGAGAATGTCCTAGAATGTTTGCACTGCCCCAGACACGAAAACCCATGGCCCCGGCTAAGCACCCACCGTGTCAACTGCAAAAATCATCCAGCCCCTCCCGATGCTGTCCCAGCTCAGGGATTATTCCAGGGGCAACAGTCATCTCTCATTAGTTTCAATAGTCTTAAAACCAGTTCTTCTGCTTCTGCTCTTTCTCACCTTTGCTCTGTTCTCAACAAAGCAGCCTGGGTGATCCTACAGAAATATGTCAGACCATGTGTCCCATCTTTTCAAAGATAATGGCTTCCTATCTCACTCAGAGAAAAAGCCAAGGTCCTTATAACAGTCCCTAAGGCCCCAGCCTACTTAGCCTTTGTTTATCTCTCTGACCTCATCTCCTAGGACTCTCCAGCCATGTGTATGTCCTTACTTGTTCCTCAAACACACCAGGAAAGCTTCCACCTCAGGACCTTTGCACCTGCTTTGCCCCTCCCTTGGAACACTTTCCCCTTAGATAAGCTTATGAGTATTTCCTTCACCTTCTTCAGATCTTTTCTCAATTATTTCCTTCTTCAAAGTTCTTCTCTGGCCACCCTATAAAAACATGTCACTCTGTCCCCCTTCCCTGCCTTTTCTCCTTAGCACCACCAAATAGACCATAGATATTACTTATCCTGTATATTATTCAACCCCCTCAAGCTCTGTGAGAGCAAGGATTTTCATTTGTTTTGTTCTTTGCCATACCCCAGTACCTGAAACAGCCCCTAGCATATAGTAGATGCTCAATAAATATTTGTTAAATGAATAAAGGACCAACTGAGAGGGGACATACATGGCAGTTGGACATTTGGCCTCAGGAGTGAAAAGGCCTGGTTTTAATCCTGGCCCTGCCATTTTGGGGCTTATGACCGTAAAAAGGCCCTTAACCCTTCTGTGCATCTTAGTTTCCTCATGTGTAACATGGGATAATCCACATTGCCTCCCAGGACTATTGAGAGCATTAAGTCCAATTTCACATATAAAACACTAAACTCACTGCCTGGCCTCTTTCCAAAACTAAGCTTAGTAAATGGCAATAGTGTTACTTCTGGAGGCGCCCAGTCGATGTGACGTTGCTTATGCATCATAACAGGTAAATCAGCAACCACTCCCTTTGAGTAACAACTCACAGTTTCTTTCCCAATTTGCACTACTCATCGCCCCCTGTCTCAGGACCCTTTTTCCCTGAACCCAAGTCTCCCCAACCAAGCTGGCCTGGGTCTCTTTGCAAATGCCCCTTTCAACACAAGCCTTGTCCTGCTTAAACCTCTGAGAGAGCTTCCCTCCGAAAACTCACCCACCCTAGGTCCCTTCCACGATCTCCCCAGGCGACCTGGGTGGGAAAGAAAGGTGAGGGATACATGGTGAGGGAGGGTGAGAACAAAGAGAATATGCATACATGTGTGACCTGGTGCGGGGAGGGAGAGCAGGCCAAGCCATCCCCACCTGCCAGCTTCCTGTCTGCTGCTGATAAATAGGGGATACCGATGGCCAGATTTTCCATTCCCCCCATCCCGGCACCCGCCGTCACTCAATTAAAAAAAGACAGAGCGAGAGAGCCTGGGGGAGGGGCCTCTGGTTATAAAGCCTGTGGGCCAGCGGGTGAGCACACTCCCGGACGGCCAGATCCTTTTCCTGTCACCCCCAGGCAGATTTAGCTGCTGACAGCTGCTTGGGACTCTGCCTCCAGGCCTTGGCCCAGACCCACCGTCTCTCCTCTCTCTCAGACTCCCAAGCCTCAGCCCCTCCATGGCCCAGAAAGAAGAGACCGCCGCGGCCACGGCGCCTACCTCGCAGGATGGCGAGGATCTGGAGAACCTGGAGGACCCCAAGAAGCTGAAGGAACTGGAGGAGCTGCCGCCCTTTGAGATCGTCACAGGGTGAGAGCTGGGTGTGCACTGGGTTCCTCCTCCCTAGAAGAGCACTGGCTGGGGACAGGCTGAGAGCTGGGTGTGCACTGGGTTCCTCCTCCCTAGAAGAGCACCAGCTGGGGACAGGCTGGGGGGACTTAGGATGGTAAGAGTAGGGATTGGGGTCACCATGCTGCAGCCATGAGAGTGCACAGGTGTGCACAGCAGGGGCTGCAGGGGACGCAGCAGCAAATCTCTCTTGGCTTCTCAGACACCTCCAGTCAGGGGAGGTGGGGAAACTCCGTGGAGGCCAGGGCCCAGAGGAGGAAACTACCCCGGAGGCATCACTTGCCTCTCTGGGTAGAGGTTGTTTAGTCCCAGGGAATTTGGTAAAAACATGGGATGCCACCGGTACATTTCAATATGGTCCCAAAGTAGCCCCTCCCTCAACGTCTCTCTCTGCTTCTGAGTGGGCCTCTCCTCTACCTGTATGTCTCTCACTCTTTCTTTAGAGCTTCTCCCTGGAGTAGAAGATCCTAAGACAGGAAAGACAGATCCATCCTTTCCCAAGCTAGAGTGAGAAGCGTTTTGTTTGTTTTTTTTTTGCTTGCTGAATCATTTCTGAGTCTCCCCAGGGGCTGCCTACATCGCCCCCCAGGGAAACAGAGAAGTAACAGGCCAGGCCCAGAGCTTCTGGGCAGAGGAGGGGTTCCAACACCCTCAGCCACAGCCTGCAGGAAGCGGAATCTAGAGCAAAGAGTGTTGAGCTCCAAAGAGGGGGCTGCACACAGGGTCCCCCTGTCTTCTCCAGATTATGCCACTTCCAGGAATGAAAGCAAGCTGTCTTCCTCCTCTTCCCTCTCTGTCCCTTTGGCAGAAGATTCTGCTAAGTTCCTAATCAAAGAATAAGAAGGAAGTACGTGGGGCCACTAGGATTCCTTCACGGGAGTCTCCAACAATGCCCACAGCAGACGAAGGGCCACAGGAAGAGAAACTTCAGGAAGAACCGAGGCCTGATGCCTTCAAGGGGCAGAAGGGGCCCTGGGAGGCAATTTGGACTTGCTGTTTGAAGCTGGGCAAGTGCTTTTCCAGTCCTGGCTGCAGTTTTTTCATTCGTAACATGAGGAAGTTATGCTAGTTGATTCCCAAGGTCCCTTCCAACTCAGATATTCTCCGATTTCTAACAGAACCTGAGGGAAATGCATCCTAGTTCCTGAGGCAAGGCTTAAGGAAAGAGCCCCGGAACTTGCACTCACCCATGGCCAACCAAGTAATGTCCCCTTCAACCCAGGATTAAAGGAGCAATGGGGCACAGATTAATACATTCACAGGGAGAGCCTAGGGCCACCAGGACAGGAGAATCCTTGATTCCGGTGGCTCTCTGTGGAAGGAGATCCTTCTTCTAACACCTAAACATGCTGGTCCATGCTGGCCTTGGTCACATACACACACACACAGGCACACGCACACCCACTCTGCACAGTGTCGTGATCTTGTGATCTCCCCGGCACAGGGGCAGGGTTGCTTCAGAACAGAATTAGAGTATGTTTGTTGAGTTGAATGTGCTTTGAGGTCTCAGCGTGGTTGGTTTTGAAAGGTTCAATCCTCTGATGTCACTTCATGTGTCTGGGGCTTTATAATCTCAGCACACTTCCACAGGCCTGAGTGCCTTCAGGCCTCGGCACAAGGCCAGGAGAGGAGCTATATCATTGCCGCTCTACAGATGGAGAAGCTGAGAGTAGGGGAGATCCAGTCATGGCTCCAAGACCACAGAAACAGTAAGTGGCAAGTTTTCTGACTCCACCCTAGCATCCTTTCCACTGATCTCCCAAACAGAGCTCCAGCTCTCTCCATCCTCGAGATGGTGAGGCTCAGAGGCTTCCCTGACCCAAGGCTCAGAAAAAAAGGCACAGTAGGGCAGCTTTCTGGGTGCTCTGAGAGCAGTTCAGGAGGGAGGCGGAGCCCTTCGTGTTTCCCAGCCACAAGGAACAGCTGTGGAGATCTGTCTCCTGGGCCCCTCCAAGTAAACAGACAGCTTAAAATAGCCTAGAGATGTGGCTGTGTCTGTGCCGGGACAGGAAGAGGGAACAGCTCTCCTCTCTCGCTCTCCAGGCGCCCTGGCATCAAAGGACCAGCAGAGCCTGGACTTCCACGGGGGAGAGGTCTAGCCACACTGACTCTTAGAACAGGGCCCCAGACTAGAACCGCAGATGGCTTTTCAGGAAACAGTCTGAGGGGAGGAGGGGGTACTGGGTAGGAATAAGGAGAGACATGCCCACTTATCGTGATTCTTGTTTGAATAGGGCACTCGGGAAAGAAAGCAGATCTAAAGGAATTCCCTGGTGGTCTAGTGGTTAGGACTTGGAGCTTTCACTGCCGAGGGCCCAGGTTCAAACCCTAGTCAGGGAACTAAGATCCCACAAGCCTCGTGGCATGGCCAAAAAAAAAAAAATAGAAAGCAGACCTAAGAACATTAAAAATAAGGTGGTAGGGCTTCCCTGGTGGCGCAGTGGTTGAGAGTCCGCCTGCCGATGCAGGGGGACACGGGTTCGTGTCCCAGTCCGGGAAGATCCCACATGCCGCAGAGTGGCTGGGCCCGTGAGCCATGGCCGCTGAGCCTGTGCGTCCAGGGCCTGTGCTCCGCAACGGGAGAGGGCACAGCGGTGAGAGGCCCGCATACCGCAAAAAAAAAAAAAAAACACACACACACACACAAAAATAATGTGGTAGAAAGTGCTAGAGAAAGGTCTATAACCGTGGCAGTGTGCCCAGGCCCGCTCATGCCTCTCAGCTGAGAGTCAATTGGGTGCATCTCTTACCAAGTCTGTGTTCACTAAATCCTGTTGGTTTCCTGAAATCTCCATAATGGGTGTGTTTACAGGAATCAGCAAATGTTAGAAATCAGGGCTTTTAAAAAAATTTTCTTTCAGAGAGCTGTTAAACCAGCGCAGCACTGAAAGAGAGAACCCTCTGAACAGGAGGAGAGCAGAGGAGGGATGTGCCTAAGGGGTAAGATCTGAGGCCCGGAGAAGGTACCATCCATCGGTACCAGGTTTAATTTCTCGAGTGTCGACTGCTGTCCAAAATCTGAGAGGTTGGATTACTCAACCTATCTTTCAGATGAGGAAACCAATCCTCAGAGGGAGAAATAATTTGCCCAAAGCTAGTGGATGGAGTAGGGTGTGAACCCCAAGACTCTCTGATTTGCATCAGACAGTGATGCAAGTGCATCTAAAAAGGCCATAAAGAAGAGTCTTTTATATTCAACAAATATTTTCTGAATAGGAGACATTTGTTTACTGCCTGTTTCCCCCAGAAATATTTAACCTCCATGAGGACGGGGACTCTGCCTTTTAGCTGCTTTCCCTAGCACCAAGAATGGTACCCAGCTCCTAACTGGTACTCAATAAACATTTGCTGAATAAGTGAGTGAACTCATGATCGAGCACCTATTGTGTGGTAGGCTCTCTGCCAGACATTCGGGTAGGGAATTAATTGCGGGGAGGGCTTCTTGAGGAGGGAAGTTCAGGAAATATATACGAAGATCTAGCAGCGCTAGGCTCACAAGAGAATTCCACTGGATCATGCCTGCCTCTTAACTCAGCATGCTTGAGGGAAGCTCTGGGGCGCCGGAACGGGTTGGCTCCCCATGTCTCCACCCCAGCTGCAGCCCTGCCTGGCAGCTCCCCTTGCTGTGTGTTTGTCTTTATCTCTAGTTATGTTATGTACGATTTTACATAAGCTGAACCTGCTATCAAAGGGATTATTCTAGAATGGAGATAAATGGCACAGGCGACGAGTCTCCTTCCAACCACTTCTCTAGCCCCCAGGAGTTTACTCCACCCATGTGAGGAATGGAGAGGAGAAGCAGGGTTCAGAGAAGGGCCAGGCAAAGAGTGAGGGGCCTTCGACACCACTGTTGATGCCATGGCCCCTCACCCCTCACCTGGAGTCTGGAGCAGGCTGGGAAAGTTTGTTCTATAAAGAACAGAAGACGGCCACTGACTCTGGCCACCCTGGCCTCCACTGAGGGTTGGGGGAAGGTGGAAGCTCATGTGCAGAGATGGTGTTTCCCCGGGAAACAGGGCGGGCCCAGGGCTTTGGGAATCCCATCCAGAACTGTCAGTCAGGAGCCAGCAGTTCCTCAAACCCCTTCTTAGCTCTAGGAAGTCGGGCTGTTAGAACTCTCAGCTTCCCTACACTCCTCCTCTGACGATGCCCACTCCTAGCATCTTCTTTGAAAAGTGGTCTGGAAAAGGGAAAAGGAAACTGAAACTGGCAATTCTGCCTCTTACAAGTAGGTCACGAAAGGTCTCGTGAGCAAAGCGGAAACAAGTCAACACTCAATTACCTGTGAGTAGATTTTCTACTCCATGGATTATTTGGGGGCAAATGTTTAAACTTGGAGTAGCTTCCACTGCCCTTCAGGTTGCTTCCTTTCACTGTCTAGATTTATGCTTAGGAAATGCAAATGTTTTTTAATGTGAAAGTGAGAATATATATATATATATATATATATATATATATATTGCATTGACTCACATCTCTTCTCCCTCCATCAAGCAGACCTTTGTCCCACTTTTTTCTAGATATAAGGATCCTCCACGTCCTGCCTAGAGAATTGCCCAGAAACCGGGGTCTAAGCAGATGAAGTATGAATGGCCTTGTCTGCAGAAAGTATGAGGAAGTGGTGCCGAAAGAGGTGCTGAAGTTGGCAGGAGGGGGTAGGAATCATGCTGTTGGTTTCTGTGCTTAAAGAAGGGACTGAGTCCAGGTGAAGGAATCTACCATCAGCATCTCTCTCCTGACCACCACTCCAACACACACACACACACACACACACACACACACACACAGACACTTTAGCAGTAAAATATCTGCTGGGGTTGACAGCAACGGGCTATAATATAAGTAAGTGTGGTACTTGGGCATATCATGCTACTAGAAAATAAAAGATGTTTGTGATTATCTACGAAATCACTGTCACTATTTCCTTCCTTCCACTAGTGGGCATAATAGTGTTATGTGATTCTATAATATAACCCAAGATGGCCATGTTGGCTAGCTCTCTGGAGAAATTTCAGACCTCTGCTGCCTCTATTCTGGTAGCCCTCCAGGGCCGAGCTGTTTCAGTCTGTGGGAAGCCCAAAGAACCTCATTCAACCTTTATGCTCCTTCTAGAAGACCAAGAATCCCACGGGGAAGGCAAGCACGCTTAATCTCTGGGGAGCCAGGACCTTCCGTGACTTTCCCTTTTGCCCCTTGGATGCACTTCCGTTCCTGAGGTCCCTAGTCCAGAAGGCCCTGCTGAGGGACAGGGTAGACCATGGGGCTGTTGGCCCATGGCGGTGGAAACATATTTACAGAGAGGTGAAAATTCTTCCTCTCCCTTGGGTTTCCGGTTTCTCTGGGTCCTCTCCTCTTGCCTAAAGAAGAGGAGGATGGGCTGAGAGAAGCATCAGTTGTAGACCATCCAGCCAACCTGCAACTGCACACTGGGCCACACATGTCCTCTCGGCTGGGCTGTACTTGGCAGAGTTGGAGCAATACTTCGGGGTTTCCAGAAGGAAACCTGAGGGACCAACAGGCAGCTATTGTGGAAGCCCCCAAGCCAACCAAGCAGCCATGAATCCTTCCAAAAGTTTTACCTGAGAATCCATCCTACAGGTAGCTCTGGATTGGACTTGGGGAAGTGGTCCGGCAAAAGGCCTTGAAGAAAGGAAATCCAAAAAAGAGGGGATATATGTATACCTATAGCTAATTCACTTCGCTGTACAGCAGAAACTAACACAACATTGTAAAGCAACTATACTCCAATTAAAAAATAAACAAACAAAAACAGTTTCAGCAAGGAAGGTAAGCTCTGTGCTTCTCGGGAGAAAAAAAAAGCCACTCTAGGAAGTGAAGGGATCATTTAGCAACTGGCTGAGTTCAGGAGTGGTCTGGTGGGGTGGGCTTAATGGGGGAAAGCCCAGTGTAAGTGAATTCCCAGCAGGGATTGAAAGAGGACAGGGGAATCATCTGGCCGTCCATCCTCCCCAAATGTTAAGTAAATATAAACACATTCAACCAGGGACAGAGGGACTTAGGGAGCTAAAGATAGTACCCGAAGGAATCCCAGGGCTGGGTCCCCAAACACATCCATCTCCACAATGGAAACTTAACCTGACAGCAGGGGACATGGAAAGCTGGCTGGAGAAAATGTGGTGATGGGGGACGGAAGGACTGCAGGAAAATGGCTCAAGTTTCCTCAGCTCTTTGGCACCTGCTACTTACCCCTAAGAAGCCAAGACCCTGGGATACCAGGGATCCCTCTGCAGCCCAGGGAGTTGGGTGACCTCTCTGGGGGAAGGGAAGGGGTGTAGAGAAGCAAGAGCAGAGTTAATGGTTGCCATAGGGTATCTTCTGGGGCAACCACAGAGATTACATTTTTTAAAAGAAAACATTCAGCCTCTCCAGCTGGTCCTCATCCACTCCTCTCCTTCTGACCTTTTCAATCTCTCCTGTTGCAGCCTCTTCATTCTCCTTGGACTTCGAACCTGCACAAATCTTCCCTATTTTAGAAAAACATGCACATACACGTAAAGATGAAAACAATCTTCACCTCTGATGCTTTCTTTAGGCCCTCTCCTTTTTTCTCCCCTTATTACTACTAAACTTTGCAAAACACCTGGGCTTTTTATGCTGCTTTCATTTCCTAATCATCCATCTCCCCTTGGACATATTCATTACCAAGTCTGGTGCTCTAAGACACCAAATGGGCTTTCTAAATTCCAGGCTTTTCCCCCAGCTTCCCTCTCTCTGCCTAATGCCACCCCGGTACTCCTCCATGGACCTCACTTTCATGATACCTTTCTTTCCTCAGGAACCTGTAACACTTCTCTATTGGCTACTGAGTCAAGGCTAAACTCTCAAGAACCTTCATCACATGTCCTCCACTCTACCTCTTCATTTTTAGTAGTCCTCGACTGTTCTCAGCTGTCTTCTTTACATCTTTTCTTTCCAGCTATAATCTAGCTGCTAGATTACAAGCATCTGGAAGGCAGAGGCCAAGTCTTTTAACTTTTATACAAGTTAATTCATATCAAGGTATCCTTAGGTAGTCTGGCCTCAAAGATAAACATTCTTGGACACTTACATGACAACCCTTCTTTCACCTGAGGGAAAAGACAGACTTGAGAAAAACGGTCCTTGGGAGAGCCTGGGACTGCAAGTTTTAGGCCATCCTGTACCTAAGATGCAATATCCGTGACTGACAAGGAGAGATATGAAAGCATGAAATGTTCTTGCTCTGTCATGAGATATTTTACAGGCTTGCTACTTTGTAAAATTACTATTTGAACACTGCTTTTCAAACCTGGCCACATAGAATCATCTGGAGCACTTTTTTTTTTTTTTTCGCGGTATGCGGGCCTCTCACTGCTGTGGCCTCTCCCATTGCGGAGCACAGGCTCCAGACACGCAGGCTCAGCGGCCATGGCTCACGGGCCAGGCCACTCCACAGCATGTGGGATCTTCCCGAACCGGGGCACGAACCCGTGTCCCCTGCATCGGCAGGCGGGCTCCCAACCACTGCGCCACCAGGGAAGCCCTGGAGCACTTAAAAAATGCTGATGCCTGGGCCTCCTCCAAATGTTCTCATTTAATTGGCTTGGCGTGGGGCCTGGGCATGGACATTTGTAGCTCCTCAAGCGGATTCTAACGTACAGCCAGGTTAAAGAGTCACTGATTTAGAAATGTGAGCGTGTGCTGTGTGCTGGGAGTGAAGGTGGAGTGTTTGGAGACCTGTGCTAATGAGGTGTCCAGGATGCACACCTCACTCCAAATTCTCTCCTCTCCTTTAGATAAACATTTGAATTCCTTCGTGTCTTTTTGTCACTGCTGTCAGCGTAGGCAAGTCCTGTTTCGGTATTGAGAGTGAATGCGTCTCAGAGGTACTTATCTTGGAGAGCCATCCACTCCATGCTAGTCCTAGAACAAGAACTCATCATTCTCTCTCCTTCCCTGTGCCTTTGCCTCCTTGACCCACAGGGAGCGGCTGCCTGCCAACTTCTTTAAGTTTCAGTTCCGGAATGTGGAGTACAGCTCCGGGCGGAACAAGACCTTCCTCTGCTATGTGGTTGAAGCGCAGAGCAAGGGAGGCCAAGTGCAGGCCTCGAAGGGATACCTAGAGGACGAGCATGTCGCCGCCCACGCGGAGGAAGCCTTCTTCAACACCATCATGCCAGCCTTCGACCCGGCCCTGCGCTACCTGGTCACCTGGTACGTGTCCTCCAGCCCCTGCGCGGCTTGCGCTGACCGCATCGTCAGGACCCTCAACAAGACCAAGAACCTGCGTCTGCTCCTCCTGGTGGGGCGGCTCTTCATGTGGGAGGAGCCTGAGATCCAGGCGGCCCTCAGGAAGCTGAAGGAGGCTGGCTGCAAACTGCGCATCATGAAGCCCCAAGACTTCGAGTACGTCTGGCAGAATTTCGTGGAGCAAGAAGAGGGTGAATCCAAGGCCTTTGAGCCCTGGGAGGACATTCAGGAGAACTTCCTGTACTATGACGAGAAGTTGGCCGACATCCTGAAGTAGGCGAGTGGGCTCAGCCTCACGTGAGTCTTTTCAATGTTAACTTGGGTAGAAGGTCAGGCGGAACGAGTGGTCTCTTTGATTTTCCTTTGATAGGATTTCATCTCTGTTTTTGGTTGGTTGTAAAAACATTCTTAGAAGATCCCTCCTTCTTTTCTCTTTCTTCTCAATTCCTCTCCCTAAATCCTTTTCTCTCCTACTCTTTTATATCAAACTGATTTTCCCCATAACTTGGAGTGCTCAAGGGTGACAGGAATCCAGAAGCTTTGATGAGACAGAATGACTTTCATAGTAAGATTTAGACGGTGCAAGGACCTGTTACTGAACAGCAAAGATATTTCAGCCCCCTAAGCATGTCCCCATGTCCACCTGTTCAGACTTACTAACTCTGGACACCTTCTAGACGCCCTGCCGCCACCCCATTTGCAATCTTACCATTCCATTTTTCTCTAATGTAGGTTCTGCATTCCTACAGGGGCATTTTTTTTTTTCATTTTTGGTACTTTTGAAAGTCCCCGAATGGATCTGTATTCAACTTTTTGGGGGCCAGAGAAGCTTTCATGTTTTCAGACGAATGGTTCTGCTTTGAGGGAGACCAATAATTGCTGTTTGAATGTACAATGCAAGAACATTTCCCTAATGTTGAGAAGACCTCATCAGAACTCGCAGAAAAATGAATGCGGGGAATGAGGATAATATAGCAACAAGTTCTGCTATACAGCAATGTTTAAAGGTTTAAAAGATGTTTGTAAATTAGGCAGCAGCTCAGAAGTAGCCTCCTACAGATATCAAGATGTGATAGGAGAACTGGAAGTAAAGATTAGCTATTTAAGCAAATAATTAGGACACGATTAAGGCAAATTTGGCCTCTTGCTGAGGGTAAATTAGACTCTTAGAGAAACAGGCCGATTGCCCTCAGGAAAGAGGGTAAAGGATCCTTTACTACCTCCTTTTGAATTTCATCTGATCTAGTTTGCTCCCATAGAAGTGCAATGACTAAGTCTCTTTACAAGACCTGAGTTACCGATCAAAATTTTCCCGTAACAGAGAAAGGGTCTTCACCACCCTCTTATCCAACTTTAATTCTGGAACACCTCACTTATTAATAAAACATGAAAGCGGCATGCTTCCATGAAGATATTAAACTTATTTTTGGTGTCTCACACTCGTAATAGTCTAAAGAGATGTTGCTTCATGGACACGTTTTGGAAACGTAAGTGTTCAGGGCTTGATGTTGGCAGGTGTTTGCTATTAGACATGCACACAGGGTGCCTGATCATTCTCCAGCTGAGCGTTCCCCAATCCATGAAGACAGAGTTTTTGGCCATTTCTTACAAAAAGCAGGACCCATTCACTGAATTCAGTGAGACTATGGTCAGGTAATGCCACACGGTACTTTGCTCACACAAAATAAGACCCCTCTGAGTGGTGGTGAGTAGTAATACAAACAGATTTCTAAGGATGGCCTCTGAAAATACAAAATTAACTTAAATTCCTCGAAGATTTTATTAGTATAGGGACTGTCACTCGTAATTATAAACCCTACATAGATTATGTAGAATGATGACTGGTAGCCTAATTTTAACTCGTGTACTTTCTTCTTACGCATCTTTCAGAGTCACAGGCCACTTCTTCCAGCTGCCCAACTAACCAGACGTCAGAGATGGATGTGTGTGTGTGTGTGTGTGTGTGTGTGTGTGTGTTGTCCATTAAGTCAAATAATTAAATAGCTAGGGCTTTCCTGGTGGCGCAGTGGTTGAGAGCCCGCCTGCCGATGCAGGGGACACGGGTTCGTGTCCCGGTCCGGGAGGATCCCACATGCCGTAGAGCAGCTGGGCCCATGAGCCACGGCCACTGAGCCTGCGCGTCCGGAGCCTGTGCTCCGCGACAGGAGAGGCCACAACAGTGAGAGGCCCGTGTGCTGCAAAAAATAATAATAATAATAATAATTAAATAGCTAAACCTGCTATAAAAATTAAGCATTTCAAGGAGGATTAAAAAGAGCCTTTAATTTTGGATAACTGAGAGTTATATCTTTTGCTAATCTAAATAAACAAGTAAAATAGATAAATCAGTTTGAGGGAAAAGTCCATTTCTAAGTCAAATTATTTTTAAATAAAATATTATTGGACATGTTCCACATTATAAGCCTCCTTCCATTAGTGTACATAACCGTATTATTGGACCCATTAACATGCTTCCCTGTACTCTATTTTAGTTGCTCATATTCCTGAAGGGAAAGGTTAAAATGTACCAAGTTAAAAAAAAAAATTGGCATGAAATCAAGTTGTCATCTAAAAGCAAAGAACTCTGCTTAATTAAAATACTCTCAAGAAATGAGCACTTGTTAAAGAAAATTTGTCTCATATTTCTTATTCCGTCTTTTTGAAAAATGACAGAATAGGATTTAACCATATATTTAACTCAAGATAACATATTTAAAGCAGATCTCTTCTGGGGCTTTCTCTGTGCGAACCACACCAAAACATGAATGAAACAAATCCAGTCCTGAGTAAACCGGAAATCACAGGAGACTATGGAGAAATTCAGGCACTTGCTGGCGAGGGCACAAAGAATCCCTAACTCAAAAAGAAAACCCTTCACTGCTTAGGGCCAGCAAGGCTCTCAGTAACATGCTTTCTGTTTTCTCACTAAGGTCTGTCTGCTGCCACCAAGAGACAGCAATGACACATGTGGCCATCTGGGACATGCCTGACTTCCCAATGCCACTTGGAGCTGGACAACATTTGACACGAACCAATCCTACTGCACAACGCCCTCCGAGGACTCAAAATACACTTATGCTGTAAATCATTTAAGCTGTGCCTCTCTCTCTAAGGCTGCTCTTGGGAAAGAGGAAAATGAGCTGCGAAGAGAGAAACGGCAACCATATACGGGCACCAGGCATCCACGGGGCTGCAGGTCCGCATTTCCCTCAACTGGGCTGCTTAGGTCAAAGAGCCTCAGACCCAAAGTCTGCACAGATCTTTGAAATATGTCCAGAAATGCATCTTAAGTTGGGTTCTTTTTTTTAAGAAAAACAGCAACATTAATAAAAGAGGTGGTGTGGTCTTTCTGTGACCAAGTTTTTTAAGGAACTTGGACATTTAGAAGTTATTATGGACAGTAAGCAAGTCCCAGGAATAGGGATGTCCCAGGCTATGAACCAAGCCATGACAATATATAAAGTGGGAGGAAGGCTTAAACCAGAACTTGCCTAGGCAACACAGGATGTACTAACTCTCCCATGCAGACTTCACACCTCGGTCTTGACCTTCATGAAATATTTTCTTCTGAGATTAGCTGTAAATGAGTACCTTTTCCCTCCTCTGAAGACAAGGAGTATGGCAGAGGATGAAACAAAAGGCACAAGAAATCTGTTTCTAAGGTATATAAACATCCCAAGTGCCAACTCATAGGCAATTAGCACCTTGATTAAAGAGGAAAGGACAAGAAGTAGGATTTCAATGTTCAGATACACATAATGTAAGAATAGTCAGTATGTGGTACTTGATGGCAACGGCAGGATGGTGTCAAAAGTCTCATTTCTTAAAAGGCTTGTTTGAGTCCTATGTAGAAGCAAAATTTCACATGTGAATTTCTGGGTGTTTCCCAAACTCTAACTAGGTTCCAGGAATAATGTGTCCATTCTGAGTATCAGGCCATGCCTCTTCCCCAGGCTTCAAGTGTGGTAAGTCATTGGAATTTGGCCCCAAGACTATCTGCAAATGACAAAGCACTTTATCACATCCCTGCTGAACTCCACTCACAGCCAGACCTCCACAAGACTAGTTTTGTTAAAGAAATATGAACGAGGCTCATACTCCATGAAAAAAATTAACCCTAATCCCTTAAAATGTAGAAGCAGCCTAGAAAATCAATGTTTTGACCCAGTGTTAAGATTTATTTGCATAGTTAGGCAAAATACTTGAATTCTAAGTTTCCTCTTACCACTCCACTCTCATTTTGTTTTGTATAGACATTCTCTCCCTTTTTTTTCCCCTTCAATTTTACTGTGTGTATGTGGACAGAAACAAAGCTCCAAAAAAGTCTTAGTCTAAAAGTTTGACAATGAACTTGCCCCCGGCACTGCCCCTACCCCCAACAACATGGAGAACTTGTCTGTTACACATAGATACAAAAGAAGTGAAATACTTTTTGAAACTGCTGCCTCATTCAGGCTGAGATGCAATAAAAACACAAGTCTAAGGTACAAAGATTATATTTAACCAGTGCTTTCCTGGTGTTTAACAAGCCGCTTCTAAAATCCAGTTCTTTTACACTTGGGAAAGCAGCAAGTCCTATGACAGACCCAGAATTCACTCTAGGGAGAAAATCAATAGGAGGTCTGTCTCTTTGAACTCAACACCACAGTAAGGGGGTGGAGGGTTTGAAATACTCTACTAGTTTTCCCCATACTTCTGATACTGAACCACTGGCTAAATCCATGAACCTTATTCTTCCACCATCGAAATCAAGAGTGGACAAAGCACTGCTCTCTTAGCTTAGAAGAAAAGGGAACTAATATTTACTGTTTTCGATCCCAGGTGGCTATACATCAGAATCCTCTGGAGCTTAAAAATACAAAGAAACCTGGCCACTCTCCCCCACCCCCCCCACTACCAAATTAGAATTCTTTTTGGAGGAAGTGGACCTTTATTTTTTTTAAGGAGATTCATATGGGTTTTGTTGAGAACTACTGATGTATTGACTCATTACTCCACACTAAGAACTTTGCCACATATTTCATAGTATTTTATTTGTTTCATGACTGAATTCAAACAGGTTCAATCACAGAACCTATGTGGTGGACAAAAGAGAGCAGGAGTTCACCACGGGGAGATTCTAAAAGCCTGCCTTTCCAGTGTGCTGACCCACAGTTCTTGCCCATTCTGATGTCTTATTTCTCACCTTGCTGCTCTTTGTACTGGACCCTCTATCTGACTCCTCCGGATTAAGTTACAGGTGAATCCTCCATTACCCAAGTCCAGAACAACACAGACATGTGCACAGAACCTCACTGCCCGCCCCCCCCGCCCAAGAATTTATTTTTCCATTCTTGTCACCACAAATTCCTTGTTAACAACATAAAACTCTTTCTTGTAATTTAAACAAAACTGAACCCATAATTCTCTCCTAGGATGAATATTATGACATAAGGATAATACCAGGTAAGTGCACAAATGACAAAAGATGCAAAATTAACTGAAATGTTCATCCTTCCTGAAATTTCTCTTAAACAGCAGAAGTAGAAGCAATGCTGACACCTAGTGGCAACCCAAACAAATCAAGTAGCATCCCTAGCAAAACAGGGGTCATAGGCCCAACATTTGGCTTCCCCACCTAGTATCAGGCCATCTAGGCCTTACCTTCCTGGAAAAAAAAAAAATTCCCAGCAACACTTCCCAAGCAATCCCTCCTCCAAATTCCCAGCCCAATCGTGAGAATACAGCAACCAAAGTCTGGCCTGTGAAACAGACTACTTCACATGAAACTTTCCTCTGACCATTTTAAGATCAGTTTGCTCAGTCCTAAGGCCCAGATGACACAGAAGGTAGACATATCCAAAATGCTCATCTGATCAGAGTGTGTACACAGTAATTCTGATGTCTGTTGCCTCAAAGATCTCCTCAATCATCGCAGATACATTTTCCCATTGCAGACGATCAAGACCACATCCAATCCTGAAAAAGACAAAACATCCCCACTGGTTGTGACGAAGGTATCTGGGAAAACACTCCTTCCCTCTTCCTCTAGGCTGCATCCACCCAAAGCCTAAGGTATCATCTGGTCTCACACCTATAGGCAGCCATGGTGGGAGCTGGGAAGTTAACTCCTATTGTGAGTCACCTAAGGCTGTTTCCTAGAGCGCCCTAACATCCAACAGCTGTCACTTCTCTTTTGCCTAATAAAGTACCACTTCCCAGTTACTTCAGGCTACGTTTAGAAATGTATAACTGCCGTGAGATGGAAGAACTTACTATCCTTCTATTTCTACTGATGAAAACTAGCTGTTGGTGGATGGCAAAAGGTTGGTATTTTTAAAATACACTTATGATAATGAAATGGTAGGAAGATAAAAAGGAGAATGACAAAGGACAGGATCTCTGCACACAGGAAGTCAAGAGGGAATGTTGGGAAATGCCAAGCTGATTGTAATTCGGATCTTTGCAGCACTCTGGTGAGAAACCCCAATCGGCCCACAAAACTCTTACTACCTGGCACCTTTCTTCCAAGATGTTACTTAACTGATCCTCAATATCCCTAGGGAAAAGAGATGCTTAAAATTGATAATTTTCTATAAATGTGGTTAAGTACCTGAAAAAATTGTGATTAAAAAAGTTTCTGGTACATAAGCGATGAACATATTAAAGACCAGCGTAACATAAGGGACCATGTAGCCATGCTCGTAAGTAACTTGGACCTTGGAATAAACCTGCATGCATGCTCAGCACTGACAAAACTAGTCTGACAAGAAGAGAAGAAGGGACCCCAAGCCTATTTCCTGAAAAGGAAACAAAGGGGATATTGAACCCCTAACGTCAGTCCCTTAAGTTCCCAATATCTAGGGTCTAAGACATTACATAAGGGACCTATCCTCTGGCTATTGTCCACACTGAACACAAACAAGCATGCAGTTTAAAAAGCAGTGGTAACTTACAACTTTCTTCACACAGAATTAACAGGTTTGGGACACCTGAAGTGGCCCAGAGAGAAATCACAATTGATCAGTCTTTGTTCTTTAGCTGTATTGCTTCAGAAATAGAGGCCAAGCTTCAGGTAGAGGATGCCCAGAATTCAACTAATGTCTGTGAACAATGGTTCCTCCCTACTAAGTAGGCTGAGGCAGGTCTGTGGTTTAATCATCCTGATTCATTCAGCCCAGGCTAAAAGATGAGCACACCTTAGGCTAAGATCTGACAACTTGTTTACTGATGATTTTTAAATGTTTTGAAATTTTTCCACCTTTAAGTCTGTATTTTAGGTTACATTAAGCTTTTAAGTCACTTGTCTTTGGGTAAGACAGTAAACCCCACTAATCAAGTCTTCATTTAGGGCCCTGGATTTCCTTGCCTTGGCATGGAGAGGTCGGTGACTCCATTCTTCAGACAGTGGGACTTCATGGCCTCTAAACTCTTCTGTAAGTTTTCATAAGTTGGCTTGTGTGAAGCCCTTTTCTTTGTAATCTAAGTACAAAGAACGAATTCAAATTTCCATTAGTCCAAAATGAGAGCCAAAGGAAAGTCATCATATTCTCCCAACATCCCGATAATTAAAATAGTAAGTATATTTTTATAGAATAGTCTAAATGACAAATGTCATACTGTCCCTTCCAGTTACGGGAGCTCCTCAGGAATCCACTACATAGAGCCTGAGAAACCCAGACACTGCCATATAATAAGCTTTCCTTTTCCCAAGAAAACCAGATTAGCAGGTATGCCTATTGTCTACTGTTTTTAAGCAAAGTAGGTGAAAGTTTCTGTGCCACTTCCAAGAGATAAGCCGCATATCTGTAACAAGGAAGAATCCATAACAGCTAAAAATTTCCTGTTAGGTTTATTTATTTAAAAACTGTGCTTGCCTTTTATTTCCCTATAAAAGAACAGAGACAAACTGGTAGCATTCCAAACAAGACTGGAAGTAGCATTAAGGACATTCAAAGAGGCTAGGACATGTCCCCACTCAGTGTGCTGTCCAAATCAGGCTTGTCGTGACTTGGCTATAAGTCATCCAGCACCATCGCCAAAAAGCTGCACTCTTTCTGAGGCCAAAGACCCTTTGGATAGTGGAAGAATCCCACACTGAGGAAGCAGGCAGGAAAGGAGATGAGTATTACTTGGCACTGCATTTGATTGGGAAGACTGAGAGAAAAACTCCTTTGGGCAATCTATCTCTTGAGACTTTATTGTCTCTATCTTACTATGATTAGGAAGGAATTAAACTATGGGAGGCATCCCTAACTTTTCCAAGTCTCACAGCACAGGTCTTTGGTGAATGTCACTACTCTTTCCCATGGAGCTGGGACGCAGCCTCATGTTCCTTTCTAATCCAGTGCACCAAATGGCCACCACTTCCGGATCTGAGTTGGCATGAGGTCAGCTTTTTGACATCTCTGGTTGTCTGGAATGAAACACTGTGATCGACATAAATGCAGTACAGCCCATTGGTTTACCAATCCTTAGAACTTACTGAGAATTGGCCCCATCTTACCAGGTAATATATATATCGCCCATCTCTCTTCAGAACAGCCACTTCTCCAGACTTTTTTTCTAAGAAAAACAGTTATTTAATAGTAAAAAAGAAAAAGAAAACCGAAACACTGATCTCCATTCTTAGATTTTTAAAAAATCTTTATAAATTTGAGTCTACTTCAGAACTAGAATTAATTTTCAACCCTGAAGAACACTTTGATCCTCATCAGCCTTCCTAAATACTGTATTCCTTAACTTCCAGCTTTCTTCTTAATGTTTTCTGAATCATGTTTTCCTCACACCCCATCTTTGGTCCTGCTGCATTTTCAAATATACCCTTACTTGTTCACTTAAAAAACTTTAATGTCTATTGCCGTGAAATGTTTTGGAATGCACAGCACTTTTTACTTGCCAAATGTGTTTAATAATAATCCTTTTACATACAAAAACAGCTAATGCGTTAAGCATTAAGGGGAACACAGATGTATTTAAAAGTTCTTAATTATTAAAGAGATTTCAATCAGGAAAACATGTCATGTTTAGAAATAAATATAATACAAAGCAGTAAGAAGTTGCTTTCTTAAAGGCTGGGATTAGAATCACCAGTGGAAACTTTGGTTCAGTAAGCCTGGACTGTGGTCTGAGCAACTGTTTCAGAACCCCACGTGTGATTCTGATACACATCTCTGGTTTAAAATCACTGGTAGAAAGTGATGGGAGGAGTCTGTAAGGAAAAGGTTCTAAACTCTTTGAAGCATAGCACAATATGGGTAAACAGAGGATCTTGAATGTCAAGCTAAAATCTGTGGACTTTGCTAAGCACTTCCGAGTTATTAAAGGTTTCAGAGAAACGGAGTAAAATTATCAAGAAAGATTTATAAAAGACGGGGAAGAAATTTAAAACTTTTACAAGAATTCAGGTTTCTTGTGATAAGGACCCAAACTAGAGGCCATTTTTGTAGAGGAAAAACTTAATCTGCAGAGTTAAAAGGACTCAGTAGTTAGGAACCCCATGTGTGCATGTATATCTTGTTTAATCATTAAGTATAACAAGAGCATCAAAAGATGCTCTAGCCAGGGCAGATAAGTTCAGCTGTTTTCAAAACTCACGTTGATTTAACAGTTCCTGCACCCCTCCAAATTTCTTCTTGAAGTGGACAGCTATCCCAGCGCCCATTCGACAGTCCTCACTGATACAGTGGGCTAAGGAGTCTGTTTTGGGGCATGCAAAAAGGTCTCCTTTCACATAAGTAATCTAAAATGTGCAAAGGGAAAGAAAAGTTTCATTAGTGACAGAAAAACACTAAGCTATTTCTTTTCCTTTACTGTGCCCACCACCACTTCTCCGTCCCTCCTTCATTTAAAGACAAATCCTCAGAATTTAATTTAAGGGGTTATCTAAAGCGAATTAAAGCATGTGCATAAGAAAGTGATGGGTGGTCTCTGCCTAGGACTGTATCAGCCTTTCTAAAGTAAATCAGCAGGAGAGAGAAAGACAATTCAATTATTGGTTTAATTAAAAAGTGTTTACGCTTTTGACCTCAATTATTCTGAATTTCAATTCACCAGTAAATTAATAGTTGTTACGCACTCTGCTTCCTTCTGAATCTTCATTAGGGCTGCCAGCCATGATACTGAGTCGCTATTTCCAGAATTTAAGTGTTTCTTCAACTATAAAAAGGGGAAAGTAAGTAAAAATACTTAGGCAACCTGAATATATTACTTTCAGACTGCCCTGACCACCCACGTACAAACATTTCCCCCCCACCGTTTATCGCTGAAAGTAAGTTCGCCTCTAGGAAGTAATGCAAAACTCTTCTGGGGTTAAGAAAAAGAAAGAATGCCGGGTTTCGGAGGCGGACGGGCCCCGCTCGCATTTCGCGCTTTCCTGGAGCGGAAGAAAGGCGGTCCTAGGACCCGCCTCCTCCTTTCCCCGCGCCCGCGCCGAGTAAGGCTGATTCAAGACAGTCTCCTTTTCCCTGCAAGATGCAAAAGTATTTCCCCATTGGATCTGGCCAAGAAGCAAAAAGGTGGGACTTGGCCACAGTCCCATTAAGCCGCATCTAGGGAGTATACAGGCCTGGGGGAGTGTACTGCCGAGGCGTGGGCAGGTGGAGAGGGAAGGCGTCCTCTCAAGGAAGGCTCACCCCCATCTTTTGGGGGGAGCTGCGGGAAGAAGTCTAGAGAGGCCTCCCATTCTCTGTTTCCTACCCTAGGGCGGATCAGCGAGGGCATGGGGCCTGTCCCGGGGTCCCGTGGTAGGGAGCGGGAAGGCTCGTGCAAAGCCTCAACGTACCGGGGTTACCCTTCACCTGGAAAGGAGTCGGCCGTTAGGAGGTCCCGCCCCGCGGGGAAAGGCTCTGGTAGGTGGGGAGCAGGAGAAGAGCCCAGATGTGGAGCCAATCCCGCCAAAGCTCTTAATTGCACGCACCTAAGATGGCCGCCCACCACCTGGGACCGGGGCGGAAACGACCCCTCTAGCTAGCTAGCCGAACCTGCACTCTTTGGTGATGGCCGCCGAACTTCCGTTGGTAAATTCCATAGAGTACCCCGCCGCCGCCCGGGCATGCGTAACGAGGCAGCGAGTTGGGTAGAACGGCGCTTGCGCATTAGCCCCAGGAGCGTGTCTCCAGGGGCCGCATAGGCGGGGGAGGGCAGTTGGCAAAGGAGTAACTTAGCGCCTGCGTGGTACTATGCTCAGGGCGGTGTTTGAAGGTTGAAGGGTTGAAGGGTCTGGCGTGTCTAGAAGGCGCCTGCGTATTCCTTCGGCCGGGGGGTGTGATCCAATCAGGGAAGTGGGCGTGGCTTCAGGGGACGCCTGAGCAGTGCTCCTTCAACTGGGGGTGGGGCGAGCCCGAGCTCGGGTTAGGGGGCGTGATCTCAGAGGCGCCTGCGCGGAGGCAGTTGGAGGGAGGCCCGATTCCCCTTTGTTCGGCTTCGCCATTTTGCTAGGCAGCGGCAGTGGCGGCGGCAGCGGCGGCTGGAGCCTCTGATTGGGTTTCGGGGTCCGGTACTGGAGCCAATCAGCGCGGGCAGCGAACCGGGGGAGCGAGGCACGGTGAGTGTGAGGAGCCAATATCCAGCGGCCCAGAGCCGGCCCCAGCGCCCCGATTGGCGGGTCTCGCTGACCACTCAGGAGAGGCCCAGGCGCCCGTCGAGCCCGGGGAGTCAAGCTGAGCCTAGCCGAGCTGGGCTCCCGACGGCCCAGGCTGGAGCCTGCGAGCGCCCCAGGGCACTCCCGGCCGAGGCCTGCAGGGGGCCGCCCCGCGCGGGGATGGCGCCCTCGGGAGCAGGCATCTCGGGGTCCAGAGCCTCGCAGGGTGCCAGAGCCAGTTGGGGATGCGATGCGTCCCCGTCCCCCCGACCCTTAGGCACAGCTTCTCAGGCCCCAGGCCGGGGGGTGTTGGGTTTGCCTGCCACCAAGGCCCCTAAGCTCAGGTATACACACACACGTGGGCCCGGGGCCTTGGCGGTTTCCTCCTGGTCCTTCCGGCCTCACAGTTAAGCCCGCCCTTGCACTCAACACGCTCTGGCCCTCGGGACGGGAAGTCTCCCCCCGCGGGGCCCGCGCACCCCACCCCTCCGTGAGCGGGTCTGTCTGTCTGCAGCCCTTCTGGGTCGGGAGGCAGGCCCGGGGAAGACGCGCGCCGCAGCCATCGGGACCCGCGTGCAGCGCGGAGAGGGGGTGGGCCGAAAGGGGGGCCCCGCCCACCCCGCCGTCCCCGCTGTCCCCCTGATGGGTGGAGGGGATCCATTAGTGCACCCACTCCCCGGCCCCGCTGCGCCCCACCTCCCAGCACGCTCGTCCCGGGTCTCCGGCCCGGCGCCGTTACCACCCCCTTTTGGCTCGTCATTTCCTCTCTTCCCCGCCCCGATCGCCGGGCAGAACTGCAAACCTCCGTCTTGGAGCGCAACCAGGCGGTCACCCGTCCTTGCCCGGGCTGTAAGGCCTGTCCATTCGGTGCCTGGAACCTCACTATAGAAGGTGGCGAGCCCTGTGCATTCCTTTTCCCGAAGGCTGCACAATTTGCTTTCATTAGTCTTATCTGTTGTTTTTCATCTTGTGAACTCTCGCTCCCTTGGGAATGCACAATTATTTTCTTTTAACCTTTCTGTGTCACTTTGAACGTGTCAGGTTTCACTCATTAGCTCAGTCCACAGCCATCTCTTGGTTTGTTTTTTTCCAGTATGTTGATGTTTTCTCAGCAGGTATTTATAGAAACGTAACAGTCTTGTGGGGTTTTGGTTAGGGTGAAAGGAAATCTCCGTTGACAACCAAGTATCGAACAGTTCGTATGTACCAGGCGTCCATCTGTGTGCTGGGGAGGGAGTGGTTAGAGGTCGGTAAGAACCTTCCCAGCCTGGTGGAGATTGACAGGTGAACAGTAATTAATATCTCACGGTTAGTGCTGTAACGGGACCAGGTTCAGTTCTGTGGTGCACTGATGTGTGAGCTACCAACAGCCCCGGTGGAAGGCCAGCATTGCCACACTTTTGATTGGCCTTGAAGGATAATGGGATTTCTTCGGACAAGAAAGAATGGAAGAGCATTGCTCACAAGGAGAAAAGCAAGTGCAGAGGCACCAAGCTTTGCTGTGTGTTCAAGGGGGAAGAAAGTATAGGGCAGTGGGCAGTTGCCGTGAGAGTTTAGGCTGGAAAGCCCAGTTGGTAAAAACACTTGTATATCTTGCTAAGGAATTTTTCGGAAGCAGTTATTTTGTGGAAATTCGGATAGGAGAAATCTAGAAACACACTTTTTTCTAAGATTGGAAAAATAAGTTTCTGGCTTATGGGGTTCTGCTCCACAATAGCAGCTGACTTTGGGGGAAAAAGGAAGATTTTTCTCCTAGGACTTTAAAAGTTTTTACTCATGTGAAGCACCGAGTGCAGCAGTCCTTGCCACATAGAGTAGGCCTTTAGTATAATCACAGTTACTAAGGTCATACAATTGGTAGGTTGCAGAAAACTACTCCTGAGGAGTAGTGCTCTTTCCACTACTAAAAATTTGAGGACAGTTTTTGTTTTCACTTTTTGTAATGAGTTTTTCATTGTTTAAGTCATTTTTAAATTTTATTAAATTCTTAAAATATCTAACAGATGGAGCACTGTGGTTTAGATATTTTTTAGAATGTTTACATTTGCCTTTGGACTGGATGAATACCTTGGTACTTAAAAATGGTTATATCTAGTCACTAAAACACCAGCAAACATTTTTGCTAGACTTCTTTCTAAGCGACAGTTATAGTCTGGTCACTTTTTTGCTAAACCCTTCTAGAGACTCCACCTATCTGCAGAAAAATTTAGCCTGGAATGTTGAGATACAGTAATCTGGCCTTAGCTTTCTCTTGACATGTGGCCTTGTATATACTGTTCATATGTGGAAATTTTTCTCTCCTTGTTTTTATGCTCTATCCTCATTTGGAGCACTCCATTCCCTCCCACTTCATCACATATATAAATCCTGCTCATGCTTAAGACCAGGTCAGATGCCACATTTTTCTAAAGCCTTTTTATCGATTCCCAATTGGAAGAACTCTGTGTCCTCCATACTCCCATATTTGTTTTTCTCTTAGGGGTTCAGTACAGATTTTTACTCCTTTACTAAATTTAAAGACTCTTTGAAGTTAAAATCTTAGTCACAGTTTTACTTTTATTTCTAAAACCTTCAGGACGGTGTCTGACAGGTGGTACATCATTCGTGGAGATTAAGAAGCAAGTTAGGAACTGCAATCCAGAACCTTTTGGATGATGGGGAAGCTGGACAGCCCTTTGTTCTCTAGTCTTTTATCAAACACAGATCAGAACCTGTTTGTTGAGTTGTGAAGTCAATTTAGTGGGCCAATGCTGGTAATTTTTTACAATAGAATAGAAACTATCACAGTTCATCTTATGTTATGAAGGTAAATATTCATGAAACTTTTGTTTTAGTTACTTTTTTAATATGTTGCATGTGCATTTGTGATGTGAAATGTTTTTCTTACTGTGAGTTGTCAACAAAGTTTGAAAGCTGCCGTTCTAGTTTTTACCTGGTAGTGATTGTCAAATATGATAATTCTATGGGGTTTTTCACTTGCTTATAGTTGAGTTTCTGGAAGTTTTAGCTTTAAAATAAAAATGTGTGTTGTTCCACAATGAATGGATTCCTAAGTAGTTAGCTGCATTTCAGGTTCTGCAGCTTGAAGTGAAGAGGAAGGGAAATTTTCTTGCTAACCGGAATAAACATACTCACTTTCTCTCTTTGAGGAAAAAACATTCAAACTTTGAGTTAGGAGTGAGAGCTAGACAGACTAAAGCTGGCTGGCTTAATTCTGTCAGAATGTGGCCGAAAGGCACTTGAGGAAAGACGACGATGTTTGCAGTTCTGCTAATTGAAGCTCACAGTAATGGGAACATGTGGCTTCATAGAAGCCAGTTGCGTCCAGCCTTCACCATTAGCAGTCTCAATATCATGCTCCACGCTGAATCGCTCCCTCGTTAATATGACAGAGAATTGCTGTTAGACTTGAAGCTGCTTCCTTTTGACCCTTCAAAGTATAGTGAATTTAAGTGTTTTTAAATTGCAGCATTTGTATTACCAGGATAAACTAGTTAAGAAGAAAATCTGCATGACGTTTTATTAGTCATTTCCCTGCACTTCCAGTGCGATGTAAACTTCTGGAAATTAGCGGTCAAGGAAAAAATCTTATACAGGAAGGGAATTTGGGGTGGGATGGGTTGTTAAAATATAGAGGACATTCCTTCCTGATCCTTATTTTTTTAATCAACTCTTTTGAGATATAGTTTAGACATAAAGGATAATCATTTTAAGTGTACATTTTGATGAATTTTGACAAATTTACACACCTATGCAACCACCAGCACAGTGAAAATATAAAACATTTTATCGCCCCAGAAAAGTTCCAAATGCTTTATTCCAGTCAACTTCCCACCTTCCCCTCTACCCCCTTTTCCATTTCCAGGAAACCACTGATCTGTTCTCTGTCTCTAGATTACTGTTACCTATTCAGGGTTTCATATAAATGCAATCACACCACTGTTTTGTATCATGACCCTTAATTTTTAATTTTATTAGTTTAGAAATATAAATGTATTGTGTGTATTACAGTTAGAGACAAGATAGAGTTCAGGGAAGACCATTCGCTTCCCTGGAAGAGCCACTTCGTCTGGCTGCAAATCTGATTTTCTGTACTGTTCCCAGAATCTCTCAGGAGCCAACTGAGTCACCCAATTCAGAAGAGACATAAAAATCAGAAAGCCAGTTTTTCAGTATGCAATGAGAAATAACTATCAAGTTTACTTGTGTTTCTGATCATATCTGCTCCCTGTTGGCTACTGTATATGTAAATCCAAATTATAGCTAGATGTGTGCTTGGTGAGTATTCCATTAGAGCAAGGGTAGTGAGTTGAAGAACCACATCGCCACACACCATCATGCTGTGATGACATAGTCATCCTGTCACTTGTTTATAACTCTTACACTCTTATACTACATACCAATTTGGTTATGAGTAATAGGCTCAGTCGATTTTTATTAGATTTTCCTCCCAGCATTTTAGTATAAAAATTTTCAAACATACAGTAAAGTTAAAAGTGTTTTATAATAAACACCTGTATACCCTTCATCTAGAGTCTACTGTTAATGTACTATACTTGCCTTTTCAGAGAGATACCTATATATGTCTATCTCTCCATCTATTCATCCATCAAGATACTTCTTCCTAATATTTGGGCACGCACTTGAATATATTTTGATTTCTTCATATCACGTTGAGACACCTTACAATCATGCTGGGTGATTCATATCCTCCACCATGTGTGGATTTGTGGAGAGTGGTGCACTGCTTTGCTGCTGTGATGCGCAGATCATGTAACTCACATAACTTTGTCATTCAAATTTTAGAATTCATGAAGGCCTGGAGAAAAGTTTGGGGAAAGATTTATCTACATTTTGCTTATATACAGCTGTACCTCCCCCATGTTTCCAAGGTGAATTACCCTTTGATAATTTATATAATTTTAAATTTTTGAATCAGGTCTTCATTCAAGGTTCTCAAATATCACTTCAGTTTATCTAATTGTGTGCTTATTTCAAAAAGGAGCTTTCAGCTGTTAAAGTGTATGAGAATAGTAAATTTGGGCATTGACTGCATATTTGATATTAAGAGCTTACAAATTTTTTAATGTTTTGAAGTAATTGTAGAGGCACAATGTCATTGTGATAAAACGATAAAGAAAAGAATCTACTCTTTGGAGATAGATGCTGATGTATTTTTGGAGTTTGGAATAATAAAGTGTCTGGGATTTGCTTCAGAATAATGCAGGGGTGGGTGGAAAGTGGATAAGATATATGTGGAATAAGATTGACCATGGGTTGAAAATTGTTGAAGTTGGGTAATGGCCATAGGGGTTCATTATAATGTTCTCACTATTTTGATACATTTTTGAAAATTATCATAGTAAAAGTTAAAATTATACAATAAAGGGTGGGGTATTATTAGGCATTCAGATTCATGACTGAGGAAAACTTAAACTCTTCAGAGAAAATCATAGTCTGCTGTTTCTGTAATTCCTTTTTATTCCTTGCTCTGGATTAAAACACAAACTCCTAAACCTTTGCTCGGTCTTTCTTACTTAACACTACTTAATGGAGATTTTGATAAGCAACGTGTTTGACTTCAGGTCTGGGTAATTACTTACTAAATAATAAATCCTGAAATTTTAAATTGCTTGCCATATGTAGTGCAAATGTGTTACAAATTAAAGAAACTGTTCTCTAAAGTACATGTGCAGACCTGAAAATCAGTGTTAAATAGGCCTTGTAACAAAGTGATGTTGTAGCTTAATGAGAATTTCTTAAGTGTTGCTCTAGTAGTTTTGAAAGGAAAGTTTGCTGATGAGAAATGACAAAGCATTTTTTACATATGTTAAATAGCGTTATCAAGGTTAAGCATCTGGTGAAGCCTTTATTAACAATCTCACTTTACTTTTCCTACCTTTCTAATAGGAGTGCATCCTGAAGTCTTCTAGGATCTCCAGAGTGAAAATCACTGTGGTCAAGACTCTAACTTGGAGGGACGATGGAACAGTATACAGCAAACAGCAATAGTTCAACAGAGCAGATTGTTGTACAGGCTGGACAGATTCAGCAGCAGGTATGGAAGTAAAACTGCTTTAAACATCACAGCAAAAGAGCTGATAATAGCACTGCTCAGTAGCGGAATTGAGAGGTCTCAGATCTTATAAGAGTGGGTCTGGTGACTTGTGCTGAAGTGCTTTTCAAAGATTGGATGTTTTGCAGTTTCTCTCATTTTCTCTGTTCAGAAGTCTATATCCAGTCCATAACCACTTAGAATTTGATTTCATGGGAGCCTGGTTTAATAGTAAATTGCCCCCTTTTATCGTATTAGAAATCAAACACCTAGTCTGTTTTCAGATGGAATTATGCAGGGGTTTTTTTTGTTCTTCCTGGATTCAATTTGGTTGTTTCTCTTATTGATTAAGCTACCTTGTGGTCTAGTAAGGCTTTGGCCACAATAAACAAACCAAGATAGCTTCTAAGAAATCCACTGTCCTTTGATTTGATCCATCACAGTGCTTATTTTGAAAAGCTCTAGTTTAACATGAGGATAATATTTAGATAGCCACACTTATGGATAAGCACATATTAGAAAGGAATTCCCTGCTGCTGGTTTATCCTAATTAATATAGGTTGCCTTCTTGAATTTATACACAGATTACATTTTCTGATGATTTATACCTGGCTTTATTTTAGGAAAACTTCACTGGTTTTTTCTCCCTGGAAGAAAAGAAATTTATTATGCCTTGATTTAACCTTAGGCCAAGATTGGGAATGTTTTATTTCCAAAATGGAACTTAGATAATATAGAAAAGTAGTTAGTAGGGAGGGCAGAGGATGTTTTGATGGTGAGTTGTTCCATCTAATGATCAAAGAAAGGAGCTACCCTTGATTAAAAGAGATTAATTATCGAAATTCCTTTGCTGCCTTTTCCTTCCACGTAACCGCAGCTTCCTTCAACTGCCTTGGTAGAAAAGGGGATTCCACAGAGGACCCTCCATTCATACCAATGCCCTGGTGGGTGAATTCTTGTTCTGTCAGAACTTACTATTCGGAGTAATAAAAATTAGGTTGAATCTGTGAAAACATTGCTTCTAAGGTAGTCCAGATGAGTAGGAGTAATCCTAGTTTGGGGACACAAGAGCAGTGAGTGACCTCTTGAAGATGATTTTGGCTCTAGTGATTACCTTCATTCTTCCTTTCTGGGGATTGCATTTCAGTTCCAGAAATTCTTCATTGTAGCTTCAAAGCTGCTAAAACCTGATTAACTTTTTTGTTCTTGTGAATTCAATTGAGGAAATAAAAAGAGCTTTAAAATAACTTCACGAAGAAGGATCAAATACCTATTTTTGGAGGGAAGGACTGTGTTAAAAATGTTTTTGTTAATGATGTCAGCTATATTGGGTTTTTTGAGTCATGGAAGTGTGTTTTGAGTTCCACTCTGGGGACAAAGGGCTAATATCTGTAATCTGTTACTTCAACAAAACAGCTTCAGTATAGGGAGTCTACAGTTTGAAAGTCCTGTGTAGGGTGGGGCTATTGAAAGAAGACCCTCCCTCTCCCATAAGAGGTAAGGTGACCTCATGTCTTGAACTATACATTTCCTTCCTGACACATTTCAAGCTCTTCCTGTTCCTGTTCTCAGCAGCAGGGTGGTGTTACTGCTGTCCAGTTGCAGACTGAGGCCCAGGTGGCATCCGCCTCAGGCCAGCAAGTCCAGACCCTCCAGGTAGTGGTGCCCTCTCTGATTCTCTGTAAGCACTGCATGAACTTCTCCTCTCCTCATGTTTGGTGCTGTTTGTGGTAGGATCTCATGGAGAAATGGCAAAGTCAGTTGCATGTCTTTGATGCTGCTAACTTGTCTTTGAGGCTTAGAAGATGCCAGTTTCCTAATGTTTCATGCTAAATCATGTAGTGACCCCAGTATCAATTTTCTGAAAAGTGCCGTTTGGCTAATGTTTCTTTGGGAATGTCTGGGAAAGAATCAGTATAAGGGACAGGAAGAAATTCTTACAAGTGGCTTTAGAACCTATTTAGAGATCAAACTGTAATAAGATTGCATGGTAACTTTTCTTGAGTTTGTATTATGATAGTGGAGAAGAAAATATATACATTTTACTAGGGTAGATTGTGCTTTATTTTTATTAAAAGGACAACTTGGCTGTCCTGTCCTGCAATAATGATTGCACTTGACAAGATTGATCTAATCTCTGAATCTTGTTAATCTCTTAACTGCTATCTTTTCATTACCTTTCTTGGGGAAATAATGACTTGTCTTATTGTTAGATCTGCAGAGATTGCCCCATAGCTCTTGGACAGAGGTGGAATATGCTTTCTGTAAGTCTTAAGTATTATAGCCACCATTAGAATTCCTACTTAAACAATGCAGTTTCCTAACATTATGTATGACCAAGTTAAATATGTAAATTGGGGTTATATTTTGGCCGGTTCCTATATAAAGATAAGTGAAGAAGCATAAGTCTTTTCTGAGTTTATAGGTTACTTTAACTAAAATGACCATATTTTTGAGAAATTGACAAGATTTGAGTACCCTGCCTTTTTCCCTCCATTGAATGGAAATGATTCAGAGTAGGACCTAGAATGTAAAACTGGCATCTCACTTTATTATTAGTGCTGCTTAGCAAGTATCCTGCAGTGAACTACCCCTTATTGTACTCATTTCACTTTACCCTTTCAGCCCCACTCCCAAACCTGCCACTAATAGTGTTTGATGATGATGTACAGCCAATTCCGCACATAAATTAAGCTGAAATAAGCTGAGCTCATAGGTACTCCCAAACTATATTCAAATCTCAGTTCAGCAGTTTGTTATTCATGTTTCTCATGCTTGCTTCATCTTATTGAAATATAAAACAGTACTGTCATTAACCACTTGTGGAATGGGAATGTAACCTGCTCTTAACTGTATGGCTTCTTGTCTGATGCATGTATGCTTGTATTCATTCACATGTTGTAAAAACAGTGGGTTCCTTGGAGTCTCAAATAGTTCATCGTGTGCATATATAGGGAAAAGTGTGTCAATGAAGGGAAAAGTTAAGATGATGGATAGCCAGAAAATTACTAATAGCTGTGCCTTAAAACTTGTGTTTCCTACTTAGGCAGATTTTATTTAAAGAAAGGGAGGTACTTTATGAAAATAATGGAAACCTTTCCTCTAGCGCTCTCACTATTTTGGAGAATTTTAAATACTTCTTTCAGTTAGTCATGCAATAAATATTCTGGAAAGTCTTTCCTCATAGAGCATATGCAAGTCTTTAAAAAGTAAAGTGGAATTTCTCAATGAACAGTTTAACAAAATACAGGATTTGAATGTTCCTGAAGATTATGATATGCTTGGGGGTCGGGGGAGGCTTAATATCTAATCTACTAATCTAGGACAGATCGGTCTTTTAACTAATTCCTCTTATTTGAACATACTTTCACTAGCATTAAGAATGATTATTTCAGATATACGGATTTTCTTTTGATCTGTTACAAATAATTCCTCAAAACAAAGATAGAAAGTTTGGACTTTTAGCTATTCTATTGAACTAAAGTGGCTTATTTTTTGGCTTTCAGAATGTAGTTGGCTAGATATTTTTATATTGAGACTCAAGATGTCACAGAGCACTTACAATGCCCCAGCTTCTGGAGTAATCCATTTACTCATTGGAGCTTGAAAGTTGGGAGTTTTTGGTGCACTTGAGTGCTTTGTATAATTTTCATATTTGTTAAAGCTAAAATAACTATGCAGGTATTGCAGGGTCCAGTGTGAGAGGTTCCACCACAGAGACTGCAAACTGACCAGCAATATATTTCTAGGCATTTTTGCTAGTGGGCTCCTTGAGCAACCACAGGATTAGAATTCTTAGTGAGGTGAAGAGGGTAAAAGATACATGTTTCATTTATACTTGAGAAACTGTAGGGAGGAAGGGCATTCTAGAAAAGCTCCCAGAGCTGCTCACTACCTAACCTGGAGTGGTTGCTAGGTTCAGTTTGATTTACTCCTTACAAGTTACTTAGAATTTATTTGCAGTCAACCACCATCCCCACCATCAGCCCTCCCTCTCATTGCCTCCTCTCCAGCCTTCACTAGAGAGTATTCCTGGATATTGGTCTAAAAACAAAAATAATAGCCTTGATGATTTGATTAAATACTTCTCATGGGTTTAGCCTGTATTTGATGATAAATGCCTTGTATCTATTGAGACTTCCCAAAGACTGCCTATTCTCCATTATATCTGACCTTAAAGTATTCAGCTTGGCATTTAGTCAAAGATACTGTATTTTCAAAGAAGACTACTTGAGGATGAGGACTTGAGACTTATTTTCTTAGTGTCTCTCCTACCTTCTCCTCCTCTAGCAAGGCAGCAGAGTAGATGCAGTGATTGTCTTTTGGTAAAAACCATTTTGTGTCTTATGTTATTTCATTGTTCTTATTTTACTTTATTTTAGGTCCAGGGGCAGCCATTAATGGTACAAGTCAGTGGAGGCCAGTTAATCACATCAACTGGCCAACCCATCATGGTCCAGGCTGTTCCTGGTGGACAAGGTCAAACCATCATGCAAGTACCTGTATCTGGGACACAGGGTTTGCAGCAGGTGAGTGGTATTTTTAAAAATGTTTAGACAGAATAATAGGATACAGGTTTTAAGAAATAGGTTGTTGCAAACTGAAAATTGATATTGCACTTAATTGTTTCTTACCTTCTGTTCGCATTTAGTCGATTTCCCACCTTTGTAGTGTCAGTGATATAAAGCAGAGCTATACAGAAATTGGACATCTCTGGTAAGGACTAAGATATTAGACGTGATCTCAAATCAATGTAAAGAATATAAAAAGAATCTAGTTTAATAAAAGTAATTCATTGGTGTGATCTCAGTTGGCACTTTTGGGCACTGGGGGAGGGAATTTTATAGTCTTCATTTCCTTCCATGTAATTTATAACTTGAGTTATCTAGGAAGTGATGGAAATATTTCAGTTCAGACCTGTCGCACACACCTCAAGCTGTACTTAGAGCAAAATTTATAAACTTAAATATTTTAAAAGAACTGCAAATAAACAATGGTATTTCACTTAGAAAGTTGGGAAAAGAACAAAATGAGCAAAAGATTGGTTAAAATTAATGAAGTAGAAAACCAACAAATGTAGAAAAGTAAATAAAAGCTGATTCCTTAAACAGACATATAGTTAGGTAAATCCACTGGAAAGACTGATTTGGAAACAGAAAACAAAAGTAAACAGGACACACAACTCTGTGGCATCAAATTTTTAGAGGGATTTTTATCTTGTTGGCAAAAATTTTAAACAGTAATTATATCCAGTGCTAGAATGGGTGTGAAGAAAATGAAACACTCATTATTTTTGGTAATTTTCAAATTCTAAAGCCATTTTGGAAAGGTATGTCACTCTTAAATACATAAGCCTTTTGATCTACCTGTCCTGCTTCTGAGAATCTATTCTATAGGAAGAAAAGCATCAATATGTAGGGGAAAATACACAAAGACATTTGTACATGCAGCATTCTAGTAGCAAATAAATAAATAAATAATTGTAGCCTGAGTGTTAATAAGGATAAAGAAATGGTTGAATACATCATACTTTATTCATGTGGAGTGTTATGTCCTTGTTAAAAAGGATGAACTGTTGACTTTGGGTGAGGGGTTAATACTGAAGTATTGTTAGTGAGAAATAATTTTCAGAGAGGTATATACTTAAGTCATCTCACCTTTGTAATTAATAGCTAAATCCCAATGAGTATATATGTTTATGAACTTTTTACTAAAATTTTCTAAAGCTGTTTACATCTTTAATTAGTTTTAACAGTTACAATTATTTCATTAATGTCTTCATTTTTGTGGAGGAATGTAATATAAGTTGAAAGAATTTGGCCATGCTTGATAAATCAAACTTTTAAGTTTTGCATATTCCCTTGTAGTCTTGTGCACACCTTTCAGACATAGTTATACACATGCATATAGTTTTCATTGTTGTGTGTTTGGTGTTTTTGTTTGTTTTACTTTGCTTTTTTTTATCCCCCACATGATTTTCTTATCATTTTTAATTCCTTCATAATGGTCAATTTGATGAATCAGAATTTCTAATTTACAAAGTGTATTTAGGGATTTTTGTTTCATTTTTCTTTTTTTGCTTTTATAGGTAAGATTACTATAAATGTATTCGAATTTTATAGCTTTATTTTTTCAGTTGAATTTAATCTTATGGTAATTTCTTTGGATTGGAAGAATTGGTTGGGCAAAGGGTAAGATCATTTTTAATGCTTTTGGCATATTTTTGCCAAGATAGAGTTTTAGTTAGGATTAAAAATAGTTTCCATGTTTCTCCATGCATAAATGTGTGAGCCTTTAAATATATTTTAGTGTGTGTACTTGCCTCAGTTTCACACTGCTGTTTCATTTCTGTCCTTGCTGTCATTGCCTCGTCTCCAACCCCCCCCTTGCCACTCCCTCTTCTCTGTTGAATAGAAATAGTGTGATTCAGTGCTAGGAACATTGTACCACGAGTGCGATGACCTGACTTCATTCACAGGTCTGCCATTAAACAAACTTTCTGATCTTGGCCAAGTCATTTGAGTGTCAGTTTTCTCATTTGAAAATGCAGTTTATATCAGGTGATTGCTAGGGTTCATTTCAGCTCTAAATTCTGTGATTTTTCAGCTCTAAATTTGGGGATTTTTTTTTTTTTTGGCCTTTAAGAGACATTGAAATGGTTATTTTATTCCCCTCCCTCCAAGCAGGACTGTAACTAATCAAACCATCTTGGAAAATTTATTTTCTGTTAATGTTATATAATATGGCTCTAGGTAAGATCCCATAGCCTCCCTTAGAATGCTTAAAATTTCGATCCATTTTTATTAGAGGTTGCTTTAGTGTTTTTTGAATAACTGTGTCTTTTAGAAGTGTACTTAACCTTTTTTTTGGATTGCATCTTCTGTTTTAGAATTCCAGTGAAATCTATGCTCTCAGATTAATATCCCTGGCTTGATATAGACAATGGAACTAAAGTAGAGAGCCAAAAAATAGATGCAAGAATATTGGAAATTGGTATATAACAAAAATAGTATAAAGTATCAGTGAGGAAATGGTTTAAGAATGATATCAAAAAAGAAAATTATTCTCTACCTCATGCTATATCAAAAATACTTGCTAGATAGATTACAAATCTAAATGGAAAAAAGCATACTTGGAAACATTTATATTCTCTTTACAGGAATATTTTCTTTATGCTGTGGGGTAGAGAAGGATTTCTTAAAGACAAAAAAAAATTGATTTGACTACTTTAAAATAAAAACTTGTATACATCAAAATATATCATAAAACAAAGGTAGAAGACAAAATTTGGAGAAGGTATTTTTAACACTTAACTGGGTTCGTATCTAGAATACATTAAAAAAAAAAATTATGTATTGATATGAAAATAACAATCCAGTAGAAAAATGGGCAAAGAATATGAATAGATAGAAGAGGAAACCCTATTGACCAGTAACACGTATTCCTCGCTATCCAAAACAGGTAGAAAAAGATCCAGATAACCAGATAAATTTCTTTACTTGTTTATTTACCAACACTTTCTAATTTAATTTGTTAAATCTCAGTTTTGACTGCAGGGATGTCTGATATGATAGTCTCAACCTTTCTATACAAAATCTTTTAAGGATTTTATATATGCATATTTATAGAATCCCAGTTGGAAAAATTAGGAATTACTTAATTTTTTTTCAATATGTTATTATAAAAAACTTCAAACAGACAAAAACAAAGAGAATGGTATGGTGAATCCTCATCACCCATTTTAACACACAAACTAGTATTATGTTTAAGTAAATCCATTTTCATCTGTATTCCCCTACTCAAGGGTTATTTTGAATATATGTAGTACCATTTCATCTATTAAAAATATGGTATATTAGGTATATTTAGGGTATATTTTTAAATGAACATGCTTTTAAAAATATATACACATGCCAGCCTATCATCGTTTTAAAAACTGACGTTGATTCCTTAATATCATCCAGTACCTAGACAGTGTTCAAAATTCCCCCATTGTTTCATAAATGGAAAACAAGTTATCTCTAATTCATAATAGAGCAAAACAGGACTTCTTTTTTTTCCTCTTTAGGGCATTCCCTGCCTTCTAGAGGAATTTGGGTAACTAACACTCCAGAACCATAGGAGGCCAGTGTCAGCAGGACACTAATCTTTTATGTTCTGTTCCGCAGATACAGTTGGTCCCACCTGGACAGATCCAGATCCAGGGTGGGCAGGCTGTGCAGGTACAGGGCCAGCAGGGCCAGACCCAGCAGATCATCATCCAGCAGCCCCAGACAGCCGTCACTGCTGGCCAGACGCAGGTAATTCCACTGTCCACTGTGTCAACACAGGAGCACAGCTGCTTTGGGAGGGTTAGACAACTGAGTCAGATATTTCACATGTAGTAGAAATGGGGAAGAAAAATTTCTTTTTCTTAAAAAGGACTACATAGTCCTTTTCCTTGTGGTGTCTTCGGAATGCGTTCAACTGTGGCATTATTTATTTCCTACAGACGCAACAGCAGATTGCTGTCCAGGGGCAGCAAGTGGCACAGACTGCCGAGGGGCAGACCATCGTCTATCAGCCAGTTAACGCAGATGGCACCATTCTCCAGCAAGG
The DNA here is from genome assembly GCF_964374135.1 of Grampus griseus. NCBI lineage: Eukaryota > Metazoa > Chordata > Mammalia > Artiodactyla > Delphinidae > Grampus > Grampus griseus. Next base: position 33,219,458 of record NC_139004.1, on the reverse strand, counting down.
TACGTGTGCCCATCATTTCTGTGGCACTTTGGGGGCATCCTTCTTATCCTGAGCAAATGACTGCTTTCGAAATTTTGTGGCAACCTCTATACGACATATTTTTGAAAAACAACAAAATTTCCTCTAAGTCTCCGTTGATTGTTAGTTCCTTGTCACCAATATGCGACCAATGTTGATTCCATTTGTAGAACTACAGTGGTTGTTAAAGACAACCACTAGGACCCTACGGATTATATAAGCTTTTTATTCTTTCTGCGGAGAAATGTTTTCTAAATAGAAGATTAGAAATATGGCGTTTCTTTAGTGGTAGAGACATACATCATAAGTCAAGTTGGCATTTATTGCTATTGCTGCTTTTTTTTTTTTCTGGGCCACTCTTCATTATTAATTTATTCCAAGAAGACTTATATGCCCACTGTGTATATGTAGCACATTACTGAAGTAGTTTTCTTCTCAAAGACCCTCTAGTCTAGTGAGTGAGACATGCATGTGACCAAATAAACACAGTGCATAGCCCTTATTAGAGGTCTGTATTCTATGACTAAAGTTTTGACCTGTGATTAAAATTTGGCAGTATACAAGATCCAGTGAGTGCAGTAAGCGTGCTCTCCCATGACTCGGGCCTGAATTGGCAGGAGCTCAGAGAATGATGAACAAATTCTCAAGTGCTGCTGTTGATAGCTTGGGGGCTTGGAGTACCTGGTTTAATTGGAAGTTTTAGTCCTGCAGCTGTTTGACTCATTGTCAATTTAGGGTAGACAAATTAAAAGTTTATAAAAATCTTCATCCTGAAGCAGGTTATTCATATATATAAGAACGGTTGATATAGCTGGAGTCATACTGGCCCATAGAAAGGGAAGCCTCCAGACTTTCTGGTCACCCATTGAAAACTATTATTGGAATACCCAGTGAATTACCCACTTCAAGGGTAGTTTTATTCAGAACTGGAACCCAGATAGTTGATAGAATTTCTAAGATTGTGATTACTTGGATTATATACAGCAAACCAGGGAGAGAATGGAGGAGAGCTTCTTTTCCCCTTGTGCTATTGAGTATGTTTTTCCAGGGTGCATAAGTGTGTGCCACATAGAAGAGGGACTAACTGTGTTCCCTCCTTTCTGTGTACCTGTTTTTTGTTTGTTTTATGTTTTATTTTCTTAAAGTTACAGTCCCTGTTTCAGGCATGATCACCATCCCTGCAGCCAGTTTGGCAGGAGCACAGATTGTCCAGACCGGAGCCAATACCAACACAACCAGCAGTGGGCAAGGGACTGTCACTGTGACACTACCAGTGGCAGGCAATGTGGTCAACTCAGGAGGGATGGTCATGGTAAGAAAATTGATTTTTCATTTCACTGTTCTCACCTGTAATTTGTTTTTCCATGTATCTTTGTCTTTGAAAATTTCTTCAACTTGCAATTTGATATCTCTCATAAAGCTTGTTTATAATGCTGACCTCTTGGGATTGCAGTTAATCCCTTAAGACACTTACAGAGATATACTTTTACAATAAACATTACAACAAACCATAATTCATTCTGGGCACCTACTATGTGCCAGAGACTATTCTAGGTGCTAGAGATATAGCAGAAGATAAACAGATGTATTTGCTTTTCTGTAATCTTATTCATAATTCAAATAATGAAGGGCGATACAAACTACTGATCTTCGGGAATTGGAAAGTATATTGCCCAGAGTGGGTAAAACAAGAAGTAAGTTCAAAATTAGAAAGATTGTAATCAATAGAGAAACCAAAAACTGTGATGTAGATATATTGGGAAGACAGGGAAGGAGAGTTGGGTGGTGTGAGTGAAAGCTAAATCCTCATATATGTCAAAATAGGGTGCCAGTATACAGTACCTAAAATGGATAAATTAAGAATGAGTAGTAGAAACCTGCACAGAAGTAGAGGAACTACCAGAAAAAACAATACAACCATTCAAAGTTGTTATAGTTGGGAAGGTAGTGGGGCACGGGAGCCCGTTACTTGTTTCCTCATACATTTAGTAGTGTTTTGTTTTTGTTTGTTTAGGAAAATATGGGTTGAATTATATAGTAAGTTAACAATTTAATTAAAATTATTTATATAACTAAAAGCATTTAGTAGCACTTGGTCAATCTGAACCTATGTTCCTTTGTGTTTTCCTTGTGCTCTTTTATTGCCATATGATTACCATTCATGACCATTAGATGGCAGCAGACATTCCTAGAAAATGGAGCAGTTGTGTGGACAAAAATTTGGACATGGTTGTGTCATTTCCCAGTATGGCTCCTTGGCCCCTATTACAGAATCATCTGGAATGTTTGTTGAAAATGTAGGCCTTCGTCATCAAAAAATCTACAAACAATAAATGCTGGATGGGGAGAAAAGGGAACCCTCTTGCACTATTGGTGGGAATGTAAATTGGTACAGCCACTATGGAGAATAGTATGGAGGTTCCTTAAAAAACTAAAAATAGAACTACCATACCACCCAGCAGTCCCACTACTGGGCATATACCCTGAGAAAACCATAATTCAAAAAAGAGTCATGTACCACAATGTTGATTGCAGCTCTATTTATAATAGCTAGGACATGGAAGCAACCTAACTGTCCATGAACAGATGAATGGATAAAGAAGATGTAGCACATATATACAATGGAATATTACTCAGCCATAAAAGGAAACGAAATTGAGTTATTTGTAGTGAGGTGGATGGACCTAGAGTCTGTCATACAGAGTGAAGTAAGTCAGAAAGAGAGAAACAAATACCGTATGCTAACACATATATATGGAATCTAAGAGAGAAAGAAAAAGGTCATGAAGAACCTAGGGGTAAGACAGGAATAAAGACACAGACCTACTAGAGCATGGACTTGAGGATGTGGGAAGGGGGAAGGGTAAGCTGTGACAAACTGAGAGACTGGCACGGACATATATACACTACCAAACGTAAAAGGTGGTTTGTGACCACCTAGATGGGTGGGAGGGAGGGAGACGCAAGAGGGAAGAGATAGGGGAACATGTATATGTATAACTGATTCACTTTGTTATAAAGCAGAAACTAACACACCATTGTAAAGCAATTATACTCCAATAAAGATGTTAAAAAAAATACCATATGTTAACACATATATATGGAATCTAAAAAAAAAAGGTCATGAACCTAGGGGCAGGACGGGAATAAAGATGCAGACCTACTAGAGAATGGACTTCCGGACGTGGGGAGGGGGAAGGGTAAGCTGAGACGAAGTGAGAGAGTGGCATGTACATACATACACTACCAAATGTAAACCGATAGCCAGTGGGAAGCAGCTGCATAGCACAGGGAGATCAGCTCGGTGCTTTGTGACCACCTAGAGGGGTGGGATAGGGAGGGTGGGAGGGAGACACAAGAGGGAAGAGATATGGGGATATATGTATATGTATAGCTGATTCACTTTGTTATAAAGCAGAAACTAACACCATTATAAAGCAGTTTTACTCCAATAAAGATGTTAAAAAAAATAAAATGCAGGCCTTTGGTGTAAATGTTCTCCAAGAATCTGCATTTAACTAAGTGTCCTATAAAAGCTGCTTTTTGTAGCATTCAGAAGAAAACTAACAGGGACCAATAAACTGTCTCCCATGTCCATACTTCATGTCACTAGTTAATAAGCTCTGATTTTCTTTTCACACAGATGGTACCTGGTGCTGGCTCTGTGCCTGCTATCCAGAGAATCCCTCTCCCTGGGGCAGAGATGCTTGAAGAAGAGCCTCTCTATGTGAATGCCAAACAGTACCACCGTATACTTAAGAGGAGGCAAGCCCGGGCTAAATTAGAGGCAGAAGGGAAAATTCCAAAGGAAAGAAGGGTATGTATAACATTGGGAAGGATACAGGATGAGAACGGCAGGGTTCTACTTTTGAAATTACTTTTATGTAGTTTGTTTCCTTGAGTACCTTCCAAACATTGAAGTTAGATAGCTGTTACCTTTTGTAAAAGCATTTATTATTGCTATATGGAGCTGCAACTGCAATATTTAAAAAATATGACATAAATAGGGTGGTTTTTTTATCTTACGTAAAAGAAGTCCAGAGATAAATTGTCTTGGGCTGTGGTAGCACATTTCCAGTCTTCAAGACCCATTCTCCTCCTTTCTTACTGTCCTGATATTCTTAGTATGCTGTCCATGGTCCAAGATGACTGTCTGGGCTCTAGCCTCGGAGCAAAGGGAATAAGAAAGGCATTCTTTCAAGGAAACATTCAAGAAGTTCCATACATCTCACTAGCCAAAATTTAATTACATGGCCACACCTAACTGCAAATAAGTATAGGAAATGCAGTCTTTTTACTGAGCAGCCAACTAAAATTTGGTTTGTTATTAAAGTGAAAGAGAGGATGTATATTGGGAGGTAGGTAGTGATCTCTCTCATACCTTTGGGGAATCTTTATTTAGTTATTACTCTTTTGGCATTTACATTCTTATGATAGTTAGATATAGTTAGCTGCTGTTTATGTTTTCTCCAAAGATTTCTCCATAATACAAGGTCATAATTGCCCCCGGTGGCTTTGATCACAGCTGTCCTAAACTTTTGAGCATTAGACAGCTATGCTAGTTTCAGCTAGTAGTTCTATTTTTCTTATTTTAGAAATACCTGCATGAGTCTCGGCACCGTCATGCCATGGCACGGAAGCGTGGTGAAGGTGGACGATTTTTCTCTCCAAAGGAAAAAGATAGTCCCCATATGCAGGTAAGAAGATTTATACCATTTATTCTTGTCTTTACTGCCTTGTATTTTCTTGGGTGGAAGCCTTCGCATTGTCCTCCTGATATTTTCAAACTAGGTACTAATCAGTCTCTAAACTAGATGCAACATTGTGTGTCTTAGAGCCCTTTTCACCTTAAAAGAACTAAGGTCTTTAATCAGTGGCCTTTTTTCCTTCCAGTCTTTGCCAGTTATTACTATTAATTCCTTCTTGAAATTCTCACTTTTCTTGATTTTCAAAGAACAGGTTTGTTTCTTAGTGTAGTAGTAGCAGCAGCAGCAGCAGCTAACACTTAACTGCTATGTGCCAGCCATTATGTTAAGCACTTTTCTTTTGTAAGCATTTTTTCATTGAATCTTTACAACAAGCTCAAGCCCCATGAGGTAAGAATTATAGTTTCCATTTTACATTTGAATCTGAGGTTTAGAGGGGTTAAGTCATTTGCCTAAGGTAAAATATTTAATAAAATGGTGCAACTGAAATTCATACCTAGGCAGTGTAATTCCAGAACTTAGTCTGTAACCATACTGGTTCTTACATCTAATTTCACTGATTATATCTTATTGGCATTTCTAGTCAGTGTGTCCAAAATAGAACTGTTGGTTTTTATTTTATTTTTTTATGACTAAACCAAACACTCATCTCAACAAGTGACATGTCCATTGACCCAGTTATTAAAGCTACAGTTGTCCAATTCTTGAAGTCTTCTTGGTTTTAACTCTAAAATATACTCTGAATCAGCTTACTTTGTTCCCTCGTAACTGCTGTCAGGCTGGTCTAACCTGCTCTTCTTTGCTTCAGTTACAGCAGCTGCCTCGTCTCCCTTCTTCCCCTCTTGTGCCCCTCTAGTTCACTCTCCACATCTTAGTGTGATCTTTCTAAACGTGTATCATATCACCTCACCATCCTGCTTAAATCCCTTCTACTCCCACCCTTTTCCATTTGCACTTAGACTAAAATACAGAGTTCTTACCATGGCCAACAAGACCCTGCATGATCTCGCTCCTGCCCACTTCTGGCTTTATTTCCTCCTGCTGCTTGGTCTTTATGCTCTTGCTATAGTGTTCAGGAACCTTTGACTTCAAAATAGTAGCTGGTCTGTAAAGCTTTTCACACCATCCTTTTGCTTGGCTATCTCCTTCTTTTAGGTCTTGATTTAAATCTGAGAGGCCATATCCAGAGGTCTCTTCTACCCCATTATTTTCTCACATCTTCCTTTTCTTTTGAGTGCAATATTGATAATAATCATATTGTTTTATTTGTGTGATCGTGCAGTAGTTGTCTCCTTCACTAGACTGTAAGCTGTGTAGAAAGTCGAGGATTGTTGTTCTCGATTGTACTTAGCATGATGCCCACTTAAGAACAAGCACTCAGTGAATGTTTGTTGAATTAATTCGTTCCTCCCATTTACTGATGCTTTATTCTGTATACCCATCACATCCCACCTGCACTACTGTCAAATCTGTCTTTATAAGATGGTGCTTTCTTAATCATGTCAGTCCCGTGCTCAAGGATGCATGCTAGTTGCTCATTGCTTTCTGCAGCAGATCTCAAACTATTTCTGTAAGTTACTTAGCCTCACTTTCTTCACCATTAAAGTGGGATGCTGTTGATACTTTATAGGAATGTTGGGATTTCATGCAGTAAGTCACATTAGGCACCTGTTTAGCACAGTGCTTAGCGCATGGCGAGAGCTCAGTAGAGGCTGGTTATTGTTCATGCTCACTGATCAAGACCCAGCCTCTGGTCCTACCACCTCCAGAAATGTTTCAGCTTTTTCTTGGATCACACCAGTTGAGGCTTCAGAGTGTTGGTGTGGAGGAACTGAAGGTGGTTATTGTGGAGTGTTGCAAAAAGCTTCCAAGGACTGATCCCCTCCCCCCTTTTTTTGCCACACTGCACGGCTTACAGGATCTTAGTTCCCCGACCAGGGATTGAACCCAGGCCATGGCAGTGAAAGCGCCAGATCCTAGCCACTGGACCGCCAGGGAACTCCCAAGGGCTGTTCCTTGTCTGAACACTGCAGGTGTTTTGTAAAAGGCAGGCAGTAGGCAGAGTTTAATGGAAAGATTAAATCGGAGTCAAGAGATTTGGGAGTTAGTTCTTGCTGGGCTCCTCACTAACTTTGTGACTCTAGTCCAGGCAAATCACTTCACCCATCCAGGCTTCAGGTTTATCTACAAAATGAGTGCATTAAAGTAAATAAATTCCAGCGTCCTCTCCAGCCCTGCTAAGGGCTCAGTATTTAAATATGATGATCAGAAAATATACAACATGACTTGGTTTCTCTGGGTCTTTTTCTTAGCCGCCTAAGGACCTTTAATCCTTAAGCATAGAGCACAGCATAGGTGCTTAGAAAAGAGAGATACTCTCAACTCTGGAGTGTTTATTAATGGAATGCCAGGCCAGACTTGAATCTTTTTAGGAATAAGATGCATTGTCTCTTCTTTGCTAATGGAGCTGCGTTTCAATCCGTGTGTGCAGACTTAGATACATCACAAGCCTTTGGTTTACTTAGTTTGTGTATTTCCCTTGGTGATAAGTAGTGAGAGCCATGAGTTCCCAGTTCTTTTGCAAAGGACTTTAATTGTTATGCTTTCTTTGTAGGATCCAAATCAAGCAGATGAAGAGGCTATGACACAGATCATCCGAGTGTCCTAACCCCAGGCCATGTGATGGAACTGATCAAGGTCATGTTCCTCGCACTGTTTCCCACTGTTCCAAGGAAACTGATCACCTCTTCCAATGGGACACTGACGATTACATTCTGCCCTTTTCTACAGGACAGAAACCACTTAGTTTTTAATAAGTGGCTTAGTATTATAATTGCAAGGATGTCTGGCAAATTGAAGTTGCAAGCCTTTGACTCACCCTTTCAGTCAGGACTTATTTCAGACTGTTGGTGACATTGACATTTCATGGATTGGGATGATGCAGGGGACCCATGCCAGCCCAGCAGTACCACACCTAGCACTTAATGTTGACTGGTGATGCGAGCCAGCCATCTCAGCAGAGGAGAACGACCTTCTCAACCTAAACTGCAGTCAGGGAAGCTGCAGCCCACTCCTTCCCATGGATTCCAAACAGCACCCATCCCTCTGATGGGGGATCTCAGGCTGACTAATGGACACTTTGTATTCAGAGATGGTTTCCAGGCAAGGAAGCTTCATCTCATGATATGGAAACAATAAATTCTCTGAGATACATGCATCTAATCTGTGGTAATAATAAGAATCCCTTCTACCCAGATGATAGGTTGGTATTTTTGGACTCCAGCCAAGAAGAAGCTAACTCTGGGGATAGACTGATAAAAGACTCAAGCACTAAAAATATAGCTGAATCTCTTAGCTTTGACAAGTTGTGGTCTGCTTGTCTGTCGACAGGTCATATGGACTGTAGTTCTTGCTGAGGTTACTTTTAAGACAACTTAGAGTGTGCTGGGCCTTGACACTGCCTTTCCTAAGTAGAGAACAAAATTATAGAACTTCTGTGCCGAAGTGCTGAGGACATTTGTAGTAACTCCTTAACAGAGCAGAACTAGAGATTTTCAATCACAGGCTTTGTGACAGCATTTGGGGAATAGAAAGGTTCATGTTTGTTTCAGTCTAGAAGGACAAAGGGTAGTATGTATACTCTGATGTTGTCATAGCACGATTCACCAGTGGATGGATACCCTCGATGGATCATTAAGATGAAGAGAATAATTTACATTTATACTATAACCTTTTAACAAGCACGGAAAGGGAAAAGTCTGAGATTTGGTCCTTGACAATTTCTGGAAAGCACTGTTCAATCAAGCTATCCTGGACATAGTCCAGGTTTGCCTACTAGAGCTTGAGATGTATGTTGGCTTCACTCCTGCGCTTTGTGCTGGCCCTGGAGAGCGAACATTCTCATTCTTCCCATGGCAGCTGATTCTTTGGTGCCAGTTTCCGTTTGTTTCCCCTTTTCTCCGTAGGCATTGTGCGGAAAGGTTTTCACGTTGCATCCATGTTCTGGGGATAAACTGCGGACTGGAAATAGAGATTCCTGCAGGGTCAGGAACAGGACCACAACTCCCAGAGTGGATTGTGCCTCAGTAATCTGTTTCTTTTCTAAACGTGGAACCCTGGGAGAACTAAGATGATATTTCAGAAGAGTTGCTGTTTTCTTGGAAACAAAGAAGGAAAACAATCCTTTTGAAGAACATTTGGGTTTGATTTAAATACCAAGAGTAGAGATTGGCTCTTTCTTTGATATCACTCTAGCTGTATTAAGAAGGAAAAGAAATTAAACCCTCTAAAGAAAACATCACAAAGGGAAATCACTGTAGTGGTACAAAATAGAGGTACAGAGCTATGCAAAGAAAGCAGGAAGTGAAGTATCTCCCTAGTCCCTTGAATCTAGTCGTCTGTCCTGGCTTGCGGATGTTAGGCAGGGTTGACCTGTGGGCTCACTAGAAACTTCTGGCTCTTTATGTGAGTTTCAGGTGTTAACTTTATTCAGTAAGCCCCAAGTTCTTCAGATGATAGATTACTAGAAACAATGAAGAGTTTATATCCTTTGGTTTGTTTAGGAACCTTCAAGATGCAGAGTTCAGAAAGAAATTCCTCAGACCTAATTTCTAGTACTTAAGCCAACAACAGTTCTAAAATGCTATTTATTTGTGTCTGTAAGTTTGTACATAGTAATACCAACCTCATATTGTTGCGGATTTTTGTTTTCACGAGTTTGAGTTTGGTTTTATTTGAAATGCTTCAGTTGTCATTTTGTCATTGCCATTTCAGGTAGCTCATGGCCCTTTTATTGTGGTCATTTTAGCACATAATAACCCACAAAGTGGGGGTGAGGTTTGGATTCTTTTGTTACTAGAAGTTCTTTTATTCATTTGTCCTTGTGACTAGTGATGGCTTCATAGATGCAAAAAGAGTGAATGGATGAGTGAATAACTGGTTTAATGCATAGTTCACTTCTTGAGTGCTTTTTTCCGCAGGATAATTGTAAATATATATTTTAATTGCACTGGTACATTGAACATGTCAGTGTCTATACCACTGGACCAACAGCATTTTTCTGGCTAATGGGTGCCTGATAATAATGTCTTGATTTTCCTTTGGGACTCAACTATACAGAAGGTTTTTCCCCTCAGCTGTAGGGGGAGCACAGGTGATTGATCATTGATGTCATTTCAATTGTTATTTTTTAAAATAAATTTATAAAATGCTTTAAAAGTGTCTTGAATTTTGAGGAGTTTACATCCCCTGGGTTCTGGGTTGTGTTTATAATGCTGATATTGTGAACTCTGTAAACACACATGTAAGCTCTGGACAGTGTCAAACTTGAGAGTGTCCGGCCTTTCAGCTGTGTCTCCCCTTGATCTCTTTTCCTTCCCTTTCGGCCCTCCCACCCTACTGAGGAAATATTTTCTGTCGCCTGTGGACTGATCATACATTTGGTCTTCCCACTGTAAGTGTTCATGAAAACACGATGAATTAATTCCATGAGTAAAATTAGCCCTTCAGTTACCAACCAAACAGCATTGTTATATGATATATTGTAGAACTAAGAATAGTAAAGATGTAATTTTTAGATTTATTTATGCAGAAAAACATAGATGCATTTCTGATTGTTAAAAATCCACAACACGCTCGTCCTTTTATTGCTTTGTGTTCACCAATCTGAGCCACAGACCGGCAGCCTCAAATGGGCCATTACCACACGAAGTGTGAGAAAAAGCGCGCAGGGGGATTACTCCCGTGAGACCAAATGACCTGTCCTGGCAGACAACAGAAGTGGAATAAGTTCCCTAACAAGGAAAAAGACTTCCTGTGTTAAACGGCCTTAGTCTAACAGTGTTAAATTTAAAAACCATCCTGAGTTTGCTTTAGTCAGATGCCAATGGAACTTGTCCTTAGAAAATAATACGAGGAAAAGACCACCCTATTGATATTTATCCCAGGTAATCAGTTTTATCGTAAAAGCAGCTTCACGTTTGAAAGAGATTTTAAAACGTCAGGCTTTGCTCCTTCGAACGCGCCGCCCTGCCCTCCTTCCGCCCCTCCGCCCCCGGAATCCAGAGCAAGCGCAAAAGCTTTGAAAACGGGTGGGCGGGGCCCCAAGGAAGCCCGCACTGATTGGTTGGCGGGAGGGACCCGTCAGGGCCGTCGTTGCGGATTGGCTACTACGCGAAGAAACGCTGTTACAGGTCGTTCGGCGAAAAATTTCGCCGCTGCCGTCGCCGCTATGGCGACGGGTAAGGGGGTGGCGACGCCGCCTCTGTGGCCAGTAGAGGCCCGGCTGGCGGCGCTGCTTCCAGACCTGTTGGTCTTCAGAAAGCCCCGGGGATCGGAACACGAGCTTGCCACGGCCCAGGGCGTCCTCCTTGGCGTCCACGTGACGGGTGAGGGCGAGGGGAGGTGCGTCGCTCTCCCGACCTGCCGGAGGGGCGGCCGTTGGGCCACAGCTGGTAGAGTCCGCGGCGGTTACGGGCCTGGCCCCGGGGCGAGCTAAAGGCACGGTTTCATTGCACTTTCGCCGCCGCCGCCGGAACCTGAGGGTCATTTTCCGAGCAGGAGGACGCCTTTTCGGACGACCTGTCGTAGCCCTGGAGTTCACTTCAGCGATGATGAAATTGAGACTCAGAAAGGGGAAAGGGCTTTTTCGGGGCCATATGTCAGGCTTTGGACCCAAGTTTTTCCCCAGTCCCGAGCATTTTCCAATAAGCATTCTGCTTCATCCAATGATTTTGTTTAGTTATTTCCTTCTTTGGGCCCATAAGTAGGTGCCCGCCATTGTTCTAGGAGTTGAGACCTAGCAGCTACTTTGAGAGTCGTTCCTTTAACAGGTATTTGTGGAGTTTATGTGTCACGGATATGAAGATGAGTGATTCGGGTGCCTGTCCTCGGAGGAGCTCACCATATGAGTTCTCCACAAAACTTTCATCCATTCTCCTTGTCAGTGGTTTCTCTATCCCTCACGTGGGTGGGGAGAGGGGAACCCTACAGGTTCCCTTGGCCAGGGAGCCTTAAGAGAGTATGATGGGAAAGCAGTAGTAGCTGGATTCCAATGAAAAGGGCACTTGTGGGTGAATCTTCACCATCTGCAGCTTCTAGAAACATGGGGAAGGTAGCCCTCTGGACTCCCAGAGGCAGCAGCAGCCAGCCTGGCCCTGAGTACTTGCTAAGTAACACCACGTTAAAGGATAATGAAATTACTCATCTTGAAGAGATCTGCTTCTGTTCCACTGGCCTGATGTGTGGAGGGAATAGAGCCTAAAAGTTTAGGATTTGCAGCTAACATAGTAATTTTTTCTTTGTTGGTCAGGGTTTACAGCATTAATGGACAGGTTCAGCCTGAGCTGCAAGTCGGAACGTGACATGGACACATTGGCCCACATCTTCAGTTATTACATTAGTGACATCGTGGAGCGTGAGTGACCGTTGTAGGGGAGCAAGGAGGTGTGGTGATGGGCTCTTGAGGGTTTGTAGCAGAAGGGGGCTCGGGGGCACTTTAAAACATACTAAAGTGACATCCCTTTAGTGTCACTCATCCTTTATTTCTTCAGGTTGCCTCTGACGAGCTAGATCTTTGCCTGTATCTGCCATTCTACGCAGTCGCACATCCTGTTGACTCGGTGTTCAGAAAGGGGGAAAATGCTGATTTTTACTTTGCATGTTTGTGTTTTATTTCAAAATAAAATATTCCTCAGGTTGTGTCTTCTAAGAGTAATATAATGTGCCTCGTGTGTATATCAGATATAATTTACAGAACACCTTCCCATTGTATTACTGCATTTTGATCCTGTGAAGTAGGACTGAGTTTTATTTTCTGCCATGTATCAATACTAAGCTGTGGATATTTGCCTAATCTGAGGAGAAAAAAAAAAACCTTTTCATTTGTACAGTAAACATGTTTTGAGTACCTACTCTGTGACATAACAGTGTAATAGGTGCAGGGAGTGCAAAATCCCATTCTTCGAGGAGTTTTCAGTCTAGTTAGGTCTACCTAACAGAAATTACTCTGGCCCTATACCCTTTAGTACTAATATAACATTCCCTTCATGTACTGACAGTATCCTGTTGAGTTATGTCCATCATTCTGAGATTCACCAGAATGATTACTTTGTGGCATCTTCTTTAGCCACATAAAGTGGCTATGTGACTCACCCCTTACCCCTGAGGAACAAGTATAAAAAATATTTTGGGAATTCCCTGACGTTCCTGTGGTTAGGACTCTGCGCTTCCAATGCCGGGGCCGGGGTTTAATCCCTGGGCCAGGGTTCAAACTAAGATCCTGTAAGCCAAACGGCACTGCCAAAACTTTTTTTTTAATTTAAAAATAAAAAGTCTTTCAATTGATCAAGTTTAGATGAAAGAAATAGAAATTATGTATCATGTGTGTATGATACATAATCATGTGTATGATAACACCAGGAGTTGCTGGGTACTAGAAATACATGGAAAAATAAGAAAGACACAGTGTCTGCCCTCGTGGAGATTGTATTATTGTGATCTGATGGAGGGTAGGTAGTAAGAATGAAAGCTGGAAGAGGCATTTGGAGCAGCTGTGGAGAGATGATGGAAATTTCATCTAGGTTAGTGATTCTCAACCTTGGCAGGACATTAGATAACCACTCAGGAAGCTTTTAAAAATCCTGAGGTCTAGGCTTCACCCCAGTTAAATCAGAATGTCTTGGGTTTCCCCCAGGAATAAGGATGTTTAAAGTTTCATAGGTGATTTCAGTGTGCAGTAAAAGTTGAAACCATTGGTCTAGATACATGCTATGAAGGGAGCTATATAGAGATGAATTGATTTGAAATATATTTTGCCGTTCAGCAGACAGGATTTTCTAATGTGTTGGATTTCAGTGGGAAGTGGTGAGGAAAGGGACCCTCAAGTTTTTTGCCTTTCATAACTGAATTTATGGTGATGTCACTTATCAAGATGGGAAAGATGGCTTTGAGAGAAAATCAAGGGTTCTGTTTTAAGTATATTGAGTTTAAGATGTTAATAAGTCAGTCAACTGGAGAAATGAAGTTAGTGGGTATGATTGAGCCTGGAGCTCAGAGAATAGATCTGTTAGAGATGAAAAGTGAATTGATAGCATAAAGAGGTTACTTAAAGAACTGATTGAGTCCACGTGGAGAGAGTGTAAATGAAGGAAAAGAACCTAAGACTGAGGAACTCCAGGGGAAGATTAGGAAGAAAGAACCTACAAAAGAGACTATAAAGCAGCCAGTCAGGTAGGATTCTGTGGTATTCCTGAAGCCAAAGGGGAGATAGTGTCTCTAGAAGAAGAGGGCCATTCTAGCTGGGTTGAAAATGAAAAGTGTCAAAAATAGTGATGTCTGAAAAATACTGAATTTAGCAAAATGAATGCTGTGTTGATTTTGATCATTTTAGTGAAGTGGTGGAAATGGAAGTCAGATTGGAATAAACTGAGAAGAGAATGGTAGAGGAAAAAAAATAAGCATGAATTTGATAGGAGGAGAAACTTGTATATCGCCAGCTCTTTTGAGAATTGTTTTGCTGGGAATGTAACAAAAATTGAGCTAGTAACTAGAGAAGAAGGCAGAGTCAAGACTAGGTGGGTTAATTTTGATGTGTTTTGTTTTCTTTTTTTAAAAAAAAAGATATTAATGGGAATGATGGAGTAGAGAGAAGATAAGGAAAGGAGTGAAGTTCTTGGGAGGGTGAGAGGGACTAAGATGCAGAGCACCAATAGGGGGATGGCTTTGAAGATAACAGGAGGACTTCTCTTCCATTTTAGAGAAGATGGATAAAGGAACAGACAGATTTGAGGAGAAGCTAGGGGAAAGGAAGAAGGAGTCTAAGCCTTGGAGTGAATAAATTGACCAGAAAAGATATGAGGAAAAACTCTGTAGGCCATTCTTTTCATCATATATTATTCTGCCATGATCTGGCATGTCTCTGATTTCGACTCATTTTCCTCTCTCTCCCTTACTTGATTTCAGATGTGCTCTATTTTGGAGGGGATATCCTAAATATCACAGGTATTTTTCTTTTTTTCCTGAATATTTAAAGCACTGTAAGCAAGGAAGCCTATAGGTGGAATTTGGCATGTTTGTTTATTCAGCATTGTTTGATTATTTAGTATGTGCTGGGCCCTGGGGAAACAAAGATGAGGAAGACACAGTCTCTGCCTCACATGATCTCCCAGTCTAATGGAAAAGCCTTGTCCATATTAAGCTCCCACGTACTTTACATTTTGTTCACATTGAATGACAGGAAAATAAGTGCCTATAAAGCATTCATGAGAAAACTAATGAGAAACTTGGTCATTAATAGCAGAAGCTAAGTAGGGAAGAAGTCTAGCTTGTTTCCTATCTGGAAAACTCTTAGGATTATTAACAGCTATATGCCATAGAGATGGCCTGTCTTTTCATTTAAACTTAAACAAACCACTTAAAATCTTAAAATTCAACTTGAATGTAAACCTACACTTTGTGAACCTCTTAGATCTGTTAGTATACTGATGGAGAGAAGAGTACCAAAAATAGCCCTAGGTTTTAGGAACATTTCAGCTTCTACTTAGTCATGTTTTTATATGCTGAATAGTTTTAAGGATCTAAGGCCGTATTTTAACCTAGTATGATGTATAGGGCCAAGAAACCTTGTCTGACACCTTGCATGATATCTTCTGCATTATTGGGGGCTTTGCTCTGGCAAGTGAATCCAGATGTTTGATCTCTGTCAGCCTATCTTGTGTCTCTACAGGGAATGTGCTCCTGGCACTCTGGACAGTGGAACAGGATCAACTGAGTGACATCATTACCCTGGTGGCAAAATGCAGTCTGGAGATACAGGAGAAATTTGGGATCTACCATACCAGAGAAGGCCAGGACCTGCAGCTAAAGATAGGTATTAGCTACCAAAAGAGTGATCAGTTGGAAAAAAACAAAACAAAACAAAACAAAACAGTATAAACAATTCAAAAGATAAATGACAACCTGGAAAAAAATATTTGCAACTTATATCACATAGACAACAGGTGAATTTTCCTAACATAGAAAAAACACCTAGAAATCAAGAAAAGACTAACATTCTAACAGAAAAGTGAGCAAAGAACATGAATAAATAACACATAAACAAAGAAATCATCCCTTGTGACTTGGGAAAAACTGGTCAACTTCATAATAAGAAAAATGCCAATTGAAAGTACCAATTGAGATCATTTCTTACCTAGAGCTATGGAAAAATTCAGATGCTGAACACACTGTTGATAAGGTTGTGAGGAATAAGCCTTCTCACACAGTGCTGGTGGGAGTCAACAGTGGTACAACTTCCCTGGAGGGTGATTCAGTAATCTCTACCAAGATTACAAATGCATTTTTTCTTCAACCCAGCAATCAACATTTATCCTTCAACCCCAACGTTTATCCTATAGGTATACCTGAGTATTTATAAAATATCATATGTATAAGACTATTGATTGCAATATAGATTGTGATAAAAGGTTGAAAATTATCTGTAGGAGACTGGTTAAATAAACAATAATAGGTCTACCCAATGAGATTCTCTGCCACTTTACAAAAAGTTGTTTTGATATAGCAATATCTCCAAAATATAGATGAGAAAAACCAAGATGCAGAGCACTGTGTTTAGTATGCTACCTTTTGAGTAAGGAGGAAAAATAAGAATTTTTCTTATTTGTTTATATTTGTATAAAGAAACACTGGAAAGATATGTAAGAAACTAATAAAAGTTACCTGTTGGGGGAAAATAGTGTAGATAGGTATATAGGTGGAATCAAGACTTTTCAATGTATATCCTTTATATAGTTTGGTTTTTTAATTATGTTACTGTATTACATTATCAAAAATATAATGCCATAGAAATTTAAAAGCTGTGTACAGAGGCCATAGTTTCAACAGGGTCAGGATTGAAGGCGAAGCTCTATACGAAAAACTGCTTCACAGGAGTCCAGAAACCTCAAGGGGTTTCTGAAGTTAGGGCAAAAGTTGGCTCTAGCTATTCATTTGTATTTTGAGGAACAGAAGTGAAGAATCATATTGTGAGTTATATGGCATCTCTCCTATCCTACCATCTTTTTTTTGTTCTGGTTTTTGTTTTATTGATAGGTAATTCATAATTGATACTGTACATAGACATGTTTATATACTTTTGAAACCATCACCACAATCAAGATAACGAACATATTCAACACTCACTGAAGTTTCCTGTGCCCCTTTATAAACTCTCCATCCCACTACTCCCCTCCCCATCCCCAAGCAACCACAGATCTTTCTATCATTGCTTTTTTTTTTGGCCAGCTTGCGGGATCTTAGTTCTCTGACTAGGGTTATTTGTACACTTTTTGATCTACAATAGGATTATTGTCAATTTTTGGCTATTACAAATAAGGCTGCTATGAACATCTGTATACAAGTCTTTGTGTAGACTTATGCATTTATTTCTCTTGGTTAAATACCTAGGAGTGAAAGGGCTGAGTCATAACGGTAGATGCATGTTTAACTTTTTGAGAAATTGCTTATCTTTTTTCCAAAGTGGTTGTACCATTTTACATTTCCACCAGCAGTGTGTAAAGGTCCCACTTTCTCCATGTCCTAGTCAACATTTATTATTGTCTGTTTGTAGAACTTCCTTTGACGTTTCTCATAGTGTGGGTTTGCAGGAGATGGGTTAGTTTAGCTTTTGTGTGTCTGAAAAAAACCTTTATTTCACCTCTGGTTTTGAAAGGTATTTTCCCTGGGTATAGAATTCTAGATTGACAGGAATTTTTTCCTCTTACATGAAAGCTGTTGTTCTGCTGTCTTCTAGCCTGCAGTATGTCCAACAGGAAATCTGCTTTCATCTATATTTTTGTTTCTTTGTATATAATGTCTCTCCCCTTCCACCCCAGCTGCTTTTTGATTTTTTCTTTATCACTGGTTTTAGGTAATCGGATTGTGATGTACCTTGGTACAGTTTTCTTCATTTTTCTTCTACTTGGGACTCATTGAGATTCTTGGATCTCTAGGTTTCTAGTTTTTATAAAATTTAGAAAATGTTCTGCCATTATTTCTTCAAATAATTTTTTCTCTCTTCCTCCTCCTCTGTGTAGTTACACACATATTAAGCTGCTTGAAATTGTCCCACAACTCACTGATGCTGTGTTCATTGTTTTTCTATCTTTTTTCTCCCTGTGTTTCATTTCGGATGGTTTCTGTTGCTATGTTTTAAAGATTACAGATCTTTTATTTTGAAAAGTCTAATTTGCCTTTGATCTAATATGTTTTCTTGTGTATTTTTGTAGTGTATTTTTCATCTCAGGCCTTGTGATTTTCATCCATATGAAGATACCATATCCTCCATGTCCCTACTTGTTTAGTATCTCTCTAGTTCTTGAATATATGGAATATAGTTATAACTTTTAATGTCCTGTCTGCTAATTCTTTCGTCTATGTTATTCTACATTGGGCTTGATTGATTGATTTTTCTTCTCATTGTGGGTATATTTTCCTTTTTCTTGGCATACCTGGTAATTTCTGGCGGGTGCCAGGTGTGAATTTAACCTTGTTGAGTGCTGGATTTTTAAATATTTCTGTAAATATTCTTGAACTTAGTTCTGAGATGTGGTTAGCTTAATAGGTTTTGCTTTCAAATTTTGTTGGATAGGACCAGAGCAGTGTTTAGTCCAGAGCTAGTTTTGCCCCATTGTTGAGGCAGACCACTTCGAGTACTGTACCTAATGTCCTGTGAAGTATGAAGTTTAATACTCTGGCTAGTGGAAATGGGAACTATTCCCAGCCCTGTGTGATACTAAGATTGTTCCCTCTAATCTTTTCCGGGGGCTCTTTCCCTAGACTCAGGTTGTTTCCTCACACTGATGCACTTAAAGACCTGAGGGGGACTCAGTTCTCTGGAGTTCTGTGCCGTTTTCTCTCTACACACTCTCCTCTCCAGCACTCACAGTGCCCTGTGAGCTCTAGCTAGCTTGGCCTTCTCAGACTCCTACCTCTGTCTCCTCAACTCAGGGAGTCCTCCGGGCTGCACCTGGGCTCGCCCTCCCTGAGATGTGTACTGGAAACTCTCTTTAGGCGGTGAGCTGGGGTATCAGAGGGTTTGCCTTGTTTCTCATCTCTCAAGCATACTGTCCTTAATTACCTAATGTCCAATATCTTGAAAACTGTTGTTTCTGTTGTTTCGTGTATTTTTCCAGTTCCTTGGTTGTTCCAGGCATTAAAGTAAATTCACTGCCTGTTGCTGCACATTGGCCAAAAGTATATGTCTCTGCCATTCTTTTAAAACTGCTTTTTCCCTTCTTTTTAGTGTGGATTGGGTGACTTACCTAAGGGCATACTTCTCCTGGTTATAGTAATTTCTTCCCTGGCAAGCAAACCCATTTTTCAGCTGTTATTAGCAGTAAGAAATCCCCCAGGACAAGAAAAACAGGAGGCAGAAATAAAGGGTATGGCGAAGCCCGTGTGTGGTAAAGTACTGATTGTCTACTCACTGAGCCCTGGTTACATGTGAGGAGAGCTGGTGTGGTCGTGGTGGCAGCAGCTTCTGAGCATAATCATTTGGTCTCTGCCATCAGGACCTAGCTGTCCATTAGAAGAGCAATTTAGAGACAAAACTCTTGGATGCCTAGGATCCAAGAGTTTCTTCCCTCATACAACTCAGGCTTGTCTGAATGTCTGTCTCTAGGTGTGTTTAAGACAGAAGGAAATCTGGGGCAAGGTATTCTTTTTGAGGGGGAGCTCACCTAATATTTCTGCAACTGTGGGTAATAACGAGATACAGCGTGATGCATAAAGCAGTGTGAGGATTCCAGACCCCAACCTTTGCGTAGTTTTCCAGCTGAGTTTGTCTATTCACCACTTGTCTCCTTTTCTCTGGATAGGTCTGTCTGCAGGTCGGATTTCCCAGGTTATTGTTGGAGACGAGCAGCGACAGTACCTCTTGGTGATTGGGCGTGATGTAGATGGTGTCCAGTTAGCTCAGCGGTTGGCTCAGGCAAATGAGATTGTCTTGTCCTGGAACTGCTGGAAGCTCTGTGAGCAGTACATGTTTGAAGTGGAAATCATGAGGGAGGATGAAGCTGTGAAGGTAGGAGGTTGGTCACATCCATTGAACGTCCTGAAAAGGCCTTCCTACTGCATAGGGCAGTGCTCTGGTGGTGCTCAACACCAGACCAGACCAACCACTGGAACTTTATTTTGGAGGGAGGTGAGGGATCTTCTCCCAGGAGGACAGACGAGGCAGAATAGTAAGGCTGAAAAGATAAGTGATAAACAAGGGAGATGGCATCCTTAGCCCCTCTATTAAGGAACCAAAGGTAATCCAGTTGGTGGGTGGGCATAGAATTGAGCAGTTTCCTTTCTATAGTTAAGAGATATGCGGATCATTGACCCATTTGATTTTGATGAGCATTTTTACAAGTGCCTCGATTACCTGCCACATTACCGGACAAGTGCTGGTAAGTTATTTTGTCCTTTATTATACCCATGCCCAAAATTTCAAAGATTAATTTTCCACATGGCTGGAGACATTTTGTTTGCTTTCCTTCTCTCAGACATTCTAAGAGCTGCCCTGGAGTTGGATCCAGACTCTGCACTTGAGCAAACCCTGCGGAAGCACATAATGAAAAACCTTTTGAAGAAGGTTATTTCCTAGCTCTTGAGTCATTGTGTGTAGACTGTGTGTGTGTTTGTGTAAACAAGTGTACATGTACAAATGTGACAACCATTTGATTGATCCAGTTCATCTCCCGCTTCCCATTGTAATACCAGCAGATTTTCCCATCTGCACCAGTTACTGTGATGACATGTCCTATAAGTTTAGATTTCTCAGTCCTAGAAAATAGAAACCATATTTGATTTTTGTTTGTTTGTCCCTCTAGAAACTAGTACACTGTAAACAGGGTATAGAGTGTGTGCTTGGTAATTAAGTGTTGACTGATTGTTTATATGTGAATCCCTTAGTAAGTGATATAATGACTAATAGAACTGGACATATCAAACTGTGTCTTAGAGAGGAAATATAAAAGCTTGGCAAATTTCATCAGTGAATTAGGTTTAAAGTCAAACGATTTTAACTCCAAGTGCACTGGTTGTATATCTTCTATACCTCTTGAACCTGAATTTTAAGTTTTTTGTCTGGCATCTATAAGTCATTTTCTCATATTTACCATGGAATATAGAATTTAAATGCCTAAACATGATACTAAAAGTTGAAGTTACAGTCAAGGTAACTCACTGTGTCTTTGTAGATTGATGAAGGCCAACCTATGGAGTATATATCCGAATTCCGTACTGTGACTATGGTTTTGGTCAGCCTAGAATTCCACAAGACAGCATGGATGTTGCATTTGTGTCATCTTATCCAGGAGGCTGCCTTATACATCTCCACAGTGATAGAGAAAGGGGGTGGCCAGCTGAGCCGGATCTTTATGTCTGAGACAGTAAGTACAAGGGAACTTGACATATCAACATTAAAGGTGAGTGAGGAATAATAGTCTTAAGACAATTATAATAGTCTTATGTTATTATTATAACGTCTTATGTTATCTCTCACATAACACAGGCATAAGTCAGACTCTCTGCTTCTTATTTTGTAATAAGCTATGTTACATTAAAACTTCAAGTAATAATATTTAAGGAACGGGATGTTCTAGGTAGTTTAATTTTCAGGGTAACTGAGTGTTATCCTCCATATCTTTTTTATTCTCTTCTTGTTGAAAAATCCTTATGAAAGCATGAAGAATGTTTTTCTGGCTCTATTAGTAAAGTAAGTATAATCAGATCCTTCTGAGGTAATTTAGGAGCTTGAAAAAGAGCAGTATCATACTTGACATTATAGGTAAACAAAATATAGGCAGATGGACTTAGCTGAAGGTAGACACTAGAAATTGAATTTTTGAAAAGTTCTTAACATCGATTTTTCTTATGTTTTAGATTTCAGTTCTTTAAATAGTTAAATCAAGATTTTTTTTCTTTTTTTTTAGAATGTCCATGTTGATGTGGCCTAGAACGTCCATTTCATGAATCTTATAGAATCCTCCATTCCTAATAGAAAACCAGCCAGGAAGGGGTCTGGCTTCATTTAGGGAAGCTGGTTCAGTTGAGGCGAGCCATATTTCTTTCCCAGGTCAATTTCCCTTTTCTTTCTTTGTCGCCTGTCTCAGAGCTGCATGTTCCTCTGTGTTTTCGGCCTTCCTGGGGATAAGCAGCCAGATGAGTGTGCACGTGCCCTGGAGAGCTCCTTCAGCATGTTCAGCTTCTGCTGGGAGAGTCTTGCTGAGACCAAGTGAGGAGGAAGGTGGGGCAGAGAGGAGCTTCTCAGGCCCAGGGGGCTTTTCAGGCAGGGTAGGAAGCAGTAACAAGTAGCAGGGTTGAGGGCGTCCAGAGTCTGCCTGTAGGGCTGGGAACATGCTGAGGGAAGTCAGAAAACAAGATACATTAAGAAATTACTAGGTACAGAACTATGTACTAGATACCCAGGGGAAATGGATATAAGTTTCTGTCAGGTGGGGTGGGAGAGGGGGAAGTATAGAATACGCATAGCAAGATTCAGGCAACAAGCAAACATATAAATTAATATGCACATAATACATCTGTATGTGAAGAGACGGCTGCCTGTCTATGGGGAGGGTAGGCGTGGGAAGAGATGTTGTGGGACGGTTGCCTAGATAGGAAGGGACCACAGCTGGTTAGTGCTCCCCTTGGCTTTCACTCTTGGTCTTTCCCAGTCCTGTTGATTTTTTTGGAATTCACACTGAACTGATCTCCTGCCTCCATATTCACCCCACCCTCCCACCTACAAAAGCCTAGCCCTAATGAAGTTATAGAAAATTCCATTTTCTGTAGTGCAACTATGACATGGTTTGGTTGGAATTTTTCAAATGCCCTTTTTTCTTTTTTCACTAGAAAGCTATGAGGAAAGCATGTACATGAACAGATTTGAAAAATGCTCATTCCTCATGTCAACACTGAGTCAAAGATTTGTTTGCTTGCCATACTTATTCAAGATGAATACAAATTATATCACATATTTACATAATGCTTTAACATTTTTAGAATACTTTAGTATATGCTACCAGTGTGAACAGTTATTTGTATCTGTTACACATGAGGAAACTAAGACCACAGAAGAGTAGTTAGTAGCATACTGTAGCAAAGCTGGTAATGAAACCCAGAACTTCTGTCCTCAAATCCTGTGTTATTTTCATTACCTCACAGCTGCCTCTTTTAAAATACAAATATTCCCCAAAAGGGATAGCATATATTACTATTGTGATACCATTGTAGAGGCATACTCATAGGACATTAGTACTGAAAAGGAACTTAGAGATTATCTGATCCATCTCCTTATTTTATAGATAATAAAGATGCTACAGTTGCTTCATAGATACTCAAACTCTTAGTCCAAAGCAGATACGTGGTGGCACTTCTTTCAGGCTCAGTGAGATCTGCAGATACTCCTACAGCCTACTTTCCAGTCGTATCTCCAGTGTGAGTGTGGCTAAGCCATTCCTTTCAGTGCTGGTCTATTCTGTTTTCAAATTTTGCCTTGACCTCTGGTCTTCAAGAGTCCTGCTGTTAGCCCTTACTCCTGAATAAGATAGTCATTTCTTGGTCATTAGAGGCTATCTTACAGTGCCTTTAAGGATGCCTTCTGTGACTCTTAGACCATAACTTGGTCTTTTTTAGTTGAGAATATAGTAGATGTTAGGCACTAGATAGGATCTTAAGAGTTCATCTCATTTGGCCTCCTTAACTTAAGGAAAGTAAGATCCAGAGGTTACGTTGGAAAGCCAAATAGTTTGACAGTGTTAGATCCTAAAAGCTAGTTTCCAGGTCAGTGTTTTTTTCCTTGAAGATAATGACTAATTTAGTAATTTCCTGAAGTGTGTTTGGTAGAACATTAGTCCCTTAAAAAATCCTGAAAAAAATATTTTCATGGCCAAATATGTTTGGGAATTGATGCAACTATATTTCCTTCTTAAAGATTCACAATATACATTAACATCAAAGTTTCTGAGCAGTCTTACAGTAAAGAAATTTGTTATATTTGGTTTTATTCAACATTTCCCAAATTTACTTGATCACCAAACACCAAGACCTGTAAACACCCAGAAGAATGAATGTTCTAAGGAGCATATTTTGGGAAATGCTGCACTAACCAGATGCTGAAGCTTGCCTTCTTCACCTGTAATTCAAGTTTAGAGGCAGAGTCTCAGAGGTGCCTGTGTGGCGTCGGTGGCAGATACTGTTGCATCAGCCTCACCCAGACCCAAAACCACATCCATGTCTCCTTTCTCAATGACCCTGTTCACCTTGGGTCATCTTCTAAGTTCCTCTTTCTAGTCTAGGAAATAACCTTCAGTTTTCAGTTCATTCACAGAAGAAAGATGATTCCCTGTGTCCAGTGATTGATCAGGCTTTTCTGGTTTGTGATTATTTCTCCAGGATATTTTTGAGACCCAGGGAGTGCAGTCTCCATATCTCATCATAACAGTTTGGCAGCACCAGAAATACTTTACATATATGAGTAAATAATATATATTTCCTCAATGAAAAACTCTTTTTAAAATATTTTTTGGAAAGGATAGAACATGGACCACCAGGAAGAGCAAGGGGGAATTATAAAGTACAACAGAAAGAAATAAGAAATAACCAAGTGGAAAAAAGTATTACTTGTTTCATTATCTTAGTCTTGCTAACAGCTGAGTTTCTGGCATGCATAAATGCATTCATTCAACAAGCATTCATTGAATAAGCCTCAAGCCAGGCACTGTGCTAGGTGTGGTGGACATAAAGAGAAATAAGACACTACCTCCTCAGCTCTGTAAACAACTAATTTTAATACAGTGAAACTTAAATGTAGGAATAAAACGCCATAGGAGCTACAAAAAAGTGCTATGGGAAGAAATAGTTCTCCCCAGAGGTACTAGAGAAGTCTTGACTATAGAGATGATTTTTTAGCCAGTTGTGAAGGAAAGGCGCTCAGCAGGTGGAGAAAGTGGGGAAGAGTATTTTAGACAAGGAAACATTGTGAAACATTAGCAGATTTTCAGTCATTCTTGGGGTGGTAGCAGGACCAACTGCCTAGTTCTTGTCTTGAGTGTCTCTGATTCACCCTGGGCAGTGGGCCCAGTGAGTGAATATAAGAGTCCTCAATCCTGTCCTTAGAGGAAGACAGGAAAATTTGGATGGTCTGGGAGACGTCAGTGTTAGGATTGTTGCCACTTTTTGTGCTCTCCGTGAACAACTGAAAGTCGTTCATTTGTAAATTTAACTTGAAATTAATTATGCTTCATTGCACCTTCTCTCTCCAGATGTATATCTTGTTACCTGTCACATGAAATTTTGACGTCAGTCAAGTAAATCTGCTTATTCTGTTATGCATGAATTGTTCATTGCCACCTTTGAGCCTTTGCCTCACCTGGAATAGTATATGCCCTTTTTAAAAATAATTTATATTTCTAGTGCTTTTCCATCCATGGCCTAGGTAGGACCACTTTTCCTTCCGCCTCTTCCTATTTCAAACACCTTCTGTGTTCTAGCCATCTTGAACTACTTAGTTTTGCACAAATACACCAGGATTGCTAAAGCCTGTGCCTTTTCCCACTGGACAAAATGCTGTTGCCTCACTTTGGCAGTACTCCAGGTTTCAAGGTCTGATCATATGTCCTCTCCTTTATGAATACTTTATTTCTAATCTCCAGTATCAGTTAATGCATCCCTTTCTTTGCTCTGTTAATTGCTGTATTGATCTCTAATATGTAGTATTTTCTTGCTAACTTATGAATATATCTCTTCTCCTCCCTCAATCTCCACCACCAGCCCAGACTGAACTTCTCCAGGACAGGGTATTATAAACATCTAGCCCAGTACTTGGTACTGTACATGCTTCTCAGAGCTTATTAAGTGAGTGAATGTATGCATGTGTGAATGGATGAATGAAAAAATATTACTCCTTTTAAAAAATTTATTTCAAAGACTAATTTGCTTCAGCAAGCCTTCCATCAGCAGCCTGACATTCTGAGTATTCCTTTACTCTCACACTCTGGCATTATTTGATCCATTAACCCTGTATAGATCTGTTGATCTACTTTTCATTTTGGGGTTTCATGTGAAGCAGCATGGTGTGGTGGAAATAACATTGGTCTGGGAGTCAGGAGGCCTGGATTCTCATTCTGGCACTAATATTAACTCTTGTATAACTCTGGGAAAGTTAATTAACTCCTTCAGTTTTTTTTTTCTTTTGTTAAATGGGTTTTAAATATTTGCCCTACATACCTCACATGTTTGTTGTTAATTATCCCTCAGAGAATCAGATGAGGTAATGAATTTGAAAATACTTCAAAAAGCACATAAAGAGTATCTGACAGATATAAGGTGTTTTTACTAATAATAGCTCCTCAACTAAAATTCCTAGAGTAGGGGGACCATTTTGTTCCTTTTGACTATTTCCCTAATATTCAGTACTTTGTACCCACCATGTGATGCAAACCGACAGCAGCCTCTGGCCTTTTGCATTCTGAGCTCTAAAACTAGACTTCTGGATCTAGGGAGTGGCAGATCTAGTGCTGGACTTGGTGGCTTCTGAGTGCATATTTACCCACTGTTGCTTTTCTGATCCCCAGGCTTGTTTCCATCAGTATCACCAGTGGACCAGTATTCTGTGGCATGGTTGGGGCAGTAGCAAGACACGAATATGCAGGTAGAATAGGACATTGGACTGTTCGCTCTGTGACTTAGGGGGTGATGGTAAAGGAGGTGATCTAAAAATTCTCCATCCTTTTCTTCTCTGTCTCCCTGATACAGTTATTGGCCCAAAAGTAAGCCTTGTGGCAAGAATGATAACTGCTTATCCAGGTTTGGTGTCCTGTGATGAGGTAACATATCTAAGATCTATGCTACCTGCTTACAACTTTAAGAAACTCCCAGAGAAAATGATGAAAAACATCTCCAACCCAGGGAAGATGTATGAATACCTTGGCCATAGAAGATGTATGTGAGTGTCATTATGTGATAGTTCAGTCCCATCTCTTTTATAGAATCAGGGCATAGGAATAATGAATGCTTGATTATATGAAATTAGAAAGAAAGATGCTTCTAGTACTGGCCTGCTGGAATAAGAGACATAAGAGGAGGGTTTCATATCTGAGATCTTTAGCTTTTATGTTTAGCTTTTAGCTAGTTCCTCAGGGAACAACTTCTGTCCTACAGGAAGAGAATAGCAATAGGTCACTAGTCTAGATGTTCTTTTTTCTATGTGTACTTCACAATTTATTTACTTCCCTGAGCCTGGAACAATAAATAGTTTGTCTCCCCTTCCAAAATTTTTTAGTTTTTTTAAAACTCTTTGATACAGAACTCTGGACCTCTTTAGTTGTCTGAAAGTACTTATTTATAGGGACAAATCCTCTATCTATTTAAAAACATATTATCTGTCTATCCCAATCTATTTTTAATTAACACATTTCCCTTTGTCCTTTTTCCCAGAATGTTTGGGAAGAGACATCTGGCCAGAGAGAGAAATAAAAATCACTCTTTGCTAGGTAAGTTTTCTTTTTTACCTTAAATCATATCGTTTTCAGCTGTAGATGGTTAAATGTGATTTAAAAAGCAAAATTTGAGACTAAATGCTTCTAAGCTTGTATTAAAAAATAGGGAGCAACCTTCTTAGTGAATGTGTGTTAATTTTGAAGAGGACTTGCCATTTCTTTTCCATGTTGAATGTTTAAATTTCAGGTTCCAACATTTAGTAAGAATCTTTGTAAGGGTTCTCATCTTTAGAGAGAAATCTTTAGAGGGAAATTCCTCATCCTGAGATAGTGACAGTAGCACCGAGACTGTTCCACCCACACTATATATTCCCTATCTTTATATTTGTTTTATCTAGATCCATTAGTCCATTATTTTCACAGAGCAGTGACAGACTTTGAACACTAAATTGTTATAATGGAAATTTTTACAAAAAGCTAAGAAGATGTAGTAGCCCCCATGTCCATGTGGTGCCTAGTTGTTCTAAATGTTATTATGTAGGCTCTGGAGCAAGCCCCCAAGCCCAGCATACATTTCTTTATAGTCCGGAGTTGATTTTCTGGAAAAAGATGTGAAGGCTTATCAAATAATGGAATTCTGTCAAGGATTCTGGGGAAAAAGCCGTTCTGAGAATTACCTTTACAAATTAATTCAAATAAATAAGTGTCTGCTAAAAAGCACAGGAGTGTTAGGTTCTCCTTGTCTCTTCACAGACCGGGAGAAAGAACTGGAAGCCTTCCGAATGGCACAGCAGGGAAGTTTGCAACAAAAGAAGGGCCAGGCAGTTCTGTATGAAGGTGGAAAAGGCTGTGGAAAAAGTCAGCTGTTGGCTGAAATAAACTTCCTGGCCCAGAAAGAAGGGCACAGGTAAAGACTCCTGCTTTCTGACTTGGCGTCTGTTTCTCTTGGGGCTCCTTTCCCTTGTTGGTGAGACTCTTGTATTGTTAGATTCAGCATCCTTGGGCTGGCGGACTGAGTAACCTCTCTGGATCAGGGGACTCCCAGTGACCATAGTAACGTTTACCAGGGTGTTGCCATTGAAGCTGAAGGAAGCAGATTCCAAGCAGTGCTTCTATGCCATCCAGACCCTCATGGCCATCTTCTTTGAGATTGATATGTGCCCAGCCTATTACCGGCAAGAGCGCCTCCACAAACAGCTCCATGGGATGGTGGAGGAATCGCTTCACTGCCTGTTTAATGACCTCTTCTTTGTGAAGGTAACAAAGGCAGTGGCTTTCTGAACTGGATTACTGATATTTTTGGTGGCTAGTTGGACCCAGGATTGTCTTCGAATCTAAAACACACACACACACATATACATATACATATATGACCTAAGAATACACAGTCAGCAGTGGCAGGATTGAGATTTGAAAAGTCTTTGACACCAGACCCCAGGCTTTCTCCTATTTGAGGAGAGTGGATTCTAGGACTGACTCTGAAACTTGCTAGTTGTATATCTTGGTACAAATCACTTGGCCTCTCTGAGCCTCAATTTTTTTCACCTGTGAAATGACAGTAGTAGTACTTTATGTGGGTTTTGCATGGGTTTTAGAGGATGCAGTATATACGAGACTGCATCGTAAATGTGAAGGTGCTAAAATCTGTCACCGTGCTATTGACCAGATGTGCGTATCCAGCAATTACATGCATGTGTTCTTGAGTTGGGTGCAGCATTTTATTCTTTAACCTTACCTTTCTATTCCTGGGTCATGGAGTATGTCACTTGAACCAGCATCTGAATCTCAGACGCTTCCAGTGGTCTAGGATTTATGTGGTACCCAATAGCGAGTAGGCTAAGATTCCCTGGTCCACAGCTCCATTTGTCCATCCTCCATCACTTCTCCTAATCTACCCAGCATGCAGGGCATTGTATCTAATGAAAAATAGAGAAAACAAAAATCTGTCCAGTCCCTCAGCATAGCCCTGTCTTAAGACAGGCCTTACCTGGGGCCCTGGACAAAGTGGTCAAGGAGTAGCCTCACTTTGGCTCTCAGGTCCATCGTAGCTCATGTGCCTTAGCCTAGCACAGTGTTGCAGATGTCCATTGCAGTTCTTTCTCACAAGTCTCATGCACACATTCATTCTGGTATATTTGGAATAACTGGGGTACTGGAGTTGTCCAAAGTGACATTGCTAACTCTGACCTGTCACTTTATTCCTTAGTCATGATCCTTTAAGAGTTTGCCAGAGTCCAGTATGGAAAGGAGCTATCTCTCTCTAACCACCAGTGGACTTTCAGTCTCACCCTCTGAACTGTATATTGACGTTGGATTGGTATTTGTAACCCTATGCCTAATCCTGTAGAAATCCATTCTCACTCAAAATAGAATAA
This sequence comes from Grampus griseus, assembly GCF_964374135.1. Lineage (NCBI taxonomy): Eukaryota > Metazoa > Chordata > Mammalia > Artiodactyla > Delphinidae > Grampus > Grampus griseus. The sequence goes on along the minus strand of NC_139004.1, from coordinate 33,189,896 downwards.
TTTTCTGTTCCCTTTTGAGAACCTGTATATTTTTATTAGATTGTCATTTTGAATGATAATATATGAATAATTTTCCCGGTCAGTTTCCCTTATCCTTCGAAGTTTCGCACATGGATGACCTGACCAGACAAAAGAAGGTTAAAGCATGTTTTTTTCAAGTGCTGCAGAAGGTGGGTACTTTTGCCACATACCATTAACTCTTAATATGTGGAGATGGTTTATGCTCATTTCAATCTATCCACATCTTACCTTCACTTGGGCATTTCTCGGCCTGCCTATTTATTGATATCTTCATTGTTTCTATCTACCTTTAACCTTGAATCCATCCTACAGCACAGCATACAAGGAAAGGTCTTTGCTCCTTCCTGATCCTGTTTCTTAATGAAATTTTAGTAACTTAGAACAGTAGCTTCTGGATGCAGGTTGATAGCTACTTTACCTCCTATTTATTAAAAATACGGATACTCAGGCCCCAACCTAGGATTACAGAGTCAATAATCTGTACGAGGAGATGCTGATGTAGCCATTCGGGAAAGCTATCTTGAAGTAACTAGTCAAATTTTAATAATATTCATCCTCTATACCTAGCACTTCCACTCCTAGATATATATTGCAGGGAGTCTGTTCATTGCAGCGTTTGTTTGTGGAGGTTAGGGAGGTATTGGCATGAATTCATAGATGAACACTATGGAGTGTTTATAGTGCAGAAGTTAGAAGTAAGGCAGTAGATGAAAACATAGCAACATGGAGTAATCTGAAAACAATCCTGAATATTTTATCTTTTCTTGTGGCTCAGTAATATTCCATTGTGTGTATATATACACCACATCTTCTTTATCCATTCATCCATCAACTGGCACTTAGGTTGTTTCCGTATCTTGGCTCTCCTAAGTAACGCTGCAATGAACACAAGGGTGCGTATATCTTCCTGAATTAGGGTTTTTATATTCTTCCAATGAATATCCAGTAGTGGAATAGCTGGATAAAAAAAAGATGAAATCTTGCCATTTGTGACAACATGGATGGACCTTGAGGGTACCATGCTAAGTGAAATAAATCAGATGGAGAAAGACAAATACCATATAATTTCACTCATATGTGGAATATTAGTAAATAAATAATCAAACAGGGACTTCCCTGGTGGTCCAGTGGTTAAGACTTCACCTTCCAATGCAGGGGGTACAGGTTTCCCTGGTCAGGGAGCTAAGATCCCACATGCCTCATGGCCAAAAAACAAAAACATAAACTTAAAGAAAAAAATAGTCCACATCAAAAAAAAAAAATTCAAACAAACCAAACAAAAACAAACACATACTTACAGAGAACTAAGTATTGGTTACCAGAGGGGATGGGGCAAAATGGGTAAAGGGGGTCAACTGTATGGTGATGGATGGAAACTATACCTTTTGTGGTATAATGTAATGTATACAGAAGTTGAAATATAATATTGTACACATAAAAAGTATATAATGTTATAAACCAATTTTTTAAATCCTGAGTAAAAAGAGAAATAATGAGACCTGTTATACAGTACCATTTACATAAAAACAATTTACATGACAAACCAGCAATGCACATTTTATAAGAACATAATACAGGCAGAAGGTAATATGATAAACACATTGGCATGGTTACCTGTGGCAGTGAGGAATGGAATGGGAGTAGGGAATGTGGATAAAAGAGAATACATTTTTTTTAAAGTCTACATGAGCAGGCATTATAACTGGTAGCTTTAGCTATAGCACTCCCAGGTATTTCTGATGTGCAGCCTGGTTTGGAAATTACTGGTTTAAAAATACTGTGAGTTCCCACACAGTTTGAATCTTTTGCTAAAATGAAATATTTGCAAGCTTCAAGTTTGATTTGGAGAATATTTTGATGCTTATTTCATATTTCAGTTAGTATTTTCTTGTTCAAAGAAACTCAGTACATTTCTTTAGGAATTAGATATATAAGCTGTGTTTTATATTTATAAAGTAAAATATTACCTGGACTAAGAATACATTTTACTCTGAAAATCCCAGCCTTTGTTGACATTTTATTTAAATTGTTGATGGGAAATTCATGGTAGATTTGAAAATCAGATGACTTCATTTCTAATCAGAGCTTGTCATTGTTTCTTTACTGTTATTTCCAGGCAATGAGGGAAACACCACTGATTTTCCTCATTGATGAGGCCCAGTATATGGATGCAGACTCCTGGGAGTTTTTGGGAACTTTGCTCTCCAGTGTGCCCATCATCATGGTGATGACATTGACCCCTACCTTCACCCTTTGTGGCTGGGCCCAGCACTTCCTGCAGAGCCCTCAGGCTATCTTTGTGCCCATTTCGAAGTTGGCAGCGACCTCACTGTTGAGAATGGCATGTTGGGAACTGGGGGTGGTGAGCATCCCCCAAGAGCTGCAGATGTGAGTGGCTAGGACTAGCTGGGCACTTCATTAAGGGAGGAGCCAGTGCCATAGTATAAGAGAAGGCTCAGGTCTCACACCGGAGTTGGGGGAGAGTATGGCATTAGAAACCATGAGGAGGCCCAAAACTAGGATTTAAGAGTAGACAGTCTCCTAGTAACCCAGTAAAGGGCTGTCTCCCCTGGGCTCTTCACCCAGGTTTTCACAGGACAGTTAGGACTTGGATGGCTTTCTTAATAGGTCCAGTATGTGCGGTCAGGCCAACTTCTGCCGGACCCTTTAGCAAGGGGATGCTAGTTCCTTTTAACATCAACAGAAGCAAAATAGTTGAGAGAAAAGTTACTGCCAAAACCAATCAGAAACTTTTTTTTACATTTCTGTGCTGCTGCTTCCCTCTGTTAGTGTATATCATCAAGAACTGACTTTAACAAAAGAAGAAATATTCCTCAGTATGAAATACCTTTATGCTTGGCTCTCTTCAAGTGGGCATCTTTAGTCAGCAATCCCCTGCTTACCTCTCCACAGCTACCTTCTCCGCAGGTGCTTTGGAAACCCCCTTTACTGTGAGATCTTATGCCAGGACCTTCTCTCTAAGAACATATTGCTCTTTCATGACCTCCAAAAGGAGGAGGGGGAGAACAGCAAGTGGGAGACCCTGTCAGGTAAGCTGAGCTTCCCAGGGTTCTACCCTGATCCCACTGCTGGAGTTCATTCTTGAACATGGCATCACCTGGTCCTAATTAGGCATGTGCCTCTTCCCTGCTGCCATCATAAGCAAGATTCGGCCTTCCTGGCTAAGTGTACTATACAAATAATACGCAACTGTGTTGAAAACACTAAATACCTGCCTCAGATAAAGTAATTGAGTCAATCTACTTTAGTTCCTTTTTGAGCAGCCTAGGAGGCGGGGATAGGAAAATAGGATTTATAAACATCAGAGAGGATTGATAAACATGACAGTCTAATAGAGAATTGCACATTACTGATGAGAAAGATGACTTGAGGGTTTGAATGGGGGAGGGGAGAAGGGAGGAGGAAAGAGATAGAAGTATGTGTAAATCCAGAAAGGCATCCTAGAGCTGTGATGTAATAGAAGAGAGGGCTATTGAAAGGTAAACAGGAAGAGTGAGAATGTTAGGTACCGTGTGGTACAGGAAATGTTCGTTCCTAAGAGAAAATGAGAGGACAGGCAGGATGGGTGGGGTAAACCACTTTAACCGTGTATGCTCCATTTATCTTAATCCTTTCAGTTTCTTGACTAAATGTGTTTTTGTGCCTTTAAAACTACAGTCACTGAGCATGGTGTTTTCCTCAGTCATAGTCTTCTTTCTCTACAGCCAATGCCATGAAATCCACAATGTATAGTATTTCTCCTGCCAGCTCTGAAGACCAGGAACTTTATGTCTGCACAGTCAAGGATGATGTGAACTTGGATACAGTGCTTCTTCCACCGTTATTAAAAGGCAGGTCCCTTGAAGACCTCAAGTGAATCAATTACAGGTGTCATTGCACTTAGTAATTTGGTGGATGATTGCGTATAGATCCCTCATTATCGTGCTAGCTTCATTTCTTCAAAACAGAAATCTGCCTTCCAGAAGTAAATTCTGGCACTGCCGAAGAGTTCTTAAAGACTTGTAATGCTACTTGAGTAATGTTTTATGTAAGTGAGCCCACTGTTCTCTTTGAGGCTGACTGATAACCTGGGAGAGTCTTCTAGTTGTTTAATAAAAACTATGACCTGAGTTTCCCTTTGTGCATATCCCTGTGCTGGAGGAGACAGTAAGCAAGGGAGATGATGCTGCTGAGATTTAGGAAAATCCATGGTGCTGGTGAAGAGACAGTATTAGGGACATAGCAGGGCTTTAATAAAAAGAGTGCAAAGTAAGCTTATAATGACTGAAGAGATAGAGAATAAAGTCGTCAGAATTGGGTAGGCATAATTAGACAGGCGGTGTTCTTTTTAGAGATGAGGATGGTTTTTTTAACGTTCTGTTCAAATGTTTGGTGGCCAGGCTACTTTATTAACCCTTCTTGAGGAATGTTATGATGGATAAGCATGCCTTCAAGTCAAGCATGGTCTTACTGCGAATATAAGACACGCATGTGGAACAGCAGTACAGAACACATTGGTAATTAAGAGCCAGGGCTCTGGCATCAGAAAAATCTGGGTACCATTGCTTCCTCCACTTAGTAGCTGTGAAACGTTAGATAAACTTATCTAAGCCTTAGTCTTCTCATGCTCAGATGAGGATAATGATAGCCCCTACCTCATGGGGGTAGTTGAAGATTAAATGAAATAAATCATGGTATATAATTAATAGTCAATGACTGTTAGCTATTATAAGCTGTCCACTCTGGTGGTTTTAGGTCCACCTGGACAGTTCATATTCCTACAACTGTGATAGGCCACACTTGGCATTGGCTTTACTAACTTAGAAGCGTACAGGTCAGGAAACACAGCACTGTAGCAGTACAGGAGCAAGTGGTTTTCTTCAGTGGGGGTCCTCACGGCAGTTCCCACTGCTATTCTCTGGAGCCTCAAGGAATAGCTTACATGTGATGGGATGAGACCATGATGGATGGGTGCTTAGATGCCCCATTTCCCAACAAGGAACTGGTATCTCTTAGAATAGTCCTGGAGGCATAGTTTCTAGGCACTGTGACCTGTTACAAGAATTACTACGCTCAAGGAACCCCAAAGCTGTGGCTTACCACCAGGTATTTGTAGCTTATTCACAGTTTTCCTAGTCCAAATTCAGTTTCCAATCAGGGATCACTCTTTGCATAAGCAGTGTTACCTGATAACTCAGCTGATATTCTAATTTTATAAGGATCCTAGGAAACAGCTAGAAAGTTAACCCAAGATCAGTATTGTCCACAGGGAAGGAAAAAGGATTTAACTCATAAGCTAAAATGAACAGTCCAGTCAGCAAGGCCTTGGTCTAAATGAAAGGCCAAAGCTACATGGTAAAAGGCCATGTAAGTTATGCAAGTATTTAAGAAGGGGGCTGACATGACTATATTTGTACTTTAGGTGTACAGTTCTACCACTAGTTAATGTGTTATTGAGATAAGAATGAGAGGAAATTGGAGATGTTCAGAACAGGGTAGCATAGTGATCCAGGTGAAAATGACTACTTATACTAAAATTGTTTAGGAGGAAATATATTCAAGAACATTTAGAAAGAGAATGAGTGGGTGACAAGTTGGTTGTGAGGGAGAGGGAAAAGTTTAGAATTATTCCTAGATTTTGGGCTTGGTGACTTACTGGTTCAATACCAACTGCTTTAATACATGGGTCAGAATATGGAGAGATTTACTAAAATGCTTGGAGTTAAGATCTTTATAGTAATTAGAGTTCTGGGACCAGGAAGCCCAGCCTCCATGTTTAGTTGAAAGTAAGAAGAAAATGGATCTACCAGCAAAAGGTTTTGGTGACCATGAGGAACAGTTTCAGTGTTGTGCTGAAAACCTGATTGTTGGTTGAATAATGAATGGGGAATGGGGACAAAAGAGGACATGGAGATAAGGCTCTTTCAAGAGATTTGGCTGAGTGGAGAACAGATGGACAAAAAAGCAAACGCTTTTTTTTTTTTTTTGAATGAACGGATTGTTAACACAGTGTATTCTATGTTAGTAGAAAGCCTGTTCATTACAGATTTTTTTTTTTCTTCAGAAATAGCAGTGAACCAACTGGATCAACTGAGCCCAGAGGAACAGTTGCTGGTTAAGTGTGCTGCAGTCATTGGTCACTCCTTCCACATAGATCTGCTGCAGCACCTCCTGCCTGGCTGGGGTAAAAATAAGCTACTTCAGGTACTGAGGGCTCTTGTGGATATACATGTGCTCCGCTGGTGCAACAAGAGCCAAGAGCTTCCTACTGAGCCAATATTAATGCCTTCCTCTATCGAGATTATTGAACAAACCAAAGAGGAGAGAAAGTCAGGTGAGGCAGAGCTGCTCCCTTGTTCTCAGGACTGAATAGAGAGCTTTGGGTGAGGGTATCTGTGTTCAGAAAGAGTATCAATATCATATATCATGGGCCTCAGTCTCTTAAAGCTTATGTCTAAGAGATGGGGGAAATTAATTATTTTAACCATGGAAGACCCATGGTTATACTGAATGAATAGCCTGTATTTTTCAGAGTTGTCTTAATTTCAAGAATTCTAGCTCCATGTTAACCCCATGTGTTAAGTATTTGTATTTTGATTTTTGGTTCAGAAAATATTGCCGTAGTCTTTTATTGGCTTCTTAGGATAAATAATAAGAAAATAGGATAAACTGTTTCTAATTTTAGAAATTCACAAGGACGTTAAACACACATGATATTTAAACATATGAACAAAGCAAGATATAAATTAAATAGCTGCAATCTCATATTCTCCACAAAAAAGAATAAAAGTGTGACATAAGCTACCCAAAGCATATATAATCCACAAATAATTTGACTTTGAAATATATTTGGACCTTATATTTGAGCAGAGCCTTTCTGTTATTTGATGTTTATAATAATTTGCAGTAAAAAAAGCTCAATTTAGGAGGAAAAACTAAGAAGTCTATCCAGTGTAGTTCTCTACCACTAGACATTTCTTCCCTGTTGTACTTTATACCAGATACAGTCAATATCACTCTCAGATTGGTATAAAATTTTTTATACAAAGGAAGCCATAATACCAAATAGGAATTATAAATAAAATTTTCTTATACACTAGCAGCATGTGCTTGGGAGTTTGCTACCTGGTAGCGTAAAAGGACTTTAAGGGAGACTCTCATTTAGGTTTTCCTATATTTCAGATGCTGGCTCTCCTCTCAGACTACAAGAGAAACTATCCCTACCTCAAACCGAGGTGCTAGAATTTGGAGTGCCTCTATTGCAGGAAGCGGCTTGGGAGCTGTGGCCCAAGGCACAACAGACAGCCCTACACCTTGAATGTGCCTGGTTTCTTCGAGATTTGGCCTGCCGCTGTGGGAGCTGTCATGGGGGGGACTTTGTCCCCTTCCACCGTTTTGCCATCTGTTCTACTAAGAGCTCCAGTGGGACCTCCCGATTCTGTAGCTACAAAGATACTGGCTCGATACTAACACAAGTGATCCCAGACAAATTGCAGCTGCCTTCTCCCCAAGGTAAATGCAGGGGGCAGAAAGAAGACACGTGGGCAGCACTTCTCTTTATTCGTGTACTTGGAGCTCTTTATTCAAAAGGTGACATCAGATTAAAAGAGAAAAATAGGTGGAGAGAGCCATTTCTCACTGAAGTACCAGAAATAAGAAAAGTGTGATCTCAGAGTTAAAAGGAACTTTAGAGATTATTCTTGGTTTGGTTGGCAATCTTGGGCAAGTTACATAACCTCAGTTAATTGAGGAAAATAACAATACACACTTCATAGGTTGTTGTGAGGATTAAATGAGTTAAAATAAATATATAATGTGCTTTGAATAGTGCCAGGCACGTGGTTAGTGCTCAATACGTTTTAGTTATTGTTTTTATTATTATAATTATTCAGCTCAGTAATTATTCAGCTCAGTACACATATATGGAGCCCTTATGTGTATCAGATGCTGCAGTTAGGTGTTAATAATACAAAATGAAATTATCAGTTTTGGGGGGGTGATACAGACATATAAATAGAGAATTCCAATATGGCATGATAAAGGTGATAAAAACGGACTACATAGGAGTTGGGGTACCTAGAGAAGGGGCCATTAGCCCAGCCTGAGAAAGGAGTAAGATAAGACTCCCTTGAGTGAGATTTGAGAGATAAGTAGGAGTTAGCTACTTAAAGAAGTTTGGATTAGTGGATAGATGTTCCCCAAAGCCTATAGCCCTCTACCACATCCCAGATAAAGAGTTCACCCTCGGGAATTCCCTGTGGTCCAGTGGTTAGGACTCCATGATTTCACTGCTGAGGGCCAAGAGTTCACCCTCTTAGTTTTAACATTTTCAGTTAGCTTACCTTGTAGGGCATCCCATTTCATTCTCAGTAGCTGTTAGAAAGATTCTTTCATCAAGGTGAACTCTACCTTCCTGCAACTTTTTCACTCATTTTTCAGAGTTGTGCCTTCTTTCATATTTGAAGACAGCTGTCAAGACCCAGGCAAATCTTCTCTTTTTCTACTTTGATAAAAGAGAAGTTGGTGTTGATGTTAGCAGGGGAGAGGGATATGGGAGAGATGGTGAATCGGTGGTGATAAAAGACTAAAATGAAGATGTTGATCTATGATCCTACCTCTTCTGGCCAGAACATTCTTATGACTCTATGAAGGTGGACCAGTGACTTGGAGAAATTGGTCACTGGCTGATGAGCTCTACAGTCATTTGCACTTTTGTACTTTCTGAGGGGAAAGAGGAAAGTAGTAGTGAATGTCCTGGTTGGTATTATGAAGAAATCACACTGTCATTCATATTTCCTATATGGCCTTTCGTTTTTGAGAGGTCACTGTCAGCTGTAGATTCGACAGCCTGGTCAGTCTAGCTGTGAGAGAGGCCCAAGACCTTTCCAGCACATCCGAACCCTGAGTAGGCTTCTCAGACCCAGGGCCGTTGTGCATGACCATGTAGAACAGAGGGTGTTATTCACACGGGCTATGCTATGATGATGCCCTGAGAATTGTGCATTGCAGTAGTGCTGCCAAATTCCAGTTTCCTTAGTTACCTTAGCCTTGCTTTACCTTACCTCAGGTGACGTAATTAAATAATCAATAATAAACTTGTGTTTACTTAACAAACACAAGTCTTCCCTATAATTATTCTCTTAGACTTCTTTTCAATCCCACCACCTGTGCTCCTGAGCCCAAATAGGTAACATCCCCACATCCTTCCCAGTCTTTTCTTTTTGGTCAGAAGACAGCTGCAGAGAAAAAGGCAAATCTAGAGGATAAAGGTTATTTAAGGCCAGCTAGGTAAAGCTGAAAATCTCTGCTGGTCGTTGTGACTCTGGTGGGATGTGACATCTTGTGCCCTCATGATTTTCTTCACTAGGTCTTAGGATCTGTGGTTCGCTCCCATCTAGTCGTAAATCTGATCTAGATATATTCTTGGATTTTTACTATTAGAATTAGTCATCAAACCAGATGGACACATTCTTTATTCATTTCTTTTGCAAACAGAATTAGGAATTGGTTTGGGAAGTTTGAGAACGAAAGGAGTTACTATTTGAATCACAAATAGTTGCATTTAAGGAAAAATTAGCACCCTAATCTTGTGTGTAAGGCTAATTTTAAACCTAAACTTATCATTTTTATAATGGGGGAGGCAATTAGGTCATGAACTAAGCTGCAGTGGAAAGGTAGTCAGGAATTTTAAATATTCTCAGTTAATACAAATATGGGCAATTAAAGATAATCATCTCTTTCTCGCTACAGACAGTTTTCAGTTCCAGACAAAATCACCCAGAAGTCAGGAGGCCTTCACAAGGGAACACTGCAGGTAGGTGGAGATGCTGAGAGTGGGCATGGAGGAGGCCAGGAAGTGAGACACAGATAACCATTAAACTAGGGCACTCACCTTACCTGCGGACAAGGAAGGCATCTGACCACCCAGGAGCAGTGACTCTTGTACTCAGCCCAAAATTCAAGTTAACAGAGAATCAGAAAGGCAATTTTTGATTGTTTGTAGGGAAATTATTTTTTAGTGATTAAGAAAAACTTTATTTAATAGCTCTCAAATGTATTGTACATGTAGCAGATTGTTTTCAGCTATAAATTTGCCTTCTCAATTACTTTTGAGCCCAGATGATATTAAAATGATTTTACATTTCATAACTATGTACCTCCTGGCTTTCTAATGCCTGTCTTAACAATTTTACATGTTCATACCTTGAATTCATCAGCCACTCTCGTTTCCTATTATACTTATCCAACCTGATTTCCTTCATTTTTCAAACAAAAATCTATGTTCTACATGAATCACCCCCATACTTATTGTGTCTCTGCTCACACAGTTCTCCCTTTTAAACATACTCAGTGGCATCCACATCCTTCCAGTTAACAGAATGGTCACCATCCTTCAAAGCCCTCCTCAGTTCCCACTTTTTTCAATCATTCTATCTCAGAGAGATCAGACCTCTTTTGAACTCGTGGTGCCTGTAGAAAGTGCATTGGACTAGTAGTCAGAAAGGTGAACTCTAGTTTTGGTTCTACTCAGTAGCTGTGAGGTCATACATAAGTCACTTAACCTCTCTGAGCTTCAGTTTCCTCATCTGTAAGAGGGAGGTAATTTTTGCCTACCTGAATGGCAGGGTTATTGTAGGATAAGGTGGTGGTATTGTATAAAATAATATTCAAATATGCCATGATGGAGTTCAAATGTGCTAATAGATAAAGGTATTATTACTTACTGCTTTGTATCATTTTTATGTTTGCATGTAACAGTGTTAGTTTACTCTTCAGGTGTGGTCGTTTCCTTTAGTTTGTGAGGTACTTTGGCTTTAGGTTTTTAAAACTCCCTAATAGGGCTTTGCCATTATAGACCAGGTCCCTGACTTTCAAAACCTATGGAGCAATGGAGGAGAAAGATAGACATAGAATTAATGAATTATAAAGGAAAGCTTCCTGGATAAAGTGGCTTTGAGAACTGGTAATGCCTCAGCAAGAGTGGCTACTGGGTGGCCACTCTCAGCTCTTCATCTTCTCTCCACAAAGAACAGAGGAAGAGTTCCTGGATCAAGTGAACAGGAAACTGGCTCAGACCAGCCCTGAGAAAGACATGTTAACCATGAAGCCCTGCCACTGTAAGGAAGTCCTGAAGTTAGTGCTGTCACCTCTCACCCAGCACTGCCTGGTCATTGGAGAAACCACTTGTGCGTTTTATTACCTGCTGGAGGCTGCCGCTGCCTCCTTGGACCTGTCAGATAATTACATGGTGAGCAAGCTCTGCTCTCTGCCCCTGAGCTGAGCCCTATGACTAGGGGAATTTTATAGGGATTTCTTACCATCAGGTAACTTGCAATGAAAAGTGGAGGAAAGTGGGAGAGAGAGGAGCTGTAAGGGGTCTAGGAGAAAATATGAAGTGAGAGTGAAGGAGCACCATGTGCTGCCAGCCCTGCCCCAACTCCTGCACACACACAGTCCAGCTCCCCATTTCTAACTAAATCCTGCCCCAGTTCAAATTCATCATAACCTTGATCTAGCCCTCGCCCCAGTCACACGCTTAGCAACATCTAAATCCTAATCCAGTTTCTCCATCCCTTGTCTTGTTTGGAGGCCTTCCTTTATCTGAGGAAGGCAAGCAGCCTTCTGGGCCAGCCCTCAGCATTCTCGTTTTATAAACAGCGCAAGGTGAAGATCTGTCAGTTTGAGGAGGCCACTTTCTGCTGTCTTCGGTCAGAGGTGAGGGCAGGGGGTAACCTTGAAGTCTGGGTTGTTTCTCCTTGAGGAATATCCTGTTATTTCCTTTAAAATCTCTTTTTTTGTCTGCAATTATAAATGTGATTCAAATTCAAAACAGAAATACATGTAGGAGGTGAAAGAGCGCTTACTAATCCCATGTCACGCCCAGCATAGTTAATAATTGGTGTGAATTCCACCAGCTATACACACATAGTCATATCATTATTGTTATCCATTATTTTTAAAATAGAATCATAATTCTACATTGTCTTTTTTCTGCATCTGGTTTTTGTTCTTAAAAATACAGATTGAACATATTTGCATATTGACATACATCCAATCATAGTTACAGGTGCCAAGTACTACGTTACATCCATATATCAAATTTACTTAGCCATTTCCTTCTTCACGTACATTTAGGTTGTCTCTAAGTTGGGGTTATTATAAACATTTCTACAGTGAATATTTTTGTAAATATCTCTTTACTCCCTTGTGAGAGTGTTTCTGTAAGAGAAATTTTCAGAGGTGGAAATGCTAAGGCAGACAATATGAATGATTTTACAATTAATAAATATAATGCCAAATTGTCCACTACAGTATTATATGAACTTGAGTTCTTCTCACTTCTTCACATCCTTACCAGCATCAGATATTATAAGTCTTCTTTAAATGTTTATTGGTCATTTATTTCTGTGAATTGCCTGTCACGTCCTTTGCTCACTGGAGTGTATATAAACTAATTCAGGGGGATGCGGGGGTGAACAAAATGGGTGAAGGTAGTCAAAAGGTATAAGTTCTGAGGATGTGATGCACAGCATGGGACGGTAGTTAACAATACTGTGTTGTATATTTGAAATTTACTAAGAGAGTAGACCTTAAAAGTTCTCGTCACAAGAAAAAAAATTGTAACTATATGTGGTGATGGATGTTAATCAAACTTACTGTAGTGATCATTTTCCAGTATATACATATATTGAATCATTATGTTATACACCTAAAACTAACACAATGTTGTATGTCAGTTATCCCTCAATTAAAAAAATCATCCCATTGTACACCTTAAAGTTACACAATGTTATATGTCAAATATATCTCAATAAAGCTAGAAGGAAGAAAAGAACATACATTTCAAAGTCTCTCCCCACAATCCTACCACTGAGCCACTGTGTCCTCTCTTTATGTATTCTACCAGAGGGGCTCAGCACACATAAATGTATATAATCTTTCCCCTTCCTTTGTTATATACAAATAGGAGCTCACTGTACTCCATTCCACATCTTGTTTTAAAATAAATAAATAAATATACCTTGTAGATCATTCTATATCATTTATAACAAATTTCCCCAGGGAATGAGATTTGTATATCAAATAGGAACTCTGGGGAAAGCATGCCATGAGACATTCCATTTTCAAAGGACAAATAGGGGTAAACTTACTTATTCTGGATGAATAACTCATATAACAGCAACTTCTCCCGGCCTCATTACTGTTAAATCGAACAGAACAAAGTATGTTGGAATGATTATTTATCAAGTTATAAATGATGACTTCATAAAACCATGGGGGATGTTTTGTTAGAGAGCCGAGCTTTCAAATAAAATACATAAATAAAAACTAGTTTCAGTGTGAACCTTAAGATACCTTGATTAGGAGAGTAAACCTAATGTGTATAAATGCCTTTGAATACCAAAGGGAATATTAGAGTTGTCCAAGGTATTGCATTATTTGTGTTTCAACCAAAAGGTCTTTGGAGCAAAGTTAAATAATTATTTCTTTCCCTTTAAAAGAAAGAATTATTGTGCAGTCTTCCGAAGCTTGTTCAGAAATTACCATAGACTTTATCATTTTCTTGGAGGATTTAGCCATAGAACAGGCAGGTATATGATAACCTCAAGGTAGTTCCTCAGATCCTACCCTCAAATGCACTATGGTGGTACAACTTGTTTATGAAGAGGGATACGGGATTTGGTGATATCTCAGATGCTTTCCATGGCATCTGAAGCATCTCAGTTTCTGCCCAAATGATAATCCCATCTGAGTCTAGCAGCATCACTTTCTAAATCACAGCCTTCCTCTACTACTCACTGGCAAATGTGTGGGAGATGAGAAAGGAGAGTGCTTTCTCCGTAATTCTGTTTTCTCACTCCTTTACTTGGCTCGTGGCCCTACTGGTGCCTGGTAGTGTGGCCAGGCTCTGCTGCAACTCAGCTCACTCTAGTACCTCAAGGGCCCCAAGTACACATTCCAAAATAAAAGCCAGTGTGTTATATGCAGAACCTTGTCCTTAATAATCTTCCCACATTTACATTACTGTTTCTCATTTTACCGTCTCCAGGTCTGTTTCAACATGGGACAGATCACCTTGGCCAAAAAATTGGCTAGGCAAGCCCTTCGTCTGCTGAAAAGGAATTTCCCTTGGACCTGGTTTGGTGTCATTTTCCAAACATTCCTAGAGAAATGCTGGCGTTCCTGTTCCCTGAGCCAGCCCCCAGACAATCCTAGTGAGAAGTGAGAAGCCTAGCCAACTTGTCCTGTTTCCATTTAGGGCCACAGAGAAGTAAACTAGGACCCAGCCTGGGGTTTTGCCTATTTGACTATAAAGACTGCTCTTTTTACAGCCAATTCAGTGGAGCTGAATGAGGACTTCTTTCGTTTTTGGAGTATGGTATTATCCTGTCTCTTTCAAATAAAGATACATATATGTGTATTGCGTGTACACATACACATATGTGGCAATTTAATATCAATATTATTTCTCTGATATATATACACATAATACTAAGTTGCTACCTGGTTATTGAGCTATAATAATTTATAGGAAATGTATTCAACCAAAAGAGCAATTCAAAGAATGAAACCTTTTTTAAAAAACGTCTCTGAAAACTTTTTTTTCTGGTTGAGAGGGATGAATTTAAAAGGCATATTGGGTTAGAAGTAGTGGGATCCCAGGAACCTTTCTGAGTCTGAAAGTCTGGGTGAGTAGACTCAGATTTCTTGTGGGGAAGGATAGCGGACACTGGTGAAGAATAAGGGCATGCTAACCACCCTTTGCTTCACACCAGTAAGAAGAAGCTGGCAATCCTGCAGCAGCAGGTGCAATGCCTCTCCCTGCTCTGGCAGCTCTACAACCTGGAGGCCACGGCCAGCAGCCGCAGGTTTGCCTGCCTGGCCACTCTTATGCAGGAGAATTCAGCCAAGGAGTCTGCCAGTGAAGCCCAGGTAAGCCACCCTTGGTTTACCTATGTCCTCACTCAGAAACTTAAAATGCTAGGGGGAGAGACCCTGCCAAGTCCCTGGTTAAGTGTGGTTCCACGGTAACCCAGACTTAACGGGACACCACTGATCTTGTGTTTGAGCAGGGTTCTCAATTTGCAGTTTATAGATGGGCTTCCAGGTACGAAGCTATCTGTGAACTCTCTGAACTGAATGTTGACTTTTGTGTGTATGTTCAAAAGAGCATTTGGGGAGTGATAGGAAGTAGGGAAGGGATCATAGCTTTCATCAGATTCTCAAATCCAGTGGTCTAAAAAAAGGATCAGAATTGCTGACTTAGGAAAAAAGAAGAAAGGCTTCCTAATTTTAGTGTCCATCTGTCTATATCTCTCTTTTATCCATCTGCTCAACAAATATTTGACGAACACCTATTCTGTGCTAGGCACTGATCTTGGTTCCAGGGAAACAGATAAGTGAAATATGTCGTATGTTAGGTGATAATAAATACAATGAAGAAAAATTACATGAAGACCAGAGGACATGGAGTTTTGGGAACTGGGTGCGGGGTGGGGCGGGGGGGGGATGCAATTTTAATAAGATGGTAGGGAAAGCCTTACTGAGCAGTTGGCTTGTGGGCAACTATCTGAAGGAGATGAGAAAGTAAGCCACATGGCTATCTGGGAGAAGAGTGGAGAGGAAGAGGGCATAGCGAATGCACAACGCATGCCCTCTGTGTTTGAGGAACAGTGTGACTAGAGGGGAGGGAGGAGAGGTGGAAGAACCAGGAGATGAGTCAGAGAGTCTAGGGAGGGGGATGGGAGATGGTGCCGGCCTTGTAGGCCACTGTAGGGGTTTTGGCTTTTACCCTAAAGAAGGTGGGAAGCTGTTAGTGGCTTCTTAGAAGTGGAGTAACCGAGTCTGCTTATATTTTAATAAGATTATTCTATTGGAAACCTAACGAACACGGTGTTTCAAGAGTGTCATCAATGATGTCAAATGTGCACGCAACTGGTAACAGAGATCTAGGCAGCAGTTCTGAAGAGTTCTAAGGGGCCAGAATCAGAGGACTTAATTAGAGAAAACATAGAAGAGGTGCAGTTTGGCCAGCGTTTTGAAGGGGAAAGTCTCGGATTGGGGAGAAACAAGAGGTGCAGATGGAGAAAGTGGTTTGTTTCAAGAACAGGCAGTAAGAATGACCAGATTAGAAGTGTAGGGGTGAGAAGGAGTGTGTTTTCATAGCTGGAGTTGAGGTGAGTGGTGGGGCCCCCAGGAGTGCTGACTGAGTGAGCAGCAAAGCATGCAGGGGGCTCTTATGCAGGAAAAGGACGAGATGGAGATGCATGCAGCCTGACTGTACAGCCAGAATATTTACCCCATGTTTGTTGCCCTGCAGGTTGTCTCTACCTACGTGGCCCTCTCCCAGTTCTCCCAGAACATGGGTGACAAGGAGAAGTGGCTGCATTGTGAGCAGATGGCCATTCAGAAAAACAGCCTGTGTTGGTTCTCCAGGGAGGGATTGTTGGCCACAGCCCAGCTCATGCAGGCCTTGGCCTACACCAAGCTCTGCCTCGGCCATCTTGACTTCTCCATCAGGCTGGGTAATGGGGCCTGACGCTGGTGGGCCTAGGGCTTTTAGAGAGGCCAGGTTCACCTCTAGACCTCACATGATGCTCTTTAACCTCCTTAGGTTTTCAAGCTCGTGAGATATGCAGACACCTCAAGAAACCAGCTCTGGAGAATCTGGTTCTCTCAGTTCTCTTCAGATCTGCATTTCTGAAGAAAAAGTATTAAGATCATTTTCTGTCCTTTGTATTTGTTGCCTTAGAAGGGAGGGTATGATCTTCCAGAGAAGCTTAGAGTGGAGAGGGAGAAACTGTTCCCTCTCCACAGCCAGGACTGTCCCTTCTCTAGTCACTCCAGGAAGCATTGTCTTAAGTTTGAGGGGTCAGGAGTAGAAATGCAGAGTCTGAGCTACCAAATATTCCTTTTTTCCCCCATTTTTCTGCAGGGAGGTAGGTAATTGATCAAGACCCTGGAAATTGTCTCAGAGTCATTTTCCCACTTCCTTTGCCTTAGAGACAGGTCTGATCCCAGGCACAGATGCTCTCTCTATAAATAGAGTTATGGAGAGATTTAGGGGATATTAGGCTGCTTTGAAGGTGTAAGATCCCCTCCTCTCCTATACCGTCCTCCCCATTCTCTAGCTGGTCCCAGTGGCTCTGTCTCTCGGCAGATTTGATCTGTGTGTCCATGTGCTGGAGAGTCAGTGGGTGCTCATTTCCCAGGGTCATGATGTCCTTGGCCTGGCCTGCTTCTATTCTGCTTGCTTAGATCTGCTGCTCTATGGAAAAGGTAAATTTGTGCCGGGCTCTGCTGTACTCCTGAGGGATTCAGACCTCAGGTGGGGCCCTGGGTTTGGAACATAGGCAGTCATGAGCCCGTCCCTTAGGCAAGGCCTCTGCTCCTGGCCTCTGGTTCCTTAAGGTCTAGGAACCACGTTGTGATTCAGGGATGTCTGCCTTTCAGGTGCTGTCTCCTCCCCTGTACCACACACCTTCTATACCACTTCCTACGTGGACAACTTATACTAACGTGGTTACTTTCTCTCTCCACAGGATGGCTGTGTCGGCCCTTTGGGGAATGTCTGCATTTCATTCAACATTACGAGCACAGCTGCATTCTAAATTCTCAGAGCAATGTCATGCTGGGGGTCCACTCCTCTCTGGCCATGTGGTAATGTGGGGTACCAGCATGTTACTCAGGGCTGTGGGAAAGGGTAGAAATTTGAAGACACCATGAACTCATTGAAACTATTGCCTTTTGCCCTTCCAGGCAGGACTGTTCCACATCTCCAACCCACTTCTTTGTTTTTGTGTTTTTTTAATACATTTATTTATTTTTTTTATTTGTTTTTGGCTGTGTTGGGTCTTCGTTGCTGCACGCGGGCTTTCTCTAGTTGCACCGAGCGGGGCTACTCTTCATTGCAGTGTGTGGGCTTCTCATTGTGGCGGCTTCTCTCATCCAACCCACTTCTAAAGACCACCTCCCATTTACCCCCCATCTTATTTGTAGGGTTCTTCTTGTCCCTTAACAGGTTTGGGCTTATAGATTAAGGGTTCGGTTTAGAGTTACATTTAAGTGCAAGATAACCCATGGCAAGACTGAATATCATTGGTTTCCTTTTAAGTCTCCTTACATATGAGTTAGTAGCCTTGGCCACTTACCAGAATCGCAATTCTGACTGTCCAGGAGATCTTAGAGCCTTAAAAAGTGACAGTTCTATGAGAGAGCCATGGTTGGTAAGCAGGGGAGAGAGCTGAGAGCTGTGATTCTTCCCTTTCAGGTTTGCCCAGGACTCACAGTGGAAGCTATTTGAGCACCACTTCTCCAAGGCTCACCAGTTGGTGAAAAGAACCAATGCCTCACTGTTTGGTTCACATGGCTTTGTCCGATTCCTAGAGTGCCATGTGCTAATGTTACAGAAGATGCCAGAGGGTGTCTTCGCACATACTGCCTCAGAGACTCCCCGCCAAACCCTCAAGGTACCTGTCTCCATTACCCCTCAACTAACACCTAAGTTATGGTACTCTTTCTGCCACCTGCATCTCTCCCTTACTCTTCTCCTTGCTGCCTCTGTCTCTTTTTCCCCCTTGAACCCTTTTTTTACTCTGCCTAGAAAGTCTTTCCACCTACCTCATGTATCCTCCCAGATATTCTTGCATGGTCAGGACTGGATTCCTTAACTTTCTGGATTTGCACAGCTACTACCCAGTACCATTAAAATGTTAACACTTAGCCCTTCTCAGTGGACCACTCTGGCTCAGTCTATACTGTCCTCCCTGCATCCCTGCCTTCTGAGTTTGACACATCTCCCTGCATCCCTGCCTTCTGAGTCTAAAACATTCCAGTCCCTCTGTATCTCAAAACAGACTTTCTGGGCCTACTTTACCATCTGGGCCTACTTTACTCCTTTCTGTTACCCCAGCCCTGAGTGAGTATGCTGAGTGGGGACTGCTGTAAGTTCTGACGGAGTGGAGTGGAGGAAAGAAGGTACTAATCCCTGAGCTAATGGACCTTCGCTTCCTTTCAGTACTTCAAGGAGTTCTTCTCTCGATGTGTGACCTGCCCTGTCTATCACCAGTGGGTCTCTGAGCTTAAAGCCTCTGTAATGAGATGTGGAAAGAGAGAGTCCATGTCCTTGACTAACGTCATCAGACCTTTTGACACCTGCTTGACCAGGATTTGGATAGAGGGAGAATTCCTGGAGGAAAATAACTCCTTTGAAGGAAATTTGCAGAGTAAGCATTCCTTCCTGGAACCCTTGTCTGAGAGACATAAAGAACAGTCTCAGATTCTTACTCACAAGCAGTCAAAGACTGTACCTCCAAGTAAGAAGGGACATGCAGATAATTAGGATTAGTCCTTGCTCCAGAGGTAATTGTCCTTCTCTCACAGTGCCGGACCCACCCTAGACAGAGACCCCTTATATTGTTGAACAGTGTAAGAGCCTCTCTTGGCCCTTTGTTTCAGCATCTATAACCCTTAGGCATAGGAAGTTCCTCCCTGGTCCCAGCTTAAACAAATAGATTGTTCCCTTGGAGTAGCTGGATGGTTACTAAGGGAGAAAGAAGGCCTTAGAAACCACAATGTAATGTCTGTGAAGGTAAATGATAAGATATGGGCAAGTAAAAGAGAGGAAAGAATATAGTTTCTTGCTTTAGGGCCCAGCAAATCTCCTCCTCCAGGCCATGAGTTAAATTTGTAATTGCTGAGGAAGTTCTTTGTGTTTGTATTATTCTTTATGTTCCTATTTTCAGGATTTGTCAGAGTGGCTGATGTCAAGGAGAATAAAGATGAAGAAGAAATTCAAGAATGTATATGTTAAAACAAACAAACAAAAATCATCTGAAGGGACCATGATTCTTTCATTACATGTAATACAAAGATATGCCCCCAAGTCTCCTTTTTAAGATACTGTATAGTATACATATTAAATATGCTAGCCTTTATCTATATCTTTGTCAAAATAAAAGCCTGTGTTTCTAAAGCATGAAACTTAGATCTTTCTTAACTCTTAACAGTCGGTAATGCAACTATGGCAGAAATTAGAATCAGAGCTAGACCGGAGGCCAGGGAGGCTTTGAGATGAACTGATTCCATCTTATATAATAAGGTAAGATCCATTAACATAATCTTTTCAAGTTTCTTCCATGTTGTAGAATTCCTTTTTGTGGCTGAATAACATTCCTTTTTATGTATATGCCACAGTTTATCCATTTATGAGCTAATGGATATTTGGGTTGTTTCCACTTTTTGGTTATTATGAATAATGCTATGATAAACATTTGTGTACAGGTTTTTGTATGAACATATGTTTTCAGTTCTCTTCAGTATATACCTAGGAATGGTATACCCATTTCTGTATGACAATGGGTCATACAGAAACTCTCTGTTTAGCTCTTTAAGGAACTGTCAAATTGTTCTCCAAAGTTGCTGTACCATTTACATTCCCACCAGCAATGTGTAAGCATTCCAGTTTTTCACAAACAATTGTTATTATTTGTTTTTTTGATTATAGCCATTCTAGTGATTGTGAAGTGGTATCTCATTGTGGTGTTGATTAGCATTTCCTTAATGACTAATGATGTTGATCATTTTTTTATGAGCTTATTGGCCACTTGTATATCTTCTTGGAGAAATGTCTATTCAAATCCTCTGTCCATTTGTTGTTGGAATATTTGCATTTTTGTTGAGCTTGAAGAGTTTCTTATATATTCTGGATACTAGACCCTTATCAGATTTGATTTACAAATATTTTCTCTCATTCTATAAATTGTCTTTTCACATTCATGATGGTACTGTTTTGCAGCACAAAAGTGTTTTGTTTTGATGAAGTCCAGTTTATCTGTTTTGTTTTTGTTTTTTGGTTGCTTGTGCTTTGGTATCATATCTTAGAAACCATTGCCAATCTTAGGCCACAAAGATGTTTTTTCTCTGTTCTCTTCTAAGCGTTTTATAGTTTTAGCTTTTATTTAGGTCTTTGATTATTTTGAGTTAATTTTTGCATATATTGAATGGTAAGTTTCCAAAGTCATTCTTTTGCATGTGGATATACACTTTCTCAGCACCACTTATTGAAAAGACTATTCTTTCCCCCATTTAAATGACTGAACACTCCTGTTGATTTATGGTTTTATGAGATGTATGGGTTTATTTCTGAACTCTCAGTTTTATTCCGTTGGCCTGTATGTCTATCCTTATGCCAATACACACAGTCCTGATTATTGCAGCTTTGTAAGTTTTAAAATGAGGAGGTGTGAGTCTTCCAACTTTATTATTCATTTTCAAGATCGTTTTGGCTATTCTGGGTCCCTTGCATTTCCATATGACTTTTAGATCAGCTTGTCAGTTTCCACAGTTTCCACAAAAAGGAGAGCTGTAATTTTGATAGAGATTATGTTGAATCTATAAATCAATTTGCAGAGAATTGCTGTCTTAGCAATATTAAGTTTTCTGATCCATGAAAGTGGCATATCTTTTCCATATATGTAGGTCTTTTTTAATTTCTTTCAGTGATGTTTGTAGTTTTTAATGCACAAGTCCTCCACCTCTTTTGTTAAGTTTATACCTAAATAATTTTATTATTCTTGGTACTATTATAAATGGAATTGTTTTCTTAATTTCATTTTGGGTTGTTCATTGCTGGGGTATAGAAATAAAACTGATTTTTGCATATTGGTTTTGTATCCTGAAACTTTGCTGAATTCATTTGTTAGCTCTAAGTTTTTTTGGTTTGGGTGCACTCCTTAGTATTTTCTATATACAAGATCATGTTATCTGCGAATAGAGATAATTTTACTTCTTCCTTTCCAATCTGGATGCCTTTTATTTCTTTTTCTTGCCTAATTGCACTTGCTAGATCCTACAGTACAATGTTGAATAAAAGTGACAAGAGTGGACATGCTTTTCTTGTTCTCAACTGTAGGGGAAAAGTTTTTAGTTTTTTACCTTTAAGTATGATGTTAGCTGTGAATTTTTTATAGATGCTCTTTATCAGGTTGACGAAATCCCGTACTATTCCTAGTTTGTTGAGTGTTTTATCATGATAGAGTGTTGGGTTTTGTCAAATGCTTTTTCTGTCACCTGTTGAAGTGATCATGTGGTTTGGGGGGGGGGTTTCTGTTAATATGTTGTATCATATTGATTTTCAAATGTAGAACCAACCTTGCATTCCTAGAATAAATCACGTTTTGTCATGGTGTATAATCCTTTCTGTTTGTTCCTAGGTTCTATTTGCTAGTGTTTTGTTGAAGATTTTTGCATCTACATTCATAAGGAATGTTGATCTGCAGTTTTCTTGTGATCTCTTTGTCTGGTTTTTGTATCAAAGTAAAACTGGCCTCATAGAATGAGTTGGGAAGTATTCCTTCCTCTTCTGTTTTTTGGAAGAGTTTGTGAAGGATTGGTTTTAAAATTCTTTCAGCATTTGGTAGAACTCACCAGTGAAGCCATCTGGGCATGGGCTTCTCTTTTGGGAAGTTTTTTGATTACTAATTAAACCTCTTTACTTGGCATTCGTCTATTCAGATTTTCTATTTCTTCCTAAGTCAGTGTCAGTAGTTTGTGTCTTTCTAGGAATTTGTCCATTTCATCTGAGTTATCTAATTTGTTGGTATACAGTTGTTCATAATATTTCTTATAATCCTTTTTATTTCATAAGGTCAGTAGTTCTCCTTCCACTTTCATTATTCCTGATTTAGTAATTTGAGTCGTCTTCTCTTTGTTTCTTGTCCAGTCTAGCTAAGGTTTGTAAATTTTGTTGATCTGGTCAAAGAACAACTCTTGGTTTTGCTGATTTTTTTCTATTGTTTTTCTTTTCTCTATTTCATTTATTTCTGCTCTAATTTTTATTATTTCCTTCCTTCTACTTGCTTTGAGTTTAGTTTGCTCTTCTGTTCCCAGTTTCTTCAGGTGGAAAGTTAGGTTATTAATTTGAGATCGATCTTTCTTCTTCTTTTTTTTAAAATACAGGTATTTACTACTATAAATTTCCCTCTAAGCACTGACTTTGCTGAATCACCTAAGTTTTGGTATGTTGTGTAATTATATTCATTCATTTCAAAGTATTTCTAATTTCTCTTGAGATTCCTTTTTCCTGTTTGTTATTTAGGAGTGAGTTGTTTAATTTCCACATATTTGTGAGTTTCCAAATTTTACTTCTGTTATTGACTTCTAATTTCATACTGTTATGGTCAGAAAACATACTTTGTATGATTTCAATCCTTTTAAATTTATTTAGACTTGATTATGGTCAAATATATGGTCTGTCCTGGAGACTGTTACCTGTATGCTTGAGAAGAATGTGTATTCTGCTGTTGTTGGGTGGAGTGTTCTATAGGTATCTGTGAGGTCTAGTTGGTTTATAGTGTTTTTCATGTCTACTCTTTCCTTGCTAATCTTCCACCTACTTGTCCTATCATTTTTGAAAGTGGAATATTGAAGTCTACAACCGTTACTCTTTGTTTATTTCTCCTTCAGTTCTATCAGTTTTTGCTGTATTTTGAAACTCCGTTGTTAGGTACCCATATGTTTATCATCATTATATCTTCTTAATGGGTTGAGTCTTTTATCATTATAGAATGTCCTTTCTTTATCACTAGTAACAATCTTTGTCCTAAAGTCTATTTTGTCTGATATTAGTATAGCTACTCCAGTGTTTTATAGCTAGTTTGCATGATTTATGTTTTCCCATTCTTTTACTTTCAGCCAACTTGTGTTTTTCAATCCAAAGTTTGTCTCCTAGAGACAGCATATAGTTGGATCATGTGTTTTTTAATCATTCTGCCAATCTCTGCCTTTTAATTGGAATGTTTAATCTGTTTACATTCAGTATAATTACTGGTAAGGTAAGATTTATGTCTTCCATCTTGTTATTTGTCTTCTACTTGTCTTATGTCTTTTTTTCTCCTCTATTCCTTCACTGTCTTTTGTTATATTAAATGAGTTAAGTTTAATTCCCTTGTCATCTCTTTTACTATATAATTTGTGTTATTTTCTTGTTGTAGGGATTACAGTTAACAATATAGTTCAGATTAATACCAACTTAATTCCAATAATATACAAAAACTGATTCTATATAGCCCCATCCCCTCCCGCCTTCTTCATATTGTTATTGTCATAGAAGTTACATCTTAATAAATGGTGTACCTGTCAACACAGGCATATAATTATTGCTTAATGAAGTTGTCTTCTAAATCACATAGGGGCAGGGGAAAGCCATTTTTCTTGAGTAAATACTCCTTGGATTGATGCAAGCCATTGGTTAATTTCCAGAGTTCTGAAAAAGTTGATTCTATTTTTGCCAGTTTTCTTGTTTCTTTTATGGAGGAGAGAATTTTCAGAGTTCTCTAACCACTTTCTTTTAAAATCACTCTCAATGTACTTTTAACTTGTATTTCCCTTAGATGAAGTTAAACATCTTTATTATATTTATATTTCTTTTTGTGTGGGCTATAGGTATGTATTCTGTGACTGTATTCTATTAAGTATTTGTTTTCTAGTTGATTTGTAGGGGTTAGGGAAATGAGCCATCTGCCTTTGTATGAGCTGCAAAATTTTTCTTCATTTTGTGTTTTGACTTTTGTTTATGGTGTTTTTGTCATAAAGGGAAAAGTATCAGTCTTTTCTTAATTTATCCTAATGTGTCAGTTTTAATGTATCTATGAATTCTTTTATGGCTGCTGAGTTTTGTGTAATACTTTAAAGATTTTTTTCCTCTAAGATTATTTTAACTATTCCCCAATGACCTTTCAAGTATTTTTTAAAATAAATTTTATCAAAATATAATTTACATGCAGTAAAGTACACCTATTTAAATGATGAGTTTTGACAAATGTAACCCATGTAACCACTACCACAAACATGATAGAGAACATTGAATCACCCCCAAAAGTTCTTTCAGGCCCCTTTAGAGTCATTCCCACTCTACCACCACCACCCGCGCAAAATGCTCTTGTTATTTTTTTTCCTTGTGTTTATATCTGTGATGATTTTCCCCTTGTCATTTATTTCATCCATCTTCTTGAGTAAAGTTAGCTAACACTTTATTTCATTTTACTTCAGAGAATAAGCTCTTTTATTTATGTATTAGTTATGTCATTTTTCTCCTTTAAAATTAGCTATTTGAGTTAGATGCTTAATTCTTGTTAAGGGTGTGAATTTTCCTCTGAGAACTTCTTTAACTGAATTCCAAAGGTTCTGATATGAAGCAGTCACCTCACCATGTCACCTGCATTTTCTTTGCTTTGTTTTTGTGTTTCTTATAATGAAATTTAGTTTAGTATTTTCATCTTAGCAGTTACTTTTATACCTATGACTCTGGTTGGAAGTCTATGAATACCAACCAAAGCAATGATGGAATTAATATATTTCTCCTTCCCTCTTCTCTTCCAGCCAATTGATTATCTTAGTATTTTCTTTTGTATTGTTAAATATACCTTTACTTCTCTCACGTTCTAAAAAGTTCAAACTACATTCAGACCAGGTTAAGTTTCTCCCAGAGGGGTGCTTTTTAGACCTAGTCTGCCCTTCCCCCACATTCTCCTGCCCTCCCCCCACCCCCAACCTTGCCTTCCCACCAGGCAAGTCCCCAGTCATCTTAGCCAGGGGAAATGAGGGCTTAGTTGATTGGTGGGCAGCTCCTGCCTCCCTAAGGGACAGAGTAAATTTAGGTTCTGTCACAGGCTGAGACTCTATCAGAGGAAGCTCAAAACATCCTGCCAGAGCTTCCTGAAAATAGCATCGCTAGACTTACACAGTCCCTGCCTGTTCCTTCTCCTCAGATATCTAGACCAAGCTTAGGGCCCTTCCAGATGGTCCAGATGGCCAAAATCTCTTTTTGCTTAGTTCTCCGTGATTATAAAAGACTGGGTTCCTGAGCACCCCATCTTCTCCATTTAAGTCTCTCATCTCAGTATGGGCAAATATTTTCAAACTGAACAGTTGAGAAGAAATCATGGCAGAAACCTTAAAGGGCCTCCTATCCCCAGGCTGGACTAGCTTTCATTTACACTTAACCATGGCCATACCCTTACCATTTATTCCTCCTCCCCTCACCCCCATGCCCTTTTTCCACTGGACTCGTCCCAGGCTCAGAGTTCAGGCCAAAGGGAACAGAACTACCAGATGATCACCCAGTTGAGAAAGAGCCAGCTCTGGTAAAACTGATGTCTGCAAAGTTCTTTCATTTCCTGGTGCTTGAAAATCCTTTGTCCTGCCAAGGATTAAGCTTGGTATTTATTTCAGTTTCTGACCTTACTCCTGTTTCTTTTCAACTTCATCTCTCATACCCCATCTTTCCTGAATCTCCTTTAACTAATTATTATCCCCCTTCTCCCACCATATGTTGTCACTTCATAAGATGTCACTTGTTTACAAGGTATAGAGCAGAAAGCAGAAGAGATTTCTAGACTCGAGCAAATGACTCTATACTTTCAGGTATCCTGATAAAGGCAGGAAATACTTTTGAAGAAGTCTTCTTGATGCCCCTTAATTCAAACTGTGTGCAGTATTCTGACCAGGGAGGGAAACCACTTCCCCGCTAGCAGAACAGGCAGGAGATCATACAACACAAACTCTGGACGAGTGTTTTCAGTTCTTGGGCCATGTGAAGTCAAACTTGGGCCCTTTCCTTCCCCCTCAAGCATCAAGAGCTCATATATTATCATGTAGAGTTTATTTAGCCCTGTGGTGTAATGGCAGAGGAACTAGCATGGGGGGGGGAGGGCTTCCCCAGACACCTCAATCATTCCAAGTATCACTTACCAGGTGAGAAAAGTCAAGATATTAGATCAGATCCTAAAGACCCTAGTTGCTCTGATATCCTAAGGATCTAGGGCACAGACTGCGTGGATGGCTGCACAGAACCCTGGGGATGATCTCTGTGAGTATACAGGATGGTGAACAGCTTAGCTGGGTGGAATCTCACTATTAGGTGGATCCTGGGCTGGCTCGAAGGAGGCTCCTCCACTCTTGTCCCCTCCAGGGAAAGTGACTGTGGCGTATGTCACAGGCTTGGAGCAGATCTCAGCCTTAGCAGGCAGAGGGGGCAAACAGGATGGGGCTGGGGGTGGGTGTTTCCCTGACAGGGAATCAAGAGGAAGGTTGGTGTAGGTGTTATTGTCAAAGGAAGGTGGCGAGTCAAGCCTAACATATGGTACATCCGATGGCAAGTCAGCAGCCAGTCCAGAGTCACTGATGTGGTGGACCACTGAGGAGGGGGCCTGTAACAAAAGCAGGCAAATCAGGCAAAGAGAAAATGCCTCCCTCTGCCCCAGTTCCCTTAGATGGGAAGCCTAGGACCAGACTGGATCTGTCTCTTCAATCCTGAGTATGTCAGTGGGCAAGAAGGCTTCACTTTGAAGATTTTCATGCCCCGAGTTTCTCTACAAATCTGGGAAGGTGGATAGCAAGGTGGGAAGGTAGGAGACCATTGTTGCCAAGTTTACAGCGTTTGGGAAGAGGGTTTGGACCTCTACTGGGTCACAGTCTTTTCTCCACCTCATCATCCTGGGACTTCTCAGTGATTGTGGCAGAGGGAGGGTCTGGGGAATTTGGCTGGGGGCCTGCGGAGATCTCTTACCGAGCCTGAGACTCCACTGCTCTGAAATCGTCCACAGGCAGAAAGCCTGTTCCCTGGCAGGACAGAGGACAGAAGCACAGTCTGCTTCTTGTGCTGACTCAGTGCCCGCCTCACGCCCTTCAGAAACTTTGGAAACCTCTGTCCTAGCCTCCACCTTCCCCACTCCCACCAGCAAAGTTTTCCCCTTCCATCTCCCCAGCCCCCACCCCCAGCCAGCCCTAACTCTCCCCCCACCCACTTACTGCTTCCACAGCTCCCCTCAACCTGCCTCAACACTCAATCCATCTCCCGAAATCCCCCACCTCCTC
Organism: Grampus griseus; assembly: GCF_964374135.1. Classification (NCBI taxonomy): domain Eukaryota; kingdom Metazoa; phylum Chordata; class Mammalia; order Artiodactyla; family Delphinidae; genus Grampus; species Grampus griseus. The sequence goes on along the minus strand of NC_139004.1, from coordinate 33,161,999 downwards.
CAGTCACCTGTCCCCAATCCCACTGTCTCACCCTCTCCAATTCCTGTTTCTCCCCAGGCCGCCTCCCACTGAATCTCTTTGCTCTCCTCTACCCCTCAGCCATGGGAATTCTAGGGTCTGGGGACCCTTACTGAAGCACATCTGTAGGGGGAGCAGACCTAGATTCTCAGCCTTGAATTCAAGTCTGGCTGATACAGGACCAGGGGGCCATTCTGAGATAGGCAGGTGGACAGCTACGTACCTTTCCTTTTGGCCATCACAGCAAACAGCACCACCGCCAGCACCAGCAGGCCCAGCAGGAGCACAGCACCCCAAATCAAGGGTCTGCTGAGAGACACAAAGGAGTAGGTGAGCTTAGCCCTGAGCCTGGCACGGAGCTGCTTGCCAGGAATCCTAGAGAAGTGGCACAGAGGTGCAGTTCTTGGTGAGCCACGGTTGGAGAAAGATTTTTGGAATGGAATGAGGAGGACAGACTCAGGCAGGGCAGAGAGAGACACTATCAGGGTATCCTGGCTGGAGATCTGGGATGAAGGGGTCAGTGCTGAACTGGGAGGGAAGTCTGTCTGTCTGTCTGTCTGTCTGCCTGGTCAGAAATTCCCCAGGAGTGGAAAGAATCATAAAGTTTCTTTTCAGTTTAGTCTGGGGCTCTAAACAAGCCGTATCTTCACCACCACCCCTTCCCAGCTACCCAAATAACAGTTCTTGTCAGTACCTCTTCTTATCTCGGCTGGGATCCAAAGGGCTGGCACTGCCTACAGGATCTGAAGAGGAGATGTCAGCCAGACTCCCGACCTGATGGGTCTCCTCGTCCTTCTCTTTCAGGCCAGGAGCTGAGTCAGAAGGAAATACTTAATAAGAACATACCCATTGTGGGCAGGGTTCAAGGGCCTATTGAGATCTGAGGGACTGGGGGAGTACAGCTGAGGAAGGAGAAGTCCCAAGTAAGGAACACAAAGAAGCGGTGCTTGGGATATTCCTTAGGGGCCTCTCATTCTGGAGGTCAGGGAATGGCCTCTTTATGTCTTTATCTGGTTGTGAATATGCTCACTTTCCCCTTTACCACCAGCTCCCAACCCTCCCCCCCTGCATTTCTTCTCCACCTGCTCCCCCTGTACCCAGGCTGCTCAGACTATGCAGAAACCCTACTGGGTAATCTGTGCCCACCTCCCTACCCAACCTCACTCATCTCATTGGAGACCTTGCTCCTGGCTCTCATCACTTGTTCTCCAAAGGGGCCTCAGCCCAGCCTGCTAGACCTCCCCACATACCTGCAACCCTGTGACCGCCCCTGCAGGCTGGCTGAGCCCCACCCCAAGCTCTGCGCTCAGGAGCTAAGGAACTTAGGGTCAGCCCTGATGTGACACAATGCCAACTGATCCTTGCTGAGAGCCTTGCTTGGACCCTGAGACTTAGTTTTGTGACAAGGTTTCTGTCATCCCAACAACATGCTTAACTTCTGTCTGTGGGACTCAGGGTTGGTTTCTCTGGGCCTGAGGATCTGCCTTGGGAACCCGGGCAGTCCTTCTAGACCCTCTGAGAGGAGAGGCTTGCCATGTTCTCAGAGATTCACCATTCCCACTACCCAACCCATTCCAATCCAGGAACTGGAGACGCTATGGCCCCAATCTTGCTGCATATGTCCTGATCTCCTGGAGTTTTTTAAATCACCCACATCCTCCCTAGATACTGTGCTCTACCTGCCTGCCTGAACATCCATTCTCTACAGCTGTTGGGGTCCTCAGCACCTGCCCCACTTCAGGCACCTGTCTCCCTGCCACGTATTCCCAGTGCATTGTCTTGTCACAGCTTGCCATTTAGGGAGTTGTAATCTTGAGTTACTAAACCTTAGTGTCAAGGAAGAAGGAGAACAAAGGATGACTAGGGTTAACAGAAGTATATTTATAATATAAATAATAATTGTGGACTCAAGAGGGATTCTAATGAGAGCTTAGTCCATCCTCGTAATTAAAAGATGGAGAAAAAACTGAGAGAAGGAAAAATGCCTTTCTTAATTTCATTATTTTGGGCATTTGGCACAAATTACTTGAAAAAGGAAGACCTGAAAATGAAAACAATGTCAGCATCCACAAGTGCAAGGTAGGACAGTTTCTGCTTCCTCAGGTAGCTGACCGCGTTCCCGACAGAGCACTTCTTTTTTTACAATATCCTATGTTTATGGGAAAAATTTACTACTTTAAAATGTACTTTCAATAAATACTTAGACATGAGAAAGTTATAGCCTGTGAAAATGAAACCTGTGAACATAGTTTCTATACTGAAAATAGGGTTGAGAATATTAACTGTTCTCAACCCTATAATATTAACTGTTGCTGACACTATTTTCTGTTTGTAAAACTGAATGAGTTGAAGGAATTCAGGCATTGAATGTACCCTGCCTGTAGGTGAGGCACATACTAGATGCTCAGTGAAGACCTATAAAATTAAATAAGATATAAATTCAATAGTTTTTAAGCCATCAGACTTGTTATTACAGCAATAAAAACCTGGAAGATGTAAAAAACTTAATTCCAGTTGATATGTCTGAATTAAAACTTTGTTTAAAACATTTCTAAGCAAAATAATAGCATCAAGTATGTTGAAAATGCTGGACAAGGAGGCCAAGGCCCTGAGTGGGGAAAGAGAATTTGCCTTCCTGTGGGGAGACCCACTTGTGCGGGAGGGGAAAGGGGACTGCTGTGTGGCTGGTTTATCTCAGACTTCTCACCCAGTTTGGTTTCCGTTCCCTGCAGAGCTGTCAAAAGGATATCTGCTCCCAATTCCTCCCCCACAAGGGCCCCTACCCACCAAGGACCCAAGAGCAGCTGGTGGGGCAGGAAGGCAGGTTAGAGCAGTGGTGGCCAGGCTGAGATAACTCACCTGCAGGGAGCACATCCAGACTGATTCTGTGCACAGTCTGGGGCCCTGAGATTCCCTCTACCACGCAGCCGTACTCTCCGGCATCCTCCTCCTGTAGGGTAACCATCTCCACCTGGAGCAGGCCACCCCCCAGGTCAGTGAGAAATATGCGGCTGCTGGCTGGGGCCCTGCGATCCACAGCTGACGACACCAAGGGCTGGCATCCCTCTGGCAGGAACCGGCACCACACCTTTCGAGCCTTGACATCCTGGGGTCGGTAGTGGCACTGCACCAGGATGGAGCTCCCCACAGGCGCCTGCAGCACCTCAGGGAGGCTGCCAGCCGAGCCCTGGCCTAGGGAAGGAAAGTTGCAGGGATGTTGGACAGGGCACCTCCTGGCCCACCCACTGCATAGGGGCACAGGGATCTAGAGGTCCACCTTGTGGGCCTACATGTTATTGTTGCCATGGTAATGCCCGTTATTCCTGGGCGTGGAGCGGGGTATGTGGGGACCCAGAGTGCAGCTCCTTCTGAAGCTTACCTGCTAGTCCCAGGAACAGCAGCAGGAGCAGGTTGGGGCCCATGGCTGGGCAGGGAGATGTCAGCTCTGGGGCTTGCCTGGGCACTGACACAGCATTCCCTTGGGGGCAGGAAACTTTTGCCTCAGACGGTCACGTGGGGTTCTCAGTGACCATGGGCTGGGAAGCAGGCACTGGTGGGCCCCTCCATGGGTGGGGAGAAGGAGCTCTTCCAAGCCCTGGTTGGTTCAGTGCTCAGGAACAATCCCTGAGGGTAAGAATGGGCAAGGTAGGGTGAGAAGACCCAAGGAAAAACAGAAGGCTGGGAGCCTGCCCACCCCTAAGGAATGAAGAGCGGGGGGAGGATTGTGACAACCAGAGAGCATTAGAGAAAGGGGGAAGATGGTCCTCAGGGTATTCCAAATATAGAATCCGATGAGGCAGAGCTGTGAAGGAGGGAAGTATAGTGTCCTTCTCATGGCCCGAGGCCATCTTGATTTTAAATTCTGTGTGAGTGCCCCACCCAAGTTCTCAGGAGATCATCCAGGAAGCCCCACCTTGACCGTGCGCCCTGGGCTGGCCTGTCTTCATTCCCTCAGATGCGCGCTCCCTGGACACTTTGAGTGTGGACCACGTGCTCCAGTTCTAGGATTTGCGTTATTGCTTTGATAATTAGTTGGATATTGAACCTCATGTATTCATCTCATCTTCATAGCTTTTCTCTCTCAGTTTCCATCTTTTTGTTCTGATTCCTAGAAGATATCTTCATCTTTTTCTTCCATCCCTTCTCTCCTTGTCGTTCAGATTTTTATCCCTTAGTGCTTTTAATTTACAAGACTTGTTATTCTCCAAGCATTTCTTATTTATAGCATATTATTTTTGTTTCATGAATGCATTATCCTCTTTGTTAGGAGACAGTTCTCTATGAACATTTTCGGGCCTTCCCAGGAAAGGGCACTCACCAAGCTTTGTTCCAGGGCGATTGAAGAGCAAACATGCCTTGGGAGTTAGAGACAGTGTGTCAGCTCCAGAGAGATTTGCTTCCATCCTTCCCCTCCCTCCCTGGAGAAGATTAGTTCATGTTCCAGAGTGAAGACCTCTCTGTCTCTCTCTCTGTCTCTCTCTCTCTCTCTCTCTCTCCAGAGAGGAAGAAGGGCCAACATGCAGATGTTCTATATAAGCTCCAAGTCTCATAATTTGGGGTTCCTGTCCTATGACACAAACCCACTCCCTGCACAGGGACCATCTGGCCCTCATTCACGTCACCTTGTGCAGAACTGGGGTTTGGGGATCCTACATGGAATGTGAGTAATAAACCTGCTGACACCGGGGGAGCACCAGTGCTCAGAGAGACAGGAGCAATCAAGGTGGGGATGGCTGGGAGGACACACTGCTCTGACCTAGATGGTCACACCTGGAAAGGGGCATGAAAAAGCCAGCCTCCCTCCCTCCTCTGTCCTCTTTTCTCTCCTCCTCCCCTCTCTCTTCCTCTCTCCTTTCTCCAGGAGCAAGGGAGTTGAGAATGGGAAACTGGGAGCAGGAGCCCGAGAAAGCCGGCTTCTGCGTTAAGCTGAGCCTCATGGACATGGTGATGGGGTGACCAGCTGTCCCTGTTTACCTGACACTGGGGGTCTTTCCAGGAGACAGGACCTTCAGTGCTAACACTGGCAGAGTCTCCGGCTAACTGGACAGATGGGTCTCCCCAGTGAGTGATATGGAAGTACGTATATCTGTCCTGCCAGCATGTATCAAGCTTTCTTTGATTTCCTTACAAGAAAATTATTTTCACACTAACAAGCCATGTGGGAGCATTGTGTGAGGAGGAGACCTCTCTTCAATATTTACTGAGTGCCTAAAACAGATATGGTAGGTGCTGGGTGCCTAGGACAGAGGTGGCCAGGATCCAGGGAGGTGTCCTATCATTGGGCATTAGAGAAGAGGAAGGAAGCCAGCGCTTATCCAGGACCTACTATGTGCCAGACATCTGGCCAGGACTTTAATATTATTCCTTTCAATCGCATAAAAACCCACCAAAGTAGAGTTGTTTTGTTTTGGTTTGCTGTTGGGTTTTTTGTTTGTTTTTACATGCGAGGACCCTGAGGCTCAGAGGAGTTAAGGAATTTGCTTAAGTTTTCTTAGTAGGAGGCAAACTTGAAATTGGAAAACCCCTTCTGTTCAGTGTGCACTCCAGAGAGTCCAAGGCAGGGGATCCCGGTGGTGATCTGAATCCCAGGGTAGATGTCTCTGACATGGCAGAGCAGGCAGGAGAAAAGGCTGAGTTCCCAAGGGGAGGAAAGTTCCGGCGGCACTCCACCACCAGGCACATCCTGGAGCCTCCCCTTCCATCTCATCACTCTCGGTGCCCAGACCGGGCGGGAGCGAGGGAGGTGCAGGGGGCTCAGTTTGGGCTCTTCTCAGCCTTGGCTCCTAGACTGTGCCTGTGTCTGCAGGAAGGAGACGACTGCCCCAGGACCCGATGGGGAAGTTTCATGTGCCGCTGAGTCAGGGACACCAGGGAAACACAGACTGGACCAGAGTCCTGGAGCTGGGGACAGAGACGGCAGAGCAGCCTAAGCAGGGAGTGGGTGAGGCAGGGCTGGGGCAGGACTGCAATTAGGGGAGTGATGTGTTGACATGAGGCTGGAACACAGGACTGCATCAGGGGCTCCTTCCCAGTGATTCAAAACCCCAGGTACCCACACCCAGCTTAGGGGGCAACGCAGCCCAGTGTGGCCATGGCCACAGGGGCTCCTGGGGCTCCTGGGCTTCTACCTCCCTGAGGCCCAGGACAGAGAACCTGAGGATGTGGCCAACTTGCTTCCTCCTCTTCGGGGCAACCCACTCTCAGGGTAGTGTCCATCCCATTCTCCTCACTCCACCTCAGGTGGCGTGTGTGTGTTGAAGAGAGAGAGAAGGTTCCCTGAGCTGCCTGGCACTCTTCCCCCCTTGCTTCCTCAAAGCGTTTCTCAAACGGTTCCTTCTGACTGCTCTTCAGAATTGCATCATCCCCCGCGCCTTCTGCACTCCCCGTACTCCTAACCATCTGACTGACTGACTTACTCTGTTTGTCTGCTCTCTTCCCACTAGAACATGGCTCTGTGTGGGCAGAAATCTTTGCTTGTTTTGTTCACTGTTATGTCCCCAATGCCTAGACTAGTACCTGGCACGGAAAATATTTATTGAATAAATATACAAATAAATGAGTAGGATTGAGCTAGAGGGAAGGACATCTTGAACGCCAAGTGAAAGTAGGATTTCCAGGCTCTACGAGGGACTTTGGGTAAATCCTTTCCCTTTTGAGTCGCAGTTTCCCTTCCACAGGATAAGGGGCTTGCACCAGTAGTCCCCAGCTCTGGTTCGCTGCACTCTGCAACCCAGTCCCTTGCCATTTCTCCGGAGGCGGAGTAACATGATAAAAGCAAACCTCTAGGTTTGCTAGAGGTTTGAGTCAGCTGGGAATTGGATGGACTTGAGGGGGGTGGAGGAAGGAAGGGGGCCTGGGGCAGGGGGCCCAGCAGTAATCCTAGGAAACTGATGGGCAGGAGGCAGGAGGAGGAGAGGAGAGGATGCTAGAGAAATTCCACAAGAGGAGGCAGGGCTTGGTAATCAGATCTCTGGGAGGGAGAGAGAAGAATAAAAAGATTGGCCAGTTTGGAGCCTGTGGGAATGGAGGGACATGATATCCTAAAACCCTAGGCCCCAAGGAGCCAGACCTTTTATCTTTTCCTCATCTGAATTCACTCTCCTAGCCCTGTAGCAAAAGAGACCTTCATGACGCCCTAAACCATCAGTTAAGCATGAAGTCTTGGATTTATTTGTGAGAGTGTTTAATGTCCAATGTCCAGAAGTTGGTAGATGTCCTTCCCACCTCCCATGCACGCGCACACACACACACACACACACACGTGCACACACGCACAAATCCCTGCTTCCAGGGGCCAAGAGAAGCAGGGTACAGGCAGAGTGGCCTTTTGCGAAAGCAGAACCAGGAGACTTGGTGGCCAAGGGGCGGGTGTGCAGCAGGCTGGGGTGGTCCGTGCAGACCTCTCCTGGGCCTCTCCTCCACCGTGGGTCCTCCTGTCACGTGTCTCTCAGCTCTGCAACAGACAGAGTACTCACTTGGCCCCTCTCAGCACCACCTCACCAGCCCCCAGCGGCCACCGTGCTCTCCAAGCTCACCTGTCAAGGTTTGGAGCTGGTAACCTGGGTCATGGCCACAGTCCAGCCCACTGGCATGGGGTGTCCTCCGTTTCTGCCCATGCCAGGCTGCAGCCCAGAGAGCGCTGGCTGCCAGAAGCTTGCTGAGAAAGATGCAGGCCAGGAGGAAAAGGATGGAAATGGGTGGGAAGGGGCTCTCCTCTTCAGAAAGGTTCCTTGGAGAAAAAAAAGAGGACATGTGGGAGGCCATGAGGGGACCCACAGACTGGAATCTGCCCTCATAGAAGGAATGGGGAGACACGAGGAGCTCCGGGGGTTGAGGATATCTCCCCATCCAGCACCATCCCTGGATGAGGCTTTGCGGGGCTTGGGGGAACCTGTAGTCAGGAGACCTGAGTTCCAGGCATGGATCTGCCTGCTGACTGCTTTTAAACAGTTACCTCCCTTGCTGAGCAGTTTTCTGCATGATGGTGTGGTATGATGTGTGTGTGTCTGCATGCACATGTGCACTTCATGGTTATACTCACAGTGTTTAAACACCAATCAAGAACCAGTCGGAACTGATTCTGGTCCCATCAGGGAAGCAGGGGTCTGAGGGTACCAGTTTTGTACTAAAATACTCAAAGTTTCATTGTTGCTGAATTGTGGAGATGTCTGAGGGCTGCCAGGGAAGGGGGTGGGAGGCCGACCACTCAGCAGTCTTGGAGCAGCAGCTACTTACAAACTGTTAGGGAAGTTTTGCAATATTTTAACAACTGGCACAGTCATACCAACACACACTGGCTGGTTGGAGGGGTGTTTAGACAAGATCACATGCAGACACTTTAGTGTCTCATTGCCTTGGAATTTGTACTTCTGGCACGTGCCACCCCCCAGCTGCCACCCCATGCCTTGGCTCTGCAGGGTGGAGGTCTGCCCAGGGATTTTAGGAAAGACTTGTCACTATACCTGGAGATGCTGTGCTCCACCTGGGCATCCTCAAAGCGCTCGGACTCCTCAGGGATCCAGAGATCTCCAGGGTCCTGGTAATCAAGGGGGTCTGTGGGAGACAGAGCCTGTGAGCTTCTAGCCCCCCTCCTTGATGCCACAGTGGGGAGAACCTCTCTGGGTGGGGGGAGGCTCTCTGGGACATGGCCCTGGGTGGATCAAGTTGTTAACCTCTCTGAGCCTCAGTCTCCTCACCTGTAAAGTGGGGCAATTAGGAACACCTTCTTAATAATAGTGTTGCAGGATACAGTGAAAGCATCCTGTGTAATGCCCATCCCCTCACGGGAGCTCAGTAACTGCAGCTCCCACCCTCCCATCACACAGGGTCTTTAGGAAGATCAAACGAAATAATGGGTGTTTTTGAAAGTCCTGTGTAAACAGTCGAGCTGCCTGTACCAGCTATGGATTATTGTTGTTGTTGTTGTTGTTATTCTTTTCCTGCTATTCTCTTGGGAGTCAGCTGAGCCTTAGACCCTGATAGGGCTGAAAATCTGTGTGTCCTCGCCCCCTACTCTCATGGTGGTAGGGTTTGGGGTCTAAGGCAGGCGGTGTCCCCTACCCTCCCCACCTTAGACAAATGTTACTTTCAACCTTCATTTCCATGATAAGGGGCCATGTTGGAGAGAGGAGTTGGACAAGGGGAGAGTCAGAAAAGGGACACGTAACCTCAGATTTGTTGTCCTTTGGGACACAATCACGTTCCGGAGACACAGACAGAAAGCTTTCCTGAAGGGCATCCCCTGTGCAAACTCAGGGATGAGAAGGACCCCACCACTGCGCATCTCACCTAGTCAAGCCTGAAATGAGGATCCCGAGCAGTTAGCAGCAGGAGGCTGGGGCAACGACTGTCACTGACCCCCAAGCAATTTTAACTCTGTCATGTCATTTGTGTCTCATGGGAGCCCTGTGGGGTCAGCAGCACAGGCACCACGACCTCCATTTCAGGATGGGGAAATGGAGGCCCAGAGAGGAGAAGCACGTTGCCCAGGGTCACAGCAGTGTTCCTTTCTAGGGTTGTTTCTCTGTACCAGGTTTGTGCTTAATCTATGTTGGTAGGTCCGTTGGGTGGTTGGGTGAAGGAATAGGTGAATGTCCTCCTACTCCTTAAGGACCACCTCAGTGCTCACATCCTAACCAGATGCCAAATGGATAAAGCTGTTTGGGGGAAGCAGGACCACAGCTAGCTCATAAGGCGCCTTGGGCAAATTAGAGAACTGTACCCTTCCTGCAAGTGATGCAGTCCTCCACCAGGGAGCACAGCCTGGAGAGAGACAGCAGGGCTGGATTGTGACCCCCTTGTGCAGTTAGCAACCTGCACAACTATCCACAGCGACCCTGAGTTGACCCTGAGTTGTGGGGTGGGGAGGGACAAGATCCACACTGTGGGATTTCCCAGGGTCCCCAAAAGCCCTGAGGGTGGTCCTGTGCTCAGATACTAAAGACGACCCCAGGCCCAAGAGCAGGCCAGGGTGCAGTCAGCTGCCCACTCACCAGCCAGCACCTCCACCAGGACCTTCCTGAGGGTGTCGGCCTCGCTACCATGGAGACTCTGGCACTGATAGAGGCCAGCGTCGTGGGCTTGAAGATTCCGCAGAGTAATGGTGAGTGTGCCACCCAGGGCATCATCCGTGATGGCCGTGCTCCCATTGCGCCTCTTCAGGAAGGACAGCAGCCACGAGGGGTGAGTGCTGACCACCTGCTGGCACAGGCCCTCTTCACCCAGCTGGCGGCACCAGGCTTTGCGTCTCCCCCAGTGCTTCAAGGAGTTGTAGGGGCAGGAGACCCTCAGGGACCGGCCTGCCATGCCCTGGAACACCGTGGTGTTGTGGGCTCGGGATAGCTCTGGGGAGGAGACATTCATTCACTTACCAAATGTTTATTGAACACCTACTATGTTCAATGAACAGAAGAGACAGAAATCCCACACTTAAGGAACTCAGGCCTTTACACAGGTTGGGAGAAGGTGGTATAACCCAGGTATGTGTTTATAGGAAGCTGGAAACCAGGAAACCCGGGTCCTGGATCTGGCTTTATCACCATTGGACTTGCTGGACGTCTTTAGAGAAATAACTGACCCTCTCTGGGCCTATTTCCAGAGACATTTGGTCTTGAAGTTCCCTCCAGTCCTAGTCCACTCATGTTCTTCCTGTCACATGAAATCAAGCCCTCCCCTCTCCCACTCCATCTCAAGAGAGCAGGGCCAGTGACCCTCTCAGGCCTGGGGCTGGTCCCACGTGGGGCTGGGCACCCCCACCCCACGCCCTCCATCCTTGCTTCCTTTGCAGCTGCCCACGCTCATACCAGCACTGCATTCTCCTCTTTCTGACCTTTAGCTTCCAGCTTCCCTATTTCTGTGCCTTTGTTCCCCTTTCAGGAGGGATGCGTCTCAGAACTATTTTGGGAGAGACATGAGGCTGCTATTTTAGGGACCCTCCTTGGGGTGGGCTTAGAGTGCCAGTCTATTGCCAGGGCAGGGGCTATAAGAGAACCACCCAGTGCCCTCTGCCTCAGCCTCCCCTCTCTTCAACCACATGGTGACAGAAACTTGTAAAAAGGATTGGGGAGCTGGTGGCCTGTCTTTTGGAACCAGAAAGACCTGGTGAGCAGTGCCCCCTCCATACTACCCAGTCCATCCCTCTGCCTTTGGGCAGGCCAACGCATCCCCCTCCCTTACTCCACCTCCAGCCAAGAAGCTCCAGCTCCATTGGAACAGTCTCTCCTCTCACCCAGGTATGCCTATTGCTCTGGGGGAGCAAGAGGCACCCTTCCCCAACGAGAAAAGGCCATCATGTGCAAGAATCTGGGATGCCAGTCTCCCCAGCTCAATCACAAAATCTTCAGCCCCTTCACCTCCCATCCAGGGCTGAGGACAAGAGGACCTTCAGAGCACAGGAGGGGCACCCCAAAGATGCAGATTGCCAGTACCAGGTTCTTTTCTCCCTCCCACGCTGCTATTCTTCTGGGGCTAGTTAAGTGGTTCATAATTTTAGGGGCTCTTACCAGTGCCCCTCAAAACTTCCCCCAACTACTAGCTAGTGCCTGAGATGCCACCATCAGAACTCCTTCCCTTTCTAGGTGTCCGAATCCACCAGCCTCTGACACTTCCACGTACATGAAGAATCTGATGCTGGGGAGAGAGGGAGATGATGAAGAATATGGGGCACAGTGAGAAGAGGGGGTGCAAGACATGCCGAGAATTTCAGCCATCTTCACACTTTGGCTCAGTGCTCCCTACCCACCCACCCACTTGCCATATACTCAAGGAAGGAGAGGGAAAGAAGGCAGCAGAGGGAGGGAATCCTACCTGTGACAAAGAGCAAGATGAGCAGCCCAAGAGGCTCCATGTCACCCTTCCCTTGTGGAGGACAGACGCAGGGTGCCTTGTGCAAGATCTCGTCTTTCCCTTGAACTGCAGGAAGGAGAGGGTCAGGCTCGTCAGGCGCTGCCCACAGGAACCGGCTCCTGGAGGTTGAGTAATCATCAGAACTGGAATCTGGCTTTATGATTCAAGGAGGGGGAGTGGGGTGGGGGAGGGGAGGAGAGGAGGAGCCACCACTGCAGCCCAGCAGCGCGGTGCGGAGGATCCCAGACCTCCAAGAGGACAGCCCACTGTCCTGCCTGTACCAGCCTTCTCATGGTTTAGAAGACTACCCTTTCTCCATTCAACTGCCTTAGTATCTTTATTGAAAATCCCTTGACATGTAGGTCTACTTCTTGACTGTCTGCTCTGTTCCATTGATCTACGTGTCTATCCTTTTACCAATATCACCCCATCTTGACCACTCTCTGTGGCTATATAACAAGTCTTGAAATCAGGTGATGTGAGTAATCCAACTACACTGTTCCTTTCCAAAATGGTTTTAGCTGTTCTAGTAATTTTGTTATGTAAATTTTAGACACTGTGTGTCAATTTCTCCCCCCTGCACTCTCCCCAAAGCCTGCTAGTCTTTTGATGGGATTACACTGAATCTGTAGCTCGATGTGGAGGGAACTAGACATCTGAACACTATCGAGTCTTCCAATCCGTGGACATATTTCTTCTATGGTTTCTCTCACCAATGTTTTATAGTTTTCAGCCTACAAATCTTGCACATATTTTGTTAAATTTCTATCTAAGTATTTCATGATTTGGGTGCTATTTTAAATGTTTCTAGCTTTCTGTATCTTAGGCAGAAGCAGAACTCAGAAATCCCATGAATCTTTATCTTACTTTCTGTCCCACTTATGCCCCATTCTGACCTCTTCTTCTCACATCCTTCCTACCTGAGAAAAGCATATTTTTTATTCCTCTAAGCCTCATAGCAAAGGGCAGGTACCAAGAAATCTTTGCCAATTCATGCATATGAATTCACAGCGTGTGCACATCAAACTCTCTCTTCTCTTAGCTTGTGCTAATTTGTAGTTCAATCCCCTAATTCTCATGTCTGAGCATAGGAACATTTCTGCACCACCCCACTCCCAAGCACAGGGTCCTTCCTTTCCTTTTGCTAAATCTGAATTCAAAGATACCTGCCACTTCACACTTGGGCACAGAGATCTTTTCCCCTCTATTACATCATTCCAGCTGAATGCCATCATTCACGTATGCATGCATTATTCAACTACCATGTACGTGCTGGAGAACTCAGGTCTCTTGGTGCCTCAGTGTTCCTGGATACAATGGTGACCATTGCTGAGGGAAGCCCTAGAACCAGAGGCATGACTGGAAACATGACATACACCTGATGTCTAACTTTGGCTAAAACTTCACAGCTGCTGCGTAATCCCTTTCAGAATGTCTGGAAGTTTCCTAGTAAACTGCCTATAGCAGCTCTTCCAAATCGTCACTATCCTCAAATACACAGCTCTACTCCCCCTCCTTCCCTAGAAATAAATCAACATATGTGAACATCCTCACCCTCTTTCAGATTCTGTTATCCTCCTATCCCCACTCTCGCCCACCTGGGCGGCCAGAGAAGTACAAGAGTCCGGTCAGGACCATGGCCAGCACCCAGACAGGCCCTGGGATGGGAAAGGGTGTGGCTGCCAACAACTGGCAGGGAAATAAGCTTCTCGAAACTGAAACAACTCAAACTCTATCCAGGCACACCATCAGCCCAACCTGGGAAATCCCTTGCCCAGCCCTGCCTGAGAAGTGGGCTTGAGAGAGTGACTTTCAGTACCCACTCCACCCTTAGCTGGCACCACCAACCACAGACATTAGAGCCTACAAACATCATCTGCTGCTAAGCGGCCACTTAAGATTTCCTTTTCCCACTTCCCTCTTTGGTTCCGTCCTGCTTTTGCTCGATCTCATCTTCCTGGATCCAAACCCCTGCCTTCCACCCCCAAACTCTCTCTCACTTCTGATCCCTCACAGACTTGACGTGCTCCCACCTCTCTCTTTGTATTTGCATTGTCACTCTCCGCCACTTCCAGCTGAGGCCATTCTCCCATTATTAAGATATATTTTCTAAGCTAAAGATCTCAACCCCTGTCCAGGGGCCATAGTGAGGCAGGATGTCCAGCCAAAGGGAAGATCTGGTTGAGAACACCAGAGCTTAGAAGAAGGGACCCAGGCACTGAACCTGGTGAAAGGCATCATAGGTGTAGGGAATCTCACCTGCCACTTGATTGGATCAGGAGTTATCCAGATCTGGCAGGGGCGGGGGAAGATGTCTAGCCTGAGCATGGGGCAGAGTGTAGGATTGGTAGGCTGAGTGGGACAGAAATTGAAACTACAGAGTAGGGGTTAAGCACACAGGCTCTGCTTCTTATGGTGAGTAAGCCCAGCTCTGTTATTTACTAGCTATTGGGCAGGTTTCCTAACTCTCCAGTTGGCTTCACTATCTGGGTATGTAAATGTGTATGCCACATTGTCAAGTGCTCAAAAAAAGTAGCTGGCATTATTTTCCTCCCTCTTCAATATATTTTTCTCTAAATTCTTTCTTTCTTCCTCCTGTCTATGTCCATCCCAGATTTCCATTTTCCTTTTCCAAGATGACTGCTCGCTCTCTCTCTCTCTCTCTCTCTCTCTCTCTCCCTCCTCTCTCTCTCTCTCTTTCTCTCTTTCTGTCTCTCTCTCCCCCCTCCCTGCCTTTGACAATCCCCAGGAACTTGCTTTCTCACCTATGTCCTCTCTCTTCCAGTATCTTTAAGTTCTACCGCCCTCCCACCCCCAGAGCCATTTTTTCCTCCATGTTCACATGGGCACAGTCTCACCTGTCCTGAAAACCCCTCATTTGTCTCTGCTGCCCCTTCAATTGGTGTTCTTTTATTATCTTGTATTTCATTTTTTTGAATTTTATTTTATTTATTTTTATACAGTAGGTTCTTATTAGTCATCCACTTTATAAACATCAGTGTGTACATGTCAATCCCAATCTCCCAGTTCATCCCACCACCACGCCCCGCCGCTTCCCCCCGTTAGTGTCCATACGTTTGTTCTCTACATCTATGTCTCTGTTTCTGCCCTGCAGACCAGTTCATCTGTACCATTTTGCTAGTTTCCGCATATAGGGAATTTGTCTCTTTCTGACTTACTTCACTCTGTATGACAGTCTCTGGATCCATCCATGTCTCCACAAATGACCCAGTTTCGTTCCTTCTTATGGCTGAGTAATATTCCATTGTATATATGTACCACATCTTCTTTATCCATTCGTCTGTCGATGGGCATTTAGGTGGCTTCCATGACCTGGCTATTGTAAATAGTGCTGCAATGAACACTGAGGTGCATGTGTCTTTTTGAGTTATGGTTTTCTCTTGAGTATATGCCCAGTAGTGGGATTGCTGGATCATATGGTAATTCTATTTTTAGTTTTTTAAGGAACCTCCATACTGTTCTCCATAGTGGCTGTATCAATTTACATTCCTACCTACAGTGCAAGAGAATTCCCTTTTCTCCACACTCTCTCCAGCATTTATTGTTTGTAGATTTTCTGATGATGCCCATTCTAACTGGTGTGAGGTGATACCTCATTGTAGTTTTGATTTGCATTTCTCTAATAATTAGTGATGTTGAGCAGCTTTTCATGTGCTTTTTGGCAATCTGTATGTCTTCTTTGGAGAAATGTCTATTTAGGTCTTCTGCCCATTTTTTGACTGGGTTGTTTGTTTTTTGATATTGAGCTCCATGAACTACTTGTATATTTTGGAGATTAATGCTTTGTCCATTGCTTCATTTGCAAATATTTTCTCCCCTTCTGAGGGTTGTCTTTTTGTCTTGTTTATGGTTTCTTTTGCTGTGCAAAAGCTTTTAAGTTTTATTAGGTCCCATTCGTTTATTTTTGTTTTTATTTCCATTACTCTAGGAAGTGGATCAAAAAAGATCTTGCTGTGATTTATGTCAAAGAATGTTCTTCCTATGTTTTCCTCTAAGAGTTTTATAGTGTCCGGTCTTACATTTAGTTCTCTAATCCATTTGGAGTTTATTTTTGTGTATGATGTTAGGGCGTGTTCTGATTTCATTCTTTTACATGTAGCTGTCCAGTTTTCCCAGCACCACTTATTGAAGAGACTGTCTTTTCTCCATTGTATATCCTTGCCTCCTTTGTCATAGATTAGTTGACCATAGGTGCATGGGTTTATCTCTGGGCTTTCTATCTTGTTCCATTGATCTATGTTTCTGTTTTTGTGCCAGTACCATATTGTCTTGATTACTGTAGCTTTGTAGTATAGTCTGAAGTCAGGGAGTCTGATTCCTCCAGCTCGGTTTTTTTCCCTCAAGACTGCTTTGGCTATTCGGGATCTTTTGTGTCTCCATACAAATTTTAAGTCTTTTTGTTCGAGTTCTGTAAAAAAATGCCATTGGTAATTTGATAGGGATTGCAGTGAATCTATAGATTGCTTTGGGTAGTATAGTCATTTTCACAATATTGATTCTCTCAATCCAAGAACATGGTATATCTCTCCATCTGTTGGTATCATCTTTAATTTCTTTCATCAGTGTCTTATAATTTTCTGCATACAGGTCTTTTGTCTCCCTAGGTAGGTTTATTCCTAGGTATTTTATTCTTTTTGTTGCCATGGTAAATGGGAGTGTTTCCTTAATTTCTCTTTCATATTTTTCATCATTAATGTATAGGAATGCAAGAAATATCTGTGCATTAATTTTGTATCCTGCAACTTTACCAGATTCATTGATTAGCTCTAATAGTTTTCTGGTGGCATCTTTAGGTTTCTCTATGTATAGGATCATGTCATCTGCAAACAGTGACAGTTTTATTTCTTCTTTTCCAATTTGTATTCCTTTTGTTTCTTTTTCTTCTCTGATTGCTGTGGCTAAAACTTCCAGAACTATGTTGGATAATAGTGGCAAGAGTGGACACCCTTGTCTTGTTCCTGATCTTAGAGGAAATGCTTTCAGTTTTTCACCATTGAGAATGATGTTTGCTGTGGGTTTGTCATATATGGCCTTTATTATGTTGAGGTAGGTTCCCTCTATGCCCACTTTCTGGAGAGTTTTTCATCAAAAATGGGTGTTGAATTTTGTCAAAAGCTTTTTCTGTATCTATTGAGATAATCATATGGTTTTTCTTCTTCAATTTGTTAATATGGTGTATCACATTGATTGATTTGCGTATATTAAAGAATCCTTGCATCCCTGGGATAAATCCCACTTGATCATGGTGTATGATCCTTTTAATGTGTTGTTGGATTTCTGTTTGCTAGTATTTTGTTGAGGAGTTTTGCATCTATATTCATCAGTGATATTGGTCTGTAATTTTCTTTTTTTGTAGTATCTTTGTCTGGTTTTGGTATCAGGGTGATGGTGGCCTCGTAGAATGAGTTTGGGAGTGTTCCTTCCTCTGCAATTTTTTGGAAGAGTTTGAGAAGGATGGGTGTTAGCTCTTCTCTAAATGTTTGATAGAATTAACCTGTGAAACCATCTGGTCCTGGACTTTTGTTTGTTGGAAGATTTTTAATCACAGTTTCAATTTCATTATTTGTGATTGGTCTGTTCATATTTTCTATTTCTTCCTTGTTCAGTCTTGGAGGGTTATACCTTTCTAAGAATTTGTCCATTTCTTCCAGGTTGTCCATTTTATTGGCATAGAGTTCCTTGTAGTAGTCTCCTAGGATGCTTTGTATTTCTGCAGTGTCTGTTGAAACTTCTCCTTTTTCATTTCTAATTTTATTGATTTGAGCCCTCTCCCTCTTTTTCTTGATGCATCTGGCTAAAAGTTTGTCAATTTTGTTTATCTTCTCAAAGAACCAGCTTTTAGTTTTATTGATCTTTGCTATTGTTTTCTTTGTTTCTATTTGATTTATTTCTGCTCTGATTTATGATTTCTTTCCTTTTACTAACTTTGGGGTTTGTTTGTTCTTCTTTGTCTAGTTCCTTTAGGTGTAAGTTTAGATTGTTTATTTGAGATTTTTTCTTATTTCTTAGGTAGGCTTATATTCCTATAAACTTCCCTCTTGGAACTGCTCTTGCTGCATCCCATAGGTTTTGGATCGTCGTGTTTTCATTGTAATTTGTCTCTAGGTAATTTTTGATATCCTCTGATTTCTTCAGTGATCTCTTGGTTATTTAGTAACATATTGTTTAGCCTCCATGTGTTTGTGTTTTTTACCTTTTTTTCCCTGTAATTGATTTCTAATCTCATAGCGTTGTGGTCAGAAAAGATGCTTGATATGATTTCAGTTTTCTTAAGTTTACCGAGGCTTGATTTGTGACCCAAGATGTGATCTATTCTGGAGAATATTCCGTGCGCACTTGAGAAGAAAGTGTAATCTGCTGGTTTTGGATGGAATGTCCTATAAATATCAATTAAATCTATCTGGTCTATTGTGTCATTTAAAGCTTGTGTTTCCTCATTAATTTTCTGTCTGGATGATCTGTCCATTGGTGTAAGTGAGATATTAAAGTCCCCCACTATTATTGTGTTACTGTTGATTTCCTCTTTTATAGCTCTTAGCAGTTGCCTTATGTATTGAGGTGCTCCTATGTTGGGTGCATATATATTTATAATTTTTATATCTTCTTGGATTGATCCCTTGATCATTATGTAGTGTCCTTTCTTGTCTCTTGTAACATTCTTTATTTTAAAGCCTATTTTATCTGATATGAATATTGCTACTCCAGCTTTCTTTTGATTTCCATTGGCATGGAATATCTTTTTCCATCCCCTCACTTTCAGTCTGTATGTGTCCCTAGGTCTGAAGTGGGTCTCTTGTAGACAGCATATATATGGGTCTTGTTTTTGTATCCATTCAGAGAGCCTGTGTCTTTTGGTTGGAGCATTTAATCCATTCACATTTAAGGTGATTATCGATATGTATGTTCCTATTACCATTTTCTTAATTGTTATGGGTTTGTTTTTGTAGGTCCTTTCCTTCTCTGTTTCCCACTTAGAGAAGTTCCTTTAGCATTTGTTGTAGAGCTGGTTTGGTGGTGCTGAATTCTCTTAGCTTTTGCTTGTCTGTAAAGCTTTTGATTTCTCTGTCGAATCTGAATGAGATCCTAGCCAGGTAATCTTTGTTGTAGATTCTTCCCTTTCATCACTTTAAAAATATCATGCCACTCCTTTCTGGCTTGTAGAGTTTCTGCTGAGAAATCAACTGTTAACCTTTTGGGAGTTCCCTTGTATGTTATTTGTCATTTTTCCCTTGTTGCTTTTAATAATTTTTCTTTTTCTTTAATTTTTGTCAGTTTGATTACTATGTGTCTTGGCATGTTTCTCCTTGGATTTATCCTGCCTGGAACTCTCTGTGCTTCCTGGACTTGGGTGGCTATTTCCTTTCCCATGTTAGGGAAGTTTTCGACTATAATCACTTCAGTATTTTCTCGGGTCCTTTCTCTCTCTCTTCTCCTTCTGGGACCCCTATAATGCGAATGTTGTAGGGTTTAATGTTGTCCCAGAGGTCTTTTAGGCTGTCTTCAATTCTTTTCATTCTTTTTTCTTTATTCTTTTCCATGGCAGTGAATTCCACCATTCTGTCTTCCAGGTCATTTATCTGTTCTTCTGCCTCAGTTATTCTGCTATTGATTCCTTCTAGTGTATTTTTCATTTCAGTTATTGTGTTGTTCATCTCTGTTTGTTTGTTCTTTAATTCTTCAAGGTGTTTGTTCTTTAATTCTTCTAGGTCTTCGTTGAACATTTCTTGCATCTTCTTCTTTTTTTTTTTTTTTTCTTTTTTGTGGTACATGGGCCTCTCACTGTTGTGGCCTCTCCCGTTGTGGAGCACAGGCTCTGGACGTGCAAGCTCAGCGGCCATGGCTCACAGGCCCAGCCACTCCGCGGCATGCGGGATCTTCCCAGACTGGGGCAAGAACCCATGTCCGCTGCATCGGCAGGCGGACTCTCAACCACTGTGCCACCAGGAAAGCCCTCTTGCATCTTCTTGATCTTTGCCTCTGTTCTTTTTCCGAGGTCCTGGATCACCTTCACTATCATTATTGTGAATTCTTTTCTGGAAGGTTGCCTATCTCCACTTCATTTAATTGTTTTTCTGGGGTTTTATCTTGTTCCTTCATCTGGTACAAAGTCCTCTGCCTTTTCATTTTGTCTCTCTTTCTGTGAATGTGATTTTTCTTCCACAGGCTGCAGAATTATAGTCCTTCTTGCTTCTCTATCTTGTATTTCTGTTATTTAAAAAAAATTTTAGAGATGGCTTTGCTGTTCATGCCTTTGAATCTGATCCTTAGAAGTCACAAGTGGCCTCCTCCCAGTCCTCCCCTTCTTGGCTTTTCTGCTGCCTTTGACATCCTTGACCACTGTGCTGGTTATTCTCCTCTCCTGCCCCCTCCACCAACCCATGTTCTTTCTGCTTAGTCCTGCTCTGTCCCAAGGAGACTGACCCCCTCTGGACTGCATCACCCAGGCTCCCAGCTTACTGGCTTACTGATGGGTCGAGTCAAGGGAAGATATTGGCAAGAGTTTGGAGGCCAGGAGGAGAAATAAGTTGGGGTCTTTACTTCCTCCTACTCCCTCCTCATCTGCCGTGGTTTAAACAGGGGCTGCTTTCCTCTGTAGCTACAGCTCTTATTGGTGGTCCCTCTTCCATGGCCCTGGTGCTCACTCAGTTCCAATAACAGAATTCTTTCTCCTTGCTCTTTCAAGTGTGGGGGTGTTAACAGCTCCCAGTCTTTGGATGCATCACGATCCCTTCCCTTACTTGTTCCCTTATCCTTGCCCACTCCTCTGTAAAGAACCCTGTTAAAATGATTGATAATTCAGCCCTTTTGTGTAAGCCATTTTTTCCTGGAAGGAAACTTGGCCTTCAAATGCCCCCTCCTTCTTGGCATTCCTTTCCCTCTTATAGAAGGGAGTGGGAGAGGCTGGAGCACTCTTCTCAGGGGCACATTCATTTATTCTACAAATATTTTCCAAGCACCTACCATATGCCAAGCACCATGCCAGGTGCTAGGGAGATGCAATAAACAAGAGGCAGTTCCTCTTTGTTGCTAGATGTGGAAGTGATGTTGATATTGTAAAATCTGTAGTGGCTGGATTCTAGAAGGTTAATACCTGGGTTTGGGGAGTGAAGTAAGGCCCTCGAATGAGTCATCAGAGAAAGTCTGGGACATATCTGGCCATCTCATCCAGAAAGGCACATGGGCTTCTGGTCCAAGATCGAGTTGAGAAGTCAGAATGCCCATCAGGGTAGAAATCAGGCCAGGCTTTGACCACAGAGATCTGCCAGCTGAAATTGGTCTTGCCATAGTCGGATGCATAATGCCTTAACAATAAAAGAGAATTATTAGAGAATTGCAGCCTTTCTGAAAAGAAAGAAAAAGTTTCTCCAGGGAGGGGCTGATTCCTACCTCTAGCACAGACTGGACCCCACACGGTGGCACTATTTCCCTGTGATGCCCTGGTCTAAGCTAGGTCACAAGTCCTTCCCTCTACACCCAGAGTGTGTTGGGCAATCAGGGATCAACAAGGAAATAAATCTTGAGACCAATGTGCATCTAGCATCAGCCCTTCCTAACATTATCTGGCCATGAGACCCTTTTAAAATTACTCTAAATTTCGAGACATTCACAGGAGTTCTAGAGCAATAATTTGTGCCTTAATTAGAGTAGAAAGCAAAAATAGTCCTAAAGACAAATTAGTTGCTGTGAAATTTGCTTGTTTCGAAAAAAAATTTTTAGCAGAATTTTTAAAGTCTCAATTTAGAAAAATTAGATAATTTTTAAAGACCTAGTATTGAAATTAGAAGACTCAAGATTTAATCGTGCTTACTAAGTAGATGACATAGAGCAAATGATATCAACAGTTACTTGGTAAATACTTCTTGTGCAGTTGAAACATCATACCTTCAAACCACAAGCAATTTCCTCCAGGATCAGCTGCCACACTTAGGTGGTGCCCAGCTTTAAAGGGAGATTATGGCTATTACAAGAATAACTATGTAAAATGTATTCAGCATTTATAAAATCTTTTAAAAACTATATTCAGTTAATCTTTATCAGAAAAATATATGAAAATTCACTCTAAAAAGGTAAAAGTTGTCCATAATCCCACCACTTAAAACACACTAACAGTTATTGAGTGCTTACTATGTGCTAGGCAAACACATACTTTACATGTGTTACCTTATTACCCATCAGGTAGGTAATATTATTGTTCCAGGTAACTGGGATCCAGAGAAATTAAATAACTTACCCAGGATCACACAGCTCATATAAGGTAGAAGTTAGATTTAGATCCACGTAATCTGGCTCCAGAGCCAGTCCTTCATTTTATTGAGTGGAATTTTCCTTCCCTCCTCTAATCCCATTGCCCAGAGATAATCGTAGTGATATTTTGATGTATGTTCACCTACTCTTTTTTCTATGGTCACACACAGAGACAGAAGTGCCCCCAAGGAATGACTCAGAACTCTGGGAACTCCAGGCCATGTGGGCAGAAGGGTGATGTCCTGCCACATCATGGGAAAGATTACTTGGAACTGCAGATTCATCACTTCTCTAGGGTGATATAAAAGGTCATCGAATCCAGCTGCCAACCAGATGCTAGAGCCCCCTGGGCAAAATCCCAGTGAGTCACGCAGCCTCTGCTGCGATCTCACTGCCTCCTGCTCAGACAGCTCGTTTGGGAATGTTTTTGTTAGACAGGACCTTGCTTGCCCTCAGCCATAATGAGATGTCAGCCTTGCTCATAGGACCTGTGTCATGGCCAGAAATGGAGTGAGGGGTTGGAGAGGAGAAGGGAGGGTGGTCTGAGGTCCGGTGGGCAGGTGTGTAAGGATGAGGCCTTCCTCCAGGAGGAAGGCGGGGTGAGTGGCTCTCACTTATGCCACCTCCGCTGTCATCATCCACCTGGAAACCATCAGGCGGGGTTAGAGAAGAAATCCGGCCATGGGTGGTAGTAACCACAGAGTGTGCCCTTTCCCTAGACCCCTGCAGATCCGGGATAGCTCCCCTGCTTGTATTGAAAGATAGAGAAGGGCTGGAATGGGAAGGAGGAGAAAGAAGCAGCCCTGATCACATGCCTGGCACTGGGCCCTCTGAGTCCATGATCTCATTTAATCTTCACTACAACCCTGTAAAATGGTGGTTCCCAACTGGGGGAGGTTGTGTCCCACAAGACGAACTTGCCAATGTCTGGAGACATTTTTGGTTGCCACAGCTGTGCAGTCTGGGGGTATTTGTGCTATTGCTGTCTAACGGGTAGAGGCCTGGGATGCTGCTAAATATCCCACAATGTACAGGATGCGCCCTCACAACAAAGAACTGTTCAGAATAATATCCAGATGTCACAGTGCCAAAGGTAAGAACCCAGATGAAAGTGGGAATGTTATTGGTCCCATTTTGCAGATGAGAAAACTGAGGCTCAAAGAGGTGAAGTGACCGGAAGTGAACTGTCTGACTCCATTTCATCCCAAGAGCCAGGTATCTGTGGGAATGTGGTAGTTGGAGGCATTTGGCAGTCAGCAGTGTGTGGGAGGAAATGAAGTGCTGAGAGGACAGGGGTGAGGGGACAGTGCCTGTCAATGACAGGGCTGATGGCAGCAGTGGTCCTCCTGGTGCTCCTGGTGGTGAGCAGTGTTGAAGCTGGAGGAGGTGACAGGGAGGGGAGCACTCCTATCTATTTGCCCCACACTCCAGGGCTCCCCACTTCTAGCCCCCAGGCCTGGGTAAGCAGAGGCCACACATGGCCCTTCAGATGAATGGAGGTGTCATGCTCAGTAGTGTTGGATTTCCTTCACTGTGACGTGCCACAATTTTAGATTAGGCATCACACTGTCACTTGTATATTGGATGTGTTCTGTAGTCTCTTCTGTTTTCATTTGAACATGTCATACACTTTCAACGTTTAATGGCTCCCTCCACCCTCCCAACCTGTGTTGTCTCCCCTGGATAAATTCCTGCTCAACCAACAAGGCCCAGGTGGTGTCACCTCCTCTGGGGAGTCCCCCAGGAGAGTCCAAACCGTGGCTTTCTCCATCAACCTGTTCCTCTCTTCACTGGACCTCCACCCAACATGCTTCTATGATGTTACCTACCACCCTGCATCATAATCCTTAATTTACTTGTCTGTCTCCCTGGCTGGGCTGTGGGCTCCTCCAGCTGAGGATGGGGTCTCAAGGTTTTTGATTCCCCTCCCGGAGCCTAGCCCCATGCCCTACATGGAGAAGGGAACGAGCCAAGGCTTGGGCAGTGAATGACCCAGCCACCGATCTGGGTCCTCAGGCATCCAAACGGCTGGACAGGCTCCCATAGGGCAGGAGTCTGGGAAGGTGTCACTCAAGCCCTGACCATTGCAGAGAATGCAGGGGATGCTTTGCAACTCTGAAGTTTGCAAGAGGAATACTGAGGGCCTTGGTTAGGGATGACCCCAAAGTTCCCACTCTGACAGGTAAGGACTCCTACTATCAGGGGCAAGTTCAGGCCCTCTGAGGCTTCGGCTGCTATGCCTCTCAGCTCCACCCCCAGGGCCTCATGTCTGCCTCGCTACCTGGCTGTCTCCTGTGTCCACATTTCTTGACCCTCACCCAGTTACCTGTGACCCATCTCGAGCACAGCCCTTTGAGAGGAAGTTGGGGGTCAGGGTCGGGGTAGGGATGCCTGGGAATGGACCAGTAAGCCAGTCTTGTTCAAGCCTGAGGAAGCTCTGCAATCATCACACGTCAATGGAGGAGTCCTGCTGGTAGCAACAAAAAGGGTCAGAGAAATGTGGGTGACGGGAAAGCTAGCAGGCCTTAGTTCTGTGCTGGTTCTGCCCCTGACCAGCCAAAGACCTTGGGAAGGGGCCCTAGTTTTCAGCTATGAAACGGTTGAAGGAAGTGATTTTTAGGGTCCTTTCCAGCCCTAACATCTTGTGATTCAGGAAGTCTGAGAGGCACACAAAAGGAGGAAAGGAACTCACCCTGGGATGTACCAGACAGATGGTTCTGAGACCAGAGTTCCTGGAAGACTCGTAGATTCCACACCAATAGAACCCCCTGAGTTCAGCCATGATGAAGAAGCCCAAGCTGAGGTCATCCTGGCTAGAGAATCAAAGCTACTGGGGCTTGTCCAGAGCCTGGAACGTGGTTAATACAGTACAACTATGTGCTGATATTTCCCTGTGTGGGTTTTCATCTTTAAGCTTTGCTGGGTTGGATACCAGCATTGCACGGAGTTGTCCTGTCCTCTAGTTTACACAGCAACTCTGGCCTCTGTTCCCTCAGGTCAGGGAACCCTGCCAACCGCCACTGCAGGGCTGTGAGATGAGGGCTTCCCCCCTTCAGGGAGCCACCCTCTTTGTGTCTACACTGAGAATGAGCCCCAGAGCCAGCCTCTGGCCACAATGCCACCCTGTCCCTGCCCTCTCCTCCCCAGAGCCCCCTTCATACCTATCTCACTTAGCCATCTCCCCCTCCTCTTGCCCTGATCCCTCTGCCCTCCTTGCCTGCCCCTCATCTGAGGCCAAGAGCACCAGCAGGACAGGTGGCAGCAGGTATGTGGCCTCCCAGGCCACGGGCCCTTTTCTTGAGTTGGGTTGGGGGAAGGAAAGCAAGGGAGCAGGGAAGCCCCTGAGGAGAAAAACCCAGAGCCAGGCGATTCAGCCCATCCACTGAAGCCTGCCTGGAGAAGAGGGGGAGACCTTGGCCTATAGGTGGGACCCTCAGCTGCAGGTGCTACATCTGAGACTAGATAGAGACTCCAGGGGACTCTGGCTCTCTTGTGCCCAGCCTCTTCCCCGTCAGCCTGTCTCACTCCCTCTGGGGTGGAGAAAGCCATAAAAGCCCAGGAGGAAACCATGGTGAAATTGTAATACTGAAGAACAAATCTGACTCCATATCGGATTTGTTTCTTTTATTTTCACCTTTGTATTCTATTGCTTTTGCTTGGAGTTAAGAATGTTGTTTATAGCCTGAAATATACATAATAGCCCATTCTCAAGGCTCTGACCTTTAAAGGTATAACACTTTTCCATTCATATAGAGATCAAAGTTGCACAACAGAGAACCACATTTGTCTTGTTGGAGATTTACAGGAACATGGTGACCTGACCTGCGTAGACAGCTACAGGAACAAAGGATTATCACATCCCCTCCAGGGTCTGGCTGGCACCAAGAAGTTTGCAGCCACCAGCCACATCCCCTCCCCTTTTAGTATAAAGCAAGCCTGAATTCTAACTGGGCTAGGATGGTTCTTCGAGTCACTAGTCCACCATCTTCTCTGTCTGCTGGCTTTCCAAATGAAATCGCTATTCCTTGTCCCAACAGCTTGTTTCTCCATGGATTGGCCTGTCGTGTGGCAAGAAGTACGAGCTTGGACTTGGTAACAAATTAAGAACCTATCTTTCCTCCTTCCTTCTCCCTTCTCTCCTACCACTTCCTCCCAAGCCTCAACTTTCTCCTCCCCACCGAAGAAAAGCAGGGGCTGAAGGTGAATGACAGAGTTAGGGGACACTTGCAAGGTCTCCAGGGGTCAGAGACTTCCCACCCAGGCCTGCCTGGGAATTGGGAAGTTCCACAGGGACTGAGGGAAGAGGGGAAGGGAGATGGAGAGTCATTTCCAGGAATGGAGGTGCAGGGAGGGTCCCTGGCAAGGGTAGGAGAGAACAAAGCTGGGGGCAGGAACATCAGAGGGGAGGGGAAGGGGGAGATGGGTGCAGAAGGAGGGGGAGGGAGAGGAGGAGAAAGGATCTCTGCCCCTCAGGTCATCCCTGTGCCCCAGCTCCCAGCCTGCCGTAGTCACTCCATAGTGTTTGCTGAAAGGCCACACTAATCAAACACATTTTTTAAAATTGTCTTTATATGAGCTACAGAAAAACAATTGTCACAGGCCGTTTACGGTTAATAGAGAAACAACAAAGAAAAGAATCAACCCTGTAAACAAGCAGAGGGGCAGATTGGGCTTGTGGGTAGCAGACTCCGAGGCAGCGATTAGTACCAGGAAGTTTAAAGTGCTCGGGGACCAGGCTGGGGAAGAGAAGGGCAGGGGAAGCAGGACAGACAGGAGAAGTCAGGCTGCCCTTGGGCCACAGGAAGCTCAGGTCACTTTGGGAGCCATTCTGGAGATGGGATACTTTTCAGAACTTGCCAAGGTGGCAGGGGGTGCCGGGGCTTCAGACCACCTGCGTCAATCAGTGGGGGTCGGGGGGCTGCCCTGGGAAGGGTCTGCCCCAGGCGTGAGGCTGCCTTCCGCCTTCACTACTCCCAGCACAGGGGCAAGAAGCCCATCAGCCCGAAGGAGGAGCCGGGCTGCACAGAGCGGCGTCCACCCACGCAGGGTGATGCAGAGTGAAAAGCACATTTGCAGCCATTGGGACTGTGAACCTCAGGCTTGCCTGCTGGCCTCACAGCAAGAACACGTGTGTCCTGTGGGATCAGATCAGGGCTCACAGAGTGAACATCCCATGGGTGCTGGGCTTCCTGTATTTGTTCCTTCCCTTGGCCACAACAGGAAGCCCTTCGCAGGTATGTCCCGTAGTCTCAGTCCATTGCTCAGGAAGACTCCTCGTCTTGTCCACCAAAGGCAATAGCAGCTCTGGCCTGACGCCCACCCCTGCCCTGCACCTGCCTGCCCTGGATCTGCCGGGGGTCTGGATACCCCTGGAGCTCCGGGGAGAAGGGCAAACAGAAGGAGCATGTGAGGGGCCAGGGTTTGAGTAAAATGTCCTGGAGCCTGGAGGTCCAAAGAGGCCACCCTGGCCCATAAGAGCTAGGAAGCTGGGTACGGAGTCTGCACCTCCTTCTCAGCACCCTGTGTCCTTCCTTACCATGGATTCACATGGGAGCAGGCTCCACGGGTGGGAGGTGTGCCTGGTTCCAGGAGCCCCTCATCCTGGGCAAATAAGGATGGTCGGTCCACCTAACAGCTACCCGGCATGACATCAGGTAACAAAGGCCTCTGCCTGGGCCCAGACCATGTCCCCCTACACCCTCCCTAGCCCCTTCCCGTCAAGTACAAAACAGAGAAATAGGATCCGATGGTTTTAAAAGTAGAATGTGACAAGCATCAGACCTGGAAAAGAACTGGAGGACCAAGCAGCACGAGGCTTTTACTCAGTGTATGAGGTTCATGTTAATTCATTTTATCCTGAAAACAGTCTTGAGAGGTAGGAATTAGTGTCCCCTTTCACAAGAGAGGAAAAATGAGGCCCAATACGGTTAGTGACTTGCACAGGGTCCCACAGTGACAGGTGGCATCCCTGGGTCCCGGTCCTGAGCCTCTGCACCCACCAACATCCCGCTCTCAGCCGGCGCAGGGCTGCCAGCGTGTGGTTTTAGGGTGGAGAATAAACACCGTCCTAGTTACACACCAGGGTCAGGAGGACGGTTATCACTGTGTGTGTGTGTGTGTGTGTGTGTGTGTGTGTCCTGGCACCAGGTCTGTCAGTTCCTCAGTCTGAGTCTCCCCTCTAGTGCCTTCTCCTGGACATAGGAAAGAGGGGCTGCCTCCCTGCTGTCCCCCAGGATTGCCCCCTGCCCCTTCCTCCCTCCCCACTTCCATCCTGGAGTGGCACCTGCAGGCTGGCTGCCCACCAAGGCCCCAGCTGTGTCACTCCCCTGACTATGACATTTGATCTCCCACCTGGGAGGGCTGTGTCCCAAGGCCAAGGGTGGGCAGGCCACATCTCCCCGCAGTCTCTCATTCCAGTGGCTCCAGGCTGGTGGATACCCCTCCCTAGGGGAGGAATGCAGTCCATATTCTTCAGCCTTCGCTGCAGAAGAAGCCAACTCTGAGGCACGAGCCAGTGAGGCAGGGGCAGACGCCCCCGGCCATTGGGCCCCTGGCCCAGGCTCCTTAGCTCCATCCTCCCTGCCCCTCCCAGCCCAGGCAGTCCTCCAGGCTCTGGTCAGCTCTGAGTTGTCTTTGCTGTGTCACCAGTGGGTCCTCTCTTCTCAGGAGACAATGAGTCCCCAGAGGGAAGGTGACACCCCCCTTCTCTGAGCCATGGCCTCCCCTCCAGTGGACTCTCAAGGGCCCCCTGTTCTCTTCAGGAGCCCAGACCCGGAGCCTGGGTGTGGGAACTGGGGGAGAGAGCCCTGATCAGCCTCTGCATGCAAGTCGAGGGACAGGCTGGTCCTGCGGGTGAGGGGTTCTCAGCTGCGCGGTCACAGCTCTCCCTGGAGGGGCCGGCCAGCAGGCAGCAGCAGCGGGAGTGTGGGCTCTGCTGGCTCCCAGGACTCGACGGACAAGCAGCCACAGTCAGATCAGGGCCCATCTAGAGGCCCCATAGAGGACACTTGGCCCAGGGGGTGGGGGGCTTGGACAGCTCTGGGATCCCCAACACCTTTGGTGACCCCCAACTCTTAGTCACTGTTACTTCTCTTCCAGGGTGGGACCCTTGGGACACGGGCTGTTTCTGGACTCTTTCTTCCCCCAAGGGCATGGGGACGCTTGAAAAGAGCAGAGGGAAACTGAGGACAGAGCCCCGGGTGGGGAGAGGCAGCCCTAGCTGTCCACCGCTCCCCCCATCAACTTGATAGTAAGAGGTTCCAAGGCCGATGGGAGCTGAGGTCTCTGTCTGCAAACAGCACACCTGGGGCTTCTCTGCCATCCAGCCAGGGCCCAGGAGTCTGTGGCTCTCAGCAGAATCACCTCAGTGGCTCCCCCCCTACCCCCAGGGACTTCCCACCTGGTGCCCCCTGCTCTGCCCCCTGTCCCCCGCCAGGTTCCGGGCAGCCCAGGGGAACTGAGAGGATGCAGTGCAGCCTCCGGTTCTGGGAAGGCCTGAGTCCAGCATTGCACAGTCCTCATCCCCAGCCTGGCTCCAATCCAGACAGGTCCCCATCTTCACTCCTCCTCTGGTCTCCCGGGACCCCTCTGGGAGAAGCTCCCCCCCACCATACAGTTAAGTGGCTTCAGACCAAGCAGGCTTCCACGGAGGCTCTGGTCTTGTGGACGGGTCCCTCCAGGATCTGGCAGGATCACGGCACATGCTGTAGCCTGCGAGGATGGGGACAGAGATGAAGAGGGCGGTCCTCCTGCCCACCACGCACAGCTCCTGGACCAGCCCAGCCCCTCTGCCTCTGCCCTCCGCTTGCTGTTGGCTCAGCCCCAGAAGGCTACGCTGAGCTGTCGCCGCCTGCCCACCCACCTCCCTCACCTGGGTGCTGTATGGTCCTCCTGACTGGACACAGGTGAGGACACACCATCTGGGGACCGAGGGGAGTCGGGAACTTTGGAAAGGGTGTCAAACCCCCCAGCGCTCTGTCCTCGGGGGGCCAGGAGGGTGGGCTCTACTCACTTCCCATGTGTCTCTTCTTCCAGAACCCATAGACCACGATCAGCATCACAGGCACTGGGAGCAAGGCCAGCACCGCCACGAGCACAGCAGGATAGAAGTCCTGGTGCCTGCGGAGACAGGACAGAGTGCGGAGGAGGTGAGTACCAGGGTGCCCCACCCTGGCCCACGTCTTTCTGCGCACCACGGGAGAGGAGTGGGACCAGGGGAAACCTGCCAGTCCCCGTGGGGAGTGATGGCCTCTCTTCCTTGGGGACCCAGCTGTGGGAGAAGGAAGTGAGGTGCTCAGAGGTCAGGGGATGAAGCCCACTGCCCCCAGCGAAGGGAAGCGTCTCTCCACTTTAGAGCCTCTCCTCCATTATTCCCCCAAATCTGCTGAGGACAAGGCTCTAAGAGACCCGCATTTGTGACAGGAGAGACCAACGTTCGTACTGTCCTCGTGGTGACTGAGGATGGTACTTGCCACCTTTGTCCTCTGGAACAGATGCTGTGGGCACTCTGCCTATATTCCAATAACCAACAGAGTGGGTGTATAAATACCCCAGCTCCCTTGCCCTCCAGCTGGCTGCTAGACATTGGACCCTAGAGTCTCCCCAATGGGATTGAGCTCTTGCTGCCCACAGTGATAACCAGCCTCAGTAAGCTCTCTATCTGCTGCCTTCCCTTCCCTGTCTCACTTCCCCATGCTCTTTGCAGTGTTCCAAATACAATGTGAATCCTGGTCTCAGAGTCCACTCCTCAGGGAACCCAAATTAAAGTGTCCCCATTTCCCACTTCCTACTGCCCAGGCTGCTCCCCTTGTCTGGTCCCTACCCTCTCCTCTTCATCCACAGACTCGTTTGCTGACCCAGCCCCTGCCCTCCTTTCCCACTGCCATCATTTCTGTCCCATGTCCATCCCAGCTTCCCTCTCCCACCTCCCATTCAGCAACAGGCCAAACTGAGTTCCCAGTGGGTGAAAGGGGCTGGTCTGCTGCAACATTTCGCCTTGGGGTCTGTCCAGGCACCAAGAACTGTTGCCATGTCTGGGAAAATGGCATTCAACCCAGGCCCCCCGGGTACCTGCTGGGGGATAATAGGTTGAGGAGAGACCTGCCAGTGGGGCACATTCCCGTGGTGGGCGATCCCATGGTGCACAGGTGCCCAGCCTTAGTGGGGGTGGAGGCTGGGCCAGCAGCGGAGGCTCCGGCATTGCTGGGAGAGGCAGTCACTGTCTGGGACCCCATGGTCCTACTGGGCCCCGTGGTGGAGGGGCTGGTGCCAGTGAAGCCGTAGCCCGTCACAGAGGTCAGTCTGATGCTCCCTGAGGCAGGGAAGGGCAAGAGTCTAGCCAAGGTGAGAAGTCCAGGTGTGAACACCGTCGTGCTGGTGGTGAAAGGGGCATCAGGGCCTGAGGTGAGGGCTGGGCCTGCTGTGACGACAGTTCCACTCTGGAGGATGGTGGGCAGCTTCGTAAGAGGAGTGTTTCTCTTGGTTGTGGAGGCTGAGGGACCAGAGAGGGAGGAAGGTGAGACTGAGTCGGGGGCCTTGGTGCTGGAAGCAGCTCCCGGCAGCCCACACACTTGTCTGGGTCGGACCTGTCCTTGTCTTTTGCTCCTTGACCTTGGACCTAGGATTCTGCTCTGCTGAGGGACCAGGTGCGTGCTTGTTCAGAGGGTGAGGTCAGGGAGGAGGAAGTAGGCACAGGAAAGAAGGAAGAGCCTTTCACAAAATTTTTAGTGTCCCCTGTCAGGCCACCTGGGCCAAGAGGATACTTCCCTCCCCACCCCCATCTCTCTTGTCACTTCCTGGACCTTCCTCATTCCTGTAAGTCAGAGATTTCTCTGCTCTGATGTTGAACATGAACTTTCCCAGTTGCTCCATGATTGGTGACTGGGATCCAGAGATGAAGACAAGGAAGCATCAAAGGCCCAGACCCCAAAGAACGCCATGAGCAGCGGGGCCAGGTGCCTTCCTTGCGGGCTTATTAAGAGACACAGGAACTGGTCCTGCCACCTTCCTGCATCAGTTCAGGCCTTTATCATCCCATTTTCTAGAAGAAGGTTGGACTTTGGATGGTGGAAGAGGAGGGAGTGGTAGGAGCTGTGAGGGCTCAGTCTAGAAGGCAGTGTTGACTCTTTCTCATCAGGGAACAGGAAAATAAAGAGAGAGGGGTGGTGAGGGGGAGAGGGATGGTGAAGGGGAGAGGGCTGCTGCTGGCTGCTGCTGCATCCCACTACTGTGCATGCAAGGATGCACTCCTGAGAGCCAGATGGTCACCGTGGAAGGCGCCCATTTTTCTGGGCGAGGGAGCCAGAACAAGTGGCATTGGTGAGGGTGGGGTTGGGGGAAGGGGCTGATCTGGAGCGAGATCTCCCACATCATCCTACTCAGCAGTGTGAAGAGACCCCCAAAGGACCTTTCAAAGAACTCATACACAGGTGCCTTGGGAGAGCCAGCATTTGGCCACAGAGGATCCAAGAGTGGGCAGAAAAGGAGTGACATCCAACAGAGAGAGACCTCCTACAAGGGTCAGTGAAGTCACACAACCGTTTCCCTCTCCTTCATCCCTGCTTCAATATACCAAGGGGTTGGGAGGGGCAGGGCCAGGAGGAGGTGATG
Organism: Grampus griseus; assembly: GCF_964374135.1. Taxonomy (NCBI): domain Eukaryota; kingdom Metazoa; phylum Chordata; class Mammalia; order Artiodactyla; family Delphinidae; genus Grampus; species Grampus griseus. The sequence continues at coordinate 33,129,263 of NC_139004.1, read as the reverse complement.
GAGAGGGGTACCCCTTCCCTACCTCCTGAGATCAAGGAGGGGGAGCTGGACAGCAGCAGTCCCCCTTCTCCACTTCAAGTGCCTGGGGCCATAAACCTGGTTTTCAGGGGGGACTGGAAGAGCATATATTGCTAGAAGATTCGCCTTTTTAATTGCCTGTGCATTTTTTATTTCCTAATAATTGAAAAGGTCTGCAAAGTTGGAATCTCCCCAAACTGTGGTTAAGCGGTGGAAAGTGAGATCTGACATAGTACAACAGAGGGATACACTAAGGGAAAAATAAAACCATTTCATGTTTGTATCCCTGCAAATTAAGACTTCAATAAATTGGTTTCGACTACTTCCCTAGGGCTAAATCAGAACCCGGAGAGGGAAGGAATGAGATTTGCTCCATATCTTAGAGACAGCAGTTACCCTAGCTCAGACCCAACAGAAGAAGGGGATGCAGTTGGGTTAGGGGAACAGGGAAGGGTGGATAATAAGTTTCACAGTCACTGGCTGCTCTTTGTCTGGCTCCTCACCCTTTCCCATCTTATAAATGTGGAAGGAGCACAGGGCTACATTCTTGGCCCTCCTCTCTTTTTCTACACTCAAGGGAGAGTTTTGATAACCTTAAAGACAAGGCACCATATCACCTCCTCTAAACTCTCCCATACCTTCCTGTTCTACCTAGGATAAAACTCAAACCCCAAATCAGGGACTGTAGGGCTGCTGTTTGCCTGTCCAACCTCATCTTCTATCACTCTGCCCCACCCTCAATATGGACCAGCTTCTTCTCACCTCAGGGACTTTGCACATGCAGTTCTGCCCGCCTGGAAAGCCCTTTGAATCACCCACTTTCAACAGGGCTAGAAAGCTCTCATCACACGCAGGCTCTGCTTGATGTCATCTGCTCAGGGAGGTCTTCTCTGATTCCCCACTAATTCAGTAGCTCCCCCCACCACTGAACTTTCTAGTTCATCACATTGTTTTATTTTCTTAAGAACATTTATTGTTATCTGCAACTGTTTATCTGACAATGTGCTATTGCCTGTCACCTCCCATAGGGTAGGAATGGGTCCGGTTTTGCTCACCACTGTATCCTCAGAGCCTAGAATAGTGCCTGGCACAGAATCAGGGCTCAGTGAATATATATGGAACAGATGATTGAATAAAACAAGCACAGAGAGTCCTGAGTTCTAATCTCATCTCGTCCACTTGCTAGTTCTGTGACCCTGGACAAAGTCAGAGCCGCAGGGACTTTTTAGATCTCATTTCCTTCATCTGTAAAAGGGCGACAAGCATGCCCATGAAGCTGTCTGTAAAGGAACGGTGAAAACCCCACTGTACATCATGCCTATTGCTGGATTATTATTATTGTTATATTTGATGCCAGTGGAGTACAGGGCGGGGAGGACACCCCCCCAGCATCCCAGTGCCCCCGCAGGCCTGCTCACCTGGAGACACTTCCAGCAGGAAGCCCATCAGAGGGTAGAGGACGCCAGAGCTGTTGCGCATGCACCAGTACCGGCCCGAGTCCTGGCGCCTCAGGGCCGCCATGGTGATACTGACCACCTTGGCCTGGGTATCGTCCTGCAGCAAATAGCGCGGCCCCTGCACCCCAACACGGGTGAACACAGTCTCGCACTTCTTCCTCCTGATTTTGCACCAAACCTTACCCTCTGTGTGGTTTTTGCGGCTCTTGTAGGAGCACTGCACAGACAGAGTCTCCCCTTCAAAGTGCCGCACTTTGGAGTACACGCTCTCGACAGGGGCACCTGGGGAGACACGACTTGTTGAGAAAGGAGGAAGGAAGCATCTTGAAACTCAAAGCTCATGGTGAAGGGAGAGGAGGTGGATATTGCTCTGCTGTCATGGAACTCAAGAGTGTGAAGAAGAAATACAGCCCAACTCCAATGGAGGGGGACACAGGCTCCTCCCCCAGGGAGCTCTTGGTCTGCTGGAGGAGACACTAGCCCTGCCCTGTAGTTCCCAGACTGATGGGGGAGACAGTAGTCCTGTGCCCTTGGGGAATCCTAAAATGATGAGGAAGATACAGGGCTAGCGCTACGGGGACGCCCAGTCTGATGGTGGAGACACAGGCCTAGCCCACAGGGAGCCCCTAGTCTAATGAAGGAAACTCAGTCCTTACACTCAGGGAACTTCAACAGACGCAGCCGTTTTCTTTGCGGCATTTTCTAGTCTGATGGGAGAGTAATAAGCCCTGTCTTCAGGGTCTTGTGGGAAAGAGTCAGGTCCTGCCCTCAATAAGACAGAGACACAGACACAAACGCAAGTCATCATTCTGAAATTCCAGAGCACAACGAACTTAGGTAGATAAGAAAATTCAATCTTTGAAAATATTAAGAGTAATTATTTGTTTCAAAAACAGGTTTACTCTAGTCACCTTTTAAATAGCAAGTTGTCTGAGTTCATTCTAGGTGATGTTTAATTTTAAAATATTCTATGGGCTTCCCTAGTGGCGCAGTGGTTGAGAGTCCACCTGCCGATGCAGGGGACACAGGTTCGTGCCCTGGTCCGGGAAGATCCCACATGCCGTGTAGCGGCTGGGCCCGTGAGCCATGGCCGCTGAACCTGCGCGTCTGGAGCTTGTGCTCCGCAATGGGAGAGGCCACAACAGTGAGAGGCCTGCGTACCACAAAAAAAAGAAAAAAGAAAATAAAATATTCTAGTTACCTAAAACCCATAGATCCGATATGCCCAGACATTTGTATACACTCCCAATGGAGTGTAAACCAAAGAATTCTACAGTGATTCACTGTTCATATGTTGCCTTCTATGCCTAGGAAGAAGCTGTGGTCAGTGAGCTTCATAACCCGTGGTCTGAGGGGAGGGGGTGAAACTAAGGCTGGCGTGGTGAATCAGGGGACAGGGAGAGAGAGAAAGCTGCAGTGAGGGGCCTCCAGCCCTCCACCCACCCTCAGCTTGGCACTTCCTCCTCTAACACCCTCCGAGCCTTCTGCAAACACGCACACAGTTCTCCCCAGTAGGACAGAGTGGACAGCATTTTGGAGTCTAAATAAACATAGGTTAAAACTCGGGTTCTACCACTGACTAACCATGTGAGCAGATCACTTAACGTCTCTGTTTCTTATCTGTCTCTGGCTGGCTCTGAGAACTGTGCCCCAGGACAGTGCCTTGAATGTAGTCCATGCTCAGTGCACGTCTCCTTCTCCCAAATGCAGGTTGCTCTAGACTTTCCCAATGGAACCCAGAGCTGTGACAGCCAAGGGCCCAGCACCCCAGACATCCACCTTAGCTTCCAACCCAGCTGCCGCTAGAGTTGAGGCTTGGAGTAAGGTAACGCCCTCTCTCGTATCACTTTGTCCCATGCAAGTTAAACAGAATGATCCAACTCAATTATTTGGCAGGTGGCAGGTTTGGGGGACCCCAGGGGACACTCTTCTGCCCTGGAAAAGCGGGTCTCTCTGGGAGAGGCGTACAGATAGGGTGACCTTGGAATGGGTCTCCAGGGCACTGTGTTTACATGTGCCCACCTTCCACCCCTCACACAGGAGGTGCCCAGAACTGAACAGGAAATGGTAACTTGGTTGTCATGGCAGCAAGCAAGGCAGGATTGGGTGAGGCCCCCTCAAGGAGCATTTAGTAGATGTGGGGTGGGAGAGGTTGCTTCAGGGATTGCTTCCCTACCCCCACCCCAGGACAGGGCGTAAGGACAGAGGGCGTGGCATCAACGTTCCAAGCAAAAGCAAATTCAAAGCGCACACACGTAAGGTTATGATTCCCATAGGCACCAAACAGGGCTCTCCCGACAGAGGCCAAGGGATGAGGGCTTGTTGTGTGTGAGGAAGTGGGGTGGCCCTGGTCAGAGGTCCTGAGGAAGACAGGCAGATAAAGGGGCCCATGCAGAGAGGGTCCAGAGCTTTATCTTAGTTTGTGAGGCCTGGGTTAGCTTTGCCCAGGGCCAGATACTAGGAGGGCACCTTCTCACCGGTCTCTGCTGGGGAGCTACGAGGTCAGCCAGACCGTCTCCTCCTCCTCCAACCCCACAAGATGACTGAGCAAAGGAAAAGCAGGAAGGGGGTCCAAGAGCAGACCATTCCCTCCCCCGTAAGCCACCCGCCCACCCTCTCACCTGCGACAGGGCCCTGGAGCCACAGCAGCAGCAGCAAGGCGGGAGCCATGGCTCCGAGCAGTGGGGACGGGCACAAGTCCAGCAGGGGGCAGGGATCCGAGGTCAGGGCCCCAGGCCTATGCTGGACATACCACTTGGGGCTGCCAGGGAAGACCTGGGGTTCTAAATATGAAGTTGCCCATTTAGGGAAGTGAGGAAGTTGTGGCAGCCACTGTGACCGGCAGACCGCAGGGGCCCGCAGGGCCTGCGAGAGGGCGGTGCTGGTGCAGTTTCCACCCCCTCTTACTCAAAACTTCAGGCAGGTGTGGCTGCTCCACCCGGCCGGGGCCTCCCAGTCCAGGGAGGGCTCTCGGGGTCAGAAGACTGCTCACCCTTTTTGGATTGCCTCCTGGAATCTGGTCCATTAGGAATGCCGTCCTTTGAAGCCAGTTATTCATCTAGTGGGCTAGTGTGAGGTTTCTAGAACCTCAGGCACAGACGTCCCTGGAATTCTCTGTGCTCAGAGACCCAGAGATATAGGCTATGGGGCTTGGGTGGGGCATCTCAGACCCAACGTTTTTCACGAACCCACATTCACGGGGAGCTTCTTGTAAACGCCCATTTGCTTATTCATGCACTCATTCGTGCATATGTGTGTTCGTTCTGGCACTCTGCCTCTCTCTCTCCCAGGCTCCTGGCTGGTCAGAACAGTCACTCATGCTCACACTTGCAAATAACCCCTTACATGCTCAAATGCAACCTTATTTTTGTCATGGTTAGAGTGACAGGAGAAAAGAAGATGCGAGTTGTAAGACTCGGAGCATAAAGTTTGGGTTCAGGGAGGAGCCCCTGTGCTCTCACGTATGCCTGCGCACGCACACACACACACACATACACACACTCTCTCATACACACATACACTCACACACTCTCTCATACACACACACACACACACACACACACACACACACTCGTGCACTGTATCATACTTACACAAGCGGCAGCTGCCTCTCCTTTTCAATGCTCACATCTCCTTACCTTTATCCCTCTCTCTGCCTCTCCTACCAACACCTCTAATCACCCATCAGCTCTGTCCAGACTCCGGCTCCCTGCTGCAGCCTTCCTAAAGCAGCCCCAATGTTCCCCTCCCCCACCTCTTCTCCAGAAACCACGCCCCCTGCCCCTTCTTCCCCTGCTCCAGCCCCCAGCCAGCACACAGGCATGCGCACTCAACTTCCTCTCAACCAACCCTATCTCTCCTATACAGCCGCCCAGCTCCAGCTAAAATGACCCAGCATTTGGCCCAAGACCCCACCCTTCACTCAGTCCCCAGGACTGAGAATCAGAAGGATAGACTTCTGACATCCAGGAGTTGTGTTGTAGGCTCCTATGCGCGTGGGGACCCAGGTGGACCCTCATGACTATGTGCCCTCCCCCTACTCACCTATGCTGACTTTCTTCTCCTTAGATAGGACTCAGAGTAAAACGTCCTCAAGTTTGCATGGCCACAGTCTTAAACTGAGCTTGAACCCCCAATTCCCAAAGCAAGGAAGTTTTATCTTTGCTGATCCCAAATTTTAGTCTCAACATTCATTCATTCGCTCATCAGTTTGTTTGTTCTTACAGCCTTATGTGCTATGCCTGGTGCTGGGCACCAGCATATAGAAATGAGATACAGTTGTCACTTCAGACCTCTCAGCCCCCATAAGACATAGTATGCTTTCCTTATTCACCCTTCCTTTTTCATATTCTCCCCCAGTTTGACACTGCTCCTCAGACCCCTGAGTTCAGAGACTGTCTCTCCTCCCAACACACATGGTATCTTCCTTCCTTTCTTTCCTCCATCAGAACAGTAAATGGCTTCAGGACTCAGCGAAAATCTCATTTATCTCTTGTGGAGACTTCATGTGCTTGGAATAAATGCTTCTATTAAATCCCTGCTGTGTCCCTAGCCCTGAGTGAGGCCTTGTGAAAAGTGCAATCACTGATAGTTGTGCTGACAAGGATATAAAAACCCAAATGCTCTCATTCCATTGACAGACAGGTATAAACTGGATCCAATGTTTCTGAGGGAAATTTGGAAGGATTTATCAAAATCTCTAAAAATGTGTATACGTTAATTAGGCTTTTATGTACAAAATAATTTAACATAGCAGGATATTTTTGTGTCTTTCTATTTTGGATTTTAAAAAATTAAGTTCTAATTTACACAGAGTAAAATTCACCCTTTTCAGTAGAAAGTTCTGGGAGTTTGAGAAACCCATGGGAACTTGTAACCACCACCATAATCAAGATATAGAAGTGTTTCATTACCCGCCAAAGTTTCCTCGTGTCCTTTTTTAGTTCTCCCCTTGCTCCACCCTCAGTTCCTAGGAAACTGATCTGTTTTTTTTTTTCCCTCTATAGTTTTGCCCTTTCCAGAATGTTATAAAAATGGACTGGTACAGTGTGTAGCATATATTTTTTATTGAAGTATAGTTGATTTACAATGTTGTGTTAATTTCTGCTGTATAGCAAAGTGATTCAGTTATACATATATACATTTTTTATATTCTTTTCCATTATGGTTTATCACAGGATATTAAATATAGTTCCCTGTGCTATACAGTAAGACCTTGTTGTTTATCCGTTCTATATATAATAGCTTACATCTGCTAATCCCCAACTCCCAATCCATCCCTCCCCCAACCCCCTCTCCCTTGGCAACCACAAGTCTGTTCTCTGTCTGTGAGTCTGTTTCTGTTTGGTTGATAAGTTCATTTGTGTCATATTTTAGATTCCACATATAAGTGATATATGGTATTTGTCTTTCTGACTTACTTCACTTAGTATGATAATCTCTAGTTCCATCCATGTTGCTACAAATGGCATTATTTCATTCTTTTTTATGGCTGAGTAATATTCTATTGTATATATGTACCACACCTTCTTTATCCTTTCATCTGTCAATGGACATTTAGGTTGTTTCCATGTCCTGGCTATTGTAAATAGTGCTACTATGAACATAGGGGTGCATGTATCTTTTTGAATTATAGTTTTGTCCGGATATATGCCCAGGAGTGGGGTTGCTGGATCATGTAGCAACTCTAGTTTTCTGAGGACCCTCCATACTGTTTTCCATAATGGCTGCACCAACTTACATTCCCACCAACAGTGTAGGAGGGTTCCCTTTTCTCCAGCCAAGCATATTAAGTTGGCTTCTTTCACTTAGTATGAGGCATTTGAGATGTTGTGTGTTGAATATATCAGTACTTTGTTTCTTTTTACTTCAAAGCAGGACCCCATTGTATGGATGTATCACAATTGTTTATACATATCCCTCCCAGGTCAGGGACAATCAGATTTGGTTTCCAGTTTGGGGTTATTCCAAATAAGTTAGAAAGAGAAAAATAAATATCATATATTAACGCATATATGTGGAATCTAGAAAAATGGTACAGATGAACTGGTTTGCAAGGCAGAAGTAGAGACACAGATGTAGAGAACAAACATATGGACACCAAGTGGGGGAAGCAGGGGGGTGGGGGGGGATGGATTTGGAGACTGGGATTGACACTAACATGTATAAAATAGATAACTAATAAGAACCTGCTGTGTAATAAATAAATAAATAAATAATTTTTTTTAACTACTACAAATATTTATACACAGGTTTTTGTGTGAACATAGGTTTACATTTCACTTGGGTAAATAACTACAGTGAAATTGCTGCGTTGTATGGTAAGATTATGTTTAATTTTAAAGAAACTGACTAATTGTTTTTCAAAGTGGCTGCACCATTTTGCATTTGCATTGATGTTCCTGTTGCTCCCTATCCTTCCTAGCATTTTATTGTTGCCAGGTATTTTTTCTCCCATTCTAATAGTGTGCAGTAGTATTCATTGTGATTTTAGTTTGCATTTCTCCAGTAACTAACGATACTGAGTATATTTTATTGTGTCTATTTGCCATCAACATATCTTCTTTGAGATGAGTCTCTTCAGATTTTTTTCATTTTTATTTGTTTGTTTTCTTCTTAATGAGTTTGAGGGCTCTTTAGTCTAATATGTCTTTTTTAAATAAATTTATTTATTTTATTTATTTATTTATTTTTGGCTGCGTTGGGTCTCCGTTGCTGCGCGCAGGCTTTCTCTAGTTGCGGCGCGTGGGCTTCTCATTGCGGTGGCTTCTCTTGTAGAGCACAGGCTCTAGGCGCACGGGCTTCAGCAGTTATGGCACACAGGCTCAGTAGTTGTGGCTCACGGACTCTAGAGCGCAGGCTCAGTAGTTGTGGCACACAGGCTTAGTTGCTCTGCGGCATGTGGGATCTTATCGGACCAGGGACCGAACCCGTGTCCCCTGAATTGGCAGGCGAATTCTTAACCCCTGCACCACCAGGGGAGTCCCCACAAACATCGTATATCAGCCTTATTGAGATATAATTCACATAATATAAAATTGACCCATTTAAAGTATACACTTCAGTGTATCACAGTCCAATTTTAGAACATTTCGTCACCACAGTCCAGTTTTAGAACATTTCGTCACCCCAAAATGAAGCCCCATGCCCATTAGCAGTCACATCCTGCATTAGTTTCCTATTACTGCAAATGTGGTGGCTTAAGACAATAGAAATGTATTCTCTCACAGTTCTGGAGGCCAGAAGTCTGAAGTCAGTATCACTGACCCAGGATCAAGGTATTGGCGAGGCTGTGATCCCTTCAGAGACTCTAGGGAAGAATCTAGCCCTTGCTTCCTCCAGCTTCCAGTGGGTGCCAACATTCTTTGGCTTGTGACTGTATCACTCCAGTCTTCAAAGCCAGCATCTTCAAATCTCTCTGTTCCATCTCCGCATCACCTTCTCTTCTGTGTGTGTTCAGACCTCCCTCTGTCTCCTGTTATAAGGATACATGTGAATGCGTTTAGTGCCAGCCACATAATCCAGGATAATCTCCCCATCTCAAAATCCTTAACTTACCACATCTGCAAAGCCCCTTGGTTTGCCATATGAGGTAACATTCACAGGTTCTGGGGATTAGGATGTGGATATCCTTGGGGAGGCCACTTTCCAGCTTATCACTCTCCCTTTTCCTGCCTCTCCCCACACTGCAGCCCCAGGTGACCACTACTTTCTATCTTTATAGATTTGCCTCTTCTGGACAATTCAAGAAAACGAAATCATACAGTATTGGTGCTTTGTGATCGGCTCCTTTAGGGTAGTGTTTTTGAGATTTGGCCATGTTGTAGCAGTACTTTCTGCAACGTTATATCAGTACTTCACTGCTTTAAATAGCTGAATAATATTCCATTGTATGGATATACATTTTGTTTATCCACTCATCAGTCAATAGACATTTTATTTGTTGAAATTAACAATATGATCCTAAAATTTAGACAGAGATGCAAAGGTTATGGAATAGCCAAAACAATCTTGTAAAAGAAAAACAGGTTGAAATACTTACATTATCTGATGTAAATATTTGCTACAGTAATCAAGACAGCGTGGTATTCGTGTAAGGACAAATAGATCAATAGAATAAAATAGAGGATCCAGAAATAGGCCCACATATACAGTAAATCAATGTTTGCTAAAGGTAATTAAATAAGAAAAAAAGTCTTTTTAAAAAATTGATGCTTAAACAACTGGATCAAGGACAAAAGTGAACCTCAAGTCTTGCCTCATATAATATATGAAAATTAGTTTAAAATGGACCATAAACCTAAATGTAAAGACTAAAACGATAAAGCTTCTAGAATGTCATTGTAGAGGAAAATAAGAGGCTGTTCCTCTTTTAAAAAATTTAAAAAAAGAAAAAAGCCTCACATTAGAGAGTATCTTCATGACTTTGGGCTAGTCAAATGTTTTCTAGATAGGACACAAAAAACGCTAAGCACAAAATTTCAAATTTTGATTAGCTAGACTTAATGAGAAATGAAAATTTTGCCCATCAAACACCTATTTAAGGAAACAAAAAGGCCAGCTATGGATTGGGAGAAAGAACTTGAATCCAGCATATATAAATAACTTTGCTGTATACCTGAAACTAACACATTGTAAATCAACTATACTTCAAAAAAAATATGCTTTTGAAGCAAAAAGCTGGGCCGTCCCTGGGGGTCCAGAGGTTAAGACTCCATGCTTCCACTGCAGGGAGTGCAGGTTCAATCCCTGGTCGGGGAGCCAAGATCTCACATGCCACATGGCGTGACCAAAAATTTTTAAAAAAAGAAAAAAGCCTCACTTGCTCCCTGTGGCCCAACTCCTCCCCATCTCCACAGCTCACACCTTCCACCCCATCACACTCCTTCACTGTTGCTGGGGGAGCCTGAGGATGCCCAAAATGAAACCGTGGTGAAGTAAGAGGCTGTTCCTCTTTTCTTTCACTTTGTGTTCTGCCTGTGAGTGGTCAGGGGGCCCTTGGTGGCCTGAGCTGGGTCCTGAGTTCCAGGCATGGGGGAGGTCAATGATGTGTTTCCACCCTGGGAGGTTTGGGGGGGGCAAGGTTTTAATTCAAGGAACTATAAAGATGGTTCCTAGGAAATGATTGAATAAATAAATAAATGGGGGAGAACAGACAAATCTCCCATGCAGAAGAATTCCAAATAATTTATGTAGATACTCTGCCCTCAAGGAGGGAAAGCATAACTCCCCACCCCCTAAGTGTGGGCCATCCATAGTGTCCAAAGAGGACAGCATGGAGAAGGGGGGAAGAGTAACTTTATGGTAGACGAGACTGACGGTCACCACCTCAGCCTGGTGATCAAGGTTAAGATCAAGAGTGATAATCACATTGATAGCATGAACCCTTGATCAGATGTGATGAGAACAGCATTTTACCCCTGCAGTCTTCCTCCCCCAAACCCCTAACCCCATGAGAAAAAATATCAAACAACTCTCAAATGAAAGACTTTATGAAATACCTGGCCAGTACTCCTCAAAACTGTCAAAACCATCAAAAATAAGGAAATTTTAAGAAATGGTCACAGACAAGAAGAATCTAAGGAGACATGCAGATGAGGTGTCCTGGGTGGGACCCTGGAGCAGAAAAAGGACATTAGGTAAAAGCTAAGGAAATAATGAATGAAGTACGAACTTTAGTCAATAATAATATATCATTATTGGTTCAGTAATTATGACAAATGTACCATATTAATGTAAGATATTAGCAATAAGGGAAACTGGGTGTGGGATATATGGGAACTCTGTGTAATATCCTCATTTTTCTGAACCCTAAAACTACTCTAAAACAAAAAATTTCACTTAAAAAGGGAGAGAGACTATTTGCACAAAATATTTATAAGTACTTGATAACTAACAAAGAAAACGTTTTTAAAACACTTAGTTTGATTAGGCTTAAAGAACACCGAGTAGGATCATTTTAAGTGACTAGTTTACCTGAGGTGGGTTTGCTGCACTGCACACCGGTCAGGCATACATTCCAGTGGGTGTTGAATTCACTGTTTTTCCCAGTTGGTTATAACCCAGCCCTCCCTGGGTGTGTTTGGTATTCACAGTGTCCTGTTCAGGTAACGTAATTATCTCAGCTCCCTAAAATGAGCAGAAGTCTCCCTGCCCTGGTCCTGCTGCGGAGCTGGGCCTCCAGGAGCCCCAGGGAGAAGGGTGACAACAGGAGAGAGGAGTTGGGAAGCTGGAGTTTCTGAGGAAAGTAACGAAGAGACCTGGAGGCCAAGTGGTCACTAGGCACCCAGAGAAGAGGGGACAAATTGAGGAGGGGTCTACAGCTACTTGTCCCTGACTGTGTGTCTTGCTTACTGAGCTCACGAGAGTGCTCAGCTCCCCTACATTAACTGGACTTCACTGCTCAGTTAGAGGCCTGGGTCTGCGTTAAGACCCCATTATCTGTGCCCACCCTGCCTCTAGCCCCCAGGGTGTCCAGTCGCCTTATGGTACCACTCCATGCTGGTCGTGCCTCAGGCTGCTGGAGCTTGTCCTCTTCTCCAGCCCCTGGAATGCCTCTGAGGGCTACTCCCCAACTAGCCTCACTTGTGTTGGGCCACAAGGGGGCCCTCTTGCAAGAAGCTGGTGCAGACGACTCCAGCCTGCAGCCACCATCCGACCCTGCCCTGAGCACGTAGCGTCTGGCTGCACTCTGGCCCTGATTCTGTGCTGTGTTCTGTCACCACCCTGTTGTGGACATTCTTCCATCCTCTCTAGACAGCCTGCGAGTCCCCCGAGGGCCAAGGGGGCTTAACTTAACCGCGTGAGCCCTGCTTTGCTCAACTCTGCATCGCTGTTCACGCATGTGCCTTGATCGCGTGCAGAGGGGACCCCAGAGCGGGTCTCCAGCCTTTTTTCTTTTGGAGGCTGAGCTGAAGAGCAGGCCAGTGACTTGCCCACGTTTCACAGACTTCACAGACAGATATCAAAGCCGAGCTGGTCACTTGGACCCTGTCCTCCAACACCCGGCCCCCCAGCGCTTTGCCCACTGCCGAGCAGCCCCCATGCACCCTGGCTTCCGGCAGTGTATCCCCCTCATCCATCCAAATAGGCCACACTTGCACTTGCTTTGTGCGAGGGCAAGAAGGCTTTGGAGGAGACTTGAGGGGAATAGGGCAAAAGGACTGAAGCACCAAAATAATATAAACCCTTTCTCCGAGAATGGAAAGTACAAAATCAGAAGTGTGATTCTCTAAGAGGAAAATCTGCTTTAGTTAAATGGAAATGCTAAAGCAAACTACCCAGGTGTGAAAGTACAGTGTGCTATAAAAAGTTTTCATCTGTATTAGTAAGACACTAAATTTATAACAAGGAACTGAAAGCTTTGTTAGCCGGCCAGTTATGTTGAAACAGAAATACAGAAAGCAGTGCTGTCTGACACAATTTCCTGCAATAATGGAGGTGTTCTGTACCTGCCCATCCAGCACAGTAGCCGCTCGCCACGTGTGGTTGTTCAGCTCTGACATGAGGCAAGTGCAACTGAGGAGCTGATTTCTTATTTTTCGTTGAATTTTAATTAACTTAAATGCAAACAGGCACATGAGGTTAATGGCTAGAGTACTAGCACAGCTCTAAATGACGGAGGTGGACTTTAACAAGACCCTGCCACCATCCTAAGGGGCAGATTTCTTTGTTGTGTCCTGTTTGTGTCAAAACTGTAAAGCTAATAGAAGATAATGTGTGAGAATATCTTCATACATTGTCTAAAAGACAATATTCAGAATATGATTGTGCTTCAGAGTGGGAAGGACATCTTAAATAAGATCCCAAAGCATAAGTCATAAGGGGGAAATGGATGGATTTAATTGCATTGTCCAGTGCTGGCTTCTCAAATATCCCCAGCACAACGTGTTAATAAGAGAAAGCTGAGCTTATTGGAGGCCAAGGAGAACTCAGCCTCAACAGAGCTCTGAGAGCGGCTTAGATAAGGCAAGGTCCGAATGTACTGGGAAGTTTGGTTCAAGGCAAGTCTTTCAAAGATGGGGCTGGATTAAGATTGAGGAAGGATCCCAATATAATAGCCCCAATTGGTAGAAACAGCAACCCCTACCCCAAAAGACCTGCACTTGGTTCCTAAAGTACTCGTTTCTGATTTTATGAAGTTCTGAAAACTCTCAATTTACAGGATGCTAAAGTGGAACTATTTTTACTTTCGTGACTGCCGTGGAAGGTGAACTTTCCAAATGTCACTGCACAATGAGTGATCATGTCAGTATCCCAGGAATAGAATAAAGTAGATGGATGGGAAATAGGATTCATTTTTTAGAACACACTGAAGTTTCCAAGAAAAGTACCATAAATTTTGGAATTTGTTCTCTGGGTCTGTATCTTTTTATGGCTTGAGGGTGATATATAGCATATAATAATATCCAAAATATTATTTTTGGTGAATAGGAACTTGCTGTTATAACATAACTCTATAATAGATAAAAGAATGTATTTGCCATAACACAACAAAGAGTGGGTGTTTGTTTTCCACTCAATTTGTCTTTCACTGACAGCAAGGAAGAAAATCTTTAAAATTTGAACTATTTTCATCTCCGTTTTCGCTGAGATTGTTTGGGCAGATGCTGTGGAATGAAATTCCACTCCCACCTCCTTCTCGTGGGCCTCTTTATTGTGAAAGGTCTGCACAATCATTTCTCAGGTTTTTGGCAGCTACGGCTCCAGAGATAATTTAGGCTTTACCAATCAAAGGCATTTGTATGAAACAAATTTGGAACTGAGTTAAGTAGGAAAAAAGGCATCCACTTTGATGGTATAGAGTGTGGCCGACATGGGGTGGGTCTGGAGAAACTATGCCAGTAGCTTCCTGATTTGCAAAGTTTGCTGATTCTTCAGAGTCCTGACTGTGGGAAGAGCAGTGGCCCCTTAATCTCCCCACCCTGTAGTGTGGCTTTGACAGTCATTCCCAGAAGCTCAGGGTAGGATCTGATTCCGTAAACCATTTAATATTCTATTTTTAAAGGATCTCTTTCTACTTCACATAGGTACATTGGATTTTGTTGTCTGCAACTGAACCTTGACTAATGCAAGTCCCAAGGAAATAGATGCCCCATTCCAGAGTGAGCTGGGAGACCAGTGTAACACACGCAAAAAGGTATCTAAACCTTACCCATATCAAGGATATAAAGTTGTGGGGATTTTGAAGATTAGGAGAGGATTTTTGGAGACAGTTTTGGTGTCCTGTGACCCTGGGCGCAGAAGGGAGTGGACACTTGCCCCTTACCACAAGCTTAGGGAGAGGGGCTTCAGGGTCACAACTTGGAGAGCTTGTTAAGCGTCTCCTGGAGTTTGGGAGACACAGCAGACTGGAGTCTGACTCAAACCTGAGAACTACAATGGGCAGAGACTGCCAATGACTAGCTGTCCCCACGGTAGAGTGAAGAAAAGATGGCTGTATGGGGATCCACCAGGGCTCCATGAGTTTGCTGGGGTGAATGAAATGGGTACGTCCCATGGACCAGATGTGGGCTGCACATATGTGAAACCACCAGCATAGGTTTCATAGATCTGGTCCAAAAAGGCTGCCTGAAGTTGGAGAGACCTCAGTGGAGGAAGGAAGCTAGAGGTTGACAGATGTAGGGGAGGAAAAATCATTTTCCCTCTACCCTCTGAGTTCTCAGCTGAGATCCCTGTAATAAAAGAAGATTAATAAGAGAAAAGCAAATAAGCTTTTAAACGTGTATACCTCATGTATGTGTGGGAAATACCCAGGGTAAAATGAGGAGCTCCCCAAGAAGTTTAGAACTCTGGCTTAAATACCATATTCAGATACAGACAGAAGAAAAGCGCGGGGAGTCTACCTGAACAGGTCCGCTGGCACTAATCCCTTTCTCCTCTCAACCCTCAATACCACTGATCACCCTACACCTGGGTACATCATCGTCGTCCACTATAACTTTTACTGGGCACCTACTGTGCTGTAAATCCTGAGCCAGTAGTTTCCATCAGTCTGCTTCTAAACTCTCAGGACACCCTCTGAAGTAGGTACCATTTACAAATGAATATTTCTGAGTAGGTACTCTTTACATATGACGAAAATGAAGTTCAAAGAGGAGAGAGGACTTCCTAAGGTCACAGAGGTAGAAAATGGCAGAGATAGGATTTGAACCCAGCTCTGTCTGCCCTTACCTTCTTTCCACATCCCCTCTCTGTGGCTTGCTAGAGTGACCTCCACCGTAGTTTTGCCTTCACGTTGCTGCTTGACCCTTTTGTCGTCATTTGCCTTTTCCTCTATTAAGGCTCCTATGCCTTAGTGCCTGGTTCCTTTAGGGGGAGACTGCCTTACACTTCTTGACATCTCCCAGGATATCAGCACAGCGAGGAGAGATTGTTTGTTTGACTTCACATAATTTTCTCAACCTCAAGATGCTCTAGAAGAACCTCCACCTTCTATTTCATCATCCAATCCCTGATGGGACGGGGTCAACCAGCACAGTCCGCATTCATGACCTTCCTTTCTTGCTTTCCTGTCTCTAACATGTACGTACCCTGATCTCATTCCAGTCCCTCCTTAAGAAATGAGAGAAAACCCCTCTTAGTAGGTACCTCCCCTTGGCCATCTACATCCCTCTCCCTGCCTCTCCTTACCTGAGACCTAGAGCAGCAGCGGTAGCCACGGCCACCCCCAGAGCCCTTCCCCTCACTCCATCCTGCTCCCTGGACCCACTGTGTGCCAGTCGCTTCAGTGCCTTTTCCATTTACTGGAGGATGTTGCCCCACTTGGGTGTTTTCCATCTTCCCTGAGAGGCTTGGTTGTCAGTTTGCAGTTGAGAAACCCTGAGGAAAATGTGATGAGAGGGGGCAGCTCAGGAAAATGCAGAAGAAGAAGGAGAAAAGAGAGATCACTGCCCTTGTGACATCTTCCTTCCTGCTTTCATTTTGTCGCAGCCCAATTGGGCAACACTCAGTAGCTCCCCATTCTCCACCGGAGCAAGTCTAGACCCACCCATCTGATGTCCCACCTCTGCTCCACTCACTTCCTCAGGCCACCAAGACATTCTCATCATTGACCACTGACCGCTACATTCCACAACCCCTCCCACCATTATCCCTGCCTGCCTGACACTGTGCATCCAGATGTGACTTGCCTTTTGAGGCCCGAGTGAAGCCTTCCTGATGACCCACCATCTTTCACTTTATGCCACACCACAGTTCTCAAGGATGGGCATGTGGCTGAATCACTCGGGGAGCTTAGCAAACATACACGTGCCTGGGCTCCACCCCAGACATACTGATTTGGTAAGTCTGGAGAGGGCCCAGGAGCCTGCACTTTAACAAGCAGCCCAGGTGATTCTGAAGCAAGTGGTTCAAACAGAGGATACCTGTAAAGGCTGTGTATGAGTCAGGTGGGCCCCAAAGCATTCCTCAGGTGCTCTCCCTATGTCTGAGGTATGTGCTTCCCTGAGCTCCTAGTCTAGGCATGAGCTTGGAGACCACAATTATAACAGCACTAGGAGTGACCTCCATGGATTGAAGTGCTACTGTGTGCCAGGTGCTTTACGCAGGTTATCTCGTTTAATTCTGTCAGCTTTGGGATTGTGTAATGAATACTTGTCATCTTTTGGCTCTCCAGCACCCAATAGCTTTCCCATTTGGGGGATATGCCCCAGTGTTTGGGTCTCACGAGGCCCCCTTCCCTTGAGCATGGAGGCAGATACTTCTTCTGCCCCTTCTCCCTGGCACCTATGGTACAGACATGTGACTTGACCTAAGTATGGGCAAATGCATGATTCTGCCCAGGATTCTGGATCCTAGGGGTGCGATACAAGATGCAGGGCCAGTTGTAAGTGACTTAGAGGCACTTGAAGCACTGAGAGTCCAGGAATAGTATGGTGGCAAGTACTTGGTGGCTTCAAGTGTACAGGGGCAGTGACAACGGCAACACCACTGGACTGTCTCAAGTTATAACTTGGTTTCTGCCATTTTCTAAAACGGGTCCTTCAGCCTTCTCATCGACTCTGTGAGCTACCAATATCTTTCTAAACTCCTTTGCTAGCCAGGATTGGATTCAGTTGGTAGCATCAAGAATCATGACTCTTATTGGTTATTATGCCCTTTTTTTTTTTTTGTGGTACGCGGGCCTCTCACTGTCGTGGCCTCTCCCGTTGCGGAGCACAGGCTCCGGACATGCAGGCTCAGCGGCCATGGGTCACGGGCCCAGCCGCTCCGCGGCATGTGGGATCTTCCCGGACCGGGGCACGAACCCATGTCCCCTGCATCGGCAGGCAGACTCTCAACCACCACGCCACCAGGGAAGCCCTGGTTATTATGCCCTTTGAGGCAGTGAGGAATATCTTCAGGCTGAGGCCTAGCAAGATTAACTGAGTTACTCAAGATCAGACATTCATCAAGGACGTGACAGAGCTGAGATTCAAACCTGGGTCCTGTTTAATTCCAGGCCTGTGTAATTAACCACATAACACTGTTGTGTAGGTCAAGGTCCCAGCAAGAAAGAGGTGGCTCGCTGAAACAGGTGACTGAGAAGTGTTTAATGAAAGTGTGGGTAGAATTCGGGGAAACCACTAAGGGAGGCTGCAGTACCCTGGGGCTGGAGGAGTAGTGAGTGACTACTTGCCGTGGCCTAAAATCAAGGGACTGGAGCAGTTGCCCAAACTTGAAGATAACAGCTGTTTGATGCAAGGCTTGAAGGGGCCTTGAGGGCCCCTCATGCCTCTCCATGGAGAAGGAACCCAGAAGATAAAAACTCTGACCTCATTCTCTTTCCATCCCCTGCCCTTCTTTCTTGCTGCCTACTGGCCAAACCCAGCCAGAAGCTGGTGGGAAAGGGAGCCTGGTCAGTTCCCAGGAACAGACGAGGGAGGAAAAGGATGGAGAGTGGGCCTGATGGTGCAAGTGGGAGAGCGTCCAGTACAACCATTTGCCTTCCAATTTAGTGTGTGTAATTCCTCAGGCGAGTTTAATATATTGAACTGAAGTATTATTTCATCTATAATTAAATTAATCACACAAGCACACAAATCATGCAGTTGGTTAACTCAGGATGAATATATAAATGTGTCGTGGTGTTTGGAAAGGAGCACGATGACTCCTTAGAACCCTATCTCCCAAACAAGCTTGAGAACCACCAAGAGACAGCCCGTGCTATGATTCAGTGGGTGTCTGGCGGGGGGGGACCCCAGGCATCTGCATTTTAAACAAATGCTCCAGGAGTATCTGATGCGGGTGGCCTAAGGACTACAGTTTGAAAGAGACTGCCCTAAAGTGCGCTGCCTCTCCTAGAGAGCATTTAACGGTGGTTCCTCCCTTGCCCTAGCCTTTTTTGTCAACTTCACAAACAGAGGAAACATTGAAACTGCTGAAATGCAGGTCCCAAACAAGCCACCTGAGAAAGCAAACACTGCATGCCATGCACTTACAGCCTCCGTGTGGCTGGGTTCTCTTGGCCAGGAAAATATCAATAGATGTGCTGAGCAGAACAGCTTCTGGATCCAGTGCCTCTCAGAAGACTCTCACCACGGCACCAGGATGACATGAATTCCCTTCATCACCTTCTAATGGACTCAGCTGGATGATCAGAGATAATCTGTATGGGGTCAGTGCCATCCTCTTGGAGGGTTCAGGCCCCAGGTTGGTGAGGAAGTCCTCATATGACGGCAGTGGGGCCAGGGAGGGGAAGACTGTACCTTAGCTCACAGGAGTAGGGGAAGGGCAACCTGATGGTAAGGATGTGTTTTCCTAACACGAGGTGGATTGTGGGTGATAGAGTGTGTTTTCTCTTGGGGAATTTAGGATGACATTGGCCTTGGCCGTTCCTGAATGGGAATGGAAGGACCTATCATCTCTTCCCCACTAATGAGACCCCTTCCCCTTTAGAGTCAGAAGAAGTAGAAAATCAGAAACTAGTGATTTAAATCTGTTGGTGGCCCTGGATGCCTATTTTATGGAAGAGCTTGGGAGTGAAAGGGGAGTTAAAGGAACAGAGAGAGAGGAGGGGGAAAGTGCACATGGGGGACAGCCTCCAGGAGCCTAACTGGTGAGAGCCAGTCACCCACCATCCCTGCCCCTCGTGTGGTACAAGGAAGAAGCATTTAGATAGAGCAGGCTCCCGGTTATTCCATTCTACATGGCTTTTAGGTGCGTGGTCTTCAGTAAAGGAGCTCTAGTTTTTGTTCCTGCCAGTAAGAGGAGATTTACTTCTCACGTGGTCTCCTTCCAGCCACGTACTTCTCTGCCTTCATGGGGCTGTTCTGAGGATCCAGTGGCAAAGTGCATCCCTGATGATGCACACAATAAACGCACGCAGTAGTCAAATGATGATATCCTCCTTTCCGTCCTGTGCCCTGGATCCCAGCTCATCCTCCCAAATGTGGAATCCTCACCGTGGATCTCATCTTCTCTTCGTTCCGTGGTTTTCAACAGTCTTTTCTGGGAGTGTTGGAAAGGGCCATAAATTAAGGGGAGAAACGTAAACATCTGATTGTAGAGGAGACGACGGCCCTGGCAGTCGGGCGAACAGGATGCTCTCTAGTGGGAATTCTGTCCAATTCAGGCCAAAATGTTGTGGTCCAGGGCAAGGACCAGGGCAGAGTGAGCACCTGTGCCCCCTGTGCCTCACGACCCCCATAAGACATTGACAGTGAAAAGCACTGGACAGTGTATTTAATGCACACCCTGAGCTGCTGGTGGAATGGCACGTTTGGGGCAGTAGCTTCTTTTGTGAGGGGGCAAAGCACACACCCAAGGTTATCAGTGAAGTGAGGGGAGTTAGCGGGGCCAAGAAGGTGGGATCCTGAGCCTTAGAAAGTACCTGTGCTACAGCTTCAATTCATGTCATTGACCGCCTACCCCATCCGCTGCCCCTCACACTCCTCTTTGGACACAACTGCCAGAAGGACGTGGATGGAGTTCAGAGTTCATTCTCGTGGGTTCCAGCGCCTAGGATGCAAATGACCTCTGCATGACAGCAAACAGAGCAATGAAGACCAGGCTCTTACTCAGGAGTCCACGTGCCACAGGAATGACAGTGCTGGTCCCAGGGGCCCTGGGGAAGAGAGGAGATTCAGTGCTGCTGTTGGCACGCATGCTGTTGCACACTTGAGCGTGTGCAAAAGTCCTTCACGCCCCTTAGTTCATCTGCTCTCATCCTTCCTTTCCCCATACTAACTGGGATTGTCCTGTGCATTTAGCTTGTTCCATTGCTTAAAACTACTGATGAGAAATATACTTAGTAGAGAGCATAGGGTCCATGTCCAGAGAGGCATCAGGGAGAAAGGGCAGGCTGACGAGGCTCCTTCCTGCTGTGATGCAGCAGAGAGAGCGAGGGCTCCCAGAGCAAGGAAACCTGGTTTCCATTCTCAGCATCAGGACCTACTTCCTGGGAGAGTCACCTCACCTCTTTGGCCTCAGTTTCCTCATCTATAAACTGAGAAAAATCCCATCATGAATTTTTATAGACTTTAGCAACATGATTCTAAAAGTCCTGGGTAAACGTCAGTAGATACCATAAGAAAGAGATGCAAATGAGTGAGGAAACTTGGCCTATCTAGACTCAGCAGATGTGGAAATAGGTTCGAGCACAATTAATCTATAGAGACACAGGGTCCAAAAGAGAAATCGGCAGCAGGGCAACAAATAGAAGTCCAGATATAGATCTAAGGGTATCTAAGAATTTAGCATCTAAGGAAATTGGTAGCCCAGTAAGTAAGCAAGAATTGTCTAGTAAATAGTCTTGTGGTATCTGGATAACAAGATGAAGAAAAAGGTATTTGTTCTGTAATTTGTACCATAAAGTAAAGTAACACCCCCCCTCCATGGATTAAGATTAAAATAAGTGGAAAAAATAGAGAAGAAACCAGGAAATAGAATCAAGCACAATTAAGGAATAAGAGCAATTGAAAATATCAACACAAAATAATTCAAAAATCAACACATTTGCCTATGCAAAACTTAAAACTGAATGTGCAAACCAGCAAAGGGAGAAATGACAGAATGGCGATAGAAAGCAGCAAAGGTCCTTTTGCGCTAAAATCCACCCCCAGCCTGCGGCATTGCCTTGCATCTCCGGGAACTAGATGTCTGAGGCAGCCCAGCCAAGTTCAGCCGCTGGCAGTGCTGGCTGGGGACTGGGGCACGGCCTGGAAGGCAGCGCCTCTCTGGACCCTCAAGCTTGCAGCTGTGCCCTTTGCGTTGCCAGCCTGTGCCCGGTTCCAGCCCTGCTGCCTGAAGGTCCCAGCCCCGCTAACTCCATCCTCTCCAAGTCTCTCTTGCCGGTGCCCTGCCTTATCCCCTCCCAGCCCTTGAACATTTTCTTGCACGGAGCTCCTAGAACGTGTCCACTCTCGAGGGCCAGAACTGCATCCCTTTCTGAGGCTGCACGCAGGTGGCCAGACACCCGCACTCCATCCCACCCCATCCCACCTCTACCCCAGCCACAGTGCCTGGGAATTCCTGTGCCTCTGAGATGGCCCCTCACTGAGTTCTGGGAGTACAAACACTCCAGCTCCCCAGCCCCCCACGTACAGACAACTCCCGTGGTCCCCAGAACCCCCTGCAGGACTGAACAAAGGTTCTTCCTGTGTGACTCGCCTTGGTTATGACACCGTTTGCTAGGTTTCCTTCCCTCCCCAGTCCCACTTCCCGAATGGCTTTACCTGAGATCACTTCCTAAACCATTTGCACAAGAATTTCCCCATGGCCTGCCTCAGCAGAACCCTCCTAAGACAGGGAGACAGTGGCTTCCTCAGGGGCACCACACCCTCCATCCCCTGATTGGTGTCTCAGCTCTTCCATCACCTGGACAAACGGCTCCCTCCACTAAATTCTCTCTTTTTCAAACAGCTCAGTGGCTTCTGCTTCCCTGACTGGAATATGACTCATAGAATGGTTCCTGTTAATTAACAGATAAATAGATGAAGGAGTGCAGCCTTTAGTAGGAATGTGGGCGAAGGTTTGCGCTCTCAATTTACATGCTGGAAAATTAGTGAAAAAAGAAAAACATTGACTCTCACTAGATCATTTATTTTCAAGATTTAATGAGCACCTTCTAGGTAGCAGGCACTTAGTCACAACATAAGGAGGAAAGGGTGCTGCCTCTACGCTATGGAGCTCAGAGTCCACAGTAATAGAGAGATTAAAGCAGGTCCCAGCTCACATCTATTTTGACAGGTATATTTTTTAAATACCAAATCCCTGTAGACAAGCCTGCAGTGATGCTGCTTCCCTTATGCGTTAGGGATCCCACTGCAAATTGTTTCCAATCTTTGGAAAACCATTTGGCAATATGTATACAGAACAATATAAATGTTCAAATTCTCTTAAGGGAATTTCTTTTGAATAAACAATTTAAAAGAAGAAAAAGAGGGGACTTCCCTGGTGGTCCAGTGGGTAAGACTCCGAGCTCCCAATGCAGGGGACCCGGATTCGATCCCTGGTCAGGGAACTAGATCCTGCATGCTTGCCGCAACAAAGAGTTTGCATGCTGCAGCTGAGAAGTCCTCATACCACAACTAAAGATCCCACGTGCTGCAACTAAAGATCCCACATGTCGCAACGAAGACACGGTGCAGCCAAAATAAATAAATAAATATTTTTTAAAAGAAAAAAGAAAAAGACATCTGCAAATATATGTTCATCTCAGTGCTACAAAAAATGAAAATAATCTCAATGTCTAAAATAATCTAATGTCTAAGGCAAATGATTATATATGGCTTTCTATTGATAAAAAAGTATGCTGAAATTCTAATTACAAAGACTAGGTAGCAACATTGGAGAACGGTTTTAGCACAGAAAAATAATGAAAATGTGTATAATTAGAATTATTACTATGTTAAAATATGTATAAGCATGAATAAAAACTAGAAGACGGAGAAAAAAGACATGATAGATTAGTGGGACTATGGAAGAATATTTCTTTCTCTGTTCATTCAATATTTAATGATAAATATGTTCTAACATAAATCAACATTTAATAATAAGCTGTATGGAGGGGTGTGCATGCAAAGGTAGTGATTCTTAGCTTTGCCTGCACATTAAAAATGTCTCCTGAAGATCTCAGAAAAAATACTAAGACCAGCCCCACCTCCAGAAATTCTAATTCTGTTGGTCTGCAGTAGGTCACATGCATCAGTATTGAAAAAAAAAAAAGCCAAAGCTAACAGTCCAGGAAATCTTAACATGTAGCAGCTGCTCAGAGCTGTTTGGCTAGATTGTCACTTCCAGCTCTGGTTTTTCGAGCTCCACCCCACCCTACTGCAGAAACAAGGAAACTGAAGCCAGAGAGGGCTCCTGACTGGCCCAGAGTTACACTTTCACTCGGTCTGACTGACATTAGAATCCAGGATCTCTTTTTCCACTACACCATCAGGGGTTGGCTGAGCCACTGGAATTCAGCAAAGATGCCATTTTCCTCTCTTACTCCTCTGGTGTGCAAGAAGCAAAACAGAGGGGAACCATGGGGAGAGTGGCAGCCTCACCATCGCTTCCTCACTCCAGCCCGACCTCCTTCCTCCCCTGGGAAGGTCCACCCAACTGAGGTGACGCAAGTCCACCCCTGCCTTGCTGCACCCTTCCCATCCCTCACTCTCAGCACATGGACTGGGAATCAAAGGGCTTGGTGTCCAAACCAGGGGCCCAGAGACCTGGAAACCATACCTGGTGACATCTGTCACATTTGTGGGGGGGTGACTTTGAGGCCAGGAGAGGAAACGCTGGTAGCTGACGTGGGGTCACAGTCCTGGGGCTGGGATGGAGTTTGCTTCAGTACTTGGTGGTGATAGGAGGAAGGGTGGGAATCTGAGCAAAGTTCTGGGTAGGATTCTCACCTGAGGCAGGGGTACCCGAAGGATCTGTAAGAAGGCACATTGGGTGGTTGGACAAATGGATGGATGAGTGGTAGGGTAAATGGAATGGGATTAGTGCCTTTTTTTTTTTTTTTTTGACTGCTCATGAATTTTATTTAATTTATTTTTCTATACAGCAGGTTCTTATTAGTTATCCATTTTATACATATTAGTGTATACGTGTCAATCCCAATCTCCCAATTCATCACACCCCCACCCCCCGCTGCTTTCCCCCCTTGATGTCCATACGTTTGTTCTCTACATCTGTGTCTCAGTTTCTGCCCTGCAAACTGGTTCATCTGTGCCATCTTTCTAGGTTCCACGTATACGCGTTAATATACGATATTTGTTTTTCTCTTTCTGACTTACTTCACTCTGTATGACAGTCTCTAGATTCATCCACGTCTCTACAAATGACCCAATTTCGTTTCTTTTTATGGCTGAGTAATATTCCATTGTATATATGTACCACATCTTCTTTATCCATTCATCTGTCAATGGACATTTAGGTTGGTTCCATGTCCTGACTGGTAAATAGTGCTGCAATGAACATTGTGGTACATGTCTCTTTTTGAATTATGGTTTTCTCTGGGTATATGCCCAGTAGTGGGATGGCTGGGTCATATGGTAATTCTATTTTTAGTTTTTTAAGGAACCTCCATACTGTTCTCCATAGTGGCTGTATCAATTTACATTCCCACCAACAGTGCAGGAGGGTTCCTTCTTCGCCACACCCTTTCCAGCCTTCATTTTTGTAGATATTTTGATAATGGCCATTCTGACCAGCATGAGGTGATACCTCATTGTAGTTTTGATTTGCATTTCTCTAATAATTAGTGATGTTGAGCATCTTTTCATGTGCCTTTTGGCCATCTGTATGTCTTCCTTGGTGAAATGTCTATTTAGGTCTTCTGCCCATTTTTTAACTGGACTGTTTGTTTTTTTGATATTGAGCTCCATGGGCTGTTTGTATATTTTGGAAATAATCCTTTGTCTGTTGTTTCATTTGCAAATATTTTCTCACATTCTGAGGGTTGTCTTTTTGTCTTGTTTGTAGTTATCTTTGCTTTGCAAAAGCTTTTATGTTTCATTAGGTCTCATTTGTTTTTGGTTTTTTTTGTTTTTTTTGTTTGTTTGTTTTTTTGCGGTACGTGGGCCTCTCACTGTTGTGGCCTCTCCCGTTGCGCCGCACAGGTTCTGGACGCGCTGGCTCAGCGGCCATGGCTCACGGGCCCAGCCACTCCGCAGCATGTGGGATCTTCCCAGACCGGGGCACGAACCCGTGTCCCCTGCCTCGGCAGGCGGACTCCCAACCACTGTGCCACCAGGGAAGCCCCTCATTTGTTTATTTTTGAGCAGGGGAAGGAGGGGGGAATTCAGGATGTGAAGTTCATTCACTCCCTGTTCCATGCCTTCTCCTCCATCAGACCCTCTTCCTGGCCCAGGTCCCTTTTCATTCCTTGAAGTCTCTCCTTCCCACTGGAGTCTGTCATCTTCCTCAGCAGCAGGGTTGTCCGAGATAAAATATGGAGAGTTCTGAGCCATTTCCTGGGGCCTGGAGCTGGTGACTAACCTGGAACAATGACCTGGAACCACTTCTTTACCCCGGTTTTTGTTCTTATACTCACCTTCCTGGGAAGAGAACTGGTATTTCACAACTATCTGGCCCTGCACTGCCCACACCACCCAGGAGCCTAGGAAACAAGCCCTCAGCTCAGGCTAACTAGTGATTTCATGTGTCTTTACATCACAGGTTTATTTACCTCATAGGTGGTAGGAGTGCATAGTTGAGTAATTTGAGTTCAGATTGTTAGGAAAATCTACATTTTCCATTTCGAGAGGTTATGCAGGAGCTATGAAGATAAAAAGAGAGAGAAGATGGAATTTGAATTTTATGAAAATAAGGTAGTGAAAAAAGGAACCTTAGGAGAAAGAGTTAAAAACAAACTTTCAACTTAGAGTTTCCAAAGCCTGGTCACCTGAGTATCTAACTCTGGAATTCCCAAACTTATCTTCACCTTAGAATCACCTGGGTGGTGTGAGAAGATGCCAATGCCCACACCAGACCCAGACCAATGAAATGATCCCAGTGGGGTGGGAACCAGGCATCAGTGTTTTTTGTTTTTCTTTTTGTTCTGTTTTGTTTTTTGTTTTTTTAAACATCTTTATTGGAGTATAATTGCTTTACAATGGTGTGTTAGTAGTTTCTGCTTTATAACAAAGTGAATCAGTTATACATATACATATGTCCCCATATTTCTTCCCTCTTGCATCTCCCTCCTTCCCACCCTCCCTATCCCACCCCTCTAGGTGGTCACAAAGCACCGAGCTGATCTCCCTGTGCTATTCGGCTGCTTCCCACTAGCTATCTATTTTACCACTGATCTAATCTGATTTCCACAAAATCCTTGTGAAGCGGTTGTCACTATCCCCTTTCACGGTGAGGAAACTGAGGCACGAGGAGTCGCGTTGATTCTCTTAAGGTTTCCCAGTGAATTAGTGGCATCACCAGGGCCCAGGCCTCCGAGCTCAGAGCTCCTTCTGATGCCGGTACCTCCCCGGGCCGGACAGGGAGCTCAGCCAGGGCTGGTCTGCAGCAGAGCAGGGGAGCGCCAGGGAGCCTGGGGTGCGCTTGGCGTGATGGACGGGCTGCCCCGCCTCCTGCTGGCCAAAGCGCGCTACGACAGCCATCGTGTGTGTGTGTGTGTGTGTGTGTGTGTGTGTGTGTGTGTGTGTGTGTGTGTGTGTGTGTGTGTGTGTGTGTGTGTGTGTGTGTGTGTGTGTGTGTGTGTGTGTGTGTGTGTGTGTGTGTGTGTGTGTGTGTGTGTGTGTGTGTGTGTGTGTGTACAGCGCCGCAGCTTCCCACCGATCCCTCCTTTCCCTCCTCCCAGCAGGGTCCCAAGATCACCTTCTCCCCACACCCTACTCCCTGTGGCCCTCTGTCCTTCCGACTTGCTCTTTGCTGTGTGACAAGGGGTCCTCCCTCCACCACAGACAGTGAGCGCTTGGAAGGTGGAGTCACCATTTCTCTGAGCTGTGGTCTCCCCACCGGTGTCAATGGGGTGAGCATCCTTCATGCAGAGCCGAGGTCTCAGAGCCCCCATGGGTGCAGACTCTGCTGAATATCTGGGCCTTTGTTGGAAGCTCAGTGTGATCTCTGCGAATGGAGGCTGCAGAGAGAGAATGTCCCAAATCAGTCTCTGTCCCCAATCCTGAGGTCCATCTCCTCTTCACAGGTGCAGCTCCCCCAGGAGGAGCTGGGGGCAGGTGGCTCTGTGGGAACTGGGTTCTGGGAGGTGCCTGGGAGATGGGGCACTCAGGGTCACTGCCAGGAGTGGCATAGTCTGTGGCCCTGTTAGAGGAAACAGCCCAGGATGGCCCCCATACCCACTCTGTTGACCTAGGGAGTACCTGTAACTTCTTCCTCCAACCCCAAGATTCAGGACACAAGAGGAATCTGGGAGAAGCTGAGACCACAGCAGTCCCAGGAGGGCTGAGGAAAGGCAGCTCCGCCTGCCGCTCCTCCCTCTTAGTAAGGCTGCAGGGACAGAGGGGACTCAATGTCCCTGTCTGTAAAATAGGAATGGTACACTTTCTCTCCCATCAAGTCCGTGAGGTCCATAGCTCTGGCTAGACTTCCAGTGGCCTTCCCTTAGATGTTTTTTTTTCTGGAGTCTTCCTGCCTGGGGCCCTCTGCTCTGGTCCCCCACAGAGGAGTGGGCTCAGGACCAGATCTTCTCAATACCTCTCCACCCACAAACACACACACACACACACACACACACACACACACACGATCAGACTGATTCAGGGCTCTTTCCACTCCTCCATGCTCCTTCTAAAGCTCACCATTAATTCTGTGACCTCCAGAGACCAGGTACAGGAGGTACAGCCCACACTGCAGGGAGGGAGTCCAGGTGGGTGACTCTTGCTGTCAACCAGGTGGAAGGAGATAAGACCTGGGCAACGCAGCAAGGATTCCAGAAACTGGGAAGACCGGAAAAAGGATTCTAGAAACTGAAAAAGATTTCCTTAAGGAAACTGAGTATTTGAAAGGAGTTTTGAAGTTTGACACAAGTTGGGACAGACCTGAAGCTCTAACACAATTGATTCAAATTGCATATTTATCAAAGTTTTCCAATATTCTACGACAGAGGAACATACAAGTACTTGAAGGGGTTTTTTCCTTAATTAGATAATTTTATTTGGTTTTTTTTAAATTTTTCCATCTTGACCATTGCAAGGGTTTAAACCATTTGCATGGGGAACCCTGAGCAGTCATTTAGAAAACCAAAATTGCCCGTGACTTTGACTCCAACAAGCACGTGAGTTCCTTGTCTGTGAAGCCACCAAGACAAGCCTGGCACAGGCAGAATAAGGGACTGTCACTCTGGCATGGTTAGCTTAACACCAGCTCAGGCTTTCACTCCTCACTCTTCCCTCTCTCTCTCTCTCAGGCTGCCATCTGCTGAGGGGCACTGTCCCCTCTGGTCCCAGATTGTGGACCTTGTGCCCCCCATGCCCCCGCTGTCATCTCCTCTCACTCAGGATACCTGGACAGCACAGGACGCACCTGAGGACTCGGGACAAGGCCAGGCTCAAGTCAGAGGCTCTTCAAGTTACTTGGAAAGATTCCCCAGGGCCTGGGGCAGGGCCTATAGGTTCTTTTTGGCTGATCTAATAATTAAATTGACAGAAGCCAGATCAACAAGAGAAAACAATCAAATTTGATTTCATACGTATGGGAACTCCAAAGACATGAGGTTCAAAGAAGCGACCAAAGCAGGCAGCTTTTATACCTTTTAGACAAAGAAACAATTAGTTGTGAAGGTTTGACAAAACAAAGGGGTTTGGGCTTGAGGTTGCAAATAATGAAGAAGTAACAAAGTTTGTTTCTACAGCTTTCTCAGCCTTGAACTCCCTGTCTCTAGCAATAAGCATGCTTCCTATCCTCCTGCTACAGGGAGGGTACCTTCACATGGGAGATTAATTTCCTGCTTTCAGGGAGACAAAGGCCAGTCAGAGTGTTCTTCTTGTACCAGCTGTTTCCCAAGTAACTTTCATTCAAAATGATCATACCAAAGTGGCATATTTTGGGGTGGCCTGCCCTGAACCCCATCACTACTGACCATGCCCTTCACCAGCCCCTCTTCTGGTCATCAAGGGCTCCAGTCTCCATGACACTTCCTGGTCTCAAGTTTGTCTAAAGCCCCTCTCTGCTGGCTATCTCCTGAGCACTGTGTTCTCACTGGTTCTCCTGTGCTTTTGTTCAATTTAAACCTTCTTCTTGGACTTTCAGACAAGCCTCTTACCTCGGCGGGGTGTCCTGCCCTGGGGCTGTCACCACCCACCCCTCCTGCACTGGCCTCCGGGAGCACAGACTCCTGGGTCCTCTGCAAATGCCCATTTTCCCCATCCCACCTCCTTTACCATTTAAAATATAACACAATATAACATGTAAAACATTATCTTCATTACACAGCGACATATGAAATTATGTACATAGAGATCCCTTTTTTTTTTTTTTTTGGCTGCGTTGGGTCTTCTTTGCCGCGCGCGGGCTTTCTCTAGTTGCAGCCAGCAGGGGCTACTCTTCGTTGCAGTGCACGGGCTTCTCATTGCAGTGGCTTCTCTTGTTGCAGAGCATGGGCTCTAGGTGCGCGGGCTTCAGTCGTTGCAGCACGCTGGCTCTGTAGTTGTGGCTCACAGGCTCTAGAGCACAGACTCTAGAGCGCAGGCTCAGTAGTTGTGGTGCCTGGGCTTACTTGCTCCGTGGCATGTGGGATCTTCCTGGACCAGGATCGAACCTATGTCCCCTGCATTGGCAGGTGGATCCTCAACCACTGCACCACCAGGGAAGTCCCCATGTACATAAAGATTCTTTCTTAAAAACAAGCACCACAGTAGTAAACAGATAAAGTTCCCTTCTCCACTCCTTCCCCAACACTAACCAAGCTCCTTCCCTCAAAAGGTACCCCCATTGTTTGATGAATGTGTAGCTTTCCAGACAATTTCTGAGTTTCTGCAGCTACAGGCTTGCATGAGCAAATAAATATAGAGTCTGAGTTGATTCTACTTTACAGATATGGGATTATACTCTCCATGCCATTCTGCAACAACCATTAAATCCAACACGAGGTTTAGAGATGGAGCTATGTTCACATCTAAGGGGAACCCCATTCTTTTTGAACTGCTCCGTGGTACCAAATGGAAGAGGTGCACCACAGGTTATCTTATTACTGCCTCATGGGGCTACTGTGACTTTGTTAAATTAACAATTGTTAAGGATGCTGGAGAGTGAGTTAGTGTTCAACAAAAGGCCACAAGGGAAATTGAAATAGAGAAGTTATCACTCACAGGTGCCTCGAGGGGCCACACAGGGAGGTCAAGGCAGAGCACAGACCTTGGGGCCCAAGCCTTTATTAGGGTCTGTGGATGGAGTGCTTCGGGGCACCCAGGCTGAGCCCGAACCAAAATGAGTGGGGTTTTGGTAAAGGGAAGGCCCAGGGCTGCAGGGGAGGCTCTTGACCACAGGGCTATTAGGGAAGTCAGATGGGGAACTTAGGTTTGTTTGTGACTCTGTGGACTGCTTTCTAGGAGGGGCTGGCGTCAGTTTAAGGCCCCTACAGGCCTCCTGGCCAAACAACATGGGTGTCCAGGCAGCAAGACCACCAGGGAGTTTAGATAAACCCTCGACAGGGGCTCACAATTACTAAAAGCAATGTGTGATGAACATCTTTGTCCAGGTCCTTCTGTGTGTGTGTGTGTGTGTGTGTGTGTGTGTGTGTGTGTGTGTGTGTGTGTGTGTGTGTGTGTGTGTGTGTGTGTGTATGTGTGTATTTCTCAGGGATGAAGACCCAGAAGTAGAATGGGCAAGCCAAAGAATATGCACATTAAACTTCATAGATCCTTCCTATTCACCTTCAAAAATGCTGAACAACTTATATGCCACTATAAACATAGATAATAGGTTCTTCCCCACACCCTCGCCGACACTGGGTGTGAGAATCTTTTTTTTTTTTTTTTTTTTTGCGGTACTCGGGCCTCTCACTGTTGGGGCCTCTCCCATTGCGGAGCACAGGCTCCGGACGCGCAGGCTCAGCGGCCATGGCTTACGGGCCCAGCTGCTCCGCGGCACGTGGGATCTTCCCGGACTGGGGCACGAACCCGTGTCCCCTGCATCAGCAGGCGGACTCTCAACCACTGCGCCACCAGGGAAGCCCCATAACCATTATTTTTTTTTAGATTCCGTATATATGTGTTAGCATATGGTATTTGTTTTTCTCTTTCTGACTTACTTCACTCTGTATGACAGACTCTAGGTCCTTCCACCTCACTACAAATAACTCAATTCCATTTCTTTTTATGGCTGAGTAATATTCCATTGTATATATGTGCCACATCTGCTTTATCCACTCATCTGCTGATGGACACTTAGTTGCTTCCATGTCCTGGTTATTGTAAATAGAGCTGCAATGAACATTTTGATACATGACTCTTTTTGAATTATTGTTTTCTCAGGGTATATGCCCAGTAGTGGGATTGCTGGGTCATATGGTAGTTCTATTTGTAGTTTTTTAAGGAACCTCCCTACTGTTCTCCATAGTGGCTGTATCAATTTACATTCGCACCAACAGTGCAAGAGGGTTCCCTTTTCTCCACACCCTCTCCAGCATTTATTGTTTGTAGATTTTTTGATGATGGCCATTCTGACTGGTGTGAGGTGATACCTCATTGTGATTTTGACTTGCATTTCTCTAATGATTAGTGATGTTGAGCATTCTTTCATGTGTTTGTTGGCAATCTGTATATCTTCACAAAGGCCTTTTTAAATGTTATGCTCCCTCGTGCCTTTCAGTCCAAGCTGGCAGTGTTCTGTGAAGGTTATTCTCCTAAAAAAAAAAAAAAAAGTGTGGGTCGCCTGTGTATCTTACTGGGATTCACTCAATTAGACAAAAGCCACCCCCACAAATCTCTTCAAGATAAGACCTCTTCTGTACCTTGGGCTTCTGCTGCTGAGGAATAGTGCTTTTCTTTCTTTTTTTAATTGAAGTATAGTTGATGAACAATATTATATAAGTTACAGGTGTACAATATAGTGATTCACAATATTTAAAGGTTATACTCCATTTATAGTTATTGTAAAATATTGGCTATATTCCCTATGTTGGGCAATATCCTTGTAGCTTATTTTGTACAGAATAATTTGTACCTCTTACTCCCCTACCCCTATGTTGCCCCTCCTCCCTTCCCTCTTCCCTCTGGTAAACACTAGTTTGTTCTCTATATCTGTGACTTTGCTTTTTTGTCATATTCACTAGTTTGTTGTGTTTTTCAGATTCCACATATAAGTGATGTTATACAGTATTTGTCTTTCTCTGTCTGACTTATTTCACCTAGCCTAATGCCCTCCAAGTCCATCCATGTTGCAAATGGTAAAATTCATTCTTTTTTATGGCTGAGTAGTATCCCATTGTATGTATGTGTATATATATATGTATATATCTGTCCGTTTGTTGATGGACACTTAGGTTGCTTCCATATCTTGGCAATTCTAAATACTGCTGCTATGAACATTGGGGCGCATGTATCTTTCCGAATTAGTGTTTTTGTTTTTTTCAGATATATACCCAGGAGTGGAATTGCTGGGTCATAGGGCAGTTTTATTTTTAGTTTTTTAGAAACCTCCATACTGTCTTTAAGCTTCTTAGAAGACCTCATGTTTGATTGAAAGAATCTGTGAGGCACATGCCCTTAAACTCATTAAGGGCCTTCGGTCTGAGGCACTACCTTTGATCTTTCTGAGGTCTTCACAAAAGATTTTACAATCATACCCTTGGTTTCATCTTTAGACCATATTTTCCCGAGAGTGCTCTGGATTTGATTTTAGCAACATTTACTGTCTGGAGAGGCTGAGAATTTTCGAAGCCATCAAGTCCCAGCTCCCTTCACATTTAATAGCCCTGCCTGCAGTTTCTCTCTCTCCTCTCACATTTCATAATAAGCCACAAAGAAAAACGGGGCAGCACCCTCATCACTTTGCCTGGAGATCTCAGCTATACCACCCAGTTCATCAGGTACATTTTCCACTTTCCACATTACTGCAGGTGGCGGTGCTGCCAAACTTTTTGCCACCACGTGACGGGGACCCCTTTCCTCCTCACCTACTGGCTAAGTGAACCTGGTCTACGTTCTTACGGTCTCTACCTCCAATCTCCTCATTGCTTAAAAACAGAACTGAAAATAGCCACATTGCCAAGCTACTTGGATTACTAAGTAGGATCATCTATTCATGAAGCATCAGAACAAACGCGGAGCTTTAGAGAGAGTGAGGTATAGCTTAGAGAGGACTGGCCTGTGACACAGCAGAGACAAAAGAGCTGATCTCAGCTGGAGGGACAGGTAATGTGTGGGCAGACGGTGAACTTGCAGACCTACAGGAAGTCAGCTCCTCTTCTCTGTGGATAGCAGAGGGGACATAGGAAAGAATCAGGGTGAGAAACTCACCAACCTGGGCCCAGAGCACAAGCATCCTCACCGATACCCCCTTTCTGGTCAGCAGCAGCCAGGGGCAGCCTTCCTCCTCACCAGGAGGCTGGGGCCACCAACCTGATATACGATTGGATGGGGACGGGGTTGCCTCTGCGTCTGTGTGCCACTCTGCAGCAGCCCGTGACCCCCTCCTGGCTTCCTGTTCTGACTGCAAGGGGAGCCGCAATGGAAAATCCTGATGGAACTCAGGAGTCTCGGACGCCAATAAAGCCACCTGCCACTTTCAGCAGGTCACTGACCTTATCTGGACCTGTTTCCTCACCCGTAGGGAGATGCATATTACCTCCACACTGTTGTGAGGATTAAGATAAACGGTGCAAATGAACAAGCCTTGTAGATTATAAAATTACGTGAATATATATTTTTTCCTACATTTCCTTCAAGCTCTAAAACTCTGCCCTGTATGCCCACCTTTGATCTCTAGGGGGCCACCTTCTCCACTTTGCCCTCTGTTTTTCCATCATCACCCTTTCAGATCCTCAGTTCTCTTGTGGGCCAACCGGAAGCCTGGGAGCCCCTTGGGTGCTGTTGGAAGCGGGGAAGGGCTCTGCACATAAGCCCAGTGAGTGGAGGGGTCCAGGGTAAACAAGGCTTGGAACCAAGACCCGGGTTAGTTTCTCCCTGTGTGGGCTTGGGTAGGTCACTGCCCCTCTCTGAACCTCTGTTTCTTTCTCTAGAAAATGGAGGGGATGAGGATGAGTCAGAATAGCCATGACTTCACATGAGCTCTGTTAAAACAAGACAACAGACCCAAAATGGAGTCACTTATGCCAAGCCCCACGTCACCAAACCAAAACTTAATCTACGGTTTCAGCTCTCCCAGAAATGAAATCTTAAGCCAGTCCATCAGGAATCACCTGATCACCCCTAGTTAAGCTATCTGCCTGATAGACCCCTGCCATCCCCTAAAGGAAAGCAACTTTGCAATAACCAACCTGCTTTTTTGCCAGTATAACTTCTTTGTTTCCACTCCCGTATAAAAATCTTTCATTTTATGAAAAGCTCAGAGCTCTTCTTTATCTGCTAGATTGGATGCTGCCCAATTCAAATTTGTTTTTGTTCAAATAAACTCTTAAACATTGTAATATGTCTTTTTCTTTTAACAGTTTCCTGTTGGCACCCAGGAAAGTGCCAAAGCCCCCATTCCATTGATACTCACCTCTAAGAATCTGGCAATATGCTGGTGTCCTTGGGCTCCCAGGTTTGGGGTCTTTTCCTCAGAAACCCCAGTCTTTCACTTCCTCCTTCCAGTTCTCTGCCTTCTTTCTGGGCTCCTCTGGGGACCAGGTTCTGCTCCAGGTCCCAGGCAGGGGAATCTGGAGAAGCCAGAGGTCTCAGGCAGATGGGTTCCTGCTCAAAGTTAAAGTGCTGAATTTACCGGGGAAATCTGAATATGGACTAGTGAACGCAGGCTATTAAGAAATGATTTTTAATTGCATTGGCTGTGATAATATTAATTTCCTATGTAGCAAGAAGCTCTTTTTTTAGAGATGCCTACTGAATTATTTAAAGGTGAAATGTCAGGATATCTGCAATTTATTTTTAAATACTTCCTCATAAAAAATACAGTGAGTTAAAAATAAAGAAACAGAGTGGCATATCTGGGCCCTGAGCTCCAATGACAGTGCCAACGGCAGGCACATCGTGCTCCTCTCTGGAAATAAGACAAATGGTCCCCCCTTCCTGTGGGGAGGTTACAAAAAGGCACCTCTCTGGGCCTGCTGATTAGAAAACTGCATCCCCTTCTTAGGGGGTTACTCAGGCAGCACCTCGTGGGGTTCCAGCCTCATCTGTGCCCCCTGGACAGGCCTGATGACTGGCACAGCTGGGGAGTCCCACCTGGTATCAACAGATGATGACAGTAAATGCTGCCACCATCACAGCCACAGTCCTAGCAACGTGCCCCGTTTCAGTGAAGCCCTGAACTCGGCACTGGTCGGCTGCTGTCTGCAATGGCCACACCTCGAATTGCACCTACCTCACTAGGTTTTTTGGGTTTTTGCTCTTTTCTTTGTAAATTACATATAAACACCAATGTTTTCCTGATTCTAAAAATCCTCAGATTCGTTAAAGGAAAGTAGGTTAGATTCTTTCGTCTACTTATTTTTTCAAGCAGCATTTCACCAACCTCATGTCCTCTGGCGGGGTAGCTGAGGTTCAGTGGTACCCCCAGCACCCAGGCTGCCTCTCCCCAGCCTTCCTCCTGAGCCAGCCCCAGCCCCCCTGGGGACCCCTGCTCAGCACGCCCCCCCTCCTTTGCTCCCAGCTCTTTTCTTTTCTCCCCTCCAGTACCCACAAAACCTCCCAGGGTGGAAACACATCACTGACCCACCAGTTAGACCTGAGCGTGAGGCCTCTGAGGTCCAAGGGGCTTAGAACAGTGGTCAGGATCCAAATGACGCTCTGACCTTGTCAACTGTCTTTAGCCCAACTTTTGGGGGGTGGGGGGGATAAAACCAGAACCCAGGAAATGAGAGACACCGTGTAGAAAGTGCCGGGGGCGGGGGAGAGTGGACAGCCTTGAGATGACCACAGTGTCCTCCGGGGACTTCTCAACTCCTCCCCTGCCTGCCCACCCCACCCCTGCCCCACCTGAATGGGGGGAGGGGTAGCTAGGCAAGGAGAGCCAAGAGCACAACAGTTTCCTGTGGCTGCCATGGGATGGTAGGGCAGGCAGAGCTGAGGTCTCTAAGGGCCCAGAGATGTTCTGTGCACCTGGGGGACAGGGGCTTCTCCTGGCTCTGTTTCCTTTCTCTCCTGGGCCCTTAGAGCCCATCACCCCAGGCCTTCCACTTTCTTAAGGAGGCCTTTATCCTTCTCAATTCTTTCTTCTCAAAGGTGCTGGGGGAGCCCTGATGAATCAGGCCCCTTCCCCAGGGACCACATCATTCCTCAGACCCTCCAACCCCACCCAAGGGCTCAAGGCAGGGGGCGGATTGGCTGGGAGGACCCCTTCTGCTACCACCACCTCCACCTGGCCTGCACGTGCCCTTGACCTCAGATGAGGGGTTGAGGGGGAGGGTGGGAGAGATGGTAGGAGATGGAAGGGGTGGGCCAGAGAGACGAGGCCCTGTGGCCGGCGGGCCAGCCAGGAGGCGTGTTTCAGTGTGGCACATGGGACGCCACTCCCCTCCCCCAGTCTGAGGGCCCTCTGGACCTGAGGCCATGTAGCTATCCCAGGCTCCTGGGGAGAGACACCCAAGCCCGAGGGAATGGGAAGGGTTTCTCTGGGCAGGGCCATGCCTACCCCCAGAAGAAGGGCTGTTGAACTTAAAGAAAAACACACAACATAAGAGTCGTGAGTTTAAGTTTTATTCAGGGACACTTACTGAGGACTATAGCCCGAGAGACAGCTGCTCAGCAGCCCTGAGGAGACTGCTCCGAAGAAGGAAGAGGAGAAGCCAGTTTGTATGTGATTTTTTGGGCCAGGGTGTATGTGCAGTCAAGCTTACATCTTGGTAAAAGATCACTGCTTATCACAAAGAACGGATATTTTGAGTTAATGATTTTAGTGCTTTCCTGTGAACGGGAAGATGCAAGAATCTGGGGTCGCTGGAGTTCTTCCTGGGATACGCGTCTAACTCTCTAGGGGCCCGTTTGTCCACAGCTCATTGTGCCTTACGCTGCTCTTCACCCCGAATTCCTCTCAGGGTACAGTCATGGGCCACTGCAGTGGGTTATGACTTAACCCTTGCAGAACTGGATGGTGAGCCAAGTTCTTTGTTCTTTGTTCACGGGGTAAAGGAGGGAGTCTCAGCAAATCACTGTGACCTGCCAGTCCCTGGGCCCAGGTATACAGCAAGACTATGTCCTCCCCACACTCAGCCCAGGTCTGGCTTCACTGTCGCCCTAACTGGGCTCCGAGAGGCGAGCTCAGGCGCACTGGTGGGAAACATAGGGCTCCCTGCAGCTGCTAAAATTTCACAAAACCCACGGTGTCCCTAGTGAAGTCCTTCCCTGAGGAAATGGGTCTCCGCTTGCATCAGGCTTCCAGGAGGAATGCCCCTCACCCTTTCCACAGAGGACTGGCCCCTCCATGCAAACAGCTCCCCACACAGAAGCCAGGGAGGAAAAGCCTTACAGATTTTCTACTTAGAAAACCAATTCTTACGTATGACAAAAGATGCTATAAACACTGTCTTTAAAAAGTGACAGGATAGAAAAATAATATATGTTATACAAAAAATAAATATCCGGGGACTTCCCTGGTGGTCCAGTGGGTAAGACTCTGCACTCGCAATGCAGGAGGCCCGGGTTCGATCCCTGGTCGGGGAACTAGATCCCACATGCCTGCTGCAATTAAGAGTCTGCATGCTGCAACTAAAAGATCCCGCATGCCACATCGAAGACCTGGCGCAGCCTAAATAAATAAATTTTAAAAAAAACAAAAACAAAAAATATACAGAATGTATAAGGAGCTCATAAAATCAGTAAGTAAAGGGTGTTAAAGAGAAAAACCACAGGCCCAAATCGGCACCACTTGTGCTAAAGCCCATGACAACTAACCTAGACGTAGTACCTAATTGCAGTCTCAACCTCCCCCAGGAACAGTCAGCCAGTCTGGAATGTTCTGGTCAGCACTAATGAGCTAATCCCTCAGAGGAAGAAGAGGCGGTCTGCATGATAAAACCCTTTCTCCCCTCCCCCCAAAAAAGATGTCCAGGACTTAAGATAATACTTTATTTTCTTTTGCTAACAGCTCCCTTGCCCCCCACCCTTCTTCCTATAATGACCTTCCATTCTGTGCAACTCCTTGGAGTGCCCTTCTAGATGGAATGCTGACAATTCATGAACCCCTGAATAAAGCCAATTAGATCTGCAAATTTACTGGTCTGAATTACTTTATAAGTAGGGCAACAACTCTACAGAAGAAACAGAAAAGGACAGAAATTTTTAAAAAAAAAAGGACAGAAATTGCAATCCAAAAAACACCCATGGAAAAGTTATACAGAAGACAGGGTCCATTTTATTAGTAAATAGGAAAATGCAAATTAAAACAATTGGAAGAGGGGATCATATTGCACCCATTAAATTAATAAGAATTTGAAAGATTGGTCATTTCCAGTGGTGATAAGGTTGTGAGAAAATGGGCAGTCTCAAAAGCTGTTGGCGGACATATAAATTAGCGCATCCTTTTAGGAAATCAATTTGTCCAGATTTATCAACTATTAAACAGGCATCCCCTTCCTGCAAACAATTCAATCATTCCTGGGGTCTACATAAGAGAACACAGTCACATGTGCACAGCGAGGGAAATAAAAGGCTATGTGTCACAACATTTTACATAATAATGAAACTGAGAAATAAATCAACTGACCATGACAAGGAAAGGAGCTAAGTAAGTGATGTTTCCTCACTAGTACAGGGCACTGTGCAACAGGTTGGAAAGAATGAGGCAGATCTGTGTGTACTGATGTACATAGATCAGCTCACCAAAACATTTAGGTGCAAAAAAAAGTCAAGCTGCTGAGTGACACATATAGTCATAGTACCTCATTAATATGAGTTAAAATGAAGATAAATCTATATCCATAGATACAGTGTGTGTGTGTGTGTGTGTGTGTGTAAAAACAGGGGAGAGTGTGTAAGGATTGCCTCATGATGCTAACAGGAGCTAAGTCTGGGTAGGGGTGGGGGTGTGTGTGAAGGGGGACTTTCACATTTCACTCCGTGTTCTGCATTGTTGGAATATTTTTACAATAAAATGCACTTGGGTAAAATAAGATGGCAATATTTTCATGACTGTTGAAGTGAGTGGATTGTGAGGACGTCAGAGCTCCCAGCAGCCTTGCTCCCTCCACCCCTCCCCCTGCCCCAGGACAGCAGTGGAAGGCTGTGCGTGTCTGGTCCTGGCTTAGTCTCCTGGTGGCAGGAAGTCTCAGTGTCCTCTCTGGAGGCTCATCTTCCGTGTGGTATCAGCTCAGTGCTTTGTGACCACCTAGAGGGGTAGGATACGGAGGGTGGGAGGGAGATGCAAGAGGGAGGGGATATGGGGATATATATGCACATATAGCTGATTCACTTTGTTATAAAGCGGAAACTAACACAACATTGTAAAGCAATTGTACCCCAATAAAGATGTTAAAAAAAAAAGTTAAAAGCTGGGACTTAGCTAGCGGTCCAGTGGTTAAGACTCCCCGCTTCCACTGCAGGGAGCACAGGTTCAATCCCTGGTCAGGGATCTAAGATCCCGCATGCCACACAGCGTGCCCCCCGCCCAAAAAAAAGAATTGTTTTAATAAATAAAGTTAAAAGCTAAAAAAAATTAATAATAATAAAGATTGTAGGAGTCATTTGGGGTCTGTCTTCTCTGTTAAACTGTGAGCCCTGTGAGGGTAGTGCACCGTAGCCTCTTCTTAAACATTTGTTGGGGGTAATAATCCTGGTGTTATGTGGACACAGCTCGGGGATGTTGTGCAGACTAACCTTCCCAGAAATTTCACATCTCTCTCCCAGCATACCTTTGGCTTCTGGGAAGGAGCCTTTGTTTGTCCAGGCAAGGAAGGTGAGAAGACGAGAAGGTTGTTCCGCTGGGTGGGCAGGAGGCTGGAGGCGGCAGCCATATCCTAGACCACCAGGGGGCAGCAGAGGATGGAGAACGGCGCCCACGTCCGCGCTGGAGCGGCAGCCTCTCTCTGCCCAGGCGTCCTCTCCCCACAGGTTGCAGGTGCAAAACCAGCCTGAGCAGTCCCAGGGCCTGATAAGAGGGACCCCCAAAGCCAATCAGAGATCTCCCGACCTCGGGACTCAAGATAGAAAAGGAGCACTGAGTGGGCTCAGTGTGGTCAGCCTCTGCCTTCCCTTCCATCGTGCTATCTAAGGTTCAAGAACTCCCCACTCAGTGCACCTTGCTCTTCCCCGTGAGGGACAAGGGTGCTCGACCAGCCTGAATCTCAGAGAGGGGACAGAGACCCTGACCACCACTCAGTCATGCAGCAAGCAAGACGGAGTTGTGCAGCTGTGCCTGAACTGATCTCAACCTGCAGACTATGGACCCATCTGAAATGGGCTCGGAGTGAGAAGGTGAAAAGACCTTGGGACATTCCCAGGGACGGATCTGGAAGCTCAGTGCACCTGCTAAAGACATTTTCTAGCTGATTCTACAAGGCCAAAGGGAGGGAGAGCTTCCTAGGATGGAGGCCAATATTTGCCTCTTCTCACACACCCTATGTGCACCAAGAGACAGTGCAAAAGTGAGTAAATCACTCTGCCATTTACTAGCTATATGTTCTCAGACAAAGCACACTGCCTCTCTTGGCCTCAATTTCCTTAACTGTAGAGTGAGGGAAATGCTAGATCTCTCTCCCGGGGTTACTCTGATGGTTAAATAGAGTAAGCGAAGCGCCTTGCACAACACCTGGCACCTGGTAGGCCATCAGTAAGCCTGTTCCGGCGCCCCCTGCGGTCTCTGGTTACTGTTCTGCACCCTATACCGACGCCGGCTGCAGTACCCCTGTTGGCCACCCGGAGGCGG
Source organism: Grampus griseus (assembly GCF_964374135.1). Taxonomy (NCBI): domain Eukaryota; kingdom Metazoa; phylum Chordata; class Mammalia; order Artiodactyla; family Delphinidae; genus Grampus; species Grampus griseus. The sequence continues at coordinate 33,087,921 of NC_139004.1, read as the reverse complement.
TGTGGGACCACGGTGCTGGCTGTGCGCAAAGGCGGACTCGCTCGCTCTGGGAGAAAGATTTCTGCAGCCGGAGCAGAGGAATTGGAGCGTCGCGGAGAGACCGGATCTTACCTTCTCGCGTCAGAGTGGCCCTCGCAGTCTCCACAGCCCGGAAAACGCCCAGGGTAGGCAGAGCAGAGGCACAGGTGGGGTGGGGAGCCAGGAATCCTCAAGCCGGAGGCCCGGGAGTCCTCGCCCACAGCCCAGATTCCCGGGCTGGCAGATCTAGAGACCCTACCCACTGCCGCACTCTGGATACCTTCCTAAAAGTATGGGTGGGAGGAACGGAGTACCGTTCAAGATGTCTCCTGGGCTCCTTCTGGGGCAGTCTCGCCTAGGCATGCATCTCTGACATGTTGGACTGAGACAAAGCTGGAGGTCTGGGTTAAGAAACTCACAGACCTGGAAACCATGGACAAGGTAGTTAAATTCTGTCTTTGTTTATAATTTTATAAAACACAAGTTGTGTCAGTCCTTTTTTAAAAAACTTCTCAAGTGGCTTCCCAATCACACCAAGTATATATAATCCCAAACTCCCCTCCAAGACCTACAAAGCCAGGCCTGACCTTCCATCTCACTTCCTTCCTCTCCCCTCCCTGTCAGGCTGCACCCCAGGCACTTTCCAACTCTCCATCTCGGCACTGGCAGGTACCTCTGCCTGGACCCTCTCCCTCCAGAAGTTTGCATGGCTCATTTCCTGACTTCATTCAGGTCTCTGTCTTCTCCCCAGAGAGGCCCTCTCTAACCCACCTTAATCTTTGCTTCACAGCACACAGGGCTACCCAGCCTAATACCCAGTCGTATTATGTGTCCGAGTTTTTTACTGTCTTTCTGTCCCAGGAGAATGTAAGTGCCGGGAGGGCCAGGCTCTTGGCATTCTGTTTCTCTGTCACTTAGTAGGAGCTCACTAAATATTTGTTGAATGAATGCATGACTTAATGAATTAATCTACAAAATGTGGAAGCTCAGGAAGAATCATGATGGCTAACAGCTCTATGTAAATTTAATTCAATATATATTATTGTGTGCCGATTTTGTGCCTACCGTACAGGCTTTAGACATCATTGTTGTTATTTTCATAAAAAGAATGCAGTGGGAAATAAATCTGATGCAGGCCCAAAGCTCCGACTGTGTGTGCCGTCCAGTCCATCCTCCTTCTTGCTCTCTTCGCGTTCTTGGAGCGGCGGGTACCCATTGTGCCAGCGGAGAGCAAAGCGCTCCGGGGTCCACAGGGGCGCTTCGGGCTGCGGTCCTTCTGCACTGTGCCCTGCCCCACTTTCAGCCCTCTAGGCCTGGAGCTTGAAGAAAGAAGGGAGAGCTAACCCCCTCTCCCCCTCCCCCATACCGAACTGCCCCACACTGGTCCCCCTTTCCCTGAGAGCCAGGTTGCCCGGGACTTGTGCCTCGGTTCCGGCCCAGGACAGACCGAGGCTCCGGAGATTCCCGGTTGGGGTCACAGGACAGCGCGCAGGGAAACACCGGCCTGGAGCATCGCGCTCCCCCAGGGGCTGGTGGAAAGCGGAGAGCCAGAGGGGCTGGAGGACGGTGGTAGTGAGTGTCAGGGAGACCGGGGAGGCGGGCTGCGTGGAGAAAGGACACGGGGCTGGAGTCGCGCGGCACGAGGACAGCGGAGAGCAGCCCGCTCCGGGACGTTGGATTCCGATCCCCGCAGGGCGTCCCCGGGAGCCCCGGAGGTTGTGCGCGGGAGTAACAAGTGTGCGATTGCGAGTGCAATTGGCGTGTGCGCGGGAGCACTGATCTGCTCCTGAGGAGGCTGGGCGTAAGGCGCTTCACCGTCCACACAAAGGGCGCTTTGATGAGGACCATTTAAATTAGGGGGTTGGAGGAAAGGAGAGAAAGGTGTTGGGAGCCTGCGGAGGAGGATGCGGGGGTTAAAGGCACGATCTCGCCTGAGTCTGGGGCGCCGCTGCTCGGCGAAGGGACCCTCCGGGCGGGAAGCGCGGGGAGGGCGAGCGCCTGGGCCCGCTTCTTGCCCATTCTCCGCAGAACTTTTCCCCCTCCCGCTTCCCTCGCTCAGCCTCTCTCGGGGCGGTCTCCAGGGACTGTCTCTCACATCCATTCTCCTTTCCTCCTTGATTTATGCTGCAGAGTGGAACGACCTTCCCTGACCTCATTTTCATGACGGCGCGAGCACACCCGGAGCCGGCTACGCACATTCCGGAGCAGGCGCGCGCCGACACACACACACACACACACACACACACACACACACACACACACACACACACACACACACACACACACACACACACACACACACACACACACACACACACACACACACACACACACACACACACACGAGCCCCGGGCTGCTGGACCCTGTCCATCTCTGAGTTCACACCAGCTCCGCCACTGTTCTGGGCACTGCCGGGGCTGTGGACGCTCAAAGCATAGATCCTCATTAGCATCTGTCTTGGAATATCATTTGCATTTTATTCATTTCATGTCAAAACGCTCAGAACTCTCCCTAGCCCGCACCTCTCCCGGGGCTTGAGAGCCGTGGGCCTCCAGCTCGAGCCTCTTCCCGGTGGGCCGCACATTTGCTGGCGGCCCCCACCCCACTCACCCTCGCGTGGCCAGAGAACCAACAACCATCCGCAGCCCCGACGAGAGGGGCTAACGTCTCCTGAGCTCCTGGCAAGTTCCAGGCCCAGCGCTAAGGGCTTATGTGAAGGAGCTCATTTAGTCCTTACAACAACGCGAAGAGCTAAGCACTACGTTATACCCATTTAAAAACTGAGGAAACTGAGGCACAAAGACGGCTTGCTCAAGGTCACGGAGGTTAAAAAAAAAAAGGAGGCAGCGGAATTGAAATCCAAGGCGGCGGGACGCCCAAGCCGGAAAGCTTAACCACTTCGCCGCCCCGCCTCGAGCAAGGTCAAAGCTAAGGTAACTGCGACAGGATAAAGTAGGTTTTCCTACATGGAAGAAAGTCGTTCTCTGCTCTAGCGCGACCCTTCCCCCAATCCGGCCGCGAGGGCACCCGGGCGCACTCCCCGAGCGGGGGCTCGCAGAGCCCCCCTCGTCGGGCCGCCTGCGGTCCTGACCCCCTTCCCAGCGAGGGCTCGGCCGGGTCCGGCCGCCGTGCTTTCGGGGTCGTCTGTCGGCGCTGGCTAGTTAAGAAAAATAAACAACGTTCCAAATGGAGGCGATTCCTTTCAACCCAAGCTCCGCCGCCTGCCAGAGAAATGCAAACAGCGGGGGACGGCCCGAGTCCGCCCGGGCCCCCGCGCCCGAGCTGCGGGTGGGAGGGCCGGGCCGCGTAACCCGAGACGCAGCGCCGGCTCCCCGCGCGCTGCCCTCCGCCTGCCCCTTCGCCCCTGACCCCGCCGGCGGCGCGCCCCGCCCGCGCCCGCCTTCCCCGGCGCCCCCCACCGGGCCAGGACCCCGGCCCGCAGTCCTCGGCGCCCCGAACTAGCCCCCACCCCCAGAGCCATCGGCTTGATCCCCAGTGCCGACCCGCCACCCGGGGAATCCCAGCCGAGTCCCCCGCCCTCGCAGCCACATGGCTCCCGTCAGCCACGCTCCCCTGCGGCGGCCGCGCGCCAGGCCTCTGTCGTATAGGATCACTGAACACCAAGAGAAAAAAAAAAAAGGGGGCAGGGGTGTCAGAAACCCGCCTAGCAAAGTATTCACTAGTGAGTTGAGCAGGGTTGGGGGGCTGCTTCCAGATACGTCCCCTCTCCATCCTACGGTGCGCGGCGGGAAAAGCTAGGGTCGCCACAGCAGGGTAAGGCCCCCCCGGGCCCGACAAGGCCGAAGGGGCAGCATAAGCTGGGGCGGGTGCTCAGCCCGAACCAACCAGGTGAGCATCGCTTCTCTCTTTCTCGGGGGCCTGGTTCTCCCCAAGTCCTCCGCGGCCACGGAAATCTGCGTCCCGGGCCGCCAGGGGGAGCTGTCTGGCGAGTGAGGGTGACCCCGCTTGCGTACAAACCGCACTTTAAGGATACGCAGCCAGGTGTGCTGTCCACGCAGGACACGACAGTGCCAACCTCATTTTTACTGCCGCGCGAATGACTCTAGGGAGTCGCTGTGGCTGATGTGCGACAAGGCGTCGCGAACAGTCCTCGGGGCCGGGCGCGAGGATCGGAGGGAATCCTGGGACCCCGGCCCCACGGCCTCATCAACTCGAGAAGGGGTCGCGGCGCCTCTGGGCCTACCGACCCCGCCATCATAGTGGCCTAGGGATTCGCCGGAGCCTCACGCCTCGCGGCCACATGGCCGGCGTCCCCCCGGCCACTCTTCGAGGGGCCTGGAGTGTTGGGGAGAGGTGGTGGCGCACCCGCTTCCTCCGAATTCTTTCAGCGCAAAACTGGGCGGCGCCGAGATCGGCGGGAAACACCCAGGGTAAATCTCCCTTCTGCTTTGAGAGAGTCGCGGACAAGCGAAGACAGGGACCCCACGGGCTTCCGGTCCCCTTTAGCCCTGGCTCCTTTTCTCTGGACAGGCGTGCTAGTCTGTCGGTCTGTCTTTACTGCGTCCCTGCGTTCGATTTCCGGCTCCAACTGTTGGCTGGGTTGGGAGCGGAGAGCTCTCCTGGAAGCAGTGCTCACCCACGTGCGCACTTGCTCGCACAGACGCTCGCCCACACGTCCAAGTCGGGGCCCCGGGTCGCTCGGCGCCGCTGTGCCGCTGAGCTCGTTGGCTGCCGCGGCTCAAACACCTCTCGCGCTTCTGGCATTGACTCTCCCCCGGTCTCTTGACCCGAACTGCAATCAATACTCTCTAACTGTGCTGGGCCGGTCGTTTGCCTCCTCCCCACACACCCGGCACACACGTATACACCGAATTAGAGATTTTCTTTCTCGCACTTTCTTGAAGGGTCGAGATGTGAAACCGAGAAAATCTCTCTTTCTTCAAGGATTTCCTATCTGGGCTTCAAATGAGTATTTTTCTCCCGTTATAGTAAAGGGGAGGAAAAAAGTTTGTTTAGAGTGTAGGAAAAAGGGAAAGGTAGGCATGAACAGCACCACTGCCATCTCTCCCCAGTTTCCTAATTCGGTTCCTTTCCGCCAGCTGAAACCGAGCAATTCTGCCAGGAAGGAATCTGTTCCTTTGGGGTCCTTCAGAAAGGGCTACTTTGGAGACGGGCGGTAGATAAATCTGAGCTTCCTGAATTACCACCACGACCAGCGCCCCGCCCAATCATTGCTGCACCGGAACCCTACAGTGTAAATGTGACCTTAAAGAGACCACTAAGGGAGCGGGTTTGACAGCCCAGCTCGCAGTTCCAGGGGCCAGCGTTTGACAGGTCAGCCCTCGTTCTCCTTCCCCCTCCCCCTAGTCCGGTTTTCCTCTTCCATCCCACCCCCGATCCTCGCGTGGGACTCAGAGCCGATCCTGGGGTGAAGACGCGGCTGACAGTTAAATTGTAATGTAGGCCGAGGGGGGAAAAGGGACCGTGTCTCTTTAACGGGCCCTGCAGACAAAGCGTCTCCCCTCGGAGCGAGCGGAGTCGGGCGCAGCCGCGCGCAGACCTGTCAGTGCGTCTCCCGCGCTTGGGAGAGAGTTTGCAAAGTCATAATTATATCTCTTAACCTGTCTTGCTCTCTGCAGAAGAAGGTCCCATTATATTGAAATGAGATTATTAGCCATCAAATACTTTCTTTCTCGGGAGTTTTTTTTTTTTTAATTCAAATACCTTAACGACTTGGCAATTGCATTTTGATCAGATTTAGTTGGCGCCCCAGCCCGGCGCGGGAGCCAGGGAGGGAAGGCAGATGGGGAGGGAAGAGGGGACGCCAAAAGAGTTTGCACAGAGAAACAACCCCTCTCTTTTATCCTTCCCTTAGGTCTCATCTACCTGGTGGGGACCTCTGGATCTGGGAAGGAGGTATGAGATAAGAGAAGTTGGGGCAAGGTAGGGGGACGTCTTCTATTCCCTCCGGATGGTTGGCTTAAACTACTTTAATGAAAATGGAAAGTGAATTTCAGGCGGGGCGGATGTGGACCGTGGGGCGGGGACTTGGATGCGGAAGTCTGAGGGCTGCAGGAATAGGGGTGGGTTTGGGGCGCCAGGTAAGGACTGAGGCTGCAGCTGTTGGTCTCGTGGGCTTAGCCGTTTCCGCTGGAAGTTGGCTCAAGGCTCTGGTCAGGTTCCTAGTGGATGGAACTTCAGTACGTAATAAGTGTGGTTTTGCTCTATGCCCAGAGTCTGTCTGGCTTTTCCGAAGACTGTGAGCCCTTTGAGGGGGAAGCCCATCTTGTTTCCAGACCTTGGAACCCCTGCCCCTACTGCCAGCAGAGCCCTCCCCCACCCCATCCTCTCCCTGGACTGCGGAGGGGAGAGGGGAGAGGGGAGGAGGCTGTGAGGTGGAAGGCTCACAGGCTCTAATTGTAAAGCCCCTCACTTTGACTTCCCCTGGTGGGAGGAGCCGCCAGGCTTGTGTTTTCCTTGGCTTCAGCCCAAACTCAAGGAAAATGTAGGGGGCAAGACAAGTCCCCAGTCCCACCTCCCCACCCCCACCTCTCACGCATCACATATAATCCTGGTGGGTCCAATCCAGCATCTAGTTCCACCCCATCACCTTCCAGATGAGCAGTCTCTTCAAGTACTCAGGTAGCAAAATGAGGATCTAGAATCCAGAAACTTGGCTTCTAGACCAGGCTAGAGCCACACCACCTTGGACCAGTCAACCCTTGTCTCTGAGCCTCAGTTTTTCCCTGTGCATAATGAAAGCCTTGGACTTGAGATCTATATGGTCCCTTTCATCTCTGACATAATTTTCCTATAAAGAAAGTTCTTAGTACAGGCGTAGTCATCTGGAAGATTCCAGGGAGGTCGTCGTACTACTCCTCTCCTCCCATCTCTTCAGAAAAACACCCGGGGTGGGGGAAGGGCACATCAATTATGCTTTAAAAACCTCCAAATATAAAAAACTTTGAGAACCTTTCAGTATCTACTACAGCTGAAGCATGATGCATACCTATGGCCCAGCGCTTCCATAGGTAAGCTTTGCCCCAACAGAAATGCATACTGTGTTCACCAAAGGACACGTACACTAATGTCACATAGCACTCTTCACAATAGCTCCAAACTGGAAACTTCCAAATGTCCATTAACAGTAAACAAACTGTGGTATAGTCACACATGGAACACTCTAGAGAAAAGAGAAAGAATGAAATATTGCTACATACAACACCATGGATGATTCTCAACAATGCTGGGTAAAACAAACCAGACACAAAGGGATACATGGTCCCACTCATTCAAAGTACAGAAAGAGGCAAAATGAACCTTTGTTATTAGAAGGCAAGATGGTGGATACTTCAGGAGCGAATGAATGGGAGGGAGTATGAGGGAGGAGTCTGAGCTGATGATGCTCTGATTCTTGAGATGGTTCCACAATGTGTTTAGTTTGTGAAAATTCATTGAGATGTGCATCTCTGTTCAATGCATTTCGTGAATATATTTATTTAAGCCTAAAATTGAAAGTTTCTTCTTCCCAATCCTCAGTCTCATCCACATACTCATGCCTTTTTTTTTTTTTATCGGAGTACCGTTGCTTTTCAATGTTGTGTTAGTTTCTGCTGTACAACAAAGTGAATCAGCTATACGTATACATATATCACCTCTTTTTTGGATATCCTTCCCATTTAGGTCACAGAGCATTGAGTAGAGTTCCCTGTGTTATATAGTAGGTTCTCATTAGTTATCTATTTTATACATAGTAGTGTATATATGTCAATCCCAATCTCCCAGTTCATCCCACCCCCCTTTCCCCCCTTGGTGTCTGTACGTTTGTTCTCTACATCTGTGTCTCTATCACATACTCGTGCCTTCTAATGCGTCAAACTCCATACTGGCAGGAGATCAATCACTAAAGTTGTATTTGGCCCTCCTGCCCTGTGCTGAGCACAGCAGAAAATCCACAAATGTAGTTTAGTCCCTACCGTCAAAGCGTTTGCTGTTGGATTTGGAGGCAGATGAACACATAAGAAACAAATGAGGAATATCCAGTGGCATAAAGTGAGTGGTTTATGATCGTTGTGAGTCCGAATTTGAATCCCAGATCCACCACTCACCAGCTGTGTGACCTTGGACAAGTGACTTCACCTCTCTGGGCTCCAGTATCTGAAATATGGAGCGAACCATACATGTATTTACTCATGGGTCTGTTGTGAGGATTCCTTCAGATAGTCTGGGCAACAGCATGGGCTAAGTGCTCCATAGATGTTAGACACTGTTCTCACCTGGGGTGGTGGCAGCTCTGGCTTGGGCTGCTCAGAGTTCTGAGAAGAGGGGGATGAGTTTAAGTTGGGGGAGGCAGGAAAGGCCTACTGAGTAAGAGACAGTTTGAACTGGGAGAGGCTGATGAAAGGGGGGCTTTACAAAGATCATCTGGGGCAGTGGTTCTCAGCAAGGGCCATTGGCATTGTCTGGAGACATTTTTAGTTGTCACAATTCACAGTGAGGTGGCGTGGGCAGTGCTCCTAGCATCTAGAAGGTAGAGGTCGGAGATGCTGCTAAACATCCTCCCATACACAGGGCAGCCCTCACAACAAAGAATGATCTGGTCCACAATGTCAATGGCACCATTGTTGAGAAACCTTGATCTGGAGGATAGGATTTGGTGGCAATGGGAAAGCATTCCAGCAGGGAAAAGGAAGTCCTGATACAACTGCGGCCAAGCAGCATTGGGGAATGTCCAGAGGTGCCCTTGTTCCAACCTTCATCCCTCAGGCTGCAAGTGCTTGTCCACCTCCCTAAGTTCAGAACTTGCTGAGGGTTTAGAAGGCTCATCCTGGATCAGGTTTCTTTGCTGCTCTTAGGAGAGACTTGGATAAAGCAGAGCAGATTCTCAGGAAATTTGTGAGGCCACAAGTCTCGTTGGAACCACTATTGGAGGAAACCCCTAAGGTCTCAGGGGTCAGAGGGGGAGGGACTTGTCCACCATCATGCAGTGCAGCTGGGGATGCTGGGACTTGATCCTCAAGCTCTATTCTTTTTTTTTTTTGTTTTTGCGGTATGCGGGCCTCTCACTGTTGTGGCCTCTCCCGTTGTGGAGCACAGGCTCCGCACGCGCAGGCTCAGCGGCCGTGGCCTACGGGCCCAGCCCCCCCGCGGCATGTGGGATCTTCCCGGACCGGGGCACGAACCCGTGTCCCCGTGTCCCCTGCATCGGCAGGCGGACTCCCAACCACTGCGCCACCAGGGAAGCCCAAGCTCTTCTTGATGTACAACAAGTTAAGGGAGAAGGGATTGCAGAAATTGATTAAATAATCTAGAAGCAGAAAATATGAACTTTTTAAAAGCCAGAAGGAGAGTTGGGACTGAACTTTGGAAATTCCCAAGAGAATTATGTGATTCTCTAAGGACAAATATAATTCTGGGCTCTAAAACCATGCTTTATAGCCATAGGCTTCCAGAAAAGAGGAAATAGACATTGGTTAATCAAAAATTTTCTTTCCTGAAGCAATTTCTATATGCCAGTCATTGTTCTCAACCCCAGGGATACAGCACTGAATAAGAGAGGCAAAGCAACGCTTCATGGGGCACATGTATGGGATGGGGCGGGGGTGGGCAGGAGGATGATAAATAAAACAATATATAATGTAATGTTAGGTATTTAATTGAGCACCTACTATGGGTTGGGTGTTCTTCATAAATATTCTCAATTTCACAAGAAGTTTTTTTTTTTTTTTGCCACACCCACTGGCATGTGAGATCTTAGTTCCCCAACCAGGGATCAAACCCATGCCCCCTGCAGTGGAAGCATGGAGTCTTAACCACTGGACTGCAAGAAGCCCCACAAGAAGCTTCAAGATAGGAATTCCTTCCCCCAATTTAAGATGGAGAAACTGTGTCTCAGAGAAAGTCAGTGATTTCTTCAGAGTAGAATGACTAATAAGTGGAAGATTCAGGATTTGAAACCAGGTGACCAATCCATGATAAAAAAAAAAAAAAACACTTAGTAAATGTATAGGGAACTTCCTTAATCTGATAAAGACTGTCTACAAACAAAACCTTACAGCAATCATCGTGTTTAAAGACAAAATAGTGAAAGTTTCCTCCTTTGGATCAGTATAAGATACAGATGTCCATTCACAACCATGTTCTATTCAACATTGTATTAGATGTGCTAGCCAAGACGAGACAAGAAAAAGAAATAAAAGACTTAGAACTGAAAAGGGAAAGTTGAAATATTATTATTCATAGATGACATGTCATACACAGAACACTCTACAAACTACAAGAATTAATATTTGTACTTAGCCATCACTGAATACAAGTGATACACTTAGATAAATCTATACCAGCAACAAAAAATAGAAAATAATATTATAAAAGGAATACAATTGGCAGGTAAATAGCTAAAGAGTATGAGGGTTTTTGTTTTGTTTTGTTTTGTTTTGTTTTGTTTTGTTTTGCGGTACGCGGGCCTCTCACTGCTGTGGCCTCTCCCGTTGCGGAGCACAGGCTCTGGACGCGCAGGCTCAGCGGCCATGGCTCACGGGCCCAGCCGCTCCGCGGCATGTGGGATCCTCCTGCACCGGGGCACGAACCCGCGTCCCCTGCATCGGCAGGCGGACTCTCAACCACTGCGCCACCAGGGAAGCCCATGAGGGTTTTTTTTAATATTTATTTTTATTTATTTATTTGGCTGAGCCGGGTCTTAGTTGCAGCCTGTGGGATCTTCATTGCGGCACGTGGGATCTAATTCCCCGACCAGGGATTGAACCCAGGCCGCCTGCATTGGGAAGGCAGAATCTTAACCCCTGGACCACCAGGGAAGTCCTGAGGTTTCTTTTTGAAGTGATAAAATGTTTTAAAGTTGATTGTGATGGTTACACATATTTATGAATATACTACAAACCATTGAATTGTACGCTTTAAATGGGTGAATGCAGTATGTGAACTGTACCTCAATAAAGCTATTCTTAAAAGAAATTAAGAGTAGGTATTACAGAGGCTCCCCTTCCTATAATACCCATCACCAATATTTAGAAAAATTCAGTATAAAGAATAAAATTTTCAACAGCAACAAAAACCATCCAATGCCTAGGAATAAATCTAATGAAAAATGTATAAGACCTCTACCCTGAAACTATAAGACATTACTGAGAGAATTTAAAGACCTAAATAAATGGAGAGACATACCCTGTTCATGAATGTGAAGATTCATAATTTAATGATGTCAGTTCTCACCAACAGATCTATAGGTTCAATACAGTTCCAATCAAAATCCCATCATCAGGTTTATGGAAATTGAACTCAGGTGGACCTGACTCCATGGCCCACTGGGACTGGACACTATAGAATAAAATCCAAGGGTCACAGTGTCCCGCATACACAGGGTTACAGGCAGCCATAACTGAAAGACCATCAAGACCCTCAATCAGAAGATCAGGACCCTGGAAAACCCAATCGGGAGTAGAATGAGAAGATAAAATATATTTTCAGTTAAAACAGACCCTTACCATGCTTTCAGCAGACACAAGAGAAAGACCATAAGTGACTGAATGTATTTTTATTTAAACCAGAATGGTAGAGAGAACTGGGGTTTGCCACCCTCCACAAGTGACATCACTGGGGCTATGGCTTCCTGGCTCGGGAAGTGGCTCCCTCCCGGTGGGATATAGGTGTGCAGGGGCTCCTCTGGCCAGCACTTAGAGAACGGGCTAAGAAATCCCTGAGGCCACACGCCCATGGGTACTGGCCTGCGTAGTGGCGTGGCACTGCAGGAAGCTCTTGACCTGTCCCGAGAGAGCAGCTGAGACTTAGCCTTGGCCTTGGGCTTTGGAGAACTCCGGGAGAGTTGAGATTTGAATGAGACAATCCCCGGAGAAGGCAGCTGCTTCCTTCCTGATGACAAGTTGGGGAGCGCCTGAGAGGCTAGGGAGACTGGAGGGGGCCGGGGGTGTAACACGGCCTTGGTCCTCAGGCTGCACCCACAGAGGCAGGACTCAGAGGCGTGGGGCGCAGAGAAGCAGAGCCTATTCCCTGATGAGTGACAGGGCAGAGCCCCCGGGCTGCCCTCTGCCTCCCATCTCGACTCCTTGGGGTGCCAGGCTTTCCTAAAAGGGGGAAATTGCAGATCAGTTGAAAAGAGACTTAGAAGAATTTTTTTTTAAATGCAGGCACAGTGCTTCCCTACCTCAATACAGTACTCACTCTGCCTCTTTCTGAAGAAAGCTCTCTTCCTCCTGGATTGAGGACTTGACAGAGTCTACAACAGAGTATCTCTTCATTCTCTCTGAAAAGAGAGTGGAATTGAGAGCTGGCGGGGAGCGAACTGAGGGCTCAGAACAGCAGTGAGCCAGAGGAGCTTTCAGAGGAGGGATGGGGGGCAAAGGGCAAGGAGAAGCGTGGTACCTTCAGGGTGGAGGATTAGAACACCCCCAAACCCTCTGTCCCAACACACACCTCCAGTAGGGGAATCAGTCAGACTCACTGTTATATAGTCTGGAACTGAAAAGTGAGAGGGGAAGAGAGGAAAGATGTAACTGGGGACAGAGGGGGAATTCTCTTTTCCCACCTACTGAAGTGTCTTTTTGACTCCACAGAAGTCTACTTGGTATGCATCATAGTAGGGCCCCTGTCCCTACTATGATGTCACAGAAGGGTTCCAGCTGGTAAGAGCTGTGGACCCCAGGTTCTCCCTGGAGCCTGGAAGGTTCTGCCTCTTCCCCTTCTGGTACACTAGGAGCATCCTTTCCAGAAACACTCAGATGCATTACCGTGTGCCCGCACCATGGGACCTGACCCTAAGAACGTGCCAGTCTCCCTGATCTCCTGGGACTTGCAGTCTAGCTGGAGAGAAGCTCACAAAGGACACTCTGTGGGTCCCACTGGTGTGTACGCTGGACCAAGAGTGTTGGCACCAAGAGCTAATAAGGTCCATTTCTGCGGGTTGGGGAGTCCAGAAATCTTCCTGCTGGAGGAGAAAATGTGGAGCTGGGCTTAAGGATGGATGAGATTTGAGTGGAGGAACCCAGAAAAGGTAACCGGGACAACTGCAAAGCAGGGTCAGGAGCCGAAAGACCAGCTCAGCTGGGGCAGTGGATTCACATTCGTGGGAACCAGGCAATAAGAGGGGGGGAGAAACAGCGTGGAACCCTACTGGGGAGGACCTTGGGTGCCAAGGTGAGGACTTGGGGCTTACTGAGGGTAATGGAAAGCCCCAGGGAAATGAGGTGAGCTAGAGGCAGGGTCCTCACAGGAAACAGATGGTACACTCAAGTTTGGAGAATTGGAAGAAAGTTTGAGAAAGTGTGTACTTGTTTACTAGGGTTTCTGTAATGAATTACCACAAACTGGATGCTAAAACAACAGAAATTTCCTTCTCTCCCAGTTTTGGAAGCCAGACATCTGAAACCAAGGTGTCGGCGAGGTTAGTTCTTTCTAGACTCAGAGACTCAGAGAAAGACTCAGAGACTCAGAGAAAACTCAGAGAAAGACTCAGAGACTCAGAGAAAACTCTCACGTGCCTCTCCCAGCTTCTGGTGGTTGCAGGCAATCCTTGGCGTTCCGTGGCTTGCATCACTCCAAGCTCTGCCTCCGTCATCACATGGGCTTCTTCCCTAGTTGTCTTCACATGGCCTCTTATAAGGAAGGATACCACTCATTGGAGTTAGGGCCCACCGCAAATCAGTATGATGTTAACTAATTACATCTACAAAGACCCTCTTTCCAGATAAGGTCACATTCTGAGATTCTAGGTAGACATGAATTTGGGAGGGGGGAGACGCAATTCAACTCAGCACAAAGGGACTATTATTTACAAAGGTATAGATAGGCGGAGGGAAACCCCAAGGGATAGTGCAGCATCCAGGACTATAAAAGGAGAGAGCAGTGAGCACCTCTTAAAGGCAAGAGGAAGGAAAGTCAGACAAAGAAGGCCACTCGGAGGAGAGCTGTGACCTTTGGTGGAAAGCAGCAGGGCAACACGTGCTCTGCCCTCTGCTCCCTCCCTCACACCTTCAGTCATGCTTCCCACCCAACAGGAAACCAGAGGCAAGGGGGCCATTGAGGCAGCCCATACAGATCACCGTCCCAAGGTGGCCAAGAAGGGGTTCTGGAGAGGCAGACGGAAGTTAGCCAGCAAGGGGTTGACAGTCAGCAAGACTGAGAGGATACAGATGAAGGCCCTGGAGGGGCCTGTAAGATGAAGATCTGTACAGAGACTGTGGAGTGAGGGTGTCTCCCCAGACCCCATGTCTGGTGTCCTTTAGACCTCGGTCGTGTGGGTGAGCTCTGGGTACCCATCTGTATCAGGGCAGGGAGCCTTGGGGTAGAAGGATGGACCCCAGATCCTGGAAAAGAAGTATGATGGGAGCACTTAAGGCGTCTGAGTCCACACGCTGGCCCAGGATCAAACTTAGGCCTGGTTACGTTCGTTGGCGGACTCCAAGGTTTTGAAACTTGAATTTGAACACCTTCAGGTAGGGCCTTCATGCTCAGATTCACCCTCAGCCTCAACCACTCCCCCATTGTTCTGTCCAGGGCCCACCTTACTGCTGTCCATCACCTGCCCAGCCCCAGGAGGCATTTGAGGGCCCAGCCTCTACTTGAGGACCAAGAGTGGAGAATAGGAAACGGACCAGCCATTTAGGGCAAGGTTCCCATCCCTGTGCAACTCCTCCCCCACCAGGCAAAGATACCCGGAGGAGGGGAGAGGCCAGGTGAGAGTACAGCCCAGGTGAGGGGCTGGGGAAAAGGTCTCTTTAAATGGAAGTGTCACCCAGGAAGGCCCTGGAGCCGTTTGGGTACAGGCAAAAGCTAGGGATTTTTTTTCCCCAACCCTCTCCAGGTTTATTTATCAGATCAACTACCACTTGGAAGTATGGGAATAGCTTGGATTTTTGTTTCTGAAGGTCTGGGTTTCTACACTTCCTGTCTGGCAGGGACCTTGGACAAATTCTCTGATACCGAGCCTTGGTTTCCCTTTCTATAAATAATGATGCACATCTCATAGCTTTGCTAGATGAGATGAGAAAATTCTCTTTGCTGCCTATAAAATCAAGGGCAATGGTAGTTCTTAGCTACTTGCTACCTGCGATTCCTCCTCTCCCGTCCTCCAGTTCACATCAATCATTCCACCAAAACTGGGCAAGTCAAGGTCACCAGTGACCTCCTCATGGCCAAGTTCAATGACCAGTTCTCAGTCCTCATTGTTAGCAGTGTATCTGGAGCATCTTGGGTTTTCTATCTTCTTGAAATACTTTCTCCACATTTGCTCTAGAACGTCATGCTCTCCTGCTCGACCTCCTGCCTCCCTGGCCGTGCCTCTTCAGCCTCTTGCAGGTTCACCTTCCTCTTCCTGACCTCGTTTGAGTCAGTTTCGCAGGGCTCCATCCTTGGGAGTCCCTTGCCCACAACCTACACACATATGCTTGGTGATTGTAGTAGTTTCCTGGGGCTGCAGTAACAAAGGACCTTAAACCGGGTGGCTTTAAACAACAGAGATGTATTTTCTCACAATTCTGGAGGCTAAAAGTCTGAAATCCAGGCACCATGCTCCCTCCAAGGGCTCTAGGGAAGACTCTTCCCTAGCCTCTCCTACTTTCTGGTGGTTGCATGCAATCCTTGGCTTTCACAGCAGAATTCCAATCTCTGCCTCCATCTTCACATGGAGTCTTCCCTCTTTGTGTGTCTGTGTCCAGATTTTCCCCTTCTTAAAAGGACAGCATCCTAATCCAGAATTACCTCATCTTAAATTGATTAAATCTTCGAAACCCTATTTCCAAATAAGATCACACCCCCAGTTCATGGTGGACATAAATGGGGTGAGAGATGCTATTCAACTCAGTACAGTGATCTGACGTGGTCTCATGGTTTTGAATACCATCTATACATTGACTCCCAAATACACATCTCCAGCCCACAGTTGGTTCCTGCTTTTCCTGCCTCATATCTGCTGCCCTCTTCACACCTCTGCTCACATGCCCAGCCATCCCTTCAGACGTACCATGTTCTGAATGAACTGTGCTCTGCAACCCTGGTCCTCCCCTTTCTCTGTAAGTGGACATTTAACAACCAGTTGTCCAGGCCAAAAACTCTGGAGGTATCCCTCACTCCCCTCTTGCTCTACCCATCAAATGCAGTTCACCAGCAAATTACATTGGCTCTAATTTCAAACTACATCCAAAATCCAGTCACATCTCGTGGCCTCTACCATGGACCATCCTAGTCCAAGCCACCATCAACTGTCATCAACTTCTGACCTCATCTTCCATCACTCTCCTCATTGCAATGTCTCCCACCAACTGACAATCTGAATTTACTCTCGCAAGGATGTGACTGCTTCTGCTGTCACATTTAAGGGGCACGCAAAGAGTCATGTCATTCGGCCCCAGCCTTAGGAGAATTCTCAACAGTCAAATAACTTCTCTCAGGGGTTTCTTCTGCTCCTGATACCATTTGTGATCTTGGAATTGCTTTATCTATTCACTATCGGTTGACACTTATTGAGTACCTCTTATGTGTCAGATGTCTTCCTAGGATCTAGAAAAATAAAAGTAAATAAGAAATAGTCTCTACTCTGCGTGTTCCTAATCAAGCAGGAAATGGACAGGTAAACATACGACCTATGCACAGGGGACATATCTTCTTGAGCCCCAAGGAAGGGGATGCCTAAATTAGCCCCTTGGGATATCAGAGAAGATGGCTCCAACCCCACGGAGTACTGTGCCGTCAGGTTCCCCCTCCTTCCCTCCTGCCACGCCATAGTCACCCAGAGCTTCTTTCAACCCAAACACACCTCTGCTGAGGTCCTGCTACCTCTGTGCATTTTACCCAGCGGGGAGGATTACTGCATGTTTCTTGAAATGTATCCATTCCAAAAAAATTTTTTTTTTTATTCAACAAATACTTAGTGAGTGAAGTCCTGGGGATAAAACAGTGAACAAGCAAAAGTCCTACCTTCTGGGGACTTATGTTCTATTGGGAAAGACAGGTAATTAACAGATAAGCAAATGTGACTTTAGCATGGCCAATGATGAACAAAATTAAAGCCAGGTAAGGGGAGAGAGGATGACGCAAGGTACCTTTTTTTTTTTTTTTTTTTTTTGGCCACGCGGCTTGTGGGATCTTTGGCCAGGGATTGAACTCGTACTCTCAGCAGTGAGAGTGCACAGTCCTAACCACTGGACCACCAGAGAATTCCTGAGAAGTACATTTTAGCTGGAGTCATCTGTGAAGCCCTCAGAGAAGGTGACATTTGAGTGGGGACCTGCATGAGGGGAGAGGGTACAGTTTCCTGGGAGAACGATTTTCCAGACAGAACGAATAGCAAGGAGGCCAGTGGGGGAGTCGAGGGGGTGATGGGTGTGACAAGATCAGAGGGTGAGAAGGCTTTGAGAGCCCAAAGGAGGACTCACACTGTATTTTAAGTGTGAACAGATTTGAACAAGGGAGTGGCCTGCTCCAGCCTACCTTTTTTTTTTTTGACGTGGACCACTTTTAAAGTCTTTATTGAATTTGTTACAATATTGCTTCTGTTTTATGTTTTGGTTTTTTGGCCCCGAGGCATGTGGGATCTTAGCTCCCCGACCAGGGATTGAACCCACGCCCCCTGCATTGGAAGATGAAGTCTTAACCACTGGACCGCCAGGGAAGTCCCCAGCCTATCTCTTACAGAGGCCTCTTTGCACTGTAGGGAGGTAAAAATAGAAACTGAGACCAGTTATTAAGCCCTACGGTGGTCTACTCGTGCTCACGGTGGCTTAGGTACCACACTGGGGGATTTGGACTTCATCCTGAAGGTTTGGGGGCCACCGAAGTCTTTTGAGCAGGAATATGACATGACTCGGTATCTGTTTCAAAATAGTCACTTGGGCAGCATGGAAGGTGGATTAGGAGATCCACAATGGGCTGGACTGGCTACCTAGTTTGCAGGGCCCAGTGCAAAATGAAAATAAGTTCAAATTTCAAGATGGTGACAGAAGAGCATGAAACCAAGTACAGGGCCCTTCTAAGCATGGGGCCTGTGGGAACTCATCCATGAAGCCTGCTGTGACCTTGGAGGCAGGGAGGGATTCCAGGTTTCCCCCCTTCTCCTCTTGAATGTCACCCAAAATATAAAAGAAAGCAAGAAACAGAAACACAACTCCATCATCAATAGACTTAGGAGACATCTAAATCCCCGAAGCACATAAGAAACAAAGCAAATGGCAGAATGGCCCAGGACCGAGCAAAGAGGAGGAGCGTCTAACTGAGTATCTGCGGGAGGCATCAAGAAGAGGAAAACCTATGGGTTACAGAAAACCTAGGAAACATTCAGAAATGGGAGACACCAGATACAGCAGAAAACCAAAGTGAGGCGGAGGGCTAGACATGGGGATTATTTGAAACCCTGTGTAAAGGAGTAGTGAGACCACTCCAGGGAACTCCCAAACCCTGCAGGAGACCTGACGTTTGTTCCGGAGTCAGGGAGTTATGAAATAAGTAAAGCAGGGAGACTCCAAAAATGGGAACGTCAGAAGGCCCAAGAAAATCAAACCAGACTCCGCCTGGTAAACAGCTCCCTAGACACTTCCCCACTGAGCTCCGGATGCCAGTGGCTGGGCTCCCACACAGGAGATGGAAGAAGTCTTCTCCAGTGAAACCAAATGACCCCACAGAAAAGACCAACAAATACTAGATTTGGAACTCCCAATAAAAGCAGCCACCTGTCCACCTGATCAAGACATGCCAGTCCACAAGCCCACTGTGCTTCCAACAGAAACATCCAAGATTAATCGAGTATTTGAGAAAACATTAAAGAAAAAAAAGAGGGAGGGAGAAAGGAATTCATAAAGAAAAGAGGGAATGGTAGAAAGCAGAACAATTCAAAGAAATTATAATTTATAGCCTCAGAAAGATAACAGAAGATATTATTGATACATCCATGAGACGAAAACAGGATGCAGTATTAAAAAAAAAAAAAGAACAAATTAAAAACGGCAGTCAAAATGTAAAAGTCGGTGGTAGGGTTGATGAAAAAGTCAATGAAATCTCCTCGAAAGTAGAACAAAAAGATAAAGTAAAGGATAATAACAGAGAATAGATAAGAAAATTAAAGGATTAGTCCAGAGGATCAAAACTTACTATTAGGAGAAATCTAATGAAAGAAATAAAAGGAAGAGGAAATTGTAGCAGGTTGTATTTTCTAAAGACGGCTGCAATATTTCCTATCCTACACACTTTTCTAGAACTTTGCCCCCGTCAAGAGGTGGTGTCTAACTCTCTTACCCTTGAATCTTGAAAGGTTTTTGTGACTGTATTTACCAGTATAATGTAGTGGAGGGTAGCCTATGTGAAATCGAAAGCTAGGTCATCAAAGGCAATTCTCCTCCTGCTTTGCTGCTGGAAGAATTGTCCTGGAGCCCTGAGCCACCAGGTAAGCCGTCCTATTGCCCCAAGGCACAATGCTGCCAGGAAGCCCAAGCAAGGCCATGTGGAGAGATCACATAGGCTACCCTGAGAAGAGAGAGGGGCGGCCAGTAAGGCTGCAGATGCTTCAGTCCCCACTGTTCCAGCTCCAGCTACCATAGGACTATAATCTCATGACAGAGGACTACCTAGCTGAGCTTTTCCCAGATCTATCAGAGGTTATAAAATGATTGCTGTGGCTTTAGGTCACTAAGTTTTGGGAGTGATTTGTTACAAGGCTATAGCTAACCAGAACACTGACTAAGAGATAACGAAATTTCCCAGATTGAAAGATACAAGTTGCCACATTTAAAAGGCCTGTTGAGGGGACTTCCCTGGCGGTCCAGTGGTTAAGACTCCATGCTTCCACTGCAGGGGGCACAGGTTTGATCCCCGGTCGGGGAACTAAGATCCCACATGCTATGCAGTGCAGCCAAAAAATTTTTTTAAATAATAAAGTAATTAAAAAAATAAAAAAGCCCACTGAGGGCCTGGCAAAATTAATGGAGCCACTCTAGGGCACAAGTGAAATTTCAGAACAAAAAGATTAAGTAAAAAATATATTTTTAACAGTAGGAGTGAGGGTTACACCAAGCAGAGAAATGACACAGAAGAACCGATATCCATATGGCACTGAACTGCTCAAAAATAACAACAAAAGCTACAATGGACCAATGTCTTTGCTTGAGGTGGGATGTGCTCTGGTAAAAACAAATCCCAAATTAACACAGCAGAAGTTTATTTTTTGCTCACATAATAGTTCTGGATGGATGTTCAGGTAATGGGCAGGCTTTCTTTCATGGGACCCAAGCTCCTTCCACATTGTGGCTCAGCCATACCACAAGCTCCCTCCCAAACTTTTTTGTGCCCTGGTCCCCTTTGGCTGTCTGGTGAAGCCTGTGGCCCCATTCTCAGAATATTTTTAAATCTGTAACACAAAACTCATAGTAGTAAAAAGCAAACCAATTATATGGACATATAGCTATCAAAATATAAAAAGACAATCTGTAATATAATAATTAATACATGTGCTTCCATATTAATTCAATAGCTAACAAGACAGTACAATTAAAGCATAGGTGATTTAAAGTTGCATTTATTTTTAAAAAAACCTTATCAATGGGCAGGCTGACGACATTTGTGGTCTGCATACCTCTCAATATTAAGGAAAGTGAAGAATTCTTATTTGAATCATCCGGTTTTGCAAACCTTTAAAAAAACAGTGAAAACCACTCACCTACCTTCACATATTAACTGACCAACGATGGCAGGCAGGGACTACCAGAAGACTGCACAGATCTCTGCTTTACCAGTGAGAATATGTGACTTCCCCATTCGGTGGCTGAATGCCTCCTCTGCTCAGTACCGGCCATTTGTGTTACATGACTGTCTGTCAACAGGAAGGCTGCAATTATGTGCAATCTAGTGGCAGGTCTAATAAGCACCGTAATTTCCTAGTAGTGATGACTGTAATGATATTTTGAGATATCTGCAACAACTGTAACATGATATGAAATTATCTGTGATTTCTACTGGTGACAAAATCGCAGGTACTGATAATACTACTGTAGTTTGTCATCTGCATTCGTCATAGGAAGAAATGCTAAATTTCAGTTCAAAGATAGGGAAAATGAAGATCTACTTTTCCCATCCAAGTTCATAGAACCCCTTGACCTTTGGGTCCATGAACCCCAGGTTAGGACACTTGCTCTGGAGCCCTCTTGTCTGCAGCCAGCCGTGAGAAAGGGAGGAGCATGCGAAGTTGCACAGGTTAAGTCTGCACAGGCCAAGCCTGAAACTGGCACACGTCATTTCCATTCATATTCCACTGGAGAGAATTTAGCTACATGGCTACACCTCCCAACAAGGGATACTGGGAAATATAAGCCCATCTGTGTACCCAGAGAGAAGAGAACAGATTTGGGTGCCCAGCTAGCAGTCTTCCATAGTCAGTGGCATGTGTGGCCTTCTTGCCTCTCATAGGACACACTCAGTCCCCTTCCAAGGGAGTCAAAGCAGAGCCCCATGCAGCCTCTGCATTCTGCTTCATGTCCAGGTCCTCGAGGTGACGTGCAGTCTTTTCTAACAAGTCTGATGGAATTTCTCTTGGTCCAAAGAGTTAGGAACTGTGCTCCACACTCCAACCCTGCACACACCCAATATATAGGATGATTGCAGTTAAGATTGGGAAACACAGACCGTCCCTGGTCCATAACAATGCTGGCACCCTGCTGGGATCCCCAGCCTTGCCAACGGAGGTGATTACTTCGTGGGAGCCTGTACCTTCTCTCTTGGAGGCACTGTCCGTTGTCTTCCATAGCCCCTGATCGTCCCTCTGGGAAATTCTCTGTTATCTCCTCTGTCCACACCTGAAGTGGGTATTGGGAGGATACCCCTTTCTGGGGTCCCACTGCTTTCACAGCCCACTTGTTGCTCATGGAAACTTGGGAGTCCAATGTTGTCGTAAAGTTTTTTTAGGCTATGTTTATGGTTTCCTTCGGAATGTAATTTCTTCCTTCAAATAGATTTCTGATCTATTTGCTTCCCATTGGTTACATATGCTGTAACCACATCCAAAGTTTCCTAGACATGGTTCTTAAATCTATTTGTTTGTTTTTTGCTGCTTTGTCCTTATGCCAATTTAGCTGTCAAATTAATACCAGCTACTGTAAAGCCATCTGTAGCAAGAGGCTTATTAGAGAGACAATGTCCTTAACTTTATCCTGCTGCAGGGATGAGTTCCCGTTTGTTTGTTTGTTTTTTATAAGTTTACTTATTTTATTTTATTTTTGGCTGCATTGGGTCTTTGCCGCTGCACGCAGGCTTTCTCTAGTTGCGGCGAGCGGGGGCTACTCTGTGTTGCAGGTGCGGGCTTTTCATTGTGGTGACTTCTCTTGTTGTGGAGCACAGGCTCTAGGCATGCAGGCTTCAGTAGTTGCAGCACACGGGCTCAGTAGTTGTGGCTCGCGGGCTCTAGAGTGCAGGCTCAGTAGTTGTGGCACACAGGCTTAGTTGCTCCGTGGCATGTGGGATCTTCCCGGACCAGGGCTCAAACCCGTGTCCCCTGCATTGGCAGGAAGATTCTTAACCACTGCGCCACCAGGGAAGCCCGAGTTCCTTTGTTTAACTGAGATGACTTCATGGTCTTTGTGACTTAAAGACTTATTTAGTCTTATCAACTCCTTTGTTAGGTCCAGAAACTGTTTCTTCAAACTTTAGTCTCTACTTGCTTTCCTGAGCTCATCTCTGCCTGGTGACAACCTAAGTGAAGTAAGTAACTGACAACAAAGCCTGTCTGTCTTTTCTAACCTCTTCCACTGTAAGTACAGTCTCAGTAGGATATTAAATTATCTCCGGTATCAATTTTACCAAATGCTTTTGTCCCAGCATAAGCGGTATCTCCTTCTCTCCATCCTGTTATATGTTTCCTCACCACCTACCCCTAGACAAAGCCACTATTTTCGTTTTTCGGATGGCATCACCCCACTCCTAGAATCAATTTCTGTACTAATTAGAGTAGGTTAGACTGCTAAGGACTAACCTTAGCAGGTTAGAACAAATAGACCTTAAAATTTCACTGGCTTAATAGGTGTTTATTTTTAACACAATAGATATTTATTTTTAGCTCACGTAACATACCTGGGTGCACTGTTCAGGGCAGGACAGTTCTCTAGGTGGTTATTCAGGAACTGACATTCTTTTCAACTCATGGCTTTGCAAACCCATAGAATTTCATTTTCATCACCTCCATCCATCTTGCCAGGAAGGAGAAAAGCATGGAAGAGCATACACAGGAGAGTTTGAATGAGCCAGGTCTGGAATTTTAATTTCCATTAAAGGGAACTTAATCTCACGACCAAACCTTATTGCAAAGGAAGCTGGAAAACGCACTCAAACTGCGTGCCCAAGATTTTGGTGGATAGCTAGCAGTCTGTGCCGTGGTTATTTTCACCCTCGGCTTCTATACCCAGCCAATTTATACCCAGATCATGTATGTGGATGGCAAAAAGACATTTCCAAACACACAAAATCTAAAAAATACATCTTCCAATGACCCTTTGTCAGAAAGCTACTGGAAAATGTGCTCCACCCAAAAGAGAAATTAAACCAAAAAAGAAGACAACATGGAATGCAGAATACAGGGAAGAACAATTGTATAGATCTCGAGAGCCTTCAGCCCATATTACAGCAGAAGTTTGAAGCGCTCCAGGAGATCTCGCTCCAAGAAAAAAGAAGAATGGAACTGATCGATTACAGTGTGACAGAGTAGAAAAATGTAATAGGGTATATCTTATGCAAAGTTGTTGAAAATTGAAATGTCATTAGTAGGCTTTGGAGAAGGGGTAGAAGTGAGCTAAACTCATAAGGTATCTATTAGTCAGGTTGGATGAAGTTATTCTATAGTAACAACTCCAAAATCTAAATGACATAACATAATAGAAGTGTATGTCTTTCTCACATTATTCTCATGTGGGCTGTCAGGGGTTCTGCTCCATTCGGTCATTCAGAGACTCAGTGAGTGGCTCTACCAATTTGCAGCTACCCCATCTGGCATACACGGCATCCTCAGTCCCACGGCAGGGCAGAGACTAAAGAAGCACATTTGAGCTTTTCCCGTCTCAAAAGTGATACTTATCCCTTCCTCTTACACTCTCATTGGCCAGAAACAACCACGTGTCCCTCTCTCACCGGAAGGCGCGTCAGAAGTGCACTCTTCCATGAGCTCTGAACCGTTCACCAGGTGAAGTTTACAAAACAATCTAAAAGGATGAATCAAGAGACAGCATCATAGGCATGTTACTTTAAAATATAGAAGTAAATACCAGAACATGTTGAAAAGCTAAAAGAAAAAACGAAAAGGTTTGAGGATGGTGCCTCTAGTGAGCCTGGCAAGTAACCAGCATGGGGAGTGAAGCACAGGAGACCGCTGGGTTGTGTGGTGAGCTCTGGAGCATTGCTTGACTTTTTAAACTATCCACATGTATTGTTTTTGTTAAACTATATATAACTTATTTTTTAAAGTTGCTTGAACAATTATGACAGAAGCCAGGGAGACTGTCACAAGCATGCCCTCAGGAACCCTATCTGGAATCATAACTGAGGTCAGTGTCAGACAACTGGTCAGCGGTTTGCGGAATCCCCATCCTCCCTGATCACTCCAAGGATACTGACGTGCCTTGGTCGAGCTCTTTCCCTGGGTCTCTCGCAGGAGACTTGAATTTGCTTAGAGAGCCCAAGTGCTGCCTCACAGCCTCTTAGCCCTTCTCAAGCTTCCGCTCTCTCTTACTACTGTTTACCTTCCACTCCTCGATCCAAAGATTCTTCTCCTTGTGAAGATGAGTGCAAGATACAGGTTGAAAGCTCTCACTCTTCTTATCTATTAGCAAAACCCCATTAGTCCAAGGCTTTTCAACTCGTCCTGACACTTTCTTCTCTTTCACTTTCTTTTTGAAAATTTTAAGTTAGGGCTCTAACCTGCGAGGAGTTTCTATGTCCCCCTTTTTGTTCTTGTTACCTGCTCTTCTTACCACCTTTGTGAATGTCCTGTTCACACCAGAGCATCCCCAGCGACGCCCCCAAGCCAGTCCTCTGGATGTCTCCTTGTTTCCCTCCACACAATGGCCAGAGAGAACATAAGTGAAGTGCATTTGATCATGGCATCCTTCATAACTCCCCTTTGCCTTAGCAAAATATCCTGGCCCTTTCCAATGTGTCCCCACCCCCCCTTTCCACCCTCATCCTTCCCTGCCCCCACGTTCAGGTGCTCCCGCCACACCCACTCTACTTGCTGTTTCCAGAACCTGCCAGGATCTTGGGTCTCCATCTTGGTCCCTGCCAGACTCCTTTATTAGAATGTCCTTCCCCTGCTGGGTGCAGCTCTCTCAGATTCCTGGCAGCAGTAGAGGAAGGGAAAGAGGCCCATTAGAATGGGTGGTGTGAGTTCAACACCCACTTAGTAATGCTAACGTTGGGAAAGTCACTCAGCTTCTCAGAGCCTCAGTTTCTCAGCTGGTATTGGGTTTGTCTGGATTATCTTTAACATCTCCTTCTGGTCTAATACTAGCCACCTCCCCTCCCTCGCCATGAAAATTATACTGAATTGTAATTTAGTTTTTTTTGTTTTTTGTTTTGCGGTACGCGGGCCTCTCACCGTCGTGGCCTCTCCCGTTGCGGAGCACAGGCTCCGGACGCGCAGGCTCAGCGGCCATGGCTCACGGGCCCAGCCGCTCCGCGGCATGTGGGATCTTCCCGGACCGGGGCACGAATCCGTGTCCCCTGCATCGGCAGGCGGACTCCCAACCACTGCGCCACCAGGGAAGCCCCTGTAATTTAGTTTTTAAGAGCACAAATTCTGGAGCTAGAGACAAACAGCCTGGGTTCAAATCCCAGCTCTACCACTTACTAGCTGTGTGACCTTGAATAAGTTCCAAAACCTCTCTGTGCCTCATTTTCTCACTATTCAATGGTAGACAGTAATAGTAGTGGTTTCATAGGGTTGTTGTGAGAATTAAATGATGCATATGTTACACATATTCATATGTTGTGATATGTATGAAGTGCTCTGTCACAGCTCTAATAAGCACGTAATTATTATCATTAGTTTCCTCCACCAAACTGAGCGATTTGAGAAACAGGGCTATATCCCCTTTCTCTGTAAATCCCCAATGCCTAGGATTTTGCCCAGCATGTATAAAAAGCTCAGTAATTTTTTCCCCAATGAAAGATGGAGAGAATTGGGATAAACTGTCTTTGCATCATTTGAGTTAGGTTTCAAGAGCTTTGCCTAACCTCCTCGAGCTGTCTTCCCTTTCAGAAAATCATTCCACCAAATTATGTCTGGGCTTTCACTCAGCATTTGGTAGACTTGAAGGTGGGGGTGGGGGAGTAATTGGGAGGAAGGGAGCTCGTTTTAAGCTTGCACGGGCCAGTTCCTGTCTCTGAGACCTCTGGAGGTGTAAAAGTCTATGAATTAAAGAGATTTTTAAAAATACATCCCTGGAGAGCTGGGAGTGGTTGAACATTTAGCACACCCAGGGGCTCCCAGGAGGCCACCCCTCTTTGGGGAGACCCAGCCAGCACTGGCCCTTCCTGAAATGTACAAAAGGCAAGTGGCTTCTTCACTCCAGGCTGCTACCCAGAGATGGAGGACACTGGGAAGGGAGAGGTAGGGAGAAGAGTCCCTGAACTCTCCCTGGGAGCCTCAAAAGCATCACACATGCAGAGGCACTGAAAGCTGCAGCTGCTTAAGGCCGTACCAGTCCAGGCCTGAACCAAAGAAATGAGTGACAAGGGGAAAGAGCAGAGCTGGGGAATTGATCAGAGAGGGCCCAGGAAGGCAGGGGGAGGGGACAGGTCTCCAGAAAGGCTGGTGGGGAGGTGAATAGTCCAAACTGAGCCTGGTACCTCTGCCCATCGTCTCTATTGCAGGTTATTTAATAAAGAGCCGCCAAAGTGACTGCAGTTTCATCGCTAATGTACCCATGCCTCACAGTTCTGCGTCTTAACCTCATTGCTGGGGCTCCGGAGGCCCCCTACCGACCCCCCGCCTCCCCAGCCCAATGTCCCACTGCAACCACTGGGGCGGAGCATCTCATTTGGCTAGAATGTGATCCATTTATCAAAGGACAGGATTAGCCCCCCTCCTCCACATTCGGAAGGCAGAACCTTCCTCTTTCTAATTTCAACTTGGCAACAGCTTAGGTTATTAACCTACTGAAACATCCTCCAGGGTCTCCCTCTCACACCACGCTGCTTCCCCCATGTTTTCCCAGCATTCACTCTCTGATTCTCTTTTTCTCCAGGGCTGTGAAACTTAAACTTTTTTCATCTTCAGATCTGTATATGTGGATGAAAGACATGCCTCTCCCCACTCCTTTCTGTTGCTGGTTAGGGGTGCAGGGCATCAGTGATGAGTGGAAGGGCTGAGAAGTTGCTCCGTAGGAAAAGGGGAAGACTGGGGATGAGACATGGGGAAGTGAAGGGAGCTTTGAACTAAGAGTCAGGAAACCTGGGCTCAGGACCTAATTCTGTTACTCACTCAACCCTTGTCACTTCTCCCACGTTCTATTGGTTATGCAAATCACTAAGACCAACCCAGATTCAAGGAAGGAGATTAGACTCTACCTTTGAATGGGAGGGTTGCAAAGAGCATGTGGCCATCTTTCATCTACCACAGCATAAAAGGGAAACTGTGGTGTAGCAGAATGAGAAGATTCAAATCCAAACCCTACCTCTACTTCTTACTACATGTGTGCTTTCAGCAAGTCATTTAATGTACTTGAACTTCCTTTTCTTTGTGTCTTAAACAACAACAAGAAATAAGGAAAGAAAGAGAGAAAAAGAAGGAGGGAGGGAGGAAGGAAGGAAGAAAAAAAAAGGAGTGGCAATAACCTTTATCCTGCCTACTTCTCAGAGTTATCACTGAGCAAGTAAGATCATTTGAATGTACCTACACATAATATAATGCCATCTAGATTCAAGGCTTTGTCGCAGTTGTTTTTCATGTATGTGCTTTAACTAGGGTGACCACATAGTTCAAAGCAGAACACTGCAGAGTAAAAGGGAGTGCTATTAATAGTTGTGTAACAGGTGGGAATCAGGACTGAACTCAGCCACCAGCTTGCATGGTCACCTCGCTCTAATAAATAGGCCAGTTTTCAGAGAAGAAACCGAGAATGTGAACTGGGCCAACCTACCCAGCGGTGAGCAATTAGTGGGGGAAAAATAAGGAAACATTCTGGGAAGAATTTAGGAAGTCAGAGGTCTAGCTGAGAATCTTTAATGGAATAAGGCAGACTGTAAGTAGTAAATGAAAGGAAAAAAAATTTTCTTGCCTCTAGTTCAAGCCATTTCTCCATTCCCAGTGTTAAGTTGTCTACTCAGATTCCCCATTCAACTCCCAGTTGGTGTTCATGCCTCCGGTCTCACCTCTATCCAGTCCTTTCTCCACAATGTTCCCCTCCCCCAGATAATTCTATCAAGAATGCACATTTCAAAAAAAAAAAAAAAAGAATGCACATTTCTTGCCTCATTCCCTGGCATAAACCCTTGGATGGCTGTTCATCCCCTACAGAAGATACCTTCAACTCCAAGCATGGGACACGCTCACCATGGTCCGGTCCTTCTCCTACCTGTCTCCCCAGCCTCCTCCCCTGTGTGCTCTGACCTCACACTTTATTTACATTCTAGAAATTCCAAAAATGGTTTATCTCCTGACATGCGATACTGGACTTTATACTGTGATGCCTCTCTCTGCCATCCTTTCAGCCTGGAATGTTCTATCCCATTTCCTTTGTCTCTGCAGCCACCCAGGGGTCATCTCCTCAAAGAGGCCTTTTGAGATGCCCAAGGACAGGGACAGTGCTATCCCCAGTGGTCATCAAGCATCCTGGGAACACCCCTGGCCTTGGGATACTGGCATGGTTAAGGGCACAGATGTGGAGCCCAGACTGCCTGAGTTCAAACCCCAGTTGACCTTGAACAAGTTACTTAATCAATCTGTGCCTCAGTTTCACTGTCTGTAAAATGGATTTAATGAGACTCAACTCTTGAGTTTAACTGTGTTAATGTAATACATAGATCACTTCATACAGTACCTGGCACATAGAAAGTACTCAATAAATAGCAGTTATCCTCTTCTGACTCGGCCTGCGCCTGGCACCCAAGGACAAAGACAGGGTCTAATTCACGTCCCTGTCCCTGAAGGATCCTGATAAATGTTGCTTGGAATGAACCAAGTTTGGGAGCTTTTGGAGAACTTCAGGGAGACTCACTGCTCCAGGGGGAAAAGGTTAGAAGTCAGAGGGTAGCAAGAAGACTAGAAAAAAGGAAGACTAGGAGAAGAAGAAAACATATATAATAGGAAGTGGACTAATGTAATAGGAAGGTGGACTAATATAATAGGAAGACATTGAAACTTCAGTCTCAGCTGGGAATGGGGTGACTTTGCCATAAGGGCAATGACCTACCCTTTGCACAGAGCCATGCTCCTCCTCCTCCAAAACCCCTAGGAAAACTCAGCTCCAGCCTCCCTGGCTCTGCTGCCCTTGTCAGTTCTCCGTATGTTTCTCCTTCTCCCTGCCCTCTTCCTTAGATGACTCCCTCCTGAGATATGGGGGGCAGTCTCTGACCCCCAACCTCCAGCACCACACGTGTGCCTAACCACACGAGGAGACAAACAGAATTTACAAAGAAACTTCTATTTGTTTTTTCACTCCATGTCAGAGGGTTGGAGGCTTTTCCTCAAATTTCAACTTGCCTTTCTCTGGCCTCATGTTTCTCAATACACCCAAATGCAGATTTTATGAGCAAACCAAGTTATACATAAAGCATTTCTACATTCCTAAACTGACAAAGTGATTTGACTTTGTTAAGGCACTTAAAGTCAAAGTATTACATATGCTTCAAAATTTCCTCAAATTTCCACTAAAAAAAAAAGAAAAGACTCTGAATGGCTCCAGAATTCCCAGACATTTTTCTGCTCTGGGCTGACCCTTGAGTAGTAAGCTGTGTCCATAAAGCAGCTTTTCCCATGACGAGCCCTTGAGCTGAGAATACTAAGGTGTCACTGTGTCCTTGGTGTCCAGACACCAGTAGCTCCACCACCCTCCCCTCTCCCCACCCTGCGCTGACCTTCACGAGGAGAAGACGGCAGAAACAGCTGGAACTACCTCTGCAGTCAAGCTCCCAGAGGCCAAACATCTGGGCAGCTGCCCAGGGCTCCAGCTCCTCCAGCCCTTCTCCATCCTGGTGACATGAAAGCCCCTCTCTCTCCCCAGGCCTCTTGGCAAATGCCTAACTGCCTTCATTAGAAATTACACCCTGTAAAGTGCTTCTTTGGGTCCAGGAAGAATAAGAGAGAAGCCAGTCACCCCACCAGGATCCTATCCTCACAGCTCTTGAATCCCAGAGGTAGATCCAGGATGAGAGGACGATTGCTGGTCTTCGTCTCACACTAGATAACAGGAGATGGTCAGAACTCTACCAGCAGGAATTCAGGCTTAAAGTTCCTAAAATTCAGTTAGTGAGTGAAATGAAAACAAAGAGATTAGAGATAGATGTTTACGTAGCAGGCACCCACTGTGATCTTGGCATTAGAGGCAGTTTGACCTGAAGGCTCAGGCTCTAGACTCGTCCAGTGCCAGATTTGAATCCTGACTCTCCTACTTACTGGCAGGGTCCTCGGGTAAATTTCCTACCCTCTCTAAGCCTCAGCATCCTCATCTGTAAAATGGGCATAATAACGCTAGTGCCCACATCGTGGGTTTAATTTGAGGATTAAATACAAAACGGCATATAGCAAGTGCTCAGTAAATATTGCAATCCCTGTTGTTGTTCCCAAGGCTTGTGATCCCTTGGAATAATGAGAAGATCAATCTCTAAGCCAGCACCTGCCTTAACCACCACATAACTTACCTGTTTCACGAGGCAGGTGTCTGGTTCACTCCACCTGACAAATACCTCAAGAAACTCATTCAGGCCCTCCAGCTAGCCATCCCCAGCCCCATCCAGGATGCCAAGTCTCACCAGTTACCTGTGTCTCCCTGTCTCCTCATCCCATCCCACCCCAGCTCAGAGAGCGAGAATTCTGACCGGGACCCCAAAGACCTATCTGCAACTCCCCACCTCCAAGAAAGGGGGCTCCAACAAGGCAGAGCAGTAATGAGATGGAAGATAGAGCTAATCCTGAGTCAAACGAGGATCTAATTCGTGTTGTAAAAATCTGTCAGCTGCTAGTTAACAGTTCTGACCCTGAGCCTGGGGGGAGGGGAAGGCCTCAGCTCGCAGGAGCATTTGGGCCTGTACCTAAGGGTGTTGATTTTCTCCCTTTTCCTTGTTTTTTCGTTTTTGGAATGTGAATATAAAGTTTATAGAGGGGCCTGGTCTCTGTTCACACCGGGTGCTAATAGCCCACAGCTGAAGGCAAAGATGCAGAGGAAAGTGGGGACGTGGAGCCTCCAGAAGGCGAGGGGAACCAGGAGGGCCTGGTGGAGGGGCCCAGGAGGTGGTGGAAGGATATTTAATATTGAATTTTCTTTTCTTTCTTTTTCTTTTCTATTTTTTTTTTTTTAATGTGGAAACTTTTAGACACAAACCGGCCCTGTGTTTAAGTCATTAAAACATCTTTAAGCATTTTCTGGTTTGAGTTTGCTCCGCAGCCGTCCCAGTTCCTGGAATGTATTTTATTTTTCTTTTAAGTCGGTGAAAGCAGAGGAAAGGGGTGGGTGGAGTGGCGGGGGGGGGGAAAAGTGCACTTCCAACAGATTTTTCTTTTTCTTGTTCCTGGGGTGGGAAAGAGGGCGGAGACAGAGAGAACAGGGCTCCCTGTGTCTGATTCTTAATCCCCAGGAACCCCGCTTGGCCTTTTAAGGCCGATGCACTTGCTGACTCGATATACGGATAAACACTCCCGGTCCTTGTCAGGGGCGTCGCCCGCCGTCGCGGAGGCCCAGGGAATCGCCACGCGCTGGGTTTAATGTCGCCCAGCTTTGGGGGCGGGCGCGCTGTGGCCGGGGTGTCCCACCCGGCACAGGGGCTCGGGCTCCTTTCCTCCCGGCGGCGCACGGCGGGATCTCACCCGCTTCCGCTTGGCACCCAGGCCCGGCCTCCTGGGCCGGGCGCCACACGAGGCGGGGACGGTGACTAATGCGGCTGCCCGACGGAACGCGCATGTGGCGGCGAGGGCCCGAGGGGACGCCGCCACGCCCCGGCTGCCCTGATCTCGGGGCAAAGCCCTGAATGCTCGAGCGCCAACGACTCGACTCTGGCGGCTCCAAGTTGAAGGCCTAGAATCGTGATCCCTGGGCCGCCGGGTCTGAGCCGGACTCAGGAGAGTGGCCCCGGATACCCGCGCGGAAACTGTGCTTTCAGCCCAGACGCCCAGGCCAGGAGAGCCGCTGGGACTTCAATGGGGTCCCCAGGCCACGTCTCGGAAGTAGGGCAGTTACCCTGGCGCTACTCCATCCTCATGACTGGGCAGAGGATGGCCAGCCCAAGGACGGAACCCTACTCGAGCACGCAGGAGGTGCCCTTGATGTGCCGAGTTGGAGTTCTCCCATCAGTGGCGCCCTGCCCCTGCTGAATCCTCTGTTTTTCCGTTTGAACAGTGGGGAAGTCCAAACACCGTTGGGGGAGGGCGGAATGCTCGGTTTTCCAAAAAGGGTTCTTTTTCACAAGATCGGAAAATAGGATGGATGTGCATCTAAGAGACTGGGCTGGCAGTCCAGAGAGGGTAGTGGGAAGCTCAAGGGGCGTGTTGGGGACTCTGGGGGTTGGGGGGCACGTGCACTCTTCGCCTGGGAAGGTCCTCTTGTAAGGTGATCCGCCTCCTAACCCAGTGGCAAAGAGGCCGCTGGGCACGGATGGGGAGTCTTCCTACCCCTGAAGGCACCCCTCCCATCGCAGTCCTTGACTTTCAGGCAGGCCTGATGGTTGGCTGGCATGGGGCCCAGGGAGGGTCTGGGGGCAAAGAGGAGACATGTTCGACGGCCAGGCACCCCCTCTCACAGAGCCTAGTGCCTCCTAGCACTGTGTGTCTCAGGTGCACAGAGGGCAACCAGCCTTGGGGAGGCTGAGAGGCACTGATGGGCAGAGGGCTTACTTTGTCAAAGCGGGGGACTTAAAAGACCAGCCCCGAACTGGATTCATTTCTCCTTCACCACCCAGTAGTCTTCCGGAGTGCCTGGGACTGAGCAGAGGTGGGGGGACTGAGCAGAGGTGGGGGGACAAACAGGAATTTGCACCCCATAAGGGGGAGGTGGATGAAGTTGGAAGTAAACGGAGGGAAAGCATGTTGCCCTGATCATCTCAATGCTTGAAGTTCGAGGAATCCTGACCCAGACTTCCCTGTGGTCTTATCAGGAGGTAACTCCTGCTTTGGGGAATCCTAAAACTGGAAGGCCCTTACAGGTCAGAAAACTACAGCTCCACAGGTCCCTGACTGACCTACAGCATGACATGAACGCAGGCCTGTCCATCCTCACACCCTCACCCTGCAGGCTGGGTTTGTGGCCTCTGCCGCCTGTAGCCGAGCCCCTCGGTGCATGGCTGACACTCCTGTGTGCCCAGCACAACAGCATGGTAAGCACTGCTTAATACCCGCCCTCCCTGCCACCCAAAAGAAAAGAAACTGTCCAGGACCAGCTTCCGATGGGGAGAGCTCCACTTCCTAAAAGACCCTCCTGCTCTCTCCTCCCTAGGGGATGCGGGATGAAGAGTGAGACCTCACAGTGTAGGACACCCAGAGTGAAGCTGAGCGCCCCCTCCACGGTGCTCGGTGGGTTCCCTAAGTGGGGCGGCAGGGACCTGGTGGACGCTTCCCTCAGGACCCAGCACACCAGGCCCACTGCGCGCCCTCAGCCCTCCCGGGAAGGGCAGTTCCAGCCAAGCCCCGTGAGCCCTGTGCTGCCGATTATGGGGACCCTGGAGGCGCGAATGCTTCTGCCTCCCAGAGGCAGGTCTGTGCTGCGAATGGGCGGGCCCTGGCA
Organism: Grampus griseus; assembly: GCF_964374135.1. Taxonomy (NCBI): domain Eukaryota; kingdom Metazoa; phylum Chordata; class Mammalia; order Artiodactyla; family Delphinidae; genus Grampus; species Grampus griseus. The sequence continues at coordinate 33,054,018 of NC_139004.1, read as the reverse complement.
GTAATTTGGCTCTCAAAATTGGTGCCTCAGAAACAGCTGAGAGCTGGCAAGCTCGGTGCCCCCTAGGGTCAGCGTCTGTCAGTCCGCATTAAGAAATGCAAAGTCGAGGCTGCCGCACAGCCGCCATCGCCTCTCGGCCTGGTGCGTAATTGGTGTCAACTGTTTGATTGTGATAATTGCCCCTGTCTGGGGAAGTGGCTTCCAGGCCCCGATGGGACAGAGCTCGGTTTGCTGCTGGCCTCTGAGCGCCTCCCGGACCCCTGGCTCCTCTGCCTACTGTTCCTAAAGGCCTGCAGGCCTGGGGCACCTGAGGGGCTCCCCATCCCTCCTTCCCTTTTCCTGAGAGGGAGGAGCAAGGTCTGTCCCCCTCCCCACCCACCACCAACACAAGCAGCAACTCCTGCAGGGATCAGGAACAGGCAGACTTAAGCCTGCAGGATTCACCCCAAGTCCCGCCCCATAATGGTCACAATAACAATTACCTTCCTAGCCATTATCTTGGTTGACCCTGACCAAAGCCTGCTTTAGAGATGAGAAAACTGAGACCCAGGGGCTGGTCTGTGCATTACAGGCTGTTTAGTAGCATCTCTGGCCTCTACTCACTAGGTGCTGGCATCCCACACACACTCCTCTTCCCACAGATGCCTCCAGAAATTGCCAAATGTCCCCAAGGAGGAGGGAGACAAACCATCCCCAGCTGAGAACCACCGCTTCCAGTTGGACCCCCATGGTGTCAGGAACCGGGTGTCAGACTCACCTGGTTCAATTCATTCAAAGGAAAATTTCCATATCATCTGACACTATAGGAAGAAGACCTGAGGCCCAGGTTTGTCCAGTCTGCAGAAAAGACTAAGGAACACTTCCTACTCTCAAAGCTTACCTTGGTAGTTAAATACACAGTTTGCTGTCAGACTGCCTGGGTTTAAATCTCAACTGCTATTTAGTAAGTGAATATCTGTGCCTCAGTTTCCCCATCTGTAAAATGGAGGCAGTAATCGTAACTACCTCATAGTCTTATGATGAGGATTTAATAGCTAATGTTTGAAATTATCTAGAAGAGGCCTGGAACACAGTAAGCACTGAATAAGTGTTTGATAAATAAAATAAAATAGAAATAAAGCCTTTCTGTCTGTGTGGGGTGGGGGGGGAGGGAGGGTTGCTTGGTGTCTACAAGTGAGTGCAATGCAGGGCAGAATCAGGTAAGGGTTAACCAGAGGCGGGAGGGGTGGAGGAAGCGAGACTGACTGGGAGACAGAGGGGCGGGAGACTGAGTCTTCAGAGAGAAGGAAAAGATTTGGGCCTGGGATGGCACTAGGAGCTCCGTCCTGACCAGTCACCAAGACAAAGCATGTTTTACCCGGATGAGCAGGGAAGGTGTTGCTCCTGAGGGCAGTCTGCTTTAAAGCCTAAGTGGAAGGAATTCCCTGGTGGTCCAGTGGTTAGGACTCCAAGCTTTTACTGCTGAGGGCTCCAGTTCGATCTCTGGTCAGGGAACTAAGATCCCGCAAGCCGCACAGCACAGCCAAAAAATTTTTTTTAAATTAAAAATGAAAAAAAAGGGCTTCCCTGGTGGCGCAGTGGTTGGGAGTCCGCCTGCCGATGCAGGGGACGCGGGTTCGTGCCCCGGTCCGGGAAGATCCCACATGCCGCGGAGCGGCTGGGCCCGTGAGCCATGGCCGCTGAGCCTGTGCGTCCGGAGCCTGTGCTCCGCAATGGGAGAGGCCACAACAGTGAGAGGCCCGCGTACCGCAAAAACAAACAAACAACAACAACAAAAAAAATGAAAAAAAAAAAAGCCTAAATGAAGAGCACCTTCCTCCAGGAAGTCTTCTCTGACCCCCTCAGCGTTTCAAAATGACCCCCTGTCCTCTGAGTGTCTGCAACATTGCTGGCTCTACTCATTGGATGTGTAATCAAATAAAGCCTTGCATTGTCCATTGCATAGAGGGTAAGAGCCTGGGTTTTGGAGTTTGAATTCATCTCTGACGCTTGCCATCTGTGTAAACTGAAGTATGCAATCCCCATAAGCCTCAGTTTCCTCATCAATAAAATGGGCTTAATAAAACCTACCTCCCAAGATGATGGTGAGGATCAGATGAGCTAATGGATGTGATGTACTAAACGTAATGCTTAGACCACGGTATGGGTCCTGTGAAATTTGCTAGGTTCTTTACTTTTTAAAAATAACAACGATGATGGTGATTAACATGTATTGCTATTTGCCTCTGTTTTCTTAACTTGCCCTGATTGGGAAGGGTTTGGAGCCAAGATTTCTGGAATAAGGGGCTTGAATGTGCAAAGCCCAGTGGAGAACCGAGGTTGGGGGCAGAGGGAACAGTCTGCCTCAGGTGCAGGGAAAGAAGAGGTTCATTGTGTGTAGAGAACTTTAAAACAATAATAAAATCGACTAAAAGTCGGTCTGCTTTTTTCTTATCACCAAGCGCCAGCAATTCTGTGTCAGTGATAAAATATCGCTCCCTTGGAAAAAGAAATTCTTCTGTTGTGCTATGTTCTTAGCAATTACTGCGGTTACCGTTGAGTTTCAATAATATAGATATGAACTTCAAATGAGTGCATCTCTGTTACTTATTCTTTCATAAATATTGTACAGGGTAGTTCCTTTGAAGAACTCTCCTGCATACAGTCAGCCTGGAGCACACAGAACTCACTACACTCTTCACTTCCAGAGTAAGTTTGTAACAATTCAGGGTCATTAGCCTGGCTTCAGTCACCGTCGTCTCAGTTCCCAGAGTTCTACACACCCCTGCGTTTAAACAGTAGATTCAGAAATAAACCATGATGTGCAGTGATTACAAAGTCACAGACTTGGTCCTGTCATTCTCTATGCAAATCATTTTCTGCAACTTTGAAGCGTCACCCTTTGGGGAGCTTTTCTTCAAGTGTTTCCTTCTCCTCCCCCCAAAAAAGCCGTTAATATAATTTTAATGTATTAAGCACTTCCATCTTTTCTGTAGTGTAATATTCATGTTATTTATTACTTATTGTTTGGTAGGCTTATATACGGTTTAATGAAAGAACATTTTCACTGTCTGGTATTTTCCAACCATTATTATTATTTATTACGACAATAATTTTGTCACATGTGGGGATATTTGAAAGGTTCACTTGGGGTGTCTAATAATTAGGTATTCCACTGGTCTGGAAAGGGCACCTCATGAGGCCACCACTGGCCAGACCTTCATGGCTGCCCACCAGGCAGATGAGGACCCCTCCTCACCCAGGGGGCTGGCAGACAGCCGAGTGGGCAGCGTGGACTGTGCTTCTCTCCCACCTGCCTTCCCAAGGCTCCTCCTGTGCTATGTCCCTCCCACGGCAGCCCCACCCCACCCCCGCTCCCTTTCCCGCTGCCCTGTCCCCTAAGCCCAGAAGTCTCAGCTGTGACTGAGTAGAGAAGCTCCCAGAGGAACTGATGTGAGACCTGAAGGGCAGGGACACTTTAACGCAGGCCACAGCCTCCGCCAGGACCCAAAACAACAGCGTGTGCAGATCCTCAGCACGTTGGGGAAAGCGAAGCCCGAAGAGAGGTGGTCTCCAGGCTGAGGTCACCCAGCTTGTCAGTGGGTCAGGGGAGAGCTAGGACTCAGCGTTCCTGGCCTCCAGGCTGGCGCCCTTCCATGACACCACTCAGCCTTAGCCCAGCTGGGAAGGGCCAAGGGGGACTTCAGTCATCAGACACAGGCCTCAGTGGATGCTCTTTCTGGCCAGGAGGGCCATCCTGGGCCCTCTACTGAGTCCAGACTAGCCAGCCCCTCACCCTCAGCCTGCCTTTCCCTCCCCTAGTGTGAGCTGAGAGCAGAGCCAGGTGTGTGATGGAATTCTCTAGATCCACGTCCATGTGACCTGCAACCCGGAGGCATTGGTCTTTCCCCAAGGAACTGGGATTGGCCTCAACACAGATCTCCGGACCCTTGGCCTAGACTGAGGAGGGGCGGAGTCAGGGGAGAAGGACCATGTGACCCGCACAGTGAGGATGCCCCTCTTTTTCAGGAAAAGGCAAATCTGGGGTCCCTTCAAGCCAAAGATGCTTAGCATCTGTAAGTTCTACTTCCAAGAAGCCCCCTTCCCTCCTCCCACCGGTTCTGCTGCTGCTGAGACAGCTGCTGCTCCCATTTCAACCAGCACCAGATCCATTAATAGCATCAATTTTATTTGCACCAGCCTTGGCTCCCTCCCTGCTCCCCAGGGGCACTCGATCCAGAATGCCAGGACCTGCTTCCTTTTCTCCTGGAACACGCTGACTCCCTCCCTTGGGCGCCCAGGGAGTTGGCAGGATAATAACCTGCGAGAGGAAAACTCTTCTCCCTGCCTTCTAATCTTCAGCGCTCACCAAATTAGAAAAGGCATCACAAGCCCATCGGACCGACTGCCGCAGGAGTGTCATGCCATTAACCCCAGGCCGTCTACTGCTGGTGTTGGCAAGTGGAGGAGGATGTTTCAGGCCCCCTAACTCTTTCCAGCCCCGTCTCTAAACAGGAGCAGAACCCACCAGCCTCCCCTGTACTTGCCCATCCCCCATCCCCACCTCCACCACTACCCCATCCTCCTCATTCTTCCCATCCCCCACCTCTACCCCCACCGTCATCACCCTCATCCGCAGCCCAACCCTGTCAGTGGGCATGGATTTCTAGGAGAGCCAGCAAGACCTCTGGACTCCAGTCCAAGCCCTTTTTTCACATATGAGAAGACTGAGACCCAGGGAGGGGAGGGTTGTCACCTACTCTTCCTTTAGGATGTAGCTCAGCTGGCTCTTCGCTTCTCCATCCAGCAAAGACTGACAGCTCTTACTCTGCGCCAGGCCCCATTCTAGGCACTGGGGACACAGCAGTGGGAAGAACAAGGTCCTACCGCCATGGAGCTCACCATCTACTTCTGCCAGGAGGCTGCCCCTCACCCCTGAGGTTGGGCCACTTGTCCTCCACGTGGGACCATAATTGCGGCTGACTTGTCAGCCTCTGCACGAGGCCAGGCTCATCCTGGCAACAGGACCATGTCCTGTTCACTCTGCATCCTTAGCGCTCCCAGGCCTCTTTACTGAACAGGCATGACTAACACTTACTGTGCCAGGCACTAAGAGCTAAGTGCTATCATTACTCCTGTTTTAGAAAAGGAAACTGAGTCCCGGACTCATCCAAGGTATCCAACTAGCAAGCAATTCAAACCCAGGCATTCTGCCTCCAGACCCCAAACTCCTAACGCCTTGCTGTGAAGGAAGGACAGAATGACACCAACGATGGGCATGCCAGACCTCTCGGGTCCCTAACATTCCCTTTACGGGTCGGCATCGAGCAGAATCTCCTTCCCGGATCCTGGGTAAGACCTGTCGACTGAGACAGGTGATCCCATGAGGAGCGTCTGCAAAAGAGCCTAGAGAAGAGATGTCATCTTCTGGGAGGGACAGAGCAACCTCTGGGAAGGATCTTTCCGTAGAATCGGGGAGGCAGGAATGAAGAATGAGAAAGACACTGCACCCCTGCCCTGTGCCAGGCCCTGCTGTGGGTACCCTACATGTTTTCTTGTGTTCAGTGCTCACAGCGTCCCCAAAGGGAGTGTTCTCATGCCCATTTTACAGATGAGGAAACTGAGGCTCCTCTCCAAGGTCACATAGCATGTGAATACTTGAGGGAGGGGTGGGGCAGGTCTGTCTGACTCCAAATATTGGGCTCTGCCCGTGGCACAGAGCTGCATCCTCCAGCCACGCCGGTCTGCGTGTGCCTGGACCGTGTCCTGTCCCCGTGCTCACACTCTGTCTGGAGAGCCACAGCTGAGTGTGTGTGTGTGTGTGAGAGAGAGAGAGAGAGAGAGAGAAAACACAAGTGAGCTGGGGGAAGATTGGGGTCCCAAAGGGGGTTAAAAGAGAAAGAAAGGAACAGTTGAAAGAACAGAGGGAGGGAGTTACCGCGCAGAGTAATGAGTGACAACAATAACAATAATAATAACAAGGATAGCACAAACCTTGCCTTCTTTTCCCCCAAGGCGTATGTGAGCTGGAGCAGGGCTGAGGGGATTAATCTCTTAAAAAGTAAGAGCCATGTGAGGAGACAGGCAGTGATTAAGGTTTTAACTGATCAGTCTGCATCTGACAGTGAACCAGCTATTATCTTAACGGAATCAAACGAACATTCAAAGCCGTGCTCAGCCCCAAACATGAAAGGAGATGTCATCTGCTGGCAGCTGGCAAGCCGCAGGGGGAGCCGAAGGGGAGAGAGGAATGGAGGGAGAGGAGAAGAGAGAGGGAGGGAGAGAGAGAAGAGTGTCACAGGGAGGGAGAAGGGAAGATGGAGAGAAAGAGGAGTGACAGGGGCGGGAGGGCTTTGGCAGTGCCCCGTCTGCTGCCCCCCTTCCTCCGCATCTCTCGGCACTAACCCCGGGTCCCTGTCCCAAAGCACAGGTGTCACTGCCCTGCTCAGAAGCCCTCGGTGCTCCCCACTTCCCAAGGGATGAAGATGGGCTGTGAGGAAGCAGAGGCCAGGGGATGGGCTGCCAGGCTCTGGCTGGAATCTTGTTTCCTGGAGAGCGGATACCAGGACTCCCGCCCTCTCCCCGTCCCACAGTTCCAGCAATATTGAAGGCTCAGTGCATTTTTCCTAAATAAATAACAGAAAAGGGACAAGAAAAAAGAAACAAGACCAAAAAGGGAGAAAATGGCTTTGCTAGGCACTCTGGCTCATTTTCTAATTTCATTCTCCCAACAACTCAGCAATAAACGTTACAATCTGGACGAGGAAATCCAGAGGCCAGAGAGGTGAAGCCTCTTCTTGCTGCAGATCCCACAGCTTGAAAGAGGCAGAGCTGGGATGTAAACCCAGGTCTCTGCGTTTTTCACCAGGAAGGCCGGTAGAAGAGCAGAGAACCAAAGCGGGAAGCACCAGGACAAACCAGAGAAAGGAGCGAAGAGGGGGATTTCCGTTCTGGCACATCATGCCTGGATAGTAAGCAAGAGATGTTCCCTTCCCATCCCCCTCTCCCAAAGCAAGGGTGCTGGGCAAGCAGGACTTCAGAATCGGCTGCCCCTGGGCCCCCGGGCCTGGACCAGGGCCTTGCGCATCATTGGTGCTTAAGTGTTTGTTGGGGAAGAGGCGGAGGGAAGGGTGCGGCCACAAGGCAAGCTGGGCAGAGACAAGATGGGGAGAATGACCTGGTCTCTTACCCTAGCCCGCTGCTGGTCGGGCTCTGACCGCCGCCCCCGCCCAGGAGAAGCCTGAGCAAGGGAAGGGGGCATCCCCAGCTCCTCGCCATGTGAGCCACCAGACGGAGGGAATACCGCCTACGGCTGTGCATGGGTGTGCGAGCCTGGGGAGAGAGAAAGAAGAAACACTGGAAAAGGAAAGATTTAGAGAGAGCGAGAAAGGGAAAATATCTGAAAAATTGACACACACAGGGGCCCTGTGCGTGGGACAATTTATTTGCTCATGTGGAGCTGATCCTCTAACCCCACTTCTCTTCTTGCCTTACTGACTCTCTCACCCACTTGAGGAGACATCTGTTTCCCAGAGAAAATAGACATATGGTCCTCCCTCTTCTCTCTTTGTCACACACTCACAGTCTCTCTCACACACAGGCATACACAACAAATACACACACTCTCACTCAGAGAGACAACAAATACACACTCTCTTACACACATACAATCTCTCTCTCTCTCTCTCTCTCTCTCTCACACACACACACACACACACACACACACACACAGAGCCAGTGCTGGGTTCCCCCTCCCAGAATTGCTCCTTTTGGTCCAAGTCCGCACTGTGAGGCCAGATGGGGTCCAGTCATTTCTCTGGGGGGTCGAGCTGGCCCTGTGCTTCCCCCTTCCTGAATGCAGCCTTCAAGCCCGGCCCGAAAGGGAGGAAGCCAGGGCAGAAGCCAGCAGCCGGGCATGGTGGGTGAATGGGCTGGAGGCAGGGGCTCCCCAGAACTGCAGTGACTCCCTCTCCAGGCGGCCAGTCCCTCCCTTTCCCTCCACCTCCACCCAAGTCCAGGACGTGCCCATTTCATGCCTGAATTGTGGCCATGGTCTCCTAAGCCAGCTCTCTGTCTTTAATCCACCTGCACACCACTGCTGGGGGGCCCTTTCACACACAGCCCAGATGGCAGCCCTCCGTTGTTAGAAGGCTGTAAGGACCAAGTCCAGACTACCCTAGCTGGGCTTGAAGCCTCCCACAGTCTGCCCTTTTCTCGGCCTTGGCCCCAGCTGCCCACGCCCCCCACTCCCCTCCCCAGCCGCAAAACGTCTCCACCCGTGCAGAGGCGCTCTCTCTCCATCCCTGAGCACGACACAGGCATAGTCCCGCTTTACACATGCAGTCACTGTTTCCATCCACCTGGAGACCTCTGTCCCTTCTCGCCACCAAGCCAAAGTCTCCTCTCGTGAGGGATGATGAGATTAACTCAACTTGCTGAGCACCTATCCCATGTCAGACACTGCTGCCCTTTATAGGAAATAAATCAGTTACTCCTCACTGGAGCCCTAGAAGATAGATTCATGGTACAGAAAGGAAACTGCCACAGAGAGAGGCTAAGCATCTTGCAAGACCACAGAGACACATCCAGAAAGTGGCAGAGCTAAGATTTGAAAGCAGGGAGCTGGACTGAGTCTGTGCTGAACCATTGGACTGCCCTCCCCTCCAGGGGGGCCCCTCCCTCCTTGAAGCCTTGACTGGCCACCCAGCCCCCATGTCCAGTCTCTTTGTCCTCCAGCTTCCTCAAGTATGTTATCTGTACCTCTTATGGGCTCCTGAATTACACAGTGCCTTGAATTAGTACTTTGATCTCGGCGTGTGTTAATTTTATCTCATGAACTAGATTATTGATTATCAGGAGTATAAACTGTTGTTGCCATTTACTCTTGTAGATCTCCCCCAGCCTCACCAGTTACCTAGCACGGTGCTAGGCACGTGGGTGAGAAGTAAAAATAGCACCAGCTAACACGTAGCGCGTCCTTACTCTGCGCCAGGCACTGTTCTAAGTACTTTCCACGGATTCCATGTATTTATTCTTCACAGATGAGAACACAGATGGAAAATTGGGAAGGTTCAGTCATTTTCTTGCTCAGGTCACACAGATGGCGGTGGGTTAAAGCGGACTGCAAATTCTTTGTCATTCCTCCACTAAGAGGTGGAGTTTCTTTCTTTTCCCCCTGAATTTAGCCAAGAGGGTGCGGCAGAAGTGAGGTCATTCCACTTCTGAGCCTTAGTCTTAAGAAGGCCTGGAATCTTCCACTTGTGTGCTTCAGGGAGCTCTGAGCTGCCGTGTAAGAAGTCTGGTTGTCCAGCTGGAGAGCTCATGTGGAGAGGAGAGGTCCTGAGGGTCCACGGAGAGCAAGGAGCCCAGCCATCCCTTGGTTAGTGACCGAAAGCAACAGGTTCTTATGGACTGGGGGTGTCTGGATACAGCCCTGGGCTAATTGCACTCTGGGAGTATAGAGCAGGGGGGTGGGGGTGAGAAGGCAGGGCTCTGGACACACCTCCAACCTCCCAACACACACACACACACACACACACACACACACACACACCCCGCAACCCTCATTGATCTCTATAGAACTTCCACAGAAGGCTTTCTGTGAAAAATGCATTCTGGTTTAAAAGCCGCTGGACCAGATAATCTCCAAAGCCCCTTCTAGCCCCGACATTCCAGGATGCCATGAATGAATGATGGGAATGAATGGATGGGTGGATGGTCCAACCGTCATGTTCCATCGCTGGATGAATGATGTGGAGGTACCCAGAGAGGGGATGAATCGTTGACACACTGAGTGACTTGGAATGCAGGGGAGTTCTGGAGCTTGGCAAGAGAAAGGTAGGGAGGAAGGTGCTAGAGATGCCTGCATAGGTGAGAAGGGATGGAGAAAGGTGAGTCTGGGGGTGTGGATAGGGCTGGGGAGGCAGCCCAGGGTGTCTGGCGCTCACCATAAAGAGGCAGTGTGGCATCAAGGGTTAAGCGCACGTACTCTGGAACCAGCAGGCGTAGGTTTGAATTCCAGCTCTGCCCTTTACTGGGTGTTGACCTATGACACTACTTTTAACTGCTCTAAGCCTCAACTTTGTCATCTGGAGAAATTACATAAAATAGAAATTATATAGTGCCTGTCTCACAGAGCTGGCCTGGGGGTAGATGAGATGATGCAGGTGAAAAGCATAATCCGATGCTTGGCACTTAGCACTTGCTCTACAGCAGCTGTGGCTTCTTTTCAGGAGACCCGGAGTGACCGGCATTAGCTGAAGCCCCTGTAGCATAGCTAACCCCAGGAGACCCAGAAAGGTGCCCTTCCCATTCCCTCAGGTAGAGGTACACGTGGAATGTGTGTCTGGGGAAGGGAGGTGGGAGGAGTAAAGCAGAATCTGAGGCTGAAGGGGCTTGGGGTGTCATGCAGAGAGAGAGCAGGGACAGGTAGCAGGCTCCCAGACACTTCCAGGCCTGCCAGGAGCTGGGGGCCAAGCAATGACCAGCAGAAGAGAGGGTGTTAGGACTGGGACAGGGCTGCCAAGTTAATGGGGATGTTAGTGAGGTCACATGGTGGGGTGGGGCCACTTGAAAAGGCTGGGGGTGAAGCTAGGAGGCTCAGGTGCCATCCCGCCCTAAGATCGACCACAAGAGTCATCCCTCTGGCTCGTGAGGGTCCCCGGTGTAAGGCAAATAGACCCTAGTAAGGATGTGGCAGCTCATGGAAAGAGGGGCCAGGCCTCCGCATGACACAGGACAGAGCTTTCAGGTTAGAGAGACAGTGTTCCCTGATGGCCAAAAGCAGAGACTCTGGAGCCAGGCAAGCGGGGTTCAAACCCTGATTCTGCCACTAACTAGTTGCATGAACTTGGACAAGTTACCTAGCCTCTCTGTGCTAAGTGCTGTGGCCGTAGTCATGGTTCCTGATTCCGTGGTACTTGTGCTCTCGCTGGGGAGACAGATGCTCAGAAACAGGTAGGTGGCAGGGGTCACACCCATTCACCAGGGTGGGTCAGTGCCATGAGCTGGAGCGAAGGGGGATGTCAGTGTGTGTTCTCTGTGGGGTCTTCACAGACCATGAAATGCCAGTTGGGTTTGGAGAGATTAAGGGGAAGACATTCAGGGAGAGGAGAGCCTGGAGACAGGGATGCCGAGGGCCTGTCGTCCCCCGCCGGATCAGAAGGAGGGCTCATGGAGTAGGGGTTAAGGCTAGAGGGGCGCTAGGGAGCCAAACGCCTTGAGTGGAGATGGAGAAGTTCGAAGCTCCCAGCTACATCCACTCCCTCTGGGCTGAGGCAGGGGGAGGGGGCACAAGGATGAGTCAGGAGGTCTCACAGGTACGTCTGCCAAGGCTGTGTCCATGACGCTAGCCTTCACCTGCTGCCCCAGCCTCCCTGGGTCCCCAGGGTCAGGCCATTATGGGGTGAGATTTATTATGGGCAGGTGTGCTCCAAGACGGTATATTATCCAGGATTATGAACTGTAACAGGATAATCTCTCTAATGTAATTCAAGCTCTCGACATGGCTTATGGCCGCTTAATGTACCTCAGACTGAAGAATTACAGGAACATTCTCCCCCAAGCTCCCCATGTCCCCTCTCTCCCTCCTCTGTCAACCCCTAAATAATTTGGGCAATTGCCTGAAGCCAGATCTTGGCATTTAGTCATAATTCAGTGCAGTTCAGTAAACATGACGGGCAAGGAGCTTTTCCTGCCTGCCTTCTTCTATGAAGGCCTCTCTTTCCTCATCCCCCAAATCCACCCCCTCCCAAGGACAGGCTGGATGCAGGACAATCCAGGACCCTCAGCTCCCTGGGACTCACCCCAAGATACCCTCTGGGCACCACGGCTTAAGCTGCCAGGCTTGGGATCAGGGTCCCCAGGCATCCAGCATGGGACTATCCTGGACTTTACACCCTCCAGACTGAGAAGATAACCCCAGAGCCACAGAATAATGGGTCCAGGAATCTAAGGATGCTCTAGTCCCGTGACTCAACTCTGTAAACTTGTGCCCTCAGGGAAACATTCAAATCTTCTGTAAGCCACACCACAGAATGTTGTACCAAGTTTTATTTTCTACAGTTTTGTCCCTTCTTGGAAAAAAACCTTCCCCGGAGAGCTGTGGCCCCCATAACTGGAAATCACTCATCTAACACAACCCCTTTCACTGCACAGGTGATGATCTTGTAACTCAGATGGGTCTTTCCTAGTAATAGATTATGTTTATTGAGCACTTACTATATGCCAGGCAATTTCCTAAGTACTCCACGTGATTCATACATTTAATGCTTCCAACAATCTTTGGGTAGGAACTATCATTCCCCATTTTGCTGATAAGAAAACAGGCTCAGAGAGGTGAAGTCGAGGCCAGAGATCTATTAAGTGGGGACCCTGGGATGAGAACCCAGGCAGCCTGGCTCCAGAGCCTCCATTCCCAGCCACTGCTCTACACTATGCAGGGTCCTACAGCACTTGAACCCAGGACCCAGTGTGCTCCACGCCCAATCCCAGGATTTTCTCTCTCCACTGAACACCCTGCTGCCATAGCAACGGGACACAGCAACAGGGTCTTCTCCTGGATCCTAGTACATTTTCACGGTGGCCCTCGAGCCCACCTTTGCTTTCCGATCCCTGGGGCGATCAGAAAGCGAGGCCTCCCCTCAGCCAGCCAATGAGCCAAATGAAGCTATTTTGAAAGCACCCCAGCTCAGTGCAGGCAGGCAGCCCCTCTTCTGCTGCTGCATCCTTTGTGCCCATCCCCCACCTCACCCCTTACCTTAAACGTAAAGCCAGAGGCCCATCCAGGCTGCCAGGATCCGAGGAAGCCAGAAACCTCCTCTGTGGTAGGAGAGGACTGCAGGCTGGGAAGCATTCCTCCTGAAATCCGCTCAATAATAACGAGGCCGTCTCACGGGCGAGTGATGGCATCTATCGGTGCCTTCTGTATGCACCACATTGGTCCTTCCCTAATGTTCTTGACCTTGACAAATCACTTGGTCCTTTGGTGACTCATTGTTCTCATCTCTAAAGTGGGCTAATAATAGCAGCAAGAACTAAATTAGAGGATGTAGGTTTAAACATTTTTTTGGATAAAGCACTCCATGCTTGCAAGTGCAACACACACACACACACACACACACACACACACACACACACACACACACACACCCCGCAGGCTGAGTTGGTCATTTAGATGTGGATTTAATTGTGTCCCCATCCTTATCCCTATACCCATAGCCCAATAAAAAGAAAAAAATCCAGGCGAGTTATCTATCTCTGATCTCTGGATCTACAATATATTAACTCTGAGGTTATACCAGCCACTCCGGCTGCAGGGTCTTTGGCATTTGGCAATCTTTGCCCTGGGAGAGACTGCTACATAGCCTGAGGCCCTCAGGGGGATGCTGCCAGATGTAGAGGGAATTCGCAATGTACACTGTTCATGAGTTGTATAAATGCATGTGGTACTTGGTGTAATGGAATGGGGTGTATGGACACCTGAGTCATGGTCCTGCCTCTAACTTCCCTTTCCCCAAACCTCCGTTCCCTCATCTGTAAAATGGGGTGTGGGAGGAGGTCCCAGGCCCCTTCCAGTGTAACATTCTGTTTCAGGCTTTACTTCCTTTGCACGTTTGCCCTGTTCCTTTCCCCAGTCGTCAGGTTCTTCCTCTTCTGGGCTCTTCCCGCTCCCTTTTTGTAGTTAGTCTGGCCCCGTCGCTTCTTGCTCAGAGACCTGTTCTGTTATTCCAGGAAGTGCCACGAGGGGGAGACCTCCCTTGGAAGTCCTGGGGTCAGGAAGGAAGCCAACTCAAGTGCAAGGCTAGGGAGGGAGTCAGCCAGTCCCAAGGGGCTCCAAGATCCAGACTGAAATGGAAAGTTGGGAGACCAAGGGAGGGGGTTCTAAGCTACAGAGACCATACTCCAAGCTCTTGAAGGACTGAGACCTTGCTTTGTGTTCATTCTTGTCCCTCTGTCATACACTTTTAAGTGCATATGGTGAGATTATCTCATTTGACCCTCAGTGTAATCCATGAGTCATGTGGTGCAGGTGGAATTATCTATTGCCTCCACAGTTGGGAGAACTAAAGCTCAGAGAGGTTCCAGGCTCACCCAGGGTCACACAGCCAACCTGGACCAGAGCTGTTGATGGCCCTAGTGTCCTGACCACTGGCCTGGGTCTCACTCTGCATGTCCCTGCCTCCTACAGGGTCTTGCCCCAGGCTGGACACATGGGGTACCTTCAGGGATGCTTCTTGAATGAATGAGTGGGCCCCCTGGACTCGGCTGCAACCTCCGTAGCATAAACCTCCTCTGCCTTGCCCTGGTGGCACATGCACAGAGCAAGTTGACAGCTTGGTTCCCCTTTCTACCCCTCACTCTCACCTTCCCAAATCATAGCGTCCTTACCACATCACTCCCATGATCAGGAAGTACTGCACTACAGTCATGCCCTTGACAAAAGCCCTGCTCTCCTTTCTTTATCTTTCAAATCTTGCTCAGGTGTGTTGCCTCCTCCAGAAGGCCTCCTTTGACATCCCCTCCACCGTGGGAAGAGTTGGGATCATTTCCCTGCCTACCCCCCAAATAAGTTTCCTGATTATAACACATCAATCATTGCTTAAAAATTATTAGATACTGGGACTTCCCTGGTGGTGCAGTGGTTAAGAATCCGCCTGACAATGCAGGGGACGTGGTTCGAGCCCTGGTCCGGGAAGATCCCACATGCCGCAGAGCCACTAAGCTCGTGTGCCACAACTCCTGAGCCTGCGCTCTAGAGCCCGCGTGCCACAACTACTGAAGCCCACGCGCCTAGAGCCCATGCTCTGCAACAAAGAGAAGCCACCACAATGAGAAGCCCGTGCACCGCAACAAAGAATAGTGCCCGCTCACCACAACTAGAGAAAGCCCACGCAGCAGTGAAGACCGAACACAGCCAAAAATAAATAAATAAATTTTTATATATATTAAAAATTATTAGATACTAGTCTGAGCTTCCCCAGAGAGAGAACTGAGTCTTATTCATCTTGGACTCCCACTACCTATCAGGAGCTCAGCTCAGCCATCAAAGGCTAATCTTGGGTACTGCTCCCTTCTCCCCTCTACAGCAGTGCCTCTGCCCTGGGCACCCTTGTGTAAAGGCATTTGAAGCCTATTTGGCCTGAACGAATGAATGATTGATTAGCACACCCCTCACCTCTCACCTCTCCTGACCCCTCAAGTATCAGGAAAGGTGACAATTTCAGATTTCTGAAGATCCTTCAGAACCCTCCTCAGCCCACCTTCAGCTCCTCTAAACCACCAGTCCTCCATTCCTCATGGGGATATACACCGGCATCCCCCAGGCCCAGCTGGAGTCCCCCACAGGACTCTCAAAGCTGAGGGGACTTTCACTGGATCCAACTCACTTGTGCAGGTGAGAAAAGTAAGGCCCAGGAAAGGAAGATGACTAGGTCATTCCTTCATTTATTCATTCATTCAACAAATATTTACTGATTATTCCAGGCAAAGGGAATAGTAAGTGCAAAGGCCCTGAGGCAGAAGTGTGCTGTCCTGCCTGTAGAACAGTGAGAAGGCCAGTGTGACTGGAGTAGAGTGAGGGGGAGAGGAGTGGGAGGGAAGGGCAGAGTGGTGATCAGATCATCTAGGGTCTTGGAAGGACCCTTTTCTCTGAGTGAGATGTGCAGCCATTAGGTTTTTGAGCAGAAGAGGGACAGGATCTGACTTTGGTTTTAAAAAGATAACCCTGGCTGCTCTGTTGAGAACAGACTAAGGAGGACAAGGGATGCAGAGTGACAAGTTAAGAGGTGTTGTAATATTCCAGGCAAGAGAAGATGGTGGGTCGGAACAGGGGGGTAAATGGGGAAGTGGTGAAGGGTAGCAGAATCTGGACATATTTTGAAGGCAAAGTGAACAAGATTCCCTAAAGCATTTGGATGAATGATGACAGAAAAAGAGAGGGGTTGAAAATAACTCTAAGATTTTCTTTCTGAGCAACTGGAAAGATGAAGTTGCCCTTTTCGGAGATGAAGAAGACAGAAAGGAGCAGGTCTGGGGGGAGAAGATCAGAATTTCAAAGTTGGACAAGTTTTGTTTGAGATGCCTGCTACACGTTCAGGTGGAGACAGGAAACAGGACTGACAGGTCGGCAGATCAGGAGAGAGGTTATGAGAGAGCTAAGAGAACAAAAACAAAATCTCACGCCTCCCGACTTTCCACAGTACAGAAAAGACTCTCCCGTGGCTTGGAGAAGTTAAAATACCTGCTCTCAAAACCGAGGGCGCAAAGAGAGGAAATACGGTAACCCTGAGCGCACGCCCCCAGCCCCAGCCGTCCCAAAGCACCAAGCGAGAGCAGGTCGAGGGGAGGGGGCTGGCTATCCTGGGGCACTTGGGCGAGGCCCGAGGGGGCCAGGGCTCCGCACACACGCCTCAGGGGCGGGGCGGGGGCTGCTCGGACTCGGGGGCGGATCTTCCCCGAGGTCTGGGTTTCTTCTCCCGGCAACGGTCTTGACTCGTTTCCTTGAGTCACCGTCAGATATTTATTTAACCTCGTAGTTCAGCCTCCCTGGGGCCGGCAGGAGGGATGGAGGCAGGGCGGGAGAGGCTGGCGGAGATGGGGAGCAAGCGGGGAAACATTTTCTTCCCTCTGCACAGGCCGCGGCTGCCTCGTTCACTCGTGGGGTCCCACCTTGGGCCCCCAGACCTCCGGGGGATCTGCCAGCCCCTTGGAGTTACGGGAATTCAGGAATCACGCTAGTCCACCGCTATCGATTTAAGAACGGAGGAAACCTGGGGAGGGGTAGTAACTAGTCCAAGGTCCTACAGTGAGTCCGAGGTCGTGCCAGGCTGCCAGTCTCTGGGATCCTTCAAATGAGCACCCGAGGCCCCGCGGTGCCAGGGGAGCCGACAGACCTGAGTTCTGACCAGCCTCCTGACTTTGGGCGAGACACTTCCTCTCAGCGTGCCTCCGCTTCTCGGTCTGTAAAAAGGGAGTCATCACTCTTACACCCCCTTCCCTGACTTGTCGAGGGACAAATAATGTTTTAAAAATGCCAGCTGCCATTTGCCGAGCGAGGCTGGCACTGTCCTGGGCGTCTCGACGGGGCCTACTCGTCTCCAGCTCTGCACACTCCGCCACTGGTCTAGCCAGTGAGGATGAGGGGCTAGAGAGAGGGGCGCGGGGAGGCCCGAACCCAGCTCTCAGGCCAGCAAGGAGCCCCCCACCCCCCAAGCCACGGAGCCCGCCACTGGCCTAGGGATCAGTGCTGGGGGCACTAGGGGAGGGGAAGCTGGAGGCTGAGACGGAGCGGAAGTCCCCGCTCGGAGGCCCCACTTCCCCTCCCCGCGACCGGCCCCGGGGCAGGTGAAGAGGGAACCGGGCTCCGCTCCAGGTGGCGGGGCAGCGACGGGGGTGGGGAAAGGCAACAATAGCACTTTTATTTGGGACTGTTTGGTTCTGAGCGGGTGGGCGGAGGAGGGGGAGGCCGACGGGACTGCGGGGAGAGGGGTGGTGAGCGGCATCTGGCGACACACCTGCCCCTTCTTAACCCTTGCGTGCTGGGGCCGGGCGCTCCGCGGGGAAGGCGGGCGGACGACGGGGGACGAGACCCCGGCAGGGAGTGCGCGGCTGCCAGGACGGCCAGCCTCCCGGGGTCCCGGGCCAGGCCCTGCGGGCTCGGGGAGCGCAGGGACGGGGATCCGTGGCGGGACAGCGGGGAGGTCCCGGTGCCCTGGACTGTGCCATCGACCGGCATTGGCCTCGCGCGCAGCCCGCGGCTCCGGCGTCGGCCTCCAGCGCGCCAGCACGCCTCGGGCGGGATCGGGAAGGCGAGGGGTGGCTCCAGGGCCTCGGCGCGGATTCCCCGCCGCCCTCGGGCCGTTCCGGGAAGCCGGCCTTCCGGAGGCGGCGCGGCGGCCACGGCCGTGCCAAGGGCGCGGGGCTCGGGCCAGGCCCAGCGGGCGGCTGCCGGGCGGGGGAGCGTAGCGCTCGGCGCGCCCTCTGGCGCTAAACGCTTCCTGGCGCGGCGCTGCAGGTGAGCTGGGCGCCTGGCGCTCCCCACCCGGCCCGGGCCTCGCCGACGCTCCCCACCCGCCGGAGCCCGGGCTGTCGAGCCCCGCGCTGCACCTGCCCGCCCGCGGACCCCGGCCCGCCCGCGGACCCCCACCCCACCTCCCAGCCCCGGGCTGGCGCGCTCGCCCGCCGCACAATCGGAGCTTGTTTGTGGGCGGAGGAGCCGCGCCGGGTGCGGCGGCCCCGCGCCAGCCCACTGATCCCATAAAATATTATTTGTGTTTAAAAATTCCAGTAATTGGCTATGCAGCCGCTTTTTCCGAGCCTTGTGCCAAGCTCAGTAAAATCACAGTCCGGCTACGGTTATTTTCATCATGCAAATTCGCATTTCTATAAACAGGGTTAAATCCTCAGGAAGAGGTTGGCGGGAACCAGAGAAGAAAAGCAGAGGGTTGTGTTCCCGAGCCTGGGAGTTGGTCATACTAGGTCTCCATTCCTGTGGTGACCTGGTAATTGGGGAGAGTTATTCAGATAATCCTCCCCAATCTCTTTGCCTTGAGTACCAGTGACTAGACTCTATTGGTTAAAATCCCTGGTTTCCTTAACTTCCCCTTCCCCTTTCCTATCTGAATAACTTAACATCAAATCATGGAATCGTAATTCTTTTCTCCTTTTTTTAAATCACAGGAGCAAACTGAGGCTCAGAGAGGGGAAGGGACTTGCCCAACGTCACACAGCACGTTTGTGCAAGAGCCCGGGCTAGCACATAGATTGCCTGACTGCCCAGCCAGCAGGACCCCTGTAGTGCTGGGAAGAGGGGGAGGCTAGTGCAGGTGCCCAGCGCAGCCAGCATACTGAGCCCCAGGGCCTGGCTCTGGGATGCTGACTCTGGGTACAATAACACCCTCCCTCTCCCAACATACTTCCCATCCCTCAGGAGCCGGGAGCTGCCTGGAGGGGAGGAGGGGGAGGTAGTCCCTGCCAGAGCCTTGGAAACCCTGAGTAATGGACAGGGGAGCCTCTGCCCTGCCCCACCCAGCGATGGCTGCTGTCTGCAGTAGGGAGAACCACACACGTGGGAAGAATGGATTTCTTAAACAGATGCTGAAAGGGAGCCCAGATTCTGAAGCTGGAAGGAGAATTGGGGCTCAGAAAAGAGTAAATAATAGTATACTATTTGTAATATAATATTGTATTATATATATTATTGCTGTATTGTACTGACACTTAATATGTACCAGGCACTTCTGCACAGTGTGTCTCATGTAATCCCCACAAGTCTAGCAGGTGGCTATCAATATTATACCAACTTTCCAGACGAAGATACTGAGGCTCTGAGAGATTAAGTCACTTGCCCAAGGTTGCCAGTAAGGAAAGCCCTTTTTCTGGGGATTTTTGTGAATGGAGGACATCTGGGTTTCCTTCACCAACCCCAAGGTCTTCATACCGGCCCAGCCTCGTCCTGCCTCCCTCCATTTACCCCTGCAAACCTTTGTGCAGGCTACCTCCTTAC
Organism: Grampus griseus; assembly: GCF_964374135.1. Taxonomy (NCBI): domain Eukaryota; kingdom Metazoa; phylum Chordata; class Mammalia; order Artiodactyla; family Delphinidae; genus Grampus; species Grampus griseus. The sequence continues at coordinate 33,034,535 of NC_139004.1, read as the reverse complement.
CCTGAATGTTCCTCCTCCCTCCTGTTCTCAGTGTTCTCCATCGCCTCCCCTTCTTCAAACCCTAGGCCCCTCAGCCCCAGAGGCTGAGGAATATCTGCGTAGATAAACTCTGTGCAATGCTGCTCTTAGACCAGCAACTCAGGCAGGTAAAGGAAATCAGGTTATGAAGCTCTTTGCATAAAGACAACAAAATTTCTTTTCCCAAGAAAACTGGCTTTGTGCTTTAGTAGTGACCCCTCCATGCACACACACACACACACACACACACACCAAAAACAGGAGTCTCGGTTGTGGTTCAAAAGAAGGAAAATATTTCTGGTCATTCGGGATTATTTTGCAGCAGAATGGGCAGCCTTGTGAGGCACTGAGCCTCCTGTCACTACAAATGTCTCAGCAGAGGCTGGAGGTCCCCAGCCCAACGGTGCTGCCAAAGAAATTCCTGAATCCTCCTCGGCTTGTTTGCTCGGAAATCGATGCAAAGCTAGGATTCCAGCTACATTACTGTACAAATACAGGTCCTACTTGTAATCAGATTGAATTCAGAGTTAGTGTGTAAGTTTCTCTTCGATCTCTGATTTGAAATACCATCAAGGTGGCCGATATCAATGGGAGAAGGAAGAAGGAACCTCAGGTGGGAGGAAAGCTTCTGGGGGTGAGAAGGGATACGTTGTGGTGGCAGTCCTTGAGAAGTCCATTGTGTTGGGGAGGGGGTCCTTGAGAAGATGGGGCATCCTTGAAAGAGAAAATGGAAAATAGTGTCTAGTGGATTCTAGGGGAGGGAAGGGGTAAGCAGCAGAAGACTCTAGCATGAGGAAGTAGAAGAGAAAGCCAGTACCTAAAGTCCCCAGGGCCTAGCGGGGGTCCCTGGAGGGCTCCCTCCCCCTGGGAGCTCATCACAGCCCTCTAGATTTCCTGCTCAAGTGGGCTCTTGAGTGTGTTGTGTTCAGGTGAGGGTCCTTCCTCCTCCCAGCTCTGTGAGGCCTGGACATGGGTTTTGGGGCCCAGGGGTGTATGAAGGATGCCCCTTCCTGCCCATGCCTCTGCCTAACTCAGGGTCCTAACATCCTTCTTCCCAGAGCTCATCACAAGAATTGAGATGTGGGTGACTGCCTCATCCCTCAGGGCAGGAAAGATGTCCTTCAATGAGCTGAGGGCCATCTGAGGGGCCGTCTGTAGCACAGGACCTGGGAGAGATTGGGGTACAGTGGACTCCCAGAAAGTCTGCCCAGGCCAGGCTTGGTGAAGCCATGACGGCTTCTTGGGGTGTATTACCTACAAATACGTTGTCCCAATGAGATTTGGAGGCATGGCTGGCACCTTTGAGCTCATTTCTTTTGGGACCTTGAAGCACTGAGAAGGGGGTACCTCTTCCCTCCCAGGCCCCTCTCCCACCCCAGAGAGGGTAGGATGGAGTGGGGTGGGTTCCATAACCTAGATGGGGATGCTACTTATTGCTACTGGGGTTAAAGACCTAATTTTAATGTTTTACGTGATATTGGTATTAAAATTACTTTTTGGAGAGTCCGTATCTTTTTTTGATACATAAGAAATATTTATGGCTGAAGTGGTATGTCTGTGATTTGCCTCAGACATAATATGGGTAGAGATGGGACAAAATTGGCCATGAATTTCTTGTTGTTGAGGCAGAGTGATGGGATACAGAGGGGCTCTTACACTATTCTGTCTAATGTATGTTTGAAACATCTGGAGTAAAGGTTTAAAAATAACAAAACGGCTTCCCCGGTGGCGCAGTGGTTGAGAATCTGCCTGCTAATGCAGGGGACACGGGTTCAAGCCCTGGTCTGGGAGGATCCCACATGCCACGGAGCAGCTAGGCCCGTGAGCCACAACTACTGAGCCTGCGCGTCTGGAGGCTGTGCTCCACAACAAGAGAAGCCGCGATAGTGAGGGGCCCACGCACCGTGATGAAGAGTGGCCCCCGCTTGCCACAACTAGAGAAAGCCCTCGCACAGAAACGAACACCCAACACAGCAAAAATAAATTAATTAATTAAACCACATTAGAGAATGGCTGAAAACACTTTAAAAATAATAATAAAACAAGACTCAGTCCCAGTCACCCCATCTGGAAGCTGTTCTTTTTCTTTTTCTTTTTTTTTTTTTTTGCGGTACGCGGGCTTCTCACTGCTGTGGCCTCTCCCGTTGCGGAGCACAGGCTCCGGACGCGCAGGCTCAGCGGCCATGGCTCACGGGCCCAGCCGCTCCGCGGCACGTGGGATCTTCCCAGACTGGGGCACGAACCCGTGTCCCCTGCATCGGCAGGCGGACTCTCAACCACTGCGCCACCAGGGAAGCCCTGGAAGCTGTTCTTGATTGCTCTCACACCCCCCCTGGTATCTGCTCCTGCTCTGTAGGTGTCTTGGGCCTCTGTTCACAGCCAGCCTGTGGAGACATCCTCGGAGTGGTCACCATTGCAGCATCCTCCCTGTGAGGGTGCTCGGCCTCAGAGAGGGAAGAGCTGCCCCCATCCTCTGTGCCTACGTGCTTTTCTTACCCTGAGTTTACGGATGAGAAAACATAGATTAAGAGAACTTTCCCTCCCGATCCATTTCCCCAACTGTTCACCTCCCATCCACACGGATATCTCAGATGTAATAGAACCAAAACAGAGCTCTGGTGTGCCTCCCCACACCTCCTCCCCCAAGCTTTCCCACTCAGAAAATGGTGCTCACATCTCCCAGTCAGCCCAAAGCTCAGCCGTCCTCCTTGACTTCTCCCTTCTCCTCACCCTCACCCCTCCTCTCCAACCCATCAGCCAGTCCTGCAGGGTCAAATCCATCCTTTGTCACCACTTTCACTGCTACCCACGAGGCCAGTCCATCTTCCCTCCAGCCTGACCTCTGCTCAGCCTCACTGACCTCCTGCCCCCACCCTCATCCTCACCCACCCCTTCTCAGAGCAGCACCCCTTCTCAGAGGAGCATTAATCCAATGGTGTCACCCTTCTCTTTCCAACGACCCCCAACTGCACATACAAGGAAACTGCAATACCTCACCATGGCCGACAGCATCCTACATACACAGTGTGGCCTTTCGACGGCCTCTCCCCTGCATCTCTTCTCATTCCCCGCTCCCTTCCCTGCTCCCATTTCCTCTGCACGATCTGTCCCTCTGCCTGCTGTGCTTTCCTCAGTTCCTTCTCATCCTGCAGGTTCAACTTCCATGCTATGCTTTTGGGTGACCACATGTCTTAGCCCTTTGTAAATTTTCTTGCAATTCGTTTGCAATTGTTTTATGCACCCATTGATTTTCTTTTTTTTTTAATTAATTAATTTATTTATTTATGGCTGAGTTGGGTCTTTGTTGCTGCACGCGGGCTTTCTCTAGTTGCAGTGAGCAGGGGCCACTCTTCGTTGCAGTACCCAGGCTTCTCATTGCAGTGACTTCTCTTGTTGTGCAGAGCACGGGCTCTAGGTGTGCAGGCTCCAGTAGTTGTGGCACGCGGGCTTGGTAGTTGTGGCTCTTGGGCTCTAGAGTGCAGGCTCAGTAGTTGTGGCACACGAGCCTAGTTGCTCCATGGCATGTGGGATCTTCCCAGCCCAGGGCTCGAACCTGTGTCCCCTGCATTGGTAGGCGGATTCTTAACCACTGCGCCACCAGGGAAGCCCTGATTTTCTTTTTGTCTGTGTCACTCCACTAAAATGTAAGCACTATGAGGGCAGGAAACGTGACGATCTCCTCAGCACAATTGGTCCAGCATTGGCCTTGGCACACAAAAGGTGTTCAAAAGTTCTGCACTGGATCAATAAATGAATCCTTGTCTACCCTCCATTATTCCTAAACAGCCAAGGCAGCCACAGGAACTCGGTAACGATGTTGCAGGCCATTTAGTTACCATCTTGATCCATCCCTGAACCTTTCCAGACTTTCTGAGAGGCCTCAGCGCCGGGGCTTTCTTTGAGCCTGCTCTAGGCTGCCTGCCATCTGGCCACCTCGGCCTTCTCTCCCGCTTCTGCCCTCCCCAGGCACACCCTCACCCCCACGCGCACACACACACACACACACACTCACTCACCAACAAGCCTGGAATAAAGCTTCATTTCTAAAACACCTACTGCAGGCCAGGTGCAGCTAGTCCTCCCAACCAGCTCCAGAGGACGGATTAAAAAATGATTAGAGGGCTTCCCTGGTGGCACAGTGGTTGGGAGTCCGCCTGCCGATGCAGGGGACGCGGGTTCGTGCCCCAGTCCAGGAAGATCCCACGTGATGCGGAGCGGCTGGGCCCGTGAGCCATGGCCGCTGAGCCTGCGCGTCCGGAGCCTGTGCTCCGCAACGGGAGAGGCCACAACAGTGTACCGCAAAAAAAAAAAAAAAAAAAAAATGATTAGAATCTTTCCCAAAGGAGAAGACATGGCCCAAAGAGGCTAAATCATTTGCCCAAGACCACACTAGTGAGCAGTAAAAGATGCATTTAAATCCAGGACAATCTGATTTGCTTCAACGTTCCCGGCTAGCGAGCAGGGCTGTGAGAAGGGTTTAAACCCTCCCTGTAGCCTGCTCATGCCTCCTTCGACACCCCATCTTGCCCTTCAGCCCCGGGGTTCCACCAGCAGAAGAAGGTAAGAATTCAGGACCCCAAAAGTTAGAAATCCTGGGAGGGTAAGGGCAGGGTGATGGTGTGGGGGCATGTGAGGTTTGGTCTTGGGTAGGAACAGAGCTCTGGCTTCAGGGGGGCATGTGAAAGGAGGGGTGGTAAAAGGGAAAGACGGCCAGAGAGGTTGATGGGAGGTCTAAGCGCCCCAGTTCTGAATGCGTCTGTCTCCTTGCATCGCCCGTCACACAGCTCTGCTCAGGAGGTTGGAGGTTTGCCACCTTCGCTTGGGCAGGGCAGGGAGGGGACCCTTACTCACTCTTTGACCTACCTGCCTGTAGTCCTCCCACAGCCCACCTGATAGGCCAAAGTCTCCCTGGAGCTGAGGAGAGAAGAGGAGGGGCAGGTGGGATGGAGGTGCTCTGCTCAGCTTTGGGAGAGAAGGCGGGGTGAGCGGGGCCCCACAGCCAGGAAGGAGGGAAGCAGGACGGGGCAGCAAACTAGGGGTGAGAAGCCTGGGCTGGCGGAGGCCTGGCCCCTCTGCCTGTCCCGTGAGGAGGGGCTCTGGTGGGGGGGAGAGAGCAGAGGCCCAGGGGGACAGCTGTCAGAAGTGCCTCTCCCATGCAGTTCAGCCCAGCCTGGGAAGGGAAGTGGGGAAGGGGCCCTGTCACCAGGAGACCCTTTGTACTGCCAGCTTCTAGCAGCAGAAATAGCCCCTCTCTAATCCTCAGCCTCCCACTCTCAGACCCGATAGGAATTCACCCCCCTCCCTGGGCCCCAGGCCTGTAGGGTGGGGCAGTAGGAGCTGTGGGCCACCCCGACACGGGCCACCCTGAGTGTCAGCAGACTCTTGCCCCAACTTCAGACCCTGGTCCCATTCCAGCCTGGGAGAGGAGTGCCAGGGATCAAAGGGCTAGGTCGGGCTGGTCCCTGGCATCCCTGAGAGCCCTTCCTGCCGCTAGGCCCCTCCCCTGCCCCATGGATGGGTTTATCATCCCATGCCAACCCCTTCTGTGCTCCTCTCTCCTTCCTTTTCCACACGCCCTCTTCCCACACGCATGAAGGGGGAGGTCATGGACACTGGGCTCAGAAAAACTCTGTTCAAATCCTGACCTTGCTTCTAAGTAGCTCTGTGGCCTTCAGCAAGTCGCTTAGCCTCTCAGAGCCTCAGTTTCCCTGTGTCTAAAATGTCATCTCTAAAAATCAGGAACGTAGGAGCTAGACTGACCTCATGATGTCTTAGGGAAGACGCAGAGACAGGATGTCTGGGAAGCCAAAAGCACCTCACAGCATTCTCTGCAGGGCTCTTTTCCAGGGAGGGGAAGCCCTGGCGAACTTCCTGGAGGTGGCTGAGGGGCCAGCAGGGGTCGCTGTGAGTGCGCAGGCCCACCGGGACCTTCCTGGGGCCGTGGGGAGGGGGTGCCGGGTGTGGAGAGGGCAATGGAGCGTCTGTGAACTGACACCCACCCACCCCCAAACACGCACCTCCCATCCTGTCTCCTGTTCCTCTCAGCCCAGGGCAAGACTCGGGCCGCACCTCCCGGCTCTCTCCGCCCCCCAGGCCCCCCTGACCCACCCCAGGGTGGGCTGGTCTCCCCTTGGGGGGCCGGGGCCAAGAATGGGCGCGTCAACTGGGGCAAATTAACACGTAGGAAAACACCCCGGCACCTGGAGAAACAGGAGCTGGGGCCGGGGGAGGGCGGCCAGAGCCTTGGAAGTCAGAACCCGAACGGAGCGATAATTCACCCGAGTGTCCGAGGCCTCCCACCCGCTCCCCACCCCCGCCGCTCAGCCTCCGGTTTCAAAGGCGGACAAACAGCACACTGTGCTGGTCCCGGCTCCCTCGCTAAATCTTCCTGTCTTCAACTTCTGGTAACTTGAGCCAGCGGAGCTGACCCTCTCTCGGGGGCCTGATGGGTACTGGGAGAGGGGGGAAGGCAGTGGGAGGAGGGGGGAGGGGAAGAAGGCGAGGAGGAGAGGGGAGGAGAGGGGGAGGGGGTGGAGGATGCCGACCAGTCCCGCTGGGGCCTCAGCCCTCACCCATTCCTTCTGGATGGGCAACCTCTGGGCCCCCACCTCCGGCCAGCTGCCCCCATCCTTCCACTTTGGGACGGCTGTGGGGGGGGGCAGATGTTGCTTTAGAGTAAGCCTTTGCTTTCACATACACTGCAAGTTCGGCCTGTGTTTGCGATTCTAGATGCTTCTGAGCAGTGAGCAGAGTGTGAGTCTGTGTGTGAGAGGGGATGGGGGAGGCTGTTGTGAGCTCACACCTCAGCATGTGGAAAGGTCATTTTTGTGCTTGAGTTGGGAACAGAGATGGGAAAGACCAAGGAGTTCCCTTCTCCCTCCCCTCCCCCTCCCCTCCCCCCTCCCCCTCCCCTCCCCCCTCCCCCTCCCCTCCCCCTCCCCTCCCCCCTCCCCTCCCCTCCCCCTCCCCTCCCCCTCCCCTCCCCTCCCCCTCCCCTCCCCTGCCCCTGCCCCTCCCCTGCCCCTGCCCCTCCCCTCCCCTCCCCCTCCCCTCCTCCCTCCCCCTCCCCTCCTCCCTCCCCCTCCCCTCCTCCCCTTCCCCTCCCCTCCTCCCCTCCCCCTCCCCTCCTCCCCTCCCCCTCCCCTCCTCCCTCCCCCTCCCCTCCTCCCTCCCCCTCCCCTCCTCCCTCCCCCTCCCCTCCTCCCTCCCCCTCCCCTCCTCCCCTTCCCCTCCCCTCCTCCCCTTCCCCTCCCCTCCTCCCCTCCCCCTCCCCTCCTCCCCTCCCCTCCCCTCCTCCCCCCCTCCCCTCCCCCCTCCTCCCTCCCCCTCCCCTCCCCCTCCCCTCCCCCCTCCCCTCCTCCCCTCCCCCTCCCCTCCTCCCCTCCCCCTCTCTTCCCCTCCCCTCCCCTCCTCCCCTCCCCTCCTCCCTCCCCTCCCCTCCTCCCCTCCCCTCCTCTCCTTCTTCCCCCCTCCCCCTCCTCCTCCTTTCACCCCTAGGGGAAAGTGAAGTAACCCAGGAAGAGCCTCCCACAGCCACTCGTGACCCGAGGCAGGGTTGAAGGCGTTGCTGCCTGCCCAGAGTCCTCCATGGCTCTTTGAACAAGTGAGCATGCCTGGGAGTTTGGCCTTGTGGAAGCAATCGTGGGGAAGCCCTATCCCCTCTTTGAGTGGGGGCGGGGGTGTTCACCTGCAGAGGTGTGCCTCGCCCCCTCCCGTTGGGATTTCCAGCGGGAGGGCCTATTTCAAGGCCCAGGGTGGAGTGGGTTCTCAAAGCACAGGGGAGCCGGAGGCTTCCGGGAAGAGCTGAGGACATTTAATTAAGAAGGCGCAGACTGGATGGGGAAAGGGTCAAGATTTGATTGATGGAGGCAAGGGTAAGAACAGAGGTGAAGGGCAGGGCTAGGGCTGCAGTTGAATCAGGGGTCAGAGAGTAAGAGTGAGATTTGAGAGTCAAGAAATAGTTAGGGGGGAGGGTTCATGTAGTGGCAGGCCTAACTGGAGGGGTGGACCTAGAGTTGGCGTTAGGATTCAGAGTAGGGAACCGTGCTGGGACAAGGCACGATGGTAAGCACAGAGTTCATTCATGCCGTTACCAACCAACAAACATTAATTGAGCATCTCCCATATGCCAGGTACTGTTCTACTTGCTGGAAATATATAGCAAAACACAAAACTCTGCCCCCTCCGAGGTTACGTGCCAGTGGTGGAGGCAGATAATAAAATTAAAAAGTGGGTAAATCATATGTGAGATGGTGGTAAAAGCTTCAGAAACAAAGCTGGGAAAGGGGACAGGGAGTGATGGGGCACATCTTGCAATTTTTAATATGGTCTCACTGAGAAGGTGACATTTGTGTCAAAACCTCCAGGAGGCAGGGAAGCAAGCCAAGCAGATATCTTGGTGAAGAGCATTCTAAGCAGAGGGAACAGCAAACGCACAGTCTCTGCCGTGTAAAGTACACCCGGCACGTTCAGTTCAAGGAACAGCAGAGATAGTGAGGCTGGAAGTTGGGGGGGGGGGTGTAGAGTGCGGGGGAACAGGAGCGAGGAGGCGAGAATGGCAAGAGGCTGGGGTCAGGCTTAGATCAGAGTCGGGGTCTGTGTCAGCTCTGTCTTCTCCCTCTGAGTAATGGGCAGAGGACAGCATGTAGGCAGGGGCCAGCGCGGAGGAAACGATGAAGGTGGGAGACAGCGGTGGGGGGCCCGTGACGCCAGCCCGCCCCTGGGAACTCCAGGCCAGGAGAGCCTCTGCTTGGGCTGGGGCATCTGACTTAAGGGCCCTCCTAGTCTTATCCAGTATCTCCCCTCCACAGCGTGAGACACCGCTTCACTTGGAGCTTGTCTTCAAGAACTTTGTCACCCACCCTCCATTTGTTTGCTAATAAAAAGATGGAGGGGGGGGGGCCTGTCTGCCTTCTCCTGATGACTAGCCTTCTCCTCCCCTTCTCCCCTGCCTGCCTCCTCTCCCTCTCCTTTCTCTCCCTGAGAGCTGATGCAGTTAATTGGAGCGTCTTGGAAGTGCACATTAACACACAGAGCGCCAAGGAGACGTCTTGGCAGCGAAATATCATTATCACTTCTTGAGCTCCAGCCAAAATCCCCTCGCGGTCAAAACACAATTCTTTAAACTAAACAATTAAGATTTGTGCAAGTGTGGCTGCCATGAGGTATCAGGCTGGGAGCGATTGCCCCTGCCAGTGTCAGCAGAAGTTAGCAACCTGCTCTGTGCTCTGAGCCAGGTGATGGGCTGGGCGTCTCCCGGGAAGGAGGATAACAGCAGGCCCAGTGGAGGCCTGGCCGCCAGGAACAACCTGCCCCCATCCTTAGAAGCATGAAGATTTTGAAATGCCAGACCCCCAACCCCTTTCATTCCCTGCTCTTACCAGCCGATCTGCAGAAGCCCCAGGCCCTAGAATGAAGATCACTGGACGCCACAGCGCCCCTTGTGCCTGGGGCTGGAAGTGCTCGAAGTCACAGGTTAAGTTTCCCTGATTCCTGGTGCACTGTGCCCCCTTCCTAGAGCCCAGGCTCATGCCCACCCCCTCCAGCTCAGCCCTCTGACACTAGTCACACACAGGGCCATGCACACCACACAGCCGAGTTTGGAGCAGAGAGATGCTGGACCACCACTCCAGCTCTGCCCCATAATGTGTAGTTTCCACCCTGCCCAGCCCTCAGTGAGGACCCTGAGTATGTTCATGGGGTGAAATCTGGGCTACGAATCTCACTGATGTGTTGCAGAGTAACTGCCTCTCTCTGGACCTCAGTTCCCATTTCTATGCCATACAATTTAGGCCTGATGTTGAAGATTCTTCAAGTTCAAGAATGCTTTATACATTCTTTGGTTTTCTGTACCAATTGCAAGGGCCACGGAGGTGCTCAGATAGCAGGCTCAGAGAGCCCTCTCCTTCCACGCGCGGAAAAGTTCCTCTTGTGCTGTGCATCTCAGCGAACGAGTTCAATCAGATGCTTGCCATGCCCTGGGCACGGGAAGTCAGGAAACCAGAGGCGGTCCCTCTGTCTCCAGCTATTTTGAAATGTCTCTCTCCAGACTACCAAGGAAGCTTGGGTCTGTTGAAGCCTGACAGCCTGGGTTCAATCCAAGCTCCCTACTCACTAGCTATGTGACCTTGGGCAAGATGCTGAACCTATGCCACAGTTTCCTCATCTGTAAAGTGGGGTTAACAACAGAACCCACCTCTTAGGGTTGATAGAAAGATGAAATGAGATAAAATATGGAAACCAGAACAGTGCCTGTGTCATAGAAAGCACTCAATGAATAGTAGCTATTATTATTTCTGTGGCTTTTCTAGTGGGAAACTATGGCAGCTTGGCTCTAAAGATGGCATCTCAATTAACGTTGCTTCTCTGCATTCATACTCTTCTTTTTTTTTTTTATAAATTTATTTATTTATTTATTTATTGGCTGCATTGGGTCTTCGTTGCTGTGCGCGGGCTTTCTCTAGTTGCAGCGAGCGGGGGCTACTCTTTGTTGCAGTGCGCAGGCTTCTCATTGCGGTGGCTTCTCTTGTTGCAGAGCACAGGCTCTACGTGTGCGGGCTTCAGTAGTTGTGGCTCACGGGCTGTAGAGCACAGGCTCAGTAGTTGCGGCGCATGGGCTTAGTTGCTCCGCAGCATGTGGGATCTTCCCGGACCAGGGCTCGAACCCGTGTCCACTGCATTGGCAGGCGGATTCTTAATCACTGCGCCACCAGGGAAGTCCCTCTGCATTCATACTCTTGCATAGACCCCTGTCATATTAAATCTGGGACAGCCCAGGGTAACCAATAGTATATGGCAAAAGTGACTTCCAAGGCAAGCCAGAAAAAGCTTTTTTGCCTGGGCCTCTTGACAGGTTCACTGTCGGGCACCATGTAAGAAGTCCAACTCCCCTTAGCTGTGAGGAAGCCCACAGCTGTGGGGAAGCCCAAGCTAGCCACATGGAGTGGCCACAAGGAGAAAGAAAAGATGTGTCTGGCCAAGCACGCAGCTGAGATGCCAGACAGCTTGGACATCCCCCCGCCCAGTCTTCAGATGACCCCAGTCCCAGCTGCCACCTGATTAAACCCCACAGTTAACCCCAAGCAAGAACCGTCCCACTGAGCCCAGTCAGCCCATGGAACTATGACAGATAAAAAAATAAATCTTCATTTTAAGCAACTGAGTTTTGAGGTGGTTTGTTCCACAAGAACGGACCTTGTAGTCAGGTTGAGTCAGAGTTGGAAGGAGCCCTGGTGATCTTAATTTGAATCAAATCCCAATCAAATTAATTTGTCACTTGCCTTCCCTTAACCTCACAATGGTTTTGTGTCATGTTTGAGTAAAATCCAAAGTGCCCCCTAAGGCCTAGCAACCCTACATGTCCCCCACTCTCCCTGGGACCTCGTCTCCCGTCACTTTTTTCGTCCCTTCCTCTGCTCCAAAGGACTCAGGCCCCCTAGTCATTCCTTGAACACACCAAATAGACTCCTGCCTTAGGGCCTTTGCTAGTGCTGGCCCCTCTGCTGGGAGCGCTTTTCCCCCTCATTTTCTCACAGCTCGCTCCTTCACTTTATGCAGGTCCCTGATCAAAGGTCAAGCCCTTTGTGGGGTGGGGTTCTTTCCTGAAATAGCGACCCCCCCCCCAGTCCTTCCAATATCCCTTTCTCTCCCCTTCCCTGCTTTATTTTTCCTCAGGTTACTTGTTGCTACCTGCTGTAATAGTACACATTTATTTATGCATTCATGTACTGTCTCTCCCTTCCACTAGAATGTAAGCTCCATGAGGGTAGGAATTTTGTTTCTCTGTTGACCACGGAGCTCTGGGACCTGGAACAGGGCCTGACGCATAGTAGGTCTCAAGCAACACTTGTAGGATAAATGAAACTTTTCTGTCCCGGGGAAGGGAACCGAGGCCTAGAGATGGGACAGGGACTTGCCCAAGGTCACACAGCTCCCCAGCCTGATCCTGGCCCAGGGCCCTCCCTCCCCAGTTGCCTTCATGCACACCTGCATCCCCCAAAGGGCCCCTTCTCTCCTTTGCCTACCAAGCAGCAGCGGCCACTCCCCTCTGTCACTCAGGGGGGCCAATAGCCCTCAGCTCCTTTAGTTGTTTCTGTCAAACAGCATTTACAATAAACTTTGTTTGAACTTTTGTCTAAGTGATAATAATAATAACACAATAATTATATGGAGTATAACATACAGCCAGCTGTATTTAATTAAAGCTGTAATTTCACTAAGGGTTTCTGGAAACAGAGTAAACCGCAAGAGTTGTACCACCCGTACCCCTCATTGGGGATTACAGCTGCTCAGGAGCGGGGTGGCTGGAGCAGAGGCCCCAGAAGCCAGAGGCCACCAACAGGGTCCAGCTTCCGGAGTCTGCATGCTCCCATCTTGGAGCCACACAGAGGTGGGTCTGCGGTGGCCTCGGGCCAAAGACTGAGTCTGGAACTGCTCAGAACATGTGTGCGGATTTCTTCTGGCCTTTGCTGGCTCATGAGAAAGTAGTTTCTCTCAAGACTCTGGAAGAGAGGGCTCGAGAGCCAGAAAGACACAAAACAGGAGCAGGGAAGATGGCTCGGAAGGCCGGAAGCCCGGGGTAGGGGAGAAAGGGAAGGAGTTAGTGCCAGCTGAGGGAGGGCAGGCCGGGCGTGGATTCAGTCAGCGAAATTTTGCTCAGTGCATGTCATGTGCCCAGCACTATGCGGGGTTAAGGAGACTTGGCTTTTGTTCTGCTGAGAGTTTGGGAGACAGCCTTTTATACCAACCACAAGAGGAGCCCTCCAAGAGAGGATTGGGTAGCCTAGTGGCTAAGAGCCCTGGCTCTGGGGCCAGAGTATGCATGTTTAAATCCTAGCTCTGCCCTTCTAGGCTGGGTTCGCCTTTTCACCTCTCTGTGCCTTTCTTTTTTCATCTGTAAAATGGGGATAATCATATCTACTTCAGAGGGTTATTATGAGGGTAAAATGGGTGAATCCCCATGTGGAGTGCTTAAGACAATGGGACAGTGGGTCAATAAGTGTTAGCTATTATCCTTGGATATTCTGGGAGCACAGAAAGAGGAGGAATCGTTCTGAACTGGAAATAGGGTGACCAGCCATCCTGGCTTGGTTGTGGAAACATTCCCTGCTAAAACCAGGACAGTCACAGGAAAAATGGCCCATTGGCCACACTACCTGGAATGCCAGAGCTGGATCTCAGAGAGTAGGCGACGTCTGAGCCAGGCATGCACTAAGGATGACGGGGACTTAGCTCAGCGGAAAGCAAAGAATACATGGAAAGGTAGGGAACCGGGGTTCAGGCCCAGATCAGTAGTGAGCTCCCTATGCGACCCTGGGCTAGTCACACCCCTTCCCAGAGACTCAGTTGTCCCATCTATAGCCTAAGATGGGACTGATTGCTCTCAGGGTCTCCTTGGAGGTCTGCTATCGGAGGAGACGGGGACTGCAGGAAGGACCTGGTGGGAGAGCCTCCTGGGTCACCACACCTGCCCCAGGCGTGAGCACGCACACGCACACGCACACACACCTACACACAACAGTAGGGCAAGGTGAGTGGTCAGCCTCACGGGATAAAGGAGACACTTGACCACATATGAAACCCCCTCTGTGGGGCCTGTAGCACGCCGGATCGGTAGGCTTAACTGGAGAGTCGGTTTTAATCGTCTAAAGAGGCTGGCTGCTGAGGGCGGGGTTGAGCGAGAAGGTCTCTGAAGAGATGCAGAAATATTCCTGGGTGTCAAAGTTAATGTTCCAGGCCTCAGGTAAAACTGGCTTCTTATCAGCCAGCGCGCTCGGCTGCGGGAAAGGAGGGGACAGCTGGGGTCCCCTCATCCTCAGAGTGGAGGGGCTTGGTGGTCAGAGGAGGCTGAGCTCCCGTTGTGACCCCGCCCCCTCCATCCCCTGGACTCAAGATGTGCTGCCCGGATGTCAAGCTGCGCCTGGAGCTCTGGACCCCCCCTCCCTCAGTCATTCTGCCACCACCCCCATCCCTCGTTCACTGGCTCTTTTCTCCTCCTTTTCTTCTCCCACAGCGTTCTTTCCACCTGTCTGCCTCCTCCACCCCGTCTCTCCTGCATGCGCCTGCATCGTTGACTGTTTCTGTCTGTCTGTCCTGCTGCAGTCTGTCCCCTGAGGCCAGGACAAGAGGCAGAAGGCCTGGCGCGCTGCTTGGGAAGAACACGTGTGTACCGCACATTCACGCACCCCCGTGCAACTCTGCACAAACAGGTGCGGGTGGGTGGTGGCCTCGCCCCACACCCTGGATGCCTCGTCCATGCCCAAGGCTGCCGTCTGCACCCCTTCATCCACGCTGGGCCCCAAACCCACTGCCGTGTGCCGGCTGCGCCGCGGCTCTGACAGCCCGCTGGTTTAAATATAGAGTTGCGTATGCAAGACAAGGCTAATTTTAGCAGGATTGTGCTGGAAACTTTCTGAGGGCTCTGTTCTCTAGCTGTCTCCCCTGTGCTCATCGCTCGGGGCTGGGAGTCAACCTGCTAGTCCCCTGTCCCTCACCTCCCGCTTCTCCGTCCCAGGCGCCCCTCTCCCCAGCCCAGGACCCCAACGCTGGCCCTGTCCCTTGTCTTCCCAGTGCTCTGTTCCCAGGGGCCTGAGCCCACCCAGTTGCCTGAGGTTCTAAGTCCCTTGGGCCCCCGCTGTGATGCCCAGTCTCTTGGGCAACGTCAAGGCCGGCCAGCCCTGGGGGAAATGATCCATCTAGCAAAATCCTCCTTCCTGCCCCCCCACCCCAGTGACGTGTCCTGTCGGAGCAACACCCCTGATTCACACACTAGGACAGCCTGCAGTCACCGTGTGCCGGCACCATGCTGAGTGCTTTCTAAAGAGTCACTCATTTAATCGTCACAACAACCCTGAAGTAGGCGTGAGAAATAGCCCCATTTTACAGACCAGAACACTGAGGCCCAGAAAAATTCAAGGGACTTGCCCAAGGTCATTCAATATCACTCTCTGGTCACGAAATACATTAATTTTCCCAGGGAGGACATTTGCCTTGTAAATGAGAACCCTGGAAGGAGGAGGTCACATTCAGCAGGAATCACTGTGACAGCGGAAGCTCAAGGACTATGATTCTAGAAGAGCACAGGTCCTTGGAGGCAGGAAAGGGGACGCTTCTTGTCTCTTGTCCTTCCCATGTCCTGTTGTCCCAGCCAGAGGCCTAAGGCAACAGGCCATGCTTCTCCCCCACCAAATCCTGCATTTATTTTTGTTCCTCTCCTGCCATGCATTTATGGAGCACCGACTGTGTGCCCAGCACTGCTGCAGGTGCGCAGCCGCAAAGATAAAGAAGGCAGAGGGCAGGCCGGGCTCTGAGGTCCTCCTGGCTTAGCTGGTGGCAGGCACAAGCCCGCAGGAAACAATTAGCTGTGCGCTCGTTGGTAAGGATGATAATAGGAGCTGGGAGGACAGAGGAGAGAAAGAGTTGACATCCGGAAGGGACTGCACGCCCCCCCCCCGCCCCCCGCAAGAAACTCCAGACGGCATCAACTCTTCCTCCCCGTGCCACTCTGACTGTTCTCCCCAACAGCTCCAGAAAAATGCCTTGTCTCCCCACGGAGCTGTATAACAGCCTGCGTGGTTGTTGTGTTTGAGCTCGAGGACAGGTCCCTGTAATGAGGATTAGAATAGTAATGAGGAAGATGACACGCTGCAGCTAAGAGAGCAGGGGAGCTCAGCGAGCGCAGCCCACCCCGGGTGGCGGAGGGGTGGAATGCTGGCTGCGGGCCGGAGCCCCTGGGCACTGTCTCACTGATCACCATCCCCAGGGCAGAGGGGCAGGCCTGAGGGGCTCTGGCTCACGCCCTGGCACTGGGGGGAAAGAGGGAGCCCCAGGCGGGAGCAGAGGACGCATTTAAGATTGTCCTCCTCTGGCTTCTTTTCCGCCTTCGTTTTTGTCCACAGCACTAATTCCTTCTCATCCACGAAATAAGTTCCTTATTCATTTTTCTTACTGACTAGAGTGAAATCTCCTTGGAGTGTCTCCTGCCGTCTCTCCAGTGACTAGAACAGTGCCTGGAGCTTAGTAGGTGTTCAAGAAAGATGTGTGTGAACCAATAGATGTGGGTTTCCACGTGCTGTGTGGACTCTCCAGACCTATGGGACTGGGGATGGGCTCCCTGGGGCTGAAGTCTGGGGCTGTGCCTGCCTGTGGGAGGAAGTCCACAAGGGGTGTGTGTGTGTGTTTGTGTGTCTGTGAGGTGTGTATGTCCGTAAGGTGTGTGTGTGAGAGGTGTATATGGATGTGTCTGAGAGGTGCACACATGTCTCTGTGGGGGAGCATATGTGTGTGTGTGGCAGGGGGGGCTTTCAACCCGGTCACCGACTCCCTGCACACACCCAGGTGCTGGCCTGGGTCCCCTTGGTGCCGACGCTCGAGGAGCGGAGGGGCGCAGGTGTGCGTCTGTGTGCTTAGGTGATGCGCCCCATGTCTCTCTGGAAGATCCCTGCTGATGCCCCCGCCCCCGCCAGGTCTCTGGCACAGACTCCACCAGGGGTGCCCACATCCAATCGTGACCCCCTGGGTGCTGGGGTCACTGTGCCAACTTTTGGAGCAGAGGCTGCCGTCTGCAGGAGGGGACACAGTCCTGGGGGGCATTCCCAAGCGGGTTTCCATGGGCCCCAATGGCAAAGCCAAGGCCCGTGAAAATAACAAAGATGGCTCCGACTTTGAGTAGTGCCTGCTGTGTGCCAGGCATCGTGCCAACAGCCTTCTGATTCTCACAGTTCTGTGGGGTGGGTATTGTTGGACAGATGAGGAAACAGAGGCACTGGGGGAAGAAGTAACGTGTCCAGAGTTGCACAACTGAAATGGGGACAAGGCCCCGGGCACCACTGCTGATGCCTCACATCCCCTTCTCTCCCCACCGCCTGAGGACTTCACCCGGATGAGACAGCGCGCCCTCGCCCTTCCCCGGACCCACACCTCCCTTGTACAGAGGAAGGATGGTGAGGGCGTGAGGGAGCTGCCCGCTTTCTAAGAGTCTTGCGTGTGGGTTTATCACCCAAGCTTTACTGACAGCCGCCCCTGCCCTCGTGCAGCCACCCTGTCATAGGTACAATTGTGTCCCCCGAAAGGCATGTTCACGTCCAAACCCCTCATACCCGTGAATATAATTTTATTTGAAAATAAGGTCTTTGCAGATTAGTCAAGATCAGATGAGGTCACATTGGATTAGGGTGGACCCTTAGTCCAATGACTGGCATCCTTATAAGATGGAAACAACCTCAGACGCAGAGACACACGGGGAGAACCCCATGTGACAGGGGGAGGAGAGGTTGGAGCGATGCCTCCACAGCCGAGGAGCACAAAGGATGGCTGGCAGTTCCTAGAAGCTGGGAGAGCAGCATGGAGCAGATGCTCCCTCAGTCTCCAGACAGAACCAGGCTTGCCTCAGCCTTGATCTCAGACATCTGGTCTTCTGAACCATGAGAGAATAACTTCCTGTTGTTGTAAGCCACCGAGTCTGTGGTAATACGGCAGCCCTAGGAGACAAATCCACCCTCCTGTCCCAGTGCGAAACGACACGTGTGTACACACACACCCACACACACAGGGTAACTTAAATACATAATTACCGAGACCCACATTTTCACCAGGACACACAAGCCCACGTTGGGCGTCTCCTGTGCACAGGCACTGTGCTCACAGCTACCCCACACCCGGCGGGGCACACGCTTCCCTGCATGTCACTTGATGGCTTTCCCTCCTCTGGGCCCACCAGGAACTCTCAGCGGAAGCCTCGCTGAGGACAGAAACCTACCACACTCCTTCCGGGGCTTCCTCCCTGGTGTCCCCTCAGTTCACTTCCCAGCCTCCAGTCTCCTGCTTCTTTCTTCCCTTCCGTCCTTCCTTCCTTCCTTCCTTCCTTCCTTCCTTCCTTCCTTCCTACCATCGTCCCTCCCTCTGCCTCCTTCTCTTCCCCTTTGAGTAAACACAGCCCGGTTGCAAGGCCCTGCCATGTTCTAAGAGCTGCACGTTGCTACCTGTTGCTATGGCGAAGCCTCTTTATCACAAACACTGGGTAAACAGCTGCGGCTGGGAGCCCCTTTCTGCTGGCCAGGGGTTTATTTGGAGAAAGTCAATAAGGAAAAATAAACATTCCTGGCCCTGTGTATATACAGCCTTGGGACTAGTGCTCCGCAGAGGCTCGGGTCTGCCAGCTCCCCAGAGGGTCTGGCAGGCTGAGCCCCACCCCTGCCTCTGATCCCAGAATCCTCCATTCTGAGGCGGGGTGGGGGGCCAGGCACCCCAGGACCTCCCTCCAGACTCAGTCAGGTCACTCCTCCACAGGCTGTGTCCACCCTGCCCTAGGCCAAGGCCCCAGCCAAGGGGTCAAGGCTTGAACATCTACTTATCCCTTCTAGGAAAGGGTGTGACGAAACAGGCCCTTCCAGGGAAGCTCCCACAGGAGACCAGAATTCCTGGGAAGAGCCAGGCTTCATCTGGCTTGAGTAGGTTTCTCTCTTCTTTGGCATCTTAGTTTCAGTTGAATTCAATGTGTTAAGTGTTTAACACTAGAACCATCCACTCATTCAGCACATATGTATCTAACAGCTATGACTATGTCAAGGGATTGTGCTGGGCTCTACTGGTTCTTGGCCTCAAGGTGCTTACAGACCAGTGGTGAAGACAGAGCATCAGCCATCATCATGAGGCACTTGGCTAAATGTTTGCAGGTGTGTGACGTGCAACACAGGAGACGTGTTGGTGCTGCGGAAGCGTGTAAAGGCACTTTACGTCATGCTCATCCCTATTTCATGCTTTAACTCAGTTCATCCTCAGGACAGTCCTGTGAGGGGATAATATTTTTATTCCCATTTTACAAATGGGGAAGCAACTTACCTAAAGTCAATGAGCGGGACTTCCCTGGTGGCGCAGTGGTTAAGAATCCGCCTGCCAATGCAAGGGACACGGGTTCGAGCCCTGGTCCGGGAAGATCCCACATGCCGCGGAGCAACTAAGCCCGTGCGCCACAACTACTGAGCCCACTCACTGCAGCTACTGAAGCCCTCGCACCTAGAGATCGTGCTCCACAGCAAGAGAAGCCACCGCAATGAGAAGCCCGGGCACCGCAACGAAGAGTAGTCCCCGGTCGCTGCAACTAGAGAAAGCCCGCACGCAGCAACAAAGACCCAATGTGCCAAAATAAATAAATAAATAAATAAGTCAATTAGCTACAAAGTGGGAAACTCAGGATTTAAACCCAAGAGAGCCAGAGACAAAAGTCCCAGGCTCTAAATCACTGTGTAATTCTGTTAGGCTTGCAGTAGAAGTGCTACAATCCCTACCCTCAAGAAACGCCCTCGTGAAATGTGTCCGTGTCACTGGGGACAGGCAATGACAAGTGGGCTGATGAGGAAAACCAGTCATTCATTCAGAGAACACCAGTGTGACACAGAGGACTTGGAGCCAGAGGCAGGCATTGGGTTGAGCTTTGAAGGATGAGCAGAATTTAGACAGAGGCCAGAGGCAAGGCCAGGGTCTCCCAGGGGCAGACCTGGGGACAGCCTGGCTAGGGTTGGGGACCAGAAAGACCAGCTTTGGAGAAGGAGGAAGAAGCCTGCTACCTTGCTTTTCACTCCAAAACCCTATGTCTTTCTTAGAAACTCACCTCCATCCACAGCACCCCTGCTTTGGGCCAGGACCTCATCCTCTCCCTCCTGCAAATCTAAAGGAGCCCCCTTCCTGGTCATCCTGCCTCCAGTCGTGCTCAGCTGGAATCCACTCTCTACCAGCCCCCAGGATCTTCCAGAAACACAAATCTACTTATGTTGCCGCTCTCCTACTTGCCCTCTCTGTAGACTGATGCCACACCAGCTTTGCTGTCATCTCTTCCTCTTTTCCATGAGTGTTCCTGTGCAACAAACATATAGAAACACTCAAGTTTGCCACACGCGTGGGTCCCTCCCATGCCTTTGTGCTTTGCCCTTACTCTTCCCTCTGCTTGGAAATCCTGAAGAATCACCTTCATTCACAAACTCCCAATGAGCACCTACTATGTGCCTCGTGCTGTCCTGGGCCCTGGGAACAAAACAGTGAACAAAACAGACAAAGATCTTTGTCCTCATGGAATTTATATCTTAGTGAGCGATCTACACTAAAAGAAAACAAAAAAGGAAAAATAGTAGGTGCTGTTAAGTGCTGAGGAGAAAAATACAGCGGGGAAGGGGGATGGGTCGGACCTTGAGGCCACTGTGATGACTCTGAGCGAGATGGGGAACTCATTCTAAGGTTTTACAAGGATCCCTCTGGCTGTTGTATTGAGAAAAGACTGAAGAGGGGGTGGGATGAAGGGGGATAGAGCAGGGCTCCCACTTCCTCACAAGGCTGTCAGGGCCTCTGTCCTGGGTGTCCTCCCCCTCCAGCCCCAGCCCCCCAGGGGGTTCCTGTGGGTAGCCAGGTATGAGAGGGCACTCCCTCCAAGCCTCATCCAGCTCCACTGGTCCCACCAAGGTGATCTGGTTTAAGGGCACATCCCTGCAGGTCTCCAGGCCTGGCATTGCCTCCTACCTGACTCCCTCCAGGCCGCCTGCCCATCTCCCCTCCCAAGGCTCTGGGGAGGACAGGAGCCCTGCAGAGCAGTGATCTATGTATTAGGAGCAAGGGAATTAACGTTCCCAAGCTGTAATTATACCTTCCACAGGTGACACCTAAGGAAGCATCTTTTTATAAAAGCAGGTAAATTGAAGGTTTATGGGATTGTGGGGACTGGATGTATTTTTAGCATGCTCCCCTCACCACCCCTGATTGCCAGAACCCTGATAATTGCTCTGCTGCCAGTGCTCAGTGTGGGGCTGAGGGATGGTTGTGAGTGGGATCTGGGAGGCACTGAGAACCTAGTTAAGCCCAGTGAGAATCTGGGAAAGAAGCTTGGAGAAACTCCCCCTGATGAGGAAATTACGGGAGGAGTCATTCATGAATGGGTGGGGAGTACATTTTTAAATTATATATGCATCAATAGTAATAATAGTAACAATAATAGTAATGATGGCTAACCCTTATATGGTACTTATTACATCCCAGGCAGTATTCTGAGTGCTTTTTGTGTATTAACTCATTACTCCTCACAATAATCATACGAAGTAGGTACTGCTATTATTACCATTTTGCAGATAAGAAAACCAAGGCACTGAAAGTTCAAGTATAATTTTGAGTTAGACATCGGAGATACATATACACATCTATACACACATAAAAGTTTGCTGACTTTTATGAATGAATGAATGAATCGCCTCACTCTGTATTCCCCAGATGTTTACAAAGAAGCCTAAATCTCAGCCAATCAGAAAGCTCTGAAGTTAGGAAGTCCCTACCCTTTGGGGCGGGGCCTCTGATCACACTTCCTGTTCCTGTCTAAGAGCGGGATGTCCCCATTCAGTACAAAGTCAGCCATCTTGGTTGGTGGGGAGCACCACCATGTCCTTAAGCACAGAACATGGGAGGATGAGGCTGTGATGAGATGTTTGAGGAGCTGAGAGCAGGGTCCCTTGAGCTTACAGGGTCTTCTGTCCATTTAGGGAACTGGTTGGAATAGTGGATCTGCTGACATTGGAGAAAATGTGGAGAGAGAGGAAGAGGAAGAGGGAATAGGGTCTCCCTAGATATTTTCCAGTGGCTGCTGGTGTCTAGGGATACCGCTTCTCCAGCAAGGGCGTCAGCATAGAGAAGGCACAGAAAAGAGAGAGGCAGGGGGGAAATGTGATTTTTAATGCAAGCCTCGGTAATCAGCTATTTGTGATGGAATTTTATCTGTACTGGTCTCTGAGGGATGCGAAGCGGGAGTGAGGGAAGAGGGGTCAGAAATTAGTATGCAGAAATATCTGATCAGCCAAAGTAATTTTCTTTAATAATTGTATTCATACTGCCTGCTCTCTGCTCACTAGAAGAATTAAGTATTTAATAGTAATATATTTCATCTGGCAGTGGTTCCATTTCGTTAGGAACCGCGATGCCTTTTTGGGGTATGTGGGTGGGTGGAGGTCTGGTAGGGGGACAGGTAGGAGGTGTCAAAGCAGAAAGAAATAGATAAGCGAGGAGGGGAGTGGGTATAGGTGGGCAGGAAAGGAAGAAGGGAAGCTGTGTGCCAGAGTGAGCCCGACGACCCTCCGCGATGCTATGCAAGTGCTTTCATTGCTGTCCTCCGGTGGTAGTTGATACGCCCCAGAGGGCCCCAGTCCTGACCCAGTTCCTCAAGCTTCATCCCTAACCGCCACAGCTGGGTTCTCCTTTCTGACCTCTGATCTGTCCCTACCCCCCAGCCCTGAGACTCTCCCAAAGACTGATCGAGGAGCTGGGTGGCAAGTCCTGCTGGAGTTAGCAAGACGGTGACCCCCAGACCATGCTCTGACCCTCACGTCCAAGCTTCTGGGCAGATTCCCGGGGCTGCCTCTATGTATTTCCCAGGCTCATGCCGTTCCTGGCTTGTGCCTGAGTAGGGCTGGTACAGAAGAGAGAAGCTGGCTGGAGAAGCTGACAGCTGCCTCTCTGCCCCAGGGCTGCAGGAGCAGTGTGCTTTAACTACTACATGATTTTAATAGTTAAAAAGCAGGCCCAGTGCGTTCCAGGGACATAATTGATGATACCTAGTGCTTGGGAATCCGATCTCCATTGAAGGCACTTGGAGAAGCTTTTCGCGTTTTTTGACAGGCTCTGTGAGCCCAGCTGCCCCAGAGGAAAACACCAGTGAGCAAGGTGCAACTACATTGCCCGATGAGATGGAGACACAGACAGAGAGGACCGAGCTGCAGATAGCAGAGTTCAGCTTCTCGCTGTTCTTTTAAGATCAGGCTCCACAAACTGATGTGCAGTGATGCTGGCATTTCCAGGCACCTGACAGGCTGGAATTAAACACCTGTCCATTAAACTGACAGCCCCAGGAAGGAAAGAGATGGGGAGAAAAGGGAGGTGGGGGGGTGGTGAGCTGTGAATCCAACCACAGGCTGGCTCCTTCCCCTCAGGAGGCAGTGTCCTGCTGCAGAGAGAGGTCAAGGTGGGAGCAAGCGGCATCTCTGGGTCCCCACTCTCTAGTTTCTGAGGTGGAGTGTGGGCAAGGCCCACGGCAAACCGGTATTTAGACGTGCACATTGGGGATGGAGAAAGGAGCAGGTGACATCCCCAAGAGGCTGGTGGAGCCGCGAGATTTATCCTCATTTACTCAAAGCTCCAGCTCAAAGGCGTGTCATGCTGTGGCAGCCTCCCTGGCCTCTTCTACACGCGTGCTCTTCGTCTGCTCTGAGCCATTTAGGCGTGAACTAGGTGCTAGGCAACCCATCCCGGGCCACCCCGAGACACCTCTTGGGCTGTTGCTGAACATTTGAGTGGGTCTGTCCTGGCTCCCCAACTCAAGTGTAAGCTCCTAGAGAGAAGGAAGCTCGTCTTCTACTTCCTAGATTCTCCCTTACAGTGCTCTAGCATGTGTACTAGTGGGTGAGGGTGGGGTGGAATGGGCTTATGGATGGATGGATGGATGGACATAATGCTGAGAGCTGGGTGGTATATACCAGTGTGCCTGTACTGGCTGTTAACATTTCCATACTGGTTAGTCAATAGTCACTGCCCCTAGCCCATTGAACACCCAACTCCCCACCATCCTAGCCACTGCCCTGGGACTTACTGGACTTCCCCAAGATTCAGCAGCTAAACGTTAGCACCTGGCCCAGCAGGGGACCTCCAGGACCCTGCTCCATTGCTATGACCAGCGTTGATCCCAGTGGGTCAGTATACGGGCTTATTAGTTTAACCAACACCCTTGGGTGGGTGGAGGAACAGAGGCCAAGACTGAATATTAAGATTAGATGATTTGGGGGAAGGCAGGACAGGAAGGAAATAGAGAGAGACAGAAATGGCAAATAGCTTAGCGGGTGGCCAGGTTTTGGTTCTCACACCGGCCACCACCTTGGGCTCGTCACTTGAGCTCTCTGAACCTCAGTTTGCTCACCTCTTGAGTGGGGACAATGTCTGCCCTGCTCCGTTAGAGGGTGTGTGTGCCCAGTTGGAACCTCTCCCTCAATCCTGTGCTCGTTATTCTTTGCTGTGTGCCTCCCCCTCTCTCTAATAGATGATGAGCTTCTTGAAAACAAGGATGCTGGGGCCAACATCTTTATATCCCAGCGTGTGCTTGGTAAATATTTGTTGAACGGATGGATGCAGGAGTAATGGAGGAATGAACGCAAGAAGGAACCGACTCTGAAGAGTGTAATGGGAGGGGGCTTGCGAATGGGGGAAGTTAGTACAAACTGGATAGGGAAGGAGGGAAAGGAGACCTTGGCATGGTGCTGCCAGGTACTAGAAGGGATCCTCTCCCACCTTTGGCCCACCCCCCACATGCCACCTGCCTACCCTGGTGAAGCCCAATTTTCAGGTGCACCAGGGCAGCATGTGTTGGCAGAGAATGGGCCCCCGATGGCACAGGGCAGACCCAAGTGTTAGTAATGCCACTTTATCCAGCTTCCCAGGGTGCAAGACAGCAGTCTCTGGAAGAGCCAGGTATGAGACGTGGGGTTTCCCAGAGGGGCCAGGGGAAGTGTCAGGGGAGTGAGACAGGGAACCAGAAAGGCCAGAAGGGCCAAGGAACACATCCAGCCTTGAACTTAAACCCTGCCCTCCACCCTCATCACACCACTCAGCCTGTCCCTTCTCAGATCCTCAAAGCCTGCCGGCCACTTCTTCCAAGGCCTCCCCTTCAAGTCCAGGGCCCGTCCAGAAGGCCAGGGCTCTACCTGCAAATCCCACCATCTCAAGGTCCACACTCTGGAGAAGAGCTCCCTGCATGATCTCAGCCTCCTCCCAGCTCAGGACCACACAATGCAGCACTTAATTCTTTCCCATCTGGCCTGATTCTCCATTTGCTGGTATGAGTGTGCACTTCCCATGGGGGCAATCTCCCACGACATCCATCACCCTCTGACTGCCAGGCTGATACAGGTGATCTGTCTGGCTGGGCCACCATCCTCTCCTTCAGGGATTCCAGCGAGAATGAAGCCGCCAAAGGTGTGGGGTGGGCAGCAGCTTGCTGGACCAAAGTGTGAGCATGGCTGTAGGCCTGGCATTCATCACGTGTATGTGAGCATGGATGTTAGAGTCAGACTGTCCCGGGTTCAAATTCCAGCTGTGTCCTTTGTTACCTGTGTGACTTTGGACAAGTTATTTAACCTCTGAATCTCACTCATCGGCCCTGCCCCCTTTAAAGGATTGTCTTGAGGATTGAATGAGAGGAGGGGTGTGAAAGCTCCCTACAACTAAAACGATACACAAATGCACAGGAGCCACGTGGTTTTATTGGTATCATTGTTAATGATCATCACTGGTTTGGTTCCTGCAGCTGAGAAAGCAGGAAGGAGCGACGGCCGGATCTTATTAAGCTTCTGCCATGGAGCAGAATGATAATATGCAGACTTCTAGGGGAGAAAAATTCTCTGCCATCTGTTTGTGTTAGAGCAGAGCCTTTTGCAGCCACTCCAGCCCACACCGGCCCCTCTGAACCTATCCTGAACCCCTTCAGGACGCGGCATCATCACGGCTCATCCTAGCGGTGAGCCGTCCACCATCTCCATCTGCTTTCGGCCTCCTCTGACTGGTCTCATCTCCTCACCCGGATGGACTGTAAATCTTCCCTGGCTGGGATGGCTGCTCACGTTTCTAGTGTATCTTTATAGCATTTATCACTGGGTGGGGTCGGGGGAACGCATAGAGGGAGGAGGGAATGGAAGGAGGGCGATGGGGAGGGAGGGAGGAAGCAGAGGGAGACCAGCATTGGCTTTGGAGCCAGTCCTGGCTCCCCCATTATCACTAATTTGAGTGGCCATCACTGAGTGGCTCAACCTTTCAGTGCCTCAGTTTCCCCATCTGTTCATGATCCTTCCAGCACCTTCTGCAAAGAGTCAGAGAACCAAAGCGTCTCAGACCTCCTTTCCAGCCAACCACTTCCTCGGCCAGCCTCATCTCTACAGGGAGTCAGCCCCCTAATGTTCACTTTCTGGACCCCTGGGTCTTCCACTCCTTTCCTCCCCCCGACCCCCACCCATCTCCTCACAGGGGCATCCCGGCTCCAAGCCTGTGTTTGCGAGCTCACCAGGAACTGCAGGACATGGGCCTTTCTCTCTGCCGTAATGAAACCCTTTAATCATATTCAAATAGGTTACTGTTCAGGGGGAAAATAGAAATATGGATTTGATAGCAATAAATTTCCCTGGCTGGCTAAGCCCAGTTCTTAATTGTCCTGTCCCAGGGCTCACACATTTCATTGTTCGTTAGGTGCTTAAGTCCCCACTCTCATTTTGTGGCGGTGACATTACCGTTGATGGCTCTAATACTCTCATAATTTGAAAGGGGATTTGCATGATAGAACGCAGAGTATTAAAAGAAAAGGAAAAAGGGGAGAGAGAAAAATGGGGGGGCAAGATGGGAGGAGGAGCTCGGAAGGGAAGGGGGACGGCAAGGGGGGAGGGGGGCGGATGAGGAACTCAATCCAGCTTTCACTTTAAAAAAGTCACTCTCTTCAAAGTCAAATCATTGTTTTCATTAAAGTAAAAAAAAAAAAAAAAAAAGGGAAGAAAGAAAAAAGCCGAGGCTGCACATTGGGCTGACTGGGCACCGGTATTCCTTATTGTTCCTAATTGTTATTAATTATTATTATCCGGCTGTGCAGGGCTCTGTGGACGTGATGTACCCAATGTCCTTGGGGTGGAGCTGGGGGGGTGTCAGGGGAGAGGCTGACTCCGGATGGGGGGATTTGCTCTTGGGCCACAGGAAGACGCAGGTGCCCACCTTGTGGCTGATGCCAGGAGGAGCCAGGTTTGGGGAGGTGGAGGGGAGAGGGGACACTTTCCTAGAAAGAATGCCTCTGTCAGAGGAATCTAAGCCTCCTGGGTCCTGGCCAACTCTTCTCGAGTTTCCTAGAAGTTTCTTCTTTCTAAAAGCCAGTGATTTGGACACCACCAGCCTTGCTGGACACGAGACAATTCTGGTCACTGGTGGGGTCTTCCAAGTCCCTTCTGCAAACTGGATTCCCCCCCTCCTGCTTGCCCCAGTCCAGAACTGGGAGGCCTTGCACAAGTCTGGCTGGATTCCCAAAGGGGCCTCTCCTAACTCCAACATTAGGGTCAGTGTATGCTGGGGCCAAGCTGCCCTTTCCTCCCTGCTGGGGAGTCTCAGGTTCCCACGACATCCCAACCCCCCCCCCCCCGCCACACACACACACTTAGTATCTTTCTACCTAGGGGAACATAAGTTCTAGAAATCACTGCAGCCCTGGGTTTCCGGGGTTTGAGGGATGGCTAATTTAGCCTTCGTTGTGGTGATGGGTCTGTGTTTCAAGCAGGGCCACCCCTGGGGATTCTTGAATCTCCTCAGATATGGAAAGTGTGTGTCATTTGGTCTTTTTGGACAGATGGTGTGAACGTGCCTGGGAGCCTTGCAGGGAGCTGGCGTGGAATGTGTGGGCCGGGCACTGATTATGAGGGGACGAGGAGTATGGCCAATCTGGGCTCATGAGTTCAGGTGCATGGGCCCCCGCCCTTCGCGCAAACCCCACCCCTCCAGTTTTGTCACTTTCTAATCATCACCACCACTGGCCCGGGTACGCTCCCTCAGGGGACAGAGTGGGGGCCTCCAGAGAGCAGTGACACAACCAGGCTGTGAACTGCTCACACCTGCCCATACCTCTTGGGTTCCTGCCTGGCCCAGCCTCACCCCTCCACTTCCCAGGGACTCTCTTCTGGATTAGGACTTTAAGTACCGTTTTTGTTGTTGTTGTTGTTGTTTTGCAGTACGCGGGCCTCTCACTGTTGTGGCCTCTCCCGTTGCGGAGCACAGGCTCCGGACGCGCAGGCTCAGCGGCCATGGCTCACGGGCCCAGCCGCTCCGCGGCATGTGGGATCTTCCCGGACTGGGGCACGAACCCGTGTCCCCTGCATCGGCAGGCGGACTCTCAACCGCTGCGCCTCCAGGGAAGCCCTGGATTAGGACTTTAATTCAAATAAATTCTGGGATTGGAATAAAAACCGTCTGCAGAGAACTTATTCACCCTCCTTCTTTCCCTCCTTTTGGCCTGCTACTGGGATTCGGGGTGCTTGGGAAAGCACACCCTCAGGGCCGCCTCCGTCCTTCCCTATCTGCTAGCCCACCCTGCTGCCCCTCCCCACTCACTCCCCCTTACTCAGAGCCCAGGACCACCATCAGGGCTGGCGGACACCCAGTTCCTGAGGGATGGGTCTAGGACTGGCTTCTCCAGACGGGGTGGCCATTGTTCAGCCCTCTGCAACAGCAGAAATCTAGATTATCCTCCATTTAATGGGGCTGAAGCTGCAGGGTGAGGGAGGAAGGGGCAAAGCACAAGGGGAGGTGATGGCGGAAAAAATCTAGATCACCACAGAGCAAACTTGTCTACACCAGACTGTAAAACCCAGGTGTCAACACATTCCTTATTGGTTCTTTTTTATTGTGAGGATCCAAGTGGGGGATGGACCAGTGACAGCACCATCTTCATCTCTCCCTCCGCACAAGGATGGCAGGCCCTGGCCCTCCCCTCCACCCCCCACCACCACCACCAGGAGTGATGGAATGCCACGGACCCAGCCTCTCTGCTCCCCAGCCTGACTCCTGGACTCATAACATTTTAGACATGAAGGGCCTGCAGTTTGAAGCCGCCGGGTAATGAACTTGGTGCCCCTCTCCCTGTATCCCACCCTCAAGCCCCCCAAGGAGAAGCTGTCTCCAGGAAAAGGGTAAAAAAAAAAAAAAGCCAGAGAGACAAAGTGATTCTTAAATATTTTCCTTCTTTGCAGTCACTCAGGGAGGAGGGGGTGAGGGGCGAGGGAGGCTGGAAGGGGGAACAAAGCAGGTTTAATAGGCTCCGGTGACAGCACAGTGTCCACATTGGGAAAAGATTAATGACGAAAATTAATCGCCTGACCTTTCTTTCCAGGAGCTGGAGGTGAGGCGGGCCATTAAAGCCTCTTATGTTGTAATTAACGTTGGAGGGGAGAAGAGAGCTGCCTTCAGAATGGATGTGATCATTTAATTAGGCTCAGGCGTAGGTGCCACAACAGGTCCGGAGAAGTCATAATTTAACTATAGCTTTAAATTACACAGGCCGAGTGGGCATGGCAGAGTTTGACGGCAGGAGAGCCTGCCGTGGAGCTCAGGAAAACAATTACATAAACACCCCCAGTGAGGGAGAGAGACGGTGACAGAGAGAGAGACAGACAGACAGACAAAGAAAGCAGTAGGTGCTGACCAATGGGAGAGGACGGGGAGCGGGAATCATACTGGGAAAAACGCTGCTAAGAGGGGCAAAACTGGGAGTAACGTGAGAGAGAGAAAAGTGAGATTGCCAAGAGTTAGAGTGGCCTGGGGAGGGTGTGTGTGTGTGTGCGTGCGCGCAACACACGCGGGTTCTGGGGCGAGTGCCTCCGAGCACCCTCACCTCCGACCGCATTCCACACATACATCCTGACCTTCGAGAATCTCGCAAAGACGCTGAGCTTAGAAGGCAGAGAAACCCAAGCATTTCAGTCTGCCCAGGCCCTCGCGGGACGCCTCTCTCCCCACAGTCTCGCTACCGAGCTTGAGCGAGAGGAGACGCCCCCTTCCTATAACCTGGAGAGTCTGGGGGTTCCCGAGCACCTCGTTGCGCCCGCGTCCTGGGGGACGAGCAGGGCCCGGCCACGTGTCCTCGGGCCGGTGTCTAGGCGCGGGGCTCCGGGACGCGGGGTGCAAAGCCCTGCAGGACAGCGTGAGCGAGAGGGGTCGGCGCCAGGCAGGCGAAGTTCAAGGCCGGGGCGCTGCGAGGCGCGGAAGGGGGAGGACCCGCAGTCTCCGGGGCGCCGGAGCCGGCTAGTTGCTCAACCTGCGGGATTAGCCACTGGGCGGGAGGAGCAGGACCGTCGGAAAACCGCGAACGGACGCTTCCGCGCAGGGAGAGGGGAGGGGAGGACAGGAGAGCCTGTGGGGAGGAGGAGGAGGTACTGGAGATGCGGCCCAGGCCGGAGCGGATCCAAGCGCCGAGGGCCCCTCAGGGCTTTTGCGGAGCGCTTTGATAGGGGGGCCGCCGCCAGCTTTGTTCTGGACAGTGGGGGAGGGGGGGGAGCTGATTCCGGTGTGGGTCCAAGAAAGGCTCAGGGTGCAGCGCTGGGACACCTGGGTCACTACTCTGCTTCCAGATGCTGGTCCCTCTTGCCGCTTCCTGGGCCCCCGGGGACTGTGGTGACCCCACGATCCCCTCCCGCTCTAGAAGAGATGCAGTTGTAGACGTGCAGCAGGGTGGGACTTACCTTACCCTCCAAAGGGCTTCTGGGTCCTCCAGGCACTGGGCTGAACCCAAGCCACCAACTTTTAAGGCCTGGCCTGAAGTTCACGGCTCCCTCCTCCCACCATCTGTGTTAGAAGAAGACAGGTATGAATGAGGAGAAAGAAAGAGACACCCCCCAACTTCCTACTCATTCACTAGCCCCCAACCCAGATCGTCAAGCTACAGGACGCTGCCTCCTGCCCCACCCCCAGGGCAAAACACAAAACGTGCCGAATGGTCACCTATAGGGCACTTTTATCCCACAGAGCAAAGCGGAGTTTCCATTTTGATTAGACGTCCACAAATTCTCCAGATTAGTGAACCTCTCAGTTGGAGCTTTGTCCCTGCCTGTCTGGTTAATTGATTGATGGATTGATTGATAGTGCAATGGGTCTCTTTGGTCTCTCTTGCAGCTCAGACCTCTGTCCTGAGAATGTCCAGCCTGCCCTGGGGATAAAGGAGGAGCTGTGGCCTGAGCTGGGGGTGGGACTAGGCAGAGGCACAGGCGTTCCAGATGGAGGAGAGTGTTCGTCTCCTCAGACCGGGGCTCCAGCTGGCCCAGGAGGCTTGGGGTCATGTCTTGGTTGTGACCTGGACTGCCTTTGCTGTATGGCTGACCTAAGGGCCCCAAAGCCCAAATGCAGGACTCCTTTGGCCCTAACCAGAGTCAGATGGGAAGACAGAGGCTGCCTGGCACCCGGAAGGCCAGATGGGGAGTGTGGAAAGAAGGTGGGAAGTGAAGAGGCAAGAAAGGGGGAGTAGGGGTTGGTGAATAGAGAAGAGAGGGGAGAGGAGGGAGGAGGGAAGGAGGAAGCCTGACCAGGCCTACAGGTCGCCTTTGAGCCCCTTCACTGAGACTGCCAGGGAGAGCCCCGGTCCCCACCCCCTATGTGGGACACTGCATCCCTCACAGAAGCCCAGCTCATAGGAGACCTCTTGTGGTACCTCCATGTCAGGTGTTCCCTTCCTCCCTCTACAAGGCTGTGGGCTCCAGGAATCTCTCTCCTGCCCCTCCCATTTTGGTTAGAATAAAATCTGAACTGATAAGAACTTCCAAGCCCCGCTCTGCCTCAGGTCCTACCTCCCTACTTCAGTCTCATCTCCCTGGTCCGTCCTCACCCTGCTCCATCCATCCCTCCCGGCCTTCTCTCTCTCCTCCAACTAGAATTTAAGCTCCATGAGGCCCAGGCCAGGCTGTCAGGTTCCCCTGTATTCTGCAGAGCCTAGCATGGTGCCTAGCCCGTGGTAACCACCGAGTAATAAACATTTGTTGACTAAGCCAGTCTTACAGTTCTGTTCCTGCCAGCCCCCCACCCCTAGCTGGGCCTGGCACGCTCTCCCCTTATGGACCCCTAATGTCCTGCTTTATCGCTTCCTACTCTTTGTGATGTTTCCTTCCCTGCAGAGGCTGGAATTGAGTGTTTCTGGGAGGATCTCGTACAGGGCCACAAATTATCCTGCAGCAAAATTAAACGCTCCACTTGGGATGTCGGACCCAAATGGCTAGAAAGCGCCGGGGCTCACCTGGCCAGCAAGTGCCCCATCCCGTCCTATCCAAGGCCCTGGTAGTGCATTCCTGGAAAATGAGGGAGGAGAGGCAATGGGGGGAAACAGCTTTTCAAAATGGACATCAGCGTCCTCCCCTTCGGTGAGCTGAATGAGCTGAACAGAAGCATAGGGGCCCTGCCTGGAGGAATTTCGTTGGGAAGAGTCTGGGGGTGGGGGAAGGGAGGAGGGGATCTGCCTCTCCGTGAGAACAGCCCAGGCCCCGGCCTGTTTGTTTTTCTGTCTGTTTGTTGGATGGGGGCGGGGAGATAAGGACATGGAAACAACCTTAAAATAACCTCAGCAATTCCCTAAGCACCCGTGGGGTGGGCACAGGGGTCTAGCTTGGGGCTTGCAGCGTGGCTGAGCGGGGGGTAGGGTTGTGGGCCATTCTGGCCTGTGTGTCTGTCTGTCTGCACACGTGCACTGTGCTCTTGCCCTGTCCCCAGCCCCCGACTTGCTCCCTGTGGGCTCTGGGTGAGCTGGAGTTGACTTCAGCCCTCTCAGCCAACACTAGCAGGAATAAATAATCCCATGACTTGAGTTAGGAGGCAGAGCGCCAAGGAGACGCAGCAACTGCATAAATCCTGAAGATGCGGGGCTCAGGTGGGCCCCACAGAGCACTCAGTTCAGCCCCCGGGAGTTATGAAGCCTTAATTCAACACTTGCCTCCTCCTCCTTTATTTCTGCCTGGTTGCGTCCCACGGAGGTTTAATCCCGGGGACCCCTGCCCTGTGCCCTAGGAGGCTTGCAGAATGGGCTGGAATCACAGCGATGCCAAGACTCTTTCTTGGGCCCCATGTACCCCACACTCCTCTCCTGGACTCCCGGTTCGGGACTCCCTTCTCCCCCATCCCCCCCCCCCCCCCACAGAGCATTCACAGCCAATCCCCAGAAGCAAGTCTCTCCCACCTAAGATTACACCCGCACCTACTCCTTCCCAGCACCGCGAGGGCGTGTGGACCCAGGCCTAGGACTCTACAGCGAGGTTCAAGGTAATCCACCCTTCCGTATCTGGACCTCTCTTGGCCCCAGGGTCTTAGATAAAAGTGCAGAATGTGGAATGTTTGTCTTGAAACCTATGCCCTTTGATTGCCTGTCTCTAGACCTGGACTGGGGCTCCCACTCTGCCATCAGCCTCGCTCTGGGAGCTTGACCTTGAGCAAACAGATCGATCTCCTCAAAGGAGCGTCTGAGTTTTAAAAGAGGGACTTTTTAACCCAAAGGTTTTGTCATTAGGTGGATGTGTGAAGACGGGGGATATTTCTGGAGAGGGACTTTCTAAGAGATGGCCCCTGGTCTTGGAAGACCCCTTCAAACAACAGATATCCACCAGTTGGCCCCTTCACTTTCCAAAGAATGGGCTCTCTGCTGTCATCACCCCAAACCCAAAATAGTTGGTGTTGGAGTTTTTAAATGTTTCTAAACTCAGGGAGACTGGGCCCCAAACTGCCGAATATAAAATCATTTTCCAGTCAGACTTGAAAAGAGCATGTCATTCATTCCTTCGGGCATTAAACATTTATTGAGCAACAGATGCAAAGCACTGGGCACCCACGCTAAGATCAAAACCAAGATAAGTAAGACAATCGAGATTCCAGCTGTAGATGATGGTTTTCATCTCAGAATAGGAAGTCAGTATAGCTGTTCAGTGAGATAGAGATGGAGACAGGTAAAGGAATGGGATAGGGACAGGGAAGGGATAAGAGTGGAGCTAGGGGCTTCCCTGGTGGCGCAGTGGTTGAGAGTCCGCCTGCCGATGCAGGGTACACGGGTTCGTGCCCCGGTCCGGGAAGATCCCACATGCCGCGGAGCGGCTGGGCCCGTGAGCCATGGCCGCTGAGCCGGCGCGTCCGGAGCCTGTGCTCCGCAACGGGAGAGGCCACAACAGTGAGAGGCCCGCGTACCGCAAAAAAAAAAGTGGAGTTAGGCTTTGGCCCTTCTCTTCCCCTTGACCCCATGGGGCAGATATACCCTCTCTCTCTTGCTGGATGGCTGATGTTCATTGCCTTTTTCTCCACCCCAATTGCAACTGCTAGATGGGGCCTGAAGCTAGACTTGCAAATCACAGGAAGCGGGGTGATCTGCAGCAAGTTACACAGGGGCTATTGTTGATTCATGGCTTCATTCATTCAACAGGTATTTCCCAAGCACAGCTTAACAGAAAACTCCTAAGCCACAGATGGATGAAGGACATCTCTATTCATTTGGAAAGATTTAGCCAGTGGTGGTACTTGTCAGAGTGTGCGCAGCATCCCGCGAAGGGCCGGGCTGCAGGAGCTCAGCAGAGGAAGGCTGTGCTGACGTGGGCTGAGGGTGGGCGGCAAATGAAAGCTTCTGGGGGGAGGTAGTACTTCAGTTGTCTTTTGAAGGATAGGTATGGCTGGTACAGACTGGTACTGATATAGACTAGCACAGCGAAGGGAGAAAAACTTTGGCCTTCAGGAAACAGAAAGGATAGAGATGGAAAATAAAACATTAAGTTAGGCAAATGGGAATGAGAGGGAATGCTAAGTTTCAAGGGATGTTGGATAGACTGGTTTGGCTGGACCCGAGTTGTTGGAAATGGGCCTGGAGAGGTAGGTGAATGGAGACCCGCTTGGAGATGACCTTGAGGCTGTGTTCGTCAGCCATCACCACAGTAATGCTGCCTAGCAAATCACATGAACATGAACACTCACGGTTTACATCAAGAAGTCTTTGTTTCTCTCGCTCACAAATTGGGGGTGGGGCTCAAGACGACTCCATAGTCTCCTTGGACCAGCATGGCAATCACAGGAGCTCAAGAGACCAAACCTAACCCCACATTTTTTTTTTTTTTTTTTTTTTTTTTTTGCAGTACATGGGCCTCTCACTGCTGTGGCCTCTCCCGTTGCGGAACACAGGCTCCGGACGCGCAGGCTCAGCGGCCATGGCTCACGGGCCCAGCCGCTCTGGGGCATGTGGGATCTTCCCGGACCGGGGCACGAACCCGTGTCCCCTGCATCGGCAGGCGGACTCCCAACCACTGCGCCACCAGGGAAGCCCACCCCACATTTTTATTCCTATACCCTGGCCACATCCACCGACATGCCATTGGCCGAAGCAAGTCAGATGACCAAGCCCACCCTCACGGCGGTGGGAAAGTAGAGTCGCGTCACAGAGGGTGTGGCTGTGAATCCCTTTGCGGGGGGCGGGGGGGGGGGGTGGTTAGGAATTGGGACAGTGATCCAGCCTCGGCTGCTAGGCAACAGCCACTGAAAGCGCCTGAGCAGTGGAGTGCTATGAGTAACACCCTATGGGTGCCGGATTCCTCAGGTTCTGAAGCTCTTTCCCAGATACTACCTCATTTTCATCTTCCCAACAATCCTCTGAAGGTGATGTCATCGCATTTTTCAGATGGCAACGAAAGATTTAAAGAAGCACTGTGGCTCAGCCAGATGACACGGCTGGAAAGACGTGGAGCTGAGATTTAAACTGGGATCTTTGGGCTCCAAGCCTGCTCCCCCCACCCCCACCCCCACCCCCACTGCTGATTTAGAAAGATGGGTCTGCTGTTGTGTGCAGGATGGGGAGAGCTGGGAGAGGCTGCAGATGGCTGACAGCTGAGAGATGAAACGGCCGTCCCAGCCCTGTGAGGAGCCCTAGCTCGGCTGGAGGGAGACGAGGGGAGACGATGGTCTAAGGGGTTTTTTGGTTTATTTTTGCATTTTCTTCCTTTATGGAGGTATAATTTTCATAGAGTGAAAACCACATAGATCTTAAGTGTGCGGTTGATAAGTTTTGTCCAATATAAATGAGTTATCAACACCCCAGGTCGAGGTAGAGAACTTTTCCATAATCCCAGACAGTTTCCCTGGTGCCCCTTTCCAGCCAATCCTCCTTCCCCCAGGCAACATTTTTTGGATCCCTTATCACCATAGATTAGTTTTGCCCGTCTCTGTACTTTATATAAATGGAATCCCAGGGTACATTCTCTTTTGTGTCTGGCTTCTTTCACTCAATGTAGTGTCTTGAAGATTCATCCATGTTGTTGCATGTAGCAGTAGTTAATTTTTTTTTTGTGGTACACGGGCCTCTCACTCCTGTGGCCTCTCCCGTTGTGGAGCACAGGCTCTGGACACGCAGGCTTAGCGACCATGGCTCACGGGCCCAGCCGCTCTGAGACATGTGGGATCTCCCAGGACCAGGGCACAAACCCGTGTCCCCTGCATCGGCAGGCAGACTCTCAACCACTGCGCCACCAGGGAAGCCCAGTAGTTAATTTTTAATTATAATGCCTATTCCATTGGATGATTTTACCACAATTTAATCCTTTTTCCTGTTGGTGGATATTCGGACCGGTTCTTTCCAGTGTTTGGGCTATTACTGACAGTGCTGACATGAACATTCTATCTAGTACAAGTCCTTGTGGACGAAGATGCTCACTTCTCTTTAGGTATGCCCCTAGGAATAGAACTGCTAGGTCAGAGAGAAGGTGTATATACAACTTCAGTATTTGGAACAATTTTGGAACAATTTTCCAAGCTGGTTTTACCATCTTACACACCATCTGCAAGGTGAGAGTTTCAGTTGCTCCCCATCCTTGTCAACATTTGGTAGGGTCCATCCGTTTCATTTTAGCCATTTAGTGAGTGTGTTTCATTTTAGCCATTTAGTGTCTCATTGTTGGAAGGTCCATTTTCAGGTCCAGTTCTTCTCTCTCCTGCTCTGCTCTCTATCTCAGGGGGCTGCTCCCCTAGACTGCTCTTACTAGCTCCTGTATCAGCTGGCTGCTGGCCAGGTTCAGCCAATAGGAGGCACTGGCAGGAGACTGGAGGGCAGGAAGAAGAGAAAAGCTGGAGTATTTTTATCCCCTCTTGTGTCTCCAGCCACATCTCCTCCATGGCTCCAGCTCCTGGCCTACAGACCACAATGGTTGCAGCTTCTGCTGGATAACCCCCATCCCTGTGTTCCAAAAACACCACCTAGCACTTACTCTCCTTCTGTCTTGCTTTATTTTTCTCCATAACGTGATTATCTTCCTTCATACTTTTCTTTATGCATTTTACTTATTTCTATTCTAATGGCCTTTCTCCATCAGAAAGGAGGTCCATGAGGGCATGATTTGCTGTCTGTTTTCTCCCTGGCTGAAACTCCAGTGACCAGTGACTAGAGTAGGCAACCAAACGTCTGTTGAGTGACTAAATGTGGGCAGAGGAAACAGGAAGTCCTCAAATTCTAAACGGAAACACCAGAGTCAGAACTCCACAGGGCATCATTAGATCCTGTCACTGGAGTTCGGTGGGTCGTAGAATCCCAGCTGAAAGGTGAAGGGAGCTGCTTCATCCCTCTGCCTCATTTTCCTTCTGTGCCAGACCACTTCCCAGGAAGACGTGGGCCAGGCAGATTTCAGGACCTCACACACTGAGAGCTCTGCCTTGGACACTGCACAGGGACCCAGAGGGCTGCTTCTGAATTTAGCTGTCAAAGGACACATTTGGACACAAAAGCCCTTTTGCATTAAAGTAGATCTTTCATTTGGGAGTGGATGAGGTCAAAGGTCAAGATGGTACTAGCCCATGTTTTAAAAATGAATCTTGGGCTTCCCTGGTGGCACAGCGGTTAAGAATCTGCCTGCCAATGCAGGGCACACAGGTTCGAGCTCTGGGCTGGGAAGATCCCATATGTCACAGAGCAACTAAGCCTGTGGACCACAGCTGCTGAGCCTGCGCTCCAGAGCCCACGAGCCACAACTACTGAGCCCGCGAGCCACAACTACTGCAGCCTGAGTGCCTAGAGCCTGTGCACCACAACAAAGAGTAGCCCCCGCTTGCTGCAACTAGAGAAAGCCTGCGCACAGCAACAAAGACCCAACGCAGCCAAATAAATGAATAAATAAATTTACAAAAAAAAAAAAAAAGCGCAATGCAACACCACCATACATCCAGCAAAGTGGTTAAAAGAAAAAGAGAATATAAAGTGTTGATGAGGATGTGGAGCAAGTGGAACTATGATGCCTTGCTGGTGGGAATAGAAATTGGTTCATCAACTACTGAGAACCGTTGGCATTATCTGATAAAACTGTACACATGCACTCTCTATGACCCAGAAATTCTACTTGCTGGCAAATGTTCATAGCAATGTTGGGTCTTTGTTGCTGCACGTGTGGGCTTTCTCTAGTTGCGGCGAGCGGGGACTACTCTTTGTTGCGGCGCACAGGCTTCTCACTGCGGTGACTTCTCTTTGTTGCGGAGCATGGGCTCTAAGTGCTCAGGCTGCAGTAGTTGCGGCACGCAGGCTCAGTAGTTGTGGCTTGCGAGCTCTAGAGCGCAGGCTCAGTGGTTTTGGCCTATGGGCTTACTTGCTCTGCGGCATGTGGGATCTTCCCGGACCAGGGCTCCAACCCGTGTCCCCTGCATGGGCAGGCGGATTCTTAAGCACTATGCCACCAGGAAAGTCCCAAACCTCAACAGTTTTAGAATGCAGAATAAATTGACGTATATTCAAGCAATGGAATACTACAAAAGAATGTGTTATAAATACACGCAACAATGTAAATGAATCTTCTAAACATAATATTCAGTGAAAGGAGGAAGAAGCAAAAAGTTTACATATCGCATGATTCCATCTATATGAAATTCTAAAGCAGGCAAAACAAATCTATGGTATTAGAAGCTCATACAGAAGAGTGGTTACTTTTGGGGGCAGTGGGTGGGCAGTAACTGGCAACGGGAACCATGGGATGTTCCAAGGTGTTAGTAAATGTTCTGTTTCTTCCTCTGAGTGTTGGTTCCATGGCTGTGTTGGCTTTGCAAAATTCATCAAGCTCTACATTTATGATTTATGTACGTCTCTATGTGTATTGTACATCAATAAGAGGATTATTTTTAACAGAAGAAGGGTTAAACTGGGGAAAACTGGAGCATTGGAGGCAAGTAACCCAGAGAGGGAGGATGGCGCAGGGTAGAAGGACGGTGGGGTGGGCT
Organism: Grampus griseus; assembly: GCF_964374135.1. Classification (NCBI taxonomy): domain Eukaryota; kingdom Metazoa; phylum Chordata; class Mammalia; order Artiodactyla; family Delphinidae; genus Grampus; species Grampus griseus. Next base: position 32,995,742 of record NC_139004.1, on the reverse strand, counting down.
TCTGGACTTGCCTCTCTTGTAAAACCTCTTTCTCCTCGGGCATCGCAGCTATTCTTGGGTCCTGGGGCTGAGATGCATATAATGGAAACACAACAAGGGCAGGCCAGGAACACGGTCATGGAGGTGGAAGCCCAGCTCTGCTGTTGCCAGAAAGCACGTCACCTCTCTGAACCTCAGGAAAATAAAGGGAACGCTACACTGGTTGTTACAAGGAGCACTACAACAGCACAGGTGAACGAACCATGCAGCCAGCTAGTGCCAACTGGTGAGGGCTGCACCAACGGGGGCGACAGGGGAGTCATAGCACATGAGCATTTACTCCAAAGTATCCAAACAGCAGAAAAAGAGAGACACAATTTTAACCTGGAGGTGGGATGTGCCCCAGTGAGCAGAACATCATCTGACAGCCATCGCCCTTCCCCATCAGCCCAGCAAACCTCTCATGGCCGGATCATCTCACTGTTCTTGGAGAGTCTTATGTTTATTTTACTTTTAAAAATTTATTTATGTATTTATTTTTGGCTGCATTGGGTCTTCGCAGCTGTGTGCGGGCTTTTCTCTAGTTGTGGTGAGCGGGGGCCACTCCTTGTTGCGGTGCGCAGGCTTCTCACTGTCATGGATTCTCTTGTTACAGAGCATGAGCTCTAGGCACGCAGGCTTCAGTAGTTGTGGCTCGCGGGCTCAGGAGTTGTGGTTCGCGGGCTCTAGAGCACAGGCTCAGTAGTTGTGGTGCACAGGTTTAGCTGCTCTGCGGCATGTGGGATCTTTCCAGACCAGGGCTCGAACCCGTGTCCCCTGCATTGGCAGGCGGATTCCTAACCACTGTGCCACCAGGGAAGCCCTGAGTCTCATGTTTAAAAGAGGTGTATTTTTCAATAAACGAGGTCCCTAAAAGGAAGCCAGCTGCTTCTTCACTGTCTACTTCAGGATGGAGTGGAGAATGCAGGGCAGCAGAGAGGCCTCTGGAAAACTTCGGAGTAGATGCAGTCTGTCCCCACCATGGTCTTGCCCCCGCTCCTCTCCCCCCAGCATGGCCCTGTCTACAAATTCCCACTGCCCTTCAGCCGGGAATGTCCACCATCACCTTGGGAGACCGAGCACTCATTTCCTCCCAGACTCATTCCGCTCCATCTCCTGGAACCAGCACACCCCCAACCTCAACTCCTGCGTTTACAGCCATCATAGCTCTTCTCACTGGCTGCCATGGTGTGTTCCACCTCTAGGCAGGGAGCTTCTTGGGAGCAGGTTCTGTGTCTTATTCACCTTTGTGTCTTTGACACTCAGCACATAGGAAGCACAGAAAAGCACAGAAAAATAGATGTTTTCGGGCTTCCCTGGTTTTGCAGTGTTTAAGAATTCGCCTACCAATGCAGGGGACACGGGTTCTAGCCCGTGTCTGGGAAGATCCCACATGCTGCGGCCACAACTACTGAGCCTGCACTCTAGAGTCCGCGAGCCGCAACTAGTGAAGCCCACGCGCCCTAGAGCCCGCACGCCGCAACAAGAGAAGCCACCACAATAAGTAGCCCGCGCACCGCAGCAAAGAGTAGCCCCCGCTCACTACAACTAGAGAAAAGCCCACGCGCAGCAATGAAGACCCAATGCAGCCGAAAATAAATTAATTTAATTTAAAAAGAGATGTTTTCTAAAGAAGGAAAGGGGCACCATCCCATAACTAGAGTCAAATTATAAGGGATCTGCTAAACTCATTCACACCATGATGGTAAGCTATTGAATTCCAGGCATAGTTAAATAAAGGATAAATACCTTAACCCAAAATACTGATAGTGGCATTGATCGCAGACTGATAAGGGAAAATATATTTTAGCTGGGATCCCTCACAATGATACTCAGATGTCATTATCTGAGGAATCAGCTCTCCACTAGACCAGGTGACACATCTGTCATCATACCATCATCACCATCGCCCCTGGTGCACCGGCCAGGTGTGCTGTCCTGTTAATCCTCCATGACCCTATGAGGTGGCTACTATCATCCTCCCCATCTTACAGATAAGGAAGCTGAGGCACAAAAAGATTAAGCAACTCATCCGGAGACACTGAACTGCTAAGCAGCAGAGAAGGGATCTGAACTGGGGCTGGTTGACTCTCAAGTCCATGTGCTAATCACCCAGCTCAGTGCCTTCCTACCATCCTGCCCAGCCACCCTCTGCAGAGTGACTTAGGAGGTCAGGGTCCCAGCCTGCTGAGAGTCTTAGAGTTTAAGGTGAATGTCCTAAATTAAGGGTAAAACATATATGAAGGCTGAGAGAGGAGGGAGAGGGCAAGCGGCAGCCCTTCATGTATGTGATAGGTGCCTGTGCTCACACCTGCGTGCGTGTGCATGTGTGCATGTGCATACACGTACACACATGGGTTTGTGTGTGGATGCACGTGTGTGCCAGGGCCAAGGGGAGGGGTTGGCCAATGAGGAGAAGGTAATCGATGTGAAGGCTCCTCACGTGGTCAGCACACAGTAAATATTCGCAGAATTGAATTGAAATGCTAACGAGAGGTCTCTCCAAATATGCGGTGTTATTATTACTATTATCTCCAAATTGCAGACTTCAGGAAAAGAGAGGCAGGTGGAGGGTTGGTGACAGGGTTGGCTGGCCTCCTTGCACCTCCCGACTGCATTGCGCTGACCCCCCACGTGGACTGTCTCTGGCTGGTTTTCCTCCAGAGTTGACTGAAGCAGGGAACTTGCAACCCGTCAGGATGGCAGTGACAATGACGGGGTAACTAACAAGGAAGGAGCCCTCTGCGTGGGCTGGCCCCGTGCTCAGGGCCTGTTCTCCATTGCTCTTTCTCAGCAGCTGCTGAGGTGGGTACTATTCATTTCATTAGCATCTCCAAGGTGCGGAGGAGGAAGGTGAGGCTCAGAGGGGTTGGCCCAGAGAATGTGTGCGCAGGTATTGAGAACAGCTAGCGGGCTGGGGCTGTCCTTTCTCCACCATCTATATCCCGAGTCCTCCTACACAAGACTACCACCTAACGGGTTAACAGGTGGTCAGGGCCCTGCAGTGGGCTGACTAGTGTGGAGCTGAGCCACGGGCCCTAGATCTGGTCGGCCCAGAGCCAGCACTTTGTCTCCCAAAACCTCGGTGTCCTCACTGGCAAAGGGGGAACGAATAGTCGCCACAGCAGAGGGTCGTTGTAATGAGAGGCTAACCCGTAAAACGCCTAGTGCCTAGTGAGCGCTCAGGGATGTCAGCTATTATTCTAAATGTGCTGAGTTTTCACTTGAATCTAACAGTCACTCCTTTTCTCACAGAGCAGTGAAGTTAGACACAGAGAATTGGTGCACGTTCAGGAATGATCTAGTCCAACCCCTTCTGGTAATGGGTAAGAAAGCTGAGGCCGGAAGAATAGCACCAAGGTCACACGGCTCATACATGGCAGGGCCTGGATTCAAACACAGATTTTCTGCTCCCAGGGGGGGCCTCTCTGCCTGCCAGGACTGCCTCGGGGCTGGCCTGAGGGTGCAGAGGGCCTAGGACAAGTGGGGAGGATGCCAACACCCCAGCCTCCAGAGGAGAGCGGCAGCAAAGCGGAGGGGGCAGCATGGCTGCCACACCCTCCATGGGAGATGTCGGGAGAGGGGGCCAGAGTGGGGCGACCCTGGGGGCCACAACCTGGCCCAGCGGATGATGGGAGACAGAGTGTCTCTCGTTTAGGCCCAGAGTCGCTCAACCCTCCTTATCTCCTGGGGAAAAGCCCTGTCTTCTCCCCACTTACCCCTCCAACAGTTTGAGAGCCACTGACCAGGCACAGAGAGAGGGAGAGAGCGGGATCTCGGGCCCCACGCTGGCCCTCCACCCTCTCCCCTGCCCCTGCCCACCACTTTCCAAGGCCTGGGCCGTCAAACTCAGCCGCAGTCAGTCTCCGGGCTGCCACAGCGACCCAGAGCCCACAAACCACCCGTGTCAATGTGCCTCCTCCCCGGAGGTCCGAGGCCTTAAAACTTAATAGTCTCTCAAACGCTGTAACACTAGAGGCGGCTTTTATGGACTCAACAGGGGTAGTGTTAGGAAGGGCCGTCAGCCGCCTAAAGTGGGCCGCTTGCCCCCAGCCCCTTGCACACACTCGGAGGGCCTCCGGAGGGGCTCCGCCCCTGCCTTCTGACCAGGTTATTACAGAAGAGTTCTCTGCAAACAGGGGCCTAATGGAGGGTCGGGACCCCTCTGGCCCTGGCTCAATGGAAGCTAGGCAGCTTTGCGAGGGGCGGTGCACTGGTCCAGGGGAAAGATCTTGGTGACTAAGGAGTGGGCAGTTGAAAGCGCCATGGTGTCAATGGGGAGCAGGTGGGGAAGGAGGGGAACTCCTGAGGCCTGGCCTCAGAGGTGTGGGGGGCTGGGAGGGACGGAGGGAGGGATGGGGAAGCCTTGCGGAGTCGGCAGGTGGGGGAGGGGGAGGGAAGCCCCCCCAAGCTCTCACCCCCACCCAGAGGAGCACAGGTTCTCGAGCCCGATCCAAAGGACCAGGCGGTGGGCTGGGAGCAAGGCCACGGTGTCTTCTGGGCCTCTCGGCTTTTTCCTTCTCTTCCAAGGGCCATATTTTTCTGTTGTCCCCTTTCTGCCCCCTCAGCAGGTACCTCCTGGTCCGTCCTCACCCTCCCCTCTTCCCTGTTCCCCCTTCTCATCCCACCTTACCTCTCATTACTGGGAGATCTCAAATAGGGATTCTGCCCAGTCTTCAGTAGAAGCAGGCAATGCCCCCCACAATAAATAAAATACTAAATAACACTAAATAAAATACCCTGGCTGACTTGCCAACACACACACACACACACACACGCACACAGGCATGCTCACACACACACACGCAGGCATGCTCACACACACACATACGCAGGCATGCTCACACACACACGCACAGAGGCGTGCCCACATACACACACGCAGGCATGCTCACATACACACACGCACACGCAGGCATGCTCACAGACACGCAGGCATGCTCACATACACACACGCACGCAGGCATGCTCACACACACACAGGCATGCTCACACACACACACGCAGGCATGTTCACACACACACAGGCATGCTCACACACACACACACAGGCATGTTCACACACACACGCAGGCATGCTCACACACACAGGCGTGCTCACACACACACACGCAGGCATGCTCACACGCACGCAGGCATGCTCACACACACACATGCAGGCATGCTCACACACACGCAGGCATGCTTACGTACACACATGCACGCAGGCGTGCTCACACACACACGCAGGCATCCTCACACACACACAGGCATCCTCACACACACACGCAAGCATGCTCACACACATGCAGGCATGCTCATGTACACACACGCACACAAGCATGCACACACACACATGCAGGCATGCTCACACACACGCAGGCATGCTCACACACACACGCACGGAGGCGTGCCCACATACACGCAGGCATGCTCACACACACACACACGCATGGTCACACACACGCAGGCATGCTCACACACACACACGCATGGTCACACACACGCAGGCATGCTCATACACACACACGCATGCTCACACACACACACACAGACACACACACACACGCAGGCACGCTCACACATATTTTCTTCATTACCTTCCCTAACACTGTCTTTCTTCCATCTTGAGTTCAGTGTTGTTTTTTGTCTCTTTTTGACCCTCCCCCTCCACTTCCCCTCAATTTATTCCAGCTGTGAAAACCTTTTTCCCATCTCCTCTGTCACCGTGGCAGATAGGTGAGTGGCAGGCAGAGGAGTCCACTCCGCAGCCACCGTTGGTAATTGACGCCAGATGTTGAGCTGGCCCCTGGCCCAGCCCCAGGCAGGGCTTCCCGCGCAGCCTCCTGCATCTGGGTGTGAAAGGCGAGCCACAGCCCAGCCTGGGTCTTTGTGGGATGCAGAGCCTGGCTCAGGGGACAAGGGTAGGGAAGGCTGGGACCAGGGGCTGCAGGAGGGAGGAGGCCGGGGAGCAGAGGGTAGGGGGTGGGAGCCCCTTGGAGGAAGGTGTGGGCCACTGACAGTTTGGTTGGCATGAGAGAAGCCAGGACAGTCCAGAGGCAAGAAGCTGAGAGCCGGCTTCCCTTGGCCACTTCTCAGCCTTTTTATTTCCTGGAGATGAAAGGTTTGCTGCTGCTGCTCCTTATAAGTATATGAATTTGGTAAAATACGAAAAACCAATTAGAAGACTCTAGGATTCTCCACGATGACTCTACTACTAATAGTAATGAAACCAGTTAACGTTTCTGGAGTATTTTAGGTGCTTTCTGAGTCATTGAACATGAATGCACTCATCCTGTCATTTAATGTTCGCAACAGTCCTGTGAGGAGGGGCCCATAATGGTCCCCATTTTACAGATGCAACAATAGAAGCCTGGAACATCTAACTGGCCCATCTAGGAAGCGGTGGTACCAAGATTTGAGCCCAGACAGTCTGACCTCAGAGACCACATTAGGCTCTCAGGAAAGACTTTAAAATCTTCAAAGGTCAGAGATAGAGGGAAGCTGGTCCCAACCCTTTTTAAAGGAGGACCGTAAGTCCCGAGATGAGAAGTAACTTGCCCAAGGACACACAGTGAGTCAGCCCCGAGCAGGGCTGAATCCCAGGGCTGCTCTCCTTGTTCAGAGCCCTTATTGTGACACCACAGTTCTGACTCAAGTCTCCACACCCTTGGTCCAGAGCCAGGCTTCCTGGAGGAGGTGCCTTTTGTAGGACTTGGAACAAGACAAGGATCAGAGACTTAGGCAGGAGGAAACACTTTCAGTGGAGAGCCTTCTGCTCAAAGGTGGGGCTGGCAGACAGCATTAACGGTGTCTCTAATGCCAGGCACTGTGGTCACAATGGGGACTTAGAGACAAACCCTGCCCCCCCCCCAAAAAAAGGGGAAAAAAGCAAGGCAAGTGGGATAGGGAGGACCATGGGGGCAGCAGCATGCTGTTTTAGATATAGTGGTAAGGTGATGTTTGAACAGTCCTCAGCTGAGGGAAGGAAACGTGTGGATATCTGGGGTAAGACTGTTCCAGGCAGAGGAACAGCAAGTTCAAAGGCCCTGAGGCAGGAATGTGCTTAGCTGGTTAATGTGCCCAGAGTGCAGGGAGCAAAGGAGAGAATAAGTAATAGGAGGCAAGTCAGAGAAGGGAAGGCGGCAGATCACGTCGGGCGCCATGGCTGTTGTAAGGGCTTTCACTCCCAGTGCAATGGGAGCCAGTGGGGGATGCTGAGCGAGGGGTGACACGGGACCAGAAGCACAGCAGTGGAGGTGGTGAGAAGTCATCGAATTCTAGATGTATTTTGAAATTACAGCCAACCTGATTTCCTAAAGTTTGGGTGTGAGATATGAGAGAAAGAGAGCAATCAGGGATGACTCCAATTTTTTTGGCCTGAGCAACTGGTAAGACAGAGTTGCCCTTCCCGACGTGGGAAGACTCTCAAAGGTGCAGGTGTAAGGGCAGGTCAGGAATTTGCTTTTGAACCCTCTGAGTTTGGGGTGTCTGCTCTCAGTGTCGCAACGGTTCATACTGGATACTGAGGCAACAGGGCAATTGGTAAAACGGTGTCTTTATTCAAAATTATGCTATTTTGCTCATCATGGATGTTTTGGCATTGCTTCTGAGTTTTTTAAAATACTACATCAAAATATCATTTATCTTGATTACTGAGGTTTCGGTCCCCACTTCAATTCGTATCCTAGTCTGCGCCCTGCCTGTTACAGATATCCATGTGGAATGCCGGCTTGGGCTGCCCCCTCTCTCAATTCCCAGACGCTCTCTCTGTCCACAGGGAGCCATGGTCCCAACAGGATTCATGGCAGGCATGTGACCTGAAGAGTAGCTACATGCAGCCATGAGGTGGTCCTGATGGGGACCACAGGACCCCATCCTGTGTGGCTGGCTGACCTAGAAGCGGCCAGAAGGGTGTGCGCCCATCAGCTCACCGCGTCCCCCCCACCCCCGGGGCCCCCGTGATGGATGGCATCTGTCTTCTGCTTTATTAAACTCACGCCGCTCAGTTCAGCCCTGGATTTGCAAACGGCTTAATAAGCATTTGGAAGGGATCGGGGGAGGGAGGCCGGGATTTCAGGGGGTTACCAAGACCCAGACAGGAAACGGCTTGCACCCTGAGAGGGCCCCAGGAGGGAGTCAGGTGTCCGGGTGGGCGACTGGGGGGAGGATTTGGTTTCATAGAAGACCCTGGAGGGCCCAGAGGAGGGGGGACCACAGGCCTTTGCTGCCACCCCTCCCCGAGCACGGTTGTTACTGCACACTAGTTCACGCTAGCACCTAGAGGGGTGTTCTGAGCACTTGGGAGGGGAAGGGGGGCAAGGATGGGGGGAGGAGAAGAGGCGGTCCTGTCCTCTAGGAGTTCCAGCCGCGGAGGACAGAGGGATACACAAAACAGACACCCCTCCGCAGCCAGCCCCCGACACTCCCTTCCCGCTTCTGAACTTATACAAATTCCGTAGCGTATGCCCTTGGTTTGGAATCTTCTGTTCAAACCCTGGCATGAGCACGGAGTGTGGGTACCAGGTGCCCTTTCTCTCCTGAACGAGGCAGGAAGGTCCCAGGGGGAAAAGGGGTACACAGAAGTCATCTTCTCTCTGCACAGGCAACTTGGGCCCCGCTTACTCAGCTCACACAGGCAGATTGCAGGCATCTCTTTCCCATTGCCATCCAGTCAAGGTCACCCTCATAGCTTGCAGCCGGCCATGGCGGGAGTATTTACACCGTGGAAATTGGCGAGCACTCCTTTTCCCTCCCGGAGAGCCGGCTGTGGAAGTTACCAGCGGACCTCTGCCTCTCCTGCCCTTCCACCAGCAGGAACCACAAGCCCCTCGGGATACATAAAAATCAGCTTCTCCTCCTGAAAAGTCAGTGCAGCTCCTTCTGGATGGTGGGATCGGGACTGTGTGTCTCTTCTTAACGAGGACGGGAGTGTCGGGGGCAGTGGTGGACAACCCCCAGCTGGCCGGGACCAAATCGTAACTCCACCACTGACTGGACTGTGATTTGCCGTGTTCTCCAGCTAGATCTTGGAGAGGCTGTTCTCAGATTTAAATGAGATAATATTTGAAAGATTGTTCAGAACAGGGCCTGCAAATAGCAAGTAGCCAATAGATATCAGTCTTTACTCTGGGCCTCGATGGTGCCAAGACCTTGTTCTAATTTGAGCCTTACACAACCCTTGAGGGAGATACTCTTCTTATTTCCATTCCGTAGTTGGGGAAAGGGAGGCTAAGATGTATTCGTCCTTTACCTGAAGTCAGGTAGAGGCAGAGCAAGGATTTGGACCCAGGACTCTTGGGGTCCAACAGCCTGGCTCCCTCACTACTATGCCATCAGAGCTCTCCGACATGGAGTGGGGCTGGGACTCTTAATAGCGGTGGAAGTGGCCCTTGGTTTTCCTCCTCTCTCCATCTTGCCACCAGCAGAAGGGATGGATCCTCTTCCTACATGATATCAAAAGAAGCCTTGGGCTTCCCTGGTGGCGCAGTGGTTGAGAATCTGCCTGCCAATGCAGGGGACATGGGTTCGAGCCCTGGTGTGGGAAGATCCCACATGCCACGGAGCGGCTGGGCCCGTGCGCCATGGCTTCTGAGCCTGTGCATCCAGAGCCTGTGCTCCGCAACAAGAGAGGCTGCGATAGTGAGAGGCCCGCGCACCGTGATGAAGAGTGGCCCCCGCTTGCCACAACTAGAGAAAGCCCTCACACAGAAACGAAGACCCAACACAGCCATAAATAAATAAAAAAATAAATTTTAAAATTCACGACATATATCAATATTTAAAAAAAAAAAAAAAGAAGAAGCCTCCTCAGAGCCCCGTCCCCCAGCCCATCACCTTCACACCCGATCACACCCATCAGAGGCTGGGAGCTACCTTACCAAGGCAATTCACTGGCATTTTCTGTCCATTACCTTTCCAACTCACTAGTTTTTTCTCTGGGCCTGTTTCCCAGTCTGTCTCTCTTTCCCTCTCTCCTCCATGTCTCCTCCTGCCCTTGCTCCATCTCCACCCCTAGTCCTCCCAAGCTATAAAAACACCCGCTCCAGACTGGCCCTGACCCAAGGCCAGGGTCAGCAGAGGCAGCCCCAGGGAAGGTCAAAAGCCCAGCAGTCCCCGTGCAATTCTCCGAAGTCTCCTTTTTCCCCCTGCTTCTTGCCAGTTTCATCTTCTCTTCTTTCATTTCCTTTCTTCTCCTCTTCCTCATTTATTTATTTGGTGTCTCCGTCCTTACGTCTTCTGTCCCCCATCTTTCTTTCTGCCTTTGTCTCTCTGGGTCGGTCTGTCTGGTGACAAGTGTGTATGTGTGTGTTTCTCTGCCTCTTTGTTCTTAGTGGATGTCTGTGTGTCTGTCTCCCTCTCTGTCTCTCCTCCCCTGTCTCTCCTCTCTTTCCCCAACATCCTCAAGTGTGTGTGTGTGTGTGTGTGTGTGTGTGTGTGTGTGTGTGTGTTCCTGTGTCTCAGAGTCTAACTCTACCTCAATGCCCTGTCTGCTCTGTGTCTCTCTATCTGTCTATCTGTCTGTCTGTCTTCAGGGCTGTCTCTTGGGGTCTCTCTCCAGCAGTACTCGTTAGGGCTGCACTTTGGAGGCTCCCGGAGGAGACCCCCACTCACCCCTCCCAAAGTTCACTGCCTTGTCAAACGGAGCTAATCTCTTATGGGAGGAAAAAGCCTCATTCAGACTTGGGGAGGGGTGTACCGGGGGAGTGGAGGGGGAAGGGGAGGTCTCCTCGGCTGCAGCCTGAAAACACCCCGGCCCATAATACCCCTTTTGTTCTAGGCTGGTGGGAGGGGGTGGGCGGTGGAATGAAAGAGGGGGGATATTAAAGGAGCAGGTGAAAGACATGTGTCTTCAGCAGCCAGAGATAAGCGCTTACCCCCTTCTAATCTGACTGAGGCCTATTATCTTCCCGCCACAGTCATTACTATTAATATTAAACACCCCCCAATCCAGCTAGAAAACAACCTGAAAGGGCTGACTCCCAGCCCCAGCCAGTTCTGAGGCGGAGACCCTGCCCTGACACCTCCTCCCTCTCCCCAGACCCAAGTCCCCTTGAACTTCCCCATGACCTCCAGCCCCCAAGAGCTCCCCCTTCCCCTCCCCTCTCCCCTACCTAAGCCAGTGGCCTCTCTGATCACCAACCCTTGCTCTCTCTAAAGGACCCACCATTTCAGCTTCATTCCTGGGGGGTTCTCTGTACCATGGCCCTCTTCTCTGGACACCTCAGTACGACCTGGGACGGAAGACAGAAGCATGTAGAGCTTTATTCCCTGACTTTGACATCTGACAGAACTGGATTTGCATTCCAATGCCACTGCTAACAGGCTGGATGACCTTGGGCAAGTAATTTAACCCTCTGAGCCTCAGTTTCTCATCTTTAAAATGGGGGCAAGTTATAGTCCCTGTGACACGGGGTTGTTCGGGGGATTATAGGAAAGAACAATGAAAGAGCCCTAGTATATGCCCGATACATCTTAATGGCTCAGTAAATTGGGGGTAACACAATCCTTGGCCAAAAAAGCAACCCAGGGCTGCAGCTCCGTCCATTTATTTCTTCATTAAGTCACCAAACAGTCACTGGGCCCTTACTCCATGCTAACTTCCGTGTTGAGCACTGGAGGTACAGGGTCGGAGAGAACAATTCCTGTCTCCTAGAATTCACAAATTCTTGACTCTTGGTGGCAGCAGGAGTCATATAAACAGGTAAATGCATCATTGCAGTGCTTGGTAATATGAACCATAAAAGAAGTTAGCACAAGGAGCTTTGGGAACGTGGGTCAGTGAATTCCCCCGTGGAGGGTGATGTTGTGTCTACACTAGTAAAGGATTAATTGCCTAGTCAGTGTCTACCAGGTGGCAAAGCCGGTTATCACCACACTCATGTCTATGGTTATAGCTCCCGAGAGGAGAGAGCTATAAGGCTTCTGCCAGGAGCAGCAGGGGTTTAGCTGGGGGCCATGAGTGGGGGGCCTCCTTCCCTGCTCCCTGGGCCCTGGATTGCCAGAGCTGGCCTCGAGAGCCAGCAGACACAGGAAGGACAGAGGTGACAGCTGACATTTACAAAATGTCTTCCTTCAAGCCAGACGCTGGGCTGGGTGTTTCATTATTAGGTCACTTCTAATCACTTCCCTTCTCGCAAGCAGGCATCCATGTATCCCTTTTACAGGGGAGCAAACAGACTCAGTAAGAAAATGGCAGGGCAAGATGTTAAGCCACATCTCTCTGGCTCCAAAATCCATGTTATTTCCATTCCTAGTGCAACTCAAATTTCCACCCCCATTTCCATACCATCTCCCTCCTTAACATCAGAGAAGCTAGAAAAAATACACAAGGAGTGGGAGGGGGTTGGATAAGGAAAACAGCTTGTAGCCTGCTACAAGCCCCCCGTTTTGGGGTATCTTCTGTTTTATCTTAGAAGTCTATATGAGCTATAAATTTTACTCCATATCACAGCTATGTGTGTTATAAATAAAAATAATGTTTTAAAATGTCATTAAAAACTTTTCCTCAAAAATCTTGGACTAAAATTTGAAGCTCCAAGAAGAAATGCCAGGTCTATTTTATTCCTTCCTCTGTCCCCCGTGGCGGGGGCGGGGGGGCATTTGTTGTTTGTGTCTGCCTGGCAGCCTTGTCCACTGTGGTGATTGCACCTCTTTCCTTCACACAACAGCTGCTCCCTCATTCCATGCCGTTCTATGGGGCTGCCAGTCATAATTCTCCACCCTTCCTGACTTAGGGCGGGCACGTACGCCAGGCCTAGCCAATCACTGCACACCATTTTCCTAGCCACTTGATTTGTCTAAGAGGTAGACACGTGACCCAAGCTAGGCCAATAGGAGTCCTCCCCTAGGATTTTATAGACAGAGGGAGTTGAGAGTGACAGATGTTCTCTCTTCTCTGAGATGTGAGCATGAAATTGTTGCCATGCTCTTCTACCCACCTCTCCTTGTCCTCTGACAGACAAGAAGCCCTGACCTCCCTTTCCTCCCCCATTCCCAGCAGGGGGAGAAAAAGAGGCTCTCACACACCAAACAACATAGCCAAGGTATGGATGAGATCAAGAAAGGACAGAAGAGTGAAAGCTGATGGTATCTTTTAAGGCCTGAGAAGCTCTAAACTCTCCCCCCACTCCCACCCCACACGTGTGTGCATGTGTGTACCCCAGTCCTGTTCTTCCTGCTTGTTTGAGCCAAGAAATCCTTTCCTTTTGCTTAAACTACTTGGAGTTAGGTTTCCATCACTTGTTCCCAAAGCAATACCTCCTAGAACACTCAGTCCTACTTCATTCCTCCCAGCTCACCAGCAGCTACAGGCAAGAGAAAGAGCAAGGGGCCCGACAGGCTCTGGGTTGGGGTGGGGGTATAGCTCCCTTTACATGTAGGAGTCACATTCCTCTACCAGGAACCTCCCGAGGGCTCTCCCTCCCAGTTTTGGGCTGGAAAGGACCACAAGCAGAGGGCTGACAGGGAATCTATCCCAATCAGAAATCTCTCTGCTGTCTTCAAGAAAGACCGACTCAGCCTCCTGCCTTAAAAACGCATCCCAGGACCCCCTTCTCTGAGATATTGTAAGTCAAGCCCGTTTCACCTTGTCCTGTCCTAGTGGAAGTAGACAACAGTCAATCTTTACTCCCCTTTTCTCTTCCTTCAGAGGCTCAACCCAATCTTCTCTTAACTCTTCTTTCACTCTTGTTTGTGTAGGCTCATGTATGCTGTGTGTACTGTGTACTGGCTAAGAGCCCAGGCTCTAAACAGAGTACCTGGAATCAGATCCTGGCTCTATTTCTTACTAGTTGTGTGACTTTGGGCAAGATGCTTACCTTCTCTGGGCTTCAATTGTCTCATCTTCAGAATCAGAATGATTGTATAATTAACGCATGTAAAATGCTTAAACCATTCCTGGCACATAGTAAATGCTCAATCAATATTAGCTGTTATTATTATATATTAGTGGTGTGTGTGTGTGTGTGTGTATGTTTTCAGCCGCCCCCAGCTGACTAGGAGTTCCCTGAGAGCAGAAGATATACCTTGTTCATCTTTGAAGGCCCAGAGTTTCAAAGTGCTTGGCTTAGAGAGGAAACTAAAAAAAAAAAAAATTTGTTAATTGAATGAATGGTGACTGAATTGAATGGTTAATTGAATGAAGACTGGTTGGCTGAATACCTTGAGAATCTGAATCCTCATTCCTGTCCTTAGATCTGTCAATAGTCCCACATGGACGGTCATCAATTTTCCCTACTCCTACCCTCAGAAGGGGAGCTTTGTCAGGCAGAAGGGGTCTTGCAGCAGAGTAACAACAGGGGCGGAAGCAGTCAGCTCTTCCCTGTGTACAGCTCTCGACAAGGTCTAGTGTCTTTCACAACACCACATCATGCTGTGAGGAAGACAGGGCAAGGGTCACCGTTAGCCCATTTTACAGATGAGTAAACTGAGTTTTAGGGCAGTTATGTGACTTTCCCAAGGACAGACGTAGCTAGCTAGTGACCCAGCTGAGGCCAGGGCCCAGTCACCAGACTTGGCTAGATCTCATTTCTGTCAACCACCTCCCAGTGACCAGATGCTCCCTCCTTGTTCCCCCCTTAGCTGGGGAAAATAAAAAAGAAGGCCTGGGCCTTGCAGCATCTACCGCATCATCTTGGTCCCCTGCGATCTAGGTGAGAGCAGAGGGGGCCGAAAGCAGATGACTCTGAGTTCATCTTCCATATATCTTGACATTTGTATCGCCCAGTGGGAGGGTGATGGAGAGGAAGGGGAAGCCCAGAGTCCAGGAGTGACAGTGACTCCAGAGCAACAGTAGCCCATTGTGCTGCCCCCACCATGTCCCCCCTCCTCTTCCACCACACCCAGCACACAGCATCCTGTTTACCTGCCTCCAGGGCCTGGCTCCATCTCAGGTGCCACTCCAACTGGTCCCACGCACAGGCATTGCCAAACCCTCTGCCCCCGAGCCTCAGCCTGGCAGCGGCATACCCCCCAGCCTTTGTCCTACCCCGCTCCCTTCTACCCCAACACAGACGCCTCCTCTGGGCTCAGAGCACAGTACCTGGCACATAGTAGGCTTTCCAGAAATGGTTCCTGACAATAATAAGTGGTTCCTTGGGGACAATAATAACCTCCAGGCTCATGGGCTTCCATAAAGGAAGGGCTTCTCCCAGCCTCAGAGGTGGAAGATGGCATCTCGTGGAGGAGGTGGGTTAGGGACTGAGAGTCAGCAGACTTAGAAAAGGCTTCCTTTCTTGCACCCTTCCCCGTGCCTGGGATTCTGGGGGGAAGGCAGCGTGGGAATACAGAGCCTGCCAGTCCCTGGGGACAGAAGACCCATATTAGGCACTCTCTTGGTCCAGCTAGGATGCCATTCTCCACTCTTTCAGAAGTCAGAGGTCACGGATCCGGGCACCACCAAAGCCATGAGTGATAGACTTCCAGCCAGGAGGACAGGTGGAGAGGCATAGCTCCTCAGGCCCAGATTCTGTTTGGGGATCAAAAAGCTGGGTAGAAGTGGGAGGGGGAAACCTGGAGAAAAAGTCAGTTCATCCACATACCCTCTAGGTCCTGGGACTGTGGCAGGGGAAGAGGAGGAGAGAGAAAAAGAAGAGAAGGGCTGAGGGAAGCAAGAAGGGAGAAAGGGGGGATATCATTGAGAAAAGCCAAGAGGCAGGCGAGAAGTGGAGTAGAAATCACAGCCTCAGATGAGAGCAGCAGCCTCCGGAAAGGAAGAGGAGGCTCCCCCAGCTCAAAGGAGAAGCAGGGCTACAACGGAGCTTGGAAAGCATTCACTCGCTTTACCTATAAGGAATCTAAGTCCCAGAGAGGGGACACGTCCTGCCCAAGGACACATAGCAAGTCAGGTCTGAACTCAAACCAGAGTCACAGAATAGCGGCTCCAGGCCAAAACACATTTCTTGACTTTCTGCCGAGCCGGGAAAGAGGGCTTCAGAGGATCCTCTGGGTGGCTCACCCAGTCCATCATGGCTCACCCGGTCCATGGCCAGGTATCAGAGGGAGGAGATGGTACATCTAGGTCCACCACCCACTGTGCACAGTATTTTCTACCTAGTGTCACTTGAGCCGAGAGTCGACAGGTTTTCTATTTACTCTGTGTACCCAGCACTGCGCCAGGTCCTCAGGCTGGAGAAAGAGGCCACAGGGAGGATGGCAGGGAGGCTACGAGGTGGTCCATCCACATCCTTTGGAAGAAAGACGACTAAAGTGGACGTTCATTCAGAGCTCACTATATGCCAGCTGCTTGCCCTGGATTATCTCATTGGATCCTCACAAAGCAGTTACTATTGTTAGTCCCACTTTTCAGATGATGAAACCAAGGATCGAAGAGGCCAAGAAATCCTAGATCCCACAGCTGATGTGGCAGAGCAGGAAGTCGAACCATACCGTCTGGCTTCAGACCCCTTGCTCTTAACCACTAGGTGTACTACCCCTAGGATGAGCTTCAAGAGCTAGAGCAATGAGGCCCCGCCACCACCACCCTGCAGTCCGTCGTACCCTCCTTCCATCCCAGCCAGGGTAAGTCAGCCTCTCCACTGGGCACACCCTGAAGTTTTTGTAAATGCCTCACTTAGGCTCTTATTCTCTGCCTTGTCTTAGAATCAATTGTTGGCATGTCTCTCTCCCTGACAAGTTTAAAGACACCAATGGTCTTCTAGCATCTCCAGATCCCCAGGGCTTAGCACAGTGTCTGGCACAGGGCATGCGCTCGATGACTGCTTTTTGAATGAGGATAGCTGGGTAATATCCCCATAGTAACAGGAAATAGGGCCCGGTAGAAGCTGCAGCCCCCAGAGGCGCGGATCCTCCTCCATCTCCGTATCCTGACTCCAGCACATTGCCTGGCCTACAATAGCTGTTGACGGATGCCTACGGGAATGAGTACAGTCCATATGGAGGATGCTTTTGTGGGCCCTGGAGCGGGGGGCCAGGAGGTTTGGGACTGCCTCTGGATAGGGCCAGCACGGATCGTCTCTCCCCCAGAAGTCTGAGGCCCCGCCAGACCACCATGAGAGCCCGCAGAAGACTGGAATTCAGGGTGGTGGGGGCCTCTTTCATGAGTGCAGGTTGCTCCTGGGGACTCTGCCAGGACTCAGAGCTGGGGGCTGGGGTGGGCTGGATCTGAGTGAAGAGCAGTAGCAGGCTGCATTGGGGCACACGCTCCAGCCGCTTCCGTTTCCAGGTCCCTGAGGACTGTCCCCTAAACCTGTAACCTTCACTGCTCCCTTGCACAGCGATCCCCAGCAACAGGGGAGGGGAATGGCAAATGGCTGTGCCTTGGGCTCCAAAGTCTAGGAAAGGAGCCTTGGAGGCTAAGAGATGGACAGAGAGAGGTGAGGAGAGAGACCCACAGAGGCCTTGGGGGTTGGGGGTTGGGGGCGGGGAATGGGGGGCAGGGAGGAAAGTTACTGAGAAGGGAAGTCTGCACTTCCGGCCACCCAGGCCTCTGGCACCATGGGCCAGAGTCCCAGGAATCTATTGACTAATCCTCAAATGATACACTCTCCCTGATTCATTCTCTCTCCTGCTTGTACCCTCACAAGATCCCATTGTCTCCAAATGCTGCTGGCCCATGACCTCCACCTCGGGGCCTCCTGCCTTCCATCCACTTCTGGGGGAGAATGGAGGCCCCCTGCTGCCCAAGCGCCAGGGCCCTCCCTCTGCTGTGCTCTACCCCTGCCTGAGGGTCAGGCTGCCAGGCCACTGGGCACTGCCAGACACCAGGCTGGCAGCACCTAGTCAACCCGAGGAGCAACTGGTGAGCAAGCGGGGTGACCAGCTGCTGCCACTGATACGCCAGTCTGAGGGGGGAGGCAGCTAGCTGGTCGGTGGGCGTGTGTCACCAAGGAAGTGGATGTCAGGGTGCTGGGCCCTGGGAGGGGCAGAAGGAGGTCAGAATGGAGGTTTTCACTGACCCGAGTGGGCGGACGTAAAGGCGATTCATAAAAAGTTTCTTTCTTCTTTAATGGTCTTTTTTCCCTATCTGAGGGCCGCTGGGGCGAGGGAGGGAGCGAAGACGGGCGGGGGACAAGGCAGGCCCTCCACAAGTGACACTTAATTCCCGGTCTGGACTGGGCCGGCGCTTGAAAGCAGCTAAATTAGCAAAACAGAAGTCAACTGTCGACTGCTTCATTGGAGGATTAAGTGTGATAAATGGGGGGTTTGTTCGCTCCCAGGTCCAGATGTTGTGTCTAAGTGAGGGGTTTTTTTCAAGTTTTTTTTTCCTTCTTCTTTTTTTTTTTTTTTTTTACATTCTTGGCCCACGGCCCATATATATTTTGGATACTGCTGGGAGTATATAATATCATTGGAAAATGATGCGGTCTGCTAACCTTTTAAATAACATTTCCTCCCTCCTCTATTTTCTAATAGTTTGTTTTTCTTTCCATGTTTGCCTTTTATTGGGGGAAATTTTTTTTGGAAATTAATGAGGCTCAAGTTTGGAGACCAAAATAAAAAAAAAAAAGAGGGGAGTGTGAGAGGTGCAGGGGTGTGGAATGAGACTGGGGTGGGGGTGGAGGGAGAGAGCTGCTCTTTGTACCTTTTTAAACTTTCCTGGTTTGATTTTTTTATTTTATTTTTAATGTTCTCGTTTGAGGCCGCCGGTGGCCCTGCGGCGGGGCTTCGCGGTGGCGCGCGCGGGCAGGGCGCCCGGGACTCTCCGCCGCGCCCGGCGCCCGCTCGCTCTGCCCGGGGCCGCGGGGCTGCGCGCCGCGAGCCTACGGGAAGAACCTGCCTTTCCCCCTGCAGCCGGGCCCGACGTGAGAGGGGGTGGGGGCGCCTCCTTCCTGAGTGAAACCTACGGAATCCGGCAGGAATTCGGGCCTCCCAGATTTAAGAAAACAAACAAAGGAAAGATTGTCAGAAAGAGGCCGCCAAGAGCCGCGGAGCCGCCGCACTGCCCTCCGCGCTCACCCCCGGGGCGCCCGGGCCTCCCGGCGTGGGCGGAACACGAGGCTGGGGGGGGCTCCCCCGGGTGGTCCCCGGTGGGCTTCCCTGCCCTGGGCCTCGGCTTAACCTGCTATCCCCGTCTCTGGTGCCCGGAGGAGGCCCCGGGGCGCCAGGGAAAGGAGGGTGCCGCCGGAGTAGCTGCCTGGTGGAGGAGGGGCACTGCTGGAGTCAGTCCGGGTGTCCCCCTGCCTACAGGCAAACCCCCTCAGCCCCCTCCCGCACCCGCCTGCAGCGTCCAAGTCTCCCAGCCAGGATTGGGGGTGAACCCTCGAAGGCTCAGGTTCCTTTGGGGCGAGGGCTCTTCCTCCACGCAGTCCCCCAGGCTCCTCACAGCCAGGACTAGGTGGCCGTGCAGCGGGCCCAGTCCCCCGCTTCGCCAGGGTCTAGGAAGAAATTATAAAAAGTGTGAATGTGAGAAGGGGGTTCTTTAAAACAAGAGGGGTGGACACCCGTGC